>NW_028225184.1:32411609-34957740 GCF_052327205.1 Somniosus microcephalus
AGAGAGAGAGAGAGGGAGACTGGGAGTGAGAGAGAGAGAGAGAGACTGGGAGTTTGAGAGAGAGAGTGTGTGTGTGAAGAGAGAGAGTGTGTGAGAGAGAGAGAGAGTGGGCAGTGTGTGAGAGAGAGAGAG
Organism: Somniosus microcephalus; assembly: GCF_052327205.1. NCBI lineage: Eukaryota > Metazoa > Chordata > Chondrichthyes > Squaliformes > Somniosidae > Somniosus > Somniosus microcephalus. Next base: position 32,411,742 of record NW_028225184.1, read on the forward strand.
AGAGAGACAGCTTGGAGCTGTGGGAGAGCAGCAGCGCGACCGGCGGCACTTAAAACCGGCGGGTTCAGCAGAGGCGGGACCAAATCAACAGCAGAGCAGAGAGGCCCACAGCCCCGAGACCGGAGAAGCAGCGGACCTGCGCGGGAGCAGCCCGAGGCGGGAGAGCTTCAAGGCTTGAGAGGGAGCAGTCAGAGGCACCGACCAATCCAGGTTCCAGGAGAGAGCTAGTGCAGTCGGGAGAGCAGGAGGCCAGTAACTGCTGGGGCAGTCGGGAGAGCAGGAGGCCAGTAACTGGTGAGTTTAAAAGCTCACCTTTCGCGCGCTTTTTCTTTCACAGCTGGTGCAGTCAGGAGAGCAGGAGGCCAGTAACTCTTATATAAGTGGAGCTGTTGCTAAACCCGAAACACTACAGTGTAGTGTCTCCCACCCTTCCACCTCCTCTAACCTTTTAGGGGTTAGGGGAAGTTGAAAAGGTCGGTTCAATTAATTTTATTTCAGGAGCCTAACCTAGGTGGAAAAGGTTCCAGGACAGGAGGCAGCAGTGAGAGAGAGAGAGAGAGACTGGGAGTTTGAGAGAGCGAGTGTGTGTGAGAGAGAGAGAGAGAGAGAGGTAGAGAGAGTGGGAGTGTGTGAGAGAGAGAGAGACTGGGAGTGAGAGAGAGAGAGAGAGAGAGAAACTGGGAATGTAAGAGAGAAAGAGACTGGGAGTGTGAGAGAGAGAGAGAGACTGGGAGTGGGAATGTGAGAGAGAGAGGGAGACTGGGAGTGAGAGAGAGAGAGAGAGACTGGGAGTTTGAGAGAGAGAGTGTGTGTGTGAAGAGAGAGAGTGTGTGAGAGAGAGAGAGAGTGGGAGTGTGAGAGAGAGAGAGAGAGAGAGACAGCTTGGAGCTGTGGGAGAGCAGCAGCGCGACCGGCGGCACTTAAAACTGATCCATTGACCACAGCCTGAGCGAATGCACAGAAACTGTCCCACTGACCACAACCTGAATAAAGACAAATAAAAAACCCACTGACCACAATCTCAACGAACACAAAGAAACTTACCCATGACCACTACCTGAACAAACACACAGAAACTGACTCATTGAACACAAACTGCCAAACACGCAGAAACTGACCCACAGACTACAACCAGACCGAACACACAGAAGCTGCCCCAGTGACCACAACCTGACCGAACACACACAAACTGACGCACTGACCACAAGTCGACCGAGCACAAAGTATCTGAGCCATTGACCACAACCTGACCGAGCACACAGTAACTGACAGACTGAACACAACCTGAACGAGCATTCAGAAACAGACCCACTGACCACTACCTGTCTGAACACATAGAAACTGACCCACAGACAACAACCAGACAGAACACACTGATACTGACCACTGACCACAACCTGACCGATCACACAGTAACTGATCCACTGACCACAACCTCTCCAAACACACAGAAATGGAACCACTGACCACAAACTGAGCGAGAAAACAGAAACTGAACTACTGACCACAACCTGACCGAACACACAGAAGCTGACCCACTTACCACAACCTGACCGAACACACACGATCTGACCCACTGACCACAAGGTGAACGAGCACACACAACCTGATGGAGCACACAGACACTGACCCACTTACTACAAACTGACCGATCACACAGTAACAGATCCACTGACCACAACCTATCCGGACACACAGAAACTGAACCATTGTCCGCAACCTGACAGAACACACAGAAACTGAACCACTGACCATAACATGACAGAACACACAGAAACTGACCGACTGACGACCAGCTCTCCGAAAACAAAGAAAATGACCCACTGACCACAACCTGTCCGAACACACAGCAACTGACCCACTGAACACAACATGACCGAACACACAAAAACTGACTCACTGATGTCAACCTGACTGAACACAAAGAAGCTGACCCACTGACCACACCCTACCCGAACACACAGAAACTGATCCACTGACCATAACATGATAGAACGCACAGAAACCACACACTGGCCACAAACTCTCCGAAAACACAGACACTGGCACACTGACCACAAATTGACTGAACAAACAGAAAGTGAACCAGTGACCACAAACTGCCCGATAACACAGAAACTGACCCAATGACCACAACCTGAACGAACACACAGAAACTGACCTACTGACCACAAACTGACCAAACACAAACACACTGACCCACTGACCACAATCTATCCGATCACACAGAAACAGAACTACTGACCACAACCTGACCAAACACACAGAAACTGAACCACTGAACATAACATGATAGAACACACAGAAACTGACCCACTGACCACAAACTCTCCAAAAACAAGGAACCTGACCCACTGACAGCAACGTGTCCGAACACACAGAAACTGACCCACTCAACACAATCTGTCTGAACACACAGAAACTGACCCACTGACCACTACCTGACCGAGCACGCTGCAACTGACCCACTGACCACAACCTGTCCGAAAATACAGAAACTGACCCACTGACCACAACCAGAAGGAACACACAGAAACTGATCCACTGAACACAACCTGAACGAACATACAGAAACTGACACACTGACCACAACCTGACTGAAAATACTGAAACTGAACCAGTGACCACAAAATGTCCGAAAGCACAGAACTGACACAATGACCACAATCTGACCGAACACACAGAAACTGACCCACTGACCACAACCTGTCCACAGACAGAGAAACTTACCAGCTGACCACAACCTGTCCGAACACACAGAAACTGGTCCACTACCCACAAAATAGACCGAGCACACAGTAACTGACCCACTGAACACAACCTGACCGAACGCACAGAAAATGTTCCGCTGATCCGAAGCTGACCGAAAACACTGAAATTGACCCACTGAACACAACCTGAATGAACACGCAGAAGCTGAACAACTGACCACAACATGCCCGAACACTCAGAAACTGATCCACTGACCACAACCTAACTGAACACACAGAAACTGACCCACTGACCAAAAGCTGAACGAACACACAGACACTGACCCACTGACCACAAACTTCCCGAACACACAGAAGCTGACCCACTAAACAGAACCTGACCAAAGACACAGAAACTGACCCGCTGACCAGAAGCTGACAGGAAACACAGAAATTGACCCACTGAACACACCCTGACCGATCACACAGAAACGGACACACTGTCCAGAGACTGAATGAACATACAGAGAATCACATGTTGACCACAACCTGACCGAACACACAGAATCTGACCCACTGACAACAACCTGACTGAACGCACAGAAACTGACCCACTGACCACAACCTGAACAAACACACAGAAACTGACCCACTGACTACAACTGACCGAACACACAGAAACTGAACCACTGACCACAACTTGAGGAAACACGCAGAATCTGACACAATGATCACAACCTGTCCGAACACGCTGAGGCTGAGAGACTGAAACAAAACTTACTGAGCACACAGAAACTGACCCACTGACCACTAACTGTCCGAACACATAGAAACTGAACCACAGACTACAACCAGACAGAACACACAGATATTGACCCACTGACCACAAACTGACGGATCACAAAGTAACTGATCTACTGACCACAACCTTTCCAGACAAACAGAAACTGAACCACTGACCACAAACTGAGCAAGAACACAGAAACTAAACCATCGACCACAACATGACCGAACACACAGAAACTGAACCACTGACCACAACCTGAGCGAGCACACAGTAACTGACCCACTGAACAGTAATTGACCGAACACACAAAAATGACCCAATGACCACAACCTGACTGAACACACAGAAACTGACCCACGGACCACAAACTGTCCGAAAACACAGAAACTGACCCACTGACCACATTCTGACCAAACACAAACAAACTGACCCACTGACCACAAGCTGACTAAACACACAGAAACGTACCAGCTGACCACAACCTGACCGAACACACAGATACTGAACAACTGACCACAACCTGTCTGGAAACACATAAACTGACCCACTGACCACCAAAAGACCGAGCACACAGTAACTGACCCACTGAACACAACCTGACGGAACACAAAGAAACTGACCTACTGACCATAAGCTGCCTGAACGCACATAAATTGACTCACTGAACACAACCTGACCGATCACGCAGAAAGTGACCCATTGACCACAACCTGATCAAACACGCAGAAACTGACCCACTGACCACAACCTTCCCGAACACACAGAAACTGACCCATAGATCAAAACCATACCGAGGTCACATTAAATGATCCAGTGAACACAACGTGACCGAACACACAGAAATTGACCCACTGAACACAACCTGACCTAAGACACAGAAACTGAGCCTCTGGCAACATCCTGTCCGAAAACACAGGATATGTCCCACTGACCACAACCAGACTGACCACACAGTTAGTGACCCAATGAACGCAACCTGACCGAACACACAGAAACAGACCCGCTGACCAGAAGCTGAATGGATACACAGAAATTGACCCACTGAACACAACCTGACGGATCACAAAGAAACTGACACACTGACCAGAAACTGAACAAACACACAGAAGCTGACATGTTGACCACAGCCTGACCGAACACACTGAATATGACCCATTGACAACAATCTGACCAAACACACAAAAACTGACCCACAGTCCACAACCTGACCGAACACAGAGAAACTGACCCACTGACCACAGCCTGACCGAAAGCACAGAAACTGTCCCACTGAACACAACCTTAACAAACACACAGAAACTGACCCACTGACTACAAAATGACCAAAATCACAGAAACTGACCCACTGACCACAACGTGAGCAAACACACAGAAACTGTCCCATGAGCACAACCTGTCTGAACACGCAGAGACTGACAAACTGAACACAAACAGACCGAGCACACAGAAAGTGATGCACTGACCACAACCTGAACGACCACATTTAAAATGACGCACTGACTACGAAATGACCGAAAACACAGAAACTGACCCATTGACCACAACCTGAAAAATCACACAGAAACTGACACAATGACCACAACCTGTCCGAACACGCAGAGACTGACCCACTGAGCACAACATGTCTGTTCACACAGTAACTAATCTACTGAGCACAACCTGTCCGAACACACAGAATCTAAACCACTGACCACAAACTGAGCGAGAACACAGAAACTGAACCACTGACCAAAACATGACCGAACACACAGTAACTGAACCACTGACCACAACCTGACCGAGCACACAGTAACTGACCCACTGAAAACAAACTGAACGAACACACAATAACTGACCGACTGACCACAACCTGACTGAACACACAGGACCTGACCCACTGAACACAAAATGTCCGAACACACAGAAACTGACCCACTCAAAAGAATCTGTCCGAACGTACAGAAACTAACCCACTGACCACTACCTGACTGAGCACACAGTAACTGACCCACTGAACACAACATGACTGGACACACAAAATCTGACCCGCTGACCACAAACTGTCCAAACACACAGAAACTGACCCACTGACCACAACCAGATGGAGCACACACAAACTGATCCACAGAACACAACCTGAACAAACACACAGAAACTTGCCAGCTGACGACAACCTGACCGAACACATAGAAACTGAAACAATGACCACAACCTGTCCACACACACAGAAACTGACCCACTAAGCACAACCTGACAAAACACACAGACACGTACCAGCTGACCACAACCTGACCGAACACACATGGAACTGACCCACTGACCAGAAGCTGACCGAAAACACAGAAGTTGACCCACTGACCAAACCTGACTCAACACCCAGAAGCTGAACCACTGACCACAACCTGACCGAACACACGGACACTGATCCAGTGACCACAACCTTACTGAACACACAGAAACTGATCCAGTGACCAAAAGGAAAACGAGCACACAGAAACTGAACCACTGACCACAACTTGACCGAACGCGCAGAAACTGAACCACTGACAACAACCTTCCCGAACACACAGAAACTGACACATAGATCACAACCAGACCGAGGACACAGGAACTGATCCAGTGAACACAACGGGACCGAACACACAGAAACTAACCCACTGAACACAACCTCACCAAGGACACAGAAACTGAGCCACTGACAACAACCTGTGCGAAAACATAGGAACTGGCCCACTGACCACAACCAAACCGAGCACACAGTAAGTGACCCAATGACCATAACCTGACCGATCACACAGAAACGGACACACTGACCAGAAACTTAATGAACACACAGAAACTGACATGTTGACCACAACCTGACCGAATACACAGAATCTGAGCCACTGACAACAACCTGACCGAATACTCAAAAACTGACCCACAGACCACAACCTGACCGAACACACAGAAACTGGCCCACTGACCAAAAACTGAACAAACACACAGGAACTGACCCACTGACCACAACCTGACCGAACTCTCAGAAACTGATCCACTGAACACAACCTGACTGAACACACAGAAATTGATCCACTGACAACACCCTGACCAATCACACAGAAACTGACCCACTGACCACAACCTGACCGAACACACAGAAACTGACCCACTGACTACAAACTGCCGGAACACACATATTCTGAACCAATGACCACAACTTGAACAAGCACACAGAAACTGACCCAATGACCACAACCTGTCCGAACACGCAGAGACTGTCAGACTGAACACACCCTGTCCGAACACAGAAACTGACCCTCAGACTACAACCAGACAGAACACACAGATACTGATCCACTGACCACAACCTGACTGATCACACAGTAACTGATCTACTGACCACAACCTCTCCGAACACACAGAAACTGAACCACTGACGACAAACTGAGCAAGAACACAGAAACTGAACCATTGACCACAACCTGACCGAACACACAGAAGCTGAACTACTGACCACAACCTGACCGAACACCCGGAAACTGATTCACTGACCACAACCTTACTGAACACACAGAAACTGATCCAGTGACCAAAAGGTGAACGAACACACAGAAACTGACCCACTGAACACAACCTGCCCGATCACACAGAGACTGACCCACTGACCACAACTTGACAGAACACGCAGAAACTGACCCACTGACAGCAACCTTCCCGAACACACAGAAACTGACACATAGATCATAACGAGACCGAGGACACAGGAACTGATTCAGTGAACACAACGTGACCGAACACACAGAAACAAACACACTGAACACAACCTTACCAAGGACACAGAAACTGAGCCACTGACAACAACCTGTGCGAAAACACAGGAACTGACCCACTAACCACAACCAGACCGAGCACACAGTAAGTGACCCAACGATCATAACCTCACCGAACACACAGACACTGACCCGCTGATCAGAAGCTGACTGAACTCTCAGAAACTGATCCACTGAACACAACCTGACTGAACACACAGAAATTGACCCACTGACAGCAACCTGACCGATCACACAGAAACTGACCCATTGACCACAACCTGACGGAACACACAGAAACTGTCCCACTGACCACAAACTGAACAAACACACATAAACTGACCCACTGACAACTAACTGACGAAACACACAGATTCTGAACCACTGACCACAACATGAACAAACACACAGAAACTGAAACAATGACCACAACCTGTCCGAACACGCAGAGACTGACAGACTGAACACAACCTGACTGAGCACACAGAAACTGACCCACTGACAACAATCTGTCCGAACACAGAAACTGACCCTCAGACTACAACCAGACAGAACACACAGATACTGATCCACTGACCACAACCTGACTGATCACACAGTAACTGATATACTGACCACAACCTGTCCGAACACACAGTAACTGAACCACTGACGACAAATTGAGCGAGAACACAGAAACTGAACCATTGACCACAACCTGACCAAACACACAGAGGCTGAATTACTGACCACAACCTGAGTGAGCACACAGTAACTGACCCACTGAACACAAACTGACCGAACACACAAAAACTGACCCACTGACCACAATTGACTGAACATACAGAAACTGACCCACTGACCACAAACTGTCCGAACACACAGAAACTGACCCACTGACCACAAAAAGATGGAGCACACAGTAACTGATGCACTGAACACATCGTGACCGAACACACAGAATCTGACACACTGACCACAACCTGACTGTACAAACAGAAACTGAACCACTGACCACAAACTGTCCGAGCACACAGAAACTGACCCACTGACCACAACCTGACCAAACACACAGAAACGTACCAGCTGACCACAACCTGACCGAACACGCAGAAACTGACCCACTGACCACAACCTATCCGAAAACACAGAAACTGACCCACTTACCACAAAATGACTTAGCACACAGTAACTGACCCACTGAGCACAACCTGACCGAACACATATATATTGACTCGCTGACCAGAAGCTGAACGAAAATACAGAAATTGACCCACTGAACAAAACCTGACTGAACACGCAGAAGCTGAAACAATGACCACAACCTGACCGAAAACCAGAAACTGATCCACAGAGCACAACCTGACTCAACACAAAGAAACTGACCCACTGACAAAAAGCTGACCGAACACACATAAACTGACCCACTGAACACAATCTGACCAATCACAGAGAAACTGACCCACTGACCACAACCTGACCGAAAATACAGAAACTGACCCATTGACGGCAAACTTTCCGAATACACAGAAACTGACCCACAGACCACAACCTGACCGAGGACACAGTAACTGATCCACTGAACACAAATTGACAGAAAACATAGTAACTGGCCCACTGACCACAACTTGACCAAAGACACAGTAACTGACCCAATGAACACAACCTGACCGAACACGCAGAAACTGACCCGCTAACAAGGAGCTGACCGATAACACGCTGAAGCTGAACAATTGACCACAAACTGACTGAACACCCAGAATCTGATCCATTGACCACAACCTGACTGAGATCACAGAGACCGACCCACTGACCAGAAGCTGACCGAACACAGAGAAACTGACCCACTGAACACAAGGTGACCGAACACACAGAAACTAACCCACTGAAAACAACATGAACAAAGACACAGAAACTAAGCCACTGACTAGAACCTGTCCGAAATCACAGGAACTGACCCACTGATCACAACCAGACCGAGCACAGAGAATTGACCCAATGAACACAACCTGACCGAACACACCAAAACTGACCCGCTGACCAGAAGCTGACTGGAAACACAGAAATTTGCCCACTGAACACAACCTGACCGATCACACAGAAACGGACACACTGATCTAAACTGAATGAACAGACAGAAACTCAAATGTTGAACACAACCTGAACAAACACACAGAAACAGACCCACTGACTACAAACTGACCGAACAGACAGAAACTGAACCACTGACCACAACCTGAACAAACACACAGAAACTGATCCACTGACCACAACCTCTCCGAACACGCAGAGACTGACAGACTGAACACAAGCTGACTGAGCACACAGAAACTGACCCACAGACCACAACCTGTACGAACACATAGAAACTGACCCTCAGACTACAACCACCTCTCCGCACACACAGTAACTGACCCACTGACCACAACCTGTCAGAACACACAGAAACTGACCCACTGACCACATCCTGACCAAACACACAGAAACTGATTCGCTGACCACAACCTGACTGAACACAAAGAAACTGACCCACTGTCCAAAAGCTGAAAGAACACACAGAAACTGACCCACTGACCACAACCTGAGCAAAGACACAGTAACTGACCCACTGAACACAACCTGACCGAACACACAGAAACTGACCCGCTGAACAGAAGCTGACTGAAAACACAGAAATTGACCCACTGACAAAACATGACTGAACATGCAGAATCTGAACCACTGAGCAGAACCTGAACGAACAGCCAGAAACTGATCCACTGACCAAAACCTGTCAGAACGCACAGAAACTGACCCACTGACCAAAAGCTGACCGAACACACAAAAACTGACCCACTGACCACAAAATGAACAAACACACACAAACTGACCCACTGACTACAAACTGACGGAACACAGAAAAACTGAACGACTGAACACAACCAGACCGAGGACAGACTAACTGATCCATTGAAAACAACATGTCCGAAATCAGTGGTGTACATTTAAGGAGTTATTTTGCAACTTCCAAAAAAATGAGAAGAAAAGGGTGTAAAAGAAAAGACAGCCATCCGTGGCTAAGTAAAGAAATCAAGGATAGTATTCGACTAAAAACAAGGGCAAATAAGGTAGCCAAATCTAGTGGGAGGATAGAGGATTGGGAAAACTTTAAAAGACAGCAAAATATTCCAAAATGATTGATTAAGAAAGGGAAGATAGATTATGAAAGTAAATTAGCAAAAAATATAAAAACAGATAGTAAAAGATTTTATAGTTATATTAAAAAAAAGGGTGGCTAAAGTAAATGTTGGTCCCTTAGAGGATGAGACCGGGAAATTAATGGTGGGAAATATGGAGATGGCAAAAACACTGAATGAGTATTTTGTATCAGTCTTTACAGTAGAAAACACGAAGAATATCCCAACACTGGAAAAACAGGGGGCTATCGGGGGGGAGGAGCTAAACACGATCAAACTCACTAAGGAAGTAGTACTCGGTAGAATAATGGGACTCAAGGCGGATAAATCACCTGGACCGGATGGCATACATCCTAGGGTCTTGAGGGAAGTGGCGGTCTGGATTGTGGATGCATTGGTAATAATTTTCCGAAACTCCCTGGACTCGGCAAAGGTCCTGGCAGACTGGAAAACTGCTAATGTAACACCGTTATTTAAAAAGGGCAGTAAACAGAAGGCTGGAAACTATAGACCGGTTAGCCTAACATCTCTGGAAGGTAAAATTTTGGAGTCCATTACTAAGGAGACAGTAACAGGACATTTGGATAATCATAATTTAATAGGACAATGTCAGCATGGTTTTATGAAGGGGAAGTCATGTTTGACAAATTTGCTGGAGTTCTTTGAGGAAGTAACATATAGGGTGGATAAAGGGGAACCGGTGGACATAGTGTATTTAGACTTCCAAAAGGCATTTGACAAGGTGCCACACAAAAGATTATTGCTTAAGATAAAAAATCACTGGATTGGGGGTAATGTTCTGGCATGGATAGAGGATTGGCTATCTAACAGAAGGCAGAGAGTTGGGATAAATGTTCATTCTCAGACTGGCAATCAGTAACTAGTGGTGTTCCGCAGTGGTCAGTGCTGGGTCCCCAACTCTTTACAATCTATATTGACGATTTGGAGGAGGGGACCGAGAGTAACATATCAAAGTTTGCAGATGATACTAAGATGGGGGGGAAAGTAGTGAGTGAGGAGGACATAAATAACCTGCAAGGTGACATAGACAGGCTAAGTAAGTGGGCAGAGATTTGGCAGATGGAATACAATACTAGAAAGTGTGAGGTTATGCACTTTGGCTGGAAAAATCGCAGAGCAAGTTATTATCTTAATGGCAAGAAACTGGAAAGTATGAAGTACAAAGGGATCCGGGGGTCCTGGTGCACGAAACTCAAAAGGTTAGTATACAGGCGCAGCAAATGATTAATAAGGCCAATGGAATGTTGGCTTTCATTGCTAGGCTGATAGAATATAAAAATAGGGAGGTATTGCTTCAGTTGTACAAGGTATTGGTGAGACAGCACCTGGAATAATGCATACAGTTTTGGTGTCCATACTTAAGTAAAGACATACTTGCTCTCGAGTCAGTACAAAGAAGGTTCACTCGGTTAATCCCGGGGATGAAGGGATGGACATATGAAGAGAGGTTGAGTAGATTGGGACTCTACTCATTGGAGCTCAGAAGAATGAGAGGCGATCTTATTGTAACATATAAGGTTGTGAAGGTGTTCGATCGGGTGGATGCGGGGAGGATGTTCCCGATGATGGGTGAAACAAAACTAGGGGGCATAGACTTATAACAAGGGGCTGCTCTTTCAAAACTACTGTGATGAGGAGGAACTACTTCACTCAGTGTGTGGTAGGTCCATGGAATATGCTGCCCCAAAAAGCTGTAGAAGCTGCATCATTACATAAATTTAAAAAAGAAATAGACAGTTTCCTAGAAGTAAAGGGAATTACGGGTTACGGGGAGCGGGCAGGAATTTGGACAAGTCTAGATTCGGATCAGACATGGCCCTGTTGGTAGCAGAGCGGGTCATGGGCCGTGTAGCCAGATCCTGCTCATATTTCGTGTATCTAATTCAGTAAGATTCAGGAGATGGTTCTGTGATAGTAGATTGGCTGTAAGGATCAGATCAGCCATGACCATATTGAATGGCGGAGCAGGCTCGAGGGGCCGATTGGCCTATGCCTGCTCGTATTTCTTATGTTCTTATGTTCTTATTAAGAGAGTTGGAACAGTTTGGGCCTATACTTATTGGAGGTTAGAAGATTCAGAGAGGATATTATTGAAATTTATAAGATTTTTAAGGGTCTTGACAAGGTAGATACAGAGAGAAATCTGAAACTAGGGGGCATACTTTCAGAATAAGGGGGCACACGTTTAAATCGGAAATGGGGAGGAATTTGGTCCCTCATAGGGACGTGATTCTTTGGAGTTATCTTCCCCAGAGATCTGTGGAGGCTGGGTCATTGAATATATTTAAGTTGGAGTTAGACAGATGGTTGAAAGGTAAGGGATTCAATGGTTATGGAGAACGGGCAGGAAAGTGGATTCGAGGCCAAGATCAGATTAGCAGTTATCTTATTATATGACAGAGCAGGCTCGAGGGGCCAAATCACCTACTCCTGCTCCTGCGGCTTATGTTCTTATGATGATATGTAACTCACTCCGTGCCCAACTTTGCGAGCACTCGCCTGGAGTCTCAGCTGATTGTGTTTATAAAAACTTCAGTGTAATTCACTCCAAGTCTGGCACTGTGAGCTCTCCCTTGGTGTGTCAGCTCCCTGTGTTTATAAACACTTCAGTGTAATTCACTCCGTGCCCAACATTGTGAACTCGCTCTTCGTGTGTCAGCTGACTGTGTTTCTAAAAACTTCAGTGTAATTCACTCCGTGCCCAACATTGTGAACTCTCTCTTGGTGTGTCAGCGCACTGTGTTTCTAAACACTTAGTGTAATTCACTCCGTGCCCAACATTGTGAGCTCTCCCCTGCTGTGTCAGCTCACTGTGTTTCTAAACATTTCAGTGTATTTCACCCCCTCTCCAACCAATTGAGCTTTACCCAGGTGTGTCAGCTCACTTCGTTTATAAAGTCTTCAGTGTAATTAACTCTCCCAGCACTGCGATCTCTCCCCTGGTATGTCAGCTCTCTTTTTTTATAAAAACTTAAGTGTAATTCACTCAAAGTCCGACACATTGAGCTTTCCATTGGTGTGTCAGATCACTGTGTTTATAATCACTTCAATGTAACTCACTCCGTGTCCCACACTGTGAGCTCTCCTTTAGTGTGTCAGCTCCCTGTGTTTATAAACACTTCAGTATGATTCACTCCGTGTCCAACACTCTGAGCTCTCCACTGGTGTGTCAGCTCCCTGTGTTTCTAAACACTTCAGTGTAATTCACTCCGTGTCCAGCACTGCGATCTCTCCCCTGGTATGTCAGCTCTCTTTTTTTATAAACACTTCAGTGTAATTCACTCAAAGTCCGACACATTGAGCTTTCCATTGGTGTGTCAGATCACTGTGTTTATAAACACTTCAGTGTAACTCACTCCGTGTCCCACACTGTGAGCTCTCCTTTAGTGTGTCAGCTCCCTGTGTTTATAAACACTTCAGTATGATTCACTCCGTGTTCAACACTGTGAGCTCTCCACTGGTGTGTCAGCTCACTGTGTTTCTAAACACTTCAGTTTAATTCACACCGTGCCCAACATTGTGAACTCTCTCTTGGTGTGTCAGCTGACTGTGTTTCTAAACACTTCAGTGTAATTCACTCCGTGCCCAACATTGTGAACTCTCTCTTGGTGTGTCAGCACACTGTGTTTCTAAACACTTAGTGTAATTCACTCCGTGCCCAACATTGTGAGCTCTCCCCTGGTGTGTCAGCTCACTGTGTTTATAAACATTTCAGTGTATTTCACCCCCTCTCCAACCAATTGAACTTTACCCAGGTGTGTCAGCTCACTGTGTTTATAAACACTTCAGTGTAATTCACTCCGTGTCCAGCACTGGGATCTCTCCCCTGGTATGTCAGCTCTCTGTTTTTATAAACACTTCAGTGTAATTCACTCAAAGTCCGACACATTGAGCTTTCCATTGGTGTGTCAGATCACTGTGTTTATAAACACTTCAGTGTAATTCACTCCGTGTCCCACACTGTGAGCTCTACCCTGGTGTGTCAGATCACTGTGTTCATAAACACTTCAGTGTAACTCACTCCATGTCCCACACTGTGAGTTCTCCTCTGGTGTGTCAGCTCACTGTGTTTGTAAACAATTCAGTGTAATTCACTCCGTGTCCCACACTGTGAGCTCTCCTCTGGTGTGTCAGCTCACAGTGTTTATAAACACTTCAGTATAATTCACCCTGTGTCCTACACCGTGAGGTCTCCCCTGGTTTGTCAGCCACCTGTGTTTATAAACTCTTCAGTGTAATTCCCTTCGTGTCCGACACTGTTAGCTATCTTCCGGTGCGTAAGCTCTCTGTGTTTATAAACACTTCAGTGTAAATCACTCCGTGTCCGACACTGTGAGCTCTCCCCTGATGTGTCAGCTCACTGTGTTTATGAACACATCAGTGTAATTCACTTCGCGTCCGACACTGTTAGCTATCCCCTGGTGTGTCAGCGCCATGTTTTAATAAACACCTCAGTGTAATTCACTCCGTGTCCAACAATGTAAGCTCTCCCCTGGTGTGTCAGCTCACTGTGTTTATAAACACTTCAGTGTAAATCACTCCGTGTCAAACACTGTGAGCTCTCCCCTGATGTGTCAGCTCACTGTGTTTATAAACACATCAGTGTAATTCACTCCATGTCCAACACTGTAAGCTCTCCCCTGGTGTGTCAGCTCACTGTGTTTATCAACATCTCAGTGAAGGCAACAGTGCATGGTAGCGATAGGGGTAATGATAGCCAAAATTTGACAGAGAGGTACAGAGCGTATACACATAAGAGAGCATTAGAAAGAGGGGTCCGAGTAGGGAAAAATAGTTAATAGACATCATTAACAACTCTATATCTGAAAGCAAGCAGCATTCGTAACAAGATAGATGAGTTGGCAGCACCAATAGAAATAACTGAGTTTGATCGGACAGCCTTTAGACAGACGTGGTTGCAATGTGACTAAGGCTGGGAACTGAATATTCAGGGGGTTTTGCCATTTAGTAACGATAGGCAGAAAGGAAAACGAGCTCTCTTAATAAGGGTTAACTTCAGTGCGGTATTGAGAAATTAAATTGGCCTGCAAGATCAAGATGTAGAATCAATTAGGGTAGAGATAAGAAATAATAATCGTAAGAAGTCACCGGTGGGAATGGTCTCCAGCCCCGCAAAACAGTAACCACACGGTAGGGCAGAGTATACATCAAGAAATAATAGAAGTTTGTAACAAAGGTTGGGTAATCATCATGGGAGATTTTAATCTTCATATTGATTGGACAAAGCAAAATGGCGAAGGTAGACTTCAGGAAATGTTCTTAAAGACTAAATGGGATGGTTTCTTGGAACAATATGTTATGGAACCAAGCAGGGAGAAGAGTCTTTTACATCTGGTAATTTGTAACGAGGCTGGATTAATTAATGATCTCGAAGTGAAGGATACTCTTGGGAAGAGTGATCAAAGCATGGTAGCATTTCAAATTCAGTTTGAGGGTGCAAAAGTTAGCTGTCAATCTAGTGTCTGAACATAAACACAGGTAATTACAAAGGTATGAAGGAATATCTGGTTAAAGTGGACTGGAAAAAACATGTTAGAGTGTAAAACTGTAGAAAAGCAATGGTAATCATTTAAGGAGACATTTCATATTTCTCAGTAAAGATATTTACCTGTGTGAAAGAAATACTGTAAGGGAAGGATGAACAATTCGTGGCAAACTAAGGATGTAAAGCATGGTATCAATTTGGGAAAAAAAAGTATATCAAAAGTTGCAAAAAATAGTGAAAGGCCAGGAGATAGAAATTTTTAAAAAAAACAGCAAATGTCAACTAAAAAAATGGTAAAGGGAGAGAAGATAGCTTATGAGATTAAGTTAGCAAGAAATATAAAAACAGAGAGTAAGAGTTTCTACACGTATATAATAATGATAAGCGACTAGCTACAGTAAACGTTGGTCCCCTAGAGGATGAGTCTGGGGAACTAATAATAGGAAACAGGGATATGGCGGATATTTTGACCAAATATTTTGTATTGGTCTTCATGGTAGAAGGCATTTGAAGCATGCCAATAATGGATAATCAAAGGGCTACTGGAGTGCGGGGTGGAAACTTGAAACAATGACTGTCACTTGACAGAATGTACTGGGCAATCTAATGGGACAAAAGTTCGACAATTTCCCTGGACACGATGGCCTGCATCCCAGTGCCTTAAAAGATGTGGCTGCAGAGATAGTGGATGCATTGGGTGTAAATTACGATAGATCCCTGGATTCTGGAGAGGTCCCAGCCGACTGGAAATCCACAAATATAACGCCCCTATTTAAGGCTGGAAGTAGACAGAATGCAGGGAATTTTCGACCAGTTTGCCTAGCTTCTGTCATTGGGGAAATGCTAGAGTGCATCATTAAGGACATGGTAGCAGGAGAGTTAGAAAATTTAGAATATAGCCAAGCAGAGTTAGCTTAGTTTTATGAAAGTGAAATCATTTTCGCCAATTTTCTGGAGTTCTTTGAGGATGTAACGAGCAGGATGGATAAAGGGGAACCAGTAGAGATCGTGTATATGGATTTCCAGAAGGTATTCGATAAGGTGTCACATATAATGTTTCTACACAGGACTAGACAGACTAGATGCAGGAAGGATGCTCCCGATGGCCGGGAAGTCCAGAACCAGGGGCCACAGTCTAAGGATAAGGGGTAAGCCATTTAGGACAGAGATGAGGAGGAATTTCTTCACTCAGAGAGTGGTGAACATGTGGAATACTCTATCACAGAAGGCAGTGGAGGCCAATTCATTAAATACATTCAAGAAGGAGTTAGGTATATTTCTTAAGGCTAAAGGGATCAAGGGATATTGGGAGAAGGCAGGGACAGGCTACTGAAGCTGTATGATCAGCCATGATCTCCTTCAATGGCAGAGGAGGCTCGAGTGGCCAAAGGCCTACTCCTGCTCCTATCTTCTATGTTTCTATGTTTACACATGTTAAGAGCTGATGGGGTTGGGAGTGATATATTAGTATGATGGATAGAGGATTGGCTAACAAACATAAAACAAAGAGTAGATGTAAATTGGACAATTTCAGATTAGCAATCTTTAACTAGTGCAGTGCCGCAGGGATTGGTGCTGGGGCCTCAACTACTTACAATCTATATTAGTGACTTTGTTGAAGGGACTGAATGTAATGTGGCAAAGTTTGCCGAAGTTAGAAACATAGGTGGGAAAGGAATTTGCGTGGAGGACACAAAGCATCTCCAAATGTATATAGATAGGCTAAGTGAGTGGGCAAACATCTGTCAGGTGGGGTACTGCGAGGTTATCCGCATTGGTAGTAAAAATTAAAAAGCAAATTATTATTTAAATGGGGAGAGATTACAGAATGCTAAGGTACAGATGGATCTGGGGGTCTTTGTACATGAATCACAAACAGTTATCATGCAGGTATAGCAAATAGTTAGGAAGGTGACATATGAAAACTACTAGGCACTTGGTCTAAGCATTAAACAAAGCTTCAATCAACTGTTTTACAACATGGAGGTCTAGTTCTGTCCGTCACTAGATCCTGATAAGAATTGTGTGGAGATGCCGGAGTTGGACTAGGGTGGACAAAAGTAAGAAGTCACACAACACCAGGTTATAGTCCAACAGCTTTATTTAAAATCACAAGCTTTCAGAGCGCTGCTCCTTCTTCAGGTGAAGTGGAGAAATGCATAAAGACACAGCTTATATAGTCAGAGAATCATGTCAGATTTTTACAGGTAACCTTTCCAAATGCCATTTATCACACCTCGGCAGAGAGATAATCACAGCAGTCAAAGGTGTGAATGGTGTCCAAACAGGTCAGTCAGGGAAACATTACATCAAAGAACAATGAGGTGGGGTCACAAGGGGTCAAATATTGCAGATGCTGGGGTCTGTATGAAAAACCAAAAAACAGAGAAAAAACATTTTTTTTTGCTTGCTATCACAGCAGGTCCGGCTGCATACAGACCCCAGCATCTGCAATATTTGACCCCTTGTGACCCCACCTCATTGTTCTTTGATGTAATGTTTCCCTGACTGACCTGTTTGGACACCATTCACACCTTTGACTGCTGTGATTATCTCTCTGCCGAGGTGTGATAAATGGCATTTGGAAAGGTTACCTGTAAAAATCTGACATGATTCTCTGACTATATAAGCTGTGTCTTTATGCATTTCTCCACTTCACCTGAAGAAGGAGCAGCGCTCCGAAAGATTGTGACTTCAAATAAAGCTGTTGGACTATAACCTGGTGTTGTGTGACTTCTTACACTGATAAGAATGTCCTGCACAAGCTGGGCCCGTGCCCGAGTATTTATACCCTCCCTGGACAGCGCCACCCACATGCCGCTCAACATTATTTCATAAAACTTTATTTCATGAATGACTGATTCATTTCAGAAGGCAAATGGAATGTTGGCCTTTATTGCAAGGGGGCTGGAGTATAAAAGGAGGGAAGTCCTTCTACAAATGTGCAGGGCGTTGATGAGACCACACCTAGAGTACTGCGTACAGTTTTGGTCTACTTATTTAAGGAAGAATATACTTGCATTGGAGACAGTTCAAAGAAGGTTCACGAGGTTGATTCCGGAGATGAAGGGATTGTCTTATGAAGATAGTTGGAACAGGTTGGGCCTATACTCATTGGAGTTTAGAAGCATGAGAGAGGATCTGATTGATAATTATAAGATTCTGAATGGTCTTGACACGGTAGATGCAGAGACGATGTTTCCCCTAGTAGGCGAATCTGAAACAAGGGGGCATAATTTCAGAATATGGGGGCACACGTTTAAATCGGAAATGGGGAGGAATTTGTTCCATCAGAGGGACATGAATATTTGGAGTTCTCTTCCCCAGAGATCTGTGGAGGCTGGGACATTGAATATATTTAAGTTGGAGTTAGACAGATGTTTGAAAGGTAAGGGAGTCAATGGTTATGGAGAACGGGCAGGGAAGTGGAGTCCAGGCCAAGATCAGATTAGCAATTATCTTATTATATGGCGGAGCAGGTTCGAGGGGCCAAATCACCTACTCCTGCTCCTGCGCCTTATGTTCTTATGATGTTATGTAATTCACTCCATGCCCAAAATTGCGAGCACTCCCCTGGTGTGTCAGCTGACTGTGTTTATAAACAATTCTGCATAATTCACTCCGTGTCCATCACTGTGAGCTCTCCCCTGCTGTGTCAGCTGACTGTGTTTATAAACACGTCAATATAATTCACTCCTTGCCCAATATTGTGAGCTCTCCCCTGGTGTTTCAGCTCACTGTGTTTATAAACACTTCAGTGTAATTCTCTCTATGTCCGACATTGTGAGCTTTCCCCTGGTGTGTCAGCTTTCTGTGTTTATAAATACACTTCAGGAAGGTTGGGAAGGCACTAGAGACGGTGCAGAGTAGAATTACCAGAATTGTTCCGGGTTTGGGGGATCTTAGCTGCAACGACAGATTGGAGAATCTAGATTTGTTTTTATTTGAGCAAAGGAGGCTGAGGGGTGATTTGACAGAAGTGTACAAGTTTTTGTCGGGCTGGATAGGCAAGGCGGGGAAAGGTTGTTGCCACCAGTTGATAGAACTAGGGCTACGGGACGCAGATTTAATTTGTTGGGCAATAGATACAGTGGCTATGTGAGGAACAGCTATTTTACACAGCGAGTGGTGAGTACCTGGAACTCGCTGCTGATGGAAGTGGTGGAAGCGGAGACACTCAATGTTTTCAAGGGGAGACTGAATAGGCACTTGAGGGAAATAAACTTGCAGGGCTACGGGGATAGAGCGGGGGAATGGGATCGACAGGATTTCCTGCAGAGAGTCTGCATGGACACTATCGGCCGAATGTCCTCCTTCTTTACCGTTATGATTCGATGACACTATGACTATAACTGTTGATTGCATTCCTAAATCAGCCTTTTTTACCAATTTGGTTTATGCTTCCCTTGTCCAACTCTTCCAATTTCGATTACATATTTATTTTTAATTTCCTTTTCCATACCATCAATTATCTCCCAATCGGCCTAGTCACGTCTTATCGAAGTTGGTAATTCCAGATTCCTCCATTATTTCCTCAATAACCAGGGCTTCCACATTGGGGATCACCCTTGTGGCTGTTCCCCGCACTGCCTCAAGTATTTGAATATATCCCTTGTGTCTCGGTGAATAAAGGTGGACAGATTTCTTAAGCTTATGACTGAGCCGAGCTCCACACAATAAAATAATTAATTTCACTGACTTGTACACTATTGCGTTGGATATGTAGTTGAATATGTTATTGATTTTTTGATTGCTGTTTTGCAATGGTAATCCTTGTTGAGTATGCAATCTAATTAGAATCCAAAGGGTATTTCTGCTTTAGCCTCAGCTCAACAAACACTATTCAAATAGTATATGGACGTCCCATTCACCTTACGATGTGTAGTATGTAACGAGATTCAGCATAAAATCACACCGACCGTTATTATCCCTCCCGAAGCTTTTGCCCAAAACGTTGTGTTGTTTCTGAGCTGTGATCTCCGCCAACTGAAACTCCCGAAAATATCTGCAAGACTGACAAATTTACATTGAGTTTCATAGGTTTTATTTTTGAAGTAAATTTGCAATGAAAGCTATCTCAGCACCGATCAATAGCAACCCCACTCAGTAATTTGCCAACCTGGTATAACGCCTGTAACATTTACCAGATGAATTCTACTATTACACCTGTTTGTTATCCATTTGAGGAAAGATATTATTCCAATGTTTGACGTGTCACTTTGCTATTTTTATTCCCATAACAGTATTAACCTGGGAGTAAAGTGGCTGACGCAACCTGTTTGTTCAAATGACTGTAACTAACATCAGTTGCCCGGAGACAGAACTGTTCACTGGAGATTTCCCTGCTGTATAAATAAAGGCTGCCTTCAATGTATCACATCACACTTTCCACCGGGCCTGCTGTGTCCATCACTACAGGGATCATCGCTTCTCACACTAAATGGAAGTCCTGATACTTCAGCAGATAAAAGCCATTTACTATCCTATCTCGCAGCTGTTGGTGTTCCTGGTGAGTTGTGAAGAAAGACATGAATCTGATAAAAAATCTCTTAACTACAAAGCTTCTCGTGCTGCGTGTCTGGCAAAATGTGCTTTTCTTATTCTCTGGGTAGCACAGTTATGTGAGGTTTGCTGTCAGATTAACCCGAATGTTCCCTGCTTAATTAACGTGGTGTCTTCCTTCACACTGCAGTCTCCAGTGATGATACCATGCTTCTTCTAAAAAGAATGGCATGCAATCTGGGTTCCGGATGAAAGGACACTAAAACATTGAGAAATAGGGTCGTCTGACTTAAATCTGCAACACTTTAATAACTAAATAGAACTGAATCATGCTGCTATGCTCGCTTTCTCCAAAAGTCACTTTCAACTAATAAAGAATGTATTTATTGATGCTCAGTGGTGTTTCTGTATTGGAAAGAAGGGATGCACTACCCAATAACATTATTTCTATTTCAGTGATATTTCTTTTGACTGTTATACAGCGAAAACTTCAGGAATGTTTTCCAGCACAACAAGTTGTAAATGTTAAAGGAATTTCAGTGACTGTGTTTATTTATCTATTGAAGCAATATTCATTCATATATTTACCTTGAGCAATTCTGCAGATCTCACTATTCAGTTCAGTCCAGTGTTGCTCTATATTTCCTGATATGGTGTTTTACTTTCAAACTTTCTTTAATGTATAACTGAATTGCCTTGGGAAGTATACGGTCCGATTTTACATCTTGTCAACTACCTGTCCCTCAGTGATAAACATAAATTGCCACTTTAGAAAGTGGGATTGCTGCTTACAAAAGTATTATTAAATTATACGTTAAATTGTAAAATTCTTTACAATATGTATATTTTTAGCTGGTCCTTGGTACCAGCTGCCAATATTTAATTCAGAAAGTTGCCTGTTGAAGTTTCACTCTGCTATATAAACTTGCAAGAAACTGACATTTCCTTTAGTTGGTGCTGCATTGTCAAGGGTGAGGAACCACGTTTCCCCTTTTAAACCAGGAGCCTTTGCAGGAGGGACTGCTCTCCAAGTTTTCCCCTTTTTGTGGCCAGCGTGCCTACTTTAAACCAGCGCCACCGAAAAATGTGTTCATTGGATCTTGCTCGGTTGCTGCTTCGGCTACAACAAACGGGGCAGCGCTTCGGATCCTCATGGGCGCTTTGGGATTTTATCAGAAGCCATGTCAAAGTGCTAATCTCTGTTTATATTGTGAATCGCACATTCCTGCTGAACAGATGTGGAAGTAGAAATACAAATACATTCTTTAACAGCAATAGGGTTAATCAAAGTAGGCCCATTACAAGAGTGAACCCCAGGAAACTGAAACGTATGTCTGCTGAACCTGATATAATTACCACACTACAAATCAACAGGAGTTCAAAAATAGGTTGAATTTTGAAAGAACAGTGAGTAGTTCAGAGCATAATTCATTGGAGATTGCAGTATTTAATTTGGTTGATAATTCAGTGGATAATCGAGTGCTTACTTCTTTGTATAATATAATGTGTCATTCGCTAGATAGTTGTGTGGTTAATACATTGGATATTTCAGAGTTGAATACTATAGATAACTAAAGGATAATTATTTGTATGTTTCAGTGTTTAATTCGATGGATAATTGTGTGGATAATTTTTTGGATATTTCATAGTTCAATTCGGTGGATAATTGAGAGGATAATACTTTTGATATTTCAGTGTTTAAGTCGATGGATAATTGAGAGGATAATACTTTGGATATTTCAGTATTTAATTCGATGGATAATTGAGCTGGTAATGCTTTAGATATTTCAGTGTTTATTCGGAGGATAATTGTGTGGATAATTATTTGGATATTTCAGTGTTTAATTCGATAGAAACTTGAGAGGATAATTATTGGATATTTCAGTGTTTAATTCTATAGAATATTGAGTGGTTAATCTTTTGGATATTGCAGTGCTTAATTCGATAAATAATTGAGTGGATAAATATTTGGATTGTTTAATTCGGTGGATAAATGAGTGGATTTTTCTTTCCATATATCTATATTACATTCACTAGATAATTGAGTGCATAATTCAGTTGGGAATTCTGTTGATAATTCAGTGCTTAATTCGGTGGATAATTTAATAAATAATTATTTTGATGATTCGGTTGATAGTCGTTTGGAAAATTCTTTGTATATTTCAATACTTAATTCGGTTGATATTTGAATCGATGTTTTCGATGACAATTATTTGACTCCTTCAGTGTTTAATGCGCTGGATAATTCAGTAGGTAATTATTTTATAATTTATGGGATAAATATATATGAAATCCATTAGAATGAATTTCTCGAAATTGCAGAACCAATGAAAGTTCTGTGGACATATCTGCTTGTCGTTCACATAATATTACTTCTCACTTTTCTAATTTAATCCCACTTTAAATCAAACTCAATTTTTCTTTGGTCTAACAACAGAAACCGCTGGAAAATAATTTTCCAAACGACTATCAACCGAATCATCAAAATAATTATTTATTAAATTATCCACCGAATTAAGCACTGAATTATCCACAGAATTCCCAACTGAATTATGCACTCAATTATCTAGTGAATGTAATATAGATATATGGAAAGAAAAGGCCAGGCAACATCCGTGGAGAGAGAAATAGATTCAACATTTCAGGTCGATACCCTTCATCAGGACTGAGAAAGAAAGGCAGGAAATGAGATAGATTAAAAGGCCATTTGGCGGATGGGAAATGGGGGAGGGGATGAAAGAACAAAAGCGAAGTGAAGAGACATTAGGAGGTATTCAAGACGAGACGAGGTGGTAATAGGACAAGTGAAGAGACTAAAGACGGCTCTAGATGAAGTGTGAAATGCGCTGGCAGAATAAGAGACAGCTAGAATGTGGGAGAGAAAAAGGGGGAAGGCACAATCAAAGGCGTGGATTAAAAATATATAGAAAATTAATAGAGGCCGAGATTGTGATGTGAATTTGTTGAACTCGATATTGAGTCTGGGAGGCTGTAAACTGCCTATTCGGATGACGAGGTTTAGGTTGTTATTTCGGATTTCCAGCATCAGCAATATTTTGCTATCGTTTTAATTCAGCCTGGTGGCATAGTCTGGGGGGAGGTAGGGAATTCTGCTTCGAATTATCGCGTGCTTTATCGGCAGTTATTAAAACGTTGCTAAGTTAAGTCTCTGTGGTCAACATCAGCAACATATTTGATATCAGACAGACAGCAGTGCGGAGCCTAGGCCCAGCACCATATTCAGATCCTCACCACAGGTGAATGTAAAAGGTTTCTCGGCTTCTATGTATGAAAACACGCCTATCCTCGTATCCGTGCCCAATATCTGCTCCTGGCTTCCCTCCAGTGGTCGCTATTCATGTCCTCTTGCTGCATCCTTACTCTTATTGGGTCCACCTCTAACTATATCACAATGATTCAGCACTATCAACAACTCATTACTTCTTTCTCACTTATCTACCGTACAGCAAGCCCGATTTTAAACTGGAGGAAACACCTGTTCCAATTGTACCTTCTTCCTGCCACGTCCCCATTGCAGCTTTACACCTTCCGGTCCCCAATTCTCCTTCCCCAGGTGCAGTACTCATTGCACCATCACCATGCCGAGTCCCCATTGCAATTTCACCTACCCATACCCCATGTACCTTCCTCCTGCCCTGTTTCCATTGTACCTACACCCCGCAGGTTCCCCTTACATAGAATAGGATAACTTACAATTTTACAGCATAGAAACAGGCCATTCTGCCCAACAGATTTATATTCCACACGAGCCATCTCCCGCATTTCCTCATCTCACTCCACTAACACATCATTCTATTCATTTTAGACTCCTATAGTTATCCAACTGCCACTTACATGCATCTTTGCAAAGTTCTGCAAATACTGCATGGCATAGAGTCATAGAGTCATAACGGCAACAGAGGAGGCCAGTCGGCTCATCGAGTGCGTGCCAGTTCTCTGTAGAGCAAGTCAGTCATTCCCATTCCCATCGGGGGTTGTCTTATGAAGAACATTTGAGCAGGTTGGGCCGATACTCATTGGAGTTTAGAATATTGGGAAATGATCTTATTGAAACTTATAATGACCCAGAAATTCGGGTCGCCACGATTGAGTACGCACGGGGTACTCGCCCGTGGGCCCAATCGAAGTGCCGTTTTCGTGTGTGCACTGCACATGCGCGGGAAAGCAGAACTTCCATTCCCCTGAAAGATGGGGTTAACAGGTGGAACGCGTGCGTGGGAGAGGCAGCGCGTGCACATTTAACTTACTATTTTTTCCAGGTTTCTCCGGGAAGGTAAGTCTCCAGAAATTAGACACGTAAAGTGCAGTCCTCAGGCCTGCTTTTAAAAAGGTAAGTGGTGCATTAATCAATGTTATAACATTTTTTCCACAGGTTTATTATTTTTAAATATTTCAAAGAAAGGTAAGCTTATTTTTAGCCCCGTTAGAAAATGTAATTAATTTTTTCAAAAATTTAAATTATTGTTTAAAATAGTTGTTTCATGTAATTTATAGTTATTTTAAAAATGCAATGTTTTTTTTAAATTTATTTGAAATTTTAGTTACGTTTTGGGGCTTATAGTATTTATAGGATGGACAGCTCTTCCTGTCAAACTTATGAATGAAGCATACCCTGCTACCATTGTCTCTCCATGGCCCACGTGATCCCAGGGGGGTGCATCGAACTATCTGCGCCCCTGGGATACACAAGCACTGCGCGCCGGCAGTTGGAGGAGGCACAGGATCGGAACACCACGCAGGCCCACATCTCAACGGCCGGCATGCTAGGTAAGTGCACGTCAGAGGCTTGCACCCGCGGGAAGCCCCCGAACCGAATTTCTGGGCCAATATTCTAAGTGGGCTTGACAGGGTAGATGCACAGATAATGTTTCCTCGCGTGGGGGAATCTAGAACAAGGCTGGCATAGTTTCTAATTGGAGATGAGGAGGCACTTCTTCTCTCAGCTGGTCGTGAATCTTTGGAATTCTCTACATCAGACAGCTGTGGATGTTGGGTCATTGAATATATTCAAGGTGGAGATAGACAGAATTTTGAATTATAGGGGAATCAAGGGTTATGGGGAGCGGGCAGGGAATTGGATTCGAGGCCAAGATCAGATCAATCATAGCCTTAATGAATTTTAACGAGTTCCACTTTCTAATATTTTTTGCACTTTCTCCAGTGCTTCTATCCTCTTATTGGGCTAAGCAGATCATAACTGTTCACAGCACTCTAAGTGTGGTCTCTCCAAGGTTCAATATAAGTTTAACACATCTCCTCTGTTATTGCTTTCCATTCCTCTAGATATGAACTCCGTTGCTTTGACTGTACGCTTAATGGCTTCTTTCATCTCTTTGTGAATTTGTAGCCCTAAACTCCTTATCTTCTCCCACCATTTGGACTCTTATTTTCCAAGTCTCATGTGCCCTACTTATTCCACCTACCAAAATACACAACCTCACATTATATTTACTGAAAATCAGTTATCATTTTCTCTCCATGATTCCATTTTGTTAATAACTTCCTGAATTTTGTCGCAAACATCCGCAGTGTTAACTATACCCCATAATTTGGTGTCATCCACAAATGTTGATATTATATTTCTGATCCCCAAGTCCAACCCACTACTGTAAATTGTAACCAATAGTGACCCCTGTGGAACACCACTTCCCACATTTCCCCAGTCTGAGCAACTACCTTTAACATCTACTCTCTGTTTTCTATTGAGCAGCCAGTTTTTCTATCCATTCGGCCACTTTTCCACTGAGTCTACAGGCTCGTACCTTAGTCACGAGTCTACTATGGCGGTGGAAGCTCTTATAAATGTCTATTTATATTATATTCACTACCTTACCATTATCTACTCTGCTACTTTTTAAAATAACGCATTACGGTTGGTCAAGTAGGAACTTCCCGTTTGAAATCCGTGCTGACTAGTCTTTATTATGTTTTCGGTTTGAAGAGAAATGTCTTTTTTATGTTTGAGCGAAGATTACTATACCTGTCCTCTCACCCTTGTTAAGCGCACTGGATGAAAGTTCTAAGAATGTTTACATATATTTATATACAGTGCCTCTGCTGTCTCTTCCTTAGCTTTGACTGTGAGTGGAAATAGTCCTTCCAGACACGGGATTTATCCTCTATACATATGTTTAGTTTATCATAAGAACATAAGAAAAAGTTGCAGGACTAGGCCATGAGGCCCCTCGAGCCTGCTCCAACATTCAATGAGTTCATGGCTGATCTTCTTCCTCAATTCCATGCATCGGCCTTGTCGCCATATCGCTTGATGGTCTTACTAGTCTGAAATCTATCGACTCCTGTTTTGAATACGCCCAGTGACTGAGCCTCCACTTCCCTCTAGGGCAGACAATTCCAAAGATTCTCCAACCACTGTGTGAAGAAATGTCCTCTCGTCTCAGTCCTGAATGGCCTTCCCTTTACCCTGAGGCTGTGCCCCAGGTCCTAGACTCCCCAGCCAAGGGATACATTCTCCCAGCATCCACCCTATCAAGCCCTGAAATCATTTTGTATGCTTCAATGAGATGCCCTCTCATTTTTCTAAATTCAAGCAAATACAGGCCTAGTTTACTCAATACCTTCTCATGCGACCGTCCTGCCATCCCAGGAATCAATCTCGTTAACCTTCCTTGCACTCCCTCTATGGCAATTATATCCTTCCTTAGGTAAGCAGAACAAAATTGTACACAATACTCCAGGTGCGGTCTCACTAATGCCCAATATATATGGAGTAAGACGTCTTTACTCATGTACGCAAATCGTTTTATAACGAAGGCCAGCATACCATTTGCCTTCCTAATAGCTTGCTGCAACTGCACATTCATTTTAGTGACACATGTACAAGGATACCCAAGTCCCTTTGAGCATCTACATTCCCCAATCTTTCACCACTTAGGAAATATTCTGCCTGTCTGATTTTTCTACCTTCAAATTTATCCACATTATAATCCATCTGCCCTGTTCTCGCCCTCTCAATGAACCTGTCGAGAGCTCCTTGAAGCCTTTTCACATCCTCTTCGCAACAGGCACTGCCACCTAGCTTTGTGACATCAGTAAAATCTGGAAATGTGACATTTAGTCCCCTCATCTAAAACATTGACATAGAACGTGAATAGCTGGGACCTAAGCACTGTCCTTGCGGTACCACTCTAGGCACAGCCTGCCATCCTGAAAAATACACGTTTTTCCCTACTCTTTGTTTTCTGTCTGTTAACCAATTCTTAATCAAGGCTAGTATATTTCCCCCAATTCCATGTGTCCAAATTTTGGTCACCAACCTCTTGTGTGTGACCTTATCGAAGCCTTCTGAAAATCCAAATACAACACATCAACAAGTTCTCCTTTGCCTGCTGCATTAGTTCCATCCTAAAAGAACTCCAATAAGTTTGTTAAACAGTATTTCCCTTTCATAAATCCATGTTGAATCTGCCCAATCTTACTATTCGTTTCTAAGTGCCCAGTTATTGCATCCTTTATAATATATTCCAGCATTTTCCCAACGACTGATGTGAGGCTAACAGGTCTGTAGTTCCCCGTATTCACTCTCCGCACTTTCTTAAATAGAGGGGATACATTTGCTATCCTCAAATCTGCAGGAACCGTTCCTGAATCTATAAAATTTTGGAAGATGAAAAGCAATGCGTCCACTATCCCAATGGCCACCTCTTGCAAAACCCTGGGATGCAGGTCATCCATTCCTTGAGGTTTATCGAATTTTAGTCCCATTAATTTTGCTACTACTGTTTTTTTTTACTAAAAATAAATTCTTAAAGATCCTTATTCTCGCCACAGCTTTCGTTTTCTCGTATTTATGGGAGATTTGTTGTGTCTTACTTCGTGAAGACAGAAACAAAGTATTTATTTAATTTCTTCCCAATTCCTCATTCCCCATTATAAATTCTCCCGTCTCTGACTGTAAAAGACCTACATTTACTTTCGCCAGACTTTGCCTTTTTACATACCTAGAGAAGCATTTACAATCCGGTTTTACATTTTTCGCTAGTTTGTGCTCATATTACAGTTTCATTTTCTTTATCAAATTTTGGTCACCCATTGCAGATTTCTAAAAAATCCCAATTCTCAGGCTGACCCCTTTTTCTGGCAACTTTTTAAGCTTCCACCTTTGACTCAATACTAGTTCATTTTATTTTGTTTGCCATGGTTGGATCACTCCTCCTTTTGGGTTTTTATGCCATAGAGAAATATATGTTTTTTTTCAAAATATGCATTATTACCTTGAATGTTAGCGATTGCATTTCCACCTTCGTACCTTTTCGTATAGTCTCCCAATCTACCATGCTCAACTTGTCCCACATTCCCTTGTAGTTTCCTTTGTTGAGACTGAATAATTTAGTTTCAGATTGGACTACATCACTCTCAAAAGTATTACAATTCAATCATATTATGGTCATTTGTCAGTAAAGGACACTTTAACACAAGATTATTGATTGCCCTTTCTCATTAACAGTACCAGATCCAGCAGAGTCTGTTCCCTGGTTGGTTCCTCCAAATATCGATCGAGGAAACCATCTTGCATGCATTCCAAGAATTCGTCCATCACACCATTAGTGGTTTTTGATTTGTCCAGTCTATATGTACATTAAAGTCAACAATGATTACTGTATTGCCCGTGTTACATGCACTTCTAATCAAAGACCTCGCTCCTGTCTATCTTAGAAGCCTTGGTATGCATTTTGAATTCCTCGGATAATTTCACGCCCACCATGTTTGTGGCCCTGGTAAAAACTGAGGTAAAAGAACTGTTCAATTTATTTCATTTCACTGCTTTTATTTTAGAGTTTATCCTGTCCATTCCTAAGTGGCCATATCCCTATTTTCCTATTCCTATGCTTATAGAATTCTGAAATATTTATTTTTATATTGATTGATAATTTAATTTTGTAATTCGACATTGATTTCCTAATTGTATATTGGCTTATTTCCTAACATCGTGTTGGCATTTGCCTTCCTCTCCTTTATTGTCTCTGTAATGTACTCAATGCATAGCTTTAGTTATTATTTTCTCTTTAATCAGCCGGGCTCAATTTGTATTGGCATTGACCTTCACCCCAAAGTCCCAATTTCACCTTCACTCTGCTCAGTCAACGTTGCACCTTCACCCAGCCAGTTCCCCATTGCACCTTCACCCAGCCTGTTCCCCATTGCACATTCACCCCGCCGACTTCCATTGAACGTTCAGCCTGCCCAGTCCCTACTGCACCTTCACCACGCCCGATCCCTATTGCACCTTCAGCCCGCCCAGTCACCATTGCACCTTCACGCAGTCCATTCTCGATTGCACGTTCACCCAGCCTGTACCGCATTGCACCTTCACCCTGTCCTCTTCCAGAGAAAAATCAGACTGTCGAGTCCCTATTGCACCTTCACCCAGCCCGATCCCCATTGCACCTTTGCCTAGTCCGTGCCCCACTGCACGTTCACCTAGCCCCTTCCCCATTGCACCTCCAACCCGCCCATGCCCATTGAACATTCACCCTGCCCAGACTCTCTTGCAACTTCACATCGCCCAGTTTCCATTGCACCTTCATCTAGACTGTTCTCCATTGCAGCTCCACTGCACATCATCCATTGGATATTCACCATGGCCACTTCCACTGAATATTTACACTGCTCAGTCCCTATGGCACCTTCATCCCGCCCAGTTTAATTTGCAAATTCGCCCAGCCCACTTCCATTGCACCTTCACCCCGCCCAGTCCATATTGCTTTTGTAGTGGAAGGCACGGTCGCCAATGGTGGATCGATTGAAATCCAGGATTCCCAAGAGGCCAGAATTGGAGAAGGGCAGAAACGTCAGATGATTGTAGGGCTGGAAGAAGTTACAGAGATAGGGAGGGGCGAGGCCAGGGTGAGATTTGAAAGCAAGAATGAGAATATTAAATGTTAGACTTTGATGAACCGGGAGCAATTGTAGATCAGCGACCTCAGGGGGTGCTGGGTGAACGGGCCTTGCTGCGATTTGGGATACAGGCAGCAGAGTTTTGGATGAGCTCAAGCTTAATGAGGTTGGAAGATGATAGTGTTGCCAGGAGGGATTTGGAGTAATCAATCATAGAGTGCACCGCAGCATGTATGAGTGGTTCAGCAGCAGTTGAGCTGAGGCAGTGGCTGAGTCGGGTGATGTTACGGAGGTGGAAGTAGGCAGTCTTTGTGATGGAGAAGATATGTGGTCGGAAGCTCAACTCGGGGTCAATTACAATGCCAAGGTTGTGCACGGTCTGGTCCAGCCTCATAAATTTGCCAGGGCGGGATGTAGTCGTTGGCTGGGAATGGAGTTTAAAGCAGGGACGAATACAATGACTTCGGTCTTCCCAATAATATGTTGCAGGAAATTTTTCCTCATCCAATCTGACAAGCGGTGTGACAAAATGGGGACAAGTGCCGTGTTGGGAGAGGTGGTGGTGAGATGGAGCTGGGTGTCCCCGGCGTGCCTTTGAACAAGACGTTGTGTTTACAGATGATATCGCTGATGAGTAGCATGTAGATGATGATAAGATGGGGCCAGAGGTAACAGTGTTGGAGCGAGCACAGAAGCCGTTGCAGGCTATGGTTATATAGATAAGAATAGAGCCAGGCGTTTGCAGTCCCACCCAGCTGGATGACGCTGGAGAGGCGTTGGAGGTGGTTTGTCCAGACAAAGGCATGAGACAGGTCGGAAAGGAAGAGAGGGAATAGCTTACCGCAGACACAGTTACATAGAATACAAATTATGACTTTGGTAAGGGCGATTTAGAAGTCGGGCAGGGGGCGATAGCTGATATGACGTGGTCCAAAATGGAATTCTGTGAAAGATGGGCACGGACTTGGGAGGAGACAGCACGAAGAAGGACATGGTAATGAAAGGGATGTTGGAGATAGGGCGGTACTTGGCAAGGACACAGGCTTCAAGGATAGTTTTTGAGCAGTTGTTCATGACAGCATGTTTGAAGGGGAGGGGAGAGTATGTGAGGAGAGAGAACCATTAACAATATCAGCTAACATGCGGGCCAGGAAGTGAAGTTGGGTGGTCAGCATTTTGGTGGGAATAGGAGCAAGTGAGCAGCAGGTGGGTCCCATAGACAAGTTGAGCTCGTAGAGGGCATGAGGGGAGCTAGGAGAGAAATTGGAGAAAGATGCGAGTTCAGCGATGGAGCTGATTGGAAGCAACAGAGCACACATGATATCCCATTCATCAGTGCAATAGCAACCTGAAACTTCACTCAAAATAACTGTAATAACGATGGATATAAAGTGTGTCTGAGTGGAAACAAATCTCACTGATCTGTGTATCACTTGCAGTTAACTTGGCGGCGATTGTGATCCTGTCCCGAGGAAAGTGCGGTCTCTCCAAATGTATCACTCGCTACCTGGTCGCCATGGCAACGGCCGATCTCCTGGTAGTTTGTACGGATGTAATATTAAGCTGCATTGTTGAAATTTATTTCCCAGTTTCATTCATGACAATTACCCCCGTGTGCTGTCTCAATATGGTCTTGCTTTGTGCAGCCACGGCGACCTCTGTCTGGTTCACAGTGGTTTTCACCTTCGATCGATTTGTGGCCATTTGTTGTCCGAAGCTGAAAACAAAATATTGCACCGAGAAAACTGCGGCTGTTGTTATCGGGGTGGTGATTGCGCTTGGCTGTTTAATAAACATTCCCTGGTACTTTGTATTTGACCCTGAATATATAATGGAGAACGTACCCCGGGGTTGTGTCTGGAAAGCAGCCTTTTTTACTGCACCCGCCTGGGCAGCGTTTGACATCTTTATTCTTACTTTAATCCCTTGTGTCCCATTCGTTCTGATTTTGTTGCTCAATGTTCTCACCGCTAGACACATTTTAATGTCCAGTCGAGTCCGGAGGGGACTCCGGGGCCTCAGCAATGGAGAGAATCACAAGGACCCAGAGATGGAGAACCGAAGGAAATCCATCATTTTGCTCTTTAGTATATCGGGCAGTTTTATTTTGTTCTGGACGACCATTGTTGTTTATTCTCTATCTCTCCGTACAACCATCATTCAGTATGGTGATGTTAATTACATTGAATCGGTGGGATTCAAGCTTCAGGTTCTCAATTGCTGCACAAACACATTTATTTATGTGCTGACCCAGGGTAAATTCAGAGAGGAGCTAAAGAATGGGGTAAACTATCCACTGCATTTAATTGCAAAATTATTTAAATAATAGAAATAGCTGATGTCTATCCATACAATGTTTATCGGCCATTGCAATAAAGATCAAAACCTGTTTAATGGATCAATTGATATTGGTACAACATTTTAAGCAAAGTTGCAAATCCAAGGTTACTGTAATATATTTTCCTTAACAAACTGTGTTATGTCACGTCACATGTATGATTATAATATTAAATGTTTTCCTGTTATTAACTGTGAAAATTAAAATAAATGCTGACTGAACATGCCCAGGTGATTATTAATGTTACACAGGATGATTGATTGGATGGATTTAGGGCCAGTTGGAAGGATGATGCAGCATCGTGTATCATTGGAGCAACTGTTCCCATCAGAAGGGAACCGTCGCACATCATCACCTGAATCACCTGTAACTAACACAATATAAATGTAACTTTCAATCAACGGGAAATACCCAGATTGTCTCTTCTCAGCTAAATTTACCTCAACGGCTGATGTACTGCCTAAATGGACCTGAAAATCCTTCACCACCACTCAGCGTCACTCCCCCAGTAACCAGACTGCTTCTCCTCAGAAAACCTTCATTAAATATTGAGACCGGACGTATTCGCACCCCCTCAGCAGTACTCGTCTGTGGGTGACATCGCTGATGCTGCGACAGCTGAAAGAGCCAAGATAACCAATTCATTTCTGTAGTTAGGGCTACTGCGGGCATCGAAACATAAATTTAAATAATATTAAATTCATGGGTTGCTCGCGGCAATCTGGAAACGTATCGCCCATTTTCCATTTTCTCTCCAATGTAAGGAGGTCCAAGAATGTCATGACCCAGCTCCACAGAGGGTAACCTTGCTAGTGATTGCTATTTCCAGCAAGTTATTCATGCGGGAATAATTTTACAGACCTTACCAGGCCAGCCAAATAAACTGGACACAAGTATGGCCCGTAAGAGTGCCGTGTAAATAGCATGATTGACAATTGGAGCCACTTTCCTCTCACTGCATCAAACAATATCTGAAATTTACTGTGATACGGCGTTCCACAATATCTTAGACATTTCATTCAGCAGCAATTCTTATTGTCCTAAGATCTGAACACTCTAAGACGCAGTTGAAGGCTCTTGTGACAGATATTCCCTTACCAATATATGATTTCACCCAATCAATGAAAGCGGTATGAAACCACAGTTGGAACATGTATGGTTTTGGATCAGTTTCACTCGAGCAACTTTATTCTAACATGGGAACTAGCCTACAAGCAAAGACAAGGAAAAATTAACCTCAACCCCCATGGGTTCTGCTGTAACTACTCACCCACCAACTAATATTCCTGTACGATAACACCTAATTCTCTCTGAAATTCAACATTTAATACTTTGTCACCAGTTAAATGTATTCTGTTTTTCTATTCTTTATACCAAAGTGAATAACCTCACATTTGCTCACATTTTAGTACATCTGACAGTTTATTGTACAAACATGCAAACTGTGTCTATCCCTTTGCAGGATCTGTGTATCCCCCTCACAATTGACTTTCCCACCTAGCTTTGCATCGGCATCAAATTGAATACTTTACAATAGGTTCCTTCATGTAAATCATTATTTATGATTGTATATATTTGTGGTCCAAGCACTAACCCTTGCGGCACCCCACTAATAAGAGCCTGCCAACCGCAAAATGACTCGTTTTTCCCTTCTCTCTGTTATCTGCCCGTTATCCAATCCTCTAACCATGCCAGTGTTTTACACCAACCTAATAAGCCTTTATCTTCCATAACCATTTGTAAGTGGCACCTTGTGGAATGCTTTTTGGAAATCCAAATAATCTACATCCAGATAACCTGCTTCCTCTTCATCTACCCTTCCAGTTGCATCTCAATATACTCCAATAAATTTCCTTAACACGATTTCCCTTTCAAAAAACCATGTTGACTCTGCCTAAACATATTATGATTTTCTAAGTGCCCTGTTATCTCATCCTCAATAATGGTAAGCGTAAAAGTTATAAGCGTGATAGTTTTGAACAAATGCATATGGTTCGACTGGATCTGATTAAGCCTGAAAACAGAAAACTGAATTTTGAGGCATTTGGCTCCCTCAAGCAAAACAGCAACTTTGAGTTGTAAGCATTTTTAAGTGTAATTTGAACGACTATTCAGTTGTACATTCAGGTACAGCAAACAATTAGAAAGGTAAATGGCATGTTTGCCTTTAGTGCAATGGGGTCGAGTACAAGAGTAAGGAATTCTTACTACAATTGTACTACAGGGCTTTTGTGAGACCTCACCTGGAGTACTGCGCACGGGGTTGGTCTATTTCATACAGAAAGGGTATACTTGCCTTCAAGGCAGTGCAATGGCGGTTTAATAGATTGATCCATGCGATGGGAGGAATGTACTAAGGGGAGAGTTGAGTAGATTGGGCCTGAACTCTGTGTGGCAAGATGGATGCGGCGATGCTACTGACGCGGAATTAGGTGAACTTTGTTATAGAGTGACTATTGTGCATAACGCAGAACCTATGATCAGAGAGGTGCTGAGGGTCATTGGCAGCTAACGCCCAATGTAGGGATTGATATTGGTGATTAGGATACAATATTTGTGGCTGCGACTAAAGATGATGCATTTAGCCATGCCAATGTTTGTTTAGAGAAAATTATGGCTCATCCAAAACAGGATATTGGAAATGTAGTCCGACATCAAAGGGGGGGGGGGAGTGGGTGGCGATAGAGGGGACAGAGGATTAAAACTGGTTTCGTCAACGTACATGTAAAAGCTGATCACATATTTGGGAATGAAAGTTTCAATGGGAAGCAGGAGGATGAGGAAGAAGAGAGGGCTGGCATACGGAGAGATAGAAAATAAACAACAATGGGCGTCCATAATAATATATAACAGCCAGATATACTGAAGAGCAAAACGATGGATTTCCTCCGATTTTCCATTTCTGGGTCTTTGTTCAACTGATTGCAGCGCGTAGAGAGGCAGAGGTAACATGGTAAAGAAAGTAAACACTGCAAGAGACGAATCAATATAGGTAAAGATGCAAAGAGTAAGTGATGTAGGTGCTGAAATGGATAGTGAAACAAGAGAGAAAGAAGAATAGAGAGACAGAGCGAGAGAGAGAGAAATTATTGGGCAGACACACTGAGAAGGCAGAAAGAGAAACCGGCAAAAGATAAGATGGAGGAAAATAGAAAGAAAACAATATAATGAGGGAAATTACATGGACGAAAGCCATAAACAGTAAAGGCACATGTATATAAATTAAGAAAGCAGCACACATTCAGCACAACTTAAGAGAAAGATAGGAGTTTGTGAGCAAGAGAAAGCTGCGAGAAATTGTTGTACAAATGGAGACAGAAACTGAGAGAGGTAGAGGAAAGTTAAACAGGAATAATTGTCGCACTGGGGAGTTATCAGCTTACATTCCCACTAATTTCTCCAGCTCTATTATTTTTACTATTACTAAGTTCCTTTAATTCCTCCTTCTCACGAGACACTTGGTTCCCTCGCATTTCTGGAAAGTTAACTGTGTCCTCTTCCATGAAGACAGAACCAAAGTATTTGATTAATTGCACTGCCATTTCCTTGTTCTCCATTATAATTTCTCCCATTTCTGAATGTAAGTGACGTACATTTGTCTTCACTAATCTTTCTCTTTTTACAGACTTGCAGAAGTTTTACAATCCACCTTTAAGTTCGTTGCAAGTTTACTCTCATACTATATTTTTCCCCTCTTATCAATCTCTTGACACATTTTTGCTGAACTCTAAACTGCTTCCAATCCTCAGGCTTGCTACATTTTCTGGCAACTTTATATGACTTCACTTTGGATTTAATAGAATCCTTCATTTCTTTTGTAAGCCATGGCGGTGCCTCTTTTCCTTTTGTGCTTTTGCACCAGAAAGGAATGTATATCAGCTGCAATGTCACTGTTTTCTGGTTGAGGGTCAGATGTCGTTGTAATGGCATTAATAGAGTAATACATAGAGTTACACAGCACAGAAAGAAGCCCTTCAGCCCATCATGTCCGTGCCGGTCATCCAGCCCTGTCTATAACAATCCCATTTTCCAGCACCTGGTCCAAAGCCTTGTATGCTACGGCGTTTCACGTGCTCATCTAAACGCTTCTTGAATGTTTAGAGTTCCTGCATCTACCAGCCTTTCAGGCAGTGATTTCCAGATTTCAACCAACCAGTGGGTGAAAATATTTTTCCTCAAATCCCCTCTAAACCTCCTGCCACTTACCCTAAATCTATGCATGCTGGTTAACGACCACTCTAACAAGGGGGAAAGTTGTTTTATATCTACCCTATCTATGCCCCTCATAATTTTGTACACATCAACATGTCCCCCTCAGCCTTCTCTGCTCTAACGAAAACAGCGCCAGCCTGTCCAATGTCTCTTCATAGCTGAAGCTCTCCAGTCGAGGTAATATCCTGGTGAATCTCCTCTGCAACCTCTCCAATGCAGTCACATCCTTCCGATAGTGTGGTGACCAGAACTGCACATAGTATTCCAGCTGTGGCCGAACCAGCGTAAAGCTCCTTCATAACCTCCCTGCTCTTATAGTCTATGCCTTGGCTAATGAAGGCAAGTAACCCATATGCCATTTTGAAAACCTTATCTACCTGTCCTGCTGCCTTCAGGGATGCACCATGTACATGCACACCAAGGTCCATCTCATCCTCTGTTCTTCCTAGGGTCCTACCATTCATTGTGTATTCCCATGCCTTATTATTATTCTCAAAATGCATCACCTCACACGTTTCAGCGATAAATTCCATTTGCCACTGTTCTGCCCATCTAACCAACCCGCCTATATCGTCCTGTAGCCTGAGGCTTCCCTCCTCACTATTTACAACTCCACCAATTTTCGTTTCATTTGCGAACTTAATGATCATACCTCCTACCTTCATATCTTAATCATTAATGTACACAACAAATAGCAAAGTACCCAGCACCGATCCCTGCAGTGCACCACTGGATACAGGCTTCCAGTCGCAAAAACAACCTTAGACCATCATCGACTGTCTCCTGCCACTAATCCAATTTTGGATGCAATGTGCCAAATCACCCTGGATCCCATGGTCTCTTATCTTCTTGAGCATTCTCCCATGTGGGACATTTTCAAAAGCCTTGCTGAAGTTCATGTAGACTACATCAACTACACTACCCTCATTCACACACCTAGTCACAATCTCGATAAATGCAATCAAATTGTTAGACATGATCTCCCCCTGACAAAGCAATGCTGACTATCCTTGATTAACCCTTACCTCTCCAATTGGAGAATAATTCTGTCCCTCAGAATTTTTTCCAGTAATTACCCGACCACTGATGTTGGGCTCACTGGCCTGTAATTCCCTGGTTTATCCATACTAACTTTCTTGAACAATGGTTCTACGTCAGCTGTTCTCCAGTCCTCTGACACCTCCCCTGTGGCCAGAGAGGTTCTGGCCATTTATATCAGACCCCCTGCAATCTCCTCCCTTTACTCACACAGCAGCCTGGAATACATCGCGTCAGGGCCTGGGGATTTATCCACTTTTATGTCTGCTTAAATGGCTAGCACCTCCTCCCTCTGAATACTCATTTGTTCAAGTATATCACAATCCACCTGCCTAATTTCTATGCCTACATCACCCTTCTCCATAGTGAACACAGATGCAAAATATTCATTTAAAACCACAACTACATCTTCCGGCTCTCTACACAGATTGCCACTTTGGTCCCTAATGGGCCCTACTCTTTACCTAGTTATCCTCTTCCATTTAATATACTTATAAAAACACCTTGGGATTTTCCTTTATTTTGCCCGCCAGTGTTTTTTCATGCCCCCTCTTTGCTCTCCTTATTTCTTTTTTAAATAGGCCCCTGTCTTTTCTATACTCCTCTAGAGCTTCCACTGTTATTAGTCCTTTGTACCCACCAAAAGCCCCCCTTAATTCCTAATCCATTCTTATATATCGCTTGACAGCCAGGATTCATTTGGCTTTTTGAACCCACCCTTGACGTTTACGGGAACACGTTGGCGTTGTACTCTCCTTATTTCCTTTCTGAAAGACTCCCATTCCTCTGATGTGGATTGTCCTACAAGTAGCTGGTATCAGTCCACTTTGGCCAGATCCTGCCTTTTCATATAAAAATCGGCCTTCCCCCAATTTATAATCTTTATTTCCGGTCCATGTTTCTGCTTTTCCATGACTACCTTGAATCTCACCGAATTATGGAAACTGTCACCAAAATGCTCTCCTACTAACACTTCTACCACTTGCCCGGCTACATTCCATAGATTTAGGTCCAGTTTCCGCCCCCTCTCTTTGTGGACTTTCTACATGCTGGCTGAAAAAGCTCTCCTGGATGCACATTAAGAATTCCGCCCCTCTAAGCCTTTCACAGTCGGTCTATCCCAGTTAATATTGGGTAAGCTGAAATCCCCTACGATTATTGCCCTAATATTTCTACACTTCTCTGATATTTGCCTACATATCTGTTCCTCTATTTCCCCCTGATTGTTTGGGGGCCGAAAGTACACTCCCAGCAAAGTGCTGGCACCATTCTCGTTTGTAAGTTCTACCCATATGGCCACATTAGAGGAACCTGCTAAGATATCATCCCTCCATACAGCAGTAATTCACTCCTTGATTAATATTGTGACAAGCCCTCCTCTTTTACACACCCCTCTGTCTCGCCAGAAAATTCTACACCCCGGAATATTGAGCTGCCAGTCCTGCCCCTCCCTCAACCATGCCTCTGTGATAGCAACAATTTCCTACCCCCATGGTTGCACCAACACCTTCAATTTAGCTGCCTTACTCGCAAGACTCCTCGCCTTAATACAAATGACACCCAGCCTTGACATACACCCTTGTGCCATTACATATTTGCTCTGCCTTACAGGATGACTTGTTTTTTCCTCTATATTTGGCTGTGCAGCAACCCCTTCTATAGCTGCACTCCGTATCCCATCCTTCTGTCAAGTTATTTTAAACCACCCCCCCAACAGTACTAGCAAGCTTCCCTACAAGGATTTTGGTCCCGTTCCGGTTCAGGAGCATCCCTTCCGACTTGTTCAGGTCCCACCTTCCGCAGAAGCAGACCCAGTGATCAAGGAAACTTAAGCCCTCCCTCCTGCACCAACTCTTTAGCCACACATTCATCAGCTCTATCCTCCTATTCCTATACACACTAGCACTTGGCACCGGGAGAAATCCAGAGATTACAAACTTTGAGGTCCTGCTTTTAATCTGCTACCTAGCTCCCTAAATTCTTATTGCAGTACCTCATCCCTCTTTCTACCCATGTCCTTGGTACCAATGTGAACCATGGCTTCCGATTTTCACCCTCCCCCTCAAGAATGCCCTACAGCCGTTCAGTGATATCATTGACCCTGGCAGCAGGGAGGCAAAATACCATCCCGGAGTCAGCTCTGCAGCCACAGAAATGTTTATCTGTTTCCCATACGTTCGAATGACCTATCAGTATTGCTCACCAAATCTTTTTCCTCCCCATCTGTGCAGCTGAGCCACTGCCAGTGCCATGGACTTGGCTCTTGCTGCATTCCCGAAGAACAATCTCCCCCATCAGTATCCAAAGCAGAAAATATGTTGGTGAGGGAGATGGACCCAGAGGACTCCTGCACTACCTTCCTAGTTCTTTTACTCTGTCTGGCGGTCACCCATTCCCTGTCTGCCTGTGCACTGTTTACCTGTGGTGTGACCACCTCGTTAAACATGTTATCCACGAAGATCTCAGCTTTGCGGATGCTCCGCAGTGACCCCAGCCACAGCTCCAGATCCGAACGGCGGATTTCGACTAGCTGCAGCTGGAGACACTTCCTGCACACATGTTCGCCCTGGACACAGAAAGTGTCCCTGACTTCCCACATAGCACAGGAGGAGCACTCCACACTGCCGAGCTGCCCTGCCATGCCCTACTCTTAATTTACTCCCTTTACTTTCTTTAAATTAAGGAATAATGGCCCAGTAATTCGGGTCCCAACACGTGAGTATGGACGGAGTACCCACGCGTGGACCCGATGGAAGTGCCAGTTTCTTTCATGCATAGCGCAGGCGTGGGAAACCGGCATTTCCGGACCTCTGAACGAATATGTGCGCAAGGGAGTCTCTGCGTGCGCTTTGCACTTACGTTTTTTTTTACAGATTTTTCCGTGATGGTACGTCTTTATATTTTAGAAATGTAAAAATTGGGCATAAGGACTGCATTTTAAAAGGTAAGTGATGCAATAATTAAAGTTAGAATTTTTTTTCCACAGGTTTATTATTTTAGTAGAATTTACAGTAAGGTAAGTGTATTTTTGGACCCGATTTCGTGAAAAAAAATGTTTTCCGAAATTTGAATAATTTTTTAAATAGTTTTTTAATGTTATTAATAGTTCATTTAATTAGTGGGATTTTTTTTAACTTTTATTTTAAGTTTAAGTACTGTTTTGGGCGCCCGGAGTTTTCATGAGTTTGACAGTTCTTACTATCAAACTCACGAATGAACTTTTGCAACCTCCGATTAGTTGCCCAGTACTCACGTGATCCCAGCTAACTAACTACGTCGCTGGATCACGCTAGCACAGCGCGCCGGGACCTGGACCGGGCCACAGACGCTTCCACACAGGCCGAGGTCTGAAATGTCGGCATGCTAGGTAAGTGTAGGTCGGGGGCTTGCACCCGCGGGAAGCCCCCGACCCTAATTTCTGGGCCATTAATTACACTAGGGACCTTATATTATTTAAACACTACTTATTCTAATCTATAGACCTTACTTTTACTTTAACGACTGGAATGTACATATAGTCACCAGGTCCTACTTAGCAATCAGCTCCTTCCATGGTTGTGAGGTCATTTTAGTGGTTTCGCAGTTGTTGTTTGACTGCTCCTGCTCTCGAGCTCTTTACTTGGTGTAAAGTAAGAACCAATTCCTACAGGGTGAAAAGTTAGGAAAAGCAAAGGCGAAGCAAGGGAACTCCTCCTCCCACTCCTCACCTAACTCCCTGATTCACTCAACTCGCACGACTCTGTTTAAAACGCAGTCAGTTCAAAATCGCACTGCACAGCCTGTTTTTAGATGTGAATTAACTTAATTGTATAAACAATTTGTTCTAAATTAACCTCATACCTACACAGTCATAAGGACATTTCTGTGGCCGATTATCTCCGTTCGGGAGCATGCGGTTTGAATCCTTAAAGCAACCGTTTCAAACATAGTCATAGAATCATAACGGCACAGATGGAGGTCATTCGGCCCATTGCGTCCTTGCCGGCTGTCTATAGAGAAATCCAGTCAGTGCTATTCCCCCGCTCTTACCCCGTAGCCCTGCAACTTTAATTCCCTCAAGTGCCTATCCAGTCTCCATTAGAAAAATTTGAGTGTCTCCACTTCCAGCCTCTTCTAACGGCAGCGACTTCCGGATCATCACCACTCGCTCAATCAAAACGTTTTTCCGCACATCCCACCTGTATCTTTTGCCCAAAAGGTTAAATCTGTGTCCCCTAGTCATTGTAACATCAGCTGTTGGGAAGAGCCTTTCCCCGTGTAGCCAAGGCAAACCTGTCATAATCACCTCTATCAAGTCACACCTCAACCTCCTTTGCTGTAATGATAAAAATCCAGCTTCTCCAACCTGTCCTTGTAACTAAGATCCCCCATCACCGTTAAATCTCCTCTGCACCCTCTCAAGTGTCTTCACATCCTTCTGAGAAACATACAAACAAAGAAACATAGAAGATAGGAGCAGGAGTAGGACATACGGCCCCTCAAAACTGTCCCACCATTTAATGAGATCATGGCTGATCATCCAAATTCAGAACCTGGTCCCTGCTTTCTGTGATATCCCTTGATCCCTTTAGCCTTAAGAAATATATCTAGCTCCTTCTTGAATATATTTAATAATTTGGCCACATCTGCCTTCTCTGGTAGAGAATTCCACAGGTTTACCACTCTCTGGGTGAAGAAATTCCTCCTCATCTCAGTCCTAAATGGCTTACCCCTTATCCTTAGACTGTAAACCCTGGTTCTGGACTCCTGCACCAACGGGAACACCCTTCCTGCATCTCGTCTGTCTAGTCCTGTTAGAATTCTATAAGTTTCAATGGATCCCCCCTTATTATTCGAAACTCCAGCGAATATAAGCCTCATTGACCCAATCTCTATTCATACGTCATTCCTGCCATCCCAGGTATCAGTCTGGTGAATCTTTGCTGCACTCCCTCCATGGCAAGAACATCCTTCCTCAGATAAGGCGACGGAAACTGCACACATTACTCAAGGTGTGGTCTCACCAAGACCCTGTACAACTGCAGTAAGACATCCTTACTCCTTTACTCGAATCCTCTCGCTGTGAAGGCCAACATACCAGTTGCCTTCTTAACCGCCTGCTGCACCTGTATGCTTACCTTCAGCGACTGGTGCACAAGGACATCCAGGTCTCATTGTTCTTCCCCTTTTCCGAATCTGTTGCCTTTCAGATAATGATCTGTCTTCCTGTTCTTGTC
Organism: Somniosus microcephalus; assembly: GCF_052327205.1. Taxonomy (NCBI): domain Eukaryota; kingdom Metazoa; phylum Chordata; class Chondrichthyes; order Squaliformes; family Somniosidae; genus Somniosus; species Somniosus microcephalus. The sequence goes on from NW_028225184.1 coordinate 32,455,856, forward strand.
ACCAATGTTGATAACCTCACATTTACCCACATTGTACTGCATCTGCCATGCATCTGCCCAATCACCCAACCTGTCCATATCATACTGGAGTTTCACTGCATCCTCCTCAAAGCACACTCCCCCACCCAGCTTTGTGTCGTCTGCAAACGTGCAGATATTACAGCTAGTTCCCTCGGCTAGATCATTAATGTATATTGTGAACAGCTGTGGTCCTAGCACCGATCCCTGTGGTACCCGACTAATCACTACCTGCCACTGGGAAAAAGACACGTTTATTCCAACTCTTTGCTTCCTGTCTGTCAACCGGTTCTCTATTCAATTCAATACATTCCCCCCAATGCCATGTGCTTTAAATTAGCAAGCTGATCTCTTATGCGGGACCTTATCGAAAGCCTTCTGTTAGTCCAAATGCACCACATCCACTGGTTCTCCCTTATATATTCTACTGGATACATCCTCAAAAAATTCCAGTAGATTATTCAAGCATGATTAACCCTTTGTAAACCCATGTTGACTTTGTCCGACCCTGTCACTATTTTACAAGTCCTCTGCTATTACATCTTTTATAATGGACTCTAGCATTTTCCCCAATACCGATGTCAGGCTTACCGATCTATAATTCCCCGTTTTCTCGCTACCTCCTTTCTTATAGTGGGGTTAATTTAGCTGCCATCCAATCTATGGGGACTATTCCAGTGCCTATAGAATTTTGGAAGATGACCAGCAATGCATCTACTATTTCTAGGGCCACTTCTGAAAGTAGCCTAGGATGTAGATTATCCAGCCCTGGGGATTTATCGGCCTTCAATGCCGTCAATTTCCCTAACACAATTTCCCTAAAAATACTGATTTCATTGAATTCCACCCTCTCATTCAAACCTATGTTCCCCGACATCTCTGGAAGGTTATTTGTGTCCTCCTTTGTGAAGACAGAACCAAAGTATGTACTTAATTGTTTTGCCATTTCTTTGTTCCCCAGTAAAAAATTCCACTGATTCTGAGTGCAAGGGACCTACGCTTCACTTCACCAATCTTTTGCCCTTCACATATCTATAAAGACTTTTCCAGTACGTTTTGATGTTCCCTGGAAGCTTACTCTCATATTATATTTCCCCCCTATTAATTAATCCCTTTGTCTGCCTCATAACATCGTAGTTTCCTTTATTTAAATTCAGGACTCTAGTCTCTGATTCAACTATTTCACTCTCCACCTTAATGAAGAATTCTATCATATTATGATCGCTCCTCCCCAGGGGGCCGGACACAACACCATTGCTAATTAATCCGTTCCCATTACGTAATACCCAGTCTAAGATGGTCTAATCTCTAGTTGTTTCTGCGACAAATTGGTCCAGGAAACCATCCCGTATACAGGCTACTATTTCCTCGTCCACAGTATTGTTACTAATTTGGTTAGCCCAATCTAAGTGTAGATTAAAGTCACCCATGATAACTGCTGTGCCCTTATTGCACGCTTCTCTAATTTCCCGTTTAATGTCAGCCCCAAACTCAGTATTACTTTTTGGGTGTTTGTATACAACTCCCACTATCTTTTTCTGCCCCTAGGTAAGTGTCAGCTCTAACCCTACGGGTACCACATAATTAGTGCTAATATCCATCCTTGTTATTGTGTTAATTTCCTCTTTTAAATGTGGTGACCACAACTGAACGCAATACTCCCGTTATGGCATAACCAGTGCTTTATAAACGTTCATCATAACTTCAGTACTTTTGTACTCAATACCTTTATTTATGAAGCCCAATATCCCATATGCTTTGCTAACCACACTCCTAATATGTCCTGCCACCTTCAGGGACGTATGCACATTAATTCCCAGGTCCCTCTCTCCCTGCACACTCTTTAAAACTGTGCCATGAAGTGTATATTGCCCCTCCCTGTTATTTCTGCCAAAATGCATCACCTCATACTTCTCTGTATTAAATTCCATCTGCCACTTGTCTTCCCATTTTGCTAGCCTATCTATGTCCTGTTGCAGTCTATTGGTATCATCCCCACTGTTTGTCACCCACCCCTAAGTTTGGTGTCATCAGCAATTTTAGAAATTCTACTCTGTATACAAATATGCAGGTCATTTAAACATTTCAAAAAAGCAGTGGCCCCAACACAGACACTTGCGAAACACCACTGTCTACGATTCTCCAGTCTGCAAGGCAACCATTTACCACAACACGATGTTTTCTGTCCTTAAGCCAATTCCATATCTAACTTGCCTATTCCATGTGGCGCAATGTTGGTACCCAGCCTTCTATGTGGTAATTTGTAAAATGCCTTCCTAAAATCCATGTAGACAACATCCATTGCATTCCCTTCATCAATCCGCCCTGTTACTTTAGCAGAAATTTGAATTGAATTAGTCAAACACGATCTGCCTTTTACAAATTCGTGGTGGCTCTACTTCACTAATTTAAAGCTCCCAAGTGCCCGTTAATTTTTCCCTTGATTACAGTGCGCTTGCTCGGCACCCCATCCACTAGTTTAAACATCCACTTTTCATGAGGGCAGCAAGTTGTTCCAACATCTGAGGCTCCAGCAGCATTGAATTGGCCCGGAGCTGCTCTTCATCAACCCGGATTCCTCAACATCTCAGCTCACAGCAGCCGCTGGCTGACGGGATCGTGTGTATTCACAATGCAGAGCGAGCAGTCACAGCTCTTGTTCCTGTTTGACTCCCTGTCGTTCTTCCACCTCACTTTCTGTTTCGGACATCGGATTTTGGTCTGGTCACAAAACCTTCACAATTGCTGCTTTGCTGCAGTTTCTTTTAATGTTTACAGGGGAGATGAGCAGAAACTTAACGAAAGGAAGTCGGCAGCAGCATCTGAACAGTTTGCTCCAGATCTCGGTAACACCTCGTAGGGAGCTACAGGGTTACAACGGGATTAGTCTGATTGATAGTGGACTGACTAAAGGGAACTGATGTGAGATAGAGAACGAGGATCCTCAGAAACTGATCCTAGTCAACAAGTGCAATGTACATGCTACATGTGAGGATAAGCATTCAGACTGTCAGTGAAAACTTTTGTTCTCCTTACCTAAGGGAAATTACACGTGCCGTAGGGGGAGTGCAAACACAGGTTCACCAGACTGATTGCTGGGATAGGGGGATTGTACTATTAATATATGTTGAGTAGACTAGGCCTATATTCTCTCGAAACATATACAATTCTTACAGGGCTCGACAGGCTAGATGCAGCGAGAATGTTTCATTTGGCTGCAGTGTATAGAACCAGCGGTCACAGTTTGAGAATAAGGGGACGGCCATTTAAGACTGGGAAGAGGAGAAATTTCTTCACTCAGATGGTGGTGTATCTTTGCAATTAATCACCCCAGGGGACTATGGATGCTCAATCCTTGAGTAAATTCAAGACAGAGATCGATAGAATTATGGATATTAAAGGAATTGATGGAATTGGGATAGTGCAGGAAAGTGGAGTTGGGGTAGAAGATGAACCATGATCTTATTCAATGGAGGAGCAGGCTCGAGGGCCCAAATGGCCTACTCCTGCTCCTATTTCTTATATGTTCTTAGAAGGATAGTTATGGGACAAATAGTGGGCTGTGGGATTAAATTGGATTGTTCTTTCAAAGAGACGGCACTCTCACAACAGAGCCAAATACCCCTGTTGTGATGTAAGATTCTATGATTATATGTTGTTATCTCTTCATAATGATAAAGGCCTCTCTGAGGTCTCCTCTTAGTCTCCTTTTTCCCTGAGGGAGGAGCCCAAGGAGTCCCCATGTCTTCCTGCTCAATGCCCCTTTCACACTTCTGTGCTGAGCCCTGGTTTCTTCTCTTCACCCACAGTTGTATTCGATGCACATATTCAGTACATACTTGGAGCAAAAAAGGAGCTTATTTTAAGTCCAGCAAATGAATGTTGGCATTGAGAAAGTAAGGAACTCAGTCCTTCTATCCTTGATGTCATTAGCTTGGTGCCCCGGACATGTAGCTCAGTGGTATGCGAGCCTAAGTTGCATCTCCAAGCATTTTCTTTAACTACAGTTGCTGAATGTTGCTTTATGAGGGCAGCAGGTTACAACAGCTGAGGCTCCAGAAACATTCACTGGGCCGAAGCTGCTCTTCACCCACAGTAACAGACTGGCCAGATTGTGTGACTCACAATGCTGAGCGAGCAGCCACAGCTCCAGTTCCTGTTTGACGCCCTGTGGTTCTTCCATCTCACTTGCTGATTCAAAGGTCGGATGTCAGCTTGGAAACTAAACCTTGGTCATTGCATTTATGCCACAGACCTGTTTTTGAAATATTCAAAGAGGAGCAGAAACCTTGAGAACAGAAAAGTATTTAAAAGCTGTGAGCCATCAGTATCGCTGGGCAGCTGGCTCTCTGTCAGAGAAAATAGAGATTATATTTTCATAATTACAGTCATAATGTGCTTGGAGAGACTAAAAATTATAACACGTGACCTTGATACATTCAAAGCATGCGCTCTACCACTGAGCTACATCCACACTGACAGCTAAGCACGCAAACCTTGGACAGAGAGAGGAGCGCTGCTGTCCAAGGGCTGCTGTTTGCTTCTTTGAGCGCCTCTCCCACAGACTCATCACCTCCAAACATTTAATTATATCGGAGCAGGAGTTAATCTCAGGCTCCCAGAAACAGCTCAGTTCAATGGGTAGTGCCTGAATATGTGATGGTGTCCACGGTGAGCGAGCAGCCCCTCTTGTTCCTCATTGGCTGCCGGTGATTGGTCCTCCCACTTTCTGAATCACAGTTCAGATTCCAGCCCAATCTTCAGTTCTCACTTTTACAAAGCGCTGACCGCTGGTCCACACAACGTTTGTAATTTTATCTTTGGGAGCTAGTGTATCATGAGCGATATAGGTTTACCCACCCGTTAGTGGAGATGTGTGGACGTGAAAGAGGGCGGAAAGTATGTTTTGTGGGGGCTTTAGTAAGGGCAAGGTATTTCCACCCTGTTAAAGTCGAAAGAAAAAATAAAGTCTTCCATTTCACGAACCCAGGAAACACTGTAGAGCAAATGAAGTACGTTTGAGGAGCAATCACTGTTGCAATGTCAGAAATGCGGCATCCAATTTGTGCACAGCAATGTCCCACGAAGTGCAATGCGAGGAACAGTACCTCATCTTCCGATTAGGCACTTTGCAGCCTTCCGGACTCAATATCGAGTTCAACAATTTCAGATCATAACCTCGTCCCCTATTACTTTTTTACTTATAATTTTTTCCACCCGTTTGTTTTGGGTCTTCCTTCCCACCCGCATTTCCTTCTGTTTCTCCCTCTCACCTGGCAGCTGTCTCTTACCTGCTAGTTCACTTCACACCTAATCTCAGCTGTCTTTTGTCTCCACCGGCCTATAACCATCTCGTTTGCTTTCGAATACCTTTTATTGTCTCTTTTACTTCTTTTGTCGATCGCAGTCCTGCCTTCGATCGATTTTATTTTCTTTCCAATTTTGAAAAATGGTTCCGACCCGAAACGTCAACTCAAATTTCTCTCCACGGATGTTGCCTGAACTGCTGAGTTTTTCCAGCATTTTCTGTTGTTATGAGGTGGAGATGATCTGATTTAGTGATGTTGGTTGAGAGACAAACATTGTCCAGAACACAGGGGAGAACTCCCCTGCGCATTATCGAATAGTGCCATTGGATACTTTATGTCTACTTGAGAAAGTAAGCGGGGACTCGGTTTAACGTCTCAGCCATTTTTATCTCCTTATCGGAGCAAGGATATACATGCCTTAGGAGTGGTGCAACGAAGGTTCAATAGATTCATTCCTGAGATCAGGAGGAATAACTTCATTCAGAGGGTTATGAATCATTGGAATTCTCTACCCCAGAGGGCTGTGGATGCTGATTCGTTGAGCATATTCAAGGCTGAGACAGATTGATTTTTGCACTCTAGGTGAGCCAAGGAATATATATCTTCTCAGATACCTCGATCTCAATTTTTTTCTGCTTACCTTCCTGTGAAACACCTTGGACCGTTTAAGGAAAGGATATAAATGCAAGTTGTTTTTATTGGACTTTCCAACCTCATGGGACCTTGTAGTAAATAAACAAACGCCACTACTGTGTAATTAGACTTCTGCGAAATTGTAATGCCTTTATTCAGATACTGAACGCATGACATTGCTGTACGCTCAAATGCATATGCTATTATAAAGCTATTAAATCATCTTCCATGCCATTAACAGTTATAATTATTTCCTGCAACAAAGCATCACCCGGGCAGAGCGCAGAGAGGAAACTCTGGCAGGGCAGAGGGGAGTCGCACAGTTTTAACATAATAAACCCCGTTTTTGTCAGTGAAAGGAAAGTCAATCCCATTCCTCAAGGTGCGCGCGATACTCTGCGCCAGATTTAACATTCGGCGCTCTGCTATGGTGAAACTTAGCACCCAGGCAGTAAAAGCAAAAACATATTTTACACCAAATTATTTAGAGCAGAATTGACTTCCTGGAGGAAACTCCAGCAGTAGCGGAGAGGGCAAAGATGTTCATGAAGTTTCCTGATCTATTCTAATTTCCCCAAAGTGAGGTCCGTTCTGTAATGTGCAAGCTTAGTAAGAAGTTTTACTTTACTAAAACACCGCTTCTACCCTCCTGCTGCAAGGTGGTGCCGAGAGTATTGGCGAAATTGATAGCCCCCAATCCGGCGGTTAATCGATTATTCAAATTCATGACTGGGGGCCAAGTTTGCATTTTGTGCCCGGCTACACAGAAACAGCGATTCAGTCACAATTATCTCAAGGAACATGGCAAAAAGGATGGAATTTAAACTTGAGTTGTACAAATCCTTGGTCAGACCCGGTCTGGAATACTGCGGCCATTTCTGGGCATCGCTCTTCAGGAAGGAACTATTGGCCTTGGAAGGGGTGCAGCGCAGATTCACCAGAATGTTACCGGAGCTTAGAGAGTTACATTCTGAGGATAGGTTGCATTGACTTGGATTGTTTTCCCTTGAGTACAGGAGATTATTGTGTAAATTAATCAAGGTTCTTAAAATGTTTACACTATCTGATAGGTTGGCTATAGGTAATCTATTTCTTCTGGTAATGAAATCTATAACAAGGTAATTATAAAATTAGAGGTAGGCCGCTCAGAAGCAAATTCAGGAAGCACATCTTCACGCGAAGTTTTGTAGAAATTTAGAAGTTTACCCGCAGAAAGGCTCTGTGCTGGGGGACAATAGGAGATTTCGAGAGAGGGATTGAAAAGTTTTGTTAGGTCAGCGTATCAAATGATTAGGCACAAACCGGGTAAACCGAGTTGAGCTTCGGACCAACCATGATCTCATTCCATAGCGAAGGCTCGAGGGGCTGAATGGCCGGCTCCTGGTTACCATGTTCTAAAATGTTTGTTTAAATTACGCACAAAGTAAACTAATAACCTGGAGTGGGGTCAGACATTTCTCACAGATTACATTTCTATAGATGGCTTCTTGCAAACACAAAGTCTCGCTGAATAATATTTTAATGGGTGAAATGCTGATGACCATGGCATTGTCCGGTACTGTTGAGATGGATGTGCCTGGTCTTCTCGAGTTTCACTGCTGCATAGAGGACGGAGTCCTCACCGAGGTTTTGGACGGTGTCTCGCTGACTCTGAAAGGAATGGTGCAAATGGTCAGAAATGCAATCGAACAACTACACTCTGGTAACAGTTCAGCTAAATTCTATCAGCTGATGCTCCAAGGCAGAAGCCGAAAAATGTCAAAAGCAGCGTTGTTGGAGTGAGCAGTATTAAACGGGGAATATTGCACTGCTCTAAAGGGTATTAACTGTCTGCTAACGGTTACATTTGCAGATGAAGGTTTCACCTCAGGTAATGCTGTTTGTTTAAAACAAGAAGGGACTCTCGAGCAGCAGCAGGGCAACAGGACATGATGGAAACAGAGAGCGGGAGGAATTTTCTACTTGATCAGAGGTGCTGAAGGGACGATAAGGGTTCGGCCACCGATCACTTTGACATCGATGGAAAGGGACATCAGTAAGGTGTAAAATGGGCGGCTGAATCCAGATCACTGTTTTAGGCCCACTCTAAGCCAAAAGTTCCAGCGCCTATCTCTGACAGCATTGGAAAATGAAGGGACAACTTAACTTTCCAGGTGGGATACTAGGATGTTGTGTGTAAGACGTGGAAAGCGCATGTTGGTTCAGTGGGTGAAATAGAAAATGGTCTTGTTTATGTCAAAATGCTCTGCATATTCCAGACATTAACCAATTGTTAAACTGTAAATGCTGTACACTGCCTAGATTCGCTTGTACAGGAGTGTGTTTGCAGCTGCATTCGTGGTAATTGAACTCTGTAATTTCCCTTCAGTTCCTATAGCGGGCCCAAATCTACACCTCACCCCTCAAATATTATTGTTCTATTGCAAATACATTTGTTCAATCCGCTTAGAAAAATAGAGATCCGTTCATTATTCTGCATTGGACATCATTCTGTCGCCGTTTAAAGACATATTGAAGTGTGATCAAAAACATTTTTGTCCTCGTGTATATTAATTACTGGACAAGGCAATTGTGATATTTCAAAAGAAGAAGAACTCTGTTGGAGAAGGCAACAAATATTTGGACACATCGTTCCAGGAGATGGAATGAGCGAGATAAAAGTCCACATCAATGGAAAAATAAAATCCCAGTGCATTTTTAACTTACAGCGTTTACTCTCGGCAATGTTTGCAGGTTAAGAACAGCATCTAAACAAAATAAAACACAATAACAAATGGATTGATGTTTAAATACTTAGAGCATTTCCCTCTTTTATTAAAGAGTTTTATTCCTATGGAGGTTTTGTTTAGCATCATATGGATGGGACACCATCTCCACACTCAATAGTGGGAACTAGCTGGCCATTGACAACTACCAATGGGTATTTGACTATCCACTAGGAAGTGAATGCACCTCCTATGCTGAGCTTCCCTTCTCAATTCCTCGGTTTCTCCAGGAAGTGGATGGGTTGGCTGAGGTTTCTCTCGACATGGGCAGTAGATTTTCACTGTATGACTTGATGTTTCTCGGATTATCGCTGATGCAGCGATAGCTTGCCTAATCTAGAGTTGTCCTGTGATCTCAATGAGTGCTAAACTCTCGATTGTTGAATATTAATGCATTTTTATCCATGATAATAACTTTAGCTATTTGAATAAGGAAACACTTGATTCCGAAATATTTACATCATACAGGCATGTTGCTACCTCTCTACAAAATCTTACTTGCTGTTGTAAAAATGTTGTCATCCTTTTTGTTCAATCTTTTCTCATTATAATAACCTATGTGATCCTTTATTCTGGAAACTTTATATGTACATTTCTCACACTGTTGTTACACCATCTAACCACGGGTGGCACTACAACGCATTAAACGTTACTGGAGAAGAAGTTCGATGCTCCTCCTAACCCAATGTGTTAGCTTCACATCTTTGAAAGGGTTTTGCTATTTAACATTAAATAACAATAAAACGTGAAGTATTGTACAAAAGGGAAAAACGGCCAACATTGGAATTTAATTACATCTGTGTACCCCGGTCCAGTAATCCACTACCCTACAAGAGCAAAAAGTGGAAGGAGCGCACGTCAACCCATGCAGCCCACCAACCCACCCCTTCAACCACCGTCTGCCCCACCTTTGACAGAGCGTGTAGTCACCTGAGAACTAATTTTTAGTGTGGAAGCAAGTCATCCTCGGTTCCGACTGACACCCTAAGAAGATGACCCTGCAATGCTGCACTTGAAGACTCTACTTAGCCCGGACTCCACATGCCTATTGCACTGCGAATTCGATGAGCAATACCATACAAATCTTTTGTGCTCTTTATAAATCGCACTTCCGATTGTAATTAGTTGCTTCACATTGCTCATGATAAATTCCTCTGCTTGATTCACTTGTAGAATCAAAATCTGCGACAGGAATTTGGCATACTGTAATTACATCTATCCACCAGTGGTGGCGTGGTGCAGCTTCACAGCATGTTTGCAAAAACCTGTGATGCTATTACCGACTCAACTTGCTTCAGCAATTGCCATCTATTACACTACTGTACTGTAAATATATAAATATTTAAAACAATGCATGATCAGATTTCCTATTAGAAACAAATTAGCACAGTGGGTCGGAATAAAAAAGGGGTTTGTTTTACATCTATGTGCCGGGTCCAGCGACCTGTTTCCGACTATCCTCTCTGCATCTGTTGACTACACTCCCTCATCACTCCCTGTCTGAAAAATCACTTTCATTGAATGATGAAAATATATATTCAGAGTTTATTTTGATTCTTGGTCAGATTCACTAAATGATTCAGAATGATTGACAGTTTATGTGATTCACAGTTGGCTTGCTAATACAATAAAATGTCTACAAACGGTTACTAGAAATGTAACAATAATATTGTGTTCATTCCTTTTCGTTAACTGCAAGAAAAGCTAAATGCAAAGGAGAATTTTGGATGTACGAATACAAAACTGAACTTCCATGTCAGGGTCTCACTGCTTTGGTCACCAGGAGGCGCTGTGTTCCTTAAAACAACATATATCGTCAATTAATCATTTTATTTTCGATGTCACAGATCATTAAATTCTTGATACAGGTATTGATTGGATTTCAGACATGGATCCCATGTTATATGTAGAAGTATCTCTCTGCCCATGTCCTGGAACATGTGTTTATCCAACTGTTCCCAGGCCAGGTTATTCCTTGTTACCCTGGAACTAATGATTAGTTTGACGTCTAAGGTGATTAATGAGGACCTATCTCCTGCTCTCACCATGTGAAGCGGCACCATTACATAGTTTGTGAATATTTCCTCCCGTTGGACAATCTTTTTGGCGAGCAGAATTTCCATTGGGCTAAAAATAAGAATTTGATGAAATCATCACAAACCGATTCGCGATATCGATTCAGTGAGCACAAAGAGGGATTTCATCTCTCATTGAGCTGTCGTTAATATGGGATCCCCAGATGAGAAAGGCTATAGTTTAATGAGATAATGAACAAAAACACATTTAATGGGATGCAGTGCAGATGCAAACAAAATTACTGAAGTAAGTGAAAACTGCCTGGATTAGTGTTTGAATATGGTTGAGTTTGTGTGATTGTGTGTGTGTTTGAGTGTGTGTGATTGTGTGTGTGTTTGAGTGTGTGTGTGTTTTATTATGATTGTGTGTTTGAGTGTGTGTATGTGTGTTTTAATATGTGTGTGCTTGAGTTTGAGTGTATGCTTTATTATGAGCGTGTATCTGTGTCTTTCACTGAACGTATGAGAAAATATATGTGTTCTTGTGTGTGAATGTGTGTGATTATGTATACCAGTCTGTGTATATATATACATATTTGTGAGTGTATGTATGTATATACGTCTAATTGCGTGTTGGAATGTGTGCGTGAGTGTGAGTGGGGGAGTTTCTTTCTAATATGAAAAGGAAGTGAAGTATACAGGGTACAATTATTCCTGAACATCTGCATCTGAGTTTTATCTTGGCCAGGTGTGGTTGTAATTGACAATTCAACAGTCAATGATCTCACCTCATTTCTCTGCTGCTTCTCCACTTCCCTGAGAAGAAAATGTAAGTGTTAGAAATCTGAGCCAAATAATGGTTTACAAAATAGGAATAAGAGTAGAGTCAATGAGCTGAAAAGGTCTTTTGGACACAGAAACCTGTGCCTCAGCACCATAGCTGTCCCGACACAACCAACCAATGTTTTATGAAGGAACCCGAAGGGGGTACTTTTAAATAAACCCACCGGTGGGAAACGGTCGAATTCAGGCAGGATTTCCATTGTACACAGCGCCCATCTCCCGCTCCGCCAAACTATAATTTCATTCCATGCTGTGTTGCAGATTTTCCTCCTCCATACTCATGTACTACCCTAACCACCTCCACAAAATCACCTCTCAGCCGTCTCCTTCCAGACTAAGAATACCGAGTTTTTCGATTCATTCGTTACAATGTGACACTGTGGGTTGGAATTCCACTTGACTGGTAAAGGAAAATGGGCGGTATCGCTCACTCTGCATGTTCTACACCCCACAGGACATTCAGTTCCATACATGGGGAATACTACAGGTGGCAAATGCGATATCATCCATCTTGCACGATCAAGTAAGACACATTTGTACCCCAGCAATGCAGTTGCTCAAAATTAGCAGTAGCGTTGAGCCGCCCATTCTACGTTAAAATCTATATTCTATTGAAATCAATGATACTAAATATCGGATGGAGCAAATAACAGGCGGCTATTTAAAATACACCCGTTATGTGCTTCCACCAAAGACGCATTTCTACCCAGGACCCTTTCTGCTTCGACCCTCGCTATTTCGCCTGTCAGTCTACGATTTCCAAATATTTACAGTCCGAGCTTATGGGTGAAGTGGGAGATGGTTGGAGGAGGTTGTCAGTACTGTGTTCATGGAGAGGCGGCAGTAAGCATGGTCTGCATGTCTGTAATGAACGGATAATGCATGTTGATTAACCCACCTTTCTTCCAGAAGCACACACCCAACAGAAAAAAGATGAGAATCAGACCCACAGCAGAGCCAACACCAGCCTCCAGCGCAAAGGATTTATCTAAGTGAGGTAAAGGGACACAGCGTAACCAAGTTAAACAAAAGTTTCTACAAAAAATAGATAATCTGCAGCTTAACAGAAGCCACAGATAGGCAGTGGATCCGGAGTGAATTCCAAAGCAGAAAAAATACATAAGAAATTAAAAGGTTGATATAATATCATAGAATTGCACAGAAAAGAATGAGCCCATTTGGCCCATCGTGCCTGTGAAAGAGCTATACAAATAGTATCACACCTCTGCTCATTCCCCACAGCCCTGCATTTTGTTCTCACTTTCAAGTATATATCCGATTCCCTTTGGAATGTTATATTTAATCTGCTTCCACCTCACTTTCAGGCAGTGCATTCCAGATTACAACAACTCGCTTGTTTATTTAATAATTTTATCTCACCTCTGTGTTTTGCCAGTGATCTTTAATCTGCGCCCTGTGGTTATCGACCCTACTGCCAGTAGAATCAGTTTCTCCTTATCTGCTCTAGCGTAAACCCTCATAATTTTGAACCATTCTATTACATCTCCCCTTAACATTCTCTGCTCTAAGGAGAACGACCTCAGATTCCCTTGTCTCTTCACATAAAATGGCATAGCATTTCCAACACTCGCGATACTTAATGTTAGCGGTGCCTTGGATTTTCACTGTTTCGAAAACGTGCCTCAGATGTTCAAAGTCGTTCTCTCCTCCTCTGTTTTTTATAATAAATGACCCGCATTAAATCAGCGCTGCAATATCAGCGAATCAGTAATAAAGTCGGCGGGGGTTTGGCATGCAGTTGACGTCACAATGCATTGGGAGAACATGACGCAGCACGAAGCTGATTCTCATTGTTCGATTGATTAGTTGCCTCGTTCATTCTTTGATTCTTTCATTGGATATTAACCGTGTTCTGGGACAAAGCGACTGTTCCCAGCTGGCGGCAAAAATATAACAGATTGCACGTAAATTAGTCAGTTTCATTCTGTAAGTTTCATTCTGGTCATTGGGTCAAAACTGCGCATGCGAGGAGAGAATGAGTTGAGCTAATTTTTTAGGTGCGGACCTTTGTCACAACATCCTGCTCTCTCCACAGACGCCGACTGACCTGTTGTATATTTCAAACAGCAGATTGTTTGTTTTGCTTATTGCTTACCAGGTTAAAATGACCTTTTGTTAAAGTCGGTAACGTGAATATTTTTTTTTTCTCAGCTTCCCTAGGGTTAATCTTGCACTATTATAGAATCGATGAGGAACTACAGGAGAAAGCGAGTGAATCAAACTTTTAATCGGAGTTGGAGAAGTAAAACCATCCAATGGTTAGCGATTTAGTTCTGCCATCAGTCACGCAGTAAGTAGCAAACACTTAATGGAATAAGAGTCAAGGGGTATTCGAGCACTGGCATAAAAGTGGGCAATGTCACATCGCCCACCTGTTCAGTCCTGTATGACGGGGTGTAAAGTGGGCAGCCTATGAGTCAACATCCAATAAGAATTTTAACATATTGATGTCATTTACATGCCAGTTTTAATCCTTAAACAGAACAACTGATGCAGACTAACTATGATGCAAGCACCCCTTGTGCTGGGGTTCGATAAATACAGTGACTCTGTGAATCTCACTCACCTCCTACAGTTACATGTACAGGGTCACTCAGAGCCGATGTTAGCCGCCTTCCGCTCACATCCGCTTTGTACAGGCAGGTGTAACTTCCTCCATCGGAATGACCTATATTCCTGATGGTGAAGGTGAGAGAATTACACCCTGCAGCAGCATGCTGGACATCCGAGTGATTCGTTTCTCCATGTCTGTATAAGTAAAATGTGATGCCAGGAAGCTCCCGTGGGCTTGTACAGTTAAAGGTGACTTCTCCACCCTTCACAAGAACATTGGAATCCATTGATATATTTGGTTTGGGTAGACCTGTAATTCGAAAGGAACAAGTAGTGATCATCGATTCAAAATGCAATATAGACTTATTCTTGAGAACCAAAATATGAATGAGCTGGGCTTCTGTACACAGGGGATAACTGAAACGTTTGGAGAAGACAAGACAGTCGAAAATATAGTGAGCAGTGAGGATGATATCAACACACATCAAGGGGACATGATTCTGCTATTCCCATTTACACTTCCTCTAGACCCAGCTTTTGTTTCTTTACTGGTCCCATACCATCTCCTTTTGCATTGTACAATCAGACCTACTGTAATTTAATCTTTCCTGCCTTCCAACCTAACACAGACCTTCCCATTTGATCTTTCCTCCCTTCCCCATTTCACTGCCTCTGCATTTGCTTAAAATGTTTTATAACTCTAAGTTTTCCAGTTCTGAGGAAAGATCATCGATGTGAAACGTTAACACTGTTTCTCTCTCTACAGAGGCTGCCTGGCCTGCTGAGTATTTACAGCATGTTCTGTTTTTATTTCAGGATTACATAGAGAGACTGGTGAAATTGAGAGAAACATGGCAGATGAAATCTAATGCAGATAAGTGTGAAGTGACACAATTTCGTAGAAAGAATTAAGAGGGAATGTTTAAACGAAATTGTACAATTTCAAACGTGGTGCAGGAACAGAGGGACCTGGGGTGCACATGCACAAGTCTTTGAATGTGGCGGGATAAGCTGAGGTTACATTTAAAGAAAAGCTGTATCAAACAGAGGCTTAGACTACAAAGTCAAAGAAGATATGCTAAAGCTGTAGGAATCACTGGTTAGACGCCATGTAGGAATACTGTGTCCCAGAATAGGGCACTACACTTTAGGAAGGATGTCAATGCCTTACAGATGGTGTAGAGGAGATTTACCAGAATGGTTCCAGGGAAGAGGGATTTCAGTTATATTGAGAGACTGGAGAAGCTGTGATTGACTCGTCAGAGCAGAGAAGGTTGAGTAGAGATTTAATAGAGGTGATCAAAATCATGAAGCGTTTAGATAGATTAAATAAGGAGAACGTTTTTCCAGTGACAGCAAGGTAGGTAACCAGGGGACGCAGGTCTGATTGTACAAATCAAACTTCCTCTCCACCTTCTCTGCTCTAAGGAGAACTACCCCAGCTTCTCTACTCTATCCACGTAACTGAGGTCCGTCCTCCCTGGAATCGTCCTCGTAAATCTTCTCTGCCCTTCTCTAATGCCTTCCAACCCTTCCTAGAGTGCGGTGCCCAGAATTAGACCCAATGCTCCAGTTGAGGCCGAACAAGTGTTTTATAAATGTTTATTATGACATCCTTGCTTTTGTACTTTATGCTGCTATTTAAGAAGTTCAGGATCCCGTATGCTTGTATAACCGTTTTGTCAACCTGCCCTGCCACCTTCAACAATGTGTGCACAAATACCTACAGGTTTCTCTGGTTACACATACACTTTAGCGTTGCAGCTTTCAGTTTTTATTGTCTCTCCTCGTTCTTCGTACCAAATATATCATGTCACACTCTTCCACGTTGATATATTTCGTATTGTTACTGCATCTGTGGTAAATGAATGTAAAGAACAACAGAAATGGATTTCTGCATGTTCTTGTGCCATGAAAGGCTGGTAACTCAATAACGATTGTGACGTGTTTAATTGAAATGTTCGTATCGGCAATTGAGATTCGACAAAAAGGGAACTGATGGTTTCAAAAAGAAAATAAATCAGTTGGGGATCTTGTTCCAAAATCTGGGCTTATCGCTGAAATTACCATCTTTGATACCAGGAGAAGATATTTTCCTTTGAAATTCACATTTCTGCTAACTTAGTCGAGCCATAACCTGAATAAAAAGAGTGAACAACTCCCATAAACTGTGTGGATTTACATTTCACATCAGGCAGTGCAGAGTTGCTCGGCTGTAGGATGTGGGCTTCGCTGGAAAGGCTGGCATTTAGTGCCCGAACCCAGTAGCCCTTGAGAAGATGATGGTCAGTCTTCTTCTTTAACCCATTTATGCTCCCACAATGCTGTTCGGTATGGACTTCCAAGATTTTGAGCGAGCGACGATGAAGGAACGCCAAATATATTTCCAAGTCAGGATGGTGTGTGACTTGGAGGTAGAACTAGGAGATTATGCTGTTCAGATGCTACGACTGCCATCGTCCTTTTTTATGATGGAAGTCGAGGGATTTCGAGGTGCAGACGAAATCCATTGAGTGATATGAAACCTTAAATGTACTTAAGTTAAAATATTTTGCGTATCAGGATGTTTTTGTAAATCTCATTCCGCTGTTTCGGTTATCTGACTGAGAATCTGTAATCTGACAAGGCCACCCACACTGGCGGTGCCTCGTGAGGTGACCATACATTCAGTGGAGTTAAAACTTTGGCAGGAAGAAGCCATTTGACGTTAAACATTCCACTGTGGTAGTTCCAGACATTTAGTGAGTAAAATTGGAAATCAGGGTCAGATTTTGCGTGATTTTAAGAGATAGCCGGCCGCCCCCTGTCAGAATGTGTTGTCTTCACATCGCTAAATATCCAATCTCTCAGCTCCATCAAACAGCATTCCCTCAGTACTCAGTCACAGGGACAATGGTAAACTAGCACGATATTAGATTCCATTTAAGTCAATGGAGGGTATAATTGGGCGGAGAGTAAAATGGAAGGTCGATCCCTATCCGCCTCTTTTCCACCTGGAGGATGTGGTTAAAGTTACCCTACAAGTGTCGCCATGGACTGTGAGCTCATGTTTTTCGTCGGGATTGAATGCACAACATTCAGACGCAATGGAGTATAAATTCGTCTTGTACAGTAGCCTAAAGCAGGCGATAGCTCAACATCAGCACGTTTTACACATCGCCGGATTTCCATTTCAATTGCCTGCAATGGAATCAGAAATCTGTCGGGTGTGAATCGGGCGGCTGTTTCGCTTTCGCCTGTTCTACGCTAATTCCCGTGAGGAATGTCACAGTATCTCCAGTAATGCCCTTTGCGGTGAGCAGGTGCACAGCGAGTGATTGCAGGGCATGTTACATGAATCCTGTCAAGAGTTGAGGAATCAGATTAAAACCTAGCCCCACTATGTATGAAAGGAGGGAGAGAGGAAACGAGGAACTACAGGCCAGTTAGCCTGACGTCAGTAGTAGGGAAATAGTTCGAATCTGTTATTGAGGAAATGGTAATAGGTCACTCAGAAAATACAAATAGCATTGACAGAGTCAACACGGATTTATGAAAGTGAAATCATGTATGACAAATCTGGTGGAGTTTTTTGAAGTTGTAAATGGCAGAATTGATAAGGGGGAATCAGTGGAGGTGGTGTATTTGAATTTTCAGAAGGCATTCGATAAGGTGCCAAACACGAGGTTACTAAACAGAATTAGGGCTCATGGGATTGGGGATAATATATTTGCATGTATTGAGGATTGGTTAACGGACAGAAAACAGAGAGTTGCAATAAAAGATTCATTTTCGGGTTGGCAGGCTGTAACAAGTGGGGTTATGTAAGGATCTTTGCTTGGGCCTCAGCTTTTCACAATCTACATCAATGATTTGGATTAGGGGACCAATTGTAATATATTCAAGTTTGCTGATGATACAGAGCTGGTGCAACTTAAGGTGTGAGGAGAATGCAAGAAGGCTTCCAGGTGATATAGACAGGCAAGATGAGTGGGCAGGGACAGGGCAAATGGAACAGAATGTGGAGAAGTGTGAGTCTAGATCCAAGGTCCACAGTCTCAGGTTAAGGTTTCGGCCAATTAGGAATGAGATGAGGAGACATTTTTACACTGACTGGATGATAAATCTTTGGAATTCAGTACCCCATAGGGCTGTGAAGGCTCAGTCGTTGAGTATATTCAAGACAGAGGTAGATAGATTTTTGAATATTAAGGGAATCAAGGGATATGTGGATAGTGCAGGACAGTGGAGATGCTGTAGAATATTGCGAATGATCCTACTGAATGGCAGATCAAGCTTGAAGGGCCAAATGGCCTTTCCTGCTCCTGTGTCTTATATCCTTATGTTCTTAAAACCAATTCTGTTTTATTCCTCTCTCCAAATATTAATTCAGTTACAGTGATAGAAGCATGATTTTATAAACATACCAAGAGTGCTGGAAAAATACTAAAATCCTCTGCTCCCTGTCACTCACCTGCTACAGTGACCATCACAGACTCACTGCGCTGAGTTTCTAACCACCTTCCATTGACGAAGGTCCTATATTTGCACTGGTACCGCCCTCCTTGGTCAGTACTGTTAACCGGGATTGTTAAAATGTTGTCCTTTCTGACCATTTGATCAGATTGCAGGTATTGATTATCTTTGTATAAGTAGAACGATTTGTCTCGATAATCTCCGGTCACATTGCAGGTAATGGTGACCGCCTCTCCTACTACATACACCCCACTCGGTTGATCAAGTGATATCATTGGTGTAGTTAGCGGATCTGTGGTAAAATAAATATAAAGTACAATTAGAAATGGATCTGCGGATTTCCACGTGCAGTGCAAGGTTGGGAACTCATTGATGATTGTGCGCTGTTGAAGCACAGTTTCCCATCGGATACAGAGATTCCGCAATAGGGGAGTTCGGGAATTGATTATAAAAAAAGATTGACTTGCAATTCTCTAGCGCCATTCATAACCATGGGACGTCCCAAAGCAGTTTACAGCCAATTTAGTAATCTTGAAGTGTATTCGCTGTTGTTATGTGGGAAATCAAATGGTGGTGCCAAAGAACCAAAATCCGCTCAAGTTCTCGGTCCAAAGTCCGGTTTCAGGCCAGAGATTTTACTCGGGGATGCGAGCGGAACAAGGAAATGGTTGCTTTGAAATGCCCAGTGCTGTTACTTTAGCAAGGTGAAGATGAGATCAGAGAGAGTGAAAGTCTTCATTATTCCCATAGCAGCGACTGGTACCACTGCAAGTATAATACCCCCGCCAACAGAAGGCAGTGAGCAACCAATCTAAGCGAGGCTTTGAGTGTCACACTTTTGAAATAATTTAGCCGTTTTTGCGAGCACACAATTATTTTTATATATACCATTGTGGTTGTCGCTGGCATGTCCAGCAACTACTGTCAATCCCTAGTTTCCCCTCCAGAAGGTGTGGGTGGCCTTCTAATTGAACCTTAGTGAGGCCGGTGTGGTCAAAGTGCACAACAATGTAATGAATTGTAAGGGTTGGACGTACCAACGATGAAGGAACAGCAATATATGTCCAAGTCAGGATGGTGTGTGACTTGGAGGGGAACTTTGAGGCGGTGATGTTCCCATGTACCTGCTGCCCTTGTCCTTCTAGGAGGAATAGAACGCTGGTTTGGGAGGAGCAGCCGCAGAAGCCTTGGTGACTTGCTGCAGTGCATATTGTAGATGGGAAACACTGCAGCGACTTTGCGCCGGTGGTGGACAGAGTGAATGTTTAATGTGCTGCATGATTTGCCAATCAAGTGAGCTGCGTTGTCTTGGATTGTGTCACGCTTCCTGATTTGCAGCTGCTCTCACCCAGAGATGTGGAGAGTATTCAATCACACTCTGGAGTTGTGCAAGGAGATGGTGGAAAGGCTTTGTGGAGTCAGGAGGTGAGACACTCGCCGCAGAATTCCCTGCCTCAGACCTGCTCTAGTAGCCACTGTGTTTATTTGAAGGTGAATTTGGAGTGGATGTTGTTCCCATGCACCTGCTGCCCTTGTCCTTCTGGCTGGTGGAGATCCCGTGTAAGTGAAATGCTGACGAAATGCAATGAAGAGAGAGATATGGAAACCCACAAAGTAATTCGATTAAAATATCACACATAATAGGATCATTTTGAAAGTCTTGGCACGCAGATTCTGTTCTCGGACAGAGAAACCTGTAATCTGTTATGGCCAGCCCATCTGGAAAGCTTCTTGAGCTGACACTACACTCAGTGGAGTTAAATCCCACACGCTGTACTTTCATTGTGGCAATAAAATTTAAAGTTTAAACATGAAGTGGGACATTTTTTTGGAGGCGGATCCTTGAACATAGTGTTTATGATTCGATTTTATACACATAATTAAATGGAAAGCTTTATCAGGCAGGGCTGAAAACGGGCGGCCGAATCGCTAGCGCCCGTTTTGAGCTACCGCCCGTGACGAATTTCATCGCCTTATCTCCAGTAATGCCTTTTGTCGGTAATGGATTCACATCAATTGAACACAGGTCCAGAATGACATGAATCCTTTCGAGAATTGATCAATAGGTTCAAAACCCATTCGGTTTCTTCCTCTATCCTAATATTAAAACATTCATGTTGTTCCAATGATTAAAGCATGATTTTATAAAAATTCCAAGAGCTTGATAAAATCATACAAAATCCATTGATCCCTGTCACTCACCTGCTACAGTGACCGTCACAGACTCGCTACGATGAGATTCTAACCGTCTTCCCTTGACAGAGGTTTTATAGTGGCACTGGTACCGCCCTCCCTGGCCTTTACTGGTAACTGGGATTTTTCCAATGATGTCCTTTCTGATATTTTGATAGGATTGCAGATATTGATTATCTTTGTAAAAGTAGAACAATTTATCTCGATAATCTTCAGTCAAGGTGCAGGAAATGGTGACCGTCTCTCCTACTACATACACCCCACTCGGTTGATCAAGAGTTATCACTGGTGTTGTTAGCGGAGCTGTGGTGAAATAAACAGAAAGTACAATTAGAAATGCATCTGGGGATTTTCATGTAAAGCGCAAGGTTGGGATCTCAATGATGATATATATCCAAGTCAGGCTGATTTATGACTTGGAGGTGAACTTGGAGGTGGTGGTGTTCCCATGCGCCTCCTGCACTTATCCTTCTAGATGGGAGAGGTTGCAGGTTTGGGAGGTGCTGCCGAAGAAGTCTTGGTGACTTGCTGCAGTGCAACTTGTAGATGGTAAACACTGCAGCCACTTTGTGCCGGTGGTGGATAGAGTGACTGTTTAAAGTGCTGCATAATTTGCCAATCAAGTGACCTGCTTTGTCTTGGATTGTGTCACGCTTCCTGAGTTGCAGCTGCTCTCATCCAGAGATGTGGAGAGTATTCAATCCCACTCTTGACTTGTGCAAAGAGATGGTGGAAAGGCTTTGTGGAGTCAGGAGGTGAGACACTCGCCACAGAATTCCCTGCCTCCGACCAGCTCTAGTAGTCACAGTGTTTATGTGGAGGTGAATTTGGAGCGGATGTTGCTCCCATGAGTCTGCTGCCCTTGTCGTTCTGGCTGGTGAAGGTCCCGTGGAATTGAAATACTATCGAAATGCAATGCAGGGAGAGAGATGGAAACCCACGAGATAATTAGATTAAAATATCGTGCATATCAAGATCTTATTGAAAATCTCAGCACGCAGATTCTCCTGTAAGCTTGCAGAGCTTCTTGAGATGACAGTACACTCAGTGGGGTTAAATCCCTGGCGCCGTGCTGTCATTGTGGCACTAATCGTTGATTGTTCGAACCTCTAGTGATAAACATTTTCTTAGGCGGATCCTTGAATCAGGCGGCCGCAATTTGATTTTGTACACATAATTAAATGGAAAACATAATCAGGCGGGTCATAAAATGAGCAGCAAATCGCTATCGCCCATGTAATGCTACCGCAGGCCATATGTTTCATTCTCCTATATTGTCATTATGTGAGAGACAAGCAGTGATATCCGATTGTATTACAGTGAAAAAATTGATTCTTACCCATTACCGTTACCTCCACGGTATCACTTCGGTCTGAGGTTATCTGCCGCTCTGACATTGTTCCCTTATACACACAGGAGTAATCTTCTGACCCAGTCCCCATGCTGTCCGTGATGTCAAAGATGATCGCGGATTCCCATGAATTGGCTTTGACCATTTTGATTGGATTATTTTGCCCTCCTCTGTACAAATAGAACATGCTCCCTGAATATGGAGATCGGGCTCTACAGGTAACTCTGACCATCTCCCCTCTCACAAATATTTGATCCAGAAGGTTAAGTGATATTAATGGTTTGTGAGGATGAGCTGTGAGGATAACAAGCAATCAATATCCCGCTGGGCGTGAACGGTTCTGCAATCCGCTTTTCACCCCAGACTATTATACTCTCCTTGAAGTCAAATGAAAGTAATTTCCGAAAGGTTGTGACCCAATCAGCCGACCCGATTTTACGTTGTACTGAAGTAAATTAATGGTAAAATCGGGCGGAGTGTAAATCGTGAAACCGGCCCGAAACAAGCTCTTTCCCGCTTGGTGGATTTGCTCACAATTGCCCACCATGAGCTGTAAGCTGTGAGCTGGATATAGCCAGGACAATGTAAATGACCACCGGCCAGTTTTCTGCTGAGCGAGTAGGTTTAATATCACACACAATGGAATCGGATAGCGTAAAAACGTGCAGCCGATTCACTTTCGTCTTTTTTGCTCCTCCACCCGAGACAAATTTCAGGTGCAATATCTCAGTATTGCTGTTAATAACAGTAGATGCACAGCGGTGTATTCAGGGCCATTGTTACACGGATCCTGTCAAGCTTTGAGCAATGAGATCAAAGGCCATTCGCTTTTATTCCTTTCTCCTAACGTTAAACATTTCATTTTGGTATTGTGAATAACACATGGATTTTTGAAAATACCAAGCATGTTGCATAGACATATTAATAAACTCTGCCCCCTGTTACTCACCTACTATTGTCAGCGTAATAGCCTCACTCAGCGGGGAAAATAATTGCCTTCCATTGAAGGAGATTCCATATTGGCATTGGTACCGCCCTCTTTGGTTACGCTGTGTAATCAGGAATGTTGCAATGTTGCCCTTTGTTACGATTGGGCTGGAGGACAGCATTGGGCCATCTCTGTCAAAGTAGAAGGCTTTATTGCGATAATCTCCGGTCACAGTGCAGGTAATGGTGACCCTCTCTCCTACTACATACACCCGACTCGGTTGTTCAAGAGACATCACTGGCTTTGTTAGCGGATCTGAGGTAAAATTAACGGAAAGCACAATTAGAAATAGATCTGCGGTTGTTCATGTCATTTGTTCACTCAAAAGTGATTGTGCTACGTTGGAGGGAAGTCCTTTCATTGGGGACTGAGATTCCACAAAAGTGGAGTTCGGGACCTGATTAAAAGCAAGAGAAAACTTGCATTTATATAGCACCTTTCAGGAACTCAGCAACTCCTAAATCGCTTCACAGACAATGTAATACTTTGGAGCTCAAGTCACAGCTGAAATGTAGGAAATCAAATGGCAGAGTCAAAGAAAATAAATCAGCTTCGATTCTCTTTCCAAAGTCAGATATTAGGCCAGAAAATTTACTCTGGAATACAGGCGGAACAAGGAAAATGCTTAATTGGGCATCGCTATTTCTGCTAATTTAGCGAAGATGAACATGTGGTAAGATTACTGAACCTCCACGTTAACTCTGCGGATTCGCATTTCAAATAATGGAGTTATTTCGGTGGTCCCAAAATATTTTTGAATCATTCCAGATGAGGCCGCTGATGGTAAGGCCGTCATTTGTTCCCTATATCAAGTTGGCCTTGAGAAGATGGGGGTGGGTATTCTTCTTGATCCGACGCAATCTGTGTGGGGAAGGTGCTCACACAGTGCTCCCGCAGGGAGTTGCACGGTTTAATGCAATGAAAAATGAAGGAATTACAATATATTTCCAAGTCAGGATGGTCTGAGAGTGGGAGGGGTGCCTCGTGGTGATGGTGTTCCCATACACCTGAAGCTCTTGTCTTCTGGTTGGTGGAGGTCGCTGGTTTGGGATTGTGTAATTGTCCTCCGGAGGTCTATTACTGTCCTCCTCATTGCTCACTATATTTCCGAGTTTCCTCTCGTCTGCCAACTTTGAGACTTATGATCTGTATAACCAAGTCCAGGTCATTACTATGCTTCAAAAATGTATTCCCTCTTGAATGTTGCTATTGAATATGTCTCCAGCACCCTTCCAGGCTTGGCATTCCAGATCACAACATCTCGCCGTGTAACACAGTGCTCTTTAGTTCCTCTCTGGATCTTTTGCCAATGATCTTAAATCTGTGCCTTTGGTTCAGTTTCTATTTTATTTACTCTGTCGATAACCCTTATAATTTTGAACATCTCTATTGAGCCGCCGCTTATTCTTTTCAGCTTTAAGGTACAAAACCATCTCATCTAGTCTCTCCAGATAAATAAAAAACTTACCAGTTGTGATATTGCAAAAATGCTGCCCGTCTCACTCACCTGTTACTGTTACTCACACCGAGGCACTAAGTGAGGACCAGGTCCATTGCTCGTTTGCAAGGTATCCATACTTGCACTGGTAATCTCCTTGCTGATATCTGCTCCTTGACGCAATGTAAGACACTCTGCTGGTAGTGGGAAATGGAAGTTTGCCCCCATCTTTATAAAAGGTATAATCGCTACCTGGGGAATTTATGTCGCCATTGCAGGTAATTGTGATGTTCTCTCCGGGTAAATACACGCCAGATTCTTCATTCAGGGTAATTTCAGGTTTCAGCTGAAGTTCTACGGTAAAAATCATGCTAAACATTTATAAAGCATTGACTTGCTGGCAGCTGGAGTATAGTGTAGTGTTCTGGGCACCAAACTTTAAGACCGATGTCAAGGACTTGTATAGTGTAAAGTGAAGGTTTACCAGGATGATCCGGGTGTGAGGGACTTCAGTTACGTGGAGAGATTGCAGAATCTGCGATTGTGCAGAGAATGTTAAGGGAGAACCATATTGGTGTATTCTAAATTAAGAGGGGTAAGTTTGAGCAAATAGGGAGAATCTGTATCCTCTGGAAACTGGGTCCATAAATAGAGCTCAGTGGCTTAAAATAATTGAGAAAGGAACAAGAAGGGACCGGCGGAGAATTTCTTCACTCAGATGATTTTAAGATTGGTAAAGCAATAAGTGAAAAGGTGCTGGATACAGATTCCACCGGAACACTCATGATTCAATTGGACATGTATTGAAGGGTGCTAATGTCCAGCTTTAATTTAAAACCTGGGGTGTGGGACACAATTGTACAGCTCTTTCACACAGCTTTCACAGACATGATGGGTGCAGTGGACTACTTCTGTTCCTGAGAGACGGTATTATGCTATGAATTTATGCTCTACCGAAATAGAAAGGGATTGATGTTAGTGACCTGCTTTTGTGATGGCGTTGTTCGCCGACAGAAGGCGCTAATGCACGTTTCAGGGCATCTAAAGTTGCAAGCAAATGGTGGGATAACACATCGAAGCGAGTGGAGAAACATCTTAGAATTCTCCATCTTTGTGAAGTGCGAGTGTTTATCACTCTCTCGTCTCTGAGTCAGATGATTGTGGGTTCGAGCCCCATTCCAAACACTGGAGCTCATAATCTGGGCCGACACGCCCACTGCAATACTGAGGGAGTGATGCACTGTGGAGATACCAAACCTTGGATGAAACCTTAAACCGAGGTCCTTACCTTCCTCACAGGTGAATGGTAAATATTCCCTGGCACTTTCTGAAGAGCAGGGAGGTACTTGTGCTCTCTTGTGTCAAGGGAGCAGGAGGTGGTGTTCGTGCTCAGAACGAGTTCAGAAAGGGCATATGGGGAGATGGGAGATAATAGGAAATAAAATGCAATTCAAGTTCAGGGCAGGGTGAGCGGGATAAGGGGATGGTTTCTTTTGCAGGGCAAGGGAAGGAGTTGAAGGATCAGAGGCAGCTGAGTGGATGACCTTAGGAATAGAGGAGAGTACTGTGATGAAAAGTTCTAGGGGAGGTGATGGTGGGTTTGGGTATTAGAGGAGGGAGATGTTTAGGAACACAGCCGAGCTCCGAACACACGGGGTGGGGAGAGAAACTGACATGGGAACTGAAAACACTGAGGATAAGGAGTCGCTCAATGAACAGGTCCTGGGATGAAAGGGAGAAAGCATATCTTAGTAAGAGACTCGGATGGGACTGGAGTTTTTAAGGCAACTATGTCTTGTGGAGAGACCAGGAGCGTGGATCATGTTGAGGGGGTGAATGTAAGTGTAGGTAACAGATGAGCAAGAGTAGAGTCTGCGCTGAGATTTGGTGATTAGGGCCACAGTGCTACCACAGGTGCGAGAATGCGGAAGCACGTCGGGAGGCTTCAGCGAGGTTCATGATGTTGCCATTGTGAGTCAAGTCTCAGGCAAAGCCAATAGATCAAAGCAATTCAGCAATCACCCACATGGATTGCAACTGCCTTGTTTGTTTGCATTACATTATATGGCAGCACAGAAACAGGTCATTCGACCCATTAATTCCATGTCTGCTGTTATGCTCTACACGACCCTCCTCCCACCCTCTCCTTCTGACCCCATCAACATATCCTTCTCCTCAACTAGCGAGTTCCATATTCTAACTACTCTCTGGGTAAAGAGGTTTTTCCTGGATTCCCTATTAGATTCATCAATGACGATCTTATGTTGATGGACCTTAGAACTGGTCTCCCACGGAAGTGGAAAAATGTTCTCTACAACTGCCCTATCAAACCCGTTCATAATCCTAAAGAGCTTTTTCACGTCACCCCTTCGTCTTTATATACCTAGAGAAAAGTGCCCGAGCCTTTTCAATCTCTTCTGATAGTTACATTATTTCAGGTCTGGTATCATCGTAGTAAATACACATTGCACCTTCTCCAGTGCCTCTATATCCAGTTTATAATATTAAGACCAGAACTTTTGAGAGTGCTCCAATGTGGTCTGCCTTAAGAAATGAATCCCAGGGCGTTCTTTGTTTTGTTATGTGTTAATTAAATTGTGTCTCAAATTTTTGTGATTTGTGCCCTGTTCCCCCAGATTCCTCTGCTCTTCAACCCCATTTTGGAAATTAGTTTCTACGTAGTAAGTGTTATCCTGATTTCACTTACATATGTTGATCCACGTATATCCTTCCACTTCACACTTTGTACATATATATAATAATAGTGAACAATTAATCCGGATGGAAATTGGTAGCGGTGCTGGTTGACACATTGAACAACCCAAGGGGATAGTGGTGAATTACTTGACTGGGATGGATAAATAGATTGTGTGATTAGGCTTCAGCAAGAGTGATGGGTGTCGTGATCAGCAACAGTGCAGGAGCGGGAGTGGGCGTTGCTGCACGTATGAAAAGATTGACAGAAATCTCGATAGACCTTTCAGAGAATGCCAGGAGAGGCACAGAATGCCGCTGTGGATTGTTCACCAATAAATCATTCATGCAAATTAAGGAGAGTGGAATGCCAGGGAAGCTGGATAAAAAGGGACTTGAGTTGTTAACAAAATTATACACAGGTTAGATCAAAATAAGTCATCGTAATATTAAGT
This sequence comes from Somniosus microcephalus, assembly GCF_052327205.1. NCBI lineage: Eukaryota > Metazoa > Chordata > Chondrichthyes > Squaliformes > Somniosidae > Somniosus > Somniosus microcephalus. Next base: position 32,483,587 of record NW_028225184.1, read on the forward strand.
CGAGCATTTGTCCGGTAAAGCGCATGGAATTGAAGACAAATTAGTGACATTGGTACTGAATTGATTAGCAGTTACGAATCATAGAGCAGCGATAATGTGTCTGTAATCTAACTGGCAAAAAGTGACAAGTGGTGTCCCCAGGATTCTGTAATGCGGCCTCGTGTTTTAACTGCATTGATCTATGAGTTACAGGAACGAATAAAGTTCCAGATATCCAACTCCACTGACGGCACTAAGCTGTATATTCTGGCGATAGCAGCAGACCGTTGTAATGGGACATTGCTACCTTAATGAGTGGGCAAAACTCTGGGCAATATAGTTCAGTGTCGGGGGCTGTTTGGTCAACCAATTTCGACCTAAGCAAGATATATATTACATCTGGAATACTGTGAGCACTTCAGCAAACCACACCATAATTAGCATATAGGAACATAGGAATCGAACTAGGCCATTCAGTCCCTCGAGCCTGTTTCTGCCATTCAATTCGATAATTGCTGATCGGTATCCTTACTCCTTCTAACTTCTAGCAGATTTCAGTGAACAATTCTGTACTTTCAACATAAAGGAAGCACGGTGGCATAGTGGTTAGCACTGTTGCCTCACAGTGCCAGGGACCCAGGTTCAAATCCGGCCTTCGGTGACTGCCTGTGTGGAGTTTGCACTTTCTCCCCGTGTTTGCGTGGGTTTTACTCCGGGTGCTCTGGTTTCCTCCCACAGTCCAAAGATGTGCGGGTGAGGTTGATTGGCCATGATAAAAAAGTGGCCCTTAGTGTTAGGGGGGATTAAATACGCGAGGTTACGGGGATAGATCTTGTGTGGGATGGCTGTCGCTGTATGGACCGGGTGCTGGGGTTTGGATGATCAGCCATGATCTCGTTGAATGGCGGAGCAGGGCCGAATGGCCTGCTCCTATCTTCTATGTTTCTATAACAAACAACATAATCTCTCTATAACGTGGAGAGCAGATTTATTTATTAACAGTCTAAATGATGTCTGAAAAATATATTTTGATACTGGAAATTAACATTGAAAATATGGCTGGGAATGTATTTCTGAAGTTCAACAGCATTACCTGTAGGAGATATAAAACATTGTTAGACTTTTTCTCGGTGTCAAAACAAGAGGTTGTATAGCGAGGGACCAATAGATTGTGGGTTTGATGAAAACAAATAAAACAAACGGCGGATATATAAAAAAGTACAAGCACCAGTAAGTTAAATATTTTTAGAAGTTCTTAGAAGTTTGGAAAGTTTTTTAAAATGTAATTAAAATGGAAGAGACTGAAAGAGGTTAATGTGGGCGTGGCTTAGTTTTCACTGCTTTTGTGGGCGTGTCTTCACTTACTCATTGGCTGTAGGCTGCACTCCTGGCCTTAGTGATGTCATATGCTGCCCACAACTAAGCAGTGTCGAAGAGCAAGTCTCAGTTCTCTGCAGCTCCATCGAGACTGACCGCAATTTTTGGGCCTTCATATCATTCATATGGCCCACTGCCCAGAACTGAATGCAGTTCCACCAGACGGGGTCTATCATAGAGAATATAAGCAGGAGTAGGCCATTCGTTCCATCGGGCCTGCTCCACCATTCAATATGATCATGGCTGTTCCTCTATCTCAATACCATATTCCCACTCTCTCGTCATATCCCTTGGTGCCTTTTGTGTCTAGAAATCTATCTCTCTCCTTCTTAAATATATTCTGTGCTATGGCCTCCACAGCCTTCTCTGGTGGAGATTTCCAGAGGTTCAACACCCTCATCTCAGTTCTAAATGTCCTACCCCGTATACTCAGACTGCGACCCATCGTTCAAGTCCCCACATCCTCCCTGCACCCAGTCAAACCCTGTCAGAATTTTATACGTTTCAGTGAGATTCCCTCTCATTCTTCTAAACTCTAGCGACTACAGACCCAATCTCTCCTCATACGGCAGTTCTACCATCACAGGAACCTGTCTGGTGAACCTTCGCTGCACTCCCGCTAGGTAAGGAGACAAAAACTGCACACAGTACTGAAGGTGAGGTCGCACCACGGCCCTGTATAAATGTAGTAAGACATCCTTGATCCTGTGCTCAAACCTCTTGCAATGAAGGCCAACATGCCATTTTCCTTCCTAACCGTTGCTGGACCTGCATGTTTACTTTCAGCGACTGGTGTACAAGGACACCCAGGTCCCTTTGTACATCAACATTTTCCAATCTATTACCTTTAAAGTAGTACTCTGCCGTTCTGTTTTTCATACCTAAGTGGATAACTTCACATTTATCCACGTTATACTGCATCTGCCATATATTTGCCCACTCACTCAACTTTTCTAAATCGCCTTGAAGCCTCTTTGCATTCTCCTGACAAATCACAATCCAACCTGGCTTTGTGTCATCAGAAAACTTCACAATAATACATTTTGTCCCTCATCCAAATCATTGGTATATTTTGTGAATTGTTGGGGCCGCAGCACTTATCTCTGCGGTACCCCAATAGTCTCTGACTGCCACCCCAAAAAAGACCCATTTATTCCTACTCTCTGTTTCCTGTCTATAACCAATTAACAATCCATGCCAGTATATTACCCCCAATCACATATACTTACTTTTGCACACAAAACTGTTATATGAGACTTTATCAAAGGCCACCAGAAAAGCCAAATGCGACACATCCACTAGGTTTCCCTTATCTATTCTACCAATTACATCCTTAAAAAACTCCAGTAGGTTTGTCAAACACAATTTCCCTTTCATAAATCCATGTTGACATTTTCTAATCCCGTTCATATTTTCTAAGTGTCCGATTACCACATTCTTTATAATAGACTCCAGTATTTTACCTACTGCTGATGTTAGGCTAACCGGTCTGTAGTTCCCGGTTTTCTCTCTCCCTCTATTTTTAAATAGTGGGGTTACATTTGCCACCCTCCAATCTGCAGAAATTGTTCTATAATCTATAGAATTATGGAAGATGACAACCGATGCATCCACAATTTCCATGGCTACCTATTATGGTACTCTGGGATGCAGATTATCAGATGCTAGGGATTTATCGGCTTTCAGTCCCTTTAATTTCTCCAGCACTATTTTTTTACTAATACTAAATTATTTAATTCCTCGTTCTGCCTAGACCTCAGGTACCCTACAATTTCTGGGATGTTATTAATGTGCTCTTACGTGAAGACAGAAAAAAGTATTGTTTGATTGCCCAGCCATTTCTTTGTTCCCCATTATAAACTCGCCCGTTTCTGGCTGTAAGGGACCTACATTTTTCTACACTAATCGTTTTCTTTTTAGATACTTGTGTAAGCTTTTGCAATCCGCTTTTATGTTCCTTCCAAGTTTACTCTCATACTCTATTTTCCCCTCTTTATCAAACTCTTGGTCCTTTTCTACTGAACTCTAAGCTGCTCCCAATCCTCAGGCTTGCTACTTCTGGCAACTCTATATGGATTCTCTTTGGAGCTAATTCTATCCTAAATTTATTTGCTTATCCATTGTTGGGCCGCTTTTTCTTTTCGGTTTTTGCACCAGAAAGGAATTTATAACTTTTCCAATTATTGCTTTCGTTCCTTAAACGTTAATCATTGCAATCCACTGTCATGCAATTAAATTAAGCTCCCAAATCTATTATATCCAACTCCCTCCTCATATTTCGTACTTTCCCTTGTTTAGATTAAGGACCCTACTTTCGGATTAGAAACATAGAAACATAGAAACATAGTAGATAGGAGCATGAGTAGGCCATTCGGCCCCTCGAGCCTGCTCTGCCATCCAATGCGATCATGGCTGATCATCCAAATTCAGAACCCGGCCCCTGCTTTCTCCCCATACCCCTTGATCCCTTTAGCCTTAAGAAATATATCCAACTCCTTCTTGAATATATTTAATGTATTGTCCTCTACTGCCTTCTGTGATAGAGAATTCCACAGGTTCACCACTCTCTGGGTGAAGAAATTCCTCCTAATTTCTGTCGTAAATGACCTACCGCTTATCCTTAGACTGTGACCCCTGGTTATGAACTCCCAGACCATCGGGAACATCCTCCCTGCATCTAGTCTGTCCAGACCTGTCAGAATTTTATAACTTTCAATTAGATACCCTTTCATTCTTCTAAACTCCAGCGAGTACAAGCACAATCGACCAATCTTTCCTCACCCGTCATTCCTGCCATCCCAAGTATCAGCCTGGTGAATCTTCGCTGAACTCCTTCCATGGCAAGAACATCCTTCCTCAGATAAGGCGACCAAACTGCACACACTACTAAAGATGTGGTCTTAGCAAGGCCCTGTATAACTGCAGCAAGACATCACTCTTCCTGAACACAAACCCTCTCACTTAGAAGGCCAACATACCATTTGCCTTCTTAAATGCCTGCTGCATCTGCAGGCTTACCGTCAGCGACTGGTGCACAAGGGCACCCAGGTCTGGTTGCACTTCCCCTTCTCCCAATCTATTGCCATTCAGATAATAATCTGCCTTCCTGTTTTTGCCACCAAAATGAATAACCTCAAATATATCCACATTATATTGCATCTGCTATGCTTTTGCCCAATGAGCCAACCTGTCCAAATCATCCTGGATTTTCTCAGCATCCTTCTCACAGCACACACGACCACCCAGCTTTGTGTCATCTGCAAATTTGGAGATATGACTTCTAGTTGCCTTGTCTAGATCATTATTATATATTGTGAATAGCTGGGGTCCAAGGACCGATCCCTGCGGTACCTCACTAGTCACTGCCTGCCACTCGGAAAAAGACCCGCTTATTCCAACTCTTTGCTTTCTCTCTGCCAATCAGTTCTCTATCCAATTCAATGCCTTGCCCACAATCCCATGTTGCTTAAATTAACACGCTAGTCTCTTAAGCGGGACCTTATCGAAAGCCTTCTGAAAGTCCAAATACAACACAACCACTGGTTCTCCCTTATCTATTTTACCAGTTACATCCTCAAAAAATCCCAGTAGGTTAGTCAAGCACGATTTACATTTTGTAAATCCATGTTGATTTTGTCCGATCCTGTCACTGTTTTCCAAGTGCTCTGCTATTACATCATTTATAATGGATTCTAGCATTTTCCCCATTACCGATGTCAGGCTTACCCGTCTGTAATTCCACATTTTCTCTCTACCACCCTTTTTCAATAGTGGGGTAATATTAGCTACACTCGAAACCATGGTTACTGTTCCAGATTCCATCGAATTTTGGAAGATGATCAGCAATGCATCTACTTTTTCTAGGGCCACTTCCTTAAGTACACTAGGATGTAGATTATCAGGCCCTGGGGATTTTTCCACCTTCAATCCCATCAATTTCCCTAACACCATTTCCGTACAAATACTGATTTCTTCCAGTTCCTCCCTTTCATCAGACCCTATGTTCCCCGACATCTCTGGGAGGTAATTTGTGTCCTCCTTTGTGAAGACAGAACCAAAATATGTATTTAATTGGTCGGACATTTCTTTGTTCCCCATTATAAATTCCCCTGATTCTGACTGCAAGGGACCTACGATTGACTTCACCTATGTTTTTCTCTTCGCATATCTATAACAGCTTTCACAGTCGGTTTTTATGTTCCCTGCAAGCTTACTCTTATTTCTATATTCCCTTTCTTAATTAATCCCTTTGTGCTGCTTTGTTGAATCCTAAACTGTTCTCAATCCTCACGTTTACTGCTTTTTCTGGCCAATTTATATGTCCTCTCCTTGGATCTTATGCTATCCCTAATTTCCCTTGGTAGCCACGGTTGAGTCACATTATTCGTTTTATATTTATGCCAAACTGTGATGAACAAATACTGTAGTTGATCCATGCGGTCTTTGAATGTTTGCCATTGCATATCCACCATCAACCCTTTGAGTGACATTCCCCAAGCAATCCTACCCAACTTGCGCCTCAGACTGTCGTAGTTTCCTTTATTTAAATTTAGGTACCAAGCCTGTGAGTCGACAACGTCATTCTCCATCTGAATGATGAATTCGATCATATTATGATCGTCTGACTCAAGGGGCCTCGTACAACAAGATTGCTAATTAATCCTTTCTCGTTACAAAATACCCATTCTAATATGGCCTGATCTCTGTTTGGTTCCTCGACATATTGCTCCAGGAAACCATCCTGTAAACACTCCAGGAATTCCTACTCCACAGTAATGTTAAAAATTTGGTTGATTGGAATTGTTCACTTTCCATCGTAATGAAGAATTGCATCATATTATGGTAACTCTTCCTAAAGTATCCATAACAACTAAATTATGAATTAACCCCTTCTCATTGCACAATACCCAATCTAGGATAGCATGTTCCCTGGTTGGCTCCTTAACGTACTGGCCTAAATTACAATCTTGTGCACGCTCCAGTAATTCATCCTCCACTCTAATAATGCTAATTTGGTTGGCCAGCCTATTTGTAGATTAAAACCACCCATGATTACTGTACAACCCTTGTTGCACTCATCTCTATTTTTCGGTTTGATGCCATCCCCTACAGATCCACTATTGTTTGGAGGCCTACAGACAACTCCCACCAATGTTGTCTGCCCCTTGGTGCTTCTTAGCTCCACCCAAACTGATTCTACATCTTGATTTTCTGAGCAAATATCCTTGCTCACTATTGCTCTGATGTCATCCTTTACTAACAGTGCCACCCCACCTCCTTTTCCTTCTTGACTTTCCTTCCTGAATATCAAATACCCCTGGATATTCAGCACCCAGTCTTGGTCACGCTGCAACCATGTCTCCGTAATCAAGTGCTCTGTACAGCGACAACTTTCTTCCTCCACTTCGAATCCCAGCTATCTTGAGATAAAACTATATCTTGAGATAAAACTATATATTGAGATATAAGCTGTGTCTTTATGCATTTCTCCACTTCACCTGACGAAGGAGCAGCGCTCCGAAAGCTTGTGATTTCAAATAAAACTGTTGGACTATAACCTGTTGATGTGTGACTTCTTACATTTGTCCACCCCAGTCCAACTCCGGCATCTCCACATCTTGAGATAAAGGCTAACATTCCACTAGTCTTTGTAATTATGTTCCTACCTTTCCACTAGATTTTACTAATTTCTGTACTTTGATTCCTAAATCTTTCCGATCCTCCATTTTCCCCAGTTTTTCACCAAATAAGAAATACAGGAATCTTGTTTTACGTCCAAATTGGAAGATCTCACACTTTTTCACTTTACATTCCTCTGCTACATTTTTCCCACTCACCCAATCCATCAATGTCCCTTTAAAGCTTTCTGCTCAAGAGTGCATTATTTACTGCGTCAGTTAAATTAATTTCACCAGCACACTTAAATATACGACTCCCTATTCCTTCTTTCAAGTCATTGTTAAATTTACTGAAAATCTGAGATTCAGTTCAGATCCCCGGTGGACACCACTAATCACATCCTGCCAGTGTGATTACAGAGCCATTATTCCTACTATCTGTCTCCAGCAATATAGTAAATTTCCTGTCCTTGAAGTCTATAAGTTTCCTCCAATTCCATGCACAAGCTAGTCGAATGCCTTCTGAGATTCCATTTGAATAACATCCATAGACAATCCTTTACCTACCACTTTAGGTATCTCCTCAAAACGATGAACTAGCTTCGACAGAGGTGACTTAACCTTTACAAATTCATGCTGGATCTCTCTGATCAGCTCATTTGTTTCCGAATGCTCTGTCACTCTGTCCTAATAATAGATTGTTGTACATTCCCCACAACTGAGAGCAGTCTACTGAGCCCATAATTTCCTAGTTGATCTCTCGTTCCCTCTTAAATAATGCTCTGCGTCTTGCTATTTTCCAATCCAATCGTTCAATTCTTCAATCGAGAGACTTTTGGAAGATGATGACTCGATAGGATAACATAGGATTTCAATAGATATACGGCACAGAAACAGGCCATTCGGCCCAATCAGTCCATACCGGCGTTTATGCTACACTCGAGCCTCCTCCTGTCTAAATCTAAATCTGTCAGCGTAACACTCTGTTCCCTTCTCCCTCATCTTCATGTCCTGCCTCCCTGAAATGCATCTATACTATTCGGTTCAACCACTCACTTTGGAAGCGAGTTCCAAATTCTCACAACTGTTTGGGAAAATAAGTTTCTTCTCAATTATCTATTGGATTTCTTGGTGTCACTCTTCTAGTGATGGCCTCCAGTTATGCTCCTCCCCACAAGTGGAAACATTCTCTCCGTATCCAATCTATTAAAACCTTTCATAATATTAAAGACCCCTATAAGCTCACTCCTCATCCTTCCTTTTTCAAGAGGAATGAGACCCAGCAATTTTATCTTTTCCTATAAGTATACCATCACATTTTTGTATCATTCTTGTAAATCTCATCTGCCCTTTCTCCCTTGAATCTAAATCCTTTTTAACAATTGGCGACCAGAACTGCAAGCAGTACTCTAAATGCAGTCCAACAAAGGTTCGATGCAGGCTCAGCATAACTTCCCTACTTTTCTGTTGTGTCCTTCTAGAATAAACCCTCGTGCTTGATTTGTTTCTAAGTGGCCTTGCTAACCTATGTCGCAAATTTAAGTGAATGTATGTATTTGAAATCAGTGGAAATGTTGTTCCTCTAACCCACCTAGATTCGAACCTATCAAGTGATAAGTGACCTCCCTATTCTTCCTGCCTAAAGGTATTACCTCGTATGTATCTATGTTGAACTTAATTTGCCAATTATTTGCTCATTCTTCGAGTTTATTAACATCCCCCTATAATGGATTGCACTCCTCCAGATTATTGACTATTGCCCCAATTTGTTATCATCTGCAAATTCAGAAATTGTGTTTTGATTGAATAGTTTAAATCGTTAATGTAAATTGTGAACAGCAGTGATCTCAGCACTGATCGTTGTGGAACACCACAACGCACCTTCTGCCACTGTGAATAGCTAACCTTTACTCCCACTCTCTGCTTTCTGTCTTGAAGCCAGCTAGCAACCTATTCTGCTACTTATCTCCTGACTCCGCATACTCTGACCTTATTCGGTAGTCTATTGATTGGACAAATCAAATTCGCCAAGGTAGCCTTGAGGAGGAGTTCATAGTGTGTATCTGGGATGGTTTCCTAGAACAGTATAGAAGCATAGAAAGATAGAAGATGGGGGCAGGTGTAGGTCATTCGGCCCCTCCAGCCTACTCCGCCATTTAATGAGATCATGGCTGATCATCCAAATGAGGTACCTGTCCTGCTTTCTCCCCATATCACTTGATCCCTTTAGCCTCAAGAAATATATCTAACTACTACTTGAATATATTTAATGATTTTGGCCTCAGTTGCCCTATGTGGCAGAGAATTCCACAGTTTCACCACTCTCTGGGTGAAGAAATTCCTCTTCATCTCAGTCCTAAATGGTTTACCCCTTATCCTTCGACTGTGAACCCTGCTTCTGAACTCCCCGCAATGGGGAACATCCTTCCTGCATCTAGTCTGTCTAGTCCTGTTAGAATAGTACAAGTTTCAATGAGATCCCCACTCATTCTTCTAAACTCTAGCGAATGTAAGCCAAATCGACCGAATCTCTCCTCATACGTCATTCCTGCAATCCCAGGTATCAGTCTGATGAATCTTCGCTGCACTATCTACATGGCAAGAACATCCTTCCTCAGATAAGGCGACCAAAACTGCACACAACACTCAAGGTGTGGTCTCATCAAGGAATGTACAACTGCAGTAAGACATCGTTGTTCCTGTACTCGAATCCTCTCGCTAAGAAGGCCAACATACCATTTGCTTTCTTAAAAGCCTGCTGCACCTGCATGCTTACCTTCAGCGACTGGTGCACATGGACACCCAGGTCTCTTTGCACTTCCCCTTTTCCCAATCTATTGCCTTTCAGGTAATAATCTGCCTTCCTGTTTTTGCCAGGGACGTAGATAATCTCGCATGTATTCACATTATGCTGCATTTGCCATGCATCTGCCCAATCACCCATCCTATACAAATCGTACTGATGTTGTTCTACATCCTCCTCACAGCACACACGCCCACCCAGCTTTGTGTCATCTGCAAACTTAGAGATATTATATCTAGTTCCCTCCTCTGGATCATTTATATATATTGTCAATAGCTGGGGTCCAAGCACAGATCCCTGCTGTACCCCACTAGTCACTGCCTGCCACTTGGAAAAAGGCACATTTATGCCAACTCTTTGCTTCCTGTCTGCCAACCACTTCACTACCCAAGACAGTACCTTACCCCAATCCAATGTGCATTAACTTTACACACTAATCTCTTACGTGTGACCTTATTGAAAGCCTTCTGAAAGTCCAAATACACCACATCCACTGGTTATACCTTATTTATTTTACGAGTTTGGTTGATGTCATTGCGTCAGTTTCTGTCTTTTCGTAAAGGTTGTGGTCAGTGGGTTAGATTCTGTGTGTTCGGTCAGGTTGTGTTCAGTATGTCAGTTACTGTGTGCTCAGTCTGGTTGTGGTCAGTGGTTCAGTTTCTGTGTGTTCCGTCATGTGGTGGTCAGTGCATCAGCTTCTGTGTGCTCCGTCTGGTTGTGGCCAGTTGGTCAGTTTCTCTGTGTTCGGGCAGGTTGTGTTCAGTGGGTCAGTTTCTGTGTTTTCGGCCAGCTTATCGTCAGCGGGTCAGTTTATGTGTGTTCGGTCAGGTTGTGGTCTGTGGGTCAGTTTCTGAATATTCTGTCAGGCTTTGGTCAGTGGGTCTGTTACTGTGTGTTCAGTCTGGTTGTGGTCTGTGTGTCAGTTTCTGTGTGTTCGGACAGTTCGTGGTCAGTGGTTTAATTTCTTTGTGTTCTGTCAGATTGTGGTCTGTGGGTCAGTAACTGTGTGCTCGGTCAGGTTTTGGTCAGTAGGTCATATTCCGTGTGTTCAGAGAGGTTGTGGTCAGTGGGTCAGTTTCTGTGTGTTCAGACACGTTGTGGTCAGTGGGGCAGTTTCTGTGTGTTTGGTCCATTGTGGTCAGTGGGTCAGTCATTGTGTGTTCGGTCAGGTTGTGGTCAGTGGGTCAGTTTCTGTGTTTTCGGACAGGTTGTGGGCAGTGTGTCAGTTTTTGTGTGTTCGGTCAGGTTGTTGTCAGTGGGTCAGTTTCTGTGTGTTCGGTCAGTTTGTGTTCAGTATGTCAGCTAATGTGTGCTCTGTCCGGTTTGGGTCAGTGTTTCAGTTTCTGTGTTTTCGGACAGGTTGTGGTCAGTGGGTCAGTTTCACTGTTTTCAGTCAGATTGTGGTCTTTGTGTCAGGTTCTGTGTGCTCAGTCTGGTTGTGGTCTGTGGGTCGGCTTCTGTGTGCTAGACCAGGTTGTTGTCAGTGGGTCAGTTTCTGTGTGTTAGTTCAGGTTGTGGTCAGTGGATCAGTTACTGTGTGCTCGGTCAGATTGTGGTCAGTGGGTTAATTTCTTTCTGTTTGGGCAGGTTTTGGCCAATGGGTCAGTTGCTGAGTGTTCAGTTAGGTTGTGGTCAGTGGGTCAGTTCCTATGTGATCAGTCAGGTTCTTTTCAGTGGGTCAGTTTCCAAGTGTTCGGTCAGCTTCTGGTCAGCGGGTCAGTTTCTGTGTGTTCTGTCAGGTTGCGCTCAGTATGTCAGTTACTATGTGCTCGGTCTGGTTGTTGTCACTGGTTCAGTTTCTGTGTTATCGGAAAGGTTGTGGTCAGTGGGTGAGTTTACGTGTGTTCGGTCATGTTGTGGTCAGTGCGTCAGTTTCTCTGAGTTACGCCTGGCTGTGGTCAGTGGGTCAGTTACTGTGTGTTCGGTCAGGTTGCGGTCAGTGGGTCATTTTCACTGTTTTCAGTCAGGATGTGATCAGTGGGTCCATTTCTGTGTGTTCGATCTGGTTGTGGTCAGTGGTCAGTTACTGTGTGTTCGGTCAGGTTGTGTTCAGTGGGTCCGTTACTGTGTGCTCAGCAGCTTGTGGTAAGCGGGTCAGTTCCTGTGTGTTCGGTCAGATTGTGGCCTGTGTGTCAGTTTCTGCGTGTTCAGTCTGGCTGTGGTCTGTAGGTCGGCTTCTGTGTGTTCGAGGAGGTTGCTGTCATCGCGTCAGTTTCTGTGTGATCGGTCAGATTGTTTTCAGTGGGTCAGTTTCTGTGTGTTTTGTCAGCTTCTGGTCAGTGTGTCAGTTTCTGTGTTTCGGTCAGGTTGTGTTCAGTATGTCAGTTACTGTGTGCTCGGTCTGGTTTTGGTCAGTGGGTCAGTTTCTATGTTTTCGGACAGGTGGTGGTCAGTGGGTCAGTTTAATGTGTGTTTGGTCAGGTTGTGGTCATTGTGTCAGTTTCTGTGTTTTCTGTCAGGTTTTGGTCAGTGGGTCTGAATCTGTGTCTTTGGTCAGTTTGTGTTCAGTGGGTCAGTTTCTGTGTGTTTGGTCAGGTTGTGTACAGTGGGTCAGTTTCTGTGTTTTCGGTCAGGTTGTGGCCTGTGGGGCAGTTTCTGTGTGCTCATTCTGGATGTGGTCAGTGTTTCAGTTTCTGTGTGTTCGTCAGCTAGTGGTCTGTGGGTCAGTTTCTATGTGTTTGGTCAGGTTGTGTTCAGTGAGTCAGTTACTGTGTGCTTGGTCAGGTTGTGGTCAGTGGGTCATTTTCTGCGTGTTCTGACTGGTTGAGTTCTGTGTGTCAGTTTTTTTGTGTTCGGAGAGGTTGTGGCCAGTTGATCAGTTTCTGTGTGTTCAGTAAAGTTGTTGTCATTGTGTCCGTTTCAGTCTGATTGGTCAGGTTGTGGTCAGTGGGTCAGTCTCTGTTTTTTTGATCAGTGTTCGGTTGCCAGGTCAGTTTCTGTGTGTTCGTTCAGGTTGTGTTACGTGGGTCAGTTACTCTGTACTCGGTCTGATTGTGTTCAGTGGGTCAATTACTGTGTGTTCGATCTGGTTGTGTTCAGTGGGTCAGTTTCTGTGTGTTTGGTCAGGTTGTGGTCAGTGGGTCATTTTCTGTGTGAACGGTCAGGTTATTGGTCAGTATGTCAGTTACTGTGTGCTCGGTCTGGTTGTGGTCAGTGTTCGATCAGATTGTGGTCTGTGGTTCAGTTTCTGTGTGTTCGGTCAGGTTTGTTCATTATGTCAGTTACTGTGTGCTCGGTCTGGTTGTGGTCAGTGGGTCAGTTTCTGTATGTTCGGTAAGATTGTGTTCAGTTTTTCAGTTTCTCTTTTTTCGGTCAGCTTGTGGTCAGCGGGTCAGCTTCTGTTTGTTTGGTCTGGTTTTGATCAGTGGGTCAGTTTCTGTGTGTTCGGTAAGGTTGTTATCAGTTGTTCTGTTTCTGTGTTTTCGGTCAGCTTGTGGTCAGCGGGTCAGCTTTTGTTTGTTTGGTCAGGTTGTGGTCTGTGGGTCAGTTAGTTTGTGCTCGGTCTTGTTGTGGTCAGTGGGTCAGTTTCTGTGTATTCGGCCTGGCTGTGGTCAGTGGGTCTGTTTCTGTGTGCTCGGTCTGGCTGTGGTCAGTGGGTCAGTTTCTGTGTGTTCGGTCAGGTTGTGTTCAATGGGTCAGTTTCTGAGTTTTCGGACAGTTTGTGGTCTGTGGGACAGTTTTTGTGTGCTCATTCTGGTTGTGGTCAGTGTTTGAGTTTCTGTGTGTTCGTCAGCTACTTGTCTATGGGTCAGTTACTATGTGTTCGGTCAGGTAGTGGTCAGTGGGTCAGTTACTTTGTGCTTGGTCAGGTTGTGGTCAGTGGGTCATTTCCATGTGTTCTGACTGGTTGTGTTCTGTGGGTCAGTGTTTGTTTGTTCGGAGAGGTTGTGGTCAGTTGCTCAGTTTCTGTGTGTTCTGTCAGGTTGTGATCAGTTGGTCAGTTACTGTGTGTTCAGTCAAGTTCTGGCCATTGGGTCAGTTTCAGTGTGATTCGTCAGGTTGTGGTCAGTTGGTCAGTTTCTATCTTTTTGATCAGTGTTCGGTCGGCAGGTCAGTTTCTGTGTGTTCGTTCAGGTTCTGTTCCGTGGTCAGTTACTCTGTGCTCGGTCTGGTTTTGTTCAGTGGGTCAGTTACCGTGTGTTCGATCTGGTTGTGTTCAGTGCGTCAGTTTCTGTGTGTTTGATCAGGTTGTGGTCAGTGGGTCCTTTTTCTTCTTTTCTATCAGTTTCTGGTCATTGGTTCAGCTTCTGTGTGTTCGGTCATTTATTGGTCAGTGAGTCTGTTATTGTGAGCTCGGTCAGATTGTTGTCAGTGGTTCTGTTTCTGGGTTTTCAGTCAGGTTGTGGTCAGTGGGTCAGTTATTGCGTGCTCGATTTTGTTGTTGTCAGTGGGTCAGTTTCTGTGTGCTCGGAGATGTTGCAGCCAGTGGTTCAGTTTCATTTTGCTCGGTCAGGTTGTGGTCAGTGTGGCAGATTCTGTGCGTTCGGCCTGGTTGTTGTCTGTCTGTCAGTTTCTCTGTGTTCAGAAAGGTTGTGGGCTGTGGCTCTGCTTCTGCTTGTTCGGGCAGATTTTGGTCATTGGATCAGTTCCTGTGTGCTCGGTCAGGTTGTATTCAGTCTGTCAGTTACTCTGTGCTCTGTCAGGTTGTGGTCAGTGGGTCAGTTTCTGTGTGTTCGTTCAATGTTGTGGGCTGTGGGTAAGTCTCTGCGTGTTCGCACAGGTTGTGGTCATTGGATCAATTTCTGTGTGTTCGGTCATGTTGCGGTCAGTGGGTCAGTTTCTGTGTGTTCGGTCAGCTTGTGGTCAGTGGGACAGTTTCTGTGCTTTCACTCAGGTAGTGGTCATTGGATCAGTTTCTGTGTGCTCGGTGAGGTTGTTGTTCAGTCTGTCAGTTAATGAGTGCTCGGTCAGTTTGTGGTCAACATCTCAGTTTCTGTGTGTTCGTTCAGGCTGTGGACAGTGGGTCAGTTTCTATGTGTTTGTTCAGGTTGTGGTCAGGGGGTCAGTCTGTGTGTTCATTTAGGCTGTGGTCAGTGTGTCAGTTTCTGTGCATTTGTTCAGGTTGTGGTCAATGGGTCAATTTCTGTGTGTTGGTTCAGGTTGTGGTCAGTGGGGCAGTTTCTGTGTGTTTGATCCATTGTGGTCAGTGGGTCAGTTTCTATGTGTTCAGTCAGGTTGTGGTCAGTGTGTCAGTTTTTGTGCTTTCGGATAGTTTGTGGTCAGTGGTCAGTTTCACTGTTTTCAGTCAGGTTGTGTACAGTGGGTCAATTACTGTGTGTTCTGTCAGGTTGTGGTCAGTGGGACTTTTACTGTGTGTTCGGCCTGGTTGTGGACTGTGTGTCAGTTTCTGTGTGTTTGGACAGTTCGTGGTCAGCGGGTCATTTTCTGTGTGTTCGGTCAGATTGTGGTCTGTGTGTCAGTTTCTGTGTGCTCAGTCTGGTTGTTGTCTGTGGGTCAGTTTCTGTTTTTTCGGCCAGGTTGTGGTCAGTGGGTCAGTTGCTGTGTGTTCGATCAGGTTGTGGTCAGTAGGTCATAATCCGTGTGTTCAGAGAGGTTGTGTTCAGTGGCTCAGTTTCTGTGTGTTCGGACACGTTGTGGTCAGTGGGGCAGTATCTGTGAGTTTGGTACATTGTGGTCAGTGGGTCAGTTGCTGTGTGTTCGGTCAGTTTGTGGTCAGTGTCTCAGTTTCTGTGTTTTCGGATAGGTTGTGGTCAGTGGGTCAGTTTCACTGTTTTCAGTCAGGTTGTGATCAGTGCGTCAATTTCTGTGTGTTCGGTCTGGTTGTGGTCAGCGGGTCAGTTTCTGTGTGTTCAGTCAGTTTGTGATCAATTGGTCAGTTTCTGTGATTTCAGTTAGCTTGTGCTCAGCGGGTCAGTTTCTGTATGTTCGGTCAGATTGTGGTCTGTGTGTCAGTTTCTGTGTGCTCAGTCTGGTTGTTGTCTGTGGGTCGGCTTCTGTGTGTTCGACCAGGTTGTGGTCAATGGGTCAGTCTCTGTGTGTTAGTTCAGGTTGTGGTCAGTGGATCAGTAACTATGTGCTCGGTCAGATTGTGGTCAGTGGGTCAGTTTCTTTCTGTTTGGTCAGTTTTTGGCCAATGGGTCAGTTTCTGAGTGTTCAGTCAGGTTGTGGTCAGTGGGTCAGTTCCTGTGTGATCATTCAGGTTGTTTTCAGTGGGTCAGTTTCCAAGTCTTCCGTCAGCTTCTGGTCAGTGGGTCAGATTCTGTGTGTTCGGTCAGGTTTTGTTCAATATGTCTGTTACTGTGTGCTCAGTCTGGTGTGTTCAGTGCGTCAGTTTCTGTCCTTTCGGATAGGTTGTGGTCAGTGGGTCAGTTTCTGTGTGTTTGGTCAGGTTCTGTTGAGTATGTCAGTAACTATGTGCTCGGTCTGGTTGTGATCAGTGGGTCAATTTCTGTGTGTTCGGTCTGGTTGTGGTCAGTGGGTCAGTTTCTGTGTGTTCAGTCAGTTTGTGATCAATTGGTCAGTTTCTGTGATTTCAGTCAGCTTGTGGTCAGCGGGTCAGTTTCTGTGTGTTCGGTCAGATTGTGGTCTGTGTGTCAGTTTCTGTGTGCTCAGTCTGGTTGTTGTCTGTGGGTCGGCTTCTGTGTGTTCGACCAGGTTGTGGTCAGTGGGTCTGTCTCTGTGTGTTAGTTCAGTTTGTGGTAAGTGGATCAGTAACTGTGTGCACGGTCAGATTGTGGTCAGTTGGTCAGTTTCTTTCTGTTTGATCAGGTTTTGGCCAATGGGTCAGTTTCTGAGTGTTCAGTCAGGTTGTGGTCAGTGGGTCAGTTCCTGTGTGATCATTCAGGTTGTTATTAGTGGATCAGTTTCCAAGTGTTCGGTCAGCTTCTGGTCAGTGGGTCAGGTTCTGTGTGTTTGGTCAGGTTTTGTTCAATATGTCTGTTACTGTGTGCTCAGTCTGATTGTGGTCATTGCGTCAGTTTCTGTCCTTTCGGACAGGTTGTGGTCAGTGGGTCAGTTTCTGTGTGTTTGGTCAGGTTCTGTTGAGTATGTCAGTAACTATGTGCTCGGTCTGGTTGTGGTCAGGGATTCAGTTACTGTGTGATCGGTCAGGTTCTGGTCAGTGGGTCAGTTTCTGTGTTTATGATGAGCTTCTGGTCAGCGGGTCAGTTTTTGTGTGTTCGGTCAGGTTGTGGTCATTGGGTCAGTCACTGTTTGCTCGGTCTTCTTGTTGTCAGTTGGTGAGTTTCTGTGTTTTTGGACATGTTGTGGTCAGTGGTTAAGTTTCTGTGTGTTCGGCCATGCTGTGGTCAGTGGGTCAGCTTCTGCTTCTTCGGTCAGGTTGTGGCCAGTGGGTCAGTTTCTCTGTGTTCATCAGCTTGTGGTCAGTGGGTCAGTTTCTGAATGTTCGGTCAGTTTGTGTTCAGTATGTCAGTTACTGTGTGCTTGGTCCGGTTGTGGTCAGTGGTTCAGTTTCTGTGTTTTCAGACAGGTTGTGGTCAGTGGGTCAGTTTCACTGTTTTCAGTCAGGTTGTGATCAGTGGGACAACTTCTGTGTGTTCGGTCTGGTTGTGGTCAGTGTGTCAGTTTCTGTGTGCTCAGTCTAGTTGTGGTCTGTGGGTCGGATTCTGTGTGTTCGACCAGGTTGTGGTCAGTGTGTCAGTTTCTGTGTGTTAGTTCAGGTTTTGGTCAGTGGATCAGTTACTGTGTGCTCGGTCTGGTTGTGGTCTGTGTGTCAGTTTCAGTGTGTTCAGACAGGTTGTGTTCATTGAGTCAGTTTCTGTGTGTTCGTACAGGTTGTGGTCAGCGGGTCAATTTCTGTGTGTTCGGACAGGTTGTGCTCAGTGCGGCAGTTTCTGTGTGTTTGGTCAATTGCGGTCAATGGGCCAGTTTCTGTGTTTTCAGTCAGGTTTTGGTCAGTGTGTCAGTTTCTTTGTGGTCAGTAAGATTGTGGTCAGTGGGTCAGCTTCCGTCTGTTTGGTCATGTTGTTTTCAGTGGGTCAGTTTCTGTGTGTTCGGTCAGCTTCTGGTCAGCTGGTCAGATTCTGTGTGTTCGGTCAGGTTGTGTTCAATATGTCCATTACTGTGTGCTGGGTCTGGATGTGGTCAGTGGTTCAGTTTCTGTGTTGTCGGACAGGTTGTGGTCAGTGGGTGAGTTGACGTGTGTTCGGTCAGGTTGTGGTCTGTGGGTCAGTTTCTGCGTGCTCAGTCTGGTTGTGGTCTGTGGGTCAGTTTCTGTGTGTACTGTCAGGTTGTGGTCAGTGGATCTGTTACTGTGTGTTCGGGCTGGTTCTGGTCTGTGTGTCACTTTCTGTGTGTTCGGACAGTTCGTGGTCACTGGGTTATTTTCTGTGTGTTTGGTCAGATTGTGGTCTGTGGGTCATTTTCCGTGATTTCGGACAGGTGGGGTTCAGTGGGTCAGTTTCTGTGTGTTCGGACACGTTGTGGTCAGTGGGGCAGTTTCTGTGTGTTTGATCCATTGTGGTCAGTGGCTCACTTTCTGTGTGTTCGGTCAGGTTGTGGTCAGTGTGTCCGTGTCTTTGTGTTCGGTCAGATTGTGTTCAGTGGGTCAGTTTCTGTCTGTTTTGTCAGGTTGTGTCCAGTGGTTTAGTTTCTGTGTGTTCGGTAAGGTTGTGGTCAGTGGGACAGTTTCTGTGTGTTCGGCCAGGTTGTGTTCAGTATGCCTGTTACTTTGTTTTCGGGTCAGGTTGTGGTCTGTGGATCAGTTTCTGCGTTGTCGGACAGGTTGTGGTCATTGGATCAGTTTCTGTGTGTTCGTTCAGTTTGTGTTCAGTGGATCAGTTTCTGTGTGTTCGGTCAGGTTGTGTTCAGTGGTCAGTTTCTGTGTTTTCGGCCAGGTAGTCGTATGTTGGTCAATTTGTGTTCAGTGGGTCAGTTTCTGTGTGTTCGGTCATGTTGTGGTCTGTGGGTCAGTTTCTGCGTGCTCAGTCAGAATCCGACCCACAGACCACAACTAGACTGAGCACACAGAAACTGACATACTGACCACAACCAGACCGAACACACAGAAGTTGACCCACTGATCACAACCTGACTGAAAACAGTGAAACTGACCCACTGACCACAACCTGTCTGAAAACACAGAAACTGAACCACTGACCACAACCGGACCAAGCACACAGTAACTGACATACTGAACACAAACTGACCGAACACTCAGAAACTGACCCACTGACCACAAGCTGATGAACACAGAGAAACTGACCCACTGGCCACAACCTGACCGAAGAAGCAGAAGCTGACCCACTGACCACAGCATGGCCGAACACACAGAAACTTAACCACTGACCACAACATGTTCAAAAACACAGAAACTCTCCAACTGACAACAAGCAGACCGAGCAAACAGTGACTGACCCATTGACCACAACCTGACCGAACAAACAAAAACTGACCCGCTGACCACAAGCTCATCATAAACACAGAAACTGACCCACTGACCACAACCTGACCGATCACACAGAAACTGAACCACTGACCACAACCAGACCGAGCACATAGTTACTGACATACTCAACAGAACCTGACCAAACACACAGAAACTGACCCACTGACCACAACCTGTCCGAAAGGACAGAAACTGACGCAATGACCACAACCAGACTGAGCACACAGTAACAGACATATTGAACAAAACCTGACCAAACACACAGAACCTGACCCACTGATCAGAAGTTGACCGAACACTTGGAAACTGACCCACTGATAACAACCTGAATGATCACACAGGAACTGACCCACTGACCACAACCTGACTGAACACTCAGAAACTGACCCATTGGCCAAAACCTGACCAAACAGAAAGAAACTGACACACTGACCACAATCTGACCGAGCACACAGTTACTGATCCACTGACCACAACCTGAACTAACACACAGAGACAGACCCACTGACCACAACCTGGTCGAACACACAGAAGCCGACCCACAGACAACAACCAGACTGAGCACACAGAAGCTGACACACAGACCACAATCTGACCGAACACACAGAAACTGTCCCGCTGAACACAAGCTGACTGAAATCACAGAAACTGACCAATTGATCACAAACTGACTGAACACACAGAAACTGACCCACTGACCACAACCAGACCGAACACACAGAAATTGACGCACTGATCACAACCTGACTGAAAACAGTGAAACTGACCCACTGACCACAACCTATCCGAAAACACAGAAACTGAGACACTGACCACAACTTGACCGAATACACAGCAACTGACCCACTGACCACAATGTACCAAACACACAGAAACTGCCCCACTGACCACAACGTGTCCGAACACACAGAAACTGAGCCACTGAACACAACCTCTCTGAACACACGGATTATGACCTACTGACCACAACCTGACCGAACACACAGAAACTGACCCACTGACCACAACCTGTCCGAAAAAACAGAAACTGACCCACAGTCCACAATCTGACCGAACACACAGAAAATAACCCGCTGACCACGAACTGTCCGAACACACAGAAACTGACACACAGACCACAACCAGGCCGAACACACAGTAAAAGTCCCACTGACCACAACCTGACAGAACACACAGTAATTGACCCACTGAACACAACCTGACTGAAAACAGTGAAACTGACCACTGACCACAAACTATCCGAAAGCACAGAAACTGACACACTGACCACCACCTGACTGAACACATAGAAACTGACCCACTGACCACAATGGATCAAACACACAGAAACTGCCCCACTGACCACAACCTCTCTGAACACACGGAATATGACCTACTGACCACAACCTGACCGAACACACAGACACTGACCCACTGACCACAAACTAGCCGAACACACAGAAACTGACCCACAGACCACAATCTGACCGAACACACAGAAACTAACCCGCTGACCACGAACTGTCCGAACACACAGAAACTGACACACAGACCACAACCAGACCGAACACACAGTAACAGACCCACTGACCACAACCTGACAGAACACACAGAAACTGACCACAGACCACAACCTGGCCGACCACACAGAAACTGACCCACAGACCACATTCTGACCGAACACACAGACACTAACCCGTTGACCATGAGCTGTCCGAACACGCAGAAACTGACACACAGACCACAACCAGACCGAACACACAGTAACAGACCCACTGACCACAATTTAACAGAACACACAGAAACTGACTCACAGACCACAACCTGACCGAACACACAGAAACTGACCCACTGATCATAAGCTGACCGAAAGCACAGAAACTGACGCACTGAACACAACGTGCCCGAACACAGAGAAACTGACCCACTGACCACAACTAGACGGAACACACAGAAACTGACGCACTGACCACCACATGACCGAACACACAGAAACTGAACCATTGACAACAACCAGACTGAGCACACAATAATTGACATACTGAACACAACCTGATGGAACACACAGAAACTGACCCAATGACAACAACATTTCCGAAAATGCAGAAACTGACCCACTGACCACAACCTGACCAAGCACACAGTAACAGACATATTGAACACAACATGACCGAACACACAGAATCTGACCCGCTTACCAGAAGCTGTCCGAACACGTGGAAACTGACCCACTGACCCGAACCTGAATGAACACCCAGAAACAGACCCACTGACCACAACCTGAACAATCACACAGAAACTGAACCACTGACCACAAACTGAACGAACACACAGAAACTGACCCACTGACCACAACCGTAACAAACACACAGAAACTGACACACTGACCACAACCTAACCGAACACACAGAAACTGACCCATTGACAACAACCTGACCGAACACGCAGAAACTGATCCATTGAGCAAAAGCTGACAGAACACAAAGTAACTGACCCACCTTCCACAACCTGACCGAACACACAGAATCTGACCCACTGACCACAACATGACCGCACACACAGAAACAGACCCACTGATCACAATCTGACCGAACACACAGAAACTGACCCTTTCACCACAAGCTGACCGAACACACAGGAACTGACCAATTTTCCACAACCTGACCGAACACACAGAAACTGACCCACTGAGGACAACCTGATCGAATGCACAGAAATTGACATACTGACAACAACCTGACCGAAAACACAGAAACTGATCCAATGAACACAACTTGTCCGAACACGCAGAAACTGACCCAAAGACCACAACCTGACCGAACTCATAGAAACTGACCCACTGACCACAACCTGTCCGAACACAGAGAAACTGACACACAGATTACAACCAGACCGAACACGCAGAATCTGACCCACTGACCTCAATCTGACCGATCATATGGTAACTGCACCACAGACCACAGCTTGACCGAACACACAGAAACTGACCCATTGACCAAAGCTGACAGAACACACAGGAACTGACCCACCTTCCATAACCTGATCGAACGCACAGAAACTGACCCACTGAACACAACATGACTGCACACACAGAAACAGACACACTGATCACAACCTGACCGAACACACAGAAACTGACCCATTGACCACAAGCTGACCAAACACACAGGAACTGACCCACTTTCCACAACCTGACCGAACACACAGAAACTGATCCACTGACCACATTCTGATCGAGCACACAGAAATGGAACCAATGACCACAACTTTTCCGAACACACAGTAACTGACCCACTGACCACAACCTGACTGAACGCACAGAAACTGACCCACTGAAAACAACCTGACCGAACACACAATAACTGACCTGTTGACCGAAAACTGATCAAAATGACAGAAACTGACCCACTGACCACAACCCGATCAAGCACACAGAAATTGACCCACAGACCAGAAATTGACTGAGCACACAGAAACTGACCCACTGACCACAACCTGACCGAACACACATGAAATGAGCCATTGACCACATGCTGACCGAACACACAGAAACTGAACCACTGACCACAATCTGTCCGAACACAGATAAACTGACCCAGAGTTTACAACCAGACCCAACACGCAGAAAGTGAACCACTGACCTCAATCTGACCGATCATTCAGTAACTGCCCCACAGAATACAGCCGACCAAACACACAGAAACTGACCCATTGACCAAAAGCTGACAGAACCCATAGGAACTGACCCACCTTCTACAGCCTGACCACACACACAGAAACAGACCCACTGATCACAACCTGACCGAACAGACAGAAACTGACCCATTGACCACAACCTGTCCGAACACACAGGAGCAGACCCAATTTCCACAACCTGACCGAACACGCAGAAACTGACCCACTGACCACAAACTGATCGAACACACAGAAACTGAACCACTGACCACAACTTCTCCGATCACACAGTAACTGACCCACTGACCACAACCTGACCGAACGCACAGAAACTGAACCTTTGACCTCAACCTGATCTAACACACAGAAACTGACCCACTGAACACAACCTGACCGAATACACAGAATCTGATCCGCTGACCAGAAGCTGACAGAGCACAAACAAACTGAACCACTGACGACAAACTGATCGAACACACAGGAAATAAGCCATTGACCACATTCCAACCGAACACAGAGAAGCTGACTCACTGAACACAACCTTACCGAGCACTCAGAAACTGACTCACTGACCACAAAACTGACCGAACTCACAGTAACTGACCAACTGACCACAACCTGAACGAACACACAGTTACTGACCCACAGACCACGTGAACAAACACACAGAAACAGACCCACTGACCACAACCTGAACCAACACACAGAAATTGACCCATTGACCACAACCTGAACGAACACACAGAAATTGACCCATTGACCTCAACCTGAACAAACACACAGAAACTGACCAATGACCGCAACCTGAACAAACAAACAGAAACTGAGCCACTGACCACAACCTGAACGAACGCACAGAAATTGACCCATTGACCACAACCTGAACAAATGCACAGAAACTGACACACTGACCACAGCCTAACCGAACACACAGACTGACCCCCTGACCACAACCTGAACAAACACACAGAAACTGACCCACTGACCACAGCCTGAATGAACACACGGAAACTGTGATGTTGACCGCAACCTGACCGAGCACTCAGTAACTGGCAGACTGAACAACATTCTGACCGAGCACACGGTAACTGATTCAATGACCACAACCTGATCGAACATACAGAAACTGACCTACAGACCACAACCTGAAAGAACACTCAGAAACTCACCCACTAACCACTACCTGAGCGAAAGCACAGAAACTGTCCCACTGACCGCAACATGACCGAACACACAGAAACTGATCCATTGATCAAAAGCTGACAGAATACACAGGAACTGACCCACCTTCTACAGCCTGACCGCACACACAGAAACAGACCCACTGATCACAACCTGACCGAACACACAGAAACTGACCCATTGACCACAACTGACCGAATACACAGTAAATGACCCACTGACCACAACCTGACCGAACGCACAGAAACTGACCCTTTGACCTCAGCCTGATCTAACACACAGAAACTGACCCACTGAACACAACCTGACCGAATACACAGAATCTGACCCGCTGACCAGAAGCTGACTGAGCACAAACAAAATGAACCACAGACCACAACCTGACCGAACACACAGGAAATGAGCCATTGACCACATGCCGACCGAACACAGAGAAGCTGACTCACTGAACACAACCTAAACGAGCACTCAGAAACTGACTCACTGACCACAAAACTGACCGAACACACAGTAACTGACCAACTGACCACAACCTGAACGAACACACAGAAACTGACCCACTGACCACAGCCTGAACGAACACACAGAAACTGAGATGTTGACCACAACCTGACCGAGCACTCAGTAACTGACAAACTGAACAACATTCTGACCGAGCACACAGAAAGTGATCCAATGACCACAACCTGACCGAACACACAGAAACTGACCCACAGACCACAAGCTGAGAGAACACTCAGAAACTTAACCACTGACCACTACCTGAGCGAAAGCACAGAAACTGTCCCACTGACCACAAGCTGACCGAACACACAGAAACTGACCCACTGACCGCAACATGACCGAACACACAGACATACATCCAATGACCACAACCTGACCAAACACACAGGAAATGAGCCATTGACCACATGCTGATCGAACACACAGAAACTGACACACTGAGAACAATCTGTCCGAACACAGAGAAGCTGACCCAGAGATTACAACCAGACCCAACACGCAGAAAGTGAACCACTGACCTCAATCTGACCGATCATACAGTAACTGCCCCACAGTACACAGCCTGACCGAACACACAGAAACTGACCCATTGACCAAAAGCTGAAGGAACACTGAGGAACTGACCCACCTTCTACAGCCTGACCGCACACAAAGAAACAGACCCACTGATCACAACCTGACTGAACACACAGAAACTGACCCATTGACGACAAGCTGACCGAACACACAGGAACTGACATACTTTCCACAACCTGACCGAACGCACAGAAACTGACCCTTTGACCTCAGCCTGATCTAACACACAGAAACTGACCCACTGACCACGAACTGATCGAACACACAGAAACTGAACCACAGACAACAACCTGACTGAACACACAGGAAATGAGCCATTGACGACATGCTGACTGAACACACAGAAGCTGACTCACTGACCACAACCTGACCGAGCACATAGAAACAGACCTACTGATCGCAACCTGAATGAACACACAGAAACTATCCCACTGAACACAACCAGACCGAACACTTAGAAACTGACTCACTGACCACAACCTGAACAAACACACAGAAACTGACCAATGACCGCAACCTGAACAAACAGAAACTGAGCCACTGACCACAACCTGAACGAACACACAGAAATTGACCCATTGACCACAACCTGAACAAATGCACAGAAACTGACACACTGACCACAGCCTAACCGAACACACAGACTGACCCCCTGACCACAACCTGAACAAACACATAGAAACTGACCCACTGTCCACAGCCTGAACGAACACACAGAAACTGAGATGTTGACTACAAACTGACCGAGCACTCAGTAACTGACAGACTGAACAACAACCTCACCGAGCACACAGAAACTGATCCAATGACCACTACCTGAGTGAAAGCACAGAAGCTGTCCCACTGACCACAAGTTGACCGAACACACAGAAACTGACCCACTGACCATAACATGACCGAACACACAGAAATTGATCCAATGACCACAACCTGTCCGAACAGGTCCCTGAAGGCAGCGGAGCAGGTAGATAAGGTGGTTAAAAAGGCATATGGGATACTTGCCTTCATTAGCCGAGGCATAGAATATAAGAGCAGGGATGTTATGATGGAGCTGTACAAAACGCTGGTGAGGCCACAGCTGGAGTACTGTGTGCAGTTCTGGTCGCCTCACTATAGGAAGGATGTGATTGCTTTGGAGAGGGTGCAGAGAAGATTCACCAGGATGTTACCTGGGATGGAGCGCCTCAGCTATGAAGAGAGGCTGGACAGGCTGGAGTTGTTTTCCTTGGAGCAGAGAAGGCTGAGGGGGGACCTGATTGAGGTGTACAAAATAATGAGGGGCATAGATAGGGTAGATAAAGAGGAACTTTTCCCCTTAGTGGGGGGGGTCAATAACAAGGGGGCATAGATTCAGGGTAAGGGGCAGGAGATTTAGAGGGGATTTGAGGAGGAACTTTTTCACCCAGAGGGTGGTTGGAATGTGGAACTCAATGCCTGAAAGGGTGGTGGAGGCAGGAACCCTCACAACATTCAAGAAGCATTTGGATGAGCACTTGAAATGCCATTGCTTACAAGGCTATGGACCAAATGCTGGAAAATGGGATTAGACTGGACAGGGATGGATGGGCGGCGCAGACACGATGGGCCGAAGGGCCTCTTTCTGTGCTGTAAAACTCTATGACTCTATGACTCTATGACTCTATGACTGACCCACAGCCCACAACATTGAACGAACACACAGAAACTGACCCACTGACCACAACCTGACAGAGCACAGAGTAACTGACAGACTGAATACA
Organism: Somniosus microcephalus; assembly: GCF_052327205.1. Taxonomy (NCBI): domain Eukaryota; kingdom Metazoa; phylum Chordata; class Chondrichthyes; order Squaliformes; family Somniosidae; genus Somniosus; species Somniosus microcephalus. The sequence continues at coordinate 32,510,386 of NW_028225184.1, forward strand.
TCCTGACCGAGCACACAGGAACTGATCCAATGACCAAAATCTGCCCGAACAAGCAGAAGCAGAGCCACAGCCCACAACCTTTCTGAACACAGAGAAACTGACAGACAGACAACAACCAGACCGAACGCACAGAATCTGCCACACTGACCACAACCTGACCGAGCAAAATGAAACTGAACCACTGGCTGCAACATCTCCGAGCACACAGAAACTGACCCACTGACAACAACAAAATCGAGCACGCAGCAACTGACCCACTGACCACAACTTGACCGAACACACAGAAACTGACGCGCTGACCAGAAGCTGATCAAAAACAAAGAAACTAACCCTCTGATCACAACCAGACCGAACACAGAGAAACTGACCCATTGACCACAAGGTGACCGAACACACAGGAACTGACCCACTTTCCACAACATGACCGAAAACACAGAAACTGACCCACTGACCACAACCTGACTGAAAACCCAGAAACAGAACCACTGACAACAACCTGACCGAGCTCACAATAACAGACTCACTGACCAATAAATGACCGAACACACAGAAGCTGAACCAATGACCAGAAACTGATAGAAAAGAAAAAAAATGACCCACTGACCACAACCTGACCGATCACACAGAAAATGACCCACTGACCACAACCTGATCAAACACACAGAAACTGACGCACTGAACACAACCAGATCGAACACACGGTAACTGACCCACTGAACAAAACCAGACCAAGCACAGAGTAACTGACCACGGAACACAACCTGAACGAACACACAGAAACTGACCTGCCGACCGAACACTGATCAAAAAGATAGAAACTGACCCACTGACCACAACCTGACGAATCACACTGAAACTGACCCAATGGCCAGAACTTGACTGAACACACATTAACTGACCAACTGATCACAACCTGACAGAACACACAGAAACTGAGCAACTGACCACAACCTCTCCGAACAAACAAACACTGACCCACAGAACACAACCAGTCAGAACACATGGAAAATGACCCACTGACCACAACCTGACCAAGCACAAAGTAACTGACCCACTGACCACTACCTGACCGAACACATAGTAACTGACCCATAGACAAGTAGCTGACGAACACACAGAAACTCAAACACTGACCACAACCAGAATGAGCACACAAAAACTGTCCCACAGACCACAACCTGACCGAAAACTCAGAAACTGACCCACTGAACACAACCTGACCGAACACACAGAAACTGACCCACTGACCACAGCCAGACCGAGCACACAGAAACAGACCCACTGACCACAGCCAGGCCGAATACACAGAAACTGACCCACTGACCACAACAAGACCGAGCACAAAGTAACTGACCCACAGACCACAACCTGACCAAACAAACAAAAGCTGACCCGCTGACCACAAGCTGACCGAAAACACAGAAACTGAAAAACTGAACACAATCTTACCGAACACACAGAAACTGACTCACTGACCACAACCAGACCGAGCACACAGTAACTGACATAATGAACAAACCTGACCGAACACACAGACACTGAACCACAGACCACAATCTGATCGAACACTGACCACAACCAGACCGAGCACACAGTAACTGACATACTGACCAATAACCTGACCGTTCACACAGAAAATGACCCACTGACCACAACCTGACCAAACACACAGAAACTGACCCACTGAACACAACCAGATCGAACACACAGTAATTGACCCACTGAACACAATCAGACCGAGTACAGAGTAACTGACCCACGTAACACAACCTGAACGAACACACAGAAACTGACCTGGCAACCGAACACTGATCAAAAAAACAGAGACTGACCCACTGACCACAACCTGACCAATCAGACTGAAACGGAGACAATGACAACAACTTGACTGAACACACAGAAACTGATCAACTGACCACAACCTCTCCGAAAACAAAAATACTGACACACAGAACTCAACCAGTCAGAACACACGGAAAATGACCCACTGACCACAACCTGACCAAGCACACAGTAACTGACTCACTGACCACAACCTGACCGAACACATAGAAACTGACCCACAGACCACTAGCTGACGAACACACAGAAACTGAAACACTGACCACAACCAGAATGAGCAAACAGAAACTGCCCCACAGGCCACAACCTGACCGAAAACACAGAAACTGACCCACTGAACACAACTGACCAAACACACAGAAAATGACCCACTGAACACAAACTGACCGAAGACACAGATTCAGACCCACTGACCAAAACCTGACAGAAAGCACAGAAACTGACACAATGACCACAACCTGACCAAACACACATTAAACTGACCCACTGACCACCACCTGTCCGAAAACATAGAAACTGACCCACTGACCAAAACCAGACCGAGCACACAGTAACTGACATACTGAACACAACCTCACCGAAACACAGAAACTGACACACTGACCAGAAGCTGACAAAACACACAGAAACTGACCCACTGAAAACAATCTGACCGATCACACAGAAACTGACGCGATGACAGCAACCTGCTCGAACACACAGAAGCCGACCTACAGACCACAACCAGACTGAACACGCAGAAACTGACACATAGGCCACAATCTGACCGAACACACAGGAACTCACCCGCTTACCACAAGCTGGCTGAGCACACAGTAACGGACCCACTGAACACAACCTGACCGAACACACAGTAACTGACCACTGACCACAACCAGATCGAACACACAGAAATGGACCCACTGATCACATCCTGACTGAAAACAGTGAAAATGAACCACTGACCACAACCTGACCGAACACACAGTAACTGACCCACTGACCACAGCCAGACGGAACTCAGATAAACTGACGCACTGACCACAACATGACCGAACACACGTAAACTCACCCACTGACCACAACCTTTCCGATATAACAGAAACTGAACCAGTGACCACAACCAGACCGAGCACATAGTAACTGACATACTGAGCGCAACCTGACAGAATGCACAGAAACTGACCCGCTGACCAGAAGCTGACCGAACACTTGGAAACTGACCCACTGAAAAGAACCTGACTGATCACATAGGAACTGGCCCACTGACCACAACCTGACTGAACACTCAGCAACTGACCCATTGGCCAAAACCTGCCCAAACAGAAAGAAATTAACCCACTGACCACAATCTGACCGAGCACACAGTAACTGATCCACTGACCACAACCTGAACAAACACACAGAAACTGACCCACTGACAACAACCTGGTCGAACACACAGAAGCCGACCCACAGACCACAACCAGACTAAGCACACAGAAACTGACACAAAGACCACAATCTGACTGAAAACAGTGAAACTGACCCACTGACAACAACCTGTCCGAAAACACAGAAACTGAAACACTGACCACAACCGGACAGAGCACACATTAACTGACATACTGAACACAAACTGACCGAACACACAGAAACTGACCCACTGACAACAGCCTGACCGAACACACAGAAACTGACACACTGCCCACAACCTGTCCGAAAACACAGAAACTGACCCACTGACCACAACCTGACCGAACACACAGAAGCTGACACACAGACCACAACCTGACCGAACACACAATGACTGACCCACTGACCACAATGGACCAAACACAAAGAAACTGCCCCACTGACCACAACGTGACTGAACACACAGAAACTGACCCACTGACCACAACCTCTCTGAACACACGGAATATGACCTACTGACCAAAACCTGACCGAGCACACAGTTACTGACCCACAGACCACAATCTGACAGAACACACAGAAATTAAACCACTGACCACGAACTGTCCGAACTCACAGAAACTGACACACAGACCACAACCAGACGGAACACACAGTAACAGACCCACTGACCAAAACCTGACAGAATATTCAGAAACTGACCCACAGACCACAACCTGACCGAACACACATAAACTGACCCGCTGACGATAAGCTGGCCGAAAACACAGAAACTGACCCACTGAACACAACCTGCCCGAACACAGAGAAACTGACCCACTGACCACAACCAGACGGAGCACACAGAAGCTGATGCACTGACCACCACATGACGGAACACACAGAAACTGAACCACTGACCACAACCAGACTGAACACACAGTAACTGACATACTGAACACAACCTGACCGAACACACAGAATCTAACCCACTGACCACAACCTTTCCGAAAAGACAGAAACTGACGCAATGACATCAACCAAACGGAGCACACACTAACAGACATATTGAACACAACCTGACCAAACACACAGAATCTGACACGTTGACCAGAAGCTGACCGAACACACGGAAACAGACCCACTGAAAACAACCTCACCGATCACACAGAATCTGACACACTGACCACAGCCTGACTGAGCACACAGAAAATGACGCATTGGCCACAAACTAACCAAACAGACAGAAACTGCCACACTGCCCACAACCTGTCCGAAAACAGAGAAAGTGACCCACTGAAATCTACCAGACTGAGCACATAGTAACAGACATACTGAACACAACCTGACCGAACACAGAAACACTGACCCATTGATCGGAAGCTGACCGAACACACAGAAACAGACCCGTTGACCAGAAGCTGATCGTAAACTCAGAAACTGACCCATTGACCACAACCTATCCGAACACACAGAAACTGACCCACTGAACACAACCTGTCCGAGCACACTGATACTGACACACAGAGCACAACCAGACCGAGCACACAATAACTGATCCACTGATCACAACCTGAACTAACACACAGAAACTGACCCACTGACCACAACCTGGTCGAACACACAGAAGCCGACCCACAGACCACAACCAGACTGAACACACAGAAACTGACACACAAACCACAATCTGACTGAGCACAAAGTAACGGATCCATTGAAAACAACGTGACCGAACACACAGAATCTGACCCGCTGACCAGAAGCTGACCGAAGACACGGAAACTTTCCCACTGCAAACAACCTCACAGATCACACAGAAACTGACCCACTGACCACAACCTGACTGAACATACAGAAACTGACCCATTGGCCACAACCTAACCAAACAGAGAGTAACTGACCCACTGACCACAACCAGTCCGAGCACATAGTAACAGACACACTGAACAAAACCTGACCGAACACACAGAAACTGACCAATTGACCAGAAGCTGACCGAACACACAGAAACTGACCCGTTGACCAGAAGCTGATCGTAAACTCAGAAACTGACCCACTGACCACAACCTATCCGAACACACAGAAACTGACCCAGTGAACACAACCTGTCCGAACACACTGAAACTGACACACAGACCACAACCAGACCGAGCTCACAGTAACTGATCCACTGACCACAACCTGAACTAACACACAGAAACTGACCCACTGACCACAACCTGGTCGAACACACAGAAGCCGACCCACAGACCACAACCAGACTGAACACACAGAAACTGACACAAAAACCACAATCTGACTGAGCACACAGTAACGGATCCACTGAACACAACCTGACCGAACACACAGAATCTGACCATCTGATCAGAAGCTGACCGAACACACAGAAACTGACCCACTGAAAACAACCTCACTGATCACCCAGAAACTGACCCACTGACCACAACCTGACCGAACACACGTAAACTGAACCATTGGCCACAACCTAACCAAACAGACAGAAACTGACCCACTGACCACAATCTGACCGAACACAAAGAAACTGACACACTGACCACAACCTGACTGACCACACAGAAACTGATCCACTAACCGCAATTGCACAAGCACACAGAAAATGCCCCACTGATCACAACCTGTCCGAACACACAGAAACTGACCCACTGAAAACAACATGACCGAACACACAGAAACTGCCACACTGCCCACAACCTGTCCGAAAACAGAGAAACTGACCCACTGACCACAACCAGACCGAGCACATAGTAACAGACATACTGAACACAACCTGACCGAACACACAGAATCTGACCCATTGACCAGAAGCTGACCGAACACACAGAAACTGACCCGTTGACCTGAAGCTGATCGTAAACTCAGAAACTGACCCACTGACCACAAACTATCCGAACACACAGAAACTGACATAAGAACATAAGAACATAAGAAATAGGAGCAGGAGTAGGCCAATCGGCCCCTCGAGCCTGCTCCGCCACTCAACAAGATCATCGCTGATCCGATCCTAACCACCAATCTACTATCACAGAACTATCTCCTGAATCTAACAGAATTAGACAAATGAAATAGGAGCAGGATCAGGCTACACGGCCCCTGGGTCCGCTCCGCTATCGACAGGGCCATGACCGATCCGAACCTAGACTCATGTCCAAATTCCTGCCCGCTCCCCGTAACCCTTAATTACCTTTACTTCTAGGAAACTGTCTATTTCTGTTTTAAATTTATGTAATGACGTAACTTCTACAGCTTTTTGGGGCAGCATATTCTATGGACCTAACACCCTCTGAGTGAAGTAGTTCCTCCGCATCTCAGTTTTGAAAGAGCAGCCGCTTATTCTAAGACTATGCCCCCTAATTCTAGTTTCACCCATCATCGGGAACATCCTCCCCGCATCCACCCGATCCAACCCCTTCACAATCTTATATGTTTCAATAAGATTGCCTCTCATTCTTCTGAAGTCCAATGAGTAGAGTCCCAATCTACTCAACCTCTCCTCATATGTCCATCCCCTCATCCCCGGGATTAACCGAGTGAACCTTCTTTGTACTGACTCGAGAGCAAATATTTGTTTTCTTAAGTATGTACACCAAAACTGTATGCAATATTCCAGGTGCGGTCTCACCAATACCTTGTACAACTGAATCAATACCTCCCTATTTTTATATTCTATCCCCCTAGCAATGAAAGCCAACATTCAATTGGCCTTCTTAATCACTTGCTGCACCTGCATACTAACCTTTTGAGTTTCGTGCACCAGGACCCCCGGATCCCTTTGTACTTCAGTACTTTCAGTTTCTTGCCATTAAGATAATAACTTGTTCTACGATTTTTCCTGCCAAAGTGCATAACCTCACACTTTCCAGTATTGTATTTCATCTGCCAAATCTCTGCCCATTTTCTTAGCCTGTCTATGTCCCCCTGCAGGTATTTTATGTCCTCCTCACTCACTACTTTCCCTCCCATCTTAGCATCATCTGCAAACTTTGATATGTTACACTCGGTCCCCTCCTCCAAATCGTTATATAGATTGTAAAGGGTTGGGAAACCAGCACTGACCTCTGTGGAACACCACTAGTTACTGATTGCCAGACTGAGAATGAACCATTTATCCCTACTCTCTGCCTTCTGTTAGATAGCCAATCCTCTATCCATGCCAGAATATTACCCCCAAACCCGTGATTTTTTTTCTTAAGCAATAATCTTTTGTGTGGCACCTTGCCTAATGCCTTTTGGAAGTCTAAATACACTACGTCCATTGGTTCCCCTTTATCCACCCTATATGTTACATCCTCAAAGAACTCCAGCAAATTTGTCCAACATGACTTCCCCTTCAAAAAACCATGCTGTCTTTGTCCTATTAAATTATGATTATCCAAATATCCTGTTACTGTCTCCTTAATAATGGACTCCAACATCTTACCTACCACAGATGTTAGGCTAACCGGTCTATAGTTTCCAGCCTTCTGTCTACTGCCCTTTTTAAATAAGGGTGTTACATTAGCAGTTTTCCAGTCTGCCGGGACGTTTGCTGAGTCCAGGGAGTTTTGGAAAGTTATTACCAATGCATCGACAATCCCTACCGCCACTTCCCTCAAGACCCTAGGATGTAAGCCATCAGGTCCAGGTGATTTATCCACCTTGTGTCCCATTATTTTACCGAGTACCACTTCCTCAGTGATTTTGATCGTGTTTAGCTCCTCCCCCCCTATAGCCGCCTGTTTGTCCATTGTTGGGATATTCTTAGTGTCCTCTACTGTAAAGGCTGATACAAAATACTCATTCAGTGTTTTTGCCATCTCCATATTTCCCACCATTAATTTCCCGGTCTCATCCTCTAAGGGATCAACATTTACTTTAGCCACCCTTTTTCTTTTTATATAACTATAAAATCTTTTACTATCTGTTTTTATATTTTTTGCTAATTTACTTTCATAATCTATCTTCCCTTTCTTAATCAATCATTTTGGAATTTTTTGCTGTCTTTTAAAGTTTTCCCAATCCTCTATCCTCCCACTAGTTTTGGCTACCTTATATGCCCTTGTTTTTAGTCGAATATTATCATTAATTTCTTTACTTAGCCACGGGTGGCTGTCTTTTCTTTTACATCCTTTTCTTTTCAGTGGAATATATTTTTTTGGAAGTTGTAAAATAACTCCTTTAATGTACACCACTGATCATGTATCGTCTTACCCTTTAATCTATTTTCCCAAACCACTCTACTCAATTCCGCTCTCATATCTTCATATTCTCCTTTATTCAAGCTTAGCACGCTTGTTTGAGTTCCAAACTTCTCACCCTCTAATTGAATATGGAATTCAACCATGTTATGGTCACTCATTCCAAAGGGACTGAACACAACATGTCCAAACACACTGAATCTGACAGACAGACCACAACCAGACCATGCACACAGTAACTGATCCACTGACCACAACCTGAACAAACATACAGAAACTGACCCACTGACCACAACCTGGTCGAACATACAGAAGCCGACAGACAGGACACAACCAGACTGAACACACAGAAACTGACACACAGCCCACAACCTGACCGAACACACAGAAACTGACCTGCTGACCACACGATAATTGAGCACACAGTAATGGACCCACTGAACACAACCTGACCGAACACAAAGAAACTGACCCACTGACCACAACCAGAATGATCACACAGAAATGGACCGACTGATCACAACCTGAATGAAAACAGTGAAAATGACCCACTGACCACAACCTGACCGAACACACAGAAACTGACCCACTGACCAAAGCCAGACGGAACACAGAGAAACTGATGCACTGACCACAACATGACCGAACACACGTAAACCCACCCGCTGACCACAACCTGTCCGATAACACAGAAACTGAACCAGTGACCACAACCAGACCGAGGACACAGTAACAGACACATTGAACAAAACCTGACAGAACACACAGAATCTGACCCGCTGACCAGAAGCTGACTGAACACTTGGAAACAGACCCACTGAAAACAACCTGACCAAACAGAAAGAAACTGACCCACTGACCACAATCTGACCGAACACACAGTAACTGATCCACTGACCACATCCTGAAATAACACACAGAAACTGACCCACTGAACACAACCAGACTGCGCACACAGAAACTGACACACAGACCACAATCTGACCGAACACACAGAAACTGACCCGCTGACCACAAGCTGACTGAAAACACAGAAACTGACCCATTGAACACAAACTGACCAAACACACAGAAACTGACACACTGACCACAACCAGTCCGAACACACAGAAACTGAAACACTGAAAACAACCTGAACATACACACAGAAACTGACCCATTGACCAGAATCTGACCGCAAACACAGAAACTGACCCGTTGACCAGAATCTGATCGTAAACTCAGAAACTGACCCACTGACCACAACCTATCCGAACACACAGAAACTGACCCACTGATCACAACCTGTCGAACACACTGAAACTGACAAACAGACCACAACCAGTCCGAGCACAAAGTAACAGATACACTGAACACAACCTGAATTAAAACACAGAAACTGACCCACTGACCACAACCTGGTCGAACACACAAAAGCCGACCCACAGACCACAACCAGACTGAACACACAGAAACTGACACACAGGCCACAATCTGACCGAACACACAGAAACAGACCCGCTGACCACAACCTGTCCGAAAACACAGAAACTGAACCACAAACCACAACCTGACTGAGCACACAGTAACTGACATACTGAACACAAACAGACCGAATACACAGAAACTGACCCACTGACCACAACCAGATGGAGCACACAGAAACTGACGCACTGACCACCAAATGACTGAACGCACGTCAACTCACCCACTGAACACAACCGGTCCAAAAACAGAGAAACTCTCCCACTGAACACAACCAGACCAAACACACAGTAACTGACCCATTGACCAGAAGCTGACCGAACACACAGAAACTGACCCACGGAAAACAACATGACCGATCACATAGAAACTGACCCACTGATCGCAACCTTACCGAACACACAGAAACTGACACACTAGCCACAAACTGACTGAACAGACAGAAACTGACACAGTGACCACAAGCTGACCGAACACACAGAAACTGACCCGTTGACCAGAAGCTGATGGTAAACTCAGAAGCTGAACTACTGACCACAACCTGACCGATCACACAGAAACTGACCCACTGACCACAAACTGAACGAACACACAGGAAAAGTCACACTTGCCACAACCTGACCGAGCACACATAAAGTGACCCACTGACCACAACCTGACTGATCACACAGAAACTGACCCACTGAACACAACCAGACCGAGCGCAGAGTAACTGAACCACTGAACACAATCTGAACGAACACACAGAAACTGACCTTCTGAACAAACACTGATCAAAAAGACAGAAACTAACCCACTGACCACAACTCGATCAAGCACACAGAAACTGAGCCACTGTCCACAACTTGACTGAACACACTGAAACTGTCCCACTGACCACATGCTGACAGAACACACAGAAACTGACAATCTGAACACAACCTGACCGATCACAAAGAAACTGACACACTGACCACAACCTGTCCGAAAACACTGAAACTGACCCAATGACCAAGACTTGAAAAACACACAGAAACAGACCCACTGACCACAACCTCACCTAACACACAGAAACTGACCTACTGACCACAATCTGACCGAAAAAACAAAAACTGACTCTCTGAACACAACCTCTCCGAACACATGGAAAACGACCCACTGACCACAACCTGACAGAGCACACATTGGCTGACCCACTGACCACAACGTGGCCCAAAACACAAAAACTGACCCACAGACCGGAAGCTGACCAAACGCACAGAAACTGTCCCACAGAACACGAACCCTCTGAACACACTGAAACAGACACACAGACCTCAACCTGAACGAAAACACAGAAACTGACCCACTGAACACAACCCATCCGAACACACAGAAAATGACCCAATGACCACATCTGACCGAACACACAGAAACTGCCTCACTGACCACAACCTGACCGAACACACTTATACTGACCCACTGACCACAACCTGTCCGAAAACACAGAAACTGACCCACTGACCACAACCAGACCGAGCACACAGTAACAGGCATGTTGAACACAAACTTGCCGAACACACAGAAACTGACCCATTGACCACAACCTTACCGAGCACACAGAAACTAAACCACTGGCCACAACCTGACCCAACAGACAGAAACTGACCCACTGACCACAACCTGACCGTACACACAGACACTGACACACTGACCACAACCTGACCGAACACACAGAAACTGACCCACTGACCACAATGTACCAAACAAACAGAAACTGCCCCACTGACCACAACGTGCCCGAACACACAGAAACTGACCCACTGAACACAACCTGTCCGAACACACAGAAACGAACCCACTGACCACGGAATTTCCGAACACGCAGAAAATAACGCACATACCACAACCAGACCGAACACACAGTAACAGATCCACTGACCACAACCTGACAGAACACACAGAAACTGACCCAAAGACCACAACCAGACTGAGCACGCAGAAACTGACCCACAGACCACAACCTGACCGAACACACAGAAACTGACCCGCTGACCATAAGCTGAACGGAAACACAGTATCTGACCCACTGAACACAATCAGACCGAACACACAGAAACTGACACACTGACCACAACCAGATGGAACACACAGAAACTGACGCTCTGACCACCACATGACCGAACGCAAGTCAAATCACCCACTGGCCACAACCTGACCAGACACACAGAAGCTGACCCACTGACCACAAACTTTCCAAAAAGCCAGAAACTGACCCACTGACCACAACCAGACCGAGCACACAGTAACAGACATATTGAACACAAACTGACCGAACACACAGAATCTGACCCGCTGACCAGAAGCTGACCGAACACACAGAAACTGACCCATTGGCCACAACCTAACCAAACAAATAGAAACTGACCCACTGACCACAACCTGACCGAACACAAATAAACTGACACACTGACCACAACCTGACTGAACACACAGAAACTGACCCACTGACCGCAATTGACCAAACACACAGAAACGGCCCCACTGACCACAACCTGTCTGAACACACAGAAACTGACCCACTGACCACAACCTGTCCGAACACACAGAAACTGACTCACTGAACACAACCTGGACAAACACACTGAAATTGACACACAGACCACAACCAGACCGAGCACACAGTAACTGATACACTGACCAAAACCTGAATTAACACACAGAAGCAGACCCACTGACCACAACATGGTCGAACACACAGAAGCCGACCCAGAGACCACAACCTGACTGAGCAGACAGAAACTGACACACAGACAATAACCTGACCTAACACACAGAAACTGACTCGCTGACCACAAACTGACTGAAAGCACAGAAACTGACCACTGAACACAACCTGACCGAACGCACAGAAACTGAACCACTGACCACAACCAGGCCGAACACACAGAAATTGACCCACTGATCACAACCTGACTGAAAACAGTGAAAATGACCCACTGACCACAACCTTTCCGAACACACAGAAGCTGAACTTCTGACCAAAACTGGACCGAGCACACAGTAACTGCCATACTGACCACAACCTGACAGAACAAACAGAAACTGAACCGCTGACCACAAGCTGACTGAAAACACAGAAACTGACCCACAGACCACAACATGACCGAACACACAGAAACTGACCCGCTGACCATAAGCTGACCGAAAACACAGAAACTGACCACTGAACACAATCTGAACGAACACACAGAAACTAACACACTGACCACAACCAGATGGAACACACAGAAACTGACGCACTGACTACCACATGACCGAAGGCACGTCAACTCACCCACTGACCAAAACCTGTCCGATAACACAGAAACTGAACCAATGACCACAAAAAGACTGAGCACACAGTAACTGACATACTGAACACAACCTGACCGAACACACAGAAACTGACCCACTGACCACAACCTTTCCGAAAAGACAGAAACTGACCCACTGTCCACAACCAGACCGAGCACACAGTAACAGACATATTGAACAAACTGACCGAACACACAGGATCTGACCCACTGAGCAGAAGCTGACCGAACACACGGAAACTGAACCACTGAAAACAACCTCACCGATCACACAGAAACTGACCCACTGACCACAGCCTGACTGAGCACACAGAAACTGATCCAATTGCCACAACCTAACCAAACAGACAGAAACTGACCCACTGACCACAACCTGACCGAACACAAAGAAACTGACACACTGACCACAACCTGACTGAGCACACAGAAACTGACCCACTGACCGCAATTGACCAAACACACAGAAACTGCCCCACTGACCACAACCTGTCCGAACACACAGAAACTGACCCACTGACCACAACCTGTCCGAACACACAGAAACTGACTCACTGAACACAACCTGGCCGAACACACTGAAACTGACACACAGACCACAACCAGACGTAGCACACAGTAACTGATCCACTGACCAAAACCTTAACTGACACACTGAAACTGAACCACTGACCACAACCTGGTCGAACACACAGAAGCCGACCCACAGACCACAACCTGACCGAACACACATAAACTGACCCGCTGACCACAACCAGATGGAACACACAGAAACTGACGCTCTGACCACCACATGACCGAACGCACGTCAAATCACCCACTGACCACAACCTGACCGAACACACAGAAACTGACCCACTGACCACAACCTGACCAAACACACAGAAACTGACCCATTGGCCACAACCTAACCAAACAAATAGAAACTGACCCACTGACCACAACCTGACCAAACACAAATAAACTGACACACTGACCACAACCTGACTGAACACACAGAAACTGACCCACTGACCGCAATTGACCAAACACACAGAAACGGCCCCACTGACCACAACCTGTCTGAACACACAGAAACTGACCCACTGACCACAACCTGTCCGAACACACACAAACTGACTCACTGAACACAGCCTGGACAAACACACTGAAACTAACACACAGACCACAACCAGACTGAACACACAGTTACTGATTCACTGACCAAAACCTGAACTAACACACAGAAACAGACCCACTGACCACAACCTGGTCGAACACAGAGAAGCCGACCCAGAGACCACAACCAGACTGAGCAGACAGAAACTGACACAGAGAGAATAACCTGACCTAACACACAGAAACTGACTCGCTGACCACAAACTGACTGAAAGCACAGAAACTGACCCACTGGACACAACCTGACCGAACGCACAGAAACTGAACCACTGACCACAACCAGGCCGAACACACAGAAATTGACCCACTGATCACAACCTGACTGAAAACAGTGAAATTGACCCACTGACCACAACCTTTCCGAAAACACAGAAACTGAACATCTGACCAAAACTGGACCGAGCACACAGTAACTGCCATACTGACCACAACCTGACAGAACAAACAGAACTGACCCACAGACCACAACCAGACTGAGCACGCAGAAACTGAACCACAGACCACAACATGACTGAACACACAGAAACTGACCCGCTGACCATAAGCTGACCGAAAACACAGAAACTGACCACTGCCCACAACCTGTCCGAACACACAGAAACTGACACACTGACCACAACCAGATGGAACACACAGAAACTGATCCAATTGCCACAACCTAACCAAACACACAGAAACTGACCCACTGATCACAACCTGACCGAACACACAGAAACTGACCCACTGACCACAATTGGCCAAACACACAGAAACTGCCCCACTGACCACAACCTGTCCGAACACACAGAAACTGACCCACTGACCACAACCTGTCCGAACACACAGAAACTGACTCACTGAACACAACCTGGCCGAACACACTGAAACTGACACACAGACAACAACCAGACGGAGCACACAGTAATTGATCCACTGACCAAAACCTTAACTGACACACTGGAACTGAACCACTGACCACAACCTGGTCGAACACACAGAAGCCGACCCACAGACCACAACCAGACTGAGCACACAGAAACTGACACACAGACCACAACCTGACCGAACACACAGAAACTGAACCGCTGACCACAAGCTGACTGAAAACACAGAAACTGACCCAGTGAACACAACCTGGCCGAACGCACAGAAACTGACCCACTGATCAAAACCTTACTGAAATCAGAGAAAATGACCCACTGACCACAACCTGTCCGAAAATACAGAAACTGAACCACTGCCCACAACTGGACTGCGCACACAGTTACTGACATACTGAACACAAACTGACCGAACACACTGAAACAGACCTACTGACCACAAGCTGATGAACACAGTGAAACTGACCCACTGGCCACAACCTGACTGAAGAAACAGAAGCTGACCCACTGACCAGAACATGACCGAACACACAGAAACTTAACCACTGACCATAATATGTCAGAACACACAGAAACTCACCAACTGACAACAAGCAGATCCAGCACACAGTGACTGACCCTTTGACCACAACCTGACAGAACACACAGAAACTGACCAGCTGACCAGAAGCTCATCGTAAACACAGAAACTGACGCATTGACCATAACCTGACCGAACACACAGAATCTGACCCACTGACCACAAACTGACCGAACACACAGAAACTGACCTACTGAACACAACCAGACCGAGCACACAGTAACTGACCCACTGAACACAACCTGACTGAAAAAACAGAAACAGACCTGCTGACCAAACACTGATCAAAAAGACAGATACTGACCCACTGACCACAACCAGACCGAGCACACAGTAACTGACATACTGAACACAACCTGACCGACTAGACAGAAACTGATCCACTGACCTGAAGCTGACCGAACACACAGAAACTGACCAAAAACTCAGAAACTGTCCCACTGACCACAACCAGACCGAACACAGAGTAATTGACCAACTGAACACAACCTGACCGATCTTACAGAAACTGACCCACTGGCCACAACCTGACTGAACACACAGAAACTGACCCATTGACCACAAGCTGACCGAACACACAGAAATTGACTCACTGACCACAACCTGACAGGACTCACAGAAACTGTCCTACTGGCCACAAGTTAATCGAACACACAGAGACTGACCCACTGACCACAAGCTGAACACACACACAGAAACTGACTCACTGGCCTCTACCTGAACGAACACACAGAAACTGAAATGTTGACCACACCCTGACTGAACACACAGAATCTGTCCCACTGGCAACAACTGACCGAACACAAAGAAACTGACCCACAGACCACAACATGACCGAGCACACAGAAAATGACCCACTGAACACAACCTGACCGAGCACACAGTAACTGACAGGCTCAACACAACCTGACCGAACACACAGAAACTGACCCACTGGACACATCATGACCGAGCACACAGTAACTGACAGGCTCAACACAACCTGACCAAGCACACAGAAGATGACCCACTGACCACAACCTGCCAGACCACACAGAAACTGACCCACAGACTACAACAAGACAGAACACACAGAAACTGACACACTCTCCACAACCTGACCGATCACACAGTAACTGATCCACTCTCCACAACCTGACCGAACACACAGAAACTGACCCGTTGACCAGAATCTGATCATAATCACAGAAACTGTCCCACTGTCCACAACATGACCGATCACACAGAAACTGACCCACTGACCACAAATTGACAAAAGACACAGGAAAAGTCCCACTGGCCACAACGTGACCGAACACACAGAAACTGACCCACTGACCACAAACTGACCGAAAACACAGAAACTGAAACACTGAACACAACCAGACCGAGCACACAGTAGCTGACCCACTGAACACAACCTGACCGAAAACACAGAAACTTACCCATTGACAACAAACTGATTGAAAACACAGGAAAAGTCCCATTGGCCACAACCTGCCCGAAAACACAGAAACTGACCCACTGAACACAACCTGAACGAACACACAGAAACTGACCTGTTACCAAACACTGACCAAAAAGACAGACACTGACCAACTGACCACAACTCGACCAAGCACACAGAAACTGACCCACTGACCACGACTTGACTGAACACACTGAAACTTACCCACTGACCACATGCTGACAGAACACACAGAAACTGACAAACTGAACACAACCTGACCGATCACAAAGAAACTGACACACTGTCCACAACCTGAACGAACACTCAGAAACTGAGCTGCTGACCACAACATAGCCGAACACACAGAAACTAAAGTATTGACGACAAGCTCACTGAAAACACAGAAACTGACCCACTGACCACAACCTCAGCTAACCCACAGAAACTGACCTACTGACCACAATCTGACCGAACACTCAGAACCTGACCCACTGACCACAAGCTGACTGAACACAACGAAACTGACACACTGACCACAAACTGTCTGAACGCACAACAACTGACCCTCTGAAGACAACCTGTCCGAACACATGGAAAATGACCCACTGACTACAACCTGACAGAGCACACAGTAACTGACCCACTGACCAGAACCTGGACGAATACACAGAAACTGACCCACAGACCAGAAGCTGCCCAAATCCACAGAAACTAACCCACTGACCACGACCTCTCCGAACACACAAATACTGACACACAGACAACAACCAGACCGAGCACACATTAACTGATCCACTGACCACAACTTGACAGAATACACAGAAACTGAACCACAGACCACAAACAGACTGATCACGCAGAAACTGACACACAGACCACAATCTGACCGAACGCACTGAAACTGACCCACTGACCACAACATGTTCGAAAACACAGAAAATGAAGCACTGACCACAAACAGACCGAGCATAATGTAACTGACATAGTGAAAACAATCTGACCGAACACAGAGAAACTGATCATCTGAACATGACCGGACCAAACACACAGTAACAGAAATACTGAACGCCACCTGACCGAACACACAGAAACTGACACGCTGGTTATAAGCTGAGCGAACACACAGAAACTGACCCACTGAAAACAACCTGACCGATCACACATTAACTGACGCACTGACCACAAAAAGACCGAGCAGACAGTAACAGACATACTGAACGCCACCTGACCGAACACACAGAAACTGACCCACTGAACACGATCGGACCAAACACACAGAAACAGACATACTGAACGCAACCTGACCGAACACACAGAAACTGACACGCTGCCCGGAAGCTGACCGAAACCACAGAAACTGACCCACAGAAAACAACCTGACCGATCACACAGAAACTGACCCACAGACCACAACCTGACCGATCACACAGAAACTGACCAACTGGCCACAACCTGACCAAACAGACAGAAACTGACCCACAGACCACAACCTGACCGATCACACAGAAACTGACCCACTGGCCACAACCTGACCAAACAGACAGAAACTGACCCACAGACGACAACATGATTGAACACACAGAAACTGACCCACTGACCTCAACCAGACCGAGCACACAGTAACAGGCATGTTGAACACAACCTGACTGAACACACTGAAACTGACCTGCTGACCAGAAGCTGACCGGAAACAGACAAATTGACCCACTGCACACAACATAACTGATCACAAAGAAACTGACCCACTGACCACAAACTGAACAAACACAGAGAAACTGACCCACTGACCACAACTTGACTGAACACACTGAAACTGACCCACTGACCACATGCTGACAGAACACACAGAAACTGACAAACTGAACACAACCTGACCGATCACAAAGAACCTGAGACACTGTCCACAACCTGAACGAACACTCAGAAACTGAGCTACTGACCACAACATAGCCGGACACTCAGAAACTAAAGTATTGATGCCAAGCTGACTGAAAACACAGAAACTGACCCACTGAACACAACCTCACCTAACCCACAGAAACTGACCTACTGACCACAATCTGACCGAACACTCAGAACCTGAACCACTGACCACAAACTGACCGAACACAAAGAAACTGACACACAGACCACAACCTGTCCGAACACAAAACAACTGACACTCTGACCACAACCTTTCAGAACACATGGAAATGACCCACTTACCACAAACTGACAGAGCACACAGTAACTGACCCACTGACCAGAACCTGGCCGAATACACAGAAACTGACCCACAGACCAGAAACAGACTGATCACGCAGAAACTGACCAACAGACCACTACCTGACCGAAAACACAGAAACTGACCCACTGAAGACAACATGACCAAACACACCGAAACTGTCCCAATGACCACAACCAGACTGAACACACAGAAACAGACCCACTGACCACAATCTGACCGACCACACTGAAACTGACCCACTTACCACAACTTGTTCGAAAACACAGAAAATGAAGCACTGACCACAACTAGACCGAGCATAATGTGACTGACATACTGAAAATACCCTGACCGAACATACAGAAACTGACCCACTGACCACAACCTGACCAAACACACAGAAACTGAACGACTAATCACAACCTGGCCGAACACGCAGAAACTGACACGCTGGCCAGAAGCTGACCGAACACACAGAAGCTGACCCACTGAAAACAACCTGATCGATCACATAGAAACTGACCCACTGACCACAACCTGGCCGATCACACAGAAACTGACCCACTGGCCACAACCTGACCAAACAGACAGAAACTGACCCACAGACGACAACATGACTGAACATACAGAAACTGACCCACTTTCCACAACCAGACCGAGCACACAGAAACTGATCCATTGCCCACAATCTGACCAAACAGACAGAAACTGACCCACAGACGATAACATGACTGAACACACAGAAACTGATCCACTGACCACAACCAGACCGAGCACATAGTAAGTTACCCAATGAACACAACCTGACTGAACACACAGAATCTGACATATTGACCACAACCTGACCGAACACACAGAAACTGAAACACTGAACACAACCAGACCGAGCACACAGTAGCTGACCCACTGAACACAACCTGACCGAACACACAGAAACTTACCCGTTGACCAGAAGCTGATCGTAAACACAGAAACTGACCAACTGTCCACACCCTAACCGATCACACAGAAACTGACCCACTGACCACAAACTGGCTGAACACACAGGAAAAGTCCCACTGGCCACAACCTGCTCGAAAACACAGAAACTGACCCACTGAACACAACCTGAACGAACACACAGAAACTGACCTGTTACCAAACACTGACCAAAAAGACAGACACTGACCAACTGACCACAACTCGACCAAGCACACAGAAACTGACACACTGACCACAACTTGACTGAACACACTGAAACTTACCCACTGACCACATGCTGACAGAACACACAGAAACTGACAAACTGAACACAACCTGACCGATCACAAAGAAACTGACACACTGTCCACAACCTGAACGAACACTCAGAAACTGAGCTACTGACCACAACATAGCCGAACACACAGAAACTAAAGTATTGACGACAAGCTCACTGAAAACACAGAAACTGACCCACTGACCACAACCTCAGCTAACCCACAGAAACTGACCTACTGACCACAATCTGACCGAACACTCAGAACCTGACCTACTGACCACAAGCTGACTGAACACAACGAAACTGACACACTGACCACAACCTGTCTGAACGCACAACAACTGACCCTCTGAAGACAACCTGTCCGAACACATGGAAAATGACCCACTGACTACAACCTGACAGAGCACACAGTAACTGACCCACTGACCAGAACCTGGACGAATACACAGAAACTGACCCACAGACCAGAAGCTGCCCAAATCCACAGAAACTAACCCACTGACCACGACCTCTCCGAACACACAAATACTGACACACAGACAACAACCAGACCGAGCACACATTAACTGATCCACTGACCACAATCTGACCGAACACACTGAAACTGACCCACTGACCACAACATGTTCGAAAACACAGAATATGAAGCACTGACCACAAACAGACCGAGCATAATGTAACTGACATGCTGAAAGCAATCTGACCGAACACACAGAAACTGACCCACTGAACATGACCGGACCAAACACACAGTAACAGACATACTGAACGCCACCTGACCGAACACACAGAAACTGACACGCTGCCCGGAAGCTGACCAAACACACAGAAACTGACCCACAGAAAACAACCTGACCGATCACACAGAAACTGACCCACAGACCACAACCTGACCGATCACACAGAAACTGACCCACTGGCCACAATCTGACCAAACAGACAGAAACTGACCCACAGACGACAACATGACTGAACACACAGAAACTGACCCACTGACCGCAACCAGACCGAGCACACAGTAACAGGCATGTTGAACACAACCTGACTGAACACACTGAAACTGACCTGCTGACCAGAAGCTGACCGGAAACAGAGAAATTGACCCACTGCACACAACCTAACTGATCACACAGAAACTGACCCACTGACCACAAACCGAACAAACACACAGAAACTGACCCACTGACCACAACTTGACTGAACACACTGAAACTGACCCACTGACCACATGCTGACAGAACACACAGAAACTGACAAACTGAACGCAACCTGACCGATCACAAAGAACCTGAGACACTGTCCACAACCTGAACGAACACTCAGAAACTGAGCTGCTGACCACAACACAGCCGGACACTCAGAAACTAAAGTATTGACGCCAAGCTGACCGAACGCTCAGAACCTGACCCACTGACCACAAACTGACCGAACACAAAGAAACTGACACACAGACCACAACCTGTCCGAACACAAAACAACTCACACTCTGACCACAACCTGTCCGAACACATGGAAATGACCCACTGATCACAAACTGACAGAGCATACAGTAACAGACCCACTGACCAGAACCTGGCCGAATACACAGAAACTGACCCACAGACCAGAAACAGACTGATCACGCAGAAACTGACCAACAGACCACGACCTGACCGAAAACACAGAAACTGACCCACTGAACACAACATGACCAAACACACAGAAACTGTTTAAATGACCAAAACCAGACCGAACACAAAGAAAGAGACCCACTGACCACAATCTGACCGACCACACTGAAACTGACCCACTGACCACAACTTGTTCGAAAACACAGAAAATGAAGCACTGACCACAACTAGACCGAGCATAATGTGACTGACATACTGAAAATATCCTGACCGAACACACAGAAACTGACCCACTGACCACAACCTGACCAAGCACACAGAAACTGAACGACTAATCACAACCTGACCGAACACACAGAAACTGACACGCGGGCCAGAAGCTGACCGAACACACAGAAACTGACCCACTGAAAACAACCTGATCGATCACACAGAAACTGACCCACTGACCACAACCTGGCCGATCACACAGAAACTGTCCCATTGGCCACAACCTGACCAAACAGACAGAAACTGACCCACAGACGACAACATGACTGAACATACAGAAACTGACCCACATTCCACAACCAGACCGAGCACACAGAAACTGACCCACTGCCCGCAATCTGTCCAAACAGACAGAAACTGACCCACAGACGACAACATGACTGAACACAAAGAAACTGATCCACTGACCACAACCAGACCGAGCACACCGTAAGTGACCCAATGAACACAACCTGAATGAACACACAGAAACTGACATATTGACCACAACCTGACCGTACACACAGAATCTGACCCATTAACATAAACCTGACCGAACACACAGAAACTGGCCCACAGACCACAACCTGACCAAACGCACAGAAACTGAACGACTAATCACAACCTGACCGAACACACAGAAACTGACACGCTGGCCAGAAGCTGACCGAACACACAGAAACTGACCCACTGAAAACAACCTGATCGATCACACAGAAACTGACCCACTTTCCACAACCAGACCGAGAACACAGAAACTGACCCACTGCCCACAATCTGACCAAACAAACAGAAACTGACCCACAGACGACAACATGACTGAACACACAGAAACTGATCCACTGACCACAAACAGACCGAGCACACAGTAAGTGACCCAATGAACACAACCTGACCGAACACACAGAAACTGACACGCTGACCAGAAGCTGACCGGAAACAGAGAAATTGACCCACTGCACACAACCTAACTAATCACACAGAAACTGACCCACTGACCACAAACTGAACAAACACACAGAAACTGATCCACTGACCACAACCTGAGCGAACACACAGAATCTGACCCACTAACATAAACCTGACCGAACACACAGAAACTGACCCACAGACCACAACCTGACCATACACACAGAAACTGACCAACTGAACTCAGCCTGAGTGAAAGCACAGAACTGTCCCACTGACCACAGCCTGAACAAACATAAATAAATAACCCACTGGCCACAATTGGACCGAACACACTGAAACTGACCCACTGACCACAACCTGAACAAACACACAGAAACTGACCCAATGAACACAACCTGTCCGAACACGCAGAAACTGACCCACAGACTACAACAAGACCGAACACACAGAAGCTGTCCCATTGACCACAACCTGATCAAACACACACAAACTGACCCACTGACCACAAGTCGACCGAGCACAAAGAAACTGTGCCATTGACCACAACCTGACCGAGCACAAAGTAACTGACAGACTGAACACAACCTGACCGAGCGCACAGAAACAGACCCACTGACCAATACCTGTCTGAACACATAGAAACTGAAACACAGACTACAACCAGACAGAACACACTGATACTGACCCACTGGCCACAAACTGACCGATCACACAGTAACTGATGCACTGACCACAAACTGTCCATCACAAAGAAACTGAACCACTGACCATAAACTGACTGAACACACAGAAACTGAACTACTGACCACAACCTGACCGAACACACACAAACTGACCCACTGACCACAAGGTGAACGAGCACACAGAAACTGACACATTGATCACAGAAACTGACTCAGTGTCCAAAAACTGACTGATCACACAGAAACTGACCCACTGACCACAACATAACTGAACACACAGATACTGACCCACTGACCACAACCTGACCGAACACACAGAAACTGATCCACTGACCACAACCTGTCCGAAAACACAGAAACTGACCCACTGACGTCAAAAAGACCGAGCACACAGCAACTGACCCAATGAACACAAACTGACCAAACACACAGAAACTGAACCAATGACCACAACCTGTCCGAACATGCAGAAACTGACCCAAAGACTACAACCATACCGAACACACAGAAACTGACCCACTGACCACAACCTGTCCGAACACGCAGAACCTGACCCAATGAACACAGCCTGACCAAACACACAGAAACTGAACCAATGACCACAACCTGTCCGAACACGCAGAAACTGACCCAAAGACTACAACCATACCGAACACACAGAAACTGACCCACTGACCACAACCTGACCGAACACGCAGAAATTGACCCACTGACCATAACATGAGAGATCACACACAAACTGACCCACTGATGACAAAGTCTCCGAAAACAAAAAAACTGACCCACTCAAAAGAATTTGTCAGAACACACAGAAACTGAACCACAGACAACAACCTGTCCGAGCACACAGTAACTGACCCACTGAACACAAACTGACCGAACACACAGAAACTGCCCCACAGACCACAACCTGACTGAACACACCGAAACTGACCCACTGACCACAAACTGTACAAACACACAGAAACTGACCCACTGACCACAACCAGACCGAGCACACAGTAACTGATCCACTGAACACAAACTGACAGAACACACAAATGCTGCCACACTGACCACAACCTGAATGAACAAACAGAAACTGAACCACTGACCACAAACTGTCCGAAAACACAGAAACTGACACAATGAAAACAACTTGACCGAACACAAAGAAAATTACCCAGTGACCACAACCAGACCAAACACAAAGACTCTGACCCACTGACCAAGCTTGTCGGCACACACAGAAACTGACCCACTGACCACAACCTGTCCGAACACACAGTAACTGACGTATTGACAAAAACCTGACCAAACACACAGGAACTAACAGCTGACCACAAATTGACCGAACACACAGAAACTGACCCACTGACCACAACCTGTCCGAACACACATTAACTGACCTACTGACAACAACCTGACCAAACACACAGGAACTTAACAGCTGACAAAAAACTGAACGAACACACAGAAACTGACCCACTGACCTCAAATAAACAGAGCACACAATAATTGCCCCACTGAACATAATCTGACCGAACACACAGAGACTGTCCCACTGACCAGGAGCTGACCGAAAACACAGAAATTGACCCACTGACCACATCCTGACTGAACACGCAGAAACAGCAACACTGACCACAACCTGACCGAACACTCAGAAACTGACCCACTGAGCACAACCTGACCGATCACACAGAAACTGACCCACTGACCACAACCTGACTGAACACACAGAAACTGACCCATTGACCACAAGCTGACCGAACACACTGAAACTGACTCACTGACCACAACCTGACGGAACACAGAGAAACTGTCCTACTGGCCACAAGCTAACCGAACACACAGAGGCTGACCCAATGACCACAACCTGAACACACACACAGAAACTGACCCACTGGCCACAACCTGAACGAACACACAGAAACTGAAATATTGACCACACCCTGACTGAACACACAGAATCTGTCCCACTGGCAACAAATGACCGAACACACAGAAAGTGACCCACAGACCACAACATGACCGAGCACACAGAAACTGACCCACTGAACACAACATGACCGAGCACACAATAACTGGCAGGCTCAACACAACCTGACCAAGCACACAGAAGATGACCCACTGACCACAAGCTGTCAGACCACACAGAAACTGACCCACAGACTAAAACAAGACAGAACACACAGAAACTGACACACTCTCCACAACCTGAACGATCACACAGTAACTGATCCACTCTCCACAACCTGACCGAACACACAGAAACTGACCCGTTGACCAGAAGCTGACCATAAACACAGAAACTGACCCACTGTCCACAACATGACAGATCACACAGAAACTGACCCACTGACCACAAGTCGACCGAGCACAAAGAAACTGTGCCATTGACCACAACCTGACCGAGCACAAAGGAACTGACAGACTGAACACAACCTGACCGAGCGCACAGAAACAGACCCACTGACCAATACCTGTCCGAACACATAGAAACTGAACCACAGACTACAACCAGACAGAACACACTGATACTGACCCACTGACCACAAACTGACCGATCACACAGTAACTAATGCACTGACCACAAACTGTCCATCACAAAGAAACTGAACCACTGACCATAACCTGACCGAACACACACAAACTGAACTACTGACCACAACCTGACCGAACACACACAAATTGACCCACTGACCACAAGGTGAACGAGCACACAGAAACTGACACATTGATCACAGAAACTGACTCAGTGTCCAAAAACTGACTGATCACACAGAAACTGACCCACTGACCACAACATAACTGAACACACAGATACTGACCCACTGACCACAACCTGACCGAACACACAGAAACTGATCCACTGACCACAACCTGTCCGAAAACACAGAAACTGACCCACTGACGTCAAAAAAACCGAGCACACAGCAACTGACCCAATGAACACAAACTGACCAAACACACAGAAACTGAACCAATGACCACAACCTGTCCGAGCACGCAGAAACTGACCCAAAGACTACAACCATACCGAAAACACAGAAACTGACCCACTGACCACAACCTGTCCGAACACGCAGAACCTGACCCAATGAACACAGCCTGACCAAACACACAGAAACTGAACCAATGACCACAACCTGTCCGAACACGCAGAAACTGACCCAAAGACTACAACCATACCGAACACACAGAAACTGACCCACTGACCACAACCTGACCGAACACGCAGAAATTGACCCACTAACCATAACATGAGAGATCACACACAAACTGCCCCACTGATGACAAAGTCTCCGAAAACAAAGAAACCGACCCACTCAAAAGAATCTGTCCGAACACACAGAAACTGAACCACAGACAACAACCTGTCTGAGCACACAGTAACTGACCCACTGAACACAAACTGACCGAACACACAGAAACTGCCCCACAGACCACAACCTGACTGAACACACCGAAACTGACCCACTGACCACAAACTGTACAAACACACAGAAACTGACCCACTGACCACAACCAGACCGAGCACACAGTAACTGATCCACTGAACACAAACTGACAGAACACACAAATGCTGCCACACTGACCACAACCTGAATGAACAAACAGAAACTGAACCACTGACCACAAACTGTCCGAAAACACAGAAACTGACACAATGAAAACAACATGACCGAACACAAAGAAAATTACCCAGTGACCACAACCAGACCAAACACATTAACTGACCTACTGACAACAACCTGACCAAATACACAGGAATTTAACAGCTGACAAAAAACTGAACGAACACACAGAAACTGACCCACTGACCTCAAATAGACAGAGCACACAACAATTGCCCCTCTGAACATAACCTGACCGAACACACAGAGACTGCCCCACTGACCAGGAGCTGACCGAAAACACAGAAATTGACCCACTGACCACATCCTGACTGAACACGCAGAAGCAGAAACGCTGACCACAACCTGACCGAACACTCAGAAACTGATCCACCGACCACAACCTGACCGATCACACAGAAACTGACCCACTGACCACAACCAGACCGAACACACAGAAACTGACCCATTGACCACAAGCTGACCGAACACACTGAAACTGACTCACTGACCACAACCTGACGGAACACAGAGAAACTGTCCTACTGGCCACAAGCTAACCGAACACACAGAGGCTGACCCAATGACCACAACCTGAACACACACACAGAAACTGACCCACTGGCCACAACCTGAACGAACACACAGAAACTGAAATATTGACCACACCCTGACTGAACACACAGAATCTGTCCCACTGGCAACAACTGACCGAACACACAGAAAGTGACCCACAGACCACAACATGACTGAGCACACAGAAACTGACCCACTGAACACAACATGACCGAGCACACAATAACTGGCAGGCTCAACACAACCTGACAAAGCACACAGAAGATGACCCACTGACCACAAGCTGTCAGGCCACACAGAAACTGACCCACAGACTAAAACAAGACAGAACACACAGAAACTGACACACTCCCCACAACCTGAACGATCACACAGTAACTGATCCACTCTCCACAACCTGACCGAACACACAGAAACTGACCCGTTGACCAGAAGCTGACCATAAACACAGAAACTGACCCACTGTCCACAACATGACCGATCACACAGAAACTGACCCACTGACCACAAATTGACCAAAGACACAGGAAAAGTCCCACTGGCCACAACCTGACCGAACACACAGAAACTGACCCACTGACCACAAACTGACTGATCACACAGAAACTGAAACACTGAACACAACCAGACCGAGCACACAGTAGCTGACCCACTGAACACAACCTGACCGAACACACAGAAACTTACCCGTTGACAAGAAGCTGATCGCAAACACAGAAACTGACCCACTGAACACAACCTGAACGAACACACAGAAACTGACCTGTTAACAAACACTGACCAAAAAGACAGAAACTGACCCACTGACCACAACTCGACCAAGCACACAGAAACTGACCCAGTGAGCACAACTTGACTGAACATACTGAAACTGACCCACTGACCACATGCTGACAGATAACACAGGATCTGACAAAGTGAACACAACCTGACCGATCACAAAGAAACTGACACACTGTCCACAACCTGAACGAACACTCAGAAACTGAGCTACTGACCACAACATAGCCGATCACTCAGAAACTAAAGTATTGACGACAAGCTGACTGAAAACACAGAAACTGACCCACTGACCACAACCTCACCTAACCCATAGAAACTGACCTGCTGACCACAATCTGACCGAACACTCAGAACCTGACCCACTGACCACAAGCTGAGTGAACACAACGAAACTGACACACTGAACACAACCTGTCTGAACGCACAACAACTGACCCTCTGAAGACAACCTGTCCGAACACATGGAAAATGACCCACTGACTACAACCTGACAGAGCACACAGTAACTGAACCATTGACCAGAACCTGGACGAATACACATAAACTGACCCATAGACCAGAAGCTGCCCAAACCCACCGAAACTAACCCACTGAACACGACCTCTCCGAACACACAAATACTGACACACAGACAACAACCAGACCGAGCACACACTAACTGATCCACTGACCACAACCTGACAGTACACACAGAAACTGAACCACAGACCACAAACAGACTGATCACGCAGAAACTGACACACAGACCACAATCTGACCGAAAACACTGAAACTGACCCACTGACCACAACATGTTCGAAAACACAGAAAATGAAGCACTGACCACAACCAGACCGAGCATAATGTACCTGACATACTGAAAACAACCTGACCGAACACCCAGAAACTGACCCACTGAACGCGACCGGACCAAACACACAGTAACAGACATACTGAACGCCACCTGACCGAACACACAAAAACTGACACGCTGGCCAGAAGCTGACCGAACACACAGAAACTGACCCACTGAAAACAACCTGACCGATCACACAGAAACTGACCCACTGACCACAAACAGACCGAGCACACAATAACAGACATACTGAACGCCACCTGACCGAACACACAGAAACTGACACGCTGCCCAGAATCTGACCGAACACGCAGAAACTGACACACTGAAAACAAACTGACCGATCACACAGAAACTGTCCCACTGACCACAACCTGACCGATCACACAGAAACTGACACACTGGCCACAACCTGACCAAACAGACAGAAACTGACCCACAGACGACAACATGACTCAACACACAGAAACTGACCCACTGACCGCAACCAGACCGAGCACACAGTAACAGGCATGTTGAACACAACCTGACCGAACACACTGAAACTGACCCGCTGACCAGAAGCTGACCGGAAACAGAGTAATTGACCCACTGCACACAACCTAACTGATCACACAGAAACTGACCCACTGACCACAAACTGAACAAACACACAGAAATTGACCCACTGACCACAACTTGACTGAACACACTGAAACTGACCCACTGACCACATGCTGACAGAACACACAGAAACTGACAAACTGAACACAACATGACCGATCACAAAGAACCTGAGACATTGTCCACAACCTGAACGAACACTCAGAAACTGAGCTACTGACCGTAACATAGCCGAACACTCAGAAAGTAAAGCATTGACGCCAAGCTGACTGAAAACACAGAAACTGACCCACTGACCACAAACTCACCTAACCTACAGAAACTGACCTACTGACCACAACCTGACCAAACACTCAGCACCTGACCCACTGACCAAAAACTGACCGAACACAAAGAAACTGACAAACAGACCACAACCTGTCCGAACACAAAACAACTGACCCTCTGACCACAACCTGTCCGAACACATGGAAAATGACCCACTGACCACAAACTGACAGAGCTCACAGTAACTGACCCACTGACCAGAACATGGCCGAATACACAGAAACTGACCCACAGACCAGAAACAGACTGATCACGCAGAAACTGACCCACAGACCACTACCTGACCGAAAACACAGAATCTGACCCACTGACCACAATCTGACCGACCACACTGAAACTGACCAACCGACTACAACTTGTTCGAAAACACAGAAAATGAAGCACTGACCACAATTAGACCGAGCATAATGTGACTGACATACTGAAAATATCCTGACCGAACACACAGAAACTGACCCATTGACAACAACCTGACCAAACACACAGAAACTGAACGACTAATCACAACCTGACCGAACACACAGAAACTGACACGCTGGCCAGAAGCTGACCGAACACACAGAAACTGACACACTGAAAACAACCTGATCGATCACAAAGAAACTGACCCACTGACCACAACGTGGCCGATCACACAGAAACTGACCCACTTGCCACAACCTGACTAAACAGACAGAAACTGACCCACAGACGACAACATGACTGAACATACAGAAACTGACCCACATTCCACAACCAGACCGAGCACACAGAGACTGACCCACTGCCCACAATCTGACCAAACAGACAGAAACTGACCCACAGACGACAACATGACTGAACACACAGAAACTGACCACTGAGCACAACCAGACCGAGCACACAGTAAGTGACCCAATGAACACAACCTGACCGAACACACAGAAACCGACACGCTGACCAGAAGTTAACCGGAAACAGAGAAATTGACCCACTGCACACAACCTAACTAATCACACAGAAACTGACCCACTGACCACAAACTGAACAAACACACAGAAACTGATCCACTGACCAAAAAACTGAACGAACACACAGTAACTGACATATTGACCACAACCTGACTGAACAACCAGAATCTGACCCAATAACATAAACCTGACCGAACACATAGAAACTGACCCACAGACCACAGCCTGAGCGAAAGCACAGAAACTTCCCCACTGACCACAACCTGAACAAACATAAATAAAGAACCCACTGGCCAGAATTTGACCGAACACACAGAAATTGTGCCACTGACCACAACCTGAACATACACACAGAAACTGACCCAATGAACACAACCTGTCCGAACACGCAGAAACTGACCCACAGACTACAACCAGACCGAACACACAGAAGCTGTCCCACTGACCACAACCTGATCGAACACAGACAAACTGACCCACTGACCACAAGTCGACCGAGCACAAAGAAACTGTGCCATTGACCACAACCTGACCGAGCACAAAGTAACTGACAGACTGAACACAACCTGACCGAGCGCACAGAAACAGACCCACTGACCAATACCTGTCCGAACACATAGAAACTGACCCACAGACTACAACCAGACAGAACACACTGATACTGACCCACTGACCATAAACTGACCGATCACACAGTAACTAATCCGCTGACCACGAACTGTCCATCACACAGAAACCGAACCAATGACCATAACCTGATCGAGCACACAGAAACTGAACTACTGACCACAACCTGACCGAACACACACAAACTGACCCACTGACCACAAGGTGAACGAGCACACAGAAACTGACACATTGGCCACAGCCTGAACAAACGCACAGAAACTGACTCAGTGTCCAAAAACTGACTGATCACGCAGAAATTGACCCACTGACCACAATATAACTGAACACACAGATACTGACCCACTGACCACAACCTGACCGAACACACAGAAACTGATCCACTGACCACAACCTGTCCGAAAACACAGAAACTGACACACTGATGTAAAAAAGACCAAGCACACAGCAACTGACCCACTCAACACAACCTGACCAAACAGACAGAAACTGAACCAATGACCACAACCTGTCCGAACATGCAGAAACTGACCCAAAGACTACAACCACACCGAACACACAGAAACTGACCCACTGACCACAACCTGACCGAACACGCAGAAATTGACACACTGACCATAACATGACAGACCACACAGAAACTGACCCACTGATGACAAAGTCTCCGAAAACAAAGAAACTGACCCACTCAAAAGAATCTTTCCGAAAACACAGAAACTGAACCACAGACCACAACCTGTCGGAGCACACAGTAACTGACACACTGACCACAACGTGACTGAACAAACAGAAACTGAACCACTGACCACAAACTCTCCGAAAACACAGAAACTGACACAATGACAACAACATGACCGAACACACAGAAACTGACCCACTGACCTGTCCGAACACACAGTAACTGACGTATTGACAAAAACCTGATCAAACACACAGGAACTAACAGCTGACCACAAGCTGACCGAACACACAGAAACTGACCCACTGACCACAACCTGTCCGAACACACATTAACCTGACAACAACCTGACCAAACACACAGGAACTTAACAGCTGACCCACTGACCTCAAATAGACAGAGCACACAATAATTGCCCCACTGAACATAACCTGACTGAACACACAGAGACTGTCCCACTGACCAGGAGCTGACCGAAAACACGGAAATTGACCCACTGACCACATCCTGACTGAACACGCAGAAGCAGAAACACTGACCACAACCTGACCGAACACTCAGAAACTGATCCACTGACCACAACCTGACTGAACGCACAAAAACTGACCCACTGAACACAACCTGACCGATCACACAGAAACTGACCCACTGACCACAACCTGACCGAACACACAGAAACTGACCCGCTCACCAGAAGCTGACCGTAATCTCAGAATTTGATCCACTGAACACAAACCGACCCAGGACACAGTAACTGATCCATTGACCACAACCTGACCAAAAACACAGATAATGACCTACTGACCACAACCTGTCCGAAAACACAGGAAATGACCCACTGCCCACATCCAGACCGAGCACACAGTTACTGACCCAATGAACACAACCTGACCGAACACACAGAAACTGAACAACTGACCAGAAGCTGACCGGTAACGGAGAAATTGACCCACTGAACACAACCTAACTGATCACGCAGAAACTGACCCACTGACCACAAACTGAACAAACGCACAGAAACTGATCCACTGACCACAAACTGAACGAACACACAGAAACTGATATGTTGACC
Source organism: Somniosus microcephalus (assembly GCF_052327205.1). Classification (NCBI taxonomy): domain Eukaryota; kingdom Metazoa; phylum Chordata; class Chondrichthyes; order Squaliformes; family Somniosidae; genus Somniosus; species Somniosus microcephalus. Next base: position 32,544,511 of record NW_028225184.1, read on the forward strand.
ACAATCTGACCGAACATAGCGTATCTGACCCACAGACCACAACCTGACCGAACACACAGAAACTGACGCACTGACCACAGCCTGAGCGAAAGCACAGAAACTGACCCACTGACCACAATCTGAACAAACACACAGAAACTGACCAAATGAACACAACCTGTCCGAACACGCAGAAGCTGACCCACAGATTACTACCAGACTGAACGCACAGAAGCTGACCCACTGACCACAACCTGACCGAATACACGCAAACTGACCAACTGACCACAAGTCATGTTCCCATAAATGTCAAGAGTGGTTCCAAAAACCACAGGGAACCGTGGATGTCAGGGGATATACGGGAATGGATTAGGAAAAAAAGGAGGGCTTTTGGTAGATACAAAAGGCTAAAGACGGAGGAAGCCCTAGAGGAGTACAAAAAGTGCAGGGGGATACTTAAAAAAGAAATTAGGAGATCAAGGAGGGGCCATGAAATAACACTGGCGTGCAAAATAAAGGAAAATCCGAAGATGTTTTATAAGTATATTAAGGGTAAAAGGATAACTAGGAAAAAATAGGGCCCATTAGGGACAAAAGTGGCAATCTGTGTGTGGAGCCGGAAGATGTAGGAGGGGTTCTAAATGAATTTTTTGCATCTGTTTTCACTGTGGAGAAGGACGATGTAGAGATAGAAATAGGGCGGGGGGACTGTGATATGCTCGAATATATTAACATCGAGAGGGAGGAGGTATTGGCGGTTTTAGCTGGCCTAAAAATGGATAAATCCCCAGGCCCGGATGAAATGTACCCCAGGCTGCTGTGTGAGGCAAAGGAGGAGATTGCGGGGGCTCTAACACATATATTCAGGACCTCTCTGGCCACAGGGGATGTGCCAGAGGACTGGAGAACCGCTAATGTAGTACCAATATTCATGAAGGGTAGTAGGGACAAACCGGGGAACTACAGGCCAGTGAGCCTAACATCAGTGGTAGGAAAATTACTGGAAAAAATCCTGAGGGACAAAATTTGTCTCCACTTGGAGAGGCAAGGATTAATCAGGGATAGTCAACATGGCTTTGTCAAGGGAAGATCATGTCTGACTAATTTGATTGAATTTTTTGAGGGGGTGACTAGGTGTGTGGATGAGGGTAACGCAGTGGATGTGGTATACATGGATTTCAGTAAGGCCTTCGATAAAGTCCCGCACAGGAGACTGGTCAAGAAGGTAAGAGCCCATGGAATCCAGGGTGCCTTGGCACATTGGATACAAAACTGGCTTAGTGGCAGAAGGCAGAGGGTGATGGTCGAAGGTTGTTTTTGTGACTGGAAACCTGTGGCCAGTGGGGTACCACAGGGATCGGTGCTGGGTCCCTTGCTGTTTGTGGTCTACATTAATGAATTGGATATGAATGTAAAGGGTATGACCAGTAAATTCGCGGATGATACTAAAATTGGTAGGGTGGTAAATAGCGAGGAGGGTAGCCTCAGTCTGCAGAACGATATAGATGGGTTGGTCAGATGGGCGGAACAGTGGCAAATGGAATTTAACCCGGAAAAGTGCGAGGTGATGCACTTTGGGGGGTCTAACAAGGCAAGGGAATACACAATGAAGGGAAAGACCCTAGGCAAGACGGAGGGTCAGAGGGATCTGGGTGTGCAGGTACACAGATCCCTGAAGGCGGCGGAACAGGTGGATAAGGTGGTAAAAAAGGCATATGGGATACTTGCCTTCATTAGCCGAGGCATAGAATATAAGAGCAAGGAGGTTATGATGGAGCTGTATAAAACACTGGTTAGGCCACAGCTGGAATACTGTGTGCAGTTCTGGTCGCCACACTACAGGAAAGATGTGTTCGCGTTAGAGAGGGTGCAGAGGAGGTTCACCAGGATGTTACCAGGGCTGGAGCGCTTCAGCTATGAAGAGAGACTGGGCAGATTGGGTTTGTTTTCCTTGGAGCAGAGGAGGCTGAGGGGGGACATGATTGAGGTGTACAAAATTGTGAGGGGCATAGATAGGATGGATGCTGAGGAGCTTTTCCCCTTAGTAGAGGGGTCAATAACTAGGGGGCATAGATTCAAGGTAAAGGGCGGGAGGTTTAGAGGGGATTTGAGAAAGAACTTTTTCACCCAGAGGGTGGTTGGAGTCTGGAACTCACTTCCTGAAAGGGTTGTGGAGGCAGAAACCCTCACAACATTTAAGAAGCATTTGGATGAGCATTTGAAATGCCATAGCATACAAGGCTACGGGCCAAATGCTGGAATATGGGATTAGATTAGACAGGGCTTGATGGCCGGCATGGACACGATGGGCCGAAGGGCCTCTATCCGTGCTGTATTACTCTATGACTCTATGACTCTAAGTCGACCGAGCAGAATGAAACTGAGCCATTGACCACAATCTGACCGAGCACAAATAAACTGAGCCATTGACCACAACCTGACCGAGCACACAGTAACTGACATACTGAAAACAACCTGACAGAGCACACAGAAACTGACGAACTGATATCTACCTGTCCGAACACATAGAAACTGACCCACAAATTACAACCAGACAGAACACACTGATACTGACCAACTGACCATAACCTGACCGATCACACAGTATCTAATCCCCTGACCACAACCTGTCCGAAAACACAGAAACTGAACCACTGACCAAAAACTGCGCGAGAACACAGAAACTGAACTACTGACCACAACCTGACCGAACACACAGAAGCTGACCCACTTCCCACAAACTGACCGACACACACAAACTGACCCACTGACCACAAGGTAAACGAGCACACAGAAGCTGACCCATTGACCACAGCCTGACCATAAACACAGAAACTGACCCAATGTCCAAAATCTGACCAAAGACACATAAACTGACCCACCGACCACAACGTGACCGAACACACAGAAACTGACGCATTGAAATCAAACTGACTGAACACAATGAAACTGACCCACTGTCCACAACCTAACTGAACACATATAAACTGACCCACTGTCCACAACCTGAACGAACACACAGAAACTGACCCACTGACCACAACTTGTCCGAAAACACAGAAACTGACCCACTGACCTCAAAAAGACCGAGTACACAGTAACTGACCCACTGAACACAACCTGACAAAACACACAGAAACTGACCCGCTGACCAGAAGCTGACCGAAAAAACAGAAATTGAACCACTGACCACATCCTGACTGAACACTCATAAGCTGAAACACTGACCAGACCTGACCGAACACCCAGAAAATGATCCACTTACCACAACCTGACTGAACACAAAGAAACTGACCCACTGATCACAAGCTGACAGTTCACACAGAAACTGACCCAGTGACCACAACCAGACCGAGCACACAGCAACTGACCCACTGCCCACAACCTGACCAAACAGACAGAAACTGACCCACAGACGACAACATGACTGAACACACAGAAACTGATCCACTGACCACAACCAGACCGAGCACACAGTAAGTGACCCAATGAACACAACCTTACCAAACACACAGAAACTGACCCGCTGACCAGAAGTTGACCGGAAACAGAGAAATTGACCCACTGCACACATCCTAACTGATCACACAGAAACTGACCCACTGACCACAAACTGAACAAACACACAGAATCTGATCCACTGACAACAAACTGAACGGACATAAGAAACTGACATGTTGACCTCAACCTGACCGAACACACAGAATCTGACCCACTAACAATAACCTGACCGAACACACACAAACTGACCCACAGACCACAACCTGACCATACACACAGAAACTGACCCACTGACCACAGCCTGAGCGAAAGCACAGTAACTGTCCCACTGACCACAAACTGAACAAACATAAATAAATAACCCACTGGCCACAATTTGACCGAACACACAGAAACTGACCCACTGACCACAACCTGAACAAACACACAGAAACTGACCCAATGAACACAACCTGTCCGAACACGCAGAAACTGACCCACAGGCTACAAACAGACTGAACACACACAAGCAGTCCCACTGACCACAACCTGATCGAACACACGCAAACTGACCCAGTGACCACAAGTCGACTGAGCACAAAGAAACTGAGCCATTGACCACAACCTGACCGAGCACAAAGTAACTGACTGACTGAACACAACCTGACCGAGCAAACAGAAACAAACCCACTGACAACTTCCTGTCCGAACATATAGAAACTGACCCACAGACTACAACCAGGCAGAACACACTGATACTGACCCACTGACCACAAACTGACCGATCACACAGTAACTAATCGACTGACCACAACCTGTCCATCACACAGAAACTGAACCACTGATCACAAACTGGGCGAGAACACAGAAGCAGAACTATTGACCACAACCTGACAGAACACACAGAAACTGAACTACTGACCACAGCCTGACCGAACACACACAAACTGATCCACTGACCACAAGGTGAACGAGCACACAGAAACGGACACATTGACGACAGCCTGACTAAACACACAGAAACTGACTCAATGTGCAAATACTGACTGATCACACAGAAACTGACCCACTGACCACAACCTAACTGAACACACAGATACTGACCCACTGACCACAACCTGTCCGAAAACACAGACACTTACCCACTGACCTCAAAAAACCGATCACACAGTAACTGACCCACTGAACACAACCTGACCAAACACACCGAAACTGAACCAATGACCACAACCTGTCCGAACACGCAGAAACTGACCCAAAGACTACAACAATACCGAACACACAGAAACTGACCCACTGACCACAACCTGACTGAACACGCAGAAATTGACCCACTGACCATAACATGACAGATCACACAGAAACTGACCCACTGATGACAAAGTCTCCGAAAACAAAGAAACTGACCCACTGACCACAACCTCTCCGAACACATAGAAATTGACCCACTCAAAAGAATCTGCACGAACACACAGAAACTGACCCACAGACCACAACCTGTCCGAGCACACAGTAACTGACCCATTGAACACAAACTGACAGCACACACAAAAACTGACCCACTGACCACAACCTGACTGATCACGCAGAAACTGACCCACTGACCACAAACTGTACAAACACACAGAAACTTACCCACTGACCACAACCAGAACGAGCGCATAGTAACTGACGCACTGAACACAAACTGACAGAATACACAAATGCTGACACACTGACCACAACCTGACGGAACAAACAGAATCTGAACTACTGACCACAAACTGTCCGAAAACACAGAAACTGACACAATGACAACAACATGACCGAATACAAAGAAATTGACCCAGTGACCACAACCAGACCAAAAACAAAGACACTGACCCACTGCCCAAGCTTGTCGGCGCACACAGAAATTGACCCACTGACCACAACCTGTCCGAACACACAGTAACTGACCTACTGACAACAAACTGACCAAACACACAGGAACTTAACAGCTGACCACAAACTGAAAGAACACACAGAAACTGACCCACTGACCTCAAAAAGACAGAGCACACAATAATTGCCCCACTGAACACAACCTGACCGAACACACAGAGACTGACCCGCTGACCAGGAGCTGACCGAAAACACAGAAATTGAACCACTGACCACAACCCGACTGAACAGGCAGAAGCAGAAACACAGACCACAACCTGACCGAACACTGAGAAACTGATCCACTGACCACAACCTGACTGAACGCACAAAAACTGACCCACTGAACACAAATTGACCGATCACACAGAAACTGACCCAAAGACCACAACCTGACCGAACACAGAGGAACTGACCCGCTCACCAGAAGCTGACCGAAATCTCAGAACTTGATCCAGTGAACACAAACCGACCCAGGACACAGTAACTGATCCACTGAACACAACTTGACCGAACACACAGAAACTGACCCAGTGACCACAACCTGACCAAAAACACAGATACTGACCTACTGAGCACAACCTGTCCGTAAACACAGGAATTGACCCACTGACCACAACCAGACCGAGCACACAGTAAGTGACCCAATCAACACCACCTGACCGAACACACAGAAACTGACCCGCTGACCAGAAGCTGACCGGAAACAGAGAAATTGACCCACTGAACACAACCTAACTGATCACACGGAAACTGACCCACTGACCACAATCTGAACGAACACACAGAAACTGACATGTTGACCACAATATGACCGAACATAGCATATCTGACCCATAGACCGCAACCTGACTGAACACACAGAAACTGACGCACTGACCACAGCCTGAGCAAAAGCACAGAAGCTGTCCCAGTGACCACAACCTGAACAAACACAAATAAATAACCCACTGACCACAATCTGACCGAACACACAGAAACTGACCCGCTGACCACAACCTAAACAAACACACAGAAACTGACCCAATGAACACAACCTGTCCGAACACGCAGATGCTGACCCACAGATTACTACCAGACTGAACACACAGAAGCTGACCCACTGACCACAACCTGACCAAACACACACAATCTGCCCCACTGACCACAAGTCGACCGATTAGAAAGCAACTGATCCATTGACCACAACCTGACCGACCACAAATCAACTGAGCCATTGACCACAACCTGACCGAGCACACAGTAACTGACAGACTGAACACAACCTGACCGAGCACACAGAAACTGACCAACTGACCACTACCTGTCCGAATACATAGAAACTGACCCACAGATTACAACCAGACAGATCACACTGACACTGACCAACTGACCATAACCTGACTGATCACACAGTAACTAATCCACTGACCACAACCTGTCCGAACACACAGAAACTGAACCACTGACCAAAAACTGCGCAAGAACACAGAAACTGAACTACTGACCACAACCTGACCGAACACACACAAACTGACCCACTGACCACAAGGTGAACGAACACACAGAAGCTGACCTATTGACCACAGCCTGACCAAAAACACAGAAACTGACCCATTGTCCAAAATCTGACCAAACACACATAAACTGACCCACTGACCTCAACGTGACCGAACACACAGAAACTGACGCATTGAAATTAAACTGACTGAACACACAGAAACTGACCCACTGTCCACAAACTAACTGAACACACAGAAACTGACCCACTGATTACAACCTGACCGAACACACAGAAACTGTCCCACTGACCACAACTTGTCAGGAAAAAAAAACTGACCCACTGACCTCAAAAAGACCGAGCACACAATAACTGACCCACTGAACACAACCTGACTGAACACACAGAAACTGACCCGCTGACCAGAAGCTGACCGATAAAACAGAAATTGACCCACTGACCACATCCTGACTGAACACGCAGAAGCTGAAACACTGAACCGAACCTGACCGAACACCCAGAAAATGATCCACTTACCACAACCTGACTGAACACAGAAAAACTGACCGACTGTCCAAAAGCTGTCCGAGCACACAGAAACTGACCCTCTGAACACAACCTGACAGATCACACAGAAACTGACCCAGTACCAGAACCTGACCGAACACCAGCAGGTGAACGAAAACACAGAAATTGACCCACTGAACACAAACAGACCGAGGACAGAGCAACTGACCCTCTGAACACAACCCGACCGAACACACAGAAACTGAGCCACTGACCACGACCTGAACAAAGACACAGAAACTGACCCACTGACCACAACCTGCCCAAAAACACAGGAACTGAACCACTGAATACAACAAGGCCGAGCGCACAGTAATTGACCCAATGAACATAACCTGACCGAACACACAGAAACTGACCCGCTGACCAGGACCAAACCAGAAACAGAGACATTGACCCACTGAACACAACCTAACTGATCACAGAGAAACTGACCCATTGACCACAAACTGAACAAACACACAGAAACTGACCCACTGAACAGAAAAATGACCGCAAACACAGAAAATGACCCACTGAACATAACCTGACCGAGCATACAGAAACTGCCCCACTGAACACAACCTGACCGAGCACACAGAATCTGGCCAATAACAACATCCTGACCGAACACACAGAAACAGACCCAATGACCACAACCTGACCGAGCATACAGAAACTGACCCACTGACAACAACCTGACCGAGCACACAAACTGCCGCACTGACGACGGTCTGACAAAACACACAGAAACAGACCCACTGACCACAACATCACCAAACACACAGAAACTGACCCATTGACCACAGCCTGACAAAACACACAGAAGCTGACCCACTTTCCACAATCTGAACAACACTCAAAATCTGACGCACTTACTGCATCCTGACCGAGCACACAGATACTGACACACTGACCACAAGCTGTCCGAACAAACAGAAACTGACACACTGACCACAAATTTTCCGAAAACAAAGAAACTGACCCACTGACCACAACCTGACCGAACACACAGATACAAACACACAGAAACTGAAACACTGAACGCCAGCTGAGCGATCACTCAGAAACAGACACACTGACCACAAACTCTCCGAAATCAATGGAACTGAACCACTGACCACAAACTGACCGAACCAGCAGAAACTGACCCACTGACCAGCAGCTGTATGAATACACAGAAACTGTACCAATAACCACAACCTGACTGAACACACATAAACTGATCCACTGACCACAACTTGACCAGACACAAAGACACTGACCAATGACCACAACCTGACCGAACACACAGAAACTGACCCACTGAGCACAACCAGAACGAATACACAGAAACTGACCCACTGACCACAACCTGACCGAACACACAGAAACTGACCCACTGAGCACAACCAGACCGAACACACAGAAACAGACCCACTGACCACAATGTGACCGAACACACTGAAACTGACCCACTGACCACAACCTGTACGAAAACACAGAAACTGATCCACTGACCACAAACAGACAGAGCACACAGTAACAGACATACTGAACACCACCTGACCGAACACACAGAAGCTGTCCCACTGATGACAAAGTCTCCGAAAACAAAGAAACTGACCCACTGACCACAACCTCTCCGAACACACAGAAATTGACCCACTCAAAAGAATCTGTCCGAACACACAGAAACTGACCCACAGACCACAACCTGTTCGAGCACACAGTAACTGACCCATTGAACACAAACTGACAGCACACACAAAAACTGACCCACTGACCACAACCTGACTGAACACGCAGAAACTGACCCACTGACCACAAACTGTACAAACACACAGAAACTTACCCACTGACCACAACCAGACCGAGCACACAGTAACTGATGCACTGAACACAAACTGACAGAACACACAAATGCTGACACAGTGACCACAACCTGACGGAACAAACAGAAACTGAACCATTGACCACAAACTGTCCGAAAACACAGAAACTGACACAATGACAACAACATGACCGAACACAAAGAAAATGACCCAGTGACCACAACCAGACCAAAAACAAAGACACTGACCCACTGCCCAAGCTTGTCGGCGCACACAGAAATTGACCCACTGACCACAACCTGTCTGAACACACAGTGACTGACCTACTGACAACAAACTGACCAAACACACAGGAGCTTAACAGCTGAGCACAAACTGAAAGAACACACAGAAACTGACCCACTGACCTCAAAAAGACAGAGCACACAATAATTGCCCCACTGAACACAACCTGACCGAACACACAGAGGCTGACCCGCTGACCAGGAGCTGAACGAAAACACAGAAATTGAACCACTGACAACAACCTGACTGAACAGGCAGAAGCAGAAACACTGACCACAAACTGACCGAACACTCAGAAACTGATCCAGTGACCACAACCTGACTGAACGCACAAAAACTGACCCACTGAACACAAATTGACCGATCACACAGAAACTGACCCACAGACCACAACCTGATCGAACACACAGAAGCTGTCCCACTGACCACAACCAGAACGAACACACACAAACTGACACACTGACCACAAGTCGACCGAGCACTAAGAAACTGTGCCATTGACCACAACCTGACCGAGCACAAAGGAACTGACAGACTGAACACAACCTGACCGAGCGCACAGAAACAGACCCACTGACCACTACCTGTCCGAACACATAGAAACTGACCCACAGACTACAAACAGACAGAACACACTGATACTGACCCACTGACCCCAAACTGACCGATCACACAGTAACTAATCCACTGACCACAAACTGTCCATCACACAGAAACCGAACCAACGACCATAACCTGACCGAACATACAGAAACTGAACTACTGACCACAACCTGACCGAACACACAGAAACTGACCCACTGACCACAAGTTGAACGAGCACACAGAAACTGACACATTGACCACAGCCTGAACAAACACACAGAAACTGACTCAGTGTCCAAAAACTGACTGATCAAACAGAAACTGACCCACAGACCACAACATAACTGAACACACAGATACTGACCCACTGACCACAACCTGAAGGAACACACAGAAACTGATCCACTGACCACAACCTGTCCGAAAAAACAGAAACTGACCCACTGACGTCAAAAAGACCGAGCACACAGCAACTGACCCACTGAACACAACCTGACCAAACAGACAGAAACTGAACCAATGACCACAACCTGTCCGAACACGCAGAAACTGACCCAAAGACTACAACCTCACCGAACACACCGAAACTCACCCACTGACCACAACCTGGCAGAACATGCAGAAATTGACCCACTGACCATAACATGACAGATCACACAGAAACTGACCCACTGATGACAAAGTCTCTGAAAACAAAGAAACTGACCCACTCAAAAGAATCTGTCCGAACACATAGAAACTGAACCACAGACCACAACCTGTCGGAGCACACAGTAACTGACACATTGACCACAACCTGACTGAACAAACAGAAACTGAACCACTGACCACAAACTGTCCGAAAACACAGAAACTGACACAATGACAACAACATGACCGAACACAAAGAAAATGACCTAGTGACCACAACCAGACCAAACACAAAGACTCTGACCCACTGACCAAGCTTGTCGGCACACACAGAAACTGACCCACTGGCCACAACCTGTCCGAACACAGAGTAACTGACGTATTGACAAAAACCTGACCAAACACACAGGAACTAACAGCTGGCCACAAACTGACCGAACACACAGAAACTGACCCACTGACCACAACCTGTCCGAACACACAGTAACTGACCTACTGACAACAACCTGACCAAACACACAGGAACTTAACAGCTGACAACAAACTGAACGAACACACAGAAACTGACCCACTGACCAGGAGCTGACCGAAAACACAGAAATTGACCCACTGACCATAATCTGACTGAACACGCAGAAGCAGAAACACTGACCACAACCTGACTTAACGCACAAAAACTGACCCACGGAACACAACCTGACCGATCACACAGAAACTGACCCACTGACCACAACCTGACCGAACACACAGAAACTGACCCGCTCACCAGAAGCTGACCGAAATCTCAGAATTTGATCCACTGAACACAAACCGACCCACTGAACACAACCTGACCGATCACACAGAAACTGACCCACTGAACACAACCTGACCGATCACACAGAAACTGACCCACTGACCGCAACCTGACCAAAAACACAGATACTGACCTACTGACCGCAACCTGTCCTAAAACACAGGAAATGACCCACTGACCACAAGCAGACCGAGCACACAGTAACTGACCCAATGAAAACAACCAGACCGAACACACAGAAACTGACCCGCTGACCAGGAGCAAACCAGAAACAGAGACATTGACCCACTGAACACAACCTAACTGATCACACAGAAACTGAACCACTGACCACAAACTGAACAAACACACACAAACTGACCCACTGAACAGAAAAATGACCACAAACACAGAAACTGCCCCACTGAACATAACCTGACCGAGCACACAGAATCTGACCCACTCACAACATCCTGACCGAACACACAGAAACAGAACCAATGACCACAACCTGACCGAGCACACAAACTGACGCACTGACCACGGTCTGACAAAACACACAGAAACAGACCCACTGACCACAACATCACCAAACACACAGAAACTGACCCATTGACCACAGCCTGACAAAACACACAGAAGCTGACCCACTTTCCACAATCTGACCAAACACTCAAAATCTGATGCACTTACTGCATCCTGACCGAGCACACAGATACTGACACACTGACCACAAGCTGACCGCACAAACAGAAACTGACCCACTGACCACAAATTTTCCGAAAACAAAGAAACTGACCCACTGTCCACAACCGGACCGAACACACAGAAACTGACCCACAGACCACAATCTGACCGACAAAAACAGAAACTGACATCCTGAACACCAGATGAACGAACACACAGAAACTGATCCACTTACCACAAACTCTCCGAATTCACAGAAACAGTCCCACTGACCACAACCTTAACAAACACACAGACACAAACACACAGAAACTGAAACACTGAACTCCAGCTGAGCGATCACACAGAAACAGACACACTGACCACAACTTGACCAGACACAAAGACACTGACCCACTGACCACAACCTGACCAAACACACAGAAACTGACCCACTGAGCACAACCAGACCGAATACACAGAAACTGACCCACTGACCACAACCTGACCAAACACAAAGACACTGCCCCACTGACCACAACCTGACCGAACACACAGAAACTGACCCACTGAGCACAACCAGACCGAACACACAGAAACAGACCCACTGACCACAATGTGACCGAACACACTGAGACTGACCCACTGACCACAACCTGTACGAAAACACAGAAACTGATCCACTGACCACAAACAGACCGAGCACACCGTAACAGGCATACTGAACACCACCTGACCGAACACACAGAAACTGACCCACTGGCCAGAAGCTGACCGAACACACAGAAACTGACCCACTGGCCACAACCTGGCCAAACAGACAGAAACTGACCCACAGACGGCAACATGACTGAGCACACAGGAACTGACCCACTGACCACAACCAGACTGAGCACACAGTAAGTGACCCAATGAACACAACCTGACCGAACACACAGAAACTGACCCGCTGACCAGAATCTGTCCAGAAACGGAGAAATTCACCCACTGCACACAACCTAACTGTTCACACAGGAACTGACCCACTGACCACAAACTGAACAAACACACAGAAACGGATCCACTGACCAGAAAGTATACGAACACACAGAAACTGACATGTTGACCACAACCTGACCGAACACACAGAATCTGACCCATTAACAACAACCTGACCGAACCCACTGACCACAATCTGATCGAACACACACAAAATGACCCACTGACCACAAGTCGACCGAGCACAAAGAAATTGTGCCATTGACTACAACCTGACCGAGCACACAGTAACTGACAGACTGAACACAACCTGACCGAGAACACAGAAAAGGAAACACTGACCACTACCTGTCCGAACACATAGAAATTAATCCACAGACTGCAGCCAGACAGAACACACTGATACTGACACATTGACCACAGCCTGACCAATCACACAGTAACTGATCCACTGACCACAACCTGTCCGTACACACAGAAACTGATCCACTGACCACAAACTGAACGAACACACAGAAACTGATATGTTGACCACAATCTGACCTAACATAGCGTATCTGACCCACAGACCACAACTTGACCGAACACACAGAAACTGACCCACTGACCACAATCTGAACAAACACACAGAAACTGACCCAATGAGCACAACCTGTCCGAACACGCAGAAGCTGACCCACAGATTACTACCAGACTGAACGCACAGAAGCTGACCCACTGACCACAACCTGACCGATTACACGCAAACTGAACAACTGACCACAAGTCGACCGAGCAGAATGAAACTGAGCCATTGACCACAATCTGACCGAGCACAAATAAACTGAGCCATTGACCAGGACCTCACCGAGCACACAGTAACTGACATACTGAAAACAACCTGACCGAGCACACAGAAACAGACCAACTGATCACTACCTGTCCGAACACATAGAAACTGACCCACAAATTACAACCAGACAGAACACACTGATGCTGACCAACTGACCATAACCCGACCGAACACACAGTAACTAATCCCCTGACCACAACCTGTCCGAAAACACAGAAACTGAACCACTGACCAAAAACTGCACGAGAACACAGAAACTGAACTATTGACCACAACCTGACCGAACACACAGAAGCTGACCCACTTACCACAAACTGACCGACACACACAAACTGAGCCACTGACCACAGGGTAAACGAGCACACAGAAGCTGACCCATTGACCACAGCCTGACCATAAACACAGAAACTGACCCAATGTCCAAAATCTGACCAAAGACACATAAACTGACCCACTGACCACAACGTGACCAAACACACAGAAACTGACGCATTGAAAACAAACTGACTGAACACAATGGAACTGACCCACTGTCCACAACCTAACTGAACACACAGAAACTGATCCACTGACCACAACTTGTCCGAAAACACAGAAACTGACCCACTGACCTCAAAAAGACCGAGCACACAGTAACTGACCCACTGAACACAACCTGACCAAACACACAGAAACTGACCCGCTGACCAGAAGCTGACCGAAAAAACAGAAATTGACCCACTGACTACATCCTGACTAAACACGCATAAGCTGAAACACTGACCAGAACCTGACCGAACATCCAGAAAATGATCCACTTACCACAACCTGACTGAACAAAAAGAAACTGACGCACTGATCACAAGCTGACAGATCTCACAGAAACTGACCCAGTGACCACAACCAGACCGAGCACACAGAAACTGACCCACTGCCCACAACCTGACCAAACAGACAGAAACTGACCCACAGACGACAACATGACTGAACGCACAGAAACTGATCCACTGACCACAACCAGACCGAGCACACAGTAAGTGACCCAATGAACACAACCTTACCGAACACACAGAAACTGACCCGCTGACCAGAAGTTGACCGGAAACAGAGAAATTGACCCACTGCACACATCCTAACTGATCACACAGAAACTGACCCACTGACCACAAACTGAACAAACACACAGAAACTCATCCACTGACAACAAACTGAACGAACACACAAAAACTGACTTGTTGACCTCAACCTGACCGAACACACAGAAACTGACCCACTAACAATAACCTGACCGAACACACACAAACTGACCCACAGACCACAACCTGACCATACACACAGAAACTGACCCACTGACCACAGCCTGAGCGAAAGCACAGAAACTGTCCCACTGACCACAAACTGAACAAACATAAATAAATAACCCACTGGCCACAATTTGACCGAACACACAGAAACTGACCCACTGACCACAACCTGAACAAACACACAGAAACTGACCCAATGAACACAACCTGTCCGAACACGCAGAAACTGATCCACAGACTACAAACAGACCGAACACACACAAGCAGTCCCACTGACCACAACCTGATCGAACACACGCAAACTGACCCACTGACCACAAGTCGACCGAGCACAAAGAAACTGAGCCATTGACCACCACCTGACCGAGCACAAAGTAACTGACTGACTGAACACAACCTGACCGAGCAAACAGAAACAGGCCCACTCACCACTGCCTGTCCGAACATATAGAAACTGACCCACAGACTACAACCAGGCAGAACACACTGATACTGACCCACTGACCACAAACTGACCGATCACACAGTAACTAATCCACTGACCACAACCTGTCCATCACACAGAAATTGAACCACTGACCACAAACAGAGCGAGAACACAGAAGCTAAACTATTGACCACAACCTGACAGAACACACAGAAACTGAACTACTGACCACAGCCTGACCGAACACACACAAACTGATCCACTGACCACAAGGTGAACGAGCACACAGAAACTGACACATTGACGACAGCCTGACCAAACACACAGAAACTGACTCAATGTGCAAATACTGACTGAGCACACAGAAACTGACCCACTGACCACAACCTAACTGAACACACAGATACTGACCCACTGACCACAACCTGTCCGAAAACACAGAAACTTACCCACTGACCTCAAAAAACCGATCACACAGTAACTGACCCACTGAACACTACCTGACCAAACACACAGAAACTGAACCAATGACCACAACCTGAATGAACACGCAGAAATTGACCCACTGACCATAACATGACAGAACACACAGAAACTGACCCACTGATGACAAAGTCTCCGAAAACAAAGAAACTGACCCACTGACCACAACCTCTCCGAACACACAGAAATTGACCCACTCAAAAGAATCTGTCCGAACACACAGAAACTGACCCACAGACCACAACCTGTCCGAGCACACAGTAACTGACCCATTGAACACAAACTGACAGCACACACAAAAACTGACCCACTGACCACAACCTGACTGAACACGCAGAAACTGACCCACTGACCACAAACTGTACAAACACACAGAAACTGACCCACTGACCACATCCAGACCGAGCACACAGTAACTGATGCACTGAACACAAACTGACAGAACACACAAATGCTGACACACTGACCAAAACCTGACGGAACAAACAGAAACTGAACCACTGACCACAAACTGTGCGAAAACACAGAAACTGACACAATGACAACAACATGACCGAACACAAAGAAAATGACCCCGTGACCACAACCAGACCAAAAACAAAGACACTGACCCACTGCCCAAGCTTGTCGGCGCACACAGAAATTGACCCACTGACCACAACCTGTCCGAACACACAGTAACTGACCTACTGACAACAAACTGACCAAACACACAGGAACTTAACAGCTGACCATAAACTGAAAGAACACACAGAAACTGACCCACTGACCTCAAAAAGACAGAGCACACAATAATTGCCCCACTGAACACAACCTGACCGAACACACAGAGACTGACCCGCTGAACAGGAGCTGAACGAAAACACAGAAATTGAAGCACTGACCACAGCCTGACTGAACAGGCAGAAGCAGAAACACTGACCACAACCTGACCGAACACTCAGAAACTGATCCAGTGACCACAACCTGACTGAACGCACAAAAACTGACCCACTGAACACAAATTGACCGATCACACAGAAACTGACCCACAGACCACAACCTGACCGAACACAGAGGAAATGACCCGCTCACCAGAAGCTGACCGAAATCTCAGAACTTGATCCACTGAACACAAACCGACCCAGGACACAGTAACTGATCCACTGAACACAACTTGACCGAACACACCGAAACTGACCCAATGACCACAACCTGACCAAAAACACAGATACTGACCTACTGACCACAACCTGTCCGTAAACACAGGAAATGACACACTGACCACAACCATACCGAGCACACAGTAAGTGACCCAATGAACACAACCTGACCGAACACACAGAAACTGACCCGCTGACAAGAAGCTGACCGTATACAGAGAAATTGACCCACTGAACACAACCTAACTGATCACACAGAAACTGACCCACTGACCACAAACTGAAGAAACACACAGAAGCTGATCCACTGACCACAATCTGAACGAACACACAGAAACTGACATGTTGACCGCAATCTGACCGAACATAGCTTATCTGACACATAGACCGCAACCTGACTGAACACACAGAAACTGACGCACTGACCACAGCCTGAGCGAAAGCACAGAAACTGTCCCAGTGACCACAACCTGAACAAACACAAATAAATAACCCAATGACCACAATCTGACCGAACACACAGAAACTGACCCACTGACCACAACATGAACAAACACACAGAAACTGACCCAATGAAAACAACCTGTCCGAACACACTGATGCTGACCCACAGATTACTACCAGGCTGAACGCACAGAAGCTGACCCACTGACCACAACCAGACTGAACACACACAAACTGCCCCACTGACCACATGTCGACCGATCACAAAGAAACTGATCCATTGACCACAACCTGACCGAGCTCAAATCAACTGAGCCATTGACCACAACCTGACCGAGCACACAGTAACTGACAGACTGAACACAACCTGACCGAGCACACAGAAACTGACCAACTGACCACTACCTGTCCGAATACATAGGAACTGAACCACAGATTACAACCAGACAGAACACACTGATACTGACCAACTCACCACAACCTGCCCGATCACACAGTAACTAATCCACTGACCACAACCTGTCCGAACACACAGAAACTGAACCACTGACCAAAAACTGCGTGAGAACACAAAAACTGAACCACTGACCACAACCTGACCAAACACACAGAAGCTGACCCACTTACCAAAACCTGACCGAACACACACAAACTGACCCACTGACCACAAGGTGAACGAACACACAGAAGCTGACCCATTGACCACAGCCTGACCAAAAACACAGAAACTGAACCAATGTCCAAAATCTGACCAAACACACATAAACTGACCCACTGACCACAACGTGACCGAACACACAGAAAGTGACACATTGAAATCAAACTGACTGAACACACAGAAACTGACCCACTGTCCACAAACTAACTGAACACACAGTAACTGACCCACTGACCACAACCTGACCGAACACACAGAAACTGATCCACTGACCACAACTTGTCCGAAAACAAAAAACTGACCCACTGACCTCAAAAAGACCGAGCACACAGTAACTGACCCACTGAACACAACCTGACCGAACACACAGAAACTGACCCGCTGACCAGAAGCTGACCGATAAAACAGAAATTGACCCACTGACCACATCCTGACTGAACACGCAGAAGCTGAAACACTGACCCGAACCTGACCGAACACCCAGAAAATTATCCACTTACCACAACCTGACTGAACACAGAGAAACTGACCCACTGACCAAAAGCTGACCGAACACACAGAAACTGACCCTCTGAACACAACCTGACAGATCACACAGAAACTGACCCAGTACCAGAACCTGACGAACACCCAGAAACTGACCCGCTCACCAGTAGGTGACCAAAAACACAGAAATTGACTCACTGAACACAAACAGACCGAGGACACAGCAACTGATCCTCTGAACACAACCTGACCAAACACACAGAAACTGAGCCACTGACCACGACCTGAACAAAGACACAGAAACTGACCCACTGACCACAACCTGTCCAAAAACACAGGAACTGACACACTGAACACAAGGCCGAGTAAACAGTAATTGAACCAATGAACATAACCTGACCGAATACACAGAAACTGACCCGCTGACCAGGAGCAAACCAGAAACAGAGACATTGACCCACTGAACACAACCTAACTGATCACACAGAAACTGACCCACTGACCACAAACTGAACAAACACACAGAAAATGACCCACTGAACATAACCTGACCGAGCATACAGAAACTGCCCCACTGAACACAACCTGACCGAGCACACAGAATCTGACCCAGTAACAACATCCTGACCGAACACACAGAAACAGAACCAATGACCACAACCTGACCGAGCATACAGAAACTGACCCACTGACAACAAGCTGACCGAGCACACAAACTGACGCACTGACCACGGTCTGACAAAACACACAGAAACAGACCCACTGACCACAACATCACCAAACACACAGAAACTGACCCATTGACCACAGCCTGACAAAACACACAGAAGCTGACCCACTTTCCACAATCTGACCAAACACTCAAAATCTGATGCACTTACTGCATCCTGACCGAGCACACAGATACTGACACACTGACCACAAGTTGACCGAACAAACAGAAACTGACCCACTGACCACAAATTTTCCGAAAACAAAGAAACTGACCCACTGACCACAACCTGACCGAACACACAGAAACTGACCCACAGACCACAATCTGACCGACAAAAACAGAAACTGACACACTGAACACCAGCTGAATGAACACACAGAAACTGATCCACTTACCACAAACACTCCGAATTCACAGAAACAGTCCCACTGACCACAACCTGAACAAACACACAGATACAAACACACAGAAACTGAAACACTGAACGCCAGCTGAGCGATCACACAGAAACAGACACACTGACCACAACCTAATGAACACACAAAATCTGAACCACTGACCACAACCTGAC
This sequence comes from Somniosus microcephalus, assembly GCF_052327205.1. Lineage (NCBI taxonomy): Eukaryota > Metazoa > Chordata > Chondrichthyes > Squaliformes > Somniosidae > Somniosus > Somniosus microcephalus. Next base: position 32,564,672 of record NW_028225184.1, read on the forward strand.
AGAAAACACAGAAACTGACCAGTGACCAGAAGTTCACCGAGCCCACAGAAATTGAACCACTGACCACAACATGACCGAAGACACAGAAACTGACCCACTGAACAGAAAAATGAACGCAAACACAGAAATTGACCCACTGAACATATCCTGACCGAGCATACAGAAACTGCCCTACTGAACACAACCTGACCAAGCACACAGAAACAGGCCCACTGTCCACAACCTGACCGAACACACAGAAACTAAACCACTGAACACAACCTCAACGAACACACAGAAGCTGACCCACTTCCCACAATCTAACCAAACACACAAAATCTGACGCAGCTACCACATCCTGACCGAGCAAACAGAAACTGACACACTGACCACAAACTGACCGAACAAACAGAAACTGCACCACTGACCACAAACTTTCCGAAAACAAGGAAACTGACTGTGGTGTTTATTCTTGTTTTGTAAGAAGCATTGTAATTGGTTGCCTGTTTCCTGCCTTGAGATATATGCTGCAAACTCATTGGTAGTTGATGTCATGTGATTTGTGGTGGCCATCTTAAATTCAGTTCTCTACAGCCTTGGTTGGGACTGGGTGTTGAAGATGTGCTGTTGGGTTTTAAGGTTAATAAAGACTAGATTTAGAAAGGCAAATCTACTCTTAATTTCGATTTATTAACCTTTTGTTAGAATGGAGCGATATCTTCAACTGGAATGATTTAATGCTGACCCTAATTCTGCAGGAGTGGATGATAAAGGGAAACACTGGTATCGTACATTTAAAAACTTTTTGGGTGTGTTGGATCAAGAGTCTCTACATAAGTTGAATATACTGATCAACTACATTGCTCCGGATGTGTATAAGTATATCTTGGACTGTGAAACTTACGAATTGGCTATTGCTACATTGGAAAAGTTTTTTATTAAACCAAAGAATGAGGTATTTGCACGTCACCTTCTAACTGCTCGTAGGTAGCAGGTGGGAGAATCTTTGGATACTTATTTACAAGCACTTCGGCGCCTTGGTGCTAACTGTAATTATAATGCTGTGTCGGCAGAAGAATATAAGGAAGAATCGGTACGGGATGCTTTTATTAATGGATTACTGTCTAGATCAATTCGTCAGCGGTTATTAGAAAATAAGACTTTGGATCTGAAGAGTGCTTTTGAGCAAGCCTCTACATTGGATTTGGCTCAGAGAAGTTCGGATTCTTACGCTCTTTTTAATCGGCCTGCGACTGTGGTTTTGGCAGTTCCGGATGAAAAGGAATTATGTGGACTTAATAGGAGTGGTTTACCAGATTCTGAAACAGTTTCTACTTTGGCTGCTGTTGCCTCTAGGATTCAGAAGTGTTATTTTTGTGGGAACGTCCGGCACCCTCGTCTGAAGTGTCCTGCTCGGGAGGCTGTGTGCAGTAAATGCGGCAAGAGAGGTCATTACGCATGTGTTTGTAAATCAATTGCCTCTTTTGCGACTATTCAGCCTTTAGATAGGGCGTTTATTGCATCAGTTTCTGCTGCCTTTTCTCATGGCCTAAACAAAGCTATAGTTACGGCCCAAGTTAATGGGTTAGAAGTGAAGGCCCTTATAGATACGGGCAGTACCGAGAGATTTATAATCTTCAGTTTGCGAAGGAGAAGCGTTTGAAAATTTCACCTGTTACTTTTCAGGTGTGTATGGCTCAGACGACTCTCACTTCACAAGTAGCTGGTTGTTGCCTTGTGAAATTAATTATTCTAGGTAATACGTATACTGATACACGCCTATCTGTTTTGCCTAATCTTTGTGCGGATATTTTGATTGGTCATGATGTGCTTCAATTACACGAGTCTCTCAGTCTTTCTTTTGGAGGAACTAAGCCACCTTTATCTATTTGTGGATTAACTTCTTTATCTATTTCTCCATTCTCACTTTTTTCCAATATGATGCCGGATTGTAAGCCAATTGCTACCAAGTCAAGAAGTTATAGCAGTCAGGATAAAGAATTTATTAATTCTGAAGTTCAACGTCGTTTATTGTAAGGAGTCATTGAACCTAGTTGTTCACCCTGGCGGGCACAGGTGGTTGTCACCACTAACGAGAGACATAAGAAACGAATGGTGATAGACTACTCTCAAACTATTAACAGGTATACTCAATTAGATGCGTACCCTTTGCCTAAGATTGATGAGCTTATCAACAAAGTAACTCAGTATACGGTTTTTAGCACTATTGACCTAAAGAGTGCTTATCATCAGATTCCTAATGTTAAGAGGGATCAACCATATACGGCCTTTGAGGCTGGCAGAAAGCTGTATCAGTTTTGCCGAGTACCATTTGGTGTTACTAATGGTGTTGCCTGTTTTCAACGGGCAATGGATGCTTTTATAAGTGAAAACTCTCTATCTGACACCTTTTCATATTTAGATGACATCACGGTGTGTGGCAAATCAAGGGTGGAGCATGATTCTAATTTAGAAAGATTCCTTCAAGCTGCGGAAAAAGTTGGTTTAACTTTCAATAAAGAGAAGTGCATCTTTTTGACCACTGAGGTAAAGCTACTGGGGTGTATTATCTCGGGAAACAAGATTAAACCAGATCCAGAACGCCTGCGACCATTGATTGATTTACCTTGTCCTACTAATTCTAAAGCTTTGCAACGAGTTCACAGAAATCACAGAAACCCCACAGTGCAGATAGAGGCCATTTCGGCCCATCGAGCCTGCACCGACACATATCCCACCCGATCCCCGTAACCCCTACACCAACACATATCCCACCCTATCCCTGTAACCCCACGTATTTAATCCCCCTAACACTAAGGGTCAATTTATCATAGCCAATCAACCTAACCTGCACATCTTTGGACTGTGGGAGGAAACCAGAGCACCCGGAGAAAACCCACGCACACATGGGGAGAATGTGCAAACTCCACACAGACAGTCGCCCGAGGTCGGACTCGAACCCGGGTCTCTGGCGCTGTGAGGCGACAATGCTAACCACTATGCCACCGTGAGTTGTTGGACTGTTTTCTTATTATTCTAATTGGATTGCAAACTTTCCGCAGAAGATCCGGCCCCTTATTCGGGTTACGACATAACCTCTATCATGGGAGGCCAGGACGTGTTTTGATAATTTCCAAAAGGATATCCTTGGAGCAGTTGTGCATTCTATTGATGAGCAGGTGCCCTTTGTGATTGAGACGGATGCTTCCGATTTTGCAATTGGGGCTAATCTGAACCAAAATGGAAAACCTGTGGCCTTTTTCTCACGTACTTTGAACAATAGTGAGAAAAGACACTCCTCAATAGAGAAAGAGGCGTATGCAATAGGAGAAGCACTGCGTAACTGGAGACATTATTTGTCGGGGCGACATTTTACATTGGTAACTGACCAAAAATCTGTGTCTTTTAAGTTTGATGTCAAACATTTTGGAAAGATCAAGAATGATAATATAATGAGGTGGAGGATTGAGTTGGCATGTTACCATTTTGATATAGTTTACTGTCCGGGGAAGGGTAATGTTGCTGCTGATGCACTGTCAAGGGCTTATTGTTCTGTGATTCACGGAGATACGCTTATTAATCTTCATCATGCTTTATGCCATCCTGGTGTTACGAGGATGATACAGTTTGTACGCAGTAAGAATTTGCCCTTTTCCGTTGAAGACGTCAAGCGGATGACTTCATCATGTTCTATCTGTGCTCGGTGTAAACCGAATTTCTTTAAGCCTCAACGAGATCATCTTATAAAGGCTACTTCTCCTTTTGAACGTTTGAGCGTTGATTTTAAGGGGCCTCTTCCTTCAACGACTCAGAATCGATATATATTTACTGTTGTGGATGAGTTTTCAAGGTTCCCTTTTGCTTTTCCTTGCGCAGATGTATCAGCTGCTACAGTTATCAAATGTCTGACTCAAATGTTGTCATCTTTGGGATGCCTGCGTATATCCATTCGGATCAGGGAAGTTCTTTTATGTCTTCCCAGTTGAAGGAATGCCTCCAGAGTCGGGGAATCTCTACTAGTCGGACTACCCCGTATAATCCCCAGGGTAATGGACAGTGCGAACGATATAATGGGGTGATCTGGAAGGCAGTTATGTTGGCTTTGACATCCCGGAACCTTAAGAATACACAGTGGGAAATGGTATTGCCTGATGCCCTGCATTCCATTAGATCATTGCTTTCAACGGCTCCTAATGTGACACCCCATGAAAGGCTCTTTCACTATCTGCGGAGATCTACTACGGGATATTCGGTACCTTCATGGCTTACTATGCAGGGACCTGTGTTGCTTCGACGCCATGTGAGATTGTCAAAATATGATACTTTAGTGGAGGAGGTGGAGCTGTTGGAGGCAAATTCCCAATATGCTCATATTCGATTCCAAGATGGGAAAGAAAGTACTGTTTCAATTAAAGACTTGGCTCATTGTGGTGGCCAGCCCTCTTCTGAGGATATTAACAATAGTCATGATTCAGTTAATGTGGATGCCGTCACAGATACTACGAATATTTCCAATCCTATTGCCGATAATTATAACTCTATTAGTCAACCCTCGATGGATGTTCATGACCGTCCCAGTTTACATTCTGATGGGATTTCCAATCCGGAAACCGTTGGTAATCGGGATATGGATAGCCTTCCTGCAGAAGATACCTCCGTGTCTCCTGGTGTGGGAGGGCAAGGAATTTCACCAAGGTTAAGAAGGTTGACACGAACAAGATATCCGGTCGACCGATTGAAAATGGACTTTTAAAATAATTTGATAGTAATGTTTTAAAATTGTTGAAATATTATATTTGTATTGTTTTAGTTATAAATGATTAATTATAAATTGTAAAGGCTACCTAGGTTGGAGTATGTTTTAAAAGGAGGGGTGAATGTGGTGATTATTCTTGTTTTGTAAGAAGCATAGTAATTGGTTGCCTGTTTCCTGCCTTGAGATAAATGCTGTAAACTCATTGGTAGTTGAAGTCATGTGATTTGTGGTGACCATCTTAAATTCAGTTCTCTACAGCCTTGGTTGGGACTGGGTGTTGAAGATGTGCTGCTGGGTTTTTAAGGTTAATAAAGCCTAGATTTAGATAGGCAAATCTACTCTTTATTTCACTGACCCACTGACATCAACCTGGCCGAACACACAGAAACTGACCCATTGAAAACAACCTGACCAAACACACAAAATCTGACGCACTTACCACATCTTGACCGAGCACGCAGAAACTGACACACTGACCACAAGCTGACCGAACAAACAGAAACTGAACCACTAACCACAAACTTTCCGAAAATAAAGAAACTGACGCACTGACCACAACCTGACCGAACACACAGAAACAGACCCAATGACCACAACCTGACCGAGCATACAGAAACTGACCCATTGTCCACAACCTGACCGAACACACAGAAACTGACCCACTGACCACAACCTCACCGAACACTCGGAAACTGACCCACTGACCACAGCCTGACCAAACACACAGAAACTGACCCAATGACCACAACCTGACCGAGCATACAGAAACTGACCCACTGTCCACATCCTGACTGAACAAACAGAAACTGACCGACTTACCACAAAACTTTCCGAAAACAAAGAAACTGACCCGCTGACCACAACCTGACCGAGCACACAGTAAGTGACCCAATGAACACAACATGACCGAACACTCAGAAACTGACCCGCTGACCAGAATCTGAACGGAAACGGAAAAATACACCCACTGCACACAGCCTAACTGATCACACAGGACCTGACCCACTGACCACAAACTGAAAAAACACACAGAAACGGATCCACTGACCAGAAAGTGAACGAACACACAGAAACTGACATGTTGACCACAACCTGACCGAACACACAGAATCTGACCCACTAACAACAACCTGACCGAACACTCAGAAACTGACCCACAGACCACAACCTGACCGCACACAAAGAAACTGACCCACTGACCACAGCCTGAGCAAAAGCACAGAAACTGTTCCACTGACCACAACCTGAACAAACACAAATAAATAACCCACTGACCACAATCTGATCGAACACACACAAACTGACCCACTGACCACAAGTCGACCGAGCACAAAGAAACTGAGCCATTGACTACAACCTGACCGAGCACACAGTAACTGACAGACTGAACACAACCTGACCGAGCACACAGAAAAGGAAACACTGACCACTACCTGTCCGAACACATAGAAACCGATCCACAGACTACAGCCAGACAGAACACACTGATACTGACCCATTGACCATAGCCTGACCAATCACACAGTAACTGATCCACTGACCACAACCTGTCCGAAAACACAGAAACTGAACCACTGACCACAACGTGACTGAACACACAGAAACTGACGCATTGAAAACAAACTGACTGAACACACAGAAGCTGACCCACTGACCACAACCTAACTGAACACACAAAATCTGAACCACTGACCACAACCAGGCAGAAAACACAGAAATTGTCCCACTGAACACAACCTGACCGAGCACACAGAAACTGACCCACTGTCCACAACCTGACCGAACACACAGAAACTGACACACTGACCACAAGCTGACCGAACCATCAGAAACTGACCCACTGAACACAACCTGACCAAACACAAAGACACTGACCCACTGACCACAAATTGACTGAACACACAGCAATTGACCGACTGACCACAGCATCTCCGAGCACACAGAAGCTGACCCACTGCTCACAAGAAGTACGAGCACACAGGAAATGATCCAGTGAACACAACCTGACCGAACACACAGAAACTGATACAATGACCACAACCTGACCGAACCTTCCGAAACTGACCCACTGACCACAAACAGACTGAGCACACAGTAACAGACATAATGAACACCACCTGACCGAACACACAGAAACTGAACCGCTGGCCAGAAGCTGACCGAACACACAGAAACTGACCAACTGAAAACAACCGGACCGAACACACAGAAAGTGACCCACTGGCCACAACCTGACCAAACAGACAGAAACTGACCCACAGACGACAACATGACTGAACACACAGGAACTGACCCACTGACCACAACATGACCGAACACACAGTAAGTGAGTCAATGAAAACAGCCTGACCGAACACACAGAAACTGACCCGCTGACCAGAAGCTGAACGGAAACAGAGAAATTGACCCACTGCACACAATCTAACTGATCACAAAGAAACTGACCGATTGACTACAAACTGAACAAACACACAGAAAAGGATCCACTGACCAGAAAGTGAACGAACACACAGAAACTGACATGTTGACCACAACCTGACCGAACACACAGAATCTGACCCACTAACAACAACCTGACCGAACACACAGAAACTGACCCACAGACCACAACCTGACCGTACACACAGAAACTGACCCACTGACCACAGCCTGAGTGAAAGCACAGAAACTGTCCCACTGACCACAACCTGAACAAACACAAATAAATAACCCACTGACCACAATCTGACCGAACACACACATACTGACCCACTGACCACAAGTCGACCGAGCACAAAGAAACTGACCCATTGACTACATCCTGACCGAGCACACAGTAACTGACAGACTGAACAAAAGTTGACCAAGCACATAGAAACGGACCCACTGGCCACAACCTGTCCGAACACATAGAACCTGATCCACAGAATACAACCAGACAGAACACACTGATACTGACCCAGTGACCGCAGCGAGACCGATCACACAGTAACTGATCCACTGACCACAACCTGTCCGAACACACAGAAACTGAACCACTGACCACAAGGTGAACGAGCACACATAAACTGACCCATTGATCACAACCTGACCAAACACACAGAATATGACCCAGTGTCCAAAATCTGACCAAACACACATAAACTGACCCACTGCCCACAACGTGACTGAACACACAGGAACTGACGCATTGAAAACAAACTGACTGAACACATAGAAACTGAGCCACTGACCACAACCTAACTGAACACACAGAATCTGACCCACTGACCACAACCTGACAGAAAACACAGAAATTGACCACTGACCAGAAATTCACCGAGCCCACAGAAATTGAACCACTGACCACAACCTGACCGAACACACAGAAACTGAACCACTGAACACAACCTGACCGAGCACACAGAAACTGACCACTGACCACAAACTGACCGAACACACAGAAGCAGACCCAATGACCACAACCTGACCGAGCACACAGAAACTGACTGACTGACCACAAGCTGACCGAACAAACAGAAACTGACCCAATAACCACACACTTTCCGGAAACAAAGGAACTGACCCACTGACCACAACCTGACCAAACGCACAGAAACTGAACCACTGAAATCAACCTGACCAAACACACCGAAACTGTCCCACAGACCACAATCTGACCGAAAACACAGAAACTGACACACTGAACACCAGCTGAACGAACACACAGAAACTGACCCACTGACCCCAAACTCTCCGAATTCACAGAATCTGTCCCACTGACCACAACCTGAACATACACACAGGCCCGAACAAAAAGAAACAGACACACTGAACACCAGCTGAACGTTCACACAGAAACAGACACACTGACCACAATCTCTCCGAAAACAAAGCAACTGACCCACTGACCACAACCTGATCAAACCATCAGAAACTGACCAACTGACCAGCAGCTGTCCGAATACACAGAAACTGTACCAATGACCACAACCTGACTGAACACACAGAAACTGACCCACTGAACACAACCTGACCAAACACAAAGACACTGACCCACTGACGACAACCTGACCGAGCACACAATAACTGACGCACTGAACACAACATGAGCAAACACACAAAAACTGACCCACTGACCACAACCTGACTGAACACACAGTAATTGACCGACTAAACACAGCATCTCCGAGCACACATAAACTGACCCACTGACCACAAGCAGTACGAGCACACCGAAACTGATCCAGCGAACACAACCTGACCGAACACACAGAAACTGATACAATGACCACAACATGACCGAACCACCAGAAACTGACCCACTGACCACCAGTTGTCCGAATACACAGAAACTGAACCAACAATCACATCCTGACTGAACACACAGAAACTGACGCACTGAACACATCCTGACCTAACACAAAGAAACTGACCCACTGACCACAACCTGACCACACTCAGAGAAACTGACCCAATGACCACAACCTTTCCGAACACACAGAAACTGACCCACTGACCACAACCAGACTGAACATGCAGAAGCTGAACAACTGACCACAATCTGACCGAACACACAATAACTGATCCACTGACCACAATCTGACTGAACACATAGAAACTGACCCACTGACCAAAAGCTGACCGAACACATAGCAACTGACCCACTGACCACAAACTGAGCGAAAGCACAGAAACTTTCCCACTGACCACAACCTGACCGAACACACAGAAACTGACCCACTGACCAAAAGCTGACCGAACACAGTGAAGCTGACCCACTGGCCAAAATCTGAACAAACACACAGAAACTGACCCAATGACCACATCCTGTCCAAACACGCAGAAACCGACACAAAGACTACAAACATACCAAACACACAGAAGCTGACCCACTGACCACAACCTGACTGAACACTAACAAACTGACACACTGACCACAAGGTGAACGAACGCAAATAAACTGACCCACTGACCACAACCTGACCGGTCACACATCAACCGACCCACTGACCAAACCTGACTGATCACACAGTAACTAATCCACTGACCACAACCTGACCGAACACACAGAAACTGAACCACTGACATTAACATGACAGATCACACAGAAACTGAACCACTGATGACGAACTCTCCGAAAACAAAGAAACTGACCCACTGACCACAACCTGTCCAAACACACAGAAAATGACGAACTCAACAGAATCTGTCCGAACACACAGAAACTTACCCACAGGCCACAACCTGTCCGAGCACACAGTAACTGACCCACTGAACACAAACTGACGGAACACACAAAAACTGACCCACTGACAACAACCTGACTGAACACACAGAAATTGACCCAATGAAAACAACCTGACCGATCACACAGAAACTGACCCACGGACTACAACCTGACCGAGCACACATAAACTGACCAACTGAACACAAATAGACCTAGGACACAGCAACTGATTCAATGAACACAACCTGACAGAACACACAGAAACTGACCCACTGATCACAACCTGAGCAAAGACACAGAAACTGACGCACTGACCACAACCTGTCCGAAATCACAGGAACTGACCCACTGACCGTAAACAGAACGAGCACACAGTAAGTACCCCAATGAGGACATCATGATCGAACACACAGAAACTGACCTGCTGACAAGAAGATGAGTGTAAAGAGATAAATTGACCCACTGAACACAACCTAACTGATCACACAGAAACTGACCAAGTGACCAAAAACCGAACAAACACACAGAAACTGATGCACTGACCACAAACTGAACGAACACACAGAAACTGACCCACTGAACACAGCCTGAGCGAATGCACAGAAACTGTCCCACTGACCACAACCTGAACAAAGACAAATAAATAACCCACTGACCACAATCTCACCGAACACAAAGAAACTTACCCATGACCACTACCTGAACAAACACACAGAAACTGACTCATTGAACACAAACTGCCAAACACGCAGAAACTGACCCACAGACTACAACCAGACCGAACACACAGAAGCTGCCCCACTGACCACAACCTGACCGAACACACACAAACTGACGCACTGACCACAAGTCTACCGAGCACAAAGTATCTGTGCCATTGACCACAACCTGACCGAGCACACAGTAACTGACAGACTGAACACAACCTGAACGAGCATTCAGAAACAGACCCACTGACCACTACCTGTCTGAACACATAGAAACTGACCCACAGACAACAACCAGACAGAACACACTCATACTGACCACTGACCACAACCTGACCGATCACACAGTACTGATCCACTGACCACAACCTGTCCAAACACACAGAAACGGAACCACTGACCACAAACTGAGCGAGAAAACAGAAACTGAACTACTGACCACAACCTGACCGAGCACAAAGAAGCTGACCCACTTACCACAACCTGACCGTACACACATGAACTGACCCACTGACCACAAGGGGAACGAGCACACACAACCGGATGGAGCACAGAGACACTGACCCACTTACCACAAACTGAACGATCAGACAGTAACAGATCCACTGACCACAACCTATCCGAACACACAGAAACTGAACCACTGACCACAACCTAACAGAACAAACAGAAACTGAACCACTGATCATAACATGGCAGAACACGCAGAAACTGACCGGCTGACGACCAGCTCTCCGAAAACAAAGAAAATGACCCACTGACCACAACCTGTCCGAACACACAGGAACTGACCCACTGAACACAACATGACCGAACACACAAAAACTGACTCACTGATGTCAACCTGACTGAAAACACAGAAACTGACCCACTGACCACACCCTATCCGAACACACAAAAACTGACCCACTGACCACAAGCAGTACGAGCACACAGAAACGGATCCAGTGAACACAACCTGACCGAACCACCAGAAACTGACCCACTGACCACCAGTTGTCCGAATACACAGAAACTGAACCAACAACCACATCCTGACTGAACACACAGAAACTGACCCACTGAACACATCCTGACCTAACACAAAGAAACTGACACACTGACCACAACCTGACCACACTCAGAGAAACTGACCCAATGACCACAACCTTTCCAAACACACAGAAACTGACCCACTGACCACAACCAGACTGAACATGCAGAAGCTGAACCACTGACCACAATCTGACCGAACGCACAATAACTGATCCACTGACCACAATCTGACTGAACAGACAGAAGCTGACCCACTGACCAAAAGCTGACCGAACACAGTGAAACTGACCCACTGGCCACAACCTGAACAAACACACAGAAACTGACCCAATGACCACATTCTGTCCAAACACGCAGAATCTGACACAAAGACTACAAACATACCAAACACACAGAAGCTGACCCACTGGCCACAACCTGACTGAACACTAACAAACTGACACACTGACCAAAAGGTGAACGAGCGCAAATAAGCTGACCCATTGACCACAAACTGACCGGTCACACAGTAACTGACCCACTGACCAAACCTGACCGATCACACAGTAACTAATCCACTGACCACAACCTGACCGAACACACAGTAATTGACCGACTAAACACAGCATCTCCGAGCACACATAAACTGACCCACTGACCACAATCTGACCGAATGCACAATAACTGATCCACTGACCACAATCTGAATGAACACACAGAAACTGACCCACTGACCACAAGCAGTACGAGCACACAGAAACTGATGCAGTGAACACAACCTGACCGAACACACAGAAACTGATACAATGACCACAACATGACCGAACCACCAGAAACTGAACCACTGACCACCAGTTGTCCGAATACACAGAAACTGAACCAATAACCACATCCTGACTGAACACACAGAATCTGACCCACTGAACACATTAAGACCTAACACAAAGAAACTGACCCACTGATCACAACCTGACGACACTCAGAGAAACTGACCCAATGACCACAACCTTTCCAAACACACAGAAACTGACCCACTGAGCACAACAAGACTGAACATGCAGAAGCTGAACCACTGACCACAATCTGACCGAACACACAATAACTGATCCACTAACCACCATCTGACTGAACACACAGAAACTGACCAACTGACCAAAAGCTGACCAAACAGATAGAAACTGACCCACTGACGACAGCCTGAGCGAAAGCACAGAAACTTTCCCACTGACCACAACCTGACCGAACACACAGAAACTGACCTACTGTCCAAAAGCTGACCGAACACAGTGAAACTGACCCACTGGCCACAGCCTGAACAAACACACAGAAACTGACCGAATGATCACATCCTGTCCAAACACGCAGAAACAGACACAAAGACTACAAACATACCAAACACACAGAAGCTGACCCACTGACCACAACCTGACTGAACACGAACAAACTGACACACTGACCACAAGGTGAACGAGCACACATAAACTGACCCATTGAGCACAACCTGACCGGTCACACAGTAACTGACCCACTGACCAAACCTGACCGATCACACAGTAACTAATCCACTGACCACAACCTGACCGAACACACAGAAACTGAACCACTGACATTAACATGACAGATCACACAGAAACTGAACCACTGATGACGAACTCTCCGAAAACAAAGAAACTGACCCACTGACCACAACCTGTCCAAACACACAGAAAATGACCCACTCATCAGAATCTGTCCGAACACACAGAAACTTACCCACAGACCACAACCTGCCCGAGCACACAGTAACTGACACACTGAACACAAACTGACCGAACACACAAAAATTGACCCACAAACAACAATCTGACTGAACACACAGAAACTGACCCACTGACCACAAATTATCCGAACACACAGAAACTGGCCCACTGACCACAACCAGACCGAGCACACAGTAACTGATCCACTGAACACAACGAGACCAAACACAAAGACACTGACCCACTGACCATGCTTATCGGCACACACAGAAACTGACCCACTGACCACAACCTGAACGAACACACAGAAACTGACCCACTGACCACAACCTGAACGAACACACAGAAACTGACCCACTGACCACAACCTGACCGAACAATCAGAAACTGAACCACTGGCCACAAACTGACCAAACACAAACACACTGACCAACTGACCACAATCTATCCGATCACACAGAAACGGAACTACTGACCACAACCTGACCGAACACACAGAAACTGAACCACTGAACATAACATGATAGAACACACAGAAACTGACCCACTGACCACTACCTGTCCACACACAAAGAAAATTACCAGCTGATCACAAACTGTCCGAACAAACAGAAACTGATCCACTACCCACAAAATAGACCGAGCAACAGTAACTGACCCACTGAACACAACCTGACCGAACACACAGAAACTGATCCGCTGATCAGAAGCTGACCGAAAATACAGAAATTGACCCACTGAACACAACCTGAATGAACACGCAGAAGCTGAACAACTGACCACAACATGCCCGAACACACAGAAACTGATCCACTGACCACAAACTCTTCAAAAACAAAGAACCTGACCCACTGACAGCAACGTGTCCGAACACGCAGAAACTGACCCACTCAACACAATCTGTCTGAACACACAGAAACTGACCCACTGACCACTACCTGACCGAGCACGCAGTAACTGACCCACTGACAACAACCTGTCCGAAAACACAGAAACTGAACCACTGACCACAACCAGACCAAACACACAGAAACTGATCCACTGAACACAACCTGAGCGAACATACAGAAACTGACACACTGACCACAACCTGACAGAAAAAAGAAACTGTACCAGACAACAAAATGTCGGAAAACACAGAACTGACACAATGACCACAACCTGACTGAACACACAGAAACTGACCCACTGAACACAACCTAACCAGACACAAAGACACTGACCCACTGACCACAACCTAACCGAGCACACAATAACTGATGCACTGAACACAACCTGAGCAAACACCAAAAACTGACCCACTGACCACAACCTGACTGAACACACAGTAATTGACCTACTAAACAGAGCATCTCCGAGCACACATAAACTGACCCACTGACCACAAGCAGTACGAGCACACAGAAACTGATGCAGTGAACACAACATGAACGAACACACAGAAACTGATACAATCACCATAACATGAACGAACCACCAGTAACTGACCCACTGACCACCAGTTGTCCGAATACACAGAAACTGAACCAATAACCACATCCTGACTGAACACAAAGAAACTGAACCACTGAACACATCAAGACCTAACACAAAGAAACTGACCCACTGACCACAACTTGACCACACTCAGAGAAACTGACCCAATGACCACAAGCTTTCCGAACATACAGAAACTGACCCACTGACCACAACCAGACTGAACATGAAAAAGCTGAACCACTGATCACAATCTGACCGAACACACAATTACTGATCCACTGACCACCATCTGACTGAACACACAGAAACTGACAAACTGACCAAAAGCTGACCGAACACATAGAAACTGACCCACTGACCACAGCCTGAGCGAGAGCACAGAAACTTTCCCACTGAACACAACCTGACCGAACACACAGAAACTGACCCACTGTCCAAAAGCTGACCGAACACAGTGAAACTGACCCACTGGCCACAGCCTGAACAAACACACAGAAACTGACCCAATGACCACATCCTGTCCAAACACGCAGAAACTGACACAAAGACTACAAACATACCAAGCACACAGAAGCTGACACAATGACCACAACCTGGCTGATCACTAACAAACCGACACACTGACCACAAGGTGAACGAGCACACATAAACTGACCCATTGAGCACAACCTGACCGGTCACACAGTAACTGACCCACTGACCAAACCTGACCGATCACACAGTAACTAATCCACTGACCACAAACTGACCGAACACACAGAAACTGAACCACTGACATTAACATGACAGACCACACAGAAACTGAACCACTGATGACGAACTCTCCGAAAACAAAGAAACTGACCCACTGACCACAACCTGTCCAAACACACAGAAAATGACCCACTCAACAGAATGTGTCCGAACACACAGAAACTTACCCACAGACCACAACCTGCCCGAGCACACAGTAACTGACCCACTGAACACAAACTGACCGAACACACAAAAATTGACCCACTAACAACAACCTGACTGAACACACAGAAACTGACCCACTGACCACAAATTGTCCGAACACACAGAAACTGGCCCAGTGACCACAACCAGACCGAGCACACAGTAACTGATCCACTGAACACAGCGAGACCAAACACAAAGACACTGATCCACTGACCATGCTTATCGGCACGCACAGAAACTGACCCACTGACCACAACCTGTCCGAACACACAGCAACTGACCCACTGACCACAAACTGACCAAGCACACAGGAACTTACCAGCTGACCACTACCTGACCGAACACACAGAAACGGACACACTGACCACAACCTATCTGAAAACACAGAAATTGACAAACTGACCTCAAAAAGACAGAGCACACAGTAATTGACCCACTGAACACAACCTGACCGAACACACAGAAACTGATCCACAGACCACAACCTGACAGAGCACAAAGAAACTGACCCACTCACCAAAAGCTGACCGAAAACACAGAAATTGACCCAATGAAAACAACCTGACCGATCACACAGAAACTGACCCACAGACTACAACCAGACCGAGCACACATAAACTGACCAACTGAACACAAATAGACCGAGGACACAGCAACTGATTCAATGAACACAACCTGACCGAACACACAGAAACTGACCCACTGATCACAACCTGAGCAAAGACACAGAAACTGACGCACTGACCACAACCTGTCCTAAATCACAGGAACTGACCCACTGACCGTAAACAGAACGAGCACACAGTAAGTAACCCAATGAACACAACATGATCGAACACACAGAAACTGAACCACAGACCAGAAGATGAGCGTAAAGAGATAAAATTGACCCACTGAACACAACCTAACTGATCACACAGGAACTGACCAACTGACCAAAAACCGAAAAAACAGACAGAAACTGATGCACTGACCACAAACAGAACGAACACACAGAAACTGATCCACTGACCACAGCCTGAGCGAATGCACAGAAACTGACGCACTGACCACAACCTGTCCGAAATCACAGTAACTGACCCACTGACCGTAAACAGAACAAGCACACAATAAGTAACCCAATGAACACAACATGATCGAACACACAGAAACTGACCCGCTGACTAGAAGATGAGCGTAAAGAGATAAATTGACCCACTGAACACAACCTAACTGATCACACAGAAACTAACCAACTGACCAGAAAGCGAAAAAACACACAGAAACTGACCCACTGACCACAGCCTGAGCGAATGCACAGAAACTGTCCCACTGACCACGACCAGAACAAAGACAAATAAATAACCCACTGACCACAATCTCACCGAACACAAAGAAACTTACCCATGACCACTACCTGAACAAACACACAGAAACTGACTCATTGAACACAAACTGCCAAACACGCAGAAACTGACCCACAGACTACAAACAGACCGAACACACAGAAGCTGCCCCACTGACCACAACCTGACCGAACACATACAAACTGACGCACTGACCACAAGTCGACCGAGCACAAAGTATCTGAGCCATTGACCACAACCTGCCCGAGCACACAGTAACTGAAAGACTGAACACAACCTGAACGAGCATTCAGAAACAGACCCACTGACCACTACCTGTCTGAACACATAGAAACTGACCCACAGACAACTACGGGACAGAACACACTGATACTGACCACTGACCACAACCTGACTGATCACACAGTAACTTATCCACTGACCACAACCTGTCCAAACACACAGAAACGGAACCACTGGCCACAAACTGAGCGAGAAAACAGAAACTGAACTACTGACCACAACCTGACCGAACACACAGAAGCTGACCCACTTACCACAACCTGACCGAACACACACGAACTGACCCACTGACCACAAGGTGAACGAGCACACACAACCTGATGGAGCACACAGACACTGACCCACTTACCACAAACTGACCGATCACACAGTAACAGATCCACTGACCACAACCTATCCGAACACACAGAAACTGAACCACTGACCACAACCTGACAGAACAAACTGAAACTGATCCACTGACCATAACATGACAGAACACACAGAAACTGACCGACTGATGACCAGCTCTCCGAAAACAAAGAAAATGACCCACTGACCACAACCTGTCCGAACACACAGAAACTGACCCACTGAACACAACATGACCGAACACACAAAAACTGACTCACTGATGTCAACCTGACTGAACGCACAGAAACTGACACACTGACCACAAGCAGTACGAGCACACAGAATCTGATCCAGTGAACACAACCTGACCGAACACTCAGAAACTGATACAATGACCACAACATGACCGAACCACCAGAAACTGACCCACTGCCCACCAGTTGTCCGAATACACAGAAACTAAACCAACAACCACATCCTGACTGAACACACAGAAACTGACCCACTGAACACATCCTGACCTAACAAAAAGAAACTGACCCACTGACCTCAACCTGACCACACTCAGAGAAACTGACCCAATGACCACAACCTTTCCGAACACATAGAAACTGACCCACTGACCACAACCAGACTGAACATGCAGAAGCTGAACCACTGACCACAATCTGACCGAACGCACAATAACTGATCCACTGACCACAATCTGACTGAACACACAGAAACTGACCCACTGACCAAAAGCTGACCGAACACATAGAAACTGACCCACTGACCACAGACTGAGCGAAAGCACAGAAACTTTCCCACTGACCACAACCTGACTGAACACACAGAAACTAACCACTGACCAAAAGCTGACTGAACACAGTGAAACTGACCCACTGGCCACAACCTGAACAAACACACAGAAACTGACCCAATGACCACATCCTGTCCAAACACGCAGAAACTGACACAAAGACTACAAACATACCAAACACACAGAAGCTGACCCACTGACCACAACCTGACTGAACACTAACAAACTGACACACTGACCACAAGGTGAACGAGCGCAAATAAGCTGACCCATTGACCACAACCTGACCGGTCACACAGTAACTGACCCACTGACCAAACCTGACCGATCACACAGTAACTAATCCACTGACCACAACCTGAGCGAACACAATGAAACTGAACCACTGACATTAACATGACAGATCACACAGAAACTGAACCACTGATAACGAACTCTCCGAAAACAAAGAAGCTGACCCACTGACCACAACCTGTCCAAAAACACAGAAAATGACCCACTCAACAGAATCTGTCCGAACACACAGAAACTTACCCACAGACCACAACCTGTCCGAGCACACAGTAACTGACACACTGAACACAAACTGACGGAACACACAAAAACTGACCCACTGACAACAACCTGACTGAACACACAGAAACTGACCCACTGACCACAAATTGTCCGAACACACAGAAACTGACCCACTGACCACAACCAGACCGAGCACACAGTAACTGATCCACTGAACACAACGAGACCAAACACAAAGACACTGACCCACTGACCATGCTTGTCGGCAAACACAGAAACAGACCCACTGATCACAACCTGTCCGAACACACAGTAACTGACCCACTGACCACAACCTATCCGAACACACATTAACTGACCCACTGACCACAACCTGACCAAGCACACAGGAACTTACCAGCTGACCACAACCTGACCGAACACACAGAAACTGACACACTGACCACAACCTGTCCGAAAACACAGAAATTGACACACTGACCTCAAAAAGGCAGAGCACACAGTAATTGACCCACTGAACACAACCTGACCGAACACACAGAAACTGATCCACAGACCACAACCTGACAGAACACAAAGAAACTGACCCACTTACCAAAAGCTGACCGAACACACAGAAATTGACCCAATGAAAACAACCTGACCGATCACACAGAAACTGACCCACGGACTACAACCTGACCGAGCACACATAAACTGACAAACTGAACACAAATAGACCGAGGACACAGCAACTGATTCAATGAACACAACCTGACCGAACACACAGAAACTGACCCACTGGTCACAACCTGAGCAAAGACACAGAAACTGACGCACTGACCGTAAACAGAACGAGCACACAGTAAGTAACCCAATGAACACAACATGATCGAACACACAGAAACTGACCCGCTGACCAGAAGATGAGCGTAAAGAGATAAATTGACCCACTGAACACAACCTAACTGATCACACAGAAACTGACCAAGTGACCAAAAACCGAACAAACACACAGAAACTGATGCACTGACCACAAACTGAACGAACACACAGAAACTGACCCACTGACCACAGCCTGAGCGAATGCACAGAAACTGTCCCACTGACCACAGCCTGAACAAAGACAAATAAATAACCCACTGACCACAATCTCACCGAACACAAAGAAACCTACCCATGACCACTACCTGAACAAACGCACAGAAACTGACTCATTGAACTCAAACTGCCAAACACGCAGAAACTGACCCACAGACTACAACCAGACCGAACACACAGAAGCTGCCCCACTGACCACAACCTAACCGAACACACACAAACTGACGCATTGACCACAAGTCGACCGAGCACAAAGTATCTGAGCCATTGACCACAACCTGACCGAGCACACAGTAACTGACAGACAGAACACAACCTGAACGAGCATTCAGAAACAGACCCACTGACCACTACCGGTCTGAACACATAGAAACTGACCCACAGACAACAACCAGGCAGAACACACTGATACTGACCACTGACCACAACCTGACCGATCACACAGTAACTGATCCACTGACCACAACCTGTCCAAACACACAGAAACGGAACCACTGACCACAAACTGAGCGAGAAAACAGAAACTGAACTACTGACCACAACCTGACCGAACTCACAGAAGCTGACCCACTTACCACAACCTGACCGAACACACACGAACTGACCCACTGACCACAAGGTGAACGAGCACAAACAACCTGATGGAGCACACAGACACTGACCCACTTACCACAAACTGACCGATCACACAGTAACAGATCCACTGACCACAACCTATCCGAACACACAGAAACTGAACCACTGACCACAACCTGACAGAACACACAGAAACTGACCCACTGAACACAACATGACCGAACACACAAAAACTGACTCACTGATGTCAACCTGACTGAACACACAGAAACTGACCCACTGACCACACCCTATCCGAACACGCAGAAACTGATCCACTGACCATAAAATGATAGAACACACAGAAACCACACACTGGCCACAAACTCTCCGAAAACACAGACACTGACACACTGGCCGCAAATTGACTGAACAAACAGAAATTGAACCACTGACCACAAACTGTCCGATAACACAGAAACTGACCCAATGACCACAACATGAACGAACACGCAGAAACTGAGCCACTGACCACAACCTGAACGAACACACAGAAACTGACCCACTCACCACAACCTGACCGAACACTCAGAAACTGAACAACTGGGCACAAACTGACCAAACACAAGCACACTGACCCACTGACCACAATCTATCCGATCACACAGAAACAGAACTACTGACCACAACCTGACCGAACACACAGAAACTGAACCACTGAACATAACATCATAGAACACACAGAAACTGACTCACTGACCACAAACTCTCCAAAAACAAAGAATCTGACCCACTGACAGCAACGTGTCCGAACACACAGAAACTGACCCACTCAACACAATCTGTCTGAACACACAGAAACTGACCCACTGACCACTACCTGACCGAGCACGCAGTAACTGACCCACTGACCACAACCTGTCCGATAACACAGAAACTGACCCACTGACCACAACCAGACCGAACACACAGAAACTGATCCACTGAACACAACCTGAACGAACATACAGAAACTGACACACTGACCACAACCTGACTGAAAAAACAAAAACTGAACCACTGACCACAAAATGCCCGAAAACACAGAACTGACACAATGACCACAATCTGACCGAAAACACAGAAACTGACCCACTGACCACAAACTGTCCACACACAAAGAAAATTACCAGCTGACCACAAACTGTCCGAACACACAGAAACTGATCCACTACCCACAAAATAGACCGAGCAACAGTAACTGACCCACTGAACACAACCTGACCGAACACACAGAAACTGATCCGCTGATCAAAAGCTGACCGAAAACACAGAAATTGACCCACTGAACACAACCTGAATGAACACGCAGAAGCTGAACAACTGACCACAACATGCCCGAACACCCAGAAACTGATCCACTGACCACAAACTCTCCAAAAACAAAGAACCTGACCCACTGACAGCAACGTGTCTGAACACGCAGAAACTGACCCACTCAACACAATCTGTCTGAACACACAGAAACTGACCCACTGACCACTACCTGACCGAGCACGCAGTAACTGACCCACTGGCAACAACCTGTCCGAAATCACAGAAACTGACCCACTGACCACAACCAGACCGAACACACAGAAACTGATCCACTGAACACAACCTGAACGAACATACAGAAACTGACACACTGACCACAACCTGACTGAAAAGACAGAAACTGAACCACTGACCACAAAATGTCCGAAAACACAGAACTGACACAATGACCACAACCTGACTGAACACACAGAAACTGACCCAATGAACACAACCTGACCAGGCACAAAGACACTGACCCACTGACCACAACCTGACCGAGCACACAATAACTGATGCACTGAACACAACCTGAGCAAACACACAAAAACTGACCCACTGACCACAACCTGACTGAGCACACAGTAATTGACCGACTAAACACAGCATCTCGAGCACACATAAACTGACCCACTGACTACAAGCAGTACGAGCACACAGAAACTGATGCAGTGAACACAACCTGGCCGAACACACAGAAACTGATACAATGACCACAACATGACCGAACCACCAGAAACTGACCCACTGACCACCAGTTGTCCGAATACACAGAAACTGAACCAATAACCACATCCTGACTGAACACACAGAAACTGACTCACTGAACACATCAAGACCTAACACAAAGAAACTGACCCACTGACCACAACCTGACCACACTCAGAGAAACTGACCCAATGACCACAACCTTTCCAAACACACAGAAACTGACCCACTGACCACAACCAGACTGAACATGCAGAAGCTGAACCACTGACCACAATCTGACCGAACACACAATAACTGATCCACTGACCACCATCTGACTGAACACACAGAAACTGACCAACTGACCAAAAGCTGACCGAACACATAGAAACTGACCCACTGACCACAGCCTGAGCGAAAGCACAGAAACTTTCCCACTGACCACAACCTGACCGAACACACAGAAACTGACCTACTGTCCAAAAGCTGACCGAACACAGTGAAACTGACCCACTGGCCACAGCCTGAACAAACACACAGAAACTGACCCAAAGACCACATCTTGTCCAAACACGCAGAAACTGACACAAAGACTACAAACATACCAAACACACAGAAGCTGACCCACTGACCACAACCTGACTGAACACTAACAAACTGACACACTGACCACAAGGTGAACGAGCACACATAAACTGACCCATTGAGCACAACCTGACCGGTCACACAGTAACTGACCCACTGACCAAACCTGACCGATCACACAGTAACTAATCCACTGACCACAACCTGACCGAACACACAGAAACTGAACCACTGACATTAACATGACAGATCACACAGAAACTGAACCACTGATGACGAACTCTCCGAAAACAAAGAAACTGACCCACTGACCACAACCTGTCCAAACACACAGAAAATGACCCACTCAACAGAATGTGTCCGAACACACAGAAACTTACCCACAGACCACAACCTGCCCGAGCACACAGTAACTGACCCACTGAACACAAACTGACCGAACACACAAAAATTGACCCACTAACAACAATCTGACTGAACACACAGAAACTGAACCACTGACCACAAATTGTCCGAACACACAGAAACTGGCCCACTGACCACAACCAGACCGAGCACACAGTAACTGATCCACTGAACACAACGAGACCAAACACAAAGACACTGACCCACCGACCATGCTTATCGGCACACACAGAAACTGACCCACTGACCACAACCTGAACGAACACACAGAAACTGACCCACTGAACACAACCTGAATGAACACACAGAAACTGACCCACTGACCACAACATGACCGAACAATCAGAAACTGAACCACTGAAAATAAACTGACCAAACACAAACACACTGACCCACTGACCACAATCTATCCGATCACACAGAAACGGAACTACTGACCACAACCTGACCGAACACACAGAAACTGAACCACTGAACATAACATGATAGAACACACAGAAACTGACCCACTGACCACAAACTCTCCAAAAACAAAGAACCTGACCCACTGACAGCAACGTGTCCGAACACACAGAAACTGACCCACTCAACACAATCTGTCTGAACACACAGAAACTGACCCACTGACCACTACCTGACCGAGCACGCAGTAACTGACCTACTGACCACAACCTGTCCGAAAACACAGAAACTGACCCATTGACCACAACGAGACCGAACACACAGAAACTGATCCACTGAATACAACCTGAACGAACATACAGAAACTGACACACTGACCACAACCTGACTGAAAAAACAGAAACTGAACCACTGACCACAAAATGTCCGAAAACACAGAACTGACACAATGACCACAATCTGATCGAAAACACAGAAACTGACCCACTGACCACAACCTGTCCACACACAAAGAAAATTACCAGCTGATCACAAACTGTCCGAACACACAGAAACTGATCCACTACCCACAAAATAGACCGAGCACACAGTAACTGACCCACTGAACACAACCTGACCGAACACACAGAAACTGATCCGCTGATCAGAAGCTGACCGAAAACACAGAAATGGACCCACTGAAAACAACCTGAATGAACACGCAGAAGCTGAACAACTGACCACAACATGCCCGAACACACAGAAACTGATCCACTGACCACAAACTCTCCAAAAACAAAGAAACTGACCCACTGACAGCAGCGTGTCCGAACAAGCAGAAACTGACCCACTCAACACAATCTGTCTGAACACACAGAAACTGACCCACTGACCACTGCCTGACCGAGCACGCAGTAACTGACCCACTGACAACAACCTGTCCGAAAACACAGAAACTGACACACTGACCACAACCAGACCAAACACACAGAAACTGATCCACTGAACACAACCTGAACGAACATACAGAAACTGACACACTGACCACAACCTGACTGAAAAAACAGAAACTGAACCACTGACCACAAAATGTCCGAAAACACAGAACTGACACAATGACCACAACCTGACTGAACACACAGAAACTGTCCCACTGAACACAACCTGACCAGACAAAAAGACACTGACCCACTCACCACAACCTGACTGAGCTCGCAATAACTGATGCACTGAACACAACCTAAGCAAACTCACAAAAAAACTGACCCACTGACCACAACCTGACTGAACACACAGTAATTGACCGACTAAACAGAGCATCTCCGAGCACACATAAACTGACCCACTGACCACTAGCAGTACGAGCATACAGAAACTGATGCAGTGAACACAACCTGACCGAACACACAGAAACTGATACAATGACCATAACATGACCGAACCACCAGAAACTGACCCACTGACCACCAGTTGTCCGAATACACAGAAACTGAACCAATAAGCACATCCTGACTGAACACACAGAAACTGACCCACTGAACACATCAAGACCTAACACAAAGAAACTGACCCACTGACCACAACCTGACCACACTCAGAGAAACTGACCCAATGACAACAACCTTTCCGAACATACAGAAACTGACCCACTGACCACAACCAGACTGAACATGAAAAAGCTGAAGCACTGACCACAATCTGACCGAACACACAATAACTGATCCACTGACCACCATCTGACTGAACACACAGAAACTGACCAACTGACCAAAAGCTGACCGAACACATTGAAACTGACCCACTGACCACAGCCTGAGCGAGAGCACAGAAACTTTCCCACTGAACACAACCTGACCGAACACACAGAAACTGACCCACTGTCCAAAAGCTGACCGAACACAGTGAAACTGACCCACTGGCCACAGCCTGAACAAACACACAGAAACTGACCCAATGACCACATCCTGTCCAAACACGCAGAAACTGACACAAAGACTACAAACATACCAAACACACAGAAGCTGACACACTGACCACAACCTGACTGAACACTAACAAACTGACACACTGACCACAAGGTGAACGAGCACACATAAACTGACCCATTGAGCACAACCTGACCGGTCACACAGTAACTGGCCCACTGACCAAACCTGACCGATCACACAGTAACTAATCCACTGACCACAACCTGACCGAACACACAGAAACTGAACCACTGACATTAACATGACAGATCACACAGAAACTGAACCACTGATGACGAACTCTCCGAAAACAAAGAAACTGACCCACTGACCACAACCTGTCCAAACACACAGAAAATGACCCACTCAACAGAATGTGTCCGAACACACAGAAACTTACCCACAGACCACAACCTGCCCGAGCACACAGTAACTGACCCACTGAACACAAACTGACCGAACACACAAAAATTGACCCACTAACAACAACCTGACTGAACACACAGAAACTGACCCACTGACCACAAATTGTCCGAACACACAGAAACTGGCCCACTGACCACAACCAGTCCGAGCACACAGTAACTGATCCACTGAACACAACGAGACCAAACACAAAGACATTGATCCACTGACCATGCTTATCGGCACACACAGAAACTGACCCACTGACCACAACCTGTCCGAACACACAGTAACTGACCCACTGACCACAAACTGACCAAGCACACAGGAACTTACCAGCTGACCACAACCTGACCGAACACACAGAAACTGACACACTGACCACAACCTGTCTGAAAACACAGAAATTGACACACTGACCTCAAAAAGACAGAGCACTCAGTAATTGACCCACTGAACACAACCTGACCGAACACACAGAAACTGATCCACAGACCACAACCTGACAGAGCACAAAGAAACTGACCCACTTACCAAAAGCTGACCGAACACACAGAAATTGACCCAATGAAAACAAACTGACCGATCACACAGAAACTGACCCACAGACTACAACCTGACCGAGCACACATAAACTGACCAAATGAACACAAATAGACCGAGGACACAGCAATTGATTCAATGACCACAATCTGACCGAAAACACAGAAACTGACCCACTGACCACAACCTGTCCACACACAAAGAAAATTACCAGCTGATCACAAGCTGTCCGAACACACAGAAACTGATCCACTACCCACAAAATAGACCGAGCACACAGTAACTGACCCACTGAACACAACCTGACCGAACACACAGAAACTGATCCGCTGATCAGAAGCTGACCGAAAACACAGAAATTGACCCACTGAACACAACCTGAATGAACACGCAGAAGCTGAACAACTGACCACAACATGCCCGAACACACAGAAACTGATCCACTGACCACAAACTCTCCAAAAACAAAGAAACTGACCCACTGACAGCAGCGTGTCCGAACAAGCAGAAACTGACCCACTCAACACAATCTGTCTGAACACACAGAAACTGACCCACTGACCACTGCCTGACCGAGCACGCAGTAACTGACCCACTGCCAACAACCTGTCCGAAAACACAGAAACTGACCCACTGACCACAACCAGACCAAACACACAGAAACTGATCCACTGAACACAACCTGAACGAACATACAGAAACTGACACACTGACCACAACCTGACTGAAAAAACAGAAACTGAACCACTGACCACAAAATGTCGGAAAACACAGAACTGACACAATGACCACAACCTGACTGAACACACAGAAACTGTCCCACTGAACACAACCTGACCAGACAGAAAGACACTGACCCACTCACCACAACCTGACTGAGCTCGCAATAACTGATGCACTGAACACAACCTGAGCAAACACACAAAAAAACTGACCCACTGACCACAACCTGACTGAACACACAGTAATTGACCGACTAAACAGAGCATCTCCGAGCACACATAAACTGACCCACTGACCACTAGCAGTACGAGCATACAGAAACTGATGCAGTGAACACAACCTGACCGAACACACAGAAACTGATACAATGACCATAACATGACCGAACCACCAGAAACTGACCCAATGACCACCAGTTGTCCGAATACACAGAAACTGAACCAATAACCACATCCTGACTGAACACACAGAAACTGACCCACTGAACACATCAAGACCTAACACAAAGAAACTGACCCACTGACCACAACCTGACCACTCTCAGAGAAACTGACCCAATGACAACAACCTTTCCGAACATACAGAAACTGACCCACTGACCACAACCAGACTGAACATGCAGAAGCTGAACCACTGACCACAATCTGACCGAACACACAATAACTGATCCACTGACCACCATCTGACTGAACACACAGAAACTGACCAACTGACCAAAAGCTGACCGAACACATAGAAACTGACCCACTGACCACAGCCTGAGCGAGAGCACAGAAACTTTCCCACTGAACACAACCTGACCGAACACACAGAAACAGACCCACTGTCCAAAAGCTGACCGAACACAGTGAAACTGACCCACTGGCCACAGCCTGAACAAACACACAGAAACTGACCCAATGACCACATCCTGTCCAAACACGCAGAAACTGACACAAGGACTACAAACATACCAAACACACAGAAGCTGACACACTGACCACAACCTGACTGAACACTAACAAACTGACACACTGACCACAAGGTGAACGAGCACACATAAACTGACCCATTGAGCACAACCTGACCGGTCACACAGTAACTGGCCCACTGACCAAACCTGACCGATCACACAGTAACTAATCCACTGACCACAACCTGACCGAACACACAGAAACTGAACCACTGACATTAACATGACAGGTCACACAGAAACTGAACCACTGATGACGAACTCTCCGAAAACAAAGAAACTGACCCACTGACCACAACCTGTCCAAACACACAGAAAATGACCCACTTAACAGAATGTGTCCGAACACACAGAAACTTACCCACAGACCACAACCTGCCCGAGCACACAGTAACTGACCCACTGAACACAAACTGACCGAAAACACAATAATTGACCCACTAACAACAACCTGACTGAACACACAGATACTGACCCACTGACCACAAATTGTCCGAACACACAGAAACTGGCCCACTGACCACAACCAGACCGAGCACACAGTAACTGATCCACTGAACACAACGAGACCAAACACAAAGACACTGATCCACTGACCATGCTTATCGGCACACACAGAAACTGAACCACTGAACACAACATGACCGAACACACAAAAACTGATTCACTGATGTCAACCTGACTGAACACACAGAAGCTGACCCACTGACCACACCCTACCCGAACACACAGAAACTGATCCACTGACCATAACATGATAGAACGCACAGAAACCACACACTGGCCACAAACTCTCCGAAAACACAGACACTGACACACTGACCACAAATTGACTGAACAAACAGAAAGTGAACCACTGACCACAAACTGCCCGATAACACAGAAACTGACCCAATGACCACAACCTGAACGAACACACAGAAATTGACCTACTGACCACAACCTGAACGAACACACAGAAACTGACCCACTGACCACAACCTGGCCGAACAATCAGAAACTGAACCACTGACCACAAACTGACCAAACACAAACAAACTGACCCACTGACCACAATCTATCCGATCACACAGAAACAGAACTACTGACCACAACCTGACCAAACACACAGAAACTGAACCACTGAACATAACATGATAGAACACACAGAAACTGACCCACTGAACACAAACTCTCCAAAAACAAGGAACCTGACCCACTGACAGCAACGTGTCCGAACACACAGAAACTGACCCACTCAACACAATCTGTCTGAACACACAGAAACTGACCCACTGACCACTACCTGACCGAGCACGCTGTAACTGACCCACTGACCACAACCTGTCCGAAAATACAGAAACTGACCCACTGACCACAACCAGAACGAACACACAGAAACTGATCCACTGAACACAACCTGAACGAACATACAGAAACTGACACACTGATCACAAACTGACTGAAAAAACTGAAACTGAACCACTGACCACAAAATGTCGGAAAGCACAGAACTGACACAATGACCACAATCTGACCGAACACACAGAAACTGACCCACGGACCACAACCTGTCCACAGACAAAGAAACTTACCAGCTGACCACAACTTGTCCGAACACACAGAAACTGATCCACTACCCACAAAATAGACCGAGCACACAGTAACTGACCCACTGAACACAACCTGACCGAACACACAGAAAATGATCCGCTGATCAGAAGCTGACCGAAAACACTGAAATTGACCCACTGAACACAACCTGAATGAACACGCAGAAGCTGAACAACTGACCACAACATTCCCGAACACTCAGAAACTGATCCACTGACCACAACCTAACTGAACACACAGAAACTGACCCACTGACGAAAAGCTGAACGAACACACAGACACTGACCCACTGACCACAAACTTCCCGAACACACAGAAGCTGTCCCACTAAACAGAACCTGACCAAAGACACAGAAACTGACCCGCTGACCAGAAGCTGACAGGAAACACAGAAATTGACCCACTGAACACACCCTGACCGACCACACAGAAACGGACACACTGTCCAGAGACTGAATGAACATACAGAGAATCACATGTTGACCACAACCTGACCGAACACACAGAATCTGACCCACTGACAACAACCTGACTGAACGCACAGAAACTGACCCACTGACCACAACCTGAACAAACACACAGAAACTGACCCACTGACTACAACTGACTGAACACACAGAAACTGAACCACTGACCACAACTTGAGCAAACACGCAGAAACTGACCCACTGACCACTAACTGTCCGAACACACAGAAACTGACCCACAGACTACAACCAGACAGAACACACAGTAATTGACCGACGAAACAGAGCATCTCCGAGCACACATAAACTGACCCACTGACCACTAGCAGTACGAGCATACAGAAACTGATGCAGTGAACACAACCTGACCGAACACACAGAAACTGATACAATGACCATAACATGACCGAACCACCAGAAACTGACCCACTGACCACCAGTTGTCCGAATACACAGAAACTGAACCAATAACCACATCCTGACTGAACACACAGAAACTGACCCACTGAACACATCAAGACCTAACACAAAGAAAATGACCCACTGACCACAACCTGACCGATCACACAGTAACTAATCCACTGACCACAACCTGACCGAACACACAGAAACTGAACCACTGACATTAACATGACAAATCACACAGAAACTGAACCACTGATGACGAACTCTCCGAAAACAAAGAAACTGACCCACTGACCACAACCTGTCCAAACGCACAGAAAATGACCCACTCAACAGAATGTGTCCGAACACACAGAAACTTACCCACAGACCACAACCTGACTGAACACACAGAAACTGACCCACTGACCACAAATTGTCCGAACACAGAGAAACTGGCCCACTGACCACAACCAGACCGAGCACACAGTAACTGATCCACTGAACACAACGAGACCAAACACAAAGACACTGATCCACTGACCATGCTTATCGGCACACACAGAAACTGACCCACTGACCACAACCTGTCCGAACACACAGTAACTGAACCACTGACCACAAACTGACCAAGCACACAGGAACTTACCAGCTGACCACAACCTGACCGAACACACAGAAACTGACACACTGACCACAAGCTGTCTGAAAACACAGAAATTGACACACTGACCTCAAAAAGACAGAGCACTCAGTAATTGACCCACTGAACACAACCTGACCGAACACACAGAAACTGATCCACAGACCACAACCTGACAGATCACAAAGAAACTGACCCACTTACCAAAAGCTGACCGAACACACAGAAATTGACCCAATGAAAACAACCTGACCGATCACACAGAAACTGACCCACAGACTACAACCAGACCGAGCACACATAAACTGACCAACTGAACACAAATAGACCGAGGACACAGCAACTGATTCAATGAACACAACCTGACCGAACACACAGAAACTGACCCACTGATCACAACCTGAGCAAAGACACAGAAACTGACGCACTGACCACAACCTGTCCGAAATCACAGGAACTGACCCACTGACCGTAAACAGAACGAGCACACAGTAAGTAACCCAATGAACACAACATGATCGAACACACAGAAACTGACCCACAGACCAGAAGATGAGCGTAAAGAGATAAAATTGACCCACTGAACACAACCTAACTGATCACACAGGAACTGACCAACTGACCAAAAACCGAACAAACAGACAGAAACTGATGCACTGACCACAAACTGTACGAACACACAGAAACTGATTAACTGACCACAGCCTGAGCGAATGCACAGAAACTGTCCCACCGACCACAACCTGAACAAAGACAAATAAAAAACCCACTGACCACAATCTCAACGAACACAAAGAACCTTACCCAGGACCACTACCTGAACAAACACACAGAAACAGACTCATTGAACACAAACTGCCAAACACGCAGAAACTGACCCACAGACTACAACCAGACCGAACACACAGAAGCTGCCCCAGTGACCACAATGTAACCGAACACAGACAACCTGACGCACTGACCACAAGTCGACCGAGCACAAAGTATCTGAGCCATTGACCACAACCTGACCGAGCACACAGTAACTGACAGACTGAACACAACCTGAACGAGCTTTCAGAAACAGACCCACTGACCACTACCTGTCTGAACACATAGAAACTGACCCACAGACAACAACCAGACAGGACACACTGATACTGACCACTGACCACAACCTGACCGATCACACAGTAACTGATCCACTGACCACAACCTGTCCAAACACACAGAACGGAACCACTGACCACAAACTGAGCGAGAAAACAGAAACTGAACTACTGACCACAACCTGACCAAACACACAGAAGCTGACCCACTTACCACAACCTGACCAAACACACACGAACTGACCCACTGACCACAAGGTGACCGAGCACACACAACCTGATGGAGCACACAGACACTGACCCACTTACCACAAACTGACCGATCACACAGTAACAGATCCACTGACCACAACCTATCCGAACACACAGAAACTGAACCACTGACCACAGCCTGACATAACACACAGAAACTGAACCACTGACCATAACATGACAGAACACACAGAAACTGACCGACTGACGACCAGCTCTCCGAAAACAAAGAAAATGACCCACTGGCCACAACCTGTCCGAACACACAGAAACTGAACCACTGAACACAACATGACCGAACACACAAAAACTGGCTCACTGATGTCAACCTGACTGAACACACAGAAGCTGACCCACTGACCACACCCTACCCGAACAAACAGAAACTGATCCACTGACCATAACATGATAGAACGCACAGAAACTACACACTGGCCACAAACTCTCCGAAAACACAGACACTGACACACTGACCACAAATTGACTGAACAAACAGAAAGTGAGCCACTGACCACAAACTGCCCGATAACACAGAAACTGACCCAATGACCACAACCTGACCGAACACACAGAAACTGACCCACTGACCACAGCCTGAACGAACACACAGAAACTGACCCACTGACCACAACCTGGCCGAACAATCAGAAACTGAACCACTGACCACAAACTGACCAAACACAAACACACTGACCCACTGACCACAATCTATCCGATCACACAGAAACAGAACTACTGACCACAACCTGACCAAACACACAGAAACTGAACCACTGAACATAACATGATAGAACACACAGAAACTGACCCACTGAATACAAACTCTCCAAAAACAAGGAACCTGACCCACTGACAGCAACGTGTCCGAACACACAGAAACTGACCCACGCAACACAATCTGTCTGAACACACAGAAACTGACCCACTGACCACTACCTGACCGAGCACGCTGTAACTGACCCACTGACCACAACCTGTCCGAAAATACAGAAACTGACCCACTGACCACAACCAGAACGAACACACAGAAACTGATCCACTGAACACAACCTGAACGAACATACAGAAACTGAGACACTGACCACAACCTGACTGAAAAAACTGAAACTGAACCACTGACCACAAAATGTCCGAAAGCACAGAACTGACACAATGACCACAATCTGACCGAACACACAGAAACTGACCCACTGAGCACAACCTGTCCACCGACAAAGAAACTTACCAGCTGACCACAACCTGTCCGAACACACAGAAACTGATCCACTACCCACAAAATAGACCGAGCACACAGTAACTGACCCACTGAACACAACCTGACCAAACACACAGAAAATGATCCGCTGATCAGAAGCTGACCGAAAACACTGAAATTGACCCACTGAACAAAACCTGAATGAACACGCAGAAGCTGAACAACTGACCACAACATTCCCGAACACTCAGAA
Source organism: Somniosus microcephalus (assembly GCF_052327205.1). Lineage (NCBI taxonomy): Eukaryota > Metazoa > Chordata > Chondrichthyes > Squaliformes > Somniosidae > Somniosus > Somniosus microcephalus. Next base: position 32,599,251 of record NW_028225184.1, read on the forward strand.
ACTGATCCACTGACCACAACCTAACTGAACACACAGAAACTGACCCACTGACGAAAAGCTGAACGAACTCACAGACACTGACCCACTGACCACAAACTTCCCGAACACACAGAAGCTGTCCCACTAAACAGAACCTGACCAAAGACACAGAAACTGACCCGCTGACCAGAAGCTGACAGGAAACACAGAAATTGACCCACTGAACACACCCTGACCGACCACACAGAAACGGACACACTGTCCAGAGACTGAATGAACATACAGAGAATCACATGTTGACCACAACCTGACCGAACACACAGAATCTGACCCACTGACAACAACCTGACTGAACGCACAGAAACTGACCCACTGACCACAACCTGAACAAACACACAGAAACTGACCCACTGACTACAACTGACCGAACACACAGAAACTGAACCACTGACCACAACTTGAGCAAACACGCAGAAACTGACCCACTGACCACTAACTGTCCGAACACACAGAAACTGACCCACAGACTACAACCAGACAGAACACACAGATATTGACCCACTGACCACAAACTGACGGATCACACAGTAACTGATCTACTGACCACAACCTTTCCAGACAAACAGAAACTGAACCAGTGACCACAAACTGAGCAAGAACACAGAAACTGAACCATCGACCACAACATGACCGAACACACAGAAACTGAACCACTGACCACAACCTGAGCGAGCAGACAGTAACTGACCCACTGAACAGTAACTGACCGAACACACAAAAATGACCCAATGACCACAACCTGACTGAACACACAGAAACTGACCCACTGACCACAAGCTGTCCGAAAACACAGAAACTGACCCACTGACCACATCCTGACCAAACACAAACAAACTGACCCACTGACCACAAGCTGACTAAACACACAGAAACGTACCAGCTGACCACAACCTGACCGAACACACAGATACTGAACAACTGACCACAACCTGTCCGGAAACACAGAAACTGACCCACTGACCACAAAAAGACCGAGCACATAGTAACTGACCCACTGAACACAACCTGACGGAACACAAAGAAACTGACCTACTGGCCATAAGCTGCCTGAACGCACATAAACTGACTCACTGAACACAACCTGACCGATCACGCAGAAAGTGACCCATTGACCACAACCTGATCAAACACGCAGAAACTGACCCACTGACCACAACCTTCCCGAACACACAGAAACGGACCCATAGATCAAAACAACACCGAGGACACGTTAAATGATCCAGTGAACACAACGTGATCTGAGACACAGAAACTGACCCATAGATCAAAACAATACCGAGGACACATTAAATGATCCACTGAACACAACCTGACCAAAGACACAGAAACTGAGCATCTGGCAACATCCTGTCCGAAAACACAGGATATGACCCACTGACCACAACCAGACTGACCACACAGTTAGTGACCCAATGAATGCAACCTGACCGAACACACAGAAACAGACCCGCTGACCAGAAGCTGAATGGAAACACAGAAACTGACATGTTGACCACAACCTGACCGAACACACAGAATATGACCCACTGACAACAATCTGACCAAACACACAAAAACTGACCCACAGTCCACAACCTGACCGAACACAGAGAAACTGACCCACTGACCACAGCCTGAGCGAAAGCACAGAAACTGTCCCACTGAACACAACCTTAACAAACACACAGAAACTGACCCACTGACTACAAAATGACCAAAATCACAGAGACTGACCCACTGACCACAACGTGAGCAAACACACAGAAACTTTGCCATGACCACAACCTGTCTGAACACGCAGAGACTGACAAACTGAACACAAACAGACCGAGCACACAGAAAGTGATGCACTGACCACAACCTGAACGACCACATTTAAAATGACGCACTGACTACGAAATGACCGAACACACAGAAACTGACCCATTGACCACAACCTGAAAAAACACACAGAAACTGACACAATGATCACAAGCTGTCCGAACACGCAGAGACTGACCCACTGAGCACAACATGTCTGTTCACACAGTAACTAATCTACTGAGCACAACCTGTCCGAACACACAGAAACTAAACCACTGACCAGAAACTGAGCGAGAACACAGAAACTGAACCACTGACCAAAACATGACCGAACACACAGTAACTGAACCACTGACCACAACCTGACCGAGCACACAGTAACTGACCCACTGAAAACAAACTGAACGAACACACAATAACTGACCGACTGACCACAACCTGACTGAACACACCGGAGCTGACCCACTGAATACAAAATGTCCGAACACACAGAAACTGACCCACCCAAAAGAATCTGTCCGAACGTACAGAAACTAACCCACTGACGACTACCTGACTGAGCACACAGTAACTGACCCACTGAACACAACATGACTGGACACACAAAATCTGACCCGCTGACCACAAACTGTCCACACACATAGAAACTGACCCACTAAGCACAACCTGTCCGAACACACAGAAACTGACCCACTGACCACAACCTGACCAAACACACAGACACGTACCAGCTGACCACAACCTGACCGAACACACATGGAACTGACCCACTGACCAGAAGCTGACCGAAAACACAGAAGTTGACCCACTGACCAAACCTGACTCAACACCCAGAAGCTGAACCACTGACCACAACCTGACCGAACACCCGGACACTGATCCAGTGACCACAACCTTACTGAACACACAGAAACTGATCCAGTGACCAAAAGGAAAACGAGCACACAGAAACTGAACCACTGACCACAACTTGACCGAACGCGCAGAAACTGACCCACTGACAACAACCTTCCCGAACACACAGAAACTGACACATAGATCACAACCAGACCGAGGACACAGGAACTGATCCAGTGAAAACAACGGGACCGAACACACAGAAACTAACCCACTGAACACAACCTGACCAAGGACACAGAAACTGAGCCACTGACAACAAACTGTGCGAAAACACAGGAACTGGCCCACTGACCACAACCAAACCGAGCACACAGTAAGTGACCCAATGACCATAACCTGACCGATCACACAGAAATGGACACACTGACCAGAAACTTAATGAACACACAGAAACTGACATGTTGACCACAACCTGACCGAATACACAGAATCTGAGCCACTGAAACAACCTGACCGAATACTCAAAAACTGACCCACAGACCACAACCTGACCGAACACACAGAAACTGGCACACTGACCAAAAACTGAACAAACACACAGGAACTGACCCACTGACCACAACCTGACCGAACTCTCAGAAACTGATCCACTGAACACAACCTGACTGAAAACACAGAAATTGATCCACTGACAACATCCTGACCAATCACACAGAAACTGACCCACTGACCACAACCTGACCGAACACACAGAAACTGTCCCACTGCCCACAAACTGAACAAACACACATAAACTGACCCACTGACTACAAACTGACGGAACACACTTATTCTGATCCAATGACCACAACTTGAACAAGCACACAGAAACTGACCCAATGACCACAACCTGTCCGAACACGCAGTGACTGACAGACTGAACACACCCTGTCCGAACACAGAAACTGACCCTCAGACTACAACCAGACAGAACACACAGATACTGATCCACTGACCGCAACCTGACTGAACACACAGTAACTGATCTACTGACCACAACCTCTCCGAACACACAGAAACTGAACCACTGACGACAAACTGAGCAAGAACACAGAAACTGAACCATTGACCACAACCTGACCGAACACACATGAGCTGAACTACTGACCACAACCTGACCGAACACCCGGAAACTGATCCACTGACCACAACCTTACTGAACACACAGAAACTGATCCAGTGACCAAAAGGTGAACGAACACACAGAAACTGACCCACTGAACACAACCTGCCCGATCACACAGAGACTGACCCACTGACCACAACTTGACCGAACATGCAGAAACTGACCCACTGCCAACAACCTTCCCGAACACACAGAAACTGACACATAGATCATAATGAGACCGAGGACACAGGAACTGATTCAGTGAACACAACGTGACCGAACACACAGAAACTAACACACTGAACACAACCTGACCAAGGACACAGAAACTGAGCCACTGACAACAACCTGTACGAAAACACAGGAACTGACCCACTAACCACAACCAGACCGAGCACACAGTAAGTGACCCAACGATCATAACCTGACCGAACACACAGAGACTGACCCGCTGATCAGAAGCTGACTGAACTCTCAGAAACTGATCCACTGAACACAAACTGACTGAACACACAGAAACTGACCCACTGACCACATCCTGACCAAGCACACAGAAACGTACCAGCTGACCACAACCTGACCGAACACACAAAAACTGACCCTCTGACCGCAACCTGACTGAACACACATAAATTGACCCACTGAACAAAACCTGAATGAACACGCAGAAGCTGAACAACTGACCACAACATTCCCGAACACTCAGAAACTGATCCACTGACCACAACCTAACTGAACACACAGAAACTGACCCACTGACGAAAAGCTGAACGAACTCACAGACACAGACCCACTGACCACAAACTTCCCGAACACACAGAAGCTGTCCCACTAAACAGAACCTGACCAAAGACACAGAAACTGACCCGCTGACCAGAAGCTGACAGGAAACACAGAAATTGACCCACTGAACACACCCTGACCGACCACACAGAAACGGACACACTGTCCAGAGACTGAATGAACATACAGAGAATCACATGTTGACCACAACCTGACCGAACACACAGAATCTGACCCACTGACAACAACCTGACTGAACGCACAGAAACTGACCCACTGACCACAACCTGAACAAACACACAGAAACTGACCCACTGACTACAACTGACCGAACACACAGAAACTGAACCACTGACCACAACTTGAGCAATCACGCAGAAACTGACCCACTGACCACTAACTGTCCGAACACACAGAAACTGACCCACAGACTACAACCAGACAGAACACACAGATATTGACCCACTGACCACAAACTGACGGATCACACAGTAACTGATCTACTGACCACAACCTTTCCAGACAAACAGAAACTGAACCAGTGACCACAAACTGAGCAAGAACACAGAAACTGAACCATCGACCACAACATGACCGAACACACAGAAACTGAACCACTGACCACAACCTGAGCGAGCAGACAGTAACTGACCCACTGAACAGTAACTGACCGAACACACAAAAATGACCCAATGACCACAACCTGACTGAACACACAGAAACTGACCCACTGACCACAAGCTGTCCGAAAACACAGAAACTGACCCACTGACCACATCCTGACCAAACACAAACAAACTGACCCACTGACCACAAGCTGACTAAACACACAGAAACGTACCAGCTGACCACAACCTGACCGAACACACAGATACTGAACAACTGACCACAACCTGTCCGGAAACACAGAAACTGACCCACTGACCACAAAAAGACCGAGCACATTGTAACTGACCCACTGAACACAACCTGACGGAACACAAAGAAACTGACCTACTGGCCATAAGCTGCCTGAACGCACATAAACTGACTCACTGAACACAACCTGACCGATCACGCAGAAAGTGACCCATTGACCACAACCTGATCAAACACGCAGAAACTGACCCACTGACCACAACCTTCCCGAACACACAGAAACGGACCCATAGATCAAAACAACACCGAGGACACGTTAAATGATCCAGTGAACACAACGTGATCTAAGACACAGAAACTGACCCATAGATCAAAACAATACCGAGGACACATTAAATGATCCACTGAACACAACCTGACCAAAGACACAGAAACTGAGCATCTGGCAACATCCTGTCCGAAAACACAGGATATGACCCACTGACCACAACCAGACTGACCACACAGTTAGTGACCCAATGAACGCAACCTGACCGAACACACAGAAACAGACCCGCTGACCAGAAGCTGAATGGAAACACAGAAACTGACATGTTGACCACAACCTGACCGAACACACAGAATATGACCCACTGACAACAATCTGACCAAACACACAAAAACTGACCCACAGTCCACAACCTGACCGAACACAGAGAAACTGACCCACTGACCACAGCCTGAGCGAAAGCACAGAAACTGTCCCACTGAACACAACCTTAACAAACACACAGAAACTGACCCACTGACTACAAAATGACCAAAATCACAGAGACTGACCCACTGACCACAACGTGAGCAAACACACAGAAACTTTGCCATGACCACAACCTGTCTGAACACGCAGAGACTGACAAACTGAACACAAACAGACCGAGCACACAGAAAGTGATGCACTGACCACAACCTGAACGACCACATTTAAAATGACGCACTGACTACGAAATGACCGAACACACAGAAACTGACCCATTGACCACAACCTGAAAAAACACACAGAAACTGACACAATGATCACAAGCTGTCCGAACACGCAGAGACTGACCCACTGAGCACAACATGTCTGTTCACACAGTAACTAATCTACTGAGCACAACCTGTCCGAACACACAGAAACTAAACCACTGACCAGAAACTGAGCGAGAACACAGAAACTGAACCACTGACCAAAACATGACCGAACACACAGTAACTGAACCACTGACCACAACCTGACCGAGCACACAGTAACTGACCCACTGAAAACAAACTGAACGAACACACAATAACTGACCGACTGACCACAACCTGACTGAACACACCGGAGCTGACCCACTGAATACAAAATGTCCGAACACACAGAAACTGACCCACCCAAAAGAATCTGTCCGAACGTACAGAAACTAACCCACTGACGACTACCTGACTGAGCACACAGTAACTGACCCACTGAACACAACATGACTGGACACACAAAATCTGACCCGCTGACCACAAACTGTCCACACACATAGAAACTGACCCACTAAGCACAACCTGTCCGAACACACAGAAACTGACCCACTGACCACAACCTGACCAAACACACAGACACGTACCAGCTGACCACAACCTGACCGAACACACATGGAACTGACCCACTGACCAGAAGCTGACCGAAAACACAGAAGTTGACCCACTGACCAAACCTGACTCAACACCCAGAAGCTGAACCACTGACCACAACCTGACCGAACACCCGGACACTGATCCAGTGACCACAACCTTACTGAACACACAGAAACTGATCCAGTGACCAAAAGGAAAACGAGCACACAGAAACTGAACCACTGACCACAACTTGACCGAACGCGCAGAAACTGACCCACTGACAACAACCTTCCCGAACACACAGAAACTGACACATAGATCACAACCAGACCGAGGACACAGGAACTGATCCAGTGAACACAACGGGACCGAACACACAGAAACTAACACACTGAACACAACCTGACCAAGGACACAGAAACTGAGCCACTGACAACAAACTGTGCGAAAACACAGGAACTGGCCCACTGATCACAACCAAACCGAGCACACAGTAAGTGACCCAATGACCATAACCTGACCGATCACACAGAAATGGACACACTGACCAGAAACTTAATGAACACACAGAAACTGACATGTTGACCACAACCTGACCGAATACACAGAATCTGAGCCACTGAAACAACCTGACCGAATACTCAAAAACTGACCCACAGACCACAACCTGACCGAACACACAGAAACTGGCACACTGACCAAAAACTGAACAAACACACAGGAACTGACCCACTGACCACAACCTGACCGAACTCTCAGAAACTGATCCACTGAACACAACCTGACTGAAAACACAGAAATTGATCCACTGACAACATCCTGACCAATCACACAGAAACTGACCCACTGACCACAACCTGACCGAACACACAGAAACTGTCCCACTGCCCACAAACTGAACAAACACACATAAACTGACCCACTGACTACAAACTGACGGAACACACTTATTCTGATCCAATGACCACAACTTGAACAAGCACACAGAAACTGACCCAATGACCACAACCTGTCCGAACACGCAGTGACTGACAGACTGAACACACCCTGTCCGAACACAGAAACTGACCCTCAGACTACAACCAGACAGAACACACAGATACTGATCCACTGACCGCAACCTGACTGAACACACAGTAACTGATCTACTGACCACAACCTCTCCGAACACACAGAAACTGAACCACTGACGACAAACTGAGCAAGAACACAGAAACTGAACCATTGACCACAACCTGACCGAACACACATGAGCTGAACTACTGACCACAACCTGACCGAACACCCGGAAACTGATCCACTGACCACAACCTTACTGAACACACAGAAACTGATCCAGTGACCAAAAGGTGAACGAACACACAGAAACTGACCCACTGAACACAACCTGCCCGATCACACAGAGACTGACCCACTGACCACAACTTGACCGAACATGCAGAAACTGACCCACTGCCAACAACCTTCCCGAACACACAGAAACTGACACATAGATCATAATGAGACCGAGGACACAGGAACTGATTCAGTGAACACAACGTGACCGAACACACAGAAACTAACACACTGAACACAACCTGACCAAGGACACAGAAACTGAGCCACTGACAACAACCTGTACGAAAACACAGGAACTGACCCACTAACCACAACCAGACCGAGCACACAGTAACTGACCCATTGAACACAAATTAACAGAACACACAAAAACTGACCCACTGACCACAACCTGACTGAACACACAGAAACTGACCCACTGATCACGCACTTTCCGAACACACACAAACTGACCCACTGACCACAACCAGACCGAGCACAAAGTAACTGATTCAAAGAACACAACCTGACCAAACACACAGAGTCTGACACACTGACCACAACCTGACATAACAAACAGAAACTGAACCACTGACCACAAACTATCCGAAAACACAGTAACTGTCCCAATTACCACAACCTGTCAGAACACACAGAAACTGACCCACTGACCACATCCTGACCAAGCACACAGAAACGTACCAGCTGACCACAACCTGACCGAACACACAAAAACTGACCCTCTGACCGCAACCTGACTGAACACACAGAAATTGACCCACTGACCACAAACTGAGCGAACACAGAGAAACTGACCCACTGACCACAACCAGACCGAGCACACAGTAACTGATCCATTGAACACAACCGGACCGAACACACAGAATCTGACACAGTGACCACAACCTGACTTAACAAACAGAAACTGAACAACTGAAAACAAACTGACTGAACATGCAGAAGCTGAAGCACTGACCACAACCTGACTAAGCACCCAGAAACTGATCCACAGACCACAACCTGACCGAACACACAGAAAATAACCCACAGACCACAACCAGACTGAGGACACAGTAACTGATACAATGAACACAAACTGACCAAACACATTGTAACTGACCCACTGACCACAACCTGACCCAAGACACAGTAACTGGCCCAATGAAAACAAAATGAACGAACACACAGAAACTGACCCGCTGACCAGAAGCTGACCGAAAACACTGACATTGACCCACTGACCAAACCTGACTGAACACGCTGAGCTGAACCAATGACCACAAACTGACCGAACAACCAGAATCTGAACCACTGACCACAACCTGACTGAACACACAGAAACTTACCCACTGACCAGAAGCTGACAGAACACACAGAAACTGACCCACTGAACACAACCTGACCGATCACACAGAAACTGACTCACTGTTTACAAGCTGACCGAACAAGGCAGAAACTGACACACTGACAACAACCTGTCCGAAAACATAGGATCTGACCCACTGACCACAAAAATACCGAGCACACAGTAACTGACACACTTAACACAACCTGACTGAACACACATAAACTGACCCACTGAAAAGAAGCTGATCGAAAATACAGAAATTTACACACTGACCACAACCTGACCGAACACAAAGAAACTGACCCACTGTCCAAAAGCTGAAAGAACACACAGAAACTGACCCACTGACCACAACCTGAGCAAAGACACAGTAACTGACCCACTGAACACAACCTGACCGAACAGAGAGAAACTGACCCGCTGAACAGAAGCTGACTGAAAACACAGAAATTGACCCACTGACAAAACCTGACTGAACACGCAGAAGCTGAACCACTGAGCAGAACCTGAACGAACAGCCAGAAACTGATCCACTGACCAAAACCTGTCAGAACGCACAGAAACTGACCCACTGACCAAAAGCTGACCGAACACACAGAAACTGACCCACTGACCAAAAGCTGACCGAACACACAGAAACTGACCCACTGACCACAAAATGAACAAACACACAGAAACTGACCCACTGACTACAAACTGACGGAACACAGAAAAACTGAACGACTGACAACAACCTGACTGAACACACAGAAACTGACCCACTGACCACAAACTGTGCGAACACACAGAAACTGACCCACTGAACACAACCAGGCCAAGGACAGAGTAACTGATCCATTGAAAACAACATGTCCGAACTCAAATAAATCAGTGGTGTACATTTAAGGAGATATTTTGCAACTTCCAAAAAACTGAGAAGAAAAGGGTGTAAACGAAAAGACAGCCATCCGTGGCTAAGTAAAGAAATCAAGGATAGTATTCGACTAAAAACAAGGGCAAATAAGGTAGCCAAATCTAGTGGGAGGATAGAGGATTGGGAAAACTTTAAAAGACAGCAAAAAATAATAAAAAGATTAATTAAGAAAGGGAATATAGATTATGAAAGTAAATTAGCAAAAAATATAAAAACAGATAGTAAGAGTTTTTATAGTTATAGGAAAAGAAAAAGGGCGGCTAAAGTAAATGTTGGTCCCTTAGAGGATGAGACCAGGAAATTAATGGTGGGAAATATGGAGATGGCAAAAACACTGAATGAGTATTTTGTATCAGTCTTTACAGTAGAAGACACTAAGAATATCCCAACACTGGACAAACAGGGGGCTATAGGGGGGGAGGAGCTAAACACGATCAAACTCACGAAGGAAGTGGTACTCGGTAGAATAATGGGACTCAAGGTGGATAAATCACCTGGACCGGATGGCATACATCCTAGGGTCTTGAGGGAAGTGGCGGTATGGATTGTGGATGCATTGGTAATAATTTTCCAAAACTCCCTGGACTCGGCAAAGGTCCTGGAAAACTGGAAAACTGCTAATGTAACACCGTTATTTAAAAAGGGCAGTAGACAGAAGGCTGGAAACTATAGACCGGTTAGCCTAACATCTGTGGTAGGTAAAATTTTGGAGTCCATTATGAAGGAGACAGTAACAGGACATTTGGATAATCATAATTTAATAGGACAATGTCAGCATGGTTTTATGAAGGGGAAGTCATGTTTGACAAATTTGCTGGAGTTCTTTGAGGAAGTAACATATAGGGTGGATAAAGGGGAACCAGTGGACATAGTGTATTTAGACTTCCAAAAGGCATTTGACAAGGTGCCACACAAAAGATTATTGCATAAGATAAAAAATCACTGGATTGGGGGTAATATTCTGGCATGGATAGAGGATTGGCTATCTAAGAGAAGGCAGAGAGTTGGGATAAATGGTTCATTCTCAGACTGGCAATCAGTAACTAGTGGTGTTCCGCAGTGGTCAGTGCTGGGTCCCCAACTCTTTACAATCTATATTGACGATTTGGAGGAGGGGACCGAGAGTAACATATCAAAGTTTGCAGGTGATACTAAGATGGGGGGGAAAGTAGTGAGTGAGGAGGACATAAATAACCTGCAAGGTGACATAGACAGGCTATGTAAGTGGGCAGAGATTTGGCAGATGGAATACAATACTAGAAAGTGTGAGGTTATGCACTTTGGCTGGAAAAATGGTAGAGCAAGTTATTATCTTAATGGCAAGAATCTTGAAAGTACTGAAGTACAAAGGGACCTGGGGGTCCTGGTGCACGAAACTCAAAAGGTTAGTATACAGGCGCAGCAAATGATTAATAAGGCCAATGGAATGTTGGCTTTCATTGCTAGGGTGATAGAATATAAAAATAGGGTGGTATTGCTTCAGTTGTTCAAGGTATTGGTGAGACCGCACCTGGAATACTGCATACAGTTTTGATGTCCATACTTAATAAAAACATACTTGCTCTCGAGTCAGTACAAAGAAGTTTCACTCGGTTAATCCCGGGGATGAAGGGATGGACATATGAAGAGAGGTTGAGTAGATTGGGACTCTACTCATTGGAGCTCAGAAGAATGAGAGGCGATCTTATTGTAACATATAAGGTTGTGAAGGTGTTCGATCGGGTGGATGCGGGGAGGATGTTCCCGATGATGGGTGAAACAAAACTAGGGGGCATAGTCTTATAATAAGGGGCTGCTCTTTCAAAACTGTGATGAGGAGGAAATACTTCACTCAGAGTGTGGTAGGTCCATGGAATATGCTGCCGCAAAAAGCTGTAGAAGCTACATCATTACATAAATTTAAAAAAGAAATAGACAGTTTCCTAGAAGTAAAGGGAATTACGGGTTACGGGGAGCGGGCAGGAATTTGGACAAGTCTAGGTTCGGATCAGACATGGCCCTGTTGGTAGCAGAGCGGGTCATGGGCCGTGTAGCCAGATCCTGCTCATATTTCGTGTATCTAATTCTGTAAGATTCAGGAGATGGTTCTGTGATAGTAGATTGGCTGTTAGGATCAGATCAGCCATGACCTTATTGAATGGCGGAGCAGGCTCGAGGGGCCGATTGGCCTATGCCTGCTCGTATTTCTTATGTTCTTATTAAGAGAGTTGGAACAGTTTGGGCCTGTACTTATTGGAGGTTAGAAGATTCAGAGAGGATCTTATTGAAATTTATAAGATTTTTAAGGGTCTTGACAAGGTAGATACAGAGAGAAATCTGAAACTAGGGGGCATACTTTCAGAATATGGGGGCACACGTTTAAATCGGAAATGGGGAGGAATTTGGTCCCTCATAGGGACGTGATTCTTTGGAGTTATCTTCCCCAGAGATCTGTGGAGGCTGGGTCATTGAATATATTTACGTTGGAGTTAGACAGATGGTTGAAAGGTAAGGGAGTCAATGGTTATGGAGAACGGGCAGGAAAGTGGATTCGAGGCCAAGATCAGATTAGCAGTTATCTTATTATATGGCAGAGCAGACTCGAGGGGCCAAATCACCTACTCCTGCTCCTGCGGCTTATGTTCTTATTATGATATGTAACTCACTCCTTGCAAGCACTCGCCTGGAGTCTCAGCTGATTGTGTTTATAAAAACTTCAGTGTAATTCACTCCAAGTCCGGCACTGTGAGCTCTCCCTTGGCGTGTCAGCTCCCTGTGTTTATAAACACTTCAGTATGATTCACTCCGTGTCCAACACTGTGAGCTCTCCCCTGGTGTGTCAGCTCAATGTTTTTCTAAACACTTCAGTGTAATTCACTCCGTGCCCAACATTGTGAACTCGCTCTTGGTGTGTCAGCTGACTGTGTTTATAAACACTTCAGTGTAATTCACTCCGTGCCCAACACTGTGAACTCTCTCTTGGTGTGTCAGCACACTGTGTTTCTAAACACTTAGTGTAATTCAATCCGTGCCCAATATTGTGAGCTCTCCCCTGGTTTGTCAGCTCACTGTGTTTATAAACATTTCAGTGTATTTCACCCCCTCTCCAACCAATTGAGCTTTACCCAGGTGTGTCAGCTCACTGTGTTTATAAACTCTTCAGTGTAATTCACTCCGTGTCCAGCACTGCGATCTCTCCCCTGGTATGTCAGCTCTCTTTTTTTATAAAAACTTAAGTGTAATTCACTCAAAGTCCGACACATTGAGCTTTCCATTGGTGTGTCAGATCACTGTGTTTATAAACACTTCAGTGTAACTCACTCCGTGTCCAACACTGTGAGCTCTCCCCTGGTGTGTCAGCTCACTGTGTTTCTAAACACTTCAGTTTAATTCACTCCGTGCCCAACATTGTGAGCTCTCCCCTGGTGTGTCAGCTCACTGTGTTTATAAATATTTCAGTGTATTTCACCCACTCTCCAACCAATTGAGCTTTACCCAGGTGTGTCAGCTCACTGTGTTTATAAACACTTCAGTGTAATTCACTCCGTGTCCAGCACTGGGATCTCTCCCCTGGTATGTCAGCTCTCTGTTTTTATAAACACTTCAGTGTAATTCACTCAAAGTCCGACACATTGAGCTTTCCATTGGTGTGTCAGATCACTGTGTTCATAAACACTTCAGTGTAACTCACTCCATGTCCCACACTGTGAGTTCTCCTCTGGTGTGTCAGCTCACTGTGTTTGTGAACAATTCAGTGTAATTCACTCCGTGTCCCACACTGTGAGCTCTCATAGAGTCATAGAGTTTTACAGCACAGAAAGAGGCCCTTCGGCCCATCGTGTCTGCGCCGCCCATCCATCCCTGTCCAGTCTAATCCCATTTTCCAGCATTTGGTCCATAGCCTTGTATGCAATGGCATTTCAACTGCTCATCCAAATGCTTCTTGAATGTTGTGAGGGTTCCTGCCTCCACCACCCTTTCAGGCATTGAGTTCCACATTCCAACCATGCTCTGGGTGAAAAAGTTCCACCTCAAATCCCCTCTAAATCTCCTGCCCCTTATCCTGAATCTATGCCCCTTTGTTATTGACCCCCCCACTAAGGGGAAAAGTTCCTCTTTATCTACCCTATCTATGCCCCTCATTATTTTGTACACCTCAATCAGGTCCTCCCTCAGCCTTCTCTGCTCCAAGGAAAACAACTCCAGCCTGTCTTCATAGCTGAGGCACTCCATCCCAGGTAACATCCTGGTGAATCTTCTCTGCACCCTCTCCAAAGGAATCACATCCTTCCTATAGTGAGGCGACCAGAACTGCACACAGTACTCCAGCTGTGGCCTCACCAGCGTTTTGTACAGCTCCATCATAACCTTCCTGCTCTTATATTCTATGCCTCGGCTAATGAAGGCACGTATCCCATATGCCTTTTTAACCACCTTATCTACCTGCTCCGCTGCCTTCAGGGATCTATGTACATGTACACCAAGGTACCTCTGACCCTCTGTACTTCCTAGGGTCCTACCACTCATTGTGTATTCCCTTGCCTTATTTGTCCGTCCAAAATGTATCACCTCGCACTTTTCAGGGTTAAATTCCATTTGCCACTTTTCCGCCCATCTGACCAACCCGTTTATATCGTCCTGTAGACGGAGGCTTTCCTCCTCGCAATTTACCACCCCACCAATTTTCGTGTCATCTGCGAACTTACTGATCATACCTTTTACATTCTCATCCAAATCATTTATGTAGATCACAAACAATAAGGGACCCAGCACCGATCCCTGAGGTACCCCACTGGACACAGGCTTCCAGTCACAAAAGCAACGTTCGACCATCACCCTCTGCCTCCTGCCACTCAGCCAGTTTAGGATCCAATGCGCCAAGGCACCCTGGATCCCATGGGCTCTTACCTTCTTGACGAGTCTCCTATGCGGGACTTTGTCAAAAGCTTGACTGAAGTCCATGCAAACCACATCCACAGCATTTCCCTCATCCACCCCACTAGTCACCCCCTCGAAAAATTCGATCAGTTTTGTTAGACATGATTTACCCTTGACAAAGCCATGCTGACTATCCCCGATTAATCCTTGCCTCTCCAAGTGGAGATTTATTTTGTCCCTCAGAATTTTTTCCAATAATTTCCCCACCACAGATGTTAGACTCACTGGCCTGTAATTCCCTGGTTTATCCCTGCTACCCTTCTTGAATAACGGTACTATGTTAGCTGTTCTCCAGTCCTCTGGTACATCCCCTGTGGCCAGAGAGGTTCTGAAAATTAGTGTCAGAGCCCTTGCAATCTCCTCCCTTGCCTCCCACAGCAGCCTGGGATACATCTCGTCCGGGCCTGGGGATTTATCCACTTTTTGGCCCGCTAAAACCGCTAGCACCTCCTCCCTCTCGATGCTAATATGTTCAAGTATGTCACAGTCCCCTTGCCCGATTTCTATGTCTGCATCGTCTTTCTCCATAGTGAACACAGATGCAAAAAATTCATTTAAAACCCCGCCTACATCCTTTGGCTCTACACACAGATTGCCACTTTGGTCCCTAATGGGCCCTACCCTTTCCCTGGTTATCCTCTTGCCCTTAATATACTTATAAAACATCTTAGGATTTTCCTTTATTTTGCTCGCCAGTGTTATTTCATGGCCCCTCCTCGCCCTCCTAATTTCTTTTTTAAGTATGCCCCTGCACTTTTTATACTCCTCTAGGGCTTCTTCTGTCTTTAGTCTTTTGTAACTGCCAAAAGTCCCCTTTTATTTCTAATGCATTTTTGTATATCCCTTGTCATCCAAGGTTCCCTTTGCTTCTTGGTCCCACCCTTGACCTTTACAGGAACATGTTGGCGTTGTACTCTCTCAATTTCCCTTCTGAAAGTCTCCCACTGTTTTGATGTGGATTTTCCTATAAGCAGCTGCTCCCAGTCCACTTTGGCCAGATCCTGCCTTATCATATTAAAATCGGCCTTCCCCAATTTAGAACCCTTATTTCCGGGCCGTCTTTGTCTTTTTCCATGACCACCTTAAATCTCATCGAATTATGGTCACTGTCGCCAAAATGCTCTCCTACTGACACTTCCACCACTTGCCCGGCTACATTCCCCAGAATTACGTCCAGTACCGCGCCCTCTCTTGTAGGACTTTCTACATGTTGGCTCAAAAAGCTCTCCTGGATGCACTTTAAGAATTCTGCACCCTCTAAGCATTTCACACTCTGACTGTCCCAATTTATATTGGGGAAGATGAAATCTCCCACTATTATTACCCTATTATTTTCGCACTTCTCTGAGATTTGCCTACATATCTGTTCCTCTATCTCCCCCTGACTGTTTGGGGGCCTACAGTACACTCCCAGCAAAGTGCTTGCCCCCTTTTTGTTTTTAAGTTCTACCCATATGGCCTCATTAGAGGAACCCGCTAATATATCATCCCTCCTTACATCAGTAATTGACTCCTTAATTAATATTGCAACACCCCCTCCCCTTCTACACCCCCCTCTGTCTCGCCTGAAGATTCTATACCCCGGAATATTTAGCTGCCAGTCCTGACCCTCCCTCAACCATGTCTCCATGATAGCATGTCTCCTCTGGTGTGTCAGCTCACAGTGTTTATAAACACTTCAGTGTAACTCACTACGTGTCCCACAATGTGAGCTCTCCTCTGGTGTGTCAGCTCACTGTGTTTGTAAACACTTCAGTATAATTCACCCTGTGTCCTACACCGTGAGCTCTCCCCTGGTTTGTCAGCCACCTGTGTTTATAAACTCTTCAGTGTAATTCCCTTCGTGTCCGACACTGTTAGCTATCCTCTGGTGCGTAAGCTCTCTGTGTTTATAAACACTTCACTGTAAATCACTCCGTGTCCGAAACTGTGAGCTCTCCCCTGATGTGTCAGCTCACTGTGTTTATGAACACATCAGTGTAATTCACTTCGCGTCCGACACTGTTAGCTATCCCCTGGTGTGTCAGCACCCTGTTTTAATAAACACCTCAGTGTAATTCACTCCGTGTCCAACAATGTAAGCTCTCCCCTGGTGTGTCAGCTCACTGTGTTTATAAACACTTCAGTGTAAATCACTCCGTGTCAAACACTGTGAGCTCTCCCCTGATGTGTCAGCTCACTGTGTTTATAAACACTTCAGTGTAATGCACTCCATGTCCAACACTGTAAGCTCTCCGCTGGTGTGTCAGCTCACTGTGTTTATCAACATCTCAGTGAAGGCAACAGTGCATGGTAGCGATAGGGGTAATGATAGCCAAAATGTGACAGAGAGGTACAGAGCGTTAGAAAGAGGGGTCCGAGTAGGGAAAAATAGTTAATAGACATCATTAACAGCTCTATATCTGAAAGCAAGCAGCATTCGTAACAAGATAGATGAGTTGGCAGCACCAATAGAAGTAATTGAGTTTGATCGGACAGCCTTTAGACAGACGTGGTTGCAATGTGACTAAGGCTGGGAACTGAATATTCAGGGGGTTTTGCCATTTCGTAAGAATAGGCAGAAAGGAAAACGAGCTCTCTTAATAAGGGTTAACTTCAGTGCGGTATTAAGGAATTAAATTGGCCTGCAAGATCAAGGTGTCGAATCAATTAGGGTAGAGATAAGAAATAATAATCGTAAGAAGTCACCGGTGGGAATGGTCTCCAGCCCCGCAAAACAGTAACCACACGGTAGGGCAGAGTATACATCAATAAATAATAGAAGTTTGTAACAAAGGTAGGGTAATCATCATGGGAGATTTTAATCTTCATATTGATTGGACAAAGCAAAATGGCGAAGGTAGACTTGAGGAAGTGTTCTTAAAGACTAAATGGGATGGTTTCTTGGAACAATATTTTATGGAACCAAGCAGGGAGAAGAGTCTTTTACATCTGGTAATTTGTAACGAGGCTTGATTAGTTAATGATCTCGAAGTGAAGGATACTCTTGGGAAGAGTGATCAAAGCATGGTAGCATTTCAAATTCAGTTTGAGGGTGCAAAAGTTAGCTGTCAATCTAGTGTCTGAACATAAACACAGGTAATTACAAAGGTATGAAGGCAAATCTGGTGAAAGTGGACTGGAAAAAACATGTTAGAGTGTAAAACTGTAGAAAAGCAATGGTAATCATTTAAGGAGACATTTCATAACTCTCAGTAAAGATATTTACCTGTGTGAAAGAAATACTGTAAGGGAAGGATGAACAATTCGTGGCAAACTAAGGATGTAAAGCGTGGTATCAATTTGGAAAAAAAAAGTATATCAAAAGTTGCAAAAAATAGTGAAAGGCCAGGAGATTGAAATTTTTTAAAAAACCAGCAAAGGACAACTAAAAAAATGGTAAAGGGAGAGAAGATAGCTTATGAGATTAAGTTAGCAAGAAATATAAAAACAGAGAGTAAGAGATTCTACACGTATATAATAATGTAAAGCGACTAGCTACAGTAAACGTTGGTCCCCTAGTGGATGAGTCTGGGGAACTAATAATAGGAAACAGGGATATGGCGGATATTTTGACCAAATATTTTGTATTGGTCTTCATGGTAGAAGGCATTTGAAGCATGCCAATAATGGATAATCAAAGGGCTACTGGAGTGCGGGGTGGAAACTTGAAACAATGACTGTCACTTGACAGAATGTACTGGGCAATCTAATGGGACAAAAGGTCGACAATTTCCCTGTACACGATGGCCTGCATCCTAGTGCCTTAAAAGATGTGGCTGCAGAGAGAGTGGATGCATTGGGTGTAAATTACGAAAGATCCCTGGATTCTGGAGAGGTCCCAGCCGACTGGAAATCCACAAATATAACGCCCCTATTTAAGGCTGGAAGTAGACAGAATGCAGGGAATTTTCGACCAGTTTGCCTAGCTTCTGTCATTGGGAAAATGCTAGAGTGCATCATTAAGGACATGGTAGCAGGAGAGTTAGAAAATTTAGAATATAGCCAAGCAGAGTTAGCTTAGTTTTATGAAAGGGAAATCATTTTTGCCAATTTTCTGGAGTTCTTTGAGGATGTAACGAGCAGGATGGATAAAGGGGAACCAGTAGAGATCGTGTATATGGATTTCCAGAAGGTGTTCGATAAGGTGCCACATATAATGTTTCTACACAGGACTAGACAGACTAGATGCAGGAAGGATGCTCCCGATGGCCGGGAAGTCCAGAACCAGGGGCCACAGTCTAAGGATAAGGGGTAAGCCATTTAGGACAGAGATGAGGAGGTATTTCTTCACTCAGAGAGTGGTGAACATGTGGAATACTCTATCACAGAAGGCAGTGGAGGCCAATTCATTAAATACATTCAAGAAGGAGTTAGGTATATTTCTTAAGGCTAAAGGGATCAAGGGATATTGGGAGAAGGCAGGGACAGGGTACTGAAGCTGTATGATCAGCCATGATCTCCTTCAATGGCAGAGGAGGCTCGAGTGGCCAATGGCCTACTCCTGCTCCTATCTTCTATGTTTCTATGTTTACACATGTTAAGAGCTGATGGGGTTGGGAGTGATATATTAGTATGATGGATAGAGGATTGGCTAACAAACATATAACAAAGAGTAGATGGAAATTGGACAATTTCAGATTGGCAATCTTTAACTAGTGCTGTGCCGCAGGGATTGGTGCTGGGGCCTCAACTACTTACAATCTATGTTAGTGACTTGGTTGAAGGGACTGAATGTAATGTGGCAAAGTTTGCCGAAGTTAGAAACATAGGTGGGAAAGGAATTTGCCTGGAGAACACAAAGCATCTCCAAATGTATATAGAGAGGCTAAGTAAGTGGGCAAACTTCTGGCAGGTGGGGTACTGCGAGGTTATCCGCATTGGTAGTAAAAATTAAAAAGCAAATTATTATTTAAATGGGGAGAGATTACAGAATGCTGAGGTACAGATGGATCTGGGGGTCTTTGTACATGAATCACAAACAGTTATCATGCAGGTATAGTAAATAGTTAGGAAGGTGACATATGAAAACTACTAGGCACTTGGTCTAAGCATTAAACAAAGCTTCAATCAACTGTTTTACAACATGGAGGTCTAGTTCTGTCCTTCACTAGATCCTGATAAGAATTGTGTGGAGGTGCCGGAGTTGGACTAGGGTGGACAAATGTAAGAAGTCACACAACACCAGGTTATAGTCCAACAGCTTTATTTAAAATCACAAGCTTTCAGAGCGCTGCTCCTTCTTCAGGTGAAGTGGAGAAATGCATAAAGACACAGCTTATATAGTCAGAGAATCATGTCAGATGTTTACAGGTAACCTTTCCAAATGCCATTTATCACACCTCGGCAGAGAGATAATCACAGCAGTCAAAGGTGTGAATGGTGTCCAAATAGGTCAATCAGGGAAACATTACATCAAAGAACAATGAGGTGGGGTCACAAGGGGTCAAATATTGCAGATGCTGGGGTCTGTATGAAAAACAAAAAAACAGAGAAAAAAAATTTTTTTGGCTGGATATCACAGCAGGTCCGGCCGCATAGAGACCCCAGCATCTGCAATATTTGACCCCTTGTGACCCCACCTCATTGTTCTTTGATGTAATGTTTCCCTGACTGACCTGTTTGGACACCATTCACACCTTTGACTGCTGTGATTATCTCTCTGCCGAGGTGTGATAAATGGCAGTTGGAAAGGTTACCTGTAAACATCTGACATGATTCTCTGACTATATAAGCTGTGTCTTTATGCATTTCTCCACTTCACCTGAAGAAGGAGCAGCGCTCCGAAAGCTTGTGATTTCAAATAAAGCTGTTGGACTATAACCTGGTGTTGTGTGACTTCTTACACTGATAAGGATGTCCAGCGCAAGCTGGGCCCGTGTCCGAGTATTTATACCCTCCCTGGACAGCGCCACCCACAGGCCGCTCAGCATTATTTCATAAAGCTTTCTTTCATGAATGACTGATTCATTTCAGAAGGCAAATGGAATGTTGGCCTTTATTGCAAGGGGGCTGGAGTATAAAAGGAAGGAAGTCCTTCTACAAATGTGCAGGGCATTGATGAGACCACACCTAGAGTACTGCGTACAGTTTTGGTCTACTTATTTAAGGAAGAATATATTTGCATTGGAGACAGTTCAAAGAAGGTTCACGAGGTTGATTCAGGAGATGAAGGGATTGTCTTATGAAGATAGTTGGAACAGGTTGGGCCTATACTCATTGGAGTTTAGAAGCATGAGAGAGGATCTGATTGATAATTATAAGATTCTGAAGGGTCTTGACACGGTAGATGCAGAGACGATGTTTCCCCTAGTAGGCGAATCAGAAACTAGGGGGCATAATTTCAGAATATGGGGGCACACGTTAAATCGGAAATGGGGAGGAATTTGTTCCATCAGAGGGACGTGAATATTTGGAGTTATCTTCCCCAGAGATCTGTGGAGGCTGGGACATTGAATATATTTAAGTTGGAGTTAGACAGATGTTTGAAAGGTAAGGGAGTCAATGGTTATGGAGAACGGGCAGGGAAGTGGAGTCCAGGCCAAGATCAGATTAGCAATTATCTTATTATATGGCGGAGCAGGCTCGAGGGGGCAAATCACCTACTCCTGCTCCTGCGCCTTATGTTGTTATGATGTTATGTAATTCACTCCGTGCCCAAAATTGCGAGCACTCCCCTGGTGTGTCAGCTGACTGTGTTTATAAACAATTCTGCATAATTCACTCCGTGTCCATCACTGTGAGCTCTCCCCTGCTGTGTCAGCTGACTGTGTTTATAAACACGTCAGTATAATTCACTCCTTCCCCAATATTGTGAGCTCTCCCCTGGTGTTTCAGCTCACTGTGTTTATAAACACTTCAGTGTAATTCTCTCCATGTCCGACACTGTGAGCTTTCCCCTGATGTGTCAGCTCTCTGTGTTTATAAATACACTTCAGGAAGGTTGGGAAGGCACTAGAGACGGTGCAGAGTAGAATTACCAGAATTGTTCCGGGTTTGGGGGATCTTAGCTGCAACGACAGATTGGAGAATCTAGATTTGTTTTTATTTGAGCAAAGGAGGCTGAGGGGTGATTTGACAGAAGTGTACAAGTTTTTGTCGGGTTTGGATAGGCGAGACGGGGAAAGGTTGTTGCCACCAGTTGATAGAACTAGGGCTACGGGACGCAGGTTTAATTTGTTGGGCAATAGATACAGTGGTTATGTGAGGAACAGCTATTTTACACAGCGAGTGGTGAGTGCCTGGAACTCGCTGCCGATGGAAGTGGTGGAAGCGGAGACACTCAATGTTTTCAAGGGGAGACTGAATAGTCACTTGAGGGAAATAAACTTGCAGGGCTACGGGGATAGAGCGGGGGAATGGGACCGACAGGATTTCCTGCAGAGAGTCTGCATGGACACTATCGGCCGAATGTCCTCCTTCTTTACCGTTATGATTCGATGACACTATGACTATAACTATTGATTGCATTCCTAAATCAGCCATTTTTACCAATTTGGTTTATGCTTCCCTTGTCCAACTCTTCCAATTTCGATTACATATTTATTTTTAATTTCCTTTTCCATACCATCAATTATCTCCCAATCGGCCTAGTCACGTCTTATCGAAGTTGGTAATTCCAGATTCCTCCATTATTTCCTCAATAACCAGGGCTTCCACATTGGGGATCACCCTTGTGGCTGTTCCCTGCACTGCCTCAAGTATTTGAATATATCCCTTGTGTCTCGGTGAATAAAGGTGGACAGATTTCTTAAGCTTCTGACTGAGCCGAGCTCCACACAATAAAATAATTAATTTCACTGACTTGTACTCTATTGCGTTGGATATGTAGTTGAATATGTTATTGATTTTTTGATTGCTGTTTTGCAATGGTAATCCTTGTTGAGTATGCAATCTAATTAGAATCCAAAGGGTATTTCTGCTTTAGCCTCAGCTCAACAAACACTATTCAAATAGTATATGGACGTCCCATTCACCTTACGATGTGTAGTATGTAACGAGATTCAGCATAAAATCACACCGACCGTTATTATCCCTCCCGAAGCTTTTGCCCAAAATGTTGTGTTGTTTCTGAGCTGTGATCTCCGCCAACTGAAACTCCCGAAAATATCTGCAAGACTGACAAATTTACATTGAGTTTCATAGGTTTTATTTTTGAAGTAAATTTGCAATGAAAGCTATCTCAGCACCGATCAATAGCAACCCCACTCAGTAATTTGCCAACCTGGTATAACGCCTGTAACATTTACCAGATGAATTCTACTATTACACCTGTTTGGTTTCCATTTGAGGAAAGATATTATTCCAATGTTTGACGTGTCACTTTGCTATTTTTATTCCCATAACAGTATTAACCTGGGAGTAAAGCGGCTGACGCAACCTGTTTGTTCAAATGACTGTAACTAACATCAGTTGCCCGGGGACAGAACTGTTCACTGGAGATTTCCCTGCTGTATAAATAAAGCCTGCCTTCAATGTATCACATCACACTTTCCACCGGGCCTGCTGTGTCCATCACTACAGGGATCATCGCTTCTCACATTTAATGGAAGGCCCGATACTTCAGCAGATAAGCGCCATTTACTATCCTATTCTCGCAGCTGTTGGTGTTCCTGGTGAGTGGCGAAGAAAGACATGAATCTGATAAAAAATCTCTTAACTACAAAGCTTCTCGTGCTGCGTGTCTGGCAAAATGTGCTTTTCTTATTCTCTGGGTAGCACAGTTATGTGAGGTTTGCTGTCAGATTAACCCGAATGTTCCCTGCTTAATTAACGTGGTGTCTTCCTTCACACTGCAGTCTCCAGTGATGATACCATGCTTCTTCTAAAAAGAATGGCATGCAATCTGGGTTCCGGATAAAAGAACACTAAAACATTGAGAAATAGAGTCGTCTGACTTAAATCTGCAACACTTTAATAACTAAATAGAACTGAATCATGCTGCTATGCTCGCTTTCTCCAAAAGTCACTTTCAACTAATAAAGAATGTATTTATTGATGCTCAGTGGTGTTTCTGTATTGGAAAGAAGGGATGCACTACCCAATAACATTATTTCTATTTCAGTGATATTTCTTTTGACTGTTATACAGCGAAAACTTCAGGAATGTTTTCCAGCACAACAAGTTGTAAATGTTAAAGGAATTTCAGTGACTGTGTTTATTTATCTATTGAAGCAATATTCATTCATATATTTACCTTGAGCAATTCTGCGGATCTCACTATTCAGTTCAGTCCAGTGTTGCTCTATATTTCCTGATATGGTGTTTTACTTTCAAACTTTCTTTAATGTATAACTGAATTGCCTTGGGAAGTATACGGTCCGATTTTACATCTTGTCAACTACCTGTCCTTCAGTGATAAACATAAATTGCCACTTTAGAAAGTGGGATTGCTGATTACAAAAGTATTATTAAATTATACGTTAAATTGTAAAATTCTTTACAATATGTATATTTTTAGCTGGTCCTTGATACCAGCTGCCAATATTTAATTCAGAAAGTTGCCTGTTGAAGTTTCACTCTGCTATATAAACTTGCAAGAAACTGACATTTCCTTTCGTTGGTGCTGCATTGTCAAGGGTGAGGAACCACGTTTCCCCTTTTAAACCAGGATCCTTTGCAGGAGGGACTGCTCTCCAAGTTTTCCCCTTTTTGTGGCCAGCGTGCCTACTTTAAACCAGCGCCACCGAAAAATGTGTTCATTGGATCTTGCTCGGTTGCTGCTTCAGCTACAACAAACGGGGCAGCGCTTCAGACCTTCATGGGCGCTTTGGGATTTTATCAGAAGCCATGTCAAAGTGCTAATCTCTGTTTATATTGTGAATCGCACATTCCTGCTGAACAGATGTGGAAGTAGAAATACAAATACATTCTTTAACAGCAATAGGGTTAATCAAAGTAGGCCCATTACAAGAGTGAACCCCAGGAAACTGAAACGTATGGCTGCTGAACCTGATATAATTATCACACTACAAATCAACAGGAGTTCAAAAATAGGTTGAATTTTGAAAGAACAGTGAGTAGTTCAGAGCATAATTCATTGGAGATTGCAGTATTTAATTTGGTTGATAATTCAGTGGATAATCGAGTGCTTACTTCTTTGTATAAGATAATGTGTCATTCGCTTGATAGTTGTGTGGTTAATACATTGGATATTTCAGAGTTGAATACTATAGATAACTAAAAGATAATTATTTGTATGTTTCAGTGTTTAATTCGATGGATAATTGTGTGGATAATTTTTTGGATATTTCATAGTTCAATTCGGTGGATAATTGAGAGGATAATACTTTTGATATTTCAGTATTTAAGTCGATGGATAATTGAGAGGATAATACTTTGGATATTTCAGTATTTAATTCGATGGATAATTGAGCTGGTAATTCTTTAGATATTTCAGTGTTTATTCGGAGGATAATTGTGTGGATAATTATTTGGATATTTCAGTGTTTAATTCGATAGAAACTTGAGAGGATAATTATTGGATATTTCAGTGTTTAATTCTATAGAATATTGAGTGGTTAATCTTTAGGATATTGCAGTGCTTAATTCGATAAATAATTGAGTGGATAAATATTTGGATTGTTTAAATCGGTGGATAAATGAGTGGATTTTTCTTTCCATATATTTATATTACATTCACTAGATAATTGAGTGCATAATTCAGTTGGGAATTCTGTTGATAATTCAGTGCTTAATTCGGTGGATAATTTAATAAATAATTATTTTGATGATTCGGTTGATAGTCGTTTGGAAAATTCTTTGTCTATTTCAATACTTAATTCGGTTGATATTTGAATCGATGTTTTCGATGACAATTATTTGACTCCTTCAGTGTTTAATGCGCTGGATAATTCAGTAGGTAATTATTTTATAATTTAGGGGATAAATATATATGAAATCCATTCGAATGAATTTCTCGAAATTGCAGAACCAATGAAAGTTCTGTGGACATATCTGCTTGTCGTTCACATAATATTACTTCTCACTTTTCTAATTTAATCCCACTTTAAATCAAACTCAATTTTTCTTTGGTCTAACAACAGAAACCGCTGGAAAAGAATTTTCCAAACGACTATCAACCGAATCATCAATATAATTATTTATTAAATTATCCACCGAATTAAGCACTGAATTATCAACAGAATTCCCAACTGAATTATGCACTCAATTATCTAGTGAATGTAATATAGATATATGGAAAGAAAAGGCAAGGCAACATCCGTGGAGAGAGAAATAGATTCAACATTTCAGGTCGATACCCTTCATCAGAACTGAGAAAGAAAGGCAGGAAATGAGATAGATTAAAAGGCCATTTGGTGGATGGGAAATGGGGGAGGGGATGAAAGAACAAAAGCGAAGTGAAGAAACATTAGGAGGTATTCAAGACGAGACGAGGTGGTAATAGGACAAGTGAAGAGACTAAAGATGGCTCTAGATGAAGTGTGAAATGCGCTGGCAGAATAAGAGACAGCTAGCATGTGGGAGAGAAAAAGGGGGAAGGCACAATCAAAGGCGTGGATTAAAAATATATAGAAAATTAATAGAGGCCGAGATTGTGATGTGAATTTGTTGAACTCGATATTGAGTCCGGGAGGCTGTAAACTGCCTATTCGGATGTCGAGGTTTCTGTTGTTATTTCGGATTTCCAGCATCAGCAATATTTTGCTATCGTTTTAATTCAGCCTGGTGGCGTAGTCTGGGGGGAGGTAGGGAATTCTGCTTCGAATTATCGCGTGCTTTATCGGCAGTTATTAAAACGTTGCTAAGATAAGTCTCTGTGGTCAACATCAGCAACATATTTGATATCAGACAGACAGCAGTGCGGAGCCTAGGCCCAGCACCATATTCAGATCCTCCCCACAGGTGAATGTAAAAGGTTTCTCGGCTTCTATGTATGAAAACACGCCTATCCTCGTATCCGTGCCCAATATCTGCTCCTGGCTTCCCTCCAGTGGTCGCTATTCATGTCCTCTTGCTGCATCCTTACTATTATTGGGTCCACCTCTAACTATATCACAATGATTCAGCACTATCAACAACTCATTACTTCTTTCTCACTTATCTACCGTACAGCAAGCCCGATTTTAAACTGGAGGAAACACGTGTTCCAATTGTACCTTCTTCCTGCCACGTCCCCATTGCAGCTTTACACCTTCGGGTCCCCAATTCTCCTTCCCCAGGTGCAGTACTCATTGCACCATCACCATGCCGAGTCCCCATTGCAATTTCACCTACCCATACCCCATGTACCTTCCTCCTGCCCTGTTTCCATTGTACCTACACCCCGCAGGTTCCCCTTACATAGAATAGGATAACTTACAGTTTTACAGCATAGAAACAGGCCATTCTGCCCAACAGATTTATATTCCACACGAGCCATCTCCCGCATTTCCTCATCTCACTCCACTAACACATCATTCTATTCATTTTTGACTCCTATAGTTATCCAACTGCCACTTACATGCATCTATGCAAAGTTCTGCAAATACTGCATGGCATAGAGTCATAGAGTCATAACGGCAACAGAGGAGGCCAGTCGGCTCATCGAGTGCGTGCCAGTTCTCTGTAGAGCAAGTCAGTCATTCCCATTCCCATCGGGGGTTGTCTTATGAAGAACATTTGAGCAGGTTGGGCCGATACTCATTGGAGTTTAGAATATTGAGAAATGATCTTATTGAAACTTATAATGACCCAGAAATTCGGGTCTCCACGGTTGAGTACGCACGGGGTACTCGCCCGTGGGCCCAATCGAAGTGCCGTTTTCGTGTGTGCACTGCACATGCGCGGGAAAGCAGAACTTCCATTCCCCTGAAAGATGGGGTTAAGAGGTGGAACGCGTGCGTGGGAGAGGCAGCGCGTGCACATTTAACTTACTATTTTTTCCAGGTTTCTCCGGGAAGGTAAGTCTCCAGAAATTAGACACGTAAAGTGCAGTCCTCAGGCCTGCTTTTAAAAAGGTAAGTGGTGCATTAATCAATGTTATAACATTTTTTCCACAGGTTTATTATTTTTAAATACTTCAAAGAAAGGTAAGCTTATTTTTAGCCCCGTTAGAAAATGTAATTAATTTTTTCAAAAATTTAAATTATTGTTTAAAATAGTTGTTTCATGTAATTTATAGTTATTTTAAAAATGCAATGTTTTTTTTAAATTTATTTGAAATTTTAGTTACGTTTTGGGGCTTATAGTATTTATAGGATTGACAGCTCTTCCTGTCAAACTTATGAATGAAGCATACCCTGCTACCATTGGCTCTCCATGGCCCACGTGATCCCAGGGGGTTGACTCGAGCTATCTGCGCCCCTGGGATACACAAGCACTGCACGCCGGCAGTTGGAGGAGGCACAGGATCGGAATACCACGCAGGCCCACATCACAACGGCCGGCATGCTAGGTAAGTGCACGTCAGAGGCTTGCACCCGCGGGAAGCCACCGAACCGAATTTCTGGGCCAATATTCTAAGTGGGCTTGACAGGGTAGATGCACAGATAATGTTTCCTCGCGTGGGGGAATCTAGAACAAGGGTGGCATAGTTTCAAATTGGAGATGAGGAGGCATTTCTTCTCTCAGCGGGTCGTGAACCTTTGGAATTCTCTCCATCAGACAGCTGTGGATGTTGGGTCATTGAATATATTCAAGGTGGAGATAGACAGCATTTTGAATTATAGGGGAATCAAGGGTTATGGGGAGCGGGCAGGGAATTGGATTGGAGGCCAAGATCAGATCAGTCATAGCCTTATTGAATGGTAACGAGTTTCACTTTCTAATATTTTTTGCACTTTCTCCAGTGCTTCTATCCTCTTATTGGGCTAAGCAGATCATAACTGTTCACAGCACTCTAAGTGTGGTCTCTCCAAGGTTCAATATAAGTTGAACACATCTCCTCTGTTATTGTTTTCCATTCCTCTAGAAATGAACTCCGTTGCTTTGACTGTATGTTTAATGGCTTCTTTCATCTCTTTGTGAATTTGTAGCCCTAAGCTCCTTATCTTCTCCCACCATTTGGACTCTTATTTTCCAAGTCTCATGTGCCCTACTTATTCCACCTACCAAAATACACAACCTCACATTCTATTTATTGGAAATCATTTATCATTATCTCTCCATGATTCCATTTTGTTAATATCTTCTTGAAATTTGTCGCAGAATTCCTCAGTGTTAACTATACCCCATAATTTGGTGTCATCCGCAAATGTTGATATTATATTTCTGATTTCCAAGTCCAACCCTCTACTATAAATTGTAACCAATAGTGATCCCTGTGGAACACCACATTCCACATTCCGCCAGTCTGAGCAACTACCTTTAACATCTACTCTCTGTTTTCTGTTGAGCAGCCAGTTTTTCTATCCATTTGGCCACTTTTCCACTGGGTCTACAGGCTCGTACCTTAGTCACCAGTCTACTATGGCGATGGAAGCTCTTTTAAATGTCTATTTATATTATATTCACTAACTTACCATTATCTACTCTGCTACTTTTTAAAATAACGCAATACGGTTGGTCAAGTAGGAACTTCCCGTTTGAAATCCGTGCTGACTAGTCTTTATTATGTTTTCGGTTTGAAGAGAAATGTCTTTTTTATGTTTGAGCGAAGATTACTATACCTGTCCTCTCACCCTTGTTGAGCGCACTGGATGAAAGTTCTAAGAATGTTTACATAAATTTATATACAGTGCCTCTGCTTTCTCTTCCTTAGCTTTGACTGTGAGTGGAAATAGTCCTTCCAGACACGGGATTTATCCTCTATACATATGTTTAGTTTATCATAAGAACATAAGAAAAAGTTGCAGGACTCGGCCATTAGGCCCCTCGAGCCTGCTCCAACATTCAATGAGTTCATGGCTGATCTTCTTCCTCAATTCCATGCATCGGCCTTATCGCCATATCCCTTGATGGCCTTACTAGTCTGAAATCTATCGACTCCTGTTTTGAATACGCCCAGTGACTGAGCCTCCACTTCCCTCTAGGGTAGAGAATTCCAAAGATTCTCCACCCTCTGTGTGAAGAAATGTCCTCTCGTCTCAGTCCTGAATGGCCTACCCTTTACCCTGAGGCTGTGCCCCAGGTCCTAGACTCCAGAGCCAAGGGATACATTCACCCAGCATCCACCCTGTCAAGCCCTGAAATCATTTTGTATGCTTCAATGAGATGCCCTCTCATTTTTCTAAATTCATGCAGTAAAGGCCTAGTTTACTCAATCTCTTCTCATACGACCGTCCTGCCATCCCAGGAATCAATCTCGTTAACCTTCCTTGCACTCCCTCTATGGCAATTATATCCTTTCTTAGGTAAGCATAACAAAATTGTACACAATACTCCAGGTGCGGTCTAACTAATGCCCTATATATTTGGAGTAAGACATCTTTACTCCTGTACGCAAATCCTTTTATAATGAAGGCCAGCATACCATTTGCCTTCCTAATAGCTTGCTGCAACTGCACATTCATTTCAGTGACTCATGTACAAGGATACCCACGTCCCTTTGAGCATCTACATTCCCCAATCTTTCACCGCTTAGGAAATACTCTGCCTGTCTAATTTTTCTACCTTCACATTTATCCACATTATAATCCATCTGCCATGTTCTCGCCCTCTCACTGAACCTGTCCAGAGCCCCTTGAGTCCTCGTCACATCCTCTTCGCAACAGGCACTGCCACCTAGCTTTGTGACATCAGTAAAATCTGGAAATGTGACATTTAGTCCCCTCATCTAAAACATTGATATAGAACGTGAATAGCTGGGACCTAAGCACTGTCCTTTCGGTACCCCTTTAGGCACAGCCTGCCATCCTGAAAAATACACGTTTTCCCCTACTCTTTGTTTTCTGTCTGTTAACCAATTCTTAATCCAGGCTAGTATATTTCCCCCAATTCCATGTGTCCAAATTTTGGTCACCAACCTCTTGTGTGGGACTTATCGAAGGCCTTCTGAAAATCGAAATACACCTCATCAGCCGGTTCTCCTTTACCTGCTGTATTAAACTAACTCCAATAGGTTTGTTAAACATTATTTTCCCTTTCATAAATCCTTGTTGACTCTGCCCAATCTTACTATTCGTTTCTAAGTGCCCAGTTATTGCATGCTTTATATTATATTCCAGCATTTTCCCAATGACTGATGTGAGGCTAACAGGTCTGTAGTTCCCCGTATTCTCTCTCTGCTCTTTCTTAAATAGTGGGGATACATTTGCTACCCTCCAATCTGCAGGAACCGTTCCTGAATCTATAAAATTTTGGAAGATGAAAAGCAATGCGTCCACTATCCCAATCGCCACCTCTTTCAAAACCCTGGGATCTATGTCATCCATTCCTTGAGATTTATCGAATTTTAGTCCCATTAATTTTGCTACTACTGTTTTTTTTTACTAATAATAATTTCTTAAAGATCCTCATTCTCGCCACAGCTTTCGTTTTCTCGTATTTATGGGAGATTTGTTGTGTCTTCCTTCGTGAAGACAGAAACAAAGTATTTATTTAATTTCCTTGCCATTTCCTGATTCCCCATTATAAATTCTCCCGTCTCTAACTGTAAAGGACCTACATTTACTTTCGGCAGGCTTTGCCTTTTTACCTACCTAGAAAAGCATTTACAATCCGTTTTTATATTTTTCGCCAGTTTGTGCTCATATTACAGTTTCCTTTTCTTTATCAAATTTTAGTCACCCCTCGCAGATTTCTAAAAAATCCCAATTCTCAGGCTGACCCCTTTTTCTGGCAACTTTTTAAGCTTCCACCTTTGATTAATACTAGTTCATTTCATTTTGTTAGCCATGGTTGGTTCACTCCTCCTTTTGGGTTTTTATGCCCTCGTGAAATATATGATTTTTATCGAAAATTTGCATTATTACCTTGAATGTTAGCGATTGTATTTCCACATTCATGCCCTTTAGTGTAGTCGCCCAATCTACCATGGACAACTTGTCCCACATTCCCTTGTAGTTTCCTTTGTTGAGACTGAAGAATTTAATTTCAGATTGGACTACATCACTCTCAAACGTTTTAAAATTCAATCATATTTTGGTCATTTGTCAGTAAAGGACACTTTAACACAACATTATTGATTAGCCCTTTCTCATTAACAGTACCAGATCCAGCAGCGTCTGTTGCCTGGTTGGTTCTTCCACATACTGATCGAGGAAACCATCTTGCATGCATTCCAAGAATTCGTCCTTCACACCATTAGTGGTTTCTGATTTGTCCAGTCTATATGTAGATTAAAGTCCCCCATGATTACTGTATTGCCCGTGTTACATGCACTTCTAATCAAAGATCTCGCTCCTGTCTATCTTAGAAGCCTTGGTATGCATTTTGAATTCCTCAGATAATTTCACGCCCACCATGTTTGTGGCCCTGGTAAAAACTAAAGTAAAAGAACTGTTCAATTTATTTCATTTCACTGCTTTTATTTTAGAGTTTATCCTGTTCATTCCTTAGTGGTCATATCCCTATTTTCCTATTCCTGTGCTTATAGAATACTGAAATATTTATTTTTATATTGATTGATAACTTAATTTTGTAATTCGTCATTGATTTCCGAATTGTATATTCGCTTTTTTCCTATCATCGTGTTGGCATTAGCCTTCCCATCCTTTATTGTCTCTGTAATGCACTCAATGTATACCTTTACTTTTAGTTTTATTTTTTTTCTCTTTAATCAGCCGGGGTCACTTTGTATTGGCACTTGACCTTCACCCCACAGTCCCAATTTTACCTTCACTCTGCTCAGTCACCATTGCACATTCACCCAGCCCGTTCCCCATTGCACATTCACCCCGCCGACTTCCATTGAAAGTTCAGCCTGCCAGTCCCTAATGCACCTTCACCACACCCAATCCCGATTGCACCTTCAACCCGCCCAGTCACCATTGCACCTTCACCCAGTCCATTCTCCATTTCACCTTCACCCAGCCTGTACCGCATTGCACCTTTACCCTTTCCACTTCCAGTGAAGCTTCAGACTGTCGAGTCCCTATTGCACCTTCACCCAGCCCGATCCTCATTGCACCTTTGCCTAGCTCGTGCCCCACTGCACGTTCACCTATCCCCTTCCCCATTGCACCTCCAACCCGCCCACTTCCATTGAACATTCACCCTGCCCAGACCCTGTTGCACCTTCACATCGCCCAGTATCCATTGCACCTTCATCTAGTCTGCTCTCCATTGCAGCTCCACTGCACATCTTCCATTGAATGTTCACCCTGGCCACTTACACTGAATATTTAAGCTGCCCAGTCCCTATTGCACCTTCACCCCGCCCAGTCTCCATTGCAAATTCGCCCTGCCCACCTCCATTGAACCTTCAGCCTGCCCAGTCCCTATTGCATCTTCACCAAGCCCACTCCATATTGATTTGGTAATGGAAGGCACGGTCGTAAATGGTGGATCAATTGAAATCCAGGATTCCCAAGAGGCCAGAATTGGAGGAGGGCAGAGGCCTCTGAAGTTTGTAGGGCTGGAAGAATTTACAGAGATAGGGAGGGGCGAGGCCAGGGTGAGATTTGAAAACAAGAATGAGAATATTAAAATTTAGAATTTGATGAACCGGGAGCAATTGTAGTTCAGCGAGCTCAGGGGGTGCTGGGTGAACGGGCCTTGCTGCGAGTTGGGATACAGGCAGCAGAGTTTTGGATGAGCTCAAGCTTAAGGAGCTTGGAAGATGATAGGGTTGCCATGAGATATTTGGAGTAATCAGTCCTAGAAGCCACCGCAGCATGTATGAGTGGTTCAGCAGCAGTTGAGCTGAGGCAGTGGCTGAGTCGGGTGATGTTACGGAGGTGGAAGTAGGTAGTCTTTGTGAAGGAGCAGATATGTGGTCGGAAGCTCAACTCGGGGTCAATTACAATGCCAAGGTTGCGCACGGTCTGGTCCAGCCTCATAAATTTGCCAGGGAGGGATGTAGTCGTTGGCTGGGAATGGAGTTTAAAGCAGGGACGAATAAAATGACATCGGTCTTCCCAATAATAGGTCGTAGGAAATTTTTCCTCATCCAATCTGACAAGTGGTGTGACAAATTGGGGACAACTGCCATGTTGGGAGAGGTGGTGGTGAGATGGAGCTGGGTGTCCCCGGTGTACCTTTGAACAAGACTTTGTGTTTCCAGATGATATCGCTGATGAGTAGCATGTAGATGATGATAAGATGGGGCCAGAGGTAACAGTGTTGGAGCGAGCACAGAAGCCGTTGCAGGCTACGGTTATATAGATAAGAATAGAGCCAGGCGTTTGCAGTCCCACCAGCTGGATGACGCTGGAGATGCGTTGGAGGTGGTTTGTCTAAACAAAGGCAGGAGATAGGTCGGAAAGGAAGAGAGGGAATAGCTTACCTCAGACACAGTTACATAGAATACAAATTCTGACATTGGTAAGGGCGATTTAGTAGTCGGGCAGGGGGCGGTAGCTGATATGACTGTCTCCGAAATGGAATTCTGTGAAAGATGGGCACGGACTTGGGAGGAGACAGCACGAACAAGTATATGGTAAGGAAAGGGAAGTTGGAAATAGGGCGGTTCTTGGCAAGGGCACAGGCTTCAAGGATAGTTTTTGAGCAGGTGTTCATGACAGCGTGTTTGAAGGGGAGGGGACAGTATGTGAGGAGCGAGAACCATTAACAATATCAGCTAACAAGCAGGCCAGGAAGTGAAGTTGGGTGGTCAGCAGTTTGGTGGGAATAGGAGCAAGTGAGCAGCAGGTGGGTCCCATAGACAAGTTGAGCTCGTACAGGGCATGAGGGGAGCTAGGAGAGAAATTGGAGAAAGATGCGTGTTCAGCGATAGAGCAGATTGGAAGCAACAGAGCATAAATTACTTCCCATTAATCAGTGCAATAGCAACCTGAAATTTCACTCAAAATGACAGTAATAATGATGGTTTTAAAGTGACTCTGATTGGAAACAAATCTCACTGATCTTTGTATCTCTTGCAGTTAATTTGGTGGCGATTGTGATCCTGTCCCGAGGAAAGTGCGGTCTCTCCAAATGTATCACTCACTACCTGGTGGCCATGGCAACGGCCGATCTCCTGGTTGTTTGTACAGATGTAATATTAAGCTGCATTGTTGAAATTTATTTCCCAGTTTCATTCTTGACCATTACCCCCGTGTGCTGTCTCAATACAGTCTTGCTTTGTGCAGCCACGGCGACCTCTGTCTGGTTCACAGTGGTTTTCACCTTCGATCGATTTGTGGCCATTTGTTGTCCGAAGCTGAAAACAAAATATTGCACCGAGAAAACTGCGTCTGTTGTTATCGGGGTAGTGAGTGCACTGGGTTGTTTAATAAACATTCCCTGGTACTTTGTATTTGACCATGAGTATATCATAGAGAATGTACCCCGGGGTTGTGTCTGGAAAGCAGCCTTTTTTACTGCACCCGCCTGGGCAGCGTTTGACATCTTTAATCTTACGTTAATCCCCTGTGTCCCATTCGTTCTGATTTTGTTGCTCAATGTTCTCACCGCTAGACACATTTTAATGTCCAGTCGAGTCCGCAGGGGACTCCGGGGCCTCAGCAATGGAGAGAATCACAAGGATCCAGAGATGGAGAACCGAAGGAAATCCATCATTTTGCTCTTTAGTATATCGGGCAGTTTTATTTTCTTATGGACGACCATTGTTGTTTATTTTTTATCTCTCCGTATAACCATCATTCAGTATGGTGTTAATGACTTTGAATCGGTGGGATTTATGCTTCAGGTTCTCAATTGCTGCACAAACACATTTATTTATGTGCTGACCCAGGATAAATTCAGAGAGGAGCTAAAGAATGGGGTAAAATATCCTCTGAATTCAATTGCAAAATTATTTAAGTAATAGAAATTGCTGAAGTGTTTCCCACACAATATTTATCAGCGATAGCAATAAAGATGAAAAAGTGTTTAATGGATCAATCGAAATTGGTACAACATTTGATGCAACGTTGCAAATCGATGGTTACTGTAATATATTCTCCTTACAAACTGTTATGTATTGTCACCGGTATGATTATAATGTTAAATGTTTTCCTGTTATTAACTGTGAAAATTAAAATAAACGCTGACTGAACAAGCCCAGGTGATTATTAATGCTACACGGGATGATTGATTGGCTGGATTTAGGGCCAGCTGGAAGGATGATGCAGCATCGTGTATCATTGGCGCAATTGTTCCCATCAGAAGAGAATCGTCACACTTCAACACCTGAATCATCTGTAACTAACATAATATAAATGTCACTTTCTAACAACGGGAAAACCCCAGATTGTCTCTTCTCGGCTAAGTTTACCTCAGTGGCTGATGTACTGCCTAAATAGACCTGCAAATCCTTCACCATCACTCAGCGTCACTCCCCCAGTAACCAGCCTGCTTCTCCTCAGAGAACCTTCATGAAATATTGAGACCGGACAGTACTTGCGCCCCCTGGCGGCAGTGCACCTCTGTGGGTGACCTCGCTGATGCTGCGACAGCTGAAAGAACCAAGATAACCATGATCGTTATGTAATTAGGGCTTCTGCGGGCACCGAAACCTAAATTTAAATAATCTTAAATTCATGGGTTGCTCGCGGCAATCTGGAAACATATCACCCAGTTTCCATTTTCTCTCCAATGCAAGGCGGTCCAAGAATGTCATGATCCAGCTCCATAGAGCTTGCCCTTGTTAGTGATTGCTATTTCCAGCAAGTTGTTCATCTGGGAATAATTTTACAGTCCTTACCAGGCTCCAAATAAACTGGACACAAGCATGGCCCATAAGAGTGCCATGGAAAAAGCATGATTGACAATTGGAGCCACTTCCCTCTCACTGCATCAAACAATAGCTGAAATTTATTGCCTTACGGCATTCCACAATATCTTAGACACTTCGTTCAGCTGCAATTCTTATTGTCCTAAGATCTGAACACACTGACACGCAGTTGAAGGCTCTTGTGACAGATATTCCCTTACCAATATATGATTTCACACAATGAATGAAAGCGGTATGAATCCACAGTTGTACCAAGTATGGTTTTGGGTCAGTTTCACTGGGACAACTTTCTTCTAACATGGGAACTAGCCTACAAGCAAAGATAAGGAAAAATTAACCTCAACCCCCATGGGTTCTGCTGTAAATACTCACCCACCAACTGATATGCTCCTGCTCGCTCGATGAGGCAAGAGGCCTGTGTTGAAAGTGCAAACAATAGGAGCTAAGAAGTAGACGTTCAGAAACGTCTCATACCAGGTATCTCAAAATCATTACTTATATTGTACATGTAATAGTCATTCAAATTACACTTAAAAATGCTTACAACTCAAAGTTGCTGCTGTATTGAGGGAGTCAAATGCCTCACAATTCCGTTTTCTGTTTGCAGGCTTAATCAGTTCCAGTCGAACCATATGCACCTGTTCAAAACTGTCACATTTATAACTTTTTCGCTTACCATTATTGAGGATGAGATAACAGGGCACTTAGAAAATCATAATTTGATTAGGCAGAATCAACAGGGTTTTTTGAAAGGGAAATCGTGTTTAGCAAATTTATTGGAGTATATTGAGATGCAACTAGAAGAGTAGATGAAGAGGAAGCAGGTTATTTGGATTTAGATTATTTGGATTTCCAAAAAGCATTCGGCAAGGTGCTACATAAAAATGGTTATGCAAGATAAAGGCTTATTAGGTTGGTCTAAATTACTGGCATGGTTAGAGGATTGGTTAACGGGCAGAAAAGGGAGAGCAGGAATAAACGGGTCATTTTGCGGTTGGCAGGTTCTAATTAGTGGGGTGCTGCAAGGATTAGTGCTTGGACCACAAATATTTACAATCTAAATTAATGATTTACATGAAGGAACCGAGTGTAAAGTATTCAATTTGTTGACGATGCAAAGCTACGTGGGAATGTAATTTGTGAGGGGAATACACAGATCCTGCAACAGAATATAGACACGTTGCGTGTTTGTACAATAAGATGCCAGATGCACTATAATGGGAGCAAATGTGAGGTTATTCACTTTTGTATAAAGAATAGAAACATAGAATACATTTTAACTGGTGACAAACTATTAAATGTTGAAGTTGAGAGAGGTTTAGGATTTATCGCACAGGAACCATAGAAAGTCAGCATTCAGGTACAGCAAACAATTAGGAAGGCAAATGGCATGTTTGCCTTTAGTGCAATGGGGTGGAGTACAAGAGTAAGGAAGTCTTACTACAATTATACTACAGGGCTTTATGAGACCACACCTGGAATACTGCACACAGGGTTGGTCTATTTAATTGAGAAAGGGCATGCTTGCCGTCGAGGAGGTGCAATGGCGGTTTAGTAGACTAATCCATGCGATGGGAGGATTGTGCTATGGGGAGAGTTGTGTAGATTGGGCCTAAACTCTATGTGGCAAGATGGATGCGGCGATGGTACTAATGCGGAATTAGGTGATCTTTGTTATAGGGTGACTATTGTGTATAATGCAGAACCTATGATCAGAGAGGTTCTGAGGGGCATTGGCAGCTAATGACCAATGCAGGGATTGATATTGGTGGTTAGGATACAAGGTTTGTGGCTGCGACTAAAGCTGATGCCTTTATCCATGCAAATGTTTGTTTAGAGAAAATTATGACTCATCCAAAACAGGATTTTGGAAATGTTGTCCGACATCATTGGGGTGGGGGGTGACGATAGAGGGGAGAGAGAATGAAAACTGGAATCGTCAACATACATGTAAAATATGATCACCTTTCTGGGAATGACAGTTTAAATGGGAAGCAGGTAGATGAGGAAGAAGAGAGGGCTGGCATATGGAGAGATAGAAAAAAAAACAATGGGCGTCCATAAAAATATAAAACTGCCGGATATACTGAAGAGCAGCACGATGGATTTCCTTCGGTTGTCCATCTCTGGGCCTTTGTTCAACTGATTGCAGAGTGCAGAGAGGCAGAGGTAACACGTTAAAGAAAGTAAGTACAACAAGAGACCAATCAAAATAGGTAAAGAAGCAAACGGTAAGAGATGAAGATGTTGAAATGGATAGTGAAACAACAGAGAAAAAGGAATAGAGAGAAAGAGGGAGAGAGGGAGAAATTACTGGGGAGACACACTTGGGAAGGCAGAAAGAGAAACCGGCAAAAGATGAGACAGAGAAAAATAGAAAGAGACAAATATAATGGCCCAGAAATTAGGGTTGGGGGCTTGCCGCGTGTGCAAGCCCATGATCTGCACTTACATAGCGCGCCGGGCATTGTGCTCTGGGCGTGAATGGAATTCCGTTTTCTTGAGGAGCACTCCCGGGCAGCGTCTGACATCATACCGCCCAGGAGTGCAGCCTGCGTGAAGCGTCCATTGTGGAGTGTAAGGGAAACCCGCCCGGTGAGGTCGCATTAGCATA
Source organism: Somniosus microcephalus (assembly GCF_052327205.1). Lineage (NCBI taxonomy): Eukaryota > Metazoa > Chordata > Chondrichthyes > Squaliformes > Somniosidae > Somniosus > Somniosus microcephalus. The sequence goes on from NW_028225184.1 coordinate 32,639,114, forward strand.
GGACACGCCCCCAATCTTCTTCACCAGCTCCAAAGCCTTGGTACATGCAGAAGCAGCATGTTAAGTAGGTTCTTTGTATTTTTATTAATCTTTTGGTAAATTTTTAAACTTTTAAATACTTTTACATGAATTGGAAGACTCTTAAATAGTTTAAAGGAGATTTGAAGCAATTTAAAGAGTTTTAAAGGCCTGAAAGTATTTTTTTCATTCATTTTATTTAATTAGCAAAGTGAAATGGCGGGAATGAGCACAATTCACATCATTAAAAGAAATCAGAATTTCACTGACGATGACCTCAGCAATCTCCTCAACGAGGTGCAGGCGAAGCACCTGCGGATCATTGGGAATGAGAAGTCCAGTGTGCCGCGAAAAGGACAGATGATAGCTTGGTCAGAAGTTGCCCAGGCTGTCAGCGCAAACTCCACCATTCCACAGGCAGTGGAACAATGCCACAAGAAATGTAATGATTTGTTGCAATCTGTCAACGTTTGTACAGTTATTAGAAAAGTCAACTGTAACATTTCTTTAAATTTAACTGAACTAATTTGAAAAAGCTATTCAATGTATGTACTTTAGTCAATTACTTCTTGGTCCAGTCACCTGAGGTTGCAATGAAATTTTATGGCTTTGAGGCCAGCTCAGGGTCATCTATTGTGCTCTTATCTCGATTCCACTGGTTTGAGCTGTAATAATTCAATTAGTGAGTGAAAAAAACACCCAGCCTTCAATACATGTTGTGTCCCTGTCTCCAATGCAGATGGGTGATTCATATTTTCTGTTTTCATTTTAGAGTAAAAGTGCTCACAGCGCCAGAGGACGTGCACTGACAGGCGCTGGTGTTGTCACTCTAAAATATTTAACCGAACATGAGGAATGGGTCCAGCAGCTGTTTGGATTTACTAGCGATCGCCCCCCGGCTGATTTGCAATCAGAGATTGTTACACCTCAACGTGAGTTGCGCTGGCCAGCTATATGTTTAAAAATGTTAAGTGTGTGTTGAATGTCTTTGACGTCGCAGATCATTCTTTACCGTTGCAAATGTTTACTGTTTCCTTTCCACAGTTGGACAGCATACCCCTCACACACGGGATGAGAAGTGCGTTGAGTCTGCGGCCGCAGAGGGCATTGGGGAAGGGGTTTCTGGTGCAGTGGGAGCAGTAAGTGAGGTGGAGGAAGAGCAGGAGCAATGTGTGCTATGTCAGCTAGTGCAAGAGGAGTGTATGGAGCCTGCGTTGCTGCACAGTATCTCACCATCTCCTGGCCCCTCTGGCGGTGTGCGAGGCACTGATGACTGTTGTCCCACAGACAGACACCAGCTTGGTACTGCAGCGCATGTGGGAGGAGCAGAAACACATTTACCAGAACAGCACTTTCAAGCTGAGGTGCAAAAGATTGAAGGTTTCAGTCAATTGATGAGTTCTCTTACTGAGAAGAATTTTGACTCTATAGCCTCCATCAGGTAGGGAATCGATAATCTTGGCATTTCACTTAATCTGATAGCATTGCAGTTGGTGTCACTTAATGAGACTCTCCTTCGACTATTGCATTCGCATGAACCACATTTTTCAACCATTACTTTGACATCCGCAGAAGTGCCCCTACCTGCTCCCAGTGCAGAAACAGTGCGGGCCCAGGAGCCAGCTGGTCCGCCAGTCGGGATGGAAGCAAACGTTGCCTTGCAGCAGCAGCAACCCTGTCATGAGGCAATTGCTGAAGGGCAATGGTAAGAGATGGCTCACAGGGGCCTTTCAAATGGCAGCAGAGGGCTCCAGTCACGGGGAGGGGGAAGGCGCAGGAGAAGTTAGGGTGTCACCTTTTGCTCAATACACCTCCTTTGACACTCAGGCACTGATGCGAGGGGGCAAATCGTTCAATTGTTAAATTTTTCATTCTATTTACTTGTTAAATGTTGTCTTTGCTTTTTTCATTGAAATGTATATTTGTGACTAAAAGTAAATGTAACCTTTTCGTTTAAAAAGTACAGCCTGTAGTCACTTTGAAAAAAAATTCAACTTTTATTTTAGCAAAAATATTTTTACAACAACTGTTTGAAATTTAGAAAATTGCTAGTTTCCATCTTGAATGTTATTATTGCACAAAGAAACCAAAAATTTACTTTAAACTGTTGACAAAGATTTTTCCAAACTATTTATGTTTGCGAATGTTTGAAAAGTTGAAAATAGCCAATAAACATCTTGAATGTCTTAATTGCACTAAGAAACCAAAAAAAGTACCTTTTAAACAGTTTTAATTTTTTTTTCCAAACTATTCATATTTACGAATCTTTGAAAAGTAGAAAATAGCTAGTTAACATTTAAAAGTTATAAACCACCTACATCAAAACTGAACCTCAAAAGTCTTTGATGCTTCAACAAAAGTTCACTATTTCACATTAAATTGTGTCTGCTCCTTTCTTTGCCTTGCTGGGTGAGGGGGAGGTGCAAGGCGACACTACCTCGTGAAGGTGTTGGCTACTACTGGCAGTTCCCGAGCAGCCTTACATTCGGCAGCACTTGGCTCCTCCCTATCAGGCCTGGCCACAGGCACTTTGGCAGCGCTTATTTCCTCCATTTCAGCAGGGAGCTCCTCTGCAGTGTTAAGGGTCAGTCCGTCCTGCAGGGCAATGTTATGCAAAGCACAACAGGCCATCACAATCCTTGCCACATTCTGGTAGAATATTGCAAGGTCACCACTGACCTATCCAGGCACTGCAAGCGTGATTTCAGAGCACCGATTGTCCTCTCAACTACTTGATGTGTGGACACGTGTGCCTGGTTGTATCTCTCCTGAGCCTCATTATTGGTCTTGCAGTAGGGAATAATCAGCCATGGTCTTAGCGGGTAGCGATTGTCGCAAAATGTCCATGCGGATCCTGGAGGCAATTTGCTGAGGGCGTCATATAAGTTCGAGTTTCGGAGGACAAAGGAGTCATGATTACTTCCCCAGTGCACTGCATTCACGTTTATGATCCTGAGGTGCGTATCACATACTATCATTACATTCAATGAAGGATATCCCTCCCTGTTGATGTACATCACAGGTGCATCCACAGGTGCCTTCAATGCAATATGGGTTCAATCGACGGCTCCAATCACTTTGGGAAATCCAGCAATGCGATGAAATGCAAGGGCCATCTCCTTTTGATATCCAGTGGACAAGTCAAACTTAATGAACTCTGAAAGCCTACGGAAAATGGCATCTGTGACCTGGTGAATGCAGACGGTCGCAGCATTCTTGGAGATGTTGCTTATGTCACCGGTGCTTGCTTGAAATGACCCACTTGCAAAGAAATTCAGTGCTGTGGTTACCTTCATGTTCACTGACAAGGCAGTGCGGGTCTTCCAGCGTGTTTGAAGGTCCTCCATCAACATGTCACATAGTCGGCCGATTGCCTCTTTACTGAAGCGCAGCCTCCTCACACACAATTCCTCCGACAGCATCTCAAATGATCCCCTCTCCCTGTACACTCTCTGGGTGGGTAGTAGTTCCTCCTGATCAGGAGACGGTTATGGTTCCTCAGTCTTCTATGTTGTCCCCTGGCGTTTGGAATTCTCTGAAGCAAAATCGCACAGAGGATCAGGACACCATTTATAAAGGTCATGTTTCTCCCTCACAGGCTTCCTCTGGAAACAAAAGTCCTTGTAAGGAAAAAATGCAAAGAGTTGTTAAAGTAATTTTAATAAAGTGAGTGGCTAGAAAATCACCTCGGGCTATGGCAGGTAACGTGCATTTTCTGCTTGGGAGCACGTCATAACCGCCTGATGAATATCACAGTCCGAGATGGTTTTCCAATAACTAACATTTTCTGAAAGTCATACACTCATACATACATACATACATACACATACTGAAAGGAGTATATACATACATACACATACTTAATGGAATATATACATACGTACATACATACTTACTTACTTAAAGGATTATATATAATGGACGATAATTTTCTTTTTTGAAACTTTTGTAAATATTAAATTATTCATTTTTAAACAGTCATTTTCAATATTAAAAATAATTAAATTCAATTAGGCATTGCACACAGCAAGTGTTGCTCTTTATAACTAAAGTACTCAAAACCCGTAGATCAAAAATTTTTAAAGTTGGAAACTTACCTCAGACTAGGTAAAAATAAATTTGCTCCCTTTCAAAATTAATAATGTTCCTTTTAGTAACCCCACTGCTGAAAGCATTCTTCTTCCTGATCATTACGGAGCTTCTGACAAGACTTTACTCGTGCTTTTTCCATGTGCAAATGCTGGGAACTTACCCGCAGTGCACCAACTGAGAAAAACTCCAATGTTTGATTCGCACGCGCTGCCTCATACGGTGCATGCGGTCGACCTCTGAACCCCTGCTTTCAGGGGAATGGAAGTGCCAGTTTCCCATGCGTGCGCATTGCATGCAGGAAACTGGCACTTCCATTGGGCCCACGCGTGTGTACCCCATGCGAACTCACACGTGGAGACCCGAATTTCCGGGCACAAAACTTCAGGTCTGCACGGATGAGTGCACACGGGTTACTCAACCATAGGCCCAATGGAATTGTCGGTTTCCTGCATGCACTGCGCATGCGGGGGAAACCAGCACTCCCGTTCCCCTGAACGAAGGGGTTCAGAGGCCTAAAGCGTGTGCAGGAGAGGCTGTGCGTGCGCATCAAACTTACTTTTGCTTGCAGGTTTTCCCGGGTGGGTAAGTCTCCAGAAGTTAGACATATAAAAAGCAGTCGTAAGGCTTGCTTTTTACAAAGTGAGTGGTGAATTAATTAAAATCAAACATTTCTTCCACAGGTTTATTATTCTTAAATACTTTAAAGCAAGGTAAGTTAAACTTTAGACCCGTTAGAAAATGAAATAATTTTTTTCAAATATTTAAATTATTGTTCGAAATAATTATTTCATGTAATTCATAGTTCCTTTAAAAATGTGATATTTTTTATACTTTATTTGAAGATTTAGTGATGTTTTGGGGCCCGTAATATTTATAAATTTTGACAGGTCTTCCTGTCAAATTTATGAATGGGCATTTCCCTTCTCCTTTGCCCACATGATCCCAGGGGATGCATCAAACTAACTGCGCCCCTGGGATACGCAAGCACTGCGCGCTGGCAGTTGGAGCAGGCCCAGGATTGGAATCCGACGGGGGCCCAAGCACAACATCTGGCGTGCTAGGTAAGTGCAGGTCGGGGGCTTGCACCCGCGGGAAGCCTTCCACCCCAATTTCTGTGCCATTAAAGTTTGACTGTCACCCAGCAAACATGTTAGAATTTCCATCAGTGTGCAATACAAATTTGTGTGTGTTGATTGAAACAATTATTAAGAATCTCACAGATTATAATTGTCTTTTTCAGAAATGAATTGCTTGACTGGGAATCAAACCTGATGGAGTTTAATGATGATAAGATTGTCCTATGAGGAGGGATTGACTGGAATTGACTATATTCTCTAGAGTTCAGAAGAACGAGATGCATTCTCATTGAAAGGTACAATGTTCTGGGAGGGGTCGAAAGGGTAGACGCTGAGAGGCAGCTTCCTCTGGCTGGAAAGTCTAGAATTAATGTGTAGAGTCTCAGGATAAGGGGCCGGCCATTTGAGACTGAGATGAGGAGATATTTCTTCACTCAGATGGTTTTGAACCTTTGGACTTCTCAACCTCAGAGGGCAGTGAATGCTCAGTCATTGAGTATATTCCAGGTTTAGGGAGTCCTTTCACACGGAATACGGGAATTTAACGTGCATGTACAGCAATCAGTTAGGAATGCGTTTGGCATGTTCGGCTTTATTGCAAGGGGGTTGGAGTACAAGAGAAAAGATGTCTTGCTGCAAATGTACGGGGATTTGGGACTTTTAGAGAATCAAGGGATATGTGGATCGGGCTGGAAATTGCAGTTGAAATAAAAGGTCCATCATGATCATATTGAGGTTCAGTGAGTGGGCGAGAACATGGCAGTAGGATTTTAAGGTGGTTAAATGTGGAGGCTCATTCATTGGGTATATTCAAAACAGATGTCCATAGATTTCAGACTAGTAAGGGCATCAAGGGATATGGCGATAGGGTCGGTGAATGGAATTGAGGCAGAAGGTCAGCCATGATCTCATTGAATGGCGGAGCAGGCTCGAGGGGCCGAATGGCCTCTTCCTTCTTCAATATCTTAGGTTCTCATGTTATTATCTCCTCGAGAGATCTTCCCCCCACGGCTGCCAACCTCATTGTTCCCCATACCCGCACAGCCCTCTTCTACCTCCTTCGCAATATCCACAAACAGGACTGCGTTGGTAGAACCATCGTTTCAGCCTGTTCTTGCCCCACAGAACTGACCTCTTCCTATCTCGACTCTATTTTTTCTCCCCTTGTCCAGAATCTTCCCTTCTACATTCGCGACACTTCCTACGCACTCCACCTCTTTATCAGTTTCCAGTTTCCTGGACCCAACCACCTCCTTTTCACCATGGATGTACAATCCCTCTAAACCTCCATCCCCCACCAGCATGGACTGAGGGCGCTCCTCTTCTTCCTTGAACAGAGGCCCAACCAGCCCACATCCACCACCACCCTCCTCCGCCTGGCTGCCTTTGTTCTCACATTGAACAACTTCTCCATTGACGCCACTCACTTCCTCCAAATCAAAGGTGTTGCTATCGGATACGGCATGGGTCCTAGCTATGTCTGCCTTTTCTTGGGATATGTGGAGCACTCTTTGTTCCAGTCCTACTCAGGTCCCCTCCCTCACCTCTTTTTCCGGTACATTGACTACTGTATCGAGCCATTTCCTGCTCTTGCCCTGAACTAGATAATTTCGTTGGTATTGCTTTCAACTTCCACCCTTCCCTCAACGTCACATGGTCCATCTCTGACTCTTCCCTTCCCTCCCTTGACTTCTCCATCTCCATCTCTGGGGGCAGGTTATTGACAAACATTTACTACAAGCCCAATGACTCCCACAGCTACCGGAAAGAACGCTATTCAATTCTCCAAGATTCTCCATCTCCGCGGCATCTGCTCTGACGATGCCACCTTCAATACCAGTGCTTCCGACATGTCTTCCTTTTTCCTCAACCGAGGATTCCCCTCTACTCTTGTTGACAGGGCCCTTGACATTGTCCATTCTATCTCCCGCACTCTGCCCTAACGCCTGCCCCTCCCATCAGGAACTACAATAGAGTTCCCCTTGTCCTCACCTTGCACCCCACCAGCCTCCACATTCATCGCATCATCCTCCAACATTTCCACCAACTCCAGCGTGATCCCACCACCAAAATCTTCTTCCCCTCACCTCCCCTTTCAGCATTCCAAAGGGAGCTTTCCCTCCGCGACACACTGGTCCAGTCCTCTATCACCCCTTCCCCTTTGCCCGGCACTTTTCTGTGCACGCACAGGAGATGCAAGACATGCCCTTATACCTCATCCCTTCCCACTGTCCAGGGCCCCAAACACCCATACCAGGTGAAACACCGATTTACTTGTACTTCTCCCAATTTCGTATACGGTATTCGTTGCTCACGATGTGGTATTCTTGACATTGGGGAGACCAAACGCAGATTGTGTGACCACTTTGCGGAACACCTTTGCTCAGTCTGTTAGGGGGAGCCCGAGCTTTCGGTCGCCTATCAATTTAATTCTCCACTCCACTCCATCTCAGACCTCACCGTCCTCGGTCTCTGGCATTGTTCCACTGAAGGTCAGCATATGCTCGAGGCACAGCAACTCATTTTTCTATGAGGCACTTTACAGCCTTCTGGACTCAACATCAAGTTCAACAAATTCAGATCGTAACCTCGGCCACTATCCTATATATAGCTTTTATCCGCACCTTTTGTATGGGTCTTCTTTTCTTCCCTCCCACATGGTAGCTGTCTTTCATTCTGCCAGCGCAATTTACACTGCATCTAGAGCCATTCTTTGTTTCTTAAACTGTCCCATTACCACCTTATTTTGCCTTGAATATCTCTCAATGTCCCTTACCCTCTCCTCCCTTCTATCCTATCACAGACCTTCCCTTTTGTTCGTTCATTCCCTCCCCAATTTCCCATCCCCTACACTTGCATAAAATCTCTGCCGTTACCTCTTTTATCCAACTTTGACGAAAGGTTATCGACCTGAAACGTTAACTTTGTTTCTCTCTTCACAGATGCTGAGTATCTCCAGCATTTTCTGTTTTAATTCAGATTCCCAGCATCTGCAGTATTTTCTTTATGTATTGAAGTATGGACTCTCCCTCAGTTAGCATTTCTTTCATTGTGAAAAACAAGGTTGTCGGTTAATTAATGATGCTTTCAAAGCAACATAAAGTTTTAAAAAATGCTTCCAACCAACGATGTGTTCGAATCCATAACACTCAAATTAAGAGTCCCATGTTCCACCGACTGAGCTAGCCGAGCCCACCAATATTTGCAATTCTTGTTGCTGATTGCAGTCAGGAGCCTGGCGGCTCCAACCCGGTCACAGCAGCATATTTGTGCCTCGTTTCAGCAAACTGCGAGCCAAGTTCTCCAGACGCACAAGGCATATAAAAATTCAAGCATCAAAATCCCTTTCATTAACCACAGCGGATCAGGCAATTTTCTGATCACAAAGCGCTTTAGTCCTTGTAAATAACTCTTGTCTATTTCCCGGTGGTTCCCCATTCTGTATGTCTTTCTGGCTCAGTTTATTGTGTGTATGGCGACCTGCGGGTTGATTTGAATGGATACCTGTGTTTGTGTCTGCTGGTTAATTTAAACACACGAGGGTATCTGGCGCTTTTGTGTGTGAAACTGAGGAATCAGGAGAAGGCAGTAGAATTGAAACAGTGTTTGTGGAACGTACATACATACAAATATCCCTGTTTACAATGCGTACCTCATGGCACAAAGGCAGCGCGCCTGATTCCACAGTAGGAGGCTGCGTGTTCAAATCATGTCGGGGTCACTGTTATCCCGGTATTAATATTTTCTTTGCTATTTCGCAATAATCAGACGCTTGCTCCAAAGACTGTATCACCGATCCCCCAGTATCAGGGAGAGAAGCGCTACAATTACTCATTTGTTTAATGTGACAAGACACAAGCACAGGTATTCACTCAAAATCAACGTGCAAGTTGTCACACACGCAATAAACAGAGCCAGAGAGACAGACATAATCGGAAAACAACGGGAAATAGACGAGAAATATTGACAATAACTAAAACCACTTTGCGATCAGAAAGTTGCCTGAATACCTGTGGTTAATGAAAGGTCTTTTGATGCTAGATTTCCTTCCACACCTTGGAAACCAACAGAGCCTGGTTCGTGGTTTGCACAACAAGTTAAACCCCTGGGGCTGAGCCACCAGAGCCAATCAGAGACAAGGAATTGTACGATTGTCAGGCCCGGCTAGCTCATTCGGTCACGCATGAGACTTATAATTTCAGTATCGTGGGGTTGAACCCCACGTTGGGCAAATCTTTTTGTTCAACTTTTATGTTGCTTTCCTTATAAGCATCATTAATTAACCGATAATCTTCTTTTAAACAATGAAAGAAATGATAACTGAGCGAGAGCCTTTTTGCGCTTTTTTAATTAACTCTTACCCATTTTTCATTTCACACACTGTGCTTTAGCAGTCTGGGTTAAAATGTCCATTGCGGATGACACCGGGAATCTGGGGCAACTTTTGTCATATTGTACAGGACCGGTTATTTCTACCATGCACAGAAAGTAGAATGAGCAGTGAACATCAAATCTCATGGTGCTGACTTTCAGATTCATTGCAGCCAGATGTGGAATAAAGTGAAATAATTTGAATAGTGAAGATTTGCAAATAAGTGTCACTCGGATTTCACAGAATCACAGAAACCCCACAGTGCAGATAGAGGCCATTTCGGCCCATCGAGCCTGCACTGACACATATCCCACCCGATCCCCGTAACCCCTACACCAACACATATCCCACCCTATCCCCGCAACCCCACGTATTTAATCCCCCTAACACTAAGGGTCAATTTATCATAGCCAATTAACCTAACTCGCACTTCTTTGGACCTGTGCTTTTAATTAAGGATTGGGCCGTCTGACTCGGGTTCATGTCTCTGAATAAGAAAGGAGGGGTTGGTCATTGACCAGAATGCACTGCGCCTGGTGTTTGTGAGCTCATCGTTTATATTGAGCGGTTTCTCGTCTATTAATCGGCGTCAGCTTTCGCTCAGCAGTTACCTCGCACCACCAACTTCTTTTTATTGTGATTTTCAATCCACTTCTTCAAAACCGAAGCACTTTATAGCAGCAATTTTAATGTGGCAGTGTGCAATTTTTCGAGGGCACCATTAAATGATTCAATAACTTATTCCAAGCAGCACGGCGACTGGGGTTCAATTACCGGTTAGGGAAGTAATTTTGATTTCACCATTATTATTTAATTAATGCGTAGCAATTTTATTAAATTAATAACAAGACTCTAATGTGATTAAAAAAAGAACTGCTTTAATCACCATTAATCAACTGATAACCTTAATTTGCAGAATGAAAGAAATGATAATATGGTTACTGAGGAACTGTCGAAGCTTCAGTCACTTATTCTGCTGAACTGTTGACCCATATCGCATTTTACACATTGTATTTTAGGAGAATGGTTTAAAATGAGCATTGCTTGGGGGAGCAGGGAACGAGGGCAACTTTTGTTAAATTTAAGAGGACCGGCTACTTCACAAAAAAAAGTATTCCCTGAAAAGATGTAGTCAGACCATAGAGTGACCGATCTCTGTTAGGCCCCAAGTGGATGATCTGACACTTGCCCACTTTGAACTCCATTAATCACTGTTCAGGGCAGATTTAATAGAGGTGATCAAAATTATGGGGGAAACAGTTTCCACTGGCAAGAGTGTCAGCAGGACTATGGGGGAAGAGCAGCAGAGTGGGACTAATTGGATAGCTTTTTCAAAGATGCAACATGAATTGCTCATTTTAAGCTGCGATTGATAGATTTTAGTTAACCAACGGTATTAAGGGATCATTGAAGTCTGTGAGACACTTTATAATTGTTTCTATTATATTCTGCCCTTGCAACGCGTTCCTATGCAGAGCTAGACAGGTAGCTAACAACTTGATATCTTCCCATAAAGATCACAAGGCTTGACTTTTCTTGTAAAATTTTATTCAACGATTCTTATTGTGAAACTGAAATACAACACAGAAATGGAGGAAGACATTAGTCTACAAGCACATAACTGATATGCATACACTAATTTAGGTACGCCTGAGCATCACAGTACATTTGACATGTAACTTACCGAACACGTGGAAACACAGCTTACTGTGAATATACATTTAGCCAACTGGAAGGCATTCTCTTTAAATTAGTCCTGTACATAGTGCATCAAAATACAGCTACTAGTTAACCAGCTAGACAGAGAGCGAGCAATTCACGGCTAGCTGTGTAAGTTTGCTTACAGAGAAAAGTTACAAACTAAACAGTTTCAGCAAAATATAGTGTACACTAATCATCTACAACATACTCAAGTACTTACTGACAAAAATTATCAAAGGCTCAAGCGTGGCAACAATATAACTTCCCAGATCATGTGTGGCTTTAGGTCTGTGATATAGAGTAGTTTACTTTACTGCACTTACTGTGCTTTACTGCACTTTACTGCGCTTTTACTGCAGTTCCTAAGTACCAAATATCCACTAGGTGGCGGCACACAATGGGAATCGACCCAAATTACTCAAACCCCTGAATTAACTGGAAAACTAACATAAATTCCTACAGAAAGACAGCACACTCCCCGCTTGGTACAATTCCATTGTACCACTACAGATACAAAATAAACCTAAAGAAAACGTCCTTTGGCTGCAAACATACTCAGAATCGTTTCTCTAGGTTTCTTCAGAAAGGAGAACTACGATCTCTGAGACTGGCCTCAGAAACACTTTGACAGTACCCTCCTTGACAATCTTCACCTCCACCTTGCAGACCCTCTTGTCCCTGCTCGGCAGAGTTATGACAACCAGTCTCACTGGCCATTCATTTCTGTGTGCTTGGCTGTCTTTCAGCATGACAACATTTCCCACTTTGACATTTGGCTTGTCTTCTGTCCATTTCCTATGGCTCTGTAGGGTGGACAAATACTCTCCTCTCCATCTCTTCCAAAAAGAGTCTGCAAGACACTGGACTCACTTTCACTGCTTCCCGTGCAGCTCAGCCATGTCGAAGTTTCCAGAGGGGGCTGAAATAGCACTCATCTTTTGAGCCAGGAGCATCGCTGGGGTGAGGACTGCAGGCATGTTTGGTTCGGTGGACACCTGCACCAGGGTTCTCCTGAGTGAGCAGAGGCGCTTCATAACTTGTTCCCTGTTACTCGGAAGACGGCGTCTAGGAGAGTGAAATGGTAAGGGTGCCACCCAGCTGTGGCCATCGTCCTGGTAAACCTCCTCATCCACGATGGTTGGGAAAGCTTTGTCGTCCATGGATTGTGCTGGCTTGTCATCATCCTTGGACCTTTCAAACACTGAGCATCCTAGGCTGTCTGTGCTCACAGTGGGGCCTGCCTCTTCCTCACAGGCAGAGGAGGTTGACCTATGATGCTGCATCATGTCATCGTAGTCTTCCTTTACCTGGATCCTGTTTGGGCATGGACTGAGACAGGATGTGCGACTGTTCTGCAACACGTTTGCTTTATAGACGTTGACATCCGCTGGTTTGTGGACTGTTCCCAGGCAAACTCCACCCACGTGGACCCATCCCAGGTCAAGCTGCTGCGCATATGTAGCATTGCGGGGCCCGTTGATTTGCTCACGCACCTTGTGCACCCTTAAGATGTCTCTTCCCAAGAGCAGGAGGATTGGAGCATCCGGGTCCACAGCTGGAATCTTGTTGGCAACTGACTGTAGGTGGGGCTGATGGCGTGCGACCTGTGGGGAGGGAATTTCCGTCCTATCATCTGGCATCATGTCACTCTCAATTAAGGTGGGGAGGGGAAGCTCTAGTTTCCCATCCATGGACTCGATCATGAAGTTTCCAGTGCTTTGTGCATTGAGTGGTGATGGAGTTTTGGTAAGTGGGAGAAAAATCATTTAAGAGTATTTTGTGATTTTTAGGGTGTTAAAAAGTCAATTATTTGAAGTATGTTTAATTTTTTAAGGGTATATTAAACTATTGGGCAGTTTAAACCGGAAGTAGAATCCGAGTATAAAAGGAGCGGGGCTTGTGCGGTGCATGGAGTGCTTTGTGCATCGAGTGGTGCTGGAGTTTTGGTAATGTGAGAGTTCGGGCAAGTGGGAGGTGAGGTTGTGTTTTTTGCTCTGTTTTTCCCCCACTCCCAGGCTTAGACAGCAATGCAGAGGCGGAGCAGCGAGACGAGTCAACCAAACAGGCCCCACAGACAGTATTCAAGGAGGAGGTTGGTGATCAGCTGGTTGGTTGGTTTTCTTCCTTCTCTTCTCTTTTATACCTTTAAGTTGGTAAGTCTAATTGAACAGAGGTGTGACATTATCATCTATATCCGGGCAGGGTCTTCATAACTAATAATAGAAATTTAATAAATTATATATAATGGAGCAGGTGATGTGTTCCTGTTGCGAGATGTGGGAGCCAGTGAACCCCATTGAGGCTTACGGTGATTACATCTGCGACAAGTGTTTGCTGCTAGAGGAACTCAAGTTCCATGTTATGGAGCTTGAGACCGAGCTTCGGACACTGCGACACATCAGGGAGGGGGAGAAGTTCCTGGACTCTATGTTTCAGGAGATGGTCGCACCTATGAAGTTAATTACTGCAGATGTAGTCCGTGGTCAGGGACAGGACGGTGTGACTAGGAGTGAGGACGGTACAGGGATCCAGGATGTAGTGTTGAAGGAGACGCAGGCCTTGCTCTTGTCCAGCAGGATTGAGGTTCTTACTCCCTGTGAGGGCAGGACCGGGGACTGCAGGGAGGATGAGCAACCTGGCCAGAGCACCGTGGTACAGGGGCCCATTCAAGTGGAGGGAGTAAAAAGAAATGTTGTAGTGGTAGTGGATAGTATCATTCGGGGGATAGACAGGGTTCTCTGCAGTCAAGAGCGGGAGTCCCGAAGGCTGTGTTGCCTGCCTGGTACCAGGGTTAAGGACATCTCTTCTAGGCTGGAAAGAAACTTGGAGTGGGAGGGGGAAGATCGAGTTGTCGTGGTCCATGTTGGTACAAACGCCGTAGATAGGACAAGGAAGACGGTTCTGTTAAAGGAGTATGAGCAGCTAGGTGTCAAATTAAAAAACAGAACCTCAAGGTTAATAATCTCTGGGTTATTACCTGAGCTACGAGCGAATTCGGCTAGGATAAATAAAATTTAAGAGTTAAATGCGTGGCTCAAAGACTGGTGTGGGAGAAATGGGTTTTGCTTCTCGGGACACTGGCACCAGTACTGGGACACGAGGGAGCTGTTCCGTTGGGACAGACTCCACTTGATCAGTGCTGGGACTAGAGTCCTGGCGAATCATATAACTAGGGCTGCAGAGAGGGCTTTAAAATAATTAGTGGGGGGGAGGTTTCTAGAGAGCAAATAATAGAAATGACAACAGTGAAGGTTATAGACTTAGGTAGCAGTGGGGGAATTAAAAACAGAACGTGTCAGGCAGGGACAGAAGGTATGGAGTAAAAAGTAAAGTACTATAAAGGGAAAAAACAGGAACTAAGCATTACAAAACATATTTGAAAGTTCTTTATCTGAATGCACGTAGCATTCGTAACAAAATGAATGAGTTAACGGCACAAATAACGACATATCGGTATGATCTTGTGGCCATTACAGAAACATGGCTGCAGGGTGACCATGACTGGGAATTAAACATACCAGTTTACTTAACAATCAGGAAGGACAGACAGGAAGGGAAAGGAGGTGTGGTGGCTATGTTAATTAATGAAGGAATCACTATAATACAGAGAAATGACATTGGCTCAAAGGAGCAGGATAGTGAAACAGTTTGGGTGGAGATAAGGACTAATAAGGGGAAAAAAACACTAGTGGGTGTAGTCTATAGGCCTCCGAACAGTTGCAACTCTGTTGGACGGAGTATTAATCAGGAAATAGTTGAGGCTTGTAATAAGGGAACAGATATAATTATGGGGGATTTCAATTATCATATTAACTGGACAAATCAAATTGGGCAGAGCAGCCTTGAGGATGAGTTAATTGAGTGTATTAGGGATGGGTTTCTTGAGCCGTATGTAATTGAACCGACCAGGGGGCAAGCAACCTTAGATTTGGTCCTTTGTAATGAGACAGGATTAATTAAAAATGTCCCAATAAAGGATCCTCTTGGAATGAGTGACCATAACATGGTTGAATTCCGTATTCAATTCGAGGCTGAGAATGTTGGATCTCAAACAAGCGTGCTGAGCTTGAATAAAGGAGACTATGAAGGTATGAGAGCGGAATTGTTAGAGTGGACTGGGACAATAGATTAAAGGGTAAGACGGTACATGATCAGTGGTGTACATTTAAGGAGTTATTTTACAACTTCCCAAAAAAATATTTTCCACTGAGGAAAAAAGGGTGTAAAAGAAAAGATAGCCATCCGTGGCTAAGTAAAGTAATTAAGGATAGTGTCCGACTAAAAACAAGGGCATATAAGGTAGCCAATTCTCGTGGGAGGATGTATGATTGGGAAGACTTTAAAAGACAGCAAAAAATAACTAAAAGATTGATTAAGAAAGGGAAGATAGATTATGAAATTAGATTAGCAAAAAATAAAGTAACAGACAGCAAAAGTTTCTATAGTTATATAAAAAGAAAAAGGGTGTCTAAAGTAAATGTTGGTCCCTTAGAGGATGAGACCGGGAAATTAATGTTGGGAAACATGGAGATGGCAAAAACGCTGAACAATTATTTTGTATCAGTCTTTACAGTAGAGGACACTAAGAATATCCCAACATTGGACAAACAGGGGGCTCTAGAGGGGGAGGAACTAAATACGATTAAAATCACGAAGGAAGTGGTACTTGGTAAAATAATGGGACTCAAGGCGGATAAATCCCCTGGACCTGATGGCTTGCATCCAAGGGTCTTGAGGGGAGTGGCGGTAGTGATTGTGGATGCATTGGTAATAATTTTCCAAAACTCCCTGGACTCAGCAAAGGTCCCGGCAGATTGGAAAACTGCTACTGTAACACCCTTATTTAAAAAGGGTAATAGGCAGAAGGCTGGAAACTATAGACCTGTTAGCCTAACATCTGTGGTTGGTAAAATGTTAGAGTCCATTATTAAGGAGACAGTAACGGGACATCTGGATAAACATAATTTAATAGGACAGACTCAGCATGGTTTCATGAAGGGGAAGTCATGTTTGCCAAATTTACTTGAGTTTTTTGAGGAAGTAACATACATGGTGGATAAAGGGGAACCAGTGGACGTTCTGTATATAGACTTCCAAAAGGCATTTGACAAGGTGCCACACAAAAGATTATTGCTCAAGATAAGAAATCACGGGATTGGGGGTAATATTCTGGCATGGGTGGAGGATTGGCTCTCTAACAGAAAGCAGAGAGTTGGGATAAATGGTTCGTTCTCAGATTGGCAACCAGTAACTAGTGGTGTTCCGCAGGGGTCAGTGCTGGGTCCCCAACTCTTTACAATCTATACTAACGATTTGCAGGAGTGGACCGAGTGTAACATATCAAAGTTTGCAGATGATACAAAGATGGGACGGAAAGTAGTGAGTGAGGAGGACATAAAAAACCTGCAAAGGGACATAGACAGGCTAAGTAAGTGGGCAGAGATTTGGCAGATGGAATACAATACTGGAAAGTGTGAGGTTATGCACTTTGGCAGGAAAAATCATAGAGCAAGTTATTATCTTAATGGCAAGAAACTGGAAAGTACTTTAGTACAAAGGGATCTGGGGGTCCTGGTGCACGAAGCTCAGAAAGTTTGTATGCAGGTGCAGCAAGTGATCAAGAAGGCCAATGGAATGTTGGCTTTTATTGCTAGGGGGATGGAATATAAAAACAGGGAGGTATTGCTGCAGTTGTACAAGGTATTGGTGAGACCGCACCTGGAATACTGCATACAGTTTTGGTGTCCATACTTAAGAAAAGACATACTTGCTCTCGAGTCAGTACAAAGAAGGTTCACTCGGTTAATCCCGGGAATGGGGGGGGGTGGTCAAATGAGGAGAGGTTGAGCAGATTGGGTCTCTACTCATTGGAGTTTAGAAGAATGAGAGGCGATCTTATTGAAACAAATAAGGTTGTGAAGGGGCTTGATCGGGTGGATGCGGTGAGGATGTTCCCAATGAAGGGTGAAATTAGAACTAGGGGGCATAATCTTAAAATAAGGGGCTGCTCTTTCAAAACCGAGATGAGGAGAAACTTCTTCACGCAGACGGTGGTAGGTTTGTGGAATTTGTTGCCCCAGAAAGCTGTGAAAGCTACATCAATAAATAAATTAAAATAAGAAACAGACATTTTCCTAGAGGTAAAGGGAATTAAGGGTTACGGGGAGCGGGCAGGAAATTGGACATGAGTCTAGGTTCGGAATGGTCATGGCCCTGTGGGTAGTGGAGTGCGCCCAGGGGCCATGTAGCCTCGTTCTGCTCCTACTGTGTTCTAATTCTGTGTTAGATTTCAGGAGATGGTTTTATTCCTGTTCCTCGCTGGGGTGGAAATCGCCTTTACAGAAGGTAAGTACTGTAGAAAATATAGGGACAGAGTGATCTCCTGGAAGATTTTCGATCGCCTAGATGGGTCGGAGAGGAATTTCCCAGATTTTTTTCTCCCAAATTGGCCATTGGGTCTTTTATCTGGTTTTTCACCTCTCCCGGGAGATCACATGGGTTCGGGTGGATGCAGAGTGATAGAAGATTTGAGGTTAGGATCAGTTCAGCCATGATCTTATTGAATGGTGGAGCAGCCTCGAGAGGCCGATTGGCCTACTCCTGCTCCTATTTCTTATGTTCTTATGTTCTCCTACCCGTAGTCTCTGTTGTCCCTGAACAGGTTTTTAGCGTGTATGGAGCTGCGCTGTCCTTGACTTCAAAGAGATTGAAGAATTCTTTCTTCGCTATAGACTTGTTACTTTGCTCATCAAGCACTGCGTACATCTTGATTGCCTTCTCCTTTCTCCCTGCAGGATATGCTTTAACCAAGCAGATTTTGGAGCATGAGCGTGGACTGCTTGCATTTCCACAATCCTCTGTACACTTCGAGGGGACTGAAGAAGATGTGCTTTCGCTTTGCTCCCCGCTATCCTCTTTGTCAACCGCAGCACTCTCGGTGGTTGAAGGAGGAGAACCTGGATGCAGGGCTGCGATGTGTTTTTCACTGTTGCACTCGAAGCACTTGATTGTCGCCTTGCAGTCTTTTGCCATGTGCATAGTCGACCCACAACACCTGAAGCAGATGCGATTCTCTTTCAGGTATGATTTGCGCTCATCAATAGGCTTGTCTCTAAAGCTTCGACACTTTTTGAGTGGATGGGGCTTCTTGCGTATTGGACACTGACGATCTGGGTCATCCACTTTATTCCCAGCAGAACTGGATTGGTTGACTGAGGGTTCGGCTGGAACATCTGTTTTGTGCACGCTCACAGAGGCTTTGTTGCTGTACTTTGTGGGTTTCTCTGTTCTCAATGGAGCGTAAATGCTGGAGATGGAGAAAGTGAAACTTGGATCATTCCTCACCTTTGCTTGTTGTTGGACGAACCTGGAGAAAAGAGAGAAGGGGGGAAATGCCACTCCATTGTACTCCTTGTACTTGGATCCCTTAGCTATCCATTTCTCTTGAAGGTTGTAGGGGAGCCTTTCCACTATTGGCTTTACCCCACGAGCTGTATCCAAATACGAGAGGCCTTTCAGGTAACCTTCTGGCTTAGCACACTCCAGTTCGAGGAAAATGTCACCCAGTTCTAGGAGCTCGACATTATCTTTGTTGGTTAGCTTCGGAAAGTCCTCTATCTTCTTTAGCAGTGCGTGTTCAATGAGTTCTGGTGTCCCATAACAGTCTCCGAGACGTTGCCAAACCAGGTTGATGCCTGCTGTGGGATTGCGGATGTGCGCTGAGCGAATTCTCTTCGCCTGTTCTGATGACTCAGCTCCGAGCCACATTGTCATCAAATCTAGTTCTTCTCTTGCTGAGAGATTCAAGTACTTGGTGGTACTCAGGAAGGACGCTTTCCATGACCAATAATTTTCAGGACGGGCATCAAATTCTAGAAGACCTGAACTTAACAATTCTCGGCGGATGAGGAACCTAGCGAGGTCCTGTGCACCTTATGGCTCGGGTGAGGAAAGCTTGGCTGGATTGGCCGAGTGCTGTGGAGGTCTCTGCAGGTAAGTCTCACTTTTTCTTCTCTTTTAAGCTCAGTGTCTCCGAAAACAGGCTGTTTGTTACTGCGGTGAGTAGCTGGTTCTGCATCGAGATACCTGGATGTTTCCTTGAAGAACAATTTGGAGTGTTGTTGGACATACTCACTTGTACGTTGCACTGGACTGAGGATCTGTTCTAGAACATATGCTTCATGGCTGCGCTCCCCGCCTGCATTCTCCTCACGTTCTTCATAAGCTGCAGCTTCAGCTTCAGCGGCATCGGCAGCTCCCTGGCTTTGGAGAATGTGGAGACTGGCGTCGAGGTCAGCTCTCTGCTTCATCACACTCGCTTCTTTTTCAGCGAAGGACAATTGAGCCTGGGCAGCTTTTGCCTTGGCACGTGCTTTGGCGGCTGTAGAAGCTGTCGATGACGACGGTCTGCTGGACCACCGAGATGATCTAGAGGATGCTTTAGAGGACGTGACTTGGCATCATTTGCTCGGAGAGGCTCATGCTTCTCAATTGGCTGGTCGACGTCCTCTATGGTATATTGTCTTCCTGAGCGTAGACTCATCGTAGCTGAGAGGTATCTTACATAAGAACATAAGAAATAGGAGCAGGAGTAGGCCAATTGGCCCCTCGAGCCTGCTCCGCCATTCAATAAGATCATGGCTGATCTGATCCTAACCGCCAATCCACTATGACAGGACTATCTCCTGAATCTAACAGCATTAGACACACGAAAACAGGAGCAGGATCAGGCTACACGGCCCCTGGGCCCGCTCCGCTACCCACAGGGCCATGACCTATCCGAACCTAGACTCATGTCCAAATTCCTGCCCGCTCCCCGTAACCCTTAATTCCCTTTTCTACTAGGAAACAGTCTATTTCTGTTTTAAATTTATGTAATGATGTAGCATCGACAGCTTTTTGGGGCATCCTATTCCATGGACCTACCACCCTCTGAGTGAAGTAGTTCCTCCTCATCTCAGTTTTGAAAGAGCAGCCCCTTATTCTAAGACTATGCCCCCTAGTTCTAGTTTCACCCATCATCTGGAACATCCTCCCTGCATCCACCCGATCCAACCCCTTGATAATCTTATATGTTTCAATAAGATCGCCTCTCATTCTTCTGAACTCCAATGAGTAGAGTCCCAATCTACTCAACCTCTCCTCATATGTCCATCCCCTCATCCCCGGGATTAATCGAGTGAACCTTCTTTGTACTGACTCGAGAGCAAGTATGTCCTTTCTGAAGTATGGACACCAAAACTGTGTGCAGTATTCCAGGTGCGGTCTCACCAATACCTTGTACAACTGAAGCAATACCTCCCTATTTTTATATTCTATCCCCCTAGCAATGAAAGCCAACATTCCATTGGCCTTCTTAATCACTTGCTGCACCTGCATACTAACCTTTTGAGTTTCGTGCACCAGGACCCCCAGATCCCTTTGTACTTCAGTACATTCAAGTTTCTTGCCATTAAGATAATAACTTGCTCTTCGATTTTTCCTGCCAAAGTGCACAACCTCACACTTTCCAGTATTGTATTCCATCTGCCAAATCTCTGCCCACTTACTTAGCCTGTCTATGTCCCCTTGCAGGTTTTTTATGTCCTCCTCACTCACTACTTTCCCTCCCATCTTAGTATCATCTGCAAACTTTGACGTGTTACACTCGGTCCCCTCCTCCAAATCGTTAATATAGATTGTAAAGAGTTGGGGACCCAGCACTGACCCCTGCGGAACACCACTGGTTACTGATTGCCAGTCTGAATATGAACCATTTATCCCAACACTCTGCCTTCTGTTAGATAGCCAATCCTCTATCCATGCCAGAATATTACCCCCAATCCCGTGATTTTTTATCTTAAGCAATAATCTTTTGTGTGGCACCTTGTCAAATGCCTTTTGGAAGTCTAAATACACGACGTCCACTGGTTCACCTTTATCCACCCTATATGTTACTTCCTCAAAGAACTCCAGCAAATTTGTCAAACATGATTTCCCCTTCATAAAACCATGCTGACTTTGTCTTATTAAATTATGATTATCCAAATGCCCTGTTACTGTCTCCTTAATAATGGGCTCCATTATTTTACCTACCACAGATGTTAGAATAACCGGTCTATTGTTTCCAGCCTTCTGTCTACTGCCCTTTCTAAATAAGGGTGTTACATTAGCAGTTTTCCAGTCGGCAGGGAACTTTGCTGAATCCAGGGAGTTTTGGAAAATTATTACCAATGCATCCACAATCCCTACCGCCACTTCCCTCAAGACCCAACGATGTAAGCCATCAGGTCCAGGTGATTTATCCGCCTTGAGTCCCATTATTTTACCGAGTACCACTTCCTTAGTGATTTTGATCGTGTTTAGCTCCTCCCCCCCTATAGCCCCCTGTTTGTCCAGTGTTGGGATATTCTTAGTGTCCTCTACTGTAAAGACTGATACAATATATCCATTCAGTGTTTTTCCCATCTCCATATTTCCCACCATTAATTTCCCGGACTCATCCTCTAAGGGGCCAACATTTACTTTAGCCACCCTTTTTCTTTTTATATAACTATAAAAACTCTTACTATCTGTTTTCATATTTTTTGCTCATTTGCTTTCATAATCTATCTTCCCTTTCTTAATCAGTCTTTTTGTTATTTTTTGCTGTCTTTTAAAGTTTTCCCAATCCTCTATCCTCCCACTAGATTTGGCTACCTTATATGCCATTGTTTTTAGTCGAATACTAAAAGCCCACTCAATATGAGGCGCTGGGTTCACTGCGCCCGGCCAAAAATTGGGTAACGCCCCAATTCTCGGCCTCTTTAGGCACTAATCGCTGATGCTCACAACTGAATTTCTCCCCCATAAAAGAGACAGGACCAGAGACACAGGCATTCTAAATAGACTGGACAAGACATAGGCATAGAAATTCGGTGGGCTGCGTCAGCAGTTAGCGCCTAAATAGGGCACTCAGTGGCTTTAGCGCCACTGGCCGTGCCTCCCGCGATATTTAGCGGGGCGCTAATGGCGGCGTTAGCCTGTTGCACTGCACCACCAATGATAACGTCATCGGTGTGCGCAGCGCCCCGCTACCGCCCCGATCGCGATATTTGGTCACTCCCGCCTCTGTAACGCCAATCGCAAATCGCGCCCGGTTCACGGGGCCTAGCTGTGGTGGTAGTGGCGAAAATTAAGGTGGAGGTTCGGGGCAGCCATTTTTTCGGTGGCCGCCTGCCAGCACCTCCATCCCCGGCCTCCTGATCCTCCCCCCCCCGGGCAGTGCCGTCTGTGTCCCGAGAATCCGGCACTTCTCCTCGGTGCCGGGCTCTTTTGCTGGCACGTGAAATCGGTCATCGTACTGGTGCAGACCCCTCCCGAGATTCAGTTTCAGTGCCCCAAGAGGGACGCGGGGCAATTCGAGCAGCACCCCGCATCCCTTTTGGGTTCTCCGAATGAATTTCCGGTGG
Organism: Somniosus microcephalus; assembly: GCF_052327205.1. NCBI lineage: Eukaryota > Metazoa > Chordata > Chondrichthyes > Squaliformes > Somniosidae > Somniosus > Somniosus microcephalus. The sequence continues at coordinate 32,661,802 of NW_028225184.1, forward strand.
GCGCAACTGCTCTGTTCGCAGCGGTAATTCCGGCGCCCAGGCGAGCTTGGCGCCCCATTTGGGGCTCCACCGAATTTCTAGGCCATCGGCTTTCAAAATGGGCTGGACCAGACACACCGGCTTTATAAAGAGACAGAACCTGTCACACAGGCTTTCTAAATAGACAGGACTAGCCAAACAGGCTTTCTGAAGAGACAGGAACACAGCGGCTTTCTAAAGAGACAGAACCAGTCACACAGGCTTTCTAATAGACTGGGCCAGTCATACAGGCTTCCTAAATAGACAGGACCTGATATATAGGCTTTCTCAATCGACAGGCACAGAAACACAGGCTTTATAAAGAGACAGGACCAGTTTTCATGAATCTTATCATTCGTGAAGAAATGACTCATGAAGTACCACTGGGCGGCCAGCTGGTGGCGGCGTCCAAGGAGTATAAATGCTCGGGCGTGGGACCAGCTTGCCCAGGACGTTTTCGTAACCAGGTAATAGTGATTAAACTAGACTCTCATGGTTGTGAAACAGTTGATTAAAGCCTTGTTTTATACTGAAAGCAAGTGCTCAGTAGTCTTTTTCCATCAATTTAATCAACTGACCTGCTCCACGCTCTGAGTGGTCTTGGGAATAGACGGCTACGACTCAACCTGTAGAAGAGAACTCGGACGAATTAATCGATCCATCATGGAGAAACTACTCAGAACCGCCCGTCTTGACCTGGACCCGAATTCACTTACAGCTGCTAAGGTATGGAAACACTGGTATCATACCTTCAGCAACTTCCTTGAGGATTGTGGTCAGAACGTTCCTAATAATTTACGAATGCTTGCCAATTATGTATCCCCTCATGTATTTGACTATATCGAAGAATGTGTAGACTATGATGCCGCAATCCAAATACTACAGCAACTATATGTTAAAAGCCCAAACGAAAATTTTGCTCGGCATCTCATGACAACAACTCAACAACAACCCGGGGAATCATTTGAAAGAAACTTTGCAGGCTAAGCAAGGATCGCAATCTTAAAGCTGTCATTGCTGCGCAGTACCAGGAGGAGTTAATTCGTGATTCCTTTATTAATGGAATTGCATCTCCCTTCCTACATCAGCGTCTGCTGGAGAATAAAACCCTCAAGTTACAGGCTGCCTTTAACCAGGCATATTCTCTGGACATAGCAAAAAGGAATGCAGATACCTATCTTTCACCACGTGTATGGGCTGCTGCTAGCACTTTTAGTGACTCCTTCGATAGGCCTCGGGCGGAAGCCCTCACTGATGATGACTGCAACCTGGCTGACGACAACCCTACCTAGAAGCATTCACTGATGAAAACCCTGCCCTAGCGGCATCTTGGCAATCTGGAAGGAAGTGTTTCTTCTGTGGAGATGCATTCCACTATAGGAAATTTTGTCCTGTTCGTAAGGCAGTGTGCAATCAATGCAGTAAGAAAAGTCACTTTTCTATGGTATGCCAGTAAAGAGCCTCTGTTAGTAAGAAAGCCCACTTTTTCAGGTATAACAGTCGAGAGCCACTGTTAGTATTGCAGCTACTATCTATTAATCTGCTCCTCCCCCAAGAGCCACTATTAAGGTTACAGCTGCAATCTATAAGACTGCTCCTCCCCCAATAACCACTACTGAGGTTACAGCTGTCAAGGGTGAAACTGCCACTCCTCCCATCATGGCTGCTTTTCCTAAAGTCTGTCCCATGCAGCCATAAAGGTTTCGGTAAATGGATACATTTTGAGTGTACTAACCGACTCATACAGCTCTAACAGCTTCAACAGTGAGCGGGCTTTCAGTAAGTTAAAACAGCATATTTACCCCTCGGAAAGGGAAATTGCAATGGCTCTGACGATACTGACTTATGCCATCCTGGCGTTACCCGTATGTTGCACTTTATGCGATCTAAAAATCTCCCATTTTCTACAGAAGATGTGAAATGAATATGCTGCACCTGTAGAATTTGTGCGGATTTAACACCACAGCACTTCCATCCATCAGATGGCTCGCTCATACACGCTTTACAGCCTATGCAGCGACTCAGCGTTGACTTTAAAGAGCCATTGCCTTCCTCAACACGAAACACTTGCTTACTTACTATGGTGGACGAGTATTCCCGCTATCACTTTGCTTTCCCCTGTCCCAATATGCTTACTTCCACAGTGATCAAATGCCTCGAACAAATCTTTTCCCTTTGCGGTACGGCCAATTTCATCCTCTGATCGGTGTCCCTCCTTCATGTCAAGCGAACTCAAAAGTTATCTTTCCTAACGGGGCATCAGCACAAGTAAAACGACACCATATCATCCCATCAGTAAAGGACAGCGTGAGAGATACAACGATATCATTTTGAACGCTGGTCGTCTTGCACTGAGGTCACACAACCTACAAGACCAGCAGTGGGAAACTGTGCTCCCTGACGTGTTGCATTACATCAGGTCTCTTCTTTCGACATCCACCAATAACTCTCCAGAGGAGCTATTCTTCAGGTTCCAGCATCGCTCCACTCATGGGACGTCCCTACCATCATGGTTGGTAGCCCCCGGCACCGTGCTGGTCTGATGATTTGTCCGATCAACCAAAAATGATCCCCACGTCGACGAGGTGGAAATAACAGATGCTAATCCCACATATGCACACGTGCAGTACCGTGATGGCCGGAAGTCCACCATTTCACTCAGAGATCTGGCTCCTGTCCAACCAGTCCCACGGACCCTGCCAATAGAGGAATCTATATTAAAGATGCCGACACTCTGCACCCCTTTGAGGATGACGCACTACCTGGGAAATCAAGAGATCTGCAAGCTACTCCGCCGGAACAACTCGGGGATCCAAGGGCTCCCAATGGGATCGCCACCCGAAGCCAGCACGTTAGTCAATCCCTGGCTATCAAACAAGATGTAGCCAGCTCTACACCTGTGGGGACCCGCCCCCGGAGTCACGATACAGAGGGGAGCTGAAATAGGGGGTGATGTGCTGCTAATTATAGAGAAAAATACAAGTCAGCTTGGTAGACAGGGCAAATATATAAGGGCAAGGCTGGATGGCATCTATTTTAATGCAAGGAGTCTTGCAAATAAGGTGGATGAACTGAAGGTGTTGATAAACACATGGGAGTATGATATTGTTGCTATCACGGAGACATGGTTGAGGGAGGGGCAAGAGTGGCAGCTCAATATTCCGGGGTACAGAATCTTCAGGCGAGACAGAGGGGGAGGTATAAGAGGAGGGGGTGTCGCAATATTAATTAAGGAGTCAATTACTGCAGTAAGGAGGGATGATATATTAGCAGGTTCCTCTAATGAGGCCATATGGGTGGAGCTTAAAAACAAAAAGTGGGCAAGCAGTTTGCTGGGAGTGTACTATAGGCCTCCAAACAATCAGGGGGAGATAGAGGAACAGATATGTAGGCAAATCTCAGAGAAATGTGCAAATAATAGGGTAATAATAATGGGGGATTTCAACTTCCCCAATATTAACTGGGATAGTCAAAGTGTGAAAGGCTCAGAGGGTGTAGAATTCTTAAAGTGCATCCAGGAGAGCTTTTTGAGCCAGCATGTCGAAAGTCCTACAAGAGAGGGGGCGGTACTGGACCTAATTCTAGGGAATGTGGCCGGCCAAGTGGAAAAAGTGCTAGTAGGAGAGCACTTTGGTGATAGTGATCATAATATGGTAAGATTTAAGGTGGTCATGGAATAGGACAGGGATGGGCCGGAAATAAAGGTTCTAAATTGGGGGAAGGCCGATTTTAATAGGAAAAGGCAGGATCTGGCCAAAATGGACTGGGATCAGCTACTTGTAGGAAAATCCGCATCGGAGCAATGGGAGGCTTTCAGAAGGGAGATTGAGATCATACAATGGCAACATGTTCCCGTAAGGGTCAAGGGTGTTTCCAAAAACCACAGGGAACCTTGGATGTCAGGGGATATACGAGAATGGATTAGGAAATAAAGGAGAGCTTTTGGTAGATACAAAAGGCTAAAGACGGAGGAAGCCCTAGAGGAGTACAAAAAGTGCAGGGGGATATTAAAAAAGAAATGAGAAGATCAAGGAGGGGCCATGAAATAACACTGGCGAGCAAAATAAAGGAAAATCCTAAGATGTTTTATAAGTATATTAAGGGTAAGAGGATAACTGTTGAAAAAATAGGGCCCATTAGGGACAAAAGTGGAAGTCTGTGTGTGGAGCCGGAAGATGTAGGAGGGGTTCTAAATGAATTTTTAGCATCTGTTTTCACTATGGAGAAGGACGATGTAGACATAGAAATAGGGCGGGGGGACTGTGATATGCTCGAACATATTAACATCGAGAGGGAGGAGGTATTGGCGGTTTCAGCTGGCCTAAAAATGGATAAATCCCCAGGCCCGGATGAAATGTATCCCAGGCTGCTGTGTGAGGCAAAGGAAGAGATTGTGGGGGCTCTAACACATATATTCAGGACCTCTCTGGCCACAGGGGATGTGCCAGAGGACTGGAGAACCGCTAATGTAGTACCATTATTCAAGAAGGGTAGTAGGGAAAAACCGGGGAACTACAGGCCAGTGAGCCTAACATCAGTGGTAGGAAAATTATTGGAAAAAATTCTGAGGGACAAAATTTGTCTCCACTTGGAGAGGCAAGGATTAATCAGGGATAGTCAACATGGCTTTGTCAAGGGAAGATCATGTCTGACTAATTTGATTGAATTTTTTGAGGGGGTGACTAGGTGTGTTGATGAGGGTAACGCAGTGGATGTGGTATACATGGATTTCAGTAAGGCCTTCGATAAAGTCCCGCGCAGGAGACTGGTCAAGAAGGTAAGAGCCCATGGAATCCAGGGTGCCTTGGCACATTGGATACAAAACTGGCTTAGTGGCAGAAGGCAGAGGGTGATGGTCGAAGGTTGTTTTTGTGACTGGAAGCCTGTGGCCAGTGGGGTACCACAGGGATCGGTGCTGGGTCCCTTGCTGTTTGTGGTCTACATTAATGACTTGGATATGAATGTAAAAGGTATGATCAGTAAGTTCGCGGATTATACAAAAATTGGCAGGGTGGTAAATAACGAGGAGGGTAGCCTCAGTCTGCAGGACGATATAGATGTGTTGGTCAGATGGGCGGATCAGTGGCAGATGCAATTTAACCCGGAAAAGTGCGAGGTGATGCACTTTGCGGGGACTAACAAGGCAAGGGAATACACAATGAATGGAAAGACCCTAGGCAAGACGGAGGGTCAGAGGGATCTGGGTGTGCAAGTACACAGATCCCTGAAGGCGGCGGAACAGGTGGATAAGGTGGTATAAAATGCATATGGGATACTTGCCTTCATTAGCCGAGGCATTGAATATAAGAGCAAGGAGGTTATGATGGAGCTGTATAAAACACTGGTTAGGCCACAGCTGGAATACTGTGTGCAGTTCTGGTCGCCACACTACAGGAAGGATGTGATCGTGTTAGAGAGGGTGCAGAGGAGGTTCACCAGGATGTAACCAGGGCTGGAGCGCTTCAGCTATGAAGAGAGACTGGGCAGATTGGGTTTGTTTTCCTTGGAGCAGAGGAGGCTGAGTGGGGACATGATTGAGGTGTACAAAATTATGAGGGGCATAGATAGGATGGATGCTGAGGAGCTTTTTCCCTTAGTAGAAGGGTCAATAACTAGGGGGCATAGATTCAAGGTAAAGGGCGGGAGGTTTAGAGGGGATTTGACAAAGAACTTTTTCACCCAGAGGGTGGATGGAGTCTGGAACTCACTGCCTGAAAGGGTTGTGGAGGCAGAAACACTCACAACATTTAAGAAGCATTTGGATGAGCACTTGAAATGCCATAGCATACAAGGCTACGGACCAAATGCTGGAATATGGGATTAGATTAGACAGGGCTTGATGGCCAACGTGGACACGATGGCCCGAAGGGCCTCTATCCGTGCTGTATAACTCTATGACTCTATGACTCTATCTCCCTTCTCCCTCAGTTCAATCAGAGCAACACGGGCCCTGTCGCTCTACCAGTATGGACCAGGTAACACAGGGACCAAGACACGGTAAGAGAAGTGCCTTCCTGCCACAGACAAAGATCTAAAAGACTGCGGCTATTTGTGCTGCGCCTAATCCGCTAGAAGGAAGTCGCCGGACTTCCAAATCTTTTCGGCAGGAAGAATGTCATGAATCTTATCATTCATGAAGAAATGACTCATGAATTAACAATGTGCAGCCAGCTGATGCGCCGTCCATGGAGTATAAATACTCTAGCATGTGCCCAGCTTGCCCAGGAAATTTTGGTAACCAGGAACTTTTGATGTAACGAGAATCTCATGGTTGCGAAACAGTTGATTAAAGCCTTGTTTTATATTGAAACCAAGTGCTCAGTCGTCTTTTTAAATTACCAGTCACACAGGCTTTCTAACTAGACAGACCAGACACATAGGCTTTCAAAAAGACAGGAGCAGATACACAGGTTTTATAAAGAGACAGAACCAGAGACACAGGCTTTATAAAGAGAGAGGATCAGTCACACAGGCTTTATAAAGAGACAGGACCAGAGACACAGGCTTTATAAAGAGACAGGATCAGTCACACACGCTTTATAAAGAAACAGGACCAGAAACACAGGCTATTTAAAGAGACAGGACCAGTCACACTGGATTTAAAAAGAGACAGGACCCGTCACACAGACTTTATAAAGAGACAGGACCAGTCACACAGATTTTTAGAAGAGAAAGAACCAGTCAAACTGCCTTTTTAAACATACTAAACCAATCACAAACGATTCTTAAGAGACATGATCAGACATGAACGATTTTTATAGAGAGAGGGCAAGTCACACAGGCATTTTAAGCATACAGGGTTTTAAACACATTTGGTTTTAAAAGATACATGATCAGTCACAAAGGATTCTTACAGAGATCGAGCCAGTCACAAAGGCATAGAATCATAGAAGGGTTAAAGCACGGATGAAGACCATTTGGCTCGTCGAGCCCGTGCCGGCTCTCTGCAAGCTATTACCAGTAATGGTAACCAAGAAACTATCGGATTGTCAAGAAAACCCATCTGGTTCACTAATGTCCTTTAGGAAATCTGCTGTCCTTACCTGGTCTTGCCTGTTTGTGATGTCCAGAAACACAGCAATGATGTTGCCTCATAACTGCCTCTGAAGTAGCCTCGCAAGCCACTCAGTTGTAACAAACTGCTACAAAACACATTAATAAGAATGAAACCGGACGGACCTCCAAGCATCTAACTCGGCACCGGCTACAGACATGGCAATGGCACACGTAGCCCAGTCGACCCTGCAATGCCCTCCTCACCAACATCTGAGGGCTTGTACCAGGATAGGGAGAGCTGTCCCACAGATTCGTCAAGCAGCTGCATCACATAGTCATACTGACAGAATCATACCTTTCAGCCAATGTCCCAAACTCATCCATCACCATCCCTGGGTATGTCCTGTCTACTGGCAGGAGAGACCCACCAGTAGTGGCGGTACAGTGGTATAAAGTCGGGAAGGAGTGACCCTGGGAGTCCTCAGCATTGAATCCGGACCCCATGATGGCTCATGGTTCAGGTCAAGCATGGGCGATGAAACCTCCTGCTGATTTACCCCTACCATCCTCCCTCAACTGATGAGTCAGTACTCCTCCATGTTGAACACCACTTGGAAGAAGCACTGAGAGTAGCAAGGGCACAGAAAGCACTCTGGGTAGGGGACTTCAATGTCCATCACCAAGAGCTGCTGGATAGCACCAGTACTGACCGAGCTGGCCGAGTCCAGAAAGATATAGCTGCCAATCTGGGCCTGCGACAGGTGGTGAGAGAACCAACACGAGGGAAAAACCTACTTGAACTCGTCCTCACCAATCTAGCTGTCGCAGATGCATCTGTCCGTGACATTATTGGAGGCAGTGACCACTGCACAATCATTGTGGAGACGAAGTCCCGTCTTCACACTGAGGACACCCTCCTTCTTGTTGTGTGACATTATCAGGAGCAGCACCAGGCGTAACTAAAATGTGGTGACCACCTGGGGAAGCTGCAGCACAGGAGTACATGCATGTTAAAAGCAGAAGCAGCTATAGAGAGGGCTTAGCAATCCCACAATCATTGGATCAGAACAATGCTCTGCTGTCCAGCCACATCCAGTCGTGAATGGTGGTGGGCCATTAAACATCTAACGACAGGAGGAGGAGGCTGCATGAATATCCCCATCCTCAATAATGGGGGTGCCCAGCACGTGAATGCAAAAGCAAGGCTGAAACATTTGCAACCAACTTCAGCCACAAGTGCCGAGCGAATGATCCATATCCGTTCACTCCTGATGTCCCCACCATTACAGAAGCCAGTCTTCCGCCAAATGGATTCACTCCACGAGAAAAAAAGAAACCGCTGAGCGCACTGGATACAGCAAATGTGATGGGCCCCGATAAAATTCCGGCTTTCGTGCTGAAGACCTATGTTCCAGAACTAGCCTCGCCTCTAGCAAAGCTGTTCCAGTACAGTGACAACTCTTCCATCTATCCGACAAGGTGAAAACTGCCCAGGTATGTCCCGTCCATAAAAAGCAGAAAAAATCCAATCCGGCCGATTTCCTCCCCATCAGTCCACTCTCAATCATCAGCAAAGTGATGGAAGTTGTCATCGAAAGTGCTATGAAGCGGCATTTACTGAGCAACTACCTGCTCACTGATGCCCAGTTTGGGTTGTGCCAAGAGCAATCGGCTCCCAACCTAATTACAGCCTTGGTCCAAACATGGAGAAAGGAGCTGAAATCCAGAGGTGAGGTGAGAGTGACTGCCCTTGATATCAAGGCAGCATTTGACCGATTGTGGTATCAAAGAGCCCTGGTAAAACTGAAGTCAATGGGAATCAGCGGGCAAAACTCTTCACTGGCTGGAGTAATATCGAGCACAAAAGAAGATGGTTGTCGTATGATAGCAACATGCTGCGGATGCTGGAAATCCGAAATAACAACAGAAAACGCTGGGAAACCTCAGCAGGCCAGGCAACATCCGTGGAGAGAGAGACAGAGTTAAAGTTTCAGGTCGAAGACCCTTCGACAGAACTGAGAAAAAAGCCAGAAATGTAACAGAATAAAAAGCAAATTTGAGGGCTGGGAAATAGGGGAGTGGATGAAATAACAAAAGGGAAGGTCTGAGAGGTGAACAGACATCAAGAGGTATTCAAGGCGAGAGGAGATGGCAATAGGACAGGTAAAGAAACAGAGGATGGCTCTAGATGAAGTGTGAAATGCGCTCGCTGAATCAGAGACAGCTGCCATGTGGGAGAGAATGAAAGGAAAAGGCACAAACCAAAATAGTGGATAATAAATATATAAAAATATGATAGGGGCCGAGGAAATGATCTGAAATTTTTGAACTTGATATTGAGTCTGCAAGGCTTTAAAGTGTCTAATGGGAAGGTGAGGTGCTCATCCTCGATCTTAAGCTGAGCTTCCATGGAACAATGCAAGAGGCCGCGGACAGTGAGTTCTGAGTGGGAATGGAGTGGTTAGTTAACGTCACAGGCGACCGGAATCTCCGGGTCATACTCACAGACTGAACCGATGTGTTCAACAAAGCGGTCACCCAATCTGAGTTTGGTCTCCCCAATGTAGAGGATTCGACATCGTGAGCAGCGAATACAGTATACTAGATTGCAGGAAGTTCAAGTAAATCGCTGTTTTACCTGGAAGGGGTGTTTGGGGCCCTGGCCAGTGGGAAGGGGGGAGATATAAGGGCAGGTGCTTCAAGTCCAGCACTTCCACGGGAAGGTGCCGGGCGAAGGGGAAGGGGAGCTTTGGGTGATAAAGAAGTGGACTAGGGTGTCTCGCAGGGAGCAGCCCCTATGGAATGCTGAAAGGGGAGGGGAGGGGAAGATGCATTTGGTGGTGGGATCACTTTGGAGGTGGCGGTAATGGCGGAGGATGATCTGTTGAATGTGGAGTCTGGTGGGGTGAAATATGAGGACAGGGGGGACCCTATCGTGGTTCTGGGTGGGAGGGTCAGGGGTGAGGGCAGAAGTGTGGGATATAGAACGGACACTATCGAGGGTCATGTCATCCACGGTAGGGGGGAATCCTCGGTTGAGGAAAAAGGAGGACATGTCAGAAGCATTGGTGTGGAAGGTGGCATCATCGGAGCAGATGCGGCAGATTCAGTGAAATCAGGAGTGGAGTTGGGAGGAAGTGTAGTTCACGTAGCTGTGGGAGTCAGTGGGCTTGAGTGAATGTTGCTCCAAAACCTATCCCCAGAGATGGAGACGGAGAAGTCGAAGACGGGAAGGGAATAGTCGGAGATGGACCATGTGAAGGTGAGGGAAGGTAGGAAATTGGATGTAAATTGACTGAAATTGTCTAGTTCTGGTTGAGAGCAGGAAACGGCACAGATTTAGTCAACAGTGGAGCAGAGAAAGAGGTGAAGGAGGGGATCCGAGTAGGACTGGAACAAAGTGAGTTCCACATACCCCACGAAAAGGCAGGCATATCTAGGACCCATGCGGGTACCCATAGCAACACCTTTAATTTGGAAGAAATGCGTGGAGTCAAAGGAGAAGTTGTTCAATGTGAGAAGAAGTTCAGCCAGGCAGAGGATGGTGGTGGTTGGTTAATGGTTGGGCCTCTGTTCAAGGAAAAGTGGAGCGCCCTCAGGCCATCCTGGTGGGGGATGGAGGTGTAGAGGGATTGTACGTCCATTGTGAAACAGAGGGGATTGGAGCCAGGAAACTGGAAACTGTTAAAGTGGCAGAGTGCGTCAGAAGCTTCATGGATGTAGGTGGGAAGAGACTGGACAAAGGGAGAATAGATAGAGTCGAGATAGGAAGAGATAAGATCGGTGGGGCAAGAACAGGCTGAAACGATGGGTCTACCAGGCCAGTCCTGTTTGTGGATCATTGGAAGGAGGTAGAAGCGGGCTGTGTGGGGCTGGGGGACTATGAGGTTGGCGGCCGCGGGGGGAAGATATCCGGAGGAGATGAGGTCAGTGACAGTCTTGGAAACCGTGGTTTGATGTTGCGTGAGTGGGAAAAATTGGCAACTGGAGCAAAATGTGGAAAAATGGGAGATTTTCCATTTTGGTAGGAAGAATATATAAGCAAAATATTATTTAAATTGAGAGAGATGAATGCCGCGCTACTTCCTCGTACATGAAACACAAAATGTTATGTACATACAGCACGTGATGATGAAGGCAAAATTAATTTTAAGAACATAAGAATTAGGAGCAGGAGTAGGCCATGCGGCCCCTCGGGCCTGCTCCACCATTCAATAGGATCATGCCTGATCCGAAGTTAGACTCACGTCCACTTCCCTGCACTGTCCCCGTAACCCTTTATTCACTTATCATCTAGGTAACTGTCTATCTCCGTTTTAAATTTATTTAATGTCGCAGCCTCCACAGCTCTCCCAGGTACCAAATTCCATAGATTTACTACCCTCTGAATGAAAAAGTTTCTCCTCATCTCAGATTTGAAAGGGCAGCCCCATATTCTAAGATAATGCCCCCTAGTTCTAGTCTCACCCATCAGTGGAAACATTCTCAACCCAGCCACCCGATCAAGCCCCCTCACAATCTTATATATTTCGATAAGATCACCTCTCATTCTTCTGAACTCCAATGAGTGGAGGCCCAACCTACTCAACCTTTCCTCATAAGTCAACCGCCTCATCTCCGGAATCAACCGAGTGAACCTTCTCTGAACTGCCTCGAGAGCAACTATTTCTTTTCTTAAATATGTAAACCAAAAGTGTACTCCAGGTGTGGCCTCACCTGTACCCTATATAACTGCAGCAAGACTTCCCTGCTTTTATACTCCATCCCCCCTGCAATAAAAGCCAAGATTCCATTGGCCTTCCTGATCACCTGCTGTACCTGCATACTAACCTTCTGTGTTTCATGCACCAGGACCCCCAGATCCCTTTGTACTGTAGCACTTTGCATTTTCTCTCCTTTTAGATAATAATTTGCTCTTTGATTTTTTCTGCCAAAGTGCATAACCTCACACTTTCCAACATTATATTCCATCTGCCAAATCTCTGCCCACTCACTTAGCCTGTCTATGTCTTTTTGCTGTTTTTTAAGTCATCCTCACTCACTGCTTTCCCTCCCATCTTTGTATCATTGTCAAACTTGGATATGTTGCAATCGGTCCCTTCCTCCAAATCGTTAATATAGATTGTAAAGTGTTGGGGTCCCAGCACTGACCCCTGCGGAAAACCACTATTTACCGTTTGCCAACCCGAGAATGAACCGTTTATCCCAACTCTCTGTTTTCTGTTAGATAGCCAATCTTCCACCCATGCCAGTATATTGCCCCCAATCCCGTGATTTTTTATCTTGTGCAGTAATCTTTTGTGTGGCACCTTGTCAAATGCCTTTTAAGGTCGAAATACACCACATCCTCTGGTTCCCCTTTATCCACCCTGTTTGTTACGTCCTCAAATAATTCGAGCAAATTTGTCAAACATGACTTCCCCTTTGTAAAGCCATGCTGACTCTGTCCGATTAAATTATGCTTATCCAAATGTTCTGTTACTGCTTCCTTAATAATGGACTCCAACATTTTACCAACCACAGATGTTAGGCTAACTGGTCTATAATTTCCAGCCTTTTGTCTGCCTCCCTTTTTAAATAAGGGCGTTACATTAGCAGTTTTCCAATCTGCTGGGACATTTCCTGAATCCAGGGAGTTTTGGAAAATTAACACCAATGCATCCACAATCCCTACCGCTACTTCTATCAAGACCCTAGGATGTAAGCCATCAGGTCCAGGGGATTTATCTGCCTTTAGTCCCATTATCTTACCGAGTAACACCTCCTTAGTGGTTATAATCGTGTTTAGCTCCTCCCCCTCCATAGCCCGCTGTTTGTCCAGTGTTGGGATATTTTTAGTGTCCTCTACTGTAAAGACTGAAACAAAATATTGTTCAGATTTTGGCCCTTATAGCAAGGGAGATGTCTTGCAGCAACTGTACAGCGGATTGGTGAGACCATACCTGGAGCACTGCGTACAGTTTTGGTGTCTTTATTTAAGGTGGACTGTTACTGATTTGGAGGCAGGGCGGAGAAGGTTCACTCGGTTGATTCCCGAGATGAAAGGTTTGTCTTATGAGCACAGTTTGAGCAGATTGGGCCGATACACATTGGAGGTTAGAAGAATGAGAGGTGATCTCATTGAAACATTTAAGATTCTGAGGGGGCTTGACAGGGTCGTTGCTGGTGTTTCCCCTGGTGGGGGAATCTAGAACTGGGGGTATAGTTTCAGGATATGGGGTCGTCCATTTAAAATGTAGATGAGGAGGAACTTCATCTCTCAGAGGGTCGTGAATCTTTGGAATTCTCTAGCCCAGAGAGCTGCAGAGGCGGGACATTGAATATATTCAAGGAGGAGATAGACAGATTTTTGAGCAACAGGGGAATCAAGGGCGTTGTGGAACAGGCAGGAAAGTGAAGGTCCAGCCAAGATCAGATCAGCCATGATCTTATTGAATGGCGGAGCAGGCTCATGGGTATGAATGGCCTACTCCTGCTCCTAAGTGCTATGTTTTTATGTATCTGCCCTGGGAGTGCTTGATGCTGACACTGGATATAAAGTGGGGATACACTGTCAGCCTAATGTTCAAGTAGCTCTGTGTTGTACCTGCCCTAGGGATGCTCGATACTAAAATTGGGGCTACACTGTCAGGGTAACGTAGAGGGAGCTCTGTATTTTACCTGCCCTGAGAGTTCTCGATGCTGACACTGGGTATAAAGTGGGGATACACTGTCAGGCTAATTTAGAGGTAGCTCTGTATTGTGCCTGCCGGTGGAGTGCTCGATGCTGACAGTGGGGGTAAACTGTCAGGGTAATGTAGAGGTAGCTCTGTATTTTAACTGCCCTGGGAATGCTCGATGCTGACACTGGTATAAACTGCTGACAAACTTTCAGGCTAATGTAGAGATATATCTGTATTTAACCTGTGCTGGGAGTGCTCGATGCTAACGATGCTTATAAAATGGGGATACACCGTCAGGGCAATGTAGAAGGAGTGATGTAGAGTACCTGCCCTGTGAGTGCTCAATGCTAACACTGGGTATAAGGTGGTGGTACAATGTCAGGGTAATGTATCGAGAGCTCTGTATTGTACCTGCACTGGAAGTGATCGATTCTGATACTGGGTTTTATGTGGCGGTACACTGTCAGGATAATGTAGAGGGAGCTCGGTATTGTACCTGTCCTCAGAGTGCTCGATGCTGACACTGGATATAAACTGGGGATACACCTTTAGGGCAATGTAGAGGGCAATGTATTACACCTGCCCAGTGACTGTTCGATGGGGAAGTGCAAAGAGACCTGGGTGTTCTTGTGCACCAGTCACTGAAGGTAGCATGCAGGTGCAGTAGGCGGTTAAGAAGGCAAATGTTATGTTGGCCTTCGTAGCAAGAGGGTTCGAGTACAGGAACAAGGATGTCTTGCTACTTATGTACAGGGCCTTGGTGAGCCCGCACCTTGAGTATTGTGTGCAGTTTTGGTCGCCTTACCTGAGGAAGGACGTACTTGCCATGGAAGGAGTGCAGCGAAGATTCACCAGGCTGATACCTGGGATGGCAGGAATGACGTATGAGGAGAGATTGTGTCGATTGGGCTTATACTCACTGGAATTTAGAAGATTGAGAGGGGATCTCATCGAAACCTATAAAATTCTGTCAGGCCTGGACAGACAAGAGGCAGGAAGGATGTTTCTGATGGCCGGGGAGTCCAGAACCAGGGGTCAAAATTTAAGGATAAGGAGTAAGCCATTTTGGACTGAAATGAGGAGGAATTTCTTCACCCAGAAAGTGGTGAACCTGTGGAATTCTCTGCCACAGAGGGCGGTGGAGGCCAGTTCATTAAATATATTCAAGAAAGAGTTGGATATATTTCTTGAGGCTAAAGGGATCAAGGGAAATGGGGAGAAGGCAGGGACAGGGTACTGAATTTGTATCATCAGCCATGATCTCATTTAATGGCGGAGCAGGCTCGAAGGGCCGAATGGCCTACCTCTGCTCCTGTCTTCTATGTTACTATGTTTCTATGTTTCTAACATAGAGTATAATGTGGAGGAGGTTCACTGTCAGGGCAATGTAAAGGCAGCTCTCTAATATAACTGCCCTGAGAGTGCTCTATACAAACATTGGATATAACGTGGTGGTACACTCTAAGGGTAATGCAGAGAGAGCTCTGCATTGTACCTGCTCTGGAAGTGATCGATTCTGACAAATAAAGTTAGAGAGTTAAATGCGTGGCTCAAAGACTGGTGTGGGAGAAATGGGTTTTGCTTCCTGGGACACTGGCACCAGTACTGGGGCAGGAGGGAGCTGTTCCATTGGGACGGGCTTCACTTGGCCAGTGCTGGGACTAGAGTCCTGGCGGATCATATAACTAGGGCTGTGGAGAGGGCTTTAAACTAACTAGTGCGGTGGAGGTTACTAGAGAGCAAATAATAAAAATGACAACAGAGAATGTCATAGACTTAGGTAGCAGTGGGGAAATTAAAAATCAGAGCGTGTCAGGAAGGGGCAGAAGGTATGGAGTAAAAGGTAAATTAATAAAAAGGGCAAAAGCAGGAACTAAGTGTCACAAAACGTACTTGAAAGTTCTCTATCTGAATGCACGTAGCATTCGTAACAAAATAGATGAGTTAATGGCACAAATAACTACATATGGGTGTGATCTTGTGGCCATTGCAGAAACATGGCTGCAGGGTGACAATGCCTGGGAATTAAACAAAACAGATTATTTAACGATCAGGAAGGGCAGGCAGGAAGGAAGGGGAGGTGGGGTGGCTATGTTAATAAAGGAAGGAATCACTGTAATACAGAGAAATGATATTGGGTCAAATGATCAGGTTAATGATACAGTTTGGGTGGAGATAAGGAATAATAAGGGGAAAAAAAACACTCGTGGGCATAGTCTATAGGCCTCCAAACAGTTGCAAATCTGTTGGACGGAGTATCAATCAGGAAATAGTTGAGGCTTGCAATAAGGGAACATCTATAATTAATGGGGATTTTAACTATCATATTAATTGGACAAATCAAATTGGGCAGGGCTGTCTTGAGGATGAGTTCATTGAGTGTATTAGGGATGGGTTTCTTGAGCAGTATGTAACTGAACCGACCAGGGGGCAAGCAACCTTAGATCTGGTCCTGTGTAACGAGACAGGATTAATTAAAAATGTCGCAGTAAAGGATCCCCTTGAAATGAGTGTCCATAACATGGTGGAATTCCTCTTTCAATTAGAGGGTGAGAAGGTTGGATCGCAAACAAGCGTGCTGAGCTTGAATAAAGGAGACTATGAAGGTATGAGAGCGGAATTGACTAGAGTGGATTGGGAAAATAGATTAAAGGGCAAGACGATACATGTCCAGTGGTGTACATTTAAGGAGTTATATTACAACTTCCAAAAAATATATATTCCACTGAGAAGAACAGGTTGTAAAAGAAAAGACAGCCATCCGTGGCTAAGTAAAGAAATTAAGGATAGTATTCGACTAAAAATAAGGGCATATAAGGTAGCCAAATCTCGTGGGAGGATAGAGGATTGGGAAAACTTTAAAAGACAGCAAACCATAACAAAAAGATTGATAAGCAAGGGACGATAGATTATGAAAGTAAATTAGCAAAAAATATAAAAACATATAGTAAGAGTTTGTGTAGTTATATAAAAAGAGAAAGGGTGGCTAAAGTAAAACATGGCCCATTAGAGGATGAGACCGGGAAATTAATGGTTGGAAATATGGAGATGGCAAAAACACTGAATGAATATTTTGTATCAGTCTTTACAGTAGAAGACACTAAGAATATCCCAACACTGGACAAACAGGGGGCTCTGTGGGGGAGGAGCTAAACCCGATCAAAATCACTAAGGAAGTGGTACTCGGTAAAATAATGGGACTCAAGGCGGATAAATCACCTGGACCTGATGGCTTACATCCTAGAGTCCTGAGGGAAGTGTCGTTAGGGATTGTGGATGCATTAGTAATAATTTTCAAAAACTTCCTGGAATCAGCAAAGGTCCTGGCAGACTGGAAAACTGCCAATGTAACACCCTTATTTAAAAAGGGCAGTAGACAGAAGGCTGGAAACTATAGACCAGTGAGCCTAACAGCTGTAGTAGGTAAAATTTTGGAGTCCATTATTAAGGAGATAGTAACAGGACATTTGGATAAACATAATTTAATAGGACAAAGTCAGCATGGTTTTATGAAGGGGAAGTCATGTTTGACAAATTTGCTGGAGTTCTTTGTGGAAGTAACATATAGGGTGGATAAAGGTGAACCAGTGAACGTAGTGTATTTAGACTTCCAAAAGGCATTTGACAAGGTGCCACACAGAAGATTATTGCTAAAGATAAAAAATCACGGGATTAGGGATAATATTCTGGGTTGAATAGAGGATTGGCTATCTAAAAGAAGGCAGAGAGTTGGGATAAATGGTTCATTCTCAGACTGGCATTCAGTAACTAGTGGTGTTCCGCAGGGGTCAGTGCTGGGTCCCCAACTCTTTACAATCTATATTAACGATTTGGAGGAGGGGACCGAGTGTAGCATATCAAAGCTTGCAGATGATACTAAGATGGGAGGGAAAGTAGTGAGTGAGGAGGACATAACAAACCTGCAAGGGGACATCGAAAGGCTAAGTAAGTGGGCAGATATTTGGCAGATGGAATACAATACTGGAAAGTGTGAGGTTATGCACTTTGGCAGGAAATATCGTAGAGCAAGTTATTATCTTAATGGCAAGAAACTGGAAAGTACTGAAGTACAAAGGGATCTGGGGGTCCTGGTGCACGAAACTCAAAAGGTTAGTATACAGGTGCAGCAAGTGATTAAGAAGGCCAATGGAATGTTGGCTTTCATTGCTAGGGGGATAGAATATAAAAATAGGGAGGTATTGCTTCAGTTGCATAAGGTATTGGTGAGGCCGCACCTGAAATACTGCATACAGTTTTGGTGTCCATACTTAAGAATATACATACTTGCACTCGAGTCAGTACAAAGAAGGTTCACTCGGTTGATGCCGGGGATGAGGGGATGGACAAATGAGGAGAGGTTGAGTAGATTGGAATTGTAATCATTGGAGATCTGAAGAATGAGAGGCGATCTTATTGAAACATATAAGATTGTGAAGGGGTTGGATCGGTTGGATGCGGGGAGGATGTTCCCGATGATGGGTGAAACTAGAACTAGGGGGCATAGTCTTAGAATAAGGGGCTGCTCTTTCAAAACTGAGATGAGGAGGCACTACTTCACTCAGAGGGTGGTAGTTCCATGGAATATGCTGCCCCAAAAAGCTGTAGAAGCTACATCATTGCATAAATTTAAAACAGAAATGGACAGTTTCCTAGAAGTAAAGGGAATTAAGGGTTACGGGGTGCAGGTAGGAATTTGGACATGTGTCTAGGTTTGGATCGGACATGGCCCAGTGGGTAGCGGAGCGGGCCCAGGGGCCGTTTAGCCTGATCCTGCTCCTATTTCTTGTGTCTAATTCTGTTACATTCTGGAGATGGTTCTGTGATAGTAGATTGGCGGTTAGGATCAGATCAGCCATGATCTTATTGAATGGCGGAGCAGGCTCGAGGGGTCGATTGGCCTACTCCTGCTCGTATTTCTTATGTTCTTATGTTTAAAGTGGCGGTACACTGTCAGGGTAATGTAATGGGAGTGCTGTATTGTACCTGCCCTGAGAGTGTTCAATAAAAACATTGTGTATAAAGTGGTGGTACAGTGTCACAGTATTGCAGATTGAGGTCAGTATTGTACCTGCCCTGGGAGTGATCGATGCTGACATTCGGTATTAAGTTGGGGTACTCTGGCAGGGTAATGTAGAGGGAGCACTGTGTGGTAACCGCCTTGGGAACGCTCGCTGCTCACACTGCAACAACAACAACTTTTACTCAAATTGTGCTTTCAACGTAATAACTTGTCGAATGGCGCTTAAAAAGATTGATATAGAACAAAGCTTGACGCCGAGCCACTTAAGGAGTAGGTACATATGGGTCGATAATCAAATGCTTGGATAAAGAGGCGAAGTTATAATGAGCGTCTTAACGGAGGAAAGAGAGGTGGAGAGGTTCAGGAAGGCAATTTCAGAGTTTAGGGCCTTGGCCGCTGAAGGCACTGCAACCAATGGTGGAGCAATTAAAATCGGGGTTGCCCAAGGGGTCAGAATTAGAGTAGCGCAAAGATCTCTGAGGGATGTGGGGCTTGAGGATATTGCACAGATAAGGATTGTCGATGCCAATAGAGTGATTTGAGATCACTGCAACAATACACACAAGCACAAACTCACATAGACACAATCTTTAGTAATAGCGATTAAGAGGGAGATAGTTTCATCATTTATAGAAATTTCTCTCTTATTTTGTGTGCTCCAAAACTAAGAGTGATTGCCTAACAATTTGTTTTCTTACCAGTTTCTCAGAAGCAAAAATCTAAACACTTTGATGCAGAGGATGTCCACGACAGTGACAAGGATTCCACTTTAGATCAGACAGGAGCTGTCGAAAAGCAGATGCTCAACAGAATATAGAAAGCTGGGAAAGTAGAGGAGAAAGTGGAGACTTGCGATTCGCTGGTAAATGTCTAAAGTTTACCTTCAATGCATGCTCAGCCCCAGAAAGAAAATCAAGCTTTAGAGCAGCAGCAGATAAGGGCTCCGTGAAGAGCAAGTGCTCGGTGTTTGGGGAGGTGCCAAAGGTGATCATGGGAAGCATTGTTCCCTGGTCATTTTGAACAACTTGCGGTATTTGGTTCAATGTGACAATAACGGAGATCACCAGGAGATAAAACCCCGAATAGATAGAAATAATGACCGCCACTGATCTTTGTTCATTCATCCAGAAAGAGCTAACAATTCCTCCCCCAAGCCACAGCATCTACATTTCTCCAATAATTCAAGGCTGTTTGCCTGCACGACCCTACTCATTCGATTCCACTCCATTCCATTGGATTGATTAACTTCATGTAAAGTTCCTACAGCTATTGGTCCTAATTTGCCTTTCCATTGTTTCAATCTATTCTCCTGAAGAATGAGGTGATTCATTTTGGTAGGAAAAACTTAGAAAGGCAATATAAACTATGAAGTACAATGTTAAATTTGGTACCGGAGCAGAGAATAAACACCCACAATTTGAGAAGACTTTAAAAAAGTCATACGGAATCTTTGGCTTTATAAATCGAGGCATAGAGTACAAAAGCAAGGAAGATTTGCTGAACATCTATAAAACACTGGTTAGGTCACGAATGGAGTATTGTGGGCAATTCTGGGCACCACATTTCAGGAAGGATGTCCAGGCCTTGGAGTTGATGCAGAGAAGATTCACCGGGTGACACCAGGGATGCAAGATATCAGCTAAGTGGAGAAGCTGGGGTTGTTCACCTAAGAGCAGAGAAGTTTAAGAGGAGATTTCATTGAGGTGTTTAAAATCATGAAACGCTTTGATACAGTAAATAAGGAGAAACTTTTTCCATTGCAGAAGGGTCGGTAACCACAGAACACAGATTTTAGGTGACTGGCAATAGAACCACAGTGGAGATGAGGAGATTTCTTAATACGGAGGAAGAATGGAAGGTGAAAATTAGTTGCAGAGGGGGAAGGAGGTATTCAGTAATTTAAACAAAGGAGTAACAGTAAATTGGAATATAATCATAGCATTTGGTTAGATTTAAGAGAATAATGTAGGAGTCTCTACACTCCTAACAAAGATACTATAAACTCACTGGTAGTTAATAAACTGAGTTTAATGCACTGAAACTTTAACAAAACAAGAAAATACAAGAGAAGCTCTGAACAGGTCTGTACACTATAGCATTGCACGAGGACTAACTGGAAACGCCCTTCCAACCTGACGTCATCACGTCATCACGTTTCCCGCCGTTGTGAACGTCACGTGACCCACGCGACGACGTCATCGCGTCAGATCGCTATTTTGTCGATCTTGCACTGTTTAAACAGAGCAAACATTTAAAGGCAATAAACTTGATTAAAGGCAATTGTACAAGTTACTGTGAGAGTCTCCTAGTGGCTTCGCCACATACACCCCACGCAGAATTGTCTTTAACGAGAAGAGTCAATCGCTGAGGAGGTTGGACAAGCCTGTTTGACCGACTCCTAAATTCCCAGAAGTGCCAATCGCTATCGTGGCTCCAGAGGAAGTACGGGGACCGGCCTGCTTGTCTCGCAGCAGTCTATTCGACGGTCTGGTTATGAAACTGCATGGTGGTCGGCAGCAGCGGGCCTTCCGGCCGAAATGAGGATGGTAGTAACAATAACCAATCGTCGGAGGTGCCGGGGCCAGAGCCAGGGCCAGGCTCCTCGTGGCGGGGTGTTGCATGATGGCGCAGTTTGTTGCCAGGCTGCATAAATTTTATCCGCTTCTTCAGCGAGCGTGACGCAGTCTCCAGTCTCCGTACTGGCGACGGCTGCCTGGACTTGCTCGGGGAGATGAGTAAGGAACAGCTCGCGGCAGAGTAAGCACTGGGGTTTGGACCCCAGGAGAATCACCATGTGGCTCATATGTTCCGTGGTTTTGGAGTCACCTAACCCTGGTAGTGTCAATAAATGGCGAGCGCACTCCGCTTTGGTAAGACCGAATACCTGCAGTAGTCGTGTTTTAATGGCTACATACTTGTCAGCATTCGGGGGGCTCTCCAGAAGGCTGAGGATTCTCAATGCCGTCGAGCTATCTGGAGCGGTGACCACATGCAGATATCTGGTCTGGTCCTGTACGTCATGGCGGACTTCGAATTGTGCCTCGGCCTGCACAAATAAGGAGGCCGCCTGTTGTTCCCAGAATTGGGGGAGATTCAAGGCCACTGAATTGGCCTCCATTACTGGCCCGCGTTCCATGTTCACCACGAAAAATGATTGCGAGGATTCGGGGTCACCAATGATGGAGTCTCTACACTCCTAGCAAAGAGGCGATAAACTCACTGGTAGTTAACAAACTGCCTTTAATGCACTGGAACTTTATCAAAACTAGAAAAACCAAGTGACGCTCTGAACAGTTCTGTACACGATAACTCTCCACGAGGACTAACTGGAAACGCCCTTCCACCCTGACGTCATGACGTCATCACGTCTCCTGCCGTTGGGAACATCACGTGACCCACGTGATGATGTCAACGCGTCAGATCGTGACTTTGTCGGTTTAGCTCTGTTTAAACAGAGCAAGCATTTAAAGGCAATAAGCATGATTAAAGGCAATTGTACAAGTAACTGTGAGAGCCTATTAGTGGCTTGGCCACAATAACTTAAAAATAACTAAATAGAGTACACTAACATTAAAAGGGATCTGAATTGCATTAAATACAAATCTGGTATACATAAATGATTAAGCAAAAAAAAGAACATATTTACATACCATATACCCTGAAGGCAGCGGAACAGGTAGATAAGGTGGTTGAAAAGGCATATGGGATACTTGCCTTCATTAGCCAAGGCATAGAATATAAGAGCAGGGAGGTTATGATGGAGCTGTACAAAACGCTGGTGAGGCCACAGCTGGAGTACTGTGTGCAGTTCTTGTCGCCTCACTATAGGAAGGATGTGATTGCTTTGTAGAGGGTGCAGAGAAGATTCACCAGGATGTTATCTGGGATGGAACGCTTCAGCTATGAAGAAAGGCTAAACAGGCTGGGGTTGTTTTCCTTGGAGCAAAGAAGGCTGAGGGGGGACCTGATTGAGGTGTACAAAATGATGTGGGGCATAGATAGGGTAGATAAAGAGGAACGTTTACCCTTAGTAGGGGGGTCAATAACAAGGGGGCATAGATTCAGGGTAAGGGGCAGGAGATTTAGAGGGGACTTGAGGAGGAACTTTTTCACCCAGAGGGTGGTTGGAATCTGGAACTCACTGCCTGAAAGGGTGGTAGAGGCAGGAACCCTCACAACATTCAAGAAGCATTTGGATGAGCACTTGAAATGCCATTGCATACAAGACTATGGACCAAATGCTGGAAAATGGGATTAGACTGGACAGGGATTGATGGATGGCGCAGACACGATGGGCCAAAGGGCCTCTTTCTGTGCTGTAAAACTCTATAACTCTATGACATAAGCAGATCGGCTTTGAAATAAAATGATGGGAAAGCTCAGACCCGTTGCCTGTAATTCCTGTGCCATGTGGTAACTCCAGGACGCTTCAATCCTGGATAACCACGTGTACAGGAAGTGCCTCCAACTGCTCGAACTGGAGCTCAGGGCTTCTGAGTTTGAGTAGCGGCCGGAGTCACTGCCGGGCATGCAGGAGGCTTGAGAATTTCCTGGAACACACATTGTAGGAGCTGGTCATCCCGCAGCTACAGAGAGTTCAGGAGGATAGTAAGTGTGTGGCGATCTGGCAGGGCAGGAAGAGGCACGCAGTGCAGGAATCCTCCAGAAGTCTGGCACTCTCAAATCGGTTTCCTTAGCTGAATACAAGTGAGCATGACAACACCTCGTAGACTGCAGACCAGAGCACATCCCCAACACAGTGGGTCAAAATAATGCACGGGGGGCACAGCAAAGTGTAAAAATGCAGTGGTCATCGGAGATTCAATCGTTATGGGAACAGACAAGGGTTGCAGCAACAGCTGATGTGCGTCCAACATGTTATGTTGCCTCAATGCTGCCAGGGTGAAGGACATCACTGAGCAGCTGCAGATCATATTGAGTGGGGAAGGCAACACACAGAATTCATGTTCCATGTTGGAACCAATGAAGTAAGTAGTAAAATGGTTGAGGTCTTTCAGGAGCTGAGGAGGGTGTTAAGTAGCAGGACCTCAAAGGTATTAATCTCTGGCTTACTCCGACTACCTTGTGCTAGTCAAGGATGTCTTAGAGTGGCTGCAGAACATTTTGGAAGGGGAGGGTGAACAGCAAGTTGTCCTGGTGCATATAGGTACCAACGATATAGGTAAAAAGCGGGATGAGGCCCTCAAAGCTGAATCTAGGGAGATGGAGGTAAGTTAAAAAAATAGGACCACAAACGTAGCAACCTCAGGATTGCTACCAGTGCTACGTGCTAGCCAGAGTAGAAATAGAAGGATATTTCAGGTGAATACGTGGCTAGAGGAAAGGTGCGAGGTGTCGGGATTCAAATTCCTGGGACATTGGAAGCGGTTCTGGAGGTGGTGGGACATGTTCAAACTGGACGGTTTGCACCTGGGCGGGACCAGGACCGATGTCCTAGGGGGAGTGTTTGCTAGTGCTCTGGGGAGGGGTTAATCTATAATGGCAGGGGGTTGGGAACCTGAGCAGGGGACAGAGCAAAGGTAAACAAGGATAAAGTGTAAGAAAGGAAGGAGAAAGACAAAAGTGGCAGTCAGAGAAATCAACGGCTTTAATCAAACATGGCCACAGTAAATAGTAATTCTAATAGATTTAATAGCGTTAAAAAACAAGCCTGAAGGCTTTGTGTCTTAATGCGAGGAGCATTTGTAATAAGGTGGATGAATTAGCTGCACAAATAGAGGTAAACGAATAGATTTGATTGGGATTACGGAAACATGGCTCCAGGGTGGCCACGGCTGGGAACTCAACATCCGGGGGTATTCAATATTCAGGAAAGATAGGCAAAAAGGAAAGGGAGGTGGGGTAGCATTACTGGTTAAAGAAGGGATTAACACAATTGTAAGGAAGGATATTAGCTCTGATGATGTGGAATCTCTATGGGTAGAACTGAGAAATACCATGAGGCAGAAAACGTTAGTGGGAGTGGTATATAGACCTCCAAACAGTAATGCGGAGAAGTTGAAGACGGGAAGGGAATAGTCGGAGATGTTTAGAGATGTATGAGTTTAACTGGCATCTGACCATGTCGCCATTGACTGCAGCAATGAATGTCACTTATAACACGAATCTTGGCAACTCGCCAACAACATTCATATCCCAACGTATGTGGATAATGTTGTTTCTCTCTCTCGCTCTCTCTTGCTATACGTTTTGAGCCTTAGTTAACCAAAGCCAGACATTCAAGTATTGGAGAGAGTCTTGTTTTTGCATTTGCAGAGTTGTTGATGCGTGGTTTTCACAAACATATTTTCTTTTGGAGGAATGCAGCTGGGCACAGAGTGAACAACTTGTGACTTTGGTGAGTGTGGCACTGAATCTGAAGGGATAATCTCCGCTTGATAAAATCTAGTGATAAAATGTAGCCACGCAATTGGTAGAAGTGTCAGTAGGAGAGCATTTTGGTGACAGTGACCATAATTCGGTGAGATTTAAGGCAATCATGGAAAGGGACAAAGATGGACTGGAAATAAAGGTTCTAAATTTGGGGAAGGCCGATTTTAATATGATAATGGAGGATCTGGCCAAAGTGGACTGTGATCAGCTACTTGTCAGAAAAGCCACAGCAGAGGATTGGGACTCTTTCAGAAAGGAAATAGAGAGAGTACAATGCCAACATGATACTGTAAAGGTCAAGTGTGAGACCAACAAGCCCAGAGAAACCTGCGTGTCAAGGGATATATAAGAATGGATTCAGAAAAAAGGGAGGCTTTTGGCAGATACAAAGAACTAAAAAGAGTGCAAGCCCTAGAGGAGTGTAGAAAGTGCAGGTGGTTGCTTAGAAAATAAATTAGGGGAGCGAAGAGGGGCATAAAAAACATTGGCGGGCAAAATAAAGGAACATTCCAAGGCATTTTATAAGTATATTAAGGGCACGAGGATAAGCAGGGAAACAGTAGAACCCATTAGGGACCAATGTGGCAATCTGTGTGTAGAGCCGGAAGATGCAGGTGAGGTTTAAAATGAATATTCTTCATCTGTGTTCACTATGGATAAGGATGATGTAGGCATAGAAATCAGGCAGAGCGATTGTGATATACTTGAACAAATTAATAGTGAGAGGGAGGAGGTACTAGTGGTTTTAGTGTGGTAAAAGTGGATACATCCCCAGGCACAGACGGGATGGATCCCAGACTGCTATGTGAGGCTAGTGAGGAGGTGGTAGGGGCTCTGACACAAATTTTCAGATCCGCTCTGGCCACAGGGGAGGTGCCAGAGGACTGGAGGACAGATAATGTTGTACCATTGTTCTAGAAGGGTACTAGGTATAAACCAGGGAATTACAGGCCAGTGAGCCTAACATCAATGGTAGGGAAATAATTGGAAAATCTTCTGAGGAACAGAATTAGTCTCCACTTGGAGAGGCAGAGATTAATTATTGATAGTTAGCATGGCTTTGTCAGTGGGAGATCATGTTTGACCAATCTGACTGCATTTTTCTTGGGGGTGACTAGGTGTGTGGATGAGGATAGTGACGTTGATATGATCTACATGGACTTCAGTAAGGCTTTTGACAAATTCCCGCATGGGAGACTGGTCAAGAAGATAAGAGCCCTTGGGATCCAGGGCAATTTGACACATTGGATCCAAAATTGGCTTAGTGGCAGGAGGCAGAGTGTGCGAATCGAAGGTTTTTTTTGTGACTGGAGGAATGTGTCCAGTGGTGTACCACTGGCATCGGTGCTGGGTCCTTTGCCTTTTGTAGTGTACATTATTGATTTAGATTTGAATGTATGAGGTATTATCAGTAAGTTCGCAGATGGCATGTAAATTGTTGGAGTGGGAAATAGGGAAGAGGGAAGCCTTCGGCTGCAGGACGATATAGATGGGTTGGTCAGATGGGCAGAACAGTGCCAAATGGAATTTAACTCTGCAAAGTGTGAGGTGATGCATTTTGTAAGGAATAACAAGGCAATTGAATGTACAATGAAGTGTAGGAAACTAGGAAGGACAGAGGGTCAGAGGGACCTTGGTGTGCTTGTGCATATATGCCTGAAGGCAGCAGGGCTGGTAGATAAGGTGGTTAAAACGCATACTTGATACTTGCCTTCGTTAGCCGAGGCATACAAATTAAGAGCAGGAGGGTTAAATGGAGCTGTACACAACGCTATTTAGCCACAGCTGGAATACTGTGTGCAGTTCTGGTCGCCAAAATATAGGAGGGATTTGATTGCATTGGAAGGGGTGCAGAGGAGATTCACCAGGATGTTACGTGGGCTTAAGTGCTTCAACTATGAAGAGACACTGGACAGTCTTTGGTTGTTTACTTTCGAGCAGAGAAGGCTGAGGGGGGACTTGATTGAGGTGTACAAAACTATGAGCGGCATAGATAGGGTAGATAGAAAGGAACTTTTCTCCTTAGTAGAGAGGTCAATAACCAGGGAACATAGAATCAAGGTAAGGGGCAGAAGGTTTAGCGGGGATTTGAGGAAAAACGTTTTCCCCCAGAGGCTGATTGGAATCTGGAACTCACTGCCTGAAAGGGTGGTAGAGACAGGAACCCTCAGCATTCAAGAAGCGTGTAGATGAATACTTGAAACGCCATAGCATACAAGGCTACGGAACAAGTGCTGGAAAATGCGATTATGATAGACAGGACTTGATGGCCAGTGTGGACACGATGGGCCGAAGGGCTTCTTTCTGTGCTGTATAACTCTATGGCTCTATGATTCTAGCCTTGTTTGCTTTCAATTAGCATTTATCTTAAATGTACTCTTTTCAGTTTTAAGTTTCTTCCAGGCTTGGGCAGAACTAAGCAAGCTGTGTACTCGAGTTAGTTAATTATCTCGTCTAATCTGTTTCTGCAACTGCCAGACAGCGGAGTGATATATCTCAGCAGTATAAACAAGGGAGGTTGCAGTACAGCTTGGCGCAGAGTGAATAAATTGTGCGTTTGGTAAGTGTGGAGTTCGATGAAGTGGTGGAAGTAGCTGCATGCTTTTCCTAAATTCTCCCGCAGAGCAGTGCCGGCCCTGAGCGGGAGCAGACCGAGGCCCGAGAGCGGGGATAAAAGCAGCAGCAGACCTGCATCAATAAGAGAAAACTGCATTGTGACATTACAGGTAAGGCAGGGAAGTGATTGGTACTGACTGTGGGCGAAGTATCAAGTTCAGATATAACACATAACTGAATTTAAAAAACTAAACTTAATTTCATTAATTTAATAAACTAAACGAGGTAAATGCTTTCATTAACACTAAACTAATGAAATACATTAATTAATTAATGGGAGAACAGGAGATGTGTTGCTGCTGCAATACGTGGGAGCTTCTGGACATTTTTGTCAAGGGTGACTACATTTGCGGTAAGTATCTGTGGCTCGCGGAACTTCGGCTCTGAGTTCAGGAGCTGGAGTGCGTGCTGCAGACATTGTGAGACTTCAGGGAGGGAGAAAGTTACCTGGACCTATTGACCAGGAGACAGCCACAAACCTTAGATTAAATTCTTTACAATTGACACGTGGTCAGGGGCAGCAGGGTGCAACTGCGAACGAGGCAGGTACGGGGATCCAGGAGGTAGTATTGGAGGAGCCTATGTCCCAGCAATTTTCCAATAGATTTGCGGTTCTTGCAACCGTTGTGGACCAGTGCGGGGAGTGTGGGGAGGAGCAGCAAAATGACCATGGCACCGTGGTACAGGAAGCCGTTCCAGTGGGGGGAGTAAAATGAAGGAGGTTGTCGTAGGTTACAGTATAGTTAGTGGGATTGACACTGTTCTCTGGAGCCAGGAGCGTGAGTCCCGAAGGCTATGTTGCCTACCCGGTGCCAGGGTAAAGGACACTTCCATCGGGCTAGAGAGAACTTGGACTGAGAGGGGGAGGATCCATTTGTAGAGGTCCACGTAGGTACCAACTACATAGGTAGGACCGAGAAAGAGCTTCTGCTGGGAGAGTTTGAGCAGCTTGGGAATTTATTAAATACAGAACCACAAAGTTAATAATCCCTGGATTATGACATGAGACACGAGAAAATTGGCATTGGGTCAATAGGATCAGGGAGATGAATGCGTGGCTCAAAGACTGGTGTGGGAGAAGTGGGTTTCCAATCGTGGAGCACTGACACCAGTACTGGGGAAAGGGAGAGCTGTTTCATTGGGATGAACTACACCTGAACCATGCTGGGTCCAGAGTTCCAGCGAATCGAATAGCTAGTGAGGAAGATAGGGGTTTAAACTAAATGAGGGGGGTCGGGTCCCGGTGGAGAGAAATCTAGAATGCTAAAGAGAAAAGACAAGGAAGCAGTGCAGGAAAGTGATTGGGTTAAGCAAAATCAGATTGTGTCAGGAAGGGACAGAGCATACAAACAAAGGAGGGCATTAACAAATATTGTCCGGATAACAAAAAATGTTAATAAGACACAGAGGGCCAATGTATAAGGAAACGTTAAGATGTCTAAAAATGTTAAAAAAAGAAAAATCTAAAGGCACTGTATCTGAATGCACGGAGCATTCGTCACAAGGCAGACAAATTAATAGTGCAAATAGATGTAAACGGATATGACATCATTGTGATTATGGAGACCTGGCTGCAGGGTGACCAAAGTTGGGAGCTGAATATACAAAGATATTCGACATTTAGGAAGGACAGGCAAAAAGTAGAAGGAAGTGGGGTGGCATTGTTAGTAAAGGATGAAATCAGAGCACTATTGAGAAAGGATATTGGCTTAGAAAAATCAAGATGTAGAATCACATGGGTGCAGCTACGAAGCACCAAGGAGCAGAGAACATTGGTGGTGTAGTGTATGTACCTTTAAGAGAGAACTACATTTACAGCTCCTGTATACTGTAGTACTGGCAGTGACCACA
Source organism: Somniosus microcephalus (assembly GCF_052327205.1). NCBI lineage: Eukaryota > Metazoa > Chordata > Chondrichthyes > Squaliformes > Somniosidae > Somniosus > Somniosus microcephalus. The sequence continues at coordinate 32,691,358 of NW_028225184.1, forward strand.
CCTGTATATAAGCCTTGAGCATGCCTCTGTACTTTCAGTCATTAGACTACCCTCCTCCAGTAAACACCTGTTGATTGTTAAGTTTCAGCCTCCGTGTAGGTATTGGAAAACATCATACTTTAAGAATCACTGAATGAACAGTGGCGATGAGGTCGATTCGAATCTATCTGCAACTCTGCATTGCCCTTCAAGGATTCGCTCCGGGAGGGCGGTGGAAGAAAGTCAAGGCCAGAAGCACGGGAGTCGCCCACGAGCAACAGCCCAGTCATCCGGCAAAGAGTGAACATCGCAGGGGAGGCTGTTGAGAGCAGGGCTTGGTTCCCCAGCCACGACGATCCAGCAACAGACTGGCAACAGGTACAGTGCAGACCCTTCCCGGACAGCGGCGGACGGCAGAGAAAAAGCCGAGCAGCGTCGATGGTGTAAGAGAGAGGATGAAGCGCACAGGGCACAGCCGGGGGTTGAAAACCGAGCGGCGTCGAGGATAAAACAAAACAGAGTGAGAGGGTAAAGCAGCAGCCGGGTTCAGGACCGAGCGGCGGCAACGGGAAAGACGTACAGGAGAATGCGCAGAGCACAGCCAGGGCTCAAGGCTGAACAGCGTCCACGGGGAGAAGAAGGGAGAGCGCGGGAGATGCCATTGAGCCGCGGAGAAGAAGGGAGAGCGCGGGAGACGCCATTTTAGAAGCCGCAGCGGAGAAGGAGGGCAAGTGTGGGAAGAAAGGAAAGTGCGGGAGATGCAATTTTTTGGCAGCGGAGAAGAAGGGAGAGCATGGGAGACGCCATTTTAGACAGTTAAATCACACTCAGGGATGCCGAAGAGTGGCAGTATCACTGCATTCGACAATGAAGTCGAAGAATGAGCGACATATGTGGAACGCATTGAGGTGTACTACAGGGTGAATGAAGTGCCAGATGCTAAGAAAGCACTGGTTTTGTTAAATTCCATGGGTGCAAAAACTTATGGCTTACTGCGAAACATAATAACCCCAGAGAACCCAGTGGATAAGAATTTCGAAAACATAGTGGAAATCCTACAGGACCACTTAAACGCCACACCGCTGCTAATAGCAGAAAAATTTAAGTTTCACAAAAGGAACCAGCATAAAGACGAAAGTAATGCTGAGTACTTAATGAACTGCGCAAGCTAATGAAACACTGCCAGTTTGGAGTGGGACTAGTTGATACGTTAAGGGACAAGTTTGTGTGTGGGCTTCAAAGTGAAGGAACACAGAAACGGCTTCTATCAGAAAAGGATCTTACGCTGGACAAGGCTTTCAGCATGGCAGTATCACACGAAGCAGCTGCATGGGGCGCTGCAGAGATACAATGGAGACCGCAAGAATATGGCACCAATGAAATGTCATATGGGGCAGGGAAGTGTTATCGCTGCAGCAGAACAACACACGGCCAGAAGGATTGTTGGTACAAGGACCAAGTGTACAGACAGTGTGGAAAAGCAGGACACATAGCAAGAGTCTGCAGGTCAGGGAAGAAAACCAGCAGCAAGAAATCTCCAGAGGAGAAGTACAAAAAGGTACATAAGGTGATGGACAGTAGTTCAGACGAACAGAAAACTGATACAGACTCCGGAAGCAAGGAGCTGGGTTGTCTGAAACTACATAAGGTAACCAAAATGGAGGACCACCAGACTATCTGGGTCACACTCACGATAGACGGAGTCCAAGTGAAAATGGAATTGGACACAGGATCCGCCATAACAGTTATAAACCAAAGGGACTACAAGCAGCTATTTTCACATATACCCTTGAAAGCTACAGAGATTGTCTTGAAGGCGTACATCGGGCAAAAATTCTACCCTAAAGGTAAAATAAGGGTGTAAGTGAAATACAAAGGCCAGGAAATACCTAAAATGGACGTATATGTATTGCCAGATGGAGGACCACCACTACTAGGTAGTGAATGGATCCGGAAGATACAATTAGATTGGCATTCCATACAGGCACTGATGGTTGAGGCCAAAAAGGATGACGACATCACAACTGGACGACAGTCGAAAATGCTAACTGATGCACAAGAAGTGTTCCAGGAGGGACTCGGAACAATAAAAGGCATAACAGCTATGATTGAAATAGAGGAAAATGCATGCCCAAAGATTTTAAAGGCCTGACCCGTGCCTTATGCGAACCGGCCTGCCGTTGAAGCAGAGCTGGAAGGGTTGGAACGTTCAGGAGTACTATCCAAAGTAGACTGGAGCGAGTGGGCTACACCCATCGTTCCTGTAATGAAAATGTCGTTGAGCAATACGCTTGGGGAACCAAAGAAGCTCCGCATCTGTGGGGATTTCAAGGTGACAGTTAACCCAGTCCTTCACACGGTACAATAGCCGCTTCCACGGATTGAGGATATTTTCACCTCTCTATCTGGAGGTAGACGCTTCACCAAAATTGATCTGGCCCAGGCGTACTTGCAAATGGAGGTAGAAGAAGCCTCGAAATAATACCTCACGATCAACACTCATAAAGGTCTCTACCAATAGAACCGGCTGGTGTTCGGGGTAGCATTGGCTCTGGCTATTTGGCAAAGGGCAATGGATCAAGCCCTGCAAGGGATTCCAGGGACCCAGTGTTATTTGGACGACATCCTGGTCACGGGCGAAAATGACAGTGATCACCTCACCAACCTGGAGAAGGTGCTCACTAGATTAAAGGAATATGGGCTACGAGCTAATCGCCACAAGTGCGAGTTTTTCCAGAAGCAGATCTCGTATTGTGGCCACGTTATTGATGAAGAGGGGGTCCATAAGTCCCCAGAAAAGATTGAGGCAGTATTCAAGGCTCCAGCACCGGAAAATGTGTCACAACTGAGGTCGTTCCTCGGGCTCATATACTACTACAATAAGTTCTTACCAAATTTGTCTGCAGTATTACACCCACTGAACACCCTACTGCAAACGGGGGTACCAGGGAAGTGGAATGACGAATGTAAATGAGATTTCCAGAAGTGCAAAGAAATGATCACATCAAAAGAGGTGTTGGCCCATTTCAACCCAGCACTACCAATTCGTTTGGCATGTGACGCTTCACCCTATGGTATTGGAGCGGTGCTATCACACAAATTCCCAGATGGGTTGGAGAGGCCAGTAGCCTTTGCGTCTCGGTCACTAACCTCAGCCGAGCGCAACTATGCCCAGATTGACAGGGAGGCCCTCAGCCTAGTATGGGGAGTAAAAAAGTTCAACCACTATCTGCATGGGCAGAAGTTCACCTTGCTGACTGAACACCAACCACTTGTCTCCATCTTCAATCCAAAGAAGGGCGTTCCGGTGATGACTGCACAACGGTTACAAAGATGGTCCCTTTTTCTAGGGGCAAACCAGTATGAAATTGAATATAAAGGCACGAAGCAGCATGGAAACGCTGATGGGCTATCACGCCTGCCACTGCCTACTGTGGAGGAAGCACCAGCGGTGGACCTTATCGAGATATTTTATTCATCAACAGTTGAACGATTGCCAGTAACTAACGTGGATATAGAGAAGGAGACTCGCAATGATCCGACACTGTCTCGGCTATATGATTTGACGGTGAGGGGATGGCCAAAACATGGCAACTCACTGTTGCCAGCATTCTCATCCAGAGGAGAACAGCTGTCAGTATGCCAGCCGACAATGCTGTGTGGAACCCGAGTGGTAATTCCACCAAAGTTAAGGGAGAGATTGCTCAATGAGCTTCACGAAGGTCATCTGGGAGGGGTGAAAATGAAAAGCCTTGCTAGGGCTTATTTGTTGTGGCCGGGGATCGATCAACAAATCAAGGACCTAACCAAGAGCTGCTCAGGATGCCAGAAGGTCCAAAATGCACCACCACATGCCCCTCTACACCCATGGGAGTGGCTCTCCTCGCCATGGCTACGGGTGCATATTGATTTTGCTGGTCTATTCATGTACTCAATGTTCTTAATAGCAGTGGTTGCTCACTCGAAATGGCCTGAGGTGTTAAAAATGTCCTCAAACAAAACAGATAAAACGATTGCAGTCCTACGGACCATATTTGCCAGGAACGGCTTGCCAGAGCAGATTTCTCTGATATTGGACCACAGTTTGTGTCCAAAGGTTTTCGGAAATTTACGAGAAGTAATGGGGTAAGGCATTACACATCCGCCCCATATAATCCAGCCACAAATGGATTGGCTGAGAGGTTCGTACAAACCTTTAAAAAGGCGGTAAAGGCCATGTGCGATGATGAAATTCCACTGCAGCATAAGGTGGACAATTTCCTGTTAGCCTACAGAAATGCGACACATGCCATTACCAATACAGACCCCGGCCAAGATGTTCTTTAACCGAAGGTTGAGACCTCGTCTGGATTTGTTCAGACCAAATGTGTGAAGAAGTGTTGAGGATAAACAATTCCGGCACATCAATGAGAAGCTGACAAGGAGCTTCAATGTAGGACAACCAGTCTTGGCCCGTGACTACTGAACAGAGAAATGGCAACCTGGAGCGATTTGCACAAGGCAGGGGCCATTAATGTACACATAGGATGTCGGGGAGAATATTGTGAGATGCCACGTCGACCAGATCTTAGCGTCACAGGAATCAGTCAAACCCATGTCTCGCGTCCCTGGGGATGAACCCGACATACCGGGTAGCATGTACCTCAGAATCAGTAGCAGTGGAAACTGATGAAATAACCGACGAAAAGGGGCCAGAATCGCCACCGCACCAAGAACAAGAACCTCAGGAAAGGCGCTATCCAGTAACGATCAGGAAGCCGCCACAAATACTGAATCTGTAAATGGACTATTTCAGTTTAATGTGCATGTTAAAGTGTTACTTGTTATTTGAACATTATGGGTACCGCTAATCTAAAAGGGGAGGAATTGTAGTGTATGTACCTTTAAGAGAGAACTACTTTTACAGCTCCTGTATACTGTAGTACCGGCAGTGACCACACCTGTATATAAGCCTTGAGCATGCCTCTCTACTGTCAGTCTTTAGACTACCCTCCTCCAGTAAACACATGCTGATTGTTAAGTTACAGCCTCCGTGTAGTTATTGGAAAACATCATACTTTAAGAATCACGGATTCAACAGGTGGGAGTTGTATATAGGCCTTCAAGCAGTAGTGTTAATGTAGGGACAGAATCAAGAAGGTAATTAGAGATGTATGTAATAAGGCTACTGCAGAAAAATAGAGTATGAGAGTAAATTTGCAAGGAACATTACAGTGGACTGTAAAAACTTCGACAAGTTGTAAAAAGAAAAAGATTACTGAAGAGAAAAGTAGGTCCCTTACAGTCAGAAATGGGAGAATGTATAAGGGGAACAATGAAACGGCAGAGCAAATAAACAATTATTTTGCTTTAATTTATATATAGACTGGCAAAAGCAAATTAGCAATAATAAAGTGGAGGATGAATTCCTGGAGTGTGTACGAGATGGATTTATAGACCATTACGTTGAGGAGCCAACAAGGGAACAGGCTATCCTAGATTGGGTATTGTGAAAGGAGAAGGGGTTAATTAAAAATCTTGTTGTGCGGTTCCCTTTAGGGAAGAGTTACCATAACATGATAGAATTCAGCATTAAGATGGAAAGTGAAGTAGCCCAATCCGAAACTAGTGCCCTAAATCTAAACAAAGGGAACTACTCAGGTATAAGGAGGGATTGGGGAGCTTCATTAAAAGGCATAACAGTGGATAAGCAATGGCGAGCATTTATGCAATGAATGTATGAATTGCAGCAGTTATACATTCCTTTCTGGTGCAAAAACACAAAAGGAATTTCGGCCCAACCACGGCTAACAAAATAAGTTAAGGATACTATTAGATCCAAAGAGGAGTCATATAAATTTTCCAGAAAAAGTAGCAAGCCTGAGGATCGGGAGCAGTTTAGATGTCAGCAAAAAGGGACCAAGAGATTGAGGAAGTGGGGAAAAATAGAGTATCAGAGTAAATTTGCAAGGAACATACCAGCGGACTGTAAAAAGAATAAGATTAGTGAAGACAAAGGTAGGTCCCTTATAGTCAGAAACAGGGAATTGTATAAGGGGAACAATGAAATGGCAGAGCAATTAAAGAAATATTTTGTTTCCATCTTCACGGTGGAGGACATAACAACATAAGAACATAAGAAATAGGAGCAGGAGTAGGACATTCGGCCAATCGAGCCTGCTCCGACATTCAATGAGATCATGGCTGATCTTCTGCCTCAACATCATTCAACGGCCCTATCGCCATATTCCTTGATACCATTACTCGTCAGAAATCTCTCGACTTCTGTTTTGAATATACCAAATGACAGAGCCTCCACTGTCCTCTGGGGTAGAAAATTACAAAGATTCATCATGTTCTGTGAGAAGAAATTTCTTTTCATTTCAGTCCTGAATGGCCAACCCTTTATACTGAGGCTGCGGCCCCTGGTTCTAGACTCCCCAGACAAGGCATACATTCAACTGGCAACCACCCTATCAAGCCTTGTAATGATTTTGTTCAAAGAAATCCCCTCTCGTTCTTCTGAATTAAAGAGAATACAGGCCTAGCTTACTCAATCTCTTCTCATGCAACAGTCCTACCATCCCAGGAATCGATCTCGTGTACATTCTTTGCACTCTATGGCAAGTGTATCCTTCCATACGACAGGACAACAATCATTTCCCAGAAATGGTAAGGAGCCAAGGGTCCAGTGAGAAGGAGGAATTAAAGGACATTTGTATTTGTAAAAAAATAGTGCTGGAGAAAGCAACGGGACTGAAAGCTGATAAATCGCCACGGCCTGATAATCTGCATGCCAGAGTAATAAAAGACGTAGCCATGAAAATAGTGGATGCAGTGGTAGTCATCTTCCAAAATTCTAAAAATATTGGAACAGATCCTGCAAATTGGAGGGTGGCAAACATAACCTCACTATTTAAAAAAGCAGATAGAGAGAAAACAGGGAACTGCAGACTGGTTAGCCTAACATCAATAGTAGGGAAAATGCTGAAGTCTATTATAAAGGATGTGATAACAGGACACTTAGAAAATATCAACGGGATTAGACAAAGTCAACATAGATTTATGAAAGGGAAATCGTGTTTGACAAACCAACTGGAGATTTTTGATGATGCAACTGGTAGAATAGATAAGGCAGAACCCGTGGATGTGGGGTATTTGGAGTTTCAGAAGGCCTTTGATAAAGTCCCACATAAGAGGTTAGTGAGCAAAATAAAAGCCATTAAAATGGGATTGGGGGTTATATACTGGCATGGATTGAAAATTAGTTAGCAGACAGGAAACAGAGAGTAGGAATAAATGGGACTTTTTTGGGGTGGCAGACGATGACTGGTGGTGTACCCAAGGGATCAGTGCTTGGGCGCCAGCTATTCACAATATATATCAATGATTTGGATGAGGGGTCCAAATGTAATATTTCCAAGTTTGCTGACGACACGAAATTAGGTGGGATTGTTAGTTGTTAGGTGCATGCAACGAGGCTTCAAAGCGATTCAGACAAGTTGACTTACTGGGCCAATACATGGCAGATGCAGTATAACGTGGATAAATGTGAAGTTCTCCACTTCAATAGGAAAACCAGAAAGCCAGAGTATTATTTAAATGCTGATAGATTGGGAAATGTTAATTCACAAAGGGACCTGGGTGTCCTTGTACAGCAGTCACTGAAAGCAAACATGCAGGTGCAGCAAGCAGTTAGGAAGACAAATGGTATGTTGGCCTTCATTGCAAGAGGATTTGAGTACAGGAGCAGGGATGCCTTACTACTGTTGTACAGGGCCTTGGTGAGACCACACCTGGAGTACTGTGTGCAGTTTTGGTCACATTACATGAGAAAGGATATACTTGCCATAGAGGGAGTGCAGCGAAAGTTCACCAGACTGACTCCTGGGATAGCAGGATTGTCGTAGGATGAATGTTTGGGTCGTCTTGGCAAGTATTCACTGGAGATTAGAAGAATGAGACGGGCTCTCATTAAAACACATACAATTCTGACAGAGCTACACAGACAGGATGCATGGAGGATGTTTCCCTGGCTGGGGGGTCTAGAACGTGGGGTCAGAGTATCAGGATACGGGGTATGGGGGGAGAGCGTGGGGTATGGTATTGAGATAGAGGATCAGCCATGATCATATTGAATGGCCGAGCAAGTTCGATGGGCCGAATGGCCTACACCTGCTCCTATTTTTTTCTATGTTTATTTTCTTTTCTAATACCAGCACATCATGATTCTAGCTCAGCAGTCTCTTGCCTCAAAGTTTAGATCACTTTCTGAATCAGTCAAGTTTACTATGAAAAGTATATCCTTACTATAGGGAGAGAGAGAGAGACAGAGATAGATGAGATTTAGATGGAGGTAGAAAGAGAAGAGATTATTAGATACAAATAGGGAGAGAGAGGGTGACAGGGATAGAGGAGAGATAGCTGGACATAGGGAGAGAAGAGATTATTGATACAGATAGGGAATGGGAGAGGTTGACAGAAATGGAGGAGATATAGATGGAGATAGAGAGAGGAGGAATTACTAGAAAGGAAGAGGCAGTCGGTGACAGAGAGATGAGAGATAGATTTAGTTAGAGAGAGGAGAGATTATTTGATATGGATAGGTAGAGGGAGCGGGTGACAGAGATAGAGGAGAGATAGATAGAGAAACAGAGAGGAGAGATTATATTTATTCGTTTATGGGATGTGGGCTTCGCTGGCAAGGCCGGCATATATTGCCCATCCCTAATTGCCATTAAGAAGGTGATGCTGAGCAGCCTTCTTCAACTGCTGCGTTCCATGTGCTGAAGGTACTCCCACAGTGTGGATAGGGACAGAGTTCCAGGATTTTGACACAACGGCGTTGAAGTATCGGAGATATACTTCTATGTCAGGATGGTGTGTGACTTACAGTGGATTTCTCTATATAGATAGGGAGAGCAGGGTGACAGAGATAGAGGAGAGTTAGATGGAGATAGAGAGAGGAGAAATAATTAATTATAGATGTGGAGTGAAGTTGACAGAGATGGGGAAGAGATGCATGGAGGTAAGGAAAACTAAGATTATTAGATATAGATAGGTAGAGAGAATGGTTGACAGTGATAGAGGAGAGGTAGTTGGTGGTAGAGAGAGAAGTGATTATGCAATATAGTTAAGGGAATGAGCTGGTGTCAGAGATAGGTTAGAGAAAAATGGTAAAGAGAGAATTGAGATTTACATGTAAAAAGGGAGAGAGAGAGGGTGACAGGGATAGAGGAGGAATAGATGGAGATAGGAAGAGGATTGATTATTAGATATTGATAGGGAGAGAGTGGATGACAGAGACTGATGTGAGATGGATGGAGATGGAGGGAGGAGAAATTATTAGTTATAGATCGAAAGAGAGAGTGTGACAGAGATGTTGGAGAGATGGATTGAGGAAGAGCAACGGAAGATTATTAGATAAAGATTGCTAGGGAGAGAGGGTGACAGAGATAGAGGAGAGATAGATGGAGAAAGAGAGAGGAGAAATATTAGATGCAGACAGGGAGAGAGAGAAAGAGACACAGATAGAGTGATAGATGGTGTTAGAGAGTGGGGCGATTATTAGATATTGATAGAGCGAGAGAGGGTTACAGAGATGGAGGAGAGATAGTTGGAAATAGAGAGAGGAGAGATTCTTAGATGTAGTTTGGGAGAGAGCGGCTGACAGAGATAGATAGATGGAGATAGAGTGTGGAGATATTATTAGATATAAATAGGGAGAGTGTGGTGGTTTCAAAGATGGAGCCGAGATTGATGGTGGTAGATTATTAAATATAGATAAGGGAGTGTGAAGGTGACAGAGATAGAGGAGAGATAAATGGAGATAGAGAGAAGAGATCATTAGATAGAGATAGGGAGAGAGAGGGTGACAGATAGAGGAGCAATAGATGGAGTTAGAGAGAGGGGAGACTCTTAGATATAGATAGGGAGAGAGGGAGGGATGGCAGAAATAGAGCTGATAGAGATGGATATAGAGAGTGGGGCATATTATTAGATAGAGATAGAGAGAGAGGGTGGCAGAGAAAGAGGAGAGATGGATAGAGGTAGAGAAAAGTAAGATTATTAGATAAAGATAGACGAGAGATATATGGGGATAGAGAGAGGAGAGATTACCAGATATAGATAGAGAGAGCGAGACACAGATAGAGAAGAGATAGATGGAAATAGAGAGTGGGGCGACTATTAGATATAGATAGGGAATAGATTGGGTGATACAGTTAGAGGAGATGTAGATGGAGATATAGAGGGGAGAGTTTATTACACATAGATAGAGAGAGTGAGAGAGGAAAGAGGCACAGATGGAGGAGAGCTAGATGGAGCTAAAAGATGAGAGATTATTAGATATAAATAGGGAGAGGCAGAGGCTGGCAGAGATAGCGGAGAGTTTAGTTGAGATAGAGAGAGTAAAGGTTATTAGTTATTGATATGGAGAGAGAAGGTGTGACAGAGATAGAGGTGAGGCGGTATAGAGAGGAGAGATTATTTTCTATAGATACAGAGGGAGAGGGGCCGACAAAGATTGTGGGGAGATAGAGATAGAGTGAGGTGAGATTATTAGATATAGATAGGGAGAGAGTGCCTGATAGAGATAGAGGGGAGATAGATTGAGATAGAGAGAGGAGAGATTGCTAGATATAAATAGGGAGACTGCAGGGGTGACAGAGATAGAGACCGAATAGATGGTGATAGAGATAGCAACGATTTTTAGATAAGAATAGGGAGAGAGGGAACGGGTGACAGAGATAGCTGAGAGATAGATGTATTTAGGGAGAAGATATTATTCGTTATAAATAGGATAGATTGTCAGTGACCGAGATAGATGGAGATAGGGAGAGGAGAGATTATTAGATATATACAGAGAGAGAGAGAGTGAAAGAGATAGAGGGGAGATTGATGGAGATAGAGAGAGCGGAGTGTTTATTATATATATATAGGGAGAAAGAGGCTGACAGAGATAGAGGAGAGATAGATGGAGATAGAGAGAATGGAGATTATTAGATATAGCAAGGAAGAGAGAGAGTGTGACACAGATTAATGAATGATAGAGATAGCGGTGTGTTTAGTTGAGATAAATTAAAGATTACTAGTTATAGATACAGAGCGAAAAGGTGTGTCAGAGATAGAGGTGAGGAGGTATGCAAAGGAGAGATTATTAGATATAGATGCAGAGATAGTGGGGCGACAAAGATCGTGGGGATATTGAGATAAGTGAGGTGAGATTATTAGATATAGATAGGGAGAGGGTTCTTGATAGAGATACAGGAGAGATAGATGGAGATAGAGGGAGGAGAGCTTATTAGATATAGATTGAGAGAGAGAGAGCGTGACAGAAAGATAGATGGAGATAGAGAGCGGAAAGCTTATTAGGTATAGCTAGTGAGCGAGGGAGGGTAACAGAGAGAGGAGATTGAGATGGCGAGAGAGAGAGGAGATATTATTAGATATAGATAGGGAGAGACAGATGGTGACAGAGATAGAGGAAATATCGATGGAGATAGAGAGAGGAGAGTTTATTAGATATAAATATGGAGAGAGAGGTTGACAGCGAGAGGAGAGAAAAATCTAGATAGAGAGAGGATAGATTATTAGATAAAGATATGGAGAGACAGATGGTGACAGAGATAGAGGAAATATAGATGGAGATAGAGAGAGGAGACATTAGATAAAGATAGGGAGAAAGTGGGTTTGACAGTGACAGTCAACAGATAGATGATAGCAGAAAAACGAGCCTTGAGAAACAGGTTATAGGCAGAGGGACGATAGCAAAATACTGTGGATGTTGGAAATCCGAAGTAGCAACAGAAAATGCTGGAGAAACTCAGCAGGTCAGGCAACATACGTTGACAGAAATTTGAGTTGACGTTTCTGGTCGAACCCTTCTTCAAAACTTGAAATAAAAGATAGATCGTAGGCAGGGCTGCAATCGGACAAAAGAATAAAAGAAACAAAAGAAGTAAAAAAGAGACAATAAAAGGTATTAGAAACTAGACGAGATGGTAATAGGCTGAGATTGGATGTAAAGTGTACTGGCAGGGCAAGGGATAGCTGCCACGTGTGAGAGTTAAACAAAAGGAAAGCGGGGTTTGGGGAAATGAGTGGAAAAATTACAAGAAAAAATGAAATAGGGGCCGAGGTTATGATCTGAAATTGTTGAACTCGATATTGAGTCCGGAAGGCTACAGAGTGCCTAATCGGAAGATGAGATGCTGTTCCTCGAGTTTACATTGAGCATCCGTTGAACAATACAAGTGGCCAAGGACGGTGAGGTCCGAGTGGGAATGGAGCGTTGAATTAAAATGACAGGCGACCGGAAGCTCGGGGTCACCCTTGCGGACTGAACGGAGGTGTTAAGCAAAGCGGTCACCCAATCTGCGTTTTACTTCTCGCAATCTAGTGTACTGTATTCGCTGCTCACCATGCGGTCTCCTCTACATTGGGGAGACCAAACGCAGATTGGCTGACCGCTTTGCGGAACAACTCCATTCAGTCCATAAGGCTGACCCTGAGCTTCCGGTCGCCTGTCATTTTAATTCAACGCTCCATTCCCACTCGGACCTCACCGTCCGTGTCCTCTTGCATTGTTCCACGGAAGCTCAACGTAAACTCGAGGAACAGCACCTCATCTTCCGATTAGGCACTTTGCAGCCTTCCGGACTCAATATCGAGTTCAACAATTTCAGATCATAACCTTGGCCCCTATTTCATTTTTTCTTGTAATTTTTACACTCCTTTCCCCCCCCCATTTCCTTTTGTTTCCCTCTCACACCTGGCAGCTATCCCTTGCCTTGCCAGTACACTTTACACCCAATCTCAGCCTATTACCATCTCGTCTAGCATCTAACACCTTTTGTTTTCTCTTTTTTACTTCTTTTGTTTCTTTTATTCTTTTGTCCGATCGCAGCCCTGCCTCCGATCTATCTTTTCTTTCCAGTTTTGAAGAAGGGTTCGACCCGAAACGTCAACTCAAATTTCTGTCCACGGATGTTGCCTGACCTGCTGAGTTTTTCCAACATTTTCTGTTGTTACAGGCAGAGGGAGATGTGTTTCCCTCTTTGTTCTGTAAATCCCTGTGTGCTCTGTGCTCTTTGATCAGTTAATGATCCTTTCACAGAATATATTTCAACATTGGGCGTGATCCAGATCCTGTACTGGGGAGCAGTTCAAATTAAGGTATGTGCCAATCTCTGTGACTCATATTCCTGAGCATTACACTCAGAGACAGTGTTTGTGTTCGTCACTTCTGTTCACAACGGAAGATTCTGTCTCTCGCTCAGGCCTGGTTTCCTCAGGCAGCTCCTGCACATTTAATGCTGCGTGTTGCTTTTGAACCGTGGAAGGCGTCATGGCCAGTCTCCCTCATTATATCCAGCTCCATAAAATCGGTTGTCTCCGCCCCTGCCTGAACTCAACTTCTGCTGAAACCCTCATCCCTGTTGGTTACCTCTAGAGACAATGTCCTGGGAACAAGTAGATAAAACAAAATCTAATTTGGACAAAATCAATGATTTTTAATTCACTGATTGAACCCCAGTGAGACCTGGGATCAGAGCGGGCACGTCATGCTCTGCTAAATACATTACAGAGAATGTACAGCACAGAAGCAGGTCATTCAGACCAACCGCTCCATGCCAGCGTTTATGCTGCACACGAACATCCTCCCACCCCTCTCCATTTCACACTATCAGCACAACCTTCTATTCCTTTCTCCCTCATGTGTTTATCTCTACTCCCGTTAAATGGGTCAATGCCATTCGCCTCCACTCCTCCCTGTAGCAGTGAGTTTTCACCATTCTCTGGGTGCAAAAGCTTCTCCTGAATTACTGATTGGAATTATTGGTGACTACTTATATTCATGGCCCCTACTTTGGGTCACAAATTTAGAGCGTGATTTCAGTTTTTTTAAATCTATTTATGAAATTTTCTACACACCTTGTCTCACCAGCCCATTGTGTTAATAAGAATATAAGAACATAAGAAAAAGGAGCAAGCATATGTGGAACGAAAACAAAACATAAGAAATAAGAGCAGGGGTAGTCCATCCGGCCCCTTGACCATGTTCCACAATTCAGTAAGACCACGGCTGATCATCGACCACAACGCCACTTTCCCGCCCGTTTGCAATATCCCTTGTTCCCCCTGGAGCCCAAAATTCTATCGCTCTCAGCCGTGAATATACACAAAGACTCAGCATTCACAGCCGTCTTGGGCGGCGAATTACAAAGATATAACCCTCTGAGTGAAGAAATGCTTCCTCCTCTCAGTCTTCAATGGCCAACCCCTTATCCGGAGATTATGCCCCCTAGTTCTAGATTCTCCAGCCAGGGGAAGCAACTTCTCAGCATCCACCATGTCAATCCCCTTCAGAATCTTGTATGTTTCAATTAGATCACCTCTCATTCCTTTAAACTCCAGAGAGTATAGGCCTATTCTAGACAAGCTCTCATCATAGGACAGCCCACTCATCCCAGGAATCAGTCCAGTGAACCTTCGTTGCACCGCCTCCAAGGCAACTATATTCTTCCTTAGAGAACCAAAACTGTGCACAGTACTCCAGGCAAGTGCTGACTCAACAATACCGTGTACAATTGTAGCAAGATTCTTATAGTCCAACCCCCTTCCAATGAATGCCAGCACGCCATTTGCCTTCCTCATTTAATTCCCGCATGCTAGCTTCATGTGTTTCTTGCACGAGGACACCCAAATCTCGCTAAACACCCACAATTAAAAGTTTCTCACCATTAAAAAAATATTCTGTTTTTCTATTCTTCCTACCAAAGTGAATAACCTCACATTTCCCTACATTATACTCCATCTGCCACCTCACTTAGTCTATCTAGATCTCTTCCCAGACTCTTTGTGTTCTCCTCACAGCTTACTGCCCCATCTTGCGTTGAATCATCAGCAGTATTGGATACAATACACTTGGTCCCTTCATCTAGGTCATTCTCAGCTGTCGCCTTTATCACATTACAGGTAACGATTAGAATTTGGATCAAAACTGCAGAACTTCGATACATCACATGAGACAAGAGCTCAATAGCTTCAGTTATCACAGAATCACAGAATCATTCAGCACAGAAAGAGGCCATTCAGTCAATCGAGCCGGTTCCGGCTCATTGAAAGTGCTAAACAATTAGTCCCACTCCCCTGTTCTATTCCCATAGCTCTGTAAATCACTCACTTCCAGTGCTGATCCCGTTCCCTTTTGAAATTTATTATTGAATCTCCTTCTATCACATTTTCAGAAAGCGCATTCCAAACCATAACAACTCGCTGCATAAAACACATTCTCCTCATCTCCCCTCTGGTATTTTTGCCAATTATCTCAAATCTATCTTTTCTGGTGTCAACTCTTCCACCACAGGAAACAGTTTCTCATTACTTCCTCTATCCAAACCCTTGAACACATCTATTCTATCTCACCTTAACCTTCGCCATGCGAAGGGAAAAATCTCATTGCCCAAACTCTCCATGTAACTGAAACCCTTCATCTCTGGTAGAATTCTATTAAATACTTCTAAGTCAGGATGGTGTGTGACTTGGAGGGGAACTTGGAGGTGGTGGTGTTCCCATGCGCCTGCTTCCCTTGCCCTTCCAGTTGGTTGAGGTCGCGGGTTTGGGAGGTGCTACCGAGGAAACCATGGCGTGTTTCTGCATTGCATATTTTAGATGGTAAACCCTGCAGCCACGGTACGCTGGTGGTGGAGGGAGTGGATGTTTAAGGTGGTGGATGGCGTCCCGATCAAGCGGGCTGATCTGTCCTGGATGGTGTCGAGCTTCTTGACTGTTGTTGGAGCTGCACTCATCCAGGCAAGTGGAGAGTATTCCATCACACTCATTACTTGTGCCTTGTAGATGGTTTAAAGACTTTGGCTGAAGTTGTTTGCAAACGCTTCAGCCTTGTCTTTTACACACACTTGTTAGGCTCTACCACCATTGAGGATGGGGATATTCTTGGAGCCTCCTCCTCCCGTTAATTGTTTAATTGTTCACCACCATTCACGAATGGATATGGCAGGACTGCAGAGCTTTAATCTGATCCGTTGATTGTGGGATGGCTTAGCCCTGGCTATAGCATGCTGCTTCTGCTTTTTTGCATGCATGTAGTCCTGTGTTGCAGCTTCCCCAGGTTTGCACAACATTTTTAGGTACGCCTGGGGCTGCTCCTGGCATGCTCTTCCACACTCCTTGTTGAACCAGGGTTGGTCCCCTGGCTTGATGGTAATGGTAGAGTAGAGATATGCCGGGCTGAGGTTACAGATTGTGTTGGGATGCAATTCTGCTGCTGCTGATGTCCCACAGCGCCTCATGGGTGCCCAGTTTTGAGCTGCTAGATCTGTTCTGAATCTATCCCATTTAGCACGGTGGTAGTGCCACACAACTCGATGGAGGTTGTTCTCAGTGTGAAGACGTGACTTCGTCTCCACAATGACTGTGCTATGATCACTGCTGCCAAAACTGTCATGGACAGATGGCTCTATGACAGGTAGATTGGTGAGGACAAGGTCAAGTAGGTTTTACCCCTCTTGGTGGTTCACTCCCCACCTGTCGCAGGCAAAGACCGTCAATTATGTCCTTCAGGACTCAGCCAGTAGTGGTGATGCCGAGTCATTGAAGTCCCCCACCCAGATTCCATTCTGTGCCCTTGCTGCTCTCAGTGTTTTTTCCAAGTGGTGTTCAACATGGAGGAGTACTGATTCATCGGCTGAGGGAGGGCGCTATGTGGTTATCAGCAGGATGTTTCCTTGCCCATGCTTGTCCTGAAATCTTGAGACTTCATGTGATCCGCTGTCAATATTGAGGATTCCCGGGGACACTCCCTCCCTCCTCAGGGCTTCTTCCAAGTGGTATTCAACATGGAGGTTTATTGATTCATCAGCTGAGGGAGAGCGGCAGTTGGCACAGTTCCCATGGATTGGAGGGTAGCTGATGTAACCCCGCTATTTAAAAAAGTTGGTCGAGTGAAAACGGGGAATTATAGACCGGTAAGCCTGATATCGGTAGTGAGGAAAAGGCTAGTGTCCATTATAAAAGATGTAATATTAGAGCACTTGGAAAACAGTGACAGGTTAGGAGAAAATCAACATGGATTTACAAAAGGTAAATCATGCTTGACTAATCTACATGAATTTTTTGAGGCTGTAACTGTTAGAATAGATAAGCGAGAACCTGTGGATGTTGTGTATTTGGACTTTCAGAAGGCTTTCGTTAAGTTCCCAAATAAGAGATTAGCGTGCAAATTTATTTATGCAGGTGGGATTGGTGTTAAGATACTGACTTGGATAAAGAACAGAATGGCAGACAGGAGGCAAAGAGTTGTAATAAATGGGTGTTTTTCAGAGTGGCAGGCAGTGACTAGTGGGGTACCGCAGGGATCGGTGATAGGACCCCAGCTTATCACAATATATATTAATGATCTAGACGAGGGAACTAGATGTAATATTTCCAAGTTTGCAGATGACACAAAGCTGAGTGGGCGTTTGTGCTATGAGCAGGAGGCAGGGACAATCCAACATGATTTTGACAGGTTGGGTGATTGGGTAGATGCATGCCAGACGCTGTATAATGTGGATAAATGCGAGGTTATCCACTTTACTGGCAAAGCAGGAAGGCAGATTATTATCTGAATGGCAATAGATTGGGAGACGGGGAAGTGTAACGAGACCTGGGTTTCCTTGTCTTTGAAAGAAAGCATGCAGATGCAGCAGGTGGTTAAGAAGTCAAATGGTATGTTGGCCTGCATAGCGAGAGCATTCGAGTACAAGAGCAAGGTTGTCTTGCTGCAGTTGTACAGGGCCTTGGTGAGATCACACCTTGTGTATTGTGTGCAGTTTTGGTCGGCTTATCTGAGGAAGGATGTTCTTTCCACGGAGGGAGTGCAGCAAATATTCACTAGTTTGATACCTGGGATGGCTGGAATGATGTATGAAGAGAGGTCGATTAGGCTTATATTCGTTAGGGTTTAGAAGAATGAGAGAGGATCTCATTGAAAGGTACACAATTCTAACAGGACTAGAGAGACAAGATGCAGGAAGTATGTTCCCGATGACAGGGAAGTCTGTTCCCGATGACAGGGAAGTCCAGAATCAGGGATCACAGTCTAAAGATAAGGGTGTTAGCCATTTAGGACTGAGTTGAGGAGGAATTTCTTCACCCAGAGAGTGGATAAACTGTGGAATTCTCTTGCACAGAAGGCTGTTGAGGCCATTTCATTAAATATATACAAGGAGGAGTTAGATATATTTCTTAAGGCTAAAGAGATCAAGGGATATGGGGAGAAAGCAGGAACAGAGTACTGAAGTTGGATGATCAGCCATGATCCCATTAAATGGCGGAGCAGGCTCGAGGGGCCGAATGTGCTATTCGTGCTCCTATCTTCTATGTTTCTATGTTTCCATGTAATCAGCAGGAGGTTTCCTTGCCCATTCTTGACCAGAAGCCAAGAGACTTCATGGGGTCCGGAGACAATGTTGACAACTCCCAGGGCCATTCTTTCCCGACTGTCCCAGTGCCCCTGGTGGGACTGTCCTGTCAGTGGGACAGGACAGACTCAGGGATGGTTATGGAGGAGTTTGGGACATTGGCTGTAAGGTATGATTCTGTGAGTATGACTATGTCAGGTTGTTGCTTGACTAGTCTGTGAGACAGCTCTCCCAACTTTGGCACAATCCCCAGATGTTGGTGAGGAGGATTTTGCAGCGTCGACTGGTCTGGGTGTGCCGTTGCCATGTCTTTAGCCGGTGCCGAGTTCGATGCCGGGAGCTCCGTCCATTTAAATTCATGTTATTTTGTTTTGTAGTCGTTATTTACAACTGTGTGACTTGCTAGGCCATTTGAGATGTCAGTTAAGAGTCAACCCCCTTGCTGTGGTTCTGGACTCACATATAAGAACATAAGAAATAGGAGCAGGAGTTGGCCATTCGTCCCTTCGAGCCTGCTCCACCCAAAGTTAGATCATGGCTTATCATCTGCCCCAGTTCCATTCACTGGTCTTATCGCCATATTCCTTAATGCACTTACTAGTCAGAAATCTATCGACTTCTGTTTTGAATGTACCCAATGACTGAGCATCCACAGCCCTCTGTGGTAGACAATTCCAACTTCTGTGTGAATAAATTTCTTCTCATCCCAGTCCTGAATGGCCAGCAATTATCCTGAGGCTGTGGCTCCTGGTTCTACACTCACCAGCCAAGGGAAACATTCTCCCTGCATCCACCCTATCAAGGCCTGTAACAATTTTGTATGCTTCAATGAGATCCCCTCTCATTCTTCCGAATTCAAAAGAATACAGGATAGTTTACTCAATCTCTTCTCGTACGACAGACCCGCCATCCAAGGAATGAAACTCGTGAACCTTTGTTGCACTCGCTCTATGCCAACTATATCCTTCCTCAGTTAAGGAGACAAACAATGTACACAATACTCCAGGTGTGGTCTCATCAAGGCCCTATATAATTGGAGAAAGACGTATTTACTCCTTACTCAAATCCACTTGTAATGAAGGCCAGCATACCATTTGCCTTCCTAATGGCTTACTGCACCTACACATTCATTTTAAGTGACTCATGCAATAGGAAACCCAGGTCCATTTGAGCATCTGCATTCCTTAATCATTCACCATTTAGGAAACACTCTGCCTTTCTGTTTTTTCTAACAAAGTGGATAACTTCACATTTACCCACATTATAATCCAGATGCCATGTTCTTGCCTACTCACTGAGCCTGTCGAGATACCCTTGAAACCTCTACACATTCTCTTCGCAACTGACACTGCCACCTAGCTTTGTGCCATCAGCAAATTTGGACATTTTACATTTATTCCCCTTTTCCAAATCATTGATGTAGATTGTGAATAGCTGGAGCCCAAGCAGCGATCCTTGTGGTACCCCACTAATCACAGCCTGTCATCCTGAAAAAGACCAGTTTATTCCGACTCTTTGTTTGCTGTCCATGCAAGTCTATTACACCCAATTACATGTGCCCTAATTTTGTTCACCAAACTCTTGTGTGGGATCTTATCGAAAGCCTTCTGGAAAGCCAAATACAGTGCATCTCTCGGTTCTCCTTTGTCTACTCCATTAGTTACTTCCTCAAACAACTCCAATAGATCAGTCATAAAGGACCTCCCAATCATAAATTCAAGTAGCTGAATTTAAAATGAATATTTTGCACATGTGTTCACTATGTAGAAGGACGATGCAAGCATAAAAATCATGCAGTGGAATTTTGATATACATGAACAAAGAAGTATTGAGAGGGAAGAGGTACTAGCGGTTTTAGCGGGCTTGAAATTTGATAAATCCCCTGGCCCAGCCGATATGTATCCCAGGCTGATGCGCGACGCAAGGGAAGAGATTGCAGGGGCTCTGACGCAAATTTTCCGAATCTTTCTGTCCACAGGGGAGGTGCCAGAGGACTGTAGGAAAACTAATGCAGTATCATTATTCAAGAAGGGTAGTAGGGATAAATCAGGGATTTACAGGCCAGTGAGCCTAACATCAGTGGTAGGGAAATTATTGGAAACATTCTGAGGGACAGAATTAGTCTCCACTTGGAGAGGCAAGGATTAATTAAAGGTTGTCAGCATGGCTTTATCAGGGGGAGATCATGCCTAACCAATTTGATTGAATTTTTCGAGGGGGTGACTAGGTGTGTGGATGAGGTTAGTGCAGTTGATGAAGTCTACATGGACTTCAGTAAGGCTTTTTACAAAGTCCCAAATGGGAGACAGCACAAGACTGTAAGTGCCCATCGGATCCAGGGCAATTTATCACATTGGATCCAAAATTGGGTTAGTGGCAGGAGGCAGAGGGTGACGGTCGAAGCTTCGTTTTGTGACTGGAAGCCTATATCCTGTGGTATGCCGCAGTGATCCGTGTTGGATCCTTTGCTGTTTGTAGCATACATTAATTATTTAGATATTAACGTAGGCGGTATGATCAGTAAGTTTTCAGATGACACGGAACTTGGTGGAGTGGTAAGTAGCGAGGAGAGAATCCTCAGTCTAGAGGATGATATAGACGAGTTGGTTAGATGGGCAGAACTGGTAAAAATAATTATACCGTGAAAAGTGTGTGGTGATGCATTTTGGGAGGACTAACAAGGCAAGGGAATACACAATGAATGGTAGGACATTAGGTAGGACAAAGGATCAGAGGGAACTTCCTGTGCATGTACATAGATCCCTGGAGGCAACAGGGCAGTTAGATAAGATGTTTAAAAAGGCATATGGGTCGTTTGCCTTCGTTAGCAGAAGCATAGAATAAAAGAGCAGGGATGTTATGATGGAGCTGTCCAAAACGCTAGTTGGACCACAGCTGGAATACTCTGTGCCGTTCTGGTCACCACACTACAGCAAGGATGACACTTCATTGGAGAGGGTGCAGAAGAGGTTCACCATAATGATAGCTGGGCTGCAGCGTTCCAGCTATGAAGAGAGACTGGACAGGCTTGAGTTGTTTTCCTTAGAGCAGAGAAGGCTGAGTGGGAACCTGATTGAGGTGTACAAAATTACGAGAGGCAAAGATAGGGTAGATAGACAGGAATTGTTCCCCTTAGTCGAGGGATCAATAACCAGGGGGCACAGCTTCAATTTAAGGGGCAGGAGATTTAGAAGGGATTTGAGGAAAAACGTTTACACCCAGAGGGTGTTTGGAATGTGGAACACACTGCCTAAAAGGGGGGTAGAGACAGGAACCCTCACAACATTTAAGAAGCATTTAGATGAGCACTTGAAGCGCCATAGCATACAAGGCTACGGACCAAGTGCTGGAAAATGGGATTAGAATAGACAGGGCTTGATGATCGGTGCAGACACGCTAGGCCGAAGATCCTCCTTCTGTGCTATATAACTCTATGACTCTGGAACTCTATGTTGAATCTGCCCAATCTTACTATTAGTTTCTAAGGGCCCAGTTATTGCATCCTTTATTATTTATTCCAGCATTTTCCCAGCTACTGATGTGAGGCTAACAGGTCTGTAGTTACCCGTTTTCTCTCTCCCTCCTTTCTTAAATAGCAGGGTTACATTTGCTATCCTCCAATCTGCACTAACCGTACCAGAATCTAGAGAATTTTGTAAGATGACAACCAATGTGTCCACTATCCCAATGGCCACCTCTTTCAAAACCCTAGGATGTAGGTCACATGGCCCTTGAGATGTATCGACTTTTAGTCCCATTAATTTTGCTCGTACTTTTTATCACTAATAATAATTTCTTTAATTTCCTCATTCTCGCCACACCCTTGATTTTCTCGTATTTCTGGGTTGTTTTTTGTGTCTTACCCCATGAAAACAAAAACAAAGTGCTTATTTAATTTCTCTGCCTTTTCCTCATTCACCATTATAAATCCTGCCGTCTCTGGCTGTAAAGGACCTAAACTTAACTTCACCAATCTTTTCCTTTACACATACCTATGGAAGATTTTACAATCCGTTTTATATATTTCGCTAGTTTGTGCTCATATTCCATTTTCCCATTCTTTATCAATTTATTGGTCTTCATTTGCTGATTTCTAAAAAGATCCCAATGCTCAGGCAGACCGATTTTCTGGCAAATTTATAAGCTTCCTCCTTTGACTTAATACTAACGTGTATTTCCTTTGTTAGCCATGGCTGGATCACTTTTGCTTTTGGGTTTTCATGCCCTAGAGGAATATATGTTTTTTTGCAAATTATGCATTATTTCCTTGAATGTTAGCCATTGTATGTCCACCTTTATACCTATAAGTGTAGTCGCCCAATCCACCAAGGCCAACTTGTCCCTCAGACACGTGTAGTTTCCTCTGTTCAGACTGAAGACCTTAGCTTCAGACTAAACTACATCATTCTCCAACTTAATGGCACAGAAATTCAGGTCTCCACGGGTGACTACGCACGGGGTACTCACCGGTAGGCCCAATGGACGGGCCGGTTTCCTGCATGCACTGCACATGCGCGGGAAACCGGCACTTCCGTTCCCCTAAAAGAAGCTGTTAAGAGGTGGAACACGTGCGCAGGAGAGGCAGCGCGTGCGCATCGAACTTTCGTGTTTTTTGCAGGCTTTCCCGGGAAGCTAAGTCTCCAGAAGTTTGGCATGTAAAAAGCAGTCGCAAGGCCTACTTTTTACAAGGTAAGTGGTGAATTAATTAAAATTAAAACATTTTTCCTCAGGCTTATTATTTTTTAAAACTTTCAAGCAAGGTAATTTTTTTTGGCCCGTTAGAAAATAAAATTAATTTTTCAAAATTTTCAATTATTGTTTAAAATAATTATTTTATGTAATTTATAGTTTATTTTAAAAATGCGATTTTTTTAAATGTTTATTTGAAGATATAGTGAAATGCTGGGGCTTATAGTATTTATAGGATAGCCAGGTCTTCCTGTCAAACTTATGAATGAAGCATTCCCTGCTATCATTGGCTCTCCATGGCCCACGTGTTCCCAGGGGATGCATCAAACTAACTGTGCCCCTGGGATATGCAAGCACAGCGCGCCGGCAGTTGCAGGATGCCCAGGATCAGAATCCCATGGGGGCCCGCAGCTCAACGGCTGGCGTGGTAGGTACGTGCATTTTGGGGACTTGCACCAACCCAAATTTCTGGGCCAATAAAAAATTGAATCATATTATGGGCACTTGTCCCTAAAGGCCCCTTCACTACAAGATTATTGATGAGCCCTTTCTCATTACACAATACCAGATCCAGAATAGCCTGTTCCCTGGTTGGTTCCTCCACATACTGATCCAGGAAACCATCACACATGCATTCCAAGTATTCGTGCTGCACACCATTAGTGATAATTTGATTTGCCCAGTCAATATGTAGATTAAAGGCCCCCATGATTACCGTATTGCCCTTGTTGCATGCACGTCTAACCTTTGATTGATACTGTGCCCTACATTAAAACTACTCTTTGATGGCCTATACACAACTCCCACCAATGTTTTCCACCCCTTGTTGTTTCTTAGCTCCAGCCAAACTGATTCCATTTCTACATCACTATCTGCCAAGCCAAGATCTTTTATCTCCAGCGTACCGATCTCATCCTTTATTAGCAGTACTATTGCACCTTCTTTTCCTTTTTGTCTGTCTTTCCTAAATGTAGAGTACCCTGGAACATTCACTTCCCAGCTTTGGTTTCCCTGCAACCATTTCTCTGTAATGGCAATTACATCATACCCATTTACTTCTATTAGTGCCATTAATTCATCCACCTTGTTGCAAATGCTGCGTGCTTTTAGATGAAGTGCTTTCAATTTTCCCTTTTCAATATTTTCCTGCACTTTGACCCTCTTTACCGTTGGCCTTTTTTATCTGCTCTCTACTAGTTTTGCTGACTAATTTTCTAACATGCACTTCCAGCTTTTTTTCTCTCTGGGCCAACACTTAGCTTCCCAGCCCCCTGGCAAACTAGTTTAAATCCTTCCCAAAAGCACTAGCAAACCCCGTTTCGATGATATTGATCCCGGTTATAGTGTAGTGTATTCCGTCAAGCTTGTACAGGTTCCACCTTCCCCAGAATCGGTCCCAATGCCTCAGGATTTTAAATCACTCCCATGCTACACCATCTCTCCAGCCACGCATTCATCTGGTCTGTTCTCCTATTTCTGCTCTCGCTAGCACGTGGCACATGGAGTAATCCTGAAATTACAATCTTTGAGGTCCTGCTTTTTAATTTATTTCCTAGCTCCCTATATTCTCCTTGCAGGACCTCGTCCCTCTTTCTACCAATGTCGTTGGAAACAATGTGACCCACGACCTCTGACTGTTCGCCCTCTCTCTTCAGAATGTCCTGCAGCCGCTCAGTGACATCCTTGACCCCAGCACCAGGAAGGCATCATGCCATCCTGGAGTCACATCTGCAGCCACAGAAACTTCCATCTGTTCACCTTACGATAGAATCCCCTATCACTATTGCTCTCCCATTCTTTTTCCTCCCTTCCTGTACAGCTGAGCCACTCGTAGTGCCACGGACTTGGCTCTTGCTGCTCTTCCCTGAGAAACCATCTCCCTCAGCAGTAGGAGAGGGAGATGCACACAGGGGACTCCTGCACTACTTTACTAGTTCTTTTACTCTGTCTGGCCGTCACCCATTCACTTGCTGCCTGTGCACCCTTTTCCTGCGATGTGACCAACTCGTTAACCGTGCTATCCACGAAGATCTCAGCTTCGTGGATGCTCCACAGTGACTCCAGCAGCAGCTCCAGCTCTGAAACGCGGAATTCGAGTAGTTGCAGCTGAAGACACTTCCTGCACGCGTTTTTGCCTTGGACACTGAGTGTGTGCCTGACTTCCCACACAGCATAGCAGAAGCACTCCACGCTGCCGAGCTGCCCTGCCATTTACTTCCCTTAATTTACTCCATTTATGTCCTCTAAATGAAAGTATATTTAAAACACGAGGGATCATAATTCAATTTAACCGCAACTCACGCTAAATTAGAGACCTTATTTTTACTTTAATGACTGTTTGTCTATGCCCCTTTCTGAATGTGTGTCTCTGTACCTGCCTGTACCTGTCTGTCAGTCTGCACACCTGAATCTTTTCTCTGCCTGTCTCTATGTATTTGTTTATCTCTCTATGTCTGTCTGTTTCTGTCTCTTTGTCGGTCTGTCTTTCTCTGTCCCTCTCTCTGGCTCTGTTTGCCTTTGCCTTTCACTCTGCCAGTTCCTGTCGCTGCCTTTGTCGACTGTCTGCCTGTCTTAGTCTGTCTGTCTGTGACTGTCTCTATTTATTTCTCTCTCTGTCTCCCTCTTTCCCGCTCTGTCTGTCTTTGTCTCTCTCTCTTTCCCTGATAATTTCGGTTACTGTCTTTTTCTCTATCCATCTGCCTCCCTCGCTCTGTCTACCTCTTTGTCTGTGTCTATCTCTGTCTGGCTCTGTCAGTCTGAGTCTATTCCTCTTTCTGCCTCCCTATCGCAGACTGTCTCTGTATTTCTCTGTCTCTGTCTTCCTGTCTCTCTGTATGTATCTGTCGCTCTACCTGCGTCCATCTGACTATATCAGTCTGTCTGTCAATGCCTTTCTGTATCACTGTCTTTATTTGTCTTTCTCTGTCTCTATCTCCCTGCCAGTCTCTCTCTGTAACTTGTCTCTCTCCATGTCTCTCTGCCTATATGACTGTCCATGTCGCTGTCTGTGCCTCTCCCTCTGTCTCTGCATATCTCTTTCTGTCGCTGTTTCTGTTGCTTCTGTATGTCTCTCCTTCTCCCTCTCTGTCTGTTTGTCGGTCCCGACTGTCTATCACGTTGCGGTTGATGCTCCACCTGCCTTTCTGCCTCTGTCTGTTTCTCTATCTCTGTCTTTCTCAGCCTCCCATTCTCTGTCTGTCTCCATCGCTGTCTGTCTCTGCCTGTCTTTACCTGTTTATCTGTCTCCGTGCCTGCCTTTCTGTCTTCCTGTCTTGCCCTCTTTTTCTATCTCAATATATCTCTGTATTTCTCTGCCTCTGTCTCTCTGTCTCTCTGCTCATGTCTCTGGCTTTGCCTGTGTCTCTGTCTCTGTCGGTTTTTCTGCCTCTCTCTGATTGTCTCATTCTGCCTAATTCTCTGTCAGTTTCTGTCAGACTCAGTTTCCACTGTCACAGCCTTTTTCAGTCTGTGCCTCTCTGTCTCTCTGTCTGTCTCTTCCGGTTTGGCTGACTCAGTCTGTCTGTCTGGCATAATCTGTCTGTTTGTGTCTGCCTGTATCTTGCTGCGTGGCTTTCGCTGCCTGATTGCCTGCCTCAGTCAGTTTGTTTCTATTTCTGCTTGCCTCTGTCTCCCTCTCTCCAGCTCTGTTCTCTCTCTCTCTCTCTCTCTCACTCTGCCAGTTGATGTTGCTGTCTGTGTCTCTGTCCATCTGCCTCCCTCTTTCTCTGCATGTCTGTCTCTCTGTCCATTTCGTTGTGCTACCTATGCCCTTGATATAACCAACACATTGTTCCTTCAGAGGGACAAGTACAAGGCTTCATGGCAACACCCTCGCTCCAAGTACTGTCATCTGCTGGACTACATCATCGTCTGAGAAAGGGAATGCAAGGACGTCCACATTACCCGCAACATGACAGGAGCTGACGACTGCTGGACAGACGATTGCCTAATCTGCTCTGTCGTCTCCATAAATGTAGCACCAAAAGAGGGGCGGCAACAGAAACAATGCCGCTGGAAAATTAACACTGGCGCACTCATAGTCCCAGCTATGAAAGCCACAGCCAGCTTCAGCCTCACATCCAATCTGGCGACTCCCAGTGATCCAGATACACAGACTGCCCAAAACGCCTACTCTGAACTCAAGACCTCCATAATCAGCTCCTGTGAAGATACGCTCGGCACTCAACAAGGAACCACCAAGACCGGTTCAATGAGACTGACCAGGAGATCCAGGATCTAATAAGCCGCAAGGACAAAGCATTCCTGATCTGGAAACAGCAACAGAACTCGACAGCAAGAAAACAACTCCACAGAAGACTGAAGGCCAAGATCCAACAAAATACTTGTGATCTAACCAACAGGTGGTGGGTGAAGAAAGCGCAGGAGATCCAGCAGCTAGCCAACAACCATGACGTGCGTAGATTCTTCAGCGAAGTCAAGTCCATGTACGGCCCAAGCAGGCAAGGTCCTACCCCACTGCGGGCCAAGAACGGAGAGGTACTCATCAAGGACAGAGAGGCATTCAGTTCGCAATGGAAGGAACATTTTGAAGATCTCCTTAACCGAGATGCTTAAGGAAGTGGCCCTAAAAATAGTAGATGCATTGATGGTCATCTTCCAGAACTCGATTGACTCTGGAACAGCACCCATGGATTGGAGTGTAGCTAATGTTATCCCACTATTCAAAATGGTGGTCGAGAAAAAGCGGGGAAATATTCACCGGTAAGCCTGACATCGGTAGTGGGGAAAATGCTAGAATCTATTATAAAAGATGTAATAGCAGAGCACTTGTTCCTCTTTTGGTAGAATCTATTATATAAGATGTAATAGCAGAGCACTTGTTAAGCCGTGACAGGAACGGACAAAATCAACATGGATTTACAAAAGGTAAATCATGCTTGACTAATCTACGGGAATTTTTTGAGGATGTAACTGGTAAAATAGATAAGGGAGAACCAGTGGATGTGGTGTATTTGGACTTTCAGAAGGCTTTCGATAAGGTCCCACATAAGAGATTAACGGGCAAAATTAAGGCACATGGGATTGGGTTCACGGTATTGACTTGGATAGAGAACTGGTTGGCGGACAGAAAGCAAAGAGTTGGAATAAACGTGTCGTTTTCTGAGTGGCAGGCAGTGACTAGTGGGGTACCGCAAGGGTCGGTCCTAGGACCCCAGCTGTTCACAATATATATTAATTATCTGGACGAGGGAATTGGATGTAATATCTCCAAATTTGCAGACGACACAAAGCTGGGTGGGAGGGTAAGCTGTGAGGAGGATGTCGTGAAACTCCAGTACGATTTGGACAGATTGGGTGATTGTGCAGAAACATGGTAAAATGCACTATAATGTGGATAAATGTGAGGTTATCCACTTTGGTGGCAAAAACAGGAAGGCAGATTATTATTTGAATGGCAATAGATTGGGAGAAGGGGAAGTGCAAAGAGACCTGGGTGTTCTTGTGCACCAGTCGCTGAAGGTAAGCATGCAGGTGCAGCAGGCAGTTAAGGAGGCAAATGGTATGTTGGCCTTCGTAGCAAGAGGGTTCGAGTAAAGGAACAAGGATGTCTTGCTACAGTTGTACAGGGCCTTGGTGAGACCGCCCCTTGAGTATTGTGTGCAGTTTTGGTCGCCTTACCTGAGGAAGGACGGTCTTGCCATGGAAGGAGTGCAGCGAAGATTCACCAGGCTGATACCTGGGATGGCAGGAATGACGTATGAGGAGAGATTGTGTCGATTGGGCTTATACTCACTGGAGTTTAGAAGATTGAGAGGGGATCTCATCGAAACTTATAAAATTCTGTCAGGCCTGGACAGACTAGATGCAGGAAGGATGTTTATGATGGCCGGGGAGTCCAGAACCAGGGGTCATAGTCTAAGGATACGGGGTAAGCCATTTAGGGCTGAAATGAGGAGGAATGTCTTCACCCAGAGAGTGGTGAACCTGTGGAATTCTCTGCCACAGAGGGCGGTGGAGGACAGGTCATTAAATATATTCAAAAAAGAGTTGGATGTATTTCTTAAGGCTAAAGGGATCAAGGGATATGGGGGGAAGGCAGGGACAGGGTACTGAATTTGAATGATCAGCCATGATCTCATTGAATGGCGGAGCAGACTCGAAGGGCCGTCTGGCCTACTCTTGCTCCTATCTTCTATGTTTCTATGTTTCTATGTCTTCGACACGAGTGTCCTCAACTCCATCCCGCTGCAAGCTACCCACCACCACCTTAGCACAGCCCAAGCCCGACATCAGGTTGAAATGGCCATCCTAAAATGGAAGAACATCAAGGCCTCAGGAGCATTTGGAATCCCCGCTGAGGCGCTGGAACATAGCGGAGAAGCACTATTGGCGCGAATACCTGAAAACATTTATCTTATTTGGAAGGAGGAGAGCATGCCAGGGGACCTAAGAGACGACGTTATCTTGACCAACTTCAAGAAAGTTGAGAAGTCAAATTGCACTAATTATAGAGGACTTTCTCTGCTGTCTGCAACATGGAAAATCATCACAAGAATCCTCCTCAATCGGCATTTCCCAGTGGCTGAAGAGCTACTCACAGTGTCGCAATGCGGATTCCACCCAATGAGGGGCACAATGGACATGATATTCACCACGCAAGAGAAATGCAGGGAACAGCACCATCAGCTGTACATGGCCTTCTTTGATCTCACAATGGCCTTCGACACCATCAGCCATGAGGGATTATGTATATTCCTCCTAAATTTCGGATGCCCTCAAACGTTTATCACCATCCGGCGACTGATTCACAATGACATGCAAGCCGTGATCCTGAACAACAAATCCACCACTGACCCAATTCACGTATAGACCGTTGTCAATCAAGGCTGTGTCATCGCACTAACGCTTTTCTAGATCTTTCTTGCTGCAACGTTCCATCTCATCCTCAGTAAGCTCCGCGCTGGAGTGGAGCTAATCTACAGAACAAACGGGAAACTCTTCAACCTCCGTCGCCTCCATTTCAGATCCAAGGTTGTCCCATCCTCTGTCATCGAATTAAAGTATGCAGAGGACGCTTCCACCTGCACAAACTCTGAGGTCGAACTCCAACCCATCGTCAACACCTTCAGCGAAATATACAAGCGCATGAGCCTTACACTAAACATCCGTAAGACAAAGGTGCTCTACCAACCTGCTCCCGCCACACAGTACTGTGCCCCGAATATCAAAATCAATGACGAGGCCTGGGACAACGTAGATCACTTTTCATAACTCGGGAGCCTACCATCAGCAAGGCCAGACATCGCTGACGATGTCCAACAGCTCCTTCAGTGTGCCAGTGCATCCTTCGGTCGCCTGAGGAAGAGAGAGTATGAGTACCAGGACCTCAAACGCAGGACCCAGCTGATGGTCTACAGAGCAGTAGTGATTTACGACCTCCTGTAGGCTTCAGGGACATGGACCATGTACAGCAGGCTCCTCAAAGCACTGGAGAGTTACAACCAACGCTGTCTGTGCAAGATCCTGCAAATCCATTGGCTGGATAGGTACACCAACGTCAGTGATCTCGCTCAGGTCAAAATCCCCAGCATCGAAGCTTGACCACGCTCAATCAGCTCTGATGGACGGGCTACATTGTCCGCATGCCCGATACGAGACTCCCAGAACAAGCGCTCTACTCGGAGCACCGACACGGCAAGAGAGCCCCAGTTGGGCTGAGGAAGCGCTTCAAGGACACCCTCAAATCCTCCTTGAAAGAGTAAACATCCTATTCGACACCTGGGAATCACTGGCCCAAGACTGCTTAAAGTGGATGAGTAGCATCCGGGAAGGTGCCGAACAATTCGAGTCTCGTTGCCAGGAGCAAGCGGAAGCCAAGCACAAACAGCAGAAGGAGCGCACGTCAACCCAAGCACCCCACCCACCCGACCCTTCAACCATTGTCTGCCCCACCTGTGAAGAACACTCTAGGTCTCACCTTGGACTCATCAGTCACCTGAGAAATCATCTTTAATGTGGAAGCAAGTCATCCTCGGTTCTGAAGGACTGCCTAAGAAGAGAAGTGGCCTGTTGAGTTTTTCCAGCGTTTTCTGTTGTTATTTCGGATTTCCAGCATCCGCAGTTTTTTGCTATGGTCTAAGTGTCTACGTCTGTCTGGCACTGTCAGTCTGATTCTATTTATTTTTCTGCCTCTCTATCTCTGTCTGTCTCTGTCTTTCTATGTATTTGTCTCTCTGTCCATGTGCGTCTGACTATCTCAGTCTGTCTGTCACGACCTGCCAGTTTCTGTCACTTTTTTGTCTCTGTCACTTTGTTTGCCTATGTCTTTATCTAACTCTCTGCCTGACTGTCTAACTCTGTCTCGCTGCCTGTGTCTGTCTGTGCCTCACCATCTATATATTTATGTTTCTGTCTGTCTCTGTCTGTCTCTGTATGTTTTTGTCTGTTTCTCTGCCCACTGTCTGTCTGTCTTTGTCTCTGTCTTGGCCTATCTCTCTGTCTCTCTATCTATGTATCTCTCTGCCTCTGTCTGTCTGTATCACTGCATGTGCCTTCGGCTTGTTATGTCTCTCTGTCTCCGTCTGTTTATCTGTCTCTGTCTGATTGTTTGTCTCATTCTACCTCGGTCTGCGTCAGTCTCAGTCAGTCACTTCAACAGTCTTCCGCTGTCTGTCTCTGCTGTCTGTCTCAGTCTGCCTCCGTCTGGCCCTGTCTGTCTGTTTCTCTTTGTCGGTCACTTTCTGCATGTATGTCTCTATCTGTCTGTCATCTGGCACAGTCTGTCTATTTAAATGTCTTTCTCTGTCTGCCTGCCTCTGTCTGCCTGATTCTGTCTTTATGTCTGTCTCTCCGTCTGTTACTGTGTTTCTGCGTGTGTGCATGCGTGCGTGTGTGTGTGTATATAGGTGAGACAGACAGAGGCAGGCAGACGGAGAAAGACTTAGAAACGGACAGCCTGTGCCAGATAGACAGACAGAGAGATACGCAGAAAGCGACCGACAGCTTTAAACAGACAGCGTGTGACTGACAGAGGCACACTTGGAGATTAAGTAATAAGGGGCTTATCAGCTTTGAAAGTGGATAAATCCCCGGAACCGGATGAAATATATCCCAGGCTATTAAGAGCAGCAAAAGGGGAAATAGCAGAGGCTCTTACCATCATTTCCCTCCCCCCCTTCCTTGCTACATGTGTGGTGCCGGAGAACTGGAGGACTGCTAAAATTGTACATTTGTTTAAAAACGGAGAAAGGGTCGACCGAGAAATGGCTTCCTTCTGTGTGTAAATTCGGAGTCTATTTCTATGATTCTCTGTATGTGTCTCCCTGTGTGAGTGTGTGTCTCCCTGTCGGAATTTATTGTTCAGTCTCTGTCTGTCTCTGTCAGTCTTTCACTGTCTGCCTTTGCTCTGCCTGTCTGAGTCTGTCCGTCTCAGGTTATCTCTCTGACTCTGTTATTTTTCCATCTTTCTGCCTCTGTCTGTCTCTTCTCTCTCTCTCGCTCTCTGGCTCTGGCACTGTTTGTCTATCTGTCTCCCTCTGTCTGTCCTTTTTGCTGTCTCTCTGTCTCAGTCTGACTGTGTCCCTGTCTGTCTGTGTCGTTGTCTGTCTGTTTGTCTGAAGATATATTTATGTCTGGCTGTGGGACGCTCTCTGTCCATCTGTGTCTCTTTCTCTGTCCAGCACTCTCATCCTGTCTATTTATCTGTGTCTCTGTCTGGCCCTCTCTCGCTCTGTCAGTTCCTTTGCTAAATGTTTTGCTGTCCATCTGTGTCCCTCTCTCTGTTATTCAATCCGTCTATTTCTCTGTGTTTAGCTCTGTCTGGCTCTCTCTTCGGAGCCTATTTTTCTTTTCACTCCTCTATCCCTTTCTTTCTGTGCCTCTGTCTGCCGGTCTCTCTGTATGTATCTGTCTCTCTGTCTGTATAGGTCTGACTATGTCAGTCTGTCTGTCAACACCTGTCTGTCTCTGTTTCTTTGTTTGGTCTGTCTGCCTCTAACACTCTGCCTGTCTCATTTTAATTAGTTTATGGGATGGGAGCGTCGCTGGCAAGGCCGGCATTTATTGTCCATCCCAAATTACACTTGCGAAGTTGATGGTGTGCCGCATTCTTGAACTGATTGAGTCCGTGTGGTGAAAGTACTCCCACAGAGCTGTTAGTTCGGCAGTTCCAGGATTTTGTCCAGGCGACGATGACGGATCTGCAATATACTTCTAATTCAGGGTGTTGTGTGACTTGCAGGGGAACTTGGAGGTGGTGGTGTTCCAATGAGCCTGCTGCCCTTGACATTCTAGGTGGAAGAGGTCGCAGGTTTGGGAGGTGCTACCAAAGACGCCTTGGTGAGTTGCTGCAGTGCATCCTGTAGATGGTAAACACTGCAGCCACGGTACGTCGATGGTGGATGGAGCAAATATTTGAAGTGCTGGATGGGGTGCCATACAAATGGGCTGCTTTGTCCTTGATGGGGTCGAGCTTCCTGACTGTTGTTTTAGCTGCACTCATCCAGACAAGTGGCCTTGGTGAGACCGCACCTTGAGTATTGTGTGCAGTTTTGGTCACCTTACCTGAGGAAGGACGTTCTTGCCATGGAGGGAGTGCAGCGAAGATTCATCAGGATGATACCTGGGATGGCAGGAATGACGGACGAGGAGAGATTGTGTCAATTGGGCTTATACTCACTGCAGTTTAGAAGACTGTGAGGGGATCTCATCGAAACCTATAAAATTCTGTCAGGTCTGGGCAGACTAGATGCAGAAAGGGTGTTTCTGATGGCCGGGGAGTCCAGAAACAGGGGTCATATTTAGGACTGAAATGAGGAGGAATTTCTTCACCCAGAGAGTGTTGAACCTGTGGCCTACTCCTGCTCCTATCTTCTATGTTTCTATGTTTCTACGAGGCGATTCCAACATACTGTGCCTTGTCGATGGTGGAAAGGATTTGGGGAGTCAGGAGTTGAGACATTCACTACAGAATACCCAGCCGCTGACCTGCTCTTCTTGCCACCGCATTTCTGTGGCTGGTCCAGTTAAGTTTCTGGTCAATGATGACCCCCAGGATGTTGATGCTGGGGGATTCAGCGATGGTAATGCCGTTGAATTTCAAGGGGCGGTGTGTATTCATGAAGCAGCTGATGATATTTGGCCTCTGGACACTGCTCTGAGGAAAACTTGCGTCGATGTTCTGTGCCTGAGATGACTGATGTCCATCAACCGCAAATATCTTCCTTTGTGCTAGTTATGGCTCCAGCCAAGGACTGTTTTCCCCTGATTCCCATTAACTTCAGTTTTGCTGGGGTCACTTGATGCCACACTCGGTCAAATTCTGACAATCTCGCATCACCTCTGGAATTGAGCTCTTTCGTCTATGTTTGGACCAAGGCTGTAATGAGCTCTGGAGCCAAGTGGTCCTGCCGTTACCTGAAGTGATCTTTGTTGAGCAGCTTATTGCTGAGGAAGTGCTGCTTGATAGCACTGTCGATGACACCTACCATCTCTTTGCTGATGATTGCGAGTAGACTGATGGACAGGTAGTTGGTCGGATTGGATTTGTCCTGCTTTTAGTTGACGTGACATATCTGGGCTGGTTTCCACATTGTCGGGTAGATGCGAGTTTTTTGCAGCTGTATTGGAGCAGCTAGGCTTGAGTCGCGGCTAGTTCTGGATTACAAGCCTTCAGCACCACATTCGGAATGTTGTCAGGGATCATAACCTTTGCTTTATCCAGTGTGCTCAGCCGCTTCTTGTTATCACCTGGAGTAATTCGAATTGGCTGAAGACTGGCACTTGGCACTTCCGATGCAAATGGTTGCAAACGCTTCAGACTTGTCCTTTGCACTCATTGAGGATGGGGATTTAACTGGAGCCTTCACCTCCTGTTAGTTGTTTAATGGTCCACCAGCATTCAGGACTGGATGTGGCAGGACTGCAGAACTTTGTTCTGATCCGTTGATGGTGGGAGTGCGTAGCCCTGTCTATAGCATGCTGCTCCCGCTGTTTATCATGTTTGCTCCTCTAGATCTTTCCCACTAGTTAGTGGTCTATAAAATACAGCTATTCGTGTAATGTAACCTCTATTATTTCTTAACTCTAACCACATAGATTCTGTCCTTAACCCCTCCAGGACATCCTTTCTCTCCAGCACTGTAAAATTCTCCTCGTTCAATACTGCCATCCCACCTTCTTTATTTCCTTCACATTCCTTCCTGAACACCTTCTGCCCAGGAATATTTAGTACCCAGTCCTGCCCTTTATTGACCCATGTCAACGTGATCATCACAACATCTTATTTCCCTGTGGCTATTTGCGTCTGCAGCTCACAAAACGTATTTACCACACTTCATGCATTAACCCATTTGGGACTGTAAACCTGTCTTGTATTCTTTTAGTCTGACCCCACATAATACCTTATTATTTATTACTCTTGGCTATCCATCTCTCCAATCCTTTTTGCACCTGGTTTCATCTTTCTAGTGCTACAGCCTGGTACCCAGCGCCTGCCAATTTAGTATAAAACCTCCCCAACACTACGAGCAACCCACCCCCTCCCCTTCGAGACCATTGGTTGCGGCCCTGTTTGGGTGCAGCCTGTCCGGCCTTTTTAGGCCCCACCTCCCCGAGAACTGGTCCCAGTGTCCCAGGAATATAAAGCCCTCCCTCCTGCACCATCTCTCCAGCCACGCATTCATCTGCTCTATCCTCCTATTTCTACATTCAAAAGCACAATCACCTGGAGTAATCCGAATATTACTACATTTGAACTCCTGATTTTAATCTCTTTCCTAGCTCCCTAAAATATGCCTGCAGGTCCTCATTCTTCTTCCTACATATGTCATTGTTATCGATATGGAACATGGTCTCACTCTGTTCACCCTACCGCTCAGAATGTTCTTCTGCCACTCAGTCACATCCTTGACCCTGGCACCATCCTAGATTCATGTCTGCGGCCGCAGAAACGCATGCCTATTCCCCTAACTATTAAATCCCCTGTCACTATTGCTTTCCTGATCTTTCTCCACCCATCCCCACCAACCCACTGTAAAGCTGAGCCACCCGAGGTGCACCGGACTTGGCTCTGACTGTACTCACCAGATGAACCACAGCCCTCTCCTGTAATTAGAACTGAATACCGGTTAGAGAGTTACATGTACTCAGGGGATTCCTACACTACCGGCCAAAATCTCCTTTTCTGTCTGCCGGTCACCCATTCCCTCTCTGCCTGCACTCTCTTAAGCTGAGGGGTGACCACCTCCTGAAACGTGCTATCCAAGTAGCACACAGCCTCACGGATGCACCACAGTCACTCCAGTTGCTGCTCAATCTCCGAAACCCAGAATTCGAGCTCCTACAGCTGATGACGCGTCCTGCACATTTGGTTGTCCTGGACACGGGAAGTGTACTGGAGTTCCCACAAATCACAAGATGTGCATTCCACGGGAATGAGGTGTTCTGCCATGCCTGTATTTAATAAACCATTACTAACTTAACAGAAATAAATTTAAGACTTTTGATATATATTTAAATAATACGCATTGTTAAACTGTTTATATAATCTGCACAATCAGTTCTTGTTAGCCTGGTAACGCCCTCATGTTGTCTGGCAAGTGAGATCCCATGCATTGTGAGTTTGTGGGAACACAAGATTACTGGACTTTGGACCAGAGAGTTTGTGGGCGGGTCTGTTTACTAGTTTGAGGAGATTAATTAGTTTGAGGTGCTGTATTAGATTGAGGTACTGTATTAGTTTGAGGTATTGGATTAGTTTGAGGTACTGCATTAGTTTGAGGTACTCTATTAATTTGAGGGGTTGTACCTGATTGAGGATCCATCGACAAATACGCTAATTTAATTGTTTAACGAAATGGCCACACTTAAGGCAGTCAGCCCCATTCGAGATTGCAAAGAGCATCCCTGAGAGGACGCTCTAACATTTGGAATTTAATTACTGAATGGCCACAGCAGAGTGAAGGACATCACCAGAACAATATGAGATCTTGCGATGGGCCTGGTGGTGTTTGAAACAACAACCCCATTGGTGGGAGAATACAGCTGGCAATTTCCATTAGTTATAACATGTGATCAGAATTGTCCGGTCTTTTGGGTGTTCAATTTCAATCTCAGCAGTAAATATATTCCATCACAACAGGGAATTCAGTCCACTGTCGTCATCTGTTTGTTCAAATGTTTTTTTAAATAGTATTGTCAGCGCTTCTGCAAACTCAACGTCCCCGTGGGAATCCCGCAGGGTATAAATGAAAGGCTCTGGGAATGTATCACCTCAGAGTTTAATTCAGAGAGATTGCCGGCAGCACGAAGGGAAACACCGCTTCACACAGAAAATGCTTGACACAAATCTCAGTGTGGAGAAAATATCCTACATGATCATTGCTGTCATTGGAGTTCCTGGCAAGTGATTATAACTATTGAAGTTGTTTAATCTGTGTGTGAGCTGGTCTCTGGTTTTGCTCTGTGACTGAAAATGTTGCATTGTGATCTAGTCCTTACTGTTATTCAGACACGCGATCTAACATAGCATATCGTTTAATCAAATGTCCTGAATTTCCTCTGAGATTTTATTCCAATGCAGCAACTGAAATGAAAATCTGTTTGTACTCATGGGCTCGCTGTGTTATGAAGTTATTGACTTTAGTGTAATATTGTGTACTGTTGTATCAGACCTCAGTGTAAGCAACTCTCTGAGAGAAGGTATTAGTGGAAGCGACTGTCACTGTAGAAATTTACTGAGTATTGGTCACTAACTGGAGTGGAACACCAGACCCCAGTGGCCATGTATTACTGGGAGTATCTGTCACTGTAGAACTGTACTGAGTGTGGGTCACTAACTGGAGTGGTGCATCTCATCCCAGTGGCCATGTATTACTGGGAGTATCTGTCACTGTAGAACTGTACTGAGTGTGGGTCACTAACTGGAGTGGAACACCTGACCCCAGTGGCCATGTATTACTGGGAGTATGTGTCACTGTAGAACTGTACTGAGTGTGGGTCACTAACTGGAGTGGAACACCTGACCCCAGTGGCCATGTATTACTGGGAGTATGTGTCACTGTAGAACTGTACTGAGTGTGGGTCACTAACCGGAGTGGAACACCTGACCCCAGTGGCCATGTATTACTGTGAGAACCTGTCACTGTAGAAATGTTCTGAGTGTGGGCCACTAACTGGTGTGGTACACCTGACCACAGTGGCAACGTATTACTTGGTGTATCTATCACTGTAGAACTGTACTGAGTGTGGGTCACTAACTGGAGTGGAACATCTTTTCCCAGTGGCCATATATTACTGGCAGTATCTGTCGCTGTAGAATTGCACTGAGTGTGGGTCACTAACTGGAGTGGAACATTTCATCCCAGTGGCCATGTATTAACGGGAGTATCTGTCTCTGTAGAACTGTACTGAGTGTGGGTCACTAACTGGTTTGGAACACCTGACCATAGTGGCCATGTGTTACTGGGAGTATCTTTCAATGTAGAACTGTACTGTGTGTGGGTCACTAACTGGAGTGGAAGAAATCTGTTCCAATTTGAAATTGTTGTTATAGATGACTGATCTCTCCCCTTCATGGTGCTGCATTCGTGTTTTCTGAATGTAATCAGTGGCAAAGGGGAAGATTTCTGCTGTTGGTTGAAGAAGTTTGGTAATAAGCATAAGCGGCGCTGCAACAAAGGTTCACGAGATTGATTCCTGGGATGGGAGGGCAGTCATATGATGAGAGATTGTGTAGAATGTGCCTGTACGCTCTGCAATTCAGAAGAATGAGAGGTGATCTCATTGAAACCTATAAGATTCTGAAGGTTATTAGGATGCTTGCCTTCATTAGCTGAGGAATAGAATATAAGAGCAGGGTGGATATGATGGAGCTGTACAAAGCGTTAGTTCGGCCACAGCTGGGATACTGTTTGCAGTTCTGGTCGCCACACTATAGCAATAATGTGATTGCATTGGAGATGGTGCAGAAGAGATTCACCAGGATAATACCTGGACTTGAGCTTTTCAGCTATGAAGAGACACTGGACAGGCCGGGGTTGATTTCCTTAGAGTAGAGTAGGCTGAATGGGGACCCGATTGAGGTATACAAAATTATGAGTGGCACAGATAGGGTAGATGGAAAGTAACTTTTCCCCTTACTGGAGGGGTCAATAACCAGGAGGCGTAGATTCAGGTTAAGGGGCAGGAGGTTTAGAGGGGATTTTAGGAAAAACATTTTCATCCAGAGGGTGGTTGGAATCAGGAACTCACGGCCTGAAAGGCTGGTAGGGGCAGAAACCCTCACAACATTCAAGAAGCATTTAGATGAGCACTTGGAACAGCATAGCATGCAAGGCTATGGAGGAAGTACTAGAAAATGGAATTCGAATAGACAGGTCTTGAAGGCCAGCGCAGACACCATGGGCCGAAGGGCCTCTTTCTGTGCTGTTTAACTCTATGACTGTATGACTCTATTGCCAGGGTTAGATGTTGAGAGGTTGTTTCCCCTGGCTGGAGTGTCTAGAACTAGTGGACATAGTCTCAGGATAAGATGTAGGCAATTTTAGACTGGGCGGAGAATGGTATTATTTTCTCAGAGGATGGAGAACCTTTGGTATTCTGTACCCCAAGGCTTGTGAATGCTGAGTCTTTGAGTACATTCAGGACTGAGATAGATGGATTTTTGGACTCATGGATAATCAAGGGACATGGAGATCGGGCAGGAAAAGGCTTTTGAGGTCGATGACCAGCCATGAGCTTATTGAATGGCGGAGCAGGCTCGAGGGGCCGTATGGCCTACTCCTGCTTCTATTTCTTATGTTCTTATATTCAGATATAAGGTGAAATGCCTTGGTAATGCTTTGTTTCCTATTGAACTGCACCAAAAGAAACATATGTTACCTAATTACAGACAGGTGAACAGCAGGAGAGCAGTTTTGCAGTATTCAAATCCTCTATATAATGATTTATTCTTACTTTATGTATAGTTATTGTAAACACTTTAATTGTTTTGGTGCTGATTAATCCCCTTCCCCCAACACAGTCCTGAGAATCTGTGGGTCATGACTGCTGAAAATCATTATGTTACCATTAGACGGGCTGAATATTGGGCTGTGGTTATTGATTTTTGCACTTCTGTAAATGATTAAGGTTTGACGAACCAGTCCTTCTCTCTGATTCAGAGTCTTTACACAGGTAACCTGCACCGATCTCTGGCCTTAGCTCAGTGAGGTGAGTCCCTGCGAAGCGGGAGTGTAAGAAATAGCTGTTAGATTCAAAGATGGGTTTTAATTCTTAGAACAGAGGCTGACAACAGTCAAGCGGAAAAAGAGATAGCATAAATGGTGGAATATCAAGCATCAAAAGAAAAATAGAAGTGATAAGGGAATTGTAAAATGCAAGGTAACAGTGAGGATAGCACTTGTTAGATATAAAGGAGCCACGAAGCCATAAAATGCCCTTGGAGAAACTTGACAAAACATTCCTCAGAAAGATAAGAGGGAGGCCTTGTCAGTCATACAGAAAGGGACGGCGAGGGTTGCCTTCCCGCTTCACAATTGGACAATAGGATGGGGATCAAATGATTGACACCAGGTGATTACCAGCCCACAAAAATAACTGTAAATATAGAAGATCGAGAGAGGAAATCAGGCAGTCAGGGGCGAAGGCTTCCCCACGGTGGCTGTGGCCTAACACCTTGATCAAGAAGTTCCACGAGATTTGTCCTGGGATGGCGGGACTGTCATACGAGAAGAGATTGAGTAAACAACGCCTGTATTATCTTGAATTCAGAAGAATGAGAGGGGCTCGCATTGAACATACAAAACCATTACAGGGCTTGATAGGGTGGATGCTGGGAGAATGTTTCCCTTGGCTGGGGAGTCTAGAACCAGGGGTCACAGACTCAGGATAAAGGGTAGGCCCTTCGCGACACGGATGTGAAGAAATTTCTTCACACAGAGAGTGGTGAATCAATGGAATTCTCTACACCAGAGGGTTTTGGCGGCTCAGTCATTGGATATATTCAGAACAGAGGTCCGTATAGATTTCTGACTAGTAAGGGCTTCCAGGGATATCGCAATAAGGCCGGGGAATGGAATTGAGACAGGAGATCAGCCATGATCTCAGTGACTGGCGGAGCAGGCTCGAAGGGCCGAATGGCCTACTCCTGCTACTATTTCTTATGTTCTTATGTTATTATCAGATTTACAGCAGTCTCAGTATTTTGCATTTGCTCCTATACTTCCGCCTGGATATTAACAAAGCCGTGTCATGTACGATGGGCGGAGGGTATGGGGTAGGTGTGGAATATCAGACAGGATACCTGGAAGTCCAAGTATTCCCGGACGTTGGGGTGCCTTAACTCCACAGTGTACGTCCTTTGTCCTTCACTGGTCCCCCACCCCGGAATTCAGCCTGATTGACAGCCAAGCTTCCAGTCGGATGGGGTCCGGGAGACTCCGGAGCAGGACCAGGTTGGTCCCGGAGGTGAGTCCATCAGACCCCGTGGAGTGTCCGATCATGTACTCGGGGTTTGACCGGTCCCAGGGGGTTATCCCGGTCCCAGGTAGTTTGACCGGTCCCGTGGGTTTGACTGGTAATTGGGGGTGTGACCGGTCCTGGAAGTTTGACCGGTCCCGGGGGTTTGACCGGTCCTGGTGGGTGTGACTGGTCCTGGAAGTTTGACCGGTCCCGGGAGTTTGACCGGTCCCCGGGGGTGTGCCCAATCATCAGTCTTTG
This sequence comes from Somniosus microcephalus, assembly GCF_052327205.1. NCBI lineage: Eukaryota > Metazoa > Chordata > Chondrichthyes > Squaliformes > Somniosidae > Somniosus > Somniosus microcephalus. Next base: position 32,733,114 of record NW_028225184.1, read on the forward strand.
GAATGTCCGACCCCGATTGCGCTGTTCTATCCCTGGGGGGTCAGGCGATGGGTAGAGCTTGGTGAGTGGGGGATGAAATCTTTCCAGTGGCCCAGGGAGACCGGCCCACCGTAGTTAAGCCTATAAAACAGGATAAATCAGAGGCTGCACGCCTCATTGATATATTTAAATTGCCAACCCGCCTCCTGGGAGCGGTTCACTTCCCGCCCCCTGTCCCATCTCCATTAACCAGGAAGCGGGCGGCTTGGAGGCATTTTCGAGTTCGGAGGATATTGCTCAATTTTCACCTCTGACCCGACACCTACCGCCGGTTTTTGGGGTGTTAAAACCCAGCCCTCACTGTCTGGGCTCAGCCACGGAGAGTGTGTGATCAGTAGTTTCCAATCTCTTTTCCCTTCCATGTTTTACAGTGAATTTGCTGGCGATTGTGATCCTGTCCCAGGGAAAGTGCGGGCTCTCCACCTGCACCACTCGCTACCTGGTGGCCATGGCAACGGCGGATCTCCTGGTCATTGTCTTTGAGGTCATAATGAACCGGATCAAACATCTTTATTTCCCATGGTCTATCCTGGACATCACTCCTGTGTGCAGAGTTATCGTTGTCCTGGCCACTGCAGCCACAGACTGTTCTGTCTGGTTCACCATCACTTTCAGCTTTGATCGATTTGTGGCCATTTGTTGCCAGAAGCTGAAAACTAAATATTGCACCGAGAAAACTGCGGCTGTGGTTCTGGCAACAACCGGCATTCTGCTCTGTTTAAAAAACGTTCCCTTCTACTTTGCAGCTCAACCCTGGAGGATAATCGACAATGTACCGTGGTTCTGTGTCATAATCCCAAGCTATTTTACTGATCCTGGTTGGGTGGGATTTGACTGGTTTGATACGGTTTTAACCCCATTGCTCCCATTCGCTTTAATTCTGTTGCTCAACGCTCTGACAGTCAGACACATTTTAGTGGCCAGTCGGGTCCGTAAGGGATTGAGGGGTGAGAGCAAGGGAGAGAATGACAGAGACCCAGAGATGGAGAGCAGAAGGAAGTCAGTGATTTTACTCTTCACCATATCCGCCAGCTTCATATTGCTATGGCTGGCCTATGTTATCAAGTCCTTATATTATACCATTACAGCAATGAATCCCAGTTATTACATTGATTCTTTATATATCTTTGAACGAGTCGGATATCTGCTGATAAATTTAAGTTGCTGCACAAACACATTTATTTATGGGGTGACCCAGTCCAAGTTCAGAGAGCAGGTGAAGAGGGCGGTGAAATATCCGCTTACCTCAATTAGTCAATTAATTATTAATCATATATAACTGAGCGCAGCCCAGAGGCGGCTCCCAGTGTTTCCAGCGCAGCAATGCCATCCACTGAATTACACCAGATATCGCTAGTGATCTGAAGATACAGCCAGCGGCGGGGCGAGCACTGTGTTTAGGACTCGGCACTGTTCCTGGTTGACATTACCCAAATTGTCTTTAGGGACAGGTCCACAAGTTGTCTGCATTCCGTCTTTAAAGAGTCCCTTCAGCTATTGAGTGCAGCAATTCATTCGCAACTTCCAGAGTAAGAGCCTGGTCAATAGATAGACAGACAGAGCTGAGCTGTAGTTCAGAGAATTATATTACCTGGAATACACAGCACACAAACAAGCCATTCGGCCAATCTGTCTGTGCTGGTGTTGATGCTCCACACCAGTCTCCTCTCATTGCATGTACATCATCTCAGACACTTAGCTTATCTTTCTGTTCCGTTTTCGTTCATTTACTCCTCTAGTTTCCTTTTGAAATAATCTAAAATATTTTCCTCAAACACTTCCTGTGCCATTATCTTCCACATTCTAACTACTCTGAGTTAATTAATTGTTCATTACATCCCTTTTGAATTGATTAGTAACTATTTTGTATTTATGACCCCAAGTGTGGCATTCTCCCACAAGTGTAAACATTCTCTCCACATCTACCCTGTGCAACCCATTCATCATTTTCAAGGTCTCTATCAGCCTCATCTAAGTCCTCTCTCTTCTAAGAAATGCCCAACCTGTTCAAACTTTCCTGAGAGCTGCAATCTTTCAGTTCTGGTGAAATCCAACTAAATATTTGTAAGACCAAAGCTATTGGCCCCCTTCACAAAATCCGTTGCCTACCCACCGACTCCATCCCTCCCCGTAGCAGCAGTTTGCTGTTTGCAACCTTTGTGTCGTATTAGACCTCGGGATGATCTTCCAACCGGTTATTCACTTCATCACCAGGACGGCTTACTTCCACTGCCGTAACATCGCCAAACGTCGCCCCTGCCACAGCTCATCTGCTGCTCGAAGCATCAGCCCTGCCTTTGGTAGCTCTACACTTGATAACAACAAATCTCTCCTGGCCGGCTTCCCAGCTCCCACCCTCCATAACCTGAGATCATCCGAAGCTGTCCTGCCCATAACCTAATCCACAACCATTGCGGTAAACAACTATTACTATGCTCGCTGACCGACAGTCATTCCAGTTCCGGCAATGCCACCATTTTAAAATTATCATCCTTGCTGTCAAATCCCATCATGGCCTCGCCCTCCCTGCCTCTGCAAGCTCCACCAGCCCCTCAACACTCCCGAGATCTCTGTGCTGCTCTAATTTTGGCCTCTTGCACATCCCCGATTATAACCGCTCCACCATTGGCGGCTGTGCTTTCAGCTGCCTGGGTCCTAAGCTCAGTAATCCCCTCCCTAAACCTCTCTGCTTCTCTAATTCTCTCTCCTCCATTAAGATGCTGCTTAAAGCTTAACTCTTTGACTAAGCTTTTGCTCATCTTTCCAAATATCTGCTTATGTGGCTCAGGGTCAGGTTTTGCTCAATAAAGATCCCGTAAATCGCTTAGGTCATATTACTATGTTAAAGGCGCAATGTAAATACAAGGTGTTGTTGTTGTAATTATTTTTTGCACATTCTCCAGTTCTTCTATGTCCTTTTTATATTATGGAGACCATAAATATGTGCAGTTCTCTAAATGTGACCTGACCCATGTCCAACACAAGTTTAATACAATTTACAAAGTATTTACAGCACAGAGACAAGATACTTGACTCAAAATGTCCATGTTGGTGTCCTTGCTCCGCACGAGCCTCCAACCACACTCCTTCATCTAACCCAATAAAAATATCGTCCTATTCCTTTCCCCCTTTAAATTTGTCTGTTATTCACATCAACTGCTCCTTGTGGTAGCGAGCTCCACATTCTGACCACTCATTTAGTTAAAAGGTGACTCCTGAATTTCCTATTAGATTGATTAATGACTATCTTAAATCTATGGTTCGAGTTATTGTCTCTGCTGCAAGGGGAAAGACCTTCTCTAATCTACCATATGAAACCATTTCATAATCTCCAAGAACACTATCTGATTATCCCTCAGTCTTCACTTTCCTAAAGAAAGGAGCCCCAGCCTGTTCAGACTTTCCTGACAGGTATAACCTCTCAGTTCTGGTATCACTCTAGTAAATACTGTTTGTAACTTCGCCAGTCCCTCTGTGTCCTTTATATAAGATGGAGACCATGTGCACAGTACACCGAGTGTGGCCTAGCCAAGGTTCCATACAAGTTTAACATTACTTCTATTTTTTACAATTCTATCCCTCTAGAAATGAACCCCCGTGCCTTCTTTGTTTTTATGGCCTTATCAACCTGCATTGCAACTTTTATTGATTTATGTAACTATAGCCTCACATCCCTCTGTCCCTTTACCCCATTTAAAACTTATTTTCCAAGGAGTGGTGACCTCCGTATTCTTGCTATTAAAATGCACCACCTCATATTTCGCAATATGAGGTTCAGTTACGCACCCATTCTGCCAGTTTAATAACGTCTTCCTGGATTTTGTCGCAGTCCTCCTCTGTTTTAAGTATATACCCCCATTTAGGTGGCATCTACAATGTTTCAAATTGCACTTCTGATTCCCGAGTCCGAAATGTTTAAGTAAATGTTGAACAAAAGTGTTCCCAGCACCGATCGTTGTGAAACTCCACTTCCCACCATTGGCCAACTTCATTTCTTTTGAATTCTATCACCTCAGAAATAAACCCCAGTTCATTGTTAGCACTTTAATTGTTTTGCTGACCAGTGATACTGCATTTAATTACTTGTTCATCTGTTGCCGTAGAACCCTTTGCTCTTCTGCCACGTTCCGCTTCTTATTTTCTAAGGTATCGGTGATTATAGAATCAGGGAATGATACAGCACAGAAGGAGGCCATTCGGCCCAGCGTGCCTGTGCTGGCTCTTTGGTAGAGCTGTCCAATTAATCCCACTCCTCTGCTCTTTCCCCAGTAATTTATTTGACTTCAAGTATTTTTTCCAAATCCCCTTTGAAAGTTAGTATTGAATCTGCCTCCACCGCCCTTTCAGGCAGCGCATTCCAGATCACAACAACTCGCTGTATATAACAAAATCCTCCTCATGTTGTCTCTGGTTCTTTTGCCAATCACATTAAATCTGTGTCCTCTGTTACCGACCCCACTGCCACTGGAAACAGTTGCAACTTAATTACTCTATTAAATCTATTTATGTTTTTGATCACCTCTTAACCTTCTCTGCTCTAATCAGAACAACCCCAGCTCTGCAGTTACCGGAAGCCCCTTATCCCTGGTACCATTCTAGTAAATCTCTTCTGCACACGCTCCAAGGCCTTGACATTTTCCTGAAGTGTGGTGCTCAGAATTGGACACAATAGTCCAGCTGAAGCCTAATCAGTGCTTTATAATGTTTTTGCATAACTTCCTCGCTTTTGTGCTCTACTGCTTATTAATAAAGCGAAGGATCCCTTATGCTTTATTAAAATACTTCTCAAATTGTCCAGCCACCTTCAAAGATTAGTGTACTTACACGTCTAGGTCCGTCTGTTGCTGCACTCCCTTTAAAATTGTAACATTGAGATCACATTGCCTATTCTCATTTTTCACTTCACAATCCTCTGTGTTAAATAGAATCTGCCAAGTGTCTGCCTAATTGAATCCGAGTTCGGGCTATGCTGTAAGCAAAGTGATTGGATTGGGAAAGAAACACCATCAGCGAAGTGTAGGATCATGTTAGGGACGTATCTGAAACTCTCAAACCCTCCAGCTTGAGGAATAGTTTATAAGGGTCAAGACACAGCCAACTTTTCTTGGCATTTAGATTCTTGTTTTCGGCTCCAATTATATATTATTCTGTTAATGCAAAATATGCCTGAAGACTGAGTAAGGAGGTAAATTTATAGGCAGGAATGAGGGTCAGTTAGAAGGTGTTGCATGAATGACTTTTAACCGAAGGTCAGCCATGTTGATATTGAATGGTGGAGCAGGATTGAAGGGCCGAATGGCCTACTCCTTCTTCTATCTCTTATGTTCTCTTGCAGAGCAGTCAGTCTACGTCCTCCTGATGTCTGTTACTATGCTCCTCATCGTGGACTGCATTTCCGAGTTTCGATGCTCTGTATACCCAACAAAGGTCATTAAAAAATCAGAGAGCACGGGTCCTAATAGCGACCCCTGGGGAAGACCACTGTATACCTCCCTCCAGTATGAAAAACAACCGGACACCACTATTCTCTGCTTTCAGATACTTAACGAATTTTGTATCCATGCTGCCCTGTCACATTAATCCCATGGGCTACAGTTATATGATCAGGTACGTCACGTGATTTTTGTCAAACTTCTTTTGTAAGTCCATATACACAACATCAACCACACTACATTCATGATGCTTATATTTTCGTACCAAAGTTAATCACGTCGCATTTGTAGATGTTAAACATCACTTGTCAATTAACTGCCCAGTCTGTATGCTTTGTAATGGCCCAGAAATTCGGGTCGGGGGCTTCCCACGGGTGCAAGCCCCCGACCTGCACTTAACCAGCGCGCCAGCCGTAGTGCTGTGGGGCCGCGTGGGATTCCAATCCTGGGCCTCCTCCAACTGCTGGCACGTAGTGCCTGCACACCCCAGGGGCGCAGTTAGTGCGATGCGTCCCCTGGGATCACGTGGGCCATGGAGAACCAATGCCAGCAGGGAATGCTTCATTCATCAGTTTAACAGGAATACCTGTCAAACCAATAAATACTATAAGCCCCAAAACATCACTAAAACTTCAAATAAATTAGAAAAACCATCACATTTATGCAATAAAATATAAATTACATGAAACAACTATTTTAAACAATAAATTACATTTTCTGAAAAAATTAATTACATTTTCTAATGGGGCGACAAACAAACTTAACTTTCTTTAAAATATTTAAAAATAACAACCCTGTGGAAAAAATGTTTTAATTTTAATTAACTCACCAGTTTCCTTGTTAAAAGCATGCCTTGCGACTGCTTTTTAAAAGTGTACCTGCTGGAGACATACCCTGCCGGAGAACCTGCAAAAAAAACGTTAGTTCGATGCGCAGGTGCTGCCTCTCCTGTGCACGCATGCAAACTCTGACCCCCTTCTTTCAGGGGAACAGAAGTGCTGGTTTCCTGCACATGCGCAGTGCATGCAGGAAACCGTCACTTCCATTGGGCTTACGGGTGAGTATCCCATCAGTACACACTCGTGGGGACCCGAATTTCTGGCCCAATGTCTATTGTGAGATGTCATGTAGAGAAATGTCTCTTCAATATTTGAGGCAAAGCATCTCTGCATTGAATAAACAAAAATAATTATTAATAAAGGCAGCAATCTACAACTGTGTGTGGTTTTGGAATGTAATCATAAAGCCTGCAGATTTATTGCAGAGTAAACTCCTGAATTGTCACTTTATGCCACAGTTTTTTGAAGAGGTTGGTGAAGGTATAACAATACTGCTCCCCTGTATGCTTCAGCCTCACTTTGTGACTCTCAAAATCTATTTATGCATCGAACATACTAAACACCTTGCCACCCCACCTAAGATACTCAGCTCCTCCCCACCGCACCTAATATTCTCTACTCCTCCGCACCCCATCTAATATCATCAGGTCCTCCCCATCCCAAATTATATCCTCAATTCCTCCCCACCCCACCTAATAACCTCAGCTCCTCCCAACACCACCTAATATCCTCAACTCCTCTGCACCCCACCTAATATCCTCAGCTCCTCCAAACACCAATTAATATTCTCAGCTCCTCCCCACCCCGCCTATTATCCACAGCTCCTCCCCACCCCACCTAATATCCTCAGCTCCTCCCCACCCAACATAATATCCTCAGCTCTTCCCCACCCCACATAATATCCTCAGCTCCTCCCCACCCCACATAATATCCTCAGCTCCTCCCCACCCCGCCAAGTAACCTCAGCTCCTCCCCACTCCACCTTATATCCACAGCTCCTCCCCACCCCACCTAAAATCCTCAGCTCCTCCCCACCCCACCTAATGTCCTCAGCTCCTCCCCATCACAAATAATATCCTCGGCTCCTCCCCAACCCACCTAATATCCTCAGCTCTACCCCACCTCACCTAATATCCTCAGCTCCTCTGCACCCCACCAAATAACCTCTGCTCCTCCCCATTCCACCTTATATCCACAGCTCCTCCCCACCCCACCTAATGTCCTCAGCTCCTCCCCATCACAAATAATATCCTCAACTCCTCCCCACCGCTCCTAATAACCTCAGCTCCTCCACACCCCACCTAATACACTCAGCTCCTCACAAACACACCTAATAAGCTCAGCTCCTCCCAACCCCACCTAATAGCCTCAACTCCTCCCCAACCCTCCAATATCCGCAACTCCTCCCCAACCCATCTAATATCCTCAGCTCCTCCCCACCGCACCTAATACGCTCAGCTCCTCCCCACCCCACCTAATACACTCAGCTCCTCACAAACACACCTAATAAGCTCAGCTCCTCCCAACCCCACCTAATAGCCTCAACTCCTCCCCAACCCTCCAATATCCGCATCTCCTCCCCACCCCACCTAATATCCTCAGCTCCTCCCCACAAAACCTAATACGCTCAGCTCCTCCCCACCCCACCTAATATCCTCCAGGTTTTGGCTCCTTACCTAAGAAAGGATATACTTTCCTTAGAGGGAGTGCAGCAAAGGTTCACCAGACTGATTCCTGGGATGGCAGGTCTGTCATATGAGGAGAGATTAGGTCGACTCGGCCTGTATTCACTAGTACGATAGCAAAATACTGCAGATGTTGGAAATCGAAAATAACGACAGAAAATGCTGGAAAAACTCAGCAAGTCAGGCAACATCTGTGGAGAGAAATTTGATTTGACGTTTCGGGTCGCACCCTTCTTCAAAACTGGAAAGAAAAGAAAATAGATCGGAGGCAGGGCTGCGATTGGACAAAAGAAGTAAAAGATACAAGAGAAGTAAAAGAGACAATAAAAGGTATTCGAAACTAGACGAGATGGTAATAGGCTGAGATTAGGTGTGAAATGTACTGGCAGGGCAAGAGATGGCTGCCAGGTGTGAGAGAGAAACAAAAGGAAAGGGGGGGGAAAGGAGTGGAAAAATTACAAGATAAAATGTAATAGGAGCCGAGATTATGATCTGAAATTGTTGAACACGATATTGAGTCCGGAAGGCTGCAGAGTCCCATCTCTGGCCCTTCCCTTCCCTTCCTCGACTTCTCCGTCTCCATCTCTGGGGATAGGTTATCGAGTAATATTCACTACAAGCCCACTGACTCCCACAGCTACCTGGACTACACTTCCTCCCACCCCGCTTCCTGTAAGGACTCTATTCCATTCTCCCAGTTTCTCCATCTCCGCGGTATCTGCTCCGATGATGCCACCTTCCACACCAGTGCTTCAGACATGTCTTCCTTTTTCCGCAAACGAGGATTCCCCTCTACCGTGGTTGACACTGCCTTCGACCATGTCAGTTCTATGTCCCGCACTTCTGCCCTCACCCCTGCCCCTCCCTCCCGGAACAACGATAGGGTTCCCCTTGTCCTCACCTTTCATCCCACCAGCCTCCACATTCAACGGATCATCCTCTGGCATTTCCGCTACCTGCAAAGTGATCCCACCACCAAACGTACCTTCCCCTCCCCTCCCCTATCAGCATTCCGTAGGGACTGCTCACTCCGAGACACCCTAGTCCACTCCTCTATCACCCCAAACAGCCCTTCCCCTTCGCCTAGCACCTTCCCTTGCAAGCGGAGGAGATGTAACACCTGCCCCTATACCTCCCCCAAACACCCCTTCCTGGTGAAACAGCGATTTACTTGTACTTCTCGCAATCTAGTATACTGTATTCGTTGCTCACGTTGCGGTCTCCTCTACATTGGGGAGACCAAACGCTGATTGGGTGACCGCTTTGCGGAACACCTCCGTTCAGTCCGTAATGGTGACCCCGAGTTTCCGGTCGCCTGTCATTTTAATTCACCACTCCATTACCACTCGGACCTCACCATCCTTGGCGTCTAGTATTGTTCCACGGATGCTCAACGTAAACTCGAGGAACAGCACCTCATCTTCCGATTAGGCACTCTACAGCCTTCCAGACTCAATATCGAGTTCAACAAAGTCAGAACATAATCTCGGCCCCTATTACATTATATCTTTTAAATTTTTCGACTCCTTTCCCCCCCCCTTTACTTTTATTTCACTCTCACACCTGGCAGCTTTCTCTTGCCCTGCCAGTGCAATTCACACCTAATCTCAGCCTATTACCATCTCGTCTAGCTTTGAATACCTTTTATTGTATCTTTTACGCCTTTTGTTTCTTTTAATTCTTTTGTCCGATCGAAGCCCTGCCTCCGATGTATTTTCTTTTATTTCCAGTTTTGAAGAATGGTGCGACCCGAAACGTCAACTCAAATTTCTCTCCACGGATGTTACCTGACCTGCTGAGTTTTTCCACCATTTTCTGTTATTATTCTGTATTCACTCATGTTTAGAATGAAAGTGGATCTCATTGAAAGGTCTAAAATTCTGACAGGGCTAGACAGACTGGATGCAGGGAGAATGTTTTCCCTGACTGGTGGGTCTAGAAGGAGGGTTCACTGTCTCAGGATACGAGTAGGACATTTAGGACTGAGCTGAAGAGAAATCACTTCACTCAGAGGGTGGTGAACCTGTGGAATTCTCTACCACAGACGGCTGTGGAGGACAAGTGTGAATATATTTCAGCAGGAGATAGATAGATTTCTAGACACAAAATGCATGAAGGTGTATGGGGAGAGTGCGGCTATAAGGTAATGAGATAGACGATCAGCCATGATCATGATGAATGGCAGAACAGGCTCGAAGGACCGAATGGCTTTCTCCTGCTCCTATTTATTTTGTGTTTCTATGTTTCTATACTTGAACCTGGCAGCAGGGAGGCAACGTACCATCCTGGAGTCACGTCTGCTTCCACAGAAACGCCTATCTGTAGCCCTAACCAATGAATCTCGTATCATTATTCCACTCTTCTTCCTCCCTGTGCATGTGTGCCACCCCAAGAGGAGCAATCTCCACCACCTGTTTCCAGAACTGTGAACCGAATAGCGAGCTGGATGCACTCTGGGGTTTCTTGCCCTTCTGATTGTTCCTCCTTCTCTCTCTGGCAGTCACCCTTTCCGTCACTAACTGCACATTCTGAGGCTGCAGGGTGACCACTTCTGGAAACGTGTTTTACAATTATTGCTCAGCCTCGTGGACGCACTGTAGCGACTCCAGCTGCCACACCAGCTGCGAAACCTGGAGCCGCTGCAGTCGGCAACACTTCCCGCACACGTGGTCATCCAGGCCGCCAGAAGTAGAAAAAAGAGAACTGGTAGATGTGGTGTATCTGGATTTTCAGAAGGCCTTCGATAATATCCCACACAAAGGGTTGTAGAACACCATTAAGGCACATGGAATTGGGGTTAATTTACTAGCATGGATTGAGAATTGGTTAACACAGAAAACAAAGAGTAGGGATGAACGGGTCTTTTTCAGCATGGCAGGCTGTGACTATTGGGGTACCGCAAGGAGCAGTGCTTGGGACCCAGCTATTCATAATCGATATCAATGATTTGGATGAGGGGACTAAAAGTAACATTTCCAAATTTGCTGATGATACAAAGCTAGGTGGCAGTGTCAGTTGCAAAGAGGATGTGAAGAGGCTTCAAGGGGATATCGACAGGCTCAGTGAATGGGTGAGAACATGGCAGATGGAATATAATGTGGATAAATGTGAAGCTATCCACTTTGGTTGAAAAAGAAGAATGAGAGGGCCTCTCATTTAAACATACAACATTATTACATGGCTTGATAGGATGGATGCTGAGAGAAATTTTTCCTTTTCTGAGATTCTAGAACCATGGGCCACAGCTTCAAGATAAAGGGTAGGCCATTGAGGACAGAGATGAGAAGAAATTTCTTCACACATAGGGTGGTGAATGCTTGGAATTCTCTACCCCATAGGGCTGTAGAGGCTCTTTCATTGGTATATTCAAAACAGATGTCGATAGATTTGTGACTAGTAAAGGCATCAAGGGATATGGCGATAGGGCCTGTGAATGGATTTGCGGCAGAAGATCAGTTATGATCTCACTGAATGGTGGAGCAGGCACATAGGGCCGAATGGTCTAATCCTGCTCTTATTTCTTATGTTATGAAGCATCCAGGATATCCCACATGGCACAAGATGTGCAAAGCAAAGGACGGAGGTGCCCTGGCATGCCACGATTTATCAGATTTTGGAGGTAATTTAGCAGTAATAATCTTAACAAGAGACACTCAACAGCTACCCAACAATCAGCACTTCCCTCTAATAGATAGGCTATGAAATTTTTAGCAGATATTTACTGAAAGCAGAAGAAAAAAATACCACGAATAATCACTCTGTACTCAGCTCTCAGCTCCCTTGGGCTAGCGACAGCTTTGAATACTGACGCCACTCCTTTGTTGTTTCACTTGCCGACCATTCCCCTTGCAGATAGTCCACTTGCGCAGTCACCCAGGATTCTGCTCCGAGCTGTCTTTATCCCCGGTCTTTTTTGGTCTTAAAATACTTCTGTGCAGCACCTTGGGACGTTTTACTATGTTAATCGCATATAAATACAAATTGTTGTTTTTGTTGTCTCTGAATCGGTTCCACCCGCTCAGACTCGCAAGTAGGTTATTCCCTCCTGTTGGTTCACTCAGAACTGTCGCAGGCCCAGTCTAACATAGAAACATAGAAGATAGGAGCAGGAGTAGGCCATTCGGCCCCTTGAGCCTGCTCCGCCATTCATTGAGGTCATGGCTGATCATCCAGATTCAGTACCCTGTCCCTGCCTTCTCCCCATATCCTTTGATCCCTTTAGCCTTAGGAAATATATCCAAATCCTTCTTGAATATATTTAATGAACTGGACTCCACCGCCCTCTGTGGCAGAGAATTCCACAGGTTCACCACTCTCTGGGTGAAGAAATGGTTTCCCTCATCCTAATCATTGATGTATATTGTGAACAGCTGGGGCCCAAGCACTGATCCCTGCAGTACCACAATAGTGACAGCCTGGCACACTAAAAAAGACCGATTTATTCCTACTTTCTCTTTCCTGTCTGTTAAATATTTTTAAATCCATGCCAGTATATTACCCCGAATCCCATGTGCTTTAATTGTCCACGCTAACCTCTTATGTGGGACTTTATCAGAGCCCTTCTGAAAATCCGAACACACCACATCCACTGGTTCTCCCTTATCTATTCTACCAGTTGCATCCTCAAAAAGCTCCAGTAGGTCTGTCAAACACGATTTCCCTTTCATAAATCTATGTTGGCTTTGTCTAATCCCGTTGATACTTACTAAGTGGCCTGTTGTTACATTCTTTATAATAAACTCCAGCATTTTCCAAACTACTGATGTTAGGCTAACCATTCTGCAGTTCCCTGTTTTCTCTCTCCCTCCTTTTTGAAATTATGGGGGTAGATTTGCCACCCTCCAAATTCCTGCAGGAACTGTTCCATAATGTATAGAATTTTTGAAGATGACAACCAATGCATTCACTATTTCAATGGCTACCTTTTATAATACTCTGGGATGCAGATTATCAGGCCCTGTGGATTAATTGTCTTTCAGTCCCATTAATTTCTCAAGCACTATTTTTTTACTGATAATAATTTCCTCAAATTCCTCCTTCTCACTAGACACTTGGTGCACTAGCATTTCTGGAAGGTTAATTGTATCCTCTTCCGTGAAGACAGAACCAAAGTATTTGTTTAATTGCACTGCCATTTCATTATTCTCCATTATTAATTCTCCTGTTTTAGACTGTAAGGGACCTACATTTGTTCTCACTAATCCTTTTCTTTTTACATAGTTGTAGAAGCTTTTACAGTCCACTTTTATGTTCCTTGCAATTTTTCCCTCATGCTGTATTTTTCCCCTCTTAATCAATCTCTTGGTCCTTTATTGCTGAATTCTAAACTGCTCCCAATCCTCAGGCTTGCTACTTTTTCTGGGAACTTTAATAGACTCCTCTTTGGATCTAATACTATCCTTAATTTCTGTTGTTAGCCATGGTTGGGCCGCTTTTCCGAATGTCTTTTTGTGCCAGAAAGGAATGTATAACTTGCAATTCATGCATTTGTTCCTTAAATTTTTGCCATTGCCTATCCACCATCAAGCCTCTTAATGAAGCTCCCCCATCTATCGTAGCCAACTCACTCGTTATAGCTTCGTAGTTTCCATTTTTTAGATTTAGTACTTTGTCTCGATTGGACTACTTCACTTGCCATCTTAATGAAGAATTCTATCATGATATGGTCATTCTCCCCTAAAAGGCCCCGCACAACAATATTATTAATTAACCACATCTCATTGCTCTATAGCCAATTTAGGATAACCTGTTCCCCAGTTGCCTCCTCAAATTACTTGTCTAAATATCTATATTATATAAACTCCAGGAATTCTTCCTCCACAGTATTATTGCTAATTTGGTTTAGCCAGTCTACATGTAGATTAAAGTCCACCCTTCCCTCAACTTCACATGGCCCATCTCTGACTCTTCCCTTCCCTTCCTCGACTTCTCTGTCTCCATCTTTGTGGATAGGCTACTGACAAACATTCACTACCGCCCCACTGCCTCGCACAGCTACCTACACTACTCTTCCTCGCTCCCTGCTTCCTGCAAGTACTCTGTTCCATTATCCTATTATCTCAATCTATGCTGCATCTGCTGTGACGATGCCACCTTCCATTCTAGTGCTTCCAGCATGTCTTGTTTTGTCCTCAACCGAGGATTCCCCTCTACTGTGGTTGACAAGGCCCTTGACCAGTACCGAACTATTTCCTGCACTTCTGCTCTCACCACTTCCCCTCCCTCACTGAACGATGATAGGGTGCCCCTTGTCCTCAACTTTCACCCCACCAGCATTCACATTAAATTGATCATCCTCTGCCATTTCCGCCACTTCCAGCGTGATCCCACCACCAATCACATCTTCTGCTCATCTCCCCTTTTAGCATTCCTAAGGGACCGCTCCCTCTGCGACACCCTGGTCCACTCCACTATCACACCAAACACACCTTCCCCTTTGGCCGTCACATTGACGTGCAAGTGCAGGAGATGCAAGGCATGCACTTATACCTCCTCCTTCCCACTGTCCAGGGCTCCAAACACCCCTTATAGGTCAAGCAGCGATTTACTTGTACTTCTTGCAAATTTGTATACTGCATTCGCTGCTCATTAGGTGGTCTCCTCTACATTGGGGAGGCCAAACGCAGATTGGTTGAACACTTTGCAGAACACCTCCATTCAGTCCCTAATGTGACCCCAATCTTCTGGTTGCCTGTCACTTTAATTGTCCGCTCCACTCCCACTCAGACCTCACCATCCTCGGACTATTACACTGTTCCAAAGAAGCACAAAGTAAGCTAGAGTAACAGCACCTCACCTTTCGATTTGGCAATTACAGCCTTCTACAGTCAACCAAGAGTTCAACAGTTTCAGACCGTGACCTCTAACGCTATCCATTATTTCCCATTTTGTCTCGCTCCCACATGGCAGCTGTATTTCATTCTGCCATCGCCATTTACATTTCATCTAGCGCCTACTTTTGTTTCTTATCTTGTCCCATTGCCATCTCCTTTTGCCTTACACCATCTCTTCATCTCTCTCAATGTCTCTTAATCTCTCCTGCCTTCCATCCTATCACAGACCTTCCCTTTTATTCTTTCCTCCCCCCCTTTTCCTGCCACTGCACTTGCTTAAAAACTTGTTCCATCTTCAGCTTTTCCCAGTTCTGTTGAAGCGTCATCGATCTGAAACGTTAACTCAGTTTCTCTCTCCACAGATGCTGCCTGACCTGCTGAGTATTTCCAGCATTTTCTGTTCTTATTTCAAATTTCCAGCATCCACAGTGTTTTGCTGTTGTAGATTAAATCCACCCATGATTACTGTAGTAACCTTGTTACATGCATCTCAAATCTTCCGCTTGATGTCATCCCCTGCATTACCACTACTGCTTGGAGCCCTATAGAGAACTATCACCAATGTTTCTGCCCCTTGCTGCTTCTTAGCTACACCAAGATTGAGTCTACCTCTTGATTTTCTGAGACAATACCCTTTCTCACTATTGCTCTGGATTCATCCTTTACTACCAAGGCCACCTCACCTCCTTTTACTTTTTGCCTGTCCTTCCTAAATATCGAATATCCTTGGGTATTCTGCACCCAGCTTTGGACAAGCTGCAGCCTTGTCTCTTTAATCGCAATTATATCCTATCTGTTTACATCTATTTGCACGGTTAATTGTTCTAGCATATTACGACTGCTTTGTGCATTCAGACAGAGTGCCTTTAGACTTGTCTTATTAAAATTTTTAGACATCTTAACATTTTTTGCACTATGGCCCTATTTGTCTTATTACTATTTTTTCCTACCCGGAATCTGTTTGTTAGTGCCCTCCTTTGTTAATACGCTCTGTCCCTTCCTGACACAATCTGGTTATCCTTACCCCAATCACTTTTGTGCACTGCTTCCTTGTCTTTTCTCTTTAGCATTCTAGATTCATCTCCATTGGAACCCTCCCACCCCCTCCCCCCCGCTTATTTAGTTTAAAGCCCTATCTACCTCCCTATTTATTCGATTCACAAGAACTCAAGCCCCAGCATGGTTCAGGTATTGTCCGTCCCAACGGAACAGCTCCCTCTTTCCCCAGTGCTGGTGCCAGTGCCCCACGAATCGGAACCCACTTTTCCCAGAAAAAATCTTTGAGCCACGCATTCATCTCCCTGATCCTATTGACCCTATGGCAATTTGCTCGTGGCTGCAGTGATAATCCAATGATTGTGATCTTTGAGGTTCTGCTTTTAAATTTAGTCCCTAGCTGCCCAAAAACTCTCAGCAGAACCTCTTTCTTAGTCCTACCTATGTCTTTGGAACATACGTGGACCACAACA
Organism: Somniosus microcephalus; assembly: GCF_052327205.1. Classification (NCBI taxonomy): domain Eukaryota; kingdom Metazoa; phylum Chordata; class Chondrichthyes; order Squaliformes; family Somniosidae; genus Somniosus; species Somniosus microcephalus. The sequence continues at coordinate 32,749,411 of NW_028225184.1, forward strand.
ATTGGATCCTCCCCCTCCCATGCCAAGTTCTTCCCCAGCCCGGATAAGATCTCCATTACCCTGGCCCTGGGTAGGCAACATAGCTTTCAGGACTCACGCTCCAGGCTGCAGAGAACAGTGTGTATCCCCCTAACTATTATGTCGTCTACTACAACCACCTTCCTTTTTACTTCCCCAATTGAATGGCTTCCTGTACCATGGTGCCGCGGTCACTTTGATTGTCATCCCGCAGACCCGCACTTGCCTATAAGGGCTGCAGGAACCTCGACTCTATTGGACATTTGCATGGACTGAAGTTCCTGCAATATATACTGCTGGATCCCCATACCTGCCTCACTCACAGTCACAATTTCCTGTCCCGGACCACGTGCCAATTCTAATGTATTTAATGTAAGGGTTGCGGCTGCCTACTGGAGCAAATGGCCCAGGTAACTTTCTCCCTCTCTGATGTCTCGCAATGTCTGCAGCTCGGACTCCAGCTCCTTAGCTCGGAGCCGAAGTTCCTCGAGTTACAATCACTGGCCGCAGATGTAGTCACCCTGAAAAAATGCCCACAAGTTCCCACATATTGAAGCAGCAACACATCTCCTGTTCTCCCATTATTGCATTTATGTAATTAATTATTTTAGTGTGATTCAAATTACTTACATCGTTTAGTTTATTATATTAATTACATTAAGTTTAGTTTTTAAAATGTAGTTATATGTGATGTCTTAACTTAAAACTTAGCCCACAGTCACTACCAATGACTTACCTGCCTTAACTGTGACGTCAAACTGCGGGTTTTCTCTTGTTGATGCAGGTCTGTTGCTGCTTTTCTCCGCCGCATTTCGGGAGAAGTTAGGAAAAGCAAGCACCTCCTTCCCCCACGACATCAAACTCCTACACTTATGAAATTCCAGTTGTTCACTCAGAGCTCGATGCACTCAGTTCTGACTGCACGCACATTCCACAGTTTTTATACTGTTTGTGACTCAGATGTGTCAGCACTGCTCTGCTACTCTTTCAGGAACCAGTTTAATCTAGTTAGCCGAATAAGTACCTGCAGCAGCTCTCCAGCAGGTGTGCTTGGTTGATTTTCTCTGCTTAAGTCTGAAGAGATATAAAAATGTAAAGTTTAAATTTTAACTTTAACACTTCATCATACTTAAAGATTACTATCATTTAACACAAGAATTAAGATAGATTAACGTTAGAACTCACACACTTACCAATCTCCCACTTGTTCAAATTGTGCTGGGTGGCTGCAAGACACTCTGAGGGGGGAGGGTAATCAGCCAGAGGTCGTTGTCCATATCGGCTCCAACGACATAGGCAGAAAGAGGGATGGGGTCCTGCAAGCAGAATGGAGCTAGGAAAGAGATTAAAAAGCTGGAGCTACCGCTGCCACGTGCTAGCAAGTGCAGATATAGGAGGATAGAATAGACGAATGCATGGCTGGAGAGCTGTTGCAGGATGGAGGGCTTTAGATTCATGAGTAATTGGGGCCATTCCTGAGGTAGGTAGGACATGTGCAAGCCAAACGTGTTACACCTCAACAGAGCTGGGACTAATATTCTTGCGGGGAGATTAGCTAGTGCTGTTGGGTAGGGTTTAAACTAGCTTGGCAGGGGGTCAGCACCAGCATGAAGGAGTGGAGGGGAAGAATGGAGTGTATGGAAGAGAGAGTGAGTTGGATGGTACTGGAGGGGAAGGTAGTGCAAGAGGCGGAAGTAATACCATATTAGATAGGAGCAGACTAAGAAGGACTACGAAATATTCAAAAATAGGTTTAGAATGCATGTACATAAAAGCACAAATTGTGGTGATTAAGTTTCGTGAGCTACAAGCACAATCAGCCGTGTGGCAACATGATTTTGTGGCAAAAATGGAACCGTGGCTTAAAGACGGTGAGGACTGGACATTTAATATTCAAGGATACAAGAATTTCAGAAAAGATAGAGAAAGAAAAAAGAGAAGTGGGGTGGCAGCGCTGATTAAGGAAGACATTGCAGTGTTGGAAGATGAGGATGTTCTTGAGGGGACAAGGACAGAATTTATTTGGTTAGAGTTGAGGAGCAAAAATGGCATGATCACGCTACTAGGGTTATTCTATAGATCTCCAAATAGTGAGAGGGAGGAAGAGGAGCAAATCTGCAGGGAAATCGCAGGGTTATGCAAGAGCTAAAGAGTGGTGATATTGTGGAACTTTAATTACACAATTATCGATTGGGATAACGCTAGGGTAAAGGGAAATGATGGAGAGGAATTTCTGAAATGTGTTCAGGAGAATTTCCTTGACCAGTATGTTCCTGGCCCAACTAGGCATTGCTGGATCTGATGTTGGGGAATGAGGTGAGCCATTTCGACGAAGTGTCTGTGGGAGAACACTTGGTTATGAGTGATCATCATATCGTAAGCGTTGGATTATCAATGGAGAGGAGCAGGGAACAATCTTGGGTGCAACTTCTAAACTGAAATAGGGCTAATTTCAATGTAATGCGAAAGGTTCTAGCCAGGGTAAAATTGAACTACAGACTAACAGGGGAAACTGTAAAAGAACAATGAGTGGTCTTTAAGAAGATGTTCCAAGTAGAGCTAGGTATATTCCAACAAGATGGAAGGGTAAAGAGACCAAAGCAAGGGCTCCTTGTATGACGAGGGTGATAGAGAAAATGATGAAACAAACATAGAGTGTGTATGATGCATGTCAGGTGACTCTTTCAAGGGAGAACCAGACCAAATACAAAAAGTTGAGAGGGGATGTGAAGATGAAAATAAGATTGGCATGACAGGATATGAGAGTAGCATGGCGGTTAATGTAAAAGGCAGGCGAAACATCTTCTACCGGCATGTAAACAGTAAGCAGGTGGGAATAGTCGGGGTGGGGACTTTTAGAGCCAAAGAAGGTGATATATGCTTAGCGGCAGAGGGCAAGTCTAGAATAGTCAATGAGTACTTTGTGTCGGTCTTTACTAAGGAGGTGGATGCTGACAAAATATCGGTAGAAGTGGAAAATTTAGCAGCAATGGTCGGGGTAAAAATTGATAGACAGGAAGCACTAGAAAGGCTGGTATGCTTAGAGTGGATAAGTTGCCTGGCCCAGATGGCTTGCATCCCAGATTGCAAATGGAATTGCGGGGGATGAATAATGGATGGGCTTGCCATAATTTTCCAATCTTCCCTAGATGCGGGGGAGGTGGCTGAGAATTGGACAGTGACAAATGTGACAGCATTGTTCAAGAAAGAGTGTAAGACCATTCCCAGTAACTGCAGGCCGGTCATTTTAACATCAGTGGAGGTTAGAATTACGGAAACAATAATCAAGGAATAAGTTATGGGCACTTGGAGAGGTTTACGCTAATGCAAGAGAGCCAACACGGATTTGTAGTAGGCAGATCGTATTTGACTAATCTAATGGAATTTCCTGATGAAGTAATAGAGTGGATGATGAAGCGAATGCAATGGATGTTGTCTACATGGATTTTCAGAAGGCGTTTCGCAAAGTGTCACGTAGAAGGCTGGTTAACAACATTGAAACTCTTGGAATAGGTGGGTCAATGGCAGCGTGAATAAAGAATTGATAAAGGGAAATATACGAAGCTTGGGCGTGTTTGAAACAGTAAGGAGGATACCAATGGACTGCAACAGTAAGTAGAAATGCTAGTAGAATTGGCAGACAATGGCAGATGGAATTTAATACAGAGAAATGTGAGGTAACGCATTTTGGCAGAAGGAACATTTCGGGGCAATATATACTTAATGGCACAGATTTTAAGAGTGTGCAGGGACAGGGGGACATGGGAGTTAATGTGCATAGGTCACTGAAAGTGACAGGAAATACTGAGAGAGCGGTTTAAAAATCATATGTGATCTTGGGCTTCATAAATAGAGGTATTGAGTACAAAAGTGGATAAATTATGCTGAACTTTATAAAGCGCTGGTTAAGCCACAACTGGAGTATTGCATCCAGCTCTGCTCACCGCACATTAGGAAGGATGTGAAAGCCCTTGAGAGGGTGCAGAGGAGAATTACCAGGAGGGTTCTGGAGTTGGGGATCTTAGCTACAATGGCAGGTTGGAGAAGCTGGATTATTTTCATTAGAGCAAAGGAGGTTGAGGCGTGATTTGATAAACATGTACAAGATTATGACGGGTTTGCCTAGGCTAGAGGAGTGAAGACTGTTTCCACTATTTGATTGTGCAAGGACAAGGGGACACAGATTTAAGGGTTTGGCAAGAGATACAGGGGGATGTGAGGAACAATGTTTTTGCAGCGAGTTGTGATGACCAGGAACTCACTGCCACGGGAAGTGATGGAAGCGGAGATACTCAATGTTTTCAAGGGGGAACTGGATAGTCATTTGAGGAAAATCAAACTGCAGGGCACCGGGAATACAGCGGGGGAATGGGACTGTCTGGATTACTCTGCAGAGGGCCGGCACAGAATCGATGGGACAAATGGCCTCCTTCTGTGCCGTTATGATTCTATGATGCTAATTGTAAATGGCAATGGCAGAATCAACAACAGCTGCCATAGGAGACAGATAAAAATTGGGGCCAAGGTGATGCGCTATCAATAACTCAAAAAACTGAGATTAAGCGAGTAACTAACAGGCTTTTATTAACAAGAGAAAGAAGGTGTGCCTCGAGTGGTCGACCGGTCCAGAATACAGAGGGACTGTGGAGCAGTCACCTTTATACCTGGACTCGTGGGAGGAGTCAGCCGAGACATGTACAGGCATGTACACAGTGGAATACAAACAGTGGTTTACCACATTCACCCCTTGTTTAAAAATGAGTCCGGCGGGGTGAAGTGTATTAAAAGTTAGTGTATTGGAGTCTCTCCGGAGGTCTTGTCTGCCGCTGTGATCGACGTGGCGACGGCAGGGGTAGTGAAGCTTCCGGCGTCGAGTCCCGCGTAGGCTGTGGCACTGGTGTGTAGTCCTCGTAGGTGTCGGGCGGGTCGCGGGGCCCAGGCCTGCTGTCTGCTGGGGCTGGATATTGGATCATGGGGGGGGGTGGTAGTGGGTAGTGGGTTACTGCGGCCCCCGAGGGTGCAAGGTATCGTATGGAGACTGTGTCCTCCCGCCCATCCGGGTACGCAATATAAGCATACTGGGGGTTGGCGTGGAGGAGGTCGACCCTCTCGACCAGGGGGTCCGTTTTATGGGTCCTCAAGTGTCTCCTCAGTAGGACCGGCCCTGGTGACGTCAGCCATGGCGGTAGCGATGTCCCCGATGTGCACTTCCTTGGGAAGACAAACATTTTCTCATGAGGGGTGGCGTTAGTGGCAGTGCAGAGCAGTGACCGAATAGAGTGGAGTGCATCGGGGAGCACATCTTGCCAGCGGGAGGTCGGAAGGCCCCTAGCCTTTAAGGCTAGCAGGGCGGCCTTCCAAACTGTCGCATTCTCTCTTTACACATGTCCGTTCCCCCGGGGGTTGTAACTGGTGGTCCTGCTTGTGGCACTGCCCCTAGCGAGCAGGTACTGACGGAGTTCGTCGCTCATAAACGATGAACCCCGGTCGCTATGGATATAGCTGGGGAAACCGAACAGGGTGAAGAGGTCGTTCAGACATTTAATGACCGTGGCACTGGTCATGTCCGGGCAGGGGATGGCGAACGGGAAACGGGAGTGCTCATTAGTAATGTTGAGGAAGTACACATTGCGGTCGGAGGACGGGAGAGGCCCTTTAAAATCAATGCTCAGGCGCTCGAAGGGGCGAGTGGTTTTATCAGGTGAGCACTGTCTGGTCTATAAAAGTGCGGTTTGCACTCAGCACAGACTTGGCAGTTCCTGGTCATGGTCCTGACCTCCTCAATGGAGTAAGGCAGGTTGCGGGCCTTGATGAAGTGGAAGAAACTGATGACCCCCGGGTGGCAGAGGTCATTGTGTAGGGCCCGCAGTCTATCGATCTGCGTGCTGGCGCAGGTGCCACGCGATAGAGCATCCGGGGATTCATTGAGCTTCCCGGGCTGGTACAAGATCTCGTAATTGTAGGTGGAAAGTTCGATTCTCCACCTCAAGATCTTGTCGTTTTTGATTTTGCCCCTCTGCTTGTTGTTAAACATAAAAGCAACTGAACGCTGGTCAGTGAGCAGGGTAAATCGTTTTCCGGCCAGGTAGTGCCTCCAATGATGCACGGCCTCCAAAATAGCCTGGGCCTCCTTCTCAACAGCGGAGTGTCTGGTCTCCGGGCCCTGGAGGGTTCGTGAAAAGAAGGCCACGGGTCTCCCCGCCTGATTAAGGGTAGCGGCCAGGGCAAAGTCGGACACGTCGCTTTCCACCTGGAAGGGGATGGATTCGTCCACTGCATGCATGGTGGCTTTGGCAATGTCTTCCTTGATACGGTGGAAGGCTAAGCGGGCCTCTGCCGTCACGGGAAAGGAGGTGGACTTGATCAGCGGATGGGCCTTGTCTGCATAGTAGGGGACCCACTGGGCGTAATAGGAGAAAAACCCTAAGCACCTCTTCAGGGCCTTGAGGCAGTGGGGCAGTGGGAGTTCCATAAGGGGACGCATCCAGTCGGGGTCGGGACTGATGACTCCGTGTTCCACAACACAGCCAAGGATGGCGAGGTGGGTTGTGCGGAATATTCACTTCTCCTTGTTATACGTCAGGTGCAGGAGTTGGGCGGTGCGGAGTAATTTTTCGAGGTTTGCGTCATGGTCCTGCAAGTCATGGCTGCAGATGGTCAAATTGTCCAGATATGGGAAAGTGGCCTGCAATGCATTTTGTTTGACCATCCGGTCCATCTCCCTTTGGAAGACGGAGACCCCGTTGGTGACGCCAAAGGGAACCCTACAGAAGTGATAAAGGCGGCCGTTTGCCTCAAAGGCAGTATACTGGCGGTCCTCAGGGCGGATAGGGAGCTGGTGGTACACTGATTTCAGGTCAATGGTCGAGAAGACGCGGTACTGCGCGATCTGGTTGACCATATCAGCTATGCGGGGGAGTGGGTAAGCGTCCAGCAGGGTGTAGCGATTTATTGTCTGGCTGTAGTCGATGACCAGGCGCTGCTTCTCGCCGGTCTTAATGACCACAACCTGGGCTCGCCAGGGGCTGGTGCTGCCCTCAATAATCCCCTCCTTCAGCAGCCGCTCCACTTCGGTTTTAATGAAAACCATGTCCCCGGCACTGTATCGCCTGCTCTTTGTGGCGATCGGCTTACAGTCGGGGGCAAGGTTAGCAAACAGTGGGGGGGGGTGACTCTGAGTGTGGAGAGGTTGCACCTGGTGCACGGTGGGCAATTTTGAAGCTGCTGGCTGCGGACTGTGAGTGGGGGGAGGGGTACACCATACGCCATCGTAACACTTTTAAGGTGGTACTGAAAATCTAACCCCAGTAGAACGGCAGCGCAGAGGTGGGGCATTACCAGAAGTTCAAAATTATCGTACACAGTCCCGTCTACTATGAGTGTCACCAGGCAGTAGCCGCCATTGTCCGCCGACTGGGACTCGGAGGCCACAGAAATCCACTGGTGCGCAGGCAGGACTGGGAGAGAGCAACGCCGCACCGTGTCGGGGTGGATGATCTCTCCGTGCTCCCAGAGTCAAAAAGGCAGATTGTTTCATGACCATTTACCTTAATGTCCATTGTGGACCGGGCCAGTTCTGCGGTCTCGCTTGGTCCAGCGTAACGGAGGCCAGCGTAGGAGTCGGTGTGTCGCTGCGGGTATCAGATGAGGCGGTGTTGGGGGCCTGTTGTGTCCCGGCTGTCGTCCAAGATGGCGGCGTCCATGATCCCCATGTGGCTGGAGGCGTCCAAAATGGCTGCTGTTCCGGTGGTTCGCACATGGCTGGGGATGCCCAAGATGGCGGCCCGCACGGCCCAAATGTGGCGCTGCTTGGGTTCGGTGTGTCTTTGGCTCTGCAGACGCTGGCATAGTGTCCCTTCTTCCCGCAGTCCGAGCAGATCGCAGTTTTCGCCGGGCAGCGCGCTCTGTGGTGTTTGGCCTTGCCACCGAAGTAGCATTTCTGGCCTTGGGGCACTGCTGTCTGGCCTTGGGACACTGCTGCGGTAGTTGGGCCGTTGCTGGGATGTGGCTGGGGTGGCACGGCACTATGAGACTGTCCTACCATGTACCAGGCTGTCGTTCCCCGCGGCATCCACGGTGCAGAGGAGTAGGCATCCATGCCCCGGTAGGCTGCATCCAATGATAATGTGAGTTCAGAGGCCTTGTTCAGATTGAGCTCACTCTGCTCCAGCAGTCGCTGTCGGGTGTAATTGGACCTGTGGCCCGCTACAAAAGCGTCCTGGATAAGTTCCTCTGTGTACACGGCGGCCTTTACATCCTTACAACCACAGGCCCGGCCAAGCACAGAGAGTGCCTGAAGGTATTCCTCGGTCGATTCCTCAGGTTGTTGTTTACGACTCCCCAGGAGGTGCCTAGCGTACACCTCGTTCACTGGGCGCGTGTACTTGTCATTGAGGAGCTTGATGGCATCCACATACGAGGTCGCCTCCTGGATGACCGAGTACACTCGGTGGTTCACTTTGGAGGTCAGGACATCCAGTTTGTCCTCGTCCGATTTGACTGTTGCAGCGGAGGCGATCATCAATTTTTCAGAACACCTAAGCCAGTGAGTAAACTTGGTGGATGAGTCCGCCTCCCGATGACCTAAGTCCAGGCATGCTGGTGTGAGGATCTTCTCCATTATAAAAAATCTTGTTAACAAAATTGATGCGCTATCAATAACTCAAAAGACTGAGATTAAGCGAGTAACTAACAGGCTTTTATAACAAGAGAATGAAGGTGTGCCTCGAGTGGTCGACCGGTCCAGAATACAGAGGGACTGTGGAGCAGTCACCTCTATACCTGGACTCGTGGGAGGAGTCAGCCGAGACATGTACAGGCATGTACACAGTGGAATACAAACAGTGGTTTACCACACAAGGTAATGATCGGTAATTGTTTAACTGGATTTTGAGTCCAGAAGGCTGTTTAGTGTGTAATCAAAAGATGAGGTGCTGTTCGTCGAGCTTACCTTGAGCTTCGTTGGAGCAGTGTAGGAGGCCAAGGACAGAGAGTTCAGAGTGGGAGTGGAGTGTAGAATTAAAGAGACAGGTGACTGGAAGCTCGGCATCGCCCTTACGGGCTGGGCGGAGGTGTTCCGCAAAGTGGTCAACCAATCTGCGTTTGCTCTCCCCAACGTAGAGGAGACTGCATCGTGAGCAGCGAATACAGTATACTAAATAGCAAGAAGTGCATGTAAATCACTGTATCACCTGGAAGGAGGTTTGTGGCCCTGGAGAGTGGAAAAGAAGGAGGTAAAAGGACAGGGGTTGCATCGCTTGTGCTTTCATGGGATGTTGCCTAGATGAGGGGAAGGTGTGTTGGGGCTGATTGACGAGTTGACCAGGGGGGTGCACTTCGCTCTGAATGCAGTATGGCGACGTGAGGGGAAGATGTTTTCCCTTGTGGGATCACGCTGGAGGTGGTAGAAAATGTGGAGTATGATCCAATGTATGTGCAAGCTTGTGGGGTGAAAGGTTATGACAAGCAGATTCCGATCATGGTTCTGGGAGGGAGGGGAAGGTGTGGGAGCAGAAGTGCGGGAAATAGAAGGGATACGGTCGAGGGCCTTGCCAACCACGCTGGAGGGGAATCCTCAGTTTAGCAAAAAAGGGAGACATGTCAGAAGCTCTAAAATGGCAGGTGGCATCATCAGAGCAGATGCAGCGGAGATGGAGAAACTGGGACAAAGGAATAGTGTCCTTACAGGAAGCGCGATGTGAGGAAATGTAGTCCAGGTAGCTGTGGGAGTCAGTGGGCAAATCGTGAATGTTTGTCGAAAGACTATCACCAGTGATGGAGAAAGAGAAGTCGAGGATGGAAAGGGAAGATTCGCAGATGGACCATATGAAGGTGAGGGAAGGGTGGAAATTGGATGAAAAGTGAATGAAATGTTCTAGTCCAGGACGAGAGCAGGAAACGGCACTGCTATAGTCATCAATGTAATGGAAAAAGTGGTGAGGGAGGCGACCAGAGTAAGACTGGATCAAAGAATGTTCCAGATATCCCACGAAATATAGAGAGTAGATACAGATGACACTGCGTTCGACAATGTCCCTCTAAACAATCGCAGTTCAGGTACAGCACGAGTTACATACAGAGCAAATGTCCCGCTACACTCTCCCATCAAACTCCCAGGGCAGGTACACCATGGGTTAGATAGAGTAAAGCTCCTTCTACACTGTCCAATCAAACACTCCCAGGGTAGTTACAAAATGTTTTAGATAGAGAGTAAAACTCTCTCTACACTATCCCATCAAACACTCCCTGGGCGAGTGCAGCACGGGTTAGATGCAGAGTAAACTCCCTCTATACTGTCCCATCAAACAAGCCCAGGGCAGGTACAGCACCGGATTAGATGCAGAGAAAAACTCCCGCTACCCTGGCCCAGCAAACACTCCCAGGTCCGATACAGCACGGGGTTAGATACAGAGTAAAGCTTCATTTACAATGTCCCATCAAACAGCCCCAGGGCAGGTACAGCATGGTTTAGATACAGAGTAAACCTCCCTCTACACTGTCCCATCAAACACTCCCAGGGCAGATACAGCACGGGTTTAATAGAGAGTAAAGCTCCCTCTACACTGTCCCATCAAACACTCCCTGGACAGGTACACCATGGGTTAAATACAGTGTAAAGCTCCATCTACACTGTCCCATCAAACACTCCCAGGGCAGGTACAGCAAGGGTTAGATACAGAGTAAAGCTCCTTCGACACTGTCTCATCAAACACTCCCAGGGCAGGTACAGCACGGGGTTAGATACAGAGTAAAGCTCCCTCTACACTGTCCCATCAAACACTCCCTGGACAGGTACACCATGGGTTAGATACAGTGTAAAGCTCCATCTACACTGTCCCATCAAACACTCCCAGGGCAGGTACAGCACGGGTTAGATACAGAGTAAAGCTCCCTCGACATTGTCCCATCAAACAATCCCAGCGCAGGTACAGCACTGGTTAGATACAAAGTAAAGCTCCCTCTACACTGTCCCATCAAACACTCCCAGGGCAGGTACAGCACGGGTTAGATACAGAGTAAAGCTCCCTCTACATTGTCCCATCAAACAATCCCAGCGCAGGTACAGCACTGGTTAGATACAGAGTAAAGCTCCCTCTACACTGTCCCATCAAACACTCCCAGGGCAGGTACAGCACAGGTTAGATACAGAGTAAAGATCCCTCTACACTATCTCATCAAACACCCAGGGCAGGTAAAACGACGGGCTAGATACAGAGCAAAGCAAAGAGTTTACCATCTAGTGAGCTTACATCGTTATCTAACTGGATCAGAGAAGCAGCCTTACACCAACGCCAACCCCCACACCCCCACACGCCAAACTTCCAATGGAGAAACGGCAGTGCCCACGCCTCACCGTCGGATATTCCCTGTTCTTGCGATTCCCTGTATACCAGATTCCCGGAAGAGGCCAAGTCCTGGCACCGAGGATCCCAGGCAGGAAGAGGTCAGCCAACCCCCCAATCCCCAGGAGAAGCGGGAGAAGCGATAGCCTCCTGTCCGGGCTCCTGAACCTGAATCTCCCTCCAAACAATTGCCCGAGACACCTTGACGCCGACTGTACCTCGGCTCCTTCTCCAGGCCTGTCCAGGGTATCGGCCAATGGCGGCCACGCACTCCCACAATGCAGCTCTGCCTGCAAAAGCCCCCATGGACTGACCATTCCGCTGCACTACGGGAGACCCCATGGAGGCTCTGCCTGAGAGAAATTTCTAAGGAGCAGGACAGGTGTTAAGTCTGTGTGTTATAGTGAGAATTACTACACAGACCACAAGAGTAAATTTTAACAGGTCTTTACTAGTCGAAGGTCAGGGCGGAACTGCCCAATAAATCATTACACAGCACTTATATACCGGTGTGGTCACCACCGGTATTACAGTATACAGCAGCCAAGATAAAGTAGTGCAACCCTTAAAATAGTTCACTTAAAGGCGGAACGGTTACATACACTACAATCCTCCCTTTTTAGCTTAACCGTATATATTCCCCATTAAACATAACATCATAACATATATACACAACTTCATGTAAAAACAGTTCACAGATTCAGCCTCTGAGGAGGCCTCCTGACTCGGTCTGGATAACGCCTCGGTGGTGTAGTAGTTTTCGGTGGTGTAGTAGGTTCTCGTTGCTGGGGTGACTCATCTAATAGTAATTCACTGGACTTAACAGCTTGAACTTTCGTAACTTCAGAACCAGCATTGCTGACTTCTAAAGGCTCGAGTACCTTGGGAAGTTTTTCTACTTCCAGACTGATTTGGCTCAGTTCGGAGGGACCACTTGCGTGACCTGGTAGGGGTGATAATGGTTCAGATGAGTCATCATCTTCTGCTTCTTCTCTATTGTCTTCTATTTCCTCCATCACTTCAGCTTTTGCCTCTGCCACCAATTCCCTGAGTGGCTTATTACTGCTGACACTGCTCACAAAAGGGCGCTCTTTCTTCTTAGCTTTCAACTGATCGATGAATTTGACATATTCCCTTTCTTGCTCAGCTTTGATTCGTTTGGCCTCATCGCGCAGACGATTTGTGTGTTCCTGATCCATTTTCTCAATCAGCTGCTTCTGCTGTCTTCCCAGATTCTCCAACTCTGTGTCAAAGAACTTTTTCTTTGCATTCATCTCTTGCTCAAAACGGCGAATCATTTGTTCTAATTGCTGTTGTAGTTTGAAATTGAGTTGAGTTCGAGCCCGGTGTTCCTCTGAAATGTGCTTGTCTGTAGACTGGACAGACTCAGAATTCTCTGTCAAACTATGTCGTTGTTGTTCAGTGGAATTCTGTTCTGATACTTTGTTCTCTTCTGAAGCGTTTATGCACTCCTTCGTTTTTCCATCATTAGTCTGCAAGTCCATTTTAGACTTTCTTTTGCACATGGGCTGGTCTTACCATCATCAGTTCCAGAGTCTGAGCTGATTGTCTTCACCGAGTTCTCACTCTCTGCTTTGTCACTGTCACTGCTGCATATGCCCTCATCCAATATTCTGGACAATCGTTCAGGTTTGACATCTTTTTTCCGGAATCTACCGTTATTGCTTTTAGGGAGTGCCAGTCCATATTTATTTTCCTGATCCACTCCCGTCCCAGAAGTGGTGGACCTCCCTCAGGTAGTACATATATGTCCATTCTTTGGTGTTCTTTGCCCTTGTGTATCACCTTGACTTTTATCTTTCCGATGGGGTATACTCTTTGCCCCGTGTATGTCTGCAATACTATCTCCGTATCCCGTAGGGGAATATGTGTTAATAACCTTTTGTAATCTTGCTTATTCATGACCGTCAACGCCAATCCGGTGTCCAATTCCATCTTCACTTGGACTCCTGCTATCTGCAGTGTGACCCAGATAGTTTGTAGGTCAGCTTCCTTACTCACATTGTGAATTCTCAGACTACCCAGTTCCTTGCTGTTGGAGTCTGAATCCGAATTCTGTTCATCCAAACTCTTCTCAGCCACCTTATGTACCTTTCTGCACTTTTCCTGCAGTGACTTTTTGTTGCTGGTCTTCTTTCCTGACCGGCATACTTTAGCTATGTGACCAAGCTTGCCACATTTCGTTGTACACAAAGCAATTTGATCTACGCAGAGTACCGCTGCCTTCAGCTGCATTTCCACAGTGCCTCTCGCTGCGGCTTCGTGCGATGCTGCAATAGTGACAGCCTTATCAAGTGTAAGATCATTCTCTTCAAGTAGCCACTTTTCTGTTCCTCCTTTCGACAATCCACACACGAATTTGTCTCTCAGTGCCTCTGTCAGGCTTTCCCCAAACTGACAGTATTTCGCTAGCTTGCGCAGTTCAATTAAATACTCCGTGTTGCTTTCCTCTTTCAGTTATGTTCTCGCATAAAATTTAAATCGTTCCGCTAACATCAGCGGTGTGGGGTTCAAATGATTCTTCAGGACAGCAACAATATTAGCGAAAGTCTGATCCGCCGGTTTAGCTGGTGATAGAAGAAGCTTCAATAGCCCGTATGTCTTCGCACCCATTGAGTTTAGTAAGGTTAGTGCTTTATCTTCCTCGGATATTTTATTTGCCTTACAATAAATCTCTATGCGTTCTACATACGTGGCCCAATCTTCAACATCGGGATCGAAATCGTTGATGCTACCACGCTTAGGCATCCTCGCAATCTTCTTGAGAAACAAAAAGAAATTTTTCTTTAATTTTTTTTTTTTAAATGGCGGTTTCCCGGCCTGTCTTCTTCCCCCACCTACGAAAATGGCGGCTTCCCGCGTTTGCCTTTCTCCCCCGCTGGCTGTAATGGTGATTGCCGTATTGCTGTGTTCGTCCTCCCCAGCGGTTCTCAAATCATGCCTCCCAGCCCCTCTTGCAGTCCGGTCCTTTCCCCCGGCTGCGGCTGAGTTCTCTGCGGTTTTTTTTATTTTTTTTTATTTTCTCCCGCGCCTTACGCTGTCCCGGTCGCTGCACCTCGCAGCCTCGGTAGCTGCCCAGCCTTTTTCACCGGTCGCGGTCGAGCTCTCTCTCGACGCTGTTGCATCTCCCAGCCCGCTTGCAGCCCGGTCTTTTACACCGGCTGCGTTTGCATTCACCGTGGCTCCCGTGCCTTACGCTGCCCCAGTCTCAGCGCCTCAGGCCTCGACATCTGTCCGGCTCTTTTCCCCGGCCGTGGTCGAGGTCTCCACCCTTATATCCTCCGTTTTTCCCTCCCCTACTTCTCAGCCAACGTGGCCGGCTTGCTGCTCGTCGCTGATCGGCTTACCCACCATCATGATAGAAGGGATGATAACTGCCTGTTGCTGATGGAAGGCTTCGTGTCAGGATTCGTCCTTGCTCTTCAGACCCGAGTCTTTTCTCAGCAGGATGATGAGGGCGGATGCCTCTTCTCGACGCCCGCTAAACTGCCTTGGACATCTCTCTGCCGCAGGGTAAGAGCCCATCCTCGTCGCCACTGTTAAGTCTGTGTGTTATAGTGAGAATTACTACACAGACCACAAGAGTTAATTTTAACAGGTCTTTACTAGTCGAAGGTCAGGGCGGAACTGCCCAATAAATCATTACACAGCACTTATATACCGGTGTGGTCACCACCGGTATTACAGTATACAGCAGCCAAGATAAAGTAGTGCAACCCTTAAAATAGCTCTCTTAAAGGCGGAACGGTTACATACACTACAACAGGCATCTCCCTCCGGAACCCGTTACATAGATGGGCCTCCCGCTCAGTGTAATTTCTAACGTGCAGGGCAGGCACATCCCTGGGGAACCCGTTACATAGATTGGCCTCCTGCTCGCCGTAATTTCTAATGTGCAGTGCAGGCATTATCCTGGGGAAGCCATTACATAGATTGTAGTCCCGCTCACTGAAATTTCTAATGTGCAGGACAGGCATCTCCCTGTGGAACCCCTTACAGAGATTGGCCTCCCGCTCACTGAACTTTCTAATGTGCAGGGCAGGCATCTCTCTGGGGAAATCTTTACATATATTGGCCTCCCACTCACTGAAATTTCTAAAGTGCAGGGCAGGCATCACCCTGGGGAACCCGTTATATAAATTTATCTCCCGCTCACTGACATTTCTACTGTGTAGGACAGGCATCTCACTGGGGAACCCCTTACATAGATTGGGCTCCCGCTCACGGAAGTTTCTAATGTGCAGTGCAGGCATCTCACTGGGGAATCCGTTACATAGATTGGCCTCCCGCTCACTGAAATTTCTCATTTGCACTACAGGCATCTCCCTGGTGAACCCCTTACATAGATTGTCCTCCCGCACACTGAAATTTCTGCTGTGCACGACAGGCATCTCCCTGGGGAACTCCTTACAGAGATTGGACTCCCGCTCACTGGAAGTTCTAAAGTGCAGGACAGGCATCGCCCTGGGGAACCTGTTACATTGAATGATCTCCCGCTCGCTGAAATTTCGAATGTGAAGGACAGGCATCTCACTGGGGAACCCGTTATATGGATTGTACCCCCGGTCACTCAAACGTCTTGTGTACAGGGATGGCATCTCACTCGGGAACCCCTTACATGGATTGGCATCCCGCTCACTGAAGTTTCTAATGTCAGTACAGGCATCTCCCTGGGGATCCGTTTACATATACTGCACTCCTGCTCACTGAAATTTCTAATGTGCAGTGCAGGCATCTCCCTGGGGAACCCGTTACATAGATTGTCCTCCTGCTCACAGAAATTTCTAATGTGCAGGTCAGGCATCTCCCTGGGGAAGTCCCTTACAAAGATTGGACTCCGGCTCTCTGAAATTTCGAATGTGCAAGACAGGCATTTCGTTGGGGTACCCCTTACATAGATTGCATCCCGCTCACTGAAATGTCTAATGTTCAGGGCAGGCACATCCCTGGGGAACCCGTTACATAGTTTCCCCTCCCGCTCACTGAAATTTCTAATGTGCAGGGCAGGCATCTCCCTGGGGAGCACCTTACATAGATTGTTCTCCCGCTCACTGAAATTTCTACTGTGCAGGACAGGCATCTCCCTGGGGAACCCATTACATAAATTGGCGTCCTGCTCAATGAAATTTCTAATGTGCAGGACAGGCATCTCCCTGGGAACCCGTTACATTGATTGGCCTCCTGCTCACTGCATATTCCAATGTGCCGTGCCGGCATCTCCCTGCGGAACCCCTTGCACAGATTTCACTGGCGCTCACTGAAATTTATAATGTACGGTGCAAGCATCTCCCGGGGGAACCCGTTACACTGTTTGGCCTCCGGCTCACTGAAATTTCTAATCTGCAGGACTGGCATCTCCCTGGGGAACCCCTTACACAGATTGGCCTCACGCTCACTGCAAATTCTAATATTCAGTACAGGCATCACCTTGGGGAACCCGTTACATATATTGGCCTCCCACTGACTGAAATTATAATGTGCAAGACATGCATCTCCCTGGGGAACCCATTACATAGACTGGCCGCCCGCTCACAGAAATTTCTAATTTGTGCAGGTGAGGCATCTCCCTGGGGAACCCGTTACAGAGATTGGCCTCCCGTTCACTGAAATTTGTAAAGTGCAGGAAAGGCATCACCCTGGCGAACCCGTTACACTGATTGGCCTCACGCTCACTGAAATATCTAATCTGCAGGACAGGCATCTCCCTGGGGAACCCGTTACATTTATTGGCCTCCTGCTCACTGCAATTTCCAATGTGCCATGCCGGCATCTCCCTGCGGAAACCCTTACACAGATTTGCCTCACGCTCACTGAAATTTATAATGTACAGTGCAGGCATCTTCCGGGGGAACCCGTTACACTGATTGGACTCACGCTCACTGAAATTTCAAATGTGCAGGAGAGACATCTCCCTGGAGAACCAGTTACAGAGATTGGGCTCGCACTCACTGAAATTTCTTAAGTACAGTGCAGGCAACTCCCTGGTGAACCGCTTACACATGTTGGCCTCTCTCTCACTGAAAATTCTAACGTGCAGGGCAGGCATCTCCCTGGGGAACCCATTAAACAGATTGGCCTCCCGCTCAATCAAATTACTAATGTGCACGAAAGGCATCTCCCTGGGGATCGCGTTACATCGATTGGGCTCTCGCTCACTGAAAGTTCGAATGTGAAGGACAGGCATGTCCCTGGGGAACGCGTTAATTGAAATTTCTAATGTGCAGGGCATTCATCAACAGGGGGATCCCGTTACATAGATTGGCCCCCCGCTCAATGATCTTTCTAATATGCAGTGCCGGCATTACCCTGGGGAACCCGTTGTATAAATTGCCCTCCCGCAAAATATCATTTCTAATTTGCAGGGCTGGCATCTCCTTGGGGATCCCATTACAGAGATTGGCCTCCCGCTAACTGAAATTACTAATGAGCAGGAGAGGCAGTTCCCTGGGGAAGCCGTTACATTGATTGGCCTCCAGCTCACTGAATATTCTAATGTGCAGGAGGGGCATCTCCCTGGGGACCCGTTACATAGATTGGCCTCCTGCTCACTGAAAATTCTAATGTGCAGGACAGGCATTTCCCTGGGGAAGCCGTTACATTAATTGGCCTCCTGCTGACTGCAATTTCGAATGGGGCGTGCCGGCATCTCCCTGCGGATCCCCTTACACAAATGAGCCTGACGCACACTGAAATTTATAATGTACAGTTCAAGCACATCCCGGGGGAACCCGTTACACTGATTGAACTCACGCTCACTCAAAATTCTAACGTGCAGGGTAGGCATCTCCCTGGGGAACCCGTTACACAGATTGGCCTTCCGCTCGCTGAAATTACTGATATGCACGAAAAGCATTTCCCTGGCTAACCCGTTACATTGATTGGCCTTCCGCTCGCTGAAATTATAATGTGCAGCACCGGAATCTCCCTGGGGAATCCATTACATAGACTGGCCTCCTCCTCATTGAAATTTCTAATGTGCAGGAGAGGCATCTCCCTGGGGATCCCGTTACATAGATTGGCCTTCCACTCACTGAAATTTTTAATGTGCAAAACCTGCATCTCCCTGGGGAACCCGTTACATTGATTGGACTCCCGGTCACTGAATGATCTAATGTGCAGGACAGACATCACCCTGGGGATCCTGTTACATAGACTGTGCTTCCACTCACTGACATTTCTTAAGGAAAGTGCAGGCAACTCGCTGGGGAACCCCTTACACAGGTTGGCCTCCCGCTCATTGGAAATTCTAACGTGCAGGGCAGGCATCTCCCTGGGGAACCCATTACACAGAATGGCCTCCCGCTCTCTGAAATTTCTAATGTGCACGAAAGGCATCTCCCTGGGTAACCGGTTACATTGATTGGCCTCCCGCTCGCTGAAATTATAATGTGCAGGGCAGGCATCTCCCTGGGGAACCCATTACGTAGACTGCCCTCCCGCTCAGTGATATTTTTAATGTGCAGGAGAGGCATCTATCTGGTGCACCCGTTACAGAGTTTGGACTCCTGCTCACTGAAATTGCTCATGTTTAGTGCAGGCATCTCCCAAGGGATCCCGTTACATAGATTGGACACTCGCTCACTGAAATTTCTAATGTGCAGGACAGGCATATCCCTGGGGAACCCGTTACATAGATTGGCCTCGTTCCCATTGAAATTTCTAATGTGCAGGCCAGGCATCTCCCTCTGGGATACCGTTACATAGACTGGCCTCCCGCTCACTGAAATATCTAATGTTCAGGACAGGCATCACACGGGAGAGCCCCTTACACAGATTGCCCTCGCGCTCACTGATATTTCTAATGTGCAGTGCTGGCATCACCCTGGGGAACCCATTACATTGATTGGCCTCCTGCTCACTGCAATTTGCAAAGTGCCATGCCGGCATGTCCCTGCGGATCCCCTTACAAATGTTAGCCTCATGCTCACTGAAATTTATAATGTACAGTACAAGCATCTCCCAGGGGAACCCGTTACACTATTTGGACTCACGCTTACTGAAGATTCTAATGTGCAGGAGAGACATCTCCCTGGGGAAAAAGTTACATAGATTGGGCTCCCACTCACTGAAATTTATTAAGTATAGTGCAGGCAACAGCCTGGGGAACCCCTTACACAGGTTGGCCTCCTGCTCACTGAAAATTCTAACCTGCATGGCAGGCATTTCCCTGGGGAACCCATTATGCACGTTGGAATCCCGCTCAGTGATATTTTTAATGTGCAGGAGAGGCATCTCACTGGGGCACCCGTTACATAGTTTGGCATCCTGCTCACTGAACTTTATCATGTATAGTGCAGGCATCTCCCTGGGGATCCCGTTACATAGTTTGGACTCTCGCTCACAGAAATTTTTAATGTGCAGGACATGCAACTGCCTGGGGAACCCGTTATATTGAATGGACTCCCGATCACTGAATGATCTAATGTGCAGGACAGGCATCTCCCTGGGGAACCTGTTACATATATTGGCCTCCTGCTCACTGACATTTCTAATGTGCAGGACACGCATCACCCTGGTGAACACGTTATATAAATTGGCCTACCGCTTACTGAAATTTCTAATGTGCAGGGCTGGCATCTCCTTGGGTATCCCGTTACATAGATTGGCCTCCCACTCACTGAAATTTCTAAAGTGCAGGAGAGGCAACTCCCTGGGGAACCCCTTACACAGATTGGCCTCCCGCTCACTGACATTTCTAATGTGCAGGACAGGCATTTCCCTGGGGCACTCGTTACATAGATTGGCCCCCCGCTCACTGAAATTTCTAATGTGCATGGCAGGCATCACTCTGGGGAACACCTACATTGATTGGCCTCCCGCTCACTTTAATTTCTAATCTGCATCAGAGGCTTCTCCCTGGGGAACCCGTTACACAGATTGGCCTCCCGCTCACTGATTTTCTAATGTGTAGGACAGGCAACTCCCTGGGGGACCACTTACATAGTTTGGCCTCCCGCTCACTGAAATTTCTAATGTGCAGGACATGCATCTCCCTGGGGAACTCGTTACATTGATTGGACACGCGGTCACTGATTGTTCTAATGTGCAGGGCAGGCATCCCCCTGGGGAACCCGTTACACAGATTGGCCTTCCGCTCACTGATTTTCTAATGTGCAGGGCAGGCATCTCCCTGGGGATCCCGTTACATAGATTGGCCTTCCGCTCACTGATTTTCTAATGTGCAGGGCAGGCATCTCCCTGGGGATCCCGTTACATAGATTGGCCTTCCGCTCACTGAAATTTTTAATGCGCAGAACATGCATCTCCCTGGGGAACCTGTTACATTGATTGGACTCCCGGTCACTGAATGATCTAATGTGCAGGACAGGCTTCACCATGGGGAAGCTGTTACATAGATTGGGCTCACGCTCACTGAAATTTCTTAATAAAAGTGCAGGCAACCCGCTTTGTGATATTTTTAATGTGCAGGAGAGGCATCTCCCTGGGGAACCCGTTACATAGATTGGCCTCCCGCTCACTGAAATTTCTAATGTGCAATGACGGCATCTCCCTGCAGAACCCCTTACACAGATTGCCATTCCATTCATTGCAAATTCTAATGTGCAGGACAAGCATCTCCCTGGGAATAACGTTATATAGATTGGCCTCCCGCTCACTGAAATTATTCATGTGCAGGACAGGCATCTCCCTGGGGAAACCGTTGCGTAGATTGGCCACCCGCTCATTTAAATTTCTAATGTGCAGGACAGGCATCTCCCTGGGAAGCCCCTTATATAGATTGTCCTCCCGCTCACTGAAATTTCTAATGTGTAGTGCCGGTATCACCCTGGGGAACCCGTTACATAAATTGACGTCCCGCTCACTGAAATTTCTAATGTGCAGGACAGGCATCACCCTGGGGAACCCGTTACACTGATTGGCCTCCTGCTCACTGCAATTTACAATGTGCCATGCAGCATCTCCCTGCGGAACCCCTTACACAGATTAGCCTCACGCTCACTGAAATTTATAATGTAGAGTGCAAGCATTTCCCGGGGGAACCCGTTACACTGATTGTACTCACTCTCACTGAAATTACTAATGTGCAGGAGAGCCATCTCCCTGGGGAACCAGTTACATAGATTGGGCTCGCACTCACTGCAATTTCATAAGTATAATGCAGGCAGCTCCCTGGGGAACCCCTTACAAAGGTTGCCCTCCCGCTCACTGAAAATTCTAACGTGCAGGGCAGGCATCTCCCTGGGGAACCCATTACATAGACTGGCTTCCAGATCAGTGATATCATTAATGTGCAGGAGAGGCATCTCACTGGGGCACCCGTTACACATTTTGGTCTCCTGCTCACTGAAATTTCTCATGTATAGTGCAGGCATCTCCCTGGAGATCCCGTTACATAGATTGGACTCTCGCTCACAGAAATTTCTAATGTGCTGGACAGGCATCTCCCTGGGGAACCACTTACATAGATTGACCTCCCGCTTACTGAAATTTCTTCAGTATAGTGCAGGCATCTCCGTGGGGAACCCGTTCAAATATTTTGGTCTCCTGCTCACTGAAATGTCTAAAGTGCAGGGCGGGCATCTCCCTGGGGATCCCGTTACATAGATTGGACTCTCGCTCACTGAAATTTCTAATGTGCAGGACAGGCATCTCCCTGGGGAACCACTTACATAGATTGACCTCCTGCTTACTGAAATTTCTTCAGTATAGTGCAGGCATCTCCGTGGGGAACCCGTTACATAGCTTGGTCTCCTGCTCACTGAAATGTCTAAAGTGCAGGGCAGGCATCTCCCTGGGGAGCACCTTACACAGATTCGCCTCCCGCTCACTGATATTTCTAATGGGCAGGACAGGCATCTCCCTGGGGTAAGCATTACACAAATTGTCCTACCGCTCACTGAAATTTCTAATGTGCAGGATAGGCATTTCCCTGGGGAACCCGTTACATAAATTGTTCTCCCACTCACTGAAATTTCTAAAGTGCAGGACAGGCATCTCCCTGGGTAACCCGTTACATAGATTGGCCTCCCGCTCTCTGAAATTTTTAATGTGCAGGGCAGGCCTGTCCCTGGGGAACCCGTTACATAGATTGGCCAACCGCTCACTGAAATTTCTAAGGTGCAGGGCAGGCATCTCCCTGGGGAACCCTGACATTGATTGGCCTGCCACTCACTGAAATTTCTAATGTGCAGGAGAAGCATCTTCCGGGGGAACCCCTTACATAGATTTGCCTCTCGCTCTCTGATATTTCTAATGTGCAGGGCAGGCATCTCCCTGGCGAATCCGTTACATAGATTGGCCAACCACTCACTGAAATTTCTAATGTGCAGGACAGGCATCTCCCTGGGGAACACTTTATATAGATTGGCCTCCCGCTCTCTGAAATTTCGAATGTGCAGTGCTGGTCTGTCCCTGGGGAACCACTTATATAGATTGGCCTCCCGCTCACTGAAATTTCTAATGTACTGGACCGGCACCTCACTGGGGAAGCCATTACATAGCTTGGCCTCCCTCTCACTGAAATTTCTAATGTGCAGGACAGGCAACTCCCTGGCGAACCCGTTACATAGATTGGCCTCATGCTCACTGAAATTTCTAAATTGCTGGAAAGTCATCTCCCTGGGTAACCCGTTGCATAGATTTTCCTCCCGCTCAAGGAAATTTCTAACATGCAGGACAGGCATATCCCTGGGGAACCAGTTACATAGATTGTCCTCCCGCTCACTGAAATTTCTAAAGTATGGAGCTGGCATATCCCTGGGGAATCCCGGTCACTGAATGTACTAATGTGCAGGACGGGCATCTCCCTGGGGAACCCCTTAGATAGATTGTCCTCCCGCTCACTGAAATTTGTAATGTGCAGGACAGGCATCTCCCTGGGGAACCCCTTACATAAATTGGTCTCCCGATCAGTGAATTTCTAAAGTGCAGGGCAGGCATCTCCCTGGGGAACACTTACATAGATTGTCTACGCTCTCTGAAATTTCTAATGCGCAGGACAGGCATCTCCCTGGGGAACCCATTACATAGGTTGTTCTCTCGGTCACTGAAATTTCTAAAGTATGGAGCTGGCATATCCCTGGGGAACCCGTTACATACATTTGCCTCCCGCTCACTGGAATTTCTAATGTGCAGGGCAGGCAACTTCCGGGGGAAGCCGTTACATAGATTGGCCTCCTGCTCACTGAAATTTCTAATGTGCAGGGCAGCCATCTCCCTGGGGAAACCGTTACACTGATTGGCCTCCTCCTCATTGAAATTTCTAAAGTGCAGGTCAGGCATCTCCCTGGGGATCCCGTTACATAGATTGGCCTCCCGCTGACTGAAATTTCTGATGTGCAGGACATGCCTCTCCCTGGGTAACCCGTTACATTCATTGGACTCCCGGTCACTGAATGTACTAATGTGCAGGACAGGCATCTCCCTGGGGAACCCCTTACATAGATTGTCCTCCCGCTCACTGAAATTTGTAACGTACAGGACAGGCATCTCCCTGGGGAACCACTTACATAGATAGGCCTCCCGATCAGTGAATTTCTAAAGTGCAGGGCAGGCATCTCCCTGGGGAATCCGTTGCATCGATTGGCCTCCCGCTCACTGTAATTTCTAATGTGCAGGACAGTCAACTCGCTGGGGAACCCGTTGCATAGATTGGCCTCACCATCACTGCAATTCGAATGTGCAGTACAGGCATCACCCTGGGGAACCCATTAAATTGATTGTCCTCCTGCTCACTGAAATTTCCAATGTGCAGTTCCGGCATCTCCCTGCAGAACCCCTTACACAGATTGCCCTCCCATTCACTGCAAATTCTAATGTGCAGGACAGGCATCTCCCTGGGGAACCCGTTACAAAGATTTGCCTCCCGCCCACTGAAATTTCTAATGTGCAGGACAGGCATCTCCCTGGGGAACCCGTTACAAAGATTTGCCTCCCGCCCACTGTAATTTCTAATGTGCAGGACTGGCAACTCCCTGGGGAACCCATTGCATAGATTGGCCACCCGCTCACTTAAATTTCTAATGTGCAGGACAGGCATCTCCCTGGGGAAACCGTTACACTGATTGGCCTCCCGCTCACTGATATATCTAATGTTCAGGACACGCATCACCCTGGAGAGCCCCTTACAGAGATTGCCCTCGTGCTCACTGAAATTTCTAATGTGAAGGGCCGGCATCTCCTTGGGAATCCCGTTATATAGATTGGCCTCCCGCTCACTGAAATTTCTAATGTGCAGGAGAGGCATCTCCCTGGGGATTTCGTTACAGAGATTGGCCTCCAGCTCACTGAAATTTCTAAAGTGCAGGACAGGCATCACCCTGGGAAGCCCCTTATATACATTGTCCTCCCGCTCACTGAAATTTGTTCTGTGTAGTGCCCCTATCACTCTGGGGAACCCGTTACATAAATTGGCGTCCCTCTCACTGAAATTTCTAATGTGCAGGACAGGCATCTCCCTAGGGAACCCGTTACATTGATTGGCCTCCTGCTCACTGCAATTTCCAATGTACCATGCCGGCATCTGCCTGCAGAATCCCTTGCACAGATTAGCCTCACGCTCACTGAAATTGAAAATGTACAGTGCAAGCATTTCACGGGGGAACCCGTTACACTGATTGGACTCACTCTCAGTGAAATTTCTGATGTGCAGGAGAGACATCTCCCTGGGGAGCCAGTTACATAGATTGGGCTCCCACTCACTGAAATTTCATAAGTATAGTGCAGGCAACTCCCTGGGGAACCCCTTACAAAGGTTGGCCTCCCGCTCACTGAAAATTCTAACGTGCAGGGCAGGCATCTCCTTGGGGAACCCATTACGCAGATTGGCCTCCTGCTAAGTGAAATTACCAAATGTGCACGAAAGGCATCTCGCTGTGTAACCCGTTAAATTGATTGGTAGCCCGCTCGCTGAAATTATAATGTGCAGGACGGGCATTTCCCTGGGGAAGCCATTACATAGACAGGCCTCCAGCTCAGTGATATTTTTAACGTGCAGGAGAGCCATCTAACTGGGACACCCGTCACATAGTTTAAGCTCCTGCTCAGTTAAAATTCTAATGTGTAGGAGATGCATCTCCCTGGGGAATCCGTTACATTGATTGGACTCCCACTCACGGAAATTTCGAATGTTTAGTTCAAACATCTCCCTGGGGAACCCGTTGAATAGTTTGTCCTCCCGCTCACTGTAATTTCTAATGTGCAGAACAGGCAACTCCCTGGGGAACCCATTACATAGATTGCACTCCTGCTCACTGAAATTTCTAATGTTCAGGGCAGGCATCTCGCTGGAGAACCCCTTACGCAGATTGGCCTCCCACTCACTGAAATTTCTGATGTAAAGGATAGGCATCTCCCTGGCGAACCCGTTACATAGATTGGCCTCCTGCTTACTGAAATTTCTATTGTGCAGGGACAGCATCTCCCTGGGGAAACCCTTACATAGATTGGCCTCCCGCTCACTGAAATTTGTAATGTGTAGTGCATGCATCTCCCTGGAGAACCCTTTAAATATATTGGTCTCCCACTCACTGAAATTTCTAATGTGCAGGAGAGGCATCGCACTGGGGAACCCCTTAAATAGATTGGCCACTCGGCCACTGAAATTTCTGATGTACAGTACAGGCATCTGCCTGGCGAAACCGTTACATAAATTGGTCTCCCGTTCCCTGGAAGTTCTGAAGTGCAGGTCAGGCAACTCCCTGGGGAACCCGATACATAGATTGGCTTCCCGCTTACTGAAATTTCTAATGTGCAGGTCCGGCATCTCCCTTGGGAACCCTTACACAGATTGGCCTACCGCTCACTGAACTTTTGTAATGTGTAGTGCATGCATCTCCCTGGGGAACCCTTTAAATATATTGGCCTCCCGCTCACTGAAATGTCTAACGTGCAGGGCAGGCTTCTCCCTGGGGAACCCGTTACATATATTGGCCTCCCACTCACTGACATTTCGAATGCGCTGGAAAGGCATCTCCCTGTGGAGCCCGTTACATAGACTAGCCTCCCACTCACAGAAATTTCTAATGTGCAGGACAGGCAACACCCTGGGTAACCACTTACAAAGATTAGCCTACCGCTCACTGAAATTTCTAATGTGCAGGGCAGGCATCTCCCTGGGGAACCCTTTACATAGATTGGCCTCCAGCTCACTGAAATTTCAATTGTGCAGGACAGGCATCTCCCTGGGAATCTGTTTCATAGATTGGCCTCCCGCTCACTGAATTTTCTAATGTGCAGTGCAGGCATCTCCCTGGGGAACCCGTTACATAGATTGGCCTCCCGCTTACTGAAATTTCTATGATGCACAACAGGCATCTCCCTGGATAACCCGTTACATAGATTGGCCTCCTGCTCTCTTAAAATTCTAATGTACAGTGCAGGCATCTCCCACGGGAACCCGCTGCATAGGTTGGCTTCCCTGTCACTTAAATTTCTAATGTGCAGGACAGGCATCTACCTGGGGAATACGTTACATAGATTGGCCTCATGCTCACTGATATTCCAAATGTGAAGTACAGCATCTCCCTGGGAATCCGTTACATAGATTGGCCTCCCGCTCACTGAAATTTCTAATGTGCTGTTCAGGCATCTCCCTGTGGAGCCCGTTACATAGACTAGCCTCCCACTCACAGAAATATCTAATGTGCATGACCGGCAACTCCCTGGGGAACCCCTTACATAGATTGGCCTCCCGCTTACTGAAATTTCTATGATGCATGACAGGCATCTCCCTGGGTAACCCGTAACATAGATTGGCCTCCCACTCTCTGAAAATTCTAATGCTCAGTGAAGACATCTCCCTGGGGACCCCACTCCATAGATTGGCCTCCCTGTCACGGAAATTTCTAATGTGCAGGACAGGCATCTCCCTGGGAGCCGGTTACATAAATTGGCCTCCTGCTCACTGTAATTTTTAATATGCAGGGCAGGCATCACCCTGGGGAACCCCTTATATACATTGGCCTCCCACTCACAGACATTTCTAATGTGCAGTGCAGGCATCTCCCTGGGGAACCCGTTACATAGATTGGCCTCCCATTCACTGAAACTTCTAATGTGCAGGGCAGGCATCTCACTGGGGAACCCGTTACATAGATTGGCCACCCGGTCAAATAAATTTCTAACTTGCAGGGCCGGCATCACGCTGGGGAACCCCCGTTACATAGGTTCGCCTCCCACTCACTGAAATTTCTAATGAGCAGGACAGGCATTTCCATGGGGAACCCTTGACATAGTTTGTCCTCCCGCTCACTGAAATTTCAGATGTGCAGGGCAGGTTTCACCCTGGGGATCCCCTTACATAGACTGGCCTCCCGCTCACTGATATTTCTAATGTGCAGGGCAAGCATCTCCCAGGGGAACCCGTTACATAGATTGGTCTCCCGCTCACTGAAATTTATAATGTGCAGGACGGGCATCTCCCTGGGGACTGCATTACATAGATTGGCCTCCCTAGGGAACCCGTTACGCAGATTGGCCTCCCGATCTCTGTAATTTATAATGTGCAGGACAGGCATTACACTGGGGAACCCGTTATATAGATTGACCTCCCGCTTGCTGTTCTTTCTAATGTGCAGGGCAGGCTTCTCCGGGGGAAACCGTTACATGGATTGTTCTCCCGCTCACTGAAATTTCTAATGTGAAGGGCAGGCATCACACTGGGGAACCCGATAAAAAGATTGGCCTCCCACTCATTGAAATGTCAAATGAGCAGAGCAGGCACCTCTCTGGGAACAGGTTGCACAGATTGGCCACCCGCTCACAGAGATTTCTATTGTGCCGGGCAGGCATCACCCTGGGGAACCCCTTAAATTAATTGTCCTCCCGCTCTTTGAAATTATTAATGTACAGAGCAGGCACAACCCTGTGAACACGTTGCACAATTTGGCCTCCCGCTCACTGAAATTTCTCATACGCAGGGCAGGCATCTCCCTGGGGAACCCGTTACAATGATTGGCCTCCCCCTCTCTGAATTTCTAATGTGCAGGACAGGCATCTCCCTGGGCAACCCGTTACTTAAATTGGCCTCCATCTCACTGAAATTTCTAATGTACATGGCACACATCTCGCTGGGAACACGTAACACAGATTGGCCTCCCGCTCACTGAAATTTCTAATGCAGAGGACAGGCATCTCCCTGGTGAACCCGTTATACAGATTGGCCTCCCGCTCTCTGAATTTTCTAATGTGCAGAACAGGCATCACCCTGGGTAACCGTTACCTAGAATGGCCTCCCGCTCACTGAAAATTCTCATGTACAGGGAAGGCATTTCCATGGAGAACACGTAACATAGTTTGGACGCCCGCTCACTGAAATATCTACTGTGAAGGACAGGCATCTCCCTGGGGATCCTGTTACATACATTGGCCAACCGCGCACTGAAAGTTCCAATGTGCATGAGAGGCATCTCCCTGGGCAACCCCTTACATAGATTGGCCTCCCGCACACTGAAATTTCTACTGTGCGGGGCTGGCATCTCCATGGGGAACCCGTTACACAGAATGGCCTCCCGGTCACTGATATTTCTAATGTGCAGGGCAGGCATCTCCCTGGTCAATCCGTTACATAGATTGGCCTCCCGCTCGCTGAAATTTGTAATGTGCAGCGCAGCGACCACCGAGGGGAAGCCGTTGCATAGATTGGTCCCCGCTCACTGAAATTTCTAATGTGCAGGTCGGGCACCTCCCTGGGGAACTCCTTACAGAGATTGGCCACCCGCTCACTAAAATTTTTAATGTGCAGGACAGGCATCTCCGCTGGGAACCCGTTACATCGTCTAATGTTCGCAAATTTCGGCAGTCCACGAGGATAATTTGTTTAAAGAAAATGGTTGGAATGTACTTAAAAAACCCAGGACATCAAAGTTGGCTGCACCAGCCTCGTGGCAAAAGAGAAAGACAGCCTGTCTGATTATCTCCCATCACTGGCTGACAAAGGATTGAAAAAAATACCAGCCTCTGAGTACTTGAAACTGTCAATCAGCTGCGGTTTAGGAAGTTTTCAATATGGAACAAAGGACTTTGTTTACAAGCCCTCAACAGTGTTGACTCAAGGTCTTAACCACTTGAAGCTGTCAATCAATTGCAGTTGGGCGGTAACCACAGGAAAAATGATTGTTTACACGATCACTTGAGTACTGTTTACCGAACACTTAAGGTTTGTTTGCCCAGCACTTGAGTAATCAGTGGGACATTTCAAACTGGTCAGCTCCATTCACAGACCAGTCAAATGAATAGGAAACGCATTCAAAGTCATTACAGCCAATGGGGACAGATTGATCACTTTTGTAACCCAAATACATTCAGATTTGGGCACGAAGATAAGGGCTCCCAAATGGGGTATACAGATAGCCCCTCAGGAAGCCAATCTCTCTCTCTCTACCGCCTCGCATCTGGAGCCCTGTCTTCAAGGGGACCGTTACAGCCCGCCCAAAGAAGTGGAATACCAGGAGTTACTTTTGAATTACAGGGGTATCTCTACTTTGGGTGGTGAAAAATCCAAGGCAGACCGCAGGGGCACGGAGCAGGCGTTTACTGGTGAGCATAAACTTTCTGGCCCATTATAAGGCAACCTAGAATAGTATAAAGGTGGGAACTTAAGGGGAATTTTGTAAAATGGTCATTTTAATCAATTTTCCCTCGATGTGTCCATCTTCTTTTCTCCTCCCCGTTAAAGTAAAAGTGTGCTGTAATTCATAATTATTTTCACTCTATTGCAATGCATTCTTTTTTTCAATAAAACATTAGTTTTCTTTGCACCCATCCACTGGTCTCGTTTTGTCTATATCACTACTGAAATAAGTCCGGTGGTCGGAAATAAAGAGGAAGCGATTCGAAACCGCATGGTGCTGGAACAGCTCAGACATATGCCTGACTGGCCAGACACAAACAGCAAAACCAACCCCTACAAATTGGCAAATGCGGCACGACCGTCTGCGACTGTATGCAATGTAGCAGACGGTGTTCTGGGTCTGGAGAGAGCAACAGTTATTGGTTTGCATTTTATCACAACTTTGGTTTTGTGGTTAGGTACCCGCAAGCTTAGGGAAGTTAAAGCAGACAGTTGGGAAAAGGGAATGGAGATTGATGAATACCAGGCCAAATAGAGAGCCTGGTCGTCCAGTTTAGTGAGGACAAAAGCCAAATGAGGTACGAGTTAGAGTACCTGAAGTGCCTCGTTACAGAGGCCAAGACTAATGAGATGAGGGTGGGGGAGGATAAAGCCCGCCTCATACAAGAAGTAAGAGAGCAGGAGGAAAAGGTTAGGGATTTAAAGGCAGCGTATAAGCTGGCCTGCGACCAAGGGTTTGAGGAAGCAGATCATGGCCACTGTAGGGAAGAGATAGAAAGCTTGAATATGGCTTTAAAGTGGGCAAAGGGGATGATATGTCATATCAGCCCGAAGATAGACCAGTTGGACTGATCCGGCAACCCAAATAGAACTGGCCACAGGCAACACCCAGAACAAAGTTGGTTAGGGAATCAGAGGTCCCACGACCACCACCCATAGCTCTGCGCTTTCAGGAGCTCTGGCACCGAGCGGGTGGAGGATGAGGTGCTAGACGAAGCACAGCAGGCCCTGCTAGGTAGGCCGGGACCAGGACCAGTGTAACGCCTCTGCCAACGGAGGTACGGTCCGCCCATTGATGACAAAGATCCAGGGGACATCCAGAATCAGTTTGTGGTGCCGTATGGCACTCAACAGCTCAGGGCCATGGTTAGCCACATCCCCACGCTCACTAAAATGGAGACCCCTCTCTGCATTTCAGGGAGATAGAACAAGCAGCTTTTGCAGTGACTGTGATGATGCAGAGCAAGCTAAAATGCTGCTGTTTTCCCTGGGAGGTGGTCTCCTCCAGGCCCTATCTGGCGAGTGCTAAGGTGGGCAGAAGGAATATGAGGATCTGAGGAATGAGATACTGGAGGCCATGGGACTCAACGATGGTAGTCCGTTTGCCCGGGTAGAAAGAGCGGTGCAGCTCCCAGGGGAGTCCCCGTAGGCGTTCTCAGACAGGCTGTGGCCAGTCTACTGGCGTGCATGACCGGGAATTCCAGGGTGGGCATCACTGAAACCATTCCAATTGACTCACTGGCTCCAATGTCTTATGACAAACAGCCTATCCCAGATCCAAGCCCAGCTCGCAGCTTGGTTTGACCCCCGAAACCCCCAGATCACTGAAGAAGCGGTGACCGCAGGCTCACAGTAGCTTTTAGAAAAATGAGGTGTCTCGAGACGCCCCAACCCAAGGGAAAAGACCATGAGGTTAAACCTGGAGGCCAGAGTAGGAACGAAAGGCACCAGGAGGGGAACCGTCCCTCCCAGGCTAAGTTAAATTATTATGTGTGCGGGAAGGACGGCCACTGGCGCAAGGATTGTAGAAATCCTTGGAAGGAAAACAAGGGAAAGAATCCCACAGACCCAGTCCAAAAGGAAGAGACAGGAATTCCCCCCTCCTCGGTCGAGTCACTATTGGAGGCAATGCGGTTTCTTCTGACTGGCCAGGGGAGAGTAGCAGCCAGCACCGGTGCTTTGTCCCCGTCTGCCCCATCCAACTTCCAGCAATGACTAGAGCCAGAGCAGCCTGTCGACCTGTGTCCCTGCGAAAATGCTGAGGGCAGCAGGCATTATGTTAACCTGGGGGTGAAGACGGTGCAGGGGAGATATTCGGTGAAACTGGAGCTTCCAGCACGGTGGTCCATTCGGAAGAACTGACCAATTCACCTCGGTCTAGCAAGGCCCCATTTAGCTTAATGGGACCCACAGGGCACAAGCAGTCTGGGGAAAGGTCAAAACCTTTCGTCATAGTTTAGGATCCCTCCACACCACATGGGAGGGTAACCAACATATTGACTAGGTGGCCAAGCAGGGGGACATGGAAGGAGAGTTCTGGGACCCCTGTAGAGCAGGCCCGGTAGCAGCAATCCGGGACAAGGGAGGCACACAGGGGATAGCTTTGGCCCCGGACCAAAAGCTTGTCCAAGCCCAAGATTCTGCCTTTAAGGCTGCCCTCGTAAGGAGAAAGAATTCAGAACAGGGTTACTGAAAGGCTGCTAGTTATATTGAACAGTGTAAATTGTTTAAGGGAAACAGGCAGCTGGGATTGGACCTGAGATTAGAAACCCGCAGCCTGCAGCGAGTCCACGCTCACAGGCTGCGCAGGCAGGTGCTGTGGCTTGTGTTAGGGGAGGAGCCATTCCGCCCACTGTTCCCGACACACCCCCTCTCTTATGGGACTCCGGGGAGGAGCCTGAACCAGGTTTTAAACTGAAGGGGAAGACTCTCAGCCACCGGCAGCCAGTGGCGAGGGATTGCACATCCCCAACCCAGGTTTGTGAAGGGAGTGACCTGAGGGAGAAGGTCCCCAGCCAGCAAGGACAGTGACCCGAGCTAAGCATCTGGTCGCCAGGGTAGCCCCACCAGCGACACTCCCTAGGAGGTCTCTTCGGGTACCCCAGCCCAGGAAAATATGGTCACCAGCTTTCCAGTTTAAAAGGGCAGCCTCCCGATTCAGGGAGAGGCCATAGACAGAGGTCCCCAACCAGCAGCCATAAGCTGCGAGGGACATAAAGTTGAGATCAGTGCAGCCATGCCGCAAGGAGCAGCCTGCAACAGTCCTAACAGGGATTAGGCTGGCCGCCTGGAGACGGGCGGTGCTTATATATAGCTTTGTTCAAGCAATGTGTATAGAGGATTAAGTTAGAGTGTGTTAATTTTAATTTCATTTTGCAATCCGGTAGTTTAAGTATTAAAGTATAAGTTTTAAGTATGGAACCGTTCCAGAGAGTTGTCTATGTGAGCCGATCTCGCGGGACCTGATCACATTCCCCGAGCCAGGGGACCTGGCTAGATGCTATTGTTTTGTCTTTTTCAGAGTTTCGAAAGGTGCGGAGGACCATCGGCTCTTTGGATGCTCGGGGAAGGGAGCACTCCTAGCCCACGAAGCGTGGGGTCTGCAGGAGGTAGATGCCCACGAGGGGAGCTGGCCACGATCTCTGGCATCCAAGTCAATCCAGTATTCTAGTGAGACCGGCTTCACGTATGGGGAGGCCTCCCTCCAGTGCCCGAGGATACGAATCGGCACGTCAAGAAAAGATGTTTCAGAAACTCTGTAAATTTCGCTTTTCGGAAGTCAATAAGACCAATTTGTACCGAATCATGAGTAATAGCAGATTTGTTTGAATTTTTAGCAGATATGTTTTGGCTTGGTGTTAATCTCATTAAAGATGCTGTATCATGTTAAATCTATGTCACAAGTGGTGAAGGGGCATTGAACACCCTCCATGCTTGAATTATTGTAAGTAATCAGTGATGCAGGGGTATTGGACCTCCTCCATCCTTGAATTATTGTAACTAATCATGTTTTTCTATCGATAGATGCCTACCGTTTACTGCGATTCTCTCTGGGTAAGGGGGATGGAGGTGTCGGGGTGATCAGAGATAGATATAGATAAGTATAGGAAGGTTGTTTGTGGTGGTCAGAAATTCTTGCTCACGTTTAAACAGGATACTGCAAGTAAGTTTTTGTATCCAAGGGGGACCGGTAAGCTTCGCAATATTTCGGCAGCCCCCGAAGATTATTTGTTTAAAGAAAATCTGGTTGGAATGTACCTTAAAAATCCAGGGCATCAAAGATGGCTGTCAGGCCTCGTGGCAAAGGAGAAAGCCTGCCATTACTGTCTGACAAGATTATTGAAAATAATAACAGCCTGTGTGAATATGTTGAAGTACTTGAAACTGTCAATCAACTGCGTTTTCGAAAGTTTTCAATACGAAACAAAGGACTTTGTTTACACGAGCTCACTACAGTGTTGAGCTCTCTACAAGTACTTAAAGCTGTCAGTCAATTGCAGTTGGACTGCAACCACAAGACAATTGATTGTTTACACTTGTTCTCAAGCACTGTTGACTGTACAATTAAGGATTTGTTTGTCCAGCACTCGAGAAATCAACGTGACATTTTAAAACTGGTCAGCTCCATTCAAACCTGTTAAACGAATGGGAAACGCATTCAAACCCATTCCACTCAATGGGGACAGATTGGTCCCTTTTGTGCAGCCCCGATGCATCCAGATTTGGGCGCAAAGATAAGGGCTTCCAATGGGGTATAATAATAGACCCTCAGGAAGCCATTCTCTCTATCTACCACCTCGCCTCTGGCGCCCTGCATTCAGGAGGACTGTCATAGCCCGCCCAAAGAAGTGGATTAGCAGCAGATACTTTTGAATTACTGGGGTATCTACTTCAGGCAGTGAAGAATCCAAGGCAGACCGCTAGGGCACGGAGCAGGCGTTTACTGGTGAGCATAAAACTTTCTGGCCCATTACAAGGCAAACTAGATAGGTATAAAGTGTGGGAGTTAAGGGGAATTTTGTTAACTTGTCATTTTAGTCAATTTTCTCTCGATGTGTCCTTTTTCTATCCTCCCCTTTAAGTAAAAGTGTGCAAGTGTGCTGTATTCATAATCATTTTCACTGTATAGCAATTTATTTTTCATTTTCAATAAACTTTGGTCTTCTTTGCACCCAACCACGTGTCTCGTTTTAACTATATCACTACTGAATAATTCCGGCAGTCAGAACCAGAAAGGGAAGCGATTCGAAACTGCACGGGGCCTGAAGCAGCTCAGATACGCCTGACTGGCCAGAAATAAACCCCAGGGACAAAAGCCACCCTCGCCTCCCCTTTCTACAATAGGGAGAGAAGAGATTTTTAGACATAGATAGGGAATGAGAGAGGTTGACAGAAATGGAGGAGAGATAAATGGAGATAGAGAGAGGAGGGATTACTGGAAAGGGAGAGGGAGTCGGTGACAGAGAGAGAGGGGAGTTAGATTGAGATAGAGACAGGAGAGATTATTTCATATAGATAGGTGGAGAGAGATGGTGACAGAGATAGAGGAGAGATAGATAGAGACACAGAGAGGAGAGGTGTTATTTATTCGTTTATGGGATGTGGGCTCCACTGGCAAGGCCAGCATATATTGCCAGTCCCTAATATCCCTTGAGAAGGTGGTGCTGAGCTGCCTTCTTGAACTGCTGCGATCTGTGTGGTGAAGGTACTCCCACAGTGCGGATAGGGGCAGAGTTCCAGGATTTTGACTCAACAGCATTTAAGTATCGGCGATATACTTCTAAGTCAGGATGGTGTGTGACTTACAGTGGACTTCACTATATAGATAGGGTGAGTAGTGTGACAGAGAGAGAGGAGAGAGAGATGGAGATAGAATGAGGAGAGTTTATAAGATATTGAAAGGCAGAGAGTGTGACAGAGTTTGAGGAGAGTTACATGGAGATAGACGGAGGAGAAATTATTAATTATAGATGTGGAGTGAAGGAGACAGAGATGGAGGAGAGATGGAATGGAGATAAGGAGAACTAAGATTATTAGATGTAGATAGGTTGAGAGAGAGGATGACAGTGATGTAGCTGATATAGTTTGTGGTAGAGAGAGAAGCGATTATGAAATATAGTTAAGGGAATGAGCTGGTGTCAGAGATAGATTAGAGACAGATGGTAAAGAGAGAAGAGAGATTTATATGTCGACAGGGAGAGAGAGAGGGTGACAGGGATAGAGGAGAAATAGATTGAGATAGGAAGAGGATAGGTTATTAGATATTGATAGGGAGAGAGAGTGGGTGACAGAGAATGAGTCGAGAGAGCTGGAAATGGAGGGAGGAGAAATTATTAGTTATAGATCGAAAGAGAGAGTGTGACAGAGATATTGGAGAGATGGATTGAGGTAGAGCAACGTAAGACTATTAGATAAAGACTGTTAGGGAGAGATGGTGACAGAGATAGAGGAGAGTTAGATGGAGAAAGGGAGAGGAGAAAAATTAGATATAGATAGGGAGAGAGAGAGAAAGAGACACAGATAGAGGAGTGATAGATGGAGACAGAGAGTGGGGCGATTATTAGATATTGATAGAGCGAGAGAGAGGGTTACAGAGATGGATGACAGATAGTTGGATACAGAGAGAGGAGAGATTATTAGATGTAGTCTGGGAGAGAGCGGGTGACAGAGATAGATAGATGGAGATAGACTGTGGAGATATTATCTATATATATAAACGGATACATCTGTCTGTCTGTCTGTCTGTCTGTCTGTCTCTCTGTCCTTCAGTGTGCATCTGTCCAGCTATACACTCGAAAGTTATAGAGCGTACCTAAGCGTGCGTTACAGCAAAATCAAGCTTACCATTCCAAAACGGTCGTAAGCGTATTTACGTTTCGGCCGGACAAAAATTGCGCCCGCGGTATCCAAAAAACGTTCAAAATTCCGCTCATTAGAATCTCATTATCTGCTCATTAGCAATAGAGTGAGGTCGAAGTCGACCAATCGTATGCCGGTTTCCTGGTGCGTGCGGGCGGGCCCTCCTACAGTCGAGTGACGAGACGATTGACCAAACCTACGCTTTGGTGACCTGATGGTCGACCAATCGGTGCGTGTGTGCGCGGGTCTTATCGTTCTGAACCAAATTGAGTAGCCGCCATCTTCCTTCCATTCTTTTTCCCGCTTTATGCATCTTTCTTTTCAAATATACATTTCCAGCAACAAAAAAAAGTTGCTTTTAAAACACAAATTGATTTTAAAAAAGTTAATTAATTTATACATCTTTTCTCTAAACTCTATAATTTTCCTACATTTCACCGTTTTTGTAGGTTTCGAAGCCTCAGCCTTTCCTCCGCACCCATGCCCGACCTAGGCACCTCCCGGCCACAGTCAACAAGCGGCCCCCGATCACCGCCATCTTTGTGAAGGCAAGAGGGGCGGGCCTCAGCCGAGCATTGCTACCTCCGCCAACTTAATAAAGGTGGGTGGGGCAGGAGTCAGCGCGCGCGACTTGAGTCCGGCCCGGTCGCACGTGGTAGGTTGCGCGGCGGCATCTCTCTCTCTGCTCTTGAAGCAGCCTCAGGTGGGGCTCGGGAGATCGGGGGGGCGCTCGGGAGACCGGCTGGGTGGGCGGGCCTCGGGAGATCGGGGGGCTGGCCACGGGTGATCGGGGGGTGGGTCTTGGGAGATCGGAGGCGGGCCTCGGGAGATCGTGGGGGCGGGCCTCGGGAGATTGGGTGGGTGGCGGGCATCGGGGAGATCGGGGGGGTGCGGCCCTCAGGAGATCGTGGGAGGGCGGGGCCTCGGGAGATCGGGGGGGGTCCTCGGGAGATCGGGGGGGCGGGCATCGGGGGGGGGCTCGGGTTATCGGGAGGCGGGGGCTCGGGATGATGGAGCACTCCCCTCCCCCCTTCTCCCCCCTCCCCCCTCCTCCTTCTTCCCCCCCTCCCCGTCTTCCCCCCTCCCCCCTCCCACTTCTCCCCCCTCCCCCCTCCCCCCCTCATCCCCGTCCCCCCTTCTACCCCCCTCCCCCTTCAACCCCCCTCCCCCTTCTACCCCCTCCTGCCTCCCCCCTTCTACCCCACTCCCACTTCTAGCCCCTCCCCCTTCTTCCCCCTTCCCCTTCTTCCCCCTCCCCCTTCTTCCCCCTTCCCCCTTCCCCTTCTTCCCCCTTCACCCTTCCCCTTCTTCCCCCTTCCCCACCCTTCTTCTGCCACTTCCCCTCCCCTTCCCCTTCCCCCCTTCCCGCCCTACCCATCCCCCTCCCCCTCCCGCTCCCCCATTCCCCTCCCTCTTCTTCCCCCTTCCCCTTCTTCCCCCTTCCCCCTTCCCCCTCCCCCTTCTTCCCCCTTCAACCCTCCCCCTTCTTCCCCCTTCCCCCTCCCGCTTCTTCCGCTTCCCCCTCCCCTTTCTTCCCCCTTCCCCCCTCCCCTTCTCACCTCCCCCTTCTTCCCCCTTCCCCTCCCCCTTCTTCCCCCCTCCCCCTTCTTCCCCCTCCCCTTCTTCCCCCTCCCCCTTATTCCCCCCACCCCTTCCTCCCCCCTCCCCCTTCCTTCCCCCTCCCCCTTCTTCCCCCTCACCCTTTCCTCCCCCCTCCTTTCCTCCCCCGCCTCCTCCTTCCCCCCTTCCCCCCAGTCGCTCTCTCTCTTCTCCCCAGTCGCTCTCTCTCTTCCCCCCCAGTCGCTCTCTCTCTTCCCCCCCGTCGCTCTCTCTCTTCCTCCCCAGTCGCTCTCTCTCTTCCCCCTCAGTCACTCCCTCTCTTCCCCCCCAGTCTTTCTCTCTCTTCCCCCCCAGTCGCACTCTCTCTTCCAACAACAACATGCCCTCGAAAAAGCTTCGGCACCGCCGGGCACTCCAGCTAGTCTATATATATAAATAAAAGGATACATCTGTCTGTCTGTCTGTTTGCTTGTCCTTCGGTGTGTGTCTGTCCGGCTATGCACTCTAAAGTTATAGAGCATATCTACACGTGCATTGCATCAAAAGAAAGCTTACGAATCCAAAACGGTCGTAAGCATATTTACGTTTCGGCCGGACAAAAATTGCGCCCGCGGTATACAAAAAACTTTCAAAATTCCGCTCATTAGCATCTCATTATCCGCTCATTAGCAATAGAGTGACGTCGAGGTCGACCAATCGTATGCTGGGTTCCTGGCATGTGCAGGCGTGCCCTCCTACACTCGAGTGATGGGACGATTGACCAATCCTACGCTTCGGTGACCTGACGGTCGACAATCGGTGCGTGTGTGGGCGGGCCTTATTTTTGTGAACCGAGGTGAGTCGCCGCCATCTTGATTCCAAACTTTCATTTATTTTTCCCGCTTTTAGCATGTTTCTTTTCAAATCTACATTTCCAGCAAAAAAAAGTTGCTTTTAAAACACAATTTTTTTTTGAAAAAAGTAAATTAATTTGTAAATCTTTTCTGTAACCTCTATAATTCTGCTACCTTGCACCGTTTTTCCAGGCCCGGGGCCTAGGCTTCTCCAACTGCCAGCAGTGCAACTCTAGACCCAGGCTCCTGGCCTAGACAGAGACAAACAGTGGCAGAGGGGAGAGGGTGTGCTGCCTCTGCTCCATTCCGGGGTCAGTAGGTGGGAAAGCTTCATAAGCAACTGGGGTAGGTCACAAGCCCCGAATAATAATCTGAAGATCCTGTGCTTGCAGCTGAGGAAATTTCTTCTGCTGACAGCTCCAGGTTAACGGCAGCCATCTTTGTCAAGGAGGGCAAAATGTTTCAGTGCGACGCCATTTTGATTCAGTGTGTAACATAGTGCATGCACGGCCATCTTAGTACAGGAACATAGAGTGGGTGGGGCTTCTGTGCTCCAAATTGGGTCCTGGTGACCGAGACAGACAATCGGCATAGTGGGCGGGGCCTAATCTTTCCATTGTTTGTGATACAGCACACTGACTGATGAGGACCCCTTTTTTAATAAAAAGATTGGTGAGGTTGTAAAGTGTATGTTATAGAAAGATTTACCAAAAATGTTTCATAACTACAGGAAACTTTGTGCTATCCGGAGGTGAGCTATCCTGCTATCTGGAGCCACCGCCAAAAATCAGCAGCCGGATTTTATTCTTTGTGTTTGTTTCTTTTGCTTTGTTTGAACAGTCAAGCTTGGCAAGGTCTGTAGCTATAGCAACAGCTTTAGCTACAGAGCTTGTAGGCCACACCTGAGTTTTTACAAGCTGTTGCTAAGCAACCGTGTCTGTTGACAAATACGGAGATAAGAATCTCCATATCTCTCAACATTGGCCCAGAAATTCGAGTCGGGGACTTGCCGCGCGTGTAAGCCCCCGATCTGCACTTACCCGACGCGCCGGCCGTTGAGCTTCAGGGACGCCTGGAATTGCTGCTTTAAAATGTTGACTCCCAGGCAGCATCTGATGTCACGCCGCCCAGGAGTGCAGCCAGCGCGAAACCTGTAGCGCATTGTGCAACTGAGACACGCCCCTTGCAGTCTCAGTTTAACAGGACACGCCCCCAATGTTTCTGCCAAGCTGCTAAGCATTTTTACATGCAAAGCAGCAGTTTAAATAGGTTTTTGGAAGTTTTTTGAAGCTTTTGGTTACTTTTATAAACTTTTAAAAACGTTTAAATTATTTTGAAGAATCTGAAGTAGTTTTAAACAGAATTAAAGCAATTTAAAGACCTAAAAGAATTTTTTTAATTCCATTTATTTATTTAGCAATGTTGTCGTCATACGTGTCTTCACACTGTTCCCTTTGGGGAACTGTATGAAGTGGTGGAAGGATTTATGGTCATGATTAATGCTCATTCTGTGACCGTAACCATCTTTGAACCAGCCATTAGGGCGGTTCGTCCGATGGCGGGAGGGTTTTACCGGCTCCCACAAGCTATACAAGGAGGGGGGGCCATCCACACCCACGGACGCAAATAGCCCACTGGATGTCAACCCAGAATTTAGAGCCAGAGCTCCGACTCCACTTGCCGGGACTGTCTGGAGCGGGGTTTGAAATCCTAGACCTAATCTAGGCCCAGCGGTGGGGATCCTACCGCTATGCCAAAGGCCCAATCCGATTAATAACGTGAAATGGCTGGAATGAGCACAATTCACGGCATTAAAAGAACTCACAATTGAACTGATGATGACCTCAGCAATCTCCTCAAGGAGGAGGAGGCGCAGCGCCTGCTTATCATTGGTAATGAGAAGTCAAAGGCGCCGCAAAAAGGGCAGATGATAGCTTGGTCTTTCAAGTGGCAGCATAGGGCTCCAGTCACGGGGAGGGAAAAGGCGCAGGAAACGTATGGGTGTAACCTTTTGTGTGGAGTGGGCCTTTTGCGTAGCAGTGAGCATCCCCACCGCTGGGCCAGAAGGAGTAGGGTTTCGAACCCCACTCCAGACAGTCCCGGCAAGTGGAGTCGGAGCTCCAACTATAAATTCTGGGTGGACATCCA
Organism: Somniosus microcephalus; assembly: GCF_052327205.1. Taxonomy (NCBI): domain Eukaryota; kingdom Metazoa; phylum Chordata; class Chondrichthyes; order Squaliformes; family Somniosidae; genus Somniosus; species Somniosus microcephalus. The sequence continues at coordinate 32,790,504 of NW_028225184.1, forward strand.
GCGGGATACTTGTGTCCGTGGGTGTGGGTGCCCCCCCCCTCAGATGGGTTGTGGGAGCCCGTAAAACCCTCACGCCATAGGACTAACCACCCTAATGGCTGGTTCAAAGATGGTTACGGTCACGGAATGAGCGTTAATCACGGCCATAAATCCTTCCACCACTTCATAATGTTCCCAAAAGGGAACAGTGTGAGGATACGTACGACGATGACCTCTTGCGCAATGCACCTCCTTGGACCCTCAGTCGCAGATGCGAGGGGGCAAATCGTGCAATTGTTAAGTTTTTCTGTTTATTGACATGTAAAATGTTGGCCCAGTAATTCCCTTCCAAATGCGCGAGTACGGTCGGGGTACTTACGCGTCTGGCCGGAGGAAATGCCAGTTTTCAGCATGCACAGCGCATGCGGGGAAAACCGGCATTTCCTGTCCTCTGAACGAAGTGGTTCAGAGGCAGAACGCGTGCGCAGTAAAATTCGCCGCTTTCATTCATGCTTTCAGTGAGGTCAAGTCCTTACAACTTACACATGAAAAAAGCATGGGTACAGTTGCTCCAGACGCTGCGGAGGAAGATATTTCTTATCATGGAGCTTCTGAAAGTATGTATGTCTGTATATATTCCTTTGCGTGTTATGTATATCTTCCTTTACTTATGTGTATGAATGTATTATTTAATTATGACTTTCAGAGAAAGTAACTTATTGAAAAATCATAATTAAAAACATACATTCATACACATAAGTAAAGGAATATAAAACATATATACATATACATAAAGGAATATATGCGGACATACATACATAATTACTTATTACTGATGAAAAGTTTCTTTCTTAAAATTGCTGCAAATGTTACATGACTCATTTTAGAACACTCATTTTCACATTCAATTCAGACAGCCACAATTGCTCCTTCTAACTACCGTTCTGAAAACTCGTTTAAAAAAAAAATTTAAACTTTAAAACTTACTTAAAATTTCTTAAAATAACTTCCCTCCCTTTCCCAAACAAAAATATTGCCTTTCAGAAGCTCCACGATAAAATATATCTTCCTCCGCAGCCTTGGAACAACTTTACACATGCTTTCATCAAGTGTAACTTGTAAGGACTTACCCTCACTGAATCCATGAATGAAATCGACAAAGTTCACTGCGCTAGCACTGCCTGTGCAGTCGCACGCGCTGTGCCTATGAACCCCTTCGTTCTGAGGACTGGAAATGCCGGCGTTCCCCGCATGCGCTGTGCATGCTGAACGCCGGCATTTCCAACGGCCAGATGCGTGAGTACCCAGACCGTACTCACGCATTTGGTCACGAATTTCTGTCCCATTAACTCTGGAGAGTATGGCAGTTTTGAGGCAAGGCAGCAGCTCGGTCCCGTGGGTGCTGGATAGCACAAAGTTTCCTGTGCATTAAGTTTATCTCCCCCCTCCCTTTCCAACCTCCAACTCCCTCCCCCCAACTCCCACCCACCCCACACCCCCTTCCCCCCACCCCTCCTCCACACCCCACCACACTCCCCCCCACACCACTTTCCCCCCCACAACACCACCCCTCTCCCACACCCAGAGCCCCTTCTCCCCCTTCCCCCCACCCCCCTCCCACCCCCTTCCCCCCTCCACCCCACATCCCCTTCCCCCCTCACCACCCCCTTCACCCCCACCCCCCCACCCCCCTCCTACCACCTTCCCCCCTTCGCCCCACACCCCCTTCCCACCCACGCCCCCCACACACTTCCCCCACAACCCCTCCACACCCCCCAACCACTTTGCCCCACATCCCCTTCCCCCCACAACCCCCACCCCCCTCCACCCCCACAACCCCTTCCACCCATTCCCCCCACATCACCCACCCCCGTCCCAACCCCCTTCCCCCGTTTCACCCCCCTTCCCACCCCCCCATCCCCCACTCCCCACATCCCCCAGTCGCTCTCTCATCTTCCCCCCCAGTCGCTCTCTCTCTTCCGCTCTGTCGCTCTAACTCTTCCACCAGTCGCTCTCTCTCTTCCCCCCAGTCGCTCTCTCTCTCTTCCCCCAGTCCCTCACTCTTTTCCCCCAGTCGCTCTCTCTCTGCCCCCAGTCACTCTCTCTCTTCCCCCCAGTCGCTCTATCTCTCTCTTCCCCCAGTCGCCCTTTCTCTTGCCGCCCCAGTCGCTCTCTCTCTTCCCCCCCAGTCGCTCTCACGACTTCCCCCCCAGTCGCTCTCTCTCTTCCCTCTTAATCGCTCTCTCTCTTCCCCCCCAGTCACTCTCTCTCTTCCCCCCAGTCGCTCTCTCTCTTCCACCCCAGTCGCTCTCTCTCTTCCCCCCCAGTTGCTCTTTCTCTTCCACCCCAGTCGCTCTCTCTCTTCCCCCCCAGTCGCTTTCACTCTTTCCCCCCCAGTCGCTCTCTCTCTTCCCAAAGTCGCTCTCTCTCGCTCTTCCCCCCCCAGTGGCTCTGTCTCTTCCCCCCAGTCTCTCTCTCTTCCCCCCAGATGCTCTCTCTCTTTCCCCCCAGTCGCTCTCTCTCTTCCCCACCAGTCGCTCTCTCTCTTCCCCCCAGTCGCTCTCTCTCTTCCCCCCAGTCGTTCTCTCTCTTCCCCCCAGTCGCTCCCTCTCTTCCCCCCCATTCGCTCTCTCTCTTCCCCCCCAGTCGCTCTCTCTCTTTCCCCCCAGTCGCTCTCTCTCTACCCCCAGTCGCTCTCTCTCTTCCCCCCCAGTCGCTCTCTCTTCCCCCCCAGTTGCTCTATTTCTTCCCACCAGTCGCTCTCTCTCTTCACCCCCAGTCTTTCTCTCTCTTCCCCCCAGTCACTCTCTTTCCCCCCAGTCGCTCTCTCTCTTCCCATCAGTCGCTCTCTCTCTTCCCCCCAGTCGCTCTCTCTCTTCCCCAGTCGCTCTCTCTCTTCCCCCCGTCGCTCTCTCTCTTCCCCCAGTCGCTCGCTCTCTTCCCCCAGTCGCTCTCTCTCTTCTCCCCAGTCACTCTCTCTCTTGCCCCCAGTAGCTCACTCTCTACCCCCCTATTCGCTCGCACTCTTCCCCCCCATCGCTCTCTCTCTTCCCCCCCAGTCGCTCTCTTCCCTTCCCCCCTAGTCGCTCTCTCTCTTCCCCCAGTCGCTCTCTCTCTTCCCCCCAGTCGCTCTCTCTCTTCCCCCCAGTCGGTCTCTCTCTTCCCCCCCAGTCGCTCCCGCTCTTCCCCCCATTTGCTCTCTCTCTTCCCCCCCAGTCGCTCTCTCTCTTTCCCCCCAGCCGCTCTCTCTCTACCCCCAGTCACTCTCTCTCTTCCCCCCCAGTCGCTCTCCCTCTTCCCCCAGTCGTTCTCTCTCTTCCCCCCAGTCGCGCTCTCTCTTCCTCCCTAGTCGCTCTCTCTTCCCCCCAGTCGCTCTCTCTCTTCCCCCGAGTCGCTCTCTCTCTTCCCCCCCAGTCGCTCTCTCTCTTCCCACCAGTCGCTCGCACTCTTCCCCCCCGTCGTTCTCTCAGTTCCCCCCAGTCGCTCTCTCTCGTCCCCCTTAGTCGCTCTCTCACTTCCCCTCCCAGTCGCTCTCTCTCTTCCCCCCAGTCGCTCTCTCTCTTCCCCCCCAGTCACTCTCTATCTCCCCCCCAGTCGCTCTCTCTCTTCCCCCCCATTCGGTCTCTCTCTTCACCCCCAGTCGCGCTTTCTCTTTCCCCCCAGTCGCTCTCTCTCTACCCCCAGTCGCTCTCTATCTTCCCCCCCAGTCGCTCGCTCTCTTCCCCCCAGTCGTTCTCTCTCTTCCCCCCCAGTCACTCTCTATCTCCCCCCCAGTCGCTCTCTCTCTTCCCCCCCATTCGCTCTCTCTCTTCACCCCCAGTCGCGCTTTCTCTTTCCCCCCAGTCGCTCTCTCTCTACCCCCAGTCGCTCTCTATCTTCCCCCCCAGTCGCTCGCTCTCTTCCCCCCAGTCGTTCTCTCTCTTCCCCCCAGTCACTCTCTCTTCCCCACCAGTCGCTCTCTCTCTTCCCCCCAGTCGCTCCCTCTCTTCCCCCCATTCGCTCTCTCTCTTCCCCCGCAGTCGCTCTCTCTCTTTCCCCCAGTCGCTCTCTCTCTACCCCCAGTCGCTCTCTGTCTTCCCCCACAGTCGCTCTCTCTTTTCCCCCGTCACGCTCTTCCCCCCGTCGCTCTCTCTCTTCCCACGAGTCGCTCTCTCTCTTCCCCCCCAGTCGCTCTCCCTCTCCCCCCAGTCGCTCTCTCTCTTCCCCCCCAGTCGCTCTCTCTCTTCCCCCCAGTCGCTCTCTCTCTTCACCCCAGTCTCTCTCTCTCTTCCCCCCAGTCGCTCTCTCTCTTCCCCCCCAGTCTCTCTCTCTTCCCCCTCAGTCGCTCACACTCTTCCCCCCATCGCTCTCTCACATCCCCCCCAGTTGCTCTCTGTCTATCCCCCCTAGTCGCTCTCTCTCTTCCCCCCAGTCGCTCTCTCTCTTCCCCCCCAGTCGTTCTCTCTCTTCCCCCCAGTCGATCTCTCTCTTCCCCCCATTCGTTCTCTCTCTTCCCCCCAGTCGCTCTCTCTCTTTCCCCCCAGTCGCTCTCTCCCTACCCCCAGTCGCTCTCTCTCTTCCCCCCCAGACGCTCTCTCTCTTCCCCCCCAGTCGCTCTCTCTCTTCCCCCCAGTCGCTCTCGTCTCTTTCCCCCCAGTCGCTCTCTCCCTACCCCAGTCGCTCTCTCTCTTCCCCCCAGTCGCTCGCACTCTTCGTCCCATCACTCTCTCACTTCCCCCCAGTCGCTCTCTCTCTATCCCCCCTAGTCGCTCTCTCTTCCCCCCAGTCGCTATCTCTCTTCCCCCCCAGTCGCTCTCTCTCTTCCCCCCTAGCCGCTCTATTTCTTCCCCCCAGTCGCTCTCTCTTGCCCCCCAGTCGCTCTCTCTCTTCGCCCCAGTCACTCTCTTTCCCCCCAGTCGCTCTCTCTCTTCCCCCCAGTCCCCCCTCTCTCTTCCCCCCCTGTCCGCTCTCGTCTCTTCCCCCCCAGCCGCTCTCGCCTCTCCCCCAGTCGCTCTCTCTCTTCCCCCCCAGTCGCTCTCTCTCGTCCCCCCAGTCGCTCTCTCTCTTCCCCCCAGTCTCTCTCTCTCTCTTCCCCCCAGTCGCTCTCTCTCTTCCCCCCAGTCTCTCTCTCTTCCCCCTCAGTCGCTCGCACTCTTCCCCCCATCGCTCTCTTCACTTCCCCCCCAGTTGCTCTCTGTCTATCCCCCCTAGTCGCTCTCTCTCTTCCCCCCAGTCGCTCTCTCTCTTCCCCCCCAGTCGTTCTCTCTCTTCCCCCCAGTCGATCTCTCTCTTCCCCCCATTCGTTCTCTCTCTTCCCCCCAGTCGCTCTCTCTCTTTCCCCCCAGTCGCTCTCTTCCCTACCCCCAGTCGCTCTCTCTCTTCCCCCCCAGTCGCTCTCTCTCTTCCCCCCCAGTCGCTCTCTCTCTTCCCCCCAGTCGCTCTCTCTCTTTCCCCCCAGTCGCTCTCTCCCTACCCCAGTCGCTCTCTCTCTTCCCCCCCCAGTCGCTCGCACTCTTCGTCCCATCGCTCTCTCACTTCCCCCCAGTCGCTCTCTCTCTATCCCCCCTAGTCGCTCTCGTCTTCCCCCCAGTCGCTATCTCTCTTCCCCCCAGTCGCTCTCTCTCTTCCCCCCCAGTCGCTCTCTCTCTTCCCCCCCAGTCGCTCTCTCTCTTCCCCCCCAGTCGCTCTCTCTTCCCCCCTAGCCGCTCTATTTCTTCCCCCCAGTCGCTCTCTCTTGCCCCCCAGTCGCTCTCGTCTCTTCGCCCCAGTCACTCTCTTCCCCCCAGTCGCTCTCTCTCTTCCCCCCCATTCGCTCGCACTCTTCCCCCCGTCGCTCTCTCTCTTCCCCCAGTTCGCTCTCTCTCTTCCCCCAAGTCGCTCTCTCTCTTCCCCCAGTCGCTCTCTCTCTTCCCCCATTCGCTCTCTCTCTTCCCCCCCAGTCGCTCTCTCTTCCCCCCCAGTCGCTCCCCTCTCTTCCCCCCCATTCGCTCTCGCTCTTCCCCCCACTCGCTCCCTCTCTTTCCCCCAGTCACTCTCTCTCTACCCCCAGTCACTCTCTCTCTTCCCCCAGTCGCTCTCTCCCTTCCCCCCAGTCGCACTCCATCTTCCCCCCAGTCGCTCTCTCTGTTCCCCCCCAGTCGCTCTCTCTCATCCCCCCAAGTCGCTCTCTCTCTTCCCCCCCAGTCGGTCTCTCTCTTCCCCCCCAGTCGCTCTCTCTCTTCCCCCCCAGTCGCTCTCTCTCTTCCCCCAGTCGCTCTCTCTCTTCCCCCAGTCTCTCTCTCTCTTCCCCCCCAATGGCTCTCTCTCTTCCACCCAGTCGCTCTCTCTCTCCCCCCCCAGTCGCTCTCTCTCTTCCCCCCAGTAGCTCTTTCTCTTCCTCCCAGTCGCTCTCGTCTCTCTCTTCCAACAACAACATGCCCTCAAAAAAAACAGGGCACTTCAGCTAGTTTATATATAAAATGGTACATTGCATTTGCCTGTCCGGCTATACAACCGAAAATAATGCACCATACCTACATGTATGTTATAACCAATCAAAGCTTATCGTTAGGGCACTCTTGTAGGTGTATTTACTTTTTCCTCACACAAAAATTGTTTGCAAAGTGTACAAAAAACTTTCAATAATACTCAAAAATCAACTCATTAGCGTTTGACCAATCCTACCTCTCATTAGCCTTGAGTGACACGTGCTGCTTGAACAATCCTGCAGTTCAGTCACCTGATGGATCACCAATCGGTGTTTGTGTGAACAGTACTAATCATTCTCAGCTCAGGGATCTGGCAGCCATTATACATCAGCCGGGCCTGAAGCTAAAACTATGGTAATCGAGGTCAGTATCTTCTTCAAAAATATTAACATTTGCCAGTAATGTTTTAGTAGTACTTTAACTTTCATCTTTGAAGGTATTACAACCTACAAATGTTTAGGTTACAAACAGTGGAAAATATCCGAACCCCTGGGTCCTGGGCTTCTCCAACTTCCGACAGCCCAAATCCAGTCCCAGGCTCTCGGCCTACACATCAACCAGGCCCAATAAAGCCCTGGCAAGGCCGGGCACCCCCAGCTAGTCCTATTATAAAACGATTACAGTCAAATGCATTTCTTTCTCCTTTCAAGTGTTATACGATGGTGCGAGATTAACAATCAAATTACCTCACTCACGTAATCCAACCACCAATATTGCCAGATACATCTTATTATATCATTACTACTATGCTTTAATGATTATGTTTTAAATCTCTCCATCCCTTCAGTCTCAGGGATCACTGACCATGCAATGTCTCGAATATTCACGTTGTAATATTGTGGTAAACCACTGTTTGTATTCCACTGTGTACATGTCTGTACATGCCTCGGCTGACTCCTCCCACGAGTCCAGGTATAAAGGTGACTGCTCCACACTCCCTCTGTATTCTGGACTGGTCGCGCACTCGAGGCACACCTTCATTCTCTTGTTAATAAAAGCCTGTTAGTTACTCGCTTAACCTCAGTCTTTTGAGTAATTGATAGCGCATCAATTTTATTAACAAGATTTTTTATAATGGAGAAGATCCTCATACCAGCATTCCTGGAATTAGACCATCGGGAGGCGGACGCATCCACCAAGTTTGCTCACTGGCTTAGGTGCTTTGAAAAATTCCTGACCGCCTCCGCTGCAACGGTCGAATCGGATGAGGAGAAACTGGATGACCTGACCTCCAAAGTGAACCACCGAGCGTACTCGGTCATCCAGGACGCGACCTCGTACACGGCTGCTATCAAGCTCCTCCAGAACCAGTACACGTGCCCAGTGAACGATGTGTATGCCAGGCACCTCCTGGGGAGTCGTAAACAACAACCTGGGGAATCGACCGAGGAATACCTTCAGGCACTGTCTGTGCTTGGCCGGGTCTGTGGTTGTAAGAATGTAAAGGCCGCCGTATACACAGAGGAACTTATCCGGGACGCTTTTGTAGTGGGCCACAGGTCCAATTACAGCAGACAGCGACTGTTGGAGCAGAGTGACCTCGACCTCAACAAGGCCTCTGAACTCGCACTATCATTGGAATGCAGCCTACTGGGGCATGGATGCCTACTCCTCTGCACTGTGGGCGCCGCGGGGAACGACAGCCTGGGACACGGTAGGACCGTCTCATAGTGCCGTGCCACCCCAGCCACATCCCAGCAACGGCCCAACTACCGCAGCAGTGTCCCAAGGCCAGAAATGCTACTTCTGTGGCCAGGCCAAACACCCCAGAGCACGCTGCACGGCGAAAAATGCGATCTGCTCGGGCTGCGGGAAGAAGGGAGATTACGCTAGCATCTGCAGGGCCAAAGCCACCCCGAACCCCAGCAGCGACGCGTGTGGGCCGTGCGGGCCGCCATCTTGGGCCTCCCCAGCCATGTGCGAACCACCGGAACAGCAGCCATTTTGGACGCCTCCAGCCACATGGGGATCATGGACGCCGCCATCTTGGATGCCAGCCGGGACACAGCAGGCCCCCAACACCACCTCCTCTGATACCCGCAACGACACACCGACCCCTTAGCTGGCCTCCGTTATGATGGACCAAGCGAGACCGCACCAACTGGCCCGGTCCACAATGGTCATTAAGGTAAATGGTCACGAAACAATCTGCCTTTTTTACTCTGGGAGCACGGAGAGCTTCATCCACCCCGACACGGTGCGGCGTTGTTCTCTCCCAGTCCTGCCTGCGCACCAGCAGATTTCTATGGCCTCCGAGTCCCAGTCGGCGGACATTGGCGGCTACTGCGTGGTGACACTCTTAGTAGACGGGACTGTGTACGATAATTTTAAACTTCTGGTCCTGCCCCACCTCTGCGCTGCCGTTCTACTTGGGTTAGATATTCAGTGCCACCTTAAAGTGTTACGATTGCGTACGGTGGACCCCTCCCCCCACTCGCATTCCGCAGCAAGCAGCTTCCAAATTGCCCGCCGTGCACCAGGTGCAACCTCTCCACACTCAGAGTCACCACCCCCCCACTGTTTGCTAACCTCATCCCCGACTGTAAGCCCATCGCCACAAAGAGCAGGCGATACAGTGCCGGGGACAGGGTTTTCATTAAAACCGAAGTGGAGTGGCTCCTGAAGGAAGGGATTATTGAGGGCAGCACCAGTCCCTGGCGAGCCCAGGTTGTGATCGTTAAGACCGGCGAGATGCAGCGCCTGGTCTTCGACTACACCCAGACAATAAATCGCTACACCCTGCTGGACGCTTACCCACTCTCCCGCATAGCTGATATGGTCAACCAGATCGCGCAGTACCGCGTCTTCTCGACCATTGACCTGAAATCAGCGTACCACCAGCTCCCTATCCGCCCTGAGGACCGCCAGTATACTGCCTTTGAGGCAAACGGCCGCCTCTCTCACTTCCTTAGGGTTCCCTTTGGCGTCACCAACGGGGTCTCCGTCTTTCAAAGGGAGATGGACCGGATGGTCGATCAAAATGCGTTGCAGGCCACTTTCCCATATCTGGACAATGTGACCATCTGCGGCCATGACTTGCAGGACCATGACGCAAGCCTCGAAAAATTCCTCTGCACCGCCCGACTCCTGAACCTGACGTATAACATTGAGAAGTGCATATTCCGCACAACCCGCCTCACCATCCTTGGCTGTGTTGTGGAACACTTAGTCATCGTTCCCGACCCCGGCCGGATGCGTCCCCTTATGGAACTCCCACTGCCCCACTGCCTCAAGGCCCTGAAGAGGTGCCTAGGGTTTTTCTCCTATTATGCCCAGTGGGTCCCTTACTATGCGGCCAAGGCCCGTCCGCTGATCAAGTCCACCTCTTTTCCCGTGACGGCAGAGGCCCGCTTAGCCTTCCACCGCATCAATGAAGACATTGCCAAAGCCACCATGCACGCAGTGGACAAACACATCCCCTTCCAGGTGGAAAGCGACGCGTCCGACTTTGCCATGTCTGCTACCCTTAATCAGGCGGGGAGACCCGTTGCCTTCTTTTCAAGAACCCTCCAGGGCCCGGAGACCAGACACTCCGCTGTTGAGAAGGAGTCCCAGGCTATTGTGGAGGCTGTGCGTCATTGGAGGCACTACCTGGCCGGAAAATGATTTACCCTGCTCACTGACCAGCGTTCAGTTGCTTTTATGTTTAACAACAAGCAGAGGGGCAAAATAAAAAACGACAAGATCTTGAGGTGGAGAATCGAACTTTCCACCTACAATTACGAGATCTTGTACCGGCCTGGGAAGCTCAATGAACCCCCGGATGCTCTATCACGTGGCACCTGCGCCAGCACGCTGATCGATAGACTGCGGGCGCTCCACAATGACCTCTGCCACCCGGGGGCCACCAGGTTCTTCCACTTCATCAAGGCCCGCAACCTGCCTTAATCCATTGAGGAGGTCAGGACCATGACCAGGAACTGCCAAGTCTGCGCTGAGTGAAAACCACACTTTTATAGACCAGACAGGGCTCCCCTGATAAAAGCGACTCGCCCCTTCGTGCGCCTGAGCGTTGATTTTAAAGGGCCTCTCCCCTCCTCCGACCGCAATGTGTACTTCCTCAACATTATTGATGAGTACTCCCGTTTCCCGTTCGCCATCCCCTGCCCGGACATGACCAGTGCCACGGTCATTAAATATCTCAACGACCTCTTCACCCTGTTCGGTTTCCCCAGCTATATCCATAGCGACCGGGGCTCATCGTTTATGAGCGACGAACTCCACCAGTACCTGCTCGCGAGGGGTATTGCCACAAGCAGGACCACCAGTTACAACCCCGGGGGAATGGACAGGTGGAAAGAGAGAATGCGACAGTTTGGAAGGCCGCCCTGCGAGCCTTAAAGTCTAGGGGCCTTCCGACCTCCTGCTGGCAGGATGTGCTCCCCGATGCGCTCCACTCTATTCGGTCACTGCTCTGCACTGCCACTAACGCCAGCCCTCATGAGAAAATGTTTGTCTTCCCAAGGAAGTCCACATCGGGGACTTCGCTACCACCATGGCTGACGTCCCTAGGGCCGGTCCTACTGAGAAGACACGTGAGGACCCATAAAACGGACCCCCTGTTCGAGAGGGTCGACCTCCTCCACGCCAACCCCCAGTATGCTTACATTGCGTACCCGGATGGGCGGGAGGACACAGCCTCCATACGAGACCTCGCACCCTTGGGGGCCCCAGTAACCCACTACCCACTACCCCCCTCCCCATGATCCAATATCCAACTCCATCAGACGGCACGCCTGGGCCCCACGACCCGCTCGACACCCACAAGGACTACACACCAGTGCCCCAGCCTACGCGGGACTCGACGCCGAAAGCTTCACTACCCCTGCCGTCGCCACGTCAATCACAGTGACAGGCAAGACCACCGGAAAGACTCCAGTACACAAACTTTTAATACACTTCACCCCGCCGGACTCATTTTTAAACAAGGGGTGAATGTGGTAAACCACTGTTTGTATTCCACTGTGTACATGTCTGTACATGCCTCGGCTGGCTCCTCCCACGAGTCCAGGTATTAAGGTGACTGCTCCACAGTCCCTCTGTATTCTGGACTGGTCGACCACTCGAGGCACACCTTCATTCTCTTGTTAATAAAAGCCTGTTAGTTACTCGCTTAACCTCAGTCTTTTGAGTAATTGATAGTGCACCAAAAATATGCAAACTGTCTGCAAACTGATAATCATGGAATGTTGCGGCCATAGTCCATAACCATACTTACTCAGGAAGCATAACTTTAATTACTTTCAGGAGCTACTTGATAATACAAAATAGTTAACAGGAGTGTCTATAGATGTAATCTATCTGCACTTCCTGAAGGCGTTTGAGAAAATTCCTCTTAAGAGAATATTAGTTAAAGCTGAAGCTCACACTATTTTAGGCAAATTATTGACCTGATTAGAAAACTGGCTAAGTGGCAGGAGACAGAGGAGTGTAATGGGCATGTAATCTAATAGGCAGGATGTGACTGGTGGTGCCCCACAGGATCTGCGTTGGGGACTCAACTACTCACAGTATTTATTTACAAATGAATTAATATATAGCGAGCCACATATAAAATTTGCCAATGTCACAAAAAATGGCAACTTTGTACAGAGAACTGTAAAATTACATCGAGTTTATAGTGGATTAAGTGAATGAGCAAAACCGTGGCAAATGGATTTCAATATAAGTAACTGTGAGATTATTCATTTGGAACTAAAGAGGATAGATCAGAGTACTTACTAACTAGTGAGAAGCTAGAGAGCGTGGAGGTCCAAAGGTATTTGGGCCCTTGCACATAATCATTCAAATACCATGGGCATATATAGAGATGAATCAAAAGGATAATGGAAGTCTGGCCTTTATATCTGAAGGACTAGAATGCAAGGGGTAGAATTTACGCTGCAGCTATACTGTGCCCCAGTTAGACCACACCTGCAATTTTGAGTTAAGTTTTGGGCACCACACCTTTGGAAAGATATATTGACCTTGGAGGGAGTGCACCATAGATTACCCAGAAAGACACCTGGACTCCACCCGTTTAACTGCATTGAGAGTTTACATAAATTTTGCTTGTCCTCCCTGGAATTTACAAGGTTCTGCAGTAATTTGATTGCAGTTTACAATATGTTAAGGGGAACGGATAGAGTAGATAGAGATAAACTAGTTCCGCTGATTGGTATTTTATGAATAATGGACATAAACAAAAATATAGACTGTTATTTCGGATGCCTACTTAGGGATTATTTCTACACGCAAATGGTGGTAGAAGTTTGGTACTCTGTTCTGCAAACATGCAATGTCAAAGGTTAATTTTAATTCCGAGATTGCTAGGTTTTTGTTAATGAAAAGTATTAAGAGGTTTGGGGCAAATATGGACACATGGATTGAGGTCACAGATCAGCCATGATCTCATTCAGTGGCGGAACCGGCTAAATATTTTCTAACGCCAAATTGTTAACAGTGACCTACACCTAATATGGAATTTCTTCCATTTCCCAGAAATACAGTGCAATATAACACCTGTAAATCACTCTCTAACATTGTTAATTTGGGCCGACATTGTCTGTCCGAAGATCGTTACTGCCATTGCCCAGTAGACCTTGCACAATAACGTTTCACTTTGTAATGACCTGCAGTTAATCTCTGTTCCAGTAAAATGGCAGCGGGAGGAGTTAACCAGAGACTTTCGGCAGGAGAATGTTAACTGGATTATCCCAGCAGAGCACCGGTCCCTGTCGCTGTCACAGATTAAATGGAACCAGTTCATAATCTAACAACTCCCACGCTGTCTACATTGCTCACAATGTCATTTCGAACCGCATCAACATGAGACATTCAATGTAGAAAATATCTGGATGTTTAGTGGAAGACTTAAAAAAATAAAGTACCAATGCACATACCGCACAATAATGATGGAGTAAAGGGCGGACGTGTCATTTAAGAATTTCAGATATTGAACCGAATTCAGCAAAAAATAAAAACTTTTGGAAAAACAGAGCAAATTACCAGACCGGAAAGGAAATCAGGAACACATTGGGCAGAGATTTGTACAATTACTAACCGGTTACAAGGACTTGTAGGAATCTCTAAGGACGGCAACAATAACATCAAGCATCATTTGTACCTCTGGTGGTTACTGCAACACTGAAAATGGACGCAATTAATGTAACTCTTCCTTTAGAAATGGTCCTGGTTCGGGGTTTGATGACAGGAAAAGAACTGACACTGTAATACAAATTGAGATTATTGTGATAAACAGCGTGAACTTCAGGCATTTCCAATTAAACTTGCATCATTGAAGAAATCTGGTTGGAGGATTTGCTCGATATTATAAGTGCATTATGGTGTCCATGAATATGAAACACAGGGCAGATGGATGAAAATGAGTTTTCAGCTAAATGTGAATTTGTAACGAGCAGCCGTTGGACTGGCTGTAGAGCAGCTGTCAGCAGATCTACGCCAGCGGGAAGCAGTTGGGGAGGAACTGGGGCAATTTAAACTACAGTGGACATACGTTAAAATGTACTCTGCTTCAGAAATTAACGTGTGTTGCATCAGGAGAAGGAGGGCGAGCAGACGCTGTCTGTTGGGACCATGGAAAATAACGTGAAATTTAAAATAAATCCATTGTCTCATATGCTGCACGAATTCTCAGTTAAAATGGGACCAATTTTAAAGAGTTTAAATGAAGAAAATAATCTGCATCTTTTCATGCATATTGGCCCAGAAATTCGGGTCGGAGGCTTCCCGTGGGTGCAATCCCCCGACCTGCCCTTACCTAGTGCGCCTGACGTTGTGCTGTGGTGCCCGTGTGTGATTCTGATCCTGGGCCACCTCCAGCTGCTGGCGAGCAGTGGTTGTGTTTCCCAGGGGCGCAGTTAGTTGGAAGCTTCCCCTGGGATCACGTGGGCCATGGAGAGCCAATCGTAGCAGGGACTCTCTCTCCATAGATTAATCGATGATTAGAGATCGGCAGCAAAACCTAAATAAAACTTCAAAAAAACTTTTTAAACAATCACATTTTTAAAATAACTATAAAGTACATAAAATAAATATTTTAAACAATAATTTAAATTATGGTGAATAATAATTATAGTTTTTAACGGGGCTGAAAATATACTTAACTTTCTTTAAACTATTTACAAATAATAAACATTTGGAATTTTTTTTTTTAATTTTAATTAATTCAACACTTACCAGGCCTTGCGGCTGCTTACCCTTTCGGAGAAACCTGTAAAAAAAAACCGGATGTTCCAGGTGTACGCGCTGACTCTCCAGTGCATGCGTCTGACCTGTGAACCCCTTCCTTTAAGGGAACAGAAGTTCCGGTTTCCAGCGCATGCATAGTGCATGCACGAAACCGGCACTTCCGTTGGTACTTGGCGAGAGTACACAGCGCGTACTCACACGTGGGGACCCGAATTTCTGGCCCATTAAATTTAACATTCTAACGTCAATAAAATGATCAGTCAAGGAACCCGGTAAATGGGAAATACATGCAATGTATTTCTCCATTTGAAGAGACTTGGAAACAGAAGGAAAACAGCAATATAGTTGAGCCCTGGTTATAACCTGTAGTAACTGAATAGAATCACATAGCGGGGATTCCAGCGAATGCTATAATCGGATAGTAAATCATTACCATCTGTATAACTGGCGCTAACACGGCAAATAGATAAACGGTGAATGGAAACCCCATTCTGCCTGAGAAGTGATGATGACTCTTAACGCTGGAAACAGCGCTCCAACTGACTCTGTGTTCTGAGATAATGAGCAAAAGCCCTTATTTATAATTGAGGGAAACGTCTCGTGGGACCAGGAAACAGCAGGATAATTGATATTACTTCCATTCATTTGGAGAGCCTGCCAATGGCCTTCACTGAAATGTTTGTGCTTTGCCAATGTTATACAAATTGATATTGCAAGTTTTTAGAAATCAGATGGCCCATAGTTTGGAATAATCGTTTGTTCACATATCTATCTAACAATATACTGAAAGCCGGACTCTGACCGCATCACTGCAACATGGTAAACAAAAGCAGCTTCAGTTTTTATTCTGTTGTGTGACCCGGTTCACTCCTTCGATGCAAGAATTGAATTCTACGCATTCTCCAACAACTCTCAAGGGTTTATACCTCGCCCGGCCATGGAAACACATCCGCTCAATCTTGGAGTTTAGCCTCACAATTCAATTACGAG
Organism: Somniosus microcephalus; assembly: GCF_052327205.1. Taxonomy (NCBI): domain Eukaryota; kingdom Metazoa; phylum Chordata; class Chondrichthyes; order Squaliformes; family Somniosidae; genus Somniosus; species Somniosus microcephalus. The sequence continues at coordinate 32,806,109 of NW_028225184.1, forward strand.
CACATGCCCTTAGGACAGGACGATGTCGGGATTTGCACGAACAGCTATAATAAAATAAAACTCAGATCGCAAGTAGAATAATGTAGCCATAGAGAGGTCTTGAAATAACCTCTGTTTGGCAGAAATGATGATCTTTTAAAGGTTACAGATGATGATAAAATACCTTTCTGTTTAATGAGCGCTAAACGCGGTATCGGGACCTGTACTATATTGAAATAGCTTCTGACAAGTAGGGAGCAGAATCTCCACGGAAATCTACTTCCTCCACAAATTCACTTTGCGACGGTGGGGATAGGAGTTTCTGCTTAGTTTATTATTTTCTATTACTATCCATTACTCTCTATTCAGTGCCTTTTCATTTTGATCATTATGTAATAGTATAGAAGATTAGACTGAGGAACAGAGGATCATTAGGAACCCAAGCAGGTCATTCTGCTCCTTGCGCCTGCTCCGTCATTCAATTAAATCATGGTTAATCTGCTATTCAACTCCAAGATTCCACCGTTGCTCCATATCCCGTGACATCCTCACCTAACAAATATCTGTCGATCTCAGTCTGAAAGCTCCATTTGGCCCATAATCCACATTTGTGGGGAGAGAACGCCAACATTCCGAGTAGACTTCTTCCGGATGAGTGCTTGCTGATTTCGCTCCTCAAAGGCCTCGCTCTAATTGTAAATTTCCGATCACTGTTCTTGATCGCAGCACCAGAGGAAACACCTTTTTTGCATCTCCCATTTTAACGTTCTGCGTCCATCTGTACTACTCACTGTCCCTGCTAACTTAGTCTCATCTGTAAACTTAGAGACACAACATATATTCCATCATACAAGTCATTAATATGTATAGTGAAAAGTTTAGATGAGAGAACAAATTCCTGCGGAACACCACTTTTAACGTCACACCAATCAGAGAACATCCTCGTCACCCCGCTTTCTGTTTCCTACTTCCCACTAATTTTCAGCAGAAGTCAAACGGCAACTTCCAAAACACTGTCCTCTCATTGTTGGTTAAAGGAAATCCAATTAATTAATTTACTGCAAGATGAATATTGCTAAGGTCCAGAAATATGCAACACCGAGATTAAACGCAGATTAACAAGCAGAGAGCAGCGAGGAGGAGCCCGGCTTAAAAACCGGCGGCAGTTGCGAGGCCCGACCACTCGGAGCAGCAGAGAGCAGCGAGGAGGAGCCCGGCTTAAAAACCGGCGGCAGTTGCGAGGCCCGACCACTCGGAGCAGCAGAGAGCAGCGAGGAGGAGCCCGGCTTAAAAACCGGCGGCAGTTGCGAGGCCCGACCACTCGGAGCAGCAGAGAGCAGCGAGGAGGAGCCCGGCTTAAAAACCGGCGGCAGTTGCGAGGCCCGACCACTCGGAGCAGCAGAGAGCAGCGAGGAGGAGCCCGGCTTAAAAACCGGCGGCAGTTGCGAGGGCCGACCACTCGGAGCAGCAGAGAGCAGCGAGGAGGAGCCCGGCTTAAAAACCGGCGGCAGTTGCGAGGCCCGACCACTCGGAGCAGCAGAGAGCAGCGAGGAGGAGCCCGGCTTAAAAACCGGCGGCAGTTGCGAGGCCCGACCACTCGGAGCAGCAGAGAGCAGCGAGGAGGAGCCCGGCTTAAAAACCGGCGGCAGTTGCGAGGCCCGACCACTCGGAGCAGCAGAGAGCAGCGAGGAGGAGCCCGGCTTAAAAACCGGCGGCAGTTGCGAGGCCCGACCACTCGGAGCAGCAGAGAGCAGCGAGGAGGAGCCCGGCTTAAAAACCGGCGGCAGTTGCGAGGCCCGACCACTCGGAGCAGCAGAGAGCAGCGAGGAGGAGCCCGGCTTAAAAACCGGCGGGAGTTGCGAGGCCCGACCACTCGGAGCAGCAGAGAGCAGCGAGGAGGAGCCCGGCTTAAAAACCGGCGGCAGTTGCGAGGCCCGACCACTCGGAGCAGCAGAGAGCAGCGAGGAGGAGCCCGGCTTAAAAACCGGCGGCAGTTGCGAGGCCCGACCACTCGGAGCAGCAGAGAGCAGCGAGGAGGAGCCCGGCTTAAAAACCGGCGGCAGTTGCGAGGCCCGACCACTCGGAGCAGCAGAGAGCAGCGAGGAGGAGCCCGGCTTAAAAACCGGCGGCAGCTGCGAGGCGTACCAAATCAACAGCAGAGGAGAGGGGTAAATAGTAATCAGTGTGTGACGTCACCAGGGAGCAGCTGGTGCAGTCGGGAGAGCAGGAGGCCAGTAACTCTTATATAGGTGGAGCTGTTGCTAAACCCGAAACACTACAGTGTAGTGTCTCCCACCCTTCCACCTCCTCTAACCTTTTAGGGGTTAGGGGAAGTTGAAAAGGTAGGTTCAATTTATTTTATTTCAGGAGCCTAACCTAGGTGGAAAAGGTTCCAGGACAGGAGGCGGCAGTGAAAATACAACACCAGAAAACAGGTAGGTGACTGGTTGGTGAGTACTTTCACAAACTTATTCTAAGTAGAATTCAATAATTAAGCTAAATCGTAGTAAATAAAAAGGTATTGTAAGGGTTAAGTCATGGAAGGGCAGCTCAGACCCGTGTCATGCTCCTCCTGTGCCATGTGGGAAATCAGGGACACTGTCCCTGACAACTATGTGTGCAGGAAGTGTGTCCAGCTGCAGCTCCTAGCGGACCGCATGGCGGCGCTGGAGCTGCGAATGGACTCACTCTGGAGCATACGCGATGCTGAGGATGTTGTGGATAGCACATTCAGTGAGTTGGTCACACCGCAGGTAAAGGCTAGCTCAGACAGTAAATGGGTGACCAAAAGGCAGGGTAAAGGCAGGAAGGTAGTGCAGGAGTCACCTGCGGTCATCTCCCTCCAAAACAGGTTTACCGTTTTGGGTACTGTTGGGGGAGATGACTTATCAGGGGAAGGCACCAGCAGCCAGGTTCAGGGCACCATGACTGGCTCTGCTGCACAGAAGGGCGGGAAAAAGAGGGATAGGGCTATAGTGATAGGGGATTCAATTGTAAGGGGGATAGATAGGAGTTTCTGTGGCCGAGACCGAGACTCCAAGATGGTATGTTGCCTCCCTGGTGCAAGGGTCAAGGATGTCTCGGAGCGGGTGCAGAGCATTCTGAAGGGGGAGGGGGATCAGCCAGTTGTCGTGGTACATGTAGGTACCAACGATGTAGGTAAAAAGAGGGAGGAGGTCCTACAAGCTGAATTTAGGGAGTTAGGAGCTAAATTGAAAAGTAGGACCTCAAAGGTAGTAATCTCTGGATTGCTACCAGTGCCACGAGCAAATAAGTTTAGAGAGAGTAAGATAGATAAGCTAAATACGTGGCTTGAGCAGTGGTGCAAGGGAGAGGGATTTAAATTCTTGAGGCATTGGAACCAGTTCTTGGGGAGGAGTGACCTGTACCAAGGGGACGGTCTACACCTGAACTGTGAGGGAGCCGATGTCCTCGGGGTAATATTTTCTAGGGCGGTTCGGGAGGATTTAAACTAATTTGGCAGGGGGATGGGAACCTAGGTAGTGGAAAAGAGGGAAGTCATATGAAGTCAGAAATAGATGGTAGAAAGGTGAGAAGCAATAAGCAAAGGAGAGAAACACAAAGGGCCAAACTAATTCATAATGAGAGTGTGAAAAAAGCAAGCCTGAAGGCTTTGTATCTTAATGCTAGAAGCATTAGCAACAAGGTGGATGAATTATTTGTGGAAATAGAGGTAAACAAGTATGATTTGATTGGGATTACAGAAACGTGGCTGCAGGGTGGGCAAGGCTGGGAACTTAACATCCAGGGATATACAATATTTAGGAAGGATCGGCAGAAAGGTAGGGGAGGTGGGGTAGCATTGCTGGTAAAGGAGGGGATTAATGCAATGGAAAGGAAGGATATTAACTCGGATGAAACGGAATCTGTATGGGTAGAAATGAGAAATAGCAAGGGGAGGAAAACGTTAGTGGGTGTGATATATAGGCCTCCAAATAGTAATATGGAGGTGAGGGAAGGCATAAAAAGGGAAATTAGAGAAGCGTGTGATAAGAGCACAGCTGTCATCATGGGTGACTTTAATTTACATATTGATTGGACTACCCAAATTAGTAAAAATTCTGAGGAGGAGGAATTCCTGGAATGTTTTCGGGACGGTTATCTGGACCAATATGTCGAGGAGCCGACTCGAGATCAGGCCATTTTAGACTGGGTATTGTGCAATGAGAAGGGACTTATCAGCAATCTTCTTGTACGAGGCCCCTTGGGTCAGAGCGATCATAATATGATCGAGCTCTCAGTCGAGATGGAGAGTGAGGAAATTGAATCAGAGACTAAGGTCCAGAACTTAAATAAAGGGAATTACGAGGGTATGAGACGGGAATTGGGTAAGATTGATTGGGTGGTGTTTCTGGGGGGATTGACAGTGGAGAGACAATGGCAAGCATTCAAAGATAGAATGGAAGAATTCCAGAACATGTTTATACCGGTTTGGCATAAAAATAAACCTAAAAAGGTGACTCAACCGTGGATAACGAGGGAAATTAGGGACAGCATAAAATCAAAAAAAAGGGCATATCAACTGGCAAAAAAAAGCACCAGACCGGAAGATTGGGGGCAGTACAGGATACAGCAAAAGAGGACAAAGGGATTAATCAGGAAGGGGAAAATAGAATACGAAAGTAAACTTGCAGCAAACATAAAGACAGACTGCAAAAGCTTTTATCGGTATATCAGGAGGAAAAGACTGGTAAAATCCCAAGTCGGTCCCTTGCAGTCCGATTCGGGAGAATATATAATGGAGAATAAGGAAATGGCAGACCAATTAAACTCATACTTTGGTTCTGTATTCACAAAGGAGGACACAAATAACCTCCCAGGAATATCGGCAAACATAGGGACTAATGAGAGGGAGGAGCTGACAGAAATTAGTATCTCTAGGGATATGGTGTTGGGTAAGTTGAGGAGACTGAAGGCCGACAAATCCCCGGGGCCTGATAAACTACATCCTAGGGTACTTAAGGAGGTGGCCCTGGAGATAGCAGATGCTCTAAGGATCATCTTCCGGAACTCCATTGAATCGGGAACAGTACCCGTGGATTGGAGGGTAGCTAATGTTACCCCAATATTTAAAAAGGGGGATAGAGAGAAAGCAGGGAATTATAGACCAGTAAGCCTTACATCGGTTGTGGGCAAAATGCTAGAGTCCATTATTAAGGATAAAATAGCGGAGCACTTGACAAATGGGGAAAGGATCGGACAGAGTCAACATGGATTTACAAAGGGTAAATCGTGTTTGACTAATCTGCTGGAATTTTTTGAGGAAGTAACTGGTAAAATAGATGGGGGAGAGCCAGTGGATGTGGTGTACCTTGACTTCCAGAAAGCCTTCGATAAGGTTCCACACAAAAGATTATCATGCAAAATTAAGGCTCATGGAATTGGGGGCAAAGTATTAACGTGGATAGAGAACTGGCTGGCGGATAGAAAACAGAGAGTTGGAATAAACGGCTCGTTTTCGAAGTGGCAGGCAGTGACCAGCGGGGTGCCGCAAGGATCTGTCCTGGGACCCCAGCTGTTCACAATATATATAAATGATCTGGATCAGGGAATTGGATGCAATATTTCCAAATTCGCTGACGACACTAAACTAGGAGGAGGGGTGGGCTCTGATGAGGATGTCAGGAGGCTACAGTGCGATTTGGACAGGTTGGGGGAATGGGCGGATACGTGGCAGATGCACTATAATGTGGATAAATGCGAGGTTATCCACTTTGGGGGTAAAAACAGGAGGGTAGATTATTATCTAAATGGCAATAGATTGGGAGATGGGGAAGTGCAGAGGGACCTGGGTGTTCTTGTGCACCAGTCACTGAAGGAGAGCATGCAGGTGCAACAGGCGATTAAGAAGGGAAATGGTATGTTGGCCTTCATATCAAGGGGGTTCGAGTATAGGAATAGGGATACCTTACTACAGCTGTACAAGGTGCTGGTGAGACCGCATCTGGAGTATTGTGTACAGTTTTGGTCGCCCCATCTGCGGAAGGATGTTCTTGCCATGGAAAGAGTGCAACGGCGATTCACCAGGCTGATACCTGGAATGGCGGGAATGACCTACGAAGAGAGATTAAATAGTTTGGGCTTGTACTCACTGGAGTTTAGAAGATTGAGAGGGGATCTCATCGAAACATATAAAATTATGGCAGGCCTGGACAGGCTGAATTCAGAGAGAATGTTTCCAATGGCCGGGGAGCACAGAACCAGGGGCCACAGTCTAAAAATAGCGGGCAAATCATTTAAAACAGAGATGAGGAAGAATTTCTTCACTCAAAGAGTGGTGAGCCTGTGGAATTCCCTGCCACAGAGGGCTGTGAAGGCTAATTCAATAAATATTTTCAAGAGAGAATTGGATATATTTCTGAAGGCTAAGGGGATTAAGGGTTACGGAGAAAAGGCGGGGACCGGGTACTGAACTGGTAAGATCAGCTATGATCTCAGACGAAGATCAGCCATGATCTCATTGAATGGCGGAGCAGGCTCGAAGGGCCGAATGGCCTACTCCTGTTCCTATCTCTCTATGTTGTGTTACGTAGAATCAACAGCACAGTAACGGACCATTGTGCTCAACTGGTCAATGCTGCTGCTTATTGTGCACACAAGCCTCCATCCCCCATCACTCTTCATCTAACACTATCAGCATAACATTCTTTACCTTTCTCCCACATGTGTTTATGAGCTTCCCCTTAAAACCATCGCTACTATTCTCCACATATACTCCTATTAGTAGCGAGTTCCACATTCTTACCACTCTCAGGTGAAATAATGTTCCCCTGAAATAACTATTCGTTTAATTGGTGACTCTCTTATACAGATGGACCCTACTTTTGATCCTTTCTACAAGAGGACGTTTGTTTCCCAAGAGAGTGGTGAGAATGTATATCTCCTCAGTTGTAGAATCATAGAACAGTACAGCACAGAAGTAGGCTATTCGGCCCCTCGTGTCTGTGCCGGCTCTTTCGAAGAAGAAATCAGTTAGTCGATCCCCCGCTCTTTCCACATATCCGGACAATCGCCCCCCTTCAATTATCTATGCCATTTCCATATGAAAACTACGATTGAATCTGTTTTCAGCACATATCAGGCCGTGTGCTCCAAATCCTAACCACTTGGTGTGGAAAGCAGGTTTCCCTCATGGCGCCTGTGGTTCTTTTGCCAACCATTTTAAAACTGTGCTCGCTCATTATTGAACCTTCAGCTATTGTTTAATTTGTGGTCAGTATAACATTGTTCTCTGTGCCTCTATTTATAAAGCCCAGGATCTCATGTGCTGTATTGGCTGCTGTGATAATCTGTCCTGCCATCTTCAAAGAATTGCACACAAACATCCCAAGGTCTCTCTCTTCTTGCACCCCCTTTAACACTGTACCATTTAGCAGCTATTGTCTCTCCTCATTCCTCCAACCATAATATCTCAATTCACACTTTGCTGCGTTAAATTTTAATCTTCCGTGTGCCCAGTCATTCCAAATGCGTGTCTATATCCACTTGAAGCCTCTTACTATGTTCCTCACTGTTCACTACATTTCGACGTTTCGTCTCATCTGCAAATTTCGTAATTGTGTCCTCTACCCCCAAAGTCCAAATCATTAATGTATATCAAAAACAGCAGTGGTTCTAATTCTGAACTCTGCAAAAAAACACTGCATTCTTCCCTCCATTACGAAAAACAGCCATACATCACAACGCTCCGTGTTGTATCTCTTAGCCGATTGTGTATCCATGCTGCTGCTGCCACTTTTATCCCATGGGCTTCAATTTAGCGAACAAGCCTAGTACGTGGTAATTTATCAAATGCCTTTTGAAATCCCTTCACACAATAACAACTGTACTGTCCTCATTAACTCATCGAAAAAACTCAACCAAACTAGTGATGCAGGATTTGCCCTTAACAAATCCGTGCTGGTTCTCCTTTATTCGTCCATTCTTGTCCAAGTGGCTATTAATTTCTTCCGTATTATTGATTCTAAAACGTTCTCCACCACCAATGGTAAACTGACTGACTTTAATTACCAGGTTTAACGTTCTCCCCTTCTTTGTGCAAGGGTGTGACATTTGAAATATTTCAGTGCTCTGGCACCAGCCCTGTATCTAAAGGGGCTGGGAAACAGAACGCCCATTATTTCAACCCTTTCTTCCATAGCAACATATGATGCATCCCGTCTGCAGATCGTGACTTCTGCACTTTAAGTACTGGTAGCCTTTCCAGTTCCTCCTCTTCATCTATTTTTATCCAGTATCACACCAACCTCCTCTTTTAATGTAGCTTTTGCAAAGTCCTCTTCCTTGTTAAGCACTGATGCATAGTATTCATTTATTTCCTCAGCCTTGTCATATGCTTCTACCAATAGATTTCCATGTTGGTCCCTAATCGGCCCCAGCGATCCTCTGAAAACCTTTTCTCATTTCATCCTTGTAAATCTGTCTTGCATTTTCTCCATTGCCTCCATTCCCTTTTATAATATGGGGACCATAACTCCACACATTGCTCCAAGTCTGGTCTGAGCAATGTTCGATGCAAGTTTGACATAACTTCTCTGCTTTGGATTCTATCACTCTACAAGTGATCTCAATGCATTGAGTATGTGTTTATCGCTGGTTAACATACGTCTCCGTTTTTAGTGAGTTGAAAGCAAGAAACCTTGTGAAAAATTTAAAGCTCACCTAGCAGAATATGAAAAGGTTGGAATGTTATAGGACAGGCAGAGGCCACTCTGGCTGGCGGGCTGAGATAGGGAAGTCTGTTCACTCTCTCCGTTCTGTGTTGCTCTGTGTTGAATTATAATTGACCAATTTGTCTTTTTTTGCATTGCGTCTCTTCATATATTACAGGCATAGTGTGAAAGACGTTGGGTATGGCAGCTAAATATTTAAAGCAAGGATTTGAACCTTGTTGCCTTTGACTGTAGATTGCTCAGAGACCCAGCGGAGTTTCACTTTTCAGTTTTCTGAAAGGCAAGCTTGCTAAAAGCAGAGAGAGAAAAAATTAATGAACATCGTGCAGAAAGTGTAAGGTAGAGACAGATACAGGCCGAGTCTTCCATCGCCTCTGCTCTGGTTAAAGACCATTTGGCAGAACAGGGGGCAATGGGGGTGGAGGAGCTATACCCGATTAAAATCACTAAGGAGATGTTACTCAGTAAAATAATGGGACTTAAGGCGGATAAATCCCCCGGACCTGATGGTCGACATCCTAGGGTCTTGAGAGAAATGGCAGTAGGGATTGTCGATGCATTGGTGATCATTTTCCAGAAATCCCTGGACTTAGGAAAGTCCCGGCAGATTGGAAAACTGCTAATGTAACACCCTTATTTAAGAAGGGAAGTAGACAAAAAGCTGGAAACTATAGACCAGTTAGCCTAACATCTGTGGTTGGCATAATGTTTGAGTCCATTATTAAGGAAACAGTAACAGAGTATTTGGATAAACATAATTTAATAGGACAGAGTCAACATGGTATTACGAAGGGGAAGTCATGTTTGACAAATTTGCTCGAATTCTTTGAGGATGTAAATTAAAGGGTGGATAAAGGGGAACCAGTGGATGTAGTGTATTTGGAATTCCAAAAGGCATTTGACAAGGAAAAGATGACTGATCAAGATAAAAAATCACGGGATTGGGGGTAATATACTGGCATGGGTGGAAGATTGGCTATCTAACAGAAAACAAAGAGTGGGGATAAATGGTTCGTTCTCGGGCTGGCAATCAGTAACTAGTAGTGTTCCGCAGGGGTCAATGCTGGGACCCCAACTCTTTACAATCTGTATTAACGATTTGTAGGAAGGGACCGAGTGCAACATATCCAAGTTTGCCGATGATACAAAGATTGGAGGGAAAGAAGTGAGTGAGGAGGACATAAAAAACATGCAAAAGGACATAGAGAGGCTAAGTGAGTGGGCAGAGATTTGGCAGATGCAATATAATGATGGAAAGTGTGAGGTTATGCACTTTGGCAGAAAAAATCAAAGAGCAAGTTATTATCTAAATGGAGAGAAACTGCAAAGTGCTCCAGTACAAAGTGATCTGGGGATTCTGGTGCATGAAACACATAAAGTACGTATGCAGGTGCAGCAGGCGATCAGGAAGGCCAATGGAATCTTGGCTTTTATTGCAAGGGGGATGGAGTATAAAAACAGAGAAGTCTTGCTGCAGTTATACAGGGTATTGGTGAGGCCACACCTGCAATACTGCGTGCAGTTTTGGTTTCCATATTTTAGAAAAGATATACTTGCTCTCGAGGCAGTTCCGAGAAGGTTCACTCGGTTGATTCTCGAGATGAGGGAGTTGACGTATGAGGAAAGGTTGAGTAGGTTGGGACTCTACTCGTTGGGGTTCAGAAGAATGAGAGGCGATCTTATCGAAACATATAAGATTGTGAGGGGGCTTGATCGGGTGGATGCGGTGAGGATGTTTCCACTGATGGGTGAGATTAGAACTAGGTGGCATAATCTAAGAATAAGGTGTTGCCCTTTCAAAACTGAGATGAGGAGAAACTTCTTCACTCAGTGGGTAGTCAATCTATCGAATTTGCTACCTCAGAGAGCTGTGGAAGCTGCAACATTAAATACATTTAAAATGGAGATGGACATTTTCCTAGCAGATAAGGGAATTAGGGGTTTCGGGGAGAGAGCATGGAAGTGGACGTGAGTCTCGATTCTGAACAGCCATGATCCTATTGAATGGCGGAGCAGGCCCGAGGGGCCATATGGCCTACCCCTGCTCCTACTTCTTATGTTCTTATGTTCTTATGAATGGATAATGTGTTTTAATTCGGTGTTGATCTTGATGTTATCAGAAGATTGCTGGTAAGAGTTAACGCAATCTTCTTTGCACACGGTGTTAAAATGTGTCCTACTTGGGCCAGAATTGTTTGACACCCAATCATTTCTAACAGTCTCAAATCTGTCGTAACCGAAATATATCAACCACTTGCATTTGCATAGCACCTTTAACGTAGTAAAACGTCGTACGGCGCTGCACATATACATTAACAAACACATTTTGACACCGAGACACATAAGGAGATACTGGGGCAGATGAAGGAAAGCTTGTTCAAAGATGTGGGTTTAAAGGAGCCTCTTAAAGGCGGAAATTGAGGTGGAGCGGCCTGGACTCACAATTCAAACTGTGCTCACAAACATGGTGATGAGTGGAATTACGAGGAAATGAACAATTTTTTAACCTTTGAAACCAATTGCTGATTCTGCAGCAGCAGATCCGGCCGGGGCTTCAATTGACTACTGGTCACTTCCTGTCAGCTGATTAACACCAGATTAACTACAGGTGCCGGTTCCTATGATATCTGAGCGCAAGGTGAGATGCCCGTAAATGAGCGAAATGGGTGGAAAATTGCATTTCCAACATGGGGGCGTACCCAAGTCTGTGGGCGGGGACCTGTCCGGCGAAGCATCTGTTGCTTGCTGATAATTAGGCTTCCTGTAGTTATGGGTGCAACCCCTTATAATTAAAACTCAGCGTTCTTTTGAATTATTATTTAATTTCGCGTTTTCTAAACTGTTATCCTGGCGGAAATCATGTCGAAATTCCAGAAGAATTGCACACTGGTGCTTCAGGCAAAATTATGGCTATTTCAAATAAGATCGCGGATCGCACAGGACAGCAGCTCTTCTGAAACAGAAATCGGAAATGCTGGAAAGACTCAGCAGGTCAGGCAGCATCTGTGGCGAGAGGTAGAGTTAACGTCTCAGGTCGATGAACTGCCATCAGAACTGGAAGGTGTTGGTGATAAGCTGCTGCTAAACAAGTGCTGAACCAGGGAAATGGGGACAGGAAAGGGAAAATTGAAGGTTTGTGATAGTGTGCAGGGCTGGAGTGATTAAATAACAAAAGGGCTGATGGTGTGGGGCAAAACGGGGTGGTAACGTGACAAGTGAAGGAACAAACGATGGCCCAGAGATGGTGGAAACCGGCTCCTCTTTGCTCGGCTTGATTGTTTGTGATATTCGGATTCTGCCCCCAACATCTGCCTGATCCAGTTTGTTTCTCCAACTTTCACATTCAACTTGTTTCAGTTCCGGGTCATTTCATACAAAATAGCGCAGTGCTGAATATTTTAACCCGCAGGTAGATGGATGGCGAGAGGAGGGAAAACGGCTATTTTGCTTCACCACCAATGACGAGACGCTGAGTTTGTCTTCCTTTACCATTGCTCTGTCCAAGAGCATTCTTTGGGCAAAGGCGAGGCATCTGGGACGGTGATCAATATCTCCGAGATGGGTGGAGGCTGCGAGCCAGAGGGTGAGGCAGGGACCAGAACTGATAAGTCGAACGTCAGCATGGCTCATATTTAAACAGGCAGCTTTTTTTTTATTCATTCACGGGATATGGGCAGCACTACCAATGCCAGGACTTATTGCCGATCCCTAATTGCCCTTGAGAATTGGTGGTGAGCTGCGTTATTCAACTGCGTTACTTTATGGGCATTTCAGAGGGCAGTTAATGGTAAACCACATAGCTCTGTGTCTGGAGTCACAGAAAGGCCTGATCGGGTAAGGACGGCAGATTACCTCAGCTAAAGGACATCAGTGAAAGAGATGGGTTTTCACAACAATTTAGTAGCTCCATGGTTATCATTAATGAAACTAGTTTTGAATAAGCCAGATTTATTCGATTAATCCGAGATCGGATTTGAACATATATTCTTAAATAATCTTAGTTACTCCATGTCTGACATGGTGAGCTCTCCCCTAGTATGTCAGCTCACATTGTTTATAAAAACGTCACTGTAATTCACTCCGTGTCCGACACCGTGGGCTCAGAATTGGTGTGTCAGCTCACTGTGTTTATAAAAACTTCAGTGTAATTCACTCCATGTCCGACACTGTGAGCTCTCCGCTGGTGTGTCAGCTCACTGTGTTTATAAACAGTTCAGTACAATTCATTCCATGTAAAACACTGTCAGCTCCCCCCTGGTGTGTAAGCTCAATGTGTATATAAACAATTCAGTGTAATTCACACCGTGTCCGACAATGTGTGCTCTCCCCTGGTGTGTCAGCTCACTGTGTTTATAAACACTTCAGTGAAATTCACTCCGTATCCGACACTGTGAGCTCTCCCCTGATGTGTCAGCTCACTGTGTTTACAAAAAGTTCATGATAATTATACCATGTCAAACACTGTCAGATCCCCCCTGGTGTGTCAGTTCACTGTGTATATAAACAATTCAGTGTAATTCACTCAGTGTCCGACACTGTGTGCTCTCTGCTGGTATGTAAGATCACTGTGTTTATAAACACTTCAGTTGAATTCAATCCGTGTCTGACAAAGTGAGATCTCCCCTGGTGTGTCAGCTCACTGTGTATATAAACACTTCAGTGTAAATCACTCCATGTCCAACACTGTGAGATCTCCCCAGGTGTGTCAGCTCACTGTGTTTATAAACACTTCAGTGTAATTCACACCGTGTCCAACACTGTGTGCTCTTCACTGGTGTGTCAGCTCACTGTGTTTATAAACACTCCAGTTTTATTCGCTCCGTGTCCAACACTGTGTACTCTCCCCTGGTGTGTCAGCTCATTGTGTTTATAAACACGTCAGTGTAATTCACTCTGTGTCCAACACGGTCAGCTCTCCCCTGGAGTGTCATGTCACAGTGTTTTTAAACACTTCAGTGTAATTCACTCCGTGTCCAACACGGTCAGCTCGCCCTGGTGTGTCAGCTCACTGCGTTTATAAACACTTCAGTGTAATTCACTCCGTGTCCGACACTGTGAGCACTCCCCTGGTGTGTCAGCTCACTCTGTTTATAAACACTTCAGTATAATTCACTTCGGGTCCAACACTATGTGCTCTCCCCTAGTTTGTCAGCTCACTGTGTTTATAAACACTTCAGTGTAATTCACTCCGTATCCGACACTGTGCTCTCTCCCCTGGTGTGTCAGCTCACAGTGTTAATAAATCGTTCAGTGTAATTCACATGGTGACTAACACTGTGAGCTCCCCCCTACTGTGTCAGGTAACGGTGTTTGTAAACACTTCTGTTTAAGTCACTCCCTGTAAAATACTGTGAGCTCTCCACTGGTGTGTTAGTTCACTGTGTTTATAAACAATTCAGTGTAATTCACTCCGTGTCCAGCACTGTGAGCTCTCCCCTGTTGTGTCAGCTCTCTGTGTTTATAAACACTTCAGTTTAATTCACTCTGTGTCCAACGCTGTGAGCTCTCACCTGGTGTGTCAGCTCACTGTGTTTATAAACAATTCAGTGTAATTCACTCCATGTCCAACACTGTGAGCTCCCACCCGGAGTGTCAGCTCACTGTATTTATAAACACTTCAGTGTAATTCACTCCGTTTCCAACACTGTGAGCTCTCCCCTGGTGTGTCAGCTCACTGTGTTTATAAACACTTCAGTGTAACTCACTCCGTGTCCAACACTGTGAGCTCTCCCTTGGTGTGTCTGCTCACTGTGTTTATAAACACTTCAGTGTAATTCACACCTTGCCCAACATTGTCAGCTCTCCACTGTTGTGTCAGCTCACTGTGTTTATAAGCACTTCAGTTTAATTCACTCCGTGTCCGACAAAGTGAGATCTCCCCTGGTGTGGCAGCTCACTGTGTTTATAAACACTTCAGTGTAATTCACTCCATGTCCAAAACTATGAGCTCTCCCCTGGTGTGTCAGCTCACTGTGTTTATAAACACTTCAGTGTAATTCACTCCGTGTCCAACACTGTGAGCTCTCCCCTGGTGTCTCAGCTCACTATGTTTATAAACACTTCAGTTTAATTCGCTCCGTGTCCAACACTGTGTACTCTCCCCTGGTATATCAGCTCATTGTGTTTATAAACACTTCAGTGTAATTCACTCCGTGTCCAACACGGTCAGCTCTCCTCTGGTGTGTCAGCTCACTGTGTTTATAAACACTTCAGTGCATTTCACTCCGTGTCCAACATTGTGAGCTCTCCCCTGGTGTGTCATCTCACTGTGTTTATAAACACTTCAGTGTAATTCACTCCGTGTCCATTACTGTGAGCTCTCCCCTGGTGTGTCAGATCACTGTGTTTATAAACACTTCGGTGAAATTCTCTCCGTGTCCAACACTGTGAGCTCTCCCCTGGTGTGTCAGCTCACTGTGTTTATAAGCACTTCAGTGTACTTCATTCCGTGTCCGTCCTTGGGAGCTCTCACTTGGTGTGTCAGCTCACTGTGTTTATAAACACTTCAGTGTAATTCACTCCGTATCCGACACTGTGAGCTGGCCCCTGGTGTGTCAGCTCACAGTGATAATAAATCGTTCAGTGTAATTCACACCGTGATTAACACTGTGAGCTCTCTCCTACTGTGTCAGGTAATGTTGTTTGTAAACACTTCTGTGTAAGTCACTCCCTGGACAACACTGTGAGCTCTCCACTGGTGTGTTAGTTCACAGTGTTTATAAACAATTCAGTGTAATTCACTCCGTTTCCAGCACTGTGAGCTCTCCCGTGGTGTGTCAGCTCTCTGTGTTTATAAACACTTCAGTGTAATTCAATCTGTGTCCAACACTTTGAGCTCTCCCCTAGTGTGTCAGCTCACAGTGTATTAAAAACAAGTCAGTGTAATTCACTCAGTGTCCAACACTGTGAGCTCCCCCCTGGAGTCTCAGCTCACTGTGTTTATAAACACTTCAGTGTAATTCACTCATTGTCCGACACTGTGAACTCGCCCCTGGTGTGTCAACTCACTGTGTTTATAAACACTTCAATGTAATTCACTCCGTGTCCAACAGTGTGAGCTCTCCCCTGGTGTGACAGCTCACTGTGTTTATAAACACTTCAGTGTAAATCACTCCATGTCCAACACTATGAGCTCTCACCTGGTGTGTCAGCTCGCTGTGTTTATAAACACTTCAGTGTAATTCACTCCGTGTCCAACACTGTGAGATCTCCCCTGGTGTGGCAGCTCATTGTGTTTATAAACACTTCAGTGTAATTCACTCCGTGTCCAACACTGTGTGCTCTCCCCTGATGTGTCAGCTCGTTGTGTTTATAAACACTTCAGTGTAATTCACTCTGTGTCCAACACGGTCAGCTCTCCCCTGGTGTGTCAGCTCACTGTGTTTATAAACACTTCAATGCAATGCACACCATGTCCAACACTTTGAGCTCTCCCCTGGTTTGTCAGCTCACTGTGTTTATAAACACTGCAGTGTAATTCACTCCGTGTCTGACACTGTGAGCTCTCTCCAGGTGTGTCAGCTCACACTTTTTATAAACACTTCAGTGTAATTCACTCCGTATCCGACACTGTGAGCTCTCCCCTGGTGTGTCAGCTCACAGTTTTACTAAATCGTTCAGTGTAATTCACACCGTGATTAACACTGTGAGCTCTATCCTACTGTGTCAGGTAATGCTGTTATAAACACTTTTGTTTAAGTCACTCCCTGTACAACACTGTGAGCTCTCCACTGGTGTGTTACTTCACTGTGTTTATAAACAATTCAGTGTAATTCACTCCGTGTCCAGCACTGTGAGCTCTCCCCTGGTGTGTCAGCTCTCTGTGTTTTAAAAACAATTCAGTGTAATTCACTCCGTGTCCAGCGCTGTGTGCTCTCCCCTGGTGTGTCAGCTCGCTGTATATTAAAAACAATTCTGTGTAATTCAATCCGTGTCCAACACTGTGAGCTCTCCCTTGGTGTGTCAGCTCACTGTGTTTATAAACACTTCAGTGTAATTCACTTGGTTTCCGACACTGTGAGCTCTCCCCTGGTGTGTCAGCTCACTGTGTTTATAAACACTTCAGTGTAATTCACACCGTGTCCAACACTTTGACCTCTGTCATGGTGTGTCAGCTCACTGTGTGTATAAACACTTCAGTATAATTCACTGCGTGTCCAAAACTGTGAGCTCTACCCTGGTGTGTCAGCTCCCTGTGTGCATACACACGTCAGTGTAAGTCACTCCGAGTCCAACACTGTGAAATCTCCCCTATTGTTTCAGATCAGTGTGTTTATTAGCACCACATTGTAATTCACTTTGGGTCCAAGACTATGCGCTCTCCCCTGTTGTGTCAGCTCTTTGTCATCAGAAACATTTCATTGTAATTCACTCCGTGTCCGACACTGTGAACTCTCCCCTGGTTTATAAGCTCACTGTGTTTATAAACATTTCAGTTTAAGTTAGTCCCTGCCCAGCACTGTGAGCTCTCCCCTGGTGTGTCATCTCACAGTGTTACTAAATCGTTCAGTGTAATTCACACCGTGACTAACACTGTGAACTCTCCCCTGCTGTGTCATTTCACAGTGTTAATAAATCGTTCTGTGTAATTCACACCGTGACTAACACTGTGAGCTCTCCCCTGGTGTGTCAGCTCACTGTGTTTATGAACACTTCAGTGTAATTCACTCCCTGTCCAACACTGTGAGCTCTCCCATGGTGTGTTAGGTCACTGTGCTTATAAACACTTCAGTGTAATTCACTCCGTGTCCAACACTGTGAGCTCTCCGCTGGTGTGTCAGCTCACTGTGTTTATAACCACTTCAGTATAATTCACTCCCTGTCCAACACTGTGAACTCTCACCTGGTGTGTCAGATCACTGCGTTTATAAACATTTCAGTGTAATTCAGTCCGTGTCCAACACTGTGAGCTCTACCCTGGTGTGTCAGATCACTGTGTTTAAAAACACGTCAGTGTAATTCACTCCGTGTCCAACACTGTGTGCTCTCCCCTGGTGTGTCAGCTCACTGTGTTTATAAACACTTCAGTGTAAATCACTACGTTTCCAACACTGTGAGCTTCCCCTGGTGTGTCAGCTCACTGTGTTTATAAAAACATCAGTGTAATTCACTACGTGTCCAACACTGTGAGCTCTCCCCTGGTGTGTCAGCTCTCTGTGTTTATAAACACTCCAATGTAATTCACTCCGTGTCGAACACTGTGAGCTCTCCCCTGGTGTGTCAGCTCACTGTGTTTATAAACACATCAGTGTAATTCACTCTGTGTCTAACACTGCGAGCTCTCCCCTGGTGTGTCAGCTCACAGTGTTTATAAAAACTTCAGTGTAATTCACTCCATGTCCGTCCTTTGGAGCTCTCCCCTGGTGTGTCAGCTCACTGTGTTTATAAACACTTCGGTGAAATTCTCTCCGTGTCCAACACTGTGAGCTCTCCCCTGGTGTGTCAGCTCTCTGTGTTTATAAACACTCCAATGTAATTCACTCCGTGTCGAACACTGTGAGCTCTCCCCTGGTGTGTCAGCTCACTGTGTTTATAAACACATCAGTGTAATTCACTCTGTGTCTAACACTGCGAGCTCTCCCCTGGTGTGTCAGCTCACAGTGTATATAAACACTTCAGTGTAATTCACTCCATGTCCGTCCATGGGAGCTCTCCCCTGGTGTGTTAGCTCACTGTGTTTATATACATTTCAGTGTAATTCACTCCGTATCCGACACTGTGAGCTCTCCCCCGGTATGTCAGCTCACAGTGTTAATAAATCGTTCAGTGTAATTCACACCGTGACTAACACTGTGAGCTCTCCCCTACTGTGTCAGGTAATGGTGTTTATAAACACTTCTGTTTAAGTCACTCCATGTACAATACTGTGAGCTCTCCACTTGTGTGTTAGTTCACTGTGTTTATCAACAATTCAGTGTAATTCACTCCGTGTCCAGCACTGTGAGCTCTCCCCTGGTGTATCAGCTCACTGTGTTTATAAACACATCAGTGTAATTCACTCTGTGTCTAACACTGCGAGCTCTCCCCTGGTGTGTCAGCACAGAGTGTTTATAAACAATTCAGTGTAATTCACTCCGTGCCCAACACTGTGAGCTCCCCCCTGGAGTGTCAGCTCACTGTGTTTATTAACACTTCAGTGTAATTCACACCGTGCCGAACACTGTCAGCTCTCCCCTGGTGTGTCAGCTCACTGTGTTTATAAAAACGTCAGTGTAATTCACTCCGTTTCCGACACTGTGAGGTCTCCCCTGGTGCGTCAATTCACTGTGTTTATAGAAACGTCAGTGTAATTCACTCCGTGCCCAACACTGTGGGCTTTCCTCTGGTGTGTCAGCTCACTGTGTTTATAAACACTTCAGTGTAATTCACTCCGTTTCCGACACTGTGAGCTCTCCCCTGGTGTGTCAGTTCAATGTATTTATAAACACTTCAGTGTAATTCACTCCGTTTCCAACACTGTGATCTCTGACATGGTGTGTCACCTCACTCTGTGTATAAACACTTCAGTGTAATTCACTCCGTGTCCAAAACTGTGAGCTCTCCCCTGGTGTGCCAGATCAGTGTGTTTATTAGCACCACATTTTAATTCACTTTGGATCCAACACTATGCGCTCTCCCCTGTTGTGTCAGCTCTTTGACATCTGAAACATTTCATTGTAATTCACTCCGAGTCCAACACTGTGAACTATCCCCTGCTGTGTCATCTCACAGTGTTATTAAATCGTTCTGTGTAATTCTCACCGTGACTAACACTGTGAGCTCTCCCCTGGTGTGCCAGCTCACTGTGTTTATATACACTTCAGTGTAATTCACTCCCTGACCAACACTGTGAGATCTCCCATGGTGTGTAAGGTCACTGGGTTTATAAACACTTCAGTGTAATTCACTCCGTGTCCAACACTGTGAGCTCTCCCCTGGTGTGTCAGCTCACTGAGTTTATAAATATTTCAGTGTAATTCACTCCGTGTCCAACACTGTGCGCTCTCCCCTGGTGTGTCAGCTCGCTGTGTTAATAATCACTTCAGTGTAAATCACTACGTTTCCAACACTGTGAGCTTCCCCTAGTGTGTCAAATCACTGTGTTTATAAACACTTCAGTGTAATTCACTCCGTGTCGAACACTGTGATCTCTCCCCTGGTGTGTCAGCTCACTGTGTTTATAATTACATTAGTATAATTCACTCTTTGTCTAACACTGCGAGCTCTACGCTGGTGTGTCAGCTCACAGTGTTTATAAACACTTCAGTGTAATTCACTCCGTGTCCGTCCTTGGGAGCTCTCCCCTGGTATGTCAGCTCACTGTGTTTATAAACATTTCATTGTAATTCACTCCGTGTCCAACACTGTGAACTCTCCCCTGCTGTGTCATCTCACATGTTGTTAAATCGTTCTGTGTAATTCACACCGTGACTAACACTGTGAGCTCTCCCCTGGTATGTCAGCTCACTGTGTTTATAAACATTTCAGTGTAATTCACTCCGTATCCGACAGTGTGAGCTCTCCCCTGCTGTGTCAGCTCACAGTGTTAATAAATCGTTCAGTGTAATTCACACCGTGACTAACACTGTGAGCTCTCCCCTACTGTGTCAGTAATGGTGTTTATAAACACTTCTGTTTAAGTCACTCCGTGTACAACACTGTGAGCTCTCCCCTGGTGTTTCAGCTCACTGTGTTTATAAACACTTCTGTTTAAGTCACTCCGTGTACAACACTGTGAGCTCTCCCCTGGTGTTTCAGCTCTCTGTGTTTATAAACACTTCAGTGTAATTCACTCTGTGTGCAACACTGTGAGCTCTCCCCTGGTGTGTCAGCTCACTGTGTTTATAAACACTTCTGTTTAAGTCACTCCGTGTACAACACTGTGAGCTCTCCCCTGGTGTTTCAGCTCTCTGTGTTTATAATCACTTCAGTGTAATTCACTCTGTGTGCAACACTGTGAGCTCTCCCCTGGTGTGTCAGCTCACTGTGTTTATAAAAAATTCAGTGTAATTCACGCCGTGTGCAACACTGTGAGCTCCCCCCTGGAGTGTCAGCTCACTGTGTTTATAAACACTTCACTGTAATTCACTCCGTGTCCGAACCTGTGAGCTCTCCCCTGGTTTATAAGTTCACTGTCTTTATAAACACTTCAGTTTAAGTTAGTCCCTGCCCAGCACTGTGAGCTCTCCCCTGGTGTGTCATCTCACAGTGCCAATAAATCGTTCAGTGTATTTCACTCCATGTCCAACACTGTGAACTCTCCCCTGCTGTGTCATCTCACAGTGTTAATAAATCGTTCTGTGTAATTCACACCGTGACTAACACTGTGAGCTCTCCCCTGGTGTGTCAGCTCATTGTGTTTATAATCACTTCAGTGTAATTCACTCCCTGTCCAACACTGTGAGCTCTCACCTGGTCTGTCCGATTACTGCGTTTATAAACATTTCAGTGTAAATCACTACGTGTCCAACATTGTGAGCTTCCCGTGGTGTGTCAACTCACTGTGTTTATAAACACTTCAATGCAAGTCACTACGTTTCCAACACTGTGAGCTCTCCCCTGGTGTGTCAGCTCTCTGTGTTAATAAACATTTCAGTGTAATTCACTCCGTGTCGGACACTGTGAGCTCTCCCCTGGTGTGTCAGCTCACTGTGTTTATAAACACATCAGTGTAATTCACTCTGTGTCTAACACTGCGAGCTCTCCCCTGGTGTGTCACACCACAGTGTTTATAAACACTTCAGTGTAATTCACTCGGTGTCCAACACTGTGAGCTCTCCACTGGTGTGTCAGCTCACTGTGTTTATAAACACTTCAGTGTAATTCACTCCGTGTCCAAAACTGTGAGCTCTCCCCTGGTGTTTCAGCTCACTGTGTTTATAAACACTTCAGTGTAATTCACTCCGTGTCCAACACTGTGAGCTCTCCCCTGGTGTGTCAGCTCTCTGTGTTTATAAACACTTCAGTGTAATTCACTCCGTGTCCAACACGGTGATCTCTCCCCTGGTGTGTCAGCTCACTGTGTTTATAAATCTTTTGTGTAATTCACTCCGTGTCCAACACTGTGAGCTCTCACCTGGTGTGTCATCTCACTGTGTTTATAAACATTTCACTGTACTTCACTCCGGGTCCAAACTCTGAAATCTCCACTTTTTCAGCTCCCTGTGTGTATACACACGTCAGTGTAACTCACTCCATGTCCAACACTGTGAGATCTCCCCTGTTGTTACAGATCCGTATGTTTATTAGCACAGCATTGTAATTCACTTCCTGTCCGACACTGTGTGCTCTCCCCTGGTTTATAAGCTCACTTTGTTTATAAACACTTCAGTTTAAGTTAGTCCCTGCCCAGCACTGTGAGCTCTCTCCTGGTGTGTCAGCAGAATGTGTTTATATACACTACAGTGTAATTCACACCGTGCCCAACACTGTGAGCTCTCCCCTGGTGTGTCAGCTCACTGTGTTTATAAACACTCCAGTGTAATTCACTCCGTGTCCAACACTGTGAGCTCTCCCCTGGTGTGTCAGCTCACTGTGTTTATAAACACTTCAGTATAATTCACTCGGTGTCCAACACTGTGAGTTCTCACCTGGTGTGTCAGCTCACTGAGATTATAAACACTTCAGTGTAATTCACTCCGTGTCCAACACTGTGAGCTCTCCCCTGGTGTGTCAGCTCACGGTGTATATAAACACTACAGTGTAATTCACTCCGTGTCCAACACTGTGAGCTCTCCCCTGGTGTGTCAGCTCACTGTGTTTATAAACAATCCATGTGTAATTCACTCCGTGTCCAACGCTGTGAGCTCTCACCTGGTCTGTCAGCTCACTGTGATTATAAACACTTCAGTGTAATTCACTCCGTGTCCAACACTGTGAGCTCTCCCCTGGTATGTCAGCTCACTGTGTTTATAAACACTTCAGTGGAATTCACTCCGTGTCCAACAATGTGAGCTCTCCCCTCGTGTGTCAGCTGACTGTGTTTATAAACAATCCATGTGTAATTCACTCCGTATCCAACGCTGTGAGTTCTTCCCTGGTGTGTCAGCTCACTGTGTTTATAAACACTTCAATGTAATTCACTCCGTGTCCAACATTCTGAGCTCTCCCCTGGTGCGTCAGCTCACTGTGTTTATAAACACTTCAGTGTAATTCACTCCGTGTCCGACACTGTGAGCTCTCCCCTGGTATGTCGGCTCACTGTGTTTATAAACACTTCAGTGTAATTCTCTCCGTGTCCAACAATGTGAGCTCTCCCCTGGTGTGTCAGCTCACTGTGTTTATAAACAATCCATGTGTAATTCACTCCGTGTCCAACGCTGTGAGCTCTCCCCTGGTGTGTCAGCTCATTGTATTTATAAACACTTCAGTGTAATTCAATCCGTGTACAACACTGTGAGCTCTCCCCTGCTTTGTCACAGCTCACTGTGTTTGTAAACACTTCAGTTTAATTCACTCCGTGTCCAACACTCTTAGCTCGCCTCTGGTGTGTCAGCTCACTGTTGTTCTATAACCTTCTGTTTAATTCACGCCATGTCCAACAATTTGCGTGATCTGCTGCTCTTTCAGCTCATTGTGTTTATGAACACTTCTGAGTATTTCACACTCTGTCCGACACTTTGAGCTCGCCCCTTGTTTGCCAGCTCACTGTTTTTAGAAATGCACTTTAGGAAGTATGTGACGGCCCTTGAGATGGTGCAGACTAGATTTACAAGAATTGTTCCAGGAATGGGGATCTTAGCTGCAAGGTCTGGTTGGAGAAGCTGAATCTGTTTTATTTAGAGCAAAGGAGATTGTGGAATGATTTGATGGATGTTTACAAGGTATTGAAGAGTTTGAATCGGCGACACAGGGAAAGGCTGTTCCCACTAGTTGATGTTACCAGGACTATCGGACACAGATTTAAGGTTTTGGGCAAAAGAAAGAGGGTGGATGTGAGGAAAAACTTTATTATGCAGCGAGTGGTGAGGTCCTGGAACTTTCTGCCGACGGAAGTTGGGCAAGCGGAGACAATCAATGTATTCAAGGAGAGACTGGATTGGCACTTGAGGGAAATAAACCTGCAGGGCTATGGGGATAGAGTGGGGGAATGTGGCAGATTGTATTGCTCTACAGAGAGCTGTCATGGACTCGATGGGCCGAATGGCGTTCTTCTTGCTGTTATGACTCAATGACTATAACTTTCTGATGCGTTCCGAAATCGGCCTGTTGCCAGTTTGGATTACGGTTCACTTGTCCAACTCTGCCAACTTCGATTGAATATTTATTTTTAATTTATCTTTTCCATAACATCAATTATCTTCCAAATAGCCTCGTCACCTCTTAGCCTCCTTTATATTAACTGGGGCTTTCACATTGGGCATCACCCATGAGGCCGTTTTCTGCACTGCCTCAAGTAATTGAATGTCTCCCTTGTGTCTCAGTGACCAAAGGTGGAGAGATTTCTTAAGCTTCGGACGGAGCAGAGCTGCACACAGTAACCGAATGACTTTCGCTGACTTTTGCTCTATTGACTTGGATCTGTAGGTGAATATGTTATTGCTGTTTTGATTGCTGTTTTACCCTTTTTGCCCTTGTTAAGTGTCAATTCAAATTAAAGTCCGAAGGCTATTTCTGTGTTATCCTCAGCTCTATGAACACTGTTCAAATAGTAGGTGGACATCCCATTCAATTTATCATGTGTAATATTTTACAAGTTTCAGCATAAAATCACACCGACCATTATTGTCCCTTTAGAAGGTTTTGCCCAAAGCGTTGTGCTGTTTCTGAGCTGTGAACTCCACCTACAGAATCCTCCCTCATTTGAAAATATTTGCAAGACTGACAAATTAACATTGAGGTCCATAGGTTTTATGATTGAGGTAAATTTGCAACAAAACCTATCTCAGCACCGATCGATAGCAACCCCACTCAGTACTTTCCCACCCTGGTATAAAGCCTGTAACATTTATCCGTAGAATTCTACCATTAGGCCTATTTGTTATCCATTTGATCGAAGAAATTATTCCAGTGTTTGACGTGTCACTTTGAAATGTTTATTCCCATAACAGTATTAACCTGGGAGTGAAGCGGCTGACGCAACCTGTTTGTTCAAATGACTGTAACTAATATCAGTTGCCCCGGGACAGAACTGTACCCTGGAGATATTCCTGCTGTATAAATAAAGGCTGCTTTCAATGCATCACTTCTCAGTTTCTACCGGGCCTGGTGTGTCCATCACTACAGGAATCATCGATTCTCACACTAAATGGAAGTCCCGATACTTCATCAGATAACAGCCTATTACTTCCCTATTCTCGCAGCTGTTGGTGTTCCTGGTGAGTGATGAACCAAGACATGAATCTTATAAAAAAGTATCTTAACTACAAAGCTTCTCGTGCTGCGTGTCTGGCAAAGAGCCGCTTTTCCTATTCCCTCTGTAGCACAGTTATGTGAGGTGTGGTGTCAGATTAACCCGAATGTTCTCTGCTTAATTAATGTGGTGTCTTCCTTCACACTGTAGTCTCCAGTGATGATACCGTGATTCTTCTAAAAAGACTGGCATGCAATCTGGACTCCGGATCAAAGGACGCTAAATCATTGAGAAATAGGGTCGCCTGACTTAAATCTGCAACTCGTTAATATCTAAAAAGAACTGAATCATGCCACAATGCTCGCCTTCTACAAAAGTAACTTTCACCCAATAAATAGTGTGTTTATTGATGCTCAGAGTTGTTACAGTATAGTAAAGAAGGGATGCACTACCCAATAACATTCTTTCTATTTTAGTGATTTTCCTTTTGAAAGTTATACAGCGAACACTTCAGGAATGTTTTATAATGCACCAAGTTGTAAATGTTAAAGGCATTTCAGTGACTGCGTTTATTAATCTATTGAAGCAATATTCCTTCATATATTTACCTTGAGCAAATCCGCGGATCTCACGATTCAGTACAGTCCCATTTTGTCCTATATTTCCTGATATGGTGTTTTACTTTGCAACGTTCTTTAAACTATAACTGAATTACCTTGGGGAGTGTATGGTTCGAGGCTACATCTTGTCAACTACCCGTCCTTCACTGTGAAACATAAATTGCCACTTCAGAAAGTGGGATTGCTGATTCCACTTTTAAACCAGGACCCTTTGCAGGAGGGACTGCTCTCCCAGTTCTCCCCTTTCTGTGGCCAGCGTGCCTACTTTAAACCAGCGCCACCGAAAAATGTGTTCATTGGATCTTGCTCGTTGCTGATTTGGCTACAACAAACGGGACAGTGCTTCAGAACTTCATGGGTGCTTTGGGACTTTGTCGAATGCCGTTTCAAATTGCTAGTCTCTGTTTATATTGTGAAACGCGCATTGCTGCTGAACAGATGTGGAAGAAGAAATACAAAAAGCATCTTTAACAGCAATAGGGTTAAACAAAGTAGTCTCATTACAAGAGTGAACTCCAGGAAACTGAAACGTATGTCTGCTGATCTGATATATTTACCATACTACAAATCAATAGGAGCTCAAAAATAGGTTGCATTTGGAAAAAAACAGTAGGTAATTCAGAGCATAATTCATTGGATATTGCAGCATTTAATTCGGTAGATAATTCAGTGGATAATCGAGTGTGTACTTCTTTGTATAATGTAATGTGTCATTCGCTTGATATTTGTGGATAATACATTGGATATTTCAGAGTTGAATTCTATAGATAATTGAGAGGATAATTCGTTGTATATTTCAATGTTTAATGCGATGGATAATTGGGAGGATAATTATTTTGATATTTCAGTGTTTAATTCTGTATATAATTGAGAGGATAATTCTTGGATATTTCAGTATTTAATTCGATGGATAATTGAGCGGATAATTCTTGGATATTTCAGTATTTAATTCGATGGATAATTGAGCGGATAATTCTTGGATATTTCAGTATTTAATTCGATGGAAAATTGGGAGATTAATTCTTGGATATTTCAATATTTAATTCGATGGATAATTGAGTGGATATTTCTTTGGATATTTCAGTGTTTAATTCGATGGATAATTGAGAGGATAATTCATTGGCTATTTCAGTGTTTAATTCAATTGATAATTGAGAGGATAATTCTTTGGATATTTCAGGGTTTAATTCGATGGATAATTGAGAGGATAATTCTTTGGATATTTCAGTGTTCAACCGATGGATAATTGTGTGGATAATTATTTGGATATTTCAGTATTTAATTCGATGGATAATTGAGTGGATATTTCTTTGGATATTTCAGTGTTTAACCAATGGATAATTGTGTGGATAATTCATGGATATTTCAGTGTTTAATTCAATTGATAATTGAGAGGATAATTCTTTGGATATTTCAGTGTTTAATTCGATGGGTAATTGAGAGGATAATTATTTGAATAATTCAGTGTTTAATTCGATGGGTAATTGAGAGGATAATTATTTGGATATTCAGTGTTTAATCGATGGATAATTGTGTGGATAATTCTTTGGATATTTCAGTGTTTAACCAATGGATAATGTTGTGGATAATTCTTTGGATATTTCAGTGTTTAATTCGATTGATAATTGAGAGGATAATTCTTTGGATATGTCAGTGTTTATTTCGATTGATAATTGAGAGGATAATTCAATCGATATTTCAGTCTTTAATTCGATTGAAAATTGAGAGGATAATTCTTTGGATATTTCAGTGTTTAACCGATGGATAATTGAGTGGATAATTCTTTGGATATTTCAAGTGTTTAATTAAATTGATAATTGAGTGGATAAATCCTTGTATATTTCAGTGCTTCATTTTATGGATAATTGAGAGGATAATTATTTCGATATTTCAGTGTTTATTTCGGTAGATGATTGATTGGATAAGTGAGTTGGCAATTCTGTTCATAACTCAGTTCTTAATTCGGTGGCTAACTCAATAAATAATTATTTTGATAATTCTGTTGACAATCGTTTGGATAATTATTTGTATATTTCAATATTTAATTTGGTAGCTAATTGAGTCGATGTATTAGAGTGACAATTATCTGATTCCTTCAATGTTTAGTGCACTGGATAATTCAATAGATAATTATGCTATAATTTATGGGATAAATATATATACATTCCATTAGGATAATTTCTCGAAATTGCAGAAGCAATGAAAGTTCTGTCGATGTATCTGCTTTTCGTTGTCATAATATTAGTTCTCACTTTACAAATTTAATCCCACTTTAAATGAAACTCAATTCTTCATTCGGTCTGGTGGCGTGGTCTGGTGGGAGGGAGGGAATTCTGCTTCAAATTATCGGGTGTGTTATCCGCCGTTTTTATAACTTTGCTAAATTAAGACTCTCTGGTCAACAGCAGCAACATAATTGATATCAGACCGACAGCAGTGGGGCGTCGACACCCAGCACCATATTCAGTTCCTGCCCACATGTGAATGTCGAAGGTTTCTCGGCTTCTATCTATGAAAACACACCTATCCTCGTATCAGGTGCATGCAATTTGTGCCCAATATCTGCTCCTGGCTTCCCTTCAGTGGTCGCTATTCATGTCCTCTTGCTGCATCCTATCTCTTATTGGGACCACATCTAAATATATCACAATGATTCAACACATTCAAGAAGTCATTACTTCTTTCTCACATCTCTACCATAGAGCAAGCTCGGTTTTAAACTGGAGGAACCACGTGTTCGAATTGTACTTTTTTCCCGCCAAGTCCCCATGCAGCTTTACACCTTCCAGTCCCCAATTCTCCTTCCCCAGGGGCAGAACCCATTGCAGCATCACCACGCCGTGTCCCCATTGCAATTTCACCTGCCCACTCCTGATGCACCTTCCCCCTGCCCAGTTTCCATTGTACTTCACTCCACAGGTTCCCCATTACACAGAATAGAATAATATAAAATTTTGCAGCACAGAACCAGGCAATCCTTCCCAACAGATCTATGTCGGTGCTTATGTTCCACACGAGCCATCTCCCGCATTTCTTCTTCTAACTCCACTAACATATCCATTTATTCATATTTGCTACCTGTAGTTATCTAGCTGCCACTTACATGCATCTATGCAAAGCGCCACAAACACTCTGTGCCATAGAGTTAACCACACAGAAGGAGACCAGCTGGCCCATCGAGTGCGTGCCGGTTCTCTGTAGAGCAATTCAGTCATTCACATTTCCCTCGGGGGCTGTCTTATGAAGAAAGTTTTAGCAGGTTGGGTATATACTCATTGGAGTTTATAATATTGAGAAGTGAACTTATTGAAATATATATAATTCTGCGGGGGCTTGACAGAGTAGATGCAGAGAGAATGTTTCCCCCCGTATGGGAATCTAGATCTCGGGGGCACAATTTCAGAATAAGGGGCCACCCATTTAAAATGGAGATGAGGAGGAAATTCTTCTCTCAGCGGGTCGTGAATCCATGGAATTCTCTACTGCAGACAGCTGTGGACTATAGTGGAATCAAAGTTTATGGGGAGCGGGCAAGAAAGTGGATTTGAGGCCAAGATCCGATCAGTCATGATCTTATTGAATGGTAACGACTTCCACATTCTAACATTTTTTGCACTTCATACATTGCTTCTATATACTAATTGTACAAAGCAGATCATAACTGTTCACAACAGTCTAATTTTGGTCTCCCCAAGGATCTATATACGTTTAACATATCTCCTCTGTTATTGCATTCTATTCCTCTTGAAATGAACTCCATTGCTTTGTCTGCACGTCTTCTGGCTTCCTTGAAATTCTTGTTAATTTGTAGCCCGAAATTCCAATTCTTCTCTCCCCATTTGGATTCTTATTTTCCAAGGCTCAGGTGGCCTCCTTATTCCACCGACCAAAATAGACCCCCTTACATTTATATTTAACTAATATTCATTTTACCAGTTACTCTCCATGATCCCACTTTGCTAATATCTTCTTGAATTTTGTCACAGACTTCCTCTGTGTTAACTACACCACATAACTGGTGCCATCCGCAAATTTTGATACGATACTTCTGATTCCCAAGCCCAACCCTCTACTATAAATTGTAAACAACAGCGGCCCCTGTGGAACATACTTCCCACATTTCACCAGTCTGAGCAACTACCTTAAACCTCTACGCCTGTTTTCTATTGAGCAGCCAGTTTACTATCCATTCGGCTACCTTTCCACTGAGTCTACGGGCTCAGATCTTAGTCTCGAGTCTGCTATGGCGGTGGAAGCTCTTCTAAATGTCTATGTATATTTCATTCACTACCTTATCCTTATCTACTCTCTCTGCTAGTTTTTCAATTAATGCAATAATTTTGGTCAAGTAGGACCTTCCCCTTTGAATTCCGTGCTGACTAGTCTTTATTAAGTTTTCCGTTTCAAAAGGAATTTCCTTTTTATGTTTGAGTGAAGATTCTAATACCTTTCCTCTCACCGATGTTAAGCACACTGGATGAACGTTCTCAGAATTTATAATTACATTTATATACAGTGCCTGTGCTATCTCTTCCTTAGCTTTGACGATGAGTGGAAAAAGTCATTCCAGACACAGGGTTTTATCGTCTACACATATGTTTAGTTTATCATAAGAACGTAAGAAACAGGAGCAGGATTAGGCCATTCAGCACCTCGAGCCTGCTCCACCATTCAATGAGATCATGGCTGATCTTCAGCCCAAATTCCATTCACCAGCCTTAGCGCCATATCATTTGATGCCCTTATTAGTCAGAAATGTATCGCCTTCTATGTTCATTATACCCAATGACTGAGCCGCCACAACCCTCTGTGGTAGAGAATTCCAAAGATTCACCATCCTCTGTGTGAAGAAATGTCTTCACATCTCAGTCCTGAATGGCCTACCCTTTACCCTGAGGCTTTGGCCCTTGGTTCTAGAACCCTAACCAAGGGAAACTTTCTCCCAGCATTCTCCCTATCAACCCCTGTAATAAATTTTGTTTGTTTCAATGATTTCCCCTCTCATTGTTCTAAAATAAATAAAGACAGACTGCAAAAGCTTTTATCGGTATATCAGGAGGAAAAGACTGGTAAAATCCCAAGTCGGTCCCCTGCAGTCCGATTCGGGAGAATATATAATGGAGAATAAGGAAATGGCAGACCAATTAAACTCATACTTTGGTCCTGTATTCACAAAGGAGGACACAAATAACCTCCCAGGAATATCGGCAAACATAGGGACTAATGAGAGGGAGGAGCTGACAGAAATTAGTATCTCTAGGGATATGGTGTTGGGTAAGTTGAGGGGACTGAAGGCCGACAAATCCCCGGGGCCTGATAAACTACATCCTAGGGTACTTAAGGAGGTGGCCCTGGAGATAGCAGATGCTCTAAGGATCATCTTCCGGAACTCCATTGACTTGGGAACAGTACCCGTGGATTGGAGGGTAGCTAATGTTACCCCAATATTTAAAAAGGGGGGTAGAGAGAAAGCAGGGAATTATAGACCAGTAAGCCTTACATCGGTTGTGGGCAAAATGCTAGAGTCCATTATTAAGGATAAAATAGCGGAGCACTTGACAAATGGGGAAAGGATCGGACAGAGTCAACATGGATTTACAAAGGGTAAATCGTGTTTGACTAATCTGCTGGAATTTTTTGAGGAAGTAACTGGTAAAATAGATGGGGGAGAGCCAGTGGATGTGGTGTACCTTGACTTCCAGAAAGCCTTCGATAAGGTTCCACACAAAAGATTGTCATGCAAAATTAAGGCTCATGGGATTGGGGGCAAAGTATTAACGTGGATAGAGAACTGGCTGGCGGATAGAAAACAGAGAGTTGGAATAAACGGCTCGTTTTCAGAGTGGCAGGCAGTGACCAGCGGGGTGCCGCAAGGATCTGTCCTGGGACCCCAGCTGTTCACAATATATATAAATGATCTGGATCAGGGAATTGGATGCAATATTTCCAAATTCGCTGACGACACTAAACTAGGAGGAGGGGTGGGCTCTGATGAGGATGTCAGGAGGCTACAGTGCGATTTGGACAGGTTGGGGGAATGGGCGGATACGTGGCAGATGCACTATAATGTGGATAAATGCGAGGTTATCCACTTTGGGGGTAAAAACAGGAGGGTAGATTATTATCTAAATGGCAACAGATTGGGAGATGGGGAAGTGCAGAGGGACCTGGGTGTTCTTGTGCACCAGTCACTGAAGGAGAGCATGCAGGTGCAACAGGCGATTAAGAAGGCAAATGGTATGTTGGCCTTCATATCAAGGGGGTTCGAGTATAGGAATAGGGATACCTTACTACAGCTGTACAAGGTGCTGGTGAGACCGCATCTGGAGTATTGTGTACAGTTTTGGTCGCCCCATCTGCGGAAGGATGTTCTTGCCATGGAAAGAGTGCAACGGCGATTCACCAGGCTGATACCTGGAATGGCGGGAATGACCTACGAAGAGAGATTAAATAGTTTGGGCTTGTACTCACTGGAGTTTAGAAGATTGAGAGGGGATCTCATCGAAACATATAAAATTATGGCAGGCCTGGACAAGCTGAATTCAGAGAGAATGTTTCCAATGGCCAGGGAGCACAGAACCAGGGGCCACAGTCTAAAAATAGCGGGCAAATCATTTAAAACAGAGATGAGGAAGAATTTCTTCACTCAAAGAGTGGTGAGCCTGTGGAAGTCCCTGCCACAGAGGGCTGTGAAGGCTAATTCAATAAATATTTTCAAGAGAGAATTGGATATATTTCTGAAGGCTAAGGGGATTAAGGGTTACGGAGAAAAGGCGGGGACGGGGTACTGAACTGGTAAGATCAGCTATGATCTCAGACGAGGATCAGCCATGATCTCATTGAATGGCGGAGCAGGCTCGAAGGGCCGAATGGCCTACTCCTGTTCCTATCTCTATGTTACTATGTTACTAAATTCAATAGAATACAGGCCTAGTTTACTTCATCCCTTCTCATACGACAGTCCTGGCATCCCAGGAATCAATCTCGTGAACCTTCGTTGGACTCCCTCTGTGGCAAGTATATCCTTCCTTAGGTGAGGAGACCAACATGGTACACAGTACTCCAGGTGTGGTCTCACTAAGGCCCTATATAATTGGAGCAAACTACTTTACTCCTTTACTCAAATACTCTTATAATGAAGGCCAGCATGCCACATGCCTTCCCAATGGCCTGCTGCACCTGCACATTCACTTTCAGTGACTCATGTAAAAGGACACCAAGGTCCCTTTGAGCATCTGCATTCCCCAATTTTTCAAGATTTAGGAAATATTCAGCCTGTCTGATTTTTCAACCAAAGTGGATAACTTCACATTTATCCACATTATATTCCATCTGCCATATTCTCGCCCACTCACTGAGCCTGTCGAGATCCTCTTGAAGCCTCTTCCCATCCTTTTCGCAACAGACACTGCAACCTAACATTGTGACACCGGCAAATTTTGAAATGTTACATTTAGTCCCCTCATTCAAATCATTGATACAGTTTGTGAAAAGCTGGGTCCCAAACACCGATCCTTGCAGTACCCCACTAGTCACAGCCAGCCATGCTGAAAAATACACGTTTATCTCTACTCTTTGCTTTCTGTCTGTTAAGCAATTCTCAGTACCTGCTATTATATTACCCGCAATTTCATGTTCCCTAACTTTGATCACTAACTGCTTGTGTGGGACCATATCAAAGGCCTTCTGAACATCCAAATACAACTCATCTACCCGTATTCCTTTGTCAATTGCACTAATTACATCCTCAAAGAACTCCAATAGGTTTGTTAAACAGGATTTCCCTTTCATAAATCCACTATGGCTCTGCCCAATCTTACTATTAGCTTCTTAGTCCCGAGTTATTGCATCCTTTATAACATATGCCAGCATTTTTCCAACGACCGATGTGAGGCTAACATGTCTGTAGTTCCCCGCTATCTCTCTCCTTCCTTACTTAAATAGAGGGGATATATTTGCTATCCTCCAATCTGCATGAACCGTTCCGGAATCTATCGAATTTTGGAAGATGACAACCAATGCGTCCACTGTCCCAATGGCCACCTCTTTCAAAACCCTAGGAGGTAGGGATTCCGGTCCTTGAGATTTACCGACATTCAGTCCCATTGATTTTGCTGTTTTTTTTTACTAATAATAATTTCTTTCAGATCCTTATTTTCGGCACACCCTTGCTTTTCTCGTATTTCTGGGAGCTTTTTTGTGTCTTCCTTCGTGAAGACAGAAACTAAGTAATTATTTAATTTGTTCTCCATTTCCTCATCCCCATTATAAATTCTCCCGTCTCTGACTGTAAAGGTCTTACACTTACCTGAGCCAGTCTTTTCCTTTTCACATACTTAGAGAAGTTTTTAAAATCAATTTTTATATTTGTCTCTAGTTTGTGCTCATATTACATTTTCGTTTTCTTTATCAAATTTTTGGTCCCCCCTTGTTGCTTTCTAAAAATTCCCAATCCTCAGGCTGGCCGCTTTATGTGGCAACTTTACAAGCTTCCTTCTTTTACTTAATACAAGCTTTAATTCCTTTTGTTAGCCATGGTTGGATCTCTTTACATTTTGGGTTTTTATTCCCTAGAGGAATACATGTTTGTTTCAAATTATGCATTATTTCCTTGAATGTTAGCCAATGTATATCTAATGTATACCTTTTAGTAGTCTCCCAATCTACCATGACCAACTTGCCCCTCATAGCCTTGTAGTTTCCTCTGTTTAGATTGAAGACCTCAGTTTCAGATTGGACTACATCACTCTCAAACTGAATATAAAATTCAATCATGTTACAGTCACTTATCCTTAAATGACCCTTTACCACAAGATTAATCATTAGCCCTTTCTCATTACACAGTACCAAATACAGAATAGCCTGTTCTCTGGTTGGTTCCTCCACATACTGATCCAGGAAAGCATCTCACATGCATTCCAAGAATTCGTCCTCCACACCATTAGTGGTATTTGATTTGCCCAGTCTATATGTAGATTTAAGTCCCCCATGTTAACCGTACTGCCCTTGTTACATGCACTTCTAATCAATGATCTTGCTCCCATCTATCTTAGAAGCCTTGGTATCCATTTTGAATTCCTTGGCTAATTTCACACCCACCATGTTTGTGACCCTGGTAAAAACTGAGGAAAAAAACTGTTCAATATTTATTTCATTTCACTTCTTTTAATTTAGCGTTTACCTTGTTCATTCCTTAGTGGCCATATCCCTATTTTCCTATTCCTGTGTTTATCAAATACTGAAATATTTATTTTTATACTGGTTGATAATGTAATTTCGTAATTTGTCTTGGATTTCCTAATTGTATATTCACATCTTTCCTAACATCTTATTGGCATTTGCCTTCCTCTCCTTTATTGGCTTTGTACTGCACTCAGTGTATGCCTTTTTCTTTAGTTTAAAGTTTGCTTTTTCTCTTTATTTAGCCGAAAACACTTTTTGTTGGCGATTGACCATCGCCCCGCAGTCCCAATTTCATCGTCACTCTGCTCAGTCACCATTGCAACTTCACCCAACATGTTTCCCATTGCATCTTCACCCAGCCTGTATCACATTGCACCTTCATCCCGCCCACTTCCATTGAACCTTCAGCCTGCACAGTCCCTATTGCAGCATCACCACGCCCGATCACTATTCCACCTTTGCGCCTTCACCCAGCTCGTTCCCCATTTCACTTCCACCCAGCCTGCTCCCCATTGCACCTTCACCCCGCCCACATCCATTGAAACTTCAGCCTGCCCAGTCCCTATTGCACCTTCACCACGCCCGATCCCTATTGCTCTTTCACCCCGCCCCGTCCCCTTTGCAACTTCACCCAACTCATTGCATGATTCACCTTCACCCCACCCACTTCCATTGAAACTTCAGCCTGCCCAGTCCCTATTGCAACTGCACCCAGACTGATACACATTGCACCTTCACCTAGTCCGTTCTCCATTATACGTTCTCCTAGCCCCCTTACCCATTGCACGTCCACCCGACCCACTTCCATTGAATATTCACCCTGCCCAGACCATATTGCACATTCATATCGCCGAGTTTTCATTGCACCATCATCTAGCCCGCTCCCCATTGCAGATCCACTCTGCGACTTCCATTGAACATTCACCCTGCCCAGGCCCTATTGCACCTTCCCCCTGCCCATTCCCTATTGCTCCATCACACGGCCCAGTCCCTATTACAGCAGCACGCTTCCCAGACCCCATTTCACCATCACCGAGCTTCTTTCCCATTGCACCTCCACCCTGCCCACTTCCATTGAACATTACCCTTTCCAGGCCATATTGCACCTGCACCACACCCAGTCAACATTGCAACTTCACTCCGCCCACTTCCATTGAACGTTCAGCATGCCCAATCCTATTGCACCTTCACCACGCCCAGTCTATATTTCTTTGGCAGTGGAAGGCACGGCCGCCAATGTTGGAGCAATTGAAATCCAGGATTCCCAAGAGGCCATAATTGGAGGCAGGGACATCAAATGATTGCAGGCCTGGAGGAAATTACAGAGATAGTGAGGGGCGAGGCCAGGGTGAGATTGGAAAACAAGAATGAGAATATTAAAATTTAGGCATTGATGGAGTGGGAGCCAATGAAAATCAGTGAGCTCAGGTGATGCTGCATGAACGGGACTTGGTGTGAGTTGGGATACGGGCAGCAGAGATTTGGATGAGCTCAAGCTTAAGGATGTTGGAAGATGAGAGGCTGGTCAGGAGAGTGTTAGAGTAAGCAATCCTAGAGGCCACAGCTGCATGGATGAGTGGTTCAGCAGCAGTTGAGCTGAGGCAGTGGCTGAGTCGCGTGATGAAACGGATGTGGAAGTAGGCAGTCTTTCTGATGGAGCAGATATGCGGTCGGAGGCTCAACTCGGGGTCAATTACAATGCCAATGTTGTGCATGGTCTGGTCCAGCCTCATAAAGTTGCCAGGGAGGGATGGAGTCGTTGGCTGTGAATGGAGTTTATAGCGGGGATGAATACAACGACTTCGGTCTTCCCAATAATTGGTTGTAGAAAATTCTTGACAAGCAGTGTGACATATTAAAGAAAAGGGACATGATGGGAGAGGTGGCAGTGAGATGGAGCTGGGTGTCCTCGGCGTGCCTTTGGTCCAGACGTTGTGTTTTCGGATGATGTCGCTGATGAGCAGCATGTAGATGATAATATGAGGGGACCGGAGGTAACGGTGTGGGAGCGGACACAGAAGCCGTTGCTACAATTATATAGATACGATTAGAGCCAGGTGTGCAGTCCCACCCAGCTGGAAGACGCTGGAGAGGCAGTGGAGGTGGATTGTCCAAACGAAGGCAGCAGACAGCTCGAAATGTAAGAGGTGGGTTGGTTACCACAGTCACAGTCACGGCTTGGGAGGAGACAGCACGAGCAAGCACGTGGTAAGGAAAGGGAAGTTGGTGATAGGGCGGTAGTTGGCAAGGACAGAGGCTTCAAGGGTTGTTTTGGAGCAGGTGCTCGTGACAGCATGTTTGAAGGGGCGGGGTCAGTACGTGAGGATGGAGAACCATTAACAATATAAGCTAAGGTGGGGGCCCGTAAGTGCAGTTGGGTGGTCAGCAGTTTAGTGGAAATAGGCTCGACCGAGCAGTAGGTGGGACTCCTATACAAGTTAAACTCGGAGAGGGCATGAGTGCAAATACGAGAGAAATTGGAGAACGTTGCGAGTTCAGAGATAGAGCAGATTGGAATCAACAGAGCGTAAAAGTTTTCTCATTAATCAGTGCAATAGCAACCTGAAATCTGACACAAAATAATTGTAATAATGATGGTTTTACATTGACTCAGTGGAAACAAATCTCACTGATCTTTGCATCTCTTGCAGTTAACTTGGTGGCGATTGTGATCCTGTCCCGAGGAAAGTGCGGTCTCTCCAAATGTATCACTCGCTACCTGGTGGCCATGGCAATGGCCGATCTCCTGGTTGTTTGTTCGAATGTAATATTAGGGTGCATTGTTGAAATTTATTTCCCAGTTTCATTCTTGACGATTACCCCCGTGTGCTCTTTACATAGAGTCCTCGGTTGGGCAGCCACGGCGGCCTCTATCTGGTTCACAGTGGTTTTCACCTTCGATCGATTTGTAGCCATTTGTTGTCCGAAGCTGAAAACAAAATATTGCACCGAGAAAACGGCGGCCGTTGTTATCGGGGTGGTGAGTGCACTGGGTTGTTTAATAAACATTCCCTGGTACTTTGTATTTGACCCTGAATATATAATGGAGAACGTACCCCGGGGTTGTGTCTGGAAACTGACCTTTTTTACTGCACCCACGTGGGCAGCGTTTGACATCTTTAATCTTACTGTAATCCCTTGTGTCCCATTCGTTCTGATTTTGTTGCTCAATGTTCTCACCGCTAGACACATTTTAATGTCCAGTCGAGTCCGCAGGGGACTCCGGGGCCTCAGCAATGGAGAGAATCACAAGGACCCAGAGATGGAGAACCGAAGGAAATCCATCATTTTGCTGTTCAGTATATCGGGCAGTTTTATTTTGTTATGGACGACCATTGTTGTTTATTCCCTATCTCTCCGTACAACCATCATTCAGTATGATGATGTTAATTACATTGAATCTGTGGGATTCATGCTTCAGGTTCTCAATTGCTGCACAAACACATTTATTTATGTGCTGACCCAGGGTAAATTCAGAGAGGAGCTAAAGAATGGGGTAAACTATCCACTGCATTTAATTGCAAAATTATTTAAATAATAGAAATAGCTGATGTCTATCCACACAATGTTTATCGGCCATTGCAATAAAGATCAAAACGTGTTTAATGGATCAATCGATATTGGTACAACATTTTAAGCAAAGTTGCAAATCGATGGTTACTGTAATATATTCTCCTTAACAAACTGTGTTATGTATCGTCACAGGTATGATTATAATATTAAATGTTATCCTGTTATTCAATGTGAAAATTAAATAAAAGCTGACTGAACATGCCCATGTGATTATTAATGTTACACAGGATGATTGATTGGGTGGACTTAGGACCAGCTGGAAGGATGATGCAGCAACGTGTATCATTGGAGCAACTGTTCCCATCAGAATGGGACCGTTGCACATCATCACCTGAATCATCCGTAACTAACACAATATAAATGTAACTTTCAATCAACGGGAAATACCCAGATTGTCTCTTCTCAGCTAAATTTACCTCAGCGGTTGATGTACTGCCTAAATGGACCTGAAAATCCTTCACCACCACTCAGCGTCACTCCCCCAGTAACCAGCCTGCTTCTCCTCAGAAAACCTTCATTAAATATTGAGACCGGACGTATTCGCACCCCCTCAGCAGTACTCGTCTGTGGGTGACATCGCTGATGCTGCGACAGCTGAAAGAGCCAAGATAACCAATTCATTTCTGTAGTTAGGGCTACTGCGGGCATCGAAACATAAATTTAAATAATATTAAATTCATGTGTTGCTCGCGGCAATCTGGAAACGTATCGCCCATTTTCCATTTTCTCTCCAATGTAAGGAGGTCCAAGAATGTCGTGACCCAGCTCCACAGAGGGTGACCTTGCTAGTGATTGCTATTTCCAGCAAGTTGTTCATGCGGGAATAATTTTACAGACCTTACCAGGCCAGCCAAATAAACTGGACACAAGTATGGCCCGTAAGAGTGCCGTGTAATTAGCATGATTGACAATTGGAGCCACTTTCCTCTCACTGCATCAAACAATATCTGAAATTTACTGTGATACGGCGTTCCACAATATCTTAGACATTTCATTCAGCAGCAATTCTTATTGTCCTAAGATCTGAACACTCTAAGACGCAGTTGAAGGCTCTTGTGACAGATATTCCCTTACCAATATATGATTTCACCCAATCAATGAAAGCGGTATGAAACCACAGTTCGAACATGTATGGTTTTGGATCAGTTTCACTCGAGCAACTTTATTCTAACATGGGAACTAGCCTACAAGCAAAGACAAGGAAAAATTAACCTCAACCCCCAAGGGTTCTGCTGTAACTACTCACCCACCAACTAATATTCCTGTACGATAACACCTAATTCTCTCTGAAATTCAACACTTAATATTTTGTCACCTGTACTCTGTTTTTCTATTCTTTATACCAAAGTGAATAACCTCACATTTGCTCACATTTTAGTACATCTGACAGTTTATTGTACAAACACGCAAACTGTCTATATCCCTTTGCAGGATCTGTGTATCCCCCTCACAATTGGCTTTCCCACCTAGCTTTGCATCGGCATCAAATTGAATACTTTACAATAGGTTCCTTCATGTAAATCATTATTTATGGTTGTATATATTTGCGGTCCAAGCACTAACCCTTGCGACACCCCACTAATAAGAGCCTGCCAACCGCAAAATGACCCGTTTTTCCCTTCTCTCTGTTTTCTGCCCGTTAACCAATCCTCTAACCATGCCAGTGCTTTACACCAACCTAATAAGCCTTTATCTTCCATAACCATTTGTAAGTGGCACCTTGTGGAATGCTTTTTGGAAATCCAAATAATCTGCATCCAGATAACCTGCTTCCTCTTCATCTACCCTTCCAGTTGCATCTCAATATATTCCAATAAATTTCCTTAACACGATTTCCCTTTCAAAAAACCATGTTGACTCTGCCTAAACATATTATGATTTTCTAAGTGCCCTGTTATCTCATCCTCAATAATGGTAAGCGAAAAAGTTATAAGCGTGATAGTTTTGAACAAATGCATATGGTTCGACTGGATCTGATTAAGCCTGTAAACAGAAAACTGAATTTTGAGGCATTTGGCTCCCTCAAGTAAAACAGCAACTTTGAGTTGTAAGCATTTTTAAGTGCAATTTGAACGACTATTCAGTT
Organism: Somniosus microcephalus; assembly: GCF_052327205.1. NCBI lineage: Eukaryota > Metazoa > Chordata > Chondrichthyes > Squaliformes > Somniosidae > Somniosus > Somniosus microcephalus. The sequence continues at coordinate 32,846,513 of NW_028225184.1, forward strand.
GTACATTCAGGTACAGCAAACAATTAGAAAGGTAAATGGCATGTTTGCATTTAGTGCAATGGGGTCGAGTACAAGAGTAAGGAATTCTTACTACAATTGTACTACAGGGCTTTTGTGAGACCTCACCTGGAGTACTGCACACGGGGTTGGTCTATTTAATAGAGAAAGGGTATACTTGCCGTCAAGGCAGTGCAATGGCGGTTTAATAGATTGATCCATGCGATGGGAGGAATGTACTAAGGGGAGAGTTGAGTAGATTGGGCCTGAACTCTGTGTGGCAAGATGGATGCGGCGATGCTACTGATGTGGAATTAGGTGAACTTTGTTATAGAGTGACTATTGTGTATAACGCAGAACCTATGATCAGAGAGGTGCTGAGGGTCATTGGCAGCTAACGCCCAATGTAGGGATTGATATTGGTGATTAGGATACAATATTTGTGGCTGCGATTAAAGATGATGCATTTAGCCATGCCAATGTTTGTTTAGAGAAAATTATGGCTCATCCAAAGCAGGATCTTGGAAATGTAGTCCGACATCAAAGGGGGGGGGGAGTGGGTGGCGATAGAGGGGACAGAGGATTAAAACTGGTTTCATCAACGTACATGTAAAAGCTGATCACATATTTGGGAATGAAAGTTTCAATGGGAAGCAGGAGGATGAGGAAGAAGAGAGGGCTGGCATACGGAGAGATAGAAAATAAACAACAATGGGCGTCCATAATAATATATAACAGCCAGATATACTGAAGAGCAAAACGATGGATTTCCTCCGATTTTCCATTTCTGGGTCTTTGTTCAACTGATTGCAGCGCGTAGAGAGGCAGAGGTAACACGGTAAAGAAAGTAAACACTGCAAGAGACGAATCAATATAGGTAAAGATGCAAAGAGTAAGTGATGTAGATGCTGAAATGGATAGTGAAACAAGAGAGAAAGAAGAATAGAGAGACAGAGCGAGAGAGGGAGAAATTATTGGGCAGACACACTGAGAAGGCAGAAAGAGAAACCGGCAAAAGATAAGATGGAGGAAAATAAAAAGAAAACAATATAATGAGGGAAATTACATGGACGAAAGCCATAAACAGTAAAGGCACATGCATATAAATTAAGAAAGCAGCACACATTCAGCACAACTTAAGAGAAAAATAGGAGTTTGTGAGCAAGAGAAAGCTGCGAGAAATTGTTGTACAAATGGAGACAGAAACTGAGAGAGGTAGAGGAAAGTTAAACAGGAATAATTGTCACACAGGGGAGTTATCAGCTTACATTCCCACTAATTTCTCCAGCTCTATTATTTTTACTATTACTAAGTTCCTTTAATTCCTCCTTCTCACTAGACACTTGGTTCCCTCGCATTTCTGGAAAGTTAACTGTGTCCTCTTCCATGAAGACAGAACCAAAGTATTTGTTTAATTGCACTGCCATTTCCTTGTTCTCCATTATAATTACTCCCATTTCTGAATGTAAGTGACGTACATTTGTCTTCACTAATCTTTCTCTTTTTACAGACTTGCAGAAGTTTTACAATCCACCTTTATGTTCGTTGCAAGTTTACTCTCATACTATATTTTTCCCCTCTTAATCAATCTCTTGACACATTTTTGCTGAACTCTAAACTGCTTCCAATCCTCAGGCTTGCTAGATTTTCTGGCAACTTTATATGACTTCACTTTGGATTTAATAGAATCCTTCATTTCTTTTGTAAGCCATGGCTGTGCCTCTTTTCCTTTTGTGCTTTTGCACCAGAAAGGAATGTATATCAGCTGCAATGTCACTGTTTTCTGGTTGAGGGTCAGATGTCGTTGTAATGGCATTAATAGAGTAATACATAGAGTTACACAGCACAGAAAGAGGCCCTTCAGCCCATCATGTCCGTGCCGGTCATCAAGCCCTGTCTATAATAATCCCATTTTCCAGCACCTGGTCCATAGCCTTGTATGCTATGGCGTTTCACGTGCTCATCTAAACGCTTCTTGAATGTTTAGAGTTCCTGCATCTACCAGCCTTTCAGGCAGTGATTTCCAGATTTCAATCAACCAGTGGGTGAAAATATTTTTCCTCAAATCCCCTCTAAACCTCCTGCCACTTACCCTAAATCTATGCATGCTGGTTAACGACCACTCTAATAAGGGGGGAAGTTGTTTTATATCTACCCTATCTAAGCCCCTCATAATTTTGTACACATCAACATGTCCCCCTCAGCCTTCTCTGCTCCAACGAAAACAACGCCAGCCTGTCCAATGTCTCTTCATAGCTGAAGCTCTCCAGTCGAGGTAACATCCTGGTGAATCTCCTCTGCAACCTCTCCAATGCAGTCACATCCTTCCTATAGTGTGGTGACCAGAACTGCACATAGTATTCCAGCTGTGGCCGAACCAGTGTAAAGCTCCTTCATAACCTCCCTGCTCTTATAGTCTATGCCCTGGCTAATGAAGGCAAGTAACCCATATGCCATTTTAAAAACCTTATCTACCTGTCCTGCTGCCTTCAGGGATGCACCATGTACATGCACACCAAGGTCCATCGCATCCTCTGTTCTTCCTAGGGTCCTGCCATTCATTGTGTATTCCCAATGCCTTATTATTACTCTCAAAATGCATCACCTCACACGTTTCAGCGATAAATTCCATTTGCCACTGTTCTGCCCATCTAACCAACCCAACTATATTGTCCTGTAGCCTGAGGCTTCTCTCCTCACTATTTACAACTCCACCAATTTTCGTTTCATTTGCGAACTTAATGATCATACCTCCTACCTTCATATCTTAATCATTAATGTACACAACAAATAGCAAAGTACCCAGCACCGATCCCTGCAGTGCACCACTGGATACAGGCTTCCAGTCGCAAAAACAACCTTAGACCATCATCGACTGTCTCCTGCCACTAATCCAATTTTGGATGCAATGTGCGAAATCACCCTGGATCCCATGGTCTCTTATCTTCTTGAGCATTCTCCCATGTAGGACATTTTCAACAGCCTTGCTGAAGTTCATGTAGACTACATCAACTACACTACCCTCATTCACACACCTAGTCACACCCTCGATAAATGCAATCAAATTGTTAGACATGATCTCCCCCTGACAAAGCCATGCTGACTATCCTTGATTAACCCTTACCTCTCCAATTGGAGAATAATTCTGTCCCTCAGAATTTTTTCCAGTAATTACCCGACCACTGATGTTGGGCTCACTGGCCTGTAATTCCCTGGTTTATCCATACTTACTTTCTTGAACAATGGTTCTACGTCAGCTGTTCTCCAGTCCTCTGGCACCTCCCCTGTGGCCAGAGAGGTTCTGACCATTTATATCAGACCCCCTGCAATCTCCTCCCTTTACTCACACAGCAGCCTGGAATACATCGTGTCAGGGCCTGGGGATTTATCCACTTTTATGTCTGCTTAAATGGCTAGCACCTCCTCCCTCTGAATACTCATTTGTTCAAGTATATCACAATCCCCCTGCCTAATTTCTATGCCGACATCACCCTTCTCCATAGTGAACACAGATGCAAAATATTCATTTAAAACCACAACTACATCTTCCGGCTCTCTACACAGATTGCCACTTTGGTCCCTAATGGGCCCTACTCTTTACCTGGTTATCCTCTTCCATTTAATATACTTATAAAAACACCTTGTGATTTTCCTTTTTTTTGCCCGCCAGTGTTTTTTCATGCCCCCTCTTTGCTCTCCTTATTTCTTTTTTAAGTAGGCCCCTGTCTTTTCTATACTCCTCTAGAGCTTCCACTGTTTTTAATCCTTTGTACCCACCAAAAGCCCCCCTTAATTCCTAATCCATTCTTATATATCGCTTGACAGCCAGGATTCATTTGGCTTTTTGAACCCACCCTTGACCTTTACAGGAACACGTTGGCGTTGTACTCTCCTTATTTCCTTTCTGAAAGACTCCCATTCCTCTGATGTGGATTGTCCAACAAGTAGCTGATATCAGTGCACTTTGGCCAGATCCTGCCTTTTCATATAAAAATCGGCCTTCCCCCAATTTATAATCTTCATTTCCGGTCCATGTTTCTGCTTTTCCATGACTACCTTGAATCTCACCGAATTATGGAAACTGTCACCAAAATGCTCTCCTACTAACACTTCTACCACTTGCCCGGCTACATTCCCTAGATTTAGGTCCAGTTACCGCCCCCTCTCTTGGTGGACTTTCTACATGCTGGCTGAAAAAGCTCTCCAGGATGCACATTAAGTATTCCGCCCCTCTAAGCCTTTCACATTCGGTCTATCCCAGTTAATATTGGGTAAGCTGATATCCCCTACTATTATTGCCCTAATATTTCTACACTTCTCTGATATTTGCCTACATATCTGTTCCTCTATTTCCCCCTGATTGTTTGGGGGCCTATAGTACACTCCCAGCAAAGTGCTGGCACCATTCTCGTTTGTAAGTTCTACCCATATGGCCACATTAGAGGAACCTGCTAAGATATCATCCCTCCATACAGCAGTAATTGACTCCTTGATTAATATTGTGACAAGCCCTCCTCTTTTACACACCCCTCTGTCTCGCCAGAAAATTCTATACCCCGGAATATTGAGCTGCCAGTCCTGCCCCTCCCTCAACCATGTCTCTGTGATAGCAACAATTTCCTACCCCCATGGTTGCACCAACACCTTCAATTTAGCTGCCTTACTCGCAAGACCCCTCGCCTTAATACAAATGACACCCAGCCTTGACATACACCCTTGTGCCATTACATATTTGCTCTGCCTTACAGGATGACTTGTTTTTTCCTCTATATTTGGCTGTGCAGCAACCCCTTCTATAGCTGCACTCCGTATCCCATCCTTCTGTCAAGTTATTTTAAACCACCCCCCCAACAGTACTAGCAAACTTCCCCACAAGGATTTTGGTCCCGTTCCGGTTCAGGAGCATCCCTTCCGACTTGTTCAGGTCCGACCTTCCGCAGAAGCAGACCCAGTGATCAAGGAAACTTAAGCCCTCCCTCCTGCACCAACTCTTTAGCCACACATTCATCAGCTCTATCCTCCTATTCCTATGCTCACTAGCACTTGGCACCGGGAGAAATCCAGAGATTACAAACTTTGAGGTCCTGCTTTTAATCTGCTACCTAGCTCCCTAAATTCTTATTGCAGTACCTCATCCCTCTTTCTACCCATGTCCTTGGTACCAATGTGAACCATGGCTTCCGATTTTCACCCTCCCCCTCAAGAATGCCCTGCAGCCGTTCAGTGATATCATTGAACCTGGCAGCAGGGAGGCAAAATACCATCCCGGAGTCACGTCTGCAGCCACAGAAATGTTTATCTGTTCCCCATACGTTCGAATGACCTATCAGTATTGCTCACCAAATCTTTTTCCTCCCCATCTGTGCAGCTGAGCCACTGCTAGTGCCACGGACTTGGCTCTTGCTGCATTCCCGAAGAACAATCTCCCCCATCAGTATCCAAAGCAGAAAATATGTTGGTGAGGGAGATGGACCCAGGGGACTCCTGCACTACCTTCCTAGTTCTTTTACTCTGTCTGGCGGTCCCCCATTTCCTGTCTGCCTGTGCACTTTTTACCTGCGGTGTGACCACCTCGTTAAACATGTTACCCACGAAGATCTCAGCTTTGCGGATGCTCCGCAGTGACCCCAGCCACAGCTCCAGATCCGAAAGGCGGATTTCGATTAGCTGTAGCTGGAGACACTTCCTGCACACATGTTCGCCCTGGACACAGAAAGTGTCCCTGACTTCCCACATAGCACAGGAGGAGCACTCCACACTGCCGAGCTGCCCTGCCATGCCCTACTCTTAATTTACTCCCTTTACTTTCTTTAAATTAAAGAATAATGGCCCAGTAATTCGGGTCCCAACACGTGAGTATGGACGGAGTACCCACGCGTGGACCCGATGGAAGTGCCAGTTTCTTTCATGCATAGCGCATGCATGGAAACCGGCATTTCCGGACCTCTGAACGAACGTGTGCACAAGGGAGTCTCTGCGTGCGCTTTGCACTTACGTTTTTTTTTACAGATTTTTTCGTGAGGGTAAGTCTTTAGATTTTAGAAATGTAAAAATCGGGCATAAGGACTGCATTTCAAAAGTTAAGTGGTCCAATAATTAAAGTTAGAATTTTTTTTCCACAGGTTTATTATTTTAGTAGAATTTACAGTAAGGTAAGTGTATTTTGGGACCCGATTTCGTGAAAAAAATGTTTTCCGAAATTTGAATAATTGTTTAAAATAGTTTTTTAATGTTATTAATAGTTCATTTAATTAGTGGGATTTTTTTAACTTTTATTTTAAGTTTAAGTACTGTTTTGGGCGCCCGGAGTTTTCATGAGTTTGACAGTTCTTACTATCAAACTCATGAATGAACTTTTGCAATCTCCGATTAGTTGCCCAGTACTCACGTGATCCCAGCTGGCTCATCGAACTAACTACGTCGCTGGATCACGCTAGCACAGCGCGCCGGGACCTGGACCGGGCCACAGACGCTTCCACACAGGCCGAGGTCTGAAATGTCGGCATGCTAGGTAAGTGTAGGTCGGGGGCTTGCACCCGCGGGAAGCCCCCGACCCTAATTTCTGGGCCATTAATTACACTAGGGACCTTATATTATTTAAACACTACTTATTCTAAACTATAGGCCTTACTTTTACTTTAACGACTGGAATGTACATATAGTCACCAGGTCCTACTTAGCAATCAGCTCCTTCCATGGTTGTGAGGTCATTTTAGTGGTTTCGCAGTTGTTGTTTGACTGCTCCTGCTCTCGAGCTCTTTACTTGGTGTAAAGTAAGAACCAATTCCTACAGGGTGAAAAGTTAGGAAAAGCAAAGGCGAAGCAAGGGAACTCCTCCTCCCACTCCTCACCTAACTCCCTGATTCACTCAACTCGCACTACTCTGTTTAAAACGCACTCAGTTCAAAATCGCACTGCACAGCCTGTTTTTAGATGTGAATTAACTTAATTGTATAAACAATTTGTTCTAAATTAACCTCATACCTACACAGTCATAAGGACATTTCTGTGGCCGATTATCTCCGTTCGGGAGCATGCGATTTGAATCCTTAAAGCAATCGTTTCAAACATAGTCATAGAATCATAACGGCACAGATGGAGGTCATTCGGCCCATTGCGTCCTTGCCGGCTGTCTATAGAGAAATCCAGTCAGTGCTATTCCCCCGCTCTTACCCCGTAGCCCTGCAACTTTAATTCCCTCAAGTGCCTATCCAGTCTCCGTTAGCAAAATTTGAGTGTCTCCACTTCCAGCCTCTTCTTACGGCAGCGACTTCCAGATCATCACCGCTCGCTCAATCAAAACGTTTTTCCGCACATCCCACCTGTATCTTTTGCCCAAAAGTTAAATCTGTGTCCCCTAGTCATTGTAACATCAGCTGTTGGGAAGAGCCTTTCCCCGTGTAGCCAAGGCAAACCTGTCATAATCACCTCTATCAAGTCACACCTCAACCTCCTTTGCTGTAATGATAAAAATCCAGCTTCTCCAACCTGTCCTTGTAACTAAGATCCCCCATCACCGTTAAATCTCCTCTGCACCCTCTCAAGTGTCTTCACATCCTTCTGAGAAACATACAAACAAAGAAACATAGAAGATAGGAGCAGGAGTAGGACATACGGCCCCTCGAGCCTGTCCCACCATTTAATGAGATCATGGCTGATCATCCAAATTCAGAACCTGGTCCCTGCTTTCTGTGATATCCCTTGATCCCTTTAGCCTTAAGAAATATATCTAGCTCCTTCTTGAATATATTTAATAATTTGGCCACATCTGCCTTCTCTGGTAGAGAATTCCACAGGTTTACCACTCTCTGGGTGAAGAAATTCCTCCTCATCTCAGTCCTAAATGGCTTACCCCTTATCCTTAGACTGTAAACCCTGGTTCTGGACTCCTGCACCAACGGGAACACCCTTCCTGCATCTCGTCTGTCTAGTCCTGTTAGAATTCTGTAAGTTTCAATGGATCCCCCCTTATTATTCGAAACTCCAGCGAATATAAGCCTCATTGACCCAATCTCTATTCATATGTCATTCCTGCCATCCCAGGTATCAGTCTGGTGAATCTTTGCTGCACTCCCTCCATGGCACGAACATCCTTCCTCAGATAAGACGACGGAAACTGCACACATTACTCAAGGTGTGGTCTCACCAAGGCCCTGTACAACTGCAGCAAGACATCCTTACTCCTTTACTCGAATCCTCTCGCTGTGAAGGCCAACATACCAGTTGCCTTCTTAACCGCCTGCTGCACCTGCATGCTTACCTTCAGCGACTGGTGCACAAGGACACCCAGGTCTCCTTGTACTTCCCCTTTTCCGAATCTGTTGCCTTTCAGATAATAATCTGTCTTCCTGTTCTTGTCACCAATGTTGATAACCTCACATTTACCCACATTGTACTGCATCTGCCATGTATCTGCCCAATCACCCAACCTGTCCATATCATACTGGAGTTTCACTGCATCCTCCTTAAAACACACTCCCCCACCCAGCTTTGTGTCGTCTGCAAACGTGCAGATATTACAGCTAGTTCCCTCGGCTAGATCATTAATGTATATTGTGAACAGCTGTGGTCCTAGCACCGATCCCTGTGGTACCCGACTAATCACTGCCTGCCACTGGGAAAAAGACCCGTTTATTCCAACTCTTTGCTTCCTGTCTGTCAACCGGTTCTCTATTCAATTCAATACATTCCCCCCAATGCCATGTGCTTTAAATTAGCAAGCTGATCTCTTATGCGGGACCTTATCGAAAGCCTTCTGTTAGTCCAAATGCACCACATCCACTGGTTCTCCCTTATATATTCTACTAGATACATCCTCAAAAAATTCCAGTAGATTATTCAAGCATGATTAACCTTTTGTAAACCCATGTTGACTTTGTCCGATCCTGTCACTATTTTACAAGTGCTCTGCTATTAAATCTTTTATAATGGACTCTAGCATTTTCCCCAATACCGATGTCAGGCTTACCGATCTATAATTCCCCGTTTTCTCGCCAGCACCTTTCTTATAGTGGGGTTAATTTAGCTGCCATCCAATCTATGGGGACTATTCCAGTGTCTATAGAATTTTGGAAGATGACCAGCAATGCATCTACTATTTCTAGGGCCACTCTGTAAGTAGCCTAGGATGTAGATTATCCAGCCCTGGGGATTTATCGGCCTTAAATGCCGTCAATTTCCCTAACACAATTTCCCTAAAAATACTGATTTCATTGAATTCCACCCTCTCATTCAAACCTATGTTCCCCGACATCTCTGGAAGGTTATTTGTGTCCTCCTTTGTGAAGACAGAACCAAAGTATGTATTTAATTGTTTTGCCATTTCTTTGTTCCCCAGTATAAATTCCACTGATTCTGAGTGCAAGGGACCTATGCTTGACTTCACCAATCTTTTGCCCTTCGCATATCTATAACGACTTTTCCAGTACGTTTTGATGTTCCCTGCAAGCTTACTCTCATATTATATTTTCCCCCTATTAATTAATCCCTTTGTCTGCCTCATAACATCGTAGTTTCCTTTGTTTAAATTCAGGACTCTAGTCTCTGATTCAATTATTTCACTCACCACCTTAATGAAGAATTCTATCATATTATGATCGCTCCTCCCCAGGGGGCCGGACACAACACCATTGCTAATTAATCCGTTCTCATTACGTAATACCCATTCTAAGATGGTCTGATCTCTAGTTGTTTCCTCGACAAATTGGTCCAGGAATCCATCCCGTATACAGTCTACTATTCCCTCGTCCACAGTATTGTTACTAATTTGGTTAGCCCAATCTAAGTGTAGATTAAAGTCACCCATGATAACTGCTGTGCCCTTATTGCACGCTTCTCTAATTTCCCGTTTAATGTCAGCCCCAAACTCAGTATTACTTTTTGGGTGTTTGTATACAACTCCCACTATCTTTTTCTGCCCCTAGGTAAGTGTCAGCTCTAACCCTACGGGTACCACATAATTAGTGCTAATATCCATCATTGCTATTGTGTTAATCTCCTCTTTTAAATGTGGTGACCACAACTGAACGCAATACTCCCGTTATGGCATAACCAGTGCTTTATAAACGTTCATCATAACTTCAGTACTTTTGTACTCAATACCTTTATTTATGAAGCCCAATATCCCATATGCTTTGCTAACCACACTCCTAATATGTCCTGCCACCTTCAGGGACGTATGCACATTAATTCCCAGGTCCCTCTCTCCCTGCACACTCTTTAAAACTGTGCCATGAAGTGTATATTGCCCCTCCCTGTTATTTCTGACAAAATGCATCACCTCATACTTCTCTGTATTAAATTCCATCTGCCACTTGTCTTCCCATTTTGCTAGCCTATCTATGTCCTGTTGCAGTCTATTGGTATCATCCCCACTGTTTGTCACCCACCCCCAAGTTTGGTGTCATCAGCAATTTTAGAAATTCTACTCTGTATACAAATATGCAGGTCATTTAAACATTTCAAAAAAGCAGTGGCCCCAACACAGACACTTGCGAAACACCACTGTCTACGATTCTCCAGTCTGCAAGGCAACCATTTACCACAACACGATGTTTTCTGTCCTTAAGCCAATTCCATATCTAACTTGCCTATTCCATGTGGTGCAATGTTGGTACCCTGCCTTCTATGTGGTAATTTGTCAAATGCCTTCCTAAAATCCATGTAGACAACATCCATTGCATTCCCTTCATCAATCCGCCCTGTTACTTTAGCAGAAATTTGAATTGAATTAGTCAAACACGATCTGCCTTTTACAAATTCGTGGTGGCTCTACTTCACTCATTTAAAGCTCCCAAGTGCCCGTTAATTTTACCCTTGATTACAGTGCGCTTGCTCGGCATCCCATCCACTAGTTTAAACATCCACTTTTCATGAGGGCAGCAAGTTGTTCCAACATCTGAGGCTCCAGCAGCATTGAATTGGCCCGGAGCTGCTCTTCATCAACCCGGACTCCTCAACATCTCAGCTCACAGCAGCCGCTGGCTGACGGGTTCGTGTGTATTCACAATGCAGAGCGAGCAGTCACAGCTCTTGTTCCTGTTTGACTCCCTGTCGTTCTTCCACCTCATTTTCTGTTTCGGACATCGGATTTTGGTCTGGTCACAAAACCTTCACAATTGCTGCTTTGCTGCAGTTTCTTTTAATGTTTACAGGGGAGATGAGCAGAAGCTTAACGAAAGGAAGTCGGCAGCAGCATCTGAACAGTTTGCTCCAGATCTCGGTAACACCTCGTAGGGAGCTACAGGGTTACAACGGGATTAGTCTGATTGATAGTGGACGGACTAAAGGGAACTGATGTGAGATAGAGAACGAGGATCCTCAGAAACTGATCCTAGTCAACAAGTGCAATGTACATGCTACATGTGAGGATAAGCATTCAGACTGTCAGTGAAAACTTTTGTTCTCCTTACCTAAGGGAAAATACACGTGCCTTAGAGGGAGTGCAAACACAGGATCACCAGACTGATTGTTGGGATAGGGGGATTGTACTATTAATATATGTTGAGTAGACTAGGCATATATTCTCTCGAAACATATAAAATTCTTACAGCGCTCGACAGGCTAGATGCAGCGAGATTGTTTCATTTGGCTGCAGTGTATAGAACCAGCGGTCACAGTTTGAGAATAAGGGGACGGCCATTTAAGACTGGGAAGAGGAGAAATTTCTTCACTCAGATGGTGGTGTATCTTTGCAATTAATCACCCCAGGGGACTGTGGATGCTCAATCCTTGAGTAAATTCAAGACAGAGATCGATAGAATTTTGGATATTAAAGGAATTGATGGAATTGGGATAGTGCAGGAAAGTGGAGTTGGGGTAGAAATGAACCATGATCTTATTCAATGGAGGAGCAGGCTCGAGGGCCCAAATGGCCTACTCCTGCTCCTATTTCTTATATGTTCTTAGAAGGATAGTTATGGGACAAATAGTGGGCTGTGGGATTAAATTGGATTGTTCTTTCAAAGAGACGACACTCTCACAATGGAGCCAAATGCCCCTGTTGTGATGTAAGATTCTATGGTTATATGTTGTTATCTCTTCATAATGATAAAGGCCTCTCTGAGGTCTCCTCTTAGTCTCCTTTTTCCCTGAGGGAGGAGCCCAAGGAGTCCCCATGTCTTCCTGCTCAATGCCCCTTTCACACTTCTGTGCTGAGCCCTGGTTTCTTCTCTTCACCCACAGTTGTATTCGATGCACATATTCAGTACATACTTGGAGCAAAAAAGGAGCTTATTTTAAGTCCAGCAAATGAATGTTGGCATTGAGAAAGTAAGGAACTCAGTCCTTCTATCCTTGATGTCATTAGCTTGGTGCCCCGGACATGTAGCTCAGTGGTATGCGAGCCTAAGTTGCATCTCCAAGCATTTTCTTTAACCACAGTTGCTGAATGTTGCTTTATGAGGGCAGCAGGTTACAACAGCTGAGGCTCCAGAAACATTCAGTGGGCCGAAGCTGCTCTTCACCCACAGTCACAGACTGGCCAGATTGTGTGACGTCACAATGCTGAGCGAGCAGCCACCGCTCTAGTTCCTGTTTGACGCCCTGTGGTTCTTCCATCTCACTTGCTGATTCAAAGATCGAATGTCAGCTTGGAAACTAAACCTTGGTCATTGCATTTATGCCACAGACCTGTTTTTGAAATATTCAAAGAGGAGCAGAAATCTTGAGAACAGAAAAGTATTTAAAAGCTGTGAGCCATCAGTATCGCTGGGCAGCTGGCTCTCTGTCAGAGAAAATAGAGATTATATTTTCATAATTACAGTCATAATGTGCTTGGAGAGACTAAAAATTCTAACACGTGACCTTGATACATTCAAAGCATGCGCTCTACCACTGAGCTACATCCACACTGACAGCTAAGCACGCAAACCTTGGACAGAGAGAGGAGCGCTGCTGTCCAAGGGCTGCTGTTTGCTTCTTTGAGCGCCTCTCCCGCAGACTCATTACCTCCAAACATTTAATTATATCGGAGCAGGAGTTAATCTCAGGCTCTCAGAAACAGCTCAGTTCAATGGGTAGTGCCTGAATATGTGATGGTGTCCACGGTGAGCGAGCAGCCCCTCTTGTTCCTTATTGGCTGCCGATGATTGGTCCTCCCACTTTCTGAATCACAGTTCAGATTTCAGCCCAATCTTCAGTTCTCACTTTTACAAAGCGCTGACCGCTGGTCCACACAACGTTTGTAATTTTATCTTTGGGAGCTAGTGTATCATGAGCGATATAGGTTTACCCACCCGTTAGTGGAGATGTGTGGACGTGAAAGAGGGCGGAAAGTATGTTTTGTGGGGGCTTTAATAAGGGCAAGGTATTTCCACCCTGTTAAAGTCGAAAGAAAAAATAAAGTCTTCCATTTCACGAACTCAGGAAACACTGTAGAGCAAATGAAGTACGTTTGAGGAACAATCACTGTTGCAATGTCAGAAATGCGGCATCCAATTTGTGCACAGCAATGTCCCACGAAGTGCAATGCGAGGAACAGTACCTCATCTTCCGATTAGGCACTTTGCAGCCTTCCGGACTCAATATCGAGTTCAACAATTTCAGATCATAACCTCGTCCCCTATTACTTTTTTACTTATAATTTTTTCCACCCGTTTGTTTTGGGTCTTCCTTCCCACCCGCATTTGCTTCTGTTTCTCCCTCTCACCTGGCAGCTGTCTCTTGCCTGCTAGTTCACTTCACACCTAATCTCAGCTGTCTTTTGTCTCCACCGGCCTATAACCATCTCGTTTGCTTTCGAATACCTTTTATTGTCTCTTTTACTTCTTTTGTCGATCGCAGTCCTGCCTTCGATCGATTTTATTTTCTTTCCAATTTTGAAAAATGGTTCCGACCCGAAACGTCAACTCAAATTTCTCTCCACGGATGCTGCCTGAACTGCTGAGTTTTTCCAGCATTTTCTATTGTTATGAGGTGGAGATGATTTGTTTTGGTGATGTTGGTTGAGAGACAAACATTGTCCAGAACACAGGGGAGAACTCCCCTGCGCATTATCGAATAGTGCCATTGGATACTTTATGTCTACTTGAGAAAGTAAGCGTGGACTCGGTTTAACGTCTCAGCCATTTTTATCTCCTTATCGGAGCAAGGATATACATGCCTTAGGAGTGGTGCAACGAAGGTTCAATAGATTCATTCCTGAGATCAGGAGGAATAACTTCATTCAGAGGGTTATGAATCATTGGACTTCTCTACCCCAGAGGGCTGTGGATGCTGATTCGTTGAGCATATTCAAGGCTGAGACAGATTGATTTTTGCACTCTAGGTGAGCCAAGGAATATATATCTTCTCAGATACCTCGATCTCAATTTTTTTCTGATTACCTTCCTGTGAAACACCTTGGACCGTTTAAGGAAAGGATATAAATGCAAATTGTTTTTATTGGACTTTCAAACCTCATGGGACCTTGTAGTAAATAAACAAACACCACTACTGTGTAATTAGACTTCTGCGAAATTGTAATGCCTTTATTCAGATATTGAACACATGACATTGCTGTACGCTCAAATGCATATGCTATTATAAAGCTATTAAATCATCTTCCATGCCATTAACAGTTATAATTATTTCCTGCAACAAAGCATCACCCGGGCAGAGCGCAGAGAGGAAACTCTGGCAGGGCAGAGGGGAATCGCACAGTTTTAACATAATAAACCCCGTTTTTATCAGTGAAAGGAAAGTCAATCCCATTCCTCAAGGTGCGCGCGATACTCTGCGCCAGATTTAACATTCGGCGCTCTGCTATGGTGAAACTTAGCACCCAGGCAGTAAAAGCAAAAACATATTTTACACCAAATTATTTAGAGCAGAATTGACTTCCTGGAGGAAACTCCAGCAGTAGCGGAGAGGGCAAAGATGTTCATGAAGTTTCCTGATCTATTCTAATTTCCCCAAAGTGAGGTCCGTTCTGTAATGTGCAAGCTTAGTAAGAAGTTTTACTTTACTAAAACACCGCTTCTACCCTCCTGCTGCAAGGTGGTGCCGAGAGTATTGGCGAAATTGATAGCCCCCAATCCGGTGGTTAATCGATTATTCAAATTCATGGACTGGGGGCCAAGTTTGCATTTTGTGCCCGGCTACACAGAAACAGTGATTCAGTCACAATTATCTCAAGGAACATGGCAAAAAGGATGGAATTTAAACTTGAGTTGTACAAATCCTTGGTCAGACCCGGTCTGGAATACTGCGGTCATTTCTGGGCATCGCTCTTCAGGAAGGATCTTTTGGCCTTGGAAGGGGTGCAGCGCAGATTCACCAGAATGTTACCGGGGCTTAGAGAGTTACATTCTGAGGATAGGTTGCATTGACTTGGATTGTTTCCCCTTGAGTACAGGAGATTATTGTGTAAATTAATCAAGGTTCTTAAAATGTTTACACTATCTGATAGGTTGGCTATAGGTAATCTATTTCTTCTGGTAATGAAATCTATAACAAGGTAATTATAAAATTAGAGGTAGGCCGCTCAGAAGCAAATTCAGGAAGCACATCTTCACGCGAAGTTTTGCAGAAATTTAGAAGTTTACCCGCAGAAAGGCTCTGTGCTGGGGGACAATAGGAGATTTCGAGAGAGGGATTGAAAAGTTTTGTTAGGTCAGCGTATCAAATGATTAGGCACAATCCGGGTAAACCGAGTTGAGGTTCAGACCAACCATGATCTCATTCCATAGAGAAGGCTCGAGGGGCTGAATGGCCGGCTCCTGGTTACCATGTTTTAAATGTTTGTTTAAATTACGCACAAACTAAACTAAATACCTGGACTGGGGTCAGACATTTCTCACAGATTACATTTCCATAGATGGCTTCTTGCAAACACAAAGTCTCGCTGAATAATATTTTAATGGGTGAAATGCTGATGACCATGGCATTGTCCGGTACTGTTGAGATGGATGTGCCTGGTCTTCTAGAGTTTCACTGCTGCATAGAGGACGGAGTCCTCACCGAGGTTTTGGACGGTGTCTCGCTGACTCTGAAAGGAATGGTGCAAATGGTCAGAAATGCAATCGAACAACTACACTCTGGTAACAGTTCAGCGAAATTCTATCAGCTGATGCTCCAAGGCAGAAGCCGAAAAATGTCAAAAGCAGCGTTGTTGGAGTGAGCAGTATTAAACGGGGAATATTGCACTGCTCTAAAGGGTATTAACTGTCTGCTAACGGTTACATTTGCAGATGAAGTTTTCACCTCAGGTAATGCTGTTTGTTTAAAACAAGAAGGGACACTCGAGCAGCAGCAGGGCAACAGGACATGATGGAAACAGAGAGCGGGAGGAATTTTCTACTTGATCAGAGGTGCTGAAGGGACGATAAGGGTTCGGCCACCGATCACTTTGACATCGATGGAAAGGGACATCAGTAAGGTGTAAAATGGGCGGCTGAATCCAGATCACTGTTTTAGGCCCACTCTAAGCCAAAAGTTCCAGCGCCTATCTCTGACAGCATCGGAAAATGAAGGGACAACTTAACTTTCCAGGTGGGATACTAGGATGTTGTGTGTAAGACGTGGAAACCGCATGTTGGTTCAGTGGGTGAAATAGAAAATGGTCTTGTTTATGTCAAAATGCTCTGCATATTCCAGACATTAACCAATTGTTAAACTGTAAATGCTGTACACTGCCTAGATTCGCTTGTACAGGAGTGTGTTTGCAGCTGCATTCGTGGTAATTGAACTCTGTAATTTCCCTTCAGTTCCTATAGCGGGCCCAAATCTACACCTCAACCCTCAAATATTATTGTTCTATTGCAAATACATTTGTTCAATCCGCTTAGAAAAATAGAGATCCTTTCATTATTCTGCATTGGACATCATTCTGTCGCCGTTTAAAGATATATTGAAGTGTGATCAAAAACATTTTTGTCCTCATGTATATTAATTACTGGACAAGGCAATTGTGATATTTCAAAAGAAGAAGAACTCTGAAGGCAACAAATATTTGGACACATCGTTCCAGGAGATGGAATGAGCGAGATAAAAGTCCACATCAATGGAAAAATAAAATCCCAGTGCATTTTTAACTTACAGCGTTTACTCTCGGCAATGTTTGCAGGTTAAGAACAGCATCTAAACAAAACAAAACACAATAACAAATGGATTGATGTTTAAATACTTAGAGCATTTCCCTCTTTTATTAAAGAGTTTTATTCCTATGGAGGTTTTGTTTATCATCATATGGATGGGACACCATCTCCACACTCAATAGTGGGAACTAGCTGGCCATTGACAACTACCAATGGGTATTTGACTATCCACTAGGAAGTGAATGCACCTCCTATGCTGAGCTTCCCTTCTCAATTCCTCGGTTTCTCCAGGAAGTGGATGGGTTGGCTGAGGTTTCTCTCGACATGGGCAGTAGATTTTCACCGTATGACTTGATGTTTCTCGGAGTATCGCTGATGCAGCGATAGCTTGCCTAATCTAGAATTGTCCTGTGATCTCAATGAGTGCTAAACTCTCGATTGTTGAATATTAATGCATTTTTATCCATGATAATAACTTTAGCTATTTGAATAAGGAAACACTTGATTCCGAAATATTTACATCATACAGGCATGTTGCTACCTCTCTACAAAATCTTACCTGCTGTTGTTAAAATGTTGTCATCCTTTTTGTTCAAAATTTTCTCATTATAATAACCTATGTGATCCTTTATTCTGGAAACTTCATATGTAAATGTCTCACACTGTTGTTACACCATCTAACCACGGGTGGCACTACAACGCATTAAACGTTACTGGAGAAGAAGTTCGATGCTCCTCCTAACCCAATGTGTTAGCTTCACATCTTTGAAAGGGTTTTGCTATTTAACATTAAATAACAATAAAACGTGAAGTATTGTACAAAAGGGAAAGACGGCCAACATTGGAATTTAATTACATCTGTGTACGCCGGTCCAGTAATCCACTACCCTACAAGAGCAAAAAGTGGAAGGAGCGCACGTCAACCCATGCAGCCCACCAACCCACCCCTTCAACCACCGTCTGCCCCACCTTTGACAGAGCGTGTAGTCACCTGAGAACTAATTTTTAGTGTGGAAGCAAGTCATCCTCGGTTCCGACTGACACCCTAAGAAGATGACCCTGCAATGCTGCACTTGAAGACTCTACTTAGCCCGGACTCCACATGCCTATTGCACTGCGAATTCGATGAGCAATACCATACAAATCTTTTGTGCTCTTTATAAATCGCACTTCCGATTGTAATTAGTTGCTTCACATTGCTCATGATAAATTCCTCTGCTTGATTCACTTGTAGAATCAAAATCTGCGACAGAAATTTGGCATACTGTAATTACATCTATCCACCAGTGGTGGCGTGGTGCAGCTTCTCAGCATGTTTGCAAAAACCTGTGATGCTATTACCGACTCCACTTGCTTCAGCAATTGCCATCTATTACACTACTGTACTGTAAATATATAAATATTTAAAACAATGCATGATCAGATTTCCTATTAGAAACAAATTAGCACAGTGGGTCAGAATAAAAAAGGGGTTTGTTTTACATCTATGTGCCGGGTCCAGCGACCTCTTTCCGACTATCCTCTCTGCATCTGTTGACTACACTCCCTCATCACTCCCTGTCTGAAAAATCACTTTCATTGAATGATGAAAATATATATTCAGAGTTTATTTTGATTCTTGGTCAGATTCACTAAATGATTCAGAATGATTGACAGTATATGTGATTCACAGTTGGTTTGCTAATACAATAAAATGTCTACAAACGGTTACTAGAAATGTAACAATAATATTGTGTTCATTCCTTTTCGTTAACTGCAAGAAAAGCTAAATGCAAAGGAGAATTTTGGATGTACGAATACAAAACTGAACTTACATGTTAGGGTCTCACTGCTTTGGTCACCAGGAGGCGCTGTGTTCCTTAAAACAACATATATCGTCAATTAATCATTTTATTTTCGATGGCACAGATCATTAAATTCTTGATACAGGTAATGATTGGATTTCAGACATGGATCCCATGTTATATGTAGAAGTATCTCTCTGCCCACGTCCTGGAACATGTGTTTATCCAACTGTTCCCAGGCCAGGTTATTCCTTGTTACCCTGGAACTAATGATTAGTTTGACGTCTAGGGTGATTAATGAGGACCTATCTCCTGCTCTCACCATGTGGAGCGGCACCATTACATAGTTTGTGAATATTTCCTCCCGTTGGACAATCTTTTTGGCGAGCAGAATTTCCATTGGGCTAAAAATAAGAATTTGATGAAATCATCACAAACCGATTCGCGATATCGATTCAGTGAGCACAAAGAGGGATTTCATCTCTCATTGAGCTGTTGTTAATATGGGATTCCCAGATGAGAAAGGCTATAGTTTAATGAGATAACGAACAAAAACACATTTAAAGGGATGTAGTGCAGATGCAAACAAAATTACTGAAGTAAGTGAAAACTGCCTGGATTAGTGTTTGAATATGGTTGAGTTTGTGTGATTGTGTGTGTGTTTGAGTGTGTGTGTGTTTTATTATGATTGTGTGTTTGAGTGTGTGTATGTGTGTTTTAATACGTGTGTGTTTGAGTTTGAGTGTATGCTTTATTATGAGCGTATATCTGTGTCTTTCACTGAACGTATGAGAAAATATATGTGTCCTTGTGTGTGAATATATGTGATTATGTATACCAGTCTGTGTATATGTATATGAATTTGTGAGTGTATGTATGTATATACGTCTAATTGCGTGTTGGAGTGTGTGCGTGAGTGTGAGTGGGGGAGTTTCTTTCTAATATGAAAAGGAAGTGAAGTATACAGGGTACAATTATTCCTGAACATCTGCATCTGAGTTTTATCTTGGCCAGGTGTGGTTGTAATTGACAATTCAACAGTCAATGATCTCACCTCATTTCTCTGCTGCTTCTCCACTTCCCTGAGAAGAAAATGTAAGTGTTAGAAATCTGAGCCAAATAATGGTTTACAAAATAGGAATAAGAGTAGAGTCAATGAGCTGAAAAGGTCTTTTGGACACAGAAACCTGTGCCCCAGCACCATAACTGTCCCGACACAACCACCCAATGTTTTATGAAGGAACCCAAAGGGGGTACTTTTAAATTAACCCACCGGTGGGAAACGGTCGAATTCAGGCAGGATTTCCATTGTACACAGCGCCCATCTCCTGCTCCGCTAAACTATAATTTCATTCCATGCTGTGTTGCAGATTTTCCTCCTCCATACTCATGTACTACCCTAACCACCTCCACAACATCACCTCTCAGCCGTCTCCTTCCAGACTAAGAATACCGAGTTTTTCGATTCATTCGTTACAATGTGACACTGTGGGTTGGAATTCCACTTAACTGGTAAAGGAAAATGGGCGGTATCGCTCACTCTGCATGTTCTACACCCCACAGGACATTCAGTTCCATACATGGGGAATACCATAGGTGGCAAATGCGATATCATCCATCTTGCACGATCAAGTAAGACACATTTGTACCCCAGTAATGCAGTTGCTCAAAATTAGCAGTAGCGTTGAGCTGCCCATTCTACGTTAAAATCTATATTCTATTGAAAACAATGATACTAAATATCGGATGGAGCAAATAACAGGCGGCTATTTAAAATACTCCCGTTATGTGCTTCCACCAAAGACGCATTTCTACCCAGGACCCTTTCTGCTTCGACCCTCGCTATTTCGCCTGTCAGTCTACGATTTCCAAATATTTACAGTCCGAGCTTATGGGAGAAGTGGGAGATGGTTGGAGGAGGTTGTCAGTACTGTGTTCATGGAGAGGCGGCAGTAAGCATGGTCTGCGTGTCTGTAATGAACGGATAATGCATGTTGATTAACCCACCTTTCTTCCAGAAGCACACACCCAACAGAACAAAGATGAGAATCAGGCCCACAGCAGAGCCAACACCAGCCTCCAGCGCAAAGGATTTATCTAAGTGAGGTAAAGGGACACAGCGTAAACAAGTTAAACAACAGTTTCTACAAAAAATAGATAATCTGCAGCTTAACAGAAGCCACCGATAGGCAGTGGATCCGGAGTGAATTCCAAAGCAGAAAAAATACATAAGAAATTAAAAGGTTGATATAATATCATAGAATTGCACAGAAAAGAATGAGTCCATTTGGCCCATCGTGCCTGTGAAAGAGCTATACAAATAGTATCACACCTCTGCTCATTCCCCACAGCCCTGCATTTTGTTCTCACTTTCAAGTATATATCCGATTCCCTTTGGAATGTTACTATTTAATCTGCTTCCACCTCACTTTCAGGCAGTGCATTCCAGATTACAACAACTCGATTGTTTATTTAATAATTTTATCTCACCTCTGTGTTTTGCCAGTGATCTTTCATCTGTGCCCTGTGGTTATCGACCCTACTGCCAGTAGAATCAGTTTCTCCTTATCTGCTCTATCGTAAACCCTCATAATTTTGAACCATTCTATTACATCTCCCCTTAACATTCTCTGCTCTAAGGAGAACGACCTCAGATTCCCTTGTCTCTTCACATAAAATGGCATAGCATTTCCAACACTCGCGATACTTAATGTTAGCGGTTCCTTGGATTTTCACTGTTTCGAAAACGTGCCTCAGATGTTCAAAGTCGTTCTCTCCTCCTCTGTTTTTTATAATAAATGACCCGCATTAAATCAGTGCTGCAATATCAGCGAATCAGTAATAAAGTCGGCGGGGGTTTGGCATGCAGTTGACGTCACAATGCATTGGGAGAACATGACGCAGCACGAAGCTGATTCTCATTGTTCGATTGATTAGTTGCCTCGTTCATTCTTTGATTCTTTCATTGGATATTAACCGTGTTCTGGGACAAAGCGACTGTTCCCAGCTGGCGGCAAAAATATAACAGATTGCGCGTAAATTAGTCAGTTTCATTCTGTAAGTTTCATTCTGGTCATTGGGTCAAAACTGCGCATGCGAGGAGAGAATGAGTTGAGCTAATTTTTTAGGTGCGGACCTTTGTCACAACATCCTGCTCTCTCCACAGACGCCGACTGAACTGTTGTATATTTCAAACAGCAGATTGTTTGTTTTGCTTATTGCTTACCAGGTTAAAATGACCTTTTGTTAAAGTCGGTAACGTGAATATTTTTTTTTCTCAGCTTCCCTAGGGTTAATCTTGCACTATTATAGAATCGATGAGGAACTACAGGAGAAAGCGAGTGAATCAAACTTTTAATCGGAGTTGGAGAAGTAAAACCATCCAATGGTTAGCGCTTTAGTTCTGCCATCAGTCACGCAGTAAGTAGCAAACACTTAATGGAATAAGAGTCAAAGGGTATTCGGGCACTGGCGTAAAAGTGGGCAATGTCACATCGCCCACCTGTTCAGTCCTGTATGACGGGGTGTAAAGTGGGCAGCCTATGAGTCAACATCCAATAAGAATTTTAACATATTGATGTCATTTACATGCCAGTTTTAATCCTTAAACAGAACAACTGATGCAGACTAACTATGTGGTAAATGAATGTAAAGAACAACAGAAATGGATTTCTGCATGTTCTTGTGCCATGAAAGGCTGGTAACTCAATAACGATTGTGACGTGTTTAATTGAAATGTTCGTATCAGCAATTGAGATTCGACAAAAAGGGAACTGATGGTTTCAAAAAGAAAATAAATCAGTTGGGGATCTTGTTCCAAAATCTGGGCTTATCGCTGAAATTACCATCTTTGATACCAGGAGAAGATATTTTCCTTTGAAATTCACATTTCTGCTAACTTAGTCGAGCCATAACCTGAATAAAAAGAGTGAACAACTCCCATAAACTGTGTGGATTTACATTTCACATCAGGCAGTGCAGAGTTGCTCGGCTGTAGGATGTGGGCTTCGCTGGCAAGGCTGGCATTTAGTGCCCGAACCCAGTAGCCCTTGAGAAGATGATGGTCAGTCTTCTTCTTTAACCCATTTATGCTCCCACAATGCTGTTCGGTATGGACTTCCAAGATTTTGAGCGAGCGACGATGAAGGAACGCCAAATATATTTCCAAGTCAGGATGGTGTGTGACTTGGAGGTGGAACTAGGAGATTATGCTGTTCAGATGCTACGACTGCCATCGTCCTTTTTTATGATGGAAGTCGAGGGATTTCGAGGTGCAGACGAAATCCATTGAGTGATATGAAACCTTAAATGTACTTAAGTTAAAATATTTTGCGTATCAGGATGTTTTTGTAAATCTCATTCCGCTGTTTCGGTTATCTGACTGAGAATCTGTAATCTGACAAGGCCACCCACACTGGCGGTGCCTCGTGAGGTGACCATACATTCAGTGGAGTTAAAACTTTGGCAGGAAGAAGCCATTTGACGTTAAACATTCCACTGTGGTAGTTCCAGACATTTAGTGAGTAAAATTGGAAATCAGGGTCAGATTTTGCGTGATTTTAAGAGATAGCCGGCCGCCCCCTGTCAGAATGTGTTGTCTTCACATCGCTAAATATCCAATCTCTCAGCTCCATCAAACAGCATTCCCTCAGTACTCAGTCACAGGGACAATGGTAAACTAGCACGATATTAGATTCCATTTAAGTCAATGGAGGGTATAATTGGGCGGAGATTAAAATGGAAGGTCGATCCCTATCCGCCTCTTTTCCACCTGGAGGGTGTGGTTAAAGTTACCCTCCAAGTGTCGCCATGGACTGTGAGCTCATGTTTTTCGTCGGGATTGAATGCACAACATTCAGACGCAATGGAGTATAAATTCGTCTTGTACAGTAGCCTAAAGCAGGCGATAGCTCAACATCAGCACGTTTTACACATCGCCGGATTTCCATTTCAATTGCCTGCAATGGAATCAGAAATCTGTCGGGTGTGAATCGGGCGGCTGTTTCGCTTTCGCCTGTTTTACGCTAATTCCCGTGAGGAATGTCACAGTATCTCCAGTAATGCCCTTTGCGGTGAGCAGGTGCACAGCGAGTGATTGCAGGGCATGTTACATGAATCCTGTCAAGAGTTGAGGAATCAGATTAAAACCTAGCCCCACTATGTATGAAAGGAGGGAGAGAGGAAACGAGGAACTACAGGCCAGTTAGCCTGACATCAGGAGTAGGGAAATAGTTCGAATCTGTTATTGAGGAAATGGTAATAGGTCACTCAGAAAATACAAATAGCATTGACAGAGTCAACACGGATTTATGAAAGTGAAATCATGTATGACAAATCTGGTGGAGTTTTTGAAGTTGTAAATGGCAGAATTGATAAGGGGGAATCAGTGGAGGTGGTGTATTTGAATTTTCAGAAGGCATTCGATAAGGTGCCAAACACGAGGTTACTAAACAGAATTAGGGCTCATGGGATTGGGGATAATATACTTGCATGTATTGAGGATTGGTTAACGGACAGAAAACAGAGAGTTGCAATAAAAGATTCATTTTCGGGTTGGCATGCTGTAACAAGTGGGGTTATGTAAGGATCTTTGCTTGGGCCTCAGCTTTTCACAATCTACATCAATGGTTTGGATTAGGGGACCAATTGTAATATATTCAAGTTTGCTGATGATACAGAGCTGGTGCAACTTAAGGTGTGAGGAGAATGCAAGAAGGCTTCCAGGTGATATAGACAGGCAAAGTGAGTGGGCAGGGACAGGGCAAATGGAACAGAATTTGGAGAAGTGTGAGTCTAGATCCAAGGTCCACAGTCTCAGGTTAAGGTTTCAGCCATTTAGGAATGAGATGAGGAGAAATTTTTACACTGACTGGATGATAAATCTTTGGAATTCAGTACCCCATAGGGCTGTGAAGGCTCAGTCGTTGAGTATATTCAAGACAGAGGTAGATAGATTTTTGAATATTAAGGGAAGCAAGGGATATGTGGATAGTGCAGGACAGTGGAGATGCTCTAGAGGATTGCGAATGATCCTACTGAATGGCAGAGCAAGCTTGAAGGGCCAAATGGCCTTTCCTGCTCCTGTGTCTTATATCCTTATGTTCTTAAAACCAATTCTGTTTTATTCCTCTCTCCAAATATTAAACCATTAATTCAGTTACAGTGATAGAAGCATGATTCTATAAACATACCAAGAGTGCTGGAAAAATGCTAAAATCCTCTGCTCCCTGTCACTCACCTGCTACAGTGACCATCACAGACTCACTGTGCTGAGTTTCTAACCACCTTCCATTGACGAAGGTCCCATATTTGCACTGGTACCGCCCTCCTTGGTCAGTACTGTTAACCGGGATTGTTAAAATGTTGTCCTTTCTGACCATTTCATCAGATTGCAGGTATTGATTATCTTTGTATAAGTAGAACGATTTGCCTCGATAATCTCCGGTCACATTGCAGGTAATGGTGATCGCCTCTCCTACTACATACACCCCACTCGGTTGATCAAGTGATATCATTGGTGTAGTTAGCGGATCTGTGGTAAAATAAATATAAAGTACAGTTAGAAATGGATCTGCGGATTTCCACGTGCAGTGCAAGGTTGGGAACTCATTGATGATTGTGCGGTGTTGAAGCACAGTTTCCCATCGGATACAGAGATTCCGCAATAGGGGAGTTCGGGAATTGATTATAAAAAAAGATTGACTTGCATTTCTCTAGCGCCATGCATAACCATGGGACGTCCCAAAGCAGTTTACAGCCAATTTAGTAATCTTGAAGTGTATTCGCTGTTGTTATGTGGGAAATCAAATGGTGGTGCCAAAGAACCAAAATCCGCTCAAGTTCTCGGTCCAAAGTCCGGTTTCAGGCCAGAGATTTTACTCGGGGATGCGAGCGGAACAAGGAAATGGTTGCTTTGAAATGCCCAGTGCTGTTACTTTAGCAAGGTGAAGATGAGATCAGAGAGAGTGAAAGTCTTCATTATTCCCATAGCAGCGACTGGTACCACTGCAAGTATGATACCCCCGCCAACAGAAGGCAGTGAGCAACCAGTCTAAGCGAGGCTTTGAGTGTCACACTTTTGAAATAATTTAGCCGTTTTTGCGAGCACACAATTATTTTTATAATTACCATTGTGGTTGTCGCTGGCATGTCCAGCAACTACTGTCAATCCCTAGTTTCCCCTCCAGAAGGTGTGGGTGGCCTTCTAATTGAACCTTAGTGAGGCCAGTGTGGTCAAAGTGCACAACAATGTAATGAATTGTAAGGGTTGGACGTACCAACGATGAAGGAACAGCGATCTATGTCCAAGTCAGGATGGTGTGTGACTTGGAGGGGAACTTTGAGGCGGTGATGTTCCCATGTACCTGCGGCCCTTGTCCTTCTAGGAGGAATAGAACGCTGGTTTGGGAGGAGCAGCCGCAGAAGCCTTGGTGACTTGCTGCAGTGCATATTGTAGATGGGAAACACTGCAGCGACTTTGCGCCGGTGGTGGACAGAGTGAATGTTTAATGTGCTGCATGGTTTGCCAATCAAGTGAGCTGCGTTGTCTTGGATTGTGTCACGCTTCCTGATTTGCAGCTGCTCTCACCCAGAGATGTGGAGAGTATTCAATCACACTCTGGAGTTGTGCATGGAGATGGTGGAAAGGCTTTGTGGAGTCAGGAGGTGAGACACTCGCCGCAGAATTCCCTGCCTCAGACCTGCTCTAGTAGCCACTGTGTTTATTTGAAGGTGAATTTGGAGTGGATGTTGTTCCCATGCACCTGCTGCCCTTGTCCTTCTGGCTGGTGGAGGTCCCGTGTAAGTGAAATGCTGACGAAATGCAATGAAGAGAGAGATATGGAAACCAACAAAGTAATTCGATTAAAATATCACACATAATAGGATCATTTTGAAAGTCTTGGCACGCAGATTCTGTTCTCGGACAGAGAAACCTGTAATCTGTTATGGCCAGCCCATCTGGAAAGCTTCTTGAGCTGACACTACACTCAGTGGAGTTAAATCCCACACGCTGTGCTTTCATTGTGGCAATAAAATTTAAAGTTTAAACATGAAGTGGGACATTTTTTTGGAGGCGGATCCTTGAACAAAGTGTTTATGATTCGATTTTATACACATAATTAAATGGAAAGCTTTATCAGGCAGGGCTGAAAACGGGCGGCCGAATCGCTAGCGCCCGTTTTGAGCTACCGCCCGTGACGAATTTCATCGCCTTATCTCCAGTAATGCCCTTTGTCGGTAATGGATTCACATCAATTGAACACAGGTCCAGAATTACATGAATCCTTTCGAGAATTGATCAATAGGTTCAAAACCCATTCGGTTTCTTCCTCTATCCTAATATTAAAACATTCATGTTGTTCCAATGATTAAAGCATGATTTTATAAAAATTCCAAGACCTTGATAAAATCATACAAAATCCATTGATCCCTGTCACTCACCTGCTACAGTGACCATCACAGACTCGCTACGATGAGATTCTAACCGTCTTCCCTTGACAGAGGTTTTATAGTGGCACTGGTACCGCCCTCCCTGGCCTTTACTGGTAACTGGGATTTTTCCAATGTTGTCCTTTCTGATATTTTGATAGGATTGCAGATATTGATTATCTTTGTAAAAGTAGAACAATTTATCTCGATAATCTTCAGTCAAGGTGCAGGAAATGGTGACCGTCTCTCCTACTACATACACCCCACTCGGTTGATCAAGAGTTATCACTGGTGTAGTTAGCGGAGCTGTGGTGAAATAAATAGAAAGTACAATTAGAAATGCATCTGGGGATTTTCATGTAAAGTGCAAGGTTGGGATCTCAATGATGATTGTGCGGTGCTGAAGCACAGTTTCACATCGGATACAGAGATTCCACAAAAGGAGAGTTGGGGATTCGATTATGAAGAAAAAAAGACTTGCATTTTTCTAGCGCCTTTCATGATCTTGGAACGTCCCAAAGCAATTTACAGCCAATTTTGTAATTTTAAAGTATTTTCGCTGTTGTAATGTAGGAAATCAAATGGCGGTGCGAAAGAACCTAAATCAGCTTCAGTTCACTCTCCAAAGTTTGGTTTTAGGCCGGAGATTTTACTCTGGGGTACAAGCGAAAAAACAAAAAGGTTCCTTTGAAAAGCCCACTGCTGCTAATTTAGCCCAAGTGAAGATGAGATCAGAGAGAGTAAAAGTCTCCATTATTCCCATAACAGCGACCGGCAGCAGTGCAAGTAAGATACCTCCACCAACGGAAGGCAGAGAGCAACCAAAATCAGCGAGGCTTTGATAGTCACTCATTTCAAATAATTAAGCCGTTTTTGTGAGCACGCAATTATTGTTATCTTTACCGTTGTGGTTGTCACTGGCGTGGCCAACAACTACTGTCAATCCTAGTTTCCCCTTCAGAAGGTGTGGGTGGTTTTCTAATTGAACCTTAGCGAGGCCGGTGTGGTCAAAGTGCAAAACAATGTCGTGAGTTCAAATTTTTTACCTACCGACGATGAAAGAACAGCGATATATATCCAAGTCAGGCTGATTTGTGACTTGGAGGTGAACTTGGAGGTGGTGGTGTTCCCATGCGCCTCCTGCACTTATCCTTCTAGGTGGGAGAGGTTGCAGGTTTGGGAGGTGCTGCTGAAGAAGTCTTGGTGACTTGGTGCAGTGCAACTTGTAGATGGTAAACACTGCAGCCACTTTGTGCCGGTGGTGGATAGAGTGACTGTTTAAAGTGCTGCATAATTTGCCAGTCAAGTGACCTGCTTTGTCTTGGATTGTGTCACGCTTCCTGAGTTGCAGCTGCTCTCATCCAGAGATGTGGAGAGTATTCAATCCCACTCTTGACTTGTGCAAAGAGATGGTGGAAAGGCTTTGTGGAGTCAGGAGGTGAGACACTCGCCACAGAATTCCCTGCCTCCGACCAGCTCTAGTAGTCACAGTGTTTATGTGGAGGTGAATTTGGAGCGGATGTTGTTCCCATGAGTCTGCTGCCCTTGTCGTTCTGGCTGGTGAAGGTCCCGTGGAATTGAAATACTATCGAAATGCAATGCAGGGAGAGAGATGGAAACCCACGAGATAATTAGATTAAAATATCGTGCATATCAAGATATTATTGAAAATCTCAGCACGCAGATTCTCCTGTCAGCTTGCAGAGCTTCTTGAGATGACAGTACACTCAGTGGGGTTAAATCCCTGGCGCCGTGCTGTCATTGTGGCACTAATCGTTGATTGTTCGAACCTCTAGTGATAAACATTTTCTTAGGCGGATCCTTGAATCAGGCGGCCGCAATTTGATTTTGTACACATAATTAAATGGAAAACATAATCAGGCGGGTCATAAAATGAGCGGCAAATCGCTATCGCCCATGTAATGCTACCGCAGGCCATATGTTTCATTCTCCTATATTGTCATTATGTGAGAGACAAGCAGTGATATCCGATTGTATTACAGTGAAAAAATTGATTCTTACCCATTACCGTTACCTCCACGGTATCACTTCGGTCTGAGGTTATCTGCCGCTCTGTCATTGTTTCCTTATACACACAGGAGTAATCTTCTCTTGCTTTTAATCAGGTCCCGAACTCCACTTTTGTGGAATCTCAGTCCCCAATGAATGGACTTCCCTCCAACGTAGCACAATCACTTTTGAGTGAACAAATGACATGAACAACCGCAGATCTATTTCTAATTGTGCTTTCCGTTAATTTTACCTCAGATCCGCTAACAAAGCCAGTGATGTCTCTTGAACAACCGAGTGGGGTGTATGTAGTAGGAGAGAGGGTCACCATTACCTGCAATGTGACCGGAGATTATCGCAATAAAGCCTTCTACTTTGACAGAGATGGCCCAATGCTGCCCTCTAGCCCAATCGTAACAAAGGGCAACATTGCAACATTCCTGATTACACAGCGTAACCAAAGAGGGCGGTACCAATGCCAATATGGAATCTCCTTCAATGGAAGGCAATTATTTTCCCCGCTGAGTGAGGCTATTACGCTGACAATAGTAGGTGAGTAACAGGGGGCAGAGTTTATTAATATGTCTATGCAACATGCTTGGTATTTTCAAAAATCCATGTTTTATTCACAATACCAAAATGAAATGTTTAACGTTAGGAGAAAGGAATAAAAGCGAATGGCCTTTGATCTCATTGCTCAAAGCTTGACAGGATCCATGTAACAATGGCCCTGAATACACCGCTGTGCAACTACGGTTATTAACAGCAATACTGAGATATTGCACCTGAAATTTGTCTCGGGTGGAGGAGCAAAAAAGACGAAAGTGAATCGGCTGCACGTTTTTACGCTATCCGATTCCATTTTGTGTGATATTAAACCTACTCGCTCAGCAGAAAACTGGCCGGTGGTCATTTACATTGTCCTGGCTATATCCAGCTCACAGCTTACAGCTTATGGTGGGCAATTGTGAGCAAATCCACCAAGCGGGAAAGAGCTTGTTTCGGGCCGGTTTCACGATTTACTCTCCGCCCAATTTTACCATTAATTTACTTCAGTACAACGTAAAATCGGGTCGGCTGATTGGGTCACAACCTTTCGGAAATTACTTTCATTTGACTTCAAGGAGAGTATAATAGTCTGGGGTGAAAAGCGGATTGCAGAACCGTTCACGCCCGGCGGGATATTGATTTCTTGTTATCCTCACAGCTCATCCTCACAAACCATTAATATCACTTAACCTTCTGGATCAAATATTTGTGAGAGGGGAGATGGTCAGAGTTACCTGTAGAGCCCGATCTCCATATTCAGGGAGCATGTTCTATTTGTACAGAGGAGGGCAAAATAATCCAATCAAAATGGTCAAAGCCAATTCATGGGAATCCGCGATCATCTTTGACATCACGGACAGCATGGGGACTGGGTCAGAAGATTACTCCTGTGTGTATAAGGGAACAATGTCAGAGCGGCAGATAACCTCAGACCGAAGTGATACCGTGGAGGTAACGGTAATGGGTAAGAATCAATTTTTTCACTGTAATACAATCGGATATCACTGCTTGTCTCTCACATAATGACAATATATGAGAATGAAACATATGGCCTGCGGTAGCATTACATGGGCGATAGCGATTTGCTGCTCATTTTATGACCCGCCTGATTATGTTTTCCATTTAATTATGTGTACAAAATCAAATTGCGGCCGCCTGATTCAAGGATCCGCCTAAGAAAATGTTTATCACTAGAGGTTCGAACAATCAACGATTAGTGCCACAATGACAGCACGGCGCCAGGGATTTAACCCCACTGAGTGTACTGTCATCTCAAGAAGCTCTGCAAGCTTACAGGAGAATCTGCGTGCTGAGATTTTCAATAAGATCTTGATATGCACGATATTTTAATCTAATTATCTCGTGGGTTTCCATCTCTCTCCCTGCATTGCATTTCGATAGTATTTCAATTCCACGGGACCTTCACCAGCCAGAACGACAAGGGCAGCAGACTCATGGGAGCAACATCCGCTCCAAATTCACCTCCACATAAACACTGTGACTACTAGAGCTGGTCGGAGGCAGGGAATTCTGTGGCGAGTGTCTCACCTCCTGACTCCACAAAGCCTTTCCACCATCTCTTTGCACAAGTCAAGAGTGGGATTGAATACTCTCCACATCTCTGGATGAGAGCAGCTGCAACTCAGGAAGCGTGACACAATCCAAGACAAAGCAGGTCACTTGATTGGCAAATTATGCAGCACTTTAAACAGTCACTCTATCCACCACCGGCACAAAGTGGCTGCAGTGTTTACCATCTACAAGTTGCACTGCAGCAAGTCACCAAGACTTCTTCGGCAGCACCTCCCAAACCTGCAACCTCTCCCACCTAGAAGGATAAGTGCAGGAGGCGCATGGGAACACCACCACCTCCAAGTTCACCTCCAAGTCACAAATCAGCCTGACTTGGATATATATCATCATTGAGATCCCAACCTTGCGCTTTACATGAAAATCCCCAGATGCATTTCTAATTGTACTTTCTGTTTATTTCACCACAGCTCCGCTAACAACACCAGTGATAACTCTTGATCAACCGAGTGGGGTGTATGTAGTAGGAGAGACGGTCACCATTTCCTGCACCTTGACTGAAGATTATCGAGATAAATTGTTCTACTTTTACAAAGATAATCAATATCTGCAATCCTATCAAAATATCAGAAAGGACAACATTGGAAAAATCCCAGTTACCAGTAAAGGCCAGGGAGGGCGGTACCAGTGCCACTATAAAACCTCTGTCAAGGGAAGACGGTTAGAATCTCATCGTAGCGAGTCTGTGACGGTCACTGTAGCAGGTGAGTGACAGGGATCAATGGATTTTGTATGATTTTATCAAGCTCTTGGAATTTTTATAAAATCATGCTTTAATCATTGGAACAACATGAATGTTTTAATATTAGGATAGAGGAAGAAACCGAATAGGTTTTGAACCTATTGATCAATTCTCGAAAGGATTCATGTAATTCTGGACCTGTGTTCAATTGATGTGAATCCATTACCGACAAAGGGCATTACTGGAGATAAGGCGATGAAATTCGTCACGGGCGGTAGCTCAAAACGGGCGCTAGCGATTCGGCCGCCCGTTTTCAGCCCTGCCTGATAAAGCTTTCCATTTAATTATGTTTATAAAATCGAATCATAAACACTATGTTCAAGGATCCGCCTCCAAAAAAATGTCCCACTTCATGTTTAAACTTTAAATGTTATTGCCACAATGAAAGCACAGCGTGTGGGATTTAACTCCACTGAGTGTAGTGTCAGCTCAAGAAGCTTTCCGGATGGGCTGGCCATAACAGATTACAGGTTTCTCTGTCCGAGAACAGAATCTGCGTGCCAAGACTTTCAAAATGATCCTATTATGTGTGATATTTTAATCGAATTACTTTGTGGGTTTCCATATCTCTCTCTTCATTGCATTTCGTCAGCATTTCACTTACACGGGACCTCCACCAGCCAGAAGGACAAGGGCAGCAGGTGCATGGGAACAACATCCACTCCAAATTCACCTTCAAATAAACACAGTGGCTACTAGAGCAGGTCTGAGGCAGGGAATTCTGCGGCGAGTGTCTCACCTCCTGACTCCACAAAGCCTTTCCACCATCTCCTTGCACAACTCCAGAGTGTGATTGAATACTCTCCACATCTCTGGGTGAGAGCAGCTGCAAATCAGGAAGCGTGACACAACCCAAGACAACGCAGCTCACTTGATTGGCAAACCATGCAGCACATTAAACATTCACTCCGTCCACCACCGGCGCAAAGTCGCTGCAGTGTTTCCCATCTACAATATGCAGTGCAGCAAGTCACCAAGGCTTCTGCGGCTGCTCCTCCCAAACCAGCGTTCTATTCCTCCTAGAAGGACAAGGGCAGCAGGTACATGGGAACATCCCCGCCGAAAAGTTCCCCTCCAAGTCACACACCATCCTGACTTGGACATATATTGCTGTTCCTTCATCCGTGGTACGTCCAACCCTTACAATTCATTACATTGTTGTGCACTTTGACCACACTGGCCTCACTAAGGTTCAATTAGAAGGCCACCCACACCTTCTGGAGGGGAAACTAGGGATTGACAGTAGTTGCTGGACATGCCAGCGACAACCACAATGGTATATATAAAAATAATTGTGTGCTCGCAAAAACGGCTAAATTATTTCAAAAGTGTGGCACTCAAAGCCTCGCTTAGATTGGTTGCTCACTGCCTTCTGTTGGCGGGGGTGTCATACTTGCAGTGGTACCAGTCGCTGCTATGGGAATAATGAAGACTTTCACTCTCTCTGATCTCATCTTCACCTTGCTAAAGTAACAGCACTGGGCATTTCAAAGCAACCATTTCCTTGTTCCGCTCGCATCCCCGAGTAAAATCTCTGGCCTGAAACCGGACTTTGGACCGAGAACTTGAGCGGATTTTGGTTCTTTGGCACCACCATTTGATTTCCCACATAACAACAGCGAATACACTTCAAGATTACTAAATTGGCTGTAAACTGCTTTGGGACGTCCCATGGTTATGCATGGCGCTGGAGAAATGCAAGTCAATCTTTTTTTATAATCAATTCCCGAACTCCCCTATTGCGGAATCTCTGTATCCGATGGGAAACTGTGCTTCAACACCGCACAATCATCAATGAGTTCCCAACCTTGCACTGCACGTGGAAATCCGCAGATCCATTTCTAACTGTACTTTATATTTATTTTACCACAGATCCGCTAACTACACCAATGATATCACTTGATCAACCGAGTGGGGTGTATGTAGTAGGAGAGGCGATCACCATTACCTGCAATGTGACCGGAGATTATCGAGGCAAATCGTTCTACTTATACAAAGATAATCAATACCTGCAATCTGATCAAATGGTCAGAAAGGACAACATTTTAACAATCCCGGTTAACAGTACTGACCAAGGAGGGCGGTACCAGTGCAAATATGGGACCTTCGTCAATGGAAGGTGGTTAGAAACTCAGCGCAGTGAGTCTGTGATGGTCACTGTAGCAGGTGAGTGACAGGGAGCAGAGGATTTTTGTATTTTTCCAGCACTCTTGGTATGTTTATAAAATCATGCTTCTATCACTGTAACTGAATTAATGGTTTAATATTTGGAGAGAGGAATAAAACATAATTGGTTTTAAGAACATAAGGATATAAGACACAGGAGCAGGAAAGGCCATTTCGCCCTTCAAGCTTGCTCTGCCATTCAGTAGGATCATTCGCAATCTTCTACAGCATCTCCACTGTCCTGCACTATCCACATATCCCTTGATTCCCTTAATATTCAAAAATCTATCTACCTCTGTCTTGAATATACTCAACGACTGAGCCTTCACAGCCCTATGGGGTACTGAATTCCAAAGATTTATCATCCAGTCAGTGTAAAAATTTCTCCTCATCTCATTCCTAAATGGCCGAAACCTTAACCTGAGACTGTGGACCTTGGATCTAGACTCACACTTCTCCACATTCTGTTCCATTTGCCCTGTCCCTGCCCACTCACTTTGCCTGTCTATATCACCTGGAAGCCTTCTTGCATTCTCCTCACACCTTAAGTTGCACCAGCTCTGTATCATCAGCAAACTTGAATATATTACAATTGGTCCCCTAATCCAAACCATTGATGTAGATTGTGAAAAGCTGAGGCCCAAGCAAAGATCCTTACATAACCCCACTTGTTACAGCCTGCCAACCCGAAAATGAATCTTTTATTGCAACTCTCTGTTTTCTGTCCGTTAACCAATCCTCAATACATGCAAATATATTATCCCCAATCCCATGAGCCCTAATTCTGTTTAGTAACCTCGTGTTTGGCACCTTATCGAATGCCTTCTGAAAATTCAAATACACCACCTCCACTGATTCCCCCTTATCAATTCTGCCATTTACAACTTCAAAAAACTCCACCAGATTTGTCATACATGATTTCACTTTCATAAATCCGTGTTGACTCTGTCAATGCTATTTGTATTTTCTGAGTGACCTATTACCATTTCCTCAATAACAGATTCGAACTTTTTCCCTACTACTGATGTCAGGCTAACTGGCCTGTAGTTCCTCGTTTCCTCTCTCCCTCCTTTCATACATAGTGGGGCTAGGTTTTAATCTGATTCCTCAACTCTTGACAGGATTCATGTAACATGCCCTGCAATCACTCGCTGTGCACCTGCTCACCGCAAAGGGCATTACTGGAGATACTGTGACATTCCTCACGGGAATTAGCGTAAAACAGGCGAAAGCGAAACAGCCGCCCGATTCACACCCGACAGATTTCTGATTCCATTGCAGGCAATTGAAATGGAAATCCGGCGATGTGTAAAACGTGCTGATGTTGAGCTATCGCCTGCTTTAGGCTACTGTACAAGACGAATTTATACTCCATTGCGTCTGAATGTTGTGCACTCAATCCCGACGAAAAACATGAGCTCACAGTCCATGGCGACACTTGGAGGGTAACTTTAACCACATCCTGCAGGTGGAAAAGAGACGGATAGGGATCGACCTTCCATTTTACTCTCCATCCAATTATACCCTCCATTGACTTAAATGGAATCTAATATCGTGCTAGTTTACCATTGTCCCTGTGACTGAGTACTGAGGGAATGCTGTTTGATGGAGCTGAGAGATTGGATATTTAGCGATGTGAAGACAACACATTCTGACAGGGGGCGGCCGGCTATCTCTTAAAATCACGCAAAATCTGACCCTGATTTCCAATTTTACTCACTAAATGTCTGGAACTACCACAGTGGAATGTTTAACGTCAAATGGCTTCTTCCTGCCAAAGTTTTAACTCCACTGAATGTATGGTCACCTCACGAGGCACCGCCAGTGTGGGTGGCCTTGTCAGATTACAGATTCTCAGTCAGATAACCGAAACAGCGGAATGAGATTTACAAAAACATCCTGATACGCAAAATATTTTAACTTAAGTACATTTAAGGTTTCATATCACTCAATGGATTTCGTCTGCACCTCGAAATCCCTCGACTTCCATCATAAAAAAGGACGATGGCAGTCGTAGCATCTGAACAGCATAATCTCCCAGTTCCACCTCCAAGTCACACACCATCCTGACTTGGAAATATATTTGGCGTTCCTTCATCGTCGCTCGCTCAAAATCTTGGAAGTCCATACCGAACAGCATTGTGGGAGCATAAATGGGTTAAAGAAGAAGACTGACCATCATCTTCTCAAGGGCTACTGGGTTCGGGCACTAAATGCCAGCCTTGCCAGCGAAGCCCACATCCTACAGCCCAGCAACTCTGCACTGCCTGATGTGAAATGTAAATCCACACAGTTTATGGGAGTTGTTCACTCTTTTTATTCAGGTTATGGCTCGACTAAGTTAGCAGAAA
The DNA here is from genome assembly GCF_052327205.1 of Somniosus microcephalus. Taxonomy (NCBI): domain Eukaryota; kingdom Metazoa; phylum Chordata; class Chondrichthyes; order Squaliformes; family Somniosidae; genus Somniosus; species Somniosus microcephalus. The sequence goes on from NW_028225184.1 coordinate 32,883,147, forward strand.
TGTGAATTTCAAAGGAAAATATCTTCTCCTGGTATCAAAGATGGTAATTTCAGCGATAAGCCCAGATTTTGGAACAAGATCCCCAACTGATTTATTTTCTTTTTGAAACCATCAGTTCCCTTTTTGTCGAATCTCAATTGCCGATACGAACATTTCAATTAAACACGTCACAATCGTTATTGAGTTACCAGCCTTTCATGGCACAAGAACATGCAGAAATCCATTTCTGTTGTTCTTTACATTCATTTACCACAGATGCAGTAACAATACGAAATATATCAACGTGGAAGAGTGTGACATGATATATTTGGTACGAAGAACGAGGAGAGACAATAAAAACTAAAAGCTACAACGCTAAAGTGTATGTGTAACCAGAGAAACCTGGAGGTATTTGTGCACACATTGTTGAAGGTGGCAGGGCAGGTTGACAAAACAGTTATACAAGCATACGGGATCCTGAACTTCTTAAATAGCAGAATAAAGTACAAAAGCAAGGATGTCATAATAAACATTTATAAAACACTTGTTCGGCCTCAACTGGAGCATTGGGTCTAATTCTGGGCACCGCACTCTAGGAAGGGTTGGAAGGCCTTAGAGAAGGGCAGAGAAGATTTACGAGGACGATTCCAGGGAGGACAAACCTCAGTTACGTGGATAGAGTAGAGAAGCTGGGGTAGTTCTCCTTAGAGCAGAGAAGGTGGAGAGGAAGTTTGATTTGTACAATCAGACCTGCGTCCCCTGGTTACCTACCTTGCTGTCACTGGAAAAACGTTCTCCTTATTTAATCTATCTAAACGCTTCATGATTTTGATCACCTCTATTAAATCTCTACTCAACCTTCTCTGCTCTGACGAGTCAATCACAGCTTCTCCAGTCTCTCAATATAACTGAAATCCCTCTTCCCTGGAACCATTCTGGTAAATCTCCTCTACACCATCTGTAAGGCATTGACATCCTTCCTAAAGTGTAGTGCCCTATTCTGGGACACAGTATTCCTACATGGCGTCTAACCAGTGATTCCTACAGCTTTAGCATATCTTCTTTGACTTTGTAGTCTAAGCCTCTGTTTGATACAGCTTTTCTTTAAATGTAACCTCAGCCTATCCCGCCACATTCAAAGACTTGTGCATGTGCACCCCAGGTCCCTCTGTTCCTGCACCACGTTTGAAATTGTACAATTTCGTTTAAACATTCCCTCTTAATTCTTTGTACGAAATTGTGTCACTTCACACTTATCTGCATTAGATTTCATCTGCCATGTTTCTCTCAATTTCACCAGTCTCTCTATGTAATCCTGAAATAAAAACAGAACATGCTGTAAATACTCAGCAGGCCAGGCAGCCTCTGTAGAGAGAGAAACAGTGTTAACGTTTCACATCGATGATCTTTCCTCAGAACTGGAAAACTTAGAGTTATAAAACATTTTAAGCAAATGCAGAGGCAGTGAAATGGGGAAGGGAGGAAAGATCAAATGGGAAGGTCTGTGTTAGGTTGGAAGGCAGGAAAGATTAAATTACAGTAGGTCTGATTGTACAATGCAAAAGGAGATGGTATGGGACCAGTAAAGAAACAAAAGCTGGGTCTAGAGGAAGTGTAAATGGGAATAGCAGAATCATGTCCCCTTGATGTGTGTTGATATCATCCTCACTGCTCACTATATTTTCGACTGTCTTGTCTTCTCCAAACGTTTCAGTTATCCCCTGTGTACACAAGCCCAGCTCATTCATATTTTGGTTCTCAAGAATAAGTCTATATTGCATTTTGAATCGATGGTCACTACTTGTTCCTTTCGAATTACAGGTCTACCCAAACCAAATATATCAATGGATTCCAATGTTCTTGTGAAGGGTGGAGAAGTCACCTTTAACTGTACAAGCCCACGGGAGCTTCCTGGCATCACATTTTACTTATACAGACATGGAGAAACGAATCACTCGGATGTCCAGCATGCTGCTGCAGGGTGTAATTCTCTCACCTTCACCATCAGGAATATAGGTCATTCCGATGGAGGAAGTTACACCTGCCTGTACAAAGCGGATGTGAGCGGAAGGCGGCTAACATCGGCTCTGAGTGACCCTGTACATATAACTGTAGGAGGTGAGTGAGATTCACAGAGTCACTGCATTTATCGGACCCCAGCACAAGGGGTGCTTGCATCATAGTTAGTGTGCATCAGTTGTTCTGTTTAAGGATTAAAACTGGCATGTAAATGACATCAATATGTTAAAATTCTTATTGGATGTTGACTCATAGGCTGCCCACTTTACACCCCGTCATACAGGACTGAACAGGTGGGCGATGTGACATTGCCCACTTTTATGCCAGTGCTCGAATACCCTTTGACTCTTATTCCATTAAGTGTTTGCTACTTACTGCGTGACTGATGGCAGAACTAAAGCGCTAACCATTGGATGGTTTTACTTCTCCAACTCCGATTAAAAGTTTGATTCACTCGCGTTCTCCTGTAGTTCCTCATCGATTCTATAATAGTGCAAGATTAACCCTAGGGAAGCTGAGAAAAAAAAATATTCACGTCACCGACTTTAACAAAAGGTCATTTTAACCTGGTAAGCAATAAGCAAAACAAACAATCTGCTGTTTGAAATATACAACAGTTCAGTCGGCGTCTGTGGAGAGAGCAGGATGTTGTGACAAAGGTCCGCGCCTAAAAAATTAGCTCAACTCATTCTCTCCTCGCATGCGCAGTTTTGACCCAATGACCAGAATGAAACTTACAGAATGAAACTGACTAATTTACGTGCAATCTGTTATATTTTTGCCGCCAGCTGGGAACAGTCGCTTTGTCCCAGAACACGGTTAATATCCAATGAAAGAATCAAAGAATGAACGAGGCAACTAATCAATCGAACAATGAGAATCAGCTTCGTGCTGCGTCATGTTCTCCCAATGCATTGTGACGTCAACTGCATGCCAAACCCCCGCCGACTTTATTACTGATTCGCTGATATTGCAGCACTGATTTAAGGCGGGTCATTTATTATAAAAAACAGAGGAGGAGAGAACGACTTTGAACATCTGAGGCACGTTTTCGAAACAGTGAAAATCCAAGGAACCGCTAACATTAAGTATCGCGAGTGTTGGAAATGCTATGCCATTTTATGTGAAGAGACAAGGGAATCTGAGGTCGTTCTCCTTAGAGCAGAGAATGTTAAGGGGAGATGTAATAGAATGGTTCAAAATTATGAGGGTTTACGATAGAGCAGATAAGGAGAAACTGATTCTACTGGCAGTAGGGTCGATAACCACAGGGCACAGATTAAAGATCACTGGCAAAACACAGAGGTGAGATAAAATTATTAAATAAACAAGCGAGTTGTTGTAATCTGGAATGCACTGCCTGAAAGTGAGGTGGAAGCAGATTAAATAGTGACATTCCAAAGGGAATCGGATATATACTTGAAAGTGAGAACAAAATGCAGGGCTGTGGGGAATGAGCAGAGGTGTGATACTATTTGTATAGCTCTTTCACAGGCACGATGGGCCAAATGGACTCATTATTTTCTGTGCAATTCTATGATATTATATCAACCTTTTAATTTCTTATGTATTTTTTCTGCTTTGGAATTCACTCCGGATCCACTGCCTGTTAAGCTGCAGATTATCTATTTTTTGTAGAAACTGTTGTTTAACTTGGTTACGCTGTGTCCCTTTACCTCACTTAGATAAATCCTTTGCGCTGGAGGCTGGTGTTGGCTCTGCTGTGGGTCTGATTCTCATCTTTGTTCTGTTGGGTGTGTGCTTCTGGAAGAAAGGTGGGTTAATCAACATGCATTATCCATTCATTACAGACACGCAGACCATGCTTACTGCCGCCTCTCCATGAACACAGTACAGACAACCTCCTCCAACCATCTCCCACTTCACCCATAAGCTCGGACTGTAAATATTTGGAAATCGTAGACTGACAGGCGAAATAGCGAGGGTCGAAGCAGAAAGGGTCCTGGGTAGAAATGCGTCTTTGGTGGAAGCACATAACGGGAGTTTTTTAAATAGCTGCCTGTTATTTGCTCCATCCAATATTTAGTATAATTGATTTCAATAGAATATAGATTTTAACGTAGAATGGGCGGCTCAACGCCACTGCTAATTTTGAGCAACTGCATTACTGGGGTACAAATGTGTCTTACTTGATGATATCGCATTTGCCACCTATGGTATTCCCCATGTATGGAACTGAATGTCCTGTGGGGTGTAGAACATGCAGAGTGAGCGATACCGCCCATTTTCCTTTACCAGTCAAGTGGAATTCCAACCCACAGTGTCACATTGTAACGAATGAATCGAAAAACTCGGTATTCTTAGTCTGGAAGGAGACGGCTGAGAGGTGATGTTGTGGAGGTGGTTAGGGTAGTACATGAGTATGGAGGAGGAAAATCTGCAACACAGCATGGAATGAAATTATAGTTTAGCGGAGCAGGAGATGGGCGCTGTGTACAATGGAAATCCTGCCTGAATTCGACCGTTTCCCACCGGTGGGTTAATTTAAAATTACCCCCTTCGGGTTCCTTCATAAAACATTGGGTGGTTGTGTCGGGACAGTTATGGTGCTGGGGCACAGGTTTCTGTGTCCAAAAGACCTTTTCAGCTCATTGACTCTACTCTTATTCCTATTTTGAAAACCATTATTTGGCTCAGATTTCTAACACTTACATTTTCTTCTCAGGGAAGTGGAGAAGCAGCAGAGAAATGAGGTGAGATCATTGACTGTTGAATTGTCAATTACAACCACACCTGGCCAAGATAAAACTCAGATGCAGATGTTCAGGAATAATTGAACCCTGTATACTTCACTTCCTTTTCATATTAGAAAGAAGCTCCCCCACTCACACTCACGCACACACTCCAACACGCAATTAGACGTATATACATACATACACTCACAAATTCATATACATATACACAGACTGGTATACATAATCACATATATTCACACACAAGGACACATATATTTTCTCATACGTTCAGTGAAAGACACAGATACACGCTCATAATAAAGCATACACTCAAACTCAAACACACACATATTAAAACACACATACACACACTCAAACACACAATCATAATAAAACACACACACACTCAAACACACACACAATCACACAAACTCAACCATATTCAAACACTAATCCAGGCAGTTTTCACTTACTTCAGTAATTTTGTTTGCATCTGCACTACATCCCTTTAAATGTGTTTTTGTTCATTATCTCATTAAACTATAGCCTTTCTCATCTGGGGATCCCATATTAACAACAGCTCAATGAGAGATGAAATCCCTCTTTGTGCTCACTGAATCGATATCGCGAATCGGTTTGTGATGATTTCATCAAATTCTTATTTTTAGCCCAATGGAAATTCTGCTCGCCAAAAAGATTGTCCAACGGGTGGAAATATTCACAAACTATGTAATGGTGCCGCTCCACATGGTGAGAGCAGGAGATAGGTCCTCATTAATCACCCTAGACGTCAAACTAATCATTAGTTCCAGGGTAACAAGGAATAACCTGGCCTGGGAACAGTTGGATAAACACATGTTCCAGGACGTGGGCAGAGAGATACTTCTACATATAACATGGGATCCATGTCTGAAATCCAATCAATACCTGTATCAAGAATTTAATGATCTGTGCCATCGAAAATAAAATGATTAATTGACGATATATGTTGTTTTAAGGAACACAGCGCCTCCTGGTGACCAAAGCAGTGAGACCCTAACATGTAAGTTCAGTTTTGTATTCGTACATCCAAAATTCTCCTTTGCATTTAGCTTTTCTTGCAGTTAACGAAAAGGAATGAACACAATATTATTGTTACATTTCTAGTAACCGTTTGTAGACATTTTATTGTATTAGCAAACCAACTGTGAATCACATATACTGTCAATCATTCTGAATCATTTAGTGAATCTGACCAAGAATCAAAATAAACTCTGAATATATATTTTCATCATTCAATGAAAGTGATTTTTCAGACAGGGAGTGATGAGGGAGTGTAGTCAACAGATGCAGAGAGGATAGTCGGAAACAGGTCGCTGGACCCGGCACATAGATGTAAAACAAACCCCTTTTTTATTCCGACCCACTGTGCTAATTTGTTTCTAATAGGAAATCTGATCATGCATTGTTTTAAATATTTATATATTTACAGTACAGTAGTGTAATAGATGGCAATTGCTGAAGCAAGTGGAGTCGGTAATAGCATCACAGGTTTTTGCAAACATGCTGAGAAGCTGCACCACGCCACCACTGGTGGATAGATGTAATTACAGTATGCCAAATTTCTGTCGCAGATTTTGATTCTACAAGAGAATCAAGCAGAGGAATTTATCATGAGCACTGTGAAGCAACTAATTACAATCGGAAGTGCGATTTATAAAGAGCACAAAAGATTTGTATGGTATTGCTCATCGAATTCGCAGTGCAATAGGCATGTGGAGTCCGGGCTAAGTAGAGTCTTCAAGTGCAGCATTGCAGGGTCATCTTCTTAGGGTGTCAGTCGGAACCGAGGATGACTTGCTTCCACACTAAAAATTAGTTCTCAGGTGACTACACGCTCTGTCAAAGGTGGGGCAGACGGTGGTTGAAGGGGTGGGTTGGTGGGCTGCATGGGTTGACGTGCGCTCCTTCCACTTTTTGCTCTTGTAGGGTAGTGGATTACTGGACCGGGGTACACAGATGTAATTAAATTCCAATGTTGGCCGTCTTTCCCTTTTGTACAATACTTCACGTTTTATTGTTATTTAATGTTAAATAGCAAAACCCTTTCAAAGATGTGAAGCTAACACATTGGGTTAGGAGGAGCATCGAACTTCTTCTCCAGTAACGTTTAATGCGTTGTAGTGCCACCCGTGGTTAGATGGTGTAACAACAGTGTGAGACATTTACATATTAAGTTTCCAGAATAAAGGATCACATAGGTTATTATAATGAGAAAAGACTGAACAAAAAGGATGACAACATTTTAACAACAGCAAGTAAGATTTTGTAGAGAGGTAGCAACATGCCTGTATGATGTAAATATTTCGGAATCAAGTGTTTCCTTATTCAAATAGCTAAAGTTATTATCATGGATAAAAATGCATTAATATTCAACAATCGAGAGTTTAGCACTCATTGAGATCACAGGACAACTCTAGATTAGGCAAGCTATCGCTGCATCATCGATAATCCGAGAAACATCAAGTCATACAGTGAAAATCTACTGCCCATGTCGAGAGAAACCTCAGCCAACCCATCCACTTCCTGGAGAAACCGAGGAATTGAGAAGGGAAACTCAGCATAGGAGGTGCATTCACTTCCTAGTGGATAGTCAAATACCCATTGGTAGTTGTCAATGGCCAGCTAGTTCCCACTATTGAGTGTGGAGATGGTGTCCCATCCATATGATGATAAACAAAACCTCCATAGGAATAAAACTCTTTAATAAAAGAGGAAAATGCTCTAAGTATTTAAACATCAATCCATTTGTTATTGTGTTTTGTTTTGTTTAGATGCTGTTCTTAACCTGCAAACATTGCCGAGAGTAAACGCTGTAAGTTAAAAATGCACTGGGATTTTATTTTTCCATTGATGTGGACTTTTATCTCGCTCATTCCATCTCCTGGAACGATGTGTCCAAATATTTGTTGCCTTCAGAGTTCTTCTTCTTTTGAAATATCACAATTGCCTTGTCCAGTAATTAATATACATGAGGACAAAAATGTTTTTGATCACACTTCAATATGTCTTTAAACGGCGACAGAATGATGTCCAATGCAGAATAATGAACGGATCTCTATTTTTCTAAGCGGATTGAACAAATGTATTTGCAATAGAACAATAATATTTGAGGGGTGAGGTGTAGATTTGGGCCCGCTATAGGAACTGAAGGGAAATTACAGAGTTCAATTACCACGAATGCAGCTGCAAACACACTCCTGTACAAGCGAATCTAGGCAGTGTACAGCATTTACAGTTTAACAATCGGTTAATGTCTGGAATATGCAGAGCATTTTGACATAAACAAGACCATTTTCTATTTCACCCACTGAACCAACATGCGGTTTCCACGTCTTACACACAACATCCTAGTATCCCACCTGGAAAGTTAAGTTGTCCCTTCATTTTCCGATGCTGTCAGAGATAGGCGCTGGAACTTTTGGCTTAGAGTGGGCCTAAAACAGTGATCTGGATTCAGCCGCCCATTTTACACCTTACTGATGTCCCTTTCCATCGATGTCAAAGTGATCGGTGGCCGAACCCTTATCGACCCTTCAGCACCTCTGATCAAGTAGAAAATTCCTCCCGCTCTCTGTTTCGATCATGTCCTGTTGCCCTGCTGCTGCTCGAGTGTCCCTTCTTGTTTTAAACAAAGAGCATTACCTGAGGTGAAAACTTCATCTGCAAATGTAACCGTTAGCAGACAGTTAATACCCTTTAGAGCAATGCAATATTCCCCGTTTAATACTGCTCACTCCAACAACGCTGCTTTTGACATTTTTCGGCTTCTGCCTTGGAGCATCAGCTGATAGAATTTCGCTGAACTGTTACCAGAGTGTAGTTGTTCGATTGCATTTCTGACCATTTGCACCATTACTTTCAGAGTCAGCGAGACACCGTCCAAAACCTCGGTGAGGACTCCGTCCTCTATGCAGCGGTGAAACTCTAGAAGACCAGGCACATCCATCTCAACAGTACCGGACAATGCCATGGTCATCAGCATTTCACCCATTAAAATATTATTCAGCGAGACTTTGTGTTTGCAAGAAGCCATCTATAGAAATGTAATCTGTGAGAAATGTCTGACCCCACTCCAGGTATTTAGTTTACTTTGTGCGTAATTTAAACAAACATTTTAGAACATGGTAGCCAGGAGCCGGCCATTCAGCCCCTCGAGCCTTCTCTATGGAATGAGATCATGGTTGGTCTGAACCTCAACCCGGTTTACCCGGTTTGTGCCTAATCATTTGATATGCTCAATCCCTCTCTCGAAATCTCCTATTGTCCCCCAGCACAGAGCCTTTCTGCGGGTAAACTTCTAAATTTCTACAAAACTTCGCGTGAAGATGTGCTTCCTGAATTTGCTTCTGAGCGGCCTACCTCTAATTTTAAAATTACCTTGTTATAGATTTCATTACCAGAAGAAATCGATTACCTATAGCCAACCTATCAGATAGTGTAAACATTTTAAGAACCTTGATTAATTTACACAATAATCTCCTGTACTCAAGGGAGAACAATCCAAGTCAATGCAACCTATCCTCAGAATGTAACTCTCTAAGCCCCGGTAACATTCTGGTGAATCTGCGCTGCACCCCTTCCAAGGCCAATAGATCCTTCCTGAAGAGGGATGCCCAGAAATGACCGCAGTATTCCAGACCGGGTCTGACCAAGGATTTGTACAACTCAAGTTTAAATTCCATCCTTTTTGCCATGTTCCTTGAGATAATTGTGACTGAATCGCTGTTTCTGTGTAGCCGGGCACAAATTGCAAACTTGGCCCCCAGTCATGAATTTGAATAATCGATTAACCACCGGATTGGGGGCTATCAATTTCGCCAATTCTCTCGGCACCACCTTGCAGCAGGAGGGTAGAAGCGGTGTTTTAGTAAAGTAAAACTTCTTACTAAGCTTGCACATTACAGAACGGACCTCACTTTGGGGAAATTAGAATAGATCAGGAAACTTCATGAACATCTTTGCCCTCTCCACTACTGCTGGAGTTTCCTCCAGGAAGTCAATTCTGCTCTAAATAATTTGGTGTAAAATATGTTTTTGCTTTTACTGCCTGGGTGCTAAGTTTCACCATAGCAGAGCGCCGAATGTTAAATCTGGCGCAGAGTATCGCGCGCACCTTGAGGAATGGGATTGACTTTCCTTTCACTGATAAAAACGGGGTTTATTATGTTAAAACTGTGCGATTCCCCTCTGCCCTGCCAGAGTTTCCTCTCTGCGCTCTGCCCGGGTGATGCATTGTTGCAGGAAATAATTATAACTGTTAATGGCATTGAAGATGATTTAATAGCTTTATAATAGCATATGCATTTGAGCGTACAGCAATGTCATGCGTTCAGTATCTGAATAAAGGCATTACAATTTCGCAGAAGTCTAATTACACAGTAGTGGTGTTTGTTTATTTACTACAAGGTCCCATGAGGTTGGAAAGTCCAATAAAAACAACTTGCATTTATATCCTTTCCTTAAACGGTCCAAGGTGTTTCTCCGGAAGGTAATCAGAAAAAAATTGAGATCGAGGTATCTGAGAAGATATATATTCCTTGGCTCACCTAGAGTGCAAAAATCAATCTGTCTCAGCCTTGAATATGCTCAACGAATCAGCATCCACAGCCCTCTGGGGTAGAGAATTCCAATGATTCATAACCCTCTGAATGAAGTTATTCCTCCTGATCTCAGGAATGAAACTATTGAACCTTCGTTGCACCACTCGTAAGGCATGTATATCCTTGCTCCGATAAGGAGATCAAGATGGCTGAGACGTTAAACCGAGTCCCCGCTTACTTTCTCAAGTAGACATAAAGTATCCAATGGCACTATTCGATAATGCGCAGGGGAGTTCTCCCCTGTGTTCTGGACAATGTTTGTCTCTCAACCAACATCACTAAAACAGATCATCTCCACCTCATAACAACAGAAAATGCTGGAAAAACTCAGCAGTTCAGGCAACATCCGTGGAGAGAAATTTGAGTTGACGTTTCGGGTCGGAACCATTTTTCAAAATTGGAAATAAAATAAAATCGATCGAAGGCAGGACTGCGATCGACAAAACAAGTAAAAGAGACAATAAAAGGTATTCGAAAGCAAACGAGATGGTTATAGGCCGGTGGAGACAAAAGACAGCTGAGATTAGGTGTGAAGTGAACTAGCAGGCAAGAGACAGCTGCCAGGTGAGAGGGAGAAACAGAAGGAAATGCGGGTGGGAAGGAAGACCCAAAACAAACGGGTGGAAAAAATTATAAGTAAAAAAGTAATAGGGGACGAGGTTATGATCTGAAATTGTTGAACTCGATATTGAGTCCGGAAGGCTGCAAAGTGCCTAATCGGAAGATGAGGTACTGTTCCTCGCATTGCACTTCGTGGGACATTGCTGTGCACAAATTGGATGCCGCATTTCTGACATTGCAACAGTGATTGCTCCTCAAACGTACTTCATTTGCTCTACAGTGTTTCCTGAGTTCGTGAAATGGAAGACTTTATTTTTTCTTTCGACTTTAACAGGGTGGAAATACCTTGCCCTTACTAAAGCCCCCACAAAACATACTTTCCGCCATCTTTCACGTCCACACATCTCCACTAACGGGCGGGTAAACCTATATCGCTCATGATACACTAGCGCCCAAAGATAAAATTACAAACGTTGTGTGGACCAGCGGTCAGCGCTTTGTAAAAGTGAGAACTGAAGATTGGGCTGAAATCTGAACTGTGTTTCAGAAAGCGGGAGGACCAATCATCGGCAGCCAATGAGGAACAAGAGGGGCTGCTCGCTCACCGTGGACACCATCACATATTCAGGCACTACCCATTGAACTGAGCTGTTTCTGGGAGCCTGAGATTAACTCCTGCTCCGATATCATTAAATGTTTGAAGGTGATGAGTCTGTGGGAGAGGTGCTCCAAGAAGCAAACAGCAGCCCTTGGACAGCAGCGCTCCTCTCTCTGTCCAAGGTTTGCGTGCTTAGCTGTCAGTGTGGATGTAGCTCAGTGGTAGAGCGCATGCTTTGAATGTATCAAGGTCACGTGTTATAATTTTTAGTCTCTCCAAGCACATTATGACTGTAATTATGAAAATATAATCTCTATTTTCTCTGACAGAGAGCCAGCTGCCCAGCGATACTGATGGCTCACAGCTTTTAAATACTTTTCTGTTCTCAAGGTTTCTGCTCCTCTTTGAATATTTCAAAAACAGGTCTGTGGCATAAATGCAATGACCAAGGTTTAGTTTCCAAGCTGACATCCGATCTTTGAATCAGCAAGTGAGATGGAAGAACCACAGGGCGTCAAACAGGAACTAGAGCTGTGGCTGCTCGCTCAGCATTGTGATGTCACACAATCTGGCCAGTCTGTGACTGTGGGTGAAGAGCAGCTTCGGCCCACTGAATGTTTCTGGAGCCTCAGCTGTTGTAACCTGCTGCCCTCATAAAGCAACATTCAGCAACTGTGGTTAAAGAAAATGCTTGGAGATGCAACTTAGGCTCGCATACCACTGAGCTACATGTCCGGGGCACTAAGCTAATGACATCAAGGATAGAAGGACTGAGTTCCTTACTTTCTCAATGCCAACATTCATTTGCTGGACTTAAAATAAGCTCCTTTTTTGCTCCAAGTATGTACTGAATATGTGCATCTAATACAACTGTGGGTGAAGAGAAGAAACCAGGGCTCAGCACAGAAGTGTGAAAGGGGCATTGAGCAGGAAGACATGGGGACTCCTTGGGCTCCTCCCTCAGGGAAAAAGGAGACTAAGAGGAGACCTCAGAGAGGCCTTTATCATTATGAAGAGATAACAACATATAATCATAGAATCTTACATCACAACAGGGGCATTTGGCTCCATTGTGAGAGTGCCGTCTCTTTGAAAGAACAGTCCAATTTAATCCCACAGCCCACTATTTGTCCCATAACTATCCTTCTAAGAACATATAAGAAATAGGAGCAGGAGTAGGCCATTTGGACCCTCGAGCCTGCTCCTCCATTGAATAAGATCATGGTTCATCTTCTACCCCAACTCCACTTTCCTGCACTATCCCAATTCCATCAATTCCTTTAATATTCAAAATTCTATCGATCTCTGTCTTGAATTTACTCAAGGATTGAGCATCCACAGTCCCCAGGGGTGATTAATTGCAAAGATACACCACCGTCTGAGTGAAGAAATTTCTCCTCTTCCCAGTCTTAAATGGCCGTCCCCTTATTCTCAAACTCTGACCGCTGGTTCTACACACTGCAGCCAAATGAAACATTCTCGCTGCATCTAGCCTGTCGAGCCCTGTAAGAATTGTATATGTTTCGAGAGAATATAGGCCTAGTCTACTCAACATATATTAATAGTACAATCCCCCTATCCCAGCAATCAGTCTGGTGAACCTGTGTTTGCACTCCCTCTAAGGCACGTGTATTTTCCCTTAGGTAAGGAGAACAAAAGTTTTCACTGACAGTCTGAATGCTTATCCTCACATATAGCATGTACATTGCACTTGTTGACTAGGATCAGTTTCTGAGGATCCTCGTTCTCTATCTCACATCAGTTCCCTTTAGTCAGTCCACTATCAATCAGACTAATCCCGTTGTAACCCTCTAGCTCCCTACGAGGTGTTACCGAGATCTGGAGCAAACTGTTCAGATGCTGCTGCCGACTTCCTTTCGTTAAGTTTCTGCTCATCTCCCCTGTAAACATTAAAAGAAACTGCAGCAAAGCAGCAATTGTGAAGGTTTTGTGACCAGACCAAAATCCGATGTCCGAAACAGAAAGTGAGGTGGAAGAACGACAGGGAGTCAAACAGGAACAAGAGCTGTGACTGCTCGCTCTGCATTGTGAATACACACGATCCCGTCAGCCAGCGGCTGCTGTGAGCTGAGATGTTGAGGAGTCCGGGTTGATGAAGAGCAGCACCCGGCCAATTCAATGCTGCTGGAGCCTCAGATGTTGGAACAACTTGCTGCCCTCATGAAAAGTGGATGTTTAAACTAGTGGATGGGGTGCCGAGCAAGCGCACTGTAATCAAGGGAAAAATTAACGGGCACTTGGGAGCTTTAAATTAGTGAAGTAGAGCCACCACGAATTTGTAAAAGGCAGATCGTGTTTGACTAATTCAATTCAAATTTCTGCTAAAGTAACAGGGCGGATTGATGAAGGGAATGCAATGGATGTTGTCTACATGGATTTTAGGAAGGCATTTGACAAATTACCACATAGAAGGCTGGGTACCAACATTGCGCCACATGGAATAGGCAAGTTAGATAAGGAATTGGCTTAAGGACAGAAAACATCGTGTTGTGGTAAATGGTTGCCTTGCAGACTGGAGAATCGTAGACAGTGGTGTTTCGCAAGTGTCTGTGTTGGTGCCACTGCTTTTTTGAAATGTTTAAATGACCTGCATATTTGTATACAGAGTAGAATTTCTAAAATTGCTGATGACACCAAACTTGGGGGTGGGTGACAAACAGTGGGGTAAATACCAATAGACTGCAACAGGACATAGATAGGCTAGCAAAATGGGAAGACAAGTGGCAGATGGAATTTAATACAGAGAAGTATGAGGTGATGCATTTTGGCAGAAATAACAGGGAGGGGCAATATACACTTCATGGCACAGTTTTAAAGAGTGTGCAGGGAGAGAGGGACCTGGGAATTAATGTGCATACGTCCCTGAAGGTGGCAGGACATATTAGGAGTGTGGTTAGCAAAGCATATGGGATATTGGGCTTCATAAATAAAGGTATTGAGTACAAAAGTACTGAAGTTATGATGAACGTTTATAAAGCACTGGTTATGCCATAACGGGAGTATTGCGCTCAGTTGTGGTCACCACATTTAAAAGAGGAGATTAACACAATAGCAAGGATGGATATTAGCACTAATTATGTGGTACCCGTAGGGTTAGAGCTGACACTTACCTAGGGGCAGAAAAAGATAGTGGGAGTTGTATACAAACACCCAAAAAGTAATACTGAGTTTGGGGCTGACATTAAACGGGAAATTAGAGAAGCGTGGAATAAGGGCACAGCAGTTATCATGGGTGACTTTAATCTACACTTAGATTGGGCTAACCAAATTAGTAACAATACTATGGACGAGGAAATAGTAGACTGTATACGGGATGGTTTCCTGGACCAATTTGTCGAGGAAACAACTAGAGATCAGACCATCTTAGACTGGGTATTATGTAATGAGAACGGATTAATTAGCAATGGTGTTGTGTCCGGCCCCCTGGGGAGGAGCGATCGTAATATGATAGAATTCTTCATTAAGGTGGAGAGTGAAGTAGTTGAATCAGAGACTAGAGTCCTGAATTTAAATAAAGGAAACTACGATGTTATGAGGCAGACAAAGGGATTAATTAATAGGGGGAAAATATAATATGAGAGTAAGCTTGCAGGGAACATCAAAACGCACTGGAAAAGTCTTTATAGATATGTGAAGGGCAAAAGATTGGTGAAGTGAAGCGTAGGTCCCTTGCACTCAGAATCAGTGGAATTTATACTGGGGAACAAAGAAATGGCGAAACAATTAAATACATACTTTGGTTCTGTCTTCACAAAGGAGGACACAAATAACCTTCCAGAGATGTCGGGGAACATAGGTTTGAATGAGAGGGTGGAATTCAATGAAATCAGTATTTTTAGGGAAATTGTGTTAGGGAAATTGACGGCATTTAAGGCCGATAAATCCCCAGGGCTGGATAATCTACATCCTAGGCTACTTACAGAAGTGGCCCTAGAAATAGTAGATGCATTGCTGGTCATCTTCCAAAATTCTATAGACACTGGAATAGTCCCCATAGATTGGATGGCAGCTAAATTAACCCCACTATAAGAAAGGTGGTAGCGAGAAAACGGGGAATTATAGATCGGTAAGCCTGACATCGGTATTGGGGAAAATGCTAGAGTCCATTATAAAAGATGTAATAGCAGAGCACTTGTAAAATAGTGACAGGATCGGACAAAGTCAACATGGGTTTACAAAAGGTTAATCATGCTTGAATAATCTACAGGAATTTTTTGAGGATGTATCCATTGAATATATAAGGGAGAACCAGTGGATGTGGTGCATTTGGACTAACAGAAGGCTTTCGATAAGGTCCCGCATAAGAGAGCAGCTTGCTAATTTAAAGCACATGGCATTGGGGGGAATGTATTGAATTGAATAGAGAACCGGTTGACAGACAGGAAGCAAAGAGTTGGAATAAACGGGTCTTTTTCCCAGTGGCAGGCAGTGATTAGTCGGGTACCACAGGGATCGGTGCTAGGACCACAGCTGTTCACAATATACATTAATGATCTAGTCGGGGGAACTAGCTGTAATATCTGCACGTTTGCAGACGACACAAAGCTGGGTGGGGGAGTGTGCTTTGAGGAGGATGCAGTGAAACTCCAGTATGATATGGACAGGTTGGGTGATTGGGCAGATGCATGTCAGATGCAGTACAATGTGGGTAAATGTGAGGTTATCAACATTGGTGACAAGAACAGGAAGACAGATTATTATCTGAAAGGCAACAGATTCGGAAAAGGGGAAGTACAAGGAGACCTGGGTGTCCTTGTGCATCAGTCGCTGAAGGTAAGCATGCAGGTGCAGCAGGCGGTTAAGAAGGCAACTGGTATGTTGGCCTTCACAGCGAGAGGATTCGAGTAAAGGAGTAAGGATGTCTTGCTGCAGTTGTACAGGGTCTTGGTGAGACCACACCTTGAGTAATGTGTGCAGTTTCCGTCGCCTTATCTGAGGAAGGATGTTCTTGCCATGGAGGGAGTGCAGCAAAGATTCACCAGACTGATACCTGGGATGGCAGGAATGACGTATGAATAGAGATTGGGTCAATGAGGCTTATATTCGCTGGAGTTTCAAATAATAAGGGGGGATCCATTGAAACTTATAGAATTCTAACAGGACTAGACAGACGAGATGCAGGAAGGGTGTTCCCGTTGGTGCAGGAGTCCAGAACCAGGGTTTACAGTCTAAGGATAAGGGGTAAGCCATTTAGGACTGAGATGAGGAGGAATTTCTTCACCCAGAGAGTGGTAAACCTGTGGAATTCTCTACCAGAGAAGGCAGATGTGGCAAAATTATTAAATATATTCAAGAAGGAGCTAGATATATTTCTTAAGGCTAAAGGGATCAAGGGATATTACAGAAAGCAGGGACCAGGTTCTGAATTTGGATGATCAGCCATGATCTCATTAAATGATGGGACAGGCTCGAGGGGCCGTATGTCCTACTCCTGCTCCTATCTTCTATGTTTCTTTGTTTGTATGTTTCTCAGAAGGATGTGAAGACACTTGAGAGGGTGCAGAGGAGATTTAACGGTGATGGGGGATCTTAGTTACAAGGACAGGTTGGAGAAGCTGGATTTTTATCATTACAGCAAAGGAGGTTGAGGTGTGACTTGATAGAGGTGATTATGACAGGTTTGCCTTGGCTACACGGGGAAAGGCTCTTCCCAACAGCTGATGTTACAATGACTAGGGGACACAGATTTAACCTTTTGGGCAAAAGATACAGGTGGGATGTGCGGAAAAACGTTTTGATTGAGCGAGTGGTGACGATCTGGAAGTCGCTGCCGTAAGAAGAGGCTGGAAGTGGAGACACTCAAATTTTTCTAACGGAGACTGGATAGGCACTTGAGGGAATTAAAGTTGCAGGGCTACAGGGTAAGAGCGGGGGAATAGCACTGACTGGATTTCTCTATAGACAGCCGGCAAGGACGCAATGGGCCGAATGACCTCCATCTGTGCCGTTATGATTCTATGACTATGTTTGAAACGATTGCTTAAGGATTCAATGCCGCATGCCCCCGAACGGAGATAATCGGCCACAGAAATGTCCTTATGACTGTGTAGGTATGAGGTTAATTTAGAACAAATTGTTTATACAATTAAGTTAATTCACATCTAAAAACAGGCTGTGCAGTGCGATTTTGAACTGAGTGCGTTTTAAACAGAGTAGTGCGAGTTGTGTGAATCAGGGAGTTAGGTGAGGAGTGGGAGGAGGAGTTCCCTTGCTTCGCCTTTGCTTTTCCTAACTTTTCACCCTGTAGGAATTGGTTCTTACTTTACACCAAGTAAAGAGCTCGAGAGCAGGAGCAGTCAAACAACAACAGCGAAACCACTAAAATGACCTCACAACCATGGAAGGAGCTGATTGCTAAGTAGGACCTGGTGACTATATGTACATTCCAGTCGTTAAAGTAAAAGTAAGGTCTATAGATTAGAATAAGTAGTGTTTAAATAATATAAGGTCCCTAGTGTAATTAATGGCCCAGAAATTAGGGTCGGGGGCTTCCCGCGGGTGCAAGCCCCCGACCTACACTTACCTAGCATGCCGACATTTCAGACCTCGGCCTGTGTGGAAGCGTCTGTGGCCCGGTCCAGGTCCCGGCGCGCTGTGCTAGCGTGATCCAGTGACGTAGTTAGTTCGATGAGCCAGCTGGGATCACGTGAGTACTGGGCAACTAATCGGAGGTTGCAAAAGTTCATTCATGAGTTTGATAGTAAGAACTGTCAAACTCATGAAAACTCCGGGCGCCCAAAACAGTACTTAAACTTAAAATAAATGTTAAAAAAATCCCACTAATTAAATGAACTATTAATAACATTAAAAAACTATTTAAAAAATTATTCAAATTTCGGAAAACATTTTTTTTCACGAAATCGTGTCCAAAAATACACTTACCTTACTGTAAATTCTACTAAAATAATAAACCTGTGGAAAAAAAATTCTAACTTTAATTATTGGACCACTTACCTTTTAAAATGCAGTCCTTATGCCCGATTTTTACATTTCTAAAATCTAAAGACTTACCCTCACGGAAAAATCTGTAAAAAAAAACGTAAGTGCAAAGCGCACGCAGAGACTCCCTTGCGCACACGTTCGTTCAGAGGTCCGGAAATGCCGGTTTCCCATGCATGCGCTATGCATGAAAGAAATTGGCACTTCCATCGGGTCCACGTGTGGGTACTCCGTCCATACTCACGTGTTGGGACCCGAATTACTGGGACATTATTCTTTAATTTAAAGAAAGTAAAGGGAGTAAATTAAGAGTAGGGCATGGCAGGGCAGCTCGGCAGTGTGGAGTGCTCCTCCTGTGCTATGTGGGAAGTCAGGGACACTTTCTGTGTCCAGGGCGAACATGTGTGCAGGAAGTGTCTCCAGCTGCAGCTAGTCGAAATCCGCCTTTCGGATCTGGAGCTGTGGCTGGGGTCACTGCGGAGCATCCGCAAAGCTGAGATCTTCGTGGATAACATGTTTAACGAGGTGGTCACACCGCAGGTAAACAGTGCACAGGCAGACAGGGAATTGGTGACCGCCAGACAGAGTAAAAGAACTAGGAAGGTAGTGCAGGAGTCCCCTGGGTCCATCTCCCTCACCAACATATTTTCTGCTTTGGATACTGATGGGGGAGATTGTTCTTCGGGAATGCAGCAAGAGCCAAGTCCGTGGCACTAGCAGTGGCTCAGCTGCACAGATGGGGAGGAAAAAGATTTGGTGAGCAATACTGATAGGTCATTCGAACGTATGGGGAACAGATAAACATTTCTGTGGCTGCAGACGTGACTCCGGGATGGTATTTTGCCTCCCTGCTGCCAGGGCCAATGATATCACTGAACGGCTGTAGGGCATTCTTGAGGGGGAGGGTGAAAATCGGAAGCCATGGTTCACATTGGTAACAAGGACATGTGTAGAAAGAGGGATGAGGTACTTCAATAAGAATTTAGGGAGCTAGGTAGCAGATTAAAAGCAGGACCTCAAAGTTTGTAATCTCTGGATTTCTCCCGGTGCCAAGTGCTAGTGAGTATAGGAATAGGAGGATAGAGCTGATGAATGTGTGGATAAAGAGTTGGTGCAGGAGGGAGGGCTTAAGTTTCCTTGATCACTGGGTCTGCTTCTGCGGAAGGTGGGACCTGAACAAGTCGGAAGGGATGCTCCTGAACCGGAACGGGACCAAAATCCTTGTGGGGAAGTTTGCTAGTACTGTTGGGGGGGTGGTTTAAAATAACTTGACAGAAGGATGGGATACGGAGTGCAGCTATAGAAGGGGTCGCTGCACAGCCAAATATAGAGGAAAAAACAAGTAATCCTGTAAGGCAGAGCAAATATGTAATGGCACAAGGGTGTATGTCAAGGCTGGGTGTCATTTGTATTAAGGCGAGGAGTCTTGCGAGTAAGGCAGCTAAATTGAAGGTGTTGGTGCAACCATGGGGGTAGGAAATTGTTGCTATCACAGAGACATGGTTGAGGGAGGGGCAGGACTGGCAGCTCAATATTCCGGGGTATAGAATTTTCTGGCGAGACAGAGGGGTGTGTAAAAGAGGAGGGCTTGTCACAATATTAATCAAGGAGTCAATTACTGCTGTATGGAGGGATGATATCTTAGCAGGTTCCTCTAATGTGGCCATATGGGTAGAACTTACAAACGAGAATGGTGCCAGCACTTTGCTGGGAGTGTACTATAGGCCCCCAAACAATCAGGGGGAAATAGAGGAACAGATATGTAGGCAAATATCAGAGAAGTGTAGAAATATTAGGGCAATAATAGTAGGGGATTTCAGCTTACCCAATATTAACTGGGATAGACCGAATGTGAAAGGCTTAGAGGGGCAGAATTCTTAATGTGCATCCAGGAGAGCTTTTTCAGCCAGCATGTAGAAGGTCCACCAAGAGAGGGGGCGGTAACTGGACCTAAATCGAGGGAATGTAGCCGGGCAAGTGGTAGAAGTGTTAGTAGGAGAGCATTTTGGTGACAGTTTCCATAATTCGGTGAGATTCAAGGTAGTCAGGGAGAAGCAGAAACATGGACCGTAAATAAAGATTATAAATTGGGGGAAGGCCGATTTTTATATGAAAAGGCAGGATCTGGCCAAAGTGGACTGATATCAGCTACTTGTAGGACAATCCACATCAGAGGAATGGGAGTCTTTCAGAAAGGAAATAAGGAGAGTACAACGCCAACGTGTTCCCGTAAAGGTCAAGGGTGGGTTCAAAAAGCCAAATGAATCCTGGCTGTCAAGCGATATATAAGAATGGATTAGGAATTAAGGGTGGCTTTTGGTGGGTACAAAGGACTAATAACAGTGGAAGCTCTAGAGGAGTATAGAAAAGACAGGGGCCTACTTAAAAAAGAAATAAGGAGAGCAAAGAGGGGGCATGAAAAAACACTGGCGGGCAAAATAAAGGAAAATCTCAAGGTGTTTTTATAAGTATATTAAATGGAAGAGGATAACCAGGTAAAGAGTAGGGCCCATTAGGGACCAAAGTGGCAATCTGTGTAGAGAGCCGGAAGATGTAGTTGTGGTTTTAAATGAATATTTTGCATCTGTGTTCACTATGGAGAAGGGTGATGTAGGCATAGAAATTAGGCAGGGGGATTGTGATATACTTGAACAAATGAGTATTCAGAGGGAGGAGGTGCTAGCCATTTAAGCAGACATAAAAGTGGATAAATCCCCAGGCCCTGACGCGATGTATTCCAGGCTGCTGTGTGAGTAAAGGGAGGAGATTGCAGGGGGTCTGATAGAAATGGTCAGAACCTCTCTGGCCACAGGGGAGGTGCCAGAGGACTGGAGAACAGCTGACGTAGAACCATTGTTCAAGAAAGTTAGTATGGATAAACCAGGGAATTACAGGCCAGTGAGCCCAACATCAGTGGTCGGGTAATTACTGGAAAAAATTCTGAGGGACAGAATTATTCTCCAATTGGAGAGGTAAGGGTTAATCAAGGATAGTCAGCATGGCTTTGTCAGGGGGAGATCATGTCTAACAATTTGATTGCATTTATCGAGGGTGTGACTAGTTGTGTGAATGAGGGTAGTGTAGTTGATGTAGTCTACATGAACTTCAGCAAGGCTGTTGAAAATGTCCCACATGGGAGAATGCTCAAGAAGATAAGAGACCATGGGATCCAGGGTGATTTGGCACATTGCATCCAAAATTGGATTAGTGGCAGGAGACAGTCGATGATGGTCTAAGGTTGTTTTTGCGACTGGAAGCCTGTATCCAGTGGTGCACTGCAGGGATCGGTGCTGGGTACTTTGCTATTTGTTGTGTACATTAATGATTAAGATATGAAGGTAGGAGGTATGATCATTAAGTTCGCAAATGAAACGAAAATTGGTGGAGTTGTAAATAGTGAGGAGAGAAGCCTCAGGCTACAGGACGATATAGGTGGGTTGGTTAGATGGGCAGAACAGTGGCAAATGGAATTTATCGCTGAAACGTGTGAGGTGATGCATTTTGAGAGTAATAATAAGGCATGGGAATACACAATGAATGGTAGGACCCTAGGAAGAACAGAGGATGAGATGGACCTTGGTGTGCATGTACATGGTGCATCCCTGAAGGCAGCAGGACAGGTAGATAAGGTTTTTAAAATGGCATATGGGTTACTTGCCTTCATTAGCCAAGGCATAGACTATAAGAGCAGGGAGATTATGAAGGAGATTTACGCTGGTTCGGCCACAGCTGGAATACTATGTGCAGTTCTGGTCACCACACTATAGGAAGGATGTGACTGCATTGGAGAGGTTGCAGAGGAGATTCACCAGGATGTTACCTCGACTGGAGAGCTTCAGCTATGAAGAGACATTGGACAGGCTGGCGTTGTTTTCGTTTGAGCAGAGAAGGCTGAGGGGGACATGTTGATGTGTACAAAATTATGAGGGGCATAGATAGGGTAGATATAAAAGAACGTTCCCCCTTATTAGAATGGTCGTTAACCAGCATGCATAGATTTATGGTAAGTGGCAGGAGGTTTAGAGGGGATTTGAGGAAAAATATTTTCACCCACTGGTTGGTTGAAATCTGGAAATCACTGCCTGAAAGGCTGGTAGATGCAGGAACTCTGAACATTCAAGAAACGTTTAGATGAGCACGTGAAACTCCATAGCATACAAGGCTATGGACCAGGTGCTGGAAAATGGGATTATTATAGACAGGGCTTGATGACCGGCACGGACATGATGGGCTGAAGGGCCTCTTTCTGTGCTGTGTAACTCTATGTATTACTCTATTAATGCCATTACAACGACATCTGACCCTCAACCAGAAAACAGTGACATTGCAGCTGATATACATTCCTTTCTGGTGCAAAAGCACAAAAGGAAAAGAGGCACAGCCATGGCTTACAAAAGAAATGTAGGATTCTGTTAAATCCAAAGTGAAGTCATATAAAATTGCCAGAAAATCCAGCAAGCCTGAGGATTAGAAGCAGTTTAGATTTCAGCAAAAATGTGTCAAGAGATTGATTAAGAGGGGAAAAATATAGTATGAGAGTAAACTTGCAACGAACATAAAGGTGGATTGTAAAACTTCTGCAAGTCTGTAAAAAGAGAAAGATTAGTGAAGACAAATGTACGTCACTTACATTCAGAAATGGGAGTAATTATAATGGAGAACAAGGAAATGGCAGTGCAATTAAACAAATACTTTGGTTCTGTCTTCATGGAAGAGGACACAGTTAACTTTCCAGAAATGCGAGGGAACCAAGTGTCCAGTGAGAAGGAGGAATTAAAGGAACTTAGTAATAGTAAAAATAATAGAGCTGGAGAAATTAGTGGGAATGTAAGCTGATAACTCCCCTGTGTGACAATTATTCCTGTTTAACTTTCCTCTACCTCTCTCAGTTTCTGTCTCCATTTGTACAACAATTTCTCGCAGCTTTCTCTTGCTCACAAACTCCTATCTTTCTCTTAAGTTGTGCTGAATGTGTGCTGCTTTCTTAATTTATATGCATGTGCCTTTACTGTTTATGGCTTTCGTCCATGTAATTTCCCTCATTATATTGTTTTCTTTCTATTTTCCTCCATCTTATCTTTTGCCGGTTTCTCTTTCTGCCTTCTCAGTGTGTCTGCCCAATAATTTCTCCCTCTCTCGCTCTGTCTCTCTATTCTTCTTTCTCTCTTGTTTCACTATCCATTTCAGCATCTACATCACTTACTCTTTGCATCTTTACCTATATTGATTCGTCTCTTGCAGTGTTTACTTTCTTTACCGTGTTACCTCTGCCTCTCTACGCGCTGCAATCAGTTGAACAAAGACGCAGAAATGGAAAATCGGAGGAAATCCATCGTTTTGCTCTTCAGTATATCTGGCTGTTATATATTATTATGGACGCCCATTGTTGTTTATTTTCTATCTCTCCGTATGCCAGTCCTCTCTTCTTCCTCATCCTCCTGCTTCCCATTGAAACTTTCATTCCCAAATATGTGATCAGCTTTTACATGTACGTTGACGAAACCAGTTTTAATCCTCTGTCCTCTCTGTCGCCACCCACCCCCCCCCCCTTTGATGTCGGACTACATTTCCAATATCCTGTTTTGGATGAGCCATAATTTCCTCTAAACAAACATTGGCATGGCTAAATGCATCATCTTTAGTCGCAGCCACAAATATTGTATCCTAATCACCAATATCAATCCCTACATTGGGCGTTAGCTGCCAATGACCCTCAGCACCTCTCTGATCATAGGTTCTGCGTTATACACAATAGTCACTCTATAACAAAGTTCACCTAATTCCGCGTCAGTAGCATCGCCGCATCCATCTTGCCACAAAGAATTCAGGCCCAATCTACTCAACTCTCCCCTTAGTACATTCCTCCCATCGCATGGATCAATCTATTAAACCGCCATTGCACTGCCTTGAAGGCAAGTATACCCTTTCTGTATTAAATAGACCAACCCCGTGCGCAGTACTCCAGGCGAGGTCTCACAAAAGCCCTGTAGTACAATTGTAGTAAGAATTCCTTACTCTTGTACTCGACCCCATTTCACTAAAGGCAAACATGCCATTTACCTTTCTAATTGTTTGCTGTACCTGAATGTACAACTGAATAGTCGTTCAAATTACACTTAAAAATGCTTACAACTCAAAGTTGCTGTTTTACTTGAGGGAGCCAAATGCCTCAAAATTCAGTTTTCTGTTTACAGGCTTAATCAGATCCAGTCGAACCATATGCATTTGTTCAAAACTATCACGCTTATAACCTTTTCGCTTACCATTATTGAGGATGAGATAACAGGGCACTTAGAAAATCATAATATGTTTAGGCAGAGTCAACATGGTTTTTTGAAAGGGAAATCGTGTTAAGGAAATTTATTGGAGAATATTGAGATGCAACTAGAAGGGTAGATGAAGAGGAAGCAGGTTATCTGGATGTAGATTATTTGGATTTCCAAAAAGCATTCCACAAGGTGCCACTTACAAATGGTTATGGAAGATAAAGGCTTATTAGGTTGGTGTAAAACACTGGCATGGTTAGAGGATTGGATAACGGGCAGAAAACAGAGAACAGGGAAAAACGGGTCATTTTGCGGTTGGCAGGCTCTTATTAGTGGGGTGCCGCAAGGGTTAGTGCTTGGACCACAAATATATACAATCATAAATAATGATTTACATGAAGGAACCTATTGTAAAGTATTCAACTTGATGCCGATGCAAAGCTAGGTGGGAAAGTAAGTTGTGAGGGGGATACACAGATCCTGCAAAGGGATATAGACAGTTTGCGTGTTTGTACAATAAACTGTCAGATGTACTAAAATGTGAGCAAATGTGAGGTTATTCACTTTGGTATAAAGAATAAAAAAACAGAATACATTTAACTGGTGACAAAATATTAAATGTTGAATTTCAGAGAGAATTAGGTGTTATCGTACAGGAATATTAGTTGGTGGGTGAATAGTTACAGCAGAACCCATGGGGGTTGAGGTTAATTTTTCCTTGTCTTTGCTTGTAGGCAAGTTCCCATGTTAGAATAAAGTTGCTCGAGTGAAACTGATCCAAAACCATACATGTTCCTACTGTGGTTTCATACCGCTTTCATTGATTGGGTGAAATCATATATTGGTAAGGGAATATCTGTCACAAGAGCCTTCAACTGCGTCTTAGAGTGTTCAGATCTTAGGACAATAAGAATTGCTGCTGAATTAAATGTCTAAGATATTGTGGAACGCCGTATCACAGTAAATTTCAGATATTGTTTGATGCAGTGAGAGGAAAGTGGCTCCAATTGTCAATCATGCTATTTACAGGACACTCTTACGGGCCATACTTGTGTCCAGTTTATTTGGCTGGCCTGGTAAGGTCTGTAAAATTATTCCCGCATGAACAACTTGCTGGAAATAGCAATCACTAGCAAGGTCACCCTCTGTGGAGCTGGGTCATGACATTCTTGGACCTCCTTACATTGGAGAGAAAATGGAAAATGGGCGATACGTTTCCAGATTGCCGCGAGCAACCCATAAATTTAATATTATTTAAATTTATGTTTCGATGCCCGCAGTAGCCCTAACTACAGAAATGAATTGGTTATCTTGGCTCTTTCAGCTGTCGCAGCATCAGCGATGTCACCCACAGACGAGTACTGCTGAGGGGGTGCGAATACGTCCGGTCTCAATATTTAATGAAGGTTTTCTGAGGAGAAGCAGGCTGGTTACTGGGGGAGTGACGCTGAGTGGTGGTGAAGGATTTTCAGGTCCATTTAGGCAGTACATCAGCCGCTGAGGTAAATTTAGCTGAGAAGAGACAATCTGGGTATTTCCCGTTGATTGAAAGTTACATTTATATTGTGTTAGTTACGGATGATTCAGGTGATGATGTGCAACGGTCCCATTCTGATGGGAACAGTTGCTCCAATGATACACGTTGCTGCATCATCCTTCCAGCTGGTCCTAAGTCCACCCAATCAATCATCCTGTGTAACATTAATAATCACATGGGCATGTTCAGTCAGCTTTTATTTAATTTTCACAGTGAATAACAGGATAACATTTAATATTAAATCATACCTGTGACGATACATAACACAGTTTGTTAAGGAGAATATATTACAGTAACCATCGATTTGCAACTTTGCTTAAAATGTTGTACCAATATCGATTGATCCATTAAACACGTTTTGATCTTTATTGCAATGGCCGATAAACATTGTGTGGATAGACATCAGCTATTTCTATTATTTAAATAATTTTGCAATTAAATGCAGTGGATAGTTTACCCCATTCTTTAGCTCCTCTCTGAATTTACCCTGGGTCAGCACATAAATAAATGTGTTTGTGCAGCAATTGAGAAC
The DNA here is from genome assembly GCF_052327205.1 of Somniosus microcephalus. Taxonomy (NCBI): domain Eukaryota; kingdom Metazoa; phylum Chordata; class Chondrichthyes; order Squaliformes; family Somniosidae; genus Somniosus; species Somniosus microcephalus. The sequence goes on from NW_028225184.1 coordinate 32,909,937, forward strand.
CTGAAGCATGAATCCCACAGATTCAATGTAATTAACATCATCATACTGAATGATGGTTGTACGGAGAGATAGGGAATAAACAACAATGGTCGTCCATAACAAAATAAAACTGCCCGATATACTGAACAGCAAAATGATGGATTTCCTTCGGTTCTCCATCTCTGGGTCCTTGTGATTCTCTCCATTGCTGAGGCCCCGGAGTCCCCTGCGGACTCGACTGGACATTAAAATGTGTCTAGCGGTGAGAACATTGAGCAACAAAATCAGAACGAATGGGACACAAGGGATTAAAGTAAGATTAAAGATGTCAAACGCTGCCCACGTGGGTGCAGTAAAAAAGGTCAGTTTCCAGACACAACCCCGGGGTACGTTCTCCATTATATATTCAGGGTCAAATACAAAGTACCAGGGAATGTTTATTAAACAACCCAGTGCACTCACCACCCCGATAACAACGGCCGCCGTTTTCTCGGTGCAATATTTTGTTTTCAGCTTCGGAGAACAAATGGCTACAAATCGATCGAAGGTGAAAACCACTGTGAACCAGATAGAGGCCGCCGTGGCTGCCCAACCGAGGACTCTATGTAAAGAGCACACGGGGGTAATCGTCAAGAATGAAACTGGGAAATAAATTTCAACAATGCACCCTAATATTACATTCGAACAAACAACCAGGAGATCGGCCATTGCCATGGCCACCAGGTAGCGAGTGATACATTTGGAGAGACCGCACTTTCCTCGGGACAGGATCACAATCGCCACCAAGTTAACTGCAAGAGATGCAAAGATCAGTGAGATTTGATTCCACTGAGTCAATGTAAAACCATCATTATTACAATTATTTTGAGTCAGATTTCAGGTTGCTATTGCACTGATTAATGAGAAAACTTTTATGCTCTGTTGATTCCAATCTGCTCTATCTCTGAACTCGCAACGTTCTCCAATTTCTCTCGTATTTGCACTCATGCCCTCTCCGAGTTTAACTTGTATAGGAGTCCCACCTACTGCTCGGTCGAGCCTATTTCCACTAAACTGCTGACCACCCAACTGCACTTACGGGCCCCCATCTTAGCTTATATTGTTAATGGTTCTCCCTCCTCACGTACTGACCCCGCCCCTTCAAACATGCTGTCACGAGCACCTGCTCCAAAACAACCCTTGAAGCCTCTGTCCTTGCCAACTACCGCCCTATCACCAACTTCCCTTTCCTTACCACGTGCTTGCTCGTGCTGTCTCCTCCCAAGCCGTGACTGTGACTGTGGTAACCAACCCACCTCTTACATTTCGAGCTGTCTGCAGCCTTCGTTTGGACAGTCCACCTCCACTGCCTCTCCGGCGTCTTCCAGCTGGGTGGGACTGCACTCCTGGCTCTAATCGTATCTATATAATTGTAGCAACGGCTTCTGTGTCCGCTCCCACTCCGTTACCTCCGGTCCCCTCATATTATCATCTACATGCTGCTCATCAGCGACATCATCCGAAAACACAACGTCTGGACCAAAGGCACGAAGAGGACACCCAGCTCCATCTCACTGCCACCTCTCCCATCATGTCCCTTTTCCTTAATATGTCACACTGCTTGTCAAGAATTTTCTACAACCAATTATTGGGAAGACTGAAGTCGTTGAATTCATCCCCGCTATAAACTCCATTCACAGCCAACGACTCCATCCCTCCCTGGCAAATTTATGAGGCTGGACCAGACCATGCACAACATTGGCATTGTAATTGACCCCGAGTTGAGCCTCCGACCGCATATCTGCTCCATCAGAATGACTGCCTACTTCCACCTCCGTTACATCACGCGACTCAGCCACTGCCTCAGCTCAACTGCTGCTGAATCACTCATCCATGCAGCTGTGGCCTCTAGGATTGCTTACTCCAACACTCTCCTGACCAGCCTCTCATCTTCCAACATCCTTAAGCTTGAGCTCATCCAAATCTCTGCTGCCCGTATCCCAACTCACACCAAGTCCCGTTCATGCAGCATCACCTGAGCTCATTGATTTTCATTGGCTCCCGCTCCGTCAATGCCTAAATTTTAATATTCTCATTCTTGTTTTCCAATCTCACCCTGGCCTCGCCCCTCACTATCTCTGTAATTTCCTCCAGGCCTGCAATCATTTGATGTCCCTGCCTCCAATTATGGCCTCTTGGGAGTCCTGGATTTCAATTGCTCCAACATTGGCGGCCGTGCCTTCCACTGCCAGAGAAATATAGACTGGGCGTGGTGAAGGTGCAATAGGATTGGGCATGCTGAACGTTCAATGGAAGTGGGCGGAGTGAAGTTGCAATGTTGACTGGGTGTGGTGTAGGTGCAATATGGCCTGGAAAGGGTAATGTTCAATGGAAGTGGGCAGGGTGGAGGTGCAATGGGAAAGAAGCTCGGTGATGGTGAAATGGGGTCTGGGAAGCGTGCTGCTGTAATAGGGACTGGGCCGTGTGATGGAGCAATAGGGAATGGGCAGGGGGAAGGTGCAATAGGGCCTGGGCAGGGTGAATGTTCAATGGAAGTCGCTGAGTGGATCTGCAATGGGGAGCGGGCTAGATGATGGTGCAATGAAAACTCGGCGATATGAATGTGCAATATGGTCTGGGCAGGGTGAATATTCAATGGAAGTGGGTCGGGTGGACGTGCAATGGGTAAGGGGGCTAGGAGAACGTATAATGGAGAACGGGCTAGGTGAAGGTGCAATGTGTATCAGTCTGGGTGCAGTTGCAATAGGGACTGGGCAGGCTGAAGTTTCAATGGAAGTGGGTGGGGTAAAGGTGAAACATGCAATGAGCTGGGTGAAGTTGCAAAGGGGACGGGGCGGGGTGAAAGAGCAATAGGGATCGGGCGTGGTGAAGGTGCAATAGGGACTGGGCAGGCTGAAGTTTCAATGGATGTGGGCGGGGTGAAGGTGCAATGGGGAGCAGGCTGGGTGGAAGTGAAATGGGGAACGAGCTGGGCGAAGGCGCAAAGGTGGAATAGGGATCGGGCGTGGTGAAGCTGCAATAGGGACTGTGCAGGCTGAAGGTTCAATGGAAGTGGGCGGGATGAAGGTGCAGTGTGATACAGGCTGGGTGAAGATGCAATGGGAAACATGTTGGGTGAAGTTGCAATGGTGACTGAGCAGAGTGATGATGAAATTGGGACTGCGGGGCGATGGTCAATCGCCAACAAAAAGTGTTTTCGGCTAAATAAAGAGAAAAAGCAAACTTAAAACTAAAGAAAAAGGCATACACTGAGTGCAGTACAAAGCCAATAAAGGAGAGGAAGGCAAATGCCAATAAGATGTTAGGAAAGATGTGAATATACAATTAGGAAATCCAAGACAAATTACGAAATTACATTATCAACCAGTATAAAAATAAATATTTCAGTATTTGATAAACACAGGAACAGGAAAATAGGGATATGGCCACTAAGGAATGAACAAGGTAAACGCTAAATTAAAAGCAGTGAAATGAAATAAATATTGAACAGTTTTTCCCTCAGTTTTTACCAGGGTCACAAACATGGTGGGTGTGAAATTAGCCAAGGAATTCAAAATGGATACCAAGGCTTCTAAGATAGATGGGAGCAAGATCATTGATTAGAAGTGCATGTAACAAGGGCAGTACGGTTAACATGGGGGACTTTAATGTACATATAGACTGGGCAAATCAAATACCACTAATGGTGTGGAGGACGAATTCTTGGAATGCATGTGAGATGCTTTCCTGGATCAGTATGTGGAGGAACCAACCAGAGAACAGGCTATTCAGTATTTGGTACTGTGTAATGAGAAAGGGCTAATGATTAATCTTGTGGAAAAGGGTCCTTTAAGGATAAGTGACTGTAACATGATTGAATTTTATATTCAGTTTGAGAGTGATGTAGTCCAATCTGAAACTGAGGTCTTCAATCTAAACAGAGGAACTACAAGGCTATGAGGGGCAAGTTGGTCATGGTAGATTGGGAGACTACTAAAAGGTATACATTAGATATACATTGGCTAACATTCAAGGAAATAATGCATAATTTGAAACAAACATGTATTCCTCTAGGGAATAAAAACCCAAAATGTAAAGAGATCCAACCATGGCTAACAAAAGGAATTAAAGCTTGTATTAAGTAAAAGAAGGAAGCTTGTAAAGTTGCCACATAAAGCGGCCAGCCTGAGGATTGGGAATTTTTAAAAAGCAACAAGGGGGGACCAAAAATGTGATAAAGAAAACGAAAATGTAATATGAGCACAAACTAGAGACAAATATAAAAATTGATTTTAAAAACTTCTCTAAGTATGTGAAAAGGAAAAGACTGGCTTAGGTAAGTGTAAGACCTTTACAGTCAGAGACGGGAGAATTTATAATGGGGATGAGGAAATGGAGAACAAATTAAATAATTACCTAGTTTCTGTCTTCACGAAGGAAGACACAAAAAAGCATTGGTTGTCATCTTCCAAAATTCGATAGATTCCGGAACGGTTCATGCAGATTGGAGGATAGCAAATATATCCCCTCTATTTAAGTAAGGAAGGAGAGAGATAGCGGGGAACTACAGACATGTTAGCCTCACATCGGTCGTTGGAAAAATGCTGGCATATGTTATAAAGGATGCAATAACTCGGGACTAAGAAGCTTTTAGTAAGATTGGGCAGAGCCATAGTGGATTTATGAAAGGGAAATCCTGTTTAACAAACCTATTGGAGTTCTTTGAGGATGTAATTAGTGCAGTTGACAAAGGAATACGGGTAGATGAGTTGTATTTGGATGTTCAGAAGGCCTTTGATATGGTCCCACACAAGCAGTTAGTGATCAAAGTTAGGGAACATGAAATTGCGGGTAATATACTAGCAGGTACTGAGAATTGCTTAACAGACAGAAAACAAAGAGTAGAGATAAACGTGTCTTTTTCAGCATGGCTGGCTGTGACTAGTGGGGTACTACAAGGATCGGTGTTTGGGACCCAGCTTTTCACAAACTGTATCAATGATTTGAATGAGGGGACTAAATGTAACATTTCAAAATTTGCTGGTGTCACAATGTTAGGTTGCAGTGTCTGTTGCGAAAAGGATGGGAAGAGGCTTCAAGAGGATCTCGACAGGCTCAGTGAGTGGGCGAGAATATGGCAGATGGATTATAATGTGGATAAATGTGAAGTTATCCACTTTGGTTGAAAAATCAGACAGGCTGAATATTTCCTAAATCTTGAAAAATTGGGGAATGCAGATGCTCAAAGGGACCTTGGTGTCCTTTTACATGAGTCACTGAAAGTGAATGTGCAGGTGCAGCAGGCCATTGGGAAGGCATGTGGCATGCTGGCCTTCATTATAAGAGTATTTGAGTAAAGGAGTAAAGTAGTTTGCTCCAATTATATAGGGCCTTAGTGAGACCACACCTGGAGTACTGTGTACAATGTTGGTCTCCTTACCTAAGGAAGGATACACTTGCCATAGAGGGAGTCCAACGAAGGTTCACGAGATTGATTCCTGGGATGCCAGGACTGTCGTATGAGAAGAGATGAAGTAAACTAGGCCTGTATTCTATTGAATTTAGAACAATGAGAGGGGAAATCATTGAAACAAACAAAATTTATTACAGGGGTTGATAGGGAGAATGCTGGGAGAAAGTTTCCCTTGGTTAGGGTTCTAGAACCAAGGGCCAAAGCCTCAGGGTAAAGGGTAGGCCATTCAGGACTGAGATGTGAAGACATTTCTTCACACAGAGGATGGTGAATCTTTGGAATTCTCTACCCCAGATGGTTGTGGCGGCTCAGTCATTGGGTATAATGAACATAGAAGGCGATACGTTTCTGACTAATAAGGGCATCAAATGATATGGCGCTAAGGCTGGTGAATGGAATTTGGGCTGAAGATCAGCCATGATCTCATTGAATGGTGGAGAAGGCTCGAGGTGCTGAATGGCCTAATCCTGCTCCTGTTTCTTACGTTCTTATGATAAACTAAACATATGTGTAGACGATAAAACCCCGTGTCTGGAATGACTTTTTCCACTCATAGTCAAAGCTAAGGAAGAGATAGCACAGGCACTGTATATAAATGTAAGTATAAATTCTGAGAACGTTCATCCAGTGTGCTTAACATCGGTGAGAGGAAAGGTATTGGAATCTTCTCTCAAACATAAAAAGGAAATTCCTTTTGAAACAGAAAACTTAATAAAGACTAGTCAGCACGATCTTCACTCAAACATAAAAAGGAAATTCCTTTTGAAACAGAAAACTTAATAAAGACTAGTCAGCACGGAATTCATAAGGGAAGGTCCTACTTGACCAAAATTATTGCATTAATTGAAAAACTAGCAGAGAGAGTAGATAAGGATAAGGTAGTGAATGAAATATACATAGACATTTAAAAGAGCTTCCACCGCCATAGCAGACTCGAGACTAAGATCTGAGCCCGTACACTCAGTGGAAAGGTAGCCGAATGGATAGTAAACTGGCTGCTCAATAGAAAACAGGCGTAGAGGTTTAAGGTAGTTGCTCAGACTGGTGAAATGTGGGAAGTATGTTCCACAGGGGCCGCTGTTGTTTACAATTTATAGTAGAGGGTTGGGCTTGGGAATCAGAAGTATAGTATCAGAACTTGCGGATGGCACCAGTTATGTGGTATAGTTAACACAGAGGAAGTCTGTGACAAAATTCAAGAAGATATTAGCAAAGTGGGATCATGGAGAGTAACTGGTAAAATGAATATTAGTTAAATATAAATGTAAGGGGTCTATTTTGGTAGGTGGAATAAGGAGGCCGCCTGAGCCTTGGAAAATAAGAATCCATAATGGGGAGAGAAGAATTGGAATTTCGGGCTACAAATTAACAAGAATTTCAAGGAAGCCAGAAGACGTGCAGACAAAGCAATGGAGTTCATTTCAAGAGGAATAGAATGCAATAACAGAGGAGATATGTTAAACGTATATAGATCCTTGGGGAGACCAAAATTAGACTGTTGTGAACAGTTATGATCTGCTTTGTACAATTAGTATATAGAAGCAATGTATGAAGTGCAAAAAAGGTTAGAATGTGGAAGTCGTTACCATTCAATAAGATCATGACTGATCTGATCTTGGCCTCAAATCCACTTTCTTGCCCGCTCCCCATAAACTTTGATTCCACTATAGTCCACAGCTGTCTGCAGTAGAGAATTCCATGGATTCACGACCCGCTGAGAGAAGAATTTCCTCCTCATCTCCATTTTAAATGGGTGGCCCTTTATTCTGAAATTGTGCCCCCGAGATCTAGATTCCCATACGGGGGGAAACATTCTCTCTGCATCTACTCTGTCAAGCCCCCGCAGAATTATATATATTTCAATAAGTTCACTTCTCAATATTATAAACTCCAATGAGTATATACCCAACCTGCTCAAACTTTCTTCATAAGACAGCCCCCTAGGGAAATGTGAATGACTGAATTGCTCTACAGAGAACCGGCACGCACTCGATGGGCCAGCTGGTCTCCTTCTGTGTGGTTAACTCTATGGCACAGAGTGTTTGTGGCGTTTTGCATAGATGCATGTAAGTGGCAGCTAGATAACTACAGGTAGCAAATATGAATAAATGGATATGTTAGTGGAGTTAGAAGAAGAAATGCGGGAGATGGCTCGTGTGGAACATAAACACCGACATAGATCTGTTGGGAAGGATTGCCTGGTTCTGTGCTGCAAAATTTTATATTACTCTATTCTGTGTAATGGGGAACCTGTGGAGTGAAGTACAATGGAAACTGGGCAGGGGGAAGGTGCATCAGGTGTGGGCAGGTGAAATTGCAATGGGGACCCGGCGTGGTGATGCTGCAATGGGTTCTGCCCCTGGGGAAGGAGAATTGGGGACTGGAAGGTGTAAAGCTGCATGGGGACTTGGCGGGAAAAAGGTACAATTCGAACACGTAGTTCCTCCAATTTAAAACCGAGCTTGCTCTATGGTAGAGATGTGAGAAAGAAGTAATGACTTCTTGAATGTGTTGAATCATTGTGATATATTTAGATGTGGTCCCAATAAGAGATAGGATGCAGCAAGAGGACATGAATAGCGACCACTGAAGGGAAGCCAGGAGCAGATATTGGGCACAAATTGCATGCACCTGATACGAGGATAGGTGTGTTTTCATAGATAGAAGCCGAGAAACCTTCGACATTCACATGTGGGCAGGAACTGAATATGGTGCTGGGTGTCGACGCCCCACTGCTGTCGGTCTGATATCAATTATGTTGCTGCTGTTAACCAGAGAGTCTTAATTTAGCAAAGTTATAAAAACGGCGGATAACACACCCGATAATTTGAAGCAGAATTCCCTCCCTCCCACCAGACCACGCCACCAGACCGAATGAAGAATTGAGTTTCATTTAAAGTGGGATTAAATTTGTAAAGTGAGAACTAATATTATGACAACGAAAAGCAGATACATCGACAGAACGTTCATTGCTTCTGCAATTTCGAGAAATTATCCTAATGGAATGTATATATATTTATCCCATAAATTATAGCATAATTATCTATTGAATTATCCAGTGCACTAAACATTGAAGGAATCAGATAATTGTCACTCTAAAACATCGACTCAATCAGCTACCAAATTAAATATTGAAATATACAAATAATTATCCAAACGATTGTCAACAGAATTATCAAAATAGTTATTTATTGAGTTAGCCACCGAATTAAGAACTGAGTTATGAACAGAATTGCCAACTCACTTATCCAATCAATCATCTACCGAAATAAACACTGAAATATCGAAATAATTATCCTCTCAATTATCTATAAAATGAAGCACTGAAATATACAAGGATTTATCCACTCAATTATCAATTTAATTAAACACTTGAAATATCCAAAGAATTATCCACTCAATTATCCATCGGTTAAACACTGAAATATCCAAAGAATTATCCTCTCAATTTTCAATCGAATTAAAGACTGAAATATCGATTGAATTATCCTCTCAATTATCAATCGAAATAAACACTGACATATCCAAAGAATTATCCTCTCAATTATCAATCGAATTAAACACTGAAATATCCAAAGAATTATCCACAACATTATCCATTGGTTAAACACTGAAATATCCAAAGAATTATCCACACAATTATCCATCGATTAAACACTGAATATCCAAATAATTATCCTCTCAATTACCCATCGAATTAAACACTGAATTATTCAAAGTATTATCCTCTCAATTATCCATCGAATTAAACACTTAAGTATCAAAAAAATTATCATCTCAATTTTCCATCGAATTAAACACTGAAATATCCAAAGAATTATCCTCTCAATTATCAATTGAATTAAACACTGAAATATCCATGAATTATCCACACAATTATCCATTGGTTAAACACTGAAATATCCAAAGAAATATCCACTCAATTATCCATCGAATTTAAGACTGAAATATCCAAATAATTATCCACACAATTATCCATCGGTTGAACACTGAAATATCCAAAGAATTATCCTCTCAATTATCCATCGAATTAAACCCTGAAATATCCAAAGAATTATCCTCTCAATTATCAATTGAATTAAACACTGAAATAGCCAATGAATTATCCTCTCAATTATCCATCGAATTAAACACTGAAATATCCAAAGAAATATCCACTCAATTATCCATCGAATTAAATATTGAAATATCCAAGAATTAATCTCCCAATTTTCCATCGAATTAAATACTGAAATATCCAAGAATTATCCGCTCAATTATCCATCGAATTAAATACTGAAATATCCAAGAATTATCCGCTCAATTATCCATCGAATTAAATACTGAAATGTCCAAGAATTATCCTCTCAATTATATACAGAATTAAACACTGAAATATCAAAATAATTATGCTCCCAATTATCCATCGCATTAAACATTGAAATATACAACGAATTATCCTCTCAATTATCTATAGAATTCAACTCTGAAATATCCAATGTATTATCCACAAATATCAAGCGAATGACACATTACATTATAAAAGAAGTACGCACTCGATTATCCACTGAATTATCTACCGAATTAAATGCTGCAATATCCAATGAATTATGCTCTGAATTACCTACTGTTTTTTTCCAAATGCAACCTATTTTTGAGCTCCTATTGATTTGTAGTATGGTAAATATATCAGATCAGCAGACATACGTTTCAGTTTCCTGGAGTTCACTCTTGTAATGAGACTACTTTGTTTAACCCTATTGCTGTTAAAGATGCTTTTTGTATTTCTTCTTCCACATCTGTTCAGCAGCAATGCGCGTTTCACAATATAAACAGAGACTAGCAATTTGAAACGGCATTCGACAAAGTCCCAAAGCACCCATGAAGTTCTGAAGCACTGTCCCGTTTGTTGTAGCCAAATCAGCAACGAGCAAGATCCAATGAACACATTTTTCGGTGGCGCTGGTTTAAAGTAGGCACGCTGGCCACAGAAAGGGGAGAACTGGGAGAGCAGTCCCTCCTGCAAAGGGTCCTGGTTTAAAAGTGGAATCAGCAATCCCACTTTCTGAAGTGGCAATTTATGTTTCACAGTGAAGGACGGGTAGTTGACAAGTTGTAGCCTCGAACCATACACTTCCCAAGGTAATTCAGTTATAGTTTAAAGAACGTTGCAAAGTAAAACACCATATCAGGAAATATAGGACAAAATGGGACTGTACTGAATCGTGAGATCCGCGGATTTGCTCAAGGTAAATATATGAAGGAATATTGCTTCAATAGATTAATAAACGCAGTCACTGAAATGCCTTTAACATTTACAACTTGGTGCATTATAAAACATTCCTGAAGTGTTCGCTGTATAACTTTCAAAAGAAAAATCACTAAAATAGCAAGAATGTTATTGGGTAGTGCATCCCTTCTTTACTATACTGTAACACCTCTGAGCATCAATAAATACACTATTTATTAGGTGAAAGTTACTTTTCTAGAAGGCGAGCATTGTGGCATGATTCAGTTCTTTTTAGATATTAACGAGTTGCAGATTTAAGTCAGGCGACCCTATTTCTCAATGATTTAGCGTCCTTTGATCCGGAGTCCAGATTGCATGCCAGTCTTTTTAGAAGAATCACGGTATCATCACTGGAGACTACAGTGTGAAGGAAGACACCACATTAATTAAGCAGAGAACATTCGGGTTAATCTGACACCACACCTCACATAACTGTGCTACAGAGGGAATAGGAAAAGCGGCTCTTTGCCAGACACGCAGCACGAGAAGCTTTGTAGTTAAGATACTTTTTTATAAGATTCATGTCTTTGTTCATCACTCACCAGGAACACCAACAGCTGCGAGAATAGGGCAGTAATAGGCTGTTATCTGATGAAGTATCGGGACTTCCATTTAGTGTGAGAATCGATGATTCCTGTAGTGATGGACACACCAGGCCCGGTAGAAACTGAGAAGTGATGCATTGAAAGCAGCCTTTATGTATACAGCAGGAATATCTCCAGGGTACAGTTCTGTCCCGGGGCAACTGATATTAGTTACAGTCATTTGAACAAACAGGTTGCGTCAGCCGCTTCACTCCCAGGTTAATACTGTTATGGGAATAAACATTTCAAAGTGACACGTCAAACACTGGAATAATTTCTTCGATCAAATGGATAACAAATAGGCCTAATGGTAGAAATCTACGGATAAATGTTACAGGCTTTATACCAGGGTGGGAAAGTACTGAGTGGGGTTGCTATCGATCGGTGCTGAGATAGGTTTTGTTGCAAATTTAACTCAATCATAAAACCTATGGACCTCAATGTTAATTTGTCAGTCTTGCAAATATTTTCAAATGAGGGAGGATTCTGTAGGTGGAGTTCACAGCTCAGAAACAGCACAACGCTTTGGGCAAAACCTTCTAAAGGGACAATAATGGTCGGTGTGATTTTATGCTGAAACTTGTAAAATATTACACATGATAAATTGAATGGGATGTCCACCTACTATTTGAATAGTGTTCATAGAGCTGAGGATAACACAGAAATAGCCTTCGGACTTTAATTTGAATTGACACTTAACAAGGGCAAAAAGGGTAAAACAGCAATCAAAACAGCAATAACATATTCACCTACAGATCCAAGTCAATAGAGCAAAAGTCAGCGAAAGTCATTCGGTTACTGTGTGCAGCTCTGCTCCGTCCGAAGCTTAAGAAATCTCTCCACCTTTGGTCACTGAGACACAAGGGAGACATTCAATTACTTGAGGCAGTGCAGAAAACGGCCTCATGGGTGATGCCCAATGTGAAAGCCCCAGTTAATATAAAGGAGGCTAAGAGGTGACGAGGCTATTTGGAAGATAATTGATGTTATGGAAAAGATAAATTAAAAATAAATATTCAATCGAAGTTGGCAGAGTTGGACAAGTGAACCGTAATCCAAACTGGCAACAGGCCGATTTCGGAACGCATCAGAAAGTTATAGTCATTGAGTCATAACAGCAAGAAGAACGCCATTCGGCCCATCGAGTCCATGACAGCTCTCTGTAGAGCAATCCAATCTGCCACATTCCCCCACTCTATCCGCATAGCCCTGCAGGTTTATTTCCCTCAAGTGCCAATCCAGTCTCTCCTTGAATACATTGATTGTCTCCGCTTGCCCAACTTCCGTCGGCAGAAAGTTCCAGGACCTCACCACTCGCTGCATAATAAAGTTTTTCCTCACATCCACCCTCTTTCTTTTGCCCAAAACCTTAAATCTGTGTCCGATAGTCCTGGTAACATCAACTAGTGGGAACAGCCTTTCCCTGTGTCGCCGATTCAAACTCTTCAATACCTTGTAAACATCCATCACATCATTCCACAATCTCCTTTGCTCTAAATAAAACAGATTCAGCTTCTCCAACCAGACCTTGCAGCTAAGATCCCCATTCCTGGAACCATTCTTGTAAATCTAGTCTGCACCATCTCAAGGGCCGTCACATACTTCCTAAAGTGCATTTCTAAAAACAGTGAGCTGGCAAACAAGGGGCTAGCTCAAAGTGTCGGACAGAGTGTGAAATACTCAGAAGTGTTCATAAACACAATGAGCTGAAAGAGCAGCAGAGCACGCAAATTGTTGGAGATGGCGTGAATTAAACAGAAGGTTATAGAACAACAGTGAGCTGACACACCAGAGGCGAGCTAAGAGTGTTGGACACGGAGTGAATTAAACTGAAGTGTTTACAAACACAGTGAGCTGTGACAAAGCAGGGGAGAGCTCACAGTGTTGTACACGGATTGAATTACACTGAAGTGTTTATAAATACAGTGAGCTGACACACCAGGGGAGAGCTCACAGCGTTGGACACGGAGTGAATTACACATGGATTGTTTATAAACACAGTGAGCTGACACACCAGGGGAGAGCTCACATTGTTGGACACGGAGAGAATTACATTGAAGTGTTTATAAACACAGTGAGCTGACATACCAGGGGAGAGCTCACAGTGTCGGACACGGAGTGAATTACACTGAAGTGTTTATAAACACAGTGAGCTGACACACCAGGGGAGAGCTCAGAATGTTGGACACGGAGTGAATTACACTGAAGTGTTTATAAACACAGTGAGCTGACACACCAGGGAAGAACTCACAGCGTTGGATACGGAGTGAATTACACATGGATTGTTTATAAACACAGTGAGCTGACACACCAGGGGAGAGCTCACATTGTTGGACACGGAGTGAATTCCACTGAAGTGTTTATAAACACAGTGAGCTGACATACCAGGGGAGAGCTCACAGTGTTGGACACGGAGTGAATTACACTGAAGTGTTTATAAACACAGTGAGCTGACACACCAGGTGAGAGCTCACAACGTTGGACACGGAGTGAATTACACATGGATTGTTTATAAACACAGTGAGCTGACACACCAGGGGAGAGCTCACAGTGTTGGACACGGAGTGAATTACACTGCAGTGTTTATATACACCGTGAGCTGCCACACCAGGGGAGAGCTCACAGTGTTGGACACGGAGTGAATTACACTGAAGTGTTTATAATCTCAGTGAGCTGACACACCAGGTGAGAGCTCACAGTGTTGGACACCGAGTGAATTATACTGAAGTGTTTATAAACACAGTGAGCTGACACACCAGGGGAGAGCTCACAGTGTTGGGCACGGTGTGAATTACACTGTAGTGTATATAAACACATTCTGCTGACACACCAGGAGAGAGCTCACAGTGTTGGGCAGGGACTAACTTAAACTGAAGTGTTTATAAACAAAGTGAGCTTATAAACCAGGGGAGAGCACACAGTGTCGGACACGAAGTGAATTACAATGCGGTGCTAATAAACATACGGATCTGTAACAACAGGGAAGATCTCACAGTGTTGGACATGGAGTGAGTTACACTGACGTGTGTATACACACAGGGAGCTGAAAAAGTGGAGATTTCAGAGTTTGGACCCGGAGTGAAGTACAGTGAAATGTTTATAAACACAGTGAGCTGACACACCAGGTGAGAGCTCACAGTGTTGGACACAGAGTGAATTACACTAAAGATTTATAAACACAGTGAGCTGACACACCAGGGGAGAGATCACCGTGTTGGACACGGAGTGAATTACACTGAAGTGTTTATAAACACAGAGAGCTGACACACCAGGGGAGAGCTCACAGTGTTGTACACGGAGTGAATTACACTGAAGTGTTTATAAACACAGTGAGCTGACACACCAGTGGAGAGCTCACAGTTTTGGACACGGAGTGAATTACACTGAAGTGTTTATAAACACAGTGAGCTGACACACCAGGTGAGAGCTCACAGTTTTGGACACGGAGTGAATTACACTGAAGTGTTTATAAACACAGTGAGCTGACACACCAGTGGAGAGCTCACAGTGTTGGACACCGAGTGAATTACACTGAAGTGTTTATAAACACTGTGAGGTGACACGCCAGGGGAGAGCTCGCAGTGTTAGACACAGAGTGAATTACACTGATGTGTTTATAAACACAGTGAGCTGACACACCAGGGGAGAGCTCAGTGTCCGACACGGAGTGAATTACACTGAAATGTTTATTAACACAGAGAGCTGGCACACCAGGGGAGAGCTCACAGTGTTGGAAACGTAGTGACTTGCATTGAAGTGTTTATAAACACAGTGAGTTGACACACCACGGGAAGCTCACAATGTTGGACACGTAGTGATTTACACTGAAATGTTTATAAACGCAGTAATCGGACAGACCAGGTGAGAGCTCACAGTGTTGGACAGGGAGTGAATTACACTGGAGTGTTTATAAACACAGTGAGCTGACACACCAGGGGAGAGCTCACAGTGTTGGACAGGGAGTGAATTACACTGAAGTGATTATAAACACAATGAGCTGACACACCAGGGGAGAGCTCACAGTGTTAGTCACGTTGTGAATTACACAGAACGATTTATTAACACTGTGAGATGACACAGCAGGGGAGAGTTCACAGTGTTGGACATGGAGTGAATTACACTGAACGATTTATTAACACTGTGAGATGGCACACCAGGGGAGAGCTCACAGTGCTGGGCAGGCACTAACTTAAACTGAAGTGTTTATAAAGACAGTGAACTTAAAAAGCAGGGGAGAGCTCACAGGGTCGGACACGGAGTGAATTACAGTGAAGTGTTTATAAACACAGTGAGCTGATACTTCAGGGGGGAGCTCACAGTGTTGCACACGGCGTGAATTACACTGAATTTTTTATAAACACAGTGAGCTGACACACCAGGGGAGAGCTCACAGTGTTGCACACAGAGTGAATTACACTGAAGTGTTTATAAACACAGAGAGCTGAAACACCAGGGGAGAGCTCACAGTGTTGTACACGGAGTGACTTAAACAGAAGTGTTTATAAGCACCATTACTGACACAGTAGGGGAGAGCTCACAGTGTTAGTCACGGTGTGAATTACACTGAACAATTTATTAACACTGTGAGCTGACACACCAGGGGAGAGCTCACACTGTCGGATACGGAGTGAATTACACTGAAATGTTTATAAACACAGTGAGCTGACATACCAGGGGAGAGCTCACAGTGTTAGTCATGGTGTGAATTACACAGAACGATTTAATAACACTGTCAGATGACACAGCAGGGGAGAGTTCACAGTGTTGGACACGGAGTGAATTACAATGAAATGTTTATAAACACAGTGAGCTGACATACCAGGGGAGAGCTCCCAAGGACGGACACGGAGTGAATTACACTGAAGTGTTTATAAACACTGTGAGCTGACACACCAGGGTAGAGCTCGCAGTGTTAGACACAGAGTGAATTATACTGATGTAATTATAAACACAGTGAGCTGACACACCAGGGGAGAGATCACAGTGTTCGACACGGAGTGAATTACACTGAAGTGTTTATAAACACAGTGATTTGACACACTGGGGGAAGCTCACAGTGTTGGAAACGTAGTGATTTACACTGAAGTGATTATTAACACAGTGAGCTGACACACTAGGGGAGAGCGCACAGTGTTGGACACGGAGTGAATTACACTGAAATATTTATAAACTCAGTGAGCTGACACACCAGGGGAGAGCTCACAGTGTTGGACACGGAGTGAATTACACTGAAGTGTTTATAAACACAGTGACCTTACACACCATGGGAGAGCTCACAGTGTTGGTCAGGGAGTGAATTACACTGAAGTGTATATAAACACAGTGAGCTGACACACCAGGGGAGAGCTCACAGTGTTAGTCACAGTGTGAATTACACAGAACGATTTAATAACACTGTGAGATGACACAGCAGGGGAGAGTTCACAGTGTTGGACACGGAGTGTATTACAATGAAATGTTTCAGATGTCAAAGAGCTGACACAACAGGGGAGAGCGCATAGTGTTGGACCCAAAGTGAATTAAAATGTGGTGCTAATAAACACACTGATCTGGCACACCAGGGGAGAGCTCACAGTTTTGGACACGGAGTGAATTACACTGAAGTGTTTATAAACACAGTGAGCTAACACACCAGAGGAAAGCTCACTGTGTTGAGCACGGAGTGAATACACTGACGTTTCTATAAATATAGTGAGTTGACGCACCAGGGGAGACCTCACAGTGTCGGAAACGGAGTGAATTACACTGACGTTTTTATAAACACAGTGAGCTGACAAACCAGGGGAGAGCTGACAGTGTTCGGCACGGTGTGAATTACACTGAAGTTTTTATAAACACAGTGAGATGACACACCAAGGGAGAGCTCACAGTGTGGGACACGGAGTGAAATACACTGAAGTGCTTATAAACACAGTGAGCTGAAAAAGCAGGGGAGAGCTCACAGTGTTGGACACGGAGTGAATTACACTGAAGTGTTTATAAACACAGTGAGCTTAGACACCAGGGGAGAGTTCAAAGTGTTAGACACAGAGTGAATTACACTGATGTGTTTATAAACACAGTGAGCTGACACACCAGGGGAGAGCTCACAGTGCTGGACACGGAGTGAATTACACTGAATTGTTTATAAACACAGTGAACTAACACACCAGTGGAGAGCTCACAGTATTGTACATGGAGTGACTTAAACAGATGTGTTTATAAACACCATTACCTGACACAGTAGGGGAGAGCTCACATTGTTAGTCACGGTGTGAATTACACTGAACGACTTATTAACACTGTGAGCTGACACAACGGGGGAGAGCTCACAGTGTCGGATACGGAGTGATTTACACTGAAATGTATATAAACACAGTGAGCTGACACACCAGGGGAGAGCTCGCAGTGTTAGACACAGAGTGAATTACACTGACGTTTTTATAAACACAGTGAGCTGACACACCAGGGGAGAGCTCACAGTGTTGGACACGTAGTGAATTACACTGAAGTGTTTATAAACACAGTGAGCTGACACACCAGGGGAAGCTCACAGTGTTGGAAACGTAGTGATTTACACTGAAGTGTTTATAAACACAGTGAGCTGACACACCAGGGGAGAGCAGACAGTGTTGGACACGGAGTGAATTACACTGAAGTGTTTATAAACACAGTGAGCTGACACACCAGGGGAGAGCTCACAGTGTTAGTCACGGTGTGAGTTACACAGGACGATTTATTAACACAGTGAGATGCCACAGCAGGAGAGAGTTCACAGTGTTGGACATGGAGTGAATTACACTGAACGATTTAGTAACACTGTGAGATGACGCACCAGGGGAGAGCTCACAGTGTTGGACACGTAGTGAATTACACTGAAGTGTTTATAAACACAGTGAGCTGACACACCAGGGGAAGCTCACAGTGTTGGAAACGTAGTGATTTACACTGAAGTGTTTATAAACACAGTGAGCTGACACACCAGGGGAGAGCAGACAGTGTTGGACACGGAGTGAATTACACTGAAGTGTTTATAAACACAGTGAGCTGACACACCAGGGGAGAGCTCACAGTGTTAGTCACGGTGTGAGTTACACAGGACGATTTATTAACACAGTGAGATGCCACAGCAGGAGAGAGTTCACAGTGTTGGACATGGAGTGAATTACACTGAACGATTTAGTAACACTGTGAGATGACGCACCAGGGGAGAGCTCACAGTGCTGGGCAGGGACTAACTTAAACTGAAGTTTTTATAAACACAGTGAGCTTATAAACCAGGGGAGAGTTCACAGTGTCGGACACGGAGTGAATTACACTGAATGATTTAGTAACACTGTGAGATGACGCACCAGGGGAGAGCTCACAGTGCTGGGCAGGGACTAACTTAAACTGAAGTGTTTATAAACACAGTGAGCTTATAAACCAGGGGAGAGTTCACAGTGTCGGACACGGAGTGAATTACAATGAAATGTTTCTGATGACAAAGAGCTGACATAACAGGGGAGAGCGCATAGTGTTGGACCCAAAGTGAATTACAATGCGGTGCTAATAAACACACTGTTCTGAAACAATAGGGGAGATCTCACAGTGTTGGACTCGGAGTGACTTACACTGACTTGTGTATGCACACAGGGAGCTGACACACCAGGGTAGAGCTCACAGTTTTGGACAGGCAGTGAATTATACTGAAGTGTTTATACACACAGTGAGCTGAAAAACCATGACAGAGGTCAAAGTGTTGGACACGGAGTGAATTAAACTGAAGTGTTTATAAATACAGTGAACTGACACACCAGGGGAGAGCTCACAGTGTCGGAAACAAAGTGAATTACACTGAAGTGTTTATAAACACAGTGAGCTGACACACCAGTGGAAAGCTCACAGCGTTGGGCATGGAGTGAATTACACTGAAGTGTTTATAAACGCAGTGAGCTGACACACCAAGGGAGAGCTCACAGTGTTGGACACGGAGTGAATTACACAGAATTGTTTTTAATATACAGCGAGCTGACACACCAGGTGAGAGCTCACAGCGCTGTACACGGAGTGAATTACACTGAATTGTTTTTAATACACAGAGAGCTGACACACCAGGGGAGAGCTCACAGTGCTGGACACGGAGTGAATTACACTGAATTGTTTATAAACACAGTGATCTAACACACCAGTGGAGAGCTCACAGTGTTGTACAGGGAGTGACTTAAACAGAAGTGTTTATAAACACCATTACCTGACACAGTAGGAGAGAGCTCACAGTGTTAATCACGGTGTGAATTACACTGAACGATTTATTAACACTGTGAGCTCACACACCAAGGGAGAGCTCACAGTGTCGGATACGGAATGAATTACACTGAAGTGTTTATAAAAAGAGTGAGCTGACACACCAGGTGAGCGCTCCCAAGGACGGACACGGAGTGAATTACATTGAAGTGTTTATAAACACAGTGAGCTGACACACCAGGGGAGAGCTCAGAGTGTCAGACACGGAGTGAATTACACTGCAGTTTTTATAAACACAGTGAGCTGACACACCAGTGGAGAGCTCAAAGTGTTGGACATGGTGTGCATTGCATTGAAGTGTTTATAAACACAGTGAGCTGACACACCAGGGGAGAGCTGACCGTGTTGGACACGGAGGGAATTACACTGAAGTGTTTATAAACACAATGAGCTGACACACCAGGGGAGAATACACAGTGTTGGACACAAAGCGAATTAAACTGAAGTGTTTATAAACACAGTGAGCTGACACATCAGGGGAGAGCACACAGTGTTGGACACGGTGTGAATTACACTGAAGTGTTTATAAACACATTGAGCTGCCACACCAGGGGAGATCTCACAGTGTTGGACACGGAGTGAATTACACTGAAGTGTTTATAAACACAGCGAGCTGACACACCAGGGGAGAGCTCATAGTGTTGGACATGGAGTGATTTACACTGAAGTGATTATTAACACAGTGAGCTGACACACCAGGGTAGAGCTCGCAGTGTTAGACACAGAGTGAATTATACTGATGTAATTATAAACACAGTGAGCTGACACACCAGGGGAGAGATCACAGTGTTCGACACGGAGTGAATTACACTGAAGTGTTTATAAACACAGTGATTTGACACACTAGGGGAAGCTCACAGTGTTGGAAACGTAGTGATTTACACTGAAGTGATTATTAACACAGTGAGCTGACACACTAGGGGAGAGCGCACAGTGTTGGACACGGAGTGAATTACACTGAAATATTTATAAACTCAGTGAGCTGACACACCAGGGGAGAGCTCACAGTGTTGGACACGGAGTGAATTACACTGAAGTGTTTATAAACACAGTGACCTTACACACCATGGGAGAGCTCACAGTGTTGGTCAGGGAGTGAATTACACTGAAGTGTATATAAACACAGTGAGCTGACACACCAGGGGAGAGCTCACAGTGTTAGTCACAGTGTGAATTACACAGAACGATTTAATAACACTGTGAGATGACACAGCAGGGGAGAGTTCACAGTGTTGGACACGGAGTGAATTACAATGAAATGTTTCAGATGTCAAAGAGCTGACACAACAGGGGAGAGCGCATAGTGTTGGACCCAAAGTGAATTAAAATGTGGTGCTAATAAACACACTGATCTGGCACACCAGGGGAGAGCTCACAGTTTTGGACACGGAGTGAATTACACTGAAGTGTTTATAAACACAGTGAGCTGACACACCAGAGGAAAGCTCACTGTGTTGAGCACGGAGTGAATACACTGACGTTTCTATAAATATAGTGAGTTGACGCACCAGGGGAGACCTCACAGTGTCGGAAACGGAGTGAATTACACTGACGTTTTTATAAACACAGTGAGCTGACACACCAGGGGAGAGCTGACAGTGTTCGGCACGGTGTGAATTACACTGAAGTTTTTATAAACACAGTGAGATGACACACCAAGGGAGAGCTCACAGTGTGGGACACGGAGTGAAATACACTGAAGTGCTTATAAACACAGTGAGCTGAAAAAGCAGGGGAGAGCTCACAGTGTTGGACACGGAGTGAATTACACTGAAGTGTTTATAAACACAGTGAGCTTAGACACCAGGGGAGAGTTCAAAGTGTTGGACACGGAGTGAATTACACTGATGTGTTTATAAACACAGTGAGCTGACACACCAGGGGAGAGCTCACAGTGCTGGACACGGAGTGAATTACACTGAATTGTTTATAAACACAGTGAACTAACACACCAGTGGAGAGCTCACAGTATTGTACATGGAGTGACTTAAACAGAAGTGTTTATAAACACCATTACCTGACACAGTAGGGGAGAGCTCACATTGTTAGTCACGGTGTGAATTTCACTGAACGACTTATTAACACTGTGAGCTGACACAACGGGGGAGAGCTCACAGTGTCGGATACGGAGTGATTTACACTGAAATGTATATAAACACAGTGAGCTGACACTCCAGGGGAGAGCTCGCAGTGTTAGACACAGAGTGAATTACACTGACGTTTTTATAAACACAGTGAGCTGACACACCAGGGGAGAGCTCACAGTGTTGGACACGTAGTGAATTACACTGAAGTGTTTATAAACACAGTGAGCTGACACACCAGGGGAAGCTCACAGTGTTGGAAACGTAGTGATTTACACTGAAGTGTTTATAAACACAGTGAGCTGACACACCAGGGGAGAGCAGACAGTGTTGGACACGGAGTGAATTACAATGAAGTGTTTATAAACACAGTGAGCTGACACACCAGGGGAGAGCTCACAGTGTTAGTCACGGTGTGAGTTACACAGGACGATTTATTAACACAGTGAGATGCCACAGCAGGAGAGAGTTCACAGTGTTGGACATGGAGTGAATTACACTGAACGATTTAGTAACACTGTGAGATGACGCACCAGGGGAGAGCTCACAGTGTTGGACACGTAGTGAATTACACTGAAGTGTTTATAAACACAGTGAGCTGACACACCAGGGGAAGCTCACAGTGTTGGAAACGTAGTGATTTACACTGAAGTGTTTATAAACACAGTGAGCTGACACACCAGGGGAGAGCAGACAGTGTTGGACACGGAGTGAATTACACTGAAGTGTTTATAAACACAGTGAGCTGACACACCAGGGGAGAGCTCACAGTGTTAGTCACGGTGTGAGTTACACAGGACGATTTATTAACACAGTGAGATGCCACAGCAGGAGAGAGTTCACAGTGTTGGACATGGAGTGAATTACACTGACCGATTTAGTAACACTGTGAGATGACGCACCAGGGGAGAGCTCACAGTGTTGGACACGTAGTGAATTACACTGAAGTGTTTATAAACACAGTGAGCTGACACACCAGGGGAAGCTCACAGTGTTGGAAACGTAGTGATTTACACTGAAGTGTTTATAAACACAGTGAGCTGACACACCAGGGGAGAGCAGACAGTGTTGGACAGGGAGTGAATTACACTGAAGTGTTTATAAACACAGTGAGCTGACACACCAGGGGAGAGCTCACAGTGTTAGTCACGGTGTGAGTTACACAGGACGATTTATTAACACAGTGAGATGCCACAGCAGGAGAGAGTTCACAGTGTTGGACATGGAGTGAATTACACTGAACGATTTAGTAACACTGTGAGATGACGCACCAGGGGAGAGCTCACAGTGCTGGGCAGGGACTAACTTAAACTGAAGTGTTTATAAACACAGTGAGCTTATAAACCAGGGGAGAGTTCACAGTGTCGGACACGGAGTGAATTATACTGAATGATTTAGTAACACTGTGAGATGACGCACCAGGGGAGAGCTCACAGTGCTGGGCAGGGACTAACTTAAACTGAAGTGTTTATAAACACAGTGAGCTTATAAACCAGGGGAGAGTTCACAGTGTCGGACACGGAGTGAATTACAATGAAATGTTTCTGATGACAAAGAGCTGACATAACAGGGGAGAGCGCATAGTGTTGGACCCAAAGTGAATTACAATGCGGTGCTAATAAACACACTGTTCTGAAACAATAGGGGAGATCTCACAGTGTTGGACTCGGAGTGACTTACACTGACTTGTGTATGCACACAGGGAGCTGACACACCAGGGTAGAGCTCACAGTTTTGGACAGGCAGTGAATTATACTGAAGTGTTTATACACACAGTGAGCTGAAAAACCATGACAGAGGTCAAAGTGTTGGACACGGAGTGAATTAAACTGAAGTGTTTATAAATACAGTGAACTGACACACCAGGGGAGAGCTCACAGTGTCGGAAACAAAGTGAATTACACTGAAGTGTTTATAAACACAGTGAGCTGACACACCAGTGGAAAGCTCACAGCGTTGGGCATGGAGTGAATTACACTGAAGTGTTTATAAACGCAGTGAGCTGACACACCAAGGGAGAGCTCACAGTGTTGGACACGGAGTGAATTACACAGAATTGTTTTTAATATACAGCGAGCTGACACACCAGGTGAGAGCTCACAGCGCTGTACACGGAGTGAATTACACTGAATTGTTTTTAATACACAGAGAGCTGACACACCAGGGGAGAGCTCACAGTGCTGGACACGGAGTGAATTACACTGAATTGTTTATAAACACAGTGATCTAACACACCAGTGGAGAGCTCACAGTGTTGTACAGGGAGTGACTTAAACAGAAGTGTTTATAAACACCATTACCTGACCCAGTAGGAGAGAGCTCACAGTGTTAATCACGGTGTGAATTACACTGAACGATTTATTAACACTGTGAGCTCACACACCAAGGGAGAGCTCACAGTGTCGGATACGGAATGAATTACACTGAAGTGTTTATAAAAAGAGTGAGCTGACACACAAGGGGAGCGCTCCCAAGGACGGACACGGAGTGAATTACATTGAAGTGTTTATAAACACAGTGAGCTGACACACCAGGGGAGAGCTCACAGTGTCAGACACGGAGTGAATTACACTGCAGTTTTTATAAACACAGTGAGCTGACACACCATTGGAGAGCTCAAAGTGTTGGACATGGTGTGCATTGCATTGAAGTGTTTATAAACACAGTGAGCTGACACACCAGGGGAGAGCTGACCGTGTTGGACACGGAGGGAATTACACTGAAGTGTTTATAAACACAATGAGCTGACACACCAGGGGAGAATACACAGTGTTGGACACAAAGCGAATTAAATTGAAGTGTTTATAAACACAGTGAGCTGACACATCAGGGGAGAGCACACAGTGTTGGACACGGTGTGAATTACACTGAAGTGTTTATAAACACATTGAGCTGCCACACCAGGGGAGATCTCACAGTGTTGGACACGGAGTGAATTACACTGAAGTGTTTATAAACAAAGCGAGCTGACACACCAGGGGAGAGCTCATAGTGTTGGACATGGAGTGATTTACACTGAAGTGATTATTAACACAGTGAGCTGACACACTAGGGGAGAGCGCACAGTGTTGGACACGGAGTGAATTACACTGAAATATTTATAAACTCAGTGAGCTGACACACCAGGGGAGAGCTCACAGTGTTGGACACGGAGTGAATTACACTGAAGCGTTTTTAAACACAGTGACCTTACACACCATGGGAGAGCTCACAGTGTTGGTCAGGGAGTGAATTACACTGAAGTGTATATAAACACAGTGAGCTGACACACCAGGGGAGAGCTCACAGTGTTAGTCACAGTGTGAATTACACAGAACGATTTAATAACACTGTGAGATGACACAGCAGGGGAGAGTTCACAGTGTTGGACACGGAGTGAATTACAATGAAATGTTTCAGATGTCAAAGAGCTGACACAACAGGGGAGAGCGCATAGTGTTGGATCCAAAGTGAATTAAAATGTGGTGCTAATAAACACACTGATCTGGCACACCAGGGGAGAGCTCACAGTTTTGGACACGGAGTGAATTACACTGAAGTGTTTATAAACACAGTGAGCTGACACACCAGAGGAAAGCTCACTGTGTTGAGCACGGAGTGAATACACTGACGTTTCTATAAATATAGTGAGTTGACGCACCAGGGGAGACCTCACAGTGTCGGAAACGGCGTGAATTACACTGACGTTTTTATAAACACAGTGAGCTGACACACCAGGGGAGAGCTGACAGTGTTCTGCACGGTGTGAATTACACTGAAGTTTTTATAAACACAGTGAGATGACACACCAAGGGAGAGCTCACAGTGTGGGACACGGAGTGAAATACACTGAAGTGCTTATAAACACAGTGAGCTGAAAAAGCAGGGGAGAGCTCACAGTGTTGGACACGGAGTGAATTACACTGAAGTGTTTATAAACACAGTGAGCTTAGACACCAGGGGAGAGTTCAAAGTGTTAGACACAGAGTGAATTACACTGATGTGTTTATAAACACAGTGAGCTGACACACCAGGGGAGAGCTCACAGTGCTGGACATGGAGTGAATTACACTTAATTGTTTATAAACACAGTGAACTAACACACCAGTGGAGAGCTCACAGTATTGTACATGGAGTGACTTAAACAGAAGTGTTTATAAACACCATTACCTGACACAGTAGGGGAGAGCTCACATTGTTAGTCACGGTGTGAATTACACTGAACGACTTATTAACACTGTGAGCTGACACAACGGGGGAGAGCTCACAGTGTCGGATACGGAGTGATTTACACTGAAATGTATATAAACACAGTGAGCTGACACACCAGGGGAGAGCTCGCAGTGTTAGACACAGAGTGAATTACACTGACGTTTTTATAAACACAGTGAGCTGACACACCAGGGGAGAGCTCACAGTGTTCAACACGGAGTGAATTACATTGGAGTGTTTATAAACACAGAGAGCTGACACACCAGGGGAGAGCTCACAGTGTTGGACACGTAGTGAATTACACTGAAGTGTTTATAAACACAGTGAGCTGACACACCAGGGGAAGCTCACAGTGTTGGAAACGTAGTGATTTACACTGAAGTGTTTATAAACACAGTGAGCTGACACACCAGGGGAGAGCACACAGTGTTGGACACGGAGCGAATTACACTGAATGATTTAGTAACACTGTGAGATGACGCACCAGGGGAGAGCTCACAGTGCTGGGCAGGGACTAACTTAAACTGAAGTGTTTATAAACACAGTGAGCTTATAAACCAGGGGAGAGTTCACAGTGTCGGACACGGAGTGAATTACAATGAAATGTTTCTGATGACAAAGAGCTGACATAACAGGGGAGAGCGCATAGTGTTGGACCCAAAGTGAATTACAATGCGGTGCTAATAAACACACTGTTCTGAAACAATAGGGGAGATCTCACAGTGTTGGACTCGGAGTGACTTACACTGACTTGTGTATGCACACAGGGAGCTGACACACCAGGGTAGAGCTCACAGTTTTGGACAGGCAGTGAATTATACTGAAGTGTTTATACACACAGTGAGCTGAAAAACCATGACAGAGGTCAAAGTGTTGGACACGGAGTGAATTAAACTGAAGTGTTTATAAATACAGTGAACTGACACACCAGGGGAGAGCTCACAGTGTCGGAAGCAAAGTGAATTACACTGAAGTGTTTATAAACACAGTGAGCTGACACACCAGTGGAAAGCTCACAGCGTTGGGCATGGAGTGAATTACACTGAAGTGTTTATAAACGCAGTGAGCTGACACACCAAGGGAGAGCTCACAGTGTTGGACACGGAGTGAATTACACAGAATTGTTTTTAATATACAGCGAGCTGACACACCAGGTGAGAGCTCACAGCGCTGTACACGGAGTGAATTACACTGAATTGTTTTTAATATACAGAGAGCTGACACACCAGGGGAGAGCTCACAGTGCTGGACACGGAGTGAATTACACTGAATTGTTTATAAACACAGTGATCTAACACACCAGTGGAGAGCTCACAGTGTTGTACAGGGAGTGACTTAAACAGAAGTGTTTATAAACACCATTACCTGACACAGTAGGAGAGAGCTCACAGTGTTAATCACGTTGTGAATTACACTGAACGATTTATTAACACTGTGAGCTCACACACCAAGGGAGAGCTCACAGTGTCGGATACGGAATGAATTACACTGAAGTGTTTATAAAAAGAGTGAGCTGACACACCAGGGGAGCGCTCCCAAGGACGGACACGGAGTGAATTACATTGAAGTGTTTATAAACACAGTGAGCTGACACACCAGGGGAGAGCTCACAGTGTCAGACACGGAGTGAATTACACTGCAGTTTTTATAAACACAGTGAGCTGACACACCAGTGGAGAGCTCAAAGTGTTGGACATGGTGTGCATTGCATTGAAGTGTTTATAAACACAGTGAGCTGACACACCAGGGGAGAGCTGACCGTGTTGGACACGGAGGGAATTACACTGAAGTGTTTATAAACACAATGAGCTGACACACCAGGGGAGAATACACAGTGTTGGACACAAAGCGAATTAAACTGAAGTGTTTATAAACACAGTGAGCTGACACATCAGGGGAGAGCACACAGTGTTGGACACGGTGTGAATTACACTGAAGTGTATATAAACACATTGAGCTGCCACACCAGGGGAGATCTCACAGTGTTGGACACGGAGTGAATTACACTGACTTGTTTTTAATACACAGTGAGCTGACACACCAGGGGAGAGCTGAAAGTGTTTGACACAGAGTGAATTACACTTAAGTGTTTATAAACACAGAGAGCTGACACACCAGGGGAGAGCTCACAGTGCTGGAAACGGAGTGAATTACACTGAATTGTTTATAAACACTGTGAACTAACACACCAGTGGAGAGCTCACAGTGTTGTACAGGGAGTGACTTACGGAGAAGTGTTTATAAACACAATTACCTGACACAGTAGGAGAGAGCTCACAGTGTTAATCACGGTGTGAATTGCACTGAGCGATTTATTATCACTGTGAGCTGACACACCAGGGGCGAGCTCACAGTGTCCGATACGGAGTGAATTACACTGAAGTGTTTATAAACACATTGAGCTGACATACCAGGGGAGAGCTCCCAAGGACGGACACGGAGTGAATTACACTGAAGTGCTTATAAACACAGTGAGCTGACACATCAGGGGAGAGCACACAGTGTTGGACACGATGTGAATTACACTGAA
Source organism: Somniosus microcephalus (assembly GCF_052327205.1). Taxonomy (NCBI): domain Eukaryota; kingdom Metazoa; phylum Chordata; class Chondrichthyes; order Squaliformes; family Somniosidae; genus Somniosus; species Somniosus microcephalus. Next base: position 32,938,291 of record NW_028225184.1, read on the forward strand.
GTGTTTATAAACACATTGAGCTGCCACACCAGGGGAGATCTCACAGTGTTGGACACGGAGTGAATTACACTGAAGTGTTTATAAACACAGCGAGCTGACACACCAGGGGAGAGCTCACAGTGTCTGACACGGAGTGATTTACACTGAAGTGTTTATAAACACAGTGCGCTGTCACACCAGGGGAGAGCTCACAGTGTTGGACACGGAGTGAATTACACTGAAGTGTTTATAAAGACAGTGAGTTGACACACCAGGGGAGAGTTCACAGTGTCGGACAATGAGTGAATTACACTGAAGTGTTTATAAACACAGCGAGCTGAGACTCCAGGGGGGAGCTCACAGTGTTGGACACTGAGTGAATTACACTGACTTGTTTTTAATACACAGTGAGCTGACACACCAGGGGAGAGCTGAAAGTGTTTGACACAGAGTGAATTACACTTAAGTGTTTATAAACACAGAGAGCTGACACACCACGGGAGAGCTCACAGTGCTGGAAACGGAGTGAATTACACTGAATTGTTTATAAACACTGTGAACTAACACACCAGTGGAGAGCTCACAGTGTTGTACAGGGAGTGACTTACACAGAAGTGTTTATAAACACAATTACCTGACACAGTAGGAGAGAGCTCACAGTGTTAATCACGGTGTGAATTGCACTGAACGATTTATTATCACTGTGAGCTGACACACCAGGGGCGAGCTCACAGTGTCCGATACGGAGTGAATTACACTGAAGTGTTTATAAACACATTGAGCTGACATACCAGGGGAGAGCTCCCAAGGACGGACACGGAGTGAATTACACTGAAGTGCTTATAAACACAGTGAGCTGACACACCAGGGGAGAGCTCACAGTGTTGGACACATAGTGATTTAAACTGAAGTGTTTTAAAGCACAGTGAGCTGACACACCACGGGAGAGCTCACAGTGTTGGACACGGAGTGAATTTCACGGAAGTGTTTATAAACACAGTGAGCTGACACACCAGGCGAGAGCTCACTGTATTGGACACGGAGTGAATTACACTGAAGTGTTTATAAACACAGTGAGATGACACACCAGGGGAGAGCTCACAATGTTGCACACGAAGTGAATTGCAATGAAGTGTTTATAAGCACAGTGAGCTGACACACCAGAGGAGAGCTGACCGTGATGGACACGGAGTGAATTACACTGAAGTGTTTAAAAGCATAGGGAACTGACACACCAGGGGAGAGCTGACCGTGTTGGACACGGAGTGAATTACACTGAAGTGTTTATAAACACAATGAGCTGACATACCAGAGGAGAGCTCCCAAGGACGGACACGGAGTGAATAAAACTGAAGTGTTTATAAACACAGTGAGCTGGCACACCAGGGGAGTGCTCCCAAGGACGGACACGGAGTGAATTAAACTGAAGTGTTTATAAACACACTGAGCTGACACATCAGGGGAGAGCTCACAGTGTTGGACACGCTGCGAATAACACTGAAGTGTTTATAAACACAGTGAGCTGCCACAACAGGGGAGAGCTCATAGTGTTGGACATGGAGTGATTTACACTGAAGTGTTTATAAACACAGTGAGCTGACACACCAGGGGAGAGCTCATAGTGTTGGACATGGAGTGATTTACACTGAAGTGTTTATAAACACAGTGAGCTGACACACCAGGGGAGATCTCACTTTGTCGGACACGGAGTGAATTAAACTGAAGTGCTTATAAACAAAGTGAGCTGACACAACAGGGGAGAGCTGGCAATGTTGGGCACGGTGTGAATTACACTGAAGTGTTTATAAACACAGTGAGCTGACACACCAGGGGAGATCTCACTTTGTCGGACACGGAGTCAATTAAACTGAAGTGCTTATAAACACAGTGAGCTGACACAACAGGGGAGAGCTGACAAAGATGGGCACGGTGTGAATTACACTGAAGTGTTTATAAACACAGTGAGCTGACACACCAGGGGAGAGCTCATAGTGTTGGACATGGAGTGATTTACACTGAAGTGCTTATAAACACAGTGAGCTGACACAACAGGGGAGAGCTGACAATGTTGGGCATGGTGTGAATTACACTGAAGTGTTTATAAACACAGTGAGCAGACACACCAGGGGAGAGCTCACAGTGTTGGACACGGAGTGAATTACACTGAAGTGTTTATAAACACAGTGAGCTGACACACCAGGGGAGAGCTCACAGTGTTGGACACCGAGTGAATTACACTGAAGTGTTTATAAACACAGTGAGCTGACACACCAGGGGAGAGCTCACAGTGTTGGAAACGGAGTGAATTACACTGAAGTGTTTATAAACACAGTGAGCTGACACTCCAGGTGGGAGCTCACAGTGTTCGACACGGAGTGAATTACACTGAATTGTTTATAAACACAGTGAGCTGACACACCAGGGGAGAGCTCACAGTGTTGGACAAAGAGTGAATTAAACTGAAGTGTTTATAAACACAGAGAGCTGACACAGCAGGGGAGAGCTCACAGTGCTGGACACGGAGTGAATTACACTGAATTGTTTATAAACACAGTGAACTTACACACCAGTGGAGAGCTCACAATATTTTAGAGGGAGTGACTTGAACAGAAGTGTTTATAAACACCGTTACCTGACACAGTAGGGGAGAGCTCACAGTGTTAGTCACTATGTGAATTACACTGAACGATTTATTAACACAGTGAGCTGACACAGCAGGGGAGAGAGCACAGTGTCGGATACTGAGTGAATTACACTGAAGTGTTTATAAACACAGTGAGCTGACAAACTAGGGGAGAGCAGATAGTGTTGGACCCGAAGTGAATTATACTGAAGTGTTTATAAACACAGTGTGCTGACACACCAGGGGAGTGCTCACAGTGTCGGACACAGAGTGAATTACACTGATGTGTTTATAAACACAGTGAGCTGACACACCAGGGGAGAGCTCACAGTGTTGGACGCGGAGTGAATTACACTGAATTGTTTAAATACACAGTGAGCTGACACACCAGGTGAGAGCTCACAATGTTGGACACGGAGTGATTTGCACTGAAGTGTTTATAAACGCAGTGAGCTGACACACCAGGGGAGAGCTGACCGTGTTGGACATGGAGTGAATTACACTGAAGTGTTTAGAAACACTGTGACATGACAAACCAGGGGAGAACTGACCGTGTTGGACACAGAGTGAATTACACTGAAGTGTTTATAAACACAGTGAGCAGACACACCAGGGGAGAGCTCACAGTGTTGTACACGGAGTGATTTACACTGAAGTGTTTATAAACACAGTGAGCTGACACACCAGGGGAGAGCTCAAAGTGTTGGAAACGGAGTGAATCACACTGAAGTGTTTATAAACACAGTGAGCTGACACACCAGGGGAGAGTTCACAGTGTCGGACACGGAGTGAATTACGCTGAAGTGTTTATAAACACAGTGAGCTGACACTCCAGGTGGGAGCTCACAGTGTTCGACACGGAGTGAATTACACTGAATTGTTTATAAACACAGTGAGCTGACACACCAGGGGAGAGCTCACAGTGTTGGACACAGAGTGAATTAAACTGAAGTGTTTGTAAACACAGAGAGCTGACACAGCAGGGGAGAGCTCACAGTGCTGGACACGGAGTGAATTACACTGAATTGTTTATAAACACAGTGAACTAACACACCAGTGGAGAGCTCACAGTATTTTAGAGGGAGTGACTTGAACAGAAGTGTTTATAAACACCGTTACCTGACACAGTAGGGGAGAGCTCACAGTGTTAGTCACTATGTGAATTACAGTGAACGATTTATTAACACTGTGAGCTGACACAGCAGGGGAGAGAGCACAGTGTCGGATACTGAGTGAATTACACTGAAGTGTTTATAAACACAGTGAGCTGACAAACAAGGGGAGAGCAGATAGTGTTGGACCCGAAGTGAATTATACTGAAGTGTTTATAAACACAGTGTGCTGACACACCAGGGGAGTGCTCACAGTGTCGGACACAGAGTGAATTACACTGATGTGTTTATAAAGACAGTGAGCTGACACACCAGGGGAGAGCTCACAGTGTTGGACGCGGAGTGAATTACACTGAATTGTTTAAATACACAGTGAGCTGACACACCAGGTGAGAGCTCACAATGTTGGACACGGAGTGATTTGCTCTGAAGTGTTTATAAACGCAGTGAGCTGACACACCAGGGGAGAGCTGACCGTGTTGGACATGGAGTGAATTACATTGAAGTGTTTAGAAACACTGTGACATGACAAACCAGGGGAGAGCTGACCGTGTTGGACACAGAGTGAATTACACTGACGTGTTTATAAACACAATGAGCTGACACACCAGGGGAGCGTACACAGTGTTGGACATGGAGCGAATAAAACTGAAGTGTTTATAAACACAGTGAGCTGACACACCAGTGGAGAGCACACAGTGTTGGACACGGTGTGAATTACACTGAAGTATTTATAAACACAGTGAGCTGACACACCATGGGAGAGCTCATAGTGTTGGGCATGGAGTGATTTACACTGAAGTGTTTATATACACAGTGAGCTGACACACCAGGGGAGATCTCACTTTGTCAGACACGGATTGAATTAAACTGAAGTGTTTATAAGCACAGTGAGCTTACATACCAGCAGAGAGCACACAGTGTCGGACACAGAGTGAATTACACTGAATTGTTTATGTACACAGTGAGCTGACACACCAGGGGGGAGCTGACAGTGTTTGACATGGAATGAATTATACTGAACTGTTTATAAACACAGTGAGCTGACACACCAGCGGAGAGCTCACAGTGTCGGACATGGAGTGAATTACACTGAATTTTTTTAAACACAGTGAGCTGACACACCAATTCTGAGCCCATGGTGTCGGACACGGAGTGAATTACAGTGACGTTTTTATAAACAAGGTGAGCTGACACAAGAGGGGAGAGCTCACCATGTCGGACATGGAGTAACTAAGATTATTTAAGAATATATGTTCAAATCCGATCTCGGATTAATTGAATAAATCTGGCATTTTCAAAACTAGTTTCATTAATGATAACCATGGAGCTACTAAATTGTTGTGAAAACCCATCTCTTTCACTGATGTCCTTTAGCTGAGGTAATCTGCCATCCTTACCCGGTCAGGCCTTTCTGTGACTCCAGACACAGAGCTATGTGGTTTACCATTAACTGCCCTCTGAAATGCCCATAAAGTAACTCAGTTGTATAACGCAGCTCACCACCAATTCTCAAGGGCAATTAGGGATCGGCAATAAGTCCTGGCATTGGTAGTGCTGCCCATATCCCATGAATGAATAAAAAAAACTGCCTGTTTAAATATGAGCCATGCTGACCTTCGACTTATCAGTTCTGGTCCCTGCCTCACCCTCTGGCTCGCAGCCTCCACCCAACTCGGAGATATTGATCACCGTCCCAGATGCCTCGCCTTTGCCCAAAGAATGCTCTTGGACAGAGCAATGGTAAAGGAAGACAAACTCAGCGTATCGTCAATGGTGGTGAAGCAAAATAGCCGTTTTCCCTCCTCTCGCCATCCATCTACCTGCGGGTTAAAATATTCAGCACTGCGCTATTTTGTATGAAATGACCCGGAACTGAAACAAGTTGAATGTGAAAGTTGGAGAAACAAACTGGATCAGGCAGATGTTGGGGGCAGAATCCGAATATCACAAACAATCAAGCCGAGCAAAGAGGAGCCGGTTTCCACCATCTCTGGGCCATCGTTTGTTCCTTCACTTGTCACGTTACCACCCCGTTTTGCCCCACACCATCAGCCCTTTTGTTATTTAATCACTCCAGCCCTGCACACTATCACAAACCTTCAACTTTCCCTTTCCTGTCCCCATTTCCCTGGTTCAGCACTTGTTTAACAGCAGCTTATCACCAACACCTTCCAGTTCTGATGGCAGTTCATTGACCTGAGACGTTAACTCTACCTCTCGCCACAGATGCTGCCTGACCTGCTGAGTCTTTCCAGCATTTCCGATTTCTGTTTCAGAAGAGCTGCTGTCCTGTGCGATCCGCGATCTTATTTGAAATTGCCATAATTTTGCCTGAAGCACCAGTGTGCAATTCTTCTGGAATTTCGACATGATTTCCGCCAGGATAACAGTTTAGAAAACGCGAAATTAAATCATAATTCAAAAGAACGCTGAGTTTTAATTACAAGGGGTTGCACCCATAACTACAGGAAGCCTAATTATCAGCAAGCAACAGACGCTTCGCCGGACAGGTCCCCGCCCACAGACTTGGGTACGCCCCCATGTTGGAAATGTAATTTTCCACCCATTTCGCTCGTTTACGGGCATCTCACCTTGCGCTCAGATATCATAGGAACCGGCACCTGTAGTTAATCTGGTGTTAATCAGCTGACAGGAAGTGACCAGTAGTCAATTGAAGCCCCGGCCGGATCTGCTGCTGCAGAATCAGCAATTGGTTTCAAAGGTTAAAAAATTGTTCATTTCCTCGTAATTCCACTCATCACCATGTTTGTGAGCACAGTTTGAATTGTGAGTCCAGGCCGCTCCACCTCAATTTCCGCCTTTAAGAGGCTCCTTTAAACCCACATCTTTGAACAAGCTTTCCTTCATCTGCCCCAGTATCTCCTTATGTGTCTCGGTGTCAAAATGTTTTTGTTAATGTATATGTGCAGCGCCGTACGACGTTTTACTATGTTAAAGGTGCTATACAAATGCAAGTGGTTGATATATTTCGGTTACGACAGATTTGAGACTGTTAGAAATGATTGGGTGTCAAACAGTTCTGGCCCAAGTAGGACACATTTTAACACCGTGTGCAAAAATGATTGCGTTAACTCTTACCAGCAATCTTCTGATAACATCAAGATCAACACCGAATTAAAACACATTATCCATTCATAAGAACATAAGAACATAAGAAGTAGGAGCAGGGGTAGGCCATATGGCCCCTCGGGCCTGCTCGGCCACTCAATAGGGTCATGGCTGTTCAGAATCGAGACTCACGTCCACTTCCATGCTCTCTCCCCGAAACCCCTAATTCCCTTATCTGCTAGGAAAATGTCCATCTCCATTTTAAATGTATTTAATGTTGCAGCTTCCACAGCTCTCTGCGGAAGCAAATTCGATAGATTGATTACCCACTGAGTGAAGAAGTTTCTCCTCATCTCAGTTTTGAAAGGGCAACACCTTATTCTTAGATTATGCCCCCTAGTTCTAATCTCACCCATCAGTGGAAACATCCTCACCGCATCCACCCGATCAAGCCCCCTCACAATCTTATATGTTTCGATAAGGTCGCCTCTCATTCTTCTGAACTCCAACGAGTAGAGTCCCAACCTACTCAACCTTTCCTCATACGTCAACTCCCTCATATCGAGAATCAACCGAGTGAAACTTCTCGGAACTGCCTCGAGAGCAAGTATATCTTTTCTAAAATATGGAAACCAAAACTGCACGCAGTATTGCAGGTGTGGCCTCACCAATACCCTGTATAACTGCAGCAAGACTTCTCTGTTTTTATACTCCATCCCCCTTGCAATAAAAGCCAAGATTCCATTGGCCTTTCTGATCACCTGCTGCACCTGCATACGAACTTTATGTGTTTCATGCACCAGAATCCCCAGATCACTTTGTACTGGAGCACTTTGCAGTTTCTCTCCATTTAGATAATAACTTGCTCTTTGATTTTTTCTGCCAAAGTGCATAACCTCACACTTTCCATCATTATATTGCATCTGCCAAATCTCTGCCCACTCACTTAGCCTCTCTATGTCCTTTTGCATGTTTTTATGTCCTCCTCACTCACTTTTTCCCCTCCAATCTTTGTATCATCGGCAAACTTGGATATGTTGCACGCGGTCCCTTCCTACAAATCGTTAATATAGATTGTAAAGAGTTGGGGTCCCAGCATTGACCCCTGCGGAACACTACTAGTTACTGATTGCCAGCCCGAGAACGAACCATTTATCCCCACTCTTTGTTTTCTGTTAGATAGCCAATCTTCCACCCATGCCAGTATATTACCCCCAATCCCGTGATTTTTTATCTTGATCAGTCATCTTTTCCTTGTCAAATGCCTTTTGGAAGTCCAAATACACTACATCCACTGGTTCCCCTTTATCCACCCTGTAATTTACATCCTCAAAGAAATCGAGCAAATTTGTCAAACATGACTTCCCCTTCGTAATACCATGCTGACTCTGTCCTATTAAATTATGTTTATCCAAATACTCTGTTACTGTTTCCTTAATAATGGACTCCAACATTATGCCAACCACAGATGTTAGGCTAACTGGTCTATAGTTTCCAGCTTTTTGTCTACTTCCCTTCTTAAATAAGGGTGTTACATTAGCAGTTTTCCAATCTGCCGGGACTTTCCTAAGTCCAGGGATTTCTGGAAAATGATCACCAATGCATCGACAATCCCTACTGCCATTTCTCTCAAGACCCTTGGATGTAGACCATCAGGTCCGGGGGATTTATCCACCTTAAGTCCCATTATTTTACTGAGTAACATCTCCTTAGTGATTTTAATCGGGTATAGCTCCTCCACCCCCATTGCCCCCTGTTCCGCCAAATGATCTTTAACCAGAGCAGAGGCGATGGAAGACTCGGCCTGTATCTGTCTCTACCTTACACTTTCTGCACGATGTTCATTAATTTTTTCTCTCTCTGCTTTTAGCAAGCTTGCCTTTCAGAAAACTGAAAAGTGAAACTCCGCTGGGTCTCTGAGCAATCTACAGTCAAAGGCAACAAGGTTCAAATCCTTGATTTAAATATTTAGCTGCCATACCCAACGTCTTTCACACTGTGCCTGTAATATATGAAGAGACGCAATGCAAAAAAAGACAAATTGATCAATTATAATTCAACACAGAGCAACACAGAACGGAGAGAGTGAACAGACTTCCCTATCTCAGCCCGCCAGCCAGAGTGGCCTCTGCCTGTCCTATAACATTCCAACCTTTTCATATTCTGCTAGGTGAGCTTTAAATTTTTCACAAGGTTTCTTGCTTTCAACTCACTAAAAGCGGAGACGTATGTTAACCGGCGATAAACACGTACTCAATGCATTGAGATCATTTGTAGAGTGATAGAATCCAAAGCAGAGAAGGTATGTCAAACTTGCATCGAACATTGCTCAGACCAGACTTGGAGCAATGTGTGGAGTTATGGTCCCCATATTATAAAAGGGAATGGAGGCAATGTTGAAAATGCAAGACAGATTTACAAGGATGAAACGAGAAAAGGTTTTCAGAGGATCGCTGGGGCCGATTAGGGACCAACATGGAAATCTATTGGTAGAAGCATATGACAAGGCTGAGGAAATAAATGAATACTATGCATCAGTGCTTAACAAGGAAGAGGACATTGCAAAAGCTACATTAAAAGAGGAGGTTGGTGTGATACTGGATAAAAATAGATAAAGAGGAGGAACTGGAAAGGCTACCAGTACTTAAAGTGCAGAAGTCACGATCTGCAGACGGGATGCATCATATGTTGCTATGGAAGAAATGGTTGAAATAATGGGCGTTCTGTTTCCCAGCCCCTTTAGATACAGGGCTGGTGCCGGAGCACTGAAATATTTCAAATGTCACACCCTTGCACAAAGAAGGGGAGAACGTTAAACCTGGTAATTAAAGTCAGTCAGTTTACCATTGGTGGTGGAGAACGTTTTAGAATCAATAATACGGAAGAAATTAATAGCCACTTGGACAAGAATGGACGAATAAAGGAGAACCAGCACGGATTTGTTAAAGGCAAATCCTGCATCACTAGTTTGGTTGAGTTTTTTCGATGAGTTAATGAGGACAGTACAGTTGTTATTGTGTGAAGGGATTTCAAAAGGCATTTGATAAATTACCACGTACTAGGCTTGTTCGCTAAATTGAAGCCCATGGGATAAAAGTGGCAGCAGCAGCATGGATACACAATCGGCTAAGAGATACAACACGGAGCGTTGTGATGTATGGCTGTTTTTCATAATGGAGGGAAGAATGCAGTGTTTTTTCCAGAGTTCAGAATTAGAACCACTGCTGTTTTTGATATACATTAATGATTTGGACTTGGGGGGTAGAGGACACAATTGCGAAATTTGCAGATGAGACAAAACGTCGAAATGTAGTGAACAGTGAGGAACATAGTAAGAGGCTTCAAGTGGATATAGACACGCATTTGGAATGACTGGGCACACGGAAGATTAAAATTTAATGCAGCAAAGTGTGAATTGAGATATTATGGTTGGAGGAATGAGGAGAGACAATAGCTGTTAAATGGTACAGTGTTAAAGGAGGTGCAAGAAGAGAGAGACCTTGGGATGTTTGTGTGCAATTCTTTGAAGATGACAGGACAGATTATCACAGCAGCCAATACAGCACATGAGATCCTGGGCTTTATAAATAGAGGCACAGAGAACAATGTTATACTGACCACAAATTAAACAATAGCTGAAGGTTCAATAATGAGCGAGCACAGTTTTAAAATGGTTGGCAAAAGAACCACAGGCGCCATGAGGGAAACCTGCTTTCCACACCAAGTGGTTAGGATTTGGAGCACACGGCCTGACATGTGGTGAAAACAGATTCAATCATAGTTTTCATATGGAAATGGCATAGATAATTGAAGGGGGGCAATTGTCCGGATATGTGGAAAGAGCGGGGGATCGACTAACTGATTTATTCTTCGAAAGAGCCGGCACAGACACGAGGGGCCGAATAGCCTACTTCTGTGCTGTACTGTTCTATGATTCTACAACTGAGGAGATATACATTCTCACCACTCTCTTGGGAAACAAACGTCCTCTTGTAGAAAGGACATAGTTATTTCAGGGGAACATTATTTCACCTGAGAGTGGTAAGAATGTGGAACTCGCTACTAATAGGAGTATATGTGGAGAATAGTAGCGATGGTTTTAAGGGGAAGCTCATAAACACATGTGGGAGAAAGGTAAAGAATGTTATGCTGATAGTGTTAGATGAAGAGTGATGGGGGATGGAGGCTTGAGTGCACAATAAGCAGCAGCATTGACCAGTTGAGCACAATGGTCCGTTACTGTGCTGTTGATTCTACGTAACACAACAAATGCTTGTTAATCTGCGTTTAATCTCGGTGGTGCATATTTCTGGACCTTAGCAATATTCATCTTGCAGTAAATTAATTAATTGGATTTCCTTTAACCAACAATGAGAGGACAGTGTTTTGGAAGTTGCCGTTTGACTTCTGCTGAAAATTGGTGGGAAGTAGGAAACAGAAAGCGGGGTGACGAGGATGTTCTCTGATTTGTGCGACGTTAAAAGTGGTGTTCCGCAGGAATTCGTTCTCTTGTCTAAACTTTTCACTATACATATTAATGACTTGTATGATGGAATATATGTTGTGTCTCCAAGTTTACAGATGAGACTAAGTTAGCAGGGACAGTGAGTAGTACAGATGGACGCAGAACACTAAAATGGGAGATGCAAAAATGGTGTTTCTCTGGTGCTGCGATCAAGAACAGTGATCGAAAATTTACAATTAGAGTGAAGCCTTTGAGGAGCGAAATCAGCAATTACTCATCCGGAAGAAGTGTACTCGGAATGTTGGCGTTCTCTCCCCACAAATTTGGATTATGGGCCAAATGGAGCTTTCAGATTGCGATCCACAGATATTTGTTAGGTGAGGATGTCACGGGATATGGAGCAACGGTGCGATCATGGAGTTGAATAGCAGATTAACCATGATTTAATTGAATGACGGAGCAGGCCCAAGGGGCAGAATGACCTGCTTGTGTTCCTAATGATCCTCTATTCCTCAGTCTAATCTTCTATACTATTACATAATGATCAAAATGAAAAGGTGCAGAATAGATAGAATGGATAGTAATAGAAAATAATAAACTAAGCAGAAACTCCTATCCCCAACGTCGCAAAGTGAATTTGTGGAGGAATTGGATTTCCGTGGAGATTCTGCTCCCTACTTGTCAGAAGCTATTTCAATATAGTACAGGTCCCGATACCGCGTTTAGCGCTCATTAAACAGAAAGGTATTTTATCATCATCTGTAACCTTTAATGATCATAATTTCTGCCAAACAGAGGTTATTTCAAGACCTCTCTATGGCTACATTATTCTACTTGCGATCTGAGTTTTATTTTATTACATCTGTTCGTGCAAATCCCGACATCGTCCTGTCCTAAGGGCATGTACTCGTAATTGAATTGTGAGGCTAAACTCCAAGATTGAGCGGATGTGTTTCCATGGCCGGGCGCAGTATAAACCCTTGAGAGTTGTTGGAGAATGCGTGGAATTCAATTCTTGCATCGATGGAGTGAACCGGGTCACACAACAGAATAAAAACTGAAGCTGCTTTTGTTTACCATGTTGCAGTGATGCGGTCAGAGTCCGGCTTTCAGTATATTGTTAGATAGATATGTGAACAAACGATTATTCCAAACTATGGGCCATCTGATTTCTAAAAACTTGCAATATCAATTTGTATAACATTGGCAAAGGACAAACATTTCAGTGAAGGCCATTGGCAGGCTCTCCAAATGAATGGAAGTATTATCAATGATCCTGCTGTTTCCTGGTCCCACGAGACGTTTCCCTCAATTATAAATAAGGGCTTTTGCTCATTATCTCAGAACACAGAGTCAGTTGGAGCGCTGTTTCCAGCGTTAAGAGTCATCATCACTTCTCAGGCAGAATGGGGTTTCCATTCACCGTTTATCTATTTGCCGTGTTAGCGCCAGTTATACAGATGGTAATGATTTACTATCCGATTATAGCATTCGCTGGAATCCCCGCTATGTGATTCTATTCAGTTACTACAGGTTATAACCAGGGCTCAACTATATTGCTGTTTTCCTTCTGTTTCCAAGTCTCTTCAAATGGAGAAATACATTGCATGTATTTCCCATTTACCGGGTTCCTTGACTGATCATTTTATTGACGTTAGAATGTTAAATTTAATGGGCCAGAAATTCGGGTCCCCACTTGTGAGTACGCGCTGTGTACTCTCGCGAAGTACCAACGGAAGTGCCGGTTTTGTGCATGCACTGTGCATGCGCTGGAAACCGGAACTTCTGTTCCCTTAAAGGAAGGGGTTCACAGGTCAGACGCATGCACTGGAGAGTCAGCGCGTACACCTGGAACATCGTTTTTTTTTACAGGTTTCTCCGAGAGGGTAAATCTCTAGCAGCTGTGCATTCAATAAGCAGCCGGAAGGCCTGGTAAGTGTTGAATTAATTAAAATTAAAAAAAAAAATTCCAAATGTTTATTATTTGTAAATAGTTTAAAGAAAGTTAAGTATATTTTCAGCCCCGTTAAGAACTATAATTATTATTCACCATAATTTAAATTATTGTTTAAAATATTTATTTTATGTACTTTATAGTTATTTTAAAAATGTGATTGTTTAAAAAGTTTATTTGAAGTTTTATTTAGGTTTTGCTGCCGATCTCTAATCATCGATTAATCTATGGAGAGAGAGTCCCTGATACGATTGGCTCTCCATGGCCCACGTGATCCCAGGGGAAGCTTCCAACTAACTGCGCCCCTGGGAAACACAACCACTGCTCGCCAGCAGCTGGAGGTGGCCCAGGATCAGAATCACACACGGGACAACGTCAGGCGCACTAGGTAAGGGCAGGTCGGGGGATTGCACCCACGGGAAGCCTCCGACCCGAATTTCTGGGCCAATATGCATGAAAAGATGCAGATTATTTTCTTCATTTAAACTCTTTAAAATTGGTCCCATTTTAACTGAGAATTCGTGCAGCATATGAGACAATGGATTTATTTTAAATTTCACGTTATTTTCCATGGTCCCAACAGACAGCGTCTGCTCGCCCTCCTTCTCCTGATGCAACACACTTTAATTTCTGAAGCAGAGTACATTTTAACATAGGTCCACTGTAGTTTAAATTGCCCCAGTTCCTCCCCAACTGCTTCCCGCTGGCGTAGATCTGCTGACAGCTGCTCTACAGCCAGTCCAACGGCTGCTCGTTACAAATTCACATTTAGCTGAAAACTCATTTTCATCCATCTGCCCTGTGTTTCATATTCATGGACACCATAATGCACTTATAATATCGAGCAAAGCCTCCAACAAGATTTCTTCAATGATGCAAGTTTAATTGGAAATGCCTGAAGTTCACGCTGTTTATCACAATAATCTCAATTTGTATTACAGTGTCAGTTCTTTTCCTGTCATCAAACCCCGAACCAGGACCATTTCTAAAGGAAGAGTTACATTAATTGCGTCCATTTTCAGTGTTGCAGTAACCACCAGAGGTACAAATGACGCTTGATGTTATTGTTGCCGTCCTTAGAGATTCCTACAAGTCCTTGTAACCGGTTAGTAATTGTACAAATCTCTGCCCAATGTGTTCCTGATTTGCTTTCCGGTCTGGTAATTTGCTCTGTTTTTCCAAAAGTTTTTATTTTTTGCTGAATTCGGTTCAATATCTGGAATTCTTAAATGACACGTCCGCCCTTTACTCCATCAATATTGTGCGGTATGCGCATTGGTACTTTATTTTTTTAAGTCTTCCACTAAACATCCAGATATTTTCTACATTGAATGCCTCATGTTGATGCGGTTCGAAATGACATTGTGAGCAATGTAGACAGCGTGGGAGTTGTTAGATTATGAACTGGTTCCATTTAATCTGTGACAGCGACAGGGACCGGTGCTCTGCTGGGATAATCCAGTTAACATTCTCCTGCCTACAGTCTCTGGTTAACTCCTCCCCCTGCCATTTAACTGGAACAGAGATTAACTGTAGGTCATTACAAAGTGAAACGTTATAGTGCAAGGTCTACTGGGCAATGGCAGTAACGATCTTCGGACAGACAATGTCGGCCCAAATTAACAATGTTAGAGAGTGATTTACAGGTGTTATATTGCACTGTATTTCTGGGAAATGGAAGAAATTCCATATTAGGTGTAGGTCACTGTTAACAATTTGGCGTTAGAAAATATTTAGCCGGTTCCACCACTGAATGAGATCATGGCTGATCTGTGACCTCAATCCATGTGTCCATATTTGCCCCAAACCTCTTAATACTTTTCATTAACAAAAACCTAGCAATCGCGGAATTAAAATTAACCTTTGACATTGCATGTTTGCAGAACAGAGTACCAAACTTCTACCACCATTTGCGTGTAGAAATAATCCCTAAGTAGGCATCCGAAATAACAGTCTATATTTTTGTCTATGTCCATTATTCATAAAATACCAACCAGCGGAACTAGTTTATCTCTATCTACTCTATCCGTTCCCCTTAACATATTGTAAACTGCAATCAAATTACTGCAGAACCTTGTAAATTCCAGGGAGGACAAGCAAAATTTATGTAAACTCTCAATGCAGTTAAACGGGTGGAGTCCAGGTGTCTTTCTGGGTAATCTATGGTGCACTCCCTCCAAGGTCAATATATCTTTCCAAAGGTGTGGTGCCCAAAACCTAACTCAAAACTGCAGGTGTAGTCTAACTGGGGCATAGTATAGCTGCAGCGTAAATTCTACCCCTTGCATTCTAGTCCTTCAGATATAAAGGCCAGACTTCCATTATCCTTTTGATTAATCTCTATATATTCCCATGGCATTTGAATGATTATGTGCAAGGGCCAAAATACCTTTGGACCTCCACGCTCTCTAGCTTCTCACCAGTTAGTAACTACTCTGATCTATCCTCTTTAGTTCCAAATCAATAATCTCACAGTTACTTATATTGAAATCCATTTGCCACGGTTTTGCTCATTCACTTAATCCACTATAAACTCGATGTAATTTTACAGTTCTCTGTACAAAGTTGCCATTTTTTGTGACATTGGCAAATTTTATATGTGGCTCGCTATACATTATTTCATTTGTAAATAAATACTGTGAGTAGTTGAGTCCCCAACACAGATCCTGTGGGACACCACCAGTCACATCCTGCCTGTTAGATTACATGCCCATTACACTCCTCTCTGTCTCCTGCCACTTAGCCGGTTTTCTAATCAGGTCAATAATTTGCCTAAAATAGTGTGAGCTTCAGCTTTAACTAATATTCTCTTATGAGGAACTTTCTCAAACGCCTTCAGGAAGTGCAGATAGATTACATCTATAGACACTCCTGTTAACTATTTTGTATTATCAAGTAGCTCCTGAAAGTAATTAAAGTTATGCTTTCTGAGTAAGTATGGTTATGGACTATGGCCGCAACATTCCATGATTATCAGTTTGCAGACAGTTTGCATATTTTTGATGCGCTATCAATTACTCAAAAGACTGAGGTTAAGCGAGTAACTAACAGGCTTTTATTAACAAGAGAATAAAGGTGTGCCTCGAGTGGTCGACCAGTCCAGAATACAGAGGGACTGTGGAGCAGTCACCTTTATACCTGGACTCGTGGGAGGAGCCAGCCGAGGCATGTACAGACATGTACACAGTGGAATACAAACAGTGGTTTACCACATTCACCCCTTGTTTAAAAATGAGTCCGGCGGGGTGAAGTGTATTAAAAGTTTGTGTATTGGAGTCTTTCCGGTGGTCTTGTCTGCCACTGTGATTGACGTGGCGACGGCAGGGGTAGTGAAGCTTCCGGCGTCGAGTCCCGCGTAGGCTGGGGCACTGGTGTGTAGTCCTCGTGGGTGTCGAGCGGGACGTGGGGCCCAGGCGTGCCGTCTGCTGGGGTTGGATATTGGATCATGGGGAGGGGGGGTAGTGGGTAGTGGGTTACTGGGGCCCCCGAGGGTGCGAGGTCTCGTATGGAGGCTGTGTCCTCCCGCCCATCCGGGTACGCAATGTAAGCATACTGGGGGTTGGCGAGGAGGTGGTCGACCCTCTCGAACAGGGGGTCCGTTTTATGGGTCCTCACATGTCTTCTCAGTAGGACCGGCCCTAGGGACGTCAGCCATGGTGGTAGCGAAGTCCCCGATGTGGACTTCCTTGGGAAGACAAACATTTTCTCATGAGGGGTGGTGTTAGTGGCAGTGCAGAGCAGTGGCCGAATAGAGTGGAGTGCATCGGGGAGCAAATCCTGCCAGCAGGAGGTCGGAAGGCCCCTAGACTTTAAGGCTAGCAGGGCGGCCTTCCAAACTGTCGCATTCTCTCTTTCCACCTGTCCGTTCCCCCGGGGGTTGTAACTGGTGGTCCTGCTTGTGGCAATACCCCTCGCGAGCAGGTACTGGTGGAGTTCGTCGCTCATAAACGATGAGCCCCGGTCGCTATGGATATAGCTGGGGAAACCGAACAGGGTGAAGAGGTCTTTTAGACATTTAATGACCGTGGCACTGGTCATGTCCGGGCAGGGGATGGCGAACGGGAAACGGGAGTACTCATCAATAATGTTGTGGAAGTACACATTGCGGTCGGAGGAGGGGAGAGGCCCTTTAAAATCAACGCTCAGGCGCTCGAAGGGGCGAGTCGCTTTTATCAGGTGAGCCCTGTCTGGTGTATAAAAGTGTGGTTTGCACTCAGCGCAGACTTGGCTGTTCCTGGTCATGGTCCTGACCTCCTCAATGGAGTAAAGCAGGTTGCGGGCCTTGATGAAGTGGAAGTACCTGGTGGCCCCCGGGTGGCAGAGGTCATTGTGGAGCGCCCGCAGTCTATCGATCAGTGCGCTGGCGCAGGTGCCACATGATAGAGCATCCGGGGGTTCATTGAGCTTCCCGGGCCAGTACAAGATCTCGTAATTGTAGGTGGAAAGTTCGATTCTCCACCTCAAAATCTTGTCGTTTTTGATTTTGCCCCTCTGCTTGTTGTTAAACATAAAAGCAACTGAACGCTGGTCAGTGAGCAGGGTAAATCATTTTCCGGCCAGGTAGTGCCTCCAATGACGCACAGCCTCCACAATAGCCTGGGACTCCTTCTCAACAGCGGAGTGTCTGGTCTCCGGGCCCTGGAGGGTTCTTGAAAAGAAGGCCACGTGTCTCCCCGCCTGATTAAGGGTAGCAGACATGGCAAAGTCGGACGCATCGCTTTCCACCTGGAAGGGGATGTGTTTGTCCACTGCGTGCATGGTGGCTTTGGCAATGTCTTCATTGATACGGTGGAAGGCTAGGCGGGCCTCTGCCGTCACGGAAAAAGAGGTGGACTTGATCAGCAGACGGGCCTTGGCAGCATAGTAAGGGACCCACTGGGCATAATAGGAGAAAAACCCTAGGCACCTCTTCAGGGCCTTGAGGCAGTGGGGCAGAGGGAGTTCCATAAGGGGACGCATCCGGCCGGGGTCGGGACCGATGACTCCGTGTTCCACAACACAGCCAAGGATGGCGAGGCGGGTTGTGCGGAATATGCACTTCTCAATGTTATACGTCAGGTTCAGGAGTCGGGCGGTGCAGAGGAATTTTTCGAGGCTTGCGTCATGATCCTGCAAGTCATGGCCGCAGATGGTCACATTGTCCTGATATGGGAAAGTGGCCTGCAACGCATTTTGATCGACCATCCGGTCCATCTCCCTTTGAAAGACGGAGACCCCGTTGGTGACGCCAAAGGGAACCCTAAGGAAGTGAGAGAGGCGGCCGTTTGCCTCAAAGGCAGTATACTGGCGGTCCTCAGGGCGGATAGGGAGCTGGTGGTACGCTGATTTCAGGTCAACGGTCGAGAAGACGCGGTACTGTGCGATCTGGTTGACCATATTTGCTATGCGGGAGAGTGGGTAAGCGTCCAGCAGGGTGTAGCGATTTATTGTCTGGCTGTAGTCGATGACCAGGCGCTGCTTCTCGCCGGTCTTAACGACCACAACCTGGGCTCGCCAGGGACTGGTGCTGCCCTCAATAATCCCTTCCTTCAGGAGCCGCTCCACTTCGGTTTTAATGAAAACCCTGTCCCCGGCACTGTATCGCCTGCTCTTTGTGGCGATGGGCTTACAGTCGGGGATGAGGTTAGCAAACAGTGGGGGGGTGGTGACTCTGAGTGTGGAGAGGTTGCACCTGGTGCGCGGCGGGCAATTTGGAAGCTGCTGGCTGCGGACTGCGAGTGGGGGGAGGGGTCCACTGTACGCAATCGTAACACTTTTATGGTGGCACTGAATATCTAACCCAAGTAGAACGGCAGCGCAGAGGTGGGGCAGGACCAGAAGTTTAAAATTATCGTACACAGTCCCGTCTACTAAGAGTGTCACCACGCAGTAGCCGCCAATGTCCGCCGACTGGGACTCGGAGGCCATAGAAATCCTCTGGTGCGCAGGCAGGACTGGGAGAGAGCAACGCCGCACCATGTCGGGGTGGATGAAGCTCTCCGTGCTCCCAGAGTAAAAAAGGCAGATTGTTTCATGACCATTTACCTTAATGACCATTGTGGACCGGGCCAGTTGGTGCGGTCTCGCTTGGTCCAACATAACGGAGGCCAGCTTAGGGGTCGGTGTGTTGTTGCGGGTATCAGAGGAGGTGGTGTTGGGGTCCTGCTGTGTCCCGGCTGGCATCCAAGATGGCGGCGTCCATGATCCCCATGTGGCTGGAGGCGTCCAAAACGGCTGCTGTTCCGGTGGTTCGCACATGGCTGGGGAGGCCCAAGATGGCGGCCCGCACGGCCCACACGCGTCGCTGCTGGGGTTCGGGGTGGCTTTGGCCCTGCAGATGCTAGCGTATTCTCCCTTCTTCCCGCAGCCCGAGCAGATCGCATTTTTCGCCGTGCAGCGTGCTCTGGGATGTTTGGCCTTGCCACAGAAGTAGCATTTCTGGCCTTGGGACACTGCTGCGGTAGTTGGGCCGTTGCTGGGATGTGGCTGGGGTGGCACAGCACTATGAGACGGTCCTACCGTGTCCCAGGCTGTCGTTCCCCACGGCGCCCACGGTGCAGAGGAGTAGGCATCCATGCCCCGGTTGGCTGCATTCCAATGATAGTGCGAGTTCAGAGGCCTTGTTGAGGTCGAGGTCACTCTGCTCCAACAGTCGCTGTCTGCTGTAATTGGACCTGTGGCCCACTAAAAAAGCGTCCTGGATAAGTTCCTCTGTGTATACGGCGGCCTTTACATTCTTACAACCACAGGCCCGGCCAAGCACAGACAGTGCCTGAAGGTATTCCTCGGTCGATTCCCCAGGTTGTTGTTTACGACTCCCCAGGTGGTGCCTGGCGTACACCTCGTTCACTGGGCACGTGTACTGGTCCAGGAGGAGCTTGATAGCAGCCGTGTACGAGGTCGCGTCCTGGATGACCGAGTACACTCGGTGGTTCACTTTGGAGGTCACGGCATCCAGTTTGTCCTCATCCGATTCGACCGTTGCAGCGGAGGCGGTCAGGAATTTTTCAAAGCACCTAAGCCAGTGAGCAAACTTGGTGGATGCGTCCGCCTCCCGATGGTCTAATTCCAGGAATACTGGTATGAGGATCTTCTCCATTATAAAAAATCTTGTTAATAAAATTGATGCGCTATCAATTACTCAAAAGACTGAGGTTAAGCGAGTAACTAACAGGCTTTTATTAACAAGAGAATGAAGGTGTGCCTCGAGTGCTCGACCAGTCCAGAATACAGAGGGAGTGTGGAGCAGTCACCTTTATACCTGGACTCGTGGGAGGAGTCAGCCGAGGCATGTACAGACATGTACACAGTGGAATACAAACAGTGGTTTACCACAATATTACAACGTGAATATCCGAGACATTGTATGGTCAGTGATCCCTGAGACGGAAGGGATGGAGAGATTTAAAACATAATCATTAAAGCATATAATAAGATGTATCTGGCAATATTGGTGGTTGGATTACGTGAGTGAGGTAATTTGATTGTTAATCTCGCACCATCGTATAACACTTGAAAGGAGAAAGAAATGCATTTGACTGTAATCGTTTTATAATAGGACTAGCTGGGGGTGCCCGGCCTTGCCAGGGCTTCATTGGGCCTGGTTGATGTGTAGGCCGGGAGCCTGGGACTGGATTTGGGCTGTCGGAAGTTGGAGAAGCCTAGGACCCAGGGGTTCGGATATTTTCCACTGTTATGTAACCTAAACATTTGTAGGTTGTAATACTTTCAAAGATGAAAGTTAAAGTACTTCTAAAACATTACTGGCAAATGTTAATATTTTTGAAGAAGATACTGACCTCGATTACCATAGTTTTAGCTTCAGGCCCGGCTGATGTATAATGGCTGCCAGATCCCTGAGCTGAGAATGATTAGTACTGTTCACACAAACACCGATTGGTGATCCATCAGGTGACTGAACTGCAGGATTGTTCAAGCAGCACGTGTCACTCAAGGCTAATGAGAGGTAGGATTGGTCAAACGCTAATGAGTTGATTTTTGAGTATTATTGAAAGTTTTTTGTACACTTTGCAAACAATTTTTGTGTGAGGAAAAAGTAAATACACCTACAAGAGTGCCCTAACGATAAGCTTTGATTGGATATAACATACATGTAGGTATGGTGCATAATTTTCGATTGTATAGCCGGACAGGCAAATGCAATGTACCATTTTATATATAAACTAGCTGAAGCGCCCTTCAGTACCGAGGTTTTTTTTGAGGGCATGTTGTTGTTGGAAGAGAGAGAGAGAGCGACTGGGGGGAAGAGAAAGAGCGACTGGGGGGAAGAGAGAGAGCGACTGGGGGGGAGAGAGAGAGCGACTGGGTGGAAGAGAGAGAGCCATTGGGGGGGAAGTGAGAGAGAGACTGGGGGGGAAGAGAGAGAGCGACTGGGGGGAAGAGAGAGAGCGACTGGGGGGGGAAGAGAGAGAGCGACTGGGGGGGGAAGAGAGAGAGCGACTTGGGGGGATGAGAGAGAGCGACTGGGGGGGAACAGAGAGAGCGACTGGGGGAAGATGGAGTGCGACTGGGGGGAAGGGAGAGAGCGACTGGGGGGAAGAGAGAGAGTGACTGGGGGTAGAGAGAGAGTGACTGGGGGGAAAGAGAGGGAGCGAGTGGGGGGAAGAGCGAGAGCGAATGGGAGGGAAGAGAGGGAGCGACTGGGGGGGAAGAGAGAGCGACTGGGGAGGAAGAGAGAGAGCGACGGGGGGAAGAGAGAGAGCGACTGGGGGGAAGAGAGAGAGCGACTCGGGGGGAAGAGAGAGAGCGACTGGGGGGAAGAGAGAGAGCGACGGGGGTAGAGTGCGAGCGAATGGGGGGGAAGAGAGAGAGCGACTGGGGGGAAGAGAGAGAGCGACTGTGAGGGAAGAGAGAGAGCGACGGGGGGGGAAGAGAGAGAGCGACTGGGGTGAAGAGAGAGAGCGACTGGGGGGAAAGAGAGTGACTGGGGGGAAGAGAGAGAGCGACGGGGGAAGAGTGCGAGCGAGAGGGGGGGTACAGAGAGAGCGACTGGGGGGAAGAGAGAGAGCGACTGTGAGGGAAGAGAGAGAGCGACGGGGGGGAAGAGAGAGAGCGACTGGGGGAAGAGAGAGAGCGACTGGGGGGAAGAGAGAGCGACTGGGGGGAAGAAATAGAGCGGCTAGGGGGGAAGAGAGAGCGACTGAGGGGGAAGAGAGAGAGCGACTGGGGGGGAAGAGAGATAGCGACTGGGGGGAAGAGAGAGCGACTAGGGGGGATAGAGAGAGAGCGACTGGGGGGGAAGTGAGAGAGCGACGGGGGTAGGGAGAGAGCGACTGGGGGGAAAGAGAGAGAGCGACTGGGGGGAAGAGAGAGAGCGACTGGGGGGGAAGAGAGAGAGCGACTGGGGGGGAAGAGAGAGAGCGACGGGGGGTAGGGAGAGAGCGACTGGGGGGAAAGAGAGAGAGCGACTGGGGGGAAGAGAGAGAGCGACTGGGGGGAAGAGAGAGAGCGACTGGGGGGAAGAGAGAGAGCGACTGGGGGTAGGGAGAGAGCGACGGGGGGAAAGAGAGGGAGCGACTGGGGGGAAGAGAGAGAATGAATGGGGGGAAGAGAGAGATCGACTGGGGGGAAGAGAGAGAACGACTGGGGGGAAGAGAGAGCGACTGGGGGAAAGAGAGAGAGCGACTGCGGGGGAAGAGAGAGAGCGAATGGGGGGAAGTGAGGGAGCGACTGGGGGGAAGAGAGAGAGCGACGAGGGGGGATAGACAGAGAGCAACTGGGGGGGAAGTGAGAGAGCGATGGTGGGAAGAGTGCGAGCGACTGAGGGGGAAGAGAGAGAGACTGGGGGGGAAGAGAGAGAGCGACTGGGGGGAAGAGAGAGAGCGACTGGGGGGAAGAGAGAGAGCGACTGGGGGGAAGAGAGAGAGCGACTGGGGGGGAAGAGAGAGAGCGACTGGGGGAAGAGGGAGAGCGACTGGGGGGGGAAGAGAGAGAGCGACTCGGGGGACGAGAGAGAGCGACGGGGGGAAGAGAGTGACGGGGGAAAAGAGAGAGCGACTGTGGGGGAAGACAGAGAGCGACTGGGGGTAGAGAGAGAGCGACTGGGGGAAAGAGAGAGAGCGACTGCGGGGGAAGAGAGAGAGCGAGTGGGGGGAAGAGCGAGAGCGAATGGGAGGGAAGAGAGGGAGCGACTGGGGGGGAAGAGAGAGCGACTGGGGGGGAAGAGAGAGAGCGACGGGGGGAAGAGAGAGAGCGACTGGGGGGAAGAGAGAGAGCGACTCGGGGGGAAGAGAGAGAGCGACTGGGGGGAAGAGAGAGAGCGACGGGGGAAGAGTGCGAGCGAATGGGGGGGAAGAGAGAGAGCGACTGGGGGGAAGAGAGAGAGCGACTGTGAGGGAAGAGAGAGAGCGACGGGGGGGAAGAGAGAGAGCGACTGGGGTGAAGAGAGAGAGCGACTGGGGGGAAAGAGAGTGACTGGGGGGAAGAGAGAGAGCGACGGGGGAAGAGTGCGAGCGAGAGGGGGGGTACAGAGAGAGCGACTGGGGGGAAGAGAGAGAGCGACTGTGAGGGAAGAGAGAGAGCGACGGGGGGGAAGAGAGAGAGCGACTGGGGGAAGAGAGAGAGCGACTGGGGGGAAGAGAGAGCGACTGGGGGGAAGAAATAGAGCGGCTAGGGGGGAAGAGAGAGCGACTGAGGGGGAAGAGAGAGAGCGACTGGGGGGGAAGAGAGATAGCGACTGGGGGGAAGAGAGAGCGACTAGGGGGGATAGAGAGAGAGCGACTGGGGGGGAAGTGAGAGAGCGACGGGGGTAGGGAGAGAGCGACTGGGGGGAAAGAGAGAGAGCGACTGGGGGGAAGAGAGAGAGCGACTGGGGGGGAAGAGAGAGAGCGACTGGGGGGGAAGAGAGAGAGCGACGGGGGGTAGGGAGAGAGCGACTGGGGGGAAAGAGAGAGAGCGACTGGGGGAAGAGAGAGAGCGACTGGGGGGGAAGAGAGAGAGCGACTGGGGGGAAGAGAGAGAGCGACTGGGGGTAGGGAGAGAGCGACGGGGGGAAAGAGAGGGAGCGACTGGGGGGAAGAGAGAGAATGAATGGGGGGAAGAGAGAGATCGACTGGGGGGAAGAGAGAGAACGACTGGGGGGGAAGAGAGAGCGACTGGGGGAAAGAGAGAGAGCGACTGCGGGGGAAGAGAGAGAGCGAATGAGGGGAAGTGAGGGAGCGACTGGGGGGAAGAGAGAGAGCGACGAGGGGGGATAGACAGAGAGCAACTGGGGGGGAAGTGAGAGAGCGATGGGGGGAAGAGTGCGAGCGACTGAGGGGGAAGAGAGAGAGACTGGGGGGGAAGAGAGAGAGCGACTGGGGGGAAGAGAGAGAGCGACTGGGGGGAAGAGAGAGAGCGACTGGGGGGAAGAGAGAGAGCGACTGGGGGGGAAGAGAGAGAGCGACTGGGGGAAGAGGGAGAGCGACTGGGGGGGGAAGAGAGAGAGCGACTCGGGGGACGAGAGAGAGCGACGGGGGGAAGAGAGTGACGGGGGAAAAGAGAGAGCGACTGTGGGGGAAGACAGAGAGCGACTGGGGGTAGAGAGAGAGCGACTGGGGGAAAGAGAGAGAGCGACTGCGGGGGAAGAGAGAGAGCGAATGGGGGGAAGTGAGGGAGCGACTGGGGGGAAGAGAGAGAGCGACTGGTGGGGAAGAGAGAGATTGACTGGGGGGAAGAGAGAGAACGACTGGGGGGAAGAGAGCGAGCGACTGGGGGGAAGATAGAGAGCGACTGGGGGTAGAGAGAGAGCGACTGGGGGGAAAGAGAAAGCGCGACTGGGGGTGAAGAGAGAGAGCGAATGGCGGGGAAGAGAGAGAGCGACTGGGGGGAAGAGAGAGAGCGACCGGGGGGGAAAGAGAGAGAGCGACTAGGGGGGATGAGAGACAGCGACTGGGGGGGAACTGAGAGAGCGACGGGGGGGAAGAGTGCGAGTGACTGGGGGGGAAGAGAGTGAGCGACTGGGGGGGAAGAGAGAGAGCGACTCGGAGGAAGAGAGAGAGCGACTGGGGGGAAGAGAGAGCGACTGGGGGGAAGAGAGAGAGCGACTGGGGGGAAGAGAGAGAGCGACTGGGGGGAAAGAGAGTGACGGGTGGAAGAGAGAGCGCGACTGGGGGAAGAGGGAGAGCGACTGGGGGGAAGAGAGAGAGCGACTGGGGGAAGAGGGAGAGCGACTGGGGGGAAGAGAGAGAGCGACTGGGGGGAAGAGAGAGAGCGACTGGGGGGAAAGAGAGTGACTGGGGGGAAGAGAGAGCGCGACTGGGGGGGAAGAGAGAGAGTGACTGGGGGTAGAGAGAGAGCGGCTGGGGGGAAAGAGAGAGAGCGACTGGGGGGAAGAGAGAGAGCGAATGGGGGGAAGAGCGGGAGCGACTGGGGGGGAAGAGAGAGACCGACTGGGGGGAATGAGAGAGAGCGACTGGGGGGAAGAGAGAGAGCGACTGGGGGGAAGAGAGAGAGCGACTAGGGGGAAGGGAGAGAGCGACTGGGGGGGAAGAGCGAGAGCGACGGGGGGAAGTGTGCGAGCGAATAGGGGGGTAGAGAGTAAGCTACTGGGGGCAAGAGAGAGAGTGACTGGGGAGAAGAGTGAGAGCGACTGGGGGAAGAGAGCGAGCGACTGGGGGGGAAGAGAGAGAGCGACGGGGGGGAAGAGAGAGAGCGACTGGGGGAAGAGAGAGAGCGACTGGGGTGAAGAGAGAGGGCGACTGATGGGAAGAGAGAGAGCGACTGGGGGGAAAGAGAGTGATTGGGGTGAAGAGAGAGAGCGACTGGTGGGAAGAAATAGAGCTACTGGGGGGAAGAGAGAGCGACTGGGGGGGAAGAGAGAGAGCGACTGGGGGTAGAGAGAGAGCGACTGGGGGGAAAGAGAGAGAGCGACTGGGGGGGAAGAGAGAGAGCGAATTGGGGGGGAAGAGAGGGAGCGACTGGGGGGAAGAGAGAGAACGACTGGGGGGAAGAGAGAGAGCGACTGGGGGGAAGAGAGAGAGCGACTGGGGGTAAGAGACAGAGCGACTGTGGGGAAGAGAGAGAGTGACTGGGGGGAAGAGAGAGAGCGACTGGTGGGGAAGAGAGAGAGCGACTGGGGGGAAAGAGAGAGAGCGTCTGGGGGGAAGAGAGAGAGACTGGGGGGAAGAGACAGAGCCACTGGGGGGGGAACAGCGAGAGAGAGCGACGTTGGAAAAGAGTGAGAGCGACTGGGGGGGGAAGAGTGAAAGCGACTGGGAGGGAAGAGAGAGAGCGACTGGGGTGGAAGAGAAAGAGCAACTGGGGGGGAAGAGAGAGAGCGACTGGGGTGGAAGAGGGAGAGCGACTGGGGGGAAGAGAGACAGTGACTGGGGGGAAGAGACAGAGCGATTAAGTGGGAAGAGAGAGAGCGAGTGGGGGGGAAGAGTGAGAGCGACTGGGGGGGAAGAGAGAGAGCGACTGGGGCGGCAAGAGAGAGGGCGACTGGGGGAAGAGAGAGATAGAGCGACTGGGGGGAAGAGAGAGAGTGACTGGGAGGCAGAGAGAGAGCCACCGGGGGGAAGAGAGAGAGCGACTGGTGGAAGAGTTAGCGCGACAGAGCGGAAGAGAGAGAGCGACTGGGGGGGAAGAGAGAGAGCGACTGGGGGGTGTGGGGAGTGGGGGATGGGGGGTGGGAAGGGGGGTGAAACGGGGGAAGGGGGTTGGGACGGGGGTGGGTGATGTGGGGGGAATGGGGGGAAGGGGTTTTGGAGGGGGAGGGGGTGGGGGTTGTGCGGGGAAGGGGATGTGGGGCGAAGTGGTTGGGGGGTGTGGAGGGGTGGTGGGGGGGAAGTGTGTGTAGGGGGGTGGGTGGGAAGGGGGTGTGGGTGGAAGGGGGGAAGGTGGTAGGAGGGGGTGGGGGGGGTGGGGTTGAAGGGGGGTGGTGAGGGGGGTAAGGGGATGTGGGGTGGAGGGGGGAAGGGGGTGGGAGGGAGGTGGGGGGAAGGGGGAGAAGGGGCTGTGGGTGTGAGAGAGGGGTGGTGGTGTGGGGGGGGAAGTGGTGTGGGGGGGAGGTTGGTGGGGTGTGGAGGAGGGGTGGGGGGAAGGGGGTGTGGGGTGGGTGGGAGTTGGGGGGGAGGGAGTTGGAGGTTGGAAAGGGAGGGGGGAGATAAACTTAACGTACAGGAAACTTTGTGCTATCCGGCACCCACGGGACCGAGCTGCTGCCTTGCCTCAAAACTGCCATACTCTCCAGAGTTAATGGGCCAGAAATCCGTGACCAAATGCGTGAGTACGGTCTGGGTGCTCACGCATCTGGCCGTTGGAAATGCCGGCGTTCAGCATGCACAGCGCATGCGGGGAACGCCGGCATTTCCAGTCCTCAGAACGAAGGGGTTCATAGGCACAGCGCGTGCGACTGCACAGGCAGTGCTAGCGCAGTGAACTTTGTCGATTTCATTCATGGATTCAGTGAGGGTAAGTCCTTACAAGTTACACTTGATAAAAGCATGTGTAAAGTTGTACCAAGGCTGCGGAGGAAGATATATTTTATCGTGGAGCTTCTGAAAGGCAATATTTTTGTTTGGGAAAGGGAGGGAAGTTATTTGAAGAAATTTTAAGTAAGTTTTAAAGTTTAAATTTTTTTTTTAAACGGGTTTTCAGAACGGTAGTTCGAAGGAGCAATTGTGGCTGTCTGAATTGAATGTGAAAATGAGTGTTCTAAAATGAGTCATGTAACATTTGCAGCAATTTTAAGAAAGAAACTTTTCATCAGCAACAAGTAATTATGTATGTATGTCCGCATATATTCCTTTATGTATATGTATATATGTTTTATATTCCTTTACTTATGTGTATGAATGTATGTTTTTAATTATGATTTTTCAATAAGTTACTTTCTCTGAAAGTCATAATTAAATAATACATTCATACACATAAGTAAAGGAAGATATACATAACACGCAAAGGAATATATACAGACATACATACTTTCAGAAGCTCCACGATAAGAAATATCTTCCTCCGCAGCCTCTGGAGAAACTGTACCCATGCTTTTTTCATGTGTAAGTTGTAAGGACTTGACCTCACTGAAAGCATGAATGAAAGCGGTGAATTTTACTGCGCACGCGTTCTGCCTCTGAACCCCTTCGTTCAGAGGACAGGAAATGCCGGTTTTCCCCGCATGCGCTGTGCATGCTGAAAACTGGCATTTCCTCCGGCCAGACGCGTAAGTACCCCGACCGTACTCGCGCATTTGGAAGGGAATTACTGGGCCAACATTTTACATGTCAATAAAAAGAAAAATTTAACAATTGCACGATTTGCCCCCTCGCATCTGCGACTGAGGGTCCAAGGAGGTGCATTGCGCAAGAGGTCATCGTCGTACGTATCCTCACACTGTTCCCTTTTGGGAACATTATGAAGTGGTGGAAGGATTTATGGCCGTGATTAACGCTCATTCCGTGACCGTAACCATCTTTGAACCAGCCATTAGGGTGGTTAGTCCTATGGCATGAGGGTTTTACGGGCTCCCACAACCCATCTGAGGGGGGGCACCCACACCCACGGACACAAGTATCCCGCTGGATGTCCACCCAGAATTTATAGTTGGAGCTCCAACTCCACTTGCCGGGACTGTCTGGAGTGGGGTTCGAAACCCTACTCCTTCTGGCCCAGCGGTGGGGATGCTCACTGCTACGCAAAAGGCTCACTCCGCACAAAAGGTTACACCCATACGTTTCCTGCGCCTTTTCCCTCCCCGTGACTGGAGCCCTATGCTGCCACTTGAAAGAGCAAGCTACCATCTGCCCTTTTTGCGGCGCCTTTGACTTCTCATTACCAATGATGAGCAGGCGCTGCGCCTCCTCCTCCTTGAGGAGATTGCTGAGGTCATCATCAGTTCAATTGTGAGTTCTTTTAATGCTGTGAATTGTGCTCATTCCAGCCATTTCACGTTATTAGTCGGATTGGGCCTTTGGCATAGCGGTAGGATCCCCACCGCTGGCCTTAGATCAGGATAGGGTTTCAAACCCCGCTCCAGACAGTCCCGGCAAGTGGAGTCGGAGCTCTGGCTCTAAATTCTGGGTTGACATCCAGTGGGCTATTTGCGTCCGTGGGTGTGGATGGCCCCCCCTCCTTGTATAGCTTGTGGGAGCCGGTAAAACCCTCCCGCCATAGGATTAACTGCCCTAATGGCTGGTTCAAAGATGGTTACGGTCACAGAATGAGCATTAATCATGACCATAAATCCTTACACCACTTCATACAGTTCCCCAAAGGGAACAGTGTGAAGACACGTATGACGACAACATTGCTAAATAAATAAATGGAATTAAAAAAATTCTTTTAGGTCTTTAAATTGCTTTAATTCTGTTTAAAACTACTTCAGATTCTTCAAAATAATTTAAACGTTTTTAAAAGTTTATAAAAGTAACCAAAAGCTTCAAAAAACTTCCAAAAACCTATTTAAACTGCTGCTTTGCATGTAAAAATGCTTAGCAGCTTCGCAGAAACATTGGGGGCGTGTCCTGTTAAACTGAGACCGCAAGGGGCGTGTCTCAGTTGCACAGCGCGCTACAGGCTTCGCGCTGGCTGCACTCCTGGGCGGCGTGACATCAGATGCTGCCTGGGAGTCAACATTTTAAAGCAGCAATTCCAGGCGTCCCTGAAGCTCAACGGCCGGCGCGTCGGGTAAGTGCAGATCGGGGGCTTACACGCGCGGCAAGTCCCCGACTGGAATTTCTGGGCCAATGTTGAGAGATATGGAGATTCTTATCTCCGTATTTGTCAACAGACACTGTTGCTTAGCAACTGCTTGTAAAAACTCAGGTGTGGCCTACAAGCTCTGTAGCTAAAGCTGTTGCTATAGCTACAGACCTTGCAGAGCTTGACTGTTCAAACAAAGCAAAAGAAACAAAAACAAAGAATAAAACCCGGCTGCTGATTTTTGCCGGTGGCTCCAGATTGCAGGATAGCTCACCTCCGGATAGCACAAAGTTTCCTGCAGTTATTAAACATTTTTGGTAAATCTTTCTATAACATACACTTTACAACCTCACCAATCTTTTTATTAAAAAAGGGGTCCTCACCACTCAGTGTGTTGTGTCACAAACAATGGAAAGATTAGGCCCCGCCCACAATGTTGATTGTCTGCCTCGGTCACCAGGACCTGTACTAAGATGGCCGTGCATGCACTATGTTACACACTGAATCAAAATGGCGTCGCACTGAAACATTTCGCCCTCCTTGACAAAGATGGCTGCCGTTAACCTGGAGCTGTCAGCAGAAGAAATTTCCTCAGCTGCAAACACAGGCTCTTCAGATTATTATTCGGGGCTTGTGACCTACCCAAGTTGCTTATGAAGCTTTCCCACCTACTGACCCCGGAATGGAGCAGAGGCAGCACACCCTCTCCCCTCTGCCACTGTTTGTCTCTGTCTAGGCCAGGAGCCTGGGTCTAGAGTTGCACTGCTGGGAGTTGGAGAAGCCTAGGCCCCGAGCCTGGATAAACGGTGCAAGGTAGCAGAATTATAGAGGTTAGAGAAAAGATTTACAAATTAATTTACTTTTTTCAAAAACAATTTGTGTTTTAAAAGCAACTTTGTTTTGCTGGAAATGTAGATTTGAAAAGAAACATGCTAAAAGCGGGAAAAATAAATGAAAAGTTTGGAATCAAGATGGCGGCGACTCACCTCGGTTCAGAAAAATAAGGCACGCCCACACACGCACCGATTGGTCGACCGTCAGGTCACCGAAGCGTAGGATTGGTCAATCGTCCCATCACTCGAGTGTAGGAGGGCACACCTGCACAGGCCAGGAACCCAGCATGCGATTGGTCGACCTCGACGTCACTCTATTGCTAATGAGCGGATAATGAGATGCTAATGAGCGGAATTTTGAAAGTTTTTTGTATACCGCGGGCGCAATTTTTGTCCGGCCGAAACGTAAATACGCTTACGACCGTTTTGGATTCGTAAGCTTTCTTTTGATGCAACGCACGTGTAGATATGCTCTATAACTTTAGAGTGCATAGCCGGATAGACACACACCGAAGGACAAGCAAACAGACAGACAGACAGATGAATCCTTTTATTTATATATATAGACTAGCTGGAGTGCCCGGCGGTGCCGAGGCTTTTTCGAGGGCATGTTGTTGTTGGAAGAGAGAGTGCGACTGGGTGGGAAGAGAGAGAACGACTGGGGGGGAAGAGAGGGAGTGACTGAGGGGGAAGAGAGAGAGCGACTGGGGAGGAAGAGAGAGAGCGACTGTGGGGGAAGAGAGAGAGCGACTGGGGAGAAGAGAGAGAGCGACTGGGGGAAGGGGGGGGAAGGAGGAGGCGGGGGAGGAAAGGAGGGGGGAGGAAAGGGGGAGGGGGAAGAAGGGGGAGGGGGAAGGAAGGGGGAGGGGGGAGGTAGGGGTGGGGGGAATAAGGGGGAGGGGGGAGAAAGGGGAGAGGGGGAAGAAGGGGGAGGGGGGAAGAAGGGGGAGGGGAAGGGGAAGAAGGGGGAGGTGAGAAGGGGAGGGGGAAGGAGGAAGAAAGGGGAGGGGGAAGCAGAAGAAGCGGGAGGGGGAAGGGGGAAGAAGGGGGAGGGTTGAAGGGGGAAGAAGGGGGAGGGGGAAGGGGGAAGGGGGAAGAAGGGGAAGGGGTAAGAAGAGGGCGGGTGGATGGGGGAGTGGGAGGGGGAGGGGGGAGGAGTAGGGCGGGAAGGGGGAAGGGGAAGGGGAGGGGGAGTGGCAGAAGAAGGGTGGGGAAGGGGGAAGAAGGGGAAGGGGAAGGGGGAAGAAGGGGAAGGGGGAATGGGGAAGAAGGGGGAGGGGGAAGAAGGGGACGGGGGAAGAAGGGGGAGGGGCTGGAAGGGGGAGTGGTGTAGAAGGGGGAGGCAGGAGGGGGTAGAAGGGGGAGAGGGGTTGAAGGGGGAGGGGGGTAGAAGGGGGGACGGGGATGAGGGGGGAGGGGGGGAGGGGGGAGAAGTGGGAGGGGGGAGGGGGGAAGACGGGGAGGGGGAAGAAGGAGGAGGGGGGAGGGGGGAGAAGTGGGGAGGGGAGCGCTCCATCATCCGGAGCCCCGCCTCCCGATCACCCGAGCCCCCCCAAGGCCCGCCCCCCCGATCTCCCGAGGACCCCCCCCCGATCTCCCGAGGCCCGCCCTCCCACGATCTCCTGAGGGCCGCACCCCCCGATCTCCCGATGCCCGCCACCCACCCAATCTCCCGAGGCCCGCCCCCACGATCTCCCGAGGCCCGCCTCCAATCTCCGGAGACCCACCCCCCTGATCACCCGAGGCCAGCCCCCCCCGATCTCCCGAGGCCCGCCCACCCAGCCGGTCACCCGAGCGCCCCCCCGTTCTCCCGAGCCCCACCTGAGCCTGCTTCAAGAGCAGAGAGAGAGATGCCGCCGCACAACCTACCACGTGCGACCGGGCCGGACTCAAGTCGCGCGCGCTGACTCAAGCCCCACCCACCTTTACTAAGTTGGCAGAGGTAGCAACGCTCGGCTGAGGCCCGCCCCTCCAGCCTTCACAAAGATGGCGGTGATCGGGGGCCGCTTGTTGACTGTGGCCGGGAGGTGCCTAGGTCGGGCATGGGTGCGGAGGAAAGGCTGAGGCTTTGAAGCCTACAAAAACGGTGAAATGTAGGAAAATTATAGAGGTTAGAGAAAAGATGTATAAATTAATTAACTTTTTTAAAAATCAATTTGTGTTTTAAAAGCAACTTTTTTTTTTGCTGGAAATGTATATTTGAAAAGAAAGATGCAGAAAGCGGGAAAAAGACTTGAAGAAAGATGGCGGCTACTCACCTTGGTTCAGAACGATAAGGCCCGCACACACACGCACCGATTGGTCGACCATCAGCTCACCAAAGCGTAGGTTTGGTCAATCGTCTCGTCACTGTACTGTAGGAGGGCCCGCCCGCACGCACCAGGAAACCGGCGTACGATTGGTCGACTTCGACCTCACTCTATTGCTAATGAGCAGATAATGAGATTCTAATGAGCGGAATTTTGAAAGTTTTTTGGATACCGCGGGCGCAATTTTTGTTCGGCCGGAACGTAAATACGCTTACGACCGTTTTGGAATAGTAAGCTTTCTTTTGCTGTAACGCACGCTTAGGTACGCTCTATAACTTTCGAGTGTATAGCTGGACAGACGCACGCTGAAGGACAGAGAGACAGACAGACAGACAGACAGACAGACAGATGTATCCGTTTTTATATATAGATAATATCTCCACACTCTATCTCCATCTATCTATCTATCACCCGCTCTCTCCCAGACTACATCTAATAATCTCTCCTCTCTCTGTCTCCAACTATCTGTCATCCATCTCTGTAACCCTCTCTCTCGCTCTATCAATATCTAATAATCGCCCCACTCTCTGTCTCCATCTATCACTCCTCTATCTGTGTCTCTTTCTCTCTCTCTCCCTATCTATATCTAATTTTTCTCCTCTCTCTTTCTCCATCTAACTCTCCTCTATCTCTGTCGCCATCTCTCCCTAACAATCTTTATCTAATAATCTTACGTTGCTCTACCTCAATCCATCTCTCCAATATCTCTGTCACACTCTCTCTTTCGATCTATAACTAATAATTTCTCCTCCCTCCATTTCCATCTCTCTCGACTCATTCTCTGTCACCCACTCTCTCTCCCTATCAATATCTAATAACCTATCCTCTTCCTATCTCCATCTATTTCTCCTCTATCTCTGTCACCCTCTCTCTCTCCCTCTCTACATGTAAATCTCTCTTCTCCCTTTACCATCTATCTCTAATCTATCTCTGACACCAGCTCATTCCCTTAACTATATTTCATAATCGCTTCTCTCTCTACCACCAACTATATCACCTCTATCACTGTCATCCTCTCTCTCAACCTATCTACATCTAATAATCTTAGTTCTCCTTATCTCCATTCCATCTCTCCTCCATCTCTGTCTCCTTCACTCCACATCTATAATTAATAATTTCTCCTCCGTCTATCTCCATGTAACTCTCCTCAAACTCTGTCACACTCTCTGCCTTTCAATATCTTATAAACTCTCCTCATTCTATCTCCATCTCTCTCTCCTCTCTCTCTGTCACCCTACTCACCCTATCTATATAGAGAAGTCCACTGTAATTCACACACCATCCTGACTTAGAAGTATATCGCCGATACTTAAATGCTGTTGAGTCTAAATCCTTGAACTCTGCCCCTATCCGCACTGTGGGAGTACCTTCACCACACAGATCGCAGCAGTTCAAGAAGGCAGCTCAGCACCACCTTCTCAAGGGATATTAGGGACTGGCAATATATGCCGGCCTTGCCAGTGGAGCCCACATCCCATAAACGAATAAATAACACCTCTCCTCTCTGTGTCTCTCTCTATCTCTCCTCTATCTCTGTCACCATCTCTCTCCACCTATCTATATGAAATAAACTCTCCTGTCTCTATCTCAATCTAACTCCCCTCTCTCTCTGTCACCGACTCCCTCTCCCTTTCCAGTAATCCCTCCTCTCTCTATCTCCATTTATCTCTCCTCCATTTCTGTCAACTTCTCTCATTCCCTATCTATGTCTAAAAATCTCTTCTCTCCCTATTGTAGAAAGGGGAGGCGAGGGGGGCTTTTGTCCCTGGGGTTTATTTCTGGCCAGTCAGGCGTATCTGAGCTGCTTCAGGCCCCGTGCAGTTTCGAATCGCTTCCCTTTCTGGTTCTGACTGCCGGAATTATTCAGTAGTGATATAGTTAAAACGAGACACGTGGTTGGGTGCAAAGAAGACCAAAGTTTATTGAACATGAAAAATAAATTGCTATACAGTGAAAATGATTATGAATACAGCACACTTGCACACTTTTACTTAAAGGGGAGGAGAGAAAAAGGACACATCGAGAGAAAATTGACTAAAATGACAAGTTAACAAAATTCCCCTTAACTCCCACACTTTGTACCTATCTAGTTTGCCTTGTAATGGGCCAGAAAGTTTTATGCTCACCAGTAAACGCCTGCTCCGTGCCCTAGCGGTCTGCCTTGGATTCTTCACTGCCTGAAGTAGATACCCCAGTAATTCAAAAGTATCTGCTGCTAATCCACTTCTTTGGGCGGGCTATGACAGTCCTCCTGAATGCAGGGCACCAGAGGCGAGGTGGTAGATAGAGAGAATGGCTTCCTGAGGGTCTATTATTATACCCCATTGGAAGCCCTTATCTTCGCGCCCAAATCTGGATGCATCGGGGCTGCACAAAAGGGACCAATCTGTCCCCATTGAGTGGAATGGGTTTGAATGCGTTTCCCATTCGTTTAACAGGTTTGAATGGAGCTGACCAGTTTTAAAATGTCACGTTGATTTCTCGAGTGCTGGACAAACAAATCCTTAATTGTACAGTCAACAGTGCTTGAGATCAAGTGTAAACAATCCATTGTCCTGTGGTTGCAGTCCAACCGCAATTGACTGACAGCTTTAAGTACTTGTAGGGAGCTCAACACTGTAGTGAGCTCGTGTAAACAAAGTCCTTTGTTTCATATTGAAAACTTTCTAAAACGCAGTTGATTGACAGTTTCAAGTACTTCAACATATTCACAGAGGCTGTTATTATTTTCAATCCTCTTGTCAGACAGTAATGGCAGGCTTTCTCCTTTGCCACGAGGCCTGACAGCCATCTTGGATGCCCTGGATTTTTAAGGTACATTCCAACCAGATTTTCTTCAAACAAATAATCTTCGGGGGCTGCCAAAATATTGCGAAGCTTACCGATCCCCCTTGGATACAAAAACTTCCTTGCAGCATCCTGTTTAAACGTGAGCAAGAATTTCTGACCACCACAAACAACCTTCCTATACTTATCTATATCTATCTCTGATCACCCCGACACCTCCATCCCCCTTACCCAGAGAGAATCGCAGTAAACGGTAGGCATCTATCGATAGAAAAACATGATTAGTTACAATAATTCAAGCATGGAGGAGGTCCAATGCCCCTGCATCACTGATTACTTACAATAATTCAAGCATGGAGGGTGTTCAATGCCCCTTCACCACTTGTGACATAGATTTAACATGATACAGCATCTTTAATGAGATTAACACCAAGCCAAAACATATCTGCTAAAAATTCAAACGAATCTGCTATTACTCATGATTCGGTACAAATTGGTCTTATTGACTTCCGAAAAGCGAAATTTACAGAGTTTCTGAAACATCTTTTCTTGACGTGCCGATTCGTATCCTCGGGCACTGGAGGGAGGCCTCCCCATACGTGAAGCCGGTCTCACTAGAATACTGGATTGACTTGGATGCCAGAGATCGTGGCCAGCTCCCCTCGTGGGCATCTGCCTCCTGCAGACCCCACGCTTCGTGGGCTAGTAGTGCTCCCTTCCCCGAGCATCCAAAGAGCCGATGGTCCTCCGCACCTTTCGAAACTCTGAAAAAGACAAAACAATAGCATCTAGCCAGGTCCCCTGGCTCGGGGAATGTGATCAGGTCCCGCGAGATCGGCTCACATAGACAACACTCTGGAACGGTTCCATACTTAAAACTTATACTTTAATACTTAAACTACCGGATTGCAAAATGAAATCAAAATTAACACACTCTAACTTAATCCTCTATACACATTGCTTGAACAAAGCTATATATAAGCACCGCCCGTCTCCAGGCGGCCAGCCTAATCCCTGTTAGGACTGTTGCAGGCTGCTCCTTGCGGCATGGCTGCACTGATCTCAACTTTAGGACCTTCGCAGCTTATGGCTGCTGGTTGGGGACCTCTGTCTATTGGCCTCTCCCTGAATCGGGAGGCTGCCCTTTTAAACTGGAAAGCTGGTGACCATATTTTCCTGGGCTGGGGTACCCGAAGAGACCTCCTAGGGAGTGTCGCTGGTGGGGCTACCCTGGCGACCAGACGCTTAGCTCGGGTCACTGTCCTTGCTGGCTGGGGACCTTCTCCCTCAGGTCACTCCCTTCGCAAACCTGGGTTGGGGATGTGCAATCCCTCGCCACTGGCTGCCGGTGGCTGAGAGTCTTCCCCTTCAGTTTAAAACCTGGTTCAGGCTCCTCCCCGGAGTCCCATAAGAGAGGGGGTGTGTCCGGAACAGTGGGTGGAATGGCTCCTCCCCTAACTCAAGCCACAGCACCTGCCTGTGCAGCCTGTGAGCGTGTACTCGCTGCAGGCTGCGGGTTTCTAATCTCAGGTCCAATCCCAGCTGCCTGTTTCCCTTAAACAATTTGCACTGTTCAATATAACTAACAGCCTTTCAGTAACCCTGTTCTGAATTCTTTCTCCTTACGAGGGCAGCCTTAAAGGCAGAATCTTGGGCATGGACAAGCTTTTGGTCCGGGGCCAAAGCTATCCCCTGTGTGCCTCCCTTGTCCCGGATTGCTGCTACCGGGCCTGCTCTACAGGGGTCCCAGAACTCTCCTTCCATGTCCCCCTGCTTGGCCACCTCGTCAATATGTTGGTTACCCTCCCATGTGGTGTGGAGGGATCCTAAACTATGACGAAAGGTTTTGACCTTTCCCCAGACTGCTTGTGCCCTGTGGGTCCCATTAAGCTAAATGGGACCTTGCTAGACCGGGGTGAATTGGTCAGTTCTTCCGAATGGACCACCGTGCTGGAAGCTCCAGTTTCACCGAATATCTCCCCTGCACCGTCTTCACCCCCAGGTTAACATAGTGCCTGCTGCCCTCAGCATTTTCGCAGGGACACAGGTCGACAGGCTGCTCTGGCTCTAGTCATTGCTGGGAGTTGGATGGGGCAGACGGGGACAAAGCATCGGTGCTGGCTGCTACTCTCCCCTGGCCAGTCAGAAGAAACCGCATTGCCTCCAATAGTGACTCGACCGAGGAGGGGGGAATTCCTGTCTCTTCCTTTTGGACTGGGTCTGTGGGATTCTTTCCCTTGTTTTCCTTCCAAGGATTTCTACAATCCTTGCGCCAGTGGTCCTCCTTCCCGCGCACATAATAATTTAACTTAGCCTGGGAGGGACGGTTCCCCTCCTGGTGCCTTTCGTTCCTACTCTGGCCTCCAGGTTTAACCTCATGGTCTTTTCCCTTGGGTTGGGGCGTCTCGAGACACCTCATTTTTCTAAAAGCTAATGTGAGCCTGCGGTCACCCCTTCTTCAGTGATCTGGGCGTTTCGGGGGTCAAACCATGCTGCGAGCTGGGCTTGGATCTGGGATAGGCTGTTTGTCATAAGACAATGGATCCAGTGAGTCAATTGGAATGGTTTCAGTGATGCCCGCCCTGGAATTCCCGGGCATGCACTCCAGTAGGCTGGCCGCAGCCTGTCTGAGAACGCCTACGGGGACTCCCCTGGGAGCTGCACCGCTCTTTCTACCTGGGCAAACGGACTACCATCGTTGAGTCCCATGGCCTCCAGTATCTCATTCCTCAGATCCTCATAATCCTTCTGCCCACTTTAGCACTCGCCAGATAGGGCCTGGAGGAGACCACCTCCCAGGGAAAACAGCAGCATTTTAGCTTGCTCTGCATCATCACAGTCACTGCAAAAGCTGCTTGTTCTATCTCCCTGAAATGCAGAGAGGGGTCTCCATTTTACTGAGCGTGGGGATGTGGCTAACCATGGCCCTGAGCTGTTGAGTGCCATACGGCACCACAAACTGATTCTGGATGGCCCCTGGATCTTTGCCATCAATGGGCGGACCGTACCTCCGTTGGCAGAGGCGTTACACTGGTCCTGGTCCCGGCCTACCTAGCGGGGCCTGCTGTGCTTCGTCTACCACCTCATCCTCCACCCCGCTCGGTGCCAGAGCTCCTGAAAGCTCAGAGCTATGGGTGGTGGTCGTGGGACCTCTGATTCCCTAACCAACTTTGTTCTGGGTGTTGCCTGTGGCCAGTTCTATTTGGGTTGCCGGATAAGTCCAACTGGTCTATCTTCGGGCTGATATGACATATCATCCCCTTTGCCCTCTTTAAAGCCATATTCAAGCTTTCTATCTCTTCCCTACAGGGGCCATGATCTGCTTCCTCAAACCCTTGGCCGCAGGCCAGCTTATACGCTGCCTTTACATCCCTAACCTTTTCCTCCTGCTCTCTTACTTCTTGTATGAGGCGGGCTTTATCCTCCCCCACCCTCATCTCATTAGTCTTGGCCTCTGTAACGAGGCACTTCAGGTACTCTAACTCGTGCCTCATTTGGCTTTTGTCCTCACTAAACTGGACGACCAGGCTTTCTATTTGGCCTGGTATTCATCAATCTCCATTCCCTTTTCCCAACTGTCTGCTTTAACTTCCCTAAGCTTGCGGGTACCTAACCACAAAACCAAAGTTGTGATAAAATGCAAACCAATAACTGTTGCTCTCTCCAGACCCAGAACACCGTCTGCTATATTGCACACTGTCGCAGACGGTCGTGCCGCAGTTGCCAATTTGTAGGGGTTGGTTTTGGTGTTTGTGTCTGGCCAGTCAGGCATATGTCTGAGCTGTTCCAGCACCATGCGGTTTCGAATCGCTTCCTCTTTATTTCCGACCGCCGGACTTATTTCAGTAGTGATATAGACAAAACGAGACCAGTGGATGGGTGCAAAGAAAACCAATGTTTTATTGAAAAAAAGAATACATTGCAATAGAGTGAAAATAATTATGAATTACAGCACACTTTTACTTTAACGGGGAGGAGAAAAGAAGATGGACACATCGAGGGAAAATTGACTAAAAATGACCATTTAACAAAATTTCCCTTAAGTTCCCACCCTTTATACTATTCTAGGTTGCCTTATAATGGGCCAGAAAGTTTATGCTTACCAGTAAACGCCTGCTCCGTGCCCCTGCGGTCTGCCTTGGATTTTTCACCACCCAAAGTAGAGATACCCCAGTAATTCAAAATTAACTCCTGGTATTCCACTTCTTTGGGCGGGCTGTAACGGTCCTCTTGAAGACAGGGCTCCAGATGCGAGGCGGTAGAGAGAGAGAGATTGGCTTCCTGAGGGGCTATCTGTATACCCCATTTGGGAGCCCTTATCTTCGTGCCCAAATCTGAATGTATTTGGGTTACAAAAGGGATCAATCTGTCCCCATTGACTGTAATGACTTTGAAT
This sequence comes from Somniosus microcephalus, assembly GCF_052327205.1. Lineage (NCBI taxonomy): Eukaryota > Metazoa > Chordata > Chondrichthyes > Squaliformes > Somniosidae > Somniosus > Somniosus microcephalus. The sequence goes on from NW_028225184.1 coordinate 32,978,441, forward strand.
ACGTTTCCTATTCATTTGACTGGTCTGTGAATGGAGCTGACCAGTTTGAAATGTCCCACTGATTACTCAAGTGCTGGGCAAACAAACCTTAAGTGTTCGGTAAACAGTGCTCAAGTGATCGTGTAAACAATCATTTTTCCTGTGGTCACCGCCCAACTGCAATTGATTGACAGCTTCAAGTGGTTAAGACCTTGAGTCAACACTGTTGAGGGCTTGTAAACAAAGTCCTTTGTTCCGTATTGAAAACTTCCTAAACCGCAGCTGATTGACAGTTTCAAGTACTCAGAGGCTGGTATTTTTTTCAATCCTTTGTCAGCCAGTGATGGGAGATAATCAGACAGGCTGTCTTTCTCTTTTGCCACGAGGCTGGTGCAGCCAACTTTGATGTCCTGGGTTTTTTAAGTACATTCCAACCATTTTCTTTAAACAAATTATCCTCGTGGACTGCCGAAATTTGCGAACATTAGACGATGTGACGGGTTCCCAGGGGAGATGCCTGTCCTGCACATTAAAAATTTTAGTGAGCGGGTGGCCAATCTCTGTAAGGGGTTCCCCAGGGAGGTGCCCGACCTGCACATTAGAAATTTCAGTGAACGGGGACCAATCTATGCAAAGGCTTCCCCTCGGTGGTCGCTGCCCAGCACCTTACAAATTTCAGTGAGCGGGTGGCCAATCTGTGAAAGCAGTCCCCAGGGAGATGCCTGCCCTGACGTTAGAAATTACAGAGAGTGGGAGAACCATCTATATAACGGGTTCACCAGGGAGATGCATGCCCTGCACATTAAAAATTTCAGTGCGCGGGAGGCCAATCTATGTAACGGATTGACCAGGGAGATGCCTGCCCTGCACATTAGAAATATCAGTGACCGGGAGGCCATTCTGTGTAACGGGTTCCCCATGGAGATTCCAGCCACGCACAGTAGAAATTTCAGTGTGCGGGAGGCCAATCTATGTAAGGGGTTGCCCAGGGAGATGCCTCTCATGCACATTGGAACTTTCAGTGCGCGGTTGGCCAATCTATGTAACAGGATCCCCAGGGAGATGCCTGTCCTTCACAGTAGATATTTCAGTGAGCGGGCGTCCAAACTATGTTACGTGTTCTCCATGGAAATGCCTTCCCTGTACATGAGAATTTTCAGTGAGCGGGAGGCCATTCTAGGTAGCGGTTACCCAGGGTGATGCCTGTTCTGCACATTAGAAAATTCAGAGAGCGGGAGGCCAATCTGTATAACGGGTTCCCCAGGGAGATGCCTGTCCTCTGCATTAGGAATTTCAGTGAGCGGGAGGCCAATCTGTGTTACGTGTTCCCAGCGAGATGTCTGCCATGTACATTAGAAATTTCAGTGAGATGGAGGCCAATTTAAGTAACAGGTTGCCCAGGGAAATGCCTGTCCTGCACATTAGAAATTCAGAGAGGGGGAGGCAAATCATTGTAACGTGTTCCCCAGGGAGATGCCTGCCCTGCGCATGAGAAATTTCAGTGAGCGGGAGGCCAAATTGTGCAACGTGTTCACAGGGTTGTGCCTGCTCTGTACATTAATAATTTCAAAGAGCGGGAGGACAATCAATGTAAGGGGTTCCCCAGGGTGATGCCTGTCCTTCACAATAGAAATCTCTGTGAGCGGGTGGCCAATCTGTGCAACCTGTTCCCAGAGAGGTGCCTGCTCTGCACATTAGACATTTCAATGAGTGGGAGGCCAATCTTTGTATCGGGTTCCCCAAGGTGATGCCTGCCCTTCACATTAGAAATTTCAGTGAGCGGGAGAACAATCTATGTAACGGTTTCCCCCGGAGAAGCCTGCCCTGCACATTAGAAAGAATAGTGAGCGGGAGGTCAATCTATATAACGGGTTCCCCAGTTTAATGCCTGTCCTGCACATTATAAATTACAGAGATCGGGAGGCCAATCTACGTAACGGGTTCCCTAGGGAGGCCAATCTATGTAGTGCAGTCCCCAGGGAGATGCCCGTCCTGCACATTATAAATTTCAGTGAGCGGGAGACCAATCTATGTAACGGGTTCCCCTGGGAGATGCTTGCCCTGCACATTAGAAATATCAGTGAGTGGGAGGACAGTCTATATAAGGGGATCCCGAGGGTGAAACCTGCCCTGCACATCTGAAATTTCAGTGAGTGGGAGGACAAACTATGTCAAGGGTTCCCCATGGAAATGCCTGTCCTGCTCATTAGAAATTTCAGTGAGTGGGAGGCGAACCTATGTAACGGGGGTTCCCCAGCGTGATGCCGGCCCTGCAAGTTAGAAATTTCTTTGACCGGGTGGCCAATCTATGTAACGGGTTCCCCAGTGAGATGCCTGTCCTGCACATTAGAAGTTACAGTGAATGGGAGGCCAATCTATGAAACGGGTTCCCCAGGGAGATGTCTGCACTGCACATTAGAAATGTCCGTGAGTGGGAGGCCAATGTATATAAGGGGTTCCCCAGGGTGATGCCTGCCCTGCATATTAAAAATTACAGTGAGCGGGAGGCCAATTTATGTAACCGGCTCCCAGGGAGATGCCTGTCCTGCACATTAGAAATTTGCGTGACAGGGAGGCCAATCTATGGAGTGGGGTCCCCAGGGAGATGTCTTCACTGAGCATTAGAATTTTCAGAGAGTGGGAGGCCAATCTATGTAAGGGGTTCCCCAGGGAGTTGCCGGTCATGCACATTAGATATTTCTGTGAGTGGGAGGCTAGTCTATGTAACGGGCTCCACAGGGAGATGCCTGAACAGCACATTAGAAATTTCAGTGAGCGGGAGGCCAATCTATGTAACGGATTCCCAGGGAGATGCTGTACTGCACATTAGGAATATCAGTGAGCATGAGGCCAATCTATGTAACGTATTCCCCAGGTAGATGCCTGTCCTGCACATTAGAAATTTCAGTGACAGGGAAGCCAATCTATGCAGCGGGTTCCCGTGGGAGATGCCTGCACTGTACATTAGAATTTTAAGAGAGCAGGAGGCCAAACTATGTAACGGGTTACCCAGGGAGATGCCTGTTGTGCATCATAGAAATTTCAGTAAGCGGGAGGCCAATCTATGTAACGGGTTCCCCAGGGAGATGCCTGCACTGCACATTAGAAAATTCAGTGAGCGGGAGGCCAATCTATGAAACAGATTCCCAGGGAGATGCCTGTCCTGCAAAATTGAAATTTCAGTGAGCTGGATGCCAATCTATGTAAAGGGTTCCCCAGGGAGATGCCTGCCCTGCACATTAGAAATTTCAGTGAGCGGTAGGCTAATCTTTGTAAGTGGTTACCCAGGGTGTTGCCTGTCCTGCACATTAGAAATTTCTGTGAGTGGGAGGCTAGTCTATGTAACGGGCTCCACAGGGAGATGCCTTTCCAGCACATTCGAAATGTCAGTGAGTGGGAGGCCAATATATGTAACGGGTTCCCCAGGGAGAAGCCTGCCCTGCACGTTAGAAATTTCAGTGAGCGGGAGGCCAATATATTTAAAGGGTTCCCCAGGGAGATGCATGCACTACACATTACAAAATTTCAGTGAGCGGTAGGCCAATCTGTGTAAGGGTTCCCAAGGGAGATGCCGGACCTGCACATTAGAAATTTCAGTAAGCGAAAGCCAATCTATGTGTCAGGTTCCCCAGGGAGTTGCCTGACCTGCACTTCAGAACTTCCAGGGAACGGGAGACCAATTTATGTAACGGGTTCGCCAGGCAGATGCCTGTACTGTACATCAGAAATTTCAGTGGGCGAGGGGCAATCTATTTAAGGGGTTCCCAAGTGCGATGCCTCTCCTGCACATTAGAAATTTCAGTGAGTGGGAGACCAATCTATGTAACGTGTTCCACTGGGAGAGCCCTGTCCTGCACATCTCAAATTTCAGTGAGTGGGAGGCCAATATATTTAAAGGGTTCTCCAGGGAGATGCCTGCACTACACATTACAAATTTCAGTGAGCGGGAGGCCAATCTATGTAAGGGTTTCCCCAGGGAAATGCTGTCCCTGCACAATAGAAATTTCAGGAAGCAGGAGGCCAATCTATGTATCGGGTTCCCCAGGGTGATGCCTGATCTGCACATTAGAACTTTCAGTGACCGGGAGTAAATTTATGTAACAGGTTCGCCAGGGAGATGCCTGTCCTTTACATCAGAAATTTCAGTGAGTGGGAGGCCAATCTATTTAAGGGATTCCCAGGGAGATGCTTGTCCTGCACATTAGAAATTTCAGTGTGTGGGAGACCAATCTATGTGACGGGTTCCCCAGAGCGAAGCCTGTCCTGCATATTCGAAACTTCAGTGAGCGGGAGGCCAATCTGCGTAAGGGGTTCTCCAGCGAGATGCCTGCCCTGAACATTAGAAATTTCAGTGAGCAGGAGTGCAATCTATGTAATGGGTTCCCCAGGGAGTTGCCTGTTCTGCACATTAGAAATTACAGTGAGCGGGAGGACAAACTATTCAACGGGTTCCCCAGGGAGATGTTTGAACTAAACATTCGAAATTTCCGTGAGCGGGAGTCCAACCAATGTAACGGATTCCCCAGGGAGATGCATCTCCTACACATTAGAAATTTAACTGAGCAGGAGCTTAAACTATGTGACGGGTGTCCCAGTTAGATGGCTCTCCTGCACGTTAAAAATATCACTGAGCTGGAGGCCTGTCTATGTAATGGCTTCCCCAGGGAAATGCCCGTCCTGCACATTATAATATCAGCGAGCGGGCTACCAATCAATTTAACGGGTTACACAGCGAGATGCCTTTCGTGCACATTTGGTAATTTCACTGAGCAGGAGGCCAATCTGCGTAATGGGTTCCTCAAGGAGATGCCTGCCCTGCACGTTAGAATTTTCAGTGAGCGGGAGGCCAACCTTTGTAAGGGGTTCCCCAGGGAGTTGCCTGCACTATACTTATGAAATTTCAGTGAGTGGGAGCCCAATCTAAGTAACTGGCTCCCCAGGGAGATGTCTCTCCTGCACATCAGAAATGTCACTGAGAGTGAGTCCAATCAGTGTAACGGGTTCCCCCGTGAAATGCTTGCACTGTACATTTTCAATTTCAGTGAGCGTGAGGCTAATCTGTGCAAGGGGTTCTGCAGGGAGATGCCGGCATGGTACATTGGAAATTGCAGTGAGCAGGAGGCCAATCAATGTAACGGGTTCCCTAGGGAGATGCCTGTCCTGCACATTAGAAATTTCAGTGAGAGGGACGCCAATTTATGTAACGGGTTCCCCAGAGTGTTACGGGCACTACACATAACAAATTTCAGTGTGCAGGAGGACAATGTATATAAGGGGCTTCCCAGGGTGATGCCTGTCCTGCACTTTAGAAATTTCAGTGAGCTGGAGACCAATCTCTGTAACGAAATCCCCAGGGAGATGCCTCTCCTGCACATTAGAAATTTCAGTGAGCGGGAGGCCAATCTATATAACGGGATTCCCAAGGAGATGCCGGCCCTTCACATTAGAAATTTCAGTTTGCAGGAGGCCAATTTATATAACGTGTTCCCCAGGGTGATGCCGGCACTACACATTAGAAATATCAGTGAGCACGAGGGCAATCTCTGTAAGGGGCTCTCCAGGGTGATGCGTGTCCTGAACATTAGATATATCAGTGAGCGGGAGGCCAATCAGTGTAACCATTTCCCCAGGGAGATGCCAGTCCTGCACATTAGAAATTTAAGTGAGCGGGTGGCCAATCTATGCAATGGGTTCCCCAGGGAGTTGCCAGTCCTGCACATTAGAAATTACAGTGGGCGGGAGGCAAATCTTTGTAACGGGTTCCCCAGGGAGATGCCTGTCCTGCACATGAGAAATTTCAGTGAGCGGGAGGCCAACCTATGTAACGGGAATCCCAGGGAGATGCCTGTCCTGCACATTAGAATTTGCAGTGAATGGGAGGGCAATCTGTGTAAGGTGTTCTGCAGGGAGATGCCGGAACTGCACATTGGAAATTTCAGTGAGCAGGAGGACAATCAATTTAATGGGTTTCCCAGGGTGATGCCTGTACTGCACATTCGAATTGCAGTGATGGTGAGGCCAATCTATGCAACGGGTTCCCCAGCGAGTTGACTGTCCTGCACATTAGAAATTACAGTGAGCGGGAGGCCAATCGATGTAACGGATTCCCCAGGGAGATGCCTGCCCTGCACTTTAGAAATTCACTGATCGGGAGGCCAATCTATGTTAGTGGTTCCCCAGGGAGATGCCTGTCCTGCACGTTACAAATTTCAGTGAGAGGGAGGACAATCTATGTAAGGGGTTCCCCAGGGAGATGCCTGTCCTGCACATTAGTACATTCATTGACCGGGAGTCCAATGAATGTAACGGGTTACCCAGGGAGAGGCATGTCCTGCAGATCAGAAATTTCAGTCAGCGGGAGGCCAATCTATGTAACGGGATCCCCAGGGAGATGCCTGACCTGCACTTTAGAAATTTCAATGAGGAGGAGGCCAATCAGTGTAACGGTTTCCCCAGGGAGATGGCTGCCCTGCACATTAGAAATTTCAGTGAGCAGGAGGCCAATCTATGTAACGGCTTCCCCCGGAATTTGCCTGCCCTGCACATTAGAAATTTCAGTGAGCGGGAGGCAAATGTATGTAACGGGTTCCCCATGGATATGCCAGCTCCATACTTTAGAAATTTCAGTCACCGAGAGAACAATCTATGTAATGGGTTCCCCAGGGAGATGACTGTCCTGCGCATTAGAAATTTCAGAGAGCGTAGACACTCTATGTAAGTGTTCCCCAGGGAGATGCCTGCCCTGCACTTTAGAAATTCACTGATCGGGAGGCCAATTTATGTAAGGGGTTCCCCAGGGAGATGCCTGTCCTGCACATTACAAATTTCAGTGAGCAGGAGGTCAATGTATCTAAGGGGTTCCCCAGGGAAATGCCCGTCCTGCACATTAGTACATTCAGTGACCGGGAGTCCAATGAATGTAACGGATTCCCCAGGGATATGCCAGCTCCATACTTTAGAAATTTCAGTGAGCGGGAGGACAATCTATGTAACTGGTTCCCCAGGGATATGCCTGTCCTGCATATTAGAAATTTCCTTGAGCGGGAGGAAAATCTATGCAACGGGTTACCCAAGGGAGATGACTTTCCAGCAATTTAGAAATTTCAGTGAGCATGAGGCCAATCTATGTAACGGGTTCGCCAGGGAGTTGCCTGTCCTGCACATTAGAAATTTCAGTGAGAGGGAGGCCAAGCTATGTAATGGCTTCCCCAGGGAGGTGCCGGTCCAGTACTTTAGAAATTTCAGTGAGCGGGAGGCCAATCTATGTAAGTGGTTCCCCAGGGACAGACCAGCACTGCACATTCGAAATTTCAGAGAGCGAGAGGCCAATCTATGTAAAGTGTTCCCCAGGGAGATGCGTGTCCTGCACATTAGAAATTTCAGTGAGTGGTTGGCCAATCTATGTAACGGATTCCCCAGGGAGATGCCTGCCCTGCACATTAGAAATATCAGAGAGAGAGAGGCAAATCTATGTAAGGGGTTCCCCCGGAAGATGCCTCCCCTGCACATTAGAAATTTCAGTGAGTGGCAGGCCAATAAATGTCAGGGTTCCCCAGGGAGATGCCTGCCCTGCACCTTAGAAATTTCAGTGAGCGGGAGGCCAATCTATGTAACGGGTTCCCCAGGGACAGGCCTGCCCAGCACATTAAAAATTTCAGAGAGCGGGAGGCCAATCTATGTAAGGGGTTACCCAGGGAGATGACTGTCCTGCACTTTAGAAATTTCAGTGAGTGGGAGAACAATTTCTGTAACGGGTTCCCCAGGGAAATGCCTATCCTGCACATTAGAAATTTCAGTGAGCGGTAGGACAATTTGTGTAATGCTTACCCCAGGCAGATGCCTGTCCTGCCCATTAGAAATATCAGTGAGCGGGAGGCGAATCTGTGTAAGGTGCTCCCCAGGGAGATGCCTGCCCTGCACTTTAGAAATTTCAGTAAGCCAGAGACCAATCTATGTAACGGGTTCCCCACGGAGATGCCTGCACTATACTGAAGAAATTTCAGTAAGCGGGAGGTCAATCTATGTAAGTGGTTCCCCAGGGAGATGCCTGTCCTGAACATTAGAAATTTCAGTGAGCGAGAGTCCAATCTATGTAACGGGATCCCCAGGGAGATGCCCGCCCTGCACTTTAGACATTTCAGTGAGGAGGAGGCCAAAATATTTGAACGGGTTCCCCACGGAGATTGCTGCACTATACTGAAGAAATTTCAGTAAGCGGGAGGTCAATCTATGTAAGTGGTTCCCCAGGGAGATGCCTGTCCTGCACATTAGAAATTTCTGTGAGCGAGAGTCCAATCTATGTAACGGGATCTCCAGGGAGATGCCTGCACTACACATGAGAAATTTCAGTGAGCAGGAGACCAAAATATGTAACGGGTGCCCCAGTGAGATGCCTCTCTTGCACATTAATAATATCACTGATCTGGAAGCCAGTCTATGTAATGGGTTCCCCAGGGAGATGCCTGCCCTGCACGTTAGAATTTTCAGTGAGCGGGAGGGCAACCTTTGTAAGGGGTTCCCCAGGATGCTGCCTGCATTATACTTATGAAATTGCAGTGAGTGCGAGCCCAATCTATGTAACTGGTTCCCCAGGGAGATGTCTCTCCTGCACATTAGTAATTTCAGTGAGAGTGAGTACAATCAGTGTAACGGGTTCCCCCGGGAAATGCTTGCACTGTACATTATAAATTTCAGTGAGCGTGAGGCTAATCTGTGTAAGGGGTTCTGCAGGGAGATGCTGCATGGCACATTGGAAATTGCAGTGAGCAGGAGGCCAATCAGTGTAACGGGTTCCCCAGGGTGATGCCTGTCCTGCACATTAGAAATTTCAGTGAGCGGGACGTCAATTTATGTAACGGGTTCCCCAGGGTGATACCGGCACTACACATTAGAAATTTCAGTGAGCGGGAGGACAACCTATATAAGGGGCTTCCCAGGGTGATGCCTGTCCTGCACATTAGAAATTTAAGTGAGCGGGTGGCCAATCTATGCAACGGTTTCCCCAGGGAGATGCCTGTCCTGCACATGAATAATTTCAGTGAGCGGGAGGCCAATCTATATAACGTTATTCCCAGGGAGATGCTTGTCCTGCACATTAGAATTTGCAGTGAATGGAATGGCAATCTGTGTAAGGGGTTCTGCAGGGAGATGCCGTCATTGCACATTAGAAATTTCAGTGAGCGGGAGGCCAATCTATGTAACGGGTTCCCCAGGGAGATGCCTCTCCTGCGCATTAAAAATATCACAAAGCGGGTTGCCTGCACTTTTATTAAGAAATTTCAGTGAGTGTGAGCCCAATCTATGTAACAGCTTCCCCATGGTGAAGCCTGTCCTGCACATTAGATCATTCAGTGACCGGGAGTCCAATCAATGTAACGGGTTCCCCAGGGAGATGCATGTTCTGCACATTAAAAATTTCAGTGAGCGGAAGGTTAATCTATGTAACGGGATCCCCAGGGAGATGCCTGCCCTGCACATTAGAAAATCAGTGAGCGGAAGGCCAATCTGTGTAACGGGTTCCCCAGGGGGATGCCTGAACTGCACATTAGATCATTCAGTGACCGGGAGTCCAATCAATGTAACGGGTTCCCCAGGGAGATGCATGTCCTGCACATTAGAAATTTCAGTCAGCGGGAGGCCAATCTGTGTAAGGGGTTCCCCAGGGAGATGCCTCTCCTGCACTTTAGAAATTTCAGTGAGTGTGAGGGCAATCTATGTAACGGGATACCCAAGCAGATGCGAGCCCTGCACATTAGAAACTTCAGTAAGCGGTAGGCCAATTTATATAACGGGTTCACCAGGGTGATGCGTGTCCTGCACATTAGAAATGTCAGTGAGCAGGAGGCCAATTTATGTAACAGGTTCCCCAGGGAGATGCCTGTCCTGCACATTAGATCATTCAGTGATCGGGAGTCCATTCAATATAACGGGTTCCTTAGGGAGTTGCATGTCCTGCACATTAGAAATTTCTGTGAGCGAGAGTCCAAACTATGTAACGGGATCCCCAGGGAGATGCCTGCACTACACATGATAAAGTTCAGTGAGCAGGATGCCAAACTATGTAACGGATGCCCCAGTGAGATGCCTCTCCTGCACATTAAAAATATCACTGAGCGGGATTCCAACGTGCATAATGGGTTCCCCAGGGAAATGCCTGCCATGCAGGTTAGAATTTTCAGTGAGCAGGAGGCCAACCTGTGTAAGGGGTTCCCCAGGGTGTTGCCTGCACTATACTTATTAAATTTCAGTGAGTGGGAGCCCAATCTATGTAACTTTTTCCCCAGGGAGATGTCTCTCCTGCACATTAGAATTTTCAGTGAGCGTGAGTCCAAATAGTGTAACGGGTTCCCCCGGGAGATGCTTGTACTGTACATTATAAATTTCAGTGAGCATGAGGCTAACATTTGTAAGGGGATCCGCAGGGACATGCCGGCATGGCACTTTGCAAATTGCAGTGAGCAGGAGGCCAATCAATGTAATGGGTTCCCTAGGGAGATGCCTATCCTGCACATTAGAAATTTGAGTGAGCGGGACGCCAAATTATATAACGGGTTCCCCAGGGTGATGCCAGCACTGCACATTAGAAATATCAGTGAGCGCGAGGGCAATCTGTGTAAGGGGCTCTCCCGTGTGACGCCTGTCCTGAACATTAGATATTTCAGTGAGCGGGAGGCCAGTCTATGTAACGGTATCCCAGAGGGAGATGCCTGTCCTGCACATTAGAAATTTCAATGGGAACGAGGCCAATCTATGTAACGGGTTCCCCAGGGATATGCCTGTCCTGCACATTAGAAATTTCAGTGAGCGAGTGTCCAATCTATGTAACGGGATCCCTTGGGAGATGCCTGCACTAAACATGAGCAATTTCAGTGAGCAGGAGTCCAAACTCTGTAACGGGTGCACCAGATAGATGCCTCTCCTGCACATTAAAAATATCACTGAGCGGGAGGGCAGTCTACGTAATGGGTTCCCCAGGGAGATGCCTGTCCTGCACATTATAATTTCAGCGAGCGGGAGGCCAATCAATGTAACCGGTTACCCAGGGAGATGCCTTTCGTGCACATTAGAAATTTCAGAGAGCGGGAGGCCATTCTGTGTAATGGTTTCCCCAGGAAGATGCCTGCCCTGCACGTTAGAATTTCCAATGAGCGGGAGGCCAACCTGTGTAAGGGGTTCCCCAGCGAGTTGCCTGCACTTTCCTTAAGAAATGTCAGTGAGTGGAAGCCCAGTCTATGTAACAGGGTCCCCAGGGTGATGTCTGTTCTGCACATTAGATCATTCAGTGACCGGGAGTCCAATCAATGTAACGGGTTCCCCAGGGAGATGCCTCTCCTGCACATTAGAAATTTCAATGAGGAGGAGGGCAGTCTATGTAATGGATTCCCCAGGGAGATGCCGGTGCTGCACATTATAATTTCAGCGAGCGGAAGGCCAATCAATGTAACGGGTTAGCCAGGGAAATGCTTTTCGTGCATATCATTAATTTCAGTGAGCGGGAGGCCAACCTGTGTAAGGGGTTCCCCAGGGTGTTGCCTGTATTATACTTAAGAAATTTCAGTGAGTGGGAGCGCAATCTGTGTAACTGGTTCCCCAGGGAGGTGTCTCACATGCACATTAGAAATTTGAGTGCGCGTGAGTTCAATCAGTGTAACGGATTCCCCCGGGATATGCTTGAACTGTACATTATAAATTTCAGTGTGCGACAGGCTCATTTGTGTAAGGGGATCCGCAGGGAGATGCCGGCACGCCCCATTCGAAATTGCAGTGAGCAGGAGGCCAATCAATGTAACGGCTTCCCCAGGGAGGTGCCTGTCCTGCACATTAGAATTTTCAGTGAGCAGGAGGCCAATCTATGTAACGGGTCCCCAGGGAGATGCCCCTCCTGCACATTAGAATATTCAGTGAGCGGGAGGCCAATCAATGTAACGGCTTCCCCAGGGAAATGCCTCTCCTGCTCATTAGTAATTTCAGTGAGCGGGAGGCCAATCTCTGTAACGGGATCCCCAAGGAGATGCCAGCCCTACAAATTAGAAATGACATTTTGCGGGATGGCAATTTATACAACGGGTTCCCCAGGGTAATGCCGGCACTGCATATTAGAAAGATCATTGAGCGGGGGGCCAATCTATGTAACGGGATCCCCCTGTTGATGAATGCCCTGCACATTAGAAATTTCAATGAGGACGAGGCCAATCTAGGTAACGGGTTTCCCAGGGACATGCCTGTCCTTCACATTCGAACTTTCAGTGAGCGAGAGCCCAATCGATGTAACGCGATCCCCAGGGAGATGCCTTTCGTGCACATTAGTAATTTCATTGAGCGGGAGGCCAATCTGTTTAATGGGTTCCCCAGGGAGATGCCTGCCCTGCACGTTAGAATTTTCAGTGAGAGAGAGGCCAACATGTGTAAGCGGTTCACCAGGGAGTTGCCTGCACTGTACTTAAGAAATTTCAGTGAGTTCGAGCCCAATCTGTGTAACTGTTTCTCCAGGGAGATGTCTCTCCTGCACATTTGAAATTTCAGTGAGCGTGAGTCCAATCAGTGTAACGGGTTCCCCCGGAAGATGCCTGCACTGTACATTATAAATTTCAGTGAGCGTGAGGCAAATCTGTGTAAGGGTTTCCGCAGGGAGATGCCGGCATGGCACATTGGAAATTGCAGTGAGCAGGAGGCCAATAAATGTAACGGGTTCCCCAGGGAGATGCCTGTCCTGCAGATTAGAAATTTCAGTAAGCGTGAGGCCAATCAGTGCAACGGGTTCGCCAGGGTGATGCCTTTCCTGCACTTTACAAATTTCAGTGAGCGGGAGGCCAATCTCTGTAACGGGTTCCCCAGGGAGATGCCTCACCTGCACATTAGAAATTTCTGTGAGCGGGCGGCCAGTCTATGTAATGGGTTCCCCAGGGAGATGCATGTCTTGCACATTATAATTTCAGTCAGTGGGAGGCCAATATGTGTAACGGGTTCCCCAAGGTGATGCCTGTACTGAATATTAGATTTTGCAGTGAGCGTGAGGCCAATCTGTGTAAGGGGTTCCCCAGGGAGATGCCAGTCCTGCAGATTAGAAATTTCAGTGAGCGGGAGGCCAAAGAGTGTAACGGGTTTCCCCGGGAGATGCTTGCACCGTACATTATAAATTTCAGTGAGCGTCAGTGAAATCTGTGCAAGGGGTTCTGCAGGGAGATGCTGGCACGGCACATTGGAATATGCAGTGAGCAGGAGGCCAATCAATGTAACGGGTTCCCAGGGAGATGCCTGTCCTGCACATTAGAAATTTCATTGAGCAGGATGCCAATTTAGTAACGGGTTCCCCAGGGAGATGCCTGTCCTGCACAGTAGAAATTTCAGTGAGCGGGAGAACAATCTATGTAAGGTGCTCCCCAGGGAGATGCCTGCACTGCACATTAGAAATTTCAGTGAGCGGGAGGGGAAACTATATAAAGGGTTCCCCAGGGATGTGCCTGCCCTGAACATTAGAAATTTCAGTGAGCGGGATGCAATCTATGTAATGGGTACCCCAACGAAATGCCTGTCTTGCACATTCGAAATTTCAGAGAGCCGGAGTCCAATCGTTGTAAGGGACTTCCCCAGGGAGATGCCTGACCTGCACATTAGAAATTTCTGTGAGCAGGAGGACAATCTATGTAACGGGTTCCCCAGGGAGATGCCTGCACTGCACATTAGAAATTTCAGTGAGCAGGAGTGCAATATATGTAAACGGATCCCCAGGGAGATGCCTGTACTGACATTAGAAATTTCAGTGAGCGGGATGCCAATCTATGTAAGGGGTTCCCGAGTGAGATGCCATCCCTGTACACAAGACGTTTGAGTGACCGGGAGTATAATCCATATAACGGGTTCCCCAGTGAGATGCCTGTACTTCACATTAGAAGTATCAGTTAGCGGGAGATCAATCAATGTAACGGGTTCCCCAGGGCGATGCCTGTCCTGCACTTTAGAACATCCAGTGAGCGGGAGTCCAATCTGTGTAAGGAGTTCCCCAGGGAGATGCCTGTCATGCACATCAAAAATTTCAGTGTGCGGAAAGCCAATCTATGTAAGGGGTTCCCCAGGGAGATGCCTGTCGTGCACAGCAGAAATTTCAGTGTGCAGGAGGACAATCTATGTAAGGGGTTCACCAGGGAGATGCCTGTAGTGCAAATTAGAAATTTCCGTGAGCGGGAGCCCAATCTATGTAAGGGGTTCCCCAGTGAGATGCCTGTCCTACACAGTAGAAATGTCAGTGAGCGGGAGATAAATATATAAAACGGGTTCCCCAGGGTGATGCCTGCCCTGCACTTTAGAAAATTCAGTGAGTGGGAGGCCAATATATGTAAAGATTTCCCCAGAGAGATGCCTGCCCTGCACATTAGAAAGTTCAGTGAGCGGGAGGCCAATCTCTGTAAGGGGTTCCACAGGGAGATGCCTGTCCTGCACATTAGAAATTTCAGTGAGCGGGACTACAATCTATGTAATGGCTTCCCCAGGAAGATGCCTGCACTGCACATTAGAAATTACTGCGAGCAGGAGGCCAATCTATGTAACGGGTTCCCCAGGGATGTGCCTGCCCTGCACATTAGAAATTACAGTGAGCGGGAGGCCCATCTATGTAACGGGTTCCGGAGGGAGATGCCTGTTGTCGTGTATGTAACCGTTCCGCCTTTAAGAGAGCTACTTTAAGGGTTGCACTACTTTATCTTGGCTGCTGTATACTGTAATACCGGTGGTGACCACACCGGTATATAAGTGCTGTGTAATGATTTATTGGGCAGTTCCGCCCTGACCTTCGACTAGTAAAGACCTGTTAAAATTAACTCTTGTGGTCTGTGTAGTAATTCTCGCTATAACACACAGACTTAACAGTGGCGATGAGGATGGGCTCTTACTCTGCGGCAGAGACATATCCAAGGCAGTTTAACGGGTGTCGAGAAGAGGCATCCGCCCTCATCATCCTGCTGAGAAAAGACTCGGGTCTGAAGAGTAAGGACGAATCCTGACACGAAGCCTTCCATCAGCAACAGGCAGTGATCATCCCTTCTATCATGATGGTGGGTAAGCCGATCAGCGACGAGCAGCAAGTCGGCCACGTTGGCTGTGAAGTAGGGGAGGGAAAAACGGAGGATATAAGGGCGGAGAACTCGACCACGGCCGGGGAAAAGAGCCGGACAGATGTCGGGGCCAGAGGCGCTGAGACTGGGGCAGCGTAAGGAACGGGAGCCACGGTGAATGCAAACGCAGCCGGTGTAAAAGACCGGGCTGCAAGCGGGCTGGGAGATGCAACAGCGTCGAGAGAGAGCTCGACCGCGACCGGTGAAAAAGGCCGGGCAGCTACCGAGGCTGCGAGGCGCAGTGACCGGGACAGCGTAAGGCGCGGGAGAAAATAAAAAAAAATAAAAAAACCGCAGAGAACTCAGCCGCAGCCGGGGGAAAGGACCAGACTGCAAGAGGGGCTGGGAGGCATGATTTGAGAACCGCTGGGGAGGACGAACACAGCAATATGGCAATCACCATTACAGCCAGCGGGGGAGAAAGGCAAACGCGGGAAGCCGCCATTTTCGTAGGCGGGGGAAGAAGACAAGCGCGGGAAACCGCCATTCAAAAAAAAAAAATAAAGAAAAATTTCTTTTTGTTTCTCAAGAAGATTGCGAGGATGCCTAAGCGTGGTAGCATCAACGATTTCGATCCCGATGTTGAAGATTGGGCCACGTATGTAGAACGCATAGAGATTTATTGTAAGGCAAATAAAATATCCGAGGAAGATAAAGCACTAACCTTACTAAACTCAATGGGTGCGAAGACATACGGGCTATTGAAGCATCTTCTATCACCAGCTAAACCAGCGGATCAGACTTTCGCTAATATTGTTGCTGTCCTGAAGAATCATTTGAACCCCATACCGCTGATGTTAGCGGAACGATTTAAATTTTATGCGAGAACACAACTGAAAGAGGAAAGCAACGCGGAGTATTTAATTGAACTGCGCAAGCTAGCAAAATACTGTCAGTTTGGGGAAAGCCTGACAGAGGCACTGAGAGACAAATTCGTGTGTGGATTGTCGAAAGGAGGAACAGAAAAGTGGCTACTTGAAGAGAATGATCTTACACTTGATAAGGCTGTCACTATTGCAGCATCGCACGAAGCCGCAGCGAGAGGCACTGCAGAAATGCAGCTGAAGGCAGCGGTACTCTGCGTAGATCAAATTGCTTTGGGTACAACGAAATGTGGCAAGCTTGGTCACATAGCTAAAGTCAGCCGGTCAGGAAAGAAGACCGGCAACAAAAAGTCACTGCAGGAAAAGTGCAGAAAGGTACATAAGGTGGCTGAGAAGAGTTCGGATGAACAGAATTCGGTTCAGACTCCAACAGCAAGGAACTGGGTAGTCTGAGAATTCACAATGTGAGTAAGGAAGCTGAACTACAAACTATCTGGGTCACACTGCAGATAGCAGGAGTCCAAGTGAAGATGGAATTGGACACCGGATCGGCATTGACGGTCATGAATAAGCAAGATTACAAAAGGTTATTCACACATATTCCCCTACGGGATACGGAGAGAGCATTGCAGACGTACGAGGGGCAAAGAGTATACCCCATCGGAAAGATAAAAGTCAAGGTGATACACAAGGGCAAAGAACACCAAAGAATGGACATATATGTACTACCTGAGGGAGGTCCACCACTTCTGGGACGGGAGTGGATCAGGAAAATAAATATGGACTGGCACTCCCTAAAAGCAATAACGGTAGATTCCGGAAAAAAAGATGTCAAACCTGAACGATTGTCCAGAATATTGGATGAGGGCATATGCAGCAGTGACAGTGACAAAGCAGAGAGTGAGAACTCGTTGAAGACAATCAGCTCAGAATCTGGAACTGATGATGGTAAGACCAGCCCATGTGCAAAAGACAAGTCTAAAATGGACTTGCAGACTAATGATGGCAAAACGAAGGAGTGCATAAACGCTTCAGAAGAGAACAAAGTATCAGAACAGAATTCCACTGAACAACAACAACATAGTTTGACAGAGAATTCTGAGTCTGTCCAGTCTACAGACAAGCACATTTCTGAGGAACACCGGGCTCGAACTCAACTCAATTTCAAACTACAACAGCAATTAGAACAAATGATTCGCCGTTTTGAGCAAGAGATGAATGCAAAGAAAAATTTCTTTGACACAGAGTTGGAGAATCTGGGAAGACAGCAGAAGCAGCTGATTGAGAAAATGGATCAGGAACACACAAACCGTCTGCGCGATGAGGCCAAACGAATCAAAGCTGAGCAAGAAAGGGAATATGCCAAATTCATCGATCAGTTGAAAGCTAAGAAGAAAGAGCGCCCTTTTGTGAGCAGTGTCAGCAGTAATAAGCCACTCAGGGAATTGGTGGCAGAGGCAAAAGCTGAAGTGATGGAGGAAATAGAAGTCAATAGAGAAGAAGCAGAAGATGATGACTCATCTGAACCATTATCACCCCTACCAGGTCACGCAAGTGGTCCCTCCGAACTAAGCCAAATCAGTCTGGAAGTAGAAAAACTTCCCAAGGTACTCGAGCCTTTAGAAGTCAGCAATGCTGGTTCTGAAGTTACGAAAGTTCAAGCTGTTAAGTCCAGTGAAGGACTATTAGATGAGTCACCCCAGCAACGAGAGCCTACTACACCACCGAAAACTACTACACCACCGAGGCGTTATCAGGCCCGAGTCAGGAGTCCTCCTCAGAGACTGAATCTGTGAACTGTTTTTACATGAAGTTGTGTATATATGTTATGATGTTATGTTTAATGGGGAATATATACGGTTAAGCTAAAAAGGGAGGATTGTAGTGTATGTAACCGTTCCGCCTTTAAGAGAACTATTTTAAGGGTTGCACTACTTTATCTTGGCTGCTGTATACTGTAATACCGGTGGTGACCACACCGGTATATAAGTGCTGTGTAATGATTTATTGGGCAGTTCCGCCCTGACCATCTACTAGGAAAGACCTGTTAAAATTTACTCTTGTGGTCTGTGTAGTAATTCTCACTATAACACACAGACTTAACACCTGTCCTGCTCCTTAGAAATTTATCTCAGGCAGAGCCTCCATGGGGTCTCCCGTAATGCAGCGGAATGGTCAGTCCATGGGGGCTTTTGCAGGCAGAGCTGCATTGTGGGAGTGCGTGGCCGCCATTGGCCGATACCCTGGACAGGCCTGGAGAAGGAGCCGAGGTACAGTCGGCGTCAAGGTGTCTCGGGCAATTGGTTGGAGGGAGATTCAGGTTCTGGAGCCCGGACAGGAGGCATTCGCTTCTCCCGCTTCTCCTGGGGATTGGGGGGTTGGCTGACCTCTTCCTGCCTGGGATCCTCGGTGCCAGGACTTGGCCTCTTCCTGGAATCTGGTATACAGGAAATCGCAAGAACAGGAAATATCCGACGGTGAGGCGTGGGCACTGCCGTTTCTCCATTGGAAGTTTGGCGTGTGGGGGTGTGGGGGGTGGCGTTGGTGTAAGGCTGCTTCTCTGATCCAGTTAGATAACGATGTAAGCTCACTAGATGGTAAACTCTTTGCTTTGCTCTGTATCTAGCCCGTGGTTTTACCTGCCCTGGGTGTTTGATGAGATAGTGTAGAGGGATCTTTACTCTGTATCTAACCTGTGCTGTACCTGCGCTGGGATTGTTTGATGGGACAATGTAGAGGGAGCTTTACTCTGTATCTAACCCGTGCTGTACCTGCCCTGGGAGTGTTTGATGGGAAAGTGTAGATGGAGCTTTACACTGTATCTAACCCATGGTGTACCTGTCCAGGGAGTGTTTGATGGGACAGTGTAGACGGAGCTTTACTCTCTATCAAACCCGTGCTGTATCTGCCCTGGGAGTGTTTGATGGGACAGTGTAGAGGGTGCATTACTCTGTATCTAACCCATGGTGTACCTGCCAAGTGAGTGTTTGATGGGATAGTGTGGAGGGAGCTTTACTCTGTATGTAAACCGTGCTGTACCTGCCCTGGGAGTGTCTGATGTGCCAGTGTAGCAGGAGATTTACGCTGTATCTAACCCGTGCTATCCCTGCCCTGGGAGTGTGTGATGGGACCGTGTAGAAGGGAGCTTTACACTGTATCTAACCCATGCTGTACATTTCCCGGGGCTGTTTGATGGGACATTGTGGAGGGAGCTTTACTCTCTATCTAACCCCGTTCTGTATCTGCCCTGGGAGTGTTTGTTGGGACAGTGTGGAGGCAGTTTTACTCTGCATCTAACACCGTGCTGTACCTGTCCTGGGCTTGTTTGATGGGAGAGTATAGAGGGAGCTTACTCTGCACCTGACCCGTGCTGCACTTGCCCTGGGACTGTTTGATGGGACCATATAAAGGGAGATTTAGCCTTTTTCTAAAACATGTTGTAACTTCCCCAGGAGTGTTTGATTGGACAGTGTAGAGGGAGCTTTACTCTGTATCAAACGCGTGCTGTACCTGCCCTGGGAGTGTTTGCTGGGACAGTGTAGAGGGAGATTTACTCTGTATCTAAACCATGCTGTACCTGCCCTGGGGCTGTTTGATGGGACATTGTAAATGGAGCTTTACTCTGTATCTAACCCCGTGCTGTATCTGAACTGGGAGCGTTTGATGGGCCAGTGTAGCAGGAGATTTACTCTGTATCTAACCCGTGCTATCCCTGCCCAGGGAGTGTGTGATGGGACCGTGTAGAAGGGAGCTTTACACTGTATCTAACCCATGCTGTACCTTTCCCGGGGCTGTGTGATGGGACATTGTGGAGGGAGCTTTACTCTCTATCTAACACCGTGCTGTATCTGCCCTGGGAGTGTTTGTTGGGACAGTGTGGAGGCAGTTTTCCACTGCATCTAACCCCGTGCTATACCTGCCCTGGGCTTGTTTGATGGGAGAGTATAGAGGGAGATTACTCTGCATCTGACCCGTGCTGCACTTGCCCTAGGACTGTTTGATGGGACCATGTAAAGGGAGATTTAGTCTCTATCTAAAACATGTTGTAACATCCCCGGGAGTGTTTGATTGGACAGTGTAGAGGGAGATTTACTCTGTATCAAACCCGTGCTATACCTGCCCTGGGAGTGTTTGATGGGACAGTGTAGAGGGAGGTTTACTCTGTATCTAACCCCATGCTGTATCTGACATGGGAGTGTTTGCTGGGCCAGGGTAGCGGGAGTTTTTCTCTGCATCTAATCCGGTGCTGTACCTGCCCTGGGCTTGTTTGATGGGACAGTATAGAGGGAGTTTACTCGGCATCTAACCCGTGCTGCTCTCGCCCAGGGAGTGTTTGATGGGACAGTGTAGAGAGAGATTTACTCTCTATCTAAAACATTTTGTAACTGCCCTGGGAGTGTTTGATTGGACAGTGTAGAAGGAGCTTTACTCTATCTAACCCATGGTGTACCTGCCCTGGGAGTTTGATGGGAGAGTGTAGCGGGACATTTGCTCTGTATGTAACTCGTGCTGTACCTGAACTGCGATTGTTTAGAGGGACATTGTCGAACGCAGTGTCGTCTGTATCTACTCTCTATATTTCGTGGGATATTTGGAACATTCTTTGATCCAGTCTTACTCTGGTCGCCTCCCTCACCACTTTTTCCATTACATTGATGACTATAGCAGTGCCGTTTCCTGCTCTCGCCCTGGACTAGAAAATTTCATTGACTTTTCATCCAATTTCCACCCTTCCCTCACCTTCATATGGTCCATCTGCGAAACTTCCCTTTCCATCCTCGACTTCTCTTTCTCCATCACTGGTGATAGTCTTTCGACAAACATTCACGATTTGCCCACTGACTCCCACAGCGACCTGGAGTACATTTCCTCACAACCCGCTTCCTGTAAGGACACTATTCCTTTGTCCCAGTTTCTCCATCTCTGCCTGCATCTGCTCTGATGATGCCACCTGCCATTTTAGAGCTTCTGACATGTCTCCCTTTTTTGCTAAACTGAGGATTCCCCTCCAGCGTGGTTGGCAAGGCCCTCGACCGTATCCCTTCTATTTCCCGCACTTCTGCTCCCACACCTTCCCCTCCCTCCCAGAACCATGATCGGATTCTGCTTGTCATAACCTTTCACCCCACAAGCTTGCACATACATTGGATCATACTGCACCTTTTCTACCAACTCCAGCGTGATCCCACAAGGGAAAACATCTTCCCCTCACCTCGCCATACTGCATTCCGAGGGAAGTGCACCCCACTGGTCAACTCGTCAATCAGCCCCAACACACCTTCCCCTCATCTAGGCAACATCCCATGAAAGCACAAGCGATGCAACCCTTGTCCTTTTACCTCCTTCTTTTCCACTTTCCAGGGCCACAAACCTCTTTGCAGGTGAAACAGTGATTTACATGCACTTCTTGCTATTTAGTATACTGTATTCGCTGCTCATGATGCAGTCTCCTCTACGTTGGGGTGAGCAAACGCAGATTGGTTGACCACTTTGCGGAACACCTCCGCCCAGCCCGTAAGGGCGATGCCGAGCTTCCAGTCACCTGTCTCTTTAATTCTACACTCCACTCCCACTCTGAACTCTCTGTCCTCGGCCTCCTACACTGCTCCAACGAAGCTCAAGGTAAGCTCGACGAACAGCACCTCATCTTTTGATTACACACTAAACAGCCTTCTGGACTCAAAATTCAGTTCAACAATTACCGATCATTACCTTGTGTGGTAAACCACTGTTTGTATTCCACTGTTTACATGCCTGTACATGTCTCGGCTGACTCCTCCCACGAGTCCAGGTATAAAGGTGACTGCTCCACAGTCCCTCTGCATTCTGGACCGGTCGACCACTCGAGGCACACCTTCATTCTCTTGTTATAAAAGCCTGTTAGTTACTCGCTTAATCTCAGTCTTTTGAGTTATTGATAGCGCATCAATTTTATTAACAAGATTTTTTATAATGGAGAAGATCCTCACACCAGCATGCCTGGACTTCGATCATCGGGAGGCGGACTCATCCTCCAAGTTTACTCACTGGCTTAGGTGTTATGAAAAATTGATGATCGCCTCCGCTGCAACAGTCAAATCGGACGAGGACAAACTGGATGTCCTGACCTCCAAAGTGAACCACCGAGTGTACTCGGTCATCCAGGACGCGACCTCGTATGCGGATGCTATCAAGCTCGTCAAGGACAAGTACACGCGCCCAGTGAACGAGGCGTATGCTAGGCACCTCCTGGGGAGTCGTAAACAACAACCTGAGGAATCGACCGAGGAATACCTTCAGGCACTCTCTGTGCTTGGCCGGGCCTGTGGTTGTAAGGATGTAAAGGCCGCCGTGTACAGAGAGGAACTTATCCAGGACGCTTTTGTAGCGGGCCACAGGTCCAATTACACCCGACAGCGACTGCTGGAGCAGAGTGAGCTCAATCTGAACAAGGCCTCTGAACTCGCATTATCATTGGATGCAGCCTACCGGGGCATGGATGCCTACTCCTCTGCACCGTGGATGCCGGGGGGAACGACAGCCTGGTACATGGTAGGACCGTCTCATAGAGCCGTGCCACCCCAGCCACATCCCAGCAACGGCCCAACTACCGCAGCAGTGTCCCAAGGCCAGACAGCAGTGCCCCAAGGCCAGAAATGCTACTTCTGTGGCCAGGCCAAACACCCCAGAGCGCGCTGCCCGGCGAAAAATGCGATCTGCTCGGACTGCGGGAAGAAGGGACACTATGCCAGCGTCTGCAGAGCCAAAGCCACACCGAACCCAAGCAGCGCCACGTGTGGGCCGTGCGGGCCGCCATCTTGGGCATCCCCAGCCATGTGCGAACCACCGGAACAGCAGCCATTTTGGACGCCTCCAGCCACATGGGGATCATGGATGCCACCATCTTGGACGACAGCCGGGACACAACAGGCCCCCAACACCGCCTCATCTGATACCCGCAGCAACACACCGACCCCTACGCTGGCCTCCGTTACGCTGGACCAAGCGAGACCGCAAGAACTGGCCCGGTCCACAATGGACATTAAGGTACATGGTCATGAAACAATCTGCCTTTTTGACTCTGGGAGCATGGAGAGCTTGATTCACCCCAACACGGTGCGGCGTTGCTCTCTCCCAGTCCTGCCTGCGCACCAGTGGATTTCTGTGGCCTCCGAGTCCCAGTCGGCGGACATTGGCGGCTACTGCCTGGTGACACTCATAGTAGACGGGATTGTGTACGATAATTTTAAACTTCTGGTAATGCCCCACCTCTGCGCTGCCCTTGTACTGGGGTTAGATTTTCAGTGCCAGCTTAAAAGTGTTACGATGGCGTACGGTGTACCCCTCCCCCCACTCAGAGTCCGCAGCCAGCAGCTTCAAAATTGCCCACCGTGCACCAGGTGCAACCTCTCCACACTCAGAGTCACCCCCCCCACACTGTTTGCTAACCTTACCCCCGACTGTAAGCCGATCGCCACAAAGAGCAGGCGATACAGTGCCGGGGACATGGTTTTCATTAAAGCCGAAGTGGAGCGGCTGCTGAAGGAGGGGATTATTGAGGGCAGCACCAGCCCCTGGCGAGCCCAGGTTGTGGTCGTTAAGACCGGCGAGAAGCAGCGCCTGGTCATTGACTACAGCCAGACAATAAATCGCTACACCCTGCTGGACGCTTACCCACTCCCCCGCATAGCTGATATGGTCAACCAGATTGCGCAGTACCGCGTCTTCTCGACCATTGACCTGAAATCAGTGTACCACCAGCTCCCTATCTGCCCTGAGGACCGCCAGTATACTTCCTTTGAGGCAAACGGCCGCCTCTATCACTTCCGTAGGGTTCCCTTTGGCGTCACCAACGGGGTCTCCGTCTTCCAAAGGGAGATGGACCGGATGGTCAAACAAAATGCATTGCAGGCCACTTTCCCATATCTGGACAATGTGACCATCTGCAGCCATGACTTGCAGGACTATGACGCAAACCTCGAAAAATTCCTCCGCACCGCCCAACTCCTGAACCTGACGTATAACAAGGAGAAGTGAATATTCCGCACAACCCACCTCGCCATCCTTGGCTGTGTTGTGGAACACGGTGTCATCAGTCCCGACCCGACCGGATGCGTCCCCTTATGGAACTCCCACTGCCCCACTGCCTGAAGGCCCTGAAGAGGTGCCTAGGGTTTTTCTCCTATTACGCCCAGTGGGTCGCCTACTATGCAGACAAGGCCCATCCGCTGATCAAGTCCACCTCCTTTCCCGTGACGGCAGAGGCCCGCTTAGCCTTCCACCGTATCAAGGAAGACATTGCCAAAGCCACCATGCACGCAGTGGACGAATCCATCCCCTTCCAGGTGGAAAGCGACGCATCTGACTTTGCCCTGGCCGCTACCCTTAATCAGGCGGGGAGACCCGTGGCCTTCTTTTCACGAACCCTCTAGGGCCTGGAGAACAGACACTCCGCTGTTGAGAAGGAGGCCCAGGCTATTTTGGAGGCCGTGCGTCATTGGAGGCACTACCTGGCCGGAAAACGATTTACCCTGCTCACTGACCAGCGTTCAATTGCTTTTATGTTTAACAACAAGCAGAGGGGCAAAATCAAAAACGACAAGATCTTGAGGTGGAGAATCGAACTTTCCACCTACAATTACGAGATCTTGTACCGGCCCGGGAAGCTCAATGAATCCCCGGGTGCTCTATCGCGTGGCACCTGCGCCAGCACGCAGATCGATAGACTGCGGGCCCTACACAATGACCTCTGCCACCCGGGGGTCATCAGTTTCTTCCACTTCATCAAGGCCCGCAACCTGCCTTACTCCATTGAGGAGGTCAGGACCATGACCAGGAACCGCCAAGTCTGTGCTGAGTGCAAACCGCACTTTTATAGACCAGACAGTGCTCACCTGATAAAAGCCACTCGCCCCTTCGAGCGCCTGAGCATTGATTTTAAACGGCCTCTCCCCTCCTCCGACCGCAATGTGTACTTCCTCAACATTACTAATGAGCACTCCCGTTTCCCGTTCGCCATCCCCTGCCCGGACATGACCAGTGCCACGGTCATTAAATGTCTGAACGACCTCTTCACCCTGTTCGGTTTCCCCAGCTATATCCATAGCGACCGGGGTTCATCGTTTATGAGCGACGAACTCCGTCAGTACCTGCTCGCTAGGGGTAGTGCCACAAGCAGGACCAGCAGTTACAACCCCCGGGGGAACGGACAGGTGGAAAGAGAGAATGCGACAGTTTGGAAGGCCGCCCTGCTAGCCTTAAAGGCTAGGGGCCTTCCGACCTCCCGCTGGCAGGATGTGCTCCCCGATGTGCTCCACTCTATTCGGTCACTGCTCTGCACTGCCACGAACGCCACCCCTCATGAGAAAATGTTTGTCTTCCCAACGAAGTCCACATCGGGGGCATCGCTACCGCCATGGCTGACGTCACCAGGGCCGTTCCTACTGAGAAGACACGTGAGGACCCATAAAACGGACCCCCTGGTCGAGAGGGTCGACCTCCTCCACGCCAACCCCCAGTATGCTTATATTGCGTACCCGGATGGGCGGGAGGACACAGTCTCCACACGATACCTCGCACCCTCGGGGGCCGCAGTAACCCACTACCCACTACCACCCACCCCGCCATGATCCAATATCCAGCCCCAGCAGACGGCAGGCCTGGGCCCCGCGACCCGCTCGACACCTACGAGGACTACACACCAGTGCCACAGCCTACGCGGGACTCGACGCCGGAAGCTTCACTACCCCTGCCGTCGCCACGTCGATCACAGCGGCAGACAAGATCTCCGGAGAGACTCCAATACACTAACTTTTAATACACTTCACCCCGCCGGACACATTTTTAAACAAGGGGTGAATGTGGTAAACCACTGTTTGTATTCCACTGTGTACATGCCTGTACATGTCTCGGCTGACTCCTCCCACGAGTCCAGGTATAAAGGTGACTGCTCCACAGTCCCTCTGTATTCTGGACCGGTCGACCACTCGAGGCACACCTTCATTCTCTTGTTAATAAAAGCCTGTTAGTTACTCGCTTAATCTCAGTCTTTTGAGTTATTAAAAGCGTATTACCTTGGCCCCAATTTTTATCTGTCTCCTATGGCAGCTGTTGTTGATTCTGCCATTGCCATTTACAATTAGCATCATAGAATCATAACGGCACAGAAGGAGGGCATTTGTCCCATCGAGTCTGTGCCGGCCCTCTGCAGAGTAATCCAGACAGTCCCACTCCCCCGCTGCATTCCCGGTGCCCTGCAGTTTGATTTTCCTCAAATGTCTATCCAGTTCCCCCTTGAAAACATTGAGTGTCTCCGCTTCCATCACTTCCCGTGGCAGTGAGTTCCTGGTCATCACAATTCGCTGCAAAAACATTGTTCCTCACATCCCCCTGTATCTCTTGCCAAACCCTTAAATCTGTGTCCCCTTGTCCTTGCACAATCAAATAGTGGAAACAGTCTTCACTCCTCTAGCCTAGGCAAACCCGTCATAATCTTGTACATGTTTATCAAATCACGCCTCAACCTCCTTTGCTCTAATGAAAATAATCCAGCTGCTCCAACCTGCCATTGTAGCTAAGATCCCCAACTCCAGAACCCTCCTGGTAATTCTCCTCTGCACCCTCTCAAGGGCTTTCACATCCTTCCAAATGTGCGGTGAGCAGAGCTGGATGCAATACTCCAGTTGTGGCTTAACCAGCGCTTTATAAAGTTCAGCATAATTTATCCACTTTTGTACTCAATACCTCTATTTATGAAGCCCAAGATCACATATGATTTTTAAACCGCTCTCTCAGTATTTCCTGTCACTTTCAGTGACCTATGCACATTAATTCCCATGTCCCCCTGTCCCTGCACACTCTTAAAATTTGTGCCATTAAGTATATATTGCCCCGAAATGTTCCTTCTGCCAAAATGCGTTACCTCACATTTCCCTGTATTAAATTCCATCTGCCATTGTCTGCCAATTCTACTAGCATTTCTACTTACTGTTGCAGTCCATTGGTATCCTCCTTACTGTTTGAAACACGCCCAAGCTTCGTATATTTCCCTTTATCAATTCTTTATTCACGCTGCCACTGACCCACCTATTCCAAGAGTTTCAATGTTGTTAACCAGCCTTCTACATGACACTTTGCGAAACGCCTTCTGAAAATCCATGTCGACAACATCCATTGCATTCGCTTCATCATCCACTCTATTACTTCATCAGGAAATTCCATTAGATTAGTCAAATACGATCTGCCTATTACAAATCCGTGTTGGCTCTCTTGCATTAGCGTAAACCTCTCCAAGTGCCCATAACTTATTCCTTGATTATTGTTTCCGTAATTCTAACCTCCACTGATGTTAAAATGACCGGCCTGCAGTTACTGGGAATGGCCTTACACCCTTTCTTGAACAATGCTGTCACATTTGTCACTGTCCAATTCTCAGGCACCTCCCCCGCATCTAGGGAAGTTTGGAAAATTATGGCAAGCCCATCCGTTATCCATCCCCCGCAATTCCATTTGCAATCTGGGATGCAAGCCATCTGGGCCAGGCAACTTATCCACTCTAAGCATACCCAGCCTTTCTAGTACTTCCTGTCTATCAATTTTTACCCCGACCATTGCTGCTAAATTTTCCACTTCTACCGATATTTTGTCAGCATCCACCTCCTTAGTAAAGACCGACACAAAGTACTCATTGACTATTCTAGACTTGCCCTCTGCCGCTAAGCATATATCACCTTCTTTGGCTCTAAAAGTCCCCACCCCGACTATTCCCACCTGCTTACTGTTTACATGCCGGTAGAAGATTTTTCGCCTGCCTTTTACATTAACCGCCATGCTACTCTCATATCCTGTCATGCCAATCTTATTTTCATCTTCACATCCCCTCTCAACTTCTTGTATTTGGTCTGGTTCTCCCTTGAAAGAATCACCTGACATGCATCATACACACTCTATGTTTGTTTCATCATTTTCTCTATCACCCTCGTCATACAAGGAGCCCTTGCTTTGGTCTCTTTACCCTTCCCTCTTGTTGGAATATACCTAGCTCTACTTGGAACATCTTCTGAAAGACCACTCATTGTTCTTTTACAGTTTCCCCTGTTAGTCTGTCGTTCAATTTTACCCTGGCTAGATCCTTTCGCATTACATTGAAATTAGCCCTATTTCAGTTTAGAAGTTGCACCCATGATTGTTCCCTGCTCCTCTCCATTGATAATCCAACGCTTATGATATGATGATCACTCATAACCAAGTGTTCTCCCACAGACACTTCGTCGAAATGGCTCACCTCATTCCCCAACATCAGATCCAGCAATGCCTAGTTGGGCCAGGAACATACTGGTCAAGGAAATTCTCCTGAACACATTTCAGAAATTCCTCTCCATCATTTCCCTTTACCCTAGCATTATCCCAATCGATAATTGTGTAATTAAAGTTCCACAATATCACCACTCTGTAGCTCTTGCATAACCCTGCGATTTCCCTGCAGATTTGCTCCTCTTCCTCCCTCTCACTATTTGGAGATCTATAGAATAACCCTAGTAGCGTGATCATGCCATTTTTGCTCCTCAACTCTAACCAAATAAATTCTGCCCTTGTCCCCTCAAGAACATCCTCATCTTCCAACACTGCAATGTCTTCCTTAATCAGCGCTGCCACCCCACTTCTTTTTTTTCTTTCTCTATCTTTTCTGAAATTCTTGTATCCTTGAATATTAAATGTCCAGTCCTCACCGTCTTTAAGCCACGGTTCCATTTTTGCCACAAAATCATGTTGCCACACGGCTGATTGTGCTTGTAGCTCACGAAACTTAATCACCACAATTTGTGCTTTTAAGTACATGCATTCTAAACCTATTTTTGAATTTTTCGTATTCCTTCTTAGTCTGCTCCTATCTAATATGGTACTACTTCCGCCTCTTGCACTACCTTTCCCTCCAGTACCATCCAACACACTCTCTCTTCCATGCACTCCATTCTTCCCCTCCACTCCTTCATGCTGGTGCTGACCCCCTGCCAAGCTAGTTTAAACCCTACCCAACAGCACTAGCTAATCTCCCCGCGAGAATATTAGTCCCAGCTCTGTTGAGGTGTAACAAGTTTGGCTTGTACATGTCCTACCTACCTCAGGAATGGCCCCAATTACTCATGAATCTAAAGCCCTCCATCCTGCAACAGCTCTCCAGCCATGCATTCGCCTATTCTATCCTCCTATATCTGCACTTGCTAGCACGTGGCAGCGGTAGCTCCAGCTTTTTAATCTCTTTCCTAGCTCCATTCTGCTTGCAGGACCCCATCCCTCATTCTGCCTATGTCGTTGGAGCCGATATGGACACCGACCTCTGGCTGATCACCCTCCCCCCTCAGAGTGTCTTGCAGCCACCCAGCACAGTTTGAACAAGTGGGAGATTGGTAAGTGTGTGAGTTCTAACGTTAATCTATCTTAATTCTAGTGTTAAATGATAGTAACCTTTAAGTATGATGAAGTGTTAAAGTTAAAATTTAAACTTTACATTTTTATATCTCTTCAGACTTAAGCAGAGACAATCAACCAAGCACACCTGCTGGAGAGCTGCTGTAGGTATTTATTCGGCTAACTAGATTAAACTGGTTCCTGAAAGAGTAGCAGAGCAGTGCTGAGACATCTGAGTCACAAACAGTATAAAAACTGTGGAATGTGCGTGCAGTCAGAAATGAGTGCATCGAGCTCTGAGTGAACAACTGGAATTTCATAAGTGTAGGAGATGGATGTAGTGGGGGAAGGAGGTGCTTGCTTTTCCTAACTTCTCCCGAAATGCGGCGGAGAAAAGCAGCAACAGACCTGCATCAACAAGAGAAAACCCGCAGTTTGACGTCACAGTTAAGGCAGGTAAGTCATTGGTAGTGACTGTGGGCTAAGTTTTAAGTTAAGACATCACATATAGCTACATTTTAAAAACTAAACTTAATGTAATTAATATAATAAACTAAACGATGTAAGTAATTTGAATCACACTAAAATAATTAATTACATAAATGCAATAATGGGAGAACAGGAGATGTGTTGCTGCTTCAATATGTGGGAACTTGTGGGCATTTTTTCAGGGTGACTACTTCTGCGGCCAGTGATTGTAACTCGAGGAACTTCGGCTCCGAGCTAAGGAGCTGGAGTCCGAGCTGCAGACATTGCGAGACATCAGAGAGGGAGAAAGTTACCTGGACCATTTGCTCCAGTAGGCAGCCGCAACCCTTACATTAAATACATTAGAATTGGCACGTGGTCAGGGACAGGAAATTGTGACTGCGAGTGAGGCAGGTATGGGGATCCAGCAGTATATATTGCAGGAACCTCAGTCCATGCAAATGTCCAATAGATTCGAGGTTCCTGCAGCCCTTATAGACAACTGCGGGTCTGCGGGATGACAATCAAAGTGACCGCGGCACCATGGTACAGGAAGCCGTTCAATTAGGGAAGTAAAAAGGAAGGTGGTTGTAGTAGACGACATAATAGTTAGGGGGATACACACTGTTCTCTGCAGCCTGGAGCGTGAGTCCTGAAAGCTATGTTGCCTACCCAGTGCCAGGGTAATGGAGATCTTATCCGGGCTGTGGAAGAACTTGGCGTGAGAGGGGGAGGATCCAGTTGTTGTGGTCGACGTATGTTCCAACGACATAGGTAGGACTAAGAAAGAGGTTCTGCTGAGAGTTTTTGGGCAGCTGGGGACTAAATTTAAAAACAGAACCACAAAGATCATAATCACTGGATTATCACTGCAGCCATGAGCAAATTGCCATAGGGTCAATAGGATCAGGGAGATGAATGCGTGGCTCAAAGATTTTTTCTGGGAAAAGTGGGTTTCGATTCGTGGGGCACTGGCACCAGCACTGGGGAAAGAGGGAGCTGTTCCGTTGGGACGGACAATACCTGAACCATGCTGGGGCTTGAGTTCTTGCGAATCGATTAACTAGGGAGGTAGATAGGGCTTTAAACTAAATAAACGGTGTGGGGGGTGGGAGGGTTCCAATGGAGAGAAATCTAGAATGCTAAAGAGAAAAGACAAGAAAGCAGTGCACAATAGTGATTGGGGTAAGGATAGCCAGATTGTGTCAGGAAGGGACAGAGCGTACA
Organism: Somniosus microcephalus; assembly: GCF_052327205.1. Taxonomy (NCBI): domain Eukaryota; kingdom Metazoa; phylum Chordata; class Chondrichthyes; order Squaliformes; family Somniosidae; genus Somniosus; species Somniosus microcephalus. The sequence continues at coordinate 33,009,432 of NW_028225184.1, forward strand.
AACAAGGAGTGCACTAACAAACAGATTCCGGGTAGGAAAAAATAGTAATAAGACAAATAGGGCCATAGTGCAAAAAATGTTAAGATACCTAAAAATGCTAATAAGACAAATCTAAAGGCACTCTATTTGAATGCATAAAGCATTCGTAATATGCTAGAACAATTAACCGTGCAAATAGATGTAAACGGATAGGATATAATTGCGATTGAAGAGACAAAGCTGCAGGTTGTCCAACGCTGGGTGCAGAATACCCAAGTATATTCGATATTTAGGAAGGACAGACAAAAAGTGAAAGGAGGTGAGGTGGCCTTGGTAGTAAAGGATGAATTCAGAGCAATAGTGAGAAAGGGTATTGTCTCAGAAAATCAAGATGTAGACTCAGTCTGGGTGTAGCTAAGAAGCAGCTAGGGGCAGAAAACATTGGTGATAGTTGTCTATAGGGCACCAAACAGTAGTGGTAATGCAGGGGATGACATCAAGCGGAAGATTTGAGATGCATGTAACAAGGTTACTACAGTAATCATGGGTGGATTTAATCTACAACAGCAAAATACTGTGGATGCTGGAAATTTGAAATAAGAACAGAAAATGCTGGAAATACTCAGCAGGTCAGGCAGCATCTGTGGAGAGAGAAACTGAGTTAACGTTTCAGATCGATGACACTTCAACAGAACTGGGAAAAGCTGAAGATGGAACAAGTTTTTAAGCAAGTGCAGTGGCAGGAAAAGGGGGGGAGGAAAGAATAAAAGGGAAGGTCTGTGATAGGATGGAAGGCAGGAGAGATTAAGAGACATTGAGAGAGATGAAGAGATGGTGTAAGGCAAAAGGATATGGCAATGGGACAAGATAAGAAACAAAAGTAGGCTCTAGATGAAATGTAAATGGCGATGGCAGAATGAAATACAGCTGCCATGTGGGAGCGAGACAAAATGGGAAATAATGGATAGAGTAGAGGTCACGGTGTGAAACTGTTGAACTCTTGGTTGACTCTAGAAGGCTTAAATTGCCAAATCGAAAAATGAGGTGCTGTTACTCTAGCTTACTTTGTGCTTCTTTGGAACAGTGTAATAGTCCGAGGTTGGTGAGGTCTGAGTGGGAGTGGAGCGGACAATTAAAGTGACAGGCAACCAGAAGATTGTGGTCTCATTAGAGACTGAATGGAGGTGTTCTGCAAAGTGGTCAACCAATCTGCGTTTGGTCTCCCCAATGTAGAGGAGACCACCTAATGAGCAGCGAATGCAGTATACAAATTTGCAAGAAGCACAAGTAAATCGCTGCTTCACCTGTAAGGGGTGTTTGGAGCCCTGGACAGTGGGAAGGAGGAGGTATAAGTGCATGTGTTGCATCTCCTGCACTTGCACGTCAATGTGACGGCCAAAGGGGAAGGGGTGTTTGGTGTGATAGTGGAGTGGACCAGGGTGTCGCAGAGGGAGCGGTCCCTTAGGAATGCTGAAAGGGGAGATGAGCAGAAGATGTGATTGGTTGTGGGATCACGCTGGAAGTGGCGGAAATGGCAGAGGATGATCACTTTAATGTGGATGCTGGTGGGGTGAAAGTTGAGGACAAGGGGCACCCTATCATCGTTCAGTGAGGGAGGGGAAGTGGTGAGAGCAGAAGTGCGGGAAATAGTTCGGTACTGGTCAAGGGCCTTGTCAACCACAGTAGAGGGGAATCCTCGGTTGAGGACAAAAGAAGACATGCTGGAAGCACTAGAATGGAAGGTGGCATCGTCACAGCAGATGCAGCATAGATTGAGATAATTGGATAATGGAACAGAGTACTTGCAGGAAGCAGTGAGCGAGGAAGAGTAGTGTAGGTAGCTGTGCGAGGCAGTGGGGCGGTAGTGAATGTTTGTCAGTAGCCTATCCACAAAGGTGGAGACAGAGAAGTCGAGGAAGGGAAGGGAAGAGTCAGAGATGGGCCATGTGAAGTTGAGGGAAGGGTGGACTTTAATCTACATGTAGACTGGCCAAACCAAATTAGCAATAATACTGTGGAGGAAGAATTCCTGGAGTTTATATAATATAGATATTTAGACAAGTAATTTGAGGAGTCAACTAGGGAACAGGTTATCCTAAATTGTCTATAGAGCAATGAGATGTGGTTAATTAATAATATTGTTGTGCGGGGCCTTTTAGGGAAGAGTGACCATATCATGATAGAATTCTTCATTAAGATGGCAAGTGAAGTAGTCCAATCGAGACAAGGTACTAAATCTAAATAATGGAAACTACGAGGCTATAACGAGTGAGTTGGCTATGATAGATGGGGGAGCTTCATTAAGAGGCTTGATGGTGGATAGGCAATGGCTAAAATTTAAGGAACAAATGCATGAATTGCAAGTTATACATTCCTTTCTGGCAAAAAAAGACATTCGGAAAAGCGGCCCAACCATGGCTAACAACAGAAATTAAGGATAAAATTAGATCCAAAGAGGAGTCTATTAAAGTTCCCAGAAAAAGTAGCAAGCCTGAGGATTGGGAGCAGTTTAGAATTCAGCAATAAAGGACCAAGAGATTGATTAAGAGGGGAAAAATACAGCATGAGAGAAAACTTGCAAGGAACATAAAAGTGGACTGTAAAAGCTTCTACAACTATGTAAAAAGAAAAGGATTAGTGAGAACAAATGTAGGTCCCTTACAGTCTGAAACAGGAGAATTAATAATGGAGAATAATTAAATGGCAGTGCAATTAAACAAATACTTTGGTTCTGTCTTCACGGAAGAGGATACAATTAACCTTCCAGAAATGCTAGGGCACCAAGTGTCTAGTGACATGGAGGAATTTGAGGAAATTATTATCAGTAAAAAAATAGTGCTTGAGAAATTAATGGGACTGAAAGACAATTAATCCACAGGGCCTGATAATCTGCATCCCAGAGTATTATAAGAGGTAGCCATTGAAATAGTGGATGCATTGGTTGTCATCTTCAAAAATTCAATACATTATGGAACAGTTCCTGCAGGAATTGGAGGGTGGCAAATCTACCCCCATAATTTCAAAAAGGAGGGAGAGAGAAAACAGGGAACTACAGAATGGTTAGCCTAACATCAGTAGTTTGGAAAATGCTGGAGTCTATTATAAAGAATGTAACAACAGGCCACTTAGTAAGTATCAACGGGATTAGACAAAGCCAACATAGATTTATGAAAGGGAAATCGTGTTTGACAGACCTACTGGAGCTTTTTGAGGATGCAACTGGTAGAATAGATAAGGGAGAACCAGTGGATGTGGTGTGTTCGGATTTTCAGAAGGGCTCTGATAATGTCCCACATAAGAGGTTAGCGTGGACAATTAAAGCACATGGGATTCGGGGTAATATACTGGCATGGATTTAAAAATATTTAACAGACAGGAAAGAGAAAGTAGGAATAAATCGGTCTTTTTTAGTGTGCCAGGCTGTCACTAGTGTGGTACTGCAGGGATCAGTGCTTGGGCCCCAGCTGTTCACAATATACATCAATGATTAGGATGAGGGAAACCATTTCTTCACCCAGAGAGTGGTGAACCTGTGGAATTCTCTGCCACAGAGGGCGGTGGGGTCCAGTTCATTAAATATATGCAAGAAGGATTTGGATATATTTCTTAAGGCTAAAGGGATCAAAGGATATGGGGAGAAGGCAGGGACAGGGTACTGAATCTGGATGATCAGCCATGACCTCAATGAATGGCGGAGCAGGCTCAAGGGGCCGAATGGCCTCCTCCTGCTCCTATCTTCTATGTTTCTATGTTAGACTGGGCTTGCGACAGTTCTGACTGAACCAACAGAAGGGAATAACCGACTTGTGAGTCTGAGCGGGTGGAACCGAGTCAGAGACAACAAAAACAACAATTTGTATTTATATGCGATTAACATAGTAAAACGTCCCAAGGTGCTGCACAGAAGTATTTTAAGACCAAATAAGACCGGGGATAAAGACAGCTCGGAGCAGAAACCTGGGTGACTGTGCAAGTGGACTATCTGCAAGGGGAATGGTCGGCAAGTGAAACAACGAAGGAGTGGCGTCAGTATTCAAAGCTGTCGCTAGCCCAAGGGAGCTGAGAGCTGAGTACAGAGTGATGATTCGTGGTATTTTTTTCTTCTGTTTTCAGTAAATATCTGCTAAAAATTTCATAGCCTATCTATTAGAGGGAAGTGCTGATTGTTGAGTAGCTGTTGAGTGTCTCTTGTTAAGTTTATTACTGCTAAATTACCTCCAAAATCTGATAAATCGAGGCATGCCAGGGCACATCTTGTGCCATGTGGGATATCCTGGATATCCTGGATGCTTCATAACATAAGAAATAAGAGCAGGATTAGGCCATTCGGCCCTATGTGCCTGCTCCACCATTCAGTGAGATCATAACTGATCTTCTGCCGCAGATCCATTCACAGGCCCTATCGCCATATCCCTTGATGCCTTTACTAGTCACAAATCTATCGACATCTGTTTTGAATATACCAATGAAAGAGCCTCTACAGCCCTATGGGGTAGAGAATTCCAAGCAATCACCACCCTATGTGTGAAGAAATTTCTTCTCATCTCAGTCCTGAATGGCCTACCCTTTACCTTGAGGCTGTGGCCCGTGGTTCTAGACTCTCAGAAAAGGAAAAATTTCTCTCAGCATCCATCCTATCAAGTCATGTAATAATTTTGTATGCTTAAATGAGAGGCCCTCTCATTCTTCTCAATTCAAGTGAATACAGGCGAAGTTTACTCAATCTCTTATCATACGACAGTCCTGCCATCCCAGGAATCAATCTCGTGAATTTTCGTTGAACTCCCTCTGTGGCAAGTATATCCTTCCTTAGGTAAGGAGACCAAAACACAGTACTCCAGGTGTGGTCTCACCAAGGCCCTATATAATAGGAGTAAGACTTATTTACTCCTCTACTCAAATCCTCTTGTAATGAAAGCCAGCAGACCAATTGCCTTCCTAATGGCTTGCTACACCTGCACATTCATTTTCAGTCACTCATGTACAAGGACACCCAGGTCCCTTTGAGCAGCTGCATTACCCAACCTTTCACCGTTTAGAAAATACTCTGCATTCTGCTTTTTCAACCAAAGTGGATAGCTTCACATTTATCCACATTATATTCCATCTGCCATGTTCTCGCCCATTCACTGAGCCTGTCGATATCCCCTTGAAGCCTCTTCACATCCTCTTTGCAACTGACACTGCCACCTAGCTTTGTATCATCAGCAAATTTGGAAATGTTACTTTTAGTCCCCTTATCCAAATCATTGATATCGATTATGAATAGCTGGGTCCCAAGCACTGCTCCTTGCGGTACCCCAATAGTCACAGCCTGCCATGCTGAAAAAGACCCGTTTATCCCTACTCTTTGTTTTCTGTGTTAACCAATTCTCAATCCATGCTAGTAAATTAACCCCAATTCCATGTGCCTTAATGGTGTTCACCAACCCTTTGTGTAGGACATTATCGAAGGCATTCTGAAAATCCAGATACACCACATCTACCAGTTCTCTTTTTTCTACTTCTGGCGGCCTGGATGACCACGTGTGCGGGAAGTGTTGCCGACTGCAGCGGCTCCAGGTTTCGCAGCTGGTGCGGCAGCTGGAGTCGCTACAGTGCGTCCACGAGGCTGAGCAATAATTGTAAAGCACATTTCCAGAAGTGGTCACCCTGCAGCCTCAGAATGTGCAGTCAGTGACGGAAAGGGTGACTGCCAGAGAGAGAAGGAGGAACAATCAGAAGGGCAAGAAACCCCAGAGTGCATCCCGCTCGCTATTCGGTTCACAGTTCTGGAAACTGGTGGTGGAGATGGCTCCTCTTGGGAGTGCAGCCAGGGCCAAGGCCACTGCACCACGGGTGGCACACATGCACAGGGAGGAAGAAGAGTGGAATAATGATAAGAGATTCATTGGTTAGGGTTACAGATAGGCGTTTCTGTGGAAGCAGACGTGACTCCAGGATGGCACGTTGCCTCCCTGCTGCCAGGTTGAAGTATAGAAACATAGAAACACAAAATAAATAGGAGCAGGAGTAGGCCATTCGGTCCTTCGAGCCTGTTCTGCCATTCAACATGATCATGGCTGATCGTCTATCTCATTACCTTATAGCCGCACTCTCCCCATACACCTTCATGCATTTTGTGTCTAGAAATCTATCTATCTCCTGCTGAAATATATTCACACTTGTCCTCCACAGCCGTCTGTGGTAGAGAATTCCACAGGTTCACCACCCTCTGAGTGAAGTGATTTCTCTTCAGCTCAGTCCTAAATGTCCTACTCGTATCCAGAGACAGTGAACCCTCCTTCCAGATCACCAGTCAGGGAAAACATTCTCCCTACATCCAGTCTGTCTAGCCCTGTCAGAATTTTAGACCTTTCAATGAGATCCACTTTCATTCTAAACACGAGTGAATACAGAATAATAACAGAAAATGGTGGAAAAACTCAGCAGGTCAGGTAACATCCGTGGAGAGAAATTTGAGTTGACGTTTCGGGTCGCACCATTCTTCAAAACTGGAAATAAAAGAAAATACATCGGAGGCAGGGCTTCGATCGGACAAAAGAAGTAAAAGAAACAAAAGACGTAAAAGAGACAATAAAAGGTATTCAAAGCTAGACGAGATGGTAATAGGCTGAGATTAGGTGTGAATTGCACTGGCAGGGCAAGAGAAAGCTGCCAGGTGTGAGAGTGAAATAAAAGTAAAGGGGGGGGGGAAAGGAGTGGAAAAATTACAAGATATAATGTAATAGGGGCCGAGATTATGTTCTGACTTTGTTGAACTCAATATTGAGTCTGGAAGGCTGTAGAGTGCCTAATCGGAAGATGAGGTGCTGTTCCTCGAGTTTACATTGAGCATCCATGGAACAATACTAGACGTCAAGGATGGTGAGGTCCGAGTGGTAATGGAGCGGTGAATTAAAATGACAGGTGACCGGAAACGCGGGGTCACGCTTACGGACTGAACGGAGGTGTTCTGCAAAGCGGTCACCCAATCAGCGCTTGGTCTCCCCAATGTAGAGGAGACCGCAACGTGAGCAGCGAATACAGTATACTAGATTGCGAGAAGTACAAGTAAATCGCTGTTTCACCTGGAAGGGGTGTTTGGGGCCCTGGACAGTGGGAAGGGGGGAGGTATAGGGGCAGGTGTTACATCTCCTCCGCTTGCAAGGGAAGGTGCTAGGCGAAGGGGAAGGGCTGTTTGGGGTGATAGAGGAGTGGACTCAGGTGTCTCGGAGTGAGCAGTCCCTACGGAATGCTGATAGGGGAGGGGAGGGGAAGATACGTTTGGTGGTGGGATCACTTTGCAGGTAGCGGAAATGCCAGAGGATGATCCGTTGAATGTGGAGGCTGGTGGGATGAAAGGTGAGGACAAGGGGAACCCTATCGTTGTTCTGGGAGGGAGGGGCAGGGGTGAGGGCAGAAGTGCGGGACATAGAACTGACACGGTCGAAGGCAGTGTCAACCACAGTAGAGGGGAATCCTCGTTTGCGGAAAAAGGAAGACATGTCTGAAGCACTGGTGTGGAAGGTGGCATCATCGGAGCAGATACCGCGGAGATGGAGAAACTGGGAGAATGGAATAGAGTCCTTACAGGAAGCGGGGTGGGAGGAAGTGTAGTCCAGGTAGCTGTGGGAGTCAGTGGGCTTGTAGTGAATATTAATCGATAACCTATCCCCAGAGATGGAGACGGAGAAGTCGAGGAAGGGAAGGGAAGGGCCAGAGATGGGACTCTGCAGCCTTTCGGACTCAATAACGTGTTCAACAATTTCAGATCATAATCTCGGCTCCTATTACATTTTATCTTGTAATTTTTCCACTCCTTTCCCCCCCCTTTCCTTTTGTTTCTCTCTCACACCTGGCAGCTATCTCTTGCCCTGCCAGTACACTTCACAGCTAATCTCAGCCTATTACCATCTCGTCTAGCTTCGAATACCTTTTATTGTCTCTTTTACTTCTCTTGTATCTTTTACTTCTTTTGTCCAATCGCAGCCCTGCCTCCGATCTATTTTCTTTTCTTTCCAGTTTTGAAGAAGGGTGCGACCCGAAACGTCAACTCAAATTTCTCTCCACGGATGTTGCCTGACTTGCTGAGTTTTTCCAGCATTTTCTGTCGTTATTTCCGATTTCCAACATCTGCAGTATTTTGCTATCGTACTAGTGAATACAGGCCGAGTCGACCTAATCTCTCCTCATATGACAGACCTGCCATCCCAGGAATCAGTCTGGTGAACCTTTGCTGCACTCCCTCAAAGGCAAGTATATCCTTTCTTAGGTAAGGAGCCAAAACCTGGAGTATATTAGGTGGGGTGGGGAGGAGCTGAGCGTATTGGTGCGGTGGGGAGGAGCTGAGGATATTAGGTGGGGTGGGGAGGAGTTGCGGATATTGGAGGGTTGGGGAGGAGTTGAGGCTATTAGGTGGAGTTGGGAGGAGCTGAGCTTATTAGGTGTGTTTGTGAGGAGCTGAGTGTATTAGGCGGGGTGGGGAGGAGCTGAGCATATTAGGTGCGGTTGGGAGGAGCTGAGGATATTAGGTGGGGTGGGGAGGAGTTGCGGATATTGGAGGGTTGGGGAGGAGTTGAGGCTATTAGGTGGGGTTGGGAGGAGCTGAGCTTATTAGGTGTGTTTGTGAGGAGCTGAGTGTATTAGGTGGGGTGGGGAGGAGCTGAGGTTATTAGGAGCGGTGGGGAGGAGTTGAGGATATTATTTGTGATGGGGAGGAGCTGAGGACATTAGGTGGGGTGGGGAGGAGCTGTGGATATAAGGTGGAATGGGGAGGAGCAGAGGTTATTTGGTGGGGTGCAGAGGAGCTGAGGATATTAGGTGAGGTGGGGTAGAGCTGAGGATATTAGGTGGGTTGGGGAGGAGCTCAGGATTTTAGGTGGGGTGAGGAGGAGCTGTGGATGTAAGGTGGAGTGGGGAGAAGCTGAGGTTATTTGGTGGGGTGGGGAGGAGCTGAGGATATTATGTTGGGTGGGGAGGAGCTGAGGATATTAGGTGGGGTGGGGAGGAGCTGAGGATATTATGTTGGTTGGGGAGGAGCTGAGGATATTAGGTGGGGTGGGGAGGAGCTGTGGATAATAGGCGGGGTGGGGAGGAGCTGAGAATATTAGGTGGTGTTTGGAGGAGCTGAGGATATTAGGTGGGGTGCAGAGGAGTTGAGGATATTAGGTGGTGTTGGGAGGAGCTGAGGTTATTAGGTGGGGTGGGGAGGAGTTGAGGATATAAGATGGGATGGGGAGGACCTGATGATATTAGATGGGGTGCGGAGGAGTAGAGAATATTAGGTGCGGTGGGGAGGAGCTGAGTATCTTAGGTGAGGTGGCAAGGTGTTTAGCATGTTCGATGCATAAATAGATTTCGAAAGTCACAAAGTGAGGCTGAAGCATACAGGAGAGCAGTATTGTTATATCTTCACCAACCTCTTCAAAAAACTGTGGCATAAAGTGACAAGGCAGGAGTTTACTCTGCAATAAATCCGCAGGCTTTATGATTACATTCCAAAACCACACACAGTTGTAGATTGCTGCCTTTATTAATAGTTATTTTTGTTTATTCAATGCAGAGATGCTTTGCCTCAAATATTGAAGAGACATTTCTCTACATGACATCTCACAATAGACATTGGCCCAGAAATTCGGGTCCCCACGAGTGTGTACTGATGGGATACTCACCCGTAAGCCCAATGGAAGTGACGGTTTCCTGCATGCACTGCGCATGTGCAGGAAACCAGCACTTCTGTTCCCCTGAAAGAAGGGGGTCAGAGTTTGCATGCGTGCACAGGAGAGGCAGCACCTGCGCATCGAACTAACGTTTTTTTTTGCAGGTTCTCCAGCAGGGTATGTCTCCAGCAGGTACACTTTTAAAAAGCAGTCGCAAGGCATGCTTTTAACAAGGTAACTGGTGAGTTAATTAAAATTAAAACATTTTTTCCACAGGGTTGTTATTTCTAAATATTTTAAAGAAAGTTAAGTTTGTTTGTCGCCCCATTAGAAAATGTAATTAACTTTTCAGAAAATGTAATTTATTGTTTAAAATAGTTGTTTCATGTAATTTATATTTTATTGCATAAATGTGATGGTTTTTCTAATTTATTTGAAGTTTTAGTGATGTTTTGGGGCTTATAGTATTTATTGGTTTGACAGGTATTCCTGTTAAACTGATGAATGAAGCATTCCCTGCTGGCATTGGTTCTCCATGGCCCACGTGATCCCAGGGGACGCATCGCACTAACTGCGCCCCTGGGGTGTGCAGGCACTACGTGCCAGCAGTTGGAGGAGGCCCAGGATTGGAATCCCACGCGGCCCCACAGCACTACGGATGGCGCGCTGGGTAAGTGCAGGTCGGGGGCTTGCACCCGTGGGAAGCCCCCGACCCGAATTTCTGGGCCATTACAAAGCATACAGACTGCGCAGTTAATTGACAAGTGATGTTTAACATCGACAAATGCGACGTGATTAACTTTGGTACGAAAATATAAGCAGCATGCATGTAGTGCGGTTGATGTTGTGTATATGGACTTACAAAAGAAGTTTGACAAAAATCACGTGACGTACCTGATCGTATAACTGTAGCCCATGGGATTAATGTGACAGGGCAGCATGGATACAAAATTCGTTAAGTATCTGAAAGCAGAGAATAGTGGTGTCCGGTTGTTTTTCATACTGGAGGGAGGTATACAGTGGTCTTCCCCAGGGGTCGCTATTAGGACCCGTGCTCTCTGATTTTTTTAATGACCTTTGTTGGGTATGCAGAGCATCGAAACTCGGAAATGCAGTCCACGATGAGGAGCATAGTAACAGACATCAGGAGGACGTAGACTGACTGCTCTGCAAGAGAACATAAGAGATAGAAGCAGGAGTAGGCCATTCGGCCCTTCAATCCTGCTCCACCATTCAATATGAACATGGCTGACCTTCGGTTAAAAGTCATTCATGCAACACCTTCTAACTGACCCTCATTCCTGCCTATAAATTTACCTCCTTAGTCAGTCTTCAGGCATATTTTGCATTTACAGAACAATATATAATTGGAGCCGAAAACAATAAACTAAATGCCAAGAAAAGTTGGCTGTGTCTTGACCCTTATAAACTATTCCTCAAGCTGGAGGGTTTGAGAGTTTCAGATACGTCCCTAACATGATCCTACACTTCGCTGATGGTGTTTCTTTCCCAATCCAATCGCTTTGCTTACAGCATAGCCCGAACTCGGATTCAATTAGGCAGACACTTGGCAGATTCTATTTAACACAGAGGATTGTGAAGTGAAAAATGAGAAGAGGCAATGTGATCTCAATGGTACAATTTTAAAGGGAGTGCAGGAACAGACGGACCTAGACGTGTATGTACACTTATCTTTGAAGGTGGCTGGACAATTTGAGAAGTACTTTAATAAAGCATAAGGGATCCTTCGCTTTATTAATAAGCAGTAGAGCACAAAAGCGAGGAAGTTATGCAAAAACTTTATAAAGCACTGATTAGGCTTCAGCTGGACTATTGTGTCCAATTCTGAGCACCACACTTCAGGAAAATGTCAAGGCCTTGGAGCGTGTGCAGAAGATATTTACTAGAATGGTACCAGGGATAAGGGGCTTCCGGTAACTGCAGAGCTGGGGTTGTTCTGATTAGAGCAGAGAAGGTTAAGAGGTGATCAAAAACATAAATAGATTTAATAGAGTAATTAAGGAGCAACTGTTTCCAGCGGCAGTGGGGTCGGTAACAGAGGACACAGATATAATGTGATTGACAAAAGAACCAGAGACAACATGTGGAGGATTGTGTTTTACACAGCGAGTTGTTGTGATCTGGAATGCGCTGCTGAAAGGGCGGTGGAAGCAGATTCAATACTAACTTTCAAAGGGGATTTGGAAAAAATACTTGAAGTCAAATAAATTACCGGGGAAAGAGCAGAGGAGTGGGATTAATTGGACAGCTCTTCCAAAGAGCCAGCACAGGCACGTTGGGCCGAATGGCCTCCTTCTGTGCTGTATCATTCCCTGATTCTATAATCACCGATACCTTAGAAAATAAGAAGCGGAACATGGCAGAAGAGCAAAGGGTTCTACGGCAACAGATGAACAAGTAATTAAATGCAGTATCACTGGTCAGCAAAACAATTAAAGTGCTAACAATGAACTGGGATTTATTTCTAAGGTGATAGAATTCAAAAGAAATGAAGTTGGCCAATGGTGGGAAGTGAAGTTTCACAAGGATCGGTGCTGGGAACACTTTTGTTCAACATTTACTTAAACATTTCGGACTCGGGAATCAGAAGTGCAATTTGAAACATTGTAGATGCCACCTAAATGGGAGTATATACTTAAAACAGAGGAGGACTGCGAAAAAATCCAGGAAGACGTTATTAAACTGGCAGAATGGGTGTGTAACTGATCCTCATATAGCGAAATGTGAGGTGGTGCATTTTAATAGCAAGAATACGGAGGTCACCACTCGTTGGAAAATAAGTTTTAAACGGGGTAAAGGGACAGAGGGATGTGAGGCTATAGTTACATAAATCAATAAAAGTTGCAATGCAGGTTGATAGGGCCATAAAAACAAAGAAGGCACGGGGTTTCATTTCTAGAGGGATAGAATTGTAAAAAATAGAAGTTACGTTAATCTTGTATGGAACCTTGGTTAGGCCACACTCGGTGTACTGTGCGCATGGTCTCCATCTTATATAAAGGACAGAGAGGGACTGGCGAAGTTACAAACAGTATTTACTAGAATGATACCAGAACTGAGAGGTTATACCTCTCAGGAAAGTCTGAACAGGCTGGGGCTCCTTTCTTTAGGAAAGTGAAGACTGAGGGATAAACAGATAATGTTCTTGGAGATTATGAAATGGTTTCATATGGTAGATTAGAGAAGTTCTTTCCCCTTGCAGGAGAGACTATATCTCGAACCATAGATTTAAGATAGTCATTAATCAATCTAATAGGAAATTCAGGAGTCACCTTATAACTAAACGAGTGGTCAGAATTTGGAGCTCGCTACCACAAGGAGCAGTTGATGTGAATAACAGACAAATTTAAAGGGGGAAAGGAAAATGACGATATTTTTATTGGGTTAGATGAAGGAGGGTGGTTGGAGGCTCTTGCGGAGCAAGGACATCAACATGGACATTTTGAGTCAAGTATCTTTTCTCTGTGCTGTAAATACTTTGTAAATTGTATTAAACTTGTGTTGGACATGGGTCAGGTCACATTTAGAGAACTGCACATATTTATGGTCTCCATAATATAAAAAGGACATAGAAGAACTGGAGAATGTGCAAAGAATACTTACAACAACAACACCTTGTATTTACATTGCGCCTTTAACATAGTAATATGACCTAAGCGATTTACGGGATCGTTATTGAGCAAAACCTGACCCTGAGCCACATAAGCAGATATTTGGAAAGATGAGCAAAAGCTTAGTCAAAGAGTTAAGCTTTAAGCAGCATCTTAATGGAGGAGAGAGAATTAGAGAAGCAGAGAGTTTTAGGGAGGGGATTACTGAGCTTAGGGCCCAGGCAGCTGAAAGCACAGCCGCCAATGGTGGAGCGGTTATAATCGGGGATGTGCAAGAGGCCAAAATTAGAGGAGCACAGAGACCTCGGGAGTGTTGAGGGGCTGGTGGAGCTTGCAGAGGAAGGGAGGGCGAGGCCATGATGGGATTTGACAGCAAGGATGATAATTTTAAAATGGTGGCATTGCCGGAACTGGAATGACTGCAGGTCAGCGAGCATAGGAGTAGTGGTTTACCGCAATGGTTGTGGATTAGGTTATGGGCAGGACAGCTTTGGATGAGCTCAGGTTATGGAGGGTGGGAGCTGGGAAGCCGGCCAGGAGAGATTTGTTGTTATCAAGTGTAGAGCTACCAAAGGCAGGGCTGATGCTTCGAGCAGCAGATGAGCTTTGGCAGGGGCGACGTTTGGCGATGTTACGGCAGTGGAAGTAAGCCATCCTGGTGATGAAGTGAATAACCGGTTGGAAGATCATCCCGAGGTCTAATACGACACAAAGGTTGCAAACAGCAAACTGCTGCTACGGGGAGGGATGGAGTCGGTGGGTAGGCAACGGATTTTGTGAAGGGGGCCAATAGCTTTGGTCTTACAAATATTTCGTTGGATGTCACCAGAACTGAAAGATTGCAGCTCTCAGGAAAGTTTGAACAGGTTGGGCATTTCTTAGAAGAGAGAGGACTTAGATGAGGCTGATAGAGATCTTGAAAATGATGAATGGGTTGCACAGGGTAGATGTGGAGAGAATGTTTACACTTGTGGGAGAATGCCACACCTGGGGTCATAAATACAAAATAGTTACTAATAAATTCAGAAGGGATGTAATGAACAATTAATTAACTCAGAGTAGTTAGAATTTGGAAGATAATGGCACAGGAAGTATTTGAGGAAAATATTTTAGATTATTTCAAAAGGAAACTAGACGAGTAAATGAACGAAAACGGAACAGAAAGATAAGCTAAGTGTCTGAGATGATGTACATGCAATGAGAGGAGACTGGTGTGGAGCATCAACACCAGCACAGACAGATTGGCCGAATGGCTTGTTTGTGTGCTGTGTATCCCAGGTAATATAATTCTCTGAACTACAGCTCAGCTCTGTCTGTCTATCTATTGACCAGGCTCTTGCTCTGGAAGTTGCAAATGAATTGCTGTACTCAATACCTGAAGGGACTCTTTAAAGACGGAACGCAGACAACTCGTGGTCCTGTCCCAAAAGACAATGTGGGAAATGTCAATCAGAAACAGCGCCGAGTCCTAAACACAGTGCTCGCCCCGCCGCTGGCTGTATCTTCAGATCACTAGCGATATCTGGTGTAATTCAGTGGATGGTAGTGCTGCGCTGGAAACACTGGGAGCCGCCTCTGGGCTGTGCTCAGTTATATATGATTAATAATTAATTGAATAATTGAGGTAAGTGGATATATCACCGCCCTCTTCACCTGCTCTCTGAAATTGGACTGGGTCACCCCATAAATAAATGTGTTTGTGCAGCAACTTACATTTATCAGCAGATATCCGACTTGTTCAAAGATATATAAAGAATCAGTGTAATAACCGGGATTCGTTGCTGTAATGGTATAATATAAGCAGTTGATAACATAGGCCAGCCACAGCAATATGAAGCTGGCGGATATGGTGAAGAGTAAAATCACTGACTTCCTTCTGCTCTCCATCTCTGGGTCTCTGTCATTCTCTCCCTTGCTCTCACCCCTCAATCTCTTACGGACCCGACTGGCCACTAAAATGTGTCTGACTGTCAGAGCGTTGAGCAACAGAATTAAAGTGAATGGGAGCAATGGTGTTAAAACCGTATCAAACCAGTCAAATCCCACCCAACCAGGATCAGTAAAATAGCTTGGGATCATGGCACAGAACCACGGTACATTGTCGATTATCCTCCAGGGTTGAACTGTAAAGTAGAAGGGAACGTTTTTTAAACAGAGCAGAATGCCGGTTGTTGCCAGAACCACAGTGTGGTAAACCACTGTTATAGTTATCACTGTATATTGTTCTCACTGTTCTCACTGTAACATCACTACACGAGGTCGCCTCTTGTCGCACTGTTATACCTGGGCTGACCACCTCCGACTCCGCCCATTACCTGCCCAGGTATAAAGGTAGCTGACTGGCTAGTATTCCTCCCTGTTGGATCGGATCACCCACGAGGGTGGGCTCTGTTATTTAGCCAATAAAAACCTTCAGTTACGTTCTTAACTCGTCGCCTTTTATTGGACTAATTGATAGGCATATCAATTTTATTGGCTAAATTTTAAAGATGTCTGATAATGAACAGCAACAGCAAGGAGCTCACCCAGCAGCACAGCAACAGCAGCCTCCAGACAACGGGCCACACCAGCCGGCTTGGCTGCAAGCCTTGAAACCACCATACCTGGATCTAAACCCACAGGCACCAAACGCAGCCCTCAACTTCAAACACTGGCTGGACTGCTTCGAATCCTACCTGGAAGAATCCGGCGCCCCGCAGAGATCCAAACTAAGACTTCTGAACGCCCAAGCGAGCCCGAGAGTATACGCACTCATACAGGACACGACTACGTACGAGGCCGCTATCAACCTACTGAAACAGCAGTACCGCAGCCCGGTAAATTACATGTACACCAGGCACCTCCTAAGATCCCGCCCGCAACAGCCAGGAGAGTCTGTAGCTGAATTTTTACGGGCGCTAAGAGCACTCGGCAGGAACTGTGACTTTAAAGCGGTGACGGCTGTTGAAAATACGGAAGATAATATCCGCGATGCCTTTGTGAAAGGCCTACGGTCCGACTACTCACGGCAAAGACTGCTTGAAGCTAAAGACCTCGACCTGGACAAAGCTGAAGCCCTCGCTCTCTCCCTGGAGGTGGCCCATCAGGACCAGGAGGCGTTTTCCAGGTACTGCTCGCGACCCTGGGACTCGGGCCCGACCCCTACCGCAATACCCTTCGCAGCGCCGCCCCCGGGACCTACCTCAGCGTCGGCGTCCCGGACCCGACCGGGCCCGCCACCCCCGGTACCGGCTCCGACATCGGGCACCCGCGATCGGGCCGCCGGCTGCTTCTTTTGCGGCCAGGAGAAGCACCCGAGGTCGCGCTGCCCAGCCAGGAACTCTACCTGCACAACCTGCAGGAAGAAAGGCCACTTCTCTAAGGCCTGCAGGAGCGGATCTTCAGAGGCCAGCAGTGCCTCATGCGAACTGTGGGGGCGGCCATCTTCTTTCACGGCAACTGAGGCCAGTATCCCCACACGTGAGTCATGGGGGCGGCCATCTTTGATCAAGGCAACCGACCCCAATAGTGCCTCATGTGAGTTATGGGGGCAGCCATCTTCTCCGCCATTTTGTCCTACCTCGTGGGAGACGCCATTTTACACACCACGCCCGACTGCCACCGGGCCCCCGGACCCGACGACCGCCTCGCCCGCAGACGACAACGACTCGCTTACCTACACGCTAGCCTCCGTCACTCTGGATCAAGCCCGCCCACACCACCTGTCCAAGTCGATGATGGACATCAAAGTAAACGGCCACGCCACGACCTGCCTGTTCGACAGCGGAAGCACGGAGAGCTTCATCCACCCAGACACGGTGAGCCACTACTCCCTCCCTGTCCTGCCAACGCGCAATCGAATCTCGATGGCATCGAGTTCCCACGCCACGGACATTAGCGGCTACTGTGCTGTGACCTTGTCGGTTAAGGGTACAGAGTATAAAAACTTTAAACTCCTCGTCCTCCCCCAGCTCTGCGCTGCCGTCCTACTAGGGCTGGACTTCCAATCCTACCTCCAAAGTGTAACCCTAGCATACGGTGGACCCCTCCCCCCACTCACAGTCGACAACCAGCGAAGGTTAAACCGCCCACCGCGTAACACCTGCAGCCTATCCACCCTCAAGGTGCCGCCACCTTCCCTGTTCGCTAACCTCACCCCCGACTGCAAACCCGTCGCTACCAAGAGCAGGCGGTACAGCGCTGGGGACAGAGCTTTCATTAGCTCTGAGGTGCAGCGTCTCCTGAAGGAGGGCATCATCGAGGGGAGCAACAGCCCCTGGCGTGCCCAGGTCGTGGTCGTTAAGACCGGCGATAAAAATCGCCTGGTCATCGACTACAGCCAGACCATAAACAGATACACCCAGCTGGACGCATACCCCCTTCCCCGCATATCTGACATGGTCAATCAGATTGCACAATACCGCGTATTCTCGACCATCGACCTTAAGTCGGCCTACCACCAACTCCCTATCCACCCCGAGGACCGCCAGTACACCGCCTTCGAGGCGAATGGGCGCCTATACCACTTCCTTAGGGTCCCCTTCGGTGTCACCAACGGGGTCTCGGTCTTCCAAAGGGAGATGGACCGGATGGTTGACCAGAACGGACTGCAGGCCACATTCCCCTACCTAGATAACGTCACCATCTGCGGCCGCGACCGGCAGGACCACGACGTGAATCTGGAGAAATTCCTCCGTACGGCCCAACGGCTGAACCTCACCTACAATAAGGAGAAATGCGTGTTTAACACAGCGCGCCTTGCCATCCTTGGCTGTGTAGTAGAGAACGGAGTCATCGGCCCCGACCCCGAAAGAATGCGCCCCCTCATGGAGCTACCCCTCCCCCACTGTCCAAAAGCACTTAGGAGAACCCTGGGGCTTTTCGCCTACTATGCCCAATGGGTACCCAATTATGCGGACAAAGCCAGACCCCTCCTGAAAACCACATCCTTCCCCCTCACGGAAGAGGCGTGCGCGGCCTTCTCCCTCATTAAGGGAGACATAGCCAAGGCCACAATGCACGCAGTGGATGAGTCAATCCCCTTCCAAGTGGAGAGCGATGCATCCGACTTCGCCCTAGCCGCTACCCTTAACCAGGAGGGTAGGCCGGTAGCCTTCTTCTCAAGGACCCTACAGGGCCCCGAGACCCGACACTCGTCGGTCGAGAAGGAAGCCCAGGCAATTGTGGAGGCAGTACGGCGCTGGAGGCACTACTTGGCAGGCAAACGATTTACCCTCCTCACCGACCAACGCTCGGTTGCCTTCATGTTTAATAACAAGCTGAGGGGCAAGATCAAGAACGACAAAATCTTGAGGTGGAGAATCGAGCTTTCCACCTATGATTATGAGATCTTGTACCGGCCCGGTAAACTGAACGACCCCCCTGATGCTCTTTCACGCATTACATGCGCCAGCGCGCAAAGTGATAGACTTCAGACCCTCCACAATGACCTCTGCCACCCCGGAGTCACCAGACTCTACCATTTCATTAAGGCCCGCAACCTGCCATACTCCATCGAGGAGGTCAGGACCATGACCAGGAACTGCCAGATCTGTGCTGAGTGCAAACCGCACTTCTATAAGCCGGACAGAGCAAGCCTGATCAAGGCCACCCGCCCCTTCGAGCGTCTGAGCATCGACTTCAAGGGGCCCCTACCGTCATCCGACCGTAATGTGTACTTCCTCAACATCGTTGATGAGTACTCCCGTTTCCCCTTTGCCTTCCCCTGCCCAGACATGACCAGTAACACGGTCATTAAATGCCTGAACAAACTCTTCGCCTTGTTCGGGTTCCCGAACTATATACATAGTGACCGGGGCGCCTCCTTCATGAGCGAGGAACTCCGTCAGTTCCTATTGGAGAGGGGTATTGCAGCAAGCAGGACCACCAGCTACAACCCCCGAGGGAACGGCCAGGTGGAAAGAGAGAACGCGACGGTATGGAAGGCCACCCTCTTAGCCTTAAAGTCTAAGGGCCTCCCAACCTCCCGCTGGCAAGAGGTCCTCCCGATTGCGCTGCACTCCATCCGGTCACTACTTTGCACTGCCATTAACACCACCCCCCATGCCCGAATGTTTGTCTTCCCCAGGAAGTCGACTACGGGAACCACCCTACCAACCTGGCTGACCTCTCCGGGACCCGTCTTGCTGCGAAAGCACGTGAGGGCCCATAAAACGGACCCCCTGGTCGAGAAGGTGAACCTCCTGCACGCCAACCCCCAGTACGCCTATGTGGCTTACCCAGACGGACGGGAGGACACTGTCTCCTTACGAGACCTCGCACCCTCACCCCCCCCTCCCAACCCCCCGAGTCCAGCCGAGGTAGACGGCATGCCGGAACCCCACGAGCCTTTGCCGACTACGCAGACACCAGCTTTAACACCGGATAATGTAACACCGCCGCTGCGACGATCGGAGAGGCTAACGAAGCCTCCGGACAGACTGACATACCAGAGCTGGTAATACACTTCACCCCGCCGGACTCTAATCTAAACAAGGGGTGAATGTGGTAAACCACTGTTATAGTTATCACTGTATATTGTTCTCACTGTTCTCACTGTAACATCACTACACGAGGTCGCCTCTTGTCGCACTGTTATACCTGGGCTGACCACCTCCGACTCCGCCCATTACCTGCCCAGGTATAAAGGTAGCTGACTGGCTAGTATTCCTCCCTGTTGGATCGGATCACCCACGAGGGTGGGCTCTGTTATTTAGCCAATAAAAACCTTCAGTTACGTTCTTAACTCGTCGCCTTTTATTGGACTAATTGATAGGCATATCACACAGCCGCAGTTTTCTCGGTGCAATATTTAGTTTTCAGCTTCTGGCAACAAATGGCCACAAATCGATCAAAGCTGAAAGTGATGGTGAACCAGACAGAACAGTTTGTGGCTGCAATGGCCAGGACAGCGATAACTCTGCACACAGGAGTGATGTCCAGGATAGACCATGGGAAATAAATATATTTGATCCGGTTCATTATGACCTCAAAGACAATGACCAGGAGATCCGCCGTTGCCATGGCCACCAGGTAGCGAGTGGTGCAGGTGGAGAGCCCGCACTTTCCCTGGGACAGGATCACAATCGCCAGCAAATTCACTGTAAAACATGGAAGGGAAAAGAGATTGGAAACTACTGATCACACACTCTCCGTGGCTGAGCCCAGACAGTGAGGGCTGGGTTTTAACACCCCAAAAACCGGCGGTAGGTGTCGGGTCAGAGGTGAAAATTGAACAATATCCTCCGAACCCGGAAATGCCTCCAAGACGCCCGCTTCCTGGTTAATGGAGATGGGACAGGGGCGGGAAGTGAACCGCTCCCAGGAGGCGGGTTGGCAATTTAAATATATCAATGAGGCGTGCAGCCACTGATTTACCCTGTTTTATAGGCTTAACTACGGTTGGCCGGTCTCCCTGGGCCACTGGAATGATTTCATCCTCCACTCACCAAGCTCTACCCATCGCCTGACCCCCCAGGGATAGAACAGCGCAATCGGGGTCGGACATTCCCAAGACTGATGATTGGGCACACCCCCGGGGACCGGTCAAACTCCCAGGACCGGTCAAACTTCCAGGACCAGTCACACCCCCCAGGACCGTTCAATCCCCCGGGACCGGTCAAAGTTCCAGGACCAGTCACACCCCCCATTACCAGTCAAACCCCCGGGACCGGTCAAACTTCCAGGACCGGTCACACCCCCCATTACCAGTCAAACCCCCGGGACCGGTCAAACTACCTGGGACCGGGCTAACCCCCTGGGGCCTGTCAAACCCCGAGTACATGATCGGACACTCCACGGGGTCTGATGGGCTAACCTCCGGGACCAACCTGGTCCTGCTCTGGAGTCTCCCGGACCCCGTCCGACTGGAAGCTTGGCTGTCAATCAGGCTGAATTCCGGGGTGGGGAACCAGTCAAGGACAAAGGACGTACACTGTGGAGTTAAGGCACCACAACGTCCGGGAATACCTGGACTTCCAGGTATCCTGTCTGATATTTCACACCCAACCCATACCCTCCGGCCATCGTACATGACACACCTCTGGTAATATCCAGGCAGAAGTATAGGAGCAAATGCAAAATACTGAGACTGCTGTAAATCAGAAAAGATCATAAGAACATAAGAAATAATAGCAGGAGTAGGCCATTCGGCCCTTCGAGCCTGCTCCGCCAGTCACTGAGATCATGGCTGATCTCCTGTCTCAATTCCATTCACTGGCCTTATTGCGATATCGCTGGATGCCCTTACTAGTCAGAAATCTATACGGACCTCTGTTCTGAATATATCCAATGACTGAGCCGCCAAAACCCTCTGGTGTAGAGAATTCCATAGATTCACCACCCTCTGTGTGAAGAAATTTCTTCACATCCTTGTCGCGAAGGGCCTACCCTTTATCCTGAGTCTGTGACCCCTGGTTCTAGACTCCCCAGCCAAGGGAAACATTCTCCCAGCATCCACCCTATCAAGCCCTGTAATGATGTTGTATGCTTCAATGCGAGCCCCTCCCATTCTTCTGAATTCAAGATAATACAGGCGTTGTTTACTCAATCTCTTCTCGTATGACAGTCCCGCCATCCCAGGAATCAATCTCGTGGAACTTCTTGATCAAGGTGTTAGGCCACAGCCACCATGGGGAAGCCTTCCCCCCTGACTGCCTGATTTCCTCTCTCGATCGTCTATATTTACAGTTATTTTTGTGGGCTGGTAATCACCTGGTGTCAATCATTTGATCCCAATCCTATTGTCCAATTGTGAAGCGCGAAGGCAACCCTCGCCGTCCCTTTCTGTATGACTGACAAGGCCTCCCTCTTATCTTTCTGAGGAATGTTTTGTCAAGTTTCTCCAAGGGCATTTTATGGCTTCGTGGCTCCTTTATATCTAGCAAGTGCTATCCTCACTGTTACCTTGCATTTTACAATTCCCTTATCACTTCTATTTGTCTTTTGATGCTTGATATTCCACCATTTATGCTGTCTCTTTTCTGCTTGACTGTTGTCAGTCTCTGTTCTAAGAATTAAAACGCATCTTTGAATCTAACAGCTATTTCTTACACTCCCGCTTCGCAGGGACTCACCTCACTGAGCTAAGGCCAGAGATCGGTGCAGGTTACCTGTGTAAAGACTCTGAATCAGAGAGAAGAACTGGTTCGTCAAACCTTAATCAATTACAGAAGTGCAAAAATCAATAACCACAGCCCAATATTCAGCCCGTCTAATGGTAACATAATGAATTTCAGCAGTCATGACCCACAGATTCTCAGGACTGTGTTGGGGGAAGGGGACTAATCAGCACCAAAACAATTAAAGTGTTTACAATAACTATACATAAAGTAAGAATAAATCATTATATAGAGGATTTGAATACTGTAAAACTGCTCTCCCGCTGTTCACCTGTCTGTAATTAGGTAATATATGTTTCTTTTGGTGCAGTTCAATAGGAAACAAAGCATTACCAAGGCATTTCACCTTATATCTGAATATAAGAACATAAGAAATAGAAGCAGGAGTAGGCCATACGGCCCCTCGAGCCTGCTCCGCCATTCAATAAGCTCATGGCTGGTCATTGACCTCAAAAGCCTTTTCCTGCCCGATCTCCATATCCCTTGATTATCCATGAGTCCAAAAATCCATCTATCTCAGTCCTGAATGTACTCAAAGACTCAGCATTCACAAGCCTTGGGGTACAGAATACCAAAGGTTCTCCACCCTCTAAGAAAATAATATCATTCTCAGCCCAGTCTAAAATTGCCTACATCTTATCCTGAGACTATGTCCACTAGATCTAGACACTCCAGCCAGGGGAAACAACCTCTCAACATCTAACCCTGGCAATAGAGTCATACAGTCATAGAGTTAAACAGCACAGAAAGAGGCCCTTCAGCCTATCGTGTCCGCGCCGGCCTTCAAGACCTGTCTATTCGTATTCCATTTTCTAGTACTTCCTCCGTAGCCTTGCATGCTATGCTGTTCCAAGTGCTCATCTAAATGCTTCTTGAATGTTGTGAGGGTTTCTGCCCCTACCAGCCTTTCAGGCCGTGAGTTCCTGATTCCAACCACCCTCTGGATGAAAATGTTTTTCCTAAAATCCCCTCTAAACCTCCTGCCCCTTAACCTGAATCTATGCCTCCTGGTTATTGACCCCTCCAGTAAGGGGAAAAGTTACTTTCCATCTACCCTATCTGTGCCACTCATAATTTGTATACCTCAATCGGGTCCCCATTCAGCCTACTCTACTCTAAGGAAATCAACCCCAGCCTGTCCAGTGTCTCTTCATAGCTGAAAAGCTCAAGCCCAGGTAATATCCTGGTGAATCTCTTCTGCACCATCTCCAAAGCAATCACATTATTGCTATAGTGTGGCGACCAGAACTGCACACAGTATCCCAGCTGTGGCCGAACTAACGCTTTGTACAGCTCAATCATATCCACCCTGCTCTTATATTCTATTCCTCAGCTAATGAAGGCAAGTATCCTAATAACCTTCAGAATCTTATAGGTTTCAATGAGATCACCTCTCATTCTTCTGAATTGCAGAGCGTACAGGCACATTCTACACAATCTCTCATCATATGACTGCCCTCCCATCCCAGGAATCAATCTCGTGAACCTTTGTTGCAGCGATGCTTATGCTTATTACCAAACTTCTGCAACCAACAGCAGAAATCTTCCCCTTTGCCACTGATTACATTCAGAAAACACGAATGCAGCACAATGAAGGGGAGAGATCAGTCATCTATAACAACAATTTCAAATTGGAACAGACTTCTTCCACTCCAGTTAGTGACCCACACACAGTACAGTTCTACATTGAAAGATACTCCCAGTAACACATGGCCACTAAGGTCAGGTGTTCCAAACCAGTTAGTGACCCACACTCAGTACAGTTCTACAGAGACAGATACTCCCGTTAATACATGGCCACTGGGATGAGATGTTCCACTCCAGTTAGTGACCCACACTCAGTGCAATTCTACAGTGACAGATACTGCCAGTAATATATGGCCACTGGGAAAAGATGTTCCACTCCAGTTAGTGACCCACACTCAGTACAGGTGTACATTGAAAGATACTCCCAGTAACACATGGCCACTATGGTCAGGTGTTCCAAACCAGTTAGTGACCCACACTCAGTACAGTTCTACAGAGACAGATACTCCCGTTAATACATGGCCACTGGGATGAGATGTTCCCCTCCAGTTAGTGACCCACACTCAGTGCAATTCTACAGTGACAGATACTGCCAGTAATATATGGCCACTGGGAAAAGATGTTCCACTCCAGTTAGTGACCCACACTCAGTACAGTTCTACAGTGAGAGATACACCAAGTAATACATTGCCACTGTGGTCAGGTGTTCCACTCCAGTTAGTGACCCACACTCAGTACAGTTCTACAGTGAAAGATACACCCAGTAATACATGGCCACTGGGGTCAGGTGTTCCACTCCGGTTAGTGACCCACACTCAGTACAGTTGTACAGTGACACATACTCCCAGTAATACATGGCCACTGGGGTCAGGTGTTCCACTCCAGTTAGTGACCAACACTCAGTACAGTTATACAGTGACAGATACTCCCAGTAATACATGGCCACTGGGATGAGATGTACCACTCCAGTTAGTGACCCACACTCAGTACAGTTCTACAGTGACAGATACTCCCAGTAATACATGGCCACTGGGGTCATGCGTTCCACTCCAGTTAAAGACCCAAACCCAGTACAGTTCTACAGTGAAAGATACTCCCATTAATACATGGCCACTGGGGTCTGGTGTTCCAGTCCAGTTAGTGACCAATACTCAGTAAATTTCTACAGTGACAGTCCCTTCCACTAATACCTTCTCTCAGAGAGTTGCTTACACTGAGGTCTGATACAACAGTACACAATATTACACTAAAGTCAATAACTTCATAACACAGCGAGCCCATGAGTACAAACAGAATTTTAAATTCAGTTGACGCATTGGAATAAAATCTCTGAGGAAATTCAGGACATTTGATTAAACGATATGCTATGATTGATCGGGTGTCTGAATAACAGTAAGGACTAGATCACAATGCAACATTATCAGTCACAGAGCAAAACCAGAGACCAGCTCACACACAGATTAAACAACTTCAATAGTTATAATCACTTGCCAGGAACTCCAATGACGGCAATGATCATGTAGGATATTTTCTCCACACTGAGATATGTGTCAAGCATTTTCTGTGTGAAGCGGTGTTTCCCTTCGTGCTGCCGGCAATCTCTGTGAATTAAACTCTGAGGTGATACATTCCCAGAGCCTTTCATTTATACCCTGCGGGATTCCCACTGGGACGTTGAGTTTACAGCAGCGCTGAAAATACTATTTAAAAAAACATTTGAACAAACAGATGACGACAGTGGACTGAATTCCCTGTTGTGATGGAATATATTTACTGCTGAGATTGAAATTGAACACCCAAAAGACCGGACAATTCTGATCACATGTTATAACTAATGGAAATTGCCAGCTGTATTCTCCCACCAATGGGGTTGTTGTTTCAAACACCACCAGGCCCATCGCAAGATCTCATATTGTTCTGGTGATGTCCTTCACTCTGCTGTGGCCATTCAGTAATTAAATTCCAAATGTTAGAGCGTCCTCTCAGGGATGCTCTTTGCAATCTCGAATGGGGCTGACTGCCTTAAGTGTGGCCATTTCGTTAAACAATTAAATTAGCGTATTTGTCGATGGATCCTCAAACAGGTACAACCCCTCAAATTAATAGAGTACCTCAAACTAATGCAGTACCTCAAACTAATACAATACCTCAAACTAATACAGTACCTCAATCTAATACAGCACCTCAAACTAATTCATCTCCTCAAACTAGTAAACAGACCCGCCCACAACCTCTCTGGTCCAAAGTCCAGTAATCTTGTGTTCCCACAAACTCACAATGCATGGGATCTCACTTGCCAGACACCATGAGGGCGTTACCAGGCTAACAAGAACTGATTGTACAGATTATATAAACAGTTTAACAATGCGTATTATTTAAATATATATCAAAAGTCTTAAATTTATTTCTGTTAAGTTAGTAATGGTTTATTAAATACAGGCATGGCAGAACACCTCATTCCCGTGGAATGCACATCTTGTGATTTGTGGGAACTCCAGTACACTTCCCGTGTCCAGGACAACCAAATGTGCAGGACGCGTCATCAGCTGTAGGAGCTCGAATTCTGGGTTTCGGAGATTGAGCAGCAACTGGAGTCACTGTGGTGCATCCGTGAGGCTGTGTGCTACTTGGATAGCACGTTTCAGGAGGTGGTCACCCCTCAGCTTAAGAGAGTGCAGGCAGAGAGGGAATGGGTGACCGGCAGACAGAAAAGGAGATTTTGGCCGGTAGTGTAGGAATCCCCTGAGTGCATGTAACTCTCTAACCGGTATTCAGTTCTAATTACAGGAGAGGGCTGTGGTTCATCTGGTGAGTACAGTCAGAGCCAAGTCCGGTGCACCTCGGGTGGCTCAGCTTTACAGTGGGTTGGTGGGGATGGGTGGAGAAAGATCAGGAAAGCAATAGTGACAGGGGATTTAATAGTTAGGGGAATAGGCATGCGTTTCTGCGGCCGCAGACATGAATCTAGGATGGTGCCAGGGACAAGGATGTGACTGAGTGGCAGAAGAACATTCTGAGGGGTAGGGTGAACAGACTGAGACCATGTTCCATATCGATAACAATGACATATGTAGGAAGAAGAATGAGGACCTGCAGGCATATTTTAGGGAGCTAGGAAAGAGATTAAAATCAGGACTTCAAATGTAGTAATATTCGGATTATTCCAGGTGATTGTGCTTTTGAGTGTAGAAATAGGAGGATAGAGCAGATGAATGCGTGGCTGGAGAGATGGTGCAGGAGGGAGGGCTTTATATTCCTGGGACACTGGGACCAGTTCTCGGGGAGGTGGGGCCTAAAAAGGCCGGACAGGCTGCACCCAAACAGGGCCGCAACCAATGGTCTCGAAGGGGAGGGGGTGGGTTGCTCGTAGTGTTGGGGAGGTTTTATACTAAATTGGCAGGCGCTGCGCACCAGGCTGTAGCACTAGAAAGATGAAACCAGGTGCAAAAAGGATTGGAGAGATGGATAGCCAAGAGTAATAAATAATAAGGTATTATGTGGGGTCAGACTAAAAGAATACAAGACAGGTTTACAGTCCCAAATGGGTTAATGCATGAAGTGTGGTAAATACGTTTTGTGAGCTGCAGAGGCAAATAGCCACAGGGAAATAAGATGTTGTGATGATCACGTTGACATGGGTCAATAAAGGGCAGGACTGGGTACTAAATATTCCTGGGCAGAAGGTGTTCAGGAAGGAATGTGAAGGAAATAAAGGAGGTGGGATGGCAGTATTGAATCAGGAGAATTTTACAGTGCTGGAGAGAAAGGATGTCCTGGAGGGGTTAAGGACAGAATCTATGTGGTTAGAGTTAAGAAATAATAGAGGTGACATTACACGAATAGCTGTATTTTATAGACCACTAACTAGTGGGAAAGATCTAGAGGAGCAAACATGATAAACAGCGGGAGCAGCATGCTATAGACAGGGCTAAGCGCTCCCACCATCAACGGATCAGAACAAAGTTCTGCAGTCCTGCCACATCCAGTCCTGAATGCTGGTGGACCATTAAACAACTAACAGGAGGTGAAGGCTCCAGTTAAATCCCCATCCTCAATGAGTGCAAAGGACAAGTCTGAAGCGTTTGAAACCATTTGCATCGGAAGTGCCAAGTGCCAGTCTTCAGCCAATTCGAATTACTCCAGGTGATAACAAGAAGCGGCTGAGCACACTGGATAAAGCAAAGGTTATGATCCCTGACAACATTCCGAATGTGGTGCTGAAGGCTTGTAATCCAGAACTAGCCGCGACTCAAGCCTAGCTGCTCCAATACAGCTGCAAAAAACTCGAATCTACCCGACAATGTGGAAACCAGCCCAGATATGTCACGTCAACTAAAAGCAGGACAAATCCAATCCGACCAACTACCTGTCCATCAGTCTACTCGCAATCATCAGCAAAGAGATGGTAGGTGTCATCGACAGTGCTATCAAGCAGCACTTCCTCAGCAATAAGCTGCTCACCAAAGATCACTTCAGGTAACGGCAGGACCACTTGGCTCCAGAGCTCATTACAGCCTTGGTCCAAACATAGACGAAAGAGCTCAATTCCAGAGGTGATGCGAGATTGTCAGAATTTGACCGAGTGTGGCATCAAGTGACCCCAGCAAAACTGAAGTTAATGGGAATCAGGGGAAAACAGTCCTTGGCTGGAGTCATAACTAGCACAAAGGAAGATGGTTGCGGTTGATGGACATCAGTCATCTCAGGCACAGAACATCGACGCAAGTTTTCCTCAGAGCAGTGTCCAGAGGCCAAATATCATCAGCTGCTTCATGAATACACACCGCCCCTTGAAATTCAACGGCATTACCATCGCTGAATCCCCCAGAATCAACATCCTGGGGGTCATCATTGACCAGAAACTTAACTGGACCAGCCACAGAAATGCGGTGGCAAGAAGAGCAGGTCAGCGGCTGGGTATTCTGTAGTGAATGTCTCAACTCCTGACTCCCCAAATCCTTTCCACCATCGACAAGGCACAGTATGTTGGAATCGCCTCATAGAAACATAGAAACATAGAAGATAGGAGCAGGAGTAGGCCACAGGTTCAACACTCTCTGGGTGAAGAAATTCCTCCTCATTTCAGTCCTAAATATGACCCCTGGTTCTGGACTCCCCGGCCATCAGAAACACCCTTTCTGCATCTAGTCTGCCCAGACCTGACAGAATTTTATAGGTTTCGATGAGATCCCCTCACAGTCTTCTAAACTGCAGTGAGTATAAGCCCAATTGACACAATCTCTCCTCGTCCGTCATTCCTGCCATCCCAGGTATCATCCTGATGAATCTGCGCTGCACTCCCTCCATGACAAGAACGTCCTTCCTCAGGTAAGGTGACCAAAACTGCACACAATACTCAAGGTGCGGTCTCACCAAGGCCACTTGTCTGGATGAGTGCAGCTAAAACAACAGTCAGGAAGCTCGACCCCATCAAGGACAAAGCAGCCCACTTGTATGGCACCCCATCCACCACTTCAAATATTTGCTCCATCCACCATCGACGTACCGTGGCTGCAGTGTTTAACATCTACAGGATGCACTGCAGCAACTCACCAAGGCGTCTTCGGTAGCACCTCCCAAACCTGCGACCTCTTCCACCTAGAATGTCAAGGGCAACAGGCTCATTGGAACACCGCCACCTCCAAGTTCCCCTGCAAGTCACACAACACCCTGAATTAGAAGTATATTGCAGATCCGTCATCGTCGCCTGGGCAAAATCCTGGAACTGCCGAACTAACAGCTCTGTGGGAGTACTTTCACCACACGGACTCAATCGGTTCAAGAATGCGGCACACCACCAACTTCGCAAGTGTAATTTGGGATGGGCATTAAATGCCGGCCTTGCCAGCGACGCCCACATCCCATAAACAAATTAAAATTAGACAGGCAGAGTGTTAGAGGCAGACAGACCAAACAAAGAGACAGAGACAGACAGGTGTTGACAGACAGACTGACATAGTCAGACCTATACAGACAGAGAGACAGATACATACAGAAAGACCGGCAGACAGATGCACAGAAAGAAAGAGATAGAGGAGTGAAAAGAAAAATAGGCTCCGAAGAGAGAGCCAGACAGAGCTAGACACAGAGAAATAGACGGATTGAATAACAGAGAGAGGGACACAGATGGACAGCAAAACATTTAGCAAAGGAACTGACAGAGCGAGAGAGGGCCAGACAAAGACACAGATAAATAGACAGGATGAGAGTGCTGGACAGAGAAAGAGACACAGATGGACAGAGAGCGTCCCACAGCCAGACATAAATATATCATCAGACAAAAAGACAGACAGCGACACAGACAGACAGGGACACAGTCAGACTGAGACAGAGAGGCAGCAAAGAGGACAGACAGAGGGAGACAGAGAGACAAACAGAGCCAAAGCCAGAGAGAGAGAGAGAGAGAAGAGACAGACAGAGGTAGACAGATGGAAAAATAGCAGAGTCAGAGAGATAACTTGAGACGGACAGACTCAGACAGGCAGAGCAAAGGCAGACAGTGAAAGACTGACAGAGACAGACAGAGACTGAACAATAAATTCCGACAGGGAGACACACACTCACACAGGGAGACACATACAGAGAATCATAGAAATAGACTCCGAATTTACACACAGAAGGAAGCCATTTCTCGGTCTACCCTTTCTCCGTTTTTCAACAAATGTACAATTTTAGCAGTCCTCCAGTTCTCCGGCACCACACGTGTAGCAAGGAAGGGGGGGGGAAATGATGGTAAGAACCTCTGCTATTTCCGCTTTTGCTGCTCTTAATAGCCTGGGATATATTTCATCCGGTTCTGAGGATTTTTCCACTTTCAAAGCTGATAAGCCCCTTAGTACTTAATCTCCCAGTGTGCCTCTGTCAGTCACACGCTGTCTGTTTAAAGCTGTCGGTCTCTTTCTGCGTGTCTCTCTCTGTCTGTCTATCTGGCACAGGCTGTCCGTTTCTAAGTCTTTCTCCATCTGCCTGCCTCTGTCTGTCTCACCTATATACACACACACACGCACGCATGCACACACGCAGAAACACAGTAACAGACGGAGAGACAGACATAAAGACAGAATCAGGCAGACAGAGGCAGGCAGACAGAGAAAGACATTTAAATAGACAGACTGTGCCAGATGACAGACAGATAGAGACATACACGCAGAAAGTGACCGACAAAGAGAAACAGACAGACAGGGCCAGACGGAGGCAGACTGAGACAGACAGCAGAGACAGACAGCGGAAGACTGTTGAAGTGACTGACTGAGACTGACGCAGACCGAGGTAGTATGAGACAAACAATCAGACAGAGACAGATAAACAGACGGAGACAGAGAGACATAACAAGCCGAAGGCACATGCAGTGATACAGACAGACAGAGGCAGAGAGATACATAGATAGAGAGACAGAGAGATAGGCCAAGACAGAGACAAAGACAGACAGACAGTGGGCAGAGAAACAGACAAAAACATACAGAGACAGACAGAGACAGACAGAAACATAAATATATAGATGGTGAGGCACAGACAGACACAGGCAGCGAGACAGAGTTAGACAGGCAGGCAGAGAGTTAGATAAAGACAGAGGCAAACAAAGTGACAGGGACAAAAAAGTGACAGAAACTGGCAGGTAGTGACAGACAGACTGGGATAGTCAGACGCACATGGACAGAGAGACAAATACATAGAAAGACAGAGACAGACAGAGATTGAGAGGCAGAAAAATAAATAGAATCCGACTGACAGTGCCAGACAGAGGTAGACACTTAGACCATAGCAAAAAACTGCGGATGCTGGAAATCCGAAATAACAACACAAAACGCTGGCAAAACTCAACAGGCCACTTCTCTTCTTAGGCAGTCCTTCAGAACCGAGGATGACTTGTTTCCACATTAAAGATGAGTTCTCAGGTGACTGATGAGTCCAAGGTGGGACCTAGAGTGTCCGTCACAGGTGGGGCAGACAATGGTTGAAGGGTCGGATGGGTGGGGTGCTTGGGTTGACGTGCGCTCATTCTGCTGTTTGTGCTTGGCTTCTGCTTGCTCCTGGCAACGAGACTCGAACTGTTCGGCACCTTCCCGGATGCTACTCATCCACTTTAAGCAGTCTTGGGCCAGTGATTCCCAGGTGTCGAATGGGATGTTTACTCTTTCAAGGAGGATTTGAGGGTGTCCTTGAAGCGCTTCCTCAGCCCAACTGGGGCTCTCTTGCCGTGCCGGTGCTCCGAGTAGAGCGCTTGTTCTGGGAGTCTCGTATCGGGCATGCGGACAATGTAGCCCGTCCATCAGAGCTGATTGAGCGTGGTCAAGCTTCGATGCTGGGGATTTTGGCCTGAGCGAGATCACTGACGTTGGTGTACCTATCCAGCCAATGGATTTGCAGGATCTTGCACAGACAGCGTTGGTTGTAACTCTCCAGTGCTTTGAGGAGCCTGCTGTACATGGTCCATGTCCCTGAAGCGCACAGGAGGTCGGAAATCACTACTGCTCTGTAGACCATCAGCTGGGTCCTGCGTTTGAGGTCCTGGCACTCATACTCTCTCTCTCTTCCTCAGGCGACCGAAGGCTGCACTGGCACACTGAAGGAGGTGTTGGACATCGTCTTCGATGTCTGGCCTTGCTGATGGTAGGCTCCCGAGTTTTGAAAAGTGGTCTACGTTGTCCCAGGCCTCGTCATTGACTTTGATATTCGGGGCACAGTACTGTGTGGCGGGAGCAGGTTGGTAGAGGACCTTTGTCTTACGGATGTTTAGTGTAAGGCTCAAGCGCTTGTATATTTCGGTGAAGGTGTTGACGATGGGTTGGAGTTCGACCTCAGAGTTTGCGCAGATGGAAGCGTCGTCTGCATACTGTAATTCGATGACAGAGGATGGGACAACCTTGGATCTGGAATGGAGGCGACGGAGGTTGAAGAGTTTGCCGTTTGTTCTGTAGATTAGCTCCACTCCAGCGCAGAGCTTACTGAGGATGAGATGGAACATTGCAGCAAGAAAGATCTAGAAAAGCGTTAGTGCGATGAGACAGCGTTGATTGACAACGGTCCATACGTGAATTGGGTCAGTGGTGGATTTGTTGTTCAGGATCACGGCTTGCATATCATTGTGAATCAGTCGCCGGATGGTGACAAACGTTTGAGGGCATCCGAAATTGAGGAGGAATATACATAATCCCTCATGGCTGACGGTGTCGAAGGCCATTGTGAGATCAAAGAAGGCCATGTACTGCAGTTGGTGCTGTTCCCTGCATTTCTCTTGCGTGGTGAATATCATGCCCATTGTGCACCTCATTGGGTGGAATCCGCATTGCGACTCTGGGAGTTGCTCTTCAGCCACTGGGAAATGCCGATTGAGGAGGATTCTTGTGATGACTTTCCATGTTGCAGACAGCAGAGGAAGACCTCTATAATTAGTGCAATTTGACTTGTCAACTTTCTTGAAGTTGGTCACGATAACGTCGTTTCTGAGATCCCCTGGCATGCTCTCCTCCTTCCAAATAAGATGAATCTGTTCAGGTATTCGCGCCAATAGTGCTTCTCCGCTATGTTCTAGTGCCTCAGCGGGGATTCCACATGCTCCTGAGGCCTTGATGTTCTTCCATTTTAGGATGGCATTTCAACCTGATGTTGTGGTGGGTAGCTTGCAGCGGGATGGATTTGAGGACACTCGTGTCGAAGACATAGAAACATAGAAACATAGAAGATAGGAGCAAGAGTAAGCCATTCGGCCCTTCGAGCCTGCTCCGCCATTCAATGAGAGCATGGCTGATCATCCAAATTCAGTACCCTGTCCCTGCCTTCTCCCCATATCCCTTGATCCCTTTAGCCTTAAGAAATACATTCAACTCTTTTTTGAATATATTTAATGACCTGTCCTCCACTGCCCTCTGTGGCAGAGAATTCCACAGGTTCACCACTCTCTGGGTGAAGACATTCCTCCTCATTTCAGCCCTAAATGTCTTACCCCGTATCCTTAGACTATGACCCCTGGTTCTGGACTCCCCGGCCATCATAAACATCCTTCCTGCATCTAAAATGTCCAGGCCTGACAGAATTTTATAAGTTTCGATGAGATCCCCTCTCAATCTTCTAAACTCCAGTGAGTATAAGCCCAATCGACACAATCTCTCCGCATACGTCATTCCTGCCATCCCAGGTATCAGCCTGGTGAGTCTTCGCTGCACTCCTTCCATGGCAAGACCGTCCTTCCTCAGGTAAGGCGACCAAAACTGCACACAATACTCAAGGTGCGGTCTCACCAAGGCCCTGTACAACTGTAGCAAGACATCCTTGTTCCTGTACTCGAACCCTCTTGCTACGAAATACAACAAACCATTTGCCTTCTTAACCGGCTGCTGCACCTGCATGCTTACCTTCAGCGACTGGTGCACAAGAACACCCAGGTCTCTTTGCACTTCCCCTTCTCCCAATCTATTGCCATTCAAATAATAATCTGCCTTCCTGTTTTTGCCACCAAAGTGGATAACCTCACATTTATCTACATTATAGTGCATTTGCCATGTTTCTGCACAATCACCCAATCTGTCCAAATCGTACTGGAGTTTCACGACATCCTCCTCACAGCTTACCCTCCAACCCAGCTTTGTGTCGTCTGCAAATTTGGAGATATTGCATCCACTTCCCTCGTCCAGATAATTAATATATATTGTGAACAGCTGGGGTCCTAGGACCGATCCTTGCGGTACCCCACTAGTCACTGCCTGCCACTCAGAAAACGACACGTTTATTCCAACTCTTTGCTTTCTGTCCGCCAACCAGTTCTCTATCCAAGTCAATACCTTGACCCCAATCCCATGTGCCTTAATTTTGCCCGCTTATCTCTTATGTGGGACCTTATCGAAAGCCTTCTGAAAGTCCAAATACACCACATACACTGGTTCTTCCTTATCTATTTTACCAGTTACAGCCTCAAAAAATTCCAGTAGATTAGTCAAGCATGACTTACCTTTTGTAAATCCATGTTGACTTTGTCCGATCCTGTCACTGCTTAACAAGTGCTCTGCTATTACATCTTTTATAATAGATTCTACCAAAAGAGGAACAAGTGCTCTGCTATTACATCTTTTATAATAGATTCTAGCATTTTCCCCACGACCGATGTCAGGCTTACCGGTGAATATTTCCCCTCTTTTCCTCGACCACCTTTTTGAATAGTGGGGTAACATTAGCTACCTTCCAATCCATGGGTACTGTTCCAGAGTCTATCGAGTTCTGGAAGATGACCATCAATGCATCTACTATTTCTAGGGCCACTTCCTTAAGCATCTCGGTAAAGGAGATCTTCAAATTGTTCCTTCCATCGCGAACTGAATGCTTCTCTGTCCTTGATGATTACCTCTCCGTTCTTGGCCTGCAGTGGGGTAGGACCTTGCCTGCTTGGGCCGTACATGGACTTGACTTTGCTGAAGAGCCTACGCACATCATGGTTGTCGGCTAGCTGCTGGATCTCCTGCGCTTTCTTCACCCACCACCTGTTGATTAGATCACAAGTATTTTGTTGGATCTTGGCCTTCAGTCTTCTGTGGAGTTGTTTTCTTGCTGTCGAGTTCTGTTGCTGTTTCCAGATCAGGAATGCCTTGTCCTTGCGGCTTATTAGATCCTGGATCTCCTGGTCAGTCTCGTTGAACCGGTCTTGGTGGTTCCTTGTTGAGTGCCGAGCGTATCTTATGGAGGTCTTGAGTTCAGAGTAGGCGCTGTGGGCAGTCTGTGTATCTGGATCACTGGGAGTCGCCAGATTGGATGTGAGGCTGAAGCTGGCTACGGCTTTCATAGCTGGGACTTTGAGTGCGCCAGCGTTGATTTTCCAGCGGCATTGTTTCTGTTGCCGCCCCTCTTTTGGTGCTACATTGCTGGAGACGACAGAGCAGATTAGGCAGTCGTCTGTCCAGCAGTCGTCAGCTCCTGTCATGTTGCGGGTAATGTTGACGTCCTTGCATTCCCTTTCTCAGACGATGATGTAGTCCAGCAGAAGACAGTGCTTGGAGCGAGGGTGTTGCCATGAAGCCTTGTATTTGTCCCTCTGAAGGAACAATGTGTTGGTTATATCAAGGGCATAGGTAGACACAACGAAATGGACAGAGAGACAGACATGCAGAGACAGAGGGAGGCAGATGGACAGAGACACAGACAGCAACATCAACTGACAGAGTGAGAGAGAGAGAGAACAGAGCTGGAGAGAGGGAGACAGAGGCAAGCAGAAATAGAAACAAACTGACTGAGGCAGGCAGTCAGGCAGCGAAAGCCACGCAGCAAGATACAGGCAGACACAAACAGACAGATTATGCCAGACAGACAGACTGAGTCAGCCAAACCGGAGGAGACAGAGAGAGAGACAGAGAGGCACAGACTGAAAAAGACTGTGACAGTGGAAACTGAGTCTGACAGAAACTGACAGAGAATTAGGCAGAATGAGACAATCAGAGAGAGGCAGAAAAATCGACAGAGACAGAGACACAGACAAAGCCAGAGACACGAGCAGAGAGACAGAGAGACAGAGGCAGAGAAATACAGAGATATATTGAGATAGAAAAAGAGGGCAAGACAGGAAGACAGAAAGGCAGGCGCGCAGACAGATAAACAGGTAAAGACAGGCAGAGACAGACAGCGATGGAGACAGACAGAGAATGGGAGACTCAGAAAGACAGAGATAGAGAAACAGACAGAGGCAGAAAGGCAGGTGGAGCATCAACCGCAACGTGATAGACAGTCGGGACTGACAAACAGACAGAAAGGGAGAAGGAGAGGCATACAGAAGCAACAGAAACAGCGACAGAAAGAGATATGCAGAGACAGAGGGAGAGGCACAGACAGCGACACGGACAGTCATATAGGCAGAGAGACAGGGAGAGAGACAAGTTACAGTGAGAGACTGGCAGGGAGACAGAGACAGAGAAAGACAAATAAAGAGAGTGATACAGAAAGGCATTGACAGACAGACTGATATAGTCAGATGGACGCAGGTAGGGCGACAGATACATACAGAGAGGCAGGAAGACAGAGACACAGACATACAGAAACAGTCTGAGATAGGGAGGCAGAAAGAGGAATAGACTCAGACTGACAGAGCCAGACAGAGATAGACACAGACAAAGAGGTAGACAGAGTGAGGGAGGCAGATGGATAGAGAAACAGACAGTAACCGAAATTATCAGGGAAAGAGAGAGAGACAAAGACAGACAGAGCGGGAAAGAGGGAGACAGAGAGAGAAATAAATAGAGACAGTCACAGACAGACAGACTAAGACAGGCAGACAGTCGACAAAGGCAGCGACAGGAACTGGCAGAGTGAAAGGCAACGACAGACAGAGCCAAAGAGAGGGACAGAGAAAGACAGACCGACAAAGAGACAGAAACAGACAGACATAGAGAGATAAACAAATACATAGAGATAGGCAGAGAAAAGGTTCAGGTGTGCAGACTGACAGACAGGTACAGGCAGGTACAGAGACACACATTCAGAAAGGGGCATAGACAAACAGTCATTAAAGTAAAAATAAGGTCTCTAATTTAGCGTGAGTTGCGGTTAAATTGAATTATGGTCCCTCGTGTTTTAAATATACTTTCATTTAGAGGACATAAATGGAGTAAATAAGGGAAGTAAATGGCAGGGCAGCTCGGCAGCGTGGAGTGCTTCTGCTATGCTGTGTGGGAAGTCAGGCACACACTCAGTGTCCAAGGCAAAAACGCGTGCAGGAAGTGTCTTCAGCTGCAACTACTCTAATTCCGCGTTTCAGAGCTGGAGCTGCTGCTGGAGTCACTGTGGAGCATCCACGAAGCTGAGATCTTCGTGGATAGCACGGTTAACGAGTTGATCACATCGCAGGAAAAGGGTGCACAGGCAGCAAGTGAATGGGTGACGGCCAGACAGAGTAAAAGAACTAGTAAAGTAGTGCAGGAGTCCCCTGTGTGCATCTCCCTCTCCTACTGCTGAGGGAGATGGTTTCTCAGGGAAGAGCAGCAAGAGCCAAGTCCGTGGCACTACGAGTGGCTCAGCTGTACAGGAAGGGAGGAAAAAGAATGGGAGAGCAATAGTGATAGGGGATTCTATCGTAAGGTGAACAGATGGAAGTTTCTGTGGCTGCAGATGTGACTCCAGGATGGCATGATGCTTTCCTGGTGCTGGGGTCAAGGATGTCACTGAGCGGCTGCAGGACATTCTGAAGAGAGAGGGCGAACAGTCAGAGGTCGTGGGTCACATTGTTTCCAACGACATTGGTAGAAAGAGGGACGAGGTCCTGCAAGGAGAATATAGGGAGCTAGGAAATAAATTAAAAAGCAGGACTTCAAAGATTGTAATTTCAGGATTACTCCATGTGCCACGTGCTAGTGAGAGCAGAAATAGGAGAACAGACCAGATGAATGCGTGGCTGGAGAGATGGTATAGCATGGGAGTGATTTAAAATCCTGAGGCATTGGGACCGATTCTGGGGAAGGTGGAACCTGTACAAGCTTGACGGAATACACTACACCATAACCGGGATCAATATCCTCGAAACGGGGTTTGCTAGTGCTTTTGGGAAGGATTTAAACTAGTTTGCCAGGGGGCTGGGAAGCTAAGTGTTGGCCCAGAGAGAAAAAAAGCTGGAAGTGCATGTTAGAAAATTAGTCAGCAAAACTAGTAGAGAGCAGATAAAAAAGGCCAACGGTAAAGAGGGTCAAAGTGCAGGAAAATTTTGAAAAAGGAAAATTGAAAGCACTTCATCTAAAAGCACGCAGCATTTGCAACAAGGTGGATGAATTAATGGCACTAATAGAAGTAAATGGGTATGATGTAATTGCCATTACAGAGAAATGGTTGCAGGGAAACCAAAGCTGGGAAGTGAATGTTCCAGGGTACTCTACATTTAGGAAAGACAGACAAAAAGGAAAAGAAGG
Organism: Somniosus microcephalus; assembly: GCF_052327205.1. NCBI lineage: Eukaryota > Metazoa > Chordata > Chondrichthyes > Squaliformes > Somniosidae > Somniosus > Somniosus microcephalus. The sequence continues at coordinate 33,048,182 of NW_028225184.1, forward strand.
TGCAATAGTACTGCTAATAAGGGATGAGATCGCTACGCTGGAGATAAAAGATCTTGGCTTGGCAGATAGTGATGTAGAAATGGAATCAGTTTGGGTGGAGCTAAGAAACAACAAGGGGTGGAAAACATTGGTGGGAGTTGTGTATCGGCCATCAAAGACTAGTTTTAATGTAGGGCACAGTATCAACCAAAGGTTAGACGTGCATGCAACAAGGGCAATACGGTAATCATGGGGGCCTTTAATCTACATATTGACTGGGCAAATCAAATTATCACTAATGGTGTGCAGCACGAATACTTGGAATGCATGTGTGATGGTTACCTGGATCAGTATGTGGAGGAACCAACCAGGGAACAGGCTATTCTGGATCTGCTATTGTGTAATGAGAAAGGGCTCATCAATAATCTTGTAGTGAAGGGGCCTTTAGGGACAAGTGCCCATAATATGATTCAATTTTTTATTGGCCCAGAAATTTGGGTTGGGGGCTTCCCGCGGGTGCAAGTCCACAAAATGCACGTACCTACCACGCCAGCCGTTGAGCTGCGGGCCCCCATGGGATTCTGATCCTGGGCATCCTGCAACTGCCGGCACGCTGTGCTTGCATATCCCAGGGGCACAGTTAGTTTGATGCATCCCCTGGGAACACGTGGGCCATGGAGAGCCAATGATAGCAGGGAATGCTTCATTCATAAGTTTGACAGGAAGACCTGGCTATCCTATAAATACTATAAGCCCCAGCATTTCACTATATCTTCAAATAAACATTTAAAAAAATCACATTTTTAAAATAAACTATAAATTACATAAAATAATTATTTTAAACAATAATTGAAAATTTTGAAAAATTAATTTTATTTTCTAACGGGCCTAAAAAAAATTACCTTGCTTGAAAGTTTTAAAAAATAATAAGCCTGAGGAAAAATGTTTTAATTTTAATTAATTCACCAATTACCTTGTAAAAAGTAGGCCTTGCGACTGCTTTTTACATGCCAAACCTCTGGAGACTTAGCTTCCCGGGAAAGCCTGCAAAAAACACGAAAGTTCGATGCGCACGCGCTGCCTCTCCTGCGCACGTGTTCCACATCTTAACAGTTTCTTTTAGGGGAACGGAAGTGCCGGTTTCCCGCGCATGTGCAGTGCATGCAGGAAACCGGCCCGTCCATTGGGCCTACCGGTGAGTACCCCGTGCGTAGTCACCCGTGGAGACCTGAATTTCTGTGCCATTAGGTTGGAGAATGATGTAGTTTAGTCTGAAGCTAAGGTCTTCAGTCTGAACAGAGGAAACTACACGTGTCTGAGGGACAAGTTGGCCATGATGGATTGGGCGACTACACTTATAGGTATAAAGGTGGACATACAACGGCTAACATTCAAGGAAATAATGCATAATTTGCAAAAAAACATATATTCCTCTAGGGCATGAAAACCCAAAAGGAAAAGTGATCCAGCCATGGCTAACAAAGGAAATACACGCTAGTATTAAGGCAAAGGAGGAAGCTTATAAATTTGCCAGAAAATCGGTCTGCCTGAGCATTGGGATCTTTTTAGAAATCAGCAAATGAAGACCAATAAATTGATAAAGAATGGGAAAATGGAATATGAGCACAAACTAGCGAAATATATAAAACGGATTGTAAAATCTTCCATAGGTACGTGTAAAGGAAAAGATTGGTGAAGTTAAGTTTAGGTCCTTTACAGCCAGAGACGGCAGGATTTACAATGGTGAATGAGGAAAAGGCAGAGAAATTAAATAAGCACTTTGTTTTTGTTTTCATGGGGTAAGACACAAAAAACAACCCAGAAATACGAGAAAATCAAGGGTGTGGCGAGAATGAGGAAATTAAAGAAATTATAATTAGTGATAAAAAGTACGAGCAAAATTAATGGGACTAAAAGTCGATACATCTCAAGGGCCATGTGACCTACTTCCTAGGGTTTTGAAAGAGGTGGCCATTGGGATAATGGACACATTGGTTGTCATCTTACAACATTCTCTAGATTCTGGTACGGTTAGTGCAGATTGGAGGATAGCAAATGTAACCCTGCTATTTAAGAAAGGAGGGAGAGAGAAAACGGGTAACTACAGACCTGTTAGCCTCACATCAGTAGCTGGGAAAATGCTAGAATAAATAATAAAGGATGCAATAACTGGGCCCTTAGAAACTAATAGTAAGACTGGGCAGATTCAACATAGAGTTCCAGAGTCATAGAGTTATATAGCACAGAAGGAGGATCTTCGGCCCAGCGTGTCTGCACCGATCATCAAGCCCTGTCTATTCTAATCCCATTTTCCAGCACTTGGTCCGTAGCCTTGTATGCTATGGCGCTTCAACTGCTCATCTAAATGCTTCTTAAATGTTGTGAGGGTTCCTGTCTCTACCCCCATTTTAGGCAGTGTGTTCCAGATTCCAAACACCCTCTGGGTGTAAACGTTTTTCCTCAAATCCCCTCTAAATCTCCTGCCCCTTAAATTGAAGCTGTGCCCCCTGGTTATTGATCCCTCGACTAAGGGGAACAATTCCTGTCTATCTACCCTATCTTTGCCTCTCGTAATTTTGTACACCTCAATCAGGTTCCCACTCAGCCTTCTCTGCTCTAAGGAAAACAACTCAAGCCTGTCCGGTCTCTCTTCATAGCTGGAACGCTCCAGCCCAGCTATCATTATGGTGAACCTCTTCTGCACCCTCTCCAATGCAGTGTCATCCTTGCTGTAGTGTGGTGACCAGAACGGCACAGAGTATTCCAGCTGTGGTCCAACTAGCGTTTTGGACAGCTCCATCATAACATCCCTGCTCTTTAATTCTATGCTTCTGCTAACGAAGGCAAACGACCCATATGCCTTATTAAACATCTTATCTAACTGCCCTGTTGCCTCCAGGGATCTATGTACATGCACAGGAAGTTCCCTCTGATCCTTTGTCCTACCTAATGTCCTGCCATTCATTGTGTATTCCCTTGCCTTGTTAGTCCTCCCAAAATGCATCACCACACACTTTTCACGGTATAATTATTTTTACCAGTTCTGCCCATCTAACCAACTCGTCTATATCATCCTCTAGACTGAGGATTCTCTCCTCGCTACTTACCACTCCACCAAGTTTTGTGTCATCTGAAAACTTACTGATCATACCGCCTACGTTAATATCTAAATAATTAATGTATGCTACAAACAGCAAAGGACCCAACACGGATCACTGCGGCATACCACAGGACATAGGCTTCCAGTCACAAAAACAAGCTTCGACCGTCACCCTCTGCCTCCTGCCATTAACCCAATTTTGGATCCAATGTGACAAATTGCCCTGGATCCGATGGGCACTTACAGTCTTGTGCTGTCTCCCATTTGGGACTTTGTAAAAAGCCTTACTGAAGTCCATGTAGACTTCATCAACTGCACTAACCTCATCCACACACCTAGTCACCCCCTCGAAAAATTCAATCAAATTGGTTAGGCATGATCTCCCCCTGATAAAGCCATGCTGACAACCCTTAATTAATCCTTGCCTCTCCAAGTGGAGACTAATTCTGTCCCTCAGAATGTTTCCAATAATTTCCCTACCACTGATGATAGGCTCACTGGCCTGTAAATCCCTGATTTATCCCTACTACCCTTCTTGAATAATGATACTGCATTAGCTTTCCTACAGTCCTCTGGCACCTCCCCTGTGGACAGAAAGATTCGGAAAATTTGCGTCAGAGCCCCTGCAATCTCTTCCCTTGCGTCGCGCATCAGCCTGGGATACATATCGGCTGGGCCAGGGGATTTATCAAATTTCAAGCCCGCTAAAACCGCTAGTACCTCTTCCCTCTCAATACTTCTTTGTTCATGTAGATCAAAATTCCACTGCATGATTTTTATGCTAGCATCGTCCTTCTACATAGTGAACACATGTGCAAAATATTCATTTTAAATTCAGCTACTTGAATTTATGATTGGGAGGTCCTTTATGACTGATCTATTGGAGTTGTTTGAGGAAGTAACTAATGGAGTAGACAAAGGAGAACCGAGAGATGCACTGTATTTGGCTTTCCAGAAGGCTTTCGATAAGGTCCCACACAAGAGTTTGGTGAACAAAATTAGGGCACATGTAATTGGGTGTAATAGACTTGCATGGACAGCAAACAAAGAGTCGGAATAAACTGGTCTTTTTCAGGATGACAGGCTGTGATTAGTGGGGTACCACAAGGATCGCTGCTTGGGCTCCAGCTATTCACAATCTACATCAATGATTTGGAAAAGGGGAATAAATGTAAAATGTCCAAATTTGCTGATGGCACAAAGCTAGGTGGCAGTGTCAGTTGCGAAGAGAATGTGTAGAGGTTTCAAGGGTATCTCGACAGGCTCAGTGAGTAGTCAAGAACATGGCATCTGGATTATAATGTGGGTAAATGTGAAATTATCCACTTTGTTAGAAAAAACAGAAAGGCAGAGTGTTTCCTAAATGGTGAATGATTAAGGAATGCAGATGCTCAAATGGACCTGGGTTTCCTCGTGCATGAGTCACTTAAAATGAATGTGTAGGTGCAGTAAGCCATTAGGAAGGCAAATGGTATGTTGGCCTTCATTACAAGTGGATTTGAGTAAGGAGTAAATACGTCTTTCTCCAATTATATAGGGCCTTGATGAGACCACACCTGGAGTATTGTGTACATTGTTTGTCTCCTTAACTGAGGAAGGATATAGTTGGCATAGAGCGAGTGCAACAAAGGTTCACGAGTTTCATTCCTTGGATGGCGGGACTGTCGTACGAGAAGAGATTGAGTAAACTATCCTGTATTCTTTTGAATTCGGAAGAATGAGAGGGGATCTCATTGAAGCATACAAAATTGTTACAGGCCTTGATAGGGTGGATGCAGGGAGAATGTTTCCCTTGGCTGGTGAGTGTAGAACCAGGAGCCACAGCCTCAGGATAATTGCTGGCCATTCAGGACTGGGATGAGAAGAAATTTCTTCACACGGAAGTTGGAATTGTCTACCACAGAGGGCTGTGGATGCTCAGTCATTGGGTACATTCAAAACAGAAGTCGATAGATTTCTGACTAGTAAGTGCATTAAGGAATATAGCGATAAGGCCAGTGAATGGAACTGAGGCAGATGATAAGCCATGATCTAACTTTGGGTGGAGCAGGCTCGAAGGGACGAATGGCCAACTCCTGCTCCGATTTCTTATGTTCTTATATGCGAGTCCAGAACCACAGCAAGGGGGTTGACTCTTAACTGACATCTCAAATGGCCTAGCAAGTCACACAGTTGTAAATAACGACTACAAAACACAATAACATGAATTTAAATGGACGGACCTCCCGGCATCGAACTCGGCAACGGCTAAAGACATGGCAACGGCACACCCAGACCAGTCGACGCTGCAAAATCCTCCTCACCAACATCTGGGGATTGTGCAAAAGTTGGGAGAGCTGTCTCACAGACTAGTCAAGCAACAACCTGACATAGTCATACTCACAGAATAATACCTTACAGCCAATGTCCCAAACTCCTCCATAACCATCCCTGAGTCTGTCCTGTCCCACTGCCAGGACAGTCCCACTAGGGGCACTGGGACAGTCGGGAAGGAATGGCCCTGGGAGTTGTCAACATTGTCTCCGGACCCCATGAAGTCTCTTGGCTTCTGGTCAAGAATGGGCAAGGAAACCTCCTGCTGATTACATGGAAACATAGAAACATAGAAGATAGGAGCACGAATAGCACATTCGGCCCCTCGAGCCTGCTCCGCCATTTAATGGGATCATGGCTGATCATCCAACTTCAGTACTCTGTTCCTGCTTTCTCCCCATATCCCTTGATCTCTTTAGCCTTAAGAAATATATCTAACTCCTCCTTGTATATATTTAATGAAATGGCCTCAACAGCCTTCTGTGCAAGAGAATTCCACAGTTTATCCACTCTCTGGGTGAAGAAATTACTCCTCAACTCAGTCCTAAATGGCTAACACCCTTATCTTTAGACTGTGATCCCTGATTCTGGACTTCCCTGTCATCGGGAACAGACTTCCCTGTCATCGGGAACATACTTCCTGCATCTTGTCTCTCTAGTCCTGTTAGAATTGTGTACATTTCAATGAGATCCTCTCACATTCTTCTAAACCCTAGCGAATATAAGCCTAATCGACCTCTCTTCATACATCATTCCAGCCATCCCAGGTATCAAACTAGTGAATATTTGCTGCACTCCCTCCGTGGCAAGAACATCCTTCCTCAGATAAGCCGACCAAAACTGCACACAATACACAAGGTGTGATCTCACCAAGGCCCTGTACAACTGCAGCAAGACAACCTTGCTCTTATACTCGAATGCTCTCGCTATGCAGGCCAACATACCATTTGACTTCTTAACCACCTGCTGCATCTGCATGCTTACTTTCAAAGACAAGGAAACCCAGGTCTCGTTACACTTCCCCGTCTCCCAATCTATTGCCATTCAGATAATAATCTGCCTTCCTGTTTTGCCAGTAAAGTGGATAACCTCGCATTTATCCACATTATACAGCGTCTGCCATGCATCTACCCAATCACCCAACCTGTCAAAATCATGTTGGATTGTCCCTGCCTCCTGCTCATAGCACAAACGCCCACCCAGCTTTGTGTCATCTGCAAACTTGGAAATATTACATCTAGTTCCCTCGTCTAGATCATTAATATATATTGTGATAAGCTGGGGTCCTATCACCGATCCCTGCAGTACCCCACTAGTCACTGCCTGCCACTCTGAAAAACACCCATTTATTACAACTCTTTGCCTCCTGTCTGCCATTCTGTTCTTTATCCAAGTCAGTATCTTAACACCAATCCCACCTGCATAAATAAATTTGCACGCTAATCTCTTATTTGGGAACTTAACGAAAGCCTTCTGAAAGTCCAAATACACAACATCCACAGGTTCTCGCTTATCTATTCTAACAGTTACAGCCTCAAATAATTCATGTAGATTAGTCAAGCATGATTTACCTTTTGTAAATCCATGTTGATTTTCTCCTAACCAGTCACTGTTTTCCAAGTGCTCTAATATTACATCTTTTATAATGGACACTAGCCTTTTCCTCACTACCGATATCAGGCTTACCGGTCTATAATTCCCCGTTTTCACTCTACCACCTTTTTTAAATAGCGGGGTTACATCAGCTACCCTCCAATCCATGGGAACTGTGCCAACTGCCGCGCTCCCTCAGCTGATGAATCAATAAACCTCCATGTTGAATACCACTTGGAAGAAGCCCTGAGGAGGGAGGGAGTGTCCCCGGGAATCCTCAATATTGACAGCGGATCACATGAAGTCTCAAGATTTCAGGACAAGCATGGGCAAGGAAACATACTGCTGATAACCACATAGCGCCCTCCCTCAGCCGATGAATCAGTACTCCTCCATGTTGAACACCACTTGGAAAAAACACTGAGAGCAGCAAGTGCACAGAATGGAATCTGGGTGGGGGACTTCAATGACTCGGCATCACCACTACTGGCTGAGTCCTGAAGGACATAATTGACTGTCTATGCCTGCGACAGGTGGGGAGTGAACCACCAAGAGGGGTAAAACCTACTTGACCTTGTCCTCACCAATCTACCTGTCATAGAGCCATCTGTCCATGACAGCTTTGGCAGCAGTGATCATAGCACAGTCATTGTGGAGACGAAGTCACGTCTTCACACTGAGAACAACCTCCATCGAGTTGTGTGGCACTACCACCGTGCTAAATGGGATAGATTCAGAACAGATCTAGCAGCTCAAAACTGGGCACCCATGAGGCGCTGTGGGACATCAGCAGCAGCAGAATTGCATCCCAACACAATCTGTAACCTCAGCCCGGCATATCTCTACTCTACCATTACCATCAAGCCAGGGGACCAACCCTGGTCCACCAAGGAGTGTGGAAGAGCATGCCAGGAGCAGCCCCAGGCGTACCTAAAAATGTTGTGCAAACCTGGGGAAGCTGCAACACAGGACTACATGCATGCAAAAAAGCAGAAGCAGCATGCTATAGCCAGGGCTAAGCCATCCCACAATCAACGGATCAGATTAAAGCTCTGCAGTCCTGCCATATCCATTCGTGAATGGTGGTGAACAATTAAACAATTAACGGGAGGAGGAGGCTCTAAGAATATCCCCATCCTCAATGGTGGTAGAGCCTAACAAGTGTGTGTAAAAGACAAGGCTGAAGCGTTTGCAAACAACTTCAGCCAAAGTCTTTAAACCATCTACAAGGCACAAGTAATGAGTGTGATGGAATACTCTTCACTTGCCTGGATGAGTGCAGCTCCAACAACAGTCAAGAAGCTCGACACCATCCAGGACAGATCAGCCCGCTTGATCGGGACGCCATCCATCACCTTAAACATCCACTCCCTCCACCACCAGCGTACCGTGGCTGCAGGGTTTACCATCTAAAAGATGCAATGCAGAAACACGCCATGGTTTCCTCGGTAGCACCTCCCAAACCCGCGACCTCAACCAACTGGAAGGGCAAGGGAAGCAGGCACATGGGAACACCAGCACCTCCAAGTTCCCCTCCAAGTCACACACCATCCTGACTTAGAAGTATTTAATAGAATTCTACCAGAGATGAAGGGTTTCAGTTACATGGAGAGTTTGGGCAATGAGATTTTTCCCTTCGCATGGCGAAGGTTAAGATGAGATAGAATAGATGTGTTCAAGGGTTTGGATAGAGGAAGTAATGAGAAACTGTTTCCTGTGGTGGAAGAGTTGACACCAGAAAAGATAGATTTGAGATAATTGGCAAAAATACCAGAGGGGAGATGAGGAGAATGTGTTTTATGCAGCGAGTTGTTATGGTTTGGAATGCGCTTTCTGAAAATGTGATAGAAGGAGATTCAATAATAAATTTCAAAAGGGAACGGGAACAGCACTGGAAGTGAGTGATTTACAGAGCTATGGGAATAGAACAGGGGAGTGGGACTAATTGTTTAGCACTTTCAATGAGCCGGAACCGGCTCGATTGACTGAATGGCCTCTTTCTGTGCTGAATGATTCTGTGATTCTGTGATAACTGAAGCTATTGAGCTCTTGTCTCATGTGAAGAATCGAAGTTCTGCAGTTTTGATCCAAATTCTAATCGTTACCTGTAATGTGATAAAGGCGACAGCTGAGAATGACCTAGATGAAGGGACCAAGTGTATTGTATCCAATACTGCTGATGTTTCAACGCAAGATGGGGCAGTAAGCTGTGAGGAGAACACAAAGAGTCTGGGAAGAGATCTAGATAGACTAAGTGAGGTGGCAGATGGAGTATAATGTAGGGAAATGTGAGGTTATTCACTTTGGTAGGAAGAATAGAAAAACAGAATATTTTTTTAATGGTGAGAAACTTTTAATAGTGGGTGTTTAGCGAGATTTGGGTGTCCTCGTGCAAGAAACACTTGAAGCTAGCATGCGGGAATTAAATGAGGAAGGCAAATGGCGTGCTGGCATTCATTGGAAGGGGGTTGGACTATAAGAATATTGCTACAATTGTACACGGTATTGTTGAGTCAACACTTGCCTGGAGTACTGTGCACAGTTTTGGTTCTCTAAGGAAGAATATAGTTGCCTTGGAGGCGGTGCAACGAAGGTTCACTGGACTGATTCCTGGGATGAGTGGGCTGTCCTATGATGAGAGCTTGTCTAGAATAGGCCTATACTCTATGGAGTTTAGAGGAATGAGAGGTGATCTAATTGAAACATACAAGATTCTGAAGGGGATTGACATGGTGGATGCTGAGAAGTTGCTTCCCCTGGCTGGAGAATCTAGAACTAGGGGGCATAATCTCCGGATAAGGGGTTGGCCATTGAAGACTGAGAGGAGGAAGCATTTCTTCACTCAGAGGGTTATATCTTTGTAATTCGCCGCCCAAGACGGCTGTGAATGCTGAGTCTTTGAGTATATTCACGGCTGAGAGCGATAGAATTTTGGGCTCCAGGGGGAACAAGGGATATTGCAAACGGGCGGGAAGGTGGCGTTGTGGTCGATGATCAGCCGTGGTCTTACTGAATTGTGGAACACGGTCAAGGGGCCGGATGGACTACCCCTGCTCTTATTTCTTATGTTTTGTTTTCGTTCCACATATGCTTGCTCCTTTTTCTTATGTTCTTATATTCTTATTAACACAATGGGCTGGTGAGACAAGGTGTGTAGAAAATTTCATAAATAGATTTTAAAAAACTGAAATCACGCTCTAAATGTGTGACCCAAAGTAGGGGCCATGAATATAAGTAGTCACCAATAATTCCAATCAGTAATTCAGGAGAAGCTTTTGCACCCAGAGAATGGTGAAGACTCACTGCTACAGGGAGGAGTGGAGGCGAATGGCATTGACCCATTTAACGGGAGTAGAGATAAACACATGAGGGAGAAAGGAATAGAAGGTTGTGCTGATAGTGTGTGATGGAGAGGGGTGGGAGGATGTTCGTGTGCAGCATAAACGCTGGCATGGAGCGGTTGGTCTGAATGACCTGCTTCTGTGCTGGACATTCTCTGTAATGTATTTAGCAGAGCATGACGTGCCCGCTCTGATACCAGGTCTCACTGGGGTTCAATCAGTGAATTAAAAATCATTGATTTTGTCCAAATTAGATTTTTTTTTATCTACTTGTTCCCAGGACATTGTCTCTAGGGGTAACCTACAGGGATGAGTGTTTCAGCAGAAGTTGAGTTCAGGCAGTGGTGGAGACGACCGATGTTATGGAGCTGGATATCATGAGGGAGACTGGCCATGACGCCTTCCACGGTTCAAAAGCAACACGCAGCATTTAATGTGCAGGAGCTGCCTGAGGAATCCAGACCTGAGCGAGAGACAGAATCTTCCGTTGTGAACAGAACTGATGAACACAAACACTGTCTCTGAGTATAATGCTCAGGAATATGAGTCACAGAGATTGGCACATACCTTAATTTGAACTGCTCCCCAGTACAGGATCTGGATCACGCCCAATGTTGAAATATATTCTGTGAAAGGATCATTAACTGATCAAAGAGCACAGAGCACACAGGGATTTACAGAACAAGGAGGGAAACACATCTCCCTCTGCGTATAACAACAGAAAATGCTGGAAAAACTCAGCAGTTCAGGCAACATCCGTGGACAGAAGTTTGAGTTGACGTTTCGGGTCGAACCCTTCTTCAAAACTGGAAAGAAAAGTTAGATCGGAGGCAGGGCTGCGATCGGACAAAAGAATAAAAGAAACAAAAGAAGTAAAAAAGAGACAACAAAAGGTGTTAGATGCTAGACGAGATGGTAATAGGCTGAGATTGGGTGTAAAGTGTACTGGCAGGGCAAGGGATAGCTGCCAGGTGTGAGAGGGAAACAAAAGGAAATGGGGGGGCGGAAAGGAGTGTAAAAATTACAAGAAAAAATGAAATAGGGGCCAAGGTTATGAACTGAAATTGTTGAACTCGATATTGAGTCCGGAAGGCTGCAAAGTGCCTAATCGGAAGATGAGGTGCTGTTCCTCGAGTTTACGTTGAGCTTCCGTGGAAAAATGCAAGAGGACACGGACGGTGAGGTCCGAGTGGGAATGGAGCGTTGAATTAAAATGACAGGCGACCGGAAGCTCGGGTCACCCTTATGGATTGAACGGAGTTGTTCCGCAAAGCGGCCACCCAATCTGCGTTTGGTCTCCCCAATGTAGAGGAGACCGCATGGTGAGCAGCAAATACAGTACACTAGATTGCGAGAAGTAAAACGCAGATTGGGTGACCGCTTTGCTGAACACCTCCGTTCAGTCCGTAAGGGTGACCCCGAGCTTCCGGTCGCCTGTCATTTTAATTCAACACTCCATTCCCACTCGGACCTCACCGTCCTTGGCCACTTGTATTGTTCCACGGATGCTCAATGTAAACTCGAGGAACAGCACCTCATCTTCCGATTAGGCACTCTGTAGCCTTCCGGACTCAATATCGAGTTCAACAATTTCAGATCATAACCTCGGCCCCTATTTCATTTTTTCTTGTAATTTTTCCACTCATTTCCCCAACCCCCGCTTTCCTTTTGTTTAACTCTCACACCTGGCAGCTATCCCTTGCCCTGCCAGTACACTTTACATCCAATCTCAGCCTATTACCATCTCGTCTAGCTTCTAATACCTGTTATTGTCTCTTTTTTACTTCTTTTGTTTCTTTTATTCTTTTGTCCGATCGCAGCCCTGCCTACGATCTATCTTTTATTTCCAGTTTTGAAGAAGGGTTCGACCGGAAACGTCAACTCAAATTTCTGTCAACTTATGTTGCCTGACCTGCTGAGTTTTTCCAGCATTTTCTGTTGTTACTTCGGATTTCCAACATCCGCAGTGTTTTGCTATCGTCCCTCTGCCTATAACCTGTTTCTCAAGGCTCGTTTTTCTGCTATCGTCTATCTGTTGACTGTCTCTGTCAAGCCCACTTTCTCCCTATCTTTATCTAATGTCTCCTCTCTCTATCTCCATCTATATTTCCTCTATCTCTGTCACCATCTGTCTCTCCATATCTTTATCTAATAATCTATCCTCTATCTATCTAGATTTTTCTCTCCTCTCGCTGTCAACCTCTCTCTCCATATTTATACCTAATAAACTCTCCTCTCTCTATCTCCATCGATATTTCCTCTATCTCTGTCACCATCTGTCTCTCCCTATCTATATCTAATAATATCTCCTCTCTCTCTCGCCATCTCAATCTCCTCTCTCTGTCACCCTCCCTCCCTCACTAGCTATATCTAATAAGCTTTCCGCTCTCTATCTCCATCTATCTCTCTGTCACGCTCTCTCTCTCTCAATCTATATCTAATAAGCTCTCCTCTGTGTCACACTCTCTCTCTTCCTTGCTATATCTAATAATCTCCATTCTCTCTATCTCCATCTATCTCTCCTCTATCTCTGTCAGCCTCTTTCTCCCTATCTCTATATAATAAACACTCCGCTCTCTCTATCTCCATCAATCTCTCCTCTATCTCTGTCACTCTCTCTCTCTCTGTATATATCTAATAATCTCTCCTCTCCCTATCTCCATCTATCTCGGTCACTGACAATCTATCCTATTTATAACGAATAATATCTTCTCCCTAAATACATCTATCTCTCAGCTATCTCTGTCACCCGTTCTGTCTCTCCCTATCCTTATCTAAACATCGTTGCTATCTCTATCACCATCTATTCGGTCTCTATCTCTGTCACCCCTGCAGTCTCCCTATTTATATCTAGCAATCTCTCCTCTCTCTATCTCAATCTATCTCCCCTCTATCTCTATCAGGCGCTCTCTCCCTATCTATATCTAATAATCTCACCTCACTCTATCTCTATCTCCCCACGATCTTTGTCGGCCCCTCTCTCTCTGTATCTATAGAAAATAATCTCTCCTCTCTATACCGCCTCACCTCTATCTCTGTCACACCTTCTATCTCCATATCAATAACTAATAACCTTTACTCTCTCTATCTCAACTGAACTCTCCGCTATCTCTGCCAGCCTCTGCCTCTCCCTATTTATATCTAATAATCTCTCATCTTTTAGCTCCATCTAGCTCTCCTCCATCTGTGCCTCTTTCCTCTCTCGCTCTCTCTATCTATGTGTAATAAACTCTCCCCTCTATATCTCCATCTACATCTCCTCTAACTGTATCACCCAATCTCTTCCCTATCTATATCTAATAGTCGCCCCACTCTCTATTTCCATCTATCTCTTCTCTATCTGTGTCTCGCTCTCTCTATCTATATCTGGTAATCTCTCCTCTCTCTATCCCCATATATCTCTCGTCTATCTTTATCTAATAATCCTACTTTTCTCTACCTCTATCTATCTCTCCTCTTTCTCTGTCACCCTCTCTCTCTATCTCTATCTAATAATATGCCCCACTCTCTATATCCATCTCTATCAGCTCTATTTCTGCCATCCCTCCCTCTCTCCCTATCTATATCTAAGAGTCTCCCCTCTCTCTAACTCCATCTATTGCTCCTCTATCTGTCACCCTCTCTCTCCCTATCTCTATCTAATTATCTCTTCTCTCTATCTCCATTTATCTCTCCTCTATCTCTGTCACCTTCACACTCCCTTATCTATATTTAATAATCGCTGCTCCCTCTACCACCATCAATCTCGGCTCCATCTTTGAAACCACCACACTCTCCCTATTTATATCTAATAATATCTCCACACTCTATCTCCATCTATCTATCTCTGTCAGCCGCTCTCTCCCAAACTACATCTAAGAATCTCTCCTCTCTCTATCTCCAACTATCTCTCCTCCATCTTTGTAACCCTCTCTCGCTCTATCAATATCTAATAATCGCCCCACTCTCTATCACCATCTATCACTCTATCTGTGTCTCTTTCTCTCCCTCCCTGTCTACATCTAATATTTCTCCTCTCTCTTTCTCCATCTATCTCTCCTCTATCTCTGTCACCCTCTCTCCCTAGCAATCTTTATCTAATAATCTTCCGTTGCTCTTCCTCAATCCATCTCTCCAATATCTCTGTCACACTCTCTCTTTCGATCTATAACTAATAATTTCTCCTCCCTCCATCTCCATCCATCTCACATCAGTCTCTGTCACCCACTCTCTCCCTATCAATATCTAATAATCAATCCTCTTCCTATCTCCATCTATTCCTCCTCTATCTCTGTCACCCTCTCTCTCTCCCTTTTTACATGTAAATCTCAATTCTCTCTTTACCATCTATCTCTAACCTATCTCTGACACCAGCTCATTCCCTTAACTATATTGCATAATCACTTCTCTCTCTACCACCAACTGCCTCTCCTCTATCACTGTCAACCATTCTCTCTACCTATCTATATCTAATAATCTTAGTTTTCCTTACCTCCATGCATCTCTTCCCCATCTCTGTCAACTTCACTCCACATCTATAATTAATTATTTCTCCTCTCTCTATCTCCATCTAACTCTCCTCTATCTCTGTCACCCTGCTCCCCCTATCTATATAGAGAAATCCACTGTAAGTCACACACCATCCTGACATAGAAGTATATCTCCGATACTTCAACGCCGTTGTGTCAAAATCCTGGAACTCTGTCCCTATCCACACTGTGGGAGTACCTTCAGCACATGGAACGCAGCAGTTGAAGAAGGCTGCTCAGCATCACCTTCTTAATGGCAATTAGGGATGGGCAATATATGCCGGCCTTGCCAGCGAAGCCCACATCCCATAAACGAATAAATATAATCTCTCCTCTCTGTTTCTCTATCTATCTCTCCTCTATCTCTGTCACCCGCTCCCTCTACCTATCTATATCAAATAATCTCTCCTCTCTCTAACTAAATCTATCTCTCATCTCTCTCTGTCACCGACTCCCTCTTCCTTTCTAGTAATCCCTCCTCTCTCTATCTCCATCTATATCTCCTCCATTTCTGTCAACCTCTCTCATTCCCTTTCTGTATCGATAATCTCTTCTCTCCCTATGTCCAGCTATCTCTCTTCTATCCCTGTCACCCTCTCTCTCCCTATTTGTATCTAATAATCTCTTCTCTTTCTAGCTCCATCTAAATCTCATCTATCTCTGTCTCTCTCTGTCTGCCTATAGTAAGGATATACTTTTCATAGGAAACTTGACTGATTCTGAAAGTGATCTAAATTTTGAGGCAAGAGACTGCTGAGCTAGAATCATGATGTGCTGGTATTAGAAAAGAAAAGAAACGTAGAAAAAAATAGGGGCAGGATTAGGCCATTCGGCCCATCGAACTTGCTCGGCCATTCAATATGATCATGGCTGATCCTCTATCTCAATACCATACCCCACGCTCTCCCCCCATACCCCGTATCCTGATACTCTGACCCCACGTTCTAGACCCCCCAGCCAGGGAAACATCCTCCATACATCCTGTCTGTGTAGCTCTGTCAGAATTGTATGTGTTTTAATGAGAGCCCGTCTCATTCTTCTAATCTCCAGTGAATACTTGCCAAGACGACCCAAACTTTCATCCTACGACAATCCTGCTATCCCAGGAGTCAGTCTGGTGAACTTTCGCTGCACTCCCTCTATGGCAAGTATATCCTTTCTCAGGTAAGGTGACCAAAACTGCACACAGTACTCCAGGTGTGGTCTCACCAAGGCCCTGTACAACAGTAGTAAGACATCCCTGCTCCTGTACTCAAATCCTCTTGCAATGAAGGCCAACATACCATTTGTCTTCCAAACTGCTTGCTGCACCTGCATGTTTGCTTTCAGTGACTGCTGTACAAGGACACCCAGGTCCCTTTGTGAATTAACATTTCCCAATCTATCAGCATTTAAATAATA
Organism: Somniosus microcephalus; assembly: GCF_052327205.1. NCBI lineage: Eukaryota > Metazoa > Chordata > Chondrichthyes > Squaliformes > Somniosidae > Somniosus > Somniosus microcephalus. The sequence goes on from NW_028225184.1 coordinate 33,064,417, forward strand.
CTCTGGCTTTCTGGTTTTCCAACTGAAGTGGAGAACTTCACATTTATCCACGTTATACTGCATCTGCCATATATTTGCCCACTAAGTCAACTTGTCTAAATCGCCTTGAAACCTCGTTGCATCCTCTTTACAACTAACAATCCCACCTAATTTCGTGTCGTCAGCAAACTTGGAAATATTACATTTGGATCCCTCATCCAAATCATTGATATATATCATGAATAGCTGGCGCCCAAGCACTGATCCCTGCAGTACCCCACCAGTCACCGTCTGCCACCCCAAAAAAGTCCCATTTATTCCTACTCTCTGTTTCCTGTCTGTTACCCAATTTACAATCCATGCCAGTATATAACCCCCAATCCCATTTTAATGGCTTTAATTTTGCTCACTAACCTCTTATCTGGGACTTTATCAAAGGCCTTCTGAAACTCCAAATACACCACATCCACGTGTTCTGCCTTATCTATTGTAACAGTTGCATCATCAAAAATCTCCAGTTATTTGTCAAAAACGATTCCCCTTTCATAAATCCATGTTGACTTTGTCTAATCCCGTTGATATTTAATATGTGTCCTGTTATCACATCCTTTATAACAGACTTCAGCATTTTCCCTACTACTGATGCTAGGCTAACCAATCTGTAGTTCCCTGTTTTCCCTCTACCTCCTTTTTTAAATAATGGGGTTACATTTGCAACCCTCCAATCTGCAGGATCTGTTCCAAATTCTATAGAATTTTGGAAGATGACTACCACTGCATCCACTATTTTCATGGCTACCCCTTTTAGTACTCTGGGATGCAGATTATCAGGCCCTGGGGATTTATCAGCTTTCAGTCGCATTACTTTCTCCAGCACTATTTCTTTACAAATACAAATTCCCTTTAATTCCTCCTTCTCACTCGACCCTTGGCTCCTTACTATTTCTGGAAAATTATTGTTGTCCTGTCGTAAGGAAGGATACACTTGCCATAGATTGCAACGAATGTTCACGAGATTGATTCCTGGGATGGTGGGACTGTCGCATGAGAAGAGATTGAGTAAGCTAGGCCTGTATTCTCTTTAATTCAGAAGAACGAGAGGGGATCTCATTGAACAAAATTATTACAAGGCTTGAGAGGGTGGATGCTCGTAGAATGTTTGCCTTGTCTGGGGAGTCTAGAACCAGGGTCTGCAGCCTCAGTATAGAGGGTTGGCTATTCAGGACTGAGATGACAAGACATTTCTTGACAAAGAATATGATGAATCTTTGTAATTTTCTACCCCAGAGGACTGTGGAGGCTCAGTCATTTGGTATATTCAAAACAGAAGTCGATAGATTTCTGACTAGTAACGGTATCAAGGGATATGGCGATAGGGCCGGTGAATGGAGTTGAGGCAGAAGATCAGCTATGATCTCATTGAATGGCGGAGCAGGCTCGGATGTCCGAATGTCCTACTCCTGCTCCTATTTCTTATGTTCTTATGTTATATAGTGCACCATGAAGACGGAAACAAAATATTTGTTTAATTGCTCTGCCATTTCATTGTTCCCCTTATAAAATCTCCTCTTTCTGACTATAACGGACCTACTTTTGTATTCACTAATATTTTTGATTTTACTGTCCGCTGTTATGCTCCTTGCAAATTTACTCTGATATTCTATTTTTCCCCACATAATCAATCTCTTGGTCCCTTTTTGCTGACTTTTAAACTGCTCCCGATCCTCAGGCTTGCTACTTTTTCAGGAAACTTTATATGACTCCTCTTTGGTACTAATGGTGTCCTTAACTTATTTTGTTAGCCGTGGTTGGGCCGACATTCCTTTTGTGTTTAGTGCCAGAAAGGAATGTATAACTGCTGCAATTCATGCATTCGTTCCATAAATGCTCGCCATTGCCTATCCACCATCATGCCTTTGAATGAAGCTCCCCAATCCCTCCTTATACTTGAGTAGTTCCCTTTGTTTAGTTTTAGGGCACTAGTTTCGGATTGGGCAACTTCACTTTCCATCTTAATGATGAATTCTATCGTGTTATGGTAACTCTTCCCTAAAGGGACCCGCAAAACAAGATTTTTAATTAACCCCTTCCCCTTGCACAATACCCAATCTAGGAAAGCCTTTTCCCTTGTTGGCTCCTCAACGTACTGGTCTAAAAAAACAATCTCGTACACACTCCAGGAATTCATCCTCCAGATTAGCATTGCTAATTTGCTTTTGCCAGTCTATAAATAAATTAAAGCAAAATAATTGTTTAATTGATCTGCCACTTCATTGTTCCCCTTATACATTCTCCCATTTCTGACTGTACGGGACCTACTTTTCTCTTCAGTAATCTTTTTCTTTTTACGTACATGTAGAAGTTTTTACAATCCGCTGTAATGTTCCTTGCAAATTAACTCTCATACTCTATTTTTCTGCAGTACACTTGTTACATACATCTCTAATTTCCTGCTTGATTCTGTCCCCTACATTACCACTACTGCTTAAAGGCCTAAATACAACTCCCACCAATATTCCCTGCTCCATGCTGCTTCTTAGATCCACCCATGTGATTCTACATCTTGATTTTTCTAAGCCAATATCCTTTCTCAATAGTGCTCTGATTTCATCCTTTACTAACAACGCCACCCCACTTTCTTCTCCTTTTTGCCTGTCCTTCCTAAATATCGAAAATCTTTGTATATTCAGCTCCCAGCATTGGTCACCCTGCAGCCAGGTCTCCATCGTCACAATTATGTCATGTCCATTTGCATCTATTTGCCCTGTTAATTCGTCTGCCTTATTATGAATGCTTCGTGCATTCAGATAGAGCACCTTTAGATTTGTCTTTTTTTAACAATTTTAGACATCTTAACGTTTCTTTATACATTGGCCCTCTGTGTCTTATTAACATTTTTTCTTATCCGGACCCTATTTGTTAATGCCCTCCTTTGTTTGTACGCTCTGTCCCTTCCTGACAGAATCTGGTTCTCCTTAACCCAATCACTTTCCTGCACTGCTTCCTTGTTTTTTCTCTTTAGCATTCTAGATTTCTCTCCACCGGGACAATCCCCCACCCCCTCATTTAGTTTAAACCACTATCTACCTCCCTATTTATTCGATTCGCTGGAACTCTGGTCCCAGCATGGTTCAGGTGTAGTTCGTCCCAATGGAACAGCTCTCCCTTTCCCCAGTACTGGTGTAAGTGCCCCACGATTGGAAACCCACTTCTGCCACACCAGTCTTTGAGGCACACATTCATCCCCCTGATCCTATTGACCCAATGCCAATTTTCTCGTGGATCATGTAATAATCCAGGGATAATTAACTTTGTGGTTCTGTATTTTAATAAATTCCCTAGCTGCTCAAACTCTCCCAGCAGCAGCTCTTTCTCAGTCCTATCTATGTCATTGGTACCTACGTGGACCAGGACAAATGGATCCTCCCCCTCCCAGTCCAATTTCTCTCCAGCCCAGAGGCGATGTCCTTTACCCTGGCACCGGGTAGGCAACATAACCATCCGGACTCACGCTCCTGTCTCCAGAGAACAGTGTCAATCCCCCTAACTATACTGTCACCTACGACAACCACCTTCATTTTTACTCCCCCCACTTGAACGGCTTCCTGTACCACGGTGCCGTGGTCAGTTTGCTGGTCCTACCCCCAGTCCCTGCACTGGTCGACAACGATTGCAAGAACCTCGAATCTATGGGACAATTGCTGGGACATAGGCTCCTGCGATACTACCTCCTGTATCCCCGTACCTGCCTCGCTCGCAGTTGCACCCTGCTGTCCCTGACCACGTCTCAATTCCAAAATATTTAATCTAAGGGTTGTGGCTGACATCTGGACAAAAGTTCCAGGCAACTTTCTCCCTCCCTGAAGTCTCACAATGTCTGCAGCACGCACTCCAGCTCCTGCACTCGGAGCCGGAGTTCCTCGAGTCACAGACACTTACCACAGATGTAGTCACCCTGGACATAAATGTCCAGCAGCTCCCACGTATTGCAGCAGCAACACATCTCCTGTTCTCCCATTAATTAATTAATTAATTAAATTAGTTTAGTGTTAATCAAAGCATTTACCTCGTTTAGTTTATTAAATGAATTAAATTAATTTTAGTTTTTTAAATTTAGTTATATGTTATATCATAACTTGATACTTCACCCACAGTCACTACCAATCACTTCCCTGATTTACCTGTGATGTCACAATGCAGTTTGTTCTGATTGATTCAGGTCTGCTGCTGCTTTTCTCCCCACTCTCGGGCCTCGGTCTGCTCCTGCTCAGGGCCGGTGCCGCATTGTGGGAGAAGTTAGGAAAAGCATGCAGCTCCTTCCACCACTTCATCGAACGCCACACTTATCAAACGCACAATTTGTTCACTCTGCGCCAAGTTGCACTGCAACCTCCCTACTGCTGAGATTTATGATTCCACTGTCTGGCAGTTACAGAAACAGATTAGACGAGATAATTAACTAACTCCAGTACACAGCTTGCTTAGTTACGTCCAAGCCTGGAAGAAACTTAAAACAGAAAAGAGTAAATTTAAGTTAAATGCTAATTGGAAGCACACATGACTAGAATCATAGAGTGATAGAGTTATACAGCACAGAAAGAGGCCCCTCGGCCCATCGTGTACACGCCAGCCATCAAGTCCTTTCTATTATAATCCGATTTCCCAGCACTTGTTCCGTAGCCTTGTATGCTATGGCGTTTCAAGTGCTCATCTACACGCTTCTTGAATGTTGAGGGTTCCTGCCTCTACCACCCTTTCAGGCAGTGAGTTCCAGATTCCAATCAGCCTCTGGGTGAAAACGTTTTTCCTCAAATCCCTGCTAAACCTCCTTCCCCTTATCTTGATGCTATGTCCCCTGGTTATTGACCCCTCTACTAAGGGGAAAAGTTCCATTCTCTCTACCCTATCTACGCCGCTCATAATTTTGTACACCTCAATCAGGTCCCCCCTCAGGAATCTCTGCTCCAAGGAAAACAACCACAGACTGTCCATTGTCTCATCATAGGTGAAGCACTCCAACACACGTAACATCCTGGTGAATCTCCTCTGTAACCTTTCCAATGCAATCAAATCCCTCCTATAGTGTGGCGACCAGAACTGCGCACAGTATTCAAGCTGTGGCCTAACTAACGTTTGGTACAGCTCCATCATAACCTTCCTGCTCTTAAATTGTATAGCTCGGCTAACGAAGGCAAGTATCAAATATGCCTTTTTAACCACCTTATCTACCTGTCCTGCTGCCTTCAGGGATCTATGTACATGCACACCAAGGTCCCTCTGACACTCTGTCATTCCTAGTTTCCTACACTTCATTGTGCATTCAATTGCCTTGTTATTCCTTACAAAATGCATCACCTCACACTTTGCAGAGTTAAATTCCATTTGGCACTGTTCTGCCCATCTGACCAACCCATCTATATCGTCCTGCAGCCTAAGGCTTCCCTCTTCCCTATTTCCCACTCCAACAATTTACATGCCATCTGCGAACTTACTGATAATACCTCCTACATTCAAATCTAAATCAATAATGTACACTACAAAAAGCACCGATCCCAGCGGTACACCACTGGACACATTCCTCCAGTCACAAAAAAAACCTTCGATTCGCTCACTCTGCCTCCTGCCACTAAGCCAATTTTGGATCCAATGTGTCAAATTGCCCTGGATCCCACGTGCGCTTATCTTCTTGACCAGTCTCCCATGCGGGAATTTGTCGAAAGCCTTACTGAAGTCCATGTAGATCATATCAACGTCACTATCCTCATCCACACACCTCGTCAACCCCAAGAAAAATGCAGTCAAATTGGTCAAACATGATCTCCCACTGACAAACCCATGCTAACTATCAATGATTAATCCCTGCCTCTCCAAGTGGAGACTAATTCTGCTCCTCAGAAGTTTTTCCAATTATTTCCCTACCATTGATGTTAGGCTCATTGGCCTGTAATTCCCTCGTTTATACCTAGTACCCTTCTAGAACAATGGTACAACATTAACTGTCCTCCAGTCCTCTGGCACCTCCCCTGTGGCCAGAGCGGATCTGAACATTTGTGTCAGAGCCCCTACCATCTCCTCACTAGCCTCACATAGCAGTCTGGGATCCATCCCGTCTGTGCCTGGGGATGTATCCACTTTTACCACATTAAACCACTAGTACATCCTCCCTCTCAATATTAATTTGTTCAAGTATATCACAATCGCCCTGCCTGATTTCTATGCCTACATCATCCTTATCCATAGTGAACACAGATGAAGAATATTCATTTTAAACCTCACCTGCATCTTCCGGCTCTACACACAGATTACCACATTGGTCCCTACTGGGTCCTACTGTTTCCCTGGTTATCCTCGTGCCCTTAATATACTTATAAAACACCTTGGAATGTTCGTTTATTTTGACCGCCAATGTTTTTTATGCCCCTCTTCGCTCTCCTAATTTATTTTCTAAGCACCCACCTGCACTTTCTACACTCCTCTAGGGCTTGCACTCTTTTTAGTTCTTTGTATCTGCCAAAAGCCTCTCTTTTTTCTGAATCCATTCTTATCTATCCCTTGACATGCAGGTTTCTCTGGGCTTGTTGGTCTCACACTTGACCTTTACAGTATCATGTTGGCATTGTGCTCTCTCTATTTCCTTTCTGAAAGAGTCCCAATCCTCTGCTGTGGCTTTTCTGACAAGTAGCTGATCACAGCCCACTTTGGCCAGATCCTCCATTATCATATTAAAATCGGCCTTCCCCAAATTTAGAACCATTATTTCCAGTCCATCTTTGTCCCTTTCCATGATTGCCTTAAATCTCACCGAATTATGGTCACTGTCACCAAAATGCTCTCCTACTGACATTTCTACCAATTGTGCGGCTACATTTTATCACTAGATTTTATCAAGCGGAGATTATCCCTTCAGATTCCGTGCCACACTCACCAAAGTCACAAGTTGTTCACTCTGCGCCCAGCTGCATTCCTCCAAAAGAAAATATGTTTGTGAACAACCCTGCAAATGCAAAAACAAGACTCTCTCCAATACTTGAATGTCTGGCTTTGGTTAACTAAGGCTCAAAACGTATAGCAAGAGAGAGCGAGAGAGAGAAACAACATTATCCACATACGTTGGGATATGAATGTTATTGGCGAGTTGCCAAGATTCGTGTTATAAGTGACATTCATTGCTGCAGTCAATGGCGACATGGTCAGATGCCAGTTAAACTCATACATCTCTAAACATCTCCGACTATTCCCTTCCCGTCTTCAACTTCTCCGCATTAATGTTTGGAGGTCGATATACCACTCCCACTAACGTTTTCTGCCCCATGGTATTTCTCAGTTCTACCCATACAGATTCCACATCATCAGAGCTAATATCCTTCCTTACAATTGTGTTAATCCCTTCTTTAACCAGTAATGCTACCCCACCTCCCTTTCCTTTTTGCCTATCTTTCCTGAATATTGAATACCCCTGGATGATGAGTTCCCAGCCGTGGCCACCCTGGAGCCATGTTTCCGTAATCCCAATCAAATCTATTTGTTTACCTCTATTTGTGCAGCTAATTCATCCACCTTATTACAAATGCTCCTCGCATTAAGACACAACGCCTTCAGGCTTGCTTTTTAACGCTATTAAATCTATTAGAATTACTATTTACTGTGGCCATGTTTGATTAAAACCGTTGATTTCTCTGACTGCCACTTTTGTTTTTCTCCTTCCTTTCTTACGCTTTTATCCTTGTTTACCTTTGCTCTGTCCCCTGCTCAGGTTCCCAACCCCCTGCCATTATAGATTAACCCCTTCCCAGAGCACTAGCAAACACTCCCCCTAGGACATCGGTCCTAGTCCCGCCCAGGTGGAAACCGTCCAATTTGAACATGTTCCACCACCTCCAGAACCGGTTCCAATGTCCCAGGAATTTGAATCCCTACACCTTGCACCTTTCCTCTAGCCACGTATTCACCTGAAATATCCTTCTATTTCTACTCTGGCTAGCACGTAGCACTGGTAGCAATCCTGAGGTTGCTACGTTTGTGGTCCTATTTTTTTAACTTACCTCCATCTCCCTATATTCAGCTTTGAGGGCCTCATCCCGTTTTGTTTCTATATCGTTGGTACCTATATGCACCAGGGCAACTTGCTGTTCACCCTCCCCTTCCAAAATGTTCTGCAGCCACTCTGAGACATCCTTGACTAGCACAAGGTACTCGGAGTAAGCCAGAGATTAATACCTTTGAGGTCCTGCTACTTAACACCCTCCTCAGCTCCTGAAATACCTCAACCATTTTCCTACTTACTTCATTGGTTCCAACATGGAACATGAATTCTGTGTGTTGCCTTCCCCACTCAATATGATCTGCAGCTGCTCAGTGAAGTCCTTCACCCTGGCAGCATTGAGGCAACATAACATGTTGGACGCACATCAGCTGTTGCTGCAACCCTTGTCTGTTCCCATAACTATTGAATCTCCGATGACCACTGCATTTTTACACTTTGCTGTGCCCCCCGTGCATTATTTTGACCCACTGTGTTGGGGATGTGCTCTGGTCTGCAGTCCACGAGGTGTTGTCATGCTCACTTGTATTCAGCTAAGGAAACCGATTTGAGAGTGCCAGACTCCTGGAGGTTTCCTGCACTGCGTGCCTCTTCCTGCCCTGCCAGATCGCCACCCACTTACTATCCTCCTGAACTCTCTGAAGCTGCGGGATGACCAGCTCCTATAACGTGTGTTCCAAGAAATTCTCAAGCCTCCTGCATGCCCGGCAGTGACTCCGGCCGCTACTCAAACTCAGAAACCCTGAGCTCCAGTTCGAGCAGTTGGAGGCACTTCCTGCACACGAGGTTATCCAGGATTGAAGCGTCCTGGAGTTACCACATGGCACAGGAATTGCAGGCAACGGGTCTGAGCTTTCCCATCATTTTATTTCAAAGCCGATCTGCTTATGTCATAGAGTCATAGAGTTTTACAGCACAGAAAGAGGCCCTTTGGCCCATCGTGTCTGCGCCATCCATCAATCCCTGTCCAGTCTAATCCCATTTTCCAGCATTTGGTCCATAGCCTTGTATGCAATGGCATTTCAAGTGCTCATCCAAATGCTTCTTGAATGCTGTGAGGGTTCCTGCCTCTACCACCCTTTCAGGCAGTGAGTTCCAGATTCCAACCACCCTCTGGGTGAAAAAGTTCCTCCTCAATTCCCCTCTAAATCTCCTGCCTCTTACCCTGAATCTATGCCCCCTTGTTATTGACCCCCCTACTAAGGGTAAAAGTTCCTCTTTATCTACCCTATCTATGCCCCTCATCATTTTGTACACCTCAATCAGGTCCCCCCTCAGCCTTCTTTGCTCCAAGGAAAACAACCCCAGCCTGTTTAGCCTTTCTTCATAGCTGAGGCGCTCCATCCCAGGTAACATCCTGGTGAATCTTCTCTGAACCCTCTCCAAAGCAATCACATCCTTCCTATAGTGAGGCGACAAGAACTGCACACAGTACTCCAGCTGTGGCCTCACCAGCGATTTGTACAGCTCCATCATAACCTCCCTGCTCCTATATTTTTTGCCTCGGCTAATGAAGGCAAGTATCCCATATGCCTTTTTAACCACCTTATCTACCTGTTCCGCTGCCTTCAGGGTATATGGTATATAAATATGTTTTTTTTCGCTTTATCATTTATGTATACCTGATTTATACTTAATGCAATTCAGATCCCTTTTAATGTTAATGTACTCTATTTAGTTATTTTTAAGTTATTGTGGCCAAGCCACTAATAGGCTCTCACAGTTACTTGTACAATTGCCTTTAATCATGTTTATTGCCTTTAAATGCTTGCTCTGTTTGAACAGAGCTAAACCGACAAAGTCACGATCTGACACGTTGACATCATCACGTGGGTCACGTGAAGTTCCCAACGGCAGGAAACGTGATGACGTCATGACGTCAGGGTGGAAGGGCGTTTCCAGTTAGTCCTCGTGGAGAGTTATAGTGTACAGACCTGTTCAGAGCTTCACTTGCTTTTTCTTGTTTTGATAAAGTTCCAGTGCATTAAACGCAGCTTGTTAACTACCAGTGAGTTTATAGTCTCTTTGCTAGGAGTGTAGAGACTCCATCATTGGTGACCCCGAATCCTCGCAATCATTTTTCGTGGTGAACACGGAACGCGGGCCAGTAATGGAGGCCAATTCAGTGGCCTTGAAGCTCCCCCAATTCTGGGGACAACAGGCGGCCTCCTTATTTGTGCAGGCCGAGGCACAATTCGAACTCCGCCATGACGTACAGGACCAGACAAGATATCTGCACGTGGTCACTGCTCCACATAGCTCGAAGGCATTGAGAATCCTCAGCCTTTTGGAGAACCCCCCGAATGCTGACAAGTATGTAGCCATTAAAACACGACTACTGCAGGCATTCGGTCTTACCAAAGCGGAGTGCGCTCGCCATTTATTGACACTACCAGGGTTAGGTGACTCCAAAACCTCGGAACATATGAGCCACATGGTGATGCTCCTGGGGTCCGAACCCCAGTGCTTACTCTGCCGCGAGCTGTTCCTTACTCATCTCCCCGAGCAAGTCCATGCAGCCCTCGCCAGTATGGACACTGGAGACTGCGTCACTCTCGCTGAAGAAGCGGATAAAATTTATGCTGTCTGGCAACAAACTGCGCCATCATGCAACACCCCGCCACGAGGAGCCTGGCCCTGGCTCCGGCCCCGGCACCTCCGACGATTGGTTACTGTTACTACCATCCTCATTTCGGCCGGAAGGCCCGCTGCTGCCGACCACCATGCAGTTTCATAACCAGACCGTCGAATAGACTGCTGCGAGTCAAGCACGCCGGTCCCCGTACTTCCTCTGGAGCCACGATAGCGATTGGCACTTCTGGGAATTTAGGAGTCGGTCAAACAGGCTTGTCCAACCTCCTCAGCGATTGACTCTTCTCGTTAAAGACAATTCTGCGGGGGGTGTATGTGGCGAAGCCACTAGGAGACTCTCACAGTAACTTGTACAATTGCCTTTAATCATGTTTATTGCCTTTAAATGTTTGCTCTGTTTAAACAGAGCAAGATCGACAAAATAGCGATCTGACGCGATGACGTCGTCGCGTGGGTCACGTGACGTTCACAACGGCGGGAAACGTGATGACGTGATGACGTCAGGTTGGAAGGGCGTTTCCAGTTAGTCCTCGCGCAATGCTATAGTGTACAGACCTGTTCAGAGCTTCTCTTGTATTTTCTTGTTTTGTTAAAGTTTCAGTGCATTAAACTCAGTTTATTAACTACCAGTGAGTTTATAGTATCTTTGCTAGGAGTGTAGAGACTCCTACATTATTCTCTTAAATCTAACCAAATGCTATGATTATATTCCAATTTACTGTTACTCCTTTGTTTAAATTACTGAGTACCTCCTTCCCCCTCTGCAACTAATTTTCACCTTCCATCCTTCCTCCGTAAAATAAATCTCCTCATCTCCACTGTGGTTCTATTGCCAGTCACCTAAAATCTGTGTTCTGTGGTTACCGACCCTTCTGCAATGGAAAAAGTTTCTCCTTATTTACTGTATCAAAGCGTTTCATGATTTTAAACACCTCAATCAAATCTCCTCTTAAACTTCTCTGCTCTTAGGTGAACAACCCCAGCTTCTCCACTTAGCTGATATCTGGCATCCCTGGTGTCACCCGGTGAATCTCCTCTGCATCAACTCCAAGGCCTGGACATCCTTCCTGAAATGTGGTGCCCAGAATTGCCCACAATACTCCATTCGTGACCTAACCAGTGTTTTATAAATGTTCAGCAAATCTTCCTTGCTTTTGTACTCTATGCCTCGATTTATAAAGCCAAAGATTCCGTTTGCCTTTTTTAAAGACTTCTCAAATTGTGGGTGTTTATTCTCTGCTCCGGTATCAAATTTAACATTGTACTTCATAGTTTATATTGCCTTTCTAAGTTTTTCCTACCAAAATGAATCACCTCACTCTTCAGGAGAATAGATTGAAACAATGGAAAGGCAAATTATGACCAATAGCTGTAGGAAATTTACATGAAGTTAATCAATCCAATGGAATGGAGTGGAATCGAATGAGTAGGGTCGTGCAGGCAAACAGCCTAGAATTATTGGAGAAACGTAGATGCTGTGGCTTGGGGGAGGAATTGTTAGCTCTTTCTGGATGAACGAACAAAGATCAGTGGCGGTCATTATTTCTATCTTTTCGGGGTTTTATCTCCTGGTGATCTCCGTTATTGTCACATTGAACCAGATGCCGCAAGTTGTGCAAAATGACATGAGAACAATGCTTCCCATGATCACCTTTGGCACCTCCCCAAACACCAAGCACTTGCTCTTCACGGAGCCCTTATCTGCTGCTGCTCTAAAGCTTGATTTTCTTTCTGGGGCTGAGCACGCATTGAAGGTAAACTTTAGACATTTACCAGCGAATTGCAAGTCTCCACTTTCTCCTCTACTTTCCCAGCTTTCTATATTCTGTTGAGCATCTTCTTTTCGACAGCTCATCAGAGGGTTTATATTTTTGCTTCTGAGAAACTGGTAAGAAAACAAATTGTTAGGCAATCACTCTTAGTTTTGGAGCACACAAAAAATTACAGAAATTTCTACAAATGATGAAACTACCTCCCTCTTAATCGCTATTACTAAAGATTGTGTCTATGTGAGTTTGTGCTTGTGTGTATTGTTGCACTGATCTCAAATCACTCTATTGGCCTCGACAATCCTTATCTGTGCAATATCCTCAAGCCCCACATCACTCAGAGATCTTTGTGCTAATTCTGACCCCTTAGGCAACCCGATTTTAATTGCTCCACCATTGGTTGCAGTGCCTTCAGCGGCCAAGGCCCTAAACTCCGAAATTCCCTTCCTGAACCTCTCCACCTCTCTTTCCTTCGTTAAGACGCTCATTATAACTTTGCCTCTTTATCCAAACGTTTGATTATCGACCCATATGTATCTACTCCTTAAGTGACTCGGTGTCAAGTTTTGTTCTATATCAATCTTTTTAAGCGCCATTCGACAAGTTATTACGTTGAAAGCACAATTTGAGTAAAAGTTGTTGTTGTTGCAGTGTGAGCAGCGAGCGTTCCCAAGGCAGTTCCCACACAGTTCTCCCTCTACATTACCCTGCCAGAGTACCCCAACTTAATACCGAATGTCAGCATCGATCACTCCCAGGGCAGGTACAATACTTACCTCAATCTGCAATACTGTGACACTGTACCACCACTTTATACACAATGTTTTTATTGAGCACTCTCAGGGCAGGTACAATGCAGCTCTCCCATTACATTACCCTGACAGTGTACCGCCACTTTAAACATAAGAACATAAGGACATAAGAAATAGGAGCAGGAGTAGGCCAATCGACCCCTCGAGCCTGCTCCGCCATTCAATAAGATCATGGCTGATCTGATCCTAACCGCCAATCTACTATCACAGAAACAGCTCCAGAATGTAACAGAATTAGACACACAAAATAGGAGCAGGATCAGGCTGCACGGCCCCTGGGCCCGCTCCGCTACCCACTGGTCCATGTCCGATCCAAACCTAGACACATCTCCAAATTCCTGCCTGCTCCCCGTAACCCTTAATTCCCTTTACTTCTAGGAAACTGTCTATTTCTGTTTTAAATTTATGCAATGATGTAGCTTCTACAGCTTTTTGGGGCAGCATATTCCATGGACCTACCACCCTCTGAGTGAAGTAGTGCCTCCTCATCTCAGTTTTGAAAGAGCAGCCCCTTATTCTAAGACTATGCCCCCTAGTTATAGATTCACCCATCATCGGGAACATCCTCCCCGCATCCAACCGATCCAACCCCTTCACAATCTTATATGTTTCAATAAGATCGCCTCTCATTCTTCAGATCTCCAATGATTACAGTTCCAATCTACTCAACCTCTCCTCATATGTCCATCCCCTCATCCCCGGGATCAACCGAGTGAACCTTCTTTGTATTGACTCGAGAGCAAGTATGTTTTTTCTTAAGTATGGAGACCAAAACTGTATTCAGTATTCCAGGTGCGGTCACACCAAAACCTTATACAACTGAAGCAATACCTCCCTATTTTTATATTCTATCCCCCTAGCAATGAAAGCCAACATTCCATTGGCCTTCTTAATCACTTGCTGCACCTGTATACTAACCTTTTGAGTTTCGTGCACCAGGACCCCCAGATCCCTTTGTACTTCAGTACTTTCCAGTTTCTTGCCATTAAGATAATAACTTGCTCTACGATTTTTCCTGCCAAAGTGCATAACCTCACACTTTCCAGTATTTTACTCCATCTGCCAAATATCTGCCCACTTTCTTAGCCTTTCGATGTCCACTTGCAGGTTTGTTATGTCCTCCTCACTCACTACTTTCCCTCCCATCTTAGTATCATCTGCAAACGTTGATATGTTATACTCGGTCCCCTCCTCCAAATCGTTAATATAGATTTGGATGTGCACTTGAAATGCCATAGCATACAAGGCTACGAGCCAAATGCTGGAATATGGGATTAGATTAGACAGGGCTTGATGGCCGGCGCGGACACGATGGGCCGAAGGGCCTCTATCCGTGCTGTATTACTCTATGACTCTATTGTAAAGAGTTGGGGACCCAGCACTAACCCCTGCGGAACACCACTAGTTACTGATTGCCAGTCTGAGAATGAATCATTTATCCCAACTCTCCGCCTTCTGTTAGATAGCCAATCCTCTATCCATGCCAGAATATTACCCCCAATCCCGTGATTTTTTATCTTAAGCAATAATTTTTTGTGTGGCACCTTGTCAAATGCCTTTTGGAAGTCTAAATACACTACGTTCACTGGTTCACCTTTATCCACCCTATATGTTACTTCCACAAAAAACTCCAGCAAATTTGTCAAACATGGCTTCCCCTTCATAAAACCATGCTGACTTTGTCCTATTAAATTATGTTTATCCAAATGTCCTGTTACTGTCTCCTTAATAATGGACTCCAAAACTTTACCTACCACAGCTGTTAGGCTAACTGGTCTATAGTTTCCGCCTTCTGTCTACTGCCCTTTTTAAATAAGGGTGTTACATTGGCAGTTTTGAAATCTGCCGGGACCTTTGCTGAATCCAGGAAGTTTTGGAAAATTATTACTAATGCATCCACAATCTCTAACGCCACTTCCCTCAAGACTCTAGGATGTAAGCCATCAGATCCAGGTGATTTATCCGCCTTGAGTCCCATTATTTTACCGAGTACCACTTCCTTAGTGATTTTGATCGGGTTTAGCTACTCCCCCCCAGAGCCCCCTGTTTGTCCAGTGTTGGGATATTCTTACTGTCTTCTACTGTAAAGACTGATACAAAATATTCATTCAGTGTATTTGCCATCTCCATATTCCCCACCATTAATTTCCTGGTCTCATCCTCTAATGGGCCATGTTTTACTTTAGCCACCCTTTCTCTTTTTATATAACTGCACAAACTCTTACTATTTGTTTTTATATTTTTTGCTAATTTACTTTCATAATCTATCGTCCCTTTCTTAATCAATCTTTTTGTTACGGATTGCTGTCTTTTAAACTTTTTCCAATCCTCTATCCTCCCACTAGATTTGGCTATCTTATATGCCCTTATTTTTAGTCGAATACTATCCTTAATTTCTTTACTTAACCACGGATGGCTGTCTTTTCTTTTACACCCTTTTCTTCTCAGTGGAATATATATTTTTTGGAAGTTGTAATATAACTCCTTAAATGTACACCATGATCATGTATCGTCTTGCCCTTTAATCTATTTTCCCAATCCACTCTAGTCAATTCCGCTCTCATACCTTCATAGTCTCCTTTATTCAAGCTCAGCATGCTTGTTTGAGATTCAACCTTCTCACCCTCTAATTGAAAGAGGAATTCCACCATGTTATGGACTCTCATTTCAAGGGGATCCTTTACAATGACATTTTTAATTAATCCTGTCTCGTTACACAGGACCAGATCTAAGGTTGCTTGCCCCCTGGTCGGTTCAGCTACATACTGCTCAAGAAACCCATCCCTAATACACTCAATGAACTCATCCTCAAGGCAGACCTGCCCAATTTGATTTGTCCAATTAATATGATAGTTAAAATCCCCCTTAATTATAGATGTTCACTTATTACAAGCCTCAACTATTTCCTGATTGATACTCCGGCCAACAGAGTTGCAACTGTTTGGAGTCCTATAGACAATGCCCACGAGTGTTTTTTTCCCCCTTTTATTCCTTATCTCCACCCAAACTGTTTCATTATCCTGGTCTTTAGACCCAATATCATTTCTCTGTATTACAGTGATTCCTTCCTTTATTAACATAGCCACCCCACCTCCCCTTCCTTCCTGCCTGTCCTTACTGATCGTTAAATATTCTGTTTTGTTTTATTCCCAGGCATTGTCACCCTGCAGCCATGTTTCTGTAATGGCCACAAGATCATACCCATATGTAGTTATTTGTGCCATTAACTCATCTATTTTGTTACGAATGCTATGTGCATTCAGATAGAAAACTTTCAAATATGTTTTGTGACACTTAGTTCCTGCTTTTGCCCTTTTTATTACTTTACCTTTTACTCCATACCTTCTGCCCCTTCCTGACACGCTCTGATTTTTAATTTCCCCACTGCTACCTAAGTCTATGACATTCTCTGTTGTCATTTTTATTATTTGCTCTCTAGGAACCTCCACCGCACGAGTTAGTTTAAAGCCCTCTCTACAGCCTTAGTTATATGATCCGCCAGGACTCTAGTCCCAGCACTGGCCAAGTGAAGCCTGTCCCAATGGAACAGTTCCCTCCTGCCCCAGTACTGGTGCCGGTGTCCCAGGAAGCAAAACCCATTTCTCCCACGCCAGTCTTTGAGCCACGCATTTAACTCTCTAATTTCATTTGTCAGAATCGGTCACTTCCAGAGCAGGTACAATGCAGAGCTCTCTCTGCATTACCCTTAGAGTGTACCACCACGTTATGCCCAATGTTTGTATAGAGCACTCCCAGGGCAGTTATATTAGAGAGCTGCCTCTACATTGCCCTGACAGTGAACCTCCTCCACATTATACTCAATGTTAGAAACATAGTAACATAGAAGACAGGACCAGGAGTAGGCCATTCGGCCCTTCGAGCCTGCTCCGCCATTAAATGAGATCATGGCTGATGATACAAATTCAGTACCCTGTCCCTGCCTTCTCCCCATTTCCCTTGATCCCTTTAGCCTCAAGAAATATATCCAACTCTTTCTTGAATGTATTTAATGAACTGGCCTCCACCGCCCTCTGTGGCAGAGAATTCCACAGGTTCACCACTTTCTGGGTGAAGAAATTCCTCCTCATTTCAGTCCTAAATGGCTTACTCCTTATCTTTAAATTATGACCCCTGGTTCTGGACTCCCCGGCCATCAGAAACATCCTTCCTGCATCTTGTCTGCCCAGGCCTGACAGAATTTTATAGGTTTCGATGAGATCCCCTCTCAATCTTCTAAATTCCAGTGAGTATAAGCCCAATCGACACAATCTCTCCTCATACATCATTCCTGCCATCCCAGGTATCAGCCTGGTGAATCTTCGCTGCACTCCTTCCATGGCAAGTACGTCCTTCCTCAGGTATGGCGACCAAAACTGCACACAATACTCAAGGTGCAGGCTCACCAAGGCCCTGTACATAAGTAGCAAGACATCCTTGTTCCTGTACTCGAACCCTCTTGCTACGAAGGCCAACATAACATTTGCCTTCTTAACCGCCTGCTGCACCTGCATGCTACCTTCAGTGACTGGTGCACAAGAACACCCAGGTCTCTTTGAACTTCCCCATCGAACAGTCACAGGGGAGGTGTAATACATTGCCCTCTACATTGCCCTAATGGTGTATCCCCAGTTTATATCCAGTGTCAGCATCGAGCACTCTGAGGACAGGTACAATACCGAACTCCCTCTCCATTACCCTGACAGTGTACCGCCACATAAAACACAGTATCAGAATCGATCACTTCCAGTGCAGGTACAATACAGAGCTCTCGATACATTACCCTGACATTGTACCACCACCTTATACCCAGTGTTAGCATTGAGCACTCACAGGGCAGGTACTCTACATCGCTCCTTCTACATTGCCCTGACGGTGTATCCCCATTTTATAAGCATTGTTAGCATCGAGCACTCCCAGCACAGGTTAAATACAGATATATCTCTACATTAGCCTGAAAGTTTATCACCAGTTTATACAAGTGTCAGCATCGAGCATTCCCAGGGCAGTTAAAATACAGAGCTACCTCTACATTACCCTGACAGTTTACCCCCACTGTCAGCATCGAGCACTCCACCGGCAGGCACAATACAGAGCTGCCTCTAAATTAGCCTGACAGTGTATCCCCACTTTATACCCAGTGTCAGCATCGAGAACTCTCAGGGCAGGTAAAATACAGAGCTCCCTCTACGTTACCCTGACAATGTAGCCCTAATTTTAGCATCGAGCATTCCTATGGCGGGTACAACACAGAGCTACTTGAGCATTAGGCTGACAGTGTATCCCCACTTTATATCCACTGTCAGCATCAAGCACTCCCAGGGCAGATACATAAGAACATAGCACATAGGAGCAGGAGTAGGCCATTCATACCCAAGAGCCTGCTCCGCCATTCCATAAGATCATGGCTGATCTGATCTTGGCCTGACCTTCACTTTCCTGCCTGTTCCGCAACGCCCTTGATTCCCCTATTGCTCAAAAATCTGTCTATCTCCGCCTTGAATGTAATCAATGTCTCCACCGCTGCAGCTCTCTGGGCTAGAGAATTCCAAAGATTCACGACCCTCTGAGGGACGAAATTCCTCCTCATCTACATTTTAAATGGACGACCCCATATCCTGAAACTATACCCCCAGTTCTAGATTCTCCCACCAGGGGAAACATCAGCAACGACCCTGTCAAGCCCCCTCAGAATCTTAAATGTTTCAATGAGATCACCTCTCATTCTTCTAAACTCCAATGAGTATCGGCCCAATCTGCTCAAACTATCCTCATAAGACAAACCTTTCATCTCGGGAAACAATCTAGTGAACTTTGTCCGCCCTGCCTCCAAATCAATAATAGTCCACCTTAAATAAAGACACCAAAACTGCACACAGTGCTCCAGGTATGGTCTCACCAACCCGCTGTACAGTTGCTGCAAGACATCTCCCTTGCTATAAGGGCCAAAATCTGAACAATGTTTTGTATCAGTCTTTACAGTAGAGGACACTAAAAATATCCCAACACTGGACAAACAGCGGGCTATAGAGGGGGAGGAGCTGAACACGATTATAATCACTAAGGAGGTGGTACTCGGTAAGATAATGGGACTAAAGGCGGATAAATCCCCTGGACCTGATGGTTTACATCCTAGGGTCTTGATAGAAGTAGCGGTAGGGATTGTGGATGCATTGGTGTTAATTTTCCAAAACTCCCTGGATTCAGGAAATGTCCCAGCAGATTGGAAAACTGCTAATGTAACGCCCTTATTTAAAAAGGGAGGCAGACAAAAAGCTGGAAATTATAGACCAGTTAGCCTAACATCTGTGGTTGGTAAAATGTTGGAGTCCATTATTAAGGAAGCAGCAACAGAACATTTGGATAAGCATAATTTAATCGGACAGAGTCAGCATGGCTTTACAAAGGGGAAGTCATGTTTGACAAATTTGCTCGAATTATTTGAGGACGTAACAAACAGGGTGGATAAAGGGGAACCAGAGGATGTGGTGTATTTCGACCTTAAAAGGCATTTGACAAGGTGCCACACAAAAGATTACTGCACAAGATAAAAAATCACGGGATTGGGGGCAATACACTGGCATGGGTGGAAGATTGGCTATCTAACAGAAAACAGAGAGTTGGGATAAACGGTTCATTCTCGGGTTGGCAAACGGTAAATAGTGGTGTTCCGCAGGGGTCAGTGCTGGGACCCCAACACTTTACAATCTATATTAACGATTTGGAGGAAGGGACCGAGTGCAACATATCCAAGTTTGCCAATGATACAAAGATGGGAGGGAAAGCAGTGAGTGAGGATGACTTAAAAAACTGCAAAAAGACATAGACAGGCTAAGTGAGTGGGCAAAGATTTGGCAGATGGAATATAATGTTGGAAAGTGTGAGGTTATGCACTTTGGCAGAAAAAATCAAAGAGCAAATTATTATCTAAAAGGAGAGAAAATGCAAAGTGCTACAGTACAAAGGGATCTGGGGGTCCTGGTGCATGAAACACAGAAGGTTAGTATGCAGGTACAGCAGGTGATCAGGAAGGCCAATGGAATCTTGGCTTTTATTGCAGGGGGGATGGAGTATAAAAGCAGGGAAGTCTTGCTGCAGTTATATAGGGTACTGGTGAGGCCACACCTGGAGTACACTTTTGGTTTACATATTTAAGAAAAGAAATAGTTGCTCTCGAGGCAGTTCAGAGAAGGTTCACTCGGTTGATTCCGGAGATGAGGCGGTTGACTTATGAGGAAAGGTTGAGTAGGTTGGGCCTCCACTCATTGGAGTTCAGAAGAATGAGAGGTGATCTTATCGAAACATATAAGATTGTGAGGGGGCTTGATCGGGTGGCTGGGTTGAGAATGTTTCCACTGATGGGTGAGACTAGAACTAGGGGGCATTATCTTAGAATATGGGGCTGCCCTTTCAAATCTGAGATGAGGAGAAACTTTTTCATTCAGAGGGTAGTAAATCTATGGAATTTGGTACCTGGGAGAGCTGTGGAGGCTGCGACATTACATAAATTTAAAACGGAGATAGACAGTTACCTAGATGATAAGTGAATAAAGGGTTACGGGGACAGTGCAGGGAAGTGGACGTGAGTCTAACTTCGGATCAGGCATGATCCTATTGAATGGTGGAGCAGGCCCGAGGGGCCGCATGGCCTACTCCTGCTCCTAATTCTTATGTTCTTAAAATTAATTTTGCCTTCATCATCACGTGCTGTATGTACATAACATTTTGTGTTTCATGTACGAGGAAGTAGCACGGCATTCATCTCTCTCAATTTAAATAATATTTTGCTTATATATTCTTCCTACCAAAATGGAAAATCTCCCATTTTTCCACATTTTGCTCCAGTTGCCAATTTTTCCCACTCACGCAACATCAAACCACGGTTTCCAAGACTGTCACTGACCTCATCTCCTCCGGATATCTTCCCCCCGCGGCCGCCAACCTCATAGTCCCCCAGCCCCACACAGCCCGCTTCTACCTCCTTCCAATGATCCACAAACAGGACTGGCCTGGTAGACCCATCGTTTCAGCCTGTTCTTGCCCCACCGATCTTATCGCTTCCTATCTCGACTCTATCTATTCTCCCTTTGTCCAGTCTCTTCCCACCTACATCCATGAAGCTTCTGACGCACTCTGCCACTTTAACAGTTTCCAGTTTCCTGGCTCCAATCCCCTCTGTTTCACAATGGACGTACAATCCCTCTACACCTCCATCCCCCACCAGGATGGCCTGAGGGCGCTCCACTTTTCCTTGAACAGAGGCCCAACCATTAACCAACCACCACCATCCTCTGCCTGGCTGAACTTCTTCTCACATTGAACAACTTCTCCTTTGACTCCACGCATTTCTTCCAAATTAAAGGTGTTGCTATGGGTACCCGCATGGGTCCTAGATATGCCTGCCTTTTCGTGGGGTATGTGGAACTCACTTTGTTCCAGTCCTACTCGGATCCCCTCCTTCACCTCTTTCTCTGCTCCACTGATGACTAAATCTGTGCCGTTTCCTGCTCTCAACCAGAACTAGACAATTTCAGTCAATTTACATCCAATTTCCTACCTTCCCTCACCTTCACATGGTCCATCTCCGACTATTCCCTTCCCGTCTTCGACTTCTCCGTCTCCATTTCTGGGGATAGGTTTTGGAGCAACATTCACTCAAGCCCACTGACTCCCACAGCTACGTGAACTACACTTCCTCCCAACTCCACTCCTGATTTCACTGAATCTGCCGCATCTGCTCCGATGATGCCACCTTCCACACCAATGCTTCTGACATGTCCTCCTTTTTCCTCAACCGAGGATTCCCCCCTACCGTGGATGACATGACCCTCGATAGTGTCCGTTCTATATCCCACACTTCTGCCCTCACCCCTGACCCTCCCACCCAGAACCACGATAGGGTCCCCCCTGTCCTCATATTTCACCCCACCAGACTCCACATTCAACAGATCATCCTCCGCCATTACCGCCACCTCCAAAGTGATCCCACCACCAAATGCATCTTCCCCTCCCCTCCCCTTTCAGCATTCCATAGGGGCTGCTCCCTGCGAGACACCCTAGTCCACTTCTTTATCACCCAAAGCTCCCCTTCCCCTTCGCCCGGCACCTTCCCGTGGAAGTGCTGGACTTGAAGCACCTGCCCTTATATCTCCCCCCTTCCCACTGGCCAGGGCCCCAAACACCCCTTCCAGGTAAAACAGCGATTTACTTGAACTTCCTGCAATCTAGTATACTGTATTCGCTGCTCACGATGTCGAATCCTCTACATTGGGGAGACCAAACTCAGATTGGGTGACCGCTTTGTTGAACACATCGGTTCAGTCTGTGAGTATGACCCGGAGATTCCGGTCGCCTGTGACGTTAACTAACCACTCCATTCCCACTCAGAACTCACTGTCCGCGGCCTCTTGCATTGTTCCATGGAAGCTCAGCTTAAGATCGAGGATGAGCACCTCACCTTCCCATTAGACACTTTAAAGCCTTGCAGACTCAATATCAAGTTCAAAAATTTCAGATCATTTCCTCGGCCCCTATCATATTTTTATATATTTTTTATCCACTATTTTGGTTTGTGCCTTTTCCTTTCATTCTCTCCCACATGGCAGCTGTCTCTGATTCAGCGAGCGCATTTCACACTTCATCTAGAGCCATCCTCTGTTTCTTTACCTGTCCTATTGCCATCTCCTCTCGCCTTGAATACCTCTTGATGTCTGTTCACCTCTCAGACCTTCCCTTTTGTTATTTCATCCACTCCCCTATTTCCCAGCCCTCAAACTTGCTTTTTATTCTGTTACATTTCTGGCTTTTTTCTCAGTTCTGTCGAAGGGTCTTCGACCTGAAACTTTAACTCTGTCTCTCTCTCCACGGATGTTGCCTGGCCTGCTGAGGTTTCCCAGCGTTTTCTGTTGTTATTTCGGATTTCCAGCATCCGCAGCATGTTGCTATCATACGACAACCATCTTCTTTTGTGCTCGATATTACTCCAGCCAGTGAAGAGTTTTGCCCGCTGATTCCCATTGATATCAGTTTTACCAGGGCTCTTTGATACCACAATCGGTCAAATGCTGCCTTGATATCAAGGGCAGTCACTCTCACCTCACCTCTGGATTTCAGCTCCTTTCTCCATGTTTGGACCAAGGCTGTAATTAGGTTGGGAGCCGATTGCTCTTGGCACAACCCAATCTGGGCATCAGTGAGCAGGTAGTTGCTCAGTAAATGCCGCTTCATAGCACTTTCGATGACAACTTCCATCACTTTGCTGATGATTGAGAGTGGACTGATGGGGAGGAAATCGGCCGGATTGGATTTTTTCTGCTTTTTATGGACGGGACATACCTGGGCAGTTTTCACCTTGTCGGATAGATGGAAGAGTTGTCACTGTACTGGAACAGCTTTGCTAGAGGCGAGGCTAGTTCTGGAACATAGGTCTTCAGCACGAAAGCCGGAATTTTATCGGGGCCCATCACATTTGCTGTATCCAGTGCGCTCAGCGGTTTCTTTTTTTCTCGTGGAGTGAATCCAATTGGCGGAAGACTGGCTTCTGTAATGGTGGGGACATCAGGAGTGAACGGATATGGATCATTCGCTCGGCACTTGTGGCTGAAGTTGGTTGCAAATGTTTCAGCCTTGCTTTTGCATTCACGTGCTGGGCACCCCCATTATTGAGGATGGGGATATTCATGCAGCCTCCTCCTCCTGTCGTTAGATGTTTAATGGCCCACCACCATTCACGACTGGATGTGGCTGGACAGCAGAGCATTGTTCTGATCCATTGATTGTGGGATTGCTAAGCCCTCTCTATAGCTGCTTCTGCTTTTAACATGCATGTACTCCTGTGCTGCAGCTTCCCCAGGTGGTCACCACATTTTAGTTACGCCTGGTGCTGCTCCTGATAATGTCACACAACAAGAAGGAGGGTGTCCTCAGTGTGAAGACGGGACTTCGTCTCCACAATGATTGTGCAGTGGTCACTGCCTCCAATAATGTCATGGACAGATGCATCTGCGACAGCTAGATTGGTGAGGACGAGTTCAAGTAGGTTTTTCCCTCGTGTTGGTTCTCTCACCACCTGTCGCAGGCCCAGCTTGGCAGCTATATCTTTCTGGACTCGGCCAGCTCGGTCAGTACTGGTGCTATCCAGCAGCTCTTGGTGATGGACATTGAAGTCCCCTACCCAGAGTGCTTTCTGTGCCCTTGCTACTCTCAGTGCTTCTTCCAAGTGGTGTTCAACATGGAGGAGTGCTGACTCATCAGTTGAGGGAGGATGGTAGGGGTAAATCAGCAGGAGGTTTCATCGCCCATGCTTGACCTGAACCATGAGCCATCATGGGGTCCGGATTCAATGCTGAGGACTCCCAGGGTCACTCCTTCCCGACTTTATACCACTGTACCGCCACTACTGGTGGGTCTCTCCTGCCAGTAGACAGGACATACCCAGGGATGGTGATGGATGAGTTTGGGACATTGGCTGAAAGGTATGATTCTGTCAGTATGACTATGTGATGCAGCTGCTTGACGAATCTGTGGGACAGCTCTCCCTATCCTGGTACAAGCCCTCAGATGTTGGTGAGGAGGGCATTGCAGGGTCGACTGGGCTACGTGTGCCATTGCCATGTCTGTAGCCGGTGCCGAGTTAGATGCTTGGAGGTCCGTCCGGTTTCATTCTTATTAATGTGTTTTGTAGCAGTTTGTTACAACTTGGCTTGCGAGGCTACTTCAGAGGCAGTTATGAGGCAACATCATTGCTGTGTTTCTGGACATCACAAACAGGCAAGACCAGGTAAGGACAGCAGATTTCCTAAAGGATATTAGTGAACCAGATGACAATCCGATAGTTTCTTGATTACCATTACTGGTAATAGCTTGCAGAGAGCCGGCACGGGCTCGACGAGCCAAATGGTCTTCATCCGTGCTTTAACCCTTCTATGATTCTATTCCTTTGTGACTGGCTCGATCTCTGTAAGAAGCCTTTGTGACTGATCATGTATCTTTTAAAACCAAATGTGTTTAAAACCCTGTATGCTTAAAATGCCTGTGTGACTTGCCCTCTCTCTATAAAAATCGTTCATGTCTGATCATGTCTCTTAAGAATCGTTTGTGATTGGTTTAGTATCTTTAAAAAGGCTGTTTGACTGGTTCTTTCTCTTCTAAAAATCTGTGTGACTGGTCCTGTCTCTTTATAAAATCTGTGTGACGGGTCCTGTCTCTTTTTAAATCCAGTGTGACTGGTCCTGTCTCTTTAAAAAGCCTGTGTTTCTGGTCCTGTTTCTTTATAAAGCCTGTGTGACTGATCCTGTCTCTTTATAAAGCCTGTGTCTCTGGTCCTGTCTCTTTATAACGCCTGTGTGACTGATCCTGTCTCTTTATAAAGCCTGTGTGACTTATCCTCTCTCTTTATAAAGCCTGTGTCTCTGGTCCTGTCTCTTTATAAATCCTGTGTCTCTGGTTCTGTCTCTTTATAAAACCTGTGTATCTGCTCCTGTCTTTTTGAAAGCCTATGTGCCTGGTCTGTCGAGTTAGAAAGCCTGTGTGACTGGTAATTTAAAAAGACTACTGAGCACTTGGTTTCAGTATAAAACAAGGCTTTAATCAACTGTTTCACAACCATGAGATTCTCGTTACATCAAAAGTTCCTGGTTACCAAAACTTCCTGGGCAAGCTGAGCACATGCTAAAGTATTTATACTCCATGGACGGCGCCATCAGCTGGCTGCACATTGTAAATTCATGAGTCATTTCTTCATGAATGATAAGATTCATGACATTCTTCCTGCCTAAAAGATTTGGAAGTCCGGCGACTTCCTTCTAGCGGATTAGGCTGAGCACAAATAGCCGCAGTCTTTTAGATCTTTGTTTGTGGCTGGAAGGCTCTTCTCCTCTTACCGTGTCTTGGTCCCTGTGTTACCTGGTCCATACTGGTAGAGCGACAGGGCCCGTGTTGCTCTGATTGACCTGAGGGAGAAGGGAGATAGAGTCACAGAGACATAGAGTCATACAGTTATACAGCACGGATAGAGGCCCTTCGGCCCATCGTGTCCACGCCGGCCATCAAGCCCTGTCTAATCTAATCCCATATTCCAGCATTTGGTCCGTAGCCTTGTATGCTATGGCATTTCAAGTGCTCATCCAAATGCTTCTTAAATGTTGTGAGGGTTCCTGCCTCCACAACCCTTTCAGGCAGTGAGTTCTAGACTCCAACCACCCTCTGGGTGAAAAAGTTCCTTCTCAAATCCCCTCTAAACCTCCCGCCCTTTACATTGAATCTATGCCCCCTAGTTATTGACCCCTCAACTAAGGGAAAAAGCTCCTCAGCATCCATCCTATCTATGCCCCTCATAATTTTGTACACCTCAATCATGTCCCCCCTCAGCCTCCTCTGCTCCAAGGAAAACAAACCCAATCTGCCCAGTCTCTCTTCATAGCTGAAGCGCTCCAGCCCTGGTAACATCCTGGTGATCCTCCTCTGCACCCTCTCTAACACGATCACATCCTTCCTGTAGTGTGGCGACCAGAACTGCACACAGTATTCCAGCTGTGGCCTAACCAATGTTTCATACAGCTCCATCATAACCTCCTTGCTCTTATATTCAATGCCTCGGCTAATGAAGGCAAGTATCCCATATACATTTTTTACCAACTTATCCACCTGTTCCGCCGCCTTCAGGGATCTGTGTACTTGCACACCCTGATTCCTCTGACCCTCCGTCTTGCCTAGGGTCTTTCCATTCATTGTGTATTCCCTTGCCTTGTTAGTCCCCCCAAAGTGCATCACCTCGCACTTTTCCAGGTTAAATTCCATCTGCCACTGTTCCGCCCATCTGACCAACACATCTATATTGTCCTGCAGACTGAGGCTACCCTCCTCGCTATTTACCACCCTACCAATTTTTGTATCATCCGCGAACTTACTGATCATACCTTTTACATTCATATCCAAGTCATTAATGTAGACCACAAACAGCAAGGGACCCAGCACCGATCCCTGTGGTACCCCACTGTCCACAGGCTTCCAGTCACAAAAACAACCTTCGACCATCACCCTCTGCCTTCTGCCACTAAGCCAGTTTTGTATCCAATGTGCCAAGGCACCCTGGATTCCATGGGCTCTTACCTTCTTGACCAGTCTCCTGTGCGGGACTTTATCGAAGGCCTTACTGAAATCCATGTATACCACATCCACTGCATTACCCTCATCCACACACCAAGTCACCCCCTCAAAAAATTCAATCAAATTAGTCAGACATGATCTTCCCTTGACAAAGCCATGTTGACTATCCCTGATTAATCCTTGCCTCTCCAAGTGGAGACAAATTTTGTCCCGCAGAATTTTTTCCAATAATTTTCCTAGCACTGATGTTAGGCTCACTGGCCTGCAGTTCCCCGGTTTTTCCCTACTACCCTTCTTGAATAATGGTACTACATTAGCGGTTCTCCAGTTCTCTGGCACATCCCCTGTGGCCAGAGAGGTCCTGAATATATGTGTTAGAGCCCCCGCAATCTCTTCCTTTGCCTCACATAGCAGCCTGGGATACATTTCATCCGGGCCTGGGGATTTATCCATTTTTAGGCCAGCTAAAACCGCCAATACCTCCTCCCTCTGGATGGTAATATGTTCGAGCATATCACAGTCCCCCCGCCCTATTTCGATGTCTACATCGTCCTTCTCCATAATGAAAACAGATGCAAAAAAATCATTTAGAACCCCTCCTACATCTTCCGGCTCCACACACAGATTTCCACTTTTGTCCCTAATGGGCCCTATTTTTTCAATAGTTATCCTCTTACCCTTAATATACTTATAAAACATCTTAGGATTTTCCTTTATTTTGCTTGCCAGTGTTATTTCATGGCCCATCCTTGATCTCCTAATTTCTTTTTTAAGTATCCCCCTGCACTTTTTGTACTCCTCTAGGGCTTCCTCCGTCTTTAGCCTTTTGTATTTACCAAAAGCCCTCCTTTATTTCCTAATCCATTCTCGTATATCCCCTGACATCCAAGGTTCCCTGTGGTTTTTGGAACCATCCTTGACCTTTATGGGAACATGTTGCCATTGTATGATCTCCATCTCCCTTCTGAAAGCCTCCAATTGCTCCGATGCGGATTTTCCTACAAGTAGCTGATCCCAGTCCATTTTGGCCAGATCCTGCCTTATCCTATTAAAATCGGCCTTCCCCCAATTTAGAACCTTTATTTCCGGCCCATCCCTGTCCTTTTCCATCACCACCTTAAATTTTACCATATTATGGTCACTATCACCAAAGTGCTCTCCTACTGGCACTTTTTCCGCTTGGCCGGCCACATTCCCTAGAATTAGTTCCAGTACCGCCCCCTCTCTTGTAGGACTTTCTACATGCTGGCACAAAAAGCTCTCCTGGATGCACTTTAAGAATTCTACACTCTCTGAGCCTTTCAAACTCTGACTATCCCAGTTAATATTGGGGAAGTTGAAATCCCCCATTATTATTACCCTATTATTTGCACATTTCTCTGAGATTTGCCTACATATCTGTTCCTCTATCTCCCCCTGACTGTTTGGAGCCCTATAGTACACTCCCAGCAAACTGCTTGCCCACTTTTTGTTTTTAAGCTCCACCCATATGGCCTCATTAGAGGAACCTGCTAATATATCATCCCTCCTTACTGCAGTAATTGACTCCTTAATTAATATTGCGACACCCCCTCCTCTTATACCTCCCCCTCTGTCTCGCCTGAAGATTCTGTACACCGGAATATTGAGCTGCCACTCTTGCCCCTTCCTCAACCATGTCTCCGTGATAGCAACAATATCATACTCCCATGTGTTTATCAACACCTTCAGTTCATCCACCGTATTTGCAAGACTCCTTGCATTAAAATAGATGCCATCCAGCCTTGCCCTTATATATTTGCCCTGTCTACCAAGCTGACTTGTTTTTTTCTCTATAATTGGCAGCACATCACCCCCTATTTCAGCTCCCCTCTGTATCGTGACTCCGGGTGCGGGTCCCCACAGGTGTAGAGCTGGCTACATCTTGTTTGATAGCCAGGGATTGACTAACGTGCTGGCTTCGGGTGGCGATCCCATTGGGAGCCATTGGATCCCCGAGTTGTTCCGGCGGAGTAGCTTGCAGATCTCTTGATTTCCCAGGTAGTGCGTCATCCTCAAAGGGGCGCAGAGTGTCGGCAACTTTAATATAGATTCCTCTATCGGCAGGGTCCGTGTGACTGGTTGGACAGGAGCCAGATCTCGGAGTGAAATGGTGGACTTCCGGCCATCACGGTACTGCACGTGTGCATATGTGGGATTAGCATCTGTTATTTCCACCTCGTCAACGTGGGGATCATTTTTGGTTGATCGGACAAATCATCAGACCAGCACGGTGCCGGGAGCTACCAACCATGATGGTAGGGACGTCCCATGAGTGGAGCGATGCTGGAACCTGAAGATTAGCTCCTGTGGAGTGATATTGGTGGATTTCGAAAGAAGAGACCTGATGGAATGCAACACGTCAAGGAGCACAGTTTCCCACTGCTGGTCTTGTAGGTTGTGTGACCTCAGTGCAAGACGACCAGCTTTCAAAATGATATCGTTGTATCTCTCACCCTGTCCTTTACTGATGGGATGATATGGTGTCGTTTTACATGTGCTGATTCCCCGTTAGGAAAGATAACTTTTGAGTTCGCTTGACATGAAGGAGGGACACCGATCAGAGGATGAAATTGGCCGTACCACAAAGGGAAAAGACTTGTTCGAGGCATTTGATCACTGTGGAAGTAAGGATATTGGGACAGGGGAAAGCAAAGTGAAAGCGGGAATACTCGTCCACCACAGTAAGTAAGTAAGTGTTTCGTGTTGAGGAAGGCAATGGCTCTTTAAAGTCAATGCTGAGTCGCTGCATAGGCTGTAAAGCGTGTATGAGCGAGCCATCTGATGGATGGAAGTACTGTGGTTTTAATTCCGCACTAATTCTACAGGTGCAGCATATTCATTTCACATCTTCTGTAGGAAATGGACGATTTTTAGATCGCATAAAGTGCAACATACGGGTAACGCCAGGATGGAATAAGTCAGTATCGTCAGAGCCATTGCAATTTCCCTTTCCGAGGGGTAAATATGCTGTTTTAATTTACTGAAAGCCCGCTCACTATTGAAGCTGTTAGAGCTGTATGAGTCGGTTAGTACACTCAAAATGTATCCATTTACCGAAACCTTTATGGCTGCATGGGACAGACTTTAGGGAAAAACAGCCATGATGGGAGGAGTGGCAGTTTTACCCTTGACAGCTGTAACCTCAGTAGTGGTTATTGGGGGAGGAGCAGTCTTATAGATTGCAGCTGTAACCTTAATAGTGGCTCTTGGGGGAGGAGCAGTTTAATAGATAGTAGCTGCAATACTAACAGTGGCTCTCGACTGTTATACCTGAGAAAAGTGGCCTTTCTTCCTAACAGAGGCTCTTTACTGGCATACCATAGAAAAGTGACTTTTCTTACTGCATTGATTGCACACTGCCTTACGAACAGGACAAAATTTCCTATAGTGGAATGCATCTCCACAGAAGAAACACTTCCTTCCAGATTGCCAAGATGCCGCTAGGGCAGGGTTTTCATCAGTGAATGCTTCTAGGGTAGGGTTGTCGTCAGCCAGGTTGCAGTCATCATCAGTGAGGGCTTCGGCCCGAGGCCTATCGAAGGAGTCACTAAAAGTGTTAGCTGCAGCCCATACACGTGGTGAAAGATAGGTATCTGCATTCCTTTTTGCTATGTCCAGAGAATATGCCTGGTTAAAGGCAGCCTGTAACTTGAGGGTTTTATTCTCCAGCAGACGCTGATGTAGGAAGGGAGATGCAATTCCATTAATAAAGGAATCACGAATTAACTCCTCCTGGTACTGCGCAGCAATGACAGCTTTAAGATTGCGATCCTTGCTTAGCCTGCAAAGTTTCTTTCAAATGATTCCCCGGGTTGTTGTTGAGTTGTTGTCATTAGATGCCGAGCAAAATTTTCCTTTGGGCTTTTAACATATAGTTGCTGTAGTATTTGGATTGCGGCATCATAGTCTACACATTCTTCGATATAGTCAAATACATGAGGGGATACATAATTGGCAAGCACTCGTAAATTATTAGGAACGTTCTGACCACAATCCGCAAGGAAGTTGCTGAAGGTATGATAACAGTGTTTCCATACCTTAGCAGCTGTAAGTGAATTCGGGTCCAGGTCAAGACGGGCGGTTCTGAGTAGTTTCTCCATGAAGGATCGATTAATTCATCCGAGTTCTCTTCTACAGGTTGAGTCGTAGCCGTCTATTCCCAAGACCACTCAGAGCGTGGAGCAAGTCAGTTGATTAAATTGATGGAAAAAGACTACTGAGCACTAGCTTTCAGTATAAATCAAGGCTTTAATCAACTGTTTCACAACCATGAGAGTCTAGTTTAATCACTATTTCCTGGTTACGAAAACGTCCTGGGCAAGCTGGTCCCACGCCCGAGTATTTATACTCCTTGGACGCCGCCACCAGCTGGCCACCCAGTGTTACTTCATGAGTCATTTCTTCACGAATGATAAGATTCATGAAAACTGGCCCTGTATCTTTATAAAGCCTGTGTTTCTGTGCCTGTCTATTGAGAAAGCCTATATATCAGGTCATGTCTATTTAGGAAGCCTGTGTGACTGGCCCAGTCTATTAGAAAGCCTGTGTGACTGGTTCTGTCTCTTTAGAAAGCCGCTGTGTTCCTGTCTCTTCAGAAAGCCTGTTTGACTAGTCCTGTCTATTTAGAAAGCCTGTGTGACTGGTTCTGTCTCTTTATAAAGCCGGTGTGTCTGGTCCAGCCCATTTAGAAAGCCGATGGCCTAGAAATTCGGTGGAGCCCCAAATGGGGCGCCAAGCTCGCCTCGGCGCTGGAATTACCGCTGTGAACGGAGCAGTTGCGCCCACCGGAAATTTATTCAGAGCACCCCAAGAGGGATGCGGGGTGCTGCTCGAGGTGCCCCGCATCCCTCTTGGGGCACTGAAACTGAATATCGGGAGGGGCCTGCACCAGCACGATGACTGATCGCACGTGCCAGCAAAAGAGCCCGGCAGCGAGGAGAAGTGCCGGATTCTCGGGACACAGCCGGCACTGCCCGGGGGGGGGGGAGGATCAGGAGGCCGGGGATGGAGGTGCTGGCAGGCGGCCACCGAAAAAATGGCTGCCCCGAACCTCCACCTTAATTTGCGCCACTACCACCACAGCTAGGCCCCGTGAACCGTGCGTGATTTGCGATTGGCGTTACAGAGGCGGGAGCGACCAAACACCACGATCGGGGCGGTAGCGGGGTGCTGCGCACACCGATGACGTTATCATTGCTGGTGCAGTGCAACAGGCAAACGCCGCCTTTAGCGCCCCGCTAAATATCGCGGGAGGCACGGCCAGTGGCGCTAAAGCCAGTGAGTGCCCTATTTAGGCGCTAACTGGTGGCGCAGCCCCCCGAATTTCTATGCCTATGTCTTGTCCAGACTATTTAGAATGCCTGTGTCTCTGGTCCTGTCTCTTTTATGGGGGAGAAATTCAGTTGTGAGCATCAGCAATTAGTGCCAAAAGAGGC
The DNA here is from genome assembly GCF_052327205.1 of Somniosus microcephalus. Classification (NCBI taxonomy): domain Eukaryota; kingdom Metazoa; phylum Chordata; class Chondrichthyes; order Squaliformes; family Somniosidae; genus Somniosus; species Somniosus microcephalus. The sequence continues at coordinate 33,097,169 of NW_028225184.1, forward strand.
CGAGAATTGGGGCGTTACCCATTTTTTGGCCGGGCGCAGTGAACCCAGCGCCTCATATTAAGTGGGCTTTTAGTATTCGACTAAAAACAATGGCATATAAGGTAGCCAAATCCAGTGGGAGGATAGAGGATTGGGAAAACTTTAAAAGACAGCAAAAATAACAAAAAGACTGATTAAGAAAGGGAAGATAGATTATGAAAGCAAATGAGCAAAAAATATGAAAACAGATAGTAAGAGTTTTTATAGTTATATAAAAAGAAAAAGGGTGGCTAAAGTAAATGTTGGCCCCTTAGAGGATGAGTCCGGGAAATTAATGGTGGGAAACATGGAGATGGGAAAAACACTGAATGAATATTTTGTATCAGTCTTTACAGTGGAGGACACTAAGAATATCCCAACACTGGACAAACAGGGGGCTATAGGGGGGGAGGAGCTAAACACGATCAAAATCACTAAGGAAGTGGTACTCGGTAAAATAATGGGACTCAAGGCGGATAAATCACCTGGACCTGATGGCTTACATCCTTGGGTCTTGAGGGAAGTGGCGGTAGGGATTGTGGATGCATTGGTAATAATTTTCCAAAACTCCCTGGATTGAGCAAAGTTCCCGGCCGACTGGAAAACTGCTAATGTAATGCCCTTATTTAAAAAGGGCAGTAGACAGAAGGCTGTAAACTATAGACCGGTTATTCTAACATCTGTGGTAGGTAAAATAATGGAGCCCATTATTAAGGAGACAGTAACAGGACATTTGGATAATCATAATTTATAGGACAAAAGTCAGCATGGTTTTATGAAGGGGAAGTCATGTTTGACAAATTTGCTGGAGTTCTTTGAGGAGGTAACATATAGGGTGGATAAAAGGGAACCAGTGGACGTAGTGTATTTAGACTTCCATAAGGCATTTGACAAGGTGCCACACAAAAGATTAGTGCTTAAGATAAAAAATCACGGGATTGGGGGCAATATTCTGGCATGGATAGAGGATTGGCTATCTAACAGAAGGCAGAGAGTTGAGATAAATGGTTCATTCTCAGACTGGCAATCAGTAACTAGTGGTGTTCCGCAGAGGTCAGTGCTGGGTCCCCAACTCTTTACAATCTATATTAACGCTTTGGAGGAGGGGACCGAGTGTAACATATCAAATTTTGCAGAAGATAGTAAGATGGGAGGGAAAGTAATGAGTGAGGAGGACATAAAAAACCTGCAAGGTGACATAGACAGGCTAAGTAAGTGGGCAGAGATTTGGCAGATGGAATACAATACTAGAAAGTGTGAGGTTATGCACTTTGGCAGGAAGAATCGTAGAGCAAGTTGTTATCTTAATGACAAGAAATTGAAAGTACTGAAGTACAAGGGGATCTGGGGGTCCTGGTGCACGAAAATCAAAAGTTAGTATGCATGTGCAGCAAGTGATTAAGACGGCCAATGGAATGTTGGCTTTCATTGCTAGAGGGATAGAATATAAAAATAGGGAGGTATTGCTTCAGTTGAAAAAGGTATTGGTGAGACCGCACCTGGAATACTGCATACAGTTTTGGTGTCCATACTTAAGAAAAGACATACTTGCTCTCAAGTCAGTACAAAGAAGGTTCACTCGGTTGATCCCGGGGATGAGGGGATGGACATATGAGGAGAGGTTGAGTAGATTGGGATTCTACTCATTGGAGTTCAGAAGAATGAGAGGCGATCTTATTGAAACATATAAGATTGTGAAGGGGTTGGGTCGGGTGGATGCGGGGAGGATGTTCCCGATGATGGGTGAAACTAGATCTAGGGGCACAGTCTTTGAATAAGGGGCTGCTCTATCAAAACTGAGATGAGGAGGAACTACTTCACTCAGAGGGTGGTAGGTCCATGGAATATGCTGCTCCAAAAAGCTGTAGAAGCTACATCATTACATAAATTTAAAACAGAAATAGACAGTTTCCTAGAAGTAAAGGGAATTAAGGGTTACGGGGAGTTGGCAAGAATGGAGTGAGTGGGCCATGCCCATTGATCCCGTCATGAAGCGTTCATCGAGTAACAAGCCAGGAGAACCGGGGAAGGTCCGCATCTGTGGAGACTTCAAGATCACAGTTAATCCGGTGCTTCACAAGGTGCAATATCCACTTCCGCGGATTGAGGATATCATTGCTTCATTGTCTGGTGGGAAACACTTCACCAAGATAGACCTGGCGCAAGCATACTTACAGATGGAAGTTGAGGAAGAGTCGCGCCAATATCTCACAATCAACACGCACAGAGGCTTGTATCGATATAATAGACTGGATTTTGGAGTGGCTTCGGCTCCAGCAATTTGGCAGAGGGCCATGGAGCAGGTATTACAGGGAATTCCAAACACTCAATGTTACTTGGACGATATCCTGATTACGGGAGAGGACGATGAGGAACACCTTGCAAACTTGAAACTGGTGCTCACCAGGTTGAAGGAATATGGCCTTCGAGTTAATCGCCAGAAATGTGAGTTCTTTCAGAAACGGATCTCGTACTGTGGTCATGTCATTGACCAGGAGGGGCTGCACAAGTCACCTGACAAGATCGAAGCTGTTGTGAAGGCTCCCGCTCCGGAAAATATATCCCAGTTGAGGTCGTTCCTAGGGTTGATTAACTATTACCATAAGTTTCTGCCAAATCTATCCACGGTGCTGCACCCGCTGAATGCTCTTTTGCAGAAAGAAGTACCATGGAAGTGGAGCGAGGACTGTAAGAAGGCCTTTCACAAAAGCAAGGCATTGATCACCTCAGAGGAAGTGTTGGCTCATTTCAGCCCAACGCTACCTATTCGTTTAGCTTGTGATGCTTCTCCTTATGGTATTGGAGCAGTACTCTCACACGAGTTGCCGAATGGCTCGGAAAGGCCAGTCGCATTTGCATCCAGATCATTGACCTCCGCTGAGCGCAACTATGCTCAGATAGATAGGGAGGCTCTCAGCCTTGTGCGGGGAGTAAAGAAGTTCAATCATTACCTGCAGGGCAAGAAGTATACACTGCTGACAGACCACCAGCCGTTGGTATCCATATTCAAACCTAAAAAGGGCGTTTCCATTATGACAGCGCAAAGGCTACGGAGGTGGTCCCTTTTCCTAGGTGCACACCAATATGACATAGAATACAAAGGATCAAAACAGCATGGGAATGCTGACGGATTATCGCGCCTACCATTGCCAACGGTAGGAGAGGCGCCTACAGTGGACCCAGTGGAGATGTTTCACTCAACCATAGTGGAATGTCTACCAGTAACAAATTATACCATTGAAAAGGAAACGAGAAATGACCCGACTCTCTCACGAGTCTACGATTTAACGGTGAAGGGATGGCCAGCACATGGCGAATCACTGTTGCCAGCATTCTCACAAAGCAGAGAACAGCTGTCAGTGTGCCGAGGAACCTTGATGTGTGGATCCAGAGTGGTGATTCCACCCAAACTCCAGAGTAAAGTGCTAAAGGAGCTTCACGAGGGGCATCTGGGTGGAGTGAAAATGAAGAATCTAGCCAGAGCGTTTGTGTGGTGGCCAGGTATCGATGGCGACATCGAAGAATTGACCAAGAGCTGTCTAGGATGCAAGAAGGTCCAAAACGCCCCACCGCCAGCCCCTCTACATCCATGGGAGTGGCTCTCATCTCCATGGCAAAGGGTACATATCGACTTTGCTGGTCCATTAATGGACTCAATATTCTTAATCGCGGTGGATGCACACTCCAAGTGGCCGGAGGTAATAAAGATGTCCTCCACCACCACGGAAAAAACCATCACATTATTAAGGACCATATTTGTCAGGAATGGGCTGCCGGAACAGATCTGTTATGATAATGGACCGCAATTTGTGTCCGAAGAATTCAGGAAGTTCTTAAAAATCAATGGGGTTAAGCACTACACATCCGCTCCATACCATCCCGCCACCAATGGATTAGCTGAAAGGTTTGTCCAGACCTTCAAGAAGGCCATAAAGGCCATGGGTAATGAAGACATAAATCTACAACATAAGGTAGATAGTTTCTTGTTGGCGTACAGGAATGCAACACATGCGGTCACAGACCAAACTCCCGCCATGATGTTTTTCAATAGAAGACTAAGATGCCGGCTGGATTTGATCAAGCCAAACATCAGAAGGGACGTAGAGAACCGGCAATTTCAAGGCATGAATGAAAGGCCAACTAGAACCTTCCAGATAGGTCAACAAGTTTTGGCCCGGGACTAAAGTACCGAGAAATGGCAGCCTGGAACTATTTGCACACGACTAGGACCGCTGATGTATACCGTGGACATTGGTGAAAGCATAATAAGGTGCCATGCTGACCAGAGCATAGCGTCATCCGGAAAAGGACAACCTACACCACCACTCTATACGCCTAATGATGAAGCAGAGATACCCATAGTATCTACCTCCGATCCGGTGATCATGGAACCAGATGAACCCGACACTGGCATTCAAGCCGAATCGACCTTGCCAAAAGAACCTACTACACCACCGGAAACTACTGCACCACCGAGGCGGTATCCGGACAGAGTCAGGAAGCCTCCAGAGAGACTGAATCTGTGAACTGTTTTTACAAGAATTTGTGTATATTTGTTATGATGTGGATAAATGTGAGGTTATCCAATTTTGTGGCAAACACAGGAAGCCAGACTGTTATTTGAATGGCAATAGATTGGGAGAAAGGGAAGTGCAAAGAGACCTGGGTGTTCGTGTGCACCAGTCGATGAAGGTAAGCATGCAGGTGCAGCAGGCGGTTAAGAAGGCAAATGGTATGTTGGCCTTCGTAGCAAGAGGGTTCGAGCACAGGAACAAGGATGTCTTGCTACAGTTGTACAGGGCCTTGGTGAGACCGCACCTTGAGTATTGTGTGCAGTTTTGGTCGCCTTACCTGAGGAAAGACGTTCTTGCCATGGAAGGATTGCAGCGAAGATTCACCAGGCTGATACATGGGATGGCAGGAATGACGTATGAGGAGAGATTGTGTCGATTGGGCTTATACTCACTGGAGTTTAGAAGATTGAGAGGGGATCTCATCGAAACCTATAAAATTCTGTCAGGTCTGGACAGACTAGATGCAGGAAGGATGTCTCTGGTGGACGGAGAGTCCAGAACCAGGGTTCATAGACTAAGGATATGGGGTAAGCCATTTAGGACTGAAATGAGGAGGAATTTTTTCACCCAGGGAGTGGTGAACCTGTGGAATTCTCTGCCACAGAGGACGGTGGAGGCCAGTTCATTAAATATATTCAAGAAAGAGTTGGATATATTCCTTAAGGCTAAAGGGATCAAGGGATATGGGGAGAAGGCAGGGACAGGGTACTGAATTTGGATGATCAGCCATGATTTCATTGAATGGCGGAGCAGGCTCGAAGGGCTGAAAGGCCTACTCCTGCTCCTATCTTCTGTGTTTCTATGTTTCTATGACTTAAATGCGTTAATAATTTGTACATGAAGGCCTACATCTTAGGGTTCTAAAAGAGGTGGCTGCAGAGATAGCGGATGCATTGGTTGTGATCTTCCAAATTTCCCTGGATTCTAGAATGTTCCCAGTGGATCCGAATGTAGCAAATGTAACCTCGCTATTCAAGGAAGGAGGGAGGGAGAAAACAGGGAATTACAAGCCAGTTAGCCTGACATCAGTCGTCAGGAAAATGCTGGAATCCACTATTAGTGAACTGGTATCAGGTCACTTAGGAAATCATAATATGATTAGGCAGAGTAAACATGGTATTATGAAAGGGAGTTCGTGTTTAACAAATGTATTAGTGTGTTTTGAGGCTGATACTTTCAAGTTAGATGTAAGTGAAGTAGTGGATGTAGCATATTTGGATTTCCAAAAGGCATTCGATAAGGTGCCACATAAATGTTTGCTATGCTTGGAAACGGCTCATGGCGTTGGGATAATATATGAGCATGGATAGAGAGTTGGTTAACAGACAGAAAACAGAGAGTAGCGATAAAACGTTAATCTTCCGGTTAGCAGGCAATAACTAGTGGAGTGTCACAAGGATCAATGCTTGGGCGTCAGCTATTTACATTCTATATTAATGAATTGATGAAGGGAGCGAGTACAATGTACGCAAGTTTGCTCATGACACAAGGCTAGCTGTGAATGTAAGCTTTGAGGAGAACACAAAGTAACTGCAAAGGGATATAGACAGGTTGTTAGTGAACAATAATTTGGCCGATGGAGAATAATGTGAGGAAAAGCTAGGCTATTCACTTTGGCATAAAATGGAAAAACTGAATATTTTTTACATGGTGAAAAGCCATTAAATATTGATGTTCAGAGAGAATTATGTTTCCTCGTACAGAAAACACAGACATTTGCATGCAGGCAGAGAAAGCAATTAGGAAAGCAAATGGCATGTAGTCCTTTATTGCAAGGCAGTTTTAGTAGAAGAGTAACGACGTCTAAATACAATTGTACAGGGCTTTATTGAGACCACATCTGGAGTACTGCACACAGTTTTGGTCTCCTGATCTGAGAAAGGACATACACACGATAGTGGCGGTGCAACAAAGGTACACTAGATTTATTCCTGGGATGAGAGGGTTGTCCTATGATGAGAGATTGTGTAGAATGGGCCGATACTCTCTAGAATTTAGAAGAATGAGCGGTCATCTCATTGAAACATACGCGATTCTGAAGGGGATTGACAGGGTAGATGCTGGGAGGTTGTTGCTCCTGGCTGGAGAGTCTAAAACAAGGTAGCAAAGTCTCAGGGTAAGGGGAAAGCCATTTTAAACGTAAATGAGGAGGAATTTATTTATTCAGAGGGTGTTGAATCTTGGGAATTATCGACCCGAAAGGGCTGTGGATGTTGAGTCGTTGAGTATATTCATGGCAGAGGATAGATAGAGTTCTGGACACGAGGGTAATCCAGTGATATGGAGATTATTTTGCTTTGATTGTCCTTGTTCAGTACCCACTTTGTTTGATTTCTAGGGCGTTTACTACTTTAACTGTAGCTCTATGAAAGCTTTTTTGTCCAGAACCTTGTGTTGCTTCTCAGCATTTTTTTTAAAACTGCAGTGCCCTTCCTAATTTGAAAACATCTGTCAAATTTATCCAGTAACTTTGAGCTTCCTACGTTTTAAAATTTTGGTAAATTGACAGTGTTTACTGTCCCACCACCGATCCCCGGGATGCCCACTCAGTTCACACCCGCCCTGGCCTAACTCCTGTAACATTTACTCGTTGTTCTCCACCATTCTGCCTCTTTGTTGTCCAGTTGATCAAAAATATTATTCCAATGTGTGACGTGTCACTTTGAAACGTTAATTCCCATAACAGTATTAACCTGGGAGTAAAGCGGCTGAGGCAACCTGTTTGTTAACATGACTGTAACTAATATCAGTTGCCCCGGGATAGAACAGTACGCTGGAGATTTCCCTGCTGTATATATATGAGCTGCTTTCAATGTATTTCTTCAAAGCTTCCACCGGGCCTGCTGTATCCATCAGAACAGGAGTCATCGCTTCTTATATTGGATGGGAGTCCCGATACTTCATCAGATAGAAGCTATTTACTATCTTATTCTCGCAGCCGTTGGTGTTCCTGGTAAGTGGTTATACACAAATACTAATCGTGTACATCTGTGTTTACTGCATGGCTTCTCATGCTGCATGTCTGACAAAGCAGCAGATTATCTTAATCCTCTCTTGCACAGCTGTACTGACAGTTTAACCCAAATGACCCCTGTTTAATTAATGTGCTGTCTTCTTTCCCACTCTAATGAAGTAAGCGTGCTTTTTCTGATCTGAATATATTATAATCTGGTCCCAGATCAATCGTCATTATCAAGTGCGATTTAGGGTCGTCTGAGTTAACCTCTATACCGTGTTAATAACTAACAATATATATATTAATGATTCTCTTGGTGTTGGAAGGAAAGGACGCACTACCAATCACTTTATGTTTATTTCAGCGAAATCTCTTTTGAATGATCCACAGTGACAAGTTCCCATATATCACTGGGAGTCCTAAATCAGAATGTTACTTGCAGGCGATCAGTGCCAGCAATGGCTCTGCTCCTGCTCCTAGACTTTCCCAATTAGTATGTCGTGCATCTTATTATTGAATACAAATCTATCATTTAACTTCACACTGCTTCATTATTGAAACGACTCCCACTGTAGATACAAGTTCTCATTAAAAGCTCTGATCCAATATGTATGTTTTGACTTTGTTTTCAGCGTTCCGGCATCTAATTCACAACGTTATGTGTTCAAGGATAATTCTGATATTTAAACCCTTCACATTTAGGTATTGCTGCTTTTTCAGCGATGTGCAGGTGGGACTGTTCTCCGCGTTCTTCCGTTGTTGTTGCCAGCGTGCCTGCCTTAAATCAGCAAAATTAAAATTGCTGTTCATTGGACCCTTTTGGTTGCGCCTTGCTGCAAAAAGAGTGACACGTGTTCAGAAATTCATTGGTGCTTTGGAATGTCCTCAGAAAGTGAAAGGTGCCATACAACAAAGTGCTGCTACTGTGCAACACATTTGGATGTTAAACGGATGTGGACTTAGCTAATTCTGTGGTTTATCAAATTATGGTCATTTCAATAGTGAAAGGCCTGACTCGTCAACATGGCAATCAATAGGAACTGAAAAAAGGCTGTATATGGATAGAGCAGTGGCTAATGCAAAGCGAAATAATTTGGATATTTTAGTGCCAACTCAGCAGATAACTGAAGGGAAAACTCATTGAAATGTCCGTGTTTAATTCTGCAGCAAATTAAGTGTTGAATTATTTGAATCGTTCAGTGTTTATTATATTGAACAATTCAGTAAATGATTCTTTTGATGTTTCGGTATTTAATTCAGTAGATATTTGAGTGGATAATTTTTTGTATATTTTAATTTAATGCGATAAACCATTTCCACCACCTCCAGAGTGTTTCCACCACCGAACACATCTTCCCCTACCCTTCCATTTCAGCAGGCTGAAATGAACACTCACTCTTCGATAACCTGGCACAATCCTCAATCACCCCCAACAAACTCCCCCCTTCCCAGGGCAACCTACAGTGCAAGATCAGGAGATGCAACACCTGCCCTTTCGCTTGCTTACTTCAGGGCCCCGAGCACTCCTTCCATGTGAAACAGTACTTCTTGCAATTTACCAAACCATATTCAGTGCTCACGATGCAGACATCCCCCTTGCTGCTTCTTGGAAATATTGTTGCAGAGAATTATTTAAAACATACTCAAGAAATTCTCTACCTTTTTGAAATGAGCGTGTTTGTTTATCCCAATCTGTATGAAAGTTAAAATCTCCCATTTAAACACTCTGCCTTTACTACATGCTTGTCTAATCTCTGCATTTACACAAAGTGCGACTTCACTGAAGCTGCCAGGGAGCCTATGCACATCTCCCAATAAAGTCTTAAATCATTTTCTATTTCCTAATTCTGCTAATAACCTCTCCATTGAATGCTTACCTCTCTGCATATCTCCTCTTATCAATTAAGTAATTTCATCTGTAATCATAACGGTTACTTCTCCCCGCTGCAGCAACATTCCTGTAGGCATTTAAACCTGTTTATCTTCAGTTCCCAGTGCTGACCATCTTGCAGCCGTCTCAGTAATGGCAACTATTTCTTATGCTCTAAGTTGAATTTGCGCAATTCATTCAATGTGTTGCTGATACTCCGTGAGGTTGTATAAGGAACGGGTATTTGTCCCACACATCCTAACCTATCCTTTTGCTCTGGTCTTGTTTTCTGGCACATTGTTGTTACTAGTTCATGGGATGCGGGCTAGGTCAGTATTTATTGCCCGTCCCTAATTGCCCTTGAGAAGGTGGTGGTAAGCCACCTTCTTGAACCACTGCAGTCGATATGGTGAAGTTACTCTCAGAGTGCTGTTCGGTAGGGAGATCCAGACTTTTGACCCAGCATCATTAAGGAATGGCGATATATTTCCCAGTCAGGATGGCGTGTGACTTAAAGGGAACGTGCAGGTGATGGTGTTCCATCACCTCCAAACTTTTGAATTTTCCTTCACCCGCAGTGCCAAAAGCACAATTTCTAACGATTACAATAATCTCTTCCATGCCCTTTGTTTTAGATTGATAATTTATCCTACCTTTTCCATCTGAGATCCCTTGCACCCCGACTAACCAGGGCCCCCCACCCCGCCTCCAGCATTTAATAATCGAATGCCTGTGTGACCGCCCAATTCATCCTTAATGCTGGGATGCTGTTCACAGCATTGTTCAGCTGGATACTGTCCCAAATGATCAATTTCCCGTGAAATCAAATCGCTCTTTCCCACACCACAACCTCAGCCACCTGCTCACCTACCTAAACTGCTTATGACTATGCCAGTTTACCCATTGCACCTTCAACCCTCCCAGTCCCCATCTCAGCTTCAAACTTCCTACTCCCCATTGCAACTTAATACATTCCAGTCCCCATTTCAAATTCTACCCGCACAGCCCCCATTGAACATTCACCTGGCCCATTCTACATAGCAGATTCAAAATCTCTGTTGCACCGTCAACCTGCACAGTCCCATTGGACCTTCACCCTTCCCAGTCCCCATTACTCCTTCACCACGTCCAGTCCTTATTGTTTCTTAACTCTGCATTGTCCCTGTTGTAATTTTACCCCGCCCAGCCCTCATTCTAACATTGACTGGCACAAATCCCATTGCACCGTTATCCCACCCAAACTTCATTGCACCTTCACTCTGTCCGTTTCTCATTGCATATTACACCTGCTCACTCCACATTGAATGCTCGCTCACACCAGTCCCCATTTCAACCGTTAAACGTTCCCAGTTCCCATTGCGCTTTAACTCTGACCAGTCCTCAATTCTCCTTCACATAGCCGAGACCCCATTTATCCACCAAAGTTCCCAGTCCCCATTTCTCCTTCACTCTCACCAGCAGCCATTTCTCCTTCATTTTGACTGGTCCCTATTTGTATTAAATCTGACCAGTCCCCATTGCTCCTGTACTCTGACCAGTCCCCATTGCTCCTTCACTCTGACCATACCCATTGCTCCTTCACTTTGACCAGTCCCCATTGCTCCTTCACTTTGACCAGTCCCCATTGCTCCTTCACTCTGACCAGTCCATATTGCTCCTTCACTCTGACCAGTCCACATTGCTCCTTCAATCTAACCAGTTGCCATTGCTCCTTCACTGTGACCAGTGTCCATTGCTCCACACGCTGACCAGTCTCCATTGCTCCTTCACTCTGACCAGTTCCCATTGGCCCTTCATTCTGACCAGTTCCCATTGCCCCTTCACTCTGACCAGTTCCCATTGCACGTTCACTCTGAGCAGTTCTCATCTCCCCTTCATACTCACTGCTCCCAGCCGTGTTTGAACATTCTTGCTGCCCAGACTACATTGCAACTTTACCCCGCACAGTCCCCAATGATCCTTTAGACAGCCCATTCCCCATTGCTACTTCAGCTAGGGAAGTCCCCATAATACCTTTATCCCCGAGAACCCTTTTTCCATCACTCTGTCCATTACACGTTTAACTGCACTCTTCTATGTCTCCATTGCATCACCAAGACGCCCAGTCCCCATTGCACCTTCACTTGTCCAGTCCCCCTTCTACATTTACCCTGCCCAGTCGCCATTGAACAATCATCCTGCCCAGTCCACAATGTAATTTCACCGTGTATATTCCCCATTGTACCATCACCCTTCCAAGTCCCCATTGTACCTTCATCCTAACTGTTGTGTCCGTGTGTAGATAAAGACACTGAAGACAGGAGTTGGTTCATAGGTATTTACTAAGCAAGTCTGGGGGGGGGTTCTAAAGGAGATGCACAATACACAGGCTTATATTGCCCAAGTGGCAATTACCGGCATTACGCACACCTGGGGTTCTTAAAGGCACATACACCACAATTGCTCTTAAATGCACATACACCACAATTCCTCCCCTTCTAGCTAACTAGTACATCATATTTTAAGTAATTATTAATTACATGTTATATGCAAAATAATATACATTGCTGTATTAAGTAATTATAAGTTACTCTCTCAGGAGGCTTCCTGACTCGGTCCGGATAACGCCTCGGGGGTGTAGTAGTTTCTGGGGTGTAGTAGGTTCTTCTGGCAAGGCTGATTCGGCTTGAAGGCCAGTGTCGGGTTCATCGGGTTCCAGTATCACCGGATCGGAGGTAGATATGGGTATCTCTACCTCAACGTTAGATGTATAGCGTGGTGGTGTAGGTTGTCCCTTTTCGGATGACTTGATGATTTGGTCAGCATGGCGCCTTATTATGCTTTCTCCGATGTCCACGGTATACAGCAGTGGTCCTAGTCGTGTGCAGATAGTTCCAGGCTGCCATTTCTCGGTACGGTAGTCCCGGGCCAAAACCGGTTGGCCTATCTGGAAGGCCGTGGTTGGCCTTTCATTCATGCCCTGAAACTGCCGGTTCTCCACGTCCCTTCGGATGTTGGGCTTGACCAAATCCAGCCGGCATCTTAGGTTTCTATTGTAGAACATCATGGCGGGAGTTTGGTTTGTAACCATATGTGTTGCTTTCCTATATGCAAATAAGAAGTTATCCACCTTGTGCTGAAGTTTTATGTCTTCATTACCCATGGCCTTTATGGCCTTCTTAAAGGTCTGGACAAACCTTTCAGCCAATCCATTGGTGGCGGGATGGTATGGGGCGGACGTGTAGTGCTTTACCCCATTGTTCTTTAAGAACTTTCTGAATTCTTCGGACACAAATTGCGGTCCATTATCAGAACATATCTGTTCCGGCAGCACATTCCTGGCAAATATGGTCCTTAATACTGTGATGGTTTTTTCCGTGGTATTGGAGGACATCTTTATTACCTCCGTCCACTTGGAGTGTGCATCAACTGCGATTAAGAACATTGAGTCCATAAATGGACCAGCAAAGTCGATGTGTACCCTTTGCCAGGGAGATGAGGGCCACTCCCATGGATGTAGAGTGGCCTGTGGCGGAGCGTTTTGGACCTTCTGACATCCTAGGCAGCTCTTGGTCATGTCTTCGATGTCTCCATCGATACCTGGCCACCATACAAACGCCCTAGCTAGGTTCTTCATTTTCACTCCACCCAGATGCCCCTCGTGAAGCTCCATTAGCCCTTTATCCTGGAGTTTGGGTGGAATCACCACTCTGGATCCACACATCAAGGTTCCTCGGCAGACTGACAGCTGTTCTCTTCTTTGCGAGAATGCTGGCAACAGTGGTTCGCCATGTGCTGGCCATCCCTTCATTGTTAAATCGTAGATCCGTGAGAGAGTAGGGTCATTTCTGGTCTCCCTTTCAATGGCAGATTTTTTCACCGGTAGACATTCCACTATGGTAGAGTGGAATATCTCTACTGGGACTACTGTAGGTGCCTCTTGTATCGTTGGCAACGGCAGGCGCGATAAACCGTCAGCATTCCCATGCTGTTTTGACCCTTTGTATTCAATGTTGTATTGGTGTGCCCCTAGAAAAAGGGACCACCTCTGTAGTCTTTGTGCCGTCATAATGGGGACACCTTTCTTAGGGTTGAATATGGAGATGAGGGGTTGATGGTCAGTCAGCAAGGTAAATTTTTGTCCGTGTAGGTAATGGTTGAATTTCTCCACTCCCCATACCAGGCTGAGTGCCTCCCTGTCTATCTGGGAATAGTTACGCTCAGCTGAGTTCAATGAGCGTGACGCAAAAGCTATCGGCCGTTCCGAGCCATCAGGGAATCTATGGGACAATACCGCTCCTATGCCGTAAGGCGATGCATCGCATGCCAGTCTGATTGGTAATGATGGGTTGTAATGAGCCAAAACTTTCTCGGATGTGATTAAGTCTTTACATTTATGGAAGGCACGTTTACAGTCTTCGTTCCATTTCCAAATCACTCCTGTGTGTAAAAGATCATTAAGAGGGTGTAGAATAGTTGATAAGTTCGGTAAAAATTTATCATAGTAATTTATTAATCCCAGGAATGACCTCAATTGTGAAACATTTTCAGGTGCTGGGGCTTTTATAACTGCTTCAATTTTTTCAGGTGACTTATGCAACCCTTCCTTATTAATTATGTGGCCACAATATGATATCTGATTTTGGAAAAATTCGCACTTGGGGCGATTTGCTCGTAGGCCCCGTTCTTTCAGCCTAGTGAGCACCTGCTCCAAATTGGCAAGGTGCTCGTTGTCGCTTTCTCCTGTTATAAGGATGTCGTCTAGGTAACACTGAGTCCCCGGAATCCCTTGCAGGACTTGCTCCATAGCTCTTTGCCAGATAGCTGGAGCTGATGCTACTCCAAAAACCAGTCGATTGTACTGGTACAGGCCTTTGTGTGTGTTTATTGTGAGATACTTTTTAGAGGTCTCCTCAACCTCCATCTGTAGATATGCCTGTGCCAAGTCAATTTTTGTGAAACGTTTTCCTCCGGATAGTGAGGCGAAAATATCTTCTATCCTCGGAAGAGGATACTGTACTGTGTGAAGGACCGGGTTTACAGTCACCTTAAAGTCCCCACAAATGCGAATTTTTCTCTGTTCCTCAGAGTTATTTTTCAATGCTTTTTTCATGACTGGAACGATGGGTGTTGCCCATTCACTCCAATCTATTTTGGATAATACGCCTGCCTTTTCCAAATTCTCCAGCTCTGCCTCGACTGCCGGATGTATTGCGTATGGCACCGGTCTTGCCTTAAAATTTTTTGGAATTGCTGCATCTTCCACTTTTATTGAGGCGGTGATGCCTTTCAAGGTTCCTAGTTTCTCTTGAAACACTTCTTTGGCGTTGGCCAAGATGTCTTTTAATCGTTCAGGTATGACGTCATCATTGTTTTTTTCCTTACTGGTCACCGTCAGTGCCTGAATGGAGTGTCAGTCTAAACGTATCTTCCTTATCCATTCACGTCCCAACAACGGTGGACCACCATCTTGTAGAATGTATAAATACAACTTTTGTATTTATTTGCCGTTGTATACCACAGGCACCTTTATTTTTCCTTTGGGGTATACTTTCTGCCCCGTATATGTTTTTAAGATAATGGATGTGTCTTTTAGAGGTATATGCGAAAATAGCCTCTCGTAATCTCGTCGATTTATTACGGTTAGAGCTGATCCTGTATCTAGCTCCATTTTAACTGGGGACCCTGCTATTATGAGGGTAACCCAAATGGTCTGGTAATCTTCATTGGCAATTACATTATGTAATTTGAGAGAGCTTAGTCTCTTGTTCCCGGAGTCGCTATCGCTCTTCTGGTCTTTGGAGCTACTGTCCGTCATCATTTGTACCTTTCTGTGCTTTTCCTTATTGATTCTTTTCCCGTTAGTGGATTTTTTATTTTCAGATCGTCATACACGTGGAATGTGTCCCATCTTTCCGCATCGCCTGCATGCTTTTTCTTTGAACCAGCAATCCCTCTGGTCATGGTTGGATCTGCTGCAGCGATAACATCTCTCGAAACCCCGTGTCATTTCATGGGTGCCGAAGTCCTGTGGCCTTTGCTGTATCTTTGCCGCTCCTATTGCACTGAAAGCCTTGTCCAGTGTTAAATCTTTTCCAGAAATAACTTTTTTTGTGTTTCTACACTTAGGGGATCGCAGATGAATTTGTCTTGCAGAGAATCTGCCAGTCCTGCCTCGAATTGGCAGTGTAGGGTATCAACAATCTCCTCAAAATTCTTGTCCATCGGTTCGGCTGGAGTGATTAAGTTCCGTAACAGCCTGTATGTTTCTGCGCCCATTAGATCCAGAAGTACTGAAGCTTTTTTTTCATCTTCTATTCCATTTGCGGCGCAAAACACCTCCACTCTTTCTACATATGTGGTCCAATCCTCTATCTTGTTATCAAAAACATCAATATTGCCAAAGTTAGGCTCTGTTTCGTTATCAAAAGCATCAATATTGCCAGATTTAGGCATTTCAAAAATAAAGATATGGCGCTTCCCGCACTTTTTTTTTCTCTCTGTAGCAACGTTATGGCGCTTCCTGCGCTTTCCCGCCGCTGTTACCGATAACAACGCTGTTTTACTGTGGTTTCCGTTTATTCACTGTTGGAGACTCATTCCCGACGGAGGTCTAAACGCTGACCTGCTTGCCGCGCCGGCCGTCTCCCGAGTGCACCCTCCCAGTCCGTTATTGCTTGCCTCAGATTTCGCTGCCTGTCTCAGCTGTAGAGCCCGCCGCTGGAGCCCCAGCCTGACGCCCAGGAAGGATTAGCGCAGTACCTGCCACCAGCTTGGCCAGCTGGTGAAACCACAGTTTCTATTACTTCCTTGAGTCTTCTGGACGCTGGAGGAATCGATGTCCTTGAGGTGCTGCCGAATTGCAGGTAAGTCCGTTTCCACTTCGTCGCCACTGTCGTTTCCGTGTGTAGATAAAGACACTGAAGACAGGAGTTGGTTCATAGGTATTTACTAAGCAAGTTTGGGGGGGGTTCTAAAGGATATGCGCAATACACAGGCTTATATAGCCCAAGTGGCAATTACCGGCATTACGCACACCTGGGGTTCTTAAAGGCACATACACCACAATTGCTCTTAAAGGCACATACACCACACTAACCATTCCACATTGTATCTTCAGCCTTCCTAGCCCCCTTTGAACAATCACCCTGCCCAGTCAACATTCTACACTTCACCCTGTATTGCTTCTTTTCTTCCTTTGCCATGACCAGTCTACATTGAACCTACAGCCTTCCACGTCCACATGAACACTTCATTCCACCCAAACCAATTGACATAGAACTTTCACACTGCCCAGTCGGCATTGCAGCTTCAAACCCGCCCAACAACCATTGAACCTTCACCGTACACTCACCATTGCAGCTTCACATCGCCCAGTCCCCATAGGTACTTCACTCTGCCAAGCCCCCATTTAACAATCACGATGCACACTCCAGTCTCCATCGATTCAGCATCCCTCCCATTTCCAAGTTCATTTCCCACGTCTTGTACACGTTGGGCCTTCACGCTGCCCTGTCCTCTTTGAACCCAAAGCCAGCACAGTCTATATTCAAATTTCACACTGCCCTGTCCTCATTTGAACCTCACCCGGCTCATCTGGATTGAAATTTTGCACTGCACTGTTCACATTGGACCTGCACGCCGCCCAGTGCAGTCCCAATTTACCCTTCAGCCACACACTCCCCATTGCACATTCACCCTGTGCAATACCCATTGATAAATCGCACTGCCAAATCACTTTTAAAAATTGAGAAATTAACGGGACCAAAAGTCGACAAATCCCTGGACATGATGACCAAAATCCTAGGGGTCTATAATAAGTGGCTGCAGTGATAAAGCATGCACTGGTGTTGATTTTCCAAAATTCACTAGATTCTAGAACGCTCCCAGCGAATGGGAAGGTAGCAAATATCACCGCTCTATTCAAGACTGGTGGGAGAGAGAAAACAGAGCACTACAGGCCAGTTAGCCTGACTTCCATCGTCAGGAAAATGCTGGAATCCATTATTAAGGTAGCGGTATCAGAGCACTTAGAAAATAAGAATGTTATTAGCAGAGTCATCATGGTTTGTTTTATACATTCATGGGATGTGGGCATCGGTGGCAAGGCCAGCATTTATTTCCCTTCCTAATTGCCCCTGAAAAGGTGGTGGTGACAATTGAGTGGCTTGTTAGGCCGTTTGAGAGGGCAGTTCAGAGACAAACACAGTGCTGTTGGTCTGGATTCAAATGTATGCAGACCAGGTAAGGAAGGTAGACTTTCTTCTCTAGAGGGCATTAGTGTATCAGATGGGTTATGATCTTATGTTATCATTCACCCGCCAGATCCAGCTTCCATTCATCCTTCACCCCTAACATTTCCCACTGCATTTTACCCTCGCCCGGTCCTAATTGGACCTTCACACTGTCCTGTCACCATTCTACCGTCATCCTGCCTATTTCCCGTTGCCCCTTTACCAAACCTTGTCACCATTCTACCTTCACCCTGCTCATTGCCCATTGTCACTTTTCTTTGCCCAGCCCCCTTTGTCGCTTTTCCCTGCCCTGTCACCAATCTACCTTTACCCTGCCCAGCCCCCTTTGTCACTTTTCCCTGCCCTGTCACCAATCTACCTTTACCCTGCCCAGCCCCCTTTGTCACTTTTCCCTGCCCTGTCACCAATCTACCTTTACCCAGCTCAGTCCCCAATGTCACTTTTCCCTGCCCTGTCACCAAACTACCTCTAACCTGCCCAGTCCCCAATGTCACTTTACCCTTCCCTGTTTCCATTCTACCCTCACGCTGCCCAGCCCGCATTTTCCCTTTACCCTGCCATGTCAGCATTCTACTGTCAACCTGCCCAGTCGCCATTATCCCTTTACACTGCACAACACCTTTTCACATTCAGCCGTCCCAATCCCCATTGAAACATCAGTTTCCCCAATCCAATCGTCATTAAAAATTCACCCCTAGGAGTCTGCACTACCCCAGCGCCCTGCCCAGTCTCATTATACCTTCACCCAGCCAGTCCCCACTGAAACTAGACTGATACAGTCTCCATTGATCCTTCTCACCTCCCAGCCCGTGCTGAATCCTCACCCCGCCTAATCCTCATTTTACCATCACGCTGCACATGCCTCATTACACGTGCACTCTGCCCACCCTCATTGATCCTTGATCCTGCACCGTCCCCAATGCAACTTAATCTTGCCCAGTTACCTTTCGTGTTCTGATTTGTCATAGGAGGACAGGCGCCACGTGATCCATGGCAAATATTTAAGGAATCAACTCATAATTCGCAATGAATATACATTCCTTTAAGGAATAAAAACAGCATGGGAATAATGGACAACCGTGGCTTACAAGAGGAATTAAAGATAGTATTCGATTAAAGGAAGCGGCTTATAAGTTGCCAAAAGCTGTAGTGAGCATGAGGATTCGGAGGATTTTAGAATTGAGCAAACGAAAACCGTTATATTGAGAAAGAAAGTGCAAATAGAATGAAAGAAATCTCACGAGAGACGTAAAAAACAGCCTTTAAAAATGTATATAGGTATGTAAAAAGGAAAAGATTAGCGAAAGTAAATATGGGTCACTTACAGGCTGAAACAGCATAAAGTATAATGGGGAATAAGGAAATTGGGAGGAAAATAAACAAATACTCTGTGTCTGTCTTCAAGGCAGAAAACGCAAAAATCCTAAAAGAAATAGATTCTGGAATATTTGCCGCAGATTGGAAGGTAGGAAATGTCACCCCACTATTTCTGAAAAGAGGGAGAGAGAAAATGGGGAACTACAGACCAGTTAGCCTGAAATCAGTAGTACGAAAATGGTGGAATCTATTTTTAATGACGTGGTAACCGGGCAAGTTAAAAATAATAATAGGGCAGTTCACACAGATGCATCAAAGGAAAATCATTTTTGACGAATCTGTTATATATTTGGAGTTTGTATTAGCAGAATATATATGGGGGAACCAGTGGATGTGGTGTATTTGGATTTTCAGAAGGCATTTGATAACGTGCCACACAAGAGGTTATTAAACAAAATGAGAGCTCAGGGGATTGTGGGTAGTGTATTAGCTTGGATTGTGGATTGCTAAATGGACAGAAAACAGAGAGTAGGAATAAACGAGTTATTTTCGGGTTGGCTGGCTGTAACTAGTGGGGGACTGCAAGGATCAGTGCTTGGGCCTCAGCTAATCACAATCATGATCAATTATTTGGATGAGGGGAACAAATGTAAAATATCCAAGTTTGATGAAGATAAAAAGCTAGGTGACAATATAAGTTGTGAGAAGAATGCAAAGAGGATTCACGGGGATATAGACAGGCTAAGTTAGAGGGCAAGAACATGGCAATTCGAAAATACTGGCCCAGAACTTGGTGTCGGGGGCTTGCCGCACGTGCAAGCCCCCGATGTGCGCTCATCCTGCGCGCCAACATCTGAAACCTGGCCCGCAGTGGATTTCCTTTCACAGGCCAGGTTCTGCTGTCGGCGCGCTGTGCTAACCTCACCCAGCGGCGTCGTTAGTGCGATGTGCCGGCTGGGATCAGGTGAGCACTGTTCAGCCAATCAGGGGAGGGGAAAATTCATTCATAAGTTTGAGTACGAACTCTCAAACTCATGAGAAGTACTGCACACCAAAACACTACTTAAACTTTAAATAATTTTTTAAAAAACATGCCAATCATTAAATTAAGTATAAATAAGTTTAAAAAAGTAATTTAAATAATTTTTTTTTTTTTAAATACATTTTTAATAAAAAGGGTCTAAAACTAAACTTACCTTATTGTAGATTCTTTAAAATAATAAACCTGTGGAAAAAAATATTCTAAATTGCACTAAAACACCACTTACCTGTAAAAATAAATACGTACGTTTGCTTTTTCAAGCGTAAAGACCGGAGGCCTTTAGACATGCGCAAATCCCCCAAAACAGAGGAAATCCAAGACGCACGTGCTGCCCCCTACAGCGCACGCGCTAGCCTCTTCAACTCTTGGGTGAGAGGAGAGGAAATGCCGGTTTTCAGTGCATGCGCTGTGCATGCTGAAAACTGGCATTTCCTCCGGCCAGAGGCATGAGTGCCCCTTCCGTACTCACGCGTTTGGGGAGTAATTTCTGCCCCAATGTGGAGAATTGTGAAGTTATCACTTTGGTAGAAAAACAGAAAAGCAGGGTATTTCTTAAATGGTGAGAGATTGGGAAATGTTGGTGTTCAGAGAGACCTGGGTGTGCTTGTATACGAATCACTGAAAGTTACCGAAATAACAACAGAAAATGCTGGAAAAACTCAGCAAGTCAGGCAACATCCGTGGAGAGAAATTTGAGTTGACGTTTCGGGTTTAACCCTTCTTCAAAACTGGAGAGAAAAGGAACTAGATCGAAGGCAGGGCTGCGATCGGACAAAAGAATAAAAGAACCAAAAGAAGTAAAAGAGATTAGAAGCTAGACGAGATGGTAATAGGCTGTGATTAGGTGTAAAGTGTACAGGCAGGGCAAAAGATAGCTGCCAGGTGTGAGAGAGAAACAAAAGGAAAGGGGGGGTGAAAGGAAAGGAGTGGAACAATATAAGTGAAAATGAAATAGGGGCCGAGGTTATGATCTGAAATTGTTGAACTCGATATTGAGACCGGAAGGCTGCAGAGTGCCTAATCGGAAGATGAGGTGCTGTTCCTCGAGTTTACGTTGAGCTTCCGTGGAACAATACAAAAGGCCAAGGACGGTGAGGTCCGAGTGGGAATGGAGCGGTGAATTGAAATGACAGGCGACCGGAAGCTCGGGGTCACCCTTACGGACTGAACGGAGGTGTTCCGCAAAGCGGTCACCCAATCTGCGTTTGGTCTCCCCAATGTAGAGGAGACCGCATCGTGAGCAGCGAATACAGTATACTAGATTTCCGCTACCTCCAAAGTGATCCCACCACCAAACGTATCTTCCCCTCCCCTCCCCTTTCAGCATTCCGCAGGGACCGCTCTCTCCGAGACACCCTAGTCCACTCCTCTATCACCCCAAACAGCCCTTCCAATTCGCCTGGCACCTTCCCGTGCAAGCGGAGCAGATGTAACACCTGCCCCTATACCTCCCCCCTCCCCACTGTCCAGGGCCCCAAACACCCCTTCCAGGTGAAACAGCGATTTACTTGTACTTCTCGCAATCTAGTATACTGTATTCGCTGCTCACGATGCGGTCTCCTCTACATTGGGGAGACCAAACGCAGATTGGGTGACCGCTTTGCGGAACACCTCCGTTCAGTCCGTAAGGGTGACCCCGAGCTTCCGGTCGCCTGTCATTTCAATTCACTGCTCCATTCCCACTCGGACCTCACCGTCCTTGGCCTATTGCACTGTTCCACAGAAGCTCAACGTAAACTCGAGGAACAGCACATCATCTTCCGATTAGGCACTCTGCAGCCTTCCGGTCTCAATATCGAGTTCAACAATTTCAGATCATAACCTCGGCCCCTATTTCATTTTCACTTATATTGTTCCACTCCTTTCCTTTCCCCCCCCCTTTCCTTTTGTTTCTCTCTCACACCTGGCAGCTATCTTTTGCCCTGCCAGTACACTTTACATCTAATCACAGCCTATTACCATCTCGTCTAGCTTCTAATCTCTTTTACTTCTTTTGGTTCTTTTATTCTTTTGTCCGATCGCAGCCCTGCCTTCGATCTAGTTCCTTTTCTCTCCAGTTTTGAAGAAGGGTCAAACCCGAAACGTCAACTCAAATTTCTCTCCACGGATGTTGCCTGACTTGCTGAGTTTTTCCAGCATTTCCTGTTGTTATTTCGGATTTCCAACATCTGCAGTATTTTGCTACCGTACTGAAAGTTACCGTGCAGGTACAGCAAGCAATTGGGAAAGCAAATTCTTTGTTGGCCTTTATTACAGGAGGATTTGAGTATAAGATTAAAGATGTATTACTGCAATTATATAGGGCCCTGGTGAGTCAACACCTGGAGTACTATGTACAGATTTGGTCTCCTTACCTAAGGAAGGATACATTTGCCACAGAGGGAGTGCAGCAAAGGTTCACCAGACTATTCCCTGCGAAGGGTGATATTGTCCTATGGGAAGAGATTGAGTAGACTAGGCCGATATTCTCTAGAGTTTAGAAGAATGACGGGTGATCCCTTTGAAACGTACTTAATTCTTACAGGGCTTGACACGGTGGATGCAGGGAGAATGTCTTCTCTGTCTGGGGTTTCTTGAATCAGATGTCACTGTCTCAGAATAAGGGGTCGGCCATTTATGACTGAAAATAGGAGAACTTTCTTCACTCGGAGGGAGGTGAATATTTGGAATTGGCTGCCTAAGAGGGCAGTGGCGGCTCAGTCGATGAGTATATTAAATACAGAGCTCAATAGATTTCTGGATATTAAGGGAATCAAGAAATATGTGGATAGTACAGGAAAGTGGTGATGAGGTCAAAGATCAGCCATGATCGCATTGCATGTCGGAGCAAGCTCGAGGGTCTGAATGGCCGACTCCTGCTCGTATTTCTTATGTTCTTATGATACTGAACCACCTGCATCCCTGAGACCTGTGGACAATTACGCTGCCCTCCGCCTCGAGGCCTGACACCGCAACTCGTCGCAGACTGGGCGCTGCAGGTTATTTTGTCGTTGCTTCAAGGTTCGGAGTCAGTGTCCAGAAGCACGCCTCCAACTGCAATTTATAGGCCATTAATCCATCATCCCATGCAGTTCCCATTTAAACTTTACTCCACACAGTTCACGTTGAATGTTCACCTAGCCGATTTCCCATTGAAGCCATCACCAAACCCTGCCCTCTTTGAACATTGATACCTCACAGCCCACGTTGAATCTTCACTTTTACCAGCCCCTTGGAAAATTTCATGCTGCCTTGTCGTCATTGTATCTGCCGCCCCGCCAGGACCCCATAGAACCTTCACACCACATAATCACCACTTTATAGTCACCCCGTCCATTCCCCATTGAAACTTCAACCGTCCAGGTCCCATTGAACTTACATTCTGCCCTGTCCAGATTACAGATTCACCCTGCACCTTCGCTTCGTCTAGTTACTATTGCAAGTTCACGCCACGCTGTCCCCATTGAAAATTTACTCTGCCCAGTTTCATTGCACCTTCACCCCGCACATTCCCCATTTTAGAATCACCCCGCCCAGTCCCTTTGCACCTTCACCACGCTCAGTCACTATTGAAGCTTCAATCTGCCCATTCCAGTCCGCAATGGAACATTCACCCCTTTCCATTCTAGTCACCATTGAGTTTTCATTGTCCCTTCACCTTCAGCCCTTCATAGAATTATAACGGCCCAGAAGATCCCATGGCAGCCCTCTGTAGAGCAATCCAGTCAGCCCCATTCCCCCGCTCTATCCCCATAGCCCTGCAAGATTATTTCCCCCAAGTGCCTATCCGGTTTCCACTTGAAAACATTCATTGTCTCCACTTACACCACTTCTGTCAGCAGCGAGTTCCAGGTCCTCAGCACTCGCTGCACAAAACATGTTTTCCCTCACATCCCCCCTGTATCGCTTTGCCAAAACCTTCAATCTGTGTCCCTTGTCCTTGTAGCATCAACTAGTGGGAACCGCTTACCCCGTCTAGCATATCAATACCCGTCATAATCTTGTACACCTCTATCAAATCACCCCTCAACCTTCATTGTTCAAATGAAAGCAAATCCAACTCCTCCAACCTGTCCTTCTAGCTAAAATCCCCCATCCCCGAAATCATTCTATGAATCTCCCTTGCACCCTCTCAAGTGCCTTGGCATATTTTCTAAATTGTGGTGACCAGAACTGGAAGCAATACTTCACTTGTGGCCTAACCAGCGCTTTATAAAGTTTCAGCATAACCTCTCTACTTTTGCACTCAATACCTCTATTTATGAACCCAACATCCCATATGCTTTTTAACCATTCTCTCGATATGTCCCGCCAACTTCAGGGACAAATGGTCATTATTTCCCAAATCACTCTGTCACTGCACACTCTTTGCCACATTACAACAGTGACTCCGCTTTAAAAGTACATCGTTGGCTATAAAGCGCTTTCAGAATTCCGGTGGTCATGAAAGGCGCTTTAAAAATGCAAGTCTTCCTTTGATTCCTCTTAATACTGTGGCATTAAATGTATATTGACTCTCCCTGCTCCGTGTGCCAAAACGCATCAACATACACTTCTCTGTATTAAATACGATCTGCCACTTGTCTACCCATTCTGCTACACTTTCTATGTCCTGTTGCAGTCGATTGATATCATCATGACTGTTTGCCACACCCACAGGTTTGGTGTCCTCAGCAAATTTAGAAATTCTACTCTGTATTCCAATATCCAGGTCATTTCTATGTATCAAAAACGCAGTGGACCCAGCACTGATCCTTGGGGAACACCACTGTCTACCGTCCTCCGTTTAAAAAACAGCTACTTACCTCAACTCCCTGTTTTCTGCCCTGAAGCTAATTCCTTATCCAAGCTGCCACTGTCCCACCTATTCCATGAGCCTCAATTTTGTTAACCAGCATTCTATGTGCTACTTTGTCAAACGCCTTCTGATAATCCATGTAGACAACATCCATTGCATTCCCTTCATCAATGCCATCTGTTGCTTCATCAAACAAAAATTAATTGGATTAGTCAAACACGATCTGCCTTTTATAAATCCATGTTGGCCCTCCTTAATTAGCTTAAACCTCTCCCAGTACCCGTTATATTTTTCGTTGATTATTGTTTCTAAAACTTTTCCCACAACTGATGTTAAACTGACCGGCCTGTATTTACTGGGAACGTCCTTACTCACTTTCCTGAACAATGCAATCATACTTGCAACGTTCCGACCCTGAGGCACTTCCCTTGCATGAAGGGAAGATTGGAAAGTTATGACAAGCCTTTCTGCTTTCTCCTCCCCCAATTTCCTTAGCAACCTGGAAGCAAACCACCTGGACCAGGCGACTTATCCACGCTAAGCATACTCAGCATTTCTATGACATCCTGTCCATCAATTTTCACCTCTTCCATTGCTTCAAATATATCCACTTCTCTTCCGTCTTCTTAGGCAGCCCCTCGGAACCGAGGATGACTTGCTTCCACGTTGAAAATTGAGTTCACATGTGACTGATGAATCAAATGCGGGACTTATAGTCTCTGTCACAGGTGGGACAGATGGTGGTTGATGGTGCGGGTGGCTGGGGTGTTTGTGTTGCCCTGCGCTCCTTGCGTTGCCTGCGCTTGGCGTCCGGTGAAGAGATTCGAGGTGTTTGGTGCCTTCTCGGATGCTTCACCTTCACTTTGTGCGGTCTTGCGCCAGGGATTCCCAGGTGTTGATGGGGATGTTACACTTTTTCAAGGAGGTTTTGAGGGTATCGGTGAAGCACTTCCTTTGCCCACCTGGGGCTCTTTTGCCATGCCGGTGCTCCGAGTAGAGCGCTTGATTAAGGACTCTCGTATCGGGCATGCAGACAATGTTGCCCGTCCATCGGAGCTGATTCAGTGTGGTGAAAGCTTCGATGCTGGGGATGTTGGCCTGAGCAGGAACATTGACATTGGTGCGCCTATCCTGCCAATGGATTTGCAGGATCTTGCGGAGGCAGCGTTGGTGGTATCGCTCCAGTGCTTGAGGTGCCTGCTGTACATGGTCCATGTAATTGTGACCATCTTCAAGAAAGGTGACAAGTGCGATTGCCGTAATTATAGATGAGTTTCCCTGCTGCCTGCCACAGGGAAAGTCATCACAAGAATCCTCTTCAATCGCCTTCTCCCAGTGGCAAAAGAGCTCCTCCCAAGTCGCAACATGGATTCCGCCCACTAAGGGGCACAATGGACATTATCCTCACCGCTCTTTAATTACAAGAGAAATGCAGGGAACAGCACCAATCGCTGTACATGGCCTTCTTTGAGCTCACAAAGGATTTCGACACTGTCAACCATGAGGTATTATGGAGTGTCCTCCTCAAATTCGGCTGCCCTCAAAAGTGTGTCACCATCCTCCGTCTGCTTCACGATGACATGCAAGCTGTGATCCTGACCAATGAATCCACCACAGACCCAATTCAAGTTACCACTTCAACTGATATTTTGTCAGCATCCACCTCCTTAGTATTGAGTTGCCCCCACTGTTTGGGCCAGCGGTGCAATGGATAACGCATCTGACTACTGGATCAGAAAATGTTACCTTCGACTCCTACCTGGCTGGGTATTTTTGCACACTTGGCATTATGGCTTTAAATGCCTCGCAAGGGGATGTCCTTGGTCACGCTGCCCACCTGTTTGCTCAATCCCCAATGTACTTTCACTCTTCCCAGTCCACATTGAATCTTCACAATGCTTAGCCCACTTTTGCCGTCACACAGTGCAGTCTTCTTTGATCCTTTACCTCGCACAGTTCTCATTGATCCTTCCATCTCCCAGGTCGCATGAAACAGACACTCTGCCCAGTCCCCATTTCAGTACAATTTGCTGTATCCCCATTGTGCCTGCACCTTGTCAATTCCGTATTGTATTTTCACCCTGCCCATTCACCTTTGTACCTGCACCTTGCCAGTCCCAGTTTTACCTTCACCCTGCCCATTTACCATTGTACCTGCACCTTGCCAGTCTCCATTGTATCTTCATCCTGCCCATTCACCGAAGTACCTTCACCTTGCCATTCCCCATTGTACCTTGACATTGCCCATTCACTATTGTACCTGTACCTTGCCCGTCCACGTTGTTTCTTCACCCTGCAATATCACCATTGTACCTGCACCCTGCTAGTCTCCATTGCTTCTTCACCCTGCCCATTACCCATTGTGTCTGCACACTTTCCAGGCCCCAATTCAGCTTCACACCACCCATTTTCCATTGCACTCAGCCTTGCAAATTCCCATTGAACCTTCACCACAACCAGTCCAGCTACCATGAAACGTGACATCGCCGAGTCCCCATTCCATCATCTCACTGACTAATCTCACAGCACCTTCACTCGGCACAGAGATCAATGAACCTTCACCCCGCCCAGAAAACATTGAAAGATCTCCCTACTCATTCTCCTGTGAGCCTTGACCCATCCCAGTCCAGTCACCATTGCACTTTCACCCCGCCCTTTCACCATTGGATATCTCCTGGCACATTTTCCTGTGAGCCTTCACCCATCCCAGTGCAGTCCACATTGCAGCTTCACCGCCCCATTTCACCATTGAAACATCTCCCGGCAGATTCCCCTTTGAGGCTTCGGCCATTCCAGTCCAGTCCCCATTACACCTTCGTCGCTTTGTGTCTCCATTGCACCTGCGCCCTGACCAGTTTCAATGAAACCTCACCATGCACAGCCCCCATTTAACCTTCACTCTTCCCAGTCCCAATTGCTTCTACAGCCTGCCCAGTTCCCTTTGCATCTTCGTTCTGACGAGTCCCGATTAAATCTTCAACACTCCCAAAAAAGCATTGAACATTAACCCCGGCCAGTCCACATTGAAACTTCACTCTCCAAGGTAAACATTGAAACTTCACTCCCCAAAGTCCACATTGAAGCATTACTCCGACCAGCCACCAAATAATCTCCAGTCCCCCAGTCCCCTCTTGAACCGTCTCGCCGGCCAATCCCACTGAACCTTCACTCCGCACATTCCCCATTGTAAATTTACCCCACGAAGTGCACATTGGATCTAAACCTCGACCTGGTCCCAATGAACGTACACTCTGCCCAGCCCACATTTTATATTCGCTCCGCCGAGTCTCCATTGGACTTTCAACCCGTTCAACCCACACCTTGCCATGTGAGCTTTGCAGCTTCGGTGTTCTTGCTCAAGTTGGGATGGCATTGTGCTCATGTCAGTTTATTCCTTTATTTCGATTCTCGGATTGGCAGTTCAATTATTGCCTCTAAATTGCCCCAACTACTTTCCTGTCGGTATTGCGCTTTTTTCTTTGCCCCCAGGTGAGTCTGCCTTCTGATAATTGCATTGCATTGCTTATTATCTCTTTGACTCTCCGTAAATAATTATATTAAAACATCTCTAAATCGAAAAACAGCGTGCAGATTAAGGAATCAATCGTATTTCGCCATACTACAATCGCAAATTATCACTGAAAAACCCATTGGAGCAAGGTTTTTGTGTACTTCGTGAATAACCTTTCCTTTGTTTATATCTTTTAAAGTTAACTTGGCGGCGATTGTGATCCTGTCCCGAGGAAAGTGTGGTCTCTCCAAATGCATCACTCGCTACCTGGTAGCCATGGCAACGGCCGATCTCCTGGTCATTATCACCCACGTCATATTAACGTCGATTGTCGGTATTTATTTCCCACTCTCATTCTTGTCCATTACGCCTGTGTGCTCTCTTAATACGGTCCTGCTGTGTGCAGCTACAGTGGCCTCTGTTTGGTTCACAGTGGGATTCACCTTCGATCGATTTGTGGCCATTTGTTGTCAGAAGCTGAAAACAAAATATTGCACAGAGAAAACTGCGGCTGTTGTTATTGGAGTGGGCAGTGCGCTGAGCTGTTTAATAAGCCTTCCGAGGTATTTTATGTTTGACCCGGAATATATAATAGACAATGTACCCTGGGGTTGCGCCATGAAACCGACGTTTTTTACTTCACCATCGTGGGCTGCATTTGACTCGTTTGAACTTACTTTAACCCCGTGTGTCCCGTTCTTGCTGATGTTGCTATTCAATTCTCTGACTGTCAGATATATTTTAGCGGTCAGTAGAGTGCGCAAGGAGCTCCGGGGCAGTAGCAATGGGGAGAATCACAATGACCCAGAGATGGAGAGCCGAAGGAAATCCATCGTGTTACTCTTCAGTATATCTGGCAGTTTTATATTGTTATGGAGCACAGTCGTTGTATATTTTGTATCTCTCCATGTACCAAATGCCCAGCAATATATGACCATTGAATTTGAATCAGTCGCATTCATGCTTCAAATTCTCAGTTCCTGCACAAACACGTTCATTTATGCAGTGACACAGACTAAGTTCAGAGCGGAGCTGATCAACGGCGTGAAATTCCCACTCAATCAAATTGTTAAATTAGTTAAATGTTAGAAACTGCTGAAGTCTTTTCATCCGAATTGAAATAAAAACCTCAGTTCGAGTAGACGTTCACTTACTTAAGTAGTCTAAAATGTGCCGCCGTATTTTGCTACCAGTGACGTCAATTAGTTCATTAAATTAACTGATATCTGTCCAAAATTTTATTAAGTTTGGAAATTCCAGAAATAAATTGTATTTTGCTCGAACTATGCCTTGTTGTGAAATGAGCCAAGATATTCAAATATGACCAGCTTTGTTTGCTATTAAACTTGAAATAAACATCATTAAAATCTATTTACGGCCAGTGACTGTTTCCTGACTCACTCAATGCTGCAGGGAATCACAGAATCACAGAAACCCCACAGTGCAGATAGAGGCCATTTCGGCCCATCGAGCCTGCACTGACACATATCCCACCCGATCCCCTTAACCCCTACACCAACACATATCGCACGCTATCCCCGTAACCCCACGTATTTAATCTCCCTAACACTAAGGTCAATTTATCATAGCCAATCAAACTAACCTGCACATATTTGGACTGCGGGAGGAAACCGGAGCACCCGGAGGAAACGCACGCAAACACGGGGAGAATGTGCAAACTCCACACAGACAGTCACCCGAGGCCGGATTCGAACCCGGGTCTCTGGCACTGTGAGGCAACAGTGCTAACCACTATGCCACCGGGCAGCACGGTGGCATAGTGGTTAGCACTGTTGCCTCACAGTGCCAGGGACCCGGGTTCGAATCTGGCCTCGGGTGACTGTCTGTGGGAGTTTGCACATTCTCCCTGTGTTTGCGTGGGTTTTCTCCGGGTGCTCCGGTTTCTCCCACAGTCCAAAGATGTGCGGGTTAGAATGATTGGCTATGATAAATTGACCCTTACTGTTAGGGGGATTTAATACGTGGGGTTACGGGGATAGGGTGGGATATGTGTTGGTGTAGGGGTTACGGGAATCGGGTGGGATATGTGTCGGTGCAGGCTCGATGGGCCGGAATGGCCTCTACCTGCACTGTGGGGTTTCTGTGATTCTGTGAGTTAATCTCAATAATTCCATTTTAATTCACGTCAATATATTATTAAATAAACACAATACAAAACATGAAAATTAAAACAGCATAAAACCTGTTGATACATACCAGCAAATTAATCATCATTCCTTGTCTGCCTTCAGCTATTTTAACAAATGACAGTAAAAATGTTGAATCTAACTGCAGAAAAAAAAAAATTTCAGTGAAAGACATGTTTAACACTCTTATCAAAAAGTGAAAAGAGAACAGAGCTTCACACAGCTTGTGGGCTCCTAACCATTCCAACAGGCTTTTTTAAAGAGAAATTGGTTGAAAGCAAAATACCTCCTACAAGCTGTGACAGTAGAAAAGGGATAGATTCGTTCCCTATTCTCCTTCTTTATTCCAGCATAAATTAACATAGATTTTTTCTCTCAACACAAATTAAAATTTATGATTACTTCTGAATTGGAGAAAACTTAGTGGTAGGAAAAAAATATATAATTCCAATTGTAGTTCCTGGAATTGCATTAATAGAGACCGGAATTTTAATTTCGAGGCGGGTAGGGAACGTAAGGGGTGCTTTTCAAACGTTCAAATTAATTTAATTTATAACTTCGCCTTTTTAAAAAATGTCTAAGGCAATAAGAGATTTTTTTTAACTCTAACCCAATTTAAAACAAGTGTTTTGAAGAGTTCAAATTGATTTCCTATCAGACATCATAGCAAACATAACCTTAAAGCTGAAACTTAATTTTTAAAACAAAATCATTGGAGCATTTTACTGCGGATGTTGGAAATCCGAAATAACAACAGAAAATGCTGGATAAACTCAGCAGGTCAGGCAACATCCATGGACAGAAATTCCAGTTGACGTTTCGGGTCGACCCCTTCTTCAAAACTGGAAAGAAAAGATAGATCGGAGGCAGGGATGCGATCAGACAAAAGAGTAAAAGAAACAAAAGTAGTAAAAAAGAGACAATAAAAGGTGTTAGAAGCTAGACGAGATGGTAATAGGCTGAGATTGGGTGTAAAGTGTACTGGCAGGGCAAGGGATAGCTGCCAGGTGTGAGAGCGAAACAAAAGGAAAGGGGGGGGGGATTGGAGTTGATAAATTACAAGAAAAAATGAATGGGGCCGAGGTTATGATCTGAAATTGTTGAACTCGATATTGAGTCCGGAAGGCTGCAGAGTGCCTAATCGGAAGATGAGGTGCTGTTCCTCGAGTTTACGTTGAGCTTCCATGGAACAATACAAGAGGCCAAGGACGGTGAGGTCCGAGTGGGAATGGAGCATTGAATTAAAATGACAGGCGACCGGAAACTCGGGGTCAGCCTTACGGACTGAACGGAGGTGTTCCGCAAAGCGATCACCCAATCTGCGTTTGGTCTCCCCAATGTAGAGGAGACCGTATCGTGAGCAGCGAATACAGTATACTAGATTGCGAGAAGTACAAGAAAATCGCTGTTTCACCTGGAAGGGGTGTTTGGGGCCTTGGACAGTGGGAAGGGGGGAAATATAGGGGCAGGTGTTACATGTCCTCTGCTTGCACGGGAAGGTGCCAGGCGAAGGGGAAGGGCTGTTTGGGGTGATAGAGGAGTGGACTAGGGTGTCTCAGAGGGAGCGGTCCCTGCAGAATGCTGAAAGGGGAGGGGAGGGGAAGATACGTTTGGTGGTGGGATCACTTTGGAGGTAGCGGAAATGCCGGAGGATGATCCATTGAATGTGAAGGCTGGTGGGGTGAAAGGTGAGGACAAGGGGAACCCTATCGTGGTTCCGGGAGGGAGAGGCAGGGGTGAGGGCAGAAGTGCGGGAGGTAGAACTGACACGGTCGAGGGCAGTGTCAATCACGGTAGAGGGGAATCCTCGCTTACAGAAAAAGGAAGACATGTCTGAAGCATTGGTGTGGAAGGTGGCATCGTCGGAGCAGATACGGCGGAGATGGAGAAACTGGGAGAATGGAATAGAGTCCTTACAGGAAGCGGGGTGGGAGGAAGTGTAGTCCAAGTAGCTGTGGGAGTCAGTGGGCATGTAGTGAATATTGGTCGATAACCTATCCCCAGAGATGGAGACGGAGAAGTCGAGGAAGGGAAGGGAAGAGTCAGAGATGGATCATGTGAATGTGAGGGAAGGGTGGAAATTGGAGCCAAAGTGAATGAAATTGTCAAGTTCGGGACGAGAGCAGGAAACGGCACCGATACAGTCATCAATGTATCAGAAAAAGAGGTGAGGGAGGGGACCGAGTAGGACTGGAACAAAGATTGTTCCACATAGCCCACGAAAAGGCAGGCATAGCTAGGGCCCATGCGGCTACCCATGGAAACACCTTTGATTTGCAGGAAATGAGTGGAGTTAAAGGAGAAGTTGTTCAATGTGAGAACAAGTTCAGTCAGGTGGAGGAGGGTGGTGGTGGATGGGTACTGGTCGGGTCTCTGTTCAAGGAAGAAGCGGAGCGCCCTCAGGCCATCCGGGTGGGGGATGGAGGTGTAGAGAGATTGTACGTCCATGGTGAAAAGGAAGCGGTTGGGGCCAGGAAACTGGAAACTGTTAAAGTGGCAGAGGCTGTCCGAAGAGTCGCGGATGTAAGTGGGAAGAAACTGGACAAGGGGAGAAAAGATGGTGTCAATATAGAAAGAGATAAGTTCCGTGGGGCAAGAACAGGCTGAAAAGATGGGTCTAGCAGTGCAGTCCTGTTTGGGGATCTTGGGAAGGAGGTAGAACATTTCATCGTTGCACAAGTAAATCTTAGTCAACATTCTGCCCTTGCAGCGCATTCCTATGCAGTGCTAGACAGGTATCTAACAACTTGTTATCTTCCCATAAAAATCACAAGGCTTGACTTTTCTTGTAAAGTTTACTGAAAGATTTTTACTGTGAAACTGAAATCCAATACAGAAGTGGAAGCATACATTAGCACACAAACACATAACTGATATGCATACACAAACATGGGTAAGCATGAGCAACACAGTACGTTTGGCATGTAACTTAACAGAACACGTGAAAACACAGCTTACTGTGAATATACATTTAGCAAACTGAAAGGCATTCTCTTACATTCGCTTTGAATTAGTCCTGTACATAGTGCATCAAAATACAGCTACAAGTTAACCAGCTAGACACAGAGTGCGAGCAATTCACGGCTAGCTGTGCAGGTTTGCTTACAGAGAAAGGTTACAAAATTAAACTTTTTCTGCAAAATATAGTGTACTCTAATCATCTATAGCGTTCTCAAGTACTTACAGACAAATAGTGTCCAAGGCCGAAACGTAACAGGAAAATTACTTCCAACACCATGTGTTGAGCTGCAGGTCTTGTGATATACAGCAATTTACTTTACAGCACCTACTTTACTGCACTTTACTGCGCTTTACTGCACCTGCTAGGTACCAAATATCCACCAGGTGGTGGCACACAATGGGAATCGACGCAAATTAATTAAACCCCTGAATTAACTTGAAAACTAACATAAATGCCTAAAGGAAGGCAGCACACTCCCCGCTTGGTACAATTCCTTTATACCAATACAGATACAAAATAAAACCTAAAGGAAACATCCTTTAGCTGCAACGATACTTAGAATCCTTTCTCTAGGTTTCTGCAGAAAGGAGGACTACGATCGCTGAGACTGGCCTCAGAAAGACTTTGATGGTCCCATCCTTGACAATCTTCACCTCCACCTCTTGTCCCTGCTCGGCAGAGTTTTGACAACCAGTCCCACTGGCCATTTATTTCTGTCTGCTTGGCTGTCTTTCAGCAAGACAACATCTCCCACTTTGACATTTGGCTTGTCTTCTGTCCATTTCCTCCGGCTCTGTAGGGTGGGCAAATCCTCTCCTTTCCATCTCTTCCAAAAAGTGTCTGCAAGACACTGGACTTGCTTCCACTGCTTCCCGTGCAGCTCAGCCATGTCGAAGTTTCCAGAGGGGGTGGAAATAGCACTCATTCTTTGAGTCAGGAGCATCACTGGGGTAAGGACTGCAGGCATGCCTGGGTCAGTGGACACCGGCACCAGGGGTCTTGCATTCATGATCGCCATGACTTCAGCCATGAGAGTGCACACGACGTCGTGTGTGAGACGAGTGGGTCCCGTCCGAAACAGCATAGCGTCCAGAATACGCCTGGCAACACCCATGAGCCTTTCCCATGAACCACCCATGTGGGATGAATGCACGGCGTTCAACACCCACGTGCATCCTTTCTTTTGCAGGTCTTCGAGAGCCTTCAAGGACTCCTTCCGTAGTTTAAATGTTGCTTCTTTTTCTGGGAGGAGTGGAGCATCCCACTCACTCTGATCAGATGAGAGCTCCCGTACTAATGTTTTTCCTTGCATTGTTATGGGAGCTACGAACACCAGAGGGTCGTACGAACTGTTGACTGTGGACAGGACACCTCTGAATGGCCTTTCTTCACGGGACACCAGGAATGTGAAGCTCTCTGTTTCCAGGTTCCAGGAGAGCCCCAGGCTCCGTTGAAGGGAGAGAGGATCCACTCCAAGGTGCAAATCCTTCAGATCCTTAGCACGGTCCTCTGCAGGGAAGGCTTCCATCACCTGCCCACTGTTCGATGCTACCTTGCGTAGTCTCTGGTTGGACTCTGCCAACATCTCTCTGCTTCTTGTCAGGAGATCTATTGCTTCTTCAGGTGTGGTAACGGAGGTGAGACCATCGTCAACATAGAACTGTCTCTCAACAAAATGCTTTGCATCGGAGCCATATTCATGCTCACCTTTCTGAGCGGCTCGCCTCCTGCAGTAGATGGCCACAGCAGGTGAAGGGTTGTTTCCAAACACGTGGACCTTCATCCTCTACTCCACTACATTCTTGTTGATGTCGTTGTCCTCATGCCAGAGCTAGCGGAGATAGTCCCTGTGGTCTTCTGGGCCGACAAAGCAATAAAACATTTGCTGCACATCTGCAGTCAGGGCTCCAGGTTCTTTGCACAACAGCAGAAGAACTCCCAACAAGGTGCTGTCCAATTCTGGGCTGCTGAGGATTACATGGTTCAGAGACACTCCTTCACATTCAGCACTTGAATCGAACACAACTCGTAACTGGTCCGGCTTTTGTGGGTGATACACACCGAATTTTTGCAGGAACCAGTGTTATTTACCTTCCTCCAGAGGTGGAGCAGGCTCGGCTTGGTCGTTGTCCAGCATCTTCTGCATGAACTCTATGTAATGCCCCTTCATTGCTATCCTTTTCTCCAGTGTTCTCCTGATTGAGCAGAGGTGCTTCATAACTTGTTCCCTGTTGCTCGGAAGACGGCGTCTAGGAGAGCGAAATGGTAAGGGTGCCACCCAGCTGTGTCCATCGCCCTGGTAAACCTCCTCATCCATGATGGTTAGGAAAGCTTTGTCATCCATGGATAGTGCTGGTTTGTCATCATCCTTGGACCTTTCAAACACTGAGCATCCTAGGCTGTCTATGCTCAAAGTGAGGCCTGCCTCTTCCTCACAGGCAGAGGAGGTTGACCTATGATGCTGCGTCATGCCATCGTAGTCTTCCTTTACCTGGGTTACGTTTGGGCATGGGCTGAGACAGGATGTGCGACCGTTGTGCAACACGTTTGCTTTATAGACGTTGACATCCGCTGGTTTGTGGACTGTACCCAGGCAAGCTCCACACACGAGGATCCATCCCAGGTCAAGACACTGCGCATAAGGAGCACTGTGCACCCTTAAGATGTCTCTTCTCAAGAGCAGGAGGATTGGAGCGTCCGGGTCCACAGCTGGAATCTTGTTGGCAACTGGCTGTACGTGGGGCTGATGGCGTGCGACATCTGCGGAGGGAATTTCCGTCCTATCATCTGGCATCATGTCACATTCAATTAAGGTGGGGAGGGGAAGCTGTAGGTTCCCATCCATGGACTCGATCATGAAGTTGCCAACTCTCCTACCCATAGTCTCTGTTGTCCCTGAAGATATTTTTAGCGTGTACGGAGCTGCGCTGGACTTGACTTCAAAGAGATTGAAGAATTCTGTCTTCGCTAGAGACTTGTTACATTGCTCATCAAGCACTGCATACATCTTGATTGCCTTCTCCTTTCTCCCTGCAGGATATGCTTTAACCAAGCAGGTTTTGGAGCATGAGCAAGGGCTGCTTGTATTTCCACAAACCTCTGTACACTTGGAGGTGGCTGAAGAAGATTGGCTTTTGCTTTGCTCCCCGCTATCCTCTTTGTCAACCGCAGCACTCTTGGTGGTCGAAGGAGGAGGGCCTGGATGCAGGGCTGCGATGTGTTTTTCAATTTTGCGCTCGAAGCACTTCATTGTCGCCTTGCAGTCTTTTGCCATGTGCAGAGTCGACCCACAACACCTGAAGCAGATGCGATTCTCTTTCAGGTATGATTTGCGCTCATCAATAGGCTTGCCTCGAAAGCTTTGACACTTTTTGAGTGGGTGGGGCTTCTTGTGTATTCGACACTGACGATCTGGCTCATCCACTTTATTCCCAGCAGAACTGGATTTATTGACTGAGGGTTCGGCTGGAACATCTGTTTTTGCACGCTCACAGAGGCTTTGTTGCTGTACTTTGTGGGTTTCTCTGTTCTCGAAGGACCGTGACTGCTGGAGGTGGAGAAAGTGAAACTTGGATCATTCTTCACCTTTGCCTGTTGTTGGACGAACCTGGAGAAGAGAGAGAAGGGAGCAAATGCCATTCCATTGTCCTCCTTGCACTTGGACCCCTTAGCTATCCATTTCTCTTGATGGTTGTAGGGGAGCATTTCCACTGTTGGATTTACCCCACGAGCTGTATCCAAATACCAGAGGCCTGTCAGGTAAACTTCTCCCTTAGCACACTCCAGTTCGAGGAGAATGTCACCCAGTTCCCGAAGCTCGACATTATCTTTGTTGGTTAGCTTCGGAAAGTCCCCAATCTTCTTAAGCAGTGCATGTTCAATGACTTCTGGTGTCCCATAACAGTCTTCGAGACGTTGACAAACCATGTTGAGTCCTGCTGTGGGATTGCGGATGTGCACTGAGAGAATTCGCCTCGCCTGTTCTGACGACTCAGCTCCAAGCTACTTTTTCATCGAATCTAGTTCTTCTCTGGCTGACAGATTCAAGTCCTTGGTGGTACTCAGGAAGGACGCTTTCCATGACCAATAATTTTCAGGACGGTCATCAAATCCTAGATGACCTCAACTTAACAATTCTCAGTGGATGAGGTACCTAGCGAGGTCTTGTGCACCTTGTGGTTCGGGTAAGGACTGCTTGGCTGGATTGGCCGAATGCTGTGGAGGTCTCTGCAGGTAAGTCTTACTTTCTTCTTCTCTTTTAATCTCAGTGTCTCCGAAAACAGGCTGTTTGTTATTGTGGTGAGTAGTTGGTTCTGCGTCGAGATAACTGGGTGTTTTGTGTGAGTCTGCTGGCTTGTGTTTCGATGATGCTTCCTTGAAGAACAATTTGGAGTGTTGTTGGACATACTCACTTGTACTTTGAACTGGACTGTGGGGCTGTTCTAGAACATATGGTTCATGGCTGTGCTCGCTGCCTTCGTTCTCCTCACCTACTTCATAAGCTGCAGCTTCAACTTCAGCGGCAGCAGCAGCTCTCTGGCTTTGGAGAATGTGGAGACTGGCTTCAAGGTTAGCTCTCTGCTTCATCACACTAGCGCCGAGGTCAGCTCTCTGCTTCATCACACTAGCTTCTTTTTCAGCGAAGGACAATTGAGACTGGGCAGCTTTTCCCTTGGCATGTGCGTTGGCGGCTGCAGAAGCTGTCGATGACGAATGTCTGCTGGACCGCCGAGATGATCTAGAGGATGCTTCAGAGGACTGTGACTTGGCATTATTTGCTCGACGAGGCTCAAGCTTCTCGGTTGGCTGGTCGACGTCATCTATGATATATTGTCTTCCTGAGCGCAGACTCTTGGTAGCTGGGTGGTATCTTCCTGTGCTTGAGCCCGCTGTGCTGTTGTCTTTTCACTATTCTGCCCTTGTAGCGCGTTCCTATGCAGAGCTAGACAGCTAGCTAACAACTTGATATCTTCCCTTAAAAATCACAAGGCTTGACTTTTCTTGTAAACTTTACTGAAAAATTCTTATTGTGAAACTGAAATACAATACAGAAGTGGAAGCATACATTAGTACACAAGCACATAACTGATATGCATACACAAACTTTGGTAAGCCTGAGCAACACAGTACATGTTGCATGTAACTTAAAGCACGTGAAAACACAGCTTACTGTGAATATACATTTAGCAAACTGAAAGGCATTCTCTTACATTCACGTTCAATTAGCCCTGTACATAGTGCATCAAAATACAGCTACAAGTTAACCAGCTAGACACAGAGAGCGAGCAATTCACGGCTAGCTGTGCAGGTTTGCTTACAGAGAAAGGTTACAAAACTAAACATTTTCTGCAAAATATAGTGTACACTAATCATCTATAACATTCTAAAGTACTTACAGATAAATTGTGTCCAAGGCCGAAACGTAACAGGAAAATAACTTCCAACGCCATGTGTTGAGCTGCAGGTCTTGTGATATACAGCCATTTACTTTACAGCACTTACTTTACCGCACTTTACTGCGCTTTACTGCACTTGCTAGGTAACAAATATCCACTAGGTGGCGGCACACAATGGGAATCGACCCAAATTAATTAAACCCCTGAATTAACTAGAAAACTAACTTAAATTCCTAAAGGAAGGCAGCACAGTCAATGTTAATGCAAAGAAGCGACTCCAACTTAAATTATAATTCAAAGTGTTCTTCAATTCTGGGAGCATAAGCCTCAATAGAAATGAACAACCACAGCAATCATGGACACACTTTCATGCACCTTAGAAGTATTGATCTCTGTGATGGATTATGAACTCAAAGTGCCAACATTTTGTGATATTCCCTGGTCGTGAGCTCAAGGAACAGTCACGCACACTGTTTGAAATTGATTCATTATTTAAATAAATACAAAGAACATGCAGAGAACGCTGATCCTATTTCATTCTCACAGCAACTTTAACTTTAGCTTTATAAGGTTTTCTCTTTTTCCTAAACCTTTCGTGACACATCAAGTCTTCAACCCAAGGGGTTTTATTAGCTGATATTTGCACTATTATCATCACACAGTTGGCCTGTCTCGTTTTGTTATGTTTTTCATTGGTATTACGATTAATACACTTCGTTGTAAATGCGCCACGATGGTAATTGCTGTTCCCCTACACTACTTCTAGAAGTAACTTCCGGCTCACACCCGCCATGATAGGATTGTTTTATCATTGCTTTTCAGTTTAATTTTTTCTACAGCTTTCCACGTTTTGCCCTGTCCTTCCTGGACTCGGCCATTATTGAAAGTGATCAGTCTCCATTCTTTCCGCCTTTACAACAATCTTCCCTTTCTATAAGGCCTATAGAGCTTAAGGTCGCTATGACTAGTGCAGTTGTGTCCCGCCCACTGTCACATGAAAACACCATATAACCTGGTATCAGCTCTACTCCCTTAACACATTGATCACTACTCACACGTGTGCATTATTTACCCATGGCTTGCTGCTTGGTGGTCGCTGTGGGTGGCCAACGGTAGAAGTAGTCTTCCTCCTGTCCTCGGCCTCATCCGAATTTCAGATTCAGGTGTCACTTCAGTCCAGTGTCGAGTTTCCCCGCTTTCCGGGTCCATTTTTGTCTCGCCAGAATATTATTTTTGTTAACGTATGCTTTTCAGTTAAGCAGTAAGAAAAAACAGCTGGTGGTTCTGGTTACAATCAATTTGTTATTTATTCTAGCATAAAAAGCAATTTACAA
Source organism: Somniosus microcephalus (assembly GCF_052327205.1). NCBI lineage: Eukaryota > Metazoa > Chordata > Chondrichthyes > Squaliformes > Somniosidae > Somniosus > Somniosus microcephalus. The sequence goes on from NW_028225184.1 coordinate 33,137,307, forward strand.
GCTGATTATTATCAGCAGACAGAACACAATTTAATGTCGGCATTCGTTCTTCTGATTGCACTTCGTAAGAGAAAAATATTCCTTTTTGTACACTTCTTTTTTAGAAATCCTGAATGTTTTCCCTTCTTTCCCATGATTTTTCGTTTTAGTTCTTGGGCACCTTTGAATACACTAACTAAACACATTATATCGCCTGGTTGCTGGGTTAATCTCTAACTTCTCTCTCTCTCTTATGCATCAAATGTCTGGGACAGAATATTACATTGATGGACTGGAATCGCTAGGACCCGCCTCTGAGCTGTGCTTAATTGTCTGATTCTTAATTAATTGAATAATTGAGTAACTGGATATTTCACCGCGCTCTTCACTTCCTCTCTGAACTTGGACTGGGTCACCCCATAAATAAATGCATTTGTACAGCAACTTAAACTCTGCAGCATTAATCCGAGTTGTTTAATTATATATAAAAAATAACTGTCTTTGTGGTTATTTTTTTCTCAAATTATATAATATACGAAATCGATATCAGCTATTAACCACGGTAGTATGAAGCTGCCAGATATGCTTTCTGCCCTCCATCTCTGGGTCGCTGCGATTCTCTCCCTTGCTATCACCCATTTGTCACTTATGGATCCGACTGGCCACTAAAATGTGTCTGACTGTCAGCGAATTGAGCAACAATATTAAAGTGAATGAGAACAATGGGGATATAACCGTATCAAACCAGTTCAATGCCAAGCATCCGGGTTCAGAATAATAGTTTGGCTTTACCTTACAGAACCAATGTATAATCTCGATTATCCATCTAGGTTCATATATAAAGTAAAAGGGAACTTTTTTGTTTCAGATCAGAATGCTGGTTGTGGCTAGCCCCACAGCCGCAGTTTTTCCAGTGCAATATTTTGTTTTCAGCTTCTGGCAACAAATGACCACAAATCGTTCAAAGTTGAAAATGATGTTGAACCAGACAGAACTGTCTGCGGCTGCATAAACCAGGACAAAATAACACTGCACACAGAGAGAAAGATTGCTCTACACACAGGGGTGATGGCCAGGAAAGATCCAGGGTAAAAGTAATAATGTGTCTACCACAGAAAGTCCTCAGTGATAATGAACAGTAGATCCGTCGCTGCCACGGCCATCAGGTAGTGAATGGTGCAGGTGGAGAGCCCGCACTTTCCCCGGGACAGGATCACAATCACCACTAAATTCACTGTAAACAGAGAAGGGAACATATTTTTGAAATTACTGATCAAACATTCTCTGTGTCTGAGCCCAGAATATCAGGACTGGATTTTAATATCAGTAACACATGGGTTGGGGTCGGGTGTAGAGGTTAGAATTGTTGTATCTGTGTGTTAATGGAGACACGGAATGCAGGAGTTTGTTTCACAGGTGTTTACTGAACAAAGTCTGGAGGTGAACTAACAGAGACAAGACACTATACAGGCTTATATAACCCGAGTGGCCATTACCAGCATTACAGTACACAGGGGGGCACTTAAAGGCACATACACCACAATTCCTCCCCTTTTAGACAACCAGTACATAACATTTTAAGTAATTATTAATTAACATGTTACAAGAACAATAATCTACATATTTGCTGCAGTTAATTAATTAGAAGTCAGTCTCTCTGGAGGCTTCCTGACTCGGTCCGGATAACGCCTCGGTGGTGTAGTAGTTTTTGGTGGTGTAGTAGGTTCTTTTGGCAAGGTCGATTCGGCTTGAATACCAGTGTCGGGTTCATCTGGTTCCAGTATCACCGGATCGGAGGTAGATACTATGGATATCTCTGCTTCATCATCAGGCGTATAGAGTTGTGGTGTAGGTTGTCCCTTTTCGGATGGCTCGTTGATCTGGTCAGCATGGCGCCTTATTATGCTTTCTCCAATGTCCACGGTATACATCAGCGGTCCTAATCGTGTGCAAATAGTTCCAGGCTGCCATTTCTTGGTACAGTAGCCCTGGTCCAAAACTTGTTGACCTATCTGGAAGGTTCTAGTTTGCCTTTCATTCATGCCTTGAAATTGTCGGTTCTCCACGTCCCTTCTGATGTTTGGCTTGATCAAATCCAGCCGGCATCTTAGGCTTCTATTGAAGAACATCATGGCGGGAGTTTGGTTTGTAACCACAAGTGTTGCATTCCTGTATGCAAACAAGAAGTTATCTACCTTATGCTGCAGGTTTATGTCTTCATTACCCATGGCCTTTATGGCCTTCTTGAAGGGCTGCACAAACCTTTCAGCCAATCCATTGGTGGCGGGATGGTATGGGGCGGAAGTGTAGTGCTTAATCCCATTGTTTTTTAAGAACTTCCTCAATTCTTCGGACACAAATTGCGGTCCATTATCAGAACAGATCTGTTCAGGCAGCCCATTCCTGGCAAATATGGTCCTTAATACTGTGATGGTTTTTTCCGTGGTGGTGGAGGACATCTTTAATACCTCAAGCGACTTGGAGTGTGCATCAACCGCGATTATGAATATTGAGTCCATAAATGGACCAGCAAAGTCGATGTGTACCCTTTGCCATGGAGATGAGGGCCACTCCCATGGATGTAGAGGGGCTTGTGATGGGGCGGTTTGGACCTTCTGGCATCCTAGGCAGCTCTTGGTCATTTCTTCGATGTCTCCATCGATACCTGGCCACCACACTAAAGCTCTGGCTAGGTTCTTCATTTTCACTCCACCCGATGCCCCTCGTGAAGCTCCTTTAGCACTTTATCCTGGAGTTTGGGTGGAATCACCACTCTGGATCCACACATCAAGGTTCCTCGGCACACTGAGAGCTGTTCTCTTCTTTGCGAGAATGCTGGCAACAGTGGTTCGCCATGTGCTGGCCATCCCTTCACCGTTAACTCATAGACTCGTGAGAGAGTCGGGTCATTTCTCGTTTCCTTTTCAATGGCAGAATTTGTTACTGGTAGACATTCCACTATAGTTGAGTGGAACATCTCCACTGGGTGCACTGTAGGTGCCTCTTCTACCGTTGGCAACGGAAGGCGCGATAAACCGTCAGCATTCCCATGCTGTTTTGATCCTTTGTATTCTATGTCATATTGGTGTGCCCCGAGGAAAAGGGACCACCTCTGTAGCCTTTGCGCAGTCATAATGGGAACACCCTTTTTAGGGTTGAATATGGAGACGAGGAGTTGATGGTCAGTCAAAAAGGTAAATTTTTGTCCGTGTAGGTAAAGGTTAAATCTCTTCACTTCCCTAACCAGGCTGAGTGCTTCCCTGTCGATGTGGGCCTAGTTACGCTCAGCTGAGTTCAATGAGCGTGACGCAAAAGCTGTCGGCCGCTCCGAGCCATCAGGGAATCTATGCGATAATACCACTCCTACACTGTAAGTGGATGAATTGCACGCCAGTCTGATTGGCAGTGATGGGTTGCAATGAGCTAAAACTTTCTTGGACGTGATCAAGCCTTTCCATTTATGGAAGGCACGTTTACAGTCTTCGCTCCATTTCCAAATTACTCCCGTTTGTAGCAGTTCGTTGAGAGGGTGCAGAAGAGCTGACAAGTTCGGTAAAAATTTATGATAGTAATTTATCAATCCCAGGAACGACCTTTATTGTGAGACATTTTCAGGCGCTGGGGCTTTTATGACCGCTTCAATTTTTTCAGGTGACTTATGCAACCCTTCTTCGTTAATTATATGGCCACAATATGATATTTGTTTCTGGAAAAATTCGCACTCGGGGCGATTTGCTCGTAGGCCCCATTCTCTCAGCCTAGTGAGCACCTGCTCCAAATTGGCAAGGTGCTCGTTGTCATTTTCTCCTGTTACAAGGATGTCGTCTAGGTAGCATTGAGTCCCCGGAATCCCTTGCAGGACTTGCTCCATAGCTCTTTGCCTGATAGCTGGAGTGGATGCTGCTCCGATAACCAGTCGATTGTACTGGTACAGGCCTTTGTGTGGGTTTATCGTGAGATACTTTTTAGAGGCCTCCTCAACATCCATCTGTAGATATGCCTGTGCCAATTCAATTTTGGTGAAACGTTTCCCTCCGGATAGTGAGGCGAAAATATCTTCTATCCTTGGGAGAGGATACTGTACCATGTGAAGGACCGGGTTTACAGTCTCCTTGATGTTCCCACAGATGCGAATTTTTCTCTGTTCTTCAGATTTATCATTATTCAACGTTTTCTTCATTACCGGGACGATGGGTGTTGCCCACTCGCTCCAATCTACCTCTGATAACACGCCTGCCTTTTCCAAATTCTCCAGCTCTGCCTCGACTGCTGGACGAATTGCGTATGGCACCGGCCTTGCCTTAAAAAACTTGGGAATTGCCGCATCTTCCACTTTTATTGAGGCGGTGACCCCTTTCAAGGTTCCAAGTTCTGTTAAAACACTTCTCTGGCGTTGGCCAAGATGTCTTTTAATCGTTCAGGTATGACATCATCACATTTTTTTTCTTACTGGTCACCGTCGTTGCCTGAATGGAGTGCAAGTCTAAACGTATATTCCTGATCCATTCACGACACAACAGCGGTGGACCACCATCTTGCAGAACGTATAAATACAACTTCTGTATTTCCTTGGCGTTGTATACAACAGGCACCCTTATTTTCCCTCTGGGGTATACTTTCCCCATATATGTCTTCAAGATAATGGATGTGCCTTTCAAAGGTATATGCGAAAATAGCCGCGCGTAATCCCATCGACTTATGATGGTCAGAGCTGATCCTGTATCTAGCTCCGTTTTAAATGGGGACCCCGCTATCGTGAGGGTAACCCAAATGGTCTGGTAATCTTCTTTGGCAATTACATTATGTAATTTGAGACAGCTTAGTCTCTTGTTTCCGGAGTCGCTATTGCTCTTCTGGTCTTCGGAGCTACTGTCCGTCATCATTTGTACCTTTCTGTACTTTTCCTTATTGATTTTTTTTCTGTCAGTGGATTTTTTGTTTCCAGATCGGCATACACGTGCAATGTGTCCCATCTTTCCGCATTGCCTGCATGCTCTGTCCTTGAACCAGCAGTCCCTCTGGTCTTGGGTGGTTCTGCCGCAGCGATAACATCTCTCGAAACCCCGTGTCATTTCATGGGTGCCGAAGTCATGTGGCTTTTGCTGTATCTCTGCAGATCCTCTTGCTGCTGCTTCGTATGATACAGCCACACTGAAAGCCTTGTCCAGTGTCAAATCTTTCTCAGAAAGTAGCCTTTTCTGTGTTCCTTCACTTAGGAGGCCGCAGACGAATTTGTCTCGTAGAGAATCTGCCAGTCCTGCCCCGAATTGGCAGTGCTTTGACAGCTTTCTTAATTCGGTGAGGTAATCAGCATTACTTTCATTCTTGTGCTGATTCCTCCTGAAGAATTTGAATCGTTCTGCTATCAGCAGCGGTGTTGGGTTTAAGTGCTCCTGTCGGGTATCAACAATCTCCTTAAAATTCTTGTCCATCGGTTTGGCAGGAGTGATTAAGTTTGGTAACAGCCCGTATGTCCTTGCGCCCATCAGATTTAGCAGTACCGATGCCTTTTTATCATCATCTACTCCATTCGCTGTGCAATATACCTCCACTCTTTCCACATGTGTGGTCCAATCCTTTATATCACTATCGAAAGCAGTAATATTGCCAGTCTTAGGCATCCTGAAAATCAAAAATTGGCGCTTCCCGCGCTTTCCTTTCCTCCCTGCCGAGAAAAAATGGCGCCTCCCACGCTTTCCCGCCGCTGCCGCTGCTGACAACGCTGTTCTCCGTGGTTTTTATTTACACAGATATTTTTAATAGTTGGAGAATCGTTCCCGCCGGACTCTCTCGGACTTTTCCCTCCCTCTGCTTGGTCCGAACGCCGACCTGCTTTGCAGCACCGGCCGTCTCCCGAGTGCTCCACCCTCCGTCTCTGTTTGCCTCCACCTTCTGACTCACTGCTCGGCCCCGCTGCAGAGCCACCCGATCGAGCCCCAGCCCGCCGCCCGGGAAGGATTAGTGCAGTACCTGCCACCAGCCCGGCTAGCTGGTGAAACAACAGTTTTTTTTTTTCTTTTTCCTCCTTCTGAGGAATCGATCTCCTTGAGGTGCTGCCGAATTGCAGGTAAGTCCGTTTCCAATTCGTCGCCACTGTTGTATCCAAGTGTTAAAGGAGACACGGAAAGCAGGAGTTGGTTTAACAGATGTTTACTGAGCAAAGTCTGGAGGTGAACTAAATGATACAAGACACTGTACAGGCTTATATAGCTCGAGTGGTTACTACCGGTATTACAGTACACTGGGGCTCTTAAAGGTACATACACTACATTAGGCATCCTTAAAAAAATGGCGCCTCACGCGCTTTCCCGCCGCTGACACTGCTGACAACGCTGTTCTCCGCGGTTTCTATTTATGTAGGTATTTTTAATAGGTGGAGACTCGTTCCTGCCGGACTCTCTGGGACTTTTCCCTCCCTCTGCTTGGTCCAAACGCCGACCTGCTTTGTAGCTCCGGCCGTCTCCTGAGTGCTCCACCCTCTGTCTCTGTTTGCCTCCGCCTTCGCTGCTCGGCCCCGCTGCAGAGCCAGCCGATGGAGCACCAGCCCGCCGCCCAGGAAGGATTATTGCAGTACCTGCCACCAGCTCGGCTAGCTGGTGGAACCACAGTTTTTTTTTCTTTCTTGTTTTTCTTCGACTTTCGTCTGAGGAATCGATCTCCTTGAGGTGCTGCCGAATTGCAGGTAAGTCAGTTTCCAATTCGCCGCCACTGATGTATCCATGTGTTAATGGAGACACGGAATGCAGGAGTTGGTTTCACAGGTGTTTACTGAGCAAAGTCTGGAGGGGAACTAACAGATACAAGACACTATACAGGCTTATATAGCCCGAGTGGCCTTTACCGGCATTACAGTACACAGGGGGCTCTTAAAGGCACATACACCACAAAATTTTAAAAGATCTCAACCCCAACCCGCCCACTTCCGGTTTTAACTGAGGTGGGACAGGAGGCGGGTTGGCAATTTTAATGTTATAATGTGGCTGGAAACTTCAGATTGACCCTGTTTTACAGGATTAGCTGTGGACAGCCGAATTTCCCAGACCTCGTTAAAACTCCACAGCCTATGGAATTCCGGGTTCACCGAACGAAATTCCAACCCACGCCTACGTAACCCGCCCCTGTTGATATCAAGGACTAAGTATTTGAGCAAAATCAAACTGAGGGGAAGGGAAGCTTGGAAAAAATGGCAAAGAGCAAAAGCCTCCCCTGACACTGGAATGTGATGGAGAAAGGTGGTAGACCAGGAGGAGTGGGCCTGACCACCAGCCATGTACAGAGAGCGGATCCCCACCACAAGCACCAGCCCACAGCTCCTGCACTTCCACTGGCTATAGTGTAGTCATCCTCCATTACAAGCACATGCCAGCTGAGAAAATGGGAGACGTGGTTTTAAGCAGAATGTTTTAAGCTCAGTGCTGAGTCCAGATGCAAAGAAGTGCCTAAACGAAAAATAAGATGCTGTTCCTCAATGAGCTTAAAAGTGGAACAATGTAGAAGGCTGAGGATAGACAGGGCAAAGTGTGTGTGGGACATAGAATTAGTGTGGCAAGCGACCTGGAGCTCAAAATCATGCTTGTGGAATAAACAGAGGTGTTCAGACAATAAATAACTCAATCTGTATTTAGTCCTCCTCAATTTAGCGGAGACTGCATCATGAGCAGAGAATATGGTTTACAAATTTGGAAGAAGTACAATTAAGTCGCCTTTTCCCATGGATGAGAGTTTCGATCCTTGGATAGTGGGAAGCAAGGAAGTGAAAGGGCAAGTGCCACAGATCCTGCGCTTGCATAATGTGCTGTTGGAAGGGGATCAGATGGTGCTGGTGATGGAGGAGTGGACCAGGGTGTCATGAGATGCGAGTGGACAGGATGTGTTTGGTGGTGGCCTTAGCTGGAGGTGGCAGAAATGTCGGAGGAGGATCCGTTGCATGTGGAGGTGGGTGAGTGCAAGGTGTGAACAAGGGGGACCCTATCTTGCTTCTGTCAGGAAGGCAAATTGTAGATTGCAGTAACGCGGGAAATGGGAATCGCATGCTGGAGTGCCCTGTCAACCACAGTAGAGGGGAATCCTCAGCTGAGGAAGAATGAAGATATGTAGGAAGCACTTGTGCAAAAACTGACATAATTGGAACAGATGCAGTGGATGCGGAGAAACTGGGAGAATCGAATAGAGTCCTTCCAGAAAGCTGCGTGGGAGGAACTATAATCAAGGTAGCGTTTAGAGTCGTGGGGCTTTCCCAGTTAATGGGGCAAAGCCTATCCACTGAAATATAGACCGAGAAGTCGAGGAATGCGAGGGAAATGTCAGAGATTGAAGATGAAAATACGAGGCAGGGGCGTAAATTGGAAGCAGAGAATGTTCCACGTTTTCCACTAAAAATAAGCCTAGTTCGGACTCAAAGGGGCTCCCATAGCGATACCATTTGAGTGTGGGAATATGCCAGTATTTACACTCCCGACCCAAGTGAGGATATAGAATGCAAAATATGGTAACAAAATCTAAAATGGAGGATCCTGTCAGCATAAAATGGTGGTGAAATGTCGACATCACTGAGTCACTTGCATATTGTAAGAAATGATCATGTTAACTCAAGAAACTGTGAAGGCAGCAGGAAGTAAAATAAAAGAAGCTAAACTGATCTGTGGCTGCTAATATGGCTGGCACCCACGATGTCACACCTTGCTGGTGTAAACAGTGTAGGGCAGAGGGCAGAGGTTATACAGACAATAGGCGATCAGAAAACACATTACCATGATTGCAAACGCATTACCATAATGATTAGGTGATCTTGAAACCATTACCAGGATATTTACTTAACTATAAACAATTCAGTGAAATGTGACTTCTTTGTTTCATACTGCCAGGCCAGGAAATCAAATTAAATGTATACGTGTACAGCTCGGGATTGGTGCAGACTGTACGATGTGTTAATGTCTTCTCAAATGCAAGTATAATAATGTGGCACACTGTATGAAAGATTGCTTGCTCTGGTTTAACCTGTCGGGACTCTTCTGGAGTCAGGACTGTGCTGTATCAGAGTAAGTCTCCCGGGATCACGGAATAAAAACTGTTGAACTCAACCAGTATTCGACTCAGTGTTTGTACTGAACCAGATTGAGGACCAAAAGAATCCGTTTCAACATAACTGCTGCCGATGCTGTGTTCCCACACAGGCCCACTCTAGTCGGGCTGCTCCTGACTCACTGCCGCCGGTGTAAATGCCGCCGATGCTGTGTTCCCACAAGGCCCGTTCTGGTCAGGCTGCTCCTGACGCACTGCCGCCGGTGTAACTGCCCCCAATGCTGTGTTCCCACAAGGCCCGCTCCAGTCGGGCTGCTCCTGACTCATTGCCGCCAGTGTAATTGCCCCCGATGCTCTGTTCCCACACAGGCCCGTTCTAGTCGGGCTGCTCCTGACTCACTGCCACCGGTGTAACTGCCGCCGATGCTGTGTTCCCAAACAGACCCGCTATTGTCGGGCTGCTCCTGACTCACTGCTGCCGGTGCAACTGCCGCCAGTGCTGTGTTCCCACAAGGAACGCTCTAGTCCGGCTGCTCCTAACTCACTGCCGCCGGTGTAACTGCCCCCGATGCTGTGTTCCCACACAGGCCCGTTCTAGTCGTGCTGCTCCTGACTCACTGCCACCGGTGTAACTGCCGCCGATGCTGTGTTGCCACACAAGGCCCGCTCTAGTCCGGCTGCTCCTGACTCACTGCCACCGGTGTAACTGCCCCCGATGCTGTGTTCCCACACAGGCCCGCTCTAGTCAGGCTGCCCCTGGCTCACTGCCGCCGGTGTAACTGCCCCCGGTGCTGTGTTCCCACACAGGCCCGCTCTAGTCGGGCTGCTCCTGACTCACTGCCGCCGGTGTAACTGCCGCCGATGCTGTGTTCCCACAAGGCCCGCTCTAGTCATGCTGCTCCTGACTCACTGCCACCGGTGTAACTGCCCCCGATGCTGTGTTCCCACACAGGCCCGCTCTAGTCAGGCTGCTCCTGGCTCACTGCCGCCGCTGTAACTGCCCCCGGTGCTGTGTTCCCACACAGGCCCGCTCTAGTCGGGCTGCTCCTGACTCACTGCCGCCGGTGTAACTGCCGCCGACGCTGTGTTCCCACAAGGCCCGCTCTAGTCATGCTGCTCCTGACTCACTGCCGCCGGTGTAACTGCCGCCGATGCTGTGTTCCCACAAGGCCCGCTCTAGTCGGGCTGCTCCTGACTCACTGCCGCCGGTGTAACTGTCGCCGATGCTGTGTTCCCACATAGGCCCGCTCTAGTCTGGCTGCTCCTGACTCAATGCCGCCGGTGTAACTGCCGCCGATGCTGTGTTCCCACACAGGCCCGCTCTAGTCGGGCTGCTCCTGACTCACTGCCGCCGGTGTAACTGCCGCCGATGCTGTGTTCCCACACAGGGCCGCTCTAGTCGGGCTGCTCCTGACTCACTGCTGCCGGTGTAACTGCTGCCGCTGCTGTGTTCCCACACAGGGCCGCTCTAGTCGGGCTGCTCCTGACTCACTGCTGCCGGTGTAACTGCTGCCGCTGCTGTGTTCCCACAAGGCCCGCTCTATTCGGGCTGCTCCTGACTCACTGCCGCCGGTGTAACTGCCCCCGATGCTGTGTTCCCACACAGGCCCGCTCTAGTCGGGCTGCTCCTGACTCACTGCCGCTGGTATAAATGCCGCCGATGCTGTGTTCCCACAAGGCCCGTTCTGGTCAGGCTGCTCCTGACGCACTGGGGCATAGATAGGATGGATGCTGAGGAGCTTTTTCCTTTAGCCAGCCTTGTTCTTTTTATATAGCTGTAGAAACTCTTGCTATCTGTTTTTATATTTTTTGCTAGCTTACTTTCATAATCTATCTTCACTTTGTAATTAATCTTTTAGTTATTTGTTGTTGGCTTTTAAATGCTTCCCAATCATCTATCCTCCCACTAGATTTGGCTACTTTATATGCCCTTGTTTTCAGTCGGATACTATCACTTATTACTTTAATAAGCCACGGATGGCTGTCTTTTCTTTTACTCCTCTTGATCCTCAGTGGAATATATTTATCTTGAAAGATGCAAAATCTCTCCTTGAATGTAGACCACTGCTGTTGTACTATCTTACACTTTAATGTCTTTTCCCAGTCCACTTTAGTCAATTCTACTCTCATACCTTCATAGTCTCCTTTATTTAAGCTCAGTACGTTGGTTTGAGATCCAAATCTCTCACCCTCAAACTGAATTTGGAAATCAACCATATTATGGTCACTCATTCCAAGGGGATCCTTTACTAGCACATTTTTTATTAATTCTGTCTCATTACACAGGACCAGGTCTGTGATTCTGTGAAGATTGCCTGCACCCTGGTTGATTCAGTTACATACTGCTCAAGGAACCCGTCCTTAATACACTCTATGAACTCTTCCTCAAGGCTGCCATGCCCAATTTGATTTATCCTGTCAATATGAAAGTTATAATCCCCCATGATTATAGCTGTTCCCTTATTACAAGCCCCAACTATTTCCTGATTTATACTGCGACCAACAGCGTTGCAACTGTTAGGAGGCCTATAGACTACGCCCAGTAATGACTTTTTCCCGTTATTATTCCTTATCTCCACTCAAAGTGTTTCTCTATCCTGATCCTTTGATACAATATCATTTCTGACTATTGCAGTGATTCCATCCTTGATTAACATAGCAACCCCATCTCCCCTTCCTTCCTGTCTCTCCTTGCTAATTGTCAAATACCCTTGTATGTTTAATTCCCGGTCAAGATCATCTTGCAGCCATGTTTCCGTAATGGTCACCAGATCATACCCATGTGTATTTATTTGTACCGTCAACTCGTCTATTTTGTTACCAATTCTGCGTGCATTCAGATAAAGAACTTTCAAATATGTTTGATCATCATTTGCAATGAAATATCACTTTGCATTATAAAAGTCATTGCAATGCAATGGAACTTTGCTTTGGATTATCAGTTTGCAGCATAATTGTCATTTGCAATGCAATAGAAAATTTCAATGGAATGTCACTGCTGTATAATCGTCATTTTTAATGCAATAGAGCATTGCAATTAAATATCAACCTGCAATATAATAGTCACCTGCTTTGCATTTGTACATTGCAATGGAATATCACTGAAAAATAATTGTCATTTTCAATGCAATAGAACATTGCAATGGGTATCACCTTGCAATATAATAGTGGCAATGCAATCGCACATTGCAATGGAATATTGCCCTGCAATGTGCTCGTCATTTGCAATGCAACAGAACATTGCAATGCATTATCACTGCAATTTATTTGACAATTGTAGTGAAGTAGCAGATTGCAATGGAACATTGCTTTGCAATATGACCATCATTTGCAATGCAAAATACATTGCAATGGAATACCACTTTGCAATACAATATCCATTTGCATTGCAGTACCAGATTGCAATGGAATATCACTTCGCAATATAATAGTCATTTGAATTGCAATAGTGAATTGCAATGGAATATCGCCTTGCAAAATGATTGTCATTTGCATTGCACTAAAATATTGCAACGGAATATCACTTTGCAATAAAGTACTCATTTGCAATGCAATATAAAATTGCAATGGAATATCACTCCAATATAATCGTCATTTACAATGCAGTAGGTTATTGCAATGTAATATTATTTTGCAATATAATCATTGCAATGCAATTGTGCATTGCAATGGATTATCACTCTGCAATCTGATATGCATTTTCAATGCAATAGCATATTGAAATGCGACATCATCTTGTAATATGATCGTCATTTGCAATACAATATAAAATTGCATTGGAATATCACTTTGCGATACAATAGTCATTTGCAATGTAATGGAACATTGCGGTGGAATATTAGCTCGAAATATAAAACTCATTTGCAATGCAATAGCACATTGAAAAGGGTAATCGACTTGCAATAAGATCGTCATTTGCAATGCACTTTATAATTGCATTGGCCTATAACTTTGCAGCTTACTAGTCATTTCCAATGCAATAGAGCATTGCAAAGGAATGCTGCTTTGCAATATCAACTTGCAATATTAATTTAATTTGCAATGCAATACAACATTGCAATAGAATATCGCTGCAACATAATCATCATTTGCAATGCAATAGAACACTGCAATGAAATATCACTCTGCAATATAATAGTCATTTGCCATGCAATTGTACATTGCAACGGAATATGACTGCAAAATAATCATAATTTTCAATATAATAGTAATAAATCACACAACACCAGGTTATAGTCCAACAGATTTATTTGCAATTACAAGCTTTCGGAGCGCTGCTCCTTTGTCAGGTGAAGTGGAGAGATGCACAGAAACACAGCTTATATAGTCAAAGAATAATGTCAGATGTTTACAGGTAATCTTTCTAACTGCCATTTATCACACCTCGGCAGAGAGATAATCACAGCAATCAAAGGTGTAAATGGTGTCCAAACAGGTCGGTCAGGAAAACATTACATCAAAGAACAATGAGCTGGGGTCACAAGGGATCAAATGTTGCAGATGCTGGGGTCTGTATGAAAAACAAAAAAACAGACAAAAAACATTTTTTTGCTGGAAATTACAGCAGGTCCGGCCGCATCTGTGTGGAGAGAACAAGCCAATGATGATTAGTGTCTGGACAACCATCAATACAATAGAACATTGCAATCGAATATCACCTTGCAATATAATAGTCAGCTGAAATGCAATAGCACATTGCAATAGGAATATTGCCCTGCAATGTGATCGTCATTTGCAATGCAATAGAACAATGCAATGGATTATTACTGCAATACATTTGACATTTGAAGTGCAATGGTGCATTGCAATGGAATATTGATTTGCAATATGATCATCATTTGCAATGCCAAAGACACTGCAATGGAATATCACTTTGCAACATAGTAGTCATTTTCAATGCAACAGAACATTGCAAAGGATAAATGCTTTGCAATACAATAGTCAATTGCAATGCAATAGAAAATGGCAATGCAATAGAACATTGCAATGGAATATCACTTTGCAATACAATAGTCATTTGCAGTGCAGCACATTGCAATGGAATATCACTTCGCATTATATTAGTCATTTGAATTGAAATAGCGAATTGCAATGGAATATCGCATTGCAAAATGATCTTCATTTGCATTGCAATAAGATATTGCAACGGAATAACACTTTGCAATATAGTACTCATTTGCAATGCAATAGAAAAATGCAATGGAATATCACTCCAATATAATCATCATTTGCAATGCAATAGGATATTGCAATGGAATATTAGTTTGCTATATAAACATAGAAACATAGAAGATAGGAGCAGCAGTAGGCTATTCGGCCCCTCGAGCCCGCTCTGCCATCCAAATTAAGTACCCGGTCCCTGCTTTCTCCCCATACCCCTTGATCCCTTTAGCCTTAAGAAATATATCCAACTCCTTCTTGAATATATTTAATGAATTGGCCTCTACTGCCTTCTGTGGTAGAGAATTCCACTGGTTCACCACTGTCTGGGTGAAGAAATTCCTCCTCATTTCTGTCCTAAATGGCATATCCTTTATCCTTAGACCGTGACCCCTGGTTCTGGACTCCCCGACCATCGAGAACATCCTTCCTGCATCTAGTCTGTCCAGTCCTGTCAGAATTTTATAAGTTTCAATGAGATCTCCTCTCAGTCTTCTAAACTCCAGCGAGTACAGGCCCAATCGACTCAATCTCTCCTCATACTTCATTCCTCCCATCCCTGGTATCAGCCTGGTGAATCTTCACTGAACTCCTACCATGGCAAGAACATCCTTCCTCATATAAGGCGACCAAAACTGCACACAATACTCAAGATGTGGTCTCACCAAGGCCCTGTACAACTGCAGCAAGACATCCTTGTTCCTTTACTCAAAGCCACTCGCTACAAAGGCCAACATAACATTTGCCTTCTTAACCGCCTGCTGCACCTGCATGCTTACGTTCAGTGACTGGTGCACAAGGACACCCAGGTCTCTTTGCACTTCCCCTTCGCCCAATCTATTGCCATTCAGATAATAATCTGCCTTCCTGTTTTTGCCACCAAAGTGGATAACCTCACATTTATCCACGTTATATTGCATCTGCCATGCTTCTGCCCAATCACCCAACCTGTCCAAATCATCCTGGAGTTCTCAGCATCCTCCTCGCAGCACACATGCCCACCCAGCTTTGTGTCATCTGCAAATTTGGAGATGTTAAATCTAATCCCCTTGTCTAGATCATTAATATATATTGTGAATAGCTGGGTTCCAAGCACCGATCCCTGCGGTACCGCACTAGTCACTGCCTGCCACTCAGAAAAAGATTGTGCATTGCAATGGATTATCACTTTGCAATATGATATTCATTTTCAATGTAATAGCACATTGGAATGGACTATTAACTTCCAGTATAATATTCACTTGAAATGCAATAGAACATTGCAGCTGAATATAGCTTTGCAATACAGTACTCCGTGCAATGCAGTAGAGCACTGCAATGGAATATTGCTGCAAAAACATCGTGGTTTGCAATGCAATAGAACATTGCAATGGAATATCGCTTTGTAATATGATTGTCATTTGCAATGCGATAGAACATTGAAGTGGAATATCACTTTGCAATGTAATAGTCATTTGCAATGCAATAGCACTTTGCAATGGAATATCAGTTTGCAATATGATAGTGATTTGCAATGCAATAGCAAATTGAAATGGAATGTCACCTTGTAAGATGATCGTCATTTGCAATACAATATAAAATTGCATTGGAATCTCACTTTGCGATACAATAGTCATTTGCAATTTAATGGAACATTGCAGTGGAATATTACCTCGAAATATAATACTCATTTGCAATGGATAATCGACTTGCTATAAGACCGTCATTTGCAATGCACTTTATAATTGCATTGGCATATAACTTTGCAATATACTGGTCATTTCCAATGGAATAGAACATTGCAAAGGAATGTCGCTTTGCCACGTCAACTTGCAATATTAATTTAATTTGCAATGCAATACCACATTGCAGTAGAATAATGCTAAAATGTAAACGTCATTTGCAATGCAATAGAACATTGCAATGGAACATCACTTTGCAATATTGTAGTCTGTTGCAATGCAATTGCACATTGCAATCGAGTTTTACCTTGAAATGTGATCGTTATTTGCATTGCAATAGAACATTGCAATGCAATATCACTTTGTAATATGATCGTCATTTGGAATGCAATAGAAGATTGCAATGGTATTTTAAGTTGCAGTAATATATTCATTTGCAATGCAATAGCATTTTGTGTTGGAATAGCACTTTGCAACATAGTAGGTATTTGCACTGCAGCAGAATATTGCAATTGAATATCAATGCAAAACAATCGGCATTTGAAATGCAGTAGGACATTAGAATAGAATATTTCTTTACAACAGAAGTCATTGCAGTGCAATGGAACATTGCAATGGAATATCAGTTTGCAACAAAAATGTAATTTGCAATGAAATTGCACGTTGCAATAGAAAAATACTTTGCAATATAATAGTCATTTACACTGCACTAGCACAATGAAATGGAATATCGCCTTGCAATGTGATCGTCATTTACAATGAACAAAACATTGCAGTGGAAAATCACTTTGCAACATAATAGGAATTTGCAATGCAATTGCATAATGCAATGGAATATCATTTTGCAATATAATAGTCATTTGCAATGCAATAGAACACTGCAATGGAATATCACTTTGCATATAATAGTCATTTGAAATGCAATTGCATAATGCAATGGAATACCGTTTTGCAATATGATCACCATTTGCAATGTAGTAGAACATTGCAATGGAATATCACTTTGCAATATAAAAGTCATTTGCAATGCAAGAGAACATGGCAATGGAATATCACTTTCCAATATAATATTCATTTGCAATGCAATAGACATTGCAATGGAATTTTAACTTGCAATATTATTGACATAATAAAACTCACTACGCAGTTGGTTTGAGCATAAAGCAAGGCTTTAATCAATTTGTTTCAGAACAACGAAATCTAGTTGTATTCCACTAGCTCCTTGTATTACTAAATGTCGCTGGAAAGCTGGGGCCAACGACCGAGTATTTATACTCCTTGGACGGCTCCAGCAGCTGGCCGTCCAGCGTTATTTCATAAGTAGTTGCTTCATGATGAGATTTATAACATTCTTCCTGCCTAAAAGATTTGGAAGTCCGAAGACTTCCTGTTAATGGAGTAGGTGGACCACGAATAGCCGCAGTCTTTTAGATTTTTGTTTATGGCCAGAAGGCACATCTCCTCGGACTGTGTCTTGGTCCCTGGGCCACTTGATACATGCCGCTGGATCTACAGGGCCCATGTTGCTCTGATCGACCCGAGGGAGGCAGGGGAGATCGTGACTCTGGGTGTGGATCCCCACAGGCACAGAAATGGCTTCGTCCCAATTGATAGCTGGAGATTGACCAGCTTCCTAGCCCGGGGTGGCCATCCCACGGGGAATGCTCGGCTCCCCGTGTGGATCCAGCGGGGCAGCCGGCAGAATCCTCGATGTCCCAAGTAGGGCATCATCCTCGGGTGTGCACACAGTGTCGGCCTCATCTCTGCAGGACCCTCCATCAGTCAGGTCTGCAGAACTGGCCGGACAGGGCACCAGGTCCCGGAGTGGCACGGTGAATACCCAGCAATCCAGATACCACACTTGGGCTTACGTGGGGTTTACATCCGTAAGTTCTATCTCGTCGACTAGTGGATCGGTTTCCAATGATCATACAAATCTTCAGAGCAGCACGGGGCCAGGAGCTGCCAAACATGACGTTAGAGATGTCCCATGGGTGGAGCGATGATTGAAGCTGAATAATCGCTCATGAGGTGAGTCATTGGTAGAAGTAGAAAGGAGAGACCTGATGGAATGCAACGCGTCTGGGAGCATAGTTTCCCACTGCTGGTCTGGTAGATTGCGTGACCTCAGCACAAGTCGGACAGCATTCCAAATGACAGCGTTGTATCTCTCAACTAGTCCGTTAACAATGGGATAGTACGGTGTTGTTTTACTTGTGGCAATTCCTCGTTCGTAGAGATAACTTCTGAGTTCACTTGACATGAAGGAGGGACCCCGATCAGAGTGGATGAAATTGCCTGAACCGCAAAGGGAACAGACTTGGTCAAGGCATTTGATCACTGTGGAAGTACGCATGTTGGTACAGGGGAAAGCAAAGGGAAAGCATGAATATTCGTCCACCATAGTCAGTAAGTACGTGTTCCACGTCGTGGAAGGCAATGGCCCTTTAAAGTGAATGCTGAGTCACTGCATAGGCTGCATAGTGTGTATGAGTGAGCCATCAGATGGACGGAAGAATTGCTGCTTTAACTCCGCACAAATTTTACAGCAGGTGCACGTTCTTTTCACATCTTCTGTAGAAAATGGGAGATTTTTAGATTACACAAAGTGCAACATACTGGTAACGCCAGGATGGCATAAGTCAGTATGAAAATCTGCCAGATTCGAAGTTGAAAGAGAGGAGCAGAATGCCCGCGTGAGGGTATCCGGGGCCACATTCTCTTTTCCGGGTCGATAATGTATGGTGTATCCAAAGGCAGCCAATTCCATCCTCCAGAGTTGTATTTTGTTATTCTTGATCTTAGTGCATTTCCGGTTATCCAGCATAAAGGCCATGGAGCGCTGATCGGTTATAAGTGAGAAATGGCGACGTGCAAGAAAATGACTCCATTTACATACCGCTTCGATAATGGCCATAGCCTCCTTCTCGGCAGGAGGATAATGGAGATCGCTACCCTGCAAAGTTCTGGACAGAAATGCAATGGGTCAACCACCTTCATTCAAGGTAGCCGAGATCGCCACATATGATATATCGCACTCGAACACAAAAGGAAGATTTTCGTCAATGGAACGAAGCATGGCTTTTTCCAATTGTCGCTTGAGGAGGTTGAAAGCTGAAATAGCCATTGCCTCCAATGGAAAAGACTTTGCGTGAAGCAGGGGCTGGATCTTTTTGGAGAAGTGGGGCATCCATTTTGCATAATAGGTGAACATGCCGAGTGCCCGACGAAGAGAGCCGAGATTGTTAGGGGGAGGGAGCTCCAGAAGCGGACGAAGTCGCTCCGGATCTGGTTTGATGACACCATTGCCCACCCAGTAGCCAAGGATGTTGACTGATGGTACTGATTTCACAGATTTGGACTCACTTAAGGTTAAGTTGCGACGACGGAGAATGTCAAAAAATTTCTGGAGGTTGGCATCTTTCTCCTTCTGGTCACGACAAGCAATGGTGATATTATCCAGATATGGAAAAGTCTCCGTTAAGTTCTCCTGTTTGACTAGGCTATCCATTACCCATTGAAAGACGGCCACCCCATTGGTGACCTCAAATGGAAGGTGACAATTTTGTTAAAGCCAACCATTGGCCTCAATGGCTGTATACATTTTGTCAGAGTCCTTTAATGGTACTTGATGATATGCGCTCTTTAAATCAAAAGTTGAAATACCTTGTAGTTGGTAATATTATTGACCATGTCATCGATGCGTGGTAGTGGGTAGGCACGCAGGTCAGTATACTGGTTAATATTTTGCGAGTAATCAATGCAAAGATTGTTCTTGTGTTGCTTCAGAGGATTTTTAACAATGATGACTTGAGCCCACCAGGAAGATGAACATGGCTCAATTATACCGTCAGCGAGAAGGCGAGAGATTTCTGCCTCGATAAAGGCTCGATCATCTTGGCTGAAACGTCGTGATTTAGTGACTATGGGCTTACATCGGGGGGAAAGATGAGCAAAGAAGGAGGGCTCGTCGAGCGAAGCTGCCGAAAGTGCAGAATACGGTACTTTGGAAATAGTAAGCTCCGCATTTGACCCGCCAAACTCGAAAGTGAGTCTTTTGTGTTGTTTCTGTAAATCCTGCCCCAGGAGCACATCACTGCATAGATTCTTGAGCACCCTGAGCTGGGTGGAGAAATAAGTGCAGCCATTGAGAATAAGGTGGACAAGACAAAAGCCAGAAGAATTGGTGGTCAGAGTCGGCAGAGCCATTGCAATTTCCCTGTCTGAGCGGTAAATACGCAGTTTTAACTTACTGACAGCCCGCTCACTAATAAAGCTGTCAGATCAGCATGAGTGGATTAGTGCTCTCAAAATGTTTCCATTTACCGAAACCTTCGTGGCTGCATGGGGCAAACTTTGGGGAAAAACAGCTGTGATGGGAGGAGGGGCAGTTTTACCCTTGACAGCTGTAACCTTAGTAGTGATTCTTGGGGTGGAGCAGTTTTATAGATTGCAGCTGTAACCATAGTAGTGGCTCTTGGGGGAGGAGCAGTTTTATAGATAGTAGCTGCAAAACTAACAGGAGCTCTCGACCTGTATATCTTAGAAAAGTGGCCTTTCTTACTAACAGCGGCTCTTGACTAGGCAAAACATAGAAAAGTGACCTTTCTTGCTGCAATGATTGCAGGTCGCATTATGAGCAGGACAATATTTGCTATAATGGAACACACCTCTACAGAAGGAACACTTCCTTCCAGATTGCCAAGATGCTGCTAGGGCAGGGTCCTCATCAGTGTAGGTGTCTAGGGTAGGGTTGTCATCAGCTGGGTTGAAGTCGTCATCCGTGAGGGCTTCTGCCCGAGGCCTATTGAAAGAGTCACCAAAAGAGATAGCAGCAGCCCGTGCACGTGGTGAAGGATAGGTGTCTACATTCCTCTTTGTTAAGTCCAGAGAACATGCCTGGTCATAGGCAACCTGTAATTGCGGGTTTTATTCTCCAACAGATGCTGACGTATGAAGCGAGACACAATCCCATTAATAAAGGAATCACAAATTAACTCCTCCTGGTACTGCTCAGCTGTAACAGCTTTAAGATTACAATCCTTGCTGGGCCTGCAAAGTTTCTGAAGGAATTCATCAAGTGATTCCCTGGGTTGTTGTTGAGTTGTGGCCAATAGATGCCGAGAAACAATTTCATTTGGGGACTTGACAAATAGCTGCTGTAGTAGTTGTATAGCGGCATCATAGTTGACACAGTCTTCGATATAGTCAAACACATGAGGGGATACATAATTAGCAAGTATCTCTAATTTATCAGGAACATTTTCACCACAAACCCTGAGGAAGTTTCTGAAAGTACGATACCAATGTTTCGATACCTTAGCAGCTGTAAGTGAATTCGGGTCCAGGTCAAGACGGGCGGGGCTGAGTAGTTCCTCCATGATGGACCGATTACTTGTCTGAGTTATCTTTTACGGTTCGAGTCGTAGCTGGCTGATCCCAAAATCACCCAACGCGTGGAGTCGATATCAAGTTGATTAAATTGAGGTAATGAAACTCACTACGCACTTGGTTTGAGCATAAAGCGAGGCTTTAATCAACTTGTTTCAGAACATGGAAGTCTAGTTGTATCCAGTAGCTCCTTGTCTTTACAAAATGTCCCCGGAAAGCTGAGTCCAACGACCGAGTATTTATACTCCTTGGACGGCGCCACCAGCTGGCCGTCCAGCGTTATTTCATAAGTAGTTTCTTGAGGATGAGATTTATAACAATTATGTTCATTTGCAATGCAACAGCACATTGCAATGAAATTGCAGTTTGCAACATAGTAATCATTTGCGCTGAAACAGAACATTGCAATGGAATATCATTGCAATACAATCATCATGTGCAATGCAATAGAATATTGCAATAGAATATTTCTTTGTAACAGAATAGCCATTGCAGTGAAATTCAACATTGCAATGGAATATCAGTTTGCATTATGAATGTCATTTGCAATTCAATGGAACATTGCAATGAAATATCACTTTGCAATATAATAGTCAATTGCAATGCAATTGCACATTGCAATGGAATAACACTTAGCACTAAAATAGACATTTGCAATACAATAGCAGATAACAATTGAATATCGCTTTGCAATATGATCGTCATTTGCTATGCAAAAGCACATTGCAATGGAATATCGCTTGGAAATATGATCGTCATTTGCAATGCAATACGACTTTGCAATGGAATATCACTTTGCAACACAATAGTGATTTGCAATACAATAGAACATTGAAATGGAATATCGTCTTGCAATATGATCGTCATTTGCAATGAAGAAAACATTGCAATGGAATTTCACTTTGCAATGTAATAGGAATTTGCAATGCAATAGAGCATTGCAATGAAATTTCCCTGCAATATTATCGTCAGTTGCAGTGCAATAGCTCATTGCAATGGTGTGAGATTCGAATTTGGAGGAACCCGAGAGAGAGACCGAATTGAGATCAAGTTGAGAATTTATGAAAACAACCAAATGACGTGTGCAAAAGGGAGAGCCACCCAGCATCCTCAAGCTAGGTGTGCACTCTCGAGGGACAAGTTGCGGTTCATTCAAGTTATGCAATTCTATAAGCAACACCCACCTACTAAAGAATGGGGGCATACATATACAAACAGTGTCACAGCAGTTACTCTTTATTGGTTTATGTGGTTAGTCACTCAAATGTTGGGCCCACCCCTTGAACTCGGGTACCCTCTGACCAACATCCGCAGTATGTTGCTATTACACAGTGTCAGGGTTGCTGTTGCGGGGCCGTGTACTCACGGGGCCGTGCTGTCCGGGCGAGGCTGGTTCTGGACCCAAGTGCAGATAGACAAGGCAAGAAGCAGATATGCAGTCTTACATAACAGTACGTTGCTAGAATCAAACAGGTAATATAGTGGTATGGATACCCAAGGGGGGAAAATACTTAAAAGGCTCAAACTTGATGAATCCGAAGTCCCAGTCACACGTGTACAACAGTAGCCAGCCATACACCCTCCTGGGCATTTAGAACTAGAAGTCAAACATGAAAAAGTCTGCATTAGTACACATAGCGAATTTTCTTGGCTTTTCAAGCAATGATCTTTCCCATTTCAACTGATCATGAACTGCAGATGTTCAGAAATCTCAAGACAAAATCATCCTCCTCATCCACTAGCGGCAGGTGCATGTCATGGCGATCATATGATCATAATCTTTGTAAGCGAGCCATCGTTTTCCAGAGTTAGCACGCTCAATGGATTATATTCCAAAGGGATGCAAGAAGGGCGAGGAAAGCACCTTAATGGACGAGAATAGAACGAAATTCCTCCATCGCTGCTATATCCATACTGGCTCAGTCCTACTGTCAGGGTTGCTGTCGCAGGGCCGTGTAAACATCGGGCCGTGCTGTCCGGGCAAGGCTGATTCTGGACCCAAGTGCAGACAGATGAGGCGAGAAGCAGATATGCAGCCTTAAATAACAGTACTTTACTAGAATCACACAGGTAAACAGTTACGAAACATTGGAGCTCAAGACAAGCTACCACATAGGCAAACGGCTTGTCAAGGTAGGAACTCAGGACAAGCTACCATGAGGCAACCGGCTTGTCTAGACTGAGCTCAAGACAAGCTACCACAGGGCAACCGGCTTGTCCAAACTGAGCATCTTGTCAAGATTAAGCAACTTGTCAGCACCTTGTCAAGACCGAAAACAAATGGAAGAAACCACAGAATTTAAATACAAACAAAAACAGGTGAAACCAATTAACCAGATGAAAGACAGTTAAGTAATAAACAGGAGAAACAAGTAACAATTAACAAAGGGAAACAAACAAGTGAAGGTGCCATCTAGGCATTACTGAAGGAACTGACCAGCACCCTCACACACAGATATTACTAGTTTCATCCTACTCCCCACAGTCCTGCTGTTATCTCTTCCCCGGTTTCGGCAAAGTTTATAGTTTGAGAAAGCATATTTTAGCCTTAACTGTCGAACAAGCAGGATGGCTACAAGGCCGCAGTAATGCGTGTACCCTGTGACTGGAATAATGTTCGATGTTAATTGTACCATTATCTCCTGGGAAGACAGGCCGTGTTCAGACAATGGCTCTACTGAGGCTGTGAACACACACATTCCGAAGTTTGATAAGTAAATGGCGTCTTCCAGTCTGCCAATGTGCTTCAGTCAGCTAAACCTAAACTATGGCTAAATAGGGTGTCAACACAGTCTAGTATCCCAGCATTCATTGGGAACAAGCTGGACCTTTCAGTCCCCCCTTCCAAACCCCGGAAAGAACCCTTAAAGCGGGGTTGGAGGGTGTGATCTCTATGCTAGGACAGTGTGATAAGCTGGTGGGTTTATAGTATGTCAGAAATGCATATACGATTTCCCAAATCAAATAGCACGAATGATGAAGGTTTTCCTATAATCCCCCCATTTGTTCTATACTACCACCACCCACCCCCCCAGGCCTTTGGCTATTCCAAGTAGGCCGCACAATTGTTGCATATGGTCTGGTGTGAATCCTATTGGGGTGGCAACCCGTCGAAGCACCAGATATGCATAAGATGAGTAAAGCGAACATTTAGGCAACCCCTGATTGATTATACGATTGCTTCATTATTCATACAAATGATTTTTCCAACAACCTGTTAAAGTCATCACCTGAAACGCTTGGAGTCATAGAGTCATAGAGTTATACAGCACAGAAAGAGGCCCTAGGCGCATCGCGTCCGAGCCGTCCATCAAGCCCTGTCTAATCTAATCCGATTTTCCAGCATTTGGTCCGTAGCCTTGTAAACCTCCTGCCCCTTACCTTTAATCTATGCCCCCTTGTTAGTGACCCCACTACTAAGGGTAAAAGTTCCTTTCTATCTACCATATCTATGCCGCTCATAATTTTGTACACCTCAATCAGGTCCCCTCTCAGCCTCCTCTGCTCCAAGGAAAACAACCCCAGCCTGTACAAACTTTCTTCATAGCTGAAGCGCTCCAGCCCAGGAAACATCCTGGTGAATCTCATCTGCACCCGCTCCAAAGCAATCACATCCTTCCTATAGTCTGGCGACCAGAACTGCACACAATATTCCAGCTCTGACCTAAACAGCGTTTTGCATAGCTCCATCATAACCTCCCTGCTCTTATATTCTATGCCTCAGCTAATGAAGGAAAGTGTCCCATATGCCTTTTTAACCACCTTATCCACCTGTTCTGCTGCCTTCAGAGATCTATGTACATGCACACCAAGGTCCGTCTGATCCTCTGTCTTTCCTAGGGTCTTACCATTCATTGTGTATCCCTTGCCTTTTTAGTACCTCCAAAATGCATCATCTCACACTTTTCATGGTTAAATTGCATTTGCCACTGTTCCGCCCATCTGACCAACCCATCTATATCGTCCTGCAGGCTGATGCTACCCTCCTCCCTATTTACCACACCACAAATTTTCCTGTCAGCTGCGAACTTACACATCATTCATTTTACATTCACATCCAAATCATTAATGTAGACCACAAACAGCAAGGAACCCAGCACCAATTCCTGCGGTACCCCACTGGCACAGGCTTCCAGTTAGAAAAACCACATTCGACCATCACCCTCTGCCTTCTGCCACTTAGCCAGTTTTGGATCCAATGTGCCAAGGCACCCGGGATCCCATGGGCTCTTACCTTCTTGACCAGTCTCCTATGCGGGACTTTATCGAAAGCCTTACTGAAATCCATGTATACCACATCCACTGCACTACCCTCATTCACACACCTAATCACCCCATCGAAAAATTCAATCAAATTGGTCAGACATGATCTTTCCTTAACAAAGCCATGCTGACTATCCCTGACTAATGCTTGCCTCTCCAAGTGGAGACTAATTCTGTCCCTCAGAATTTTTTTCCAATAATTTCCCTACCACTGATGTTAGGCTCACTGGCCTGTAATTCCCAGGTTTATCCCTACTACCCTTCTTGAATAATGGTACTACGTTAGCTGGTCTCCAGTCCTCTGGCACATCCCCTGTGCCCAGAGAGGTTCTGAAAATTTGTGTCAGAGCACGTGCAATCTCCTCCTTTGCCTCACACAGCAGCCTGGGATACATCTCGTCCGGGCCTGGGGATTTATCCACTTTTAATCCTGCTAAAACCGCTAGTACCTACTCCCTCTGGATGCTAATTTGTTCAAGTATATCACGGTCCCCCTGCCTGATTTCTATGTCTATATCGTCCTTCTCCATAGTGAAAACAGATGCAAAAAATTCTTTTAAAACCCCACCTACATCTTCTGGCTCCACACACAGATTGCCACTTTGGTCCCTAATGGGCCCTTCTCTTTCCCTAGTTATCTTCTTGCCCTTAATATAATTAGAAAACACCTTAGGATTTTACTTTACTTTGCTCGCCAGTGTTATTTCATGGCTCCTCCTCGCTCTCCTAATTTCTTTTTTAAGTATCCTCCTGCACTTTTTATACTCCTCTAGGGCTTCCTCTGTCTTTAGTCCTTTGTATCTGCCAAAAGCCCCCCTTTTTGCGAATGCATTCTCGTATATACCTTGACATCCATGGTTCCCTGGGTTTGTTGGTCCCACCCTTGACCTTTACGGAAACATGTTGCCATTGTACTGTCTCAATTTCCTTTCTGAAAGACTCCCATTGCTCCGATGTGGATTTTCCTACAAGGAGCTGATCCCAGTCCACTTTGGCCAGATCCTGCCTTATCATATTAAAATCGGCCTTCCCCCAATATAGAACATTTATCTCTGGTCCATCTCAGTCCTTTTCCATGACTACCTTAAATCTCACCGAATTATGGAGTAGGGGCAGTACCAACATTAGCAGTTTTAACTTTTGGTTTAGCAATTTGTTTCGCCTGATCCATTTACATTTCCTGCGTGTCATAAATAAAAAGGTCAGGACAATTACGAACTGCACCAGGACTAATACATGTGATTTCAGTCGGATCCATGGATGCATCTGTATATTTATTCCCAACTGTCATCTACCCATGTGCTCACTTTGTTCGCATCGATGTCTTTCTTCATATCCATGTTCCTTTGTTGCAGAGTATAGTAAACCTTTTGGGAGAGCCGTATCTCTTTCCGTAACTGCCTCAGGTGTTCGGGCAGTGGGGGCATAGAATACTCAAATGTGTTGATGTAGTTCCACAATCCATACTTGATGTCTTGAGACACTTGAAGAGAGGCAATATTAAACTGGTGTGTGTCCACCAGCTCCTCGTGTCCAATCCGTACCAGAACTGCTGGTGTGAAGCAGAACGCTTACTGGGGATGTCGCAAGTTAGATTGGCATGTTCAAATGTCTCCAAGTTTGTCATGACACAGTATTCGCTATTACCGGCGTCTGTCACCTAGGTGGGCTATGAGGCTGCGTCCAATGCCTCCATGGTGCAGTTAAACTCCATGCCAGTGTTAATGAAACCACATTGAGCTTGCGGGCTTTGGCTGATTGCATGCGAACACATGATGATGGCATGTCTGGTGACACATCCTTCCAGCTTGGTACCCATCCGGTTTCCTTTCACCATCACTGCGTAAGGTAACATATTGTGGTAAGATATATGTATGCCATCATTTCTATACCTATATTTTGTACCTGATATACCGCCCGCCCTTGTGTCTCCGCTGCCATTACCGGGACGACGAAATCTAAACCCAGGAACTCAAACCCCGCGTCTGTGTTGCATTCAACATGCGTGGGGTATACCCATACCATGGCTCGGAATTGACAAACTGTCATATTGAGGCTACATAAGAGACATTTCGCCATACCTGGCCCAGCATGTCCGTGAGTCAGGGTCCCTTTTAACTGTTGGTTGGTAATCCACAGGGATACCTCCCCTGCCTGTATCTGTTCCAAGTTTTCTCGGGTTTGTTCCACTCTCCAATTCCCATATGTGCTGCAAGCATCGTTTGCTGCTGCCTGCTGTGAGGCATTGTATTCCTCTTTAATTATCGTATTTATAGTCTGCGCGTGTGTTTCTAATACAGTAGCTATATCCTGGAGGTATACAGTTAATATCTGGTCCTCCTTTAACTCTTGGCCCTCATTCTTATTCTGCCCTTGCAAGATGGCTTTAATGCAGGAACCCAGATCCCAGACCTTCTGATCTATGGTAGCCAGATCAATGGTGTTAACAACCGATGTGCCGGTATTAAAGACCGTCGCTGCATCGTTAACTAAAGAACTCTTATGTCACCATACCCGCTGGCTTTTCTGTCTGTGTCTGCCTCTGCTACGATCTGCGCCTTGTTTCAATACCTGTGTTAGAAGTCGCTGGTGTAACTGTTGAGTTTTTGGTGAACACTAAACAGGCGGGGCAGTGTTGGTCAGGTTCAGCATCACTGACACTAATTCATGACGCACGTTATCATACAATATATCCCCAGTCCGGGTGAACACCAGCCCACTAGCAGGTCCCTCCGTCATGGGGGGAGGGGCAGGTCAGTGGTTCTCACTCCGGGGAGGATGGTGTCATGGAAAACACTGGGGGCGTGGGTGTGGTGGGGGCACCACAGTAGCAGCCAATCATAGGTGGCAGCCCGGGCCCCTCGTATTGTTCTGTAATCCGAAAGTTTGACATCTCTCTAGGGTAGGCGTACATAAGGGGTCCCAATGCACTGCATTATTCTGCCAGCATATCCTCTCCTTCCTTCCTGGGATTTTACTGGTACAGACGCCCTTGTGTGTTTTGTGTGGACCAGTGGTCATCTCACAAAGAAAGGGGGTTCCTGGCTGGTCAACACAGAACCTCAGCGCCATGGTAGGTGTTTTCGTTCGCCAAACAGTAACCCTACCTTTCCCAAGAAAAGCCTCCCCATCGTTATCCTACACCACCGCCAGGCAAAAGGAGTCCAGTTCCCTTACCAGTCTCGGCACTAGTTTGTGGTAACTAACAGGCTCTCTCTCTCTCTCCCACTGACCCTCTGTCTGTCTCCGACCCCCTTTCAGTCTGGCCTGCTATTAGCAGTGTGTGCAAGGCTTGCAGCGGGGTAAAGGCTACTTCATACATGGCGTTGAGCTGGAGGCGGTGGCCTTGTGACAGTGGCTCAATGTGACTTACCTGACTTAACTTAATCCGGTGAGGGTTATCAGCCGTCGGATGGGAATGTGTGAAGACTGGTAGCACTGTCCTCCTTCAGAGGCAGGAGGGCCTATAAAAGGGGGTGGATATCCCCTCGGGAAGGTCCTCCAGTCCCGACACCAGTGGTTCCCAAAGAGCAGCTGTGTCTCGGAACCGGTCTATCTCCTCTGCACAGAGTGGGGTAAACAAAAGATTCTGTGTTCTGTTGGGATGTAGAACGAGGTGTCCGGTAGTCCCACCACAAAAGGGAGATAATCAGAACTCTAGAGTCAAGGGGTGAGTTCCCAAGAAGGTTAGGGTCGTATAGTAGTGAGAGTTCACAGGATCTCTGGCTAAGTCGAGCAACCGGACCATCGAAAGGTCGACATCCCCGGAAGTGGTGGCAGTACTGAGGTCGGGCCCGCACATCTGTAAGAAAGAGACAGGTAAAATAGCGACCCGAATAATTGAATTAGTTCTTCGAAATCCGGTCATGATCAAATATAGGAGAGAAAATAGAGTCATAGAGTCATAGAGTCATTGAGTTATACAGCACAGCAAGAGGCCTTTCGGCCCATCGCGTTCGTGCCAGCCATCAAGCCCTATCTAATCTAATCCCATTTTCCATCATTTGGTCCGTATCCTTGTATGCTATGGCATTTCAAGTGCTTCTCCAAATGCTTCTTGAATGTTGTGAGGATTCCTGCCTCCACCACTCTTTCAGGCAATGAGTTCCAGATTCCAACCACCTTCTGGGTGAAAAAGTTCTTCCTCAAATCCCCTCTAAACCTCCTGCCCCGTACCTTGAATCTATGCTCCCTTGTTATTGACCCCTCTACTAAGGGGAAAAGTTCTTTTCTATCCATCCTATCTATGCCCCTCATAATTTTGTATTCCTCAATCAGGTCCCGCCTCAGCCTTCTCTGCTCCAAGGAAAACAACCCCAGCCTGTCCTGTTCATAGCTGAAGCGCTGCAGCCCAGGTAACATGCTGGTTAATCTCCTCAACATCCTGGTTAATCTCCTCTGCACCCTCTCCAAAGCAATCACATCCTTCCTATAGTGTGGCGACCAGAACTGCCTGCACACAGTACTCCAGCTGTGGCCTAACCAGTGTTTTGTACAGCTCCATCATAACCTCCCTGCTCTTATGTTCTAAGCCTCGGCTAATGAATGCAGGTATCCCATATGCCTTTTTAACCACCTTATCCACCTGTTCTGCCTTTAGGGAGCTAGGTATATGCACACCAAGATCCCTCTGATCCTCTGTCTTTCCTAGGGTCTTATCTTTCATTGTGTATTCCCTTGCCATGTTAGTCCGTCCAAAATGCATCACCTCACACTTTTCAGGGTTAAATTCCATTTGCCACTGTTCTGCACATCTGACCATCCCATAATTATCGTCCTGTAGCCTGAGGCTTCCTGCCTCGCTATTTACCACCCCACCAATTTTCGTGTCATCTGCGAACTAACTGATTATACCTTTTACATTCGCATCCAAATCATTAAAAGACAGGGTATTATTTCGTTATTATTTCATTTTAATCATAGGGTCCCCAAGAGATGGGGAAATCTCTTCCCCGGGCTCCATCACAGTCTTAGTCTGGCTTCAGTGTGTCCAACTTACATCTAATTTTTCCTGTAGGAAAACGAAGGTTCCTGTATTTAGGGGGATCTGGAACGGCCCATCCCATCGGGGCTCATAGGTACCTCGAACTGGTCGCTGAACCATCACCCACTGTTCTACCGGAGGGGGCGCTTCCCAAACTCCCCTTTGTCTTTTGGCATCATGTGCCTCCTGTAAGTGTTGAACTCAAAAGTGTTTGGACTGATAGGCCTCACTGATCAGGCGTAGAAATGTCAGGAGAGTTGTCTGGAATTTGGAAGTGTCCCCCATACCCTTGGGGTAACATCATAGCTCGTCCAGGCTTTAGTTCAAGTGGGGTTACGCCAGTGCCTTTGGCCGGCGTGGCTCGTATGCCCCAAAGAATGGCGGGGAGGACTGCGTGCCGCCCTTTTCCTGTCTGTACAATGGCCTTGGTCACAGGCTGTTTCAAAGTACGGCTCATCCGTTGCACCATTCCTGAGGATTGTGGATGGTAAGGGATTTGGAACCGTTGTCGAACCCCCAGGATGGCTAAAACCTGTTTCATGGCCTTGCCGGTGAAGTGGACTCCCTGGTTAGAATCTATCTGGTAAGGCACACCCCCCCCCCATTGAGTAATGATTTCCATCGCTAGGATTTTTGCAGCTGCTTCGGCTGTGCTCCTCCTAGTGGGGAAGGCCTCGACCCAACGTGTAAAAAGTTCGATGACTACAAAGACATGGTTCTACCCGCCTGCGGGGTAGGGGTCCTGTGAAATTCACTTGTAATTGCGTCCAGGTTCACCTGGGCCACCGGGGGTGCCCTATACGTACTCATATGTGACCCCCAATTCCCGTTTGGAGGCAAGGTAGACATATTCGCCCATACTCGTGGATCTCTCTGGCCATTCTGGGCCAGCACCAGGTGTCAGCTATAATGTAATATAATTATAATCTCCCAAATGCGCGGGCTCGTGGTAAGATTGTATCAGGGCACGTCGAATGGACGTAGGAACCACGGACTGGGTCTCATGATGAAAAACACACTGGGGTCTTTGTTCACTCCCTCACGCACCCAAACTGTATATTCTCAGGGACTCGGAAAGGTACACGGTTAGGAGCGTATCGTTCGGTAAATCATCGGCCAGGGAAGCCTCTTCAGTTCGTACTACTGCATTAGGAATAAGGGCCATCACAGGGTGAGCCAACGCGGCCCGTCGGGCGTCCAATTCGGCAACTGGGTTACCCTGGATTTCTGGGGTCTCCCCTGCCTGGTGGGAGCAAACATTGACTACCGCCCCCAGCGTGGGCCCGTCCGCTGCCCGAAGGCATTCAGCGATCGCGAAAGCATATTTAATAGTGTTGCCTAAAGAAGTCAAATATCCTCACCGCTTCCACAGGCCGCAGCAATCGTGGATGACGGAGTAGGCATATTGGCTGTCTGTATAGATATTTGCGGTTGTTCCTTCTGCCAATTGAAGGGCTCTAGTGAGGGTGCTGATTTCCGCCAGCTGGGCCCCTTGGGTGAGGGTCTGTCCTGCCGGACCTACTACTGCCGATCCGGCGACACGTCGGCCCTCATGGTAATAAGTGGACCCATCCACGTAAATCTCTAGGCAGGCCACGGCAATGGGTTCGGTTAGGTTGGGACCCTGACTATCGAGATGTAAGATAGTGGTGCAATCATGGGGGGTCCTTTCGTCGATTAGGAAGGATGCAGGGTTCATTCGAGGGTTTGT
This sequence comes from Somniosus microcephalus, assembly GCF_052327205.1. Taxonomy (NCBI): domain Eukaryota; kingdom Metazoa; phylum Chordata; class Chondrichthyes; order Squaliformes; family Somniosidae; genus Somniosus; species Somniosus microcephalus. The sequence continues at coordinate 33,169,477 of NW_028225184.1, forward strand.
TAACAGCTCGATCCGAAACCCCCTACCCAATAAACAAGCCTCCCATTTTGCACGTCTCTGTTCGGAAATAGTATCCAGGCTGCCTGCAAGAACTTTCACGAGGCTGTGGCGGGTATGAAAGATTACCTTCCCGGGACCTACCATAGACTCTATTGAATCTACCGCCCAGGCTGCACAATCAGTGGGCGCCAGGCACGGGGCCTATCCCATCATGGAGGCTGGTACCGGGCACGAGTAATATCCTGCTGGTCGTATTTGATCATTCCGTGATTGTCCCACTACCGCACTATACACCCGATTGCCCACCCAATTCCACAGGTGGAATGATTTAGCTGGGACTGGGAGACCGAGGGCAGGTGCGTTGGCCAAAGTGATTTTGACCATCTCAAATGCTTCAATTGCCTCTGGTGTCCAAGTCAACCTTGCCTCTCCCGGGGCCCTCCCTTTAGGAGGTTGTTTACTGGGCTTGCCAATTAGGTGAAGTCGGTTATGTAGGTGCAGCAATATTGAAACAATCCTGTAGTGTCCGTGTGTAGATAAAAACACTGAAGACAGGAGTTGGTTCATAGGTATTTACTAAGCAAGTCTGGGGGGGGGTCTAAAGGATATACACAATACACAGGCTTATATAGCCCAAGTGGCAATTACTGGCATTACGCACACCTGGGGCTCTTAAAGGCACATACACCACCATTGCACTTAAAGGCACATACACCACAATTCCTCCCCTTCTAGCTAACTAGTACATCATATTTTAAGAAATTATTAATTAAATGTTATATGCAAAATAAGATACATTGCTGTATTAATTAATTATAAGTTAGTCTCTCAGGAGGCTTCCTGACTCGGTCCGGATAACGCCTCGGGGGTGTAGTAGTTTCTGGTGGTGTAGTAGGTTCTTCTGGCAAGGCTGATTCGGCTTGAAGGCCAGTGTCGGGTTCATCGGGTTCCAGTCTCACCGGATCGGAGGTAGATATGGGTATATCTACTTCATCGTTAGATGTATAGAGTGGTGGTGTAGGTTGTCCCTTTTCGGATGACTTGATGATTTGGTCAGCATGGCGTCTTATTATGCTTTCTCCGATGTCCACGGTATACATCAGTGGTCCTAGTCGTGTGCAGATAGTTCCAGGCTGCCATTTCTCGGTACGGTAGTCCCGGGCCAAAACCGGTTGGCCTATCTGGAAGGTCCTAGTTGGCTTTTCATTCATGCCCTGAAACTGCCGGTTCTCCACGTCCCTTCGGATGTTGGGCTTGACCAAATCCAGCCGGCATCTTAGGTTTCTATTGTAGAACATCATGGCGGGAGTTTGGTTAGTAACCATATGTGTTGCATTCCTATATGCAAATAAGAAGTTATCCACCTTGTGCTGAAGTTTTATGTCTTCATTACCCATGGCCTTTATGGCCTTCTTGAAGGTCTGGACAAACCTTTCAGCCAATCCATTGGTGGCGGGATGGTATGGGGCGGACGTGTAGTGCTTTACCCCATTGTTCTTTAAGAACTTTCTGAATTCTTCGGACACAAATTGCGGTCCATTATCAGAACATATCTGTTCCGGCAGCCCATTCCTGGCAAATATGGTCCTTAATACTGTGATGGTTTTTTCCGTGGTGGTGGAGGACATCTTTATTACCTCCGGCCACTTGGAGTGTGCATCAACTGCGATTAGAAACATTGAGTCCATAAATGGACCAGCAAAGTCGATGTGCACCCTTTGCCAGGGAGAGGAGGGCCACTCCCATGGATGTAGAGGGGCTTGTGGTGGAGCGTTTTGGACCTTCTGGCATCCTAGGCAGCTCTTGGTCATTTCTTCGATGTCTCCATCGATACCTGGCCACCATACAAACGCCCTAGCTAGGTTCTTCATTTTCACTCCACCCAGATGCCCCTCGTGAAGCTCCTTTAGCACTTTATCCTGGAGTTTGGGTGGAATCACCACTCTGGATCCACACATCAAGGTTCCTTGGCACACTGACAGCTGTTCTCTTCTTTGCGAGAATGCTGGCAACAGTGGCTCGCCATGTGCTGGCCATCCCTTCACTGTTAAATCGTAGACCCGTGAGAGAGTAGGGTCATTTCTTGTCTCCCTTTCAATGGCAGAATTTGTCACCGGTAGACATTCCACTATGGTAGAGTGGAATATCTCTACTGGGTCTAATGTAGGTGCCTCTTCTATCGTTGGCAACGGTAGGCGCGATAAACCGTCAGCATTCCCATGCTGTTTTGACCCTTTGTATTCAATGTTGTATTGGTGTGCCCCTAGAAAAAGGGACCACCTCTGTAGTCTTTGTGCCGTCATAATGGGGACACCTTTTTTAGGGTTGAATATGGAGATGAGGGGTTGATGGTCAGTCAGCAAGGTAAATTTTTGTCCGTGTAGGTAATGGTTGAATTTCTTCACTCCCCATACCAGGCTGAGTGCTTCCCTGTCTATTTGGGAATAGTTACGCTCAGCTGAGTTTAATGAGCGTGACGCAAAAGCTATCGGCCGTTCTGAGCCATCAGGGAATCTATGGGATAATACCGCTCCTATGCCGTAAGGGGATGCATCGCACGCCAGTCTGATTGGTAGTGATGGGTTGTAATGAGCCAAAACTTTCTCGGATGTGATTAAGTCTTTACATTTATGGAAGGCACGTTTACAGTCTTCGTTCCATTTCCAAATCACTCCTGTCTGTAGAAGATCATTAAGAGGGTGTAGAATAGTTGATAAGTTCGGTAAAAATTTATGATAGTAATTTATTAATCCCAGGAATGACCCTAATTGTGAAACATTTTCAGGCGCTGGGGCTTTTATAACTGCTTCAATTTTTTCAGGTGACTTATGCAACCCTTCCTTATTAATTATGTGGCCACAATATGATATCTGATTTTGGAAAAATTCGCACTTGGGGCGATTTGCTCGTAGGCCCCGTTCTTTCAGCCTAGTGAGCACCTGCTCCAAATTGGCAAGGTGCTCGTTGTCGTTTTCTCCTGTTATAAGGATGTCGTCTAGGTAGCATTGAGTCCCCGGAATCCCTTGCAGGACTTGCTCCATAGCTCTTTGCCAGATAGCTGGAGCTGATGCTACTCCAAAAACCAGTCGATTGTACTGGTACAGGCCTTTGTGCGTGTTTATTGTGAGATAATTTTTAGAGGTCTCCTCAACCTCCATCTGTAGATATGCCTGTGCCAAGTCAATTTTTGTGAAACGTTTCCCTCCGGATAGTGAGGCGAAAATATCTTCTATCCTCGGAAGAGGAAACTACACCGTGTGAAGGACCGGGTTTACAGTCACCTTAAAGTCCCCACAGATGCGAATTTTTCTCTGTTCCTCAGAGTTATTTTTCAATGCTTTTTTCATGACTGGAATGATGGGTGTTGCCCATTCGCTCCAATCTATTTTGGATAATACGCCTGCCTTTTCCAAATTCTTCAGCTCTGCCTCGACTGCCGGACGTACTGCGTATCGCACCGGTCTTGCCTTAAAAAATTTTGGAATTGCTGTATCTTCCACTTTTATTGAGGCGGTGATGCCTTTCAAGTTTCCTAGTTTCTCTTGAAACACTTCTTTGGCGTTGGCCAAGATGTCTTTTAATCGTTCAGGTATGATGTCATCATTGTTTTTTTCCTTACTGGTCACCGTCAGTGCCTGAATGGAGTGCCAGTCTAAACGTATCTTCCTTATCCATTCACGTCCCAACAACGGTGGACCACCATCTTGTAGAATGTATAAATACAACTTTTGTATTTCTTTGCCGTTGTATACCACAGGCACCCTTATTTTTCCTTTGGGGTAGACTTTCTGCCCCGTATATGTTTTTAAGATAATGGATGTGTCTTTTAGAGGTATATGCGAAAATAGTCTCTCGTAATCTCGTCGATTTATCACGGTTAGAGCTGATCCTGTATCTAGCTCCATTTTAACTGGGGACCCTGCTATTGTGAGGGTAACCCAAATGGTTTGGTAATCTTCATTGGCAAATACATTGTGTAATTTGAGAGAGCTTAGCCTCTTGTTCCCAGAGTCGCTATCGCTCTTCTGGTCTTTGGAGCTACTGTCCGTCATCATTTGTACCTTTCTGTGCTTTTCCTTATTGATTCTTTTCCCGGTAGTGGATTTTTTATTTTCAGATCGGCATACACGTGGAATGTGTCCTATCTTTCCGCATCGCTTGCATGCTTTTTCTTTGAACCAGCAATCCCTCTGGTCATGGTTGGATCTGCCGCATCGATAACATTTATTGAAACCCCGTGTCATTTCATGGGTGCCGAAGTCCTGTGGCCTTTGCTTTATCTTTGCCATTCCTATTGCACTGAAAGCCTTGTCCAGTGTTAAATCTTTTCTAGAAGATACCTTCTTTTGTGTTTCTACACTTAGGGGATCGCAGATGAATTTGTCTTGCAGAGAATCTGCCAGTCCTGCCTCGAATTGGCAGTGTAGGGTATCAACAATCTCTTCAAAATTCTTGTCCATCGGTTCGGCTGGAGTGATTAAGTTGCGTAACAGCTTGTATGTTTCTGCGCCCATTAGATCCAGAAGAACTGAAGCTTTTTTTTCAGCTTCTATTCCATTTGCGGTGCAAAACACCTCCACTCTTTCTACATATGTGGTCCAATCCTCTATCTTGTTATCAAAAACATCAATATTGCCAAAGTTAGGCTTTGTTTCGTTATCAAAAGCATCAATATTGCCAGACTTAGGCATTTCAAAAAAAAGATATGGCGCTTCCCGCGCTTTTCTTTTCTCTGTAGCAACGATATGGCGCTTCCCGTGCTTCCCCGCCACTGCTACCGATAACAACGCTGTTTTACTGTGGTTTCCGTTTATTCACTGTTGGAGACTCGTTCCTGACGGAGGTCTAAACGCTGACCTGCTTGCCGCGCCGGCCGTCTCCCAAGTGCACCCTCCCAGTCCGTTATTGCTTGCCTCCGATTTCGCTGCTTGTCTCAGCTGTAGAGCCCGCCGCTGGAGCCCCAGCCTGACGCCCAGGAAGGATTAGCGCAGTACCTGCCACCAGCTTGGCCAGCTGGTGAAACCACAGTTTCTATTACTTCCTTGAGTCTTCTGGACGCTGGAGGAATCGATGTCCTTGAGCGCTGCCGAATTGCAGGTAAGTCCGTTTCCACTTCGTCGCCACTGTAGTGTCCGTGTGTAGATAAAAACACTGAAGACAGGAGTTGGTTCATAGGTATTTACTAAGCAAGTCTGGGGGGGGTCTAAAGGATATACACAATACACAGGCTTATATAGCCCAAGTGGCAATTACTGGCATTACGCACACCTGGGGCTCTTAAAGGCACATACACCACCATTGCACTTAAAGGCACATACACCACAAATCCCATCATGCTTCGCAGGCCAGAGACAGTGACGGGTCACGGCATCTGCAAGAGTGCTTGAACCCTCTCGGGGTCAGGTCCTACCCTCTGGGGAGATGATCTGACCCAGGTAGGTAACCCGAGGAAGCCCAATTTGAGCTTTGATCGGATTCAGTTTTACCCCCCTTGAACTAAAGTCTCCAGGACACACGTCATGGCGGCCAGATGAGCTGAGGGCGAGGGACTGCCAATCAGAATGTCATCTACATATTGAAGGCAGGCTGAATCTTGCATTTGGCTATCTGCTAATGCTGGCTGGAGAGCCTTTTCCAGGTCTTGTGAAAAATAGTAGGGGCATTGTGAAATCGCTGAGGCAACTGGGTCCAAGTATACTGGGTGGATCGAACAGTGAAAGCGAAGTGCTGTTGGGATCCGGGATCCAAAGGACATGTCAAAAGTCCGTTTTGGATGTCCAGTGCCGTGAATATGGACAGGGCTTTGTGGAGGCCGTTTAAAATAGTGGCAGGTTTCGCCACTAAGGCATGGAGCTTGGGAGTGACCCGATTCAGTGCTGTATAATCAATGGTCATTCTCCAGGATCCATCTGGTTTCTGCACTGGCCATACCGGGAAGTTGGTACGGGAGCATGTCTTTGTCACTATACCAGTTTCTAATAAGTCTACTACTATGTGCTTCTGATTGGAGGGGGTATTGTCGGTGGGTCTCGGGGTAGGGTCCGTGGACCCTCACTGGGTCCATCTCCGCTCTACCACAGTCTAATTTGTGGCTGGCCCATACAAGAGGATAAACCTTACAAACTCTCCCCCATGGTCCTTCCTCTATCCATGCGCGCTTTACCAGCCAGAGGGCTTCTACTCTGCATTGTCGGGATTTATATTCCTGGAAGGGAAATCTCCCCACTCGGGGCCCCCCTAAGTCTATGGATGATCCCTTAGGAGCATATCTGCCTTTATCTAATGGAGAATATCCATACCTAAGAGCAGGCCCTCACCGTTAGGACCTACCCACAGGGTGATCCACCAGGTATAACTCCCTGGTGACAGCTGCAGGGGAAGTGGAACACTCCGATGGAAGATCACCCTTTCTCCACTAACGCCAGTTATCGGAATGCTTTGATGTAAGGTGGGAAATTCTGTGTCAGTTATCGAAACCGAGGCCCCCGTGCCTAAAATGGCACAGTACTGTCGGCCTCCTAACTGTACATTTAGAGACGGGCGTGTGGACCCCTGCTCCCCGACCATGGAGACTGGCTAATCCTAGTAGCTGGCGAGGAAGGCTCGGAGCGCCTCCATCTCTTGGTTTGACAAGCTTCTCTTCATTTGTCGCTGAGGGCCTGAAGTGGGTCGGGTCGGTCCCTGCCCCTGTTTACCTCCACCCTGTTCGTAACAGTTGGCTTTTTGATGCCCTGTCCGCCCGCAATTGTTACAATTAACTCTCGGCTGGGTGCAATGTGTAGCCACGTGGCCCGGTGCGTTACAATTGTAACAGAGTCGAGCCTCTTGTATGACTGCTACAGGCTCGGTTTTAATGCCCGGGGCCGCTGTGGTGGACCATGGCAGATAATTGTGGGTGTGAGCTTGACTGGTGGCATCATTTCCGCCTGGTGGAGCCCAAAAAGTCGACCAGCCCACTTCCAGATTGCAGCTTCCGTGGCCTGGGGGCTGGCCCCCATTCGGAGGGCAGTTTGGTAGGGCTTTTCCAATCCCTGGAGTAGACTATCTACAAACCGTGGGTAGTCGTGATTAGTGGGAATGTCATTTGTCTGGCCCCAGTGTTCATACTACTCGATTACTCGATCAATGTACACTTGAGGTTTTCCCCGGGACTCTGTTGCAGGGCGGTGAGCCCCATCGAGGTAGCGGTGCATTTGCCCAGTCTGAACTGAAGCCAACTTTTCAAACCATGGAACTGGATCTCATACACCGCCACTGTGGCTGGGGCATTTATGGCATGGTGTCCCAATGCCCCATAAACCATAGAGGGGCATTTCACGTCGATAATAGCTTTGATGTCTTGTTTGGACAAATTAAAGTGCCGAGCAGCACTTTGCATTTTTGCCCATACTTCTACATTAGGATTGTGTCTTTTGAGGTCGGGAATGAGAAAGGTGACGCTGGGCCTCTCCTGGGGCATAAAAGACTGTGCCTCGTCCATCGTACCTCATCCACCGATCTCTGGGTTTTGGGCTCCTACCGTCTGATTAACTCAGACGGGGGCCACGGAATTTGATTTTTCAGCCCCAGACTGAAGAAGTAACGGCGGGTAGATATGACTGTATTCGGCAGGGCACGTGGGTTGGGTGGCCTCGACTCGTTGAAACTCTACGGTCCCCGATGGGGGCCTGGGATGTAAGGACGACATGTCTCGAGTCTCCTTTTGTGGAGCCTCGACAATTTCACCTCAGCTTTTTATGTCGTCCAAATTCTCAGTCCCTGGTGGCTTGAGGTGCAGGAGACTACTGAATTGGACTTTAGCCTCCTGCACGGGTCACAAGAATTATTGTAACGGGGCCAGTCTGCCCCCCTTGTCCATGATTATGGCTCCCATTTGATCCATCCAACCAGCACAAAAAACCGCTCCATAATTAACTTGTTTGGCGTCCATTGTTCCTCCCACCACTTTATTTGGTCAACTAATGGGCTTGTTTCTTTCCACCCATTTTTAATCATCCCACTTTGAAATTTCAAATTAGCCTCTCGGACCCGTTGTACGACAGTGGCACTGGTGGCCATAGCTGGAACGTCCGGTGAAAGAAGTCTCCCCTCATCACCCATGTGACCCGTATTAACTGTTACGTATATTGTTATTATCTATCTTATACTTTATCGGCACAAACGTATCACCTTATACTCTAAGTCAGAAATACACACTTATGTCTAATCGATTCTGTCAGTCCGCGGTCTCCATGAGGAATAATTTACTATGTGGGTAATTTAATACTGACTGGCCCGTACACGATTTTAGCCACACTGTTGAACGAGTGAGTCCTTGTTCCTCCTAAAATACTTAATGTGGCTTCTTCCCTTAGGACACGACACGGTTCTCGCTTCAGCCATCAATTCCAGTGTCGTTTAACTCCCATGGTCCTTACCTGCAGTATCCCACTTCCGACACTAACTGTTAGATTCGAATTTGGAGAAACTCCAGACCGAGACGGAATTGAGGACATTTACAGAATTTATTAAAACAACCAAAAGACTTGCGCACAACGGAGAGCCACTCAACATCCTCAAGCTAGGGGTGCACGCTGGGAGGACAAGGAGTTGTTCATTCAAGTTGTACAATTATTTAAGCAATGACCACCTACTACATAATGGGGCGTACACGTACAAACAGTGTCACAACAGCTATTCTTTATTGTTTTATGTGGTTAGTCACTCAACTGTCAGGCCCACCCCTTGAACTCAGGTACCCTCTGACCATGCCAGTCACAGATGTTAGTCGTTTCATCCTACTCCCCACATTCCTGCTGTTATCTCTTCCCCATTGTCGGCATAGATTATAGTTTGAGAAAATATGTTTATCCTTAACTGTCGACCAAGCAGGATGGCTACAAGGCCGCAGTGATTCATGTACCCTGTAACTGGAAAAATGTTGGTGGTTAATTGTACCCTCATCTCCTGGGAGGGCAGGCCGTGCTTAGAAAATGGTTCTACTAAGGCTGCGAAAAAAAGCATTCCAAATTTGTTAAGTAAAGTGGCAGTCTGCAAATGAGCTTCAGTCAGCTAAAGATACACTATGGGTAAAGAGGTGTGACCATAGTCAAGTATCCCAGAATTCATTGCGAACAAGCTGGATCTCTCAACACTATCAGTTCCACTTAATATCGTGAATACTTCAATGAAATCACCACTTAAACTTTTAAATTCCAGGGAATATAACCCTAGTTTGTGCAACCTCCCATTGTAATTTGTCCCTTGGACTCTATGTATCCTTCTGGTAAATCTATGCTTCACTTTTTATACCTAATACTACCATTCCTAAGGTGTGATGCCCAGAGCTGAACACACTACCGCAGCTGTGGTCTAACCAGTGCATTGTATAGCTGTGGCATGATTTCTCCCTCTTATATTGTAATCCTACAGATATGAATGTCACCATTCAATTAGCCTTTTTGAATCTTTTCTGTACCTGCCCATAACCATTTAATGATATATGTACAGGGAACCTTAAGTCTATGTGGATCTCAACTGTTTCCAGCTTATCATTATATAGAGTGTATTCTAAACGCCCCTATTTGATCCGTAGTTGGTGACGTCATACTTCCTAATACTTAATTCAATTTGCCAAAGATTTGCCCATTCACTTAATCTATGAATATCTGGTCAAATTTCTTGCTTCCATCTAAACTGCTTATACAGCCGCCTATCTTTTTTGTCATTGTCAAACTTGGATGTGTGTCTCACAATCAAATCAAATAAGTCGTTAATAAAATCAGTGCAGAGTTGAGGCCCCAAAGGTGATCCCTCAGAGACACCATTCGTCATATGCTGCCAATTAATGTACTTGACCATTATCTGTAAACGGTCTCTCCTGTCGAGCAATCAATTTCCTAACCAGGTCAATAACTTGCGTTCACTTACATGAGCTTCACATTTAGCTAAATGCTCTTTATGCGGGACTTTATCAATTGTCTTTTACTCCATGTCTACTAGCTAATAATGATTTTTGAACTGGGACTCATAAACCTCTTTGCTCCTCAACAGTTAATAGCTTCGCATTATTTAGAAAATACTCAGCACTCTCTTACTGTGCTCCACAGTGGATGGTTTCACACTTGTGCACAGTTAACTCGATTTGCCTTTGTTTTGCAGGCTTACTTCGTCTGTCTCTGCCCCATTGGTTACCTCCATTTCCCAGTTGCGCTATGAATGGACCACCTAACTTAGTGCGATCTTGAAAATTTGATCTACAGCGCTCTATTTCTCCATCCAAGTCAATCATAAATCCGGTGAAAAGTTGAAGATCCAATACAGATATCTGGGGGACGGCTCTTGTCATATCTGACTCCGCTGCTAAAGAGCATGTCCTTTGTGGGAGGGATAATCTTTCTGACGTGATGGCGGATTGAGGCAGTCAGTCTGGATTTGTGGGAGAAATGCGTTGTACAAGCTGGATTAAGGACAAGAAAATTGTCTTCGTTGGAGGTGCAATGTTCCACTGCAGCCAATGAAAGTACTTTTGTGAAATTGAGCTCGCAAATGCCTGGATAGCTCAGTCGGTAGAGTATCGGACTTTTAACCTAGAGAGTCTGGTGTTCAAGTCCATGTTCGAGCAATGCTTTTAAAACGCGATACTCATCTATACATTCGTGCTATGGTCCTTTAACAATGAGAATAACAAGAGGAGTAGGCCTTTTAAACCCTCGAGCCTTTTCGCCATTCCATTTAATCTGTGATCGAACTCCATTTGCATCCCTTTGCTCCAGATCCCTTAAAACCTTCGGATAAAAAACATCTATCAATCTCCAGTTTAAAATTGAGAATTGATCCAGATTTAACTGCTGGTTGCGGAAGTGTGTTACACATTTCTGCCACACTAACTTCTCTCCTGAAAAGCTTGAATCTTAAGCTTCTAAATTCCAGGGAATATAACCAAAGTTTGTGCAATCTCCCATTGTAATTTGTCTCTTGGTCTCTGTGTGTCCTTCTGGTAAATCTACGCTTCACTTTTTATACCTAATACTACCTTCCTAAGGTGTGATGCCAAGAACTGAACAAAGTACCGCAGGTGTGGTCTAACCAGTGATTTGTATAGCTGTGGCATAATGTCTCCCTCTTATATTGTAATCCTACAGATAAATGTATCACTTTTCAATTAGCTTTTTGAATCTTTGCTGTACCAATCCATGACCATTTAATGATATATGTACAGGGACCCTTAAGTCTATTTGGATCTCAACTGTTTCCGGCTTAACATTATATGGAGTGTATTCTTAATGCCCCTATTTAGATCCGTAGTGGATGAAGTCACACATGCTAATATTTAAATCAATTTGCCAAAGATTTGCACATTCAATTAATCTTTGAATATCTGGTCAAATTTCTTGCTTCCATCTAAACTGCTTATAATGCCGCCTATCTTTTTTGTCATCGTCAAACTTGGATGTGTGTGTCTCTCAATCCCATCAAGCAAGTCGTTAATGAAATAGGTGAATAGTTGAGGCCCCAAAAGTGATCTCTCAGAGACACCACTCGTCATATGCTGCCAATTAATGTACCTGATCATTATCCATAAACGTTGTCTCCTGTTGTGCAGCCAAGTTCCTAACCAGGTCAATAATGTGCCTTAACTTAAATGCGTTTCAAATTTAGCTAAAATCCCTTATACGGGACTTCATCAAATGTATTTTGCTCCATGTCTACCAGCTAATAAAAATTTGTGAACTGGGCTCATGAACCTCTTTGCTCCTCAGCAGTTAATAGATCCCCATTATTTAAAAAATACTCAGAGCTATCTTACTTTGTTCCAAAGTGGATGGTGTCACACTCTCGAGGAATTATTTGAATAAGTGTTTAGCTGGCTGCAGAACTAGATAGGAGCACGTCTAGCGAGACCAGTACATAAAAAGACAGCAATACGGCTAGCTGTGAAGAGTGGAGCTGCAGGAAATCAGAGTAGGCCTTCACGACAGAGCCAGATAAGTGTTCACCTTGTACACCACACTTACCTCACATTAACATATCAGAAGATAATACCGAAAATGATACTCAGCGAGTAGAAGACCTTAAACAGTTAGATGAAACTGTAGAATGTGACAATCGGTCTAAAAGCTCCAGTTACTAAATATCGCAAGCTGGTTCACGGTCATCAGTTGGTTCACAGTCATCAGCTGGTTCTAGATCGCAAGCTGGTTCACGGTCATCAGGTGGTTCTAGGGTAAGCATGGCCATTGCCAAAGCACGGGCTAAGCTAGAAGCAGCGCAAGCCAGAGCTGCGCATGCTGACAGAGAAATAGAAATAAAAGTAGAAGAGGCCCGTCTCAAAGATGAACTCCAAGCTGACCAGGCCTGTCTCCAAGCTGAACAGGACCGTTGCCAAGCTGAACAGGCCTGTTTCCAAGCTGAAATCCTAGCTGACCAGGCCCGTCACCAGGTTGGACGCCAGGCTGAACAGGCCCGTCTCCAAGACCCATTAGATGCTCTGCAGCAAGAAAAAGAGATAGATGCTGCATTAGCTGAGGCACAAGTATTCGAGGCAATTTTAGAGGAAGCTGATCCCGAGACAGCTAACCAACCTTTAAATCCTATTCTGTGGCAGAGTCAATGACAGTGCACCAGAGATTACGTGAGTGACCAAGCCGACAAACAGTTTACGAGAGAGAGGGATGAAGACCCGCACATCTCTACAGACGCAATCACTTCATATAACATGCCCCAAGTCACCAACCAAGGTCAAAATAGACAGTGTGCCTCAAGTCGCAGGATCCTCTGCTGCGAAACAGAAGACACGGTGCAGAGGAATAGAATGCTGAAGAGAGAAAGTCAGCAGCAAACCCCCTTTCATTTCCTTGAGACCCCATCAGAGCCCCTATTCAAGGCAACCCTGGCACAGGCCCCACCACCTAAGACCTTGCCAAATATCTTGCACACAGCCAGCTGGTGACTACAGGGTAAACCACGTTTGATGACAGGCCAGAGAATTATCGGGTGTGGATGTCCTCCTTCCACGGTGCCATATCGGGCTTAGACCTGTCGGCAGGAGAAAAGCTCGACCTCCTTATCAAATGGCTCAGCCCAGAGTCCACTGGACAGGCAAGCAGGATAAAAGCAGCCAAAGTGGGACAGCTGCCAGAAGGGTTGAAGAAGGCTTGGGCGAGGCTGGAAGAAAGCTATGGCTCGCCCGAAGCCATTGAAAGGGCTCTCTATGACAGGTTAGAGAACTTTCCGAAGTTGACAAATAAGGAACCCCAGAAGCTCCACAACCTTGGAGATCTGCTGCCGGAACTCGAAGCAGCAAAGCAGGGCGGCTACCTACCCGGTGTATCGTACTTCGACACTTCCAGAGGGGTAAGTCCCATCGTTCAGAAGCTTCCATTCAATCTGCAGGAGAAGTGGATATCGTTCGGGTCAGCGTTCAAGCTAAAGCATGACGTTACGTTCCCTCCATTCTCCGTGTTTGCCAACTTCATCCATAAAGATGCCAAAGCCAGGAACGACCCCAGCTTCAACCTTTTCTCCTCCCACACGGCACTTGCCAGAAGAGATAAGTTTGACAGACATGGAAAGACACCAATATCTGTCCACAAAATGCAAGTGTCTTCAACTGAGAACACAAGGGATCAGAAGAAATCGGAGGATATGAGCAAACAATTCCCCATCCAGAACAAGCCCCATCCATTAAAGACGTGCAGAAGCTTCAGGGAGATGTCCCTGGAAGATCGCAAACTGTATCTCAAAGAGAACTCTATATGTTTCAAGTGCTGCTCTTCCACGAACCATCTCGCCAAAAACTGCAAGGTAGATGTAATATGCATAGAATGTGAAAGTGATCGGCACATTTCAGCACTCCACCCAGGCCTAGCTCCTTGGAAGCCAGGGTCGTCTCCTCCCACCTCAAAGCACGCCGGTGAGAGAGAGGAAGCTGCCGGTCCGGAGATTACATCCAAGTGCACCCAGGTGTGTGGAGAAGGAGTGAGCGCAAGTGCATGCTCCAAGATATGGCTCGTTAAAGTGTACCCTGTAGGACGTCGCCAGGAATCTGAAAAGATGTATGCCATACTAGAAGAACAAAGCAACCATTCTCTAGCAAGATCCGAGTTCTTCGACATCTTCAAGGTCAAAGGAAGTCCGTCGCCTTACACGTTGAAGACGTGTGCTGGTCTTTTAGAGACAGCCGGCAGGAGAGCCTGTGGTTACGTTGTTGAGTCAGCCCACGGGAAAATTAGTTTCCCCCTTCCTACACACATCAAATGTATCGAGTCCCCGACAACCGTTCTGAGATTCACAATCTGAATGCAGCTCTTCACCACCGTCATCGGAGACGCATTGCAGAGGAGATCCCACCTCTTGATGCAGACCCAGACATAGTTCTGCTGTTGGGAAGGAACATCCTGAGGGCACATAAGATAAGGAAACAGATAAACGGTCCACAAGATGCCCCTTTCGCCCAAAGGCAAGACCTCGGCTGGGTCGTTGTTGGAGATGTGTGCCTCAAGTGTGCTCACAAGCCATCTCAGGTGAGCACACTCAAGACTTCCATGTTGGAGAATGGTCGTCCAAGCTACCTTACCCCATGCAGTAGTCAGATCCGAGTGACAGAGAAGTTCAGTCATACGACCCAGCCTCAGAACCCCCAGCGCTGATCTCCACAAACAGCACACAGATGATGCTCACTGGAGAGAACCCGGGTCAGTCAGTCCTCTGTCGCACCGCCAATGACCACAAACTTCCTCCATTGATCGATGACATGAGATTCCTCCAGATTATGGATGATGAGGTCTCTCCTGACAGCTCTAACAGATTGGTTACACCCTTACCCTTACAGAAACCCAGACGATGACTGCCGAACAACAGGGAGTATGCCTATAATCGTCTTAACTCACTTCGTCGCACACTAGGGAAGAAGCCGAAGATTAAAGCACACTTCCTAGAGGTTGTCAAGTACATGCTTGTCAACGATCATGCAGAGATAGCTCCTCCACTCCAGGAAGGCCAAGGGTGTTGGTACCTCCCTTCCTTCGGAGTCTATCACCCCAAAACGGGAACAGATCCGCGTGGTGTTTGACTCCAGTGCACCATTTCAGGGCGTCTCTCTCAATGACCTACTCCTCAAAGGGCCCGATCTCAACAAAAGCCACTTGGGGTACTCATGAGATTCAGGAAAGAGCCCGTCGCCATCACTGCCGATATCCAGCACATGTTTCACTGCTTTGTGGTGAGAGAACACCACAGAGACTTCCTCCGCCTCCTGTGGTATCGCAACAACGACCACAACAGAGACATTGTGGACTGCAGAATGCGTGTCCATGTCTTCGGGAATAGCCCGGCCCCTGCTGTTGCCATATACGGACTAAGGAGGGCTGCCAAGGAAGAAGAAGACGACTTTGGCAGTGATGTGAGAGGGTTCAGCGAACGAGAGTTCTATGTCGACGATGCACTGAAGTCATTCCTGACCGAAGCAGAGGCCATCAGTACCCTTGGACGAGCTCAGGAACTACTTGCACTATCCAACCTCAGGCTGCACAAGACAGCCTCTAACAGGCCAGCAGTGATGGAGACATTCCCCCCTGAAGATCGTGCTGAGGACCTCAAGTATCTAGACCTCTTCACTGATGACCACCCCCTACAGCGTAGCCTAGAAGTGTCTTGGAACATAGCAACAGATACGTTCACGTTCCAAGCATTGGATGTGAAGAAACCCTTCACACGTAGAGGGGTGCTCTCTACATTCAACAGCCTATATGACCCTCTCGGCTTCTTAGCCCCTGTCAGCATACAAGGCAGGCTGCTCCTCAGGGAACTCTCTGCACACGCTGCAGATTGGGATTCACCCCTCCCTGAAAAGATGGAAGCAGAGTGGGAAAGATGGAGAGACTCAATCCAAGACTTACAGGAGATCCGAATACCTCGCTCCTATACGTTCTTCTCTCCCTCAAGTGCCCAATTCAAAGAGCTTTGTGACTTTGCAGACGCATCCGCTAAGGACATTGCAGGTGTGGTTTAGCTGAAGGTCACCACTCAAGATGGACAAAGCAAAGTCGGCTTCGTCATTGGTAAGGCCAAGTTGGCACCCCAGCCAGACCTCACCATACCCAGATTGGAACTGTGTGCAGCAGCATTAGCAGTTGAGATTGCAGAGATCATAGTAGAGGAGATTGATCTGAAGTTCGACAGCATCACGTATTACAGCTGACCATGGGTCTAGATCTGTAACAGCGTCCCTTCTCAGCAGCATGAATTGGCTGTCAGGACCTGCTTTTCTTCAGAATCAGTCCCTGTACTCCTCCGAACTCAATGAGACATTCGACCTCCTCCACCCTGTTTCTGACTCCGAGATACACCCACAAGTCACAGCGAACGTTACTCAAATCTCTAAGGACCTGATGAGCACCAAACGCTTCGAGCGCTTCTCCAAATGGAACACTCTCATAAAGACAGTTGCACGCGGAACACACATTGCTCGTACCTTCTCCCAGTCTACACAAGAGAGGAGCTGCCATGGGTGGCACATCTTTCGTAAGAGACCCTCTGAGGAGGAGATCAAGAGAGCCAACATCCTTGTGATTAAGAGTGTCCAACACGAGTGTTACTCAGAAGGGTTGAAGTGCATAGCAGCAGAACGCAACCTGCCCCATCACAGAAGTCTACGGAAGCTGCATCCTATCGTCAACACTGGCGGACTTCTCAGAGGTGGTCCTTCTTTTGTCGCCAGAGGACTCCAGTGAAAGTAAAGTTAGGATTATGTGGAGTCGCTAACGACCCCAGACGGGGAGTGTTCTGGACATTTTACATGCAGATAGCAGCCTCTAGTGGTAGTTAGTGTATAGCAATGTTAGTATACTGCAATAGGTCATTTGACCTTTTTCCTGTTTTATTCCGGAAGTAGTATTCCAGGAAGAACCTGGCAGAGTCCTCACCAATCTACCTGTTGCAGATGCATCTGTCCATGACAGCATTGGTGGAAGTGACCACCGCACAGTCCTTGTGGAGACGAAGTCCCGTCTTCATTTTGAGGATACCCTCCACCGTGTTGTGTGGCACTATCACCGTGCTAAATAGGACAGATTTAGAACAGAACTGGCAAATCAAAACTGGGCATCCATGAGGCGCTATGGGCAATCAGCAGCAGCTGAATTGTATTCAACTGCAATCTGTAACCTCATGGCCCGGCATATCCCTCACTCTGGTTTAACGAAGAGTGCAGGAGAGCATGCCGGGAACAGCACCAGGCATACTGAAAAATGAGGTGTCAACCTGGTGAGGCTACAACACAGGACTACTTGCAAGCCAAACAACGGAAGCAACATGCGATAGACAGAGCTAAGCGATCTCACAAACATCGGATCAAATCAAAGCTCTGCAGTCCTGGCACATCCAGTCGTGAGTGGTGGTAGACAATTAAACAGTTAACAGGAGGAGGAGGCTCCAAAAATATGCCCATCCTCTATGATGGTGGAGAACAGCACGTGAGTGCAAAAGACAAGGCTGAAGCATTTGCAACTAGCTTCAGCCAGAAGTGCCGAGTGGATGATCCATCTCGGCCTCCTCCTGAGGTCCCCAGCATCACAGATGCCAGTCTTCAGCCCATTCAATTCACTCCACGTGATGTCAAGAAACGGCTGAAGACACTGGATACTGCAAAGGCTATGGGCCCTGACAACATTCCGGAAATAGTACTGAAGACTTGTGCTCCAGAACTAGCTACACCCCTAGCCAAGCTTTCCAGTACAGCTACACCACTGGCATCTACCCGGCAATGTGGAAAATTGCCCAAGTATGTCCAGTCTACAAAAAGCAGGACACATCCGACCCGGCCAATTACCGTCCGATCAGTCATCAGCAAAGTGATGGAAGGTGTCGTCGACAGTGCTATCAAGCGGCACTTACTCAGCAATAACCTGCTACAGACACCCAGTTTGGGTTCCGCCAGGGCCACTCAGTTCCTGACCTCATTACAGCCTTGGTCCAAACATGGACAAAAGAGCTGAACTCAAGAGATGAGGTGAGATTGACTGCCCTAGACATCAAGGCAGCATTTGATCGAGTGTGGCATCAAGAAGCCCTCGCAAAACTGAAGTCAATGGGAATCAACGGGAAAACTCTCCATTGGTTGGAATCATACCTAGTACAAAGGAAGTTGGCTGTGATTGTTGGAGGTCATTCATCTCAATCACATGACATCACTGCAGGAGTTCCTCAATGCAGTGTCCAGGCCCAACCATCATCAGCTGTTTCATCAATGACCTTCCCTCCATCATAAGGTCAGAAGTGGGGATTTTCTCTTATGATTGCACACTGTTCAGCACCATCCGAGACTCGTCAGATGCTGATGCAGTCTGTGACCATATGCAGCAAGAACTGGACAACATTCAGACTTGGGCTGACAAGTGGCAAGTAACATTCGCACCACACAAGTGCCATGCAATGACCATCTCCAACAAGCGAGACTCTAACCATCTCCCCTTGACATTCAATGGCATTACCATCGCTGAATCCCCCACTATCAACATCCTGGAGGTTATCATTGATCAGAAACTGAACTGGACCAGCCATATAAATACTGTGCCTAAAAGTGCACGCCAGAGGCTGGGAAATCTGCGGCGAGTGTCTCACCTCCTGACTCCCCAAAGCCTTTCCACCAAATACAAGGCACAAGTCAGGAGTGTGATGTAATACTCTCCAGTTGCCTGGATGAGTGCAGCTCCAACAACACTCAAGAAGCTCGACACCATTCAGGATAAAGCAGCCCGCTTGATTGGCACTCCATCCACCACCTTCAACATTCACTCCCTCCACCACCGGCGCACTGTGGCTGCAGTGTATACCATCTACAAGATGCACTGCAGCAACTCACCAAAGCTCCTTCAACAGCACCTTCCAAACACGCGACCACTACCACTTAGAAGGACAAGGGCAGCAGACGCATGGGGACATCACCACCTGCAAGTTCCCCTCCAAGCCACACACCATCCTGACTTGGACCTGTTTTGCCGTTCCTTCACTGTCGCTTTGCCAAAATCCTGGAACTGCCTTCCTAACAGCATTCTGGGTGTACCAAAACCATATGGACTGCAGCAGATCAAGATCGTGGCTCACCACCATCTTCTCAAGGGCAGTTAGGGATGGGCACTAAATGCAGGCCTAGTCAGCCAGCGACCCCCACATCCCATCAATGAATTAAAAAAAAAAAACCTAATGTGAGATTCTGAATCCGGTTCCATCTCTTCTCATACGTTAGGCAGGATGCAATGTCTGTGACTATTTCATTCACTTTGCCTCCAATTTCCACCCTTCCCTCACCTTCACATGGTCCATCTCTGACTCTTCCCTACCCTTGCTCGACTTCTCCGTCTCCATCTCTGGGGATAGGTTATCGACTAATATTCACTACAAGCCCACTGACTCCCACAGCTACTTGGACTACACTTCCTCCCACCCTGCTTCCTGTAAGGACTATATTCCATTCTCCCAGTTTCTCCGTCTCCACCGTATCTGCTCCGATGATGCCACCTTCCACACGGGTGCTTCAGATATGTCTTCCTTTTTCCGCAACCGAGGATTCCCCTCTACCGTGGTTGACACTGCCCTCGACCGTGTCAGTTCTATCTCCCGCACTTCTGCCCTCGCCCCTGCCCCTCCCTCCCGGAAACACAATAGGGTTCCCCTTGTCCTCACCTTTCACCCCAGCAGCTTCCACATTCAACGGATCATCCTCTGGCATTTCCGTTACCTCCAAAGTGATCCCACCACCAAACGTATCTTCCCCTCCCCTTTCAGCATTCCGCAGGGACCGCTCCCTCCGAGACACCCTAGTCCACTCCTCTATCACCCCAAACAGCCCTTCCCCTTCGCCTGGCACCTTCCCGTGCAAGCGGAGGAGTTGTAACACATGCCCCTATACCTCCCCCCTTCCCACTGTCCAGGGCCCCAAACACCCCTTCCAGGTGAAACAGCGATTTACTTGTACTTCTCGCTATCTAGTATGCTGTATTCGCTGCTCACGATGCGGTCTCCTCCACATGGGGAGACCAAACGCAGATTGGGTGACCGCTTTGTGGAACACCTCCGTTCAGTCCGTATGGGTGATCCCGAGCTTCCGGTCGCCTGTCATTTTAATTCATTGCTCCATTCCCACTCGGACCTCACCGTCCTTGGCCTCTTGTATTGTTCCATGGAAGCTCAACGTAAACTCGAGGAACAGCACCTCATCTTCCGATTAGGCACTCTGCAGCCTTTCGGACTCAATATCGAGTTTAACAATTGCAGATCATCAGCTCGGCCCCTGTTTCATTTTTTCATGTAATTTTTCCACTCCTTTCCCCCCCCACCTTCCCTTTTGTTTCTCTCTCACACCTGGCAGCTATCTCTTGCCCTGCCAGTACACTTTACACCCAATCTCAGCCTTTTACCATCTCGTCTAGCTTCGAATATCTTTTACTTCTTTTGTTTCTTTTATTCTTTTGTCCGATCGCAGCCCTGCCTTCGATCTAGTTTCTTTTCTTTCCAGTTTTGAAGAAGGGTTCGACCCGAAACGTCAACTCAAATTTCTCTCCACGGATGTTGCCTGACCTGCTAAGTTTTTCCAGCATTTTCTGTTGTTATGTCTGTGACTATCTTTGTTTGTTAACATGATAGCAACTTTGTCAGTGTAGTATTTGACAATACGTTGTTTATAAGAATTTAATATTTGTTAGCTACAGAAGTTTAGTTATACAATTAGTCTATTCTATTGTTGTAAATATGTTTATATCTTATTTAACATCTAATGTATATTACTCAGTTCTATGTACAAAACATACTTTGTCTTTGTTTACAGTTTCACAAATGTGTTCAAGTAAAGCTTCAAAACAGCAAACCCGCTTCTCCAGGAATTATTTGAATGAGTGTTTAGCTGGCTGGATAACTAGATAGGAGCACGTCTAGCGAGACCAGTAGAGGATAAGTTATCACGGCCCAGGCATTTTTCAAACTGGCAATGCGTTGATTGATATCCGTGCTATGATAAGCTAAGTTTGTTAAGGAGATGCAGTCGGCAAGAAAATACATGGAAGATGGATAACAACGGTCACTGTTCCGACACTGTGAGCTGCAGTTAAATGTGGGCATGTAAACATTTAAAGCGTCTAGTTCCAGAAAGCATTTCCTGCTGACATTGACACAGCAGGCATTTTAAAGAAAGCAAGGAAATTCATTTTGCACCTCTCTACCGAATGATGTGCTGCTGATTGTTGAGGCAGCAGTGTGGAGAGTTGAAAGGTTGATCAGGAGCAAGCATTGCTTCGCGCGGGTGTTCTGATTGGTGGCATTTCAAACAGCACCAAAACGCACCGTTCTCTGACCGGGAATCGAACCCGGGCTGCATGGGATAAAAGCGCCGAATCCTAACCACTAGACCACCAGTGAAGGTGCCAGAGGCATCCTGCCAGCAAGCAGAGCAATGCAGGCTTTCCTCCGTGCTGCTTTGAAATTCAGATCACTTTCACGCCAGGCACACTTTTCATTCAAGATGACTTTTTTTTAGCCGATATCACAAAGGACATGTTCGCGAAAGCACAGCAACAAAGGCGGGTATGCGTCCACTTGAGATCTATTTCCACCTGTGCTTTACTCAGAGACAGAGACACACAGTCAGAGAGAAGCCTTCGAGGTATTGAATACTATAACTACCATTATAATATCGAGCACAATGTAGAGGAAATGGTTATGCAGTGCTTGAGACAAAGACTCAAACACACACACAGGTGTGTGCTCTCTTTGTGTGGATATGTCTCAGATATCCATCTGAGTGTCATGGATTCATGGAGGCTTGCAGCACAGTGGGAGGCCATTCGGCCAATCGTGTCAGTGCAGCCGTACTTACTCCCGCTGTTGTCTCATTTGCTCTGGCCTCTCGAGCCTCCTCAGTGCCGCATACAAAAGGCAAACCGACGGAGAACACTATACTAACAAAGAATTCGTTCAGGATGTTGTTATACAGTCCTTCATATCCCAATACATCAGTTAAAATAACTTTAGTTCATTTTTTTCTGTTCAACTTTTCCAAGGAGCAGCCCATATGTTTCAAATTGGTGATGTTAATAATCCTCCCTGTCAGAGAACTGAAGACCGGTCTCTCAGCTTGACAGGTGAGGATATTCACCACTATACTAACGAGGAGCAGAGTGATGTGCAGCCTGTCAGAGCAAGAATCGACCTGTGAACAGTGGGACAAAGAGGCAGAAGGGACGCAAATAAGAATAAGAACAGTAGAAATAGGAGCAGGAATATGCCATTCGGATCCTCGAGCCTGCCCCGCCATTCAAGAAGGTCATGGCTCAACGCCACTGTCCCGCCCGCTCCCCACAACCCGTGACTCCCCTGTAGCTCAAATATATGTCTATCTTTCTTTGAATATACTCAATGACTCCGCCGCCACATCTCTCTGGGGTAGATGATTCCAAAGATTCACGACCGTCTGAGAGAAGAAATTCCTTCTCATCTCCGTTTTAAATGGGCGACCCCTGTTCCTGAAGCTTTGCCCCCTAGCTCTAGGTTCCCGCAGGTGGGGAAACATCCTCCCTGCATCTGCCCTGTCAAGCTCCATCAGAAGCATAGACAGAGGCAAAGACGAAAACAGAAACAAAGGCAGATATCGAGAGTGAGAGCATCAGTTTGACGTTACAGAGTGGTCAGAGGGAGAAGGGACTTCAGTTATATTGAGAGTGTGCAGAAGCTGGGATTGCTTTCCTCAGAAGGTTAAGAGGAAATTTAATAGAGGCTTTAAAAATTACAAAGTGTTTTGATAGAGGAGATAAGGAGAGACGCTTTCCAGTGGCAGGAAGGACGGTAACCAAAGGACACCGATTGAAGATAACTGGCAAAATAACCAGTATGGGGAGCATTGTCTTACGCAGCAAGGGCTCAGGCCTAAAGAATATCTTACTGCTCAGGATAAGTTATCATGGCCCAGGCACTCCGTCATTCCAGTCTTGCACATGTTGCTAATGTTTCAAATGTGGCATTTTTCACACTGGCAATGAATTAATTGATAGCCAAGCTAAGTTTGTAAGGGAGATGCAGTCAGCAAGAAAATAGATGGAAGATGGATAGTAACAGTGACTGTTCTGACACGGCGAGCTACAGTCAAATTTGGGCATGTAAATATTTAAAGTGTCTAGTTCCAAATGGCATTCCCTGCTGACTTTGAAACAGCAGGCATTTAAAAGAAAGCAAGAAATTAATTTTGTACCTCTGTACTGAATAAGGCGCTGCTGGCTGCTGAGGCAGCAACAGCGGTGTGGAAAGTAGAAAGGTTGATCAGGAGCGATATGACAAAAGGACATGTTCCAGAAAGCACAGCAACAAGGGCGGGTAGGCATCCACTTGAAATTTAGTTCCATCTGTGCTTTCCTCAGAGACAGAGACACACAGTCAGAGAGAAGCCGTCGGGGTATTGAATACTATAACTACCACTATAATATCAAGGACATTGTAGAGGAAATGGTTATGCAGTGCTAGAGACAAAGCATCAAACACACACAAAATACCCGTAACTGCTCTCTTTGTGTGGATATGTGTCAGATAT
Source organism: Somniosus microcephalus (assembly GCF_052327205.1). NCBI lineage: Eukaryota > Metazoa > Chordata > Chondrichthyes > Squaliformes > Somniosidae > Somniosus > Somniosus microcephalus. The sequence goes on from NW_028225184.1 coordinate 33,193,028, forward strand.
CCATATCAGAGTCAAGGATTCATGGAGGCTGGCAGCACAGTGGGAGGCCATTCGGCCAATCGTGCCTGTGCTGTCTATTTGAAAGAGCAGTCGTGCTTTCTCCCGCTGTTATCTCATTGTCTCTGTTCTCTCCCTCCTCAGTGCCCCACACAAAAGACAAATTGACGGAGAACTCTATACTAATGAGGAACTGGTGCAGGGATCTGTTATACAGTTCTTCATATGCCAGAACATATTTTAAAATGATTTTAGTTCATTTTGTTCTGTTGAACATTTCCCAGGGGCATTTTAAGGAGCTGCCTAAAGGTTTAAAATTGGGAAAGTTATAACAGCTCCCCGTCGGGGAATTGAACCCCGGTCTCCCGCGTAACAGGCCACTATACTAATGCAGAACTGAAGGATACAGTATCCGTCAGAGCAAAGATCGACCTGTGAACAGAGGGACACAGAGGCAGAAGGGACAGAAATAAGAATCAGAACAGAAGAAATATGCGCAGCAGTGTGCCATTCGGGCCCTCGAGCCTGCCCCGCGATTCAAATAGATCATGACTGATCAGATCTTCGACTCAACGCCACTTTCTCGCCCGCTCCCCATAACCCTTGTTTCCCCTGTAGCACAAATATATCTCTATCTCCGCCTTGAATATATTCAATAACTCCGCTTCCACAGCTCTCTGGCGTCGAGGATTCCAAAGATTCACGACATTCTAAGAGAAGAAATTCCTCCTCATCTCCGTTTTAAATGGGCGACTGGATATCCAGAAGCTTTGCCCCCTAGTTGTAGATTCCCCCAGGAGGGGAACATCCTCCCTGCATCTATCCTGTCAAGCACGCTCAGAATCCTATACAGAGAGAGACAGGGACAAAGAGGGAGACAAAGATAGACATACAGAGTGAGACCCTCAGTTTGACGTCTTGCAGAGTGGTCCGAGGGATAAGGAACTTCAGCTATGTTGAGAGTCTGGGATTATTTTACTCAGAGGGTTAAGAGGACATTTAATAATAGGCATTCAAAATTACAAGGGTATTTATTAGAGGTAATGAGGAGAAACGTTTTCTAGTGGCAGGAGTGATGGTAAACAGAGGAGAACGATTAAAGATAAACAGCAAAAGAACCAGTATGAGGAGAATTGTCTTACGCAGCAAGCGCTCAGGCCTAATGAATATCTAACGGCTCAGGATAATTATCAAGGCCCAGGCACTCTCTTGTTCCAGTCTTGCACACGTTGCTAACTTTCAAATGCTGCATCTTTCACACTGGCGTTGAGTTGATTGATAGCCGTGCTGTGATAAGCTAAATTAGTTAGAGAGATGCAGTCGGCAAGAAAATACATGGAAAACTGATAATAACCGTGACTGTTCTGACACTGTGAGCTGCAGTTAAATATGGGCATGTAAACATTTACATTTTCTCGTTCCAAATATGATTTCCTGCTGACTTTGAAACAGCAGGCATGGAAGTGCGTTTTGCATCCATTGAGGCAGCAGCAGCAGTGTTCAAAGTTGGCTCAGGAGCAATAATTACTTCTCGCAGGTGCTTTGATTGGTGGCATTTCAAACAGCCCCAAATAGACTGTTTTGTGCCCGGGAATTGAACCCGGGCCGTGGCGGCAAAAGCGGCAAATCCTAACCACTAGACCATTAGGGAAGCTACACGACGTTTCCTGCCTCTTTCCTGTGTGCTGCTTTGAACTTCAGATCACTTTCACGCCAGGCAAACTTTTCGTACAAGGTGACATCTTTTAGGCGAGAACACAAAGGACATGTTCGCAAAACCACAACACCAAGTGCGGGTAGGCGTCCATTTGACAGATGTTATACAGTTCTTCATATACCAGTAAATATTCTTAAATAATTTTAGTTCATTTTGTTCTGTTCAAACTTTCCCAGGGGCATGTTAAGGAGCTGTCCAAAGGTTTAAAATTGGGAAAGTTAATAATCCTCCTTCATTAGGGAATTGAACCCCAGTCACCCGCGTGACAGACAGGGATGCTCACCACTATACTAACGAAGACCTGAAAAATGTCGAATCTGTTAGAGCAAAAATCGACCTGTGAACAGAGGGCAAATAGGCAGAAGGGACAGCAATAAGGATAAGAACAGAAGAAATAGGAGCAGGAGTGTGCCATTCGGCCACTGGAACCTGCCCCGCCTTTCAGTAAGATCATGGCTGATCAGATCTTCGACTCAACGTCAATTTCCCGCCCGCTCCCCATAACCCTTGACCCCCCTGTAGCTCAAATATATGTCTATATCCACCTTGAATATATTCAATGACTCCGCCTCCACAGCTCTCTGGGGTAGAGGATTCCAAAGACTCACGACACTCTGAGAGAATAAATTCCTCCTCATCTCCGTTTTAAATGGGCGACCCCTTATCCTGAAGCGTTGCCCCTAGTTCTCGATTCCCCACAGGAGGGGAAACATCCTCCCTGCATCTATCCTGTCAGCACCCTCAGAATCCTATACAGAGAGAGACAGGGACAAACAAAGCGACAAAGATAGACAGAGCGTGTCAGGAAGGGACAGAACGTATAAAGATAAAGGTAAAGCAGTAAAGGGGGTAAAAGCAGGAATAAATTGTCAGAAAACATATTTAAAACTTCTTTATCTGAATACACGCAGCATTCTTAACAAAATAGACGAGTTGACGGTACAAATCACTACACATGGGTATGATCTGGTGGCCATTACTGAAACATGGCTGCAAGGGGACCATGACTGGGAAGTAACCATCCAGGGATATTTGACAATTGGGAAGGACAGATAGGAAGGAAAGGGAGGTGGGGTGGCTATGTTAATAAAGGATGGAATCACTGCAATAGTGAGAAATGATATTGGGTCAAAGGATCCGGATAGTGAAACAGCTTAGGTGGAGATAAGGAAAAATAAGTGGAAAAAGACACTAGTGGGCGTAGTCTATAGGTCTCGTAAGAGTTGCAACTGTATTGGTCGGAGTATAAATCAGGAAATAGTTGGGTCTTGTAATAAGGGAATAGCTATAAGCATGGGAGATTTTAACTTTCATATTGACTGGACAAATCAAATTGGGCAGGGCAGCCTTCAGGTTGAGTTCATAGAGTGCATTAGGATTTGGGTTCCTTGAGCAGTATGTTACTGAACCAACCAGGGGGCAGGCAATCTTAGATCTGGTCCTGTGTAATGAGACAGGATTAATAAAAAATGTCCTAGTAATGAGTGACCATAACATGGTTGAAATCCAAATTCAGTTGGAGGGTGAGAGAGTTGGATCTCAACCCAGCGTACTAAGCTTAAATAAAGGAGACTATGAAGGTATGAGAGCAGAGTTCACTAAAGTGGACTGGGAAGATACATTAAGCTGTAAGACGGTACATGCGCAGTGGTGTACATTCAAGGAGATATTTCACAACTTTCAAGAAAAATACATTCCACTGAGGGAAAAGGGACATAAAAGAAAAGACAGCCATCTGTGGCTAAGCAAAGTAATAAAGGATAGTATCCGACAGAAAACAAGGGCATATAAAGTAGCCAAATCTAGTGGGAGGATAGAAGATTGGGAAGCATTTAAAAAGAATCAAAGAATAACTAAAAGATTAATTAAGAAAGGGAAGATAGATTATGAAAGTAAAATAGCAAAAAATATTAAAACAGATAGCAAGATTTTCTACAGTTATATTAAAAGAAAAAGGGTGGCTAAAGTGAATGTTGGTCCCTTAGAGGATGAGACCGGGAAATTAGTGTTGGGGAACATGGAGATGGCAAAAACGCTGAACAAGTATTTTGTATCAGTCTTTACAGTAGAGGACACTAATAATATCCCAACAGTGGACAAACAGGGGGCTATAGGGGGGAGGAGCTAAACGTGATTAAAATCACAAAGGAGGTGGCACTCGGTAAGATAATGGGACTTAATAGGAGTGGTATATAGGCCTCCAAATAGTAAAATAGAGGTTAGGGAGGGCATCACGAGGGAAATTAGAGAAGCGTGCAATAAGAGCACAGCTGTCATCATAGGTGACTTTAACTTACATATAGATTGGACTAGCCTAATCAGTAAAAATAATGAGGAGGAGGAATTCCTTGAGTGTTTAAGGGATGGTTATCTGGATCAATATGTCGAGGAACCAACTCGGGAACAGGCTATATTGGACTGGGTACTGTGCAATGAGAAGGGACTAATCAGTAATCTTGTTGTACGGGGACCCTTGGGTCAGAGCGATCATAACATGATCGATTTCTCACTCGAAATGGAGAGCGAAGAAATTGACTCAGAGACTAAGGTCCTGAATTTAAACAAGGGGAATTATGATGCCATGAGACGGGAACTGAGTAGGTCTGATTGGACAACGTTCCTGGGAGGACTGGAGGTAGATAAACAATGGCAAACATTTAAAGATAGAATGACAAAATTGCAAAAATTGTTTATACCAATCTGGCATAAAAGGAAATCTAAAAAGGTGACTCAACCGTGGATAACAGGGGAAATTAGAGACAGCATAAAATCGAAAGATAGGGCGTATAAAATAGCCAAAAAAAGCGCCAGAGCGGAAGATTGGGAACAGTTTAAGATAGAGCAAAGGAGGGCAAAGGGCATGATCAAGAGGGGCAAAATAGCTTACGAAAACAAGCTGGCGGAAAATATAAAAACTAACTCCAAAAGCTTTTATAAATATATCAAAAGGAAAAGACTGGTGAAAACCAAAGTTGGTCCATTGCAGTCAGATACGGGGGAATATATAATGGGAAATAAGGAAATGGCAGATCAACTAAATGCATACTTTGGGTCAGTCTTTACGAAGGAAGACACAAAAAACCTCCCTGGGATATCGGGAAAAATAGGGACATTGGCAAAGGAGGAACTGACGCAAATCAATATCTCTAAGGATATGGTGTTAAGGAAGCTAAAGGGATTGAAGGTGGACAAATCCCCAGGGCCTGATAACATGCATCCTAGGGTACTGAAGGAGGTGGCCCTAGAGATAGCGGATGCACTAAGGATGATTTTTCAGAATTCATTAGACTCGGGAACAGTGCCGATGGATTGGAGGGTAGCTAACGTTACCCCACTATTCAAAAAGGGGGGTAGGGAAAAAGCAGGTAATTACAGACCTGTAAGCCTTACATCAGTTGTGGGCAAAATGCTGGAGTCCATCATTAAGGATGAAATAGCGGAGCACTTAGCAAATGGGGACAGGATAGGACAGAGTCAACATGGATTTACAAAGGGTAAATCGTGCTTGACTAATCTATTGGAATTTTTTGAGGGAGTAACTGGTAGAATAGATGGGGGAGAGCCAGTAGATGTGGTGTACCTGGACTTCCAAAAGGCCTTCGATAAGGTCCCACATAAAAGATTATCATGGAAAATTGAGGCTCATGGGATAAAGGGGAAAGTTTTGGCGTGGATAGGGAACTGGCTGTCAGATAGAAAACAGAGAGTTGGAATAAACGGCTCATTTTCTGAATGGCAGGCAGTAACAAGTGGGGTACCACAGGGATCTGTCCTGGGCCCCCAGCTGTTCACAATTTACATTAATGACCTGGATCAGGGAGTCGGATGCAGCATTTCCAAATTTGCAGACGACACTAAACTAGGAGGGGGGGTGGGCTCAGAGGAAGAGACCAGGAAGCTCCAGAGCGATTTGGACAGACTGGGCGATTGGGCGGATAAATGGCAGATGCACTATAATGTGGACAAGTGCGAAGTTATCCACCTTGGGTGCAGGAACGGGAGGGCAAATTATTATTTAAATGGCAATAGATTGGGAGAGGGGGAAGTACAGAGAGACCTGGGTGTTCTTGTACACCAGTCACTGAAGGCGAGCATGCAGGTGCAACAGGCGGTCAAGAAGGCAAACGGTATGCTGGCCTTCATAGCAAAAGGGTTAGAATACAGGAACAGGGATACCTTGCTGCAGCTGTACAGGGCACTGGTGAGACCACACCTCGAGTACTGTGTACAGTTTTGGTCGCCTCATCTGAGGAAGGATGTTCTTGCCATGGAGGGGGTGCAGCGGCGATTCACCAGGCTGATACCAGGAATGGCGGGAATGACCTATGAGGAGAGACTATGTAGTTTAGGGATGTACACACTGGAGTTTAGAAGATTGAGAGGGGACCTCATAGAAGTGTATAAAATTCTGACAGGTCTAGACAGACTGGATGCAGAAGGAATGTTTCCCTTGGCGGGTGAGAACAGAACTAGAGGACATAATTTAAGGATAAGGGCTAAACTATTTAGGACAGAGATGAGGGGGAATTTCTTCACTCAGAGAGTGGTGAACCTGTGGAACTCATTGCCACAGAGGGCAGTGTACGCCAGCTCATTAAATATATTTAAGAGGGAATTAGATATATTTCTACGGGCAAAAGGGGTTAAGGGTTACGGAGAGAAGGCGGGGACGGGATACTGAATTAAAGGATCAGCCATGATCTCATCGAATGGCGGAGCAGGCACGAAGGGCCGAATGGCCTACTCCTGCTCCTATCTTCTATGTATCTATGTATCTATGTTAAGGCGGATAAATCCCCTGGACCTGATGGCTTACAACCTAGGGATTGCGGATGCATTGGTGGTAATTTTCCCAAACTCCCTGGATTCAGGAAAGGTCCCAGCAGATTGGAAAATTGCTAATGTAACGCCCTTATTTAAAAAGGGAGGTAGACAAAAGGCTGGAAACTATAGACCAGTTAGCCTAACTTCTGTGGTTGGTAAAATGTTGGAGTCCATTATTAAGGAAGCAGTAACAGGACATTTGGATAAGCATTATTTAATCGGACAGAGTCAGCATGGTTTTATGAAGTGGCAGTCATGTTTGACAAATTTGCTCGAATTCTTTTAGGACGTAGTTATCAGGGTGAATAAAGGTGAACCAGTGGATGTGATGTTTGGACTTCCAAAAGGCATTTGACAAGGTGCAACACAAAAGATTAATGCACAAGATAAAAAATCACTGGATTGGGTGTAATATACTGGCATGGGTGGAAGATTGGCTATCTAACAGAAAACAGTGAGTTGGGATAAATGGTTCATTCTCGGGTTGGCAATCAGTAACTAGTGGTGTTCCGCAGGGGTCAGTGCTGGGACCCCAACACTTTACAATCTATATTAACGATTTGGAGTAAGGGACCAAGTGCAACATATCCAAATTTGCCGACGATACAAAGATGGGAGGGAAAGCAGTGAGTGAGGAGGACATACAAAACCTGCAAAAGGACATAGACAGGCTAAGTGAGTGGGCAGCAATTTTAAAGATGGCATAAAATGTTGGAAAGTGTGAGGTTATTCATTTTGGCAGAAAATAATCAAAGAGACAGTTATTATCTAAATGGAGAGAAACTGCAAAGTGCTACAGTACAAAGTGATCTGGGGGTCCTGGTGCATGAAACACAAATGGTTAGTATGCAGGTACAGCAGGTGATCAGGAAGGCCAAAGGAATCTTGGCTTTTATTGCAAGGGGATGGAATATAAAAGCAGGGAAGTCTTGCTTCAGATATACAGGGTACTGGTGAGACCAAATATGGAATACTGCGTACAGTTTTGGTTTCCATATTTAAGAAATGATATACTTGCTCTCGAGGCAGTTCAAAGAAGGTTCACTTGGTTGATTCCACATGAGGGGGGGTTGATTTATGAGGAAAGGTTGAGTAGGTTGGGACTCTTCTCATTGGATTTCCGAAGAATGAGAGGCGATCTTATCGAAACATATAAGATTGTGAGGGGGCTTGATCGGGTGGATGCGGTGAGGATGTTTCCACAGATGGGTGAGACTAGAAATAGGGGGCATAATCTTTGAATAAGGGGCTGCCCTTTCAAAACTGAGATGAGTAGAAACTTCTTCACTCAGAGGGTAGTAAATCTATGGAATTTGCTACCCCAGAGAGCTGTGGAAGCTGCAACATTAAATATAATTATAATGGAGGTAGACAGTTTCCCAGCTGATAAGGGAATTAGAGGATACGAGGAGCGGGCAGGGAAGTGGACGTGAGTCCATGATCGGATCAGCCATGATCCTATTGAATGGCGGAGCAGGCCCGAGGGGCCGTATGGCCTACTCCTGCTCCTACTTCTTATGTTCTTATGTTCTTATGTTACATACAGAGCGAGTCCCTCGGTTTGACGTCTTACAGAATGTTCCGAGGGATAAGGGACTTCAGTTATGTTGACAGTCTGGGATTGTTTTCCTCAGAAGCTTAAGGGGACATTTAATAATAGACTTTCAAAATTACAAGGTGATTTGATAGAAGTAATAAGGAGAGACGTTTGCCAGTGGCAGGAGTGACGGTAACCAGAGGACACCGATTGAAGATAACCAGCAAAAGAATCAGTATGGGGGGAATTGACTTGCGCAGCAAGGGCTCAGGCCTAATGAATATGTTAATGCTCAGGATAAGTTATCAAGGCCCAGGCACGCTCTCATTCCAGTCTTGCACACGTTGCTAACTTTCAAATGTTGCATTTTTCACACTGGCGCTCAGCTGATTGCTAGCCGTAATGTGATAAGCTAAATTTGTTAGGGAGATGCATTCGGCAAGAAAATACATGGAAGACTGATAATAACCGTGGCTGTTCTGACGCTGTGAGCTGCAGTTAAATGAGGGCATGTACACATTTAAATTGTCTCGTTCCAGATGTCATTTCCTGCTGACTTTGAAACAACAGGCATTTTACAGAAGGCAAGGAAGTGAATTTTTTGCCTGTTGGGGCAGAATTGGTGTGGAAAGTTGAAAGGTTGATCTGGAGCAAGCATTGCTTGGCGCGGGTGCGTTGATTGGTGGCATTTCAACCGCCCCAAAACTCATTTTTCTCTGACTGGGAATTGTTTGTTAGGGAGATGCAGTCCGCAAAAAATAAATGGAAGACTGATAATAACCGTGAGTGCACTGACACTGTGAGCTGCAGTTAAATGTGGGCTTGTAAACTTTTAAAGCCCCTAGTTCCAATTGTATCTACCCCATGCTCTACCTGCCCTGGGAGTGTTTGATGAGACAGTGTAGAGGGAGATTTACTCTGTATCTAACATTTGCTGTACCTGTCCTGGGTTTATTAGATAGGACAATGTAGATGGAGCTTCACTCTTTAACTAACCGGTGCTGTACCTGCCCTCGGAGTGTTTGATGCGGCATTGTAGAGGGAGCATTACTCTGTATCTAACCAGTGGTGCATCTACCCTGGGAGTATTTGATGGGACAGTGTAGAGGGAGCTTTACTCTGTATCTAACCCGTGCTGTATCTGTCCTGAGAATGTAGGATGGGATAGCTTTACTCTGTATCAAACCCCGAGTTGGATTTCCTTGTCAGTGTTTGATGAGAAAGTGTGGAGGGAATTTTACTCGGCATCTAACAGGTGCTGCACCTGCCCTGCGAGTGTTGGATGAGATTGTGTCGAGGGAGCTATACTCTGTATCTAACCCGTGCTGTACCTGCCTTTGGAGTGTTTGGTGGGACAGAGTAGATGGAGCTTTACTCTGTATATGACCCGTGCTGTACATGCCCTGGGAGTGTTTGATGGGACAGTTTAGAGGGAGCTTTACCATGTATCTAATCCATTCTGTCCCTGCCCTGGGAGTGTTTGCTGGGACAGTGTGGAGATGCTTTACTCTGTATCTTACTCGTACTGTACCTGGCATTGGAGTGTTTGTTGCGACAGTGTTAGGGAGCTTTACTCTGTATCTAACCAGTGCTGCACCTACCCTGGGAGTATTTGATGGGACTGTGTAGAGGGAGATTTACTCTGTATCTAACCCGTGCTGTACCTGTCCTGAGAATGTAGGATGGGATAGCTTTACTCTGTATCAAAACCCGAGTTGGATTTCCCTGTCAGTGTTTGATGAGAATGTGTCGAGAGTATTTTACTCCGTATCTAACCCGTGCTGTACCTGCCCTGCGAGTGTTTGATGAGATTGTGTCGAGGGAGATTTACTCTGTATCTAACCCGTGCTGTACCTGCCTTTGGAGTGTTTGATGGGACAGAATAGATGGAGCTTTTCTCTGTATATGACCCGTGATGTATATGCCCTGGGACAGTTTAGAGGGAGCTTTACTTTTTATCTAACCCATTCTGTCCCTGCCCTGGGAGTGTTTGATTGGACAGTGTGGAGAGGCTTTACTCTGTATCTTACTCGTACTGTACCTGCCATGGGAGTGTTTTTTGCGACAGTGCTTAGGGAGCTTTACTTTTTATTTAACCCGTGCTCTAACTGCCCTGGGAGTGTTTGATGGTACAGTGCAGTGATAGCTTTACTCTGTATCTGACCCTTGCTGTACATTCCCTGGGAGTGTTTGATGGGACCGTTTAGAGGTAGCTTTACTCTGTATCTAACCCGTGCTGTACCAGCCCTGGGAGTGTTTGATGGTACAGTGCAGAGGGAGCTTTACTCTGTATCTAACCCGTGCTGTACCAGCCCTGGGAGTGTTTGATGGTACAGTGTAGAGAGAGCTTTAATCTGTATCTAACCGTGCTGTACCTGCCCTGTGAGTTTTTGATGGGGGCAGTGTAGAGGGGGCAATACATTGTATCTAACCCGTGCTTTACCTGCCCTCGGAATTTATGATGGGACAGATTTGAGGGAGCTTTACTCTGTATCTAACACGTGCTGTACCTGCCCGGGGAGTTTTTAGTCGGACCGTGTAGAGGGAGATTTACTCTGTATCTAACACGTGCTGTACCAGCCCTGGGAGTGCATGATGGGACAGTTTAGAGAGAGCTTTACTCTGTATCTAACCCGTGCTGTACCAGCCCTGGGAGTGTTTGATGGGACAGTGTAGATTGAGTTTTACTCTCTATCTAACCCGTGCTGTAACTGCCCTGGGAGTGTTTGACGGGACAGTGTAGAGGGAGCTTTACTCTTTACATAACCAGTGCTGTACCTGCCCCGGGAGTGTTCGATGCAACAACGTAGAGGGAGCATTACTCTGTATGTAACCCGTTCTATACCTGCACTGGGAGTATTTGATGGGGCAGTGTAGAGGGAGCTTTACCATGTATCTAACCCGTGCTGTACCTGTCCTGAGTATGTAGGATGGGACAGCTTTACTCTGTATCAAACCCCGAGTTGGATTACCCTGCCAGTGTTTGATGAGAAAATGTCGAGGGAATTTTACTCGGTATCAAACCCGTGCTGTACCTGCCCTGCGAGTGTTTGATGAGATTGTGTCGAGGGAGCTTTACTCTATATCTAACCCATGCTGTACCTGCCTTTGGAGTGTTTGATGGGACAGAGTAGATGGAGCTTTTCTCTGTATATGACTCGTACTGTACATGCCCTGGGAGTGTTTGATGGGAAAGTTTAGAGGGATCTTTACTTTGTATCTAACTCATTCTGTCCCTGCCCTGGGAGTGTTTGATGGGAAAGTGTGGAGATGCTTTACTCTGTATCTTACTCGTACTGTACCTGCCATTGGAGTGTTTGTTGCGACAGTGCTTATGGAGCTTTACTCTGTATCTAACCAGTGCTGCACCTGACCTGGGAGTGTTTGATGGTGCAGTGTAGAGGGAGCTTTACTCTGTATCTAACCCGTGCTGTACCTGCCCTGGCAGAGATTGATGACACAGTGTAGAGAGAGCTTTACTCTGTATCTAACCCGTGCTGTACCTGCTCTGGGAGTGTTTGACGGACAGTGTAGAGGGAGCTTTAATCTGTATCTAACCGTGCTGTACCTGCCCTGTGAGTTTTTGATGGGGACTGTGTAGAAGGGGCATTACACTGTATCTAACCCGTGCTTTACCTGCCCTCGGAATTTTTGATGGGACAGATTTGAGGGAGCTTTACTCTGTATCTAACACGTGCTGTACTTGCCCGGGGAATTTTTGATCGGACCGTGAAGAGGGAGATTTACTCTGTATCTAACACGTGCTGTACCAGCCCTGGGAGTGCATGATGGGACAGTTTAGAGTGAGCTTTACTCTGTATCTAACCGGTGCTGTACCAGCCCTGGGAGTGTTTGATGGGACAGTGTAGATTGAGTTTTACTCTCTATCTAACCAGTGCTGTAACTGCCCTGGGAGTGTTTGATGGGAGAGTGTAGAGGGAGCTTTACTCTGTATATAACCAGTGCTTTACCTGCCCCGGGAGTGTTCGATCGAACAATGTAGAGGGAGCATTACTCTGCATGTAACCCGTTCTGTACCTGCACTGGGAGTATTTGATTGGACAGTGTAGTGGGAGCTTTACCATGTATCTAACCGATGCTGTACCTGTCCTGAGTATGTAGGATGGGACAGCTTCACTCTGTATCAAACCCGGAGTTGGATTTCCCTGCCAGTATTTGATGAGAAAGTGTCGAGGGAATTTTACTCGGTATCAAACCCGTGCTGTACCTGCCCTGCGAGTGTTTGTTGAGATTGTGTCGAGGGAGCTTTACTCTGTATCTAACGCGTGCTGTACCTGCCTTTAGAGTGTTTGATGGGACAGAGTAGATGGAGCTTTTCTGTGTATATGACCCGTGCTGTACTTGCCCTGGGAGTGTTTGATGGGACAGTGATTAGGGAGCTTTTCTCTGTATATGACCCGTGTTGTACATGCCCTGCGAGTGTTTGATGGGACAGAGTAGATGGAGCTTTACTCTGTATATGACCCGTGCTGTACATGCCCTGGAAGTGTTTGATGGGACAGTGTGGAGATGCTTTACTCTGTATCTAACTCGTACTGTACCTGCCATGGGAGTGTTTGTTGCGACAGTGTTAGGGAGCTTTACTCTCTATCTAACCAGTGCTGAACCTGCCCTGGGAGTATTTGATGGGACTGTGTTGAGGGAGATTTAGTCTGTATCTAACCCGTGCTGTACCTGTCCTGAGAATGTAGGATGGGACAGCTTTACTCTGTATCAAAACACGAGTTGGATTTCCCTGTCAGTGTTTGATGGGAAAGTGTCGAGGGTATTTTACTCGGTATCTAACCCGTGCTGTACCTGCCCTGCGAGTGTTTGATGAGATTGTGTCGAGGGAGATTTACTCTGTATCTAACCCGTGCTGTACCTGCCTTTGGAGTGTTTGATGGGACAGAGTAGATGGAGCTTTTCGCTGTATATGACCCGTGCTGTACATGCCCTGGGAGTGTTTGTTGGGACAGTTTAGAGGGAGCTTTACTTTTTATCTAACCCATTCTGTCCCTGCCCTGGGAGTGTTTGATGGGACAGTGTGGAGATGCTTTACTCTGTATCTTACTCGTACTGTACCTGCCATGGGAGTGTTTGTTGTGACAGTGCTTAGGGAGCTTTACTTTCTATTTAACCCGTGCTGTAACTGCCCTGGGAGTGTTTGATGATACAGTGCAGTGGTAGCTTTACTCTGTATCTGACCCTTGCTGTACATTCCCTGGGAGTGTTTGATGGGACCATTTAGAGGTAGCTTTACTCTGTATCTAACACGTGCTGTACCTGCCCTAGGATTGTTTGATGGTACAGTGTAGAGGGAGCTTTACCCTGTATCTAACCTGTGCTGTACCTGCCCTGGGAGAGTTTGATGATACAGTGTAGAGAGAGCTTTGCTCTGTATCTAACCCGTACTGTAACCGCCCTGGGAGTGTTTGACGGGTCAGTGTAGAGGGAGCTTTAATCTGTATCTAACCGTGCTGTACCTGCCCTGTGAGTTTTTGATGGGGACAGTGTAGAGGGGGCATTACACTTTATCTAACCCGTGCTTTACATGCCCTTGGAATTTTTGCTGGGACAGATTTGTGGGAGCTTTACTCTGTATCTAACACGTGCTGTACCTGCCCGGGGAGTTTTTGATCGGACCGTGTAGAGGGAGATTTACTCTGTATCTTAACTGTGCTGTACCTGTACTGGGAGCGTTTGATGAGTCAGTGTAGAGGGAGATTTACTCTGTATCTAACACGTGTTGTACCAGCCCTGGGAGTGCATGATGGGACAGTGTAGAGTGAGCTTTACTCTGTATCTAACCCGTGCTGTACCAGCCCTGGGAGTGTTTGATGGGACAGTGTAGATTGAGTTTTACTCTGTATCTAACCCGTGCTGTAACTGCCCTGGGAGTGTTTGATGGGACAGTGTAGAGGGAGCTTTACTCTGTATATAACCAGTTCTTTACCTGCCCCGGGGGTGTTCGATGCGACAATGTAGAGGGAGCATTACTCTGTATGTAACCAGTTCTGTACCTGCACTGGGAGTGATTGATGTGGACAGTGTAGATGCAGCTTTACTCTTTATCTAACCCGTGCTGTACCTGCCCTGGGAGTATTTGATGGGACAGTGTAGTGGGAGCTTTACCATGTATCTAACCCATGCTGTACCTCTCCTGAGTATGTAGGATGGGACAGCTTCACTCTGTATCAAACCCGGAGTTGGATTTCCCTGCCAGTATTTGATGAGAAAGTGTCGAGGGAATTTTACTCGGTATCAAACCCGTGCTGTACCTGCCCTGCGAGTGTTTGATGAGATTGTGTCGAGGGAGCTTTACTCTGTATCTAACGCGTGCTGTACCTGCCTTTAGAGTGTTTGATGGGACAGAGTAGATGGAGCTTTTCTGTGTATATGACCCGTGCTGTACTTGCCCTGGGAGTGTTTGATGGGACAGTGATTAGGGAGCTTTTCTCTGTATATGACCCGTGTTGTACATGCCCTGCGAGTGTTTGATGGGACAGAGTAGATGGAGCTTTACTCTGTATATGACCCGTGCTGTACATGCCCTGGAAGTGTTTGATGGGACAGTGTGGAGATGCTTTACTCTGTATCTAACTCGTACTGTACCTGCCATGGGAGTGTTTGTTGCGACAGTGTTAGGGAGCTTTACTCTCTATCTAACCAGTGCTGAACCTGCCCTGGGAGTATTTGATGGGACTGTGTTGAGGGAGATTTAGTCTGTATCTAACCCGTGCTGTACCTGTCCTGAGAATGTAGGATGGGACAGCTTTACTCTGTATCAAAACACGAGTTGGATTTCCCTGTCAGTGTTTGATGGGAAAGTGTCGAGGGTATTTTACTCGGTATCTAACCCGTGCTGTACCTGCCCTGCGAGTGTTTGATGAGATTGTGTCGAGGGAGATTTACTCTGTATCTAACCCGTGCTGTACCTGCCTTTGGAGTGTTTGATGGGACAGAGTAGATGGAGCTTTTCGCTGTATATGACCCGTGCTGTACATGCCCTGGGAGTGTTTGTTGGGACAGTTTAGAGG
Source organism: Somniosus microcephalus (assembly GCF_052327205.1). Taxonomy (NCBI): domain Eukaryota; kingdom Metazoa; phylum Chordata; class Chondrichthyes; order Squaliformes; family Somniosidae; genus Somniosus; species Somniosus microcephalus. Next base: position 33,208,143 of record NW_028225184.1, read on the forward strand.
GAGCTTTACTTTTTATCTAACCCATTCTGTCCCTGCCCTGGGAGTGTTTGATGGGACAGTGTGGAGATGCTTTACTCTGTATCTTACTCGTACTGTACCTGCCATGGGAGTGTTTGTTGTGACAGTGCTTAGGGAGCTTTACTTTCTATTTAACCCGTGCTGTAACTGCCCTGGGAGTGTTTGATGATACATTGCAGTGGTAGCTTTACTCTGTATCTGACCCTTGCTGTACATTCCCTGGGAGTGTTTGATGGGACCATTTAGAGGTAGCTTTACTCTGTATCTAACCCGTGCTGTACCTGCCCTAGGATTGTTTGATGGTACAGTGTAGAGGGAGCTTTACCCTGTATCTAACTTGTGCTGTACCTGCCCTGGGAGAGTTTGATGATACAGTGTAGAGAGAGCTTTGCTCTGTATCTAACCCGTACTGTAACCGCCCTGGGAGTGTTTGACGGGTCAGTGTAGAGGGAGCTTTAATCTGTATCTAACCGTGCTGTACCTGCCCTGTGAGTTTTTGATGGGGACAGTGTAGAGGGGGCATTACACTTTATCTAACCCGTGCTTTACATGCCCTTGGAATTTTTGCTGGGACAGATTTGTGGGAGCTTTACTCTGTATCTAACACGTGCTGTACCTGCCCGGGGAGTTTTTGATCGGACCGTGTAGAGGGAGATTTACTCTGTATCTTAACTGTGCTGTACCTGTACTGGGAGCGTTTGATGAGTCAGTGTAGAGGGAGATTTACTCTGTATCTAACACGTGTTGTACCAGCCCTGGGAGTGCATGATGGGACAGTGTAGAGTGAGCTTTACTCTGTATCTAACCCGTGCTGTACCAGCCCTGGGAGTGTTTGATGGGACAGTGTAGATTGAGTTTTACTCTGTATCTAACCCGTGCTGTAACTGCCCTGGGAGTGTTTGATTGGACAGTGTAGAGGGAGCTTTACTCTGTATATAACCAGTTCTTTACCTGCCCCGGGGGTGTTCGATGCGACAATGTAGAGGGAGCATTACTCTGTATGTAACCAGTTCTGTACCTGCACTGGGAGTGATTGATGTGGACAGTGTAGATGCAGCTTTACTCTTTATCTAACCCGTGCTGTACCTGCCCTGGGATTGTTTGATGGGACAGTGTAGAGGGAGCTTTACCATGTATCTAATCCGTGTTGTACCTGTCCTGAGAATGTAGGATGGAACATCTTTACTCTGTATCAAACCCCGAGTTGGATTTCCCTGTCAGTGTTTGATGAGAAAGTGTCGAGGGAATTTTACTCGGTATCTAACCCATGCTGTCCCTGCCCTGGGAGTGTTTGATGCGACTGTGTAGAGTGAGATTTTCTCTGTATCTAACCTGTGCCGTACCTGCCCTGGGATTGTTTGATGGGGACAGTATAGAGGGAGCTTTACTCTGTATCTAACCCGTGCTGTAGCTCCCCTGGGAGTGTTTGATGGGACAGTGTAGAGTGAGTTTTACTCTGTATCTAACCCGTGCTGTCCCTCCCCAGGGAGTGTTTGATGGGGACAGTGTAGAGGGAGATTTACTCTGTATCTAACCCGTGCTGTACCTGCCTTTGGAGTGTTTGATGGGGCAGTGTAGAGAGAGCTTTACACTGTATCAAACCCATGCTGTACCTTTCCTAGGAGTGTTTTATGAGGCAGTGTAGAGGGAGACTTGCTCTGTGTCTAAGCAGTGAACTACGTGCCCTGGATGTATTTGATGGGTCAGTGTAGAGGGAGATTTAATCTGTACCTAACCCGTGCTGTCCCTGCCCTGGGAGTGTTTGATGCGACAGTGTAGAGTGTGTTTTACTCTGTATCTAACCCGTGCTGTACCTGCCCTGGGAGTGTTTGATGGGGACAGTTTAGAGGGAGCTTTACTCTGTATCTAACCAGTGCTGTACCTGCCCCGGAAGTGTTTGATGGGACAGTGTAGAAGGAGCTTTACTCTGTATCTAACCCGTGCTGTACCTGCCCTGGGAGTGTTTGGCGGGACAGTGTAGAGGGAGCTTTACTCTGTTTCTAACCCGTGCTGTACCTGCCCTGGGAATGTTTGATGGGACAGTGTAGTGGGAGCTTTACTCTGTATCTAACCCGTGCTGTACCTGCCCTGGGATTGTTTGATGGGACAGTGTAGAGTGAGATTTACTCTGTATCTAACCCGTGCTCTACCTGCCCTGGGAGTGTTTGATGGGACAGTGTTGAGGGAGCTTTACCCTGTATCTAACCCATTCTGTACCTACCCTGGGAGTGTTTGATGGGACAGTTTAGAGGGAGGTTTTCTCTCCATCTATTTCTGTTACATGAGAGGAGGCGGACATGTGAGGAGCGGCGGCAGTTACTTAAGGTGAGCCTGAGGAGCAGGCAGGTTTACCAATTTCAGAGCTCCGAGAGCGGGAGAGGAAAGTAAAATTAATCTAAGTGTGACGTCACCAGAAAGCAGGTAAGTGATTGGTTGGTGAGAATGTATCTCTTTTTTTTTCTTCAAAATTTACCTTTTGGTCTTTATAGTTTATAGGATGTCTGTGGTGTAGCGGGGACTGCAGGTAAACAAGGGCCCTTGAGCATATCATTTAATTGTAGTGTAATTGGTGGGATTGTATTGACTTAATTTAATCTGAATTACTTAAAGGGTATCTCATGGAAGGACAGCTCAGCGCCCTATTATTGTCCTCCTGCACTATGTGGGAAATCAGTTACACTTTCTGTGTCCCTGAGGACCATGAGTGCGGGAAGTGTATCCAGCTGCAGCTACGAACAGACCACTTTGCGGCGCTGGAGCTGCGAATGCATACACACTGGATCATTCTCGATGCTGCGGACATCGTGGATAGCATGCTTCGGGTGTTGGTCACACCACAGGTAAAGGCTGCACAGGCAGGAGGAGAATGGTTGACCACCAAGCAGAGTAGTAGGCGCAGGCATGAAGTGCAGGTGTTCCCTGTGGCCATCCCCCTCTCAGACAGATAAACTGCTTTGGCGACTGTTGGGGAGGATGTCTTATCAGGAGAAGGAAGCAGCAGCCAACTTCCTTGCACCATGGGTGTTTCTGCTGCACAGTTCAGGAGGAAAAATAGTGGGAGAGTTATAATGATAGGGGATTCTATTGTAAGGGGAATAGATAGGCGTTTCTGCTGCTGCAAACGAGATTCCAGGATGTTATGTTGCCTCCCTGGTGCAAGGGTCAAGGACGTCTCGGAGTGGCTACAGAGCATTTTGGAAGGGGAGGGTGAACAGTCAGTTGTCGTGCTGCATATAGGTACCAACGATACAGTTAAAAACCGGGATGAGGTCCTAAAAGCCGAATATAGGGGGTTAGGAGGTAAATTAAAAACAGGACCTCAAATGTGGTAATCTCAGGATTGCTACCAGTGCCACGTGCCAGTCAGAGTAGAAATAGAAAGATATTTCAGATGAATACGTGGCTAGAGGAATTGTGTAAAGTGGAGGGATTCAAATTCCTGGGAGATTGGAACCTGTTCAGGGGGAGGTGGGGTCAGTACAAAACGAACGGTTTGCACCTGGGCGGGACCGGGACTGATGTCCAAGGGGAAGTGTTTGCTTGTGCTGTGGGGGAGGGTATAAACTAAAATGGTAGGGTCTTGGGAACCTGTGTAGGTAGACAGAGGAAAGGGAAACAAGGATAGAAGCAAAAAACAGAAAGGAGAAAAGCAAAAGTGTAAGTCAGAGCAATCAAGGTTTAAATGAAAAAAGGCCACAGCAAACATTAATTCTAAAAGGTCTAAGATAGTTAAAAAAAACTAGCCTGAAGGCTTTGTGTCTTAATGCGAGGAGCATTCGTAATAAGGTGGATGAGTTAGCTGTGCAAATAGAGGTAAACGGATATGATGGGCCAGAAATTCGCAGCCAGAAGTGTGAGTACGGTCGGGGTACTCACGCATCTGGCCGTTGGAAATGCTGGCGTTCAGCAGGAACAGCGCATGCGGGGAACGCCGGCATTTCCATACCCGAGGTCTATTCACAGCGCGTGCGACTGCACAGGCAGCGCTTGCGCTGTGAACTTTGTGGATTTCAATGATGGATTCAGTGAGGGTAAGTCCTTAGAAGTTACACTTGACAAAAGCAAGTGTAAAGTTGTTCATTGGCTGCGGAGGAAGATATATTTTATCGTGGAGCTTCTGAAATGCAATATTTTTGTTTGGGAAAGGGAGGGAAGTTATTTTAAGAAATTTTAAGTAAGTTTTAAAGTTAAATTTTTTTTTTTTCAAAGGGTTTTCAGAACGGTAGGTAGAAGGAGCAATTGTTGCTGTGTGAATGGAATGTGAGAATGAGTTATGTATGTATGTCCACATATATTCCTTTACGTATATGTATGTATGTTTTATATTCCTTTACTAATGTGTATGAATGTATGTTTTTGATTTTGATTTTCCAATAAGTTACTTTCTCTGAAAGTCATAATTAAATAATACATTCATACACATAAGTAAAGGAATATATACATAACACGCAAAGGAATATATACAGACATACATACTTTCAGAAGCTCCACGATAATAAATATCTTCCTCCGCAGCCTCTGGAGCAACTGTACACATGCTTTTTTCATGTGTAAGTTGTAATGACTTGACCTCACTGAAAGCATTAATGAAAGCGGCGAATTATACTGCGCACGCGCTGCCTGTGCAGTCGCGCGCTTTCTGCCTCGGAACCCCTTCGTTCAGAGGACAGGAAATGCCGGTTTTCCCCACATGCACTGTGCATGCTGAAAACCGGCATTTCATCCAGCCAGATGCGTAAGTACCCCGACCGTACTCGCGCATTTGGAAGGGAATTACTGGGCCAACATTTAACATGTCAATAAAGTGAAAAATTTAACAATTGCACGACTTGCCCCCTCGCATCTGTGACTGAGGGTCCAAGGAGCTGCATTGCGCAAGAGGTCATCATCGTATGTATCCTCACACTGTTCCCTTTGGGGAACTGTATGAAGTGGTGGAAGGACTTATGGCCGTGATTAACGCTCATTCCGTGACCGTATCCATCTTTGAACCAGCCATTAGGGTGGTTAGTCCTATGGCGGGAGGGTTTTAAGGGCTCCCACAACCCATCTGAGGGGGGGGGCACCAACACCCACGGACGCAAGTATCCCGCTGGATGTCCACCCAGAATTTAAAGTTGCAGCTCTGATTCCACTTGCCGGGACTGTCTGGAGTGTGGTTCAAAACCGTACTCCTTCTGGCCCAGCGGCGGGGATGCTTACTGCTACGCAAAAGGCCCACTCCGCACAAAAGGTGACACCCATACGTTTCCTGCGCCTTTTCCCTCCCCGTGACTGGAGCCCTATGCTGCCATTTCACGTTGCTAATCGGGTTGGGCCTTTGTCATAGCGGTAGGATCCCCGCCGCTGGGCCAGATCAGGGTAGGGTTTCGAACCCCGCTCCAGACAGTCCCGGCAAGTGGAGTCGGAGCTCCGGCTCTAAATTCTGGGTTGACATCCAGTTGGATATTTGCGTCTGTGGGTGTGGGTGTGGGTGGCCCCCCCCTTGTATAGCTTGTGGGAGCCCGTAAAACCCTCCCGCCATAGGACTAACCGCCCTAATGGCTGGTTCAAAGATGGTTACGTTCACGGAATGAGCGTTACTCATGGCCATAAATCCTTCCACCACTTCATACAATTCCCCAAAGGGAACAGTGTGAAGACACGTATGACGACGACATTGCTAAATAAATAAATGGAATTAAAAAAATTCTTTTAGGGCTTTTAAAAGTCTTTAAATTGCTTTAATGCTCTTTAAAGCTACTTCAGATTACTCAAAATAATGTAAACATATTAAAAAGTTTATAAAAGTTACCAAAATCTTCAATAAACTTCCAAAAACCTATTTAAACCGCTGCTTTGCATATAAAAATGCTTAGCAGCTTGACAGAAACATTGGGGGCGTGTCCAGTGAAACTGAGACCTCAAGGGGCGTGTCTCACTTGCACTGCACGCTCATTGCTTCGCGCTGGCTGCACTCCTGGGCGGCGTGACGTCATACGCTGCCCGGGATTCTTCTTTCTGTTTCAGCAAGTGCAGGCGTCCCTGGAGCTGACGGCAGGAGCGCGGGGTAAGTGCAAAAACGGGGCTGCAAGCCCCGTTCAGCAATTTCTGGCCCGATATGATTGGGATTACGGAAACATTGCTCCAGGGTGACCAAGGCTGGGAACTGAACACCGAGGGGTATTCAATATTCAGAAAAGATAGGCAAAATGGAAAAGGAGGTGGGTAGCATTTCTGGTTAAAGAGGGGATTAACACAATTGTAAGTAGGATATTAGCTCTGATGAAGTGAAATTTGTATGGGTAGAACTGAGAAATACCAAGGGACAGAAAACGTTAGAGGGAGTGGTATGCAGACCACCAAACAGTAATGCGAAGGATGGGGATGGCATTAAACGGGAAATTAGAGACACGTGCAATAAGGGCACAGCACTTCTCAAGGCTGACTTTAATATACATATAGATTGGGCTAACCAAATTAGTAACAATACTGTGGAGGAGGAATTCCTGGAGTGTATACGGGATGGTTTCCTGGACCAATATGTCGAGGAACCAACTAGAGGTCAGGCCATCTTAGACTGGGTATTATGTAATGAGAATTGATTAATTAGCAATCTTGTTGTGCAAGGCCTCTTTGGTCGAAGCGATCATAATATGATCCAATTCTTCATTAAGATGGAGAATGAAGTAGTTTACTCAGAGACTATGGTCCTGAAATTAAATAAAGGAAACTACGATGGTATGAGGGGCGAGTTGGGTAGGATTGATTGGGGAATGTTACTCAAACCGTGGACGGTGGGTAGGCAATGGCAAACATTCAAAGATCGCATGGATGAACTACAGAATTTGTTCATCCCAGTTTGGCATAAAAATAAAACCAATATATATTAATGATCTAGACGAGGGTGCTAGATTTCTTAGCTCCAAGTTTGCAAAGCTGGATGGGCGTGTGTGCTGTGGGGAGGATGTCGAGAAACTCCAGTATGTTTTGGACAAGTTGGGTGATAGGGCAGAAGCATGGCAGGTGCAGTATAATGTGAATAAATGCGAGGCTAGCCACTTCGGTTGGAAAACAGGAAGGCAGATTATTATCTGAACGGCAATAGATTGGGAGAAGGGGAAGTGCAAAGAGATCTGGGTGTCATTGTGCACCAGTCGCTGAAGTTAAGCATCCAGGTGCAGCAGGCGGTTAAGAAGGCAAATGGTATGTTGTCCTTCATAGCGAGAGGCTTCGAGTACAGGAGCAAGGATGTTTTGCTGCAGTTATACGGGGTCTTGGTGAGATCACATATTGTGTATTGTGTGCAGTGTTGGTCGCCTTATCTGAGGAAGGATATTCTTTCCATGGAAGGAGTGCAGCGACGATGCCCCAGACTGATACCTGGGATGGCAGGAATGACGGATGAGGAGAGATTGGTTCGATTGGACTTATATTCGCTGGAGTTTAGAAGAATGAGACGGGATCTCATTTAAACTTATAAAATTCTAACAGGACTAGGCAGACTAGATGCAGTAAGGATTTTCCCGATGGCCGGGAGTCCAGAACCAGGGTTCACAGTCTAAAATAAGGGGTAAACCATTTAGGACTGATGAGGAGGAACTTTTTCAGCCAGAGTGGGGAACCTGTGGAATTCACCCAGAGAAGGCAGTGGAGGCCAATTCATTAAATATATTCAAGAAGGAGTTAGATATATTTCTTAAGTCTAAAGGGGTCAAGGGATATGGGGAGCAGGTAAGGACAGGGTACTGAATTTGGATGATCAGGCATGATCTCATTGAATGGCGGAGCAGGCTCGAGGGGCCGAATGGCCTACTCCTGCTCCTATCTTCTCTGTTTCTATGTTTCTCGCCCGTGCTATACCTGCCCTGGGACTGTTTGATGGGACAGCGTAGAGCAAGATTAAATCTGTATTTCAACGTGCTGTACATGCCCTGAGAGTTTTTGTTGGGACAGTGGAGAGGAATCTTTACTCTGTATCTAACCAATGCTGTACTGGCCCTGGGAGTGTTTGATGAGACAGTGTACAGGGAGATTTACTCTGTTTGTAACCCGTGCTCTACCTGCCCTGGGAATGTTTGATGGGACAGTGCAGAGGGAAATTTATTTAGTCTCTAACCCGAGCTGCACCTGTCCTGAGGGTGTTTGAAGGGACAGTTTAGAGGGAGCTTTACTCTGCAGAGAACCTGTACTGTCGCTGCCATGGGAGTGTTTGATGTGACAATGTAGATGGAGCTTTCTCTGAATCTAACATGTGGTGTACCTGCACATGGAATGTTTGATAGGAAAATGTAGATGCAGCCTTACACTCTATCTAACTTGTGCTATACCTGCCCTGGGAAAATTTGATGCGAAAGTGTTGAGGGAGCTTTACTCAGCATCTAAGCCGTGCTGTACCTGGCCTGGGAGTGTTTGATGGGACAGTGCAGAGGGACCTTTACTCTGTAGCTGACCTGAGCTGTACCAGCTCTGGGATTGTTTGGTGGTACAGGGTAGAGGGAGATTTACTCTGTACCTAACTCGTGCTTTGCCTGCCCTGGGAGTGTTTAATGGGACAGTGTACATGGAGCTTTACTCCGTATCTAACCCGTGCTGATCTTGCGTTGGTAGTTTCTGATAGGACCGTGTAGATGGAGATTTACTCTGTATCTAACCCGTGTTGTACCTGTCCTGGGAGTGTTTGATGGGACAGTGTAGAGGGAGCTTTACTCTGTATCTAAACCGTGCTGTACCTGCCCTGGGAGAGTTTGATGAGACAGCGTAGAGAGAGATTTACTCTGTATCTAACCTGTGCTGTACCTGCCTTTGGAGTGCTTGATGGGACAGTGTAGAGGGAGCATTACACTATAGATGACCTGTGCTGTACCTGCTCTGGAAATGTTTGATGGTACAGGGCAGATGGAGATTTACTCTGTATCTAACCCGTGCGGTGTCTGCCCTGGGTATGTTTGATGGGGCAGTCTAGATGGAATTTTACACTGCATCAAACCGTGCTTTACCTGCCCTGGGATTGATTGATGGAACAGTGCAGAGGGAACTTTACTCTGTATATAACCCGTGCTGTATCTGCCCTTGGAATTATTGATGGGACAGTGTTGAGGGAGCTGTACTCTGTATCTAACACGTGCTGGACCGGCCATGGGAGTTTTGAATAGACAGTGTAAATGCAGCTTTACTCCATATCTATCCCGTGCTGTTTCTGCTCTGTGAGGGTTTCATGGGACCATGTAGATGGAACTTTACTCTGGATCTAACCCCTGCTGCACATGCCCTGGGAGTGTTTAGTGGGACAGTGTAGAGGGAGCTTCCCTCTGCATCTAACCTGTACTGTACCTGTCCTGGGAGTGTTTGATGGGACAGGGTAGAGCGAGATGTATTCTGTATCTAACCCGTGCTGTATATGCCCTGGGAGTGTGAGATGGGACAGTGCAGAGATAACTTTACTCTGTATCTAACCCATGCTGAACCTGCCCTGGGAGTGTTTGATTGGACAGTGTAGAAGGAGCTTTACTCTGTACATAACCCGTGCTGCACCTGCCCTGGGAGTGTTTGATGGGACATGTAGAGGGACGTTTACTCTGTATCTAACCCGCGCTGTACCTGCCCTGGGAGTGTTTGATGGGACAGTGTAGAGGGAGCTTTACTCTGTATCTAACCCGTGCTGTACCTGCCCTGGGAGTGTTTGATCGGACAGTGTAGAGGGTGCATTACTCCCTATGTAACCCCTACTGGACAAGCGCTGGGAGTGTTTGATGGGACAGTGTAGTGGGAGTTTTACGCTGTACCTAACTGGTGCTGTATCTGCATTGTGTGTTTTTGATGGGGCAGCCTAGTTGGAGATTTACTCTGTATCTAATCCGTGCTGTTCCGGCCCTGGAATTGTTTGATGAGGCAGTGTAAAGGGAGTTTTACTCTGTATCTAAGCCGTGCTGTACCTGCCCTGTGTGTGTTTGATGGAAAAGTGCAGAGGGAGCTTTAATCTGTATCTTACCAATTCTGTACCTGGCGTGGGATTGTTTGATGGGACAATGTTGAGGGTGCTTTTCTCTCTATGTAAGCCGTTCACTACCTGCCCTGGGAGTGTTTGATGGGAGAGTGTAGATGGAGCTTTAGTCTGTATCTAACCCGTGGTGTGCCTCCCCAGTGAGTGTTGGATCGGACAGTGTTGAGGGCGCTTAACTCTGTATGTAACCCGTGCTCTACCTGCCCTGGGATAGTTTGATGGGACACTGTAGAGGGAGCTTTACTCTGTATCTAAACCGTGCTCTACCTGCCCTGGGAGTGTTTGATGGGACAGTGTAGAGGGAGCTTTACTCTGTATCTACCCCGTGCTGTAACTGCCCTGGGAGTGTTTGATGGGCTGTGTAGAGGCAGATTTAAACTGTATTAGACCGAGCTGTATCAGCCCTGGGAGTGTTTTATGGGACAGTGTAGACGGACCATCACTCTGTATCTAAACTGTGCTCTACCTGCCCTGGGCGTGTTTGATGGGACAGTGTAGAGTCGGATTTACTCTGTAGCTAGTCCGTGCTGTACCTGCCCTGGGTTTGTTTAATGGGACAGTGTAGACGGAGCTTTAGTTTATTTTTAACACGTGCTGTACCTGCCCTGGGACTGTTTGCTGGGACAGTGCAGAGGGAGCTTTACTCTGTATCTAACCCGTGCTGTACCTGCACTGGGAGTGTTTGATGGGGCAGGGTAAAGGGAGCCTTATTCTGTATCTAAGCCGTGCTGCACCTGCCCTGGGTGTGTTTGATGGAAAAATGCAGAGGGAGCTTTAATCTGTATCATACCATTTCTGTACCTGGCCTGGGATTGTTTGATGGGACAGTGTTGAGGGAGCTTTACACTGTATCAAACCCGTGCTTCCACTGCCCTGGGAGTGTTTGATGGGAAAGTGCAGAGGGAACTTTGCTCTGCATCTACCCTGTGCTGTACTGGCCATTGGAGTCTCTAATGTGACAGTGTAGATGGAGCTTTACTCTGTCTCTAACCTATGCTTTACCGTTCATGAGACTGTTTGATGGGACAGTTTACAGGGAGCTTTACTCTGTATCCAACCTGTGCTTCAAATGCCTTTTGAGTGTTTGATGGGACAGAGCAGAGCGAGTTTTACTCTGTATCTAATGTGTGCTGATCTGGCCATGGGAGTGTTTGACGGGACAGTGTAAGGGAGCTTTTCTCTATATCTAACCTGTGCTGCAACTGTCCTGGGTCTGTTTGACGGTGCAGTTTAGAGGGAGCTTTACTCTGTAGCTGACCTGTGCTGTACCTGCTCTGGAAGTGTTTGATGGGACAGTGTAGAGGGAACTTTACTCTGAATCTGACCCGAGCTGTATCTGCACTGGGAGTTTTGGATGGGTCACTGTAGAAGGATGTTTACTCTGTATCTAACCCGTGCTGTATCTGCCCTGGGTGTTTGTGATGGGGCAAACTAGCTGGAGCTTTACTCTGTATCTAATCCGTGCTGTACCTGCCCTGGAATTGTTTGATGTGGCATTGTAAATGGAGCTTTACTCTGTATCTAAGCCGTGCTGTACCTGCCCTGGGTGTGCTTGATGGAAAAGTGCAGAAGGAGCTTTAATCTGCATCTTACCCCTTCTGTAGCCGGCCTGGAATTGATGGCTGGGACAGTGTTGAGGGAGTTTTACTCTCTATCTAACCCGTGCTGTACCTGCCATTGGAATTTTTGATGGGACAATGATGCGGGAGCTGTACTCTGTATCTAACACTTCTGTACGTGAACTGGCAGTGTTTGATGGGACAGTGTAGAAGGAGCTTTATACCGTATCTAACCCTTCCTGTCCCTGCCCTGTGAGTATTTGATGGTAGAGTGTAGAGGGAGCTTTACTCTGTACCAACCCGTGCTGTACCTGCCCTGGGAGTGTTTGATGGGACAGTGTAGAGGAAGTTTTACTCTGTATCTAACCGGTGCTGTATCTGCCCTGGGTGTTTTTGATGGGGCAGCCTAGATGGAGATTTACTCTGTATGTAATCCGTGCTGTTCCAGCCCTGGAATTGTTGATGGGGCAGTGTAAAGGGAGCTTTACTCTGTATCTAAGCTGTGCTGTACCTGCCCTGGCAGTGTTTGATGTGACAGTGTAGAATGAGCTTTACTCTGTATCAAAACCGTTCTGACCCTGCTCTGTGAGTGATTGATGGGAGAATGTAAATGGAGCTTTAGTCTGTATCTAAACCGTGGTGTGCCTCCCCAGTGAGTGTTGGATCGGACAGTGTAGAGGGAGCTTAACTCTGTATATAATCCGTGCTATACCTGCCCTGGGAGTGTTTGATGTGACACTGTAGAGGGAACTTTACTCTGTGTCTAACCGTGCTCTACATGCCCTGGGAGTGTTTGATGGGACAGTGTAGAGGGAGCTTTATTCTGTATCTAACCCGTGCAGTACCTGCCCTGGGAGTGTTTGATGGGATGTGTGGAGGCAGATTTACAGTGTATCTAACACGTGCTGTAACTGCCCTGGGAGTGTTTTATGGGACAGTGTAGACGGATCTTTACTCTGTATCTAACCTGTGCTGTACCTGCCCTGGGAATGTTTGATGGAGCTTTACTCTGTATCTAACCTGTGCTTTACCAGCCATTGGAGTGTCTGCTCCGACACTGTTGATGGACCTTTACTCTATCTCTAACCTATGCTTTACCGGCCATGGGATTGTTTAATGGGACAGTGCACAGAGAGCTTTACTTTGTAACCAACCTGTGCTGTACCTGCCCTGGGTGTGTTTGACGGGGCTGTGTATACGGAGTTGTACACAGTATCTAGCCTGTGCTGTACAGAGGAGCAATTTAAACTCAAATACTTTCCATTCCACACGCCTCAAATTCCTGAGAATTAAACACAGAGACAGTGTTTCCATTGGCCAATCCTGTTATTAAAAAATTCCTTCTGCACACCCCGCAATGTTTTTTCTCTGTCTTCATACCATTGTAATTGCATTTTTTTACGTTCACGCTTCTAGCTTCTAAATGCTGATGTACAGAGGGTTCTGGTGGTCCTTGCACATGAATCACAAAAACTTGGCGTGCAGGTACAGCAAGTGCTTAGAAAGACAAATGGAATGTTGGCTTTTATTGAAAGCGGGATGGAGTATAAACTTGGGAAGTGTTGCACAACTGTACAGGGCGTTGGTGGGACCGCACCTTGTGTGCTGCGTACAGTTTTGGCCTCCTGATTTAAGGAGTGATATACTTGTATTGGAAGCAGATCAGAGAATGTTAACTAGGTTAATTGCTGAGATGAAGCGGTTGTCTTATGAAGCAAGGTTGAGCAGGTTGGGCCTATATTCATTGGAGTTCAGAAGAATGAGAGGTGATCTTATTGAAACATATAAGATTCTGATGGGGCTGGAAAGGGTAGATGCAGGGAGGATATTTCCCCATGTGTGTTAATCTAGCACTAGGGGGCAGAGTTTCAGGATAAGGGGTCGCCCATTTAAAGCTGAGATGAGGAGGAAATTCTTCACTCAGAGGGTCGTGAATCTTTGGAATTCTCCACCCCAGAGGGCTGATGAGTTGGTGCCATTGAATATTTTCAAGGCGGAGATAGACATAAATTTGAGCTACAGGGGAGTCAAGAGTTATGGGGAGCGGGCGGGGAATTGATGTCGAGGCCAAGATCAGATCAGCCATGATCTTAGTAAATGGTGGGACAGGCTCGATGGGCCAAATGGCCTGCCCCTGCTCCTAGTTATTTTGTTCTTATGCTCTTATGTATGAAAGGGGTTAACTGAAGCTGTTTGTTCATTGAATGTAATTAATGTCAGTCTCCACGGGTTACCTGAAACTGTTTGTTCAATGACTGTAATTAATGTCAGACTCCACGCGTTAATTGAAGCTGTTTGTTCAGTGACTGTAATTAATGTCAGTGTCAATGGACATTATTGTATCAGTGCAGGGTTTCCCTCTTCTATTAATAAGGGGCTCCTTTCAATGTGTTATCCCATAGTGTCAGTGAGAGCATCACCTCCGGCACTGACAGGACTCAGCGCACTTCTCCACAGAGAGGGAGTCGGAATCTGAGAACAGTAGATTGGAATGTTGCAACAATGGATCGGAATCTAACAACAGTGGATAGGAATGTTACAATAATGGACAGGAGTATATCCTGGGTGTTTGATTATCTTTCTGAATATTCTGATTATCTCACATTGGAAGAGCGGATCTATTACGCACTTTTGACTGTTCAATGCTTTTACTATCCCGTCCTTGCTGCTGTTGGTGTTCCTGGTAAGTTTCTCTATCTAGCTATTCCATTACCGAGGTTTTACTATATTACTGTTCTTGTCAATTACTCGCCCCTCCTTGCTGCTGTTGTTGGTCCTGGTAAGTCTCCGTATCCAACTATAAACTCTGCAAACCTTTGCTAATTGTATTACTGTTCTTGTCATTTTCTCTCCCCTCTTTGCTGGTATTGGTATCCCTCTTATACTTCTATATTTAGCAATTAGATTTGTAAACAACTTTTCACTGGATTACTGTGTTTGTCATTACATCTTGGGAAGACCAAAGCCATTGTCTTCGGTCCTCATCACAAACTCCATTATCTATCGACTCAGTCCTCCACCCTGGCCAATGTCTGAGGCTGAACCAGGCTGGTCACTACCTCATCGTTCTCTTTGAACGTGAGCTGATCTCCAACCTCATATCCTGTGAATCACCAGGACTGCCTACTACCCCCTCCATAATATCTCCCATCTCCGCCCTGCCTCAGCCCTTCCACTGCATAAACCCCCATCTGTGCCTTTGTTAAATCCAGACTCGACAATAACAATGCGCCCCTGGCCGGCCTCCCAGTTACAAGCCTCCATAAACTAGAGCTCATCCAAAACTCTGCTGCCCATATCCTAACTCGCACAAGACCCGTTCGCCCATCACCTCTGTACTCACTGACCTACATTGGCTCCCGATCCGGCAACACCTCGATTTTAATATTCTCATCCTTGTGTTCAAATCCCTCCATGTCCTCACCCGTCCAGTTAGTCCCATTCCCCGGCGCTTTTCCCAAAGTCCTGCAAATTGCTCCCCTTATATATTTATCCAATTCCCCTTTTCAAGTTAATGTATTTCCCACTGTACCTCTCCCAGTCCTTCTGTCTCTACTTTACTTTCTATTTTCTCGCTCTCTCTCTATCCCTCTTCTCTGTCTGTCTCTTTCTCATAGAATCATACAGTGATACAGCACAGATAGAGCCCATTCCATTCATCGTGTCTGTGCCATCTCTTTGAAAGTGCTCTCTAATTAGTCCTACTCTTTAGTCAGAGCCCTGTAAAAATTCCCCTTCAACTTATTATCCATTTCCCTGTCTAAAGTTACTATTGAATCTGCATCCACCACGTTCTCAGACAGAGCATTCCAGAACACAACATCCCACTGCATAAAGAAAATGCTCCATCTCTCGTCTGGTTCTTTTGACAAATACCATAAATCTGAGTCCTCTGCTTGCCCAACATTTTGCCACTAGAAACAGACTTACCTACTTTCTCGAAATACATATTGCTTTTAAACATCCATATTTAATCTCCCCTTGTGGAAAAGGACAATGATAGAGTATAATGTCTCCAGGTGGGAAAGACCAATTGTAGTAAGCTGAGATATGATTTAGCAAAAGTGGACTTGGAACAGCTGCTTGAAGGGAAATCGGTTTCAGAGCAGTGAGAAGCTTTCAAGGAGGAGATAGTGAGGGTTCAGAGCAAATATGTTCCAAAACTTAAAAGGGTGGAACATCCAAATCTTAAACCCTCTGAATGTCAATGAACATACCGTGTAGGATAAGGGAAAAAAGGTAAGCTTTTAACAGATACCGAGAGTTCAATACTTCAGAAAACCTGGAGGAGTATAGAAAGTGCAGGGGTGAAGTTAAAAAGTAAATTGGGAAAGCAAAGGCAGGGCATGAAAAATATTGGCAATTCAAATCAAGGGAAACCAAAATATGTTTTATAAATACATAAAGTGCAAGAGGATAATTAAGGAAATAATAGGGCTTATTAGAGACCAAAATGGTAAGCTGTGTGCGGAGCTGGATGACGTGGATATGACTCTTAATAAATAATTTGTGCCTGTCTTCACAGAAGAGAGGGATGATGCAAAAAATTGTACTTAAGGAGGAGTGTGTAATATTAGCTTAGATAAATATAGTGAGAGAGGAAATGTTAAGGTGTTTACCAACTTTGAAAGTAAATAATTCACGAGGCCCAAAGGAAGAGTATCCCAGATGTTAAGAGAGGCAAGGGGGTAAATGTGTACAGTATTGGTCTCCTTTCCTAAGGAAGGATACAGTTGCCATCGAAGGAGTGCAATGAAGGTGCGCCAGAGTGGTACCTGGAATGGGGGGATTGTCCTATGAGGAGAGATTGAGTAGACTAGCCCCACATTATCAAGAGTTTAGCAGAATGAAAGGTGATCTCTTTGAAACATACAAAATATTTCCATGACTTGACAGGGTAGATGCAGGGAGGACGTTCCCCCTGACTGGGGAGTCTAGAACCAGGGGTCATCGTCTAAGAATAAGAGGTCGGCCATTTAGGGCTGAAATGAGGAGACATTTCTTCACACCAACAGTGGTGAATCTGTGGAATTCTCTACCCCAGAGGGCTGTGGAGGCTCAGTCATTGAGTATATTCAAGGCAAAAATCGATAGGTTTTTGAATATTAAGGGAATCAAGGGATATGTGGATAGTGCAGGAAAGTGGAGATGAAGCAGAAGATCACCTATGATATTATTGAATGGTGGAGCAGGCTCGAACGGCCAAATGGCCTACTCCTGCCCCTACTTATGTTTTCTTATGTTCTTGAGAGGCCAAGGGGTTAAGTGTTTAGCAGGCAATGCACACCTAATCAAGAGTGCAGAACCACAGCCATTGACACAGAATCAGTCACACAGGCCTTTAAAAGAGGACAGGACAAGTCACACAGGCTCTTTGAAGAGATAGAAAAAGACACACGTGCTTTTTAAAGAGACAGAACCAGTTAAAAGGGCTTTTTAAAGAGACACGAGCAGTAAGACAGGGTTTTTAAAAGATAAACGACAAGACACACAGGTTTTTTAAAGAGACAGAACCAGTCATGCGGGCTTTTTCATCTGACAGGAACAGTCACACAGGCCTTTTAAAGAGACAGGAACAGTCAAGCAGTCTATTGAAAGAGACAGGACCCGTCACACAGGCTTATTATAGAGACAGAACCATACACACAGGCTTATTAAAGTGACAGGACAAGTTACACGGACTTATTAAAGAGACAGAACCAGTCACACAGGCTTTTTCATCTGACAGGAACAGTCACAGGCTAATTAAAGAGACAGGACCAGTCACAGAGTCTATTGAAAGAGGCAGGACCAGTCACACAGGGTAATTAAAGAGACAGGCCCAATCACACAGGCTTTTTAAAGTGACAGGACCAATCACACTGGCTTTATAAAGAGACAGGACCATGCACATAGGTTTTTTAAAGAGATAGGACCAGTCACACAGGCTTTTTAAATAGACAGGACCAGTCACAGGCTTTTTAAAGAGACAGGACAAGACACACAGGCATTTTAAGGAAACAAGTCTAGGCACAAAGGCCTTTTAAAGAGACAGGACCAGTCATACAGGCTTTATAAAGAGACAGGACCAGTCACACAGGCCTTTTAAAGAGACAGAACAAGTCACACAGGCCTTTTAAAGAGACAGCACCTGTCACACAGGCTTTTTAAAGAGACGGGACCAGTCACACAGGCTTTTTATAGAGAGAGGACCAGACACACAGGCATTTTAAGGAGACAAGTCTAGGCACAAAGGCCTTTAAAGAGACAGAACCAATCACATAGGTTTTTGAAAGAGACAGGACCAATCGCACAGGCTTTCTAAGGAGACAAGTCCAGACACAAGTTTATGAAGAGTCAGGACCTGTCACACAGACATTTCAAAGAGACAGAAACAGTCACACTGGCTTTGTAAAGTGACAGGACCAGTCACACACATTTGAATGAGACATGAACAGTCACACAGGCTTTGTAAAGTGACAGGACCAGTCACACAGGTTTTTTAAAGGCAGGACATAGAAACATAGTAACATAGACGATAGGAGCAGGAGTAGGCCATTCAGCCCCTCGAGCCTGCTTCGCCATTCAATGAGATCATGGCTGATCATCCAAATTCAGTACCCGGTCCCTGCTTTCTCCCCATACCCCTTGATCCCTTTAGCCTTAAGAAATATATCCAACTCTTTCTTGAATATATTTAATGAATTGGCTTCTGCTGCCTTCTATGGTAGAGAATTCCACAGGTTCACCACTCTCTGGGTGAAGAAATTCCTCCTCATCTCAGTCCTAAATGGCTTACCCCTTATCCTTAGACTGTGACCCCTGGTTCTGAAATCACCGACCATCGGGAACATCCTCTCTGCATCTAGTCTGTCCAGTCCCGCCAGAATTTTATAAGTTTCAGTCAGATCCCCTCTCATTCATCTAAACTCCAACGGGTATAAGCCCAATCGACCGCATCTCTCCTCATACGTCATTCCTGTCATTCCACGTATCAGCCTGGTGAATCTTCGCTGCACTCCCTCCATGGCAAGAACATCCTTTTCTGATAAGGCGACCAAACCTGCACACAATGCTCAAGGTGTGGTCTCACCAAGGCCCTGTACAACTGTAGCAAGACATCCTTGTTCCTGTACACGAACCCTCTCGCTACGAAAGCCAACCTTCCATTTGCCTTCTTAACCGCCTGCTGCACCTGCATGCTTACCTTCAGCGACTGGTGCAGAAGGACACCCAGGTCTCGTTTCACTTCCCCTTCTCCCAATCTATTGCCATTCAGATAATAATCTGCCTTCCAGTTTTTGACACCAAAGTGGATAACCTTGCATTTATCCACGTTATATTGCATCTGCCACACTTCTGCCCAATCACCCAACCTGTCGAATTCATACTGGAGTTTCTCGGCATCCCCCTCACAGCCGACACGCACAGCCAGCTTTGTATCGTCTGCAAACTTGGCGATATTACATCTAATTCCCTCGTCTATTTCATTAATATATATTGTGAATAGCTGGGGTCCTCGGACCAATTCCTGCGGTACCCCACTAGTCACTGCCTGCCACTCAGAAAAAGGCCTGTTTATTCCAACGCTTTGCTTTCTGTCTGCCAACCAGTTCTCTATCCAAGTCAATAACTTGCCCCCAATCCCATGTGCCTTAACTTTACACGCTAATCTCTTATGCGGGACCTTATCGAAAGCCTTCTGAAAGTCCAAATACACCACATCCACTGGTTCTCCCTTATCTATTCTACCAATTACATCCTCAAAAATATCCAGTAGATTAGTCAAGCACGATTTACCCTTTGTAAATCCATGTTGACTTTGTCCGATCCTGTCACCGTTTTCCAAGTGTTCTGCTATTACATCTTTTATAATGGACTCTAGCATTTTCCCCACTACCGATGTCAGGCTGACAGGTCTGTAATTCGCCGTTTTCTCTCTACCATCATTTTTGAATAGTGGAGTAACATTCTCTACTCTCCAATCCATGGGAACTTTTCCAGATTCTATCAAATGTTGGAAGATGACCAGCAATGCATCTACTAATTCTAGGGCATCTTCCTTAAGTACCCTGGGATGTAGGTTATCATGCCCTGGGGATTTATCGACCTTCAATCCTGTCAATTTCCCTAACACCATTTCCCTACAAATGCTGATTTCTTGTAGCTCAGTGCGAGTCACATATGCGTATTAAAGAGACAGGAAGAGCCACACCGGCTTTTGAAAGAGACAAGACCTGTCACACCAGCTTCTTCACGAGTCAGGACATGTCAATACGTGCGATTGAAAGAGACAGGAACAGTCACACTGGCTTTTTAACTAGTCAGGACATGTCAATACGAGCGATTGAAAGAGACAGGCCCAGTCAGGCTTTTTCTGGAGACAGCACCATTCACACAGCCTTTTTAAAGAGACAGGATCAGTCACACAGGCGTTTCAAAGAGACAAAAGCTGATAAACTGGCTCTGAAACAGATAGAAACAGTCACAGCGTCATTTTATAAAGACAGGACTTGACACAGCCACGTTTTAAGGAGACAGGACCAGACACATAGGCTTTTTAAACATAAGAACATAAGAAATGGTAGCAGGAGTAGGACATTCGGCTCTTCGAGCCTGCTCTGCCATTCAATGTGTTCATGGCTAATCTTCTGCCTCAACTCCATTCACCGGCCCTAATGCCATATCCCTTGATATAACAACTAATCAGAAATGT
Source organism: Somniosus microcephalus (assembly GCF_052327205.1). Classification (NCBI taxonomy): domain Eukaryota; kingdom Metazoa; phylum Chordata; class Chondrichthyes; order Squaliformes; family Somniosidae; genus Somniosus; species Somniosus microcephalus. The sequence continues at coordinate 33,228,397 of NW_028225184.1, forward strand.
ATCGACTTCTGTTTGTAATATACCCAATGACTGAGCCTCCACAGCCCTCTGAGACAGAGAATTCCAAAGATTCACCACCCTCTGTTTGAAGACATGTCTTCTCATCTCAGTCCTGAATGGCCTACCCTTTATCCTGAGGCTGTGGCCCCTGGTTCTAGACTCCCCAGCTAAGTGACACATTCTCCCAGCATCCACCCTATCAAGCCCCGTAATAATTTTGTATGCTTCAATGCGATGCCCTCTCATTCTTCTGAATTCAAGTGAATATAGGCCGAGTTTACTCAATCTCTTCTCATACGAATGTCCCACCATCCCAGGATTCAATCTCCTGAGCCTTCGTTGCACTCCCTCTGTGGCAAGTATATCCTTCCTTAGGTAAGGAGACCAAAATTGTACACAGTACTCCAGGTGTGGTCTCACCAAGGCCCTATATAACTGGAGTAAGACTTCGTTACTCCTGTACTCCAATCCTCTTGTAAAGAATGCCAGCATATCTTTGCCTTCCTAATGGCTTATCGCACCTGCACATTCACTTTCAGTGACTCAGGTACAAGAACACCCTGATCCCGTTGAGCATCTGAATTTCCCAGTCTTTCACCATTTAGGAAATACTCTGCCTTTCTGTTTTTTTTACCAAAGCGGATAACTTCACATTTATCAGCTTAAAGTGACAGGGCCAGTGAAACATGCTTTTTCAAGAGGGAGGACCAGGCACACGGGCTTTTTAAAGAGGCAGGAACAGTCAAACTGGCTATTTAAAGTGACAGGTCAATCACACATGATTTTTATAGAGACAGGACTTTTCACACAGGCTCTTTAATCAGTCTGGACCTGTCACGCAGCCTTTTCCAAGAGACAGGAGAAGTCACACTGTCTATTTAAGGAGACAGGACTAATCACACAGGCTTATTAAAGGGACAGGATCTATGACACTTGCTATTAAAATAGACATGCCCAGTCAGACAGGCTCTTTATGGAGACAGCACCCGTCACACCAGCGATTTCCAGAGACAAGACCAGTCACACAGGCTTTTGAAATACATAGAAAGAGTAACACCATCATTTTATAGAGTCGGGACCTGACACACCCGCGTTTTAAAGAGACAGGACCAGTGAAACATGCTTTTTAAAGTGACAGGACCAGTCACAGCGGCAATTAAATGATACAGGCCCAGTCGCAAGTGCTTTTGAACGAGACAGGACCAGGAACACTGTCCTTTTAAGGAGACAGAAGCTGCTACACTGGCATTTTAGAGAGTCAGGGCCAGTGGCACAAGCTTTATAAAGAGACAGGAACAGTCACCCGAGCTTATTTAACTGACAGGACCAGCCACACAGGAGTATTAAACCGAAACGTCCAGTCGCACAGGATTATAATCAGAAAGGACAAGTTACATAGGCTTTTTAATCAGAAATGACCTGTCACACAGGCTTAGTAAAGAGACAAGAGCAGTCACACAGTCTTTTTAACGATACTTGACAAGTCACACAGGCTTATTAAAGAGACAGGAACAATCACACAGGCTTATTAAAGAGACAGCACCAGTCACACAGGCTTATTAAAGAGACAGGCCCAGTCACACAGGCTTATTAAAGAGACAGCACCAGTCACACAGGCTTATTAAAGAGACAGAACCAGACATATAGGCTTATTAATGAGACAGGACCAGACATACAGGCTTATTAAAGAGACAGCACCAGTCACACAGGCTTATTAAAGAGACAGGACCAGTCACACAGGCTTATTAAAGAGACAGGACCAGTCAAACAGGTGTATTCAATAGACAGAACCAATCACACAGGCTTATTAAAGAGACAGGACCAGTCACACAGGCTTATTAAAGAGACAGAACCAGTAACACAGGCTTAATAAAGAGACAGAACCAGTCATACAGGCTTATTATAGAGGCAGGACCAGTCACACAGTCTTTTTAAAGAGACAGGACCAGTCACACAGGCTAATTAACGAGGCAGGACCAGTCACACAGGCTTATTTAAGAGGCAGAACCAGTCATACAGGCTTATTAAAGAGGCAGGACCAGTCATACAGGCTTATTAAAAAGGCAGGGCCAGTCACACTGTCTTTTTAAAGAGACAGGACCTGTCACACAGACTTTTTAATGAGGCAGGACCGGTCAAAGAGGCTTATTAAAGAGACAGGAACTTTAAATTGACGGGCCTGTCACACAGCATATTAAAATTGACTGGACCATTCTCACAGGCTTTTTAAAGAGGCAGGAACTTTAAATTGACCAGACCTGTCACACAGGCACTTTGACGAGGAAGGACCAGTCACACAGGCTTTCTAAAGAGACAGGCAATTGAACATGGCTGGACCAGTCAGACAGGCGCTTTAAAGGGACAGGACATGTCACACAGAGTGTTAAAAGAGGCAGGACGTTTCAATAAGTGACATTGAATGAGACAGGCCAGGTCAGACAGGCTTTTTGTGGAGCCAGCATCAGTCACACAGCCTTTTTAAAAAGACAGGAAAAGTGACAAAGTTATTTTAAAGAGACAAGACCAGTGAAAAATGCTTTTAAAAGAGACGAGACCAGTGAAAAATGCATTTTCACGTGACAGGACCAGTCACACAGGCTTTTTAAAGAGACAGGAACAGTCACACATAATTTTAAAGAGACAGGACCAGTGAAAAATGCTTTTTAAAGAGGCAGGACCAGTCACACAATCTTTTTAAAGAGACAGGACCAGTCACACAAGCTTTTTATAGAGACAGGACCAGTGACACAGGCTTTTTAAGGAGGCAGGACGAGTCACACAGGCTTTTTAAAGAGACAGGACCAGTCACACAGGCTTATTAAAGAGACAGAACCAGTAACACAGGCTTAATAAAGAGACAGGACCAGTCACACAAGCTTTTTATAGAGACAGGACCAGTGACACAGGCTTTTTAAGGAGGCAGGACGAGTCACACAGGCTTTTTAAAGAAACAGGACCACTCACACAGGCTTCTTCAATGGCAGGACCAGTTAGACATTGGCCCAGAAATTCGGGTTGGGGTCTTCCCGCGGGTGCAGGTCCCCGACCTACACTTACCTAGCGCGCCGGCAGTTGACCTCTTGGCCTGCGTGGAATTCCTGTCCGAGGCCTGTACCAGAGGCCGGCGCGCTGTGCTGGTGTATCCCAGGGGCATAGTTAGTGCGAAGCGTCCCCTGGGATCACGTGAGCAACAGGCAGCCAATCGGAGCAGGGAATGCTCCATTCATAAGTCTTGACAGATAGACCTGTCAAAACGTATAAATTCTGAGGCTGTAAAACTGTACTTTACCAACTATTTTAAACAAAAATTTAAATTTTTCAAAAAAATAATTTAATGAAAAAATGGGGCAAAAAATAAACTTAACTTGCTTTAAAATATTTAAAAGTAATAAACCTGTGGAAAAAATGTTTTAATTTTAAATAATTGACCACTTACATTTGAAAATGAAGTCCTTACGGCTGCTTTCTACATTTGTAAAATGTACAGACTTACCCGCACGTTAAAACCAGAAAAAAAAAGGAAGTTCAACGCGCGCGCGCAGACTCAAACGTCGCAAGGGGACTGCCTCTGAACCCTTTGGTTCAGAGGAGAGGAAATGTCGGTTTTCCATGCATGCGCTGTGCATGCTGAAATCCGCCACTTCCAACGGGCCCACACATAAGTACCCCGTCCGTACTCACGCGTTGTGACCAGAATTAATGGGCCATTCTGTTTAAAATGACAGAACAGTCACAACGGCTTTTTATCGAAAAAGTGCCAGACACACAGGCATTTTAAAGAGACAGGGCCTATCACACCTGCTATTAAATGATACAGGACCAGTCACACAGGTGTCTTCATTGACAGGACCAGTCACACAAGCTTCTTCATTGAAAGGACCAGTCAGACATACTGCTAAAAATGACAGGAGCAGAAACAACGGCTTTTTAACGAGACAGGACCAGGCAGACAGGCTTTTTAAATAGTCAAGGCCTATCCCAACCGCTTTATAAAGAGACAGGACCATTCACACAGGCTTTCTAAATAGTCAGGACCTATCACAACCGCTTTATAAAGAGACAGGACCATTCACACAGGCTTTTTTAGGAGACAGGAACAGACGTGTATGATTTTTTTTACCGATACATGACCATTCGCAAATGCTATTAAAAGAGGCAGGACCAGTCAATTATTTGGGGGAAATTTAATCTTCATATAGACTGGTCAAATCAAATTGGCTAAGGTTGTCTGGAGGACGAGTACATGGAATGCATTTGGGACAGTTTCCTAGAACAATGCGTCATGGAATCAACCAGGAACAGGTGATTTTAGATCTTGTATTGGGTAATGAGACAGGGTTAGTTAGCAATCTCATAGTAACGGATCCGCTGGGCAGACTGATCATAATATGATAGAATGACACGTTAATTATAAGAGTGACTTGCCTAAGTCCGAAACTAGAGCCTTATACATATATAAAGCCAATTACATAGGTATGAGGGGCGAGTTGGCTAAGGCAGATTGGAAAAATAGATTAAAAGGTATGACGGCAGATAAGCAGTGGCTAACATTTAAAGAAATATTTAATAATTCTGAACAAAACTACATTCCTTTGAGAAACAAAAGCTCCACGGGTAAAGTGATCCAACCGTGGAGAACTAAAGAAGTTGTGGATAGCAATAGATTGAAAGATGAAGCTTATAATGTTGCAAATAATAATAGTAAGCCTGACGATTGGGAGATTTTCACAAATCAGCAAAGGCTGACCAAAAAAATTATAAAAAGGGAAAAAAATAGAATATAAGAGAAAACTAGCAAGAAATATAAAAGCAGATGGTAAGAGTTTGTAAAAGTATGTAAAAAGGAAAAGAGTAGCAAAAGTAAACGTTGGTCTCTTAGAGGCTGAGACAGGAGGAATTATTATGGGGAATAAGGAAATCGCAGAAACGTTAAAAAATATTTTTGCATCTGTCTCCACAGTAGAAGACACAAAAAACTCCCAAAAATGTTGGGGAACCAAGGGTCTAATGAGGCTGAGGAACTTAAGGTAATTAATGTATGTAGAGGAAATGCACGAGAAAAACTTATGGAACTAAAAGCCGACAAATCCACTGGACTGGACGGCCTACATCCTAGGGTTCTAAAGGAGGTGGCTGAAGAGATAGTGGATGCATTGGCTATAATCTTCCAAAATTCCCTAGATTCTGGAATGGTCTCAGCGGATTTGAAGGTCACAAATGTATCACCGCTAAATAAGAAAGGAGGGAGAGAAAAAACTGGGATCTACAGGCAAGTTAGCCTGACATCAGTTGTCGGGAAAATGCTGGAATCCATTGTTAAGGAAGTGGTATCAAGTCCCTTAGAAAATCATTTCATGTTTAGGCCGAGTCAGCATGTTTTCATGAAAGGGAAATCGTGTTTGACAAATTTATTAGAGTTTTTTGAAGAAGTAACTCTCACGGTAGATAAAGCAGAACCATTGGATGTAGTATACCTGGATTTCCAAAAGGCATTATATATGGTGCCACATTAAAGGTTATTACACAAGATTAAGGATCATGGGGTTGGGGGTAATATAGTAGCATGGTAGAGGATTGGTTAATGGACAGAAAACAGAAAGCAGGGATAAACAGATCTTTTTCAGGTTGGCAGGCTGTAACTAGAGGGGTGCCGCAACGATCAGTATTGTGGCCTCAGCTATTTAAAATCTATATTAATGACTTAGATGAAGGGACCAAGTGTTAAGTATCCAAGTTTGCTGATGATACCAAACTAGGTGGGACAGTAAGCTGTGAGGAGTACACAAGGAGTCTGCAAAGGGAAAAAGATAGACTAAGTGAGTGTACAGTAAGTTGGCAGATGGAGTATAATATAGGGAAATCTGAGGTTATTCACTTTGGTAGGAAGAATAGAAAAACAGAATATGTTTTAAATGGTGACTAACTTTCAAATGTTGGTGTTCAGATAGATTTGCGTGTCCTCGTGCAAGAAACACAGAACGCAGGTGCAGCAAGCAATAAGAAAGACCAATGGCATGTTGATCTTTCTTGCAAGGGGGTTGGAGTACAAGCATAAGGAAGTCTTGCAATTGTACGTGGACTTCGTGAGACCACACCTGGAGTAATGTGCACAGTTTTGGACTCCTTATCTCACCAAGGATATACTTGCCCTCGGGGCGGTTCAACAAAGGGTCACTATCTTGATTCCTGGGATGAGAGGGCTGTCCTATGAGGAGAGATTGCGTAGAAGGGGAGGCGGTGGCATAGTGGTAATGTAACTAGACTAGTAAGCCAGCGGCTCATTCCAATGCTCTGAAAATATGGGTTCAATTCCCACCACGATAGCTGGTGGAATTTAAGTTCAATTCAATTTAATTCTGGAATTAAATGTTAGTCTTAGTAATGGCGACCATAATACCATTGTCGATTGTTGCAAAAACCCATCTGGTTAACTAATGTCCTTTAGGGAAAGAAATCTGCCATCCTTACCTGGTCTGGTCTACATGTGACTCCAGAACCACATCAATGTGGTTGAATCTTAATGGTCTAGCAAACCACTCAGTTATAAACAACTGCTACAAAAAACAATAAGAATTAAACCGGACAAACCACCTGGCATCGGAAGCGACAACGGCAAACCCAGCCCTGTTGACCCTGCAAAGTCCTCCTTACCAACATCTGGGGGCTTGGGCCAAAATTGGGAGAGCTGTCCCACAGACTAGTCAAGCAACAGCCTGACATAGATCATAATTACCGAATCATACCTTACAACAAATGCCCCAGACACCACCATCACCATCCCCGGCAATGTCCTGTCCCACTGGCAGGACAGACCCACCAGAGTTGGTGGCACCGTGGTATACAGTGGGGAGGGAGTAGCCCTGGGAGTCCTCAACATTGATTTAGGACCCCATGAGGTCTCATGGCATCAAGTCAAATATGGGCAAGGAAACCTCCTGCTAATTACCACCTACCGCCCTCCCTCAGCTAAGGAATCAGTACTCCTTCATGTTGAACACCAATTGGAAGAAGCACTGAGAGTAGCTAGGGCACAAAATGTCCTCTGGGTGGGGGACTTCAATGTCCATTACTAAGAGTGGCTCGGTTGCAACACAACTGGCCGAGACCTAAAGGACACAGCTGCCAGACTGGGTCGGCGCCAGGTGGTGAAGGAAAAACCTACTTGATCTCGTCCTCACCAATCTACCTGTTGCAGATGCACCTGTCCATGAACAGCATTGTCGGAACTGACCACCGCACAGTCCTTGAGGAGACGTAGTCCCGTCTTCATGTTGAGGATACCCTCCACCATGTTCTGTGGCACTACCACCGTGCTAAGTGGGCAACTCAAAACTGGGCATCCATGAGGCGCTGTGGGCCATCAGCAGTAGCAGAATTGTATTCAAGTACAATCTGTAACCTCATGGCCCGGCATATCCCTCACTCTACCATTACCATCAAGCCGGGAGATCAACCCTGGTTTAACGAAGTGTGCAGGAGAGCATGCCGGGAAAAGCACCAGGCATACAGAAAAATGAGGTGTCAACCTGGTGAGGCTACAACACAGAACTACTTACATGCCAAACAACGGAAGCAACATGCGATAGACAGAGCTAAGCGATCTCACAAGCATCGGATCAAATCAAAGCTCTGCAGTCCTGCCACATCCAGTCATGAGTTGTGGTGGACAATTAAACAGTTAACAGGAGGAGGAGGCTCCAAAAATATCCCCATCCTCAATGATGGTGGAGCCCAGCACGTGAGTGCAAAAGACAAGGCTGAAGCATTTGCAACTATCTTCAGCCAGAAGTGCCGAGTGGATGATCGATCTCGGCCTCCTCCTGAGGTCCGCAGCATCACAGATGCCAGTCTTCAGCCCATTCAATTCACTCCACGTGATGTCAAGAAACGGCTGAAGACACTGGATACTGCAAAGGCTATGGGCACTGAAAGCATTGCGGCAATAGCACTGAAGACATGTGCTCCTGAACTAGCTGCGCCCCTAGCCAAGCTGTTGCAGTATAGCTACAACACTGGCATCTACCCGGCAATGTGGAAAATTGCCCAAGTGTAACCTGTCTACAAAAAGAAGGACAAATCCGACCCAGCCAATTACCGTCCCATCAGTCGACTCTCAATCATCAGCAAAGTGATGGAAGGTGTCGTCGACACTGCTATCAAGCCGCACTTACTTCGCAATAACCTGCTAACTGACGCCCAGTTTGGGTTCTGCCAGGGCCACTCAGCTCCTGAACTCATTACAGCCTTAGTCCGAACATGGACAGAAGTTCTGAACTCAAGAGGTGAGGTGAGGGTGGCTGCCCTTGACATCAAGGCAGCATTTGATCGAGAGTGGCATCAAGGAGCCCTAGCAAAACTGAAGTCAATGGGAATCAAGGGGAAAACTCTCCATTGGTTGGAATCATACCTAGCACAAAGGAAGTTGCCTGTAGTTGTTGGAGGTCATTCATCTCAATCACATGACATCACTGCAGGAGTTCCTCAGGGCAGTGTCCTAGGCCCAACCATCTTCAGCTGTTTCATCAATGACCTTCCCTCTATCATAAGGTCAGAAGTGGGGATGTTCGCTGATGATTGCACGCTTTTCAGCACCATTCGAGACTCGTCAGATACTGACGCAGTCCGTGTCCATATGCAGCAAGACCTGTACAACATTCAGACTTGGGCTGACAAGTGGCAAGTAACATTCGCACCACACAAGTGCCAGGGAATGACCATCTCCAACAAGAGAGGCTCTAAACATCTCCCCTCGACATTACCATCGCTGAATCCCCCACTATCAACATCCTGGGGGATACCATTGATCAGAAACTGAACTAGAACAGCCATATAAATAATGTGGATACAAGAGCAGGCCAGAGGTTGGTAATTCTGCGGCGAGTGTCTCACTTCCTGACTCCTCAAAGCCTTTCCACCATTTACAAGGCACAAGTCAGGAGTGTGATGGAATACTCTCCACTTGCCTGGATGAGTGCAGCTCCAACAAAACTCAAGCAGCTCGACACCATTCAGGATAAAGCAGCCCGCTTGATTGGCACTCCATCCACCACCTTCAACATTAACTTCCTCCACCACCGGGGCACTGTGTCTGCAAAGTGTATCCTCTACAAGATGCACTGCAGCAACTCGCCAAAGCTCCTTCAACAGCACCTTCCAAACCCGCGACCTCTACCACTTAGAAGGACAAGGGAAGCAGACGCATGGGACCATCACCACCTATAAGTTCCCCTCCAAGCCACACAGCATCCTGACTTGGAACTGTATCGCCGTTCCTTCACTGTCGCTGGGCCAAAATCCTGGAACTGCCTTCCTAACAGCATTGTGGGTGTACCTACACCATATGGACTGCAGCGGTTCAAGAAGGCGGCTCACCACCATCTTCTCAAGGGCAATTAGGGAAGGGCACTAAATGCAGGCCTAGCCAGCTGGCGACGCCCACATCCCATCAATTAATTAAAAAAAAGAATGGGCCGATACTCTCTGGAGTTTAGAAGAATGAGAGGTGATCTCATTGAAATATACAAGGTTCTGAGGGGGATTACAGGGTAGATGCTGAGAGGTTGTTTCCCCTGGCTGGAGAGTCTAGAGCTAGGGGTCATAGTCTCAGGATAAGGGATAAGCCATTTATGGCTGTGATGAGGAAGAATTTATTCACTCAGAGATTTGTGAATCTTTGGTATTCTCTGCCCCAAAGGGCTGTGAATGCTGAGCCTTCGAGTATATTCAAGGCTGAGATAGGTAGCTTTTTGGACTCAAGGGATATGGAGGTCGGGCGCGAAGGTGGAGTTGAGGTCGATGAACAGCCATGATCTTAATGAATGGTGGTGCAGGCTCCAGGGACCGTATGGCCTACTCCTGCTCTTATTTCTTATTGTCTTATGTTATACAGGTTTTTAAAGAGACAGCACCAATAAAACTTGCTTTTTAAAGAAGTAGGATCAGTCACACAGCCTGTTTAAAGAGCCACGATCAGTCACACAGGCTTTTTAAAGAAGCAGGACCAGTCACACATTATTTCCAAAGAGACAGGACCAGTCACACATGCTTTCCAAAGGGACAGGGCCCATCACACAGGCTTTCCAAAGTGACAGGGCCCATCACACAGGCTTTCTAAAGAGACAGGACCAGACATACAGGGTTTATAATGAGGCAGAACCTGAAAAACTAGCTTTTTAAAGAGACAGGACAAGTGAAATATACTTTTTAAAGAAACAGGACCAGTCAAACCGGCTTATTCATTGACAGGACCAGTCATACATACTGTTTAAATAGACAGGACGTCTCACACCGGCTTATTCATTGACAGGACCAGTCATACATACTGTTTAAACAGACAGGGCCTGTCACACCGGCTTATTCATTGACAGGACCAGTCATACATACTGTTTAAATAGACAGGACCTCTCACACCGCCTTATTCATTGACAGGACCAGTCATACATACTGTTTAAATAGACAGGGCCTGTCACACCGCCTTATTCATTGACAGGACCAATCATACATACTGTTTAAATAGACAGGGCCTGTCACACCGCCTTATTCATTGACAGGACCAGTCATACATACTGTTTAAATAGACAGGGCCTGTCACACCGCCTTATTCATTGACAGGACCAGTCATACATACTGTTTAAATAGACAGGACCTCTCACACCGGCTTATTCATTGACAGGACCAGTCATACATACTGTTTAAATAGACAGGACCTCTCACACCGCCTTATTCATTGACAGGATCAGTCATACATACTGTTTAAATAGACAGGGCCTGTCACACCGCCTTATTCATTGACAGGACCAGTCATACATACTGTTTAAATAGACAGGACCTGTCACACCGGCTTATTCATTGACAGGACCAGTCATACATACTGTTTAAATAGACAGGACCTCTCACACCGGCTTATTCATTGACAGAACCAGTCATACATACTGTTTAAATAGACAGGGCCTGTCACACCGCCTTATTCATTGACAGGACCAGTCATACATACTGTTTAAATAGACAGGGCCTGTCACACCGCCTTATTCATTGACAGGACCAGTCATACATACTGTTTAAATAGACAGGGCCTGTCACACCGCCTTATTCATTGACAGGACCAGTCATACATACTGTTTAAATAGACAGGACCTCTCACACCGGCTTATTCATTGACAGGACCAGTCATACATACAGTTTAAATAGACAGCACCTCTCACACCGGCTTATTCATTGACAGGACCAGTCATACATACTGTTTAAATAGACAGGACCTCTCACACCGGCTTATTCATTGACAGGACCAGTCATACATACTGTTTAAATAGACAGGGCCTGTCACACCGGCTTATTCATTGACAGGACCAGTCATACATACTGTTTAAATAGACAGGACCTCTCACACCGGCTTATTCATTGACAGGACCAGTCATACATACTGTTTAAATAGACAGGACATCTCACACCGGCTTATTCATTGACAGGACCAGTCATACATACTGTTTAAATAGACAGGGCCTGTCACACCGGCTTATTCATTGACAGGACCAGTCATACATACTGTTTAAATAGACAGGACCTCTCACACCGGCTTATTCATTGACAGGACCAGTCATACATACAGTTTAAATAGACAGGACCTCTCACACCGGCTTATTCATTGACAGGACCAGTCATACATACTGTTTAAATAGACAGGACCTCTCACACCGGCTTATTCATTGACAGGACCAGTCATACATACTGTTTAAATAGACAGGACCTCTCACACCGGCATATTCATTGACAGGACAAGTCATACACACTGTTTAAATAGACAGGACCTGTCACACCGGCTTATTCATTGACAGGACCAGTCATACATACTGTTTAAATAGACAGGACCTGTCAGACCGGCTATTAAATGAGACAAGAAAATAGAAACATAGGAGCAGGAGTTGGCCATTCTGCCCTTCGATCCACCATTCAATATGATCATGGCTGATCCTCTATTTCAATAACATATTCCCGCTCTCTTCCTATACACATTAATGCCTTTTTTGTCTGGAAATCTATCTATCTCCCTCTTAAATATATTCAATGATTTGGCCTCCATAGCCTTCTGTGGTAGCGAATTTCACAGGTTCACCACCCTCTGAGTGAAGAAATTTCTCCTCATCTCAGTCCTAAATGTCCTACCCTGTATCCTGAGATTGTGACCCCACCTTCTAACCCCCAACCAAGGGAACCATCCTCCCTGCATCCAGTCTGTCTAGCCATGGCAGAATTGTATAGGTTTCAATGAAATCCCCTCTCATTCTCCTAATCTCTAGTGAATACAGGCCTAGTCGGCCCAATCTCCCCTCATACGACAGCCCTGCCATCCCAGGAATCAGTCTGGTGAACCTTCGCTGCACTGCCTCTATGGCAAGTGTATTCTTTCTTAGGTAAGTAGACCAAAACTGCAGACAGTGCTCCAGGTGTGGTCTCATCAAGGCCCAGCATAACTGTAGTAAGACATCCTTGCTCCTCTACTCAAATCCTCTTGCAATGAAGGCGAACATACCATTTGCCTTCCTAACTGCTGGCTGCACCTGTATGTTTGTATTCATTGACTGGTTTACAAGGACACCCAGGTCCCTTTTTACATCAACACTTCCCAATCTATCCCTATTTAAATAATACTCTATCTTTCGGTGTTTCCTACCGAAGTGGATAACTTCACATTTATCCACGTTATACTGCATCTGCCATGTATTTGCCCACTCGCTCAACTTGTCTAAATCGCCTTGAAGCCTCTTGGTATCCTCCTCACAATTCACAATCCCACCTAGTTTAATGTCGTCAGCAAACTTGGAAATATTACTTTAGGTTCCCTCATCCAAATCATTGATATATATATTGTGAATAGCTGGGGCCCGAACACTGATCCCTGCGGTACCCCACTAGTCACCGCCTGCTGCCCCGAAAAATTCAAGCTCTCTGTTTCCTGTCTGTTAACCAATTTTCAGTCCATGCCAGTATATTACCCCCAATCCCATGTGCTTTAATTTTGCATACGTACCTCTTATGTGGGACATTATCAAATGCCATCTGAAAATCCAAATACCCCATATCCACTGGTTCTCCGATTAATATTCTATCAGTTACATCCTCAAAGTTCTCCAGTAGGTTTGTCAAACACGATTTCCCTTTCATAATTCCACGTTGAATTTGTCGAATCATTTTCTAAGTGTCCTGTTATGACATCCTTTATAATAGACTCTAGCATTATCCCTACTACTGATGTTAGGCTAACCGGTCTGTAATTCCCTGTTTTCTCTATTCCCTCCTTTTTTAAATAGTGGGGTTACATTTGCCACCGTCCAGTCTGCAGGAACTGTTCCATAATCTATAGAATTTTGGATCCACTGCATCCACTGTTTCCATGGCTACCACTTTTAGTACTCTGGGATGCAGATTATCAGGCTGTGAGAATTTATCAGCTTTCAGTCCCATTAATTTCTCCAGCACTATGTTTTTACTAATACTAATTTCCTTTAATTCCTCCTTCTCACTAGACCCTTGCTTCCCTAGCGTTTCCGGTAATTTATTTGTGTCCTATTCCGTGAAGACAGAACCAAAGGATGTGTTTAATTGATCAGCCATTTCCTTGTTCCCCATTATAACTTCTACCGCATCTGACTGTAAGGGACCTACATTTGCCTTCACTAAACTTTTTCTTTTTACATACTTGTAGAAGCTTTTACAATCTGCTTTTATGTTCCTTTCAACTTTACTCTCATACTCCATTTTCACCTCTTAATCAATCTCTTGGTTGTTTTTGCTGAAATATAAACAGCTCCCAATACTCAGGCTTACTAATTTTCTGGCAACTTTATATGACTCCTCTTTGGATCTAATAATATCCGTAATTTATTTTGTAAGCCATGACTGGGCTGCTTTTCCTTTTGTGTTCTTGCGCCAGAAAGTAATGTACAACTGTCACACAGGCTTTGTAACGAGACAGGGACAATCACACAAGCTTTCTAAAGAGGGACGACCAGTCACAAAGGCTTTTTATTGAGACAGGATCAGTCACAGAGAATCAGGCACAGAGGTATATTAACGAGACAAGATCAGTCGCACATACATTTTAAAGAGACATGACCTGTCACACCGGCTATTATATGAGCCAGGACCTGTCATACATGCTGTTTAAAGATACGGGACCAGTCACACCGGCTATTAGATGAGCCAGGACCTGTCATACATGCTGTTTAAAGATGCGGGACCAGTCACACCGGCTATTAGATGAGCCAGGACCTGTCATACATGCTGTTTAAAGAGACATGACCTGTCACACCGGCTATTAGATGAGACAGGACCTGTCATACATGCTGTTTACACAGAGGGGACCAGTCACACCGGCTATTAGATGAGCCAGGAAGTGTCATACATGCTGCTTAAAGAGACATGACCTGTCACACCGGCTATTAGATGAGCCAGGACCTGTCATACATGCTGTTTACACAGAGGGGACAAGTCACACCGGCTATTAGATGAGGCAGGACCTGTCATACATGCTGTTAAAAGAGACGGGACCAGTCACACCGGCAATTTGCTGAGCCAGGACCTGTCATACATGCTGTTTAAAGATACGGGACCTGTCACACTGGCTATTAGATGAGCCAGGACCTGTCATACATGCTGTTTAAAGATACGGGACCATTCACACCGGCTATTAGATGAGCCAGGACCTGTCATACATGCTGTTTAAAGAGACATGACCTGTCACACCGGCTATTAGATGAGCCAGGAACTGTCATACATGCTGTTTAAAGATACGGGACCAGTCACACCGGCTATTAGATGAGCCAGGACCTGTCATATATGCTGTTTAAAGAGACGGGACCAGTCACACCGGCTATTAGATGAGCCAGGACCTGTCATACATGCTGTTTAAAGATACGGGACCTGTCACACTTGCTATTAGATGAGCCAGGACCTGTCATACATGCTGTTTAAAAAGACGGGACCAGTGACACCGGCTATTAGATGAGCCAGGGCCTGTCATACATGCTGTTTAAAGATACGGGACCAGTCACACTGGCTATTAGATGAGCCAGGACCTGTCATACATGCTGTTTAAAAAGACGGGACAAGTCACACCGGCTATTAGATGAGCCAGGACCTGTCATGCATGCTGTTTAAAGATACGGGACCAGTCACACCGGCTATTTGATGAGCCAGGACCTGTCATACATGCTGTTTACACAGACGGGACCAGTCACACCGGCTATTAGATGAGCCAGGACCTGTCATACATGCTGTTTAAAGAGACGGGACCTGTCACACTGGCTATTAGATGAGCCAGGACCTGTCATACATGCTGTTTAAAGATACTTAACCAGTCACACTGGCTATTTGATGAGCCAGGACCTGTCATACATGCTGTTTAAAGAGACAGGACCAGTCACACCGGCTATTAGATGAGCCAGGAACTGTCATACATGCTGTTTAAACAGACGGGACCATTCACACCGGCTATTAGATGAGCCAGCATCTGTCATACATGCTGTTTAAAGATACGGGACCAGTCACACCGGCTATTAGATGAGCCAGGACCTGTCATACATGCTGTTTAAACAGACGGGACCAGTCACACCGGTTATTAGATGAGCCAGGACCTGTCATAATGCTGTTAAAGAGGCAGGACCAGTCACACAGATTTTTGAAGCAGACAGGATCAGACTCGCAGGTTTTTTTTAAAGTGACAGGACCAGTCACAGAGCATATTTCAAGAGATAGGACCAGTCACATAGGCTTTTCAAAGTAACAGGACCAGTCACACAGGCTTATTAAATAGACAGGACCAGTCACACACGCTTATTAAAGAGACAGGACAAGTCACACAGGCTTATTAAAGAGACAGGAACCATCAGACCGGCTTCTTTTAAAGACTGGACCAGTCACACTGGCTCTTCAAAGTGAGCGGACCAGTCACACAGGCTTTTTAAAAAGACTGGTCCAGTCATACATTATTTTGTATAGATATATGAACAGTCACACAGGATTTTTTAAAAAAAGATTGGACACGTGAAACATGCTTTTCAAAGAGGCAGTACCAGACATGATTAGATACACAGGCGTTTGACATAGTGCCACATAGAACGCTGGTTAACAAAATTGAGGCTCAAGGAATAGATTGGTCAGTGGCAGCTTTGATAAGAATTTGGCTTAAAGACAGAAAACAGCGAGCTGTGGTGAACGGCTGTTATTCAGACTGGTGGATGGTAGACAGTGGTGTTCCCCAGGGGTCACTGCTGGGACCTCTGCTTTTTTTGATATATATAAATTATCTGGATATTTGAATTCAGGGTAGAATTTCGAAATTTGCCAGTGACACCGAAAGTGGCGGTGTGGCAAGCAGTGATGATGATACCAATCGACTGCAACAGGACATAGAATAGCTAGCAGAATGATCAGACAAGTGGCAGATGGAATATAATACAGCGAAGTGTGAGTTGATGCAAGTTGGCAGAAGGAACAGGGAGAGTAATATCCAATAAATGGCACAGTTTTAAAGAGTGTGCAGGGACAGAGGGAACTGGGAGTTAATGTGCATAGGTCCCTAAGGTGGCGGGACATATTGAGAGAGTGGTTAGATAAGCATATGGGATCTTGGGCTTCAGAAATAAAGGTATTCAGTAAAAAAGTAAGGAGGATATGCTGAACCTTTATGAAGTGCTGGTTAGGCAGCAACTTGAATATTGCGTCCAGTTCTGGTCACCACACTTGAGGAAGGATGTGAAGGCCCTTGAGAGGGTGCAGAGGAGATTTACCAGAATGGTTCCGGGGATGGGGGATCTTAGCTACAAGGACAGGTTGGAGAAGCTGGATTTGTTCTAATTAAAGCAAAGGAGGTTGCAGGATGATTTGATGGAGGTCTACAAGATTATGACAGTTTTGATAGGCTAGACAGGGAAAGGCTATTCCCACTAATTGATGGTACAAGGACTATGGGACACAGGTTTGGGACAAGAGATACAGAAGGGACGTGAGAAAACCGTTTTAACACAGCGAGTGGTGATGAATTGGAACTCGCTGCCGACGGAAGAGGTGGAAGTGGAGACACTCAATGTTTACTCGGGGAGACTGTATAGGCACCAGACGGAAATAAACTTGCAGAGCTACAGGGATAGAGCAGGGCAATGGGACTGACTGGATTGATCTACAGAGAGCTGGCGCGGAAACGATGGGCCAAATTGCCTCTTTCTGTGCAGTTATGACTCTATGACAGGCTTTTAAAAGCGGCAACACCAATCCCACCAGATTTTTAACGAGACAGGGTCAATCACACAGGATTATTAAAGCGGCAAGTCCAGTCGCAAATGTTTTGTAACGAGGCATTATAAGGAGACAGGAGAGTCAAAAAGGTTTATTAGGGAGAGAGGATCAGACGCACAGGTTTATTAACGGGACATAAACAGTCACATAGGCTTTTTAAAGAGATCAGATGTATCACACCGGCTATTTAAAGATACAGGACCAGACACACAGGCATTTTAAGCAGACAGGACCAGTCGCACAGACTGTTTAAAGAGACAGGACCTGTCACGACAGCTTTTTAATGAGACAGGACCAGTCACACTGGATTATTAAAGAGACAGGACCTGTAACACATGCTTCTTAACGAGACAGGACCAGTCGCACAGGTTTGTTAAAGAGACGGGACCTGTCACACCATATTTTAAATGAGACAAAACCAGTCGCACAGGCTTGTTAAAGAGACAGGACCTGTCACACCATATTTAAAAAAAAGATGTTACCAGTCACATATGCCTTTTAAAGAGACAGGAAAAGACACACTTTCTCATTAAAGAGATAGGATCAAACACACCGGCTGTTTAAAGAGACTGGACCAGTCAGGCAGGCTTTTTAAAGAGTCAGGACCTGTCACATAGGCTTTTTAAACAAACATGACCAGTCACACAGGTTTAGTAACAAGACAGGACAGTCATACAGGCTTTTTATAGAGAATGGACCAGTCACACAGGCTATTTTAATGAGAGAGAACCAGACGAACATGTACATGAAAGAGGCAGTACCTGTCACACCGGATATTCAATGAGTCAGGCTCAGTCACACAGGCTTTTTAAAGAGACAGGACAACAACAGCAACAACAATTTGCATGGTTATAGCACCTCTAACGTAGTAAAATGTCCCTAGGCGCTGCAAAGTAGTATTTTAAGACAACAAATTTGACTGTAAACCGCATAAGGTTAAATGAGGGCAGGTGACCAAAAGCTTGGTGAAAGAGGTAGGATTTAATGAGCGTCTTAAGGAAGGAAGAGAGGTGCAGAGGTTTCCCGAGGGAATTCTAGAGCTTATGGCCTGAGCAACAGAAGGCACGACCACCAAAGGTTAAGCGATTATTATCAGGGATGCTCAAGAGGGCGAAATTAGAGGAGTGCAGATATCTCAAGGGGTTTTGGGCCTGAAGGAAATTGCAGAGATAGGAAGGGGCAAGGCCAAGGAAGGATTTGAAAATAAGGAGGAGAATTTTGAAATCCAGACGCTGCTTAACCGGGAGCCAATGTAGTCAGCGAGCACAGGGGTGATGGGCGAATGGTACTTGGTGCGAGTTAGGAAACGAGCAGACGAGTTTTGGATGACCTCAGGTTTACATAGGGTGGAATGTGGGAGTCCAGCCAGGAGTGTGTTGGAATAGTCAAGTCTGGAGCAAACAAAGGAATTGATGAAAGTTTCATCAGCGAATGAGCTGAGGCAAGGGCGGAGACGGGCAATGTTATGGAGGTGGAAGTAGCCGGTCTTTGTTGTACCGCTGATATGTGGTCGGAAGATCATTTCCGGGTCAAATATGACACCAAGGTTGCGAGCAGGGTGGTTCAGCCTCAGACTGATGTTAGGGAGAGGGCTGGAGTCAATGGCTAGGGAACGGAGTTCGTGGCAAGGACCAAAAACGATAGCTTCATTATCCCCAATATTTAACTGGAGAAAGTATTTGCTCATCCAAAACTGTATGTCGTACACACCGTCTGATAATTTAGACTCCGTGGAGGGGTCGAGAGAAAAGTTAGTGAGGTAGATCTGGGTGTCGTCAGCGTACATGTGGAAACTGATGCTGTATTTTCAAGGGGCACCGTGCAGGTCAGAAATAGGAGGGGGCCAATGAAAGTTCCAAGGGGAACGTCAGAGGAAACGATACGGGGGCGGGAAGAGAAGCCATTGCAGGTGATTCTCTGGCTACGATTAGATAGATAAGAATGGAAGCAGGCGAGTGCAGTCCCACCCAGCCGGACGACGGTGAAGAGGCTTTCCAGAAACATGGAGTGGTCAACCGTGTCAAATGCTGCAGACAAGTCAAGAATGGCGAGGAGGGAAATTTTACCTTCGTCACAGTCACAATGGTTGTAATTTGTGACTTTGATGAGAGCCATTTCGGTAATGTGGCAAGGGCGGAAATCTGATTGGAGGGATTCAAACATGGAATTGCGGGAAAGATGGGCATGAATTTGGGAGGCGACAACACGTTCAAGGACTTTGTAGAGGAAAGGGAGATTGCAGATGGGGCGGTAGTTTGCAGGGACGGAGGCATCAAGGTTTTTTTTGAAGAGAGGGGTGATGACGATCAGATTTGAGGGAGAGGGGGAGAGTACCCGAGGAGAGAGAACCGTTAACAACATCAGCTAACATGGGAGCCAGAAAAGGGATTTGCGTTATCAGCAGTTTGGTGGGAAAATGGTCGAGGGAAAATGGTTCTCATCGTCAGGATGAGCGCAGACAGATCATGAGGGGAGATCGGAGAGAAGCTGCAGAAAGATCTGAGTTCAGCGCTAGGGAAGGGGGCAACGTTAGATGAAGTTTGGCCCAGTGGGGTGGGGAAGAAAGGGAAGTGGCAGAGGCAGCTGAACGGATAGTCTCAATCTTAGAAACAAAGAAGTCCATGACCGCCGCACATGTTATCGGAGGTGTGGCCGGAGGCGACAGTGAGAGGGGTTTGAGAAGACGGTTGGCAGCAGAGAATAGGAGCCGGGGTTCATCATTTCATTCCAGAATGATTCTGGAATAGTGAGCAATTTTGGCAGACGAGAGCTGGGCCCGATAGAGCTTTACGTGGTCCAGACAGATCAGGTGCTGAACGGCTAAGGACCAGACACACAGGCTTTTTAAAAAGGCATGACCAGTCATACATGCCTTTTAAAGAGACGGGAAATGTCACGCAGGCTATTTAAAGGGACAGGACCTGACACACCGGATTTTTAATCGGACATGATTGGCACGCAGGCTTTCTAGAGAGGCACGACTAGTCACACAGGCTTTTTAAAGAGACAGGAACAGTCTCACAGGCTTTGTAATGAGACAGGACGAGTCGCACTTGCTTTTGAGAGAGACAGCACCAGTCACAGTGGCTTTATAAAGAGACAGTACCAGTAACACATGCTTTTTAACAAGACAGGACCAGTCGCACAGGCTTTTTAAAGAGACAGGACCGGTCACATCGTGTTTTTAAAGAGATTGGATCAAGCGCACCGAATGTTAAAAGATACAGGAACAGGCATAGAAGCGTTTAAGGAGACAGGGCCTGTCACACAGGCTTTTCAAGATACAGGACCAGTCATACCGGCTTTATAAAGATACATGGCTTGTCACACGTGTTTTTGCTAGAGAAACGCTCATTCTCATAGGCATTTTAAAGGGAGAGGACCAGTCAGACATGCTTTTGAAAGAAAGAGAACCAGTCACTCACGCTTTTTAAAGAAACAGGTCGAGTCAGTCAGGCTTATAATGGAGACAGGGCCAGTCACACTGGAGTTTTTTAGAGACAGAACCAGTCACACAGCCTTTTTAATGAGACAGGGCCAGTCAGACAGGCGGTTTATAGACACAAGTCCAGTCACACAGGATTGTTAAAGACAAAAGACCAGTCACACAGGCCTTTATAGAGACATCACCAGACACAAAGGCTTTTATAGAGAAAGACCCTGTCACAAAGGCTTTTATAGAGACAGACCCTGTCACAAAGGTTTTTATAGAGACAGACCCAGTCACAAAGGCTTTTATAGAGACAGACCCTGTCACAAAGGCTTTTATAGAGACAGACCCAGTCACAAAGGCTTTTATAGAGACACGCCCAGTCACAAAGGCTTTTATCGAGACAGACGCTGTCACAAAGGCTTTTATAGAGACAGACCCAGTCACAAAGGCTTTTATAGAGACAGACCCTGTCACAAAGGCTTTATAGAGACAGACCCTGTCACAAAGGCTTTTATAGAGACAGACCCAGTCACAAAGGCTTTTATAGAGACAGACCCAGTCACAAAGGCTTTTATAGAGACAGACCCAGTCACAAAGGTTTTTATAGAGACACGCCCAGTCACAAAGGCTTTTATAGAGACAGACCCAGTCACAAAGGCTTTTATAGAGACAGACCCTGTAACAAAGGCTTTTATAGAGACAGACCCTGTCACAAAGGCTTTTTATAGAGACAGACCCAGTCACAAAGGCTTTTATAGAGACAGACCCAGTCACAAAGGCTTTTATAGAGACAGACCCTGTCACAAAGGCTTTTATAGAGACAGACCCAGTCACAAAGGCTTTTATAGAGACAGAACCTGTCACAAAGGCTTTTATAGAGACAGACCCAGTCACAAAGGCTTTTATAGAGACAGACACAGTCACAAAGTATTTTATAGAGACAGACCCAGTCACAAAGGCTTTTATAGAGACAGACCCTGTCGCAAAGGCTTTTATAGAGACAGAGCCTGTCAAAAAGGCTTTGGTAGAGACAGATCCTGTCACAAAGGCTTTTATAGAGACAGACCCAGTCACAAAGGCTTTTATAGAGACTGACCCAGTCACAAAGGCTTTTATAGAGACAGGCCCAGTCATCAAGGCTTTTATAGAGACAGACCCTGTCACAAAGGCTTTTATAGAGACAGATCCTGTCACAAGCGTTTTTATAGAGACAGACCCAGTCACAAAGGCTTTTATAGAGACAGACCCAGTCACAAAGGCTTTTATAGAGACAGACCCTGTCACAAAGGCTTTTATAGAGACAGACCCAGTCACAAAGGCTTTTATAGAGACAGACTCAGTCACAAAGGCTTTTATAGGGACAGACCCAGTCACAAAGGCTTTTATAGAGACAGACCCAGTCACCAAGGCTTATATAGAGACAGACCCTGTCACAAAGGCTTTTATAGAGACAGATCCTTTCACAAAGGTTTTTATAGAGACAGACCCAGTCACAAAGGCTTTTATAGAGACAGACCCAGTCACAAAGGCTTTTATAGAGACAGACCCAGTCACAAAGGCTTTTATAGAGACAGACTCTGTCACAAAGGCTTTTATAGAGACAGACCCAGTCACAAAGGCTATTATAGAGAAAGACCCAGTCACAAAGGCTTTTATAGGGACAGGCCCAGTCACAAAGGCTTTTATAGAGACAGACCCAGTCACAAAGGCTTTTATAGAGACAGACTCTGTCACAAAGGCTTTTATAGAGACTGACCCAGTCACCAAGGCTTTTATAGAGACAGACCCAGTCACAAAGGCTTTTATACAGACAGACCCAGTCACAAAGGCTTTTATAGAGACAGACCCTGTCACAAGGCTTTTATAGGGACAGGTCCAGTCACAAAGGCTTTTATAGAGACAGACCCTGTCACAAAGGCTTTTATAGAGACAGACCCAGTCACAAAGGCTTTTATAGAGACAGACCCAGTCACAAAGGCTTTTTAAAGAGGCAGACCCTGTCACAAAGGCTTTTATAGAGACAGACCCAGTCACAAAGGCTTTTATAGAGACAGACCCTGTCACAAAGGCTTTTTAAAGAGGCAGACCCAGTCACAAAGGCTATTATAGAGACAGACCCAGTCACAAAGGCCTTTATAGAGACAGACCCTGTCACAAATGCTTTTTAAAGAGACAGACCCAGTCACAAAGGCTTTTATAGAGACAGACCCTGTCACAAAGGCTTTTTAAAGAGGCAGACCCAGTCACAAAGGCTATTATAGAGACAGACCCAGTCACAAAGGCTTTTATAGAGACAGACCCTGTCACAAAGGCTTTTTAAAGAGACAGGACCAGGCACACTGGCTTTTTAACGATATACAACTAATCACACCGGCTGCTTAAAAAGACACGAGCAGTCACAGAGCCTTTGTAAAGAGACCGGACCAGTTACAAAGGACTTTAAAGACAGGACCAGTCACACAGACTTAGTAAGCAGATATTACCAATCACACAGGCTTATTAAAGATACAGGAACAGTTAGCCATTTGGGACTGAGATGAGCAGGAATTTCTTCACCCACAGAGTGGTGAACATGTGGAAATCTCTGACACAGAGGGCGGTGGAGGCCAGTTCATTAAATATATTCAAGAAGTAGTTGGATATACTTCTTAAGGCAAAAGGGATCAAGGGATATGGGGAGAAGGCAGGGACTGGGTACTGAATGTGGATGTTCAGCCATGACCTCATTGAATGGCGGAGCAGGCTCGAGGAGCTTGAATGGCCTACTCCTGCTCCTATCTTCTATGTTTCTATGTTTCTGGGTGAAGAAATTCCTCCTCATTTCTGTCCTAAATGGCTTACCCCTTATCCTTAGACTGTGACCCCTTGTTCTGGACTCCCCGACCATCGGGAACATCCTTCCTGCATCTAGTCTGTCCAGCCCTGTCAGCATTTTATAAGTTTTAATGAGGTCCCCTCTCATTCTTCTAAACTCCAGCGAGTATAAGCCCAATCGACCCAATCTCTCCTCATAAGTCATTCCTGCCATCCCAGGTATCAGCCTAATGAATCTTCGCTGAACTCCTTCCATGGCAAGAACATCCTTCCTCAGATATGGCAACCAAAACTGCACACAATACTCAAGGTGTGGTCTCACCAAGGCCCTGTATAACTGCAGCAAGAGATCCTTGTTCCTGTACTCAATCCCTCTCGCTACGAAGGCTAACATACCATTTGCCTTCTTAACCGCCTGCTGCACCTGCATGCTTAACTTCAGCGACTGGTGAACAAGGACACCAAGGTCTCGTTGCACACCCCCTTCTCCCAATATATTGCCATTCAGACAATAATATGCCTTCCTGTTTTTGTCACCAAAGTGGATAGCCTTACATTTATCCACATTATAGTGCATCTGCCATGCTTCTGCCCAATCAGTCAACCTGCCCAAATCACACTGGAGTTTCTCAGCATCCTCCTCACAGCACACACGCCCAGCCAGCTTTGCGTCGTCTGGAAACTTGGAGATATTACATCTAGTTCCCTCGTCCAGATCATTAATATATATTGTGAATAGCTGGGGACCGACGTCCGGTCCCTGCAGTACCCCACTAGTCACTGCCTGCCACTCAGAAAAAGAGCCGTTTATTCCAACTCTGCTTTTTGTCGGCCAACCAGTTCTCTATTCATTTCAATACGTTGCCCCCAATCCCATGGGCCTTAACTTTACACGCTAATCTATTATGCGGGACATTATCCAAAGCTTTCTTAAAGTCCAAATACACCACATCCACTGGGTCTCCCTTAACTATTTTACCAGTTACATCCTCAAAAAATTCCAGTAGATTAGTCAAGCACGATTTACCTTCTTAAATCCATGTTGACTTTGTCCGATCCTGTCACTGCTTTCCAAGTGCCCTGATATTACTTCTTTTATGAAAGGCTCTAGCATTTCCCCCTACCGATGTCAGGCTTACTGGTCTGTAATTTCCCGTTTTCTCTCCACCAACTTTTTTGAATAGTGGGGTAAAATTGGCTACCCTCCAATCCATGGGTACTGTTTCAGATTCCATCGAATGTTGGAAGATGATCAGCAATGCATCTATTATTTCTAAGGCCACTTCCTTAAGTAGCCTAGGATGTAGATTATCAGGCCCTGGGGATTTATCGGCCTTCTCTCCCGTCAATTTCCCTAACACCATTTCCCTACAAATACTTATTTCTTTCAGTTCCTCGCTTTCATCAGACCCTCTGTTTCCCGACATCTCTGGGAGGTTATTTGTGTCCTCCTTTATGAAGCCAGAACCAAAAAATGTATTTAATTGGTCTGCTATTTCTTTGTTCCCCATTATAAATTCTCCTGATTCTGACTGCAGGGGACCTACGCTTGACTTCACCAATCTTTTTCACTTCACATATCTATAAAAGCTTTTACAGCCAGTTTTTATGTTCCCTGAAAGCTTACTCTCATATTCTCTTTTCCCTTTCTTAATTAATCCCTTTGTCTTCCTTTGTTGAATCCTAAACTGCTCCCAATCCTCAGGTTTTCTGCTTTTTCTGGCCAATTTATATGTCCTATCCTTGGATCTTATACTATCCCTAATTTGCCTTGTTAGCCACGGTTGAGTCACCGTTTTTGCTTTATTTTTATGCCAATCTGGGATGAAAAAATTCTGTAGTTCATCCATACGGTCTTTGAATGTTTGCGATTGCCTATCCACCGTCAACCATTTGAGTGACATTTCCCAATCAATCCTACCCAACCCGCGCCTCATACCATCGTAGTTTCCTTTACTTAAATTCAAGAACCTAGTCTCTGAGTCAACTACTTCATTCTCCATCTTAATAAAGACTTCTATCATATTATGATCACTCCGACCCAAGGGGCCTCGTACAACAACATTGCTAATTAATCCATTCTCGTTGCATAATACCCAGTCTAAGATGGCCTGATCTCTGGTTGGTTCCTCGACGTGTTGGTCCAGGAAACCATCCCGTATACACTCCAGGAATTCCTCCTCCACGGTATTGTTACTAATTTGGTTAGCCCCATCTATATGTAGATTAAAGTCACCCATGATGACTGCTGTGCCCTTGTTGCACGCTTCTCTAATTTCCCTGTTAACGCCATCCCCAACCTCCGCATTACTGTTTTGAGGTCTATATAACACTCCTACTAACGCTTTCTGCCCTTTGGTATTTCTCAGTTCTACCCATGCATATTCCACATCATCAGAGCTAATATGCTTCCTTTCAATTGTGTTAATCCATTCTTTAACCAGCAATGCAACCCCACCTCATTTTCCTTTTTCCTATGTTTCCTGAATATTGAATACCCCTGGATGTTGTATTCCCAGCCTTGGCCACTCTGGAGCCATGTTTCTGTAATCCCAATCAAATCATTTTTGTTTTCCTTTATTTGCGCAGCTAATTCATCCACCTTATTACGAAAGCTCCTCGCATTAAGACACAAAGCCTTCAGGCTTGTTTTTTTTACGCTCTTACACTTACTAGAATTATTATTTACTGCGGCCATGTTGGAGTTAAACCGATGATTTTTCTGACTGCCACTTTTGTTTATGTGCTTTCTACCTTTTGCTTTTATCCTAGTTTCCCATTCCTCTGTCTCCCTGCGCAGGTTCCCAACCCTCTGCCATTTTAGTTTCAACCCTCCCACAGAGCACTAGCAAACACTCCCCCTAGGACATCAGTCCCGGCCCTGCTCAGTTGCAAACCGTCCGGTTTGAAGTGGTCCCACCTCCCCCAGAACCGGTTCCAATGTCCCAGGAATTTGAATCCCTCACCCTTGCACATGTCCTCTAGCCTCGTATTCATCTGAAATATCCTTCTATTTCTACTCTGACTAGCACGTGGCACTGGGAGCAATCCTGTGATTACCCTCTTTGAGTACTATTTTTTTAATATACCTCCTAACTTCCTATCTTCAGGTTTAAGGACCTCATCCCGTTTTTTACCTCTATCTTTGGTACCTATATGCACAACGACAACTGGCTGTTCACCCTCCCCTTTCAAAATGTTCTGCAGCCGCTCTGAGACATGTTTGACCCTTGCACCAGGGAGGCAACACAACATCCTGGATTCTCGTTTGCAGCCGCAGAAACGCCTATCTATTCCCCTTACAATTGAATCCCCTATTACTATAGCTCTACCCCGCTTTTTCCTCCCGTCCTGTGCAGCAGAGCCACCCTTGGCGCCAAGAATTTGGCTGCTGCTGCCTTACTCTGATAAGCCATCTCACTCAACAATATTCAAACTGGTATATCTGTTTGAGAGGGGGATGTCCACAGGAGACTCCTGCACTACCTGCCTGTGCCTACTATTCTGTCTGTTGGTCACCGCTTCCCTTTCTGCATGTCCAACCTTTGCCTGCGGTGTAAGCAACTGCTTAAACGTAAACTCCATGACGTCCTCAGCATCACGAATGGTCCAGTATGTATCCAATCGCAGCTGCAGTGCCGTAATGCGGTCTGCCAATCATGCAGGCGTCTTAAAGTGACTGGACCAATCACACAGCCTATTTAAATGGACATGACCAGTCACACATGCTTTTGGTAGAGAATGGATCATTCGCACAGGCTTTAGAAAGAGACTGGACCAGTCATACATGCTTTTTAAGATGTGAGTTTCAGTCACTCAGGCTTTTGAAGGGACAAGTTCAGTCCCACATGCTTCTTAAAGTGACAGGACCAGTAAAACAGGCTTTTTAAAGAGGCAGGACGAGTCACACATGCTTTGTGAAGAGACAGGACCAGTCACACAGACTTTGTAAAGAGACAGGACCAGTCACACAGACTTTGTAAAGAGACAGGACCAGTCACACAGGCTTTCGAAAGAGACAGGACCAGTCACACAGGCTTTAAAGAGACAGGACCAGTCACACAGGCTTTTTAAAGAGACAGGACCAGTCACACATGCTTTGTAAAGAGACAGGACCAGTCACACAGGCTTTATAAAGAGACAGGACCAGTCACACAGGCTTTAAAGAGACAGGACCAGTCGCACAGGCTTTTTAAAGAGACAGGACCAGTCACACATGCTTTGTGAAGAGACAGGACCAGTTTCTCGGGCTGTTTAAAAAGAAACTACGGATCACACAGGCTTCTAAATGAAACAGGACCAGGGACATAGTCTTTTGAAGGAGAAAAAACGCTGAAAACACAAGTGCCTAGAAAATCCTCTCGGGCAGAGGCTCAAAACACACGATTTCGGATCCGAAATTTTTCCCCCCCATATCTCTCCTTACAGATTGTTAGATCATTAATGTTCGTTGACAAGTTCTAATCTTGTCCTGTTTATGACCCCTTACAACATGCTTTTTTTGGGAAGTCTTAGTTTTAATGTGTTTTATTGTCAAATGTTTAATAAAAATTTCGAATCCCTTGTTAAACATTTCTCAGTATTAATGACAATTGGGTTCTTACCCACATGTAGTTCCTCTGCCTTTTTTAATTTATTCATGGAATGTTGGCATTGCTGGCCAGGCAAGCCAATCCCTAATTCTTGGGATCCCTAATCCTGGAGAAGGTGCCGTGGAACCGGCTTCTGGAACTGCTGCAGTCCTTATGGCGAATGTACGTCCACGGTGCTGACTTTGGTGCAGCGGAATGGCTTGCTCGGCCATTTCAGAGGGCAGTTAAGAGTGAACCACATATGGGCAGCCCAGGTAAAGATGGCAGGCTTCCTTTCCTAGGCTTTCACAACAATCTTCCATTACTGATAATATATATTATTTCAAATGTATTATGTGAAATTAAATTCCCCAGCTGGTGTGGTGGGATTATCAGTCCTGTCCTCTGGATTACCAGTTCAGTAACATAAACACTGTCATAAATCACAACTTCGACAAGAAGTAACTCAGGAAGCACTACTGAACGGACAGCTGAGGGTGCCGACCGAGGAGTATAAATACTCGGGCGTAGGCCCCACTTGACCAGAGACAATCTGGAAACAGGAAACTAGTGACTACTAAACAAACCTCCATGTTTTGTTACAAGTCGATTAAAGCCTTGCTTTATGTACAACCAGGTGCCCAGTGAGTCTTTATTCCATCAAACACTCTGCTAATTTAAACCACGTCTACAGAGAGTAATCTATCACACCTTTGATTTGTGCCTTGTAGGTGTTGGAGATATTTGCAGGATGCAGGAGGTGAGTTATTCTCCTCAGAATACCCGATTCTGACCTACTGTAGTAAAGACGGCATTTATGTGGCTGGCCCAGATGATTTTCTGATCGTTAGCGACCCCTACAATTTTGATGGTGGAGGATTGGGTGATGGAAATGCCATTGACTGGCAAGTGAAGGAGGTTAGATGATCTCTGGTTGGAAGTGGTCATCTTCACCTGCTTGATTGGAGATAATTTACCATAATAACAGCAGAAATGAGGGATTGTAGTTATGTGGAGAGACTGGGACTGTTCTTCTTAGAGCAGCGAAGGTTAGGGGGAGATTGAATAGAAGTATTTAAGTGATAAGTGTATGAATACCCTCTACTCGGAGCTCCGACACGGCAAGTGTACCCGAGGTAGGCAGAGGAAACGCTTCAAGGACACCATCAGAGCCTCCTTGAAAAAGTGCAACATCCCCACCGACACCTGGGAAACCCTGGCCCAAGGCCACACAAAGTGGATGAGACGAATCCGGGAAGGCATCGAACACCTCGAGTCTCTTTGCAGAGAGCAAGCTGAAGCCACGTGCTAACAGCGGAAGGAGCGCACGTCAACCCAAGCATCCCACCAACCCGCCCATTCAAACACCATCTGCCCCACCTGTGACAGAGACTGTAGGTCCCGCATTGGACTCATCATTCACCTGAGAACTCATTTTTACTGTGGAACCAAGTCATCCTCGGTTCTGAGAGACTGCCTAAGAAGAAGATTGATACCGTAAATAAGGAGAAATTGTTTCCACTGGCTGACTTGCCAGTATTAAAAGGAGGAGCTTTGTTCACGCAGGGAGTTTTTATGATCTGGAACTAACTCTCAGAAAGGCTGGTGGAAGCAGATTCAATAGGGTCAGGTCGTAGCATGCTCGCCTCTGAGTGAGAAGGTCCTGTGTTCAAGTTCCACTCCAGCGATGTGAGTACAGCAATCTAGCTAACACTTCAGTGCAGTATTTAGAGAGCGCTGCACAGCCAGAGGGGCAGTACTGAGGGAGCACTGCACTGTCGGAGAGAGGGTACTGAGGAAGCAGTCCACTGTCAGAGGGTCTGTACTGAGGGAGCGCTGCAATGTCGGAGGGTCAGTACTGTGGGCGCACTGCACTGTTGGAGGGTCAGTACCGAGGGAACGCTGCACTGTCAGATTGGCAGTACTGCTGAAGTGCCGTACTGTCGGAGTGTCAGTGCAGAGGGAGGGCTGCACTGTTGGAGGGGCAGTACTGTTGGAGCGCTGCACTGTCTGAGGGGCAGTACTGAGGGAGGGATGCACTGTCGGAGGGGCAGTACTGAGGGAGCGCTGCACTGTCCGAATGGCAGTACTGAGGGAGCACTGCACTGTTGGAGGGGCAGTACCGAGGGAACGCTGCACTGTCAGAAGGGCAGTATTGAGGGAGCGCCACTATGTCCGAGGGAAGTAGTGAGGGAGCGCTGCACTCTTGGAGGTGCAGTACTGAGGGAGCGCGGCACTGTCGGAGGGTCAGTACTGGGGGAGCACTACATTGTCGGAGGTGCAGTCCTGGGGGAGCGCTAGATGGTCGGATTTGCAGTACTGGGGGAGCGCTACATTGTCGGAGGTGCAGTACTGAGGGGGCACGACATTGTTGGAGTGTCAGTACTGAGGGAGCGCTGCATTGTCGGAGGTGCAGTACTGGGGAGCTCTACATTGTCGGCGGTGCAGTACTGGGGGAGCGCTGTGTTGGCGGAGGAGCCATCTTTCTGATGCGACGTTAAACCGAGGCATAATCTGCTGTCTCTCAGGTGGATGTTTGAAGAAGAGCTGTGGAGTTTTCTTCAGTGTTCTGGCCATTATTTATCTCAAACAGCATCACTGAAATAGATGGTCTGGTCATTATTACTTTGCTGTTTATGGAACTTGACGTGCACAAACTAACGGCCGTGTTTCCTACAGTACAACACTGACTACACTTCGAAATAACTTCATTGACTTTAAAGTGCTTTGGGACATCCCAAGTTTGTGAAAGGCGCTCTATAAATGCAAGTCTTTCTTTGTTAATAGAAACTTTCGACAGGCGTTTGAATATGGATTTGAAAAGGAGAGATTTTCATTACCATTCACGACTGGATATGACAGATTTGAAATAATTTCATCGCTGGTCTCTGTCCAATTTCATCCCACTGAGCACGATGGTAGTGACACATGATATGACGGAGTGTGTCCTCAGGGTGAAGGCGAGACATAATCTCCACAAATATTGTGCAGTGTTCAGTCCTACCAATATCGTCATGGACAGAGACATATGCGATAGGTAGGTTGGTGAGGACGAGGTCATGCAGGCTGTTCTATCATGTTGGTTCTCCCACCACCAGCCACAATCCCAGTCTTGGAGCTGTGTTCTTCAGGGATCAGTTAATGATAGTTCTTCCGAGCCACTCTCGGTGATGAACATTAAAGTATACCCCCTCCCAAGCCATAGTATATTTTGTGTCCTTCCTGCTCTTGGTGCTCCTATCACCTGCGGTTCAGCATGGAGATGTGCCGATTCATCAGCTGAGGGAGGTCGGTAGGTGGTAATCAGCAGGAATTTACAACTGCCCATATCTGAATGGCAGCCATGAGACTTCATTATGTCCTTGGGCAATGTTGAGGACTCGCAGTATCTCACCCACCAGATTGCGTACACCTCTGGCCTCACTTCTGGTGGTTCTGTCCTGCTGTCATACCCTGGGATGGTGATGGCGGAGTCGGGATTTGTTAACTGATAGGTATGGTTCTGTGATTATGACTGCGAGAATTCAATGTTTCCAGAGCGGTTCCTTGATTATTGAAATGTTTACAGGGTATTTACCGAATTGTTTCCTATTTTAAGCACATCCCTTTGATTCCTTGGAGTCAACCCTTTGATTGTTTTCTTTATTTTTCCCCTCTGTAAAGCACCATTACAAGTTTGGTTGGGTGAGTTCAATCTTTAGAAACATCTTGCTGTTCTTGTTGTAGATTCAGGTGAACAGAGTGCCCTGGGAATGAAATTACTGGACTGAGGCGGGAGCAGTGTAAGCTAGGTGGCCCTGGAAATGTAATTACTAGACTGACGTCAGGGCAGTGTAATCTAGGTAGCTCTGGGAATGAAATTCCTTGACTGAGGCGGAAGCAGTGGAATCTAGGCGCCCCTGTGAATGAAATTCCTGGACCGAGGCAGGAGCAGTGTAATCTTGGCGGCCCAGGGAATGAAATTCCTGGACTGAGGCAGGAGCAGTGTGATCAAGGTGGCATGGGAATTAAATACCTGGACTGTGGCGGGAACACTGTAAATTAGGCGGCACTGGGAATGAAATTCCTGGACTGAGGCAGGAGCAGTGTGATCAAGGTGGCATGGGAATTAAATACCTGGACTGTGGCGGGAACACTGTAAATTAGGCGGCACTGGGAATGAAATTCCTGGACTGAGGGGGGAGCAGTGGAATCTAGGCGGCACTGGGAATGGAATTACTGGAATGAGGCGGGAACAGTGGAATCTAGGCGGCCCAGCGAATTCAATTCCTGGACTGAGGCGGGAGCAGTGGAAACTAGGCGGCCCTGGGAATGAAATTCCTGGACTGAGAAAGGAGTAGTGGAATTTGGCGACTCTGGGAATTAAATTCCTGGATTGAGGCAGGAGCAGTGTAATCTAGGCAGCCCTAGGAATTACATTCCAGGGCTGAGGCGGTAGCAGGGGAAAATAGGCAGCCCGTGGAATGAAATTCCTGGACTGAGGCGGGAGCAGTGGAATCTTGGTGGCTGTGGGAATTATATCCTGGAATGAGGCGGGAGCAGTGGAACCAAGGCGTCCCTGGGAATGAATTTCTTGGACTCAGACGGGAGCAGTGGAATGTAGGCAGCCCATGGAATGAATTTCCTGGAATGAGGCTTAAGCAGTGGAATCTAGGCGGCCTTGTGAATGAAATTCTTGGCATGAGTCGGGAGCAGTGGAAGCTAGACGGCCCTGGGAATTAAATACCTGGACAGAGGAAGGAGCAGTGGAATGTAGGCGGCCCAGGGAATTACATTCTTGGACTATGGGGGAACCAATTGAATCTAGGCGGTCCTAGTAATGACTTTCCTGGACTGTGGCAGGAGCAAAGTAATCTAGGCCGCCCTGGGAATGAAACTCTTGAACTGACTAAGGAGCAGTGGAAGCTAAGCTGCCTAGGGAATGAAATTCCTGGACTGAGAAAGGAGCAGTGGAATGTAGGCGGCCCTGGGAATTAAATTCCTAGACTGAGGCGGGAGCAGTGGAATCTATGCAGCCCAGGGAATGAAATTCCTGGACTGAGGCGAGAGCAGTGGAATCTAGGTGGCCCTGTGAATTACATTCCTGGACTGAGGCGGGAGCAAAGGAATCTAGGCAGCCCTGGGAATGAAATTCCTGGACTGAGGTGGGAGCAGTGCAATCTAGGCGGCCTGGGAATGAAATTCCTGGACTCAGGCGGGAGCAGTGGAATGTAGGCGGCCCAGGGAATGACATTCCTGGACTGAGGCGGGAGCAATGTAAACTCGGCAGCCCTGGGAATGAAATTCCTGGATTGAGGCGGGAGCAGAGGAAGCTAGGCGGCGTTGTGAATGAAATTCCAGGAATGAGGCAGGATCAGTGTAACCTAGGCGGCCCTCGGAATGAAATTCCTGGACTGAGGTGGAAGCAGAGGAATTTAGGCGGCACTGGATGTGGAATTCCTGGACTGAGGTGGGAGCAGAGGAATCAAGGTGGCACTGGGAATGAAATTCCTTGACCGAGGCGGGCGCACTGGATTCTAGGCGGCCCTGGTAATGAAATTCCTGGACTGAGGCAGAAGCAGTGTAAAGTAGGCAACCCTGGGAATTAAACTTCTGGATTGAGTTGTGAGCAGTGGAATCTTGGCAGCCTGGGATTGATATTCCTGGACTGAGGCAGGAGCAGTGGAATCGAGGCGGCGCTAGGATTGAAATTCCTAGACTGAGGCAGGAGCAGTGTAATCTTGGTGGCTCTGGGAATTACATTCCTGGACTGAGGCTGGAGCAGTGGAATCTAGGTGGCACTGGGAATTATATTCCCGGACTGAGGCGGGAGCAGTGGAATCTATGCAGCCCTGGGAATTACATTACTGGACCGAGTCAGGGGCAGTGGAATGTAGGCAGCCCTGGGAATGACATTCCTGGTTTCTGGCGGGAGCAGTATAATCCAGGCGGCCTGGGATTGAAATTCCTGGATTGAGGCGGGAGCAGTGTAATCTAGGCAGCCTGGGAATTAAATTCCAGGGTGGAGGCGGAGCTGTGTAATCTAGGCAGCCTGGGAATGAAATTCCTGGATTGAGGCGGAGCAGTGCCATGTAGGCAGTGACTTCATTCCATCACTGGGATCATCTCTAAGATCCTGCCATTCAGGAACTTTTATTTATCCTTCATGTTTTTACCCCAATGTCCTGGCATGGTAAAAATCAGAGTACACGTTTGGGGCAATGCATATTTTCTAGTATTTTATTCCATCCTTTTTTCTGTCACTTTCTCATCTTTTGTTCTCAGTTTGAGTTTAATACATGAAGAGAAATTTCGTTCTCTGTTTTCTGTCCACGGCACTCAAAGGATGGGTGAAATAACAGCTTAACATTTACATTTACATTTGTAACAGTTCAGCAGAATGTTGTCTCAGGTTCAGAAGATTTTCACCAAATGCCGAAATGTCATCGGCCTGAAACGTTAACTTTATTTCTCTCTCCACAGATGCGGCCTGACCTGCTGAGTATTTCTATCATTCTCTGTTTTTATTTGCTGCTGTTTTCACCGAATGGTCGGTGTGGTGGCTTACACAGAGTCTCAGGAACAAATGATGGGAGATCACATCCGCATCGTTAAATGTATGAAATATCCGCTAATCATTTAGTTCCAGTCAGTGTCTCCTTTCACACCCTCTCCAGTTCTGCATTAGTGGCACTGCTTCTGAAGGTTAGAGTAGGATTACAAAGATAATTTCCATTTCCACAGAATGTTCATTCAGTCAGATTTCAAAACATTTATTTCCAAACTTTGTTTAGAATTTACAATTGATCCCATGCCCGTCTGGGGAAGATCAGTAGATCTGTCAGTGAGACCCAAAGTGATTCTGTATTGCCTCCTGCTATCCTTCAGGATAAACAATCCCAAATGATAATTACTGATGTACTGAGGATAAGAAAATCCTTTCATATTTTTTCGTCTAATATTCACTGCACAGGTTGGAAAGCAACAGCTGAATAGTTGAAGGGTAAACCTCTTCCATTTGTTTTCAGGTACTTTACAAAAGCGTTCGGCGGCACTTTGCCTGTGGGACAGGTCGTCTGATTTCGATATAAATTACCTGGCCAATGATAACGATTTATTTTAATTCAGTGTCTATTCTTTGCAATGTTATTTGGAAAATCTTCCTTTCAATGAGCTGCGATTTGGGTATTTCAAAAAAGTGTAGAAAACTCAATCTGTAACACTTCTTACAACCCAGTTATCTTAATAACTGCAGTGCAATTATATTTATTATCTTATTGTCATATTACATCCATACATTTTCAATACAATTGCCTGTAATTATTGTACGCCAAGGTAGCAGTTCCTGTATTTTGCTGCAAAATGGATATTCTAACAAGGAGCAGGAATCCAAGCGGGACTTACCACGTCCCTAACACAGGGGCACAGAAGCGAATTGCATCGCTCCAAATGCCGACTGATCCTAGGACATGAAGGCTTCCTGAGAGGTTCTGGTCCTTTGTGTCCCTGGTACCTCGGATGGTGCTCTTGTCTGCATGGTTAAAGGTAGATCCAACACTTAATCTCTCATTGATTAAGAATCTGTTACTTTAATTTTGTATTTACCACAATTTCATTTATTATTCCACAGTTATTCCCGATTATTATTGCAATATACCTTGTAGTCAGCTCCACAGGTAAAATAATTAGAATATGTCTTTGAGTGGCGCTAGTGAGTTGCAGATTTCACCCCAATACCATCAAATTGCTGCTTTTGCTCCCTTCCTGATATATAATGTTCCTGTTTATTTCCCTTCCTCACAGTGAATTTGGTGACAATTGTGATCCTTTCCCGGGGAAAGTGCGGTCTCTCCAAATGTGTCACTCGCTACCTGGTGGCCATGGCCACAGCGGATCTACTGGTCGTTATCCTCGATCTGATATTGAGGCAGATTCCCATTGTTTATAAGGACAAGTTTCATTTCGTGCTGTTCTTCCGCATGTGTAATATCCACGCCGTTCTGATTTATGCAGCCACAGACTGTTCTGTCTGGTTCACCGTCACTTTCACCTTTGATCGATTTGTGGCCATTTGTAGCCAGAAGCTGAAAACTAAATATTGCACCGAGAAAACGGCGGCTGTGGTTCTGGGAACAGTGACTGTGCTGAGCGGTTCAAAGAACATTTTCTGGTATTTTATGTTCACAGATCAGTATTGGCTTCGGAACAACCCCTGGTTTTGTGGTGTACCACCCGATGTTTTGTTTTCACGTGTCTGGGGAGCAATCGAGTTCCTTCATTTTATTCTCACCCCGGGGGTCCCATTTGTTCTGATTCTGCTGCTCAACGCTGTCACTATCAGGCACATTTTACTGGCCAGCAGAGCCCGCAGGAGACTCCGGGGTCCCAGCAGTGGGGGGAGTCCCAGGGATCCAGAGATGGAGAGTCGCAGAAAATCCATCATTTCACTGCTTGTTATCTCCGGCAACTTCATCCTGTTATGGGCAGCATTTACGGTGTTTTGTATATTGAACCGGATGTATGATTTGGGGTTATGGTCTGTATTTCTATCATATTATGTTCTCGAAATGGGTTTGATGCTGCAGCTGCTGAGTTGCTGCACAAACACTGGGATT
Source organism: Somniosus microcephalus (assembly GCF_052327205.1). NCBI lineage: Eukaryota > Metazoa > Chordata > Chondrichthyes > Squaliformes > Somniosidae > Somniosus > Somniosus microcephalus. The sequence continues at coordinate 33,265,098 of NW_028225184.1, forward strand.
TATGCAGTGACCCAGACTAAGTTCAGAGAGCAGTTGAAGAATGTGGGGAAATATCCCTTTACACTGATTGTAAAATTCATTAAAGGATGAGAATAAATGGTGAATTTGCAGCCTGAGAGCTCCCTGGGCCTGTTATTGTGAGCGAGCTGCTCACCTAGGGCCGGACCGGGCCGAGCTAGTGATCAGCAACATTCACAAACTCACTCACACAGTCTACACTGGGCTCCCTGGGCCTAATGTTGCAGTGAGCCGCTCTCCCCAGGGCCGCGGGGCTGGTGATCGGGGACAATCACACACTCACAGACACAATGTCAACACTGGGCTCCATGGGCGCGATATTGTGGTGAGCCGCTCTCCCCCGAGTCGCAGGGCTGGTGATTTGGGAGATTCACACACTTACTCACAAACTGACTACACTGGGCTCACTGTGTCTGATATTGTGGTGAGCCACTCTTCCCCGGGCCGCCCGTGGGGCCGGTGATCAGGGACAGTCACACAATCACTCACACACTGTCTACACTGGGCTCACTGTGTCTGATATTGTGGGGAGCCACTCTCCCACGGGCCCCGGGGCCGGTGATCGGGGGCATTCACTCATTCACTCACACACTTTCTACACTGGGCTCACTGGGTCTGATATTGTGGTGAGCCGCTCTCCCCCGGGTCGCAGGGCTGGTGATTGGGGACATTCACACACTCACTCACAAACTGACTAATTGGGCTCACTGTGGCTGATATTGTGGTGAGCCACTCTTCCCCGGGCCGCGGGGCCAGTGATTGGGGACATTCACACACTCACTCACAAACTGACTACACTGGGCTCACTGTGTCTGATATTGTGGTGAGCCACTCTTCCCCGGGCCGCCCGTGGGGCCGGTGATCAGGGACAGTCACACACTCACTCACTCACTGTCTACACTGGGCTCACTGTGTCTGATATTGTGGGGAGCCACTCTCCCACGGGCCCCGGGGCCGGTGATCGGGGGCATTCACTCACTCACTCACACACTTTCTACACTGGGCTCACTGGGTCTGATATTGTGGTGAGCCGCTCTCCCCCGGGTCGCAGGGCTGGTGATTGGGGACATTCACACACTCACTCACAAACTGACTAATTGGGCTCACTGTGCTTGATATTGTGGTGAGCCGCTCTCCCCCGGCCCGCCCGCGGGGCCAGTGATCGGGGACATTCAATCACATAATGTCTCCACAGGGTTCCATGGGTCTGATATTGTGGTGAGCCACTATCCCCCGGGCCACCCGCTGGACCGGTGATCGGGAACATTCACATGATCACTCACACACTGTCTACACTGGGATCACTGGGTCTGATATTGTGGTGAGCCACTATCCCCCGGGCCACCCGCTGGACCGGTGATCGGGAACATTCACATGATCACTCACACACTGTCTACACTGGGATCACTGGGTCTGATATTGTGGTGAGCCACTATCCCCCGGGCCACCCGCTGGACCGGTGATCGGGAACATTCACACGATCACTCACACACTGTCTACACTGGGATCACTGGGTCTGATATTGTGGTGAGCCACTATCCCCCGGGCCACCCGCTGGACCGGTGATCGGGAACATTCACATGATCACTCACACACTGCCTTCACTGGGATCACTGGGTCTGATATTGTGGTGAGCCGCTATCCATCGGGCCACCAGCGGGACCGGCGATCGGGGACATTCACACACTCACTCAAACAATGTCTACACTGGGCTCCCTGGGCCTGATATTTTGGTAAACCGACCACCTCCGGGCCGTGGGGCCAGTGATCGGGGACATTGACACACTCACTGACACACTGTCTACACTGGGCTGCCTGGGTCTGTAATTGTGGTGAGCCGCTCTCCCCCGGGCCGTGGGACCGGCGATCGGGTACATTCACACACTCACTTACACACTATCTACACTGGGCTCGCTGGGCCTGATATTGTGGTGAGCTGCACTCCCCCGGGCCGCGGGGCTGGTGATCGGGGACATTCATACACTCACTCACACACTGTCTAAACTGGGCTCCCTGGGTCTCAGATTGTGGTGAGCCGGTCTCCCCTGGACCGCCCGCAGGGCTGGTGTTCGGGGACATTCACACACTCACTCACACACTGTATACACTGGGCTCCCTGGGCCTGATATTGTGGTGAGCCGCTCTTCCCCGGGCAGTGGGGCTGGTGATCGGGGACATTCACACACTCACTCGCACACTCTCTACACTGGGCTCACTGGGTCTGATATTGTGGTGATCCGCTATTCCTCGAGTCGTGGGGCCTGTGATCAGGGACATTCACACACTCAGACATTCACACACCCACTCACACAGTGTCTACACTGGGCTCCCTGGGCGTGATATTGTGGTGAGCCGCTCTCCCCCGGGCTGGTGATCGGGGACATTCACACACTCTCTCACACATTCTCTGCAGTGGGCTCCCTGGGCCTGATATTGTGGTGAGACGCTCTCCCCCTGGCCGAGGGGCCGGTGATCGGGGACATTCACACACTCACTCACACACTGTCAGCACTGGGCTTCCTGGGCCTGATATTGTGGTGAGCCGCTCTCCCCCGGGCCACGGGGCTGGTGATCGGGGACAGTCACATGCACACTCACACACTATCTAAACTGAGCTCCCTGTGTCTGATATTGTGGAGAGCCGCTCTCCCCCGGGCTGGGATGGTGTTTGCGGACCTTCACACACACACTCACACACTCTCTACACTGGGCTCCCTGGGTCTGATATTCTGGTGAGCCTCTCTACCCCGGTTACGGTGCCGGTGATCGGGGACATTCACACCCTCACTCACACACTATCTACACTGGGCTCCCTGGGCCTGATATTGTGGTGAGCCGCTCTCTCCCGGGCCGGGCTGGTGTTCGGGGACATTCACACCCTCACTCACACACTATCTACACTGGGTTCCCTGGGACTGATATTGTGGTGAGCCGCTGTTCCCTGGCCATGGGGCCGGTGATCGGGGACATTCACACACACACTCACACACTGCCCACTCTGGGGTCCCTAGGCCTGATATTTTGGCGAGCCGGTCTCCCCTGGACCGCCCGCGGGGCTGGAGATCGGGGACATTCACACACTGACTCACATACTGTATACACTGGGCTCACTGGGTCTGATATTCTGGTGAGCCGCCCTTCCCTGGGCCGTCCGAGTGGCTGGTGATCGGGGACATTCACACACTCACTCACACATTGTGTACACTGGGCTCCCTGGGCCTGATATTGTGGAGAGCCGCTCTCCCCCGGGCAGTGGGGCTGGTGATCGGGGACATTCACACACTCACTCACACACTGTATACACTGGGCTCCCTGGGCCTGATATTGTGGAGAGCCGCTCTCCCCCGGGCAGTGGGGCTGGTGATCGGGGACATTCACACACTCACTCACACACCCTCTACACTGGGCTCACTGGGCCTGATATTGTGGTGAGCCGCTATTCCTCGAGTCGTGGGGCCTGTGATCAGGGACATTCACACACTCATCATTCACACACCCACTCACACAGTATCTAAACTGGACTCCCTGGGCGTGATATTGTGGTGAGCCGCTCTCCCCCGGGCTGGTGATCGGGGACATTCACACACTCTCTCACACATTCTCTACAGTGGGCTCCCTGGGCCTGATATTGTGGTGAGACGCTCTCCCCCTGTCCGAGGGGCTGGTGATCGGGGACATTCACACACTCACTCACACACTGTCAGCACTGGGCTTCCTGGGCCTGAGATTGTGGTGAGCCGCTCTCCCCCGGACCACGGGGCTGGTGATCGGGGACATTCACATGCACACTCACACACTATCTAAACTGGGCTCCCTGTGTCTGATATTGTGGAGAGCCGCTCTCCCCCGGGCCGGGACGCTGTTCGCAGATATTCACTCACTCACTCACACACTCTCTACACTGGGCTCCCTGGGTCTGATATTCTGGTGAGCTTCTCTCCCCCGGTCACGGTGCCGGATATCGGGGACATTCACACACTCACTCACACACTATCTACACTGGGCTCCCTGGGCCTGATATTGTTTCGAGTCGCTCTCCCCCGGGCCGTGGGCCGCTGATCGGGGACATTCACACACTCACTCACGCTTTCTCTACACTGGGCTCCCTGGGCCTGATATTGTGGTGAGCCGCTCTCTCCCGGGCCGGGCTGGTGATCGGGGACATTCACACACTCACTCACACACTGTCTACACTGGGTTCCCTGGGTCTGATATTGTGGTGAGCCGCTGTTCCCTGGCCACTGGGCTGGTGATCGGGGACATTCACGCACTCACTCACACACTGCCTACTCTGGGGGCCCTAGGCCTGATATTGTGGCAAGCCGGTCTCGCCTGGACCACCCGCGTGGCTGGAGATCGGGGACATTCACACACTGACTCACACACTGTATACACTGGGCTCACTGGGTCTGATATTCTGGTGAGCCGTTCTCCCCCGGTCCGCAGGGCCGGTGATCGGGGTCATTCACACACTCACTCACACACTGACTGCACCCAGCTCCCTGGGCCTGATATTGTGGTGAGCCGCTCCCCCCCGGTCCGCAGGGCCGGTGATCGGGGACATTCACACACTGACTCACACACTGTATACACTGGGCTCACTGGGCCTGATATTCTGGTGAGCCGCTCTCCCCTGGGCCGTCCGACTGGCTGGTGATCGGGGACATTCACACACTCACTCACACACTCTCTACACTTGGCTCCCTGGGCCTGATACTGTGGTGAGCCACGCTCCCCTGGGCTGCAGGACCGGTGATCAGTGACATTCACTCATTCACTCACACGCTGTTTACACTCGGCTCCCTGTGCCTGATGTTCTGAAGAGCCACTCTCCCCTGTGCAGTCATGTTGGTTACCAGGGTGATTCACACACTCACTCACACACTGTCTACACTGGGCTCCCTGGACCTGATGTTGTGGTGAGCCGCTCTCCCCAGGGCCGCGGGGCTAGTGATTGGGGAGATTCACACACTCACTCACAAACTGTCTGCACTGGGCTCCCTGGACCTGATATTGTGGTGAGCCACTCTCCCCGGTCCGCGGGGCCGGTGATCGGGGACATTCACACACTCACTCACACACTGTCTACACTGGGCTCCCTAGACCTGATGTTGTGGTGAGCCACTCTCCCCCGGGCCGCAGGGCCGGTGATCGGGGTCATTCACACATTCACTCACACACTGTCTGCACTGGGCTCCCTGGGCCTGATGTTGTGGTGAGCCGTTCTCCCCCGGTCCGCAGGGCCGGTGATCGGGGTGATTCACACACTCACTCACACACTCTCTACACCGTGCTCCCTGGGCCTGATATTGTGGTGAGCCGCTCTCCCCCGGTCCGCGGGGCCGGTGATCGGGGTCATTCACACACTCCCTCACACACTGACTGCACTGGGCTCCCTGGGCCTGATATTGTGGTGAGCCGCTCTCCCCCGATCCACGGGGCCTGTGATCGGGGACATTCACACACTCACTCACACACTCTCTACACTGGGTTCCCTGGGCCTGATATTGAGGTGAGCCACTCTCCCCCGGGCCACGGGGCTGGAGATCGGGGACATTCACTCACTCACTCACACGCTGTCTGCACTGTGCTCACTGGGCCTGATATTATGGTGAGCCACTCTCCCCCTGGCCGCAGGGCCAATAATCGGGGACATTTACACACACTCGCACACTCTCTACACTGTGCTCCCTGGGCCTGATATTATGGTGAGTCACTCTACCCCGGGTCGTGAGGCCGGTGCTCGGGGACATTCACACACTCACTCACACATTGTCTAAACTGGGATCCCTGTGCCTGATATTGTGGTGAGCTGCTCCCCCCGGACCAGGTCTCAGGTATGGGAGGTGCGATTTTATGTTAGATTGGGGATGTAAATTTTAAAGTGATGACGATAGACTAGCAATGGCTAGCATTTAAAGAATTAATACATAGTTTACAACAAATATACATTCCTTTGAGGCACATAAAACCCACAGGAAATGTGGTCGAACCGTGGATAACCAGAGAAGTTAAAGATAGTATTAGATCAGAGGAAGAGGCTTATAATGCTGTCAAAAAGAGCAGTGAGCCTGCGGATTGGGAGGATTTTAGAAGTCAGCAAAGGAGGACCTAGGAATTGATAAAGAAAGCGAAAGTAGAATATGAGTGTAAATTCGTGAGCGAAATAAAAACAGACTGTTAAATCTTCTTTACTTATGTAAAAAGGAACAGATTAGTCCTCAGCAAAGGGCTGAGCTACATTCGCTTACGCTCCCACCTCAATGAATTTCGAGCTCGGCACGATGTTGAGCTCTTTTTCTGCTGCCTTCATCTCCTTGCCCACTTCTCTGGCCAGGAGTTTTCCCCCCGCAAAAATATCCCTTTCTCCCGCTTGCAGAATTCCTGTTCTACCTGGACCACTCCCCCTGGCCTCTTACCCTCTCTAGATCTTTTCATCGCTAACTGCCGCCGTGACATCGGCCGTCTCCATTTCTCTGCTCCCTTCACTCACTCCAACCTACCTCCCTCTGAACTTGCATCACTCCATTCTCTTAGATCCAACCCTGACATTGTCATTAAACCCGCTGACAATGGTGATGCTGTTCTTGTTTGGCGTACTGACCTCTACCTAGCGGAAGCTGAATGCCAACTCTCTGACACATCCTCCTACGTCCACCTGGACCATGACCCCACTACCAAACATCAAACCACCATTTCCAAGACTGTCACTGACCTCATGTCCTCTGGAGATCTACCCCCGCTGCCACCAACCTCACAGTTCCCCAACCCCGCACAGCCCGCTTCAACCTCCTTCCCAAGATTCACAAACAGGACAGCCCTGGTAGACCCATCGTTTCATCCTGTTCTTGCCCCACAGAAATTATCTCTTCCTATCTTGACTCTATCTTTTGTCCCCTTATCCAGTCTCTTCCCACCTACATCCGTGACTCTTCGGATGCCCTCCGCCACTTTAACAGTTTCCAGTTTCCTGGCCCCAACCGCTTCCTTTTCACCATGGACGTACAATCCCTCTACACATCCATCCCCCACCCGGATGGCCTGAGGGCGCTCCGCTTCTTCCTTGAACAGAGGCTCGACCAGTCCCCATCCACCACCACCCTCCTCTACCTGGCTGAACTAGTTCTCACATTGAACAACTTCTCCTTTAACTCGACTCATTTCCTCCAAATCAAAGGTGTTGCCATGGGTACCCGCATGGGTCCTAGCTATGCCTGCCTTTTCGTGGGCTATGTGGAACAATCTTTGTTCCAGTCCTACTCGTGTCCCCTCCCTCAACTCTTTTTCCGATACATTGATGACTGTAGCGGTGCCGTTTCCTGCTCTCGCCCCGAACTTGACAATTTCATTTACTGTGCCTCCAATTTCCATCTCTGACTCTTCCCTTCCCTTCCTCGACTTCTCCATCCCCATCTCCGGGGATAGGTTATCGACCAATATTCACAACAAGCCCACTGACTCCCACAGCTACCTGGACTACACTTCCTCCCACCCCGCTTCCTGTAAGGACTCTATTCCATTCTCCCAGTCTCTCTGTCTCCGCCGTATCTGCTCCGACGATGCCACCTTCCACACCAATGCTTCAGACCTGTCTTCCTTTTTCCACAACCGAGGATTCCCCTCTACGATGGTTGACACTATCCTCGACCGTGTCAGTTCTATCTCCCACAATTCTGCCCTCACCCCTGCCTCTCCCTCCCGGAACCATGATATGGTTCACCTTGTCCTCACCTTTCACCCCACCAGCCTCCACATTCAACGGATCATCCTCTGGCATTTCCGCTACCTCCAAAGTGATCCCACCACCAAACGTATCATCCCTCCTCTCCCCTTTCAGCATTCTGTAGGGACCGCTCCCTCCGAGACACCCCAGTCCACTCCTTTATCACCCCAAACAGCCCTTCCCCTTCGCCTGGCACCTTCCCGTGCAAGCCGATGAGATGTAACACCTGTCCCAATGTCCAGGGCCCCAAACACCTCTTCCAGGTGAAACAGCGATTTACTTCTACTTCCCGCAATCTAGTATACTGTATTCGCTGCTCATGATGCGGTTTCCTCTACATTGGGGAGACCAAACGCAGATTGGGTGATCGCTTTGCAGAACACCTCCGTTCAGTCCATAAGGGTGACGCGAGCTTCCGGTCGCCTGTCACTTTAATTCACCACTCCATTCCCAATCTCAGCCTATTACCATCTCGTCTAGATCTTTTGTTTCTTTCACTTCTTTTGTCTGATCACAGCCCTGGCTTCGATCTATTTTCTTTTCTCTCCAGTTGTGAAGAAGGGTTCGACCCGAAACGTCAATTCACATTTCTCTCCACGGATGTTGCCTGACCTGCTGAGATTTTCCAGCATTTTCTGTTGTTATTTTGGCAGTATCATTGCCGTTTTCTGCTCCCGCCCTGAACTAGAACATTTCATTCACTTTGCTTCCAATTTCCAACCTTCCCTTACCTTCACATGGTCCATCTATAACTCTTCCTTTCTCTTCCTCGACTTCTCTATCTCCATCTCTGGGTATTGACAATCATTCACGATGCGGTCTCCTCTACATTGGGGAGACCAAACGCAGATTGGGTGACCGCTTTGCGGAACACCTCCGTTCAGTCCGTAAGGGTGACCCCGAGCTTCCGGTCGCCTGTCAATTTAATTCACCGCTCCATTCCCACTCAGACCTCACCGTCCTTGGTCTCTTGTATTGTTCCACGGAAGCTCAACGTAAACTAGAGTTTCAGCACCTCATCTTCCGATTAGGCAGTCTGCAGCCTTCCGGACTTAATATCGAGTTCAACAATTTCAGATCATAAGCTCGGCCCCCATTTCATTTTCTCTTGTATTTGTTCCACTCCTTTCGCCCCCCACCTTTCCTTTTGTTTCTCTCTCACACCTGGCAGCTATCTTTTGCCCTGCCAGTACACTTTACACCTAATCCCAGCCCATTACCATGTCGTCTGCTTCTAATCTCTTTTACTTCTTTTGTTTCTTTTATTCTTTTGTCCGATCGCAGCCCTGCCTTCGATCTAGTTTCTTTTCTTTCCAGTTTTGAAGAAGGGTCCAATTCGAAACGTCAACTCAAATTTCTGTCCACGGATGTTGCCTGACCTGCTGAGTTTTTCCAGCATTTTCTGTTGTTATTTCGGATTTCCAACATCTGCAGTATTTTGCTATCATTCACTATAAGACACTGGAATCACTCATCAGGCCAGGCAGCATCCGTGGAGAGAGAAACAGAGTTAAAGTTTCAGGTCTGAGACCCTTCATCAGAACTGAAAAAAGCTGGAGATGTAATTGATAGCACCTTCTCCTGCTGCTTCACAAAGTCAAAGGGGGCAAGAAAGAGTGACAAACAAAACAGAAGAACAAAGTAAGCTGTCAAAAATCACCCACAGGACGCAGCAGCAGAGAGGCCTGATAAATAATAGTACCTAGGTTCGGATCAGCCATGATCCTATTGAATGGCGGAGCAGGCCCGAGGGGCCGGATGGCCTACTCCTGCTCCTACTTCTTACGTTCTTATGTAAGGTACATTTAATTGCAGGCGCTCGTTGCCGCATGGGTTTAAGGTATAGCGGCTGTAGAACAGACCTGACTAAAACATGTGCTGGAATCGTGACCAAACATTCCTGGCTATAATGCATTCTGGAGGGATGGGTTCGGGCAAAAGATGGAGGGGGCGTAGTTGTTGGCAGTATTTATCAAGAATAATATAACATTTTACAGAGGGAAGATATGCTAAAGATTCGAAGACTGAATCTATTTTGGTAGCGTTAAGGAACAGAAAATGAGCTGTTACATTTGTGGGTCTTTACTATAGGCCCCCAAATTGTGGGATGGAAACAAAGATTGCGAGTATTTATACTCAGTTTTGCGGGTTTTTTCAGAGGCCCAGTTTCTGTTGCAGCCAGTGAGTATTTATACTCAGTTTCGCAGGTTTTTTCAGAGGTGAACCAATCTCACAGACGAGCGGTGGCGTTCCAGAGCCACGTCATGATTCAAAAAGTGATGCAGTCAAGAAGAAGCAGCTGATTGGGTGAGTATGGCCAGGTGAGTATTTATACTACTCTATAGTTTGACAGTTACGTTTAATAGTGTATAAGGTTTAGAAAGTCTTTATTTTGTGGTTTATAGTTTCTAACGTCTCTGTTGTATAGCGGGGAATACCAGTAAACAATGGCCCTTGAGTAACTAATACCATTTAATTGTAGCGTAGTTAGTGGTCTTTGATTTGATGTAATTTAATTTAAGTTAATTAAAGGGTAAGATTGCTACAAGTGCCACGAGTTAGTCAGTGTAGAAATAGAAGGATATTTCAGGTGAGAATGTGGCTAGAAGAATGGGGCTTGGGGGAGAGATTCAAATTCCTGAGACAATGAAACCGGTTCTGGGGGAGCTAGGACCAGTACAGTCTGGACGGTATTGCATCTGGGCAGGATCGGGACCGATGTCCTAGGGGGAGTTTTTGCTAATGCTCTGGGGGAGGGTTTAAACTATAATGGCAGGGGTTTGGGAACAAGTGCTGGGAGACAGAGGAAAGGAAAGCACGGATAGAAGCAACAGAGAGGAAGGAGAAAAGCAAAAGAGGCAGACAGAGAAATCAAGGGTTTAAAGCAAACAGGGCTACAGTAAAAAACAATTCTAAAAGGAATTAGAGTGTTAAAAAAACAAGCCTTAAGGCTTTGTGTCTTAATGCGAGGAGCATTCATAATAAGGTGCATGAATTAGCTGTGCAAATAGATGTAAACAGGTATGATATGATTGGGATTACGGAGACATGGCTCCAGGGTGATCAAGGCTGGGAACTCAACATCCAGGGGTATTCAATATTCAGAAATGACAGTCAAAAAGGAAAAGGAAATATGGTATTGTTGCTGGTTAAAGAGGAGATTAACACAATAGTAAGGAAGGATATTACATCTGATGATGTGGAATCTGTATGGGTAGAGTTGCGAAATTCCAAGGGGTAGAAAACGTTAGTGGGAGTGGTATACAGACACCAAAACAATAGTGGTGAGGTTGGGGATGGCATTAAAAAGGAAATTAGAGAATCGTGCAATAAGGGCACAACAGTTATCATGGGTGACTTTTATCTGCATATAGATTGGGCTAACCAAATTAGTAAGAATACTGTGCAGGAGGAATTCCTAGAGTGTATACAGGATGGTTTCCTGGACCAATATGTCGAAGAACCAAATGTAGATCAGGCCATCTTTTAATGGTTATTATGTAGTGAGAAATGATTCATTAGCAATCTCGTTGTGTGAATTCCCTTGGGGAAGAGCGATCATAACATGATAGAATTATTTAATAAGATGGAGAATGACGTAGTTGACGCAGACACTAGGGTCCTGAAATTAAATAAAGGAATCTACGATGGTATGAGGCATGAGTTGGCTAGGATGGATTGGGGAACATTACTTAAATGGTTGATGGTGGTTTGGCAATGGCAAACATTTAAAGATCACATGGATGAACTACAGAATTTGTTCATCCCTTTCTGGCATAAAAATCAAACAGGAAAGATGGCTCAACCGGGGCTAACAAGGGGAATTAGGCATAGCATAAGATCCAAGGAGCTGACATATACATTGGCCAGATAAAGCAGAAAACCAGAGGATTGTGAGCAGTTTTGGAGTCAGTAAAGGATGACCAAGGGGTTAATTAAGTGGGGGAAAGTAAAGTATGAGAGTAAGCTTGCAGGGAAGGTAAAAGCTGACTGTAAAAGCATCTATAGATATGTGAAGACAACAAGATTAGTGAAGTGGTGCGTAGGTCCCTTGCAGTCAGAATCAGGGGAATTTTTAACGGGGAACAAAGAAATGGCTGACCAATGAAATACATACGTTGATTAGGTCTTCACAAAGGAGGACACAAATAACCTCCCAGAGAGGTCGGGGAAGATAGGGTCTAATGAGAGGGAGGAACTGAATGAAATCAGTATTTGTAGTGAAGTGGTGTTAGGGAAATTGCCAGAATTGAGGGCCGATAAATCCCCAGGGCCTGATAATCTACATCCCATTGCATTTAAAGAAGTGGTCTTAGAAATAGTAGACGCATTGCCGGTCATCTTCCAAAATTCTATAGATTCTGGAACAGTTCCCATGGATTGGAGAGTAGCTAATGTTACCCCACTCTTTAATAAAGGTATTTGAGAGAAAACAGGGCAATATAGACCAGTTAGCCTGACATCGGTAGTGGGGAAAGTGCTACAGGCAATTATAAAATATGTAATAGCAGAGCACTTGGAAAACAGTCACAGGATCGGACAAAGTCAACATGGATTTACTAAAGGTAAATCATGCTTGACAAATTTACAGGATATTTTTGAGGATGGAACTGGTAGAATATATAAGGGAGAACCAGTGGATATGGTGCATTTGGACTTTTGGAAGGCTTTCGATAAGGTCTCGCCTAAGAGAGTAGCATGTAACGTTAAAGCACATTGGATTGGGGGCAAGGTATTGATTGGATAGAGAACTGTTTAACAGACAGGAAGCAAAGAGTTCGAATAAACGTGTCTTTTTCCGAGTGGCAGGCAGTGACTAGTGGGGTACTGCAGCGATCGGTCCTAGGAAACCAGCCATTCACAAAATATATAAATGATCTAGACGAGGGAACTAGATATAATATCTCCAAGTTTGCAGACGTCACAAAGCTGGGTGGGCATGTGTGCTGTGAGGAGGATGCAGGGAAACTCCAGTATGATTTGGACAGGTTGGGTGATTGGGCAGAATCATGGCAGATGCAGTATAATGTGGATAAATGCGAGTTAATCCACTTTGGTGGCAAAAACAGGAAGGCAGATTATTATCTGAACGGCAATAGATTGGGAAAAGGGTAATTGCAACGAGACCTGGGTGTCCTTGTGCACCAGTCGCTGAAGGTAAGCATGTAGGTACAGCAGGTGGTTAAGAAGGCAAATGGTATCCTGGCCTTCATAGCGAGAAAATTCGAGTACAGGAGCAAGGATGTCTTGCTGCACTTGTACAGGGCCTTCGTGAGACCACACCTTGAGTATTGTGTGCAGTTTTGGTCGCCTTATCTGAGGAAGTATGTTCTTGCCATGGAAGGAGTTCAGCAAAGATTCACCAGGCTGATACCTGGGATGGCAGGAATGACGGATGAAGAGTGATTGGGTCGATTAGGATTATATTCGCTAGAGTTTGGAAGAATGAGGGGGGATCACATTGAAACTTATAAAGTTCTAACAGGACTAGACAGACTAGATGCAGGAAGGCTGTTCTCGATGGCGGGGGAGTCCAGAACCAGAGGTCACACTCTAAGAATGAGGTTTAAGCCATTTAGGACTGAGATTAGGAGGAACCTCTTCACCTGGAGAGTGGTGAACCTGTGGAATTCTCTACCAGAGGAAGCAGTTCCAACCAAATAATTAAATATATTCAAGAAATCGTTAGATATATTTCTTAAGGCTAAAGGGGTCAAGGGATATGGGGAGAAAGCAGGGACACGGTACTGAATTTTGATGATCAGCCATGATCTCATTGAATGGCGGAGCAGTCTTGAAGGGCAGAATGGCCTACTCCTGCTCCTATCTTCTATGTTTCTATGACTCTATGTTTCTATATTCAGATCTAAAATCAAGGCTGTGTAAAAATATAAGCCGTGGGTTTGTGAGCCAAGCCCTAACCTCTGGAATTACCTCCCAAAAAGGCTCCGCCTCTCTTTCCACCTTTAAAATGCTGCTTAAATTCTACCACTTTGAAGAAGCTTTTGGTCATCTGTTCTAATATCTCCTTATGTGGCTCGGTGTCAAGCTCTGTCTGAAAGTCGCTCCTGTGAAGCATGTTGTGATGTTTTACTACTTTTAAGACGCTATATAAATGCAAGTTGTTTGTCGTTGCGTATATGTGTGTGGTGCTTATAACAATGTGGGTGTCAGTTGTAACTAGTGGTGAACGGCTGTTTTTCAGACTGGAGGGAAGTGTACAGTGGTATCACCCAGGGGTCGGTATTAGGACCACTGCTCATTTTGATATATATTAATGACCTGGGCTTAGGTATACTAGGCATAATTTCAAACACTGCTGAAGAACGGAAAGTAACAGACCTCATGAGGACATATATAGAGTGGTGAAATGGTCAGACACATAGCAGGTGTAATTTAACACGGAGATGTGTGAAGTGATCCATTTTGAGAGGAAGAATGAGGAGAGGAAATATAAACTAAATGCAATAATTTTAATTGGGATGCAGGAACAGAGAGATCTCGGGTGTATTTATCTATCTTTGACGATGGCAGGACAAGTTGAGAAGGCTGTGAAAAATGATACGGGATCCTTGGCTTTATTAATAGAGATATAGAGTACACCACCGAGGAGGTAATGCAAAGCCTTTATAAATCCCTGGTTAGGCCTCAGAGGGAGGATTCTGGGCAGAACATTTTAGGAAGAATGTGAAGGCGTTAGAGAGTGTGCTGGAGAGATTTACAAGAATGGTTCTAGGGATGACAGACTTCAGTTTCGTGGATAGACTGGAGAAGCTGGATTTGTTCTCCTTGGAGCAGAGAAGATTGTGAGGAGAGTTGATAGAGGTGTTCAAAATCGTGGGGGCTCTAGGCAGAGTAGATAGAGAGAAGCTGATGCTATTTGTGGAAGGGTCGAGAACCAGAGGACACAGATTTAAGCTGATTCGCAGAAGGTCCACAGGCGTATTTGAGGAAAAAAAGTTATGCAGCGATTGGTTAGGATCTGGAATGCACTGCCTGAAAGCATGGTGAACGCAGATTCAATCGTGCCTTTCGAAATGGAATTGGATAATTACCTGAAGGATAAAAGATTGCAGGGCTACGGGGAAAGGGCGGGGGAGTGGGACTAGCGGAAGTGTTCTTGCAGAGAGGCGGCATGGACTCGATGAGCCGGATGGCCTCCACTGTGCTGTAACCATTGCTGTGATTCAATGATTCTAAATTCAGTGTCTAACATGGGATACGGTTTAACAGTTAACAGATTATTGAAGCAATGACTCTCCCTCAGTTAGCATTACCTTCGTCCTGCAAAAGAAGGTTATCAGTTAATTAATGTTGCTTTCCCGTGTAAGCAACCTAAAAGTTTAAATCAATCATAAGTCTCACGTGGGTCTCGAACCACGTGACTGAAATTAAAAATCGCACCGCACTACCGACTGAAGTAGCTGGATATAATCAAGGTGCATCGCATTGTTGCAATGCTGATGGCCAGAGATTCAGTGATGCTTGTTCCATTGAATGTCAAAGGGCGATGGTTAGACTCTCGCTTGTTGGAGACAGTCATTGCCTGGCACTTGTGTGGCACAAATGTAACTTGCCACCTAACAGCCTAAGCCTGAATGTCATACATGTCTTGTTGCATGCGGGCATGGAATTTTTCATTATATGAGGAGTTGCGAATGGAACTGAACTCTGTGCAATCATCAGCGAACATCCCCACTTCTGACCTTATGAAGGAGGGAATGTCATTGATGAAGCAGCTGAAGATGCTTTGGCCGAGGACACTCCCCTGAGAAACTCGTGCAGTGATATCCAGGGGCTGAGATGATTGACCTCCATCAACGACAACCATCTTCCCTAGTGCTAGTTATGGCTCCAGCCAGTGGAGCGTTTCCCCCCGACAGCCCCACAACCCCCACGTCTCCCATTGACTGCAATTTTACGAGGGCTCCATGATGCCACACTCGGTTAAGTGCGGACTTGATGTCAAGGGAAGTCATTCTAAATTGATCTCTGGATTTCAGCTCTTTTTTCCATGTTTGGACCAAGGCTGTAATGAGGTCTGGAGCTGTGTCGTCCTGGCAGAACCAAAGCTGAGCATTGGTAAGCAGGTTATTGCCGAATAAGTACTGCTTGATAGCAATGTTGATGATACCTTCCATCACTTTGCTGATGATTGACAGTAGATTAAATGGGCAGTAATTGACCGGATTGGATTTATCCTGCTTTTTGTGGACAGGACATACCTGAGCTGTTTTCCACATTGTCAGACAGATGCCAGTGCTGTAGCTGTACTGGATCAGCTTGGCTAGAGACGTGGCTTATTCTGGAGCACAAGTCTTCAGCATCACAGCCAGGATGATGTAGGGTCCCATTAGCGTTTGCTTTTTCCAGTGTGCTCCGTCGTTACTTGCTATCACATGGAGTGAATCGAATTAGCTTGAGAATGGCTTCTGTGATGGTGGGGACCTCAGGAAGAGGCCGAGATGGATCATCCTCTGCACTTCTGGCTAAAGGTGGCTTTATGCGCTTCAACCTTGGCATTTGCACTCAAGTGCTCAGCTCCATTAACATTGAGAATGGCGATAGAGGAACCAGACATTGCTCTAAGGCCTGTTTCAATCATTCCCCAGAATCATGCACAGAAGCGCCTGATGCCCTCATTTGTTTAAAGCAGCAAGCAGACAAAAACGCAGGTATTCGTTCAAAATCAACGCACAAGTGGCCACACACAGAATAAACAGAAACAGAGAGACAGGCAGAATTGGGAAACACTGGGAAATGGACAAGAAATATTGGCAAGGACTAACACGCTTTGCGTTCAGAATATTGTCTGAACACCTGTGGCTAATGAAAGGGATTTTGATGCTTGATTTCCTTACACACCTTGGAATTCTGGAGAACATGGCCAGTAGTTTGCAGAAACGCGGCTTAGATCTGCTGTTGTGAACCGAGGCAATGCTGCAGGATCCTTTAATAATCTCTCACAAATCAACTGAAAGCAGCCGGAATATGCAGCATTGAAAGGGGCTTTCTGCAAGATCAGGGCTGGAAAGGGGAGGGATTGAGAGACACTGTAGACTTTGAATGTGTAGAAGACTGCACAGAGAAACAACAAATGTAACAGGGCTTTAAACATTGAACCAAGAATGAGAAATTTTCCATTTTTTCTACTATTTAATTGAATATGATTTCAAAATGTTTCCACTCGGTCTCGAACCGGGAAATTTTCACATGTTAGGCGACCGTGCTGACCAATCCACTACCGAAATGCTGTGCTGAATGGTCACCTTCTGCAGACCCCCGTGAAGCAATGCTCGCTCCTGAGAAAACTTTCAACTTTCCACTTCGCTGCGACTGCTTCAACAATCAGCAGCACATCATTCGGTCCAGAGGTACAATATACACTTCTGTAAAATGCCTGCAGTCAGCAGGAAATTACATTTGGAACTAGACAATCTAAATGTTTACATGCCCGCATTTAACTCCAGCTCACAATGACAGAACAGTCAGCATATCATTAGTCTTCCAGGCATCTTCTTGAACTGCATCTCCCTAACAGCCTTAGCATCTCACAGCATGGCTTTCAAACAATTCATTGCCAGTGAGAAAAATGCAGCCCTTGAATCTTATCTAAGTGTCCTTGACTGGAATGAGAGAGTGCCTGGGCCGTGGGCAGTGATAACTTATCCTGAGCATTAAGATATTCATTAGGCCTGAGCCCTTGCTGCATAAGACAATTAACCTCATCTCCCCTCTGTTTCTTTTGCTGGTTATCTTCACTCGGTTTCCTCTGGTTACTGTAACACTTGCATATTGATGTATCATTGGCCCGCAGGCATCTGTAAGGAATACCTATTATATTCACATGTGATCACATGCTGAGTTGTCTTTAGCCTGCAGGCATCTGTAAGGACTGCTATTGTTTGGGAACACCTAGTGTCCTGACTCCATCTTGTCCACACGGTGCTGTGCTGTTGTGAGTCAGACAGACCTGATGCTTCTTTAAAAGAACAGCGAGAGTTCTAAAAATGGGCGACACAGACATAAAACGCTTCAAAAACTGTGGATATTGTGGGAACAACTGCCATGGAGAAAAGGAGTACTGCCCTGCCAAAGGAAGACAATATACTAAATGTGGTAAACGGAACCACTTTGCCAAAGGTTGCAGGACGGTTTCCGGAAAAATGGTAGACACAGTGAGTGACAGCCAAATGCCAGATAGAGAGCCAAATGCAGATGATCTGTTTATTGATTTTGTGTCACAGAAAAAACAGATTTCATAGACTGAGCAAGCTTTTGCCGATATTGAGATAGGAAAACAGGGCAAAGAGTGTATTTTTAAACTAGACACTGCATCTCAGGTTAATGTAGTTCCTCTGAGTGAGTATCACAGCTTGAAGGATGATTTTGAGCTACAGCCCACCTCACGCAGACTGACCGGCTAGCGGGGTGAGCAGCTCAATGTAAAAGGCACATGCATGATGAAATGCAAGTACAAAGAAAGCGACATGATGTTGAACATTTACATTTTTGACACATAAGCACCTCCAGTGCTAGGTCTAAAGATATGTTTAGACATGGATCTCGTCAAGCTAATGCTATCATTGACAGCACCAGTTGAGAAGAAGACAGTCGTGGAGGAGTTTGCTGACGTTTTCAAAGGAATCGGACTATTCCCTGCTGAATACACTATTCACCTTGACCCAGCAGCAACCCCTGTGGTTTGCCCACCGAGAAGGATACGCCTTGCTCTACGTAGTCGCCTGAAGGAGGAGCTGCAGAGCATGGAGAATACAGAAATCATCGTCCGGGAAACAGAACCGACAGAGTGGGTCAACGCGGAAGTAATGGTTGACAAACCATGCATAGGAAAGCTTAGAGTCTGCCTCGACCCCAGAGATTCGAACAAAGCTCTCAAACGCTCTCACTACCCTCTACCAACGCTAGATGACATCACACCCAAGCTAGTGGGAGCACGTTACTTCAGTGTAATGGACGCACGAGCAGGATACTGGACTATCAAGCTCATGGAAGAGTCATCTAAGCTAACAATGTTCAACACACCATTTGGAAGCAACCGATTTCTGCGTTTACCATTTGGTCTTATCTCAGCTCAGGATGAATTCCACCGGAAGATCGACGAAACCTATGAAGGCCTCGATGGAGTAGTCACAATCTTAGATTACATCCTCATCTATGTCAGGAATAGAGAGGAACATGACAGGAACCTCCGTGCGATGCTACAAAGATTATGGGAGAAAGTCATCCGGCTCAACCCGGAGAAAAGCATAATCGGATCCACCGAGATCAGTTATTTCCGACATCAGCTTTAAGTCGGATCCAGAGAAAATCTCTGCCATCAAGAAGATGAAGCGGCCAAAGCACCGCGCAGAGCTAGAGACAGTACTAGGCATGGTTAACTACTTAGCCAAGTTTGCTCCGAGCCTCTCCGAAATCAAAGCACCCATGCGTCAGTTGCTCAAACAATCCTTTGAGTTCCTGCGGGACAAACAACATGACACAGCATTTCAGAAAATGAAAGACCTAATCACCGGAGAACCAGGATCTGTTCTTGCCTACTTCGACCGCAACAAAGAGATCAGACTACAAGTGGACACATCAAAGTACGGACTAGGCACAGTATTACTGCAAGAAGGAAAGCCCATCGGCAACGCTTCCAGATCCCTCACAGACAGTGAAATCAACTATGCTCAATTCGAGAAAGAGCTTTCTGCAATTCTGTTCGGATGTAAGCGTTTCCATCAGTATGTCTATGGCCGACAAGTCCTTGTGGAATCCGACCACAAGCCCCTCGGGTCAATCATGAGGAAACCACGAGCCGCAGCCCCACCAAGGCTACAGAGAATGATCCATCAGCTACAGAAGTATGACTTCACAATCATTCACCGTCCAGGCAAAGACATTCCTGTCGCAGACACGCTCTCCAGAAAGTCTGTTAGCTACCAGGAAAGCAGCCTCAGTGAAGGCATGGATGTGCAGGTGCACATGGATTACAACAGCTTAACTGTGAGTGACTCAAAACTGAAGGAGATCCGAGCAGCAACAGAGAAAGATGCACAACTTACACTGCTGAGCAAAGTCATACATGAAGGATGGCCTGAGGAAAGGAGGAAATAACCTCAGGGCACACCTGAATTCTGGAACCACAGAGATGAACTGTCACAAATCAATGGAGTCGCTTTCAAAGGGGAGAAAATCATCATTCCTACCAGTCTCAGAGAAGAGATGTTGACAAAAATTCATGCTGGACATGTGGGCATGGAAAAATGCAAACAAAGAGCACGTGACATTATGTTTTGGCCCGGAATGTGCAAACACAGTGAGGACATTGTCGGAAAATGTTCCATTTGTCTTGAACGCCGCCCATCAAATGTCAAAGAGCCCATGATAGCTCACCGTATCCCAGACAGGCCCTGGCAGGTTGTCAGCTGCAAGCAAGTGCATGCAAAACGTGTACAGATACAGCAACACCAAAGGAGAACTATGACAGGTCAGCTAGACTACTGCCGCCACTGCACAATGGAGAATCCATCAGAATCCAAGAGCATGACTATTGGATGCCAGCAGTCGTCATCCAGTCAGCTGACACTGAGCGATCGTATCATATCTGCAACCCAGAAGGACAGGTGTACCGCCGCAATTGCAGGCATCTCCTGGACACCAAGGAACAACACCGTCATTCCGACGAGAGGGTCAGTTCAACAGAGTGTGATGAACAGAGCAATATAAAAACACATTATACTTACCTGAACATAAACCTGAACCATAATTGTTGACCGATTCAGGAGCATGCTCAGTTGCATACCACACAAGGTCGGGACGAGAGGCCAAGTCTAGAGTTATCCTTGACTTGTGAACTGTCAAATCGTGTAGGCGGATAGCTGCCCGAAAAAAAAACCTGTACATCGTTATGAAACGTTGAGATGTTTTCAGTGTTAGTTAAATGTTGAGTTTACTTATATGTTGATGCTACTTAGAACATTATGTAGAAGAAAAGTTCAAAAGTAATGCATCACAGTTTTCTTTTGAAAGAAAGGGGATGAAACATTTGCATATTGATTGATCCTTGGCCCGCAGGCATCTGTAAGGAATTCTTATTATATTCACATATGATCACATGCTGAGTTGTCGTTGACCTGCAGGCATCTGTAAGGACTGCTATTGTATGGGAAGTCCCAGTGTCCTGACACCAACTTGTCCACACGGTGCTGTACTGTTGTGAGTCAGACAGACCTGATGCTTCATTAAAAGAGTTTAAACTGTAGTACTCCGTTGTCCTGCAATTTATTATTTTTCTACAAAGTGTGCAAAACAAGACAGTTACCACCCCTCCTGCCACTGGAAAGCATTTCTCCATATTTCCTCTATCAAAACCCCTTGTAAATTTGAAACCCACTATTAAATTTCCTCTTAACCTTCTGAGCAAAACAATCCCAGCTTCTCCAGACTCTCAACATAACAGAAGTAGCTTATCCCTCGGACCAGTCTGTAAGACGTCAAACTGAGGCCCTTGCTCTCTATGTCTATCTTTGTCTCTGTCTCCCTCTTTGTCTCTGTATATGATTCTGAAGGGGCTTCACAGGGTAGACGCAGGGAGGATGTCTCTTATTCGTATTACTGTCCCCTCTGCCTCTTTGTCCCTCTGCTCACATGTCGATTCTTGCTCTGCCAGCATCTGTATCTCTCAATTCCTCATTGGTATAGTGGTGAGTATCCCCGCGGGTGGCCAGGGTTCAATTACCCGATGACGAGGACTTTTAACATCCTCAATTTTAAACCTGTGGGCAGCTCCTTAAAATGCTCCTTGGAAAAGTTGAACATAAAAATATAAACTAAAATAATTTTAAAAGACGTACTGGCATATGAAGAACTAAATCACAACTGGCTGCACCAATTCCTCGTTAGTATAGAGTTCTCCTTCCCTTTCCCTTTTATGTGGGGCACTGAGGAGGGAGAGAGGACAGAGAAAATGAAATAACAGGTATACGCAGAAAAAGCGGGGGTGCGGGACCATGCACAACTGCTCTTTCAAAGAGACAGCACTGGCACGATTGGCCGAATGGCCTCCCGCTGTGTTGCAGGCCGCCATGAATCTATGACACACAGATGGATATCTGAGACATACTCACACAAAGAGAGCACACACGGGTATTTTGTGTGTGTTTGAGTCTTTGTCTCAAGCACTGCATAACCATTTCCTCTGCATTGTCCTTGATATTATAGTGGTGAGTATTCAATACCCCGACGGCTTCTCTCTGACTGTATGTCTCTGTCTCTGAGAAAAGCACAGAAGGAGATAGATGTCAAGTGGCTGCCTACCTGCACTTGGTGCTGTGCTTTTGCGAACATGTCCTTTGTGATCTCGCCTGAATAATGTCATCTTGTACGAAAGGTTTGCCTGGTGTGAAAGTGATCTGAATTTCAAAGCTTCAAGGAGGAAAGATTGTGTTGCGGTGCTTCCTGGCAGGAAGCTTCCTGCAGTATCCCTAGTGGTTAGGGTTCAGCGCGTTTATCGCCATGGCCTGGGTTCGATTCCCAGTCAGGGAACAGTGCATTCTGGAGCTTTTGAAATGCTACCAATCAAAGCAACCACGCGAAGCAATACTTGCTCCTCATCAACTTTTCAACTTTCCACACTGTTGATGCTGCCTCAACAGTCAGCAGTGCATCATTCGGTACAGAGGTACAAAAGGCAGTGCCTTCACTTCTGTAAAATGCCTGCTGGTTCAAAGTCAGCAAGAAATGACATTTGTATCTAGAAACTTTGGGGGAAAAATTATGTTGGTTGCGCCTCCTGTTATCGCCTTAAGAGGGTGCCAATTGGGCCGCAAAGCAATTAGCACCTGGGTGCAGTGATATCTGCACCTCCAGCGAAATTCACCGGACATTTTGCGGCGGTGCTAACTAATACCACCCGATGTCCTGCGCACGAAGATCTTGACGTCATTCGAGAGTGCAACACCCTTGTGACGCCCCGGAATGGAAATTGAGTGGCGTCTCCTCCTTTCCACCTGGTGCACCCAAAGACAGGTTGACTGGAACGCTTCTCAGTCGCTGTGGGGCTGGGGGGACGTTATTTAAAGGGGACCTCTTCCTGGCTTCTGTGTGGTAGCCATTTTTGCACCACTCCTTCTGAGAGAGAGAGAGAGATTTTCATAGACAAAGAGAGAAAGAAAGACTTCTGCATTGAGTCAAAGCTGTCTGAGCTAGATTTGGCTTCTGACCATAACTTTGCAGATACTTTGCTTTTTGACCGACATAACTTTGATTGCCTAGATATTATGGGGGCTGCAATGGATGCGATTGTCGTCCTTCTCCATCACATTCGGAGGGCTCAGAGACGAAGAGAGAGAGTGGCAACCATGGCCTGACGGAGGAGGGCCAGCAGGCCTCTGTACAGGAGACCTTACCCTCCCAGGGTTTTTCGCCAACAGTTCTCCAACCTTACTATGTCTGAGGAACAGTGTTTGTGAAGGTTGCGCTTCAGCAAGGAGGTGGTCACTGAGCTCTGCCACCTGTTTCAGCCAGATCTGCAGCTTTCAACTGAGGAGCAGGACGTCTCTGTCGGTGGCAGTGAAGATAACAGTGGCTCTTAACATTTATGCCACTGGCTAATTTCCATCAGCTCCTGGGTTCATCGCCAATATCTCCCAGTTCGTGGTGCATTGCTGCATCCGTCAGGTCACAAATGCCCTCTTTAGAAGGAGACGTAAATCTCTTTCACCATGACCCTGGACAAGTAGCAAGAACGCAGAACGGGCTTTGCGATGATAGCGGGCTTCCCCATGGTGCTGGCCGCCATTGACTGCACACATGTGGCTTTGCCTGCACTGCAAGAGAATGCTGATAATTTCTGCAACCGAAAGAGCTTCAC
Source organism: Somniosus microcephalus (assembly GCF_052327205.1). Lineage (NCBI taxonomy): Eukaryota > Metazoa > Chordata > Chondrichthyes > Squaliformes > Somniosidae > Somniosus > Somniosus microcephalus. Next base: position 33,288,716 of record NW_028225184.1, read on the forward strand.
TTCCATAAACGTTCAGTTGGTCTGTGACCACAGAAGGCTGATACTCGCTGTCAATGCCCACTTTCCTGCCTTCATCAAGCGCCAGACTTCCGTGGCAGACCTTTCCAGGCACTGCATCACCCAGGAGGTTGGCTTCTCGGGGACAAGGGATATCCTCTGTGAACCTGACTGATGACACCGCTTCATACGCCCAACACACCCGCTGAACTGCGATAAAACGAGAGCCATCAAGATACCAGGAACATCGTTGAGCACACAATCGGCTTGCTCAAGCAATGGTGACGCTGTCTGGAACATTCAGGAGGAGCCCTTCAGTACTCACCTGAGCGAGTCTCCCACTTCGTTGTTGTCTGCTTCATGCTGCTTAACCTGGCAAACGTCAGGACCCAGCCAATGCAATCAGGAATTGGAGCACCAGCAGAGGAGGAGGAGGGAGAGGAGGAGGAAGATGTGAAGGGTGATCTTCAGTTGCACCAATGTGGAAGGGAGGCACTCAATGTACAAAGTGGAAAGGCCGTCCGTCAAAGGCTCATAGCAAGTCGCTTCTAGTCCACCTCTGAGGAAATGGATTCTGCCATTCAAACAACCTGAATGAAATCATCCCGCAACCCCTGAGGCGGTCAAGGCATCAATGATTGCAAAGACCAAACATATACATTTTGAATACAGACACATCTTTATTTGACAAACTCTGTGTGCCTCATTTCTGCCTGACAAACTAATAGAAAGAAGCACAGAAAAAACAGTCATTAACATAACTGCCTCTCACAACATGGAGACAATGTCCCAAACAATTACAAAAAATTGATCATGAACAATTAAAAAAACAATGAAAAACATTTTGTCATACCTCCCACTTTTTGCCCTTCAAGGGTGATCTCCTTCCCTTGTGAAATTCCCCCCTTCCGACCCTGAACCCCCTCCGGAATCGGGCCCCAGTGGCTGGAGCAAGGCTGGAGAAAGGTTGCTGATTGTCACAAACTGAGAGTGCAGATGCACTGGAAGGAAGCCTGGTTCGGCTCTGGGTCTGGAGGGCCCGGCTGCAGACTGCATCAACTCTGCATGGGCGGCAGCAGTCTGTCCTACAGGTGGTGGCAACTGCAGTGGAGAAGTGCCAGTCGTGTCAGCAGGTAGGTATAAGAGTGGCTTTAGCGTGAGGACAGGTTGGCAGCAAGCGAGGAATGAGTGCAGCGATTTAGTAATTTGGATTGAAAGTGTCAAAGGCTGGTGTTGTGAGGAACAAGTGGAAGGGGAGAGGACATAAATGTGATGACCTTACCATTGCTGTCCAGAACGGGGTCGGCGTCTCCAGTGGTGATGGGACCAATCACCCAGCTTGCCACAATCCTCTGGACATGCACTTCAAGGTCGCTGAGTGGTTGCAGTTGAGACCGCCCTCCACCAGTCCCTTGCTGCTGTCTCCTATTATGAGACAACTTGCCCTGCAAGAAAAAGGACGGCGTCTGAGTAAATATCCAGCCATGGTCTTGCCTGAAATGCCTCCCATAATTAAATAGCCCTTACTGCATTCAGCCATGGTCTTGCCTGAAATGACTCCCATAGTTGAATAGCCCTTATTGTATGCAGTCATGGTCTTCCCTGAAATGCCTGCCACAGTTGAATAGCCCTTACTCTATGCAAAGTGTGGAATGTGCGTGTGCGTTTGATGAAAGGGCCATAGGTGTTGATGAGTGTTCGGCATTGGGGTTTTAAAACCCTCTGGCCATAAAGTGAGGTTGAGATGGAGGGATGGAGAGGTTTTGTAAAAAATCTCACTCACGCTGATGACCCGAGTGAGGTCGTTGAACTTTTTCCTACATTGGAGATTGGTCCTAGGCACCATGCTGCTTGAGCAGACTCTTTGAGCCACCTCCCTCCACACTGTTCTGTACTCACGTGGCAAAGGCCTCCTGCCACTCTCTGGGTAAGGAATACATCTTCTGTGCTCCGCAGTGTCAACCAGAGCCTCCAAGGCCCGCTCGATGAAGCGCTGTGCTGGCTCCCTCGCCTGATCCATAGTCCTTGGCTGCAAGATATAGCCACAGGTCTGTCCAGGCCGAGATTCAAGGCTCCATTGAGTAGGGTGTGGCTGCAGAGCAAGATCGACCTGCCCCTTTAAGAACTGACCAGCGCCAGTGAGTCTGTGTTCCATCGCTAACTGATTGCACCTGCGCTGTGCCCGCGCTCTGAGCTAGCGCCTCGCTCCTCGGCCTTAGCGCCTTATCAGAGGTGTGTAGCACCTGATTTAGTGCTCCAATCATCAACAGGGGTGATAAAAGTCAAGTTTGATGTCAGAGGCGATAATTAGCGCCAGGCGCTAAACTTTGTGCATCGCCAATAATGGTGACCCAAATGGGGCGATACCGAATTTTTACCCCGTTAAATGTTTACATGCCCACATTTAACTGTAGCTCACAGTGTCAGAACAGTGACGGGTATTGTCAGACTTCCATGTATTTTCTTGCCGACTGCATCTCCCTAACAAACTTAGCTTATCACAGCACGGCTATTAATCAATTAATTGCCAGTGTGAAAAGTGCCACATTTGAAACATTAGCAACGTGTGCAGGACTGGAATGAGAGAGTGCCTGGGCTGTGATAACTTATCCAGAGCATTAAGATATTCATTAGGCCTGAGCCCTTGCTGCGAAAGACAATTCTCCCCATACTGCTTCTTTTGCCGGTTATCTTCAATCGTTGTCCTCTGCTTACTTTCCCTCCTGCCATTAGATAACGTTTCCCCTTATCTCCTCTATCAAAACCCCTTCTAAATTTGGAAGCCTCCATTAAAATTCCTCTTAAACTTCTGAGGAAAACAATCCCAGCTTCTGCACACTCTCAACATAACTGAAGTCCCTTATACCTCAGACCACTCTGTAAGACATCAAACCGAGGCTTTCGCTCTTACGTCTATCTTTGTCTCTGTCTCCCTCTTTGTCTCAGTATATGATTCTGAGAGGGCTTGACAGGGTAGAGGCAGGGAGGATGATTCCTCTCCTGTTGGAATCTAGAACTAGGGGCAAAGTTTCAGGAAAATTTGTCGCCCATTTAAAACGGAGATGAGGAGGAATTTCTTCTCTCAGCGTGTCGTGAATCTTTGGAATCCTCTACCCCAGAGAGCTGTGGAGGCTGGGTCATTGATTATATTCAAGGCGGAGATAGACATATATTTGAGCTACAGGTGAGTCAAGGGTTATGGCGAGCGACAGGAAAGTGGTGTTGAGTCGATGATATGATCAGCCATGATCTTATTGAATGGCGGCGCAGGCTCGAGGGGCCGAATGACCCACTCCTGCTCCTATGTCTTCTGTTCTGATTATTATTTCTGTCCCTTCTGCCTCTTTACCCTCTGTTCACAGGTCGATTGGGTATGATATAATGAGAAAGGATTAATTCACAGTTATTTTGTGCGAGGCCACTTGGGGCTGAGCGATCATAATATGATAGAAGTCTTCATTAAGATGGAGAGTGAAGTATTTGACTCAGAGACTAGGGTCCATAATTTAAAAAAAGAAACTACGATGGTATGAGTCGCAAGTTGGGTAGGATGGATTGGGGACCTTTACTTAAAGGGTTGACGGTGGATAGGCAATGGCAAACATTTAAAGATCGCATGGATGAACTACAGAATTTGTTTATCTCCGTTTGGCTTACAAGGGAAATTATGGATAGCATAAGCTCCAATGAGTGCATATATAAATTGGCAGAAAAAGCAGCAAACCAGAGGATTGGGAGCAGTTTAGGATTCAGCAAAGGAGGATAAAGGGATTGATTAAGGGGGGGCAAATAGAGTATGAGAGTAACTTGCAGGGAACATAAAAACTGACTGAAAAAGCTTCTATAGGCATGTGAAGAGAAAAAGATTGGTGAAGTCAAGCGTAGGTCCCTTAGAGTCAGAATCAGGAGAATTTATAATGGGGAAGAAAGAAATGGCAGACCAAATAATACATGGTTTGGTTCTGTTTTCAAAAAACAGGACACAAATAATCTCCCAGATATGTCGGGCAAAATAGTTTCTAATGAGTGGGATTAACTGAATGAAAACAGTACTTGTAGGGAAATGGTGTTAGGGAAATTGATGGGATTGAAGGCCGATAAATCCCCAGGGCCTGATAATCTACATCCTAGGGTAATTAAGAAAGTGGCCCTAGACATAGTAGATTAATTGCCGGTCATCTTCCAAAACTCTATAGACTCTGGAACAGTTCCCATGGATTTAAGGGCAGATAAAGTTACCCCACTATTCGAAAAAGCTGGTAGAGAGAAAAGGGGGAAATATAGACCGGTAAGCCTGACATCGGTAGTGGGGAAGATGCTAGAGTCCATTATAAAAGATGTAATAGCAGAGCACTTGGAGAACATTTGATAAAATACCGCATAAGTTACTTTAAGCTGAAGTTGAAGCTTGTTGAAGTGAAGGCAAATGATTGGCCCAGAAAGTCGGGTCAGTGGATCCACGCGGGTGCAAGCTCCCATCCTGCATTTAGCTAGCGCGCTGGCTGTTGAGCTGTGGGCCCACGTGGGATTCTGATACTGGGCCTGCTCCAACTGCCAACGTGCAGTGTTTGCGTATCCCAGGGGCGCAGCTAGTTTGAAGCGTCCCCTGAGATCACGTGGGCCATGGAGAGCTAATCGTATCAGGAAATCTCTATTCATAGATTTGACAGGATGACCTGTCAAATCAATGAATTTGAGTTCGGCCACAAAACAGGACTAAAACTTCAAATAAATGTTTTAATAAATCACATTTTTCAAATAACTATTAATGACATAAAATAAATATTTAAATAATAATTTAAATTTTTGAAAAAATTAATTAAAGTTTCTAACGGTGTTAAAAATAAACTTACCCTTCTTTAAAATATTTATAAATAATAAACCTGCAGAAGAAATGTTTTAATTTTACATTATTCACCACTTACCTTGTTGAAAGCTGGTCCTGCACGTGCTTTTTATAAGCGGAGCTGCTGGAGACTTACAATCCCGGAAAAACCTGGAAAAAAAACGGAAGTTTAGGCGTAGGCGCTGCCTCTCTGGTGCATGCAATCGACCTGTGAACCCCTTCCTTTAAGGGAACGGAAGTTCTGGTTTCCCGCACATGCGAAGTGCATGCACGAAACCGGCACTTTCGTTGGGCCTATGCGTGAGTACCCAACGCGTACTCACCCTTCGGGATCCGAAAGTCTGGGCCATTGACCTGGTTAGGAAATTGGTTGACAAACATCTCTCAATCTAAAGTTTATAATTGAGTCCCAGGTCACAAATCATTATTAGATAGTAGACATGGAGCAAAATACATTTGATGAAGTCATGAATAAGTGACTTTTAGCTAAAGTTGAAAGTCATGTAAGTGAAGGCAAATTATTGACCTGGTTGGAAATTGGTTGCACGACAGGAGACAAAGTTTATGGATAATGATCAGGGACATTCATTGGCAGCATATTACGAGTGGTGTCTCGGAGGGATCTCTTTGGGGGCCTCAACTATTCATCGATTCCATTAACGACTTACTTGATTGGATTGGGAGACACATATCCAAGTTTGACGGTGACAAAAAAGACAGGCGGCATTTGAAGCATTTAGATGGAAGTAAGAAATTTGAAAAGATTGTCACAGATTGAGCGAATGGGCAAATCTCTGGCAAATTGTTTTATATATTAGCAAGAATTGATTCAAAAAGGCTAATTGAAAGCTGATACTTATATCTGTAGGATTACAATGTAAGAGGGAGAAATTATGCCACAGCTATACAAAGCACAGGTTGGGCCACACCTACGGTACTATGTTCAGTTCGTGGCATCACAGCTTAGGAAGGTAGTATTAGGTATAATAAGTGAAGCATAGATTTACCAGAAGGACACAGAGGGCTAGATTTTCAGTTGCTTGCGCCAGCAGTTAGCGCCTTAAGAGAAGTGATTTTCGGGCGCTATTCGTGTAGCGCCCGGGCGCAGCGCAGTTTGCGCTCCGCCCCAAATTAAGTTGCCCGTTAGCGCCGGCGCAAAGTTTAGCGGCCGCCCGGATGCGCGCGCAGAAAATGACGTCACATCCTCGTGCAACGCCATTTGGCCGCCCCGAATCCAAACTTCAGTCGGACCGCCCCATTCTGCAGCTGGCGTCCAGAGCGTTTGTAAAATGGAACGCAACACACCCTGGTGAGCGCAAATTAAAGGGCACTCCTCCTGCACTATAAACGGCAGTCTGCATGTGTTGTGTGGAAGGATCCAGTATGTTGTTGTGAACAGTTGTTCCTTATCCTCCTCCTCCTCCTCCTCCTCCTCCTCCTCCTCCTCCTCCTTCCATCATCATCCTCCTCCTCCTCCTCCTCCTCCTCCTTCCATCATCATCCTCCAACACATGCACCCTTTCCCTTTAAGAGCTTACTGGCACCAGAGTGTCTGCCGTGCGCTGCGCCCGAGCTTGGGCGCTGCGCTCTGCACCGCCGGCTTAGCGCCTAAAGATAGTAGTGGAACGCCTCTTTTAGCGCTCCACCAACCTCTTAGTGCGAAGCCACTGAATTTCCGGCAACGGGGCGCTACTTTGGGGCGGGCGCTAACTTCGGGCGGGCGCTAAGGTTAACGCCCCAAAACTGTCTATACTGAAAATCTAGCCCAGAGAGTCCAAGGGAAAACATAAAAGGCGAGGTTGCAAAAACTTGCGTTGTATTCCCTGGAACTTAGAAGCTCAATTGGTGGTTTGATTGCATTATTCACGAAATATTAAGTGGAACTTATAGTGTCGATAGCGAGAAGCTATTTCTGATGGTTGACCCATCTGGGAGTAGGGGCCACAGCCTCAATATTAGATCCAAGCCTTTCAGGAGAGAAGTTTGTGTGACAGAAATTTGTAACACACTTCCGCAAACAGCAATTAAAGCTGGGTCAATTGTCAATTTCAAACTTGAGATTGAGAGATGTTTTTCAACCAAAGGTATTAAGGGATCTGGAGCAAAGGGATGGAAATGGATTTCGGTCACAAATTTACTTGAATCGAAGAAAGGCTCGAGGGGTTAAAAGGCGTACCCCTGTTGTTATTCTCTTTGTTAAAGGATCAAAGCGCGAATGTAAAGATGAGTATCACGATTTAAAAGCTGCGCCGAATAGGGATTTAATCCCTGGGCCTTCAGAGTAAAGTCTGATGCTCTACCGATTGAGCTACCCGGGCTTTTGCCAGCCAAAGCACTCAAAAGTACTTTCATTGGCTGCAGTGCATTATTGCACCTCCTACAAATTCAATTTTCTTGTCTATAATCCAGCCTGTACAGCGCAATTCTGCCGCAAATCCAAACTGACTGCTTCAGACCTCCATCACTTCAGAAAGATTATCCCTCGCACAAACGACATGCTCTTTAGCAATGGTGTCAGATGTGACAAGTGCCGTCTCCCAATTATCTGCATTGGATCTTCAACTTTTCAGCGTATTTATGATTGACTTGGATGGAGCAATAGAGCACTGTAGATCGTATTTTGAAGATTGCACTAAGTTAGTCGGTCCGTTCGTAATGCAGTTGGGAAATGGCGGTAACCAAAGGGACAGACACCGATGAAGTAAGCCGGCACAACAAAGGCAATCGAGTTCACTGTGCGCAAGTGTGACACCATCCACTTTGGAACAAATTAAGATAGTTCAGAGTATTTTCTAAATAATGGGAAGCTATTGACTGTTGAGGAGCAAAGAGGTTTATGTGTGCCAGTTCACAAATCATTATTAGTTAGTAGACATGGAGAAAAATACATTTGATAATGTCACGAATAAGGGACTTTTAGCTAAAGTTGAAACTCATGTAAGTGAAGGCAAATTATTGACCTGCTTGGAAATTGGTCGTGCGACAGGAGACATCGTTTATGGATAATGATCATTTCCATTAATTGGCAACATATGACGAGTGATGTCTCTGAGGGATCATATTCGGGACCTTAACTATTCACGAATTTTATTAACGACTTTTTTGACGGGATTGAGAGCCACACATCCAAGTTAGACGATGACAAAAAAGGTAGGCGTCATTTTCATCAGTTGAGATGGCAGCAAGAAATTTGACCAGATGTTCATAGTTTAATTGAATGTGCACATTTTTGGCAATTTGATTTAAATATGAACACGTTTTCTCAAACTATAAACTATGCCAACAACGGGGAAGAGATAACAGCAGGAATGTGTGATGTAGGATTAGACGACCAACATTGTGACTGGTATGGTCAGAGTGTACCCGAGTTCAAGGGGTGGGCCGACAGTTGAGTGAGTAACCCCATAAACCAATAAAGAGCAACTGTTGTGACACTGTGTGTACGTGAACGCCCCCATTCTATGGTAAGTGGGCGTTGCTTATAGAATTGCATAACTGGAATGATCAACTGCTTGTCCCCTGAGAGTGCACCCCTAGCTTGTGCAAGCTGAGTGGCTCTCCCTTGTGCACAATTTTCAATTAGTTGTTTTAATAAATTCTGTACTTCGCCTCAATTCCGTCTCTGTCTGGAGTTTCTCCAAATTCGAATCTAACAGTTGGTGTCAGAAGTGGGATACTGCACGTAAGTATCATCGGAGTTAAACAACACTGGAATTGACGACTGAGGCGAGAACCGCATCGCGTCCTAAGGGAAGAAGTCAGAGTAAGGTTTTTAGGAGTAACAAGGACACGCTCGTTCAGCAGTTGGGCTAAAACCGTGTATGGGCCAGTCAGTATTAAATTACCCACATAGTAAATTATTCCTCATGGAGACTGTGGACTGACGGAGTTGATTAGACATAAATGTATATTTCTGACTTAGAGTATAAGGTGATACCTTTGTGCCGAAAGAGTATAAGAATATACGTAACAATTAACAGAGGTCACATGGGTGAAGAGGGGAGACCTCCTTCACCGGATGTTCCAGCTATGTCCACCATTGTCACTCTTGTTCCATGGGTCCGAGAGGCTAATTTGAAATTTCAAAGTGAGATGATTAAAAATGGGTGGAAAGAAACAAGCTCAGTAGTTGACCAAATAAAGTGGCGGGAGGAACACAAGGACGCCAAACAAGCCTATTACGGGGCGGTTTTGTGTGCTAGTTGGATGGATCAGATGGGAACCATAATTGTGGGCGAGGGGCGGGGGGGAGACCGGCCCTGTTACAAGAAATCTTGAGACCCGTGCAGGAGGCTAAAGTCCAGTTCCGTAGTCTCCTGCATCTGAAGCCACCAGGGACTGAGAATCTAGACAACTTAAAATGCTTGGGTGACATTGTCGAGGCTCTAAAAAAAGAGATTCGAGATACATCGACCTTAAATCCCAGGCCCCGGTCTTGGACTGTAGAAGTTCTACGAGTCGAGACCACCCAACCCACTTAACGCTTCAGTCAGGGGCCGACAAATCCAATCCCGTGGCCCCCGTCAGAGATAACCAGGCGGTAGGAGCCCAAAATCCAGATAGAGGTTGACGGGGTACGATGGGCGAGGCACAGCCTTTTACGCCCCAGGAGAGATCCAGCATCATCCTTCTCATTCCCGACCTCAAAAGACACAATCCCAATGTAGAGGAATGGGAAAAAAACGAAGTGCTGCCCGACACTTTAATATGGCCATACAAGACATAAAAGATATTATCGAGGTGAAACGTCCACCTATGGTTTATTAGAATATTAGGGGAGCCCCAAGGGGGGAGATTTCCCTTTAAGGAATATAAAGATCGACAATGCAGAGTACAAGCCCTCCGCCCAGTTATATGCACATGGGCGGAGGAAGGACCAAGGGGGAGAGTTTGTGAGACTTAACCTCTCACCTGGGTGGAGGAAGGACCATGGGGGAGAGATTGTGAGGCTTACCCTCTCACATGGGCGGAGGAAGGACCATAGGGGAGAGTTTCTGAGACTTATCCTCTCACATGGGCGGTGAAAGGACCATGGGGGAGAGTTTGTGAGACGTACCCTCTCAGAAAGGCGGAGGAACGACCACGGGGGAGAGTTTGTGATACTTACCCATTCATTTGGGCGGAGGAAGGACCATGGCGGCGAGCCTATGAGACTTATCCACTCACAGGGGCGGAGGAAGGAGCATGGGGGAGAGTTTGTGAGACTTACCCTCTCACATGGGCGGAGGAAGGACCATGGGAGAGTGTTTGTGAGACTTACGCTCTCCCATGGGCGAAGGAAGGACCATGGGGAGAGTGTGTGAGACTTAACCTCTCACATTGGCGGAGGAAGGAACATGGGGGAGAGTTTGTGAGACTTAACCTCTCACATGGGAGGAGGAAGGATCATGGGTGAGAGTTTGTCAGACTTACCCTCAAACATGTGCGGAGGAAGGAACATGGGGGAGAGTTTGTGAGACTTACCCTCTCTCATGGGAGGAAGAACATCTATGGGGGAGAGTTTGTGAGATTTACCCTCTCACATGGGGGGAGGAAGGAACATGGGGAGAGTTTTTGAAACATACCCTCGCTCATGGGGGGAGGAAGGACCATGGGGGAGAGTTTGTGAGTCTTACATTCTCACATGGGCAGAAAAAGGATCATATGGGAGAGATTGTGAGGCTAACCCTCTCACATGGGCGGAGGACGGATCATGGGGAGAGTTGTGAGACTTACCCTCTCACATGGGCGGAGGAAGGACCATGGGGGAGAGTTTGTGGGACTTACCCTCTCACATGGGCGGAGGAAGGACCATGGGGGAGAATTTGTGAGACTTACCCTCTCACATGGGCGTAGAAAGGAACATGTTGGAGTGTTTGTGAGACTTACTCTCTCACATGGGCGGATGAAGGACCATCGGCGAGAGTTTGTGAGAATTACCCTCTCATGTGGGAGGAGCAAGGACGATGGGGGAGAGTTTGTGAGATTACCCGCTCACATGGGCGGAGAATGGACCATGGGTGAGAGTTCGTGAGACTTACCCTCTCACATGGGCGGAGGAAGGACCATGGGGAAAGATTGTGAGACATACCCTGTCACGTGGGCGGAGGAAGGACCACCTGGGAGAGTTTCTGAGACTTTCCCTGGCACATGGGCGGAGGAAGGAACATACGTGAGAGTTTGTGAGACTTACCCTGTCACATGGGCGGAGGATGGACCATGGGGGAGAGATGTGAGACTTACCCTCTCACAATGTCAGAGGAAGGACCACGGGGGGAATTTGTGAGACTTACGCTCTCACATGGGCGGAGGAAGGACCATGGGGGCGAGTTTTTGAGACTTACCCACTCACATGTGCAGAGGAAGAACCATGGGGGGACTTTGTGAGATTTACCCTCTCACATGGGCTGAGGAAGGATCTTGGGGGAGTGTTTGTGAGATTCACCCTCTCACATGGGCAGAGGAAGGACCATGGGGAGAGTCTGTGAGACTTAACCTCTCACATGGGAGGAGGATGGACCAAGGAGGAGAGTTTGTGAGGCTTACCCTCTCACAAGGGCGGAGGAAGGACCATGGGGGAGAGTTTGTGAGGCTTACTCTTTCACATGGGCGGAGGATGGACCATGGGGGAGTGTTTGTGAGACTTAACCTCTCACATGGGCAGAGGAAGGATCATGGGTGAGAGTGTTTGAGACTTACCCTCTCACATGGGCAGAGGAAGGACCATGGGGGAGAGTTTGTGAGACTGACCCTCTCACATGGGCAGAGGAAGGACCATGTGGGAGAGTTTGTGAGACTGACCCTCTCACATGGGCAGAGGAAGGACCATGGGGGAGAGTTTGTGAGACTGACCCTCTCACATGGGCAGAGGAAGGACCATGGGGGAGAGTTTGTGAGACTTACCCTCTCACATGGGGTGAGGAAGGACCATGCTGTAGATTTTGTGAGACTTAGCCTCTCCCGTGGGCGGAGGAAGGACCATGGGGTGAGTCTGTGAGACTTACCATCTCACATGGGCGGAGGAACGACAATGGGGGTGAGTTTGTGTGACTTACCCTCTCACATGGGTGGAGGAAGGACCATGGGGGAGAGTTTGTGAGACTTACCCTTTCACATGGGCGAAAGAAGGACAATGGGGGAGAGATTTCGAGACTTACCCTCTCACATGGGTGGAGGAAGGACAATGGGGGAGAGTTTGCTGGACTTACACTCTGACATGGGCTGAGGAAGGACTAAAAGGGAGAGTTTGTGAGACTTACCCTCTCCCAATTTCGGAGGAAGGACCACGGGGGAGAATTTGTGAGACTTACTCTCTCACATGGGCGAAGGAAGGACCATGGGTGAGTTTGTGAGACATACCCTCGCTCATCGGCAGAGGAAGGACGATGGGGGAGTGTTCCTGAGATTACCTCCTCACGTGGGCGGAGGAAGGAGCATGGGGTAGAGTTTGCGGGACTTAACCTCTCACATGGGCGGAGGAAGGACCATGGGGGAGAGTTTGTGAGGCTTACCCTCTCACATGGTTGGAGGAAGGACCATGGGGGAGTGTTTGTGAGACTTACCCTCTCACATGGGCGGAGGAAGTACCATGGGGAGAGTTTGTGAGATTTACCCTCTCACATGGGGGACGGAAGGACCATGGGGAGAGTTTATGAGTCTTACCCTCTCACGTGGGCGGAGGAAGGACGATGGGTGAGTCGGTAAGACTTACCCACTCACATCGGCAGAGGAAGGACCGTGGGGGAGAGTTTGTGAGACTAACCCTCTCTCATGTGCGGAGGAAGGACAATGGGCAGAGTTTGTGAGACTTACCCTCTCACATGGGCGGAGGAAGGAACATGAGGTGAGTCTGTCAGACTTACCCTCTCACAGGTGCGGAGGGAGGACCATGGGGGAGAGTTTGTGAGACTTACCCTCTCACATGGGCGGAGGAAGGACCATGGGGTGAGTCTGTGAGACTTACCCTCTCACTTGGGCGGAGGAAGGACCATGGGGGAGAGTTTGTGAGACTTACCCTCTCACATGGGCGGAGAAAGGACCATGGGGGAGAGTTTGTGAGACTTACCCTCTCACATGGGCGAAGGAAGGACCATCGGGGAGAGATTGTGAGACTTACCCAATCACATGGGCGGAGATGGGACCATTGGGGAGTGTTTGTCAGACTTATCCTCTCACTTGGGCGGAGGAAGGACCATGGGAGAGCTTTTGTGTGGCTTACCTTCTCACATGGGGGGAGGAAGGACGATGGGCGAGAGTTTGTGAGTCTTACATTCTCACATGGGCGGAGGAAGGACCATATCGGAGAGATTGTGAGGCTTACCCTCTCACATGGGCGGAGGAAGGGCCATGGGGGAGAGTTTGTGCGACTTACCCTCTCACATGGTCGGAGGAAGGACCATGGGGGAGAGTTTGTGGGACTTACGCTCTCACATGGGCGGAGGAAGGACCATGGGGGAGATTTTGCGCTGCTGATCCTCTCACTTGGGCGGAGGAAGGACCCTGGAGGATGTTTGTTAGACTTAACCTCTCACATGTGCGGAGGAAGGACCATGGGGGAGCATTTGTGAGACTCACCCTCTCACATGGGCGGAGAAAGGAACATGTTGGTGTGTTTGTGAGACTTACTCTCTCACATGGGCGGAGGAAGGACCATCGGGGAGAGTTTGTGAGAATTACCCTCTCACATGGGCGGAGGAAGGACCATGGGGGAGAGTTTGTGAGACTTACCCTCTCACATGGGCGGAGGAAGGACCATCGGGGAGAGATTGTGAGACTTACCCAATCACATGGGCGGAGATGGGACCATTGGGGAGTGTTTGTCAGACTTACCCTCTCACATGGGCGGAGAAAGGAACATGTTGGTGTATTTGTGAGACTTACTCTCTCACATGGGCGGAGGAAGGACCATCGGGGAGAGTTTGTGAGAATTACCCTTTCATGTGGGAGTAGGAAGCACCAGTTATGTTAGAGTGGAGTCACCACCAGTATTGTTAGATTAGTGTCACCACCAATAATGTTAGAGTAGACTTACCAGCAGTAATGATAGTGTAGAGTCACCACCAGTAATGTTAGAGTAGAGTCAGCACCAGTTATGTTAGAGTAGGTTCACCACCAGTAATGATAGAGTAGAGTAACCACAGTAATGTTAGAGTAGGGACCCTATCAGTAATGTGAGAGTAGAGTAACCAACAGTAATGTTAGAGTAGTCACCATCAGTAATGTTAGAGTAGGGTCACCACCAGTAATGTTAGAGTCGGGTCCGCATCAGTAAAGTTACTGAAGGGTCCCCATCAGCAAAGTTAGGGTGGGATCAGCACCAGTCATATTAAATAGAGTCACCGTCAATAATGATAGAGTAGATTCACCGCCAGTAATGTAAGATTAGTGTCAACACCAGAATTGTTAGATTAGAGTCACCACCAGTAATGTTAGAGTAGAGCCAGCACCTCTAACGTTAGTGTAGATTCTTGACCAGTAATATTGGAATAGAGTCAGCACCAGCAATGATAAAGTAGGAATACTACCAGTAATGTTCGAGTCGAGTCACCAACAGTAATGTTAGATTAGAGTCACCACCAGTAATGTTAGAGTAGACACACCACCAGTAATGTTAGAGTAGAATCACAATCAGTAAAGTTAGAGTGGAGTCACCACAAGTAATGTTAGAGTAGAGTCACCACCAGTAATGTAAGAATAGTGTCAACACCAGTAATGTTAGAGTAGAGTCACCAACAGTAATGTTAGAATAAATTCACCACCAGTACTTTTAGAGTAGTGTCACCACCTGTAATTTTAGAGTAGAGTCACCACCAGTAGTGTTAAAGTAGAGTCAACAACAGTAATGTTAGAGTAGACACCACCAGTAATGTTAGAGTAGAGCCAGCACAAGTAATGTTAAAGTAGGGTCAACACCTGTAATGTTAGAGTAGAGTCACCACCATTAATGTTAGATTAGTCACCACCAGTATTGTTAGAGTAGAGTCAGCAAAATAATGTTAAAGTAGAATCACCACCAGTAATGATTGAGTAGATTCACCACAAATAATGTTCGAAGAGAGTCACCACCAGTAACGTTAGAGTAGACTCACCATCAGTAATGTTAGAGTAGAGTCACCACCAGTAATGTTAGAATAGAGTCACCACCAATAACGTTAGAGTAGACTTACCAGCAGTAATGATAGTGTAGTGTCACCACCAGTAATGTCAGAGTAGAGTCAGCACCAGTAATGTAGGAGTAGGGTCACCACCTGTAATGATAGAGTAGAGTAACCACAGTAATGTTAGAGTAGTCACCATCAGTAATGTTAGAGTAGGGTCACCACCAGTAATGTTAGAGTAGGGTCCCCATCAGTAAGGTTAGTGAAGGGTCCCCATCAGCAAAGTTAGGGTAGAATCAGCACCAGTCATGTTAAAGTAGAGTCACCATCAATAATGATGGAGTAGATTCACCACCAGTAATGTAAGATTAGTGTCAACACCAGAATTGTTAGATTAGAGTCACCACCAGTAATGTTAGAGTAGAGCCAGCCACCTCTAACGTTAGTGTAGATTCTTGACCAGTAATGTTAGAATAGAGTCATCACCAGCAATGATAAAGTAGGAATACTACCAGTAATGTTCGAGTAGAATCACCAACAGTAATGTTAGATTAGAGTCACCACCAGTAATGTTAGAGTAGACACACCAACAGTAACGTTAGAGTTGAATCACAACCAGTAAAGTTAGAGTGGAGTCACCACAAGTAATGTTAGAGTAGAGTCACCACCAGTAATGTTAGAGTAGTGTCACCACCAGTAACGATAGAGTAGAGTCACAACCAGAAATGTAAGAATAGTGTCAACACCAGTAATGTTGGAGTAGAGTCACCACCAGTAATGTTAGAGTAGTCAGCACCAGTAATGTTAGAATAGAGTCAACACCAGTAATGATAGAGTAGATTCACCATCAGTAATGTAAGATTAGAAGCAACACCATTAATGTTAGAATAGATTCACTACCAGCAATGTTAGAGTAGAGTCACAACCTGTAATGTTAGAGTAGAGTCACCAACAGTAGTGTTAGAGTAGAGACAACAACAGTAATGTTAGAGTAGTCATCACCATTAATGTAAGAGTAGAGTCAGCACCAGTAATGTTAAAGCAGAGTCACCGGCAATAGTGTTAGAGTAGAGTCACCACCAGTAATGTTAGAGTAGAGTCACCACCAGTAATGTTAGAGTAGAGTCACCACCAGTAATGTTAGAATAGAGTCAACACCAGTAATGTTAGTGTAGCGTCACCACCAGTAATGTTAGAGTAGAGTCACCACCAGAAATGTTAGAATAGAGTCATCACCAGTAATGTGAGAGTAGAGTACCCAACAGTAATGTTAGAATAAATTCACCACCAGTAATGTTAGAGTAGGGCCACCACGAGTAATGAAAGATTAGAGTCCACATCAGTATTTTTTGAGTAGTTTCACCACCAGTAATGACAGAGTAGAGTCACCACCAGTAATGTTAGAATAGAGTAATCACCAGTTCTGTTCAAGTAGGATTACCAGCATTAATGTTAGAGTAGAGTCACCGCCAGTAATGTGAGAGTAGAGTCAAAACCATTAATGTTAGAGTAGAGTCACCACCAGTAATGTTAGACTAGAGTCACCACCAGTAATGTTAGTGTAGTATCATCACCAGTAATGTTAAAGCAGGGTCACCACCAGTAATGTTAGAGTAGAGTCACCACCAGTAATGTTAGAATAGAGTCAACACCAGTAATGTTAGTGTAGCGTCACCACCAGTAATGTTAGATAGAGTCACCACCAGAAATGTTAGAATAGAGTCATCACCAGTAATGTGAGAGTAGAGTACCCAACAGTAATGTTAGAATAAATTCACCACCAGTAATGTTAGAGTAGGGCCACCACGAGTAATGAAAGATTAGAGTCCACATCAGTATTTTTTGAGTAGTTTCACCACCAGTAATGACAGAGTAGAGTCACCACCAGTAATGTTAGAATAGAGTAATCACCAGTTCTGTTCAAGTAGGATTACCAGCATTAATGTTAGAGTAGAGTCACCGCCAGTAATGTGAGAGTAGAGTCAAAACCATTAATGTTAGAGTAGAGTCACCACCAGTAATGTTAGACTAGAGTCACCACCAGTAATGTTAGTGTAGTATCATCACCAGTAATGTTAAAGCAGGGTCACCACCAGTAATGTTAGAGTAGAGTCACCACCAGTAATGTTAGAGTCACCACCAGCAATGTTAGAGTTGGGTCACCACCAGCAAAGTTAGAGAAGAGTCCCCAACAGCAATGCTAGAATAGAGTCACCAACTGTAATGTTAGAGTAGACTCACCAGCAGTAATGTTAGAGTAGAGTCACCACCAGGAATGTTAGAGTAGTGTCACCACCAGTAATGATAGAGTAGAGTCTCCACCAGTAATATAAGAATAGTGTCAACACCAGTAATGTTAGAGTAGTGTCACCTCCAGTACTGTTAGAGTAGTCACCACCAGTATTGTTAGAGTAGAGTCACCACCAGCAATGTTAGAGTAGAGTCACCACCTTTAAGGTTAGAGTAGAGTCACCATCAGTATCGTTAGAGTAGAGTCAACACCAGTAATGTTAGAGTAGTCATCGCCAGTAATGTTAGAGTAGATTCAGCACCATTAATGTTAGCCTAGAGCCAGCACCTCTAACGTTAGAGTAGATTCTTGACCAGTAATGTTACAGTAGAGTCATCAACAGCAATGATAAAGTAGGATTACTACCAGTAATGTTCGAGTAGAGACACCACCAGTATTGTTAAAGTAGACTCACCACCTGTGATGTTAGTGTAGAGTCACCACCAGTAAAGTTAGAGAGGAGTCCCACAAGTAATGTTAGAGTAAAGTCAACACCAATAATGTTAGAGTAGTGTCACCACCAATCATGATAGAGTAGAGTCACCACCAGTAATGTAAGAATAGTTCCAACACCAGTAATGTTAGAGTAGAGTCACCACCAGTAATGTTAGAGTAGTCAGCACCAGTATTGTTAGAGTAGAGTCAACACCAGTAATGATAGAGTAGATTCACCAACAGTAATGTAAGTTTAGAAGCAACACCATTAATGTTAGAATAGATTCACTACCAGCAATGTTAGAGTAGAGTCATCACCTGTAATGTTAGAGTAGCTCACCACATGTAATGTTAGAGTAGAGTCATCAACAATAGTGTTAGAGTAGAGTCAACATCAGTAATGTTAGAGTAGTCATCACCAGTAATGTTAGAGTATACTCAGCACCAGAAATGTTAAAGTAAAGTCACCGGCAATAATGTTAGAGTAGAGTCACCACAAGTAATGTTAGAGTAGAGTTCACCACCAATAATGTTAGAGTAGAGTCACCACCAGTAATGTTAGAGGAGAGTCACCACCAGTAATGTTAGAGTAGTGTCATCACCAGTAATGTTAGAGTAGAGTCACCACCAGTAATGTTAAGGTAGAGTCACCGGCAATAATGTTAGAGTAGAGTCACCACCAGTAATGTTAGAATAGAGTCACCACCAGTAAAGACAGATTAGAGTCACCAACAGTAATGTTAGAGTAGAGTCACCACCAGTAATGTTAGAGTAGAGTCAACACCTCTAATGTTAGAGTTGAGTTACCAGCAGTAGTGTTAGAGTACAGTCAGCACCAGTAATGTTAGAGTAGTCACCACCAGTAATGGTAGATTAGATTCAGCACCATTAATGTTAAAGTAGACTCACCGCCAGTAATTATTGAGTAGATTCACCACCAGTAATGTAAGATTAGAGTCAACACCAGTATTGTTAGAATAGAGTCACCCCCAATAATGTTAGAGTAGTGTCACCACCAGTTATGTTAGAGTAGCGTCCCCATCAGTAATGTTAGAGTAGAGTCACCAGCAATAATGTTAGAGCAGAGTCATCACCAGTAATGTTAGAGTAGAGTCACCACCAGTAATGTTAGAATAGAGTCACCACCAGTAGTGTTAGAGTAGAGTCACCATCAGTAATGTTAAAGTAAAGTCACCGGCAATAATGTTAGAGTAGATTCATCACCAGTAATGTTAGAGTAGAATCACTGCCAGTAATGTTAGAGTAGAGTCAGCACCTGTAATGTTAGAGTCGAGTCACCACCAGTGATGTTACAGTAGCGTCAACACCAGTAATGTTAGAGTAGATTCACCACCAGTAATATTAGAATAGAGTCATCACCAGTAATGTTTGAGTAGTGTCACCAACAGTAATGTAAGAATAAATTCACCACCAGTAATGTAAGATTAGAGTCCACACCCTATTTTTTGAGCAGATTCACCACCAGTAATGACAGAGTAGAGTCACCACAAGTAATGTTAGAGTGGAGTCACCACCAATAATGTTAGAGTAGAGTCACCACCAGTAATGTTAGAGTAGAGTCCCCAACAGCAATGTTAGAACAGAGTCGCCAACTTTAATGCTAGAGTAGGGCCCCATCAGTAATGTTAGAATATGGTCACCACCAGTAATGCTGAAGTAGAGTCACCACCAGTGATGTTAGTGTAGAGTCACATCAGTAGTGTTAGAGTAGAGTCACCACCAGTACTGTTAGAGTAGAGTCACCGACAGTAATGTTAGAGTAGTGTCACTACCAGTAAAGTTAGAGTAAAGTCACCACCAGTAATGTTAGAGAAGAATCACCACCAGTAATGTTAGAGTAGAGTCACCACCAGTAATGTTAGAGTAGAGTCACATCAGTAGTGTTAGAGTAGAGTCACCACCAGTACTGTTAGAGTAGAGTCACCGACAGTAATGTTAGAGTAGTGTCACTGCCAGTAAAGTTAGAGTAAAGTCACCACCAGTAATGTTAGAGAAGAATCACCACCAGTAATGTTAGAGTAGAGTCACCACCAGTAATGTTAGAGTAGAGTCACCACCAGTAATGTTAGAGTAGAGTCACCGACAGTAATGTTAGAGTAGTGTCACTACCAGTAAAGTTAGAGTAAAGTCACCACCAGTAATGTTAGAGTAGAGTTACCACCAGTAATGTTAGAGTAGAGTCACCACAAGTAATGACAGCGTAGAGTCACCACTAGTAATGACAGAGTAGCGTCATCACTAGTAATCTTAGAGTAGGGTCACCACCAGTAATGTTAGAGCAGAGTCATCACCAGTAATGTTAGATTAGAGTCACCATCAGTTATGTTGAAGTAGAGTCACCACCAGTAATGTTAGTGTAGAGTCACCACCAGTAATGTTATAGTAGGGTCAACACCTGTAAAGATGGATTAGAGTCACCACCAGTAATGTTAGTATAGTCACCAGCAGTAATGTTAGAGTAGAGTCAAGACCAGTAATGTAAGAGTAGAGCCACCACCAGTAATGTTAGAGTAGAGTCAGCACCAGAAATGTTAAAGTAGGGTCACAACCAGTTATGTCAGAGTAGAGTCACCACCAGTAATGTAAGATTAGATTCATCACCAGTGTTGTTAGAGTAGTCACCACCAGTAATGTTAGAGTAGAGTCACCACCAGCAATGTTATAGTAGAGTCACCACCAGTAATATTAGAGTAGTCACCACCAGTATTGTTAGAGTAGAGTCAGCACCAGTAATGTTAAAGTAGAGTCACCATCATTAATGATTGAGTAGATTCACCACCAGTAATGTAAGATTAGAGTCAACACCAATATTGTTAGAATAGATTCAACAACAATTAATGATAGAGTAGGGTCCCCATCAGTAATGTTAGAGTAGAGTCACCACCAGTAATATTAGAGTAGATTCACCACCAGTAATGTTAGAGTAGTCACCACCAGTATTGTTAGAGTATAGTCAGCACCAGTAATTTTAAAGTAGGGTCACCACCACTAATGATTGAGTAGATTCACCACCAGTAATGTAAGATTAGAGTCAACACCTGTATTGTTAGAGTAGAGTCACCACCAATAATGTTAGAGTAGTGTCAGCACCAGTAATGTTAAAGTAGAGTCACCGGCAGTAATGTTAGAGTAGAGTCAACACCCGTAATGTGAGAGTAGAGTCAAAACCAGTAATGTTAGAATAGAGTCAACACCAGTAATGACAGAATAGAGTCACCACCACTAATGTTAGAGTAGAGTCATCACCAGTAATGTTAGAGTAGAGTCACCACCAATAATGTTAGAGTGGAGTCACCACCAGTAATGTTAGTGTAGAGTCACCACCCGTGTTTTTATGTTAGCGTCATCACCAGTAATGTTAGAATAGAGTCATCACCAGTAATGTTAGAGTAGACTCACCAACAGTAATGTTAGAAAAAATTCACCACTAGTAATTTTAGAGTAAGGTCACCACCAGTAATGAAAGAGTAGATTCATCACCAGTAATGTAAGATTAGAGTCCACAACACTATTTTTTGAACAGAGTCACCACCAGTTATGTTAGAGTAGATTCAGCACCTGTAACGTTAGAGTAGATTCACCATCAGTAATGTTAGAGCAGAGGCACCACCAGTAATGTTAGAGTAGAGTCACCACCAGTAATGATAGTGTAGAGTAACCACCAGTAACGTTAGTGTACAGTCACCACCAGTAATGTAATAGTAGAGTCAGCACCTGTAAAGTTAGAGTAGAGTCACCACCAGTAATGATATAGTAGAGTCACCACCTGTAATGTTAGAGTAGAGTCAACACCAGTAATGACAGAGTAGAGTCAGCACAAGTAATGTTAGAGTGGAGTCACCACCTGTAATGTTTGAGTAGAGTCAACAAAAGTAATGTTAGAGTAGAGTCACCACCAGTAATGTTGGAGTAGATTCAACACCAGTAGTGTTAGAGTAGGGTCCCCATCAGTAATGTTAGAGTAGGGTCACAACCAGTAATGTCAGAGTTGAGTCACCACCAGTAATGTTAGAGTAGGGTCCCCATCATTAATGTTAGAGTAGGGTCCCCATCAGCAGAGTTAGAGTATGGTCACCCCCAGTAATGTTAGAATAGAGTCACCACAAGTAATATTAGAGTAGATTCACCACCAGTAATGTAAGATTAGATTCAACACCAGTGTTGTTAGAGTAGAGTCACCACCATTAATGTTAGAGTAAAGTCACCAGCAGTAATATTAGTGTAGTCACCACCAGTATTGTTAGAGTAGAGTCAGCACCAGTAATGTTAAAGTAGAGTCACCACCATTAATGATTGAGAAGATTCACCACAAGTAATGTAAGATTAGAGTCAACACCAGTATTGTTAGAATAGATTCACCACCAATAATGTTAGAGCAGTGTCAGCACCAGCAATGTTAAAGTAGAGTCACCGGCAGTAATGTTATAGTAGAGTCACCACCTGAAATGTTAGAGTAGAGTCACCACCAGTAATGTTAGAGTAGAGTCAACACCAGTAATGACAGAGTAGAGTCAGCACAAGTAATGTTAGAGTAGAGTCAGCACAAGTAATGTTAGAGTAGAGTCACCACCAGTAATGTTAGTGTAGAGTCACCACCAGTAATGATAGTGTAGAGTCACCACCAGTAACATTAGTGTACAGTCACCACCAGTAATGTTATGGTAGAGTCACCACCTGTAATGTTAGAGCAGAGACACCACCAGTAATGATATAGTAGAGTCACCACCTGTAATGTTAGATTAGAGTCAACACCAGTAATGACAGAGTAGAGTCAGCGCAAGTAATGTTAAAGTGGATTCACCACCTTTAGTGTTTGAGTAGAGTCAACACCAGTAATGTAAGAGTAGAGCCAACACCAATAATGTTAGAGTAGAGTCAGCACCAGTAATGTTAAAGTAGAGACACCACCAGTAATGTTGGAGTAGAATCAACAGCAGTAGTGTTAGAGTTGGGTCCCCATCATTTATGTTAGAGCAGGGTCACAACCAGTAATATCAGAGTAGAGTCACCACCAGTAATGTTAGAGTAGGGGCCACATCATTAATGTTAGAGTAGGGTCCCCATCAGCAAAGTTAAAGTATGGTCACCCCCAGTAATGTTAGAATAGAGTCACCACCAGTAATATTAGAGTAGATTCACCACCAGTAATGTAAGATTAGATTCAACACCAGTTTTGTTAGAGTAGAGTCACCACCAGTAATGTTAGAGTAGAGTCACCACCAGTAATGTTAGAGTAGAGTCACCACCAGTGATGTTAGAGTAGTCACCACCAGTATTGTTAGAGTAGAGTCAGCACCAGTAATTTTAAAGTAGAGTCACCACCACTAATGATTGAGTAGATTCACCACCAGTAATGTAAGATTAGAGTCAACACCAGTATTGTTAGAATAGAGTCACCACCAATAATGTTAGAGTAGTGTCAGCACCAGTAATGTTAAAGTAGAGTCACCGGCAGTAATGTTAGAGTAGAGTCACCACCAGTAATGTTAGAGTAGAGTCACCACCAGTAATGTTAGAATAGAGTCAACACCAGTAATGACAGAATAGAGTCACCACCAGTAATGATAGAGTGGAGTCACCACCAGTAATGTTAGAGTACAGTCATCACCAGTAATGTTAGAGTAGTGTCACCACAATTAATGTTAGAGTAGAGTCACCACAATTAATGTTAGAGTAGAGTCACCACCAGTAATGTTAGAGTAGAGTCAGCACCAGTAATGTTAGAGTAGAGTCACCACAATTAATGTTAGAGTAGAGTCACCACAATTAATGTTAGACTAGAGTCACCACAATTAATGTTAGAGTAGAGTCACCACCAGTAATGTTAGAGTAGAGTCACCACAATTAATGTTAGAGTAGAGTCACCACAATTAATGTTAGACTAGAGTCACCACAATTAATGTTAGAGTAGAGTCACCACCAGTAATGTTAGAGTAGAGTCACCACCCGTGATGTTATGTTAGCGTCACCACCAGTAATGGTGGAATAGAGTCATCATCTGTAATGTTAGAGTAGACTCACCAACAGTAATGTTAGAAAAAATTCACCACTAATAATGTTAGAGTAAGGTCACCACCAATAATGAAAGAGTAGATTCATCACCAGTAATGTAAGATTAGAGTCCACACCACTATTTTTTGAGCAGAGTCACCACCAGTAATGTTAGAGTAGATTCAGCACCTCTAACGTTAGAGTAGATTCACCACCAGTAATGTTAGAGCAGAGGCACCACCAGTAATGTTAGCGTAGAGTCACCACCAGTAATGTTAGTGTAGAGTCACCACCAGTAACGTTAGTGTACAGTCACCACCAGTAATGTTATAGTAGTGTCACCACATGTAATGTTAAAGTAGGGTCACAACCAGTAATGTCAGAGTAGAGTCACCACCAGTAATGTTAGAGTAGGATCCCCATCATTTATGTTAGAGCAGGGTCACAACCAGTAATGTCAGAGTAGAGTCACCACCAGGAATGTTAGAGTAGGGTCCCCATCATTAATGTTAGGGTAGTGTCCCCATCAGCAAAGTTAATGTATGGTCACCCCCAGTAATGTTAGAATAGAGTCACCACCAGTAATATTATATTAGATTCACACCAGTAATGTAAGATTAGATTCAACCAGTGTTGTTAGAGTAGAGTCACCACCAGTAATGTTAGAGTAGAGTCACCACCAGTATTGTTAGAGTAGAGTCAGCACCAGTAATGTTAGAGTAGAGTCAGCACCAGTAATTTTAAAGTAGCGTCACCATCACTAATGATTGAGTAGATTCACCACCAGTAATGTAAGATTAGAGTCACCACCAGTAATGTTAGAAAAGATTCACCACGAGTAATGTTAGAGTAAGGTCACCGCCAGTAATGAAAGAGTAGATTCATCACCAGTAATGTAAGATTAGAGTCCACACCACTATTTTTTGAGCAGAGTCACCACCAGTAATGTTAGAGTAGATTCAGCACCTGTAACGTTAGAGTAGATTCACCACCAGTAATGTTAGAGCAGAGGCACCACCAGTAATGTTAGAGTAGAGTCACCACAAGTAATGTTAGTGTAGAGTCACCACCAGTAACGTTAGTGTACAGTCACCACCAGTAAT
This sequence comes from Somniosus microcephalus, assembly GCF_052327205.1. Classification (NCBI taxonomy): domain Eukaryota; kingdom Metazoa; phylum Chordata; class Chondrichthyes; order Squaliformes; family Somniosidae; genus Somniosus; species Somniosus microcephalus. The sequence goes on from NW_028225184.1 coordinate 33,313,475, forward strand.
GTTATAGTAGAGTCACCACCTGTAATGTTAGAATAGAGTCACCACCAGTAATGATATAGTAGAGTCACCACCTGTAATGTTTGAGTAGAGTCAACACCCGTAATGTTAGAGTAGAGTCACCGCCAATAATGTTGGAGTAGAATCAACACCAGTAATGTCAGAGTAGAGTCACCACCAGTAATGTTAGAGTAGGGTCCCCATCATTAATGTTAGAGTAGGGTCGCCATCAGCAAAGTTAGAGTATGGTCACCCCCAGTAATATTAGAATAGAGTCACCACCAGTAATATTAGAGTAGATTCACCACCAGTAATGTAAGATTAGATTCAACACCAGTGTTGTTAGAGTAGAGTCACCACCAGCAATGTTAGAGTAGAGTCACCACCAGTAATGTTAGAGTAGAGTCACCACCAGTAGTATTAGAGTAGTCACCACCAGTATTGTTAGAGTAGAGTCAGCCCCAGTAATGTTAAAGTAGAGTCACCACCATTAATCATTGAGTAGATTCACCACAAGTAATGTATGATTAGAGTCAACACCATTATTGTTAGAATAGATTCACCACCAATAATGTTAGAGTAGTGTCAGCACCAGTAATGTTAAAGTAGAGTCACCGGCAGTAATGTTAGAGTAGAGTCACCACCAGTAATGTTAGATTAGTCACCACCAGTATTGTTAGAGTAGAGTCAGCAACAGAAATGTTAAAGTAGAGTCACCACCATTAAGGATTGAGTAGATTCGCCACCAGTAATGTATGATTAGAGTCACCACCAATACTGACAGAATAGAATCACCACTAGTAATGTTAGAGTAGAGTCATCACCAGTAATGTTAGAGTAGAGTCACCACCATTAATGTTAGAGTGGAGTCACCACCAGTGATGTTAGATTAGTCACCACCAGTATTGTTAGAGTAGAGTCAGCACCAGAAATGTTAAAGTAGAGTCACCACCATTAAAGATTGAGTAGATTCACCACCAGTAATGTAACATTAGAGTCAACACCAGTATGGTTAGAATAGAGTCACCACCAATAATATTAGCGTAGTGTCAGCACCAGTAATGTTAAAGTAGAGTCACCGGCAGTAATGTTAGAGTAGAGTCACCACCAGTAATGTTAGAGTAGAGTCACCACCAGTAATGTTAGAATAGAGTCAACACCAGTAGTGACAGAATAGAGTCACCACCAGTAATGTTAGAGTAGAGTCATCACCAGTAATGTTAGAGTAGAGTCACCACCATTAATGTTAGAGTAGAGTCACCACCAGTAATGTTAGAGTAGAGTCAACACCCGTGATGTTATGTTAACGTCACCACCAGTAATGTTAGAATAGAGTCATCACCAGTAATGTTAGAGTAGACGCACCAACAGTAATGATAGAAATAATTCACCACTAGTAATGTTAGAGTAAGGTCACCACCAGTAATGAAAGAGTAGATTCATTACCAGTAATGTAAGATTAGAGTCCACACCACTATTTTTTGAGCAGAGTCACCACCAGTAATGTTAGAGTAGATTCAGCACCTGTAACGTTAGAGTAGATGCACCACCAGTAATGTTAGAGCAGAGTCACCACCAGTAATGTTAGTGTAGAGTCACCACCAGTAACGTTAGTGTACAGTCACCACCAGTAATGTTATAGTAGAGTCACCACCTGTAATGTTAGAGCAGAGACACCACCAGTAATGATATAGTAGAGTCACCACCTGTAATGTTAGATTAGAGTCAACACCAGTAATGACAGAGTAGATTCAGCACAAGTAATGTTAAAGTGGATTCACCACCAGTAGTGTTTGAGTAGAGTCAACACCAGTAATGTAAGAGTAGAGCCAACACCAGTAATGCTAGAGTAGAGTCAGCACCAGTAATGTTAAAGTAGAGTCACCACCAGTAATGTTGGAGTAGAATCAACACCTGTAGTGTTAGAGCTGGGTCCCCATCAGTAATGTTAGAGCAGGGTCACAACCAGTAATGTCAGAGTAGAGTCACCACCAGTAATGTTAGAGTACGGTCCCCATCATTAATGTTAGAGTAGGGTCCCCATCAGCAAAGTTAGAGTATGGTCACCCCCAGTAATGTTAGAATAGAGTCACCACCAGTAATATTAGAGTAGATTCACCACCAGTAATGTAAGAGTAGAGTCACCACCAGTAATGTTAGAGCAGAGGCACCACCAGTAATTTTATAGCAGTGTCACCACCTGTAATGTTAATGTAGGGTCACAACCAGTAATGTCAGAGTCGAGTCACCACCAGTAATGTTAGAGTAGGGTCCCCTTCATTTATGTTAGAGCTGCGCCACAACCAGTAATGTCAGAGTAGAGTCACCACCAGTAATGTTAGAGTAGGATCCTCATCATTAATGTTAGAGTAGGGTCCCCATCAGCAAAGTTAAAATATGGTCACCCCCAGTAATGTTAGAATAGAGTCACCACCAGTAATATTAGAGTAGATTCACCACCAGTAATGTAAGATTAGATTCAACACCAGTGTTGTTAGAGTAGAGTCACCACCAGTAATGTTAGAGTAGAGTCACCACCAGTAATGTTAGAGTAGTCACCACCAGTATTGTTAGAGTAGAGTCAGCACCAGTAATTTTAAAGTAGAGTCACCACCACTAATGATTGAGTAGATTCACCACCAGTAATGTAAGATTAGAGTCAACACTAGTATTGTTAGAATAGAGTCACCACCAATAATGTTAGAGTAGAGTCACCACCAGTAACGTTAGTGTACAGTCACCACCAGTAATGTTATAGTAGTGTCAACACACGTAATGTTAGAGTAGAGTCACCACCAGTAATGATATATTAGAGTCACCACCTGTAATGTTAGAGTAGAGTCAACACCAGTAATGACAGAGTAGAGTCAGCACAAGTAATGTTAGAGTGGAGTCACCACCTTTAATGTTTGAGTAGAGTCAACACCCGTAATGTTCGAGTAGAATCACCACCAATAGTGTTAGAGTAGGGTCCCCCTCAGTAGTGTTAGAGCAGGGGCACAACCAGTAATGTCAGAGTAGAGTCACCACCAGTAATGTTAGAGTAGGGTCCCCATCATTTATGTTAGAGTAGGGTCCCCATCAGCAAAGTTAGAGTATGGTCACCCCCAGTAATGTTAGAATAGAGTCACCACCAGTAATATTAGAGTAGATTCACCACCAGTAATGTAAGATTAGATTCAACACCAGTGTTGTTAGAGTAGAGTCACCACCAGTAATGTTAGAGTAGAGTCACCACCATTAATGTTAGAGTAGAGTCACCACCTGTAATGTTAAAGTAGAGTCACCACCATTAATGATTGAGAAGGTTCACCACCAGTAATGTAAGATTAAAGTCAACACCAGCATTGTTAGAATAGATTCACCACCAATAATGATAGAGTAGTGCCAGCACCAGTAATGTTAAAGTAGAGTCACCGGCAGTAATGTTAGAGTAGAGTCACCACCAGTAATGTTAGAGTAGAGTCACCACCAGTAATGTTAGAATAGAGTCACCACCAATAATGACAGAATAGAGTCACCACCAGTAATGTTAGGGTAGACTCATCACCATTAATGTCATAGTATAGTCACCACCATTAATGTTAGAGTGGAGTCTCCACCAGTAATGTTAGAGTAGAGTCACCACCAGTGCTGTTATGTTAGCGTCAATAGAGTCATCATCAGTAATGTTAGAGTAGACTCACCAACAGTAATGGTAGTACAAATTCACCACCAGTAATGTTAGAGTAGGGTCACCACCAGTAATGAAAGAGTAGACTCATCACCAGTAATGTAAGATAAGAGTCCACACCACTATTTTTTAGCAGAGTCACCACCATTAATGTTAGAGCAGAGGCACCACCTGTAATGTTCGAGTAGAGTCACCACCAGTAATGTTAGTGTAGAGTCACCACCAGTAATGTTAGTGTACAGTCACCACCAGTAATGTTATAGTAGAGTCACCACCTGTAATGTTAGAGTAGAGTCAACACCAGTAATGACAGAGTAGAGTCAGCGCAAGTAATGTTAGAATAGATTCACCACCATTAATGTTAGAGTAGAGTCACCACCAGTGATGTTATGTTAGCGTCACCACCAGTAATGTTAGAATAGAGTCATCACCAGTAATGTTAGAGTAGACTCACCAACAGTAATGTTCGAAAAAATTCACCACCAGTAATGTTAGAGTAGGGTCACCACCAGTAATGAAAGAGTAGATTCATCACCAGTAATATAAGATTAGAGTCCACACCACTATTTTTTGAGCAGAGCCACCACCAGTAATGCTAGAGTAGATTCAGCACCTGTAACGTTAGAGTAGATTCACCACCAGTAATGCTAGAGCAGAGGCACCACCAGTAATGTTAGAGTAGAGTCACCACCAGTAATGTTAGTGTAGAGTCACCACCAGTAATGTTAGTGTACAGTCACCACCAGTAATGTTAGAGTAGAGTCAACACCTGTAATGTTAGAGTAGAGTCAACACCAGTAATGACAGAGTAGAGTCAGCACAAGTAATGTTAGAGTCGAGTCACCACCAGTAATATTAGAGTAGAGTCACCACCAGTAATGTTAGAGTAGAGTCACCACCAGTAATATTAGAGTAGAGTCACCACCAGTAATATTAGAGTAGTGTCATCACCAGTAATGTTCGAGTAGATTCACCACCAACAATGTGAGAGTAGAGTCAACACCAGTAATGACAGAGTAGAGTCAGCACAATAATGTTAGAGTGGTGTCACCAACTGTAATGTTTGAGTAGAGTCAACACCAGTAATGTAAGAGTAGAGCCAACACCAGTAATGTTAGAGTAGAATCACCACCAATAGTGTTAGAGTAGGGTCCCCCTCAGTAGTGTTAGAGCAGGGGCACAACCAGTAATGTCAGAGTAGAGTCACCACCAGTAATGTTAGAGTAGGGTCCCCATCATTAATGTTAGAGTAGGGTCCCCATCAGCAAAGTTAGTGTATGGTCACCCCCAGTAATGTTAGAATAGAGTCACCACCAGTAATATTAGAGTAGATTCACCACCAGTAATGTAAGATTAGATTCAACACCAGTGTTGTTAGAGTAGAGTCACCACCAGTAATGTTAGAGTAGTGTCAACGCCAGTAATGTTAAAGTAGAGCCACCGGCAGTAATGTTAGAGTAGAGTCACCACAATTAATGATTGAGTAGATTCACCACCAGTAATGTAAGATTAGAGTCATCACCAGTATTGTTAGAATAGAGTCACCACCAATAATGTTAGAGTAGAGTCACCACCAGTAATGTTAGAATAGAGTCACCACCAGTAATGACAGAATAGAGTCACCACCAGTAATGTTAGAGTAGAGTCACCACCAGTGATGTTATGTTAGCGTCACCACCAGTAATGTTAGAATAGAGTCATCACCAGTAATGTTAGAGTAGACTCACCAACAGTAATGTTAGAAAAGATTCACCACCAGTAATGTTAGAGTAGGGTCACCACCAGTAATGAAAGAGTAGATTCATCACCAGTAATGTAAGATTAGAGTCCACACCACTATTTTTTGAGCAGAGCCACCACCAGTAATGTTAGAGTTGATTCAGCACCTGTAACGTTAGAGTAGAGTCACCACCTGTAATGTTAGAGCAGAGTCACCACCAGTAATATTAGTGTAGAGTCACCACCAGTAATGTTACAGTAGAGTCACCACCTGTAATGTTAGAGTAGAGTCACCACCAGTAATGTTATAGTAGAGTCACTACCTGTAATGTTAGAGTAGAGTCAACACCAGTAATGTTATAGTAGAGTCACCACCTGTAATGTTAGAGTAGAGTCAACACCAGTAATGACAGTGTAAATTCAGCACAAGTAATGCTAGAGTGGAGTCACCACCAATAATGTTAGAGTAGAGTCACCACCAGTAATATTAGAGTAGAGTCACCACCAGTAATGTTAAAGTAGAGTCACCACCAGTAATGTTGGAGTAGAATCAACACCTGTAGTGTTAGAGCTGGGTCCCCATCAGTAATGTTAGAGCAGGGTCACAACCAGTAATGTCAGAGTAGAGTCACCACCAGTAATGTTAGAGTACGGTCCCCATCATTAATGTTAGAGTAGGGTCCCCATCAGCAAAGTTAGAGTATGGTCACCCCCAGTAATGTTAGAATAGAGTCACCACCAGTAATATTAGAGTAGATTCACCACCAGTAATGTAAGAGTAGAGTCACCACCAGTAATGTTAGAGCAGAGGCACCACCAGTAATTTTATAGCAGTGTCACCACCTGTAATGTTAATGTAGGGTCACAACCAGTAATGTCAGAGTCGAGTCACCACCAGTAATGTTAGAGTAGGGTCCCCTTCATTTATGTTAGAGCTGCGCCACAACCAGTAATGTCAGAGTAGAGTCACCACCAGTAATGTTAGAGTAGGATCCTCATCATTAATGTTAGAGTAGGGTCCCCATCAGCAAAGTTAAAATATGGTCACCCCCAGTAATGTTAGAATAGAGTCACCACCAGTAATATTAGAGTAGATTCACCACCAGTAATGTAAGATTAGATTCAACACCAGTGTTGTTAGAGTAGAGTCACCACCAGTAATGTTAGAGTAGAGTCACCACCAGTAATGTTAGAGTAGTCACCACCAGTATTGTTAGAGTAGAGTCAGCACCAGTAATTTTAAAGTAGAGTCACCACCACTAATGATTGAGTAGATTCACCACCAGTAATGTAAGATTAGAGTCAACACTAGTATTGTTAGAATAGAGTCACCACCAATAATGTTAGAGTAGAGTCACCACCAGTAACGTTAGTGTACAGTCACCACCAGTAATGTTATAGTAGTGTCAACACACGTAATGTTAGAGTAGAGTCACCACCAGTAATGATATATTAGAGTCACCACCTGTAATGTTAGAGTAGAGTCAACACCAGTAATGACAGAGTAGAGTCAGCACAAGTAATGTTAGAGTGGAGTCACCACCTTTAATGTTTGAGTAGAGTCAACACCCGTAATGTTCGAGTAGAATCACCACCAATAGTGTTAGAGTAGGGTCCCCCTCAGTAGTGTTAGAGCAGGGGCACAACCAGTAATGTCAGAGTAGAGTCACCACCAGTAATGTTAGAGTAGGGTCCCCATCATTTATGTTAGAGTAGGGTCCCCATCAGCAAAGTTAGAGTATGGTCACCCCCAGTAATGTTAGAATAGAGTCACCACCAGTAATATTAGAGTAGATTCACCACCAGTAATGTAAGATTAGATTCAACACCAGTGTTGTTAGAGTAGAGTCACCACCAGTAATGTTAGAGTAGAGTCACCACCATTAATGTTAGAGTAGAGTCACCACCTGTAATGTTAAAGTAGAGTCACCACCATTAATGATTGAGAAGGTTCACCACCAGTAATGTAAGATTAAAGTCAACACCAGCATTGTTAGAATAGATTCACCACCAATAATGATAGAGTAGTGCCAGCACCAGTAATGTTAAAGTAGAGTCACCGGCAGTAATGTTAGAGTAGAGTCACCACCAGTAATGTTAGAGTAGAGTCACCACCAGTAATGTTAGAATAGAGTCACCACCAATAATGACAGAATAGAGTCACCACCAGTAATGTTAGGGTAGACTCATCACCATTAATGTCATAGTATAGTCACCACCATTAATGTTAGAGTGGAGTCTCCACCAGTAATGTTAGAGTAGAGTCACCACCAGTGCTGTTATGTTAGCGTCAATAGAGTCATCATCAGTAATGTTAGAGTAGACTCACCAACAGTAATGGTAGTACAAATTCACCACCAGTAATGTTAGAGTAGGGTCACCACCAGTAATGAAAGAGTAGACTCATCACCAGTAATGTAAGATAAGAGTCCACACCACTATTTTTTAGCAGAGTCACCACCATTAATGTTAGAGCAGAGGCACCACCTGTAATGTTCGAGTAGAGTCACCACCAGTAATGTTAGTGTAGAGTCACCACCAGTAATGTTAGTGTACAGTCACCACCAGTAATGTTATAGTAGAGTCACCACCTGTAATGTTAGAGTAGAGTCAACACCAGTAATGACAGAGTAGAGTCAGCGCAAGTAATGTTAGAATAGATTCACCACCATTAATGTTAGAGTAGAGTCACCACCAGTGATGTTATGTTAGCGTCACCACCAGTAATGTTAGAATAGAGTCATCACCAGTAATGTTAGAGTAGACTCACCAACAGTAATGTTCGAAAAAATTCACCACCAGTAATGTTAGAGTAGGGTCACCACCAGTAATGAAAGAGTAGATTCATCACCAGTAATATAAGATTAGAGTCCACACCACTATTTTTTGAGCAGAGCCACCACCAGTAATGCTAGAGTAGATTCAGCACCTGTAACGTTAGAGTAGATTCACCACCAGTAATGCTAGAGCAGAGGCACCACCAGTAATGTTAGAGTAGAGTCACCACCAGTAATGTTAGTGTAGAGTCACCACCAGTAATGTTAGTGTACAGTCACCACCAGTAATGTTAGAGTAGAGTCAACACCTGTAATGTTAGAGTAGAGTCAACACCAGTAATGACAGAGTAGAGTCAGCACAAGTAATGTTAGAGTCGAGTCACCACCAGTAATATTAGAGTAGAGTCACCACCAGTAATGTTAGAGTAGAGTCACCACCAGTAATATTAGAGTAGAGTCACCACCAGTAATATTAGAGTAGTGTCATCACCAGTAATGTTCGAGTAGATTCACCACCAACAATGTGAGAGTAGAGTCAACACCAGTAATGACAGAGTAGAGTCAGCACAATAATGTTAGAGTGGTGTCACCAACTGTAATGTTTGAGTAGAGTCAACACCAGTAATGTAAGAGTAGAGCCAACACCAGTAATGTTAGAGTAGAATCACCACCAATAGTGTTAGAGTAGGGTCCCCCTCAGTAGTGTTAGAGCAGGGGCACAACCAGTAATGTCAGAGTAGAGTCACCACCAGTAATGTTAGAGTAGGGTCCCCATCATTAATGTTAGAGTAGGGTCCCCATCAGCAAAGTTAGTGTATGGTCACCCCCAGTAATGTTAGAATAGAGTCACCACCAGTAATATTAGAGTAGATTCACCACCAGTAATGTAAGATTAGATTCAACACCAGTGTTGTTAGAGTAGAGTCACCACCAGTAATGTTAGAGTAGTGTCAACGCCAGTAATGTTAAAGTAGAGCCACCGGCAGTAATGTTAGAGTAGAGTCACCACAATTAATGATTGAGTAGATTCACCACCAGTAATGTAAGATTAGAGTCATCACCAGTATTGTTAGAATAGAGTCACCACCAATAATGTTAGAGTAGAGTCACCACCAGTAATGTTAGAATAGAGTCACCACCAGTAATGACAGAATAGAGTCACCACCAGTAATGTTAGAGTAGAGTCACCACCAGTGATGTTATGTTAGCGTCACCACCAGTAATGTTAGAATAGAGTCATCACCAGTAATGTTAGAGTAGACTCACCAACAGTAATGTTAGAAAAGATTCACCACCAGTAATGTTAGAGTAGGGTCACCACCAGTAATGAAAGAGTAGATTCATCACCAGTAATGTAAGATTAGAGTCCACACCACTATTTTTTGAGCAGAGCCACCACCAGTAATGTTAGAGTTGATTCAGCACCTGTAACGTTAGAGTAGAGTCACCACCTGTAATGTTAGAGCAGAGTCACCACCAGTAATATTAGTGTAGAGTCACCACCAGTAATGTTACAGTAGAGTCACCACCTGTAATGTTAGAGTAGAGTCACCACCAGTAATGTTATAGTAGAGTCACTACCTGTAATGTTAGAGTAGAGTCAACACCAGTAATGTTATAGTAGAGTCACCACCTGTAATGTTAGAGTAGAGTCAACACCAGTAATGACAGTGTAAATTCAGCACAAGTAATGCTAGAGTGGAGTCACCACCAATAATGTTAGAGTAGAGTCACCACCAGTAATATTAGAGTAGAGTCACCACCAGTAATGTTCGAGTTCTGTCATCACCAGTAATGTTAGAGTAGAGTCACCACCAGTAATCTGAAAGTAGAGTCACCACTTGTAATGTTAGAGTAGTGTCACCACCATTAATGTTAGAGTCGTTTCATCACCAGTAATGTTAGAGTGGACTCACCACCAGTAATGTTAGTGTAGTGTCACCACCAGTAATGTTAGAGTCACCACCAGTAATGTTAGAGTAGGGTCACCACCAGTAATGTTAGAATAGAGTCCCGAACAGCAATGTTAGAGAAGACTCACCACCTGTAATGTTAGCGTAGAGTCACCATCAGTATTGTTAGAGTAGTGTCATTACCAGTAATGTTAGAGTAGAGTCACCACCAGTAATGACAGAGTAGAGTCAGCACAATAATGTTAGAGTGGTGTCACCAACTGTAATGTTTGAGTAGAGTCAACACCAGTAATGTAAGAGTAGTGCCAACACCAGTAATGTTAGAGTAGAATCACCACCAATAGTGTTAGAGTAGTGTCCCCCTCAGTAGTGTTAGAGCAGGGGCACAACCAGTAATGTCAGAGTAGAGTCACCACCAGTAATGTTAGAGTAGGGTCCCCATCATTAATGTTAGAGTAGGTTCCCCATCAGCAAAGTTAGTGTATGGTCACCCCCAGTAATGTTAGAATAGAGTCACCACCAGTAATATTAGAGTAGATTCACCACCAGTAATGTAAGATTAGATTCAACACCAGTGTTGTTAGAGTAGAGTCACCACCAGTAATGTTAGAGTAGAGTCAACGCCAGTAATGTTAAAGTAGAGCCACCGGCAGTAATGTTAGAGTAGAGTCACCACAATTAATGATTGAGTAGATTCACCACCAGTAATGTAAGATTAGAGTCATCACCAGTATTGTTAGAATAGAGTCACCACCAATAATGTTAGAGTAGAGTCACCACCAGTAATGTTAGAATAGAGTCACCACCAGTAATGACAGAATAGAGTCACCACCAGTAATGTTAGAGTAGAGTCACCACCAGTGATGTTATGTTAGCATCACCACCAGTAATGTTAGAATAGAGTCATCACCAGTAATGTTAGAGTAGACTCACCAACAGTAATGTTAGAAAAGATTCACCACCAGTAATGTTAGAGTAGGGTCACCACCAGTAATGAAAGAGTAGATTCATCACCAGTAATGTAAGATTAGAGTCCACACCACTATTTTTTGAGCAGAGCCACCACCAGTAATGTTAGAGTTGATTCAGCACCTGTAACGTTAGAGTAGAGTCACCACCTGTAATGTTAGAGCAGAGTCACCACCAGTAATATTAGTGTAGAGTCACCACCAGTAATGTTATAGTAGAGTCACCACCTGTAATGTTAGAGTAGAGTCACCACCAGTAATGTTATAGTAGAGTCACTACCTGTAATGTTAGAGTAGAGTCAACACCAGTAATGTTATAGTAGAGTCACCACCTGTAATGTTAGAGTAGAGTCAACACCAGTAATGACAGTGTAAATTCAGCACAAGTAATGCTAGAGTGGAGTCACCACCAATAATGTTAGAGTAGAGTCACCACCAGTAATATTAGAGTAGAGTCACCACCAGTAATGTTCGAGTTCTGTCATCACCAGTAATGTTAGAGTAAAGTCACCACCAGTAATTTGAAAGTAGAGTCACCACTTGTAATGTTAGAGTAGTGTCACCACCATTAATGTTAGAGTCGTTTCATCACCAGTAATGTTAGAGTGGACTCACCACCAGTAATGTTGGTGTAGTGTCACCACCAGTAATGTTAGAGTCACCACCAGTAATGTTAGAGTAGGGTCACCACCAGTAATGTTAGAATAGAGTCCCTAACAGCAATGTTAGAGAAGACTCACCACCTGTAATGTTAGCGTAGAGTCACCATCAGTATTGTTAGAGTAGTGTCATCACCAGTAATGTTAGAGTAGAGTCACCACCAGTAATGTTAGAGTAGAGTCACCACCTGTAATGTTAGCGTAGAGTCACCATCAGTATTGTTAGAGTAGAGTCAACACCAGTAATGTTGGAGTAGAGTCACCACCAGTAATGTTAGAGTAGAGTACTAAACCTTCAGGTATGATGTCTTTCATATCCCCTCGTCTATTATTGCACTCTTCGGAACGTGTCTTAACTACAGGGACAGCAGGCCGTTCTGTTACTGTGCCCCTTTTTAGTTTCCCGACTTCTTGGTAAGTTTTATGAGACGGTCATTTTTTATTTTTAGATTTTCCTCACCTCTACCTTCTCGCTTGAAATGTCCATCCTTTCCACATTTATAACAAAAGACTCCAGGTCTATCTCCTTCATGGGGATATCCTTTAGAGGAATCATTCATTTCGCTGTTAGACTTCGCAGGGTGTTCAACTTTTTGCACCCGTGCATCATCCCTTTCTGTGTTGGGCTTAGGCCGAAAATATGCCATCTCGGCTCTCATGACATTTATTTCCTTCTTCAGCTGTTCCATCTCAGGGTTGACATCACCCTTAGGAGTAGGAAATGTAACAGGAGTCACAAGCTTGGACATCACAGCACCCTTTGCTACATTCCGGGCCTGAAGCATATCCTCCTCCTCTCTGACTTCCCTTAGCAGCTCAGTGAAGGTAGGTGGATCTTGTAACTTATGGGTCATGCGTATGCGAAGAGCAGTCACGTCATCGAGCAGTGCACCTCGCACAACCAGATAACTGGACAGCTTCTCTCCCTCACACTGGAATGTGCTTCTGAATCTGACCATCTAATCTGAAATGGTTTCAGTAGATCCAAAGGCAGTTTCTAGAGCCTGCATGTAGTCAAAGGAAATAGCAGAGGTGTTCTGCGCCTTTAAGAATCTTACAATGTCAGCAGCAGGACCCTTAAGGCTTTCTACTATTCTCTGCCTCTTCACATTGTCACTGCACTGCCATTCCTCTAGCAGAGGCAGGGTCTGCTAAGCCCAGGCGTCGTCCTCCTCTTCCCCACTGGGAGTTGTTCTCACTCCTGAGAACAGACGGAGCTTACGGTATCCCTGAGCCTCGAAGGGCAGATTGGTGCATTTATCCACCAGAGAACTAATGGCACTGACCAACTGAGTGTTCATATCCAGGGCCGAAGGACCTATCAGACCTTTGACATCAGCAACAGTCTTTCCTTCTTGTCTCAAGGATGACAACAACTTGGTCTGAAATCCTTCTTCTTCCTGAGTAGTAATAGGGACAAACTGAACTGGCCAGGGACCAGCCTCTTCAGAAAGCCCAACAGCCTCAGGTAAACCATGACCTCGCAGGTTCTCTGATGTCTGGATCAACACAAACTGCTTCTTGGTAGCTGTATCCAAGCAGAGCTCAACTATCCTAACCTTTCCAAAGGCTTTGACACAATTCAGAGCCCTGAACTAGACATCATCAGGGTCATCGTTAGCAACACCATTCAGCACAATGGCATGGGTAGTAGCTATCTGCTTCCGTTTGCACCAAGCTTCAACCTCAATAACATCCATCTTTTATGCTCAAACAGCCCAGTAGAAACCACAAACCACTCTCTTAGTAATGAGCATTCAATACTGTTAGTTTACTGACATAAATAGACCACAATCCCGGACGAGCCCCCAAAATGTAACCCCTTCACGGTTCTCTAGATATATGTGAGATGTGGTCTCTGTTGTAGACAGTATTCTATAGTCCAGTAAGGTGATCACTACTACAATGGCCTAATTCTAATTATCTTACTTTATAGTTTTAACGTCAGGCAGTATAAGAAGATTACGGGTCCATGACCTAAATTAGACATTTGCATACATTAGAATGAATCTAGACATAATAAACATACATTCTCCATTTACATGGATTCAAAGGAGAATCTGTCCCTGTGTCCAAATTCGAGTGCACTCTTTCGTTGGCGCGCTTAAGTTGGAGCTCATGGTATGTATAATGTCTGCAAGACTTATGACTTTGAACCCCTTCGTCGAATTCTCTTCACGATCACTGAATCCCACTTTGAGTTCTGGATGCAGAGCTACTAATACGAAGGGCGGCGGCCGAGTTTGTAAGCCCGGGACGGGATGCGGCAGCCATTTGCCTCCTTAGCCCTGCAGAATTATGGAAAGTATGCTCTTAGTCACATTGTGTCCTTAAAAGTTCTTGCCATACCTTCACATGGGCAACTTTAACCCAGGGATTTATAACAATGATAATAGTGTCTAAGTTAAAGATTGATAACCATACTTAGCGTACATAACAATTCCAATGGGTATTACACAGGGCTTTTATGTCCTCCTCACCCACTGCTTTCCCTCCCATCTTTGTATCGTCGGCAAACTTGGATACGCTGCATTCGGTCCCTTCCTCCAAATCGTTAATACAGATTGTAAAGAGTTGGGGTCCCAGCAATGACCCCTGCAGAACACCACTAGTTACTGATTGCCAACCTGCGAATGAACCATTTTTCCCAACTCTCTGTTTTCTGTTAGATAGCCAATCTTCCACCCATGCCAGTATATTGCCTCCAATCCCGTGAATTTTTATCTTGTGCAGTAATCTTTTGTGTGGCACCTTGTCAAATGCCTTTTGGAAGTCCAATACACCACATCCACTGGTTCCCCTTTATCCACCCTGTTTGTTACGTCCTCAAAGATTTCGAGCAAATTTGTCAAACATGACTTCCCCTTCGTAAAATCATGCTGACTCTGTCCGATTAAATTATGCTTATCCAAATGTCGTGTTACTACTTCCTTAATAATGGATTCCAACATTATAACAACCACAGATGATAGGCTAACTGGTCTATAGTTTCCAGTCTTCTGTCTGCCTCCCTTTTTAAATAAGGGCGTTACATTATCAGTTTTTCAATCTACTGGGACGTTTCCTGAATCCAGGGGGCTTTGGAAAATGACCACCAATGCATCTACAATCCCTACCGCTACATCTCTCAAGACCCTACGATGTAAACCATCAGGTCTAGGGGATTTATCCGCCTTTAGTCCCATTAAATTACCGAGTAACTCCTCCTTAGTGATTTTAATCGTGTTTAGCTCCTCCCCCCCACCCCATAGCCCCCTGTTTGTCCAGTGTTGGGATACTTTTAGTGTCCTCTAATTTAAAGACTGATACAAAATATTTGTTCATATTTTGGCCACTATTGCAAGGGGGATGGAGCATACAAGTAGGGATGTCTTGCAGCAACTGTACAGCGGGTTGGTGAGAGCATACCTGAAGCACTGTGTACAGTTTTGGTGTCTTTATTTAAGGTGGACCATTATTGATTTGGAGGCAGGGCGGACAAAGTTCTCTCGGTTGTTTCCCGAGATGAAAGGTTTGTCTTATGAGGATAGTTTGAGCAGATTGGGCCGATACACGTTGGAGTTTAGAAGAATGAGAGGTGATCTCATTGAGACATAGAAGATTCTGAGGGGGCTTGGCAGGGTATTTGCTGATGTATTCCCATCATGGGGGAATCTAGAACTAGGGGTATAGTTTCAGGATATGGGCTCGTCCATTTAAAATGTAGATGAGGAGGAATTTCGTCCCTCAGAGGGTCGTGAATCCTTGGAATTCTCTAGCCCAGAGAGCTGCAGAGGTGGAGCCATTGAATACATTCAAGGCGGAGACAGACAGATTTTTGAGCAACAGGGGAATCAAGGGCTATGCGGAACAGACAGGAAAGTGAAGGTCAGGCCAAGATCAGATCAGCCATGGTGTTATTGAATGGCGGAGCAGGCTCATGGGTATGAATGGCCTATTCCTGCGCCTATTTGCTATGTTTCTATGTATCTGCCCTGGGAGTGCTTGATGCTGACACTGGATATAAAGTGGGGATAAACTGTCAGCCTAATGTACAAGTAGCTCTGTGTTGTACCCGCCCTAGGAATGCTCGATTCTGAAATTGAGGCTACACTCTCAGGGTACTGTAGAGGGATTTTTGCTGCCCTGGGATTTCTCGATGCTGACACTGGGTGTAAAGTGGGGATAAACTGTCAGGCTAATTTAGAGGTAGCTCTGTATTGTACCTGCCCATTGAGTGCTCGATGCTGACAGTGGGGGAACACTGTCAGGGTAATTTAGAGGTAGCTCTGTATTTTAACTGTCCTGTGAATGCTCGATGCTGACACTGGTATAAAGTGCTGATAAACTTCCAGGCGAATGTAGAGATATATCTGTATTTAACCTGCCCTGGGAGTGCTCGATGCTAACAATGGATATAAAGTGGGGATACACCGTCAGGCCAATGTACAGGGAGCGCTCTATTGTACCTGCCCTGAGATTGTTCGATGCTAACATTGAGTACAATATGGAGGAGATTTACTCTCAGGGCAATGTAGAGGCAGCTCTGTATTGTACCTGCCCTGTGAGTGCTCAATGCTAACACTGGGTATAAAGTGTCGGCACACTGTCAGGGTAAAGTAGACGGAGCAATTGATTGTAACTGGCCGGGGAGCACACGATGCTGACACTGGGTATAAAGTGGAGGTACACTGTCAGGGTAACATAGAGGGAGCTCTATATTTTACCTGTCCTGGGAGTGCTCAATGCTGACACTGGGTATAAAGTGGGGATACACTGTCAGGCTAATTTAGAAGTAGCTCTGTATTTTACCTGCCCGTGGTGTGCTCGATGCTAACACTGGATATAAAGTGGGGATACACCGTCAGTGCAATGTTGGGGGAGCGCTGCATTATACCTGTCCTGAGTGTGTTCGATGCTAACATTGAGTATATAGTGCAGGAGATTTACTGTCAGGGCAATGTAGAGGCAGCTCTGTATTATACCTGCCCTGGGAGTGCTCAATACTAACACTGGGTATAACGTGGTGGTACACACTCAGGGTAATGCAGAGAGAGCTCAGTATTGTACCTGCTGTGGAAGTGACCGATTCTGACACTGGGTTTAAAGTGTCTTTACACTGTCAGTGTAATGCAATGGGAGTGCTGTATTGTACCTGCCCTGAGAGTTCTCGGTGATAACATGGTGTACAAAGTGGAGGTGGTTCACTGTCAGGGCAATGGAGAGGCAGCTCTGTATTGTGCCTACCCTGGGAGTGCTTAATGCTAACACTGGGTATAAAGTGGTGATACACCATCAGGGTAATATAGAGAGAGCTCGGACTTGCACCTGCTCCGCAAGTGATCGATTCTAACACTGGGTTTAAAGGGGCGGTACACTGTCAGTGTAATGTAGAGGGAGCTCTGTATTGTACCTGTCCTGGGAGTGCTCGATGCTGACACTGGGTATAAAGTGTCGGCACACTGTCAGGGTAAAGTAGACGGAGCAATTGATTGTAACTGGCCGGGGAGCACTCGATGCTGACACTGGGTATAAAGTGGAGGTACACTGTCAGGGTAACATAGAGGGAGCTCTATATTTTACCTGTCCTGGGAGTGCTCAATGCTGACACTGGGTATAAAGTGGGGATACACTGTCAGGCTAATTTAGAAGTAGCTCTGTATTTTACCTGCCCGTGGTGTGCTCGATGCTAACACTGGATATAAAGTGGGGATACACCGTCAGTGCAATGTAGAGGGAGCGCTGTATTATACCTGTCCTGAGAGTGTTCGATGCCAACATTGAATATATAGTGGAGGAGATTCACTGTCAGGGTATTTGAGAGGGAGCTCTGTATTGTACCTGCCCTGGGAGTGCTCGATGCTGACAGTGGGTATAAAGTGGCGGTACACTCTCACGGTAATGCAGCGGGAGCTATGTATTGTACCTGGACTGTGAGTGCTCGATGCTGACACTGGGTATAAAGTGGTGGTACAGTGTCACAGTAATGCAGAGGGAGGTCAGTATTGTACCTGCCCTGGGAGTGCTCGATGCTGACACTGGGTAATAAGTAGGGGTACTCTGGCAGGGTAATGGTGAGGTGTGGCGGAACCACTGAGAGACTCAGGGCTATTAGTAATCATCCCTTTAACTACCGTGTAGTGCAGCTGTGGACTGCAACTTTAAACTGTATGTACTTTCTTGCATTTCCGCGTCATGACGTCATGACGCCGATCACTTGCCCACCAGTTGGCGCGGAGAACGTGATGACGTCATGACGTCAGCTTCCAGTACTTTGCAGCAGTCTTTGAGGTGCTGGCAGGCTGCACAGACCTGTGTGGATCATCTCCTGTAGTGTTATCAGTTAAGTCATTTGTTTAATATACTTTGGTATTTTGTTTCACTGCGTCGAACTTCATCATTCGGATAGGATATATTGGTGACCCCGAGCTCGTCGGACAACTTTCGTCGAGAAATTGATAATGAACACAAACGCCGTCGCCCTTAAATTGCCGCAGTTCTGGGCACAGCAACCAGCAGCATGGATTTTCCAGGCAGAAGCCCAGTTCGCACTCCGGGAGATTACAGTGGGTGCGACCCGTTATTATTACATGGTCTCCGCTCTCGACAGTACCATGGACTCGTGAGTCTTTAGCGTCCTTGGCAATCCACCAGCAGAGGGCAAGTATGAAGCTCTAAAAACTCGTTTGCTACAGGTGTTTGGTTTAAATAAGTCAGAGCGTGGACGCAGGCTTATTGCTATGCCCGGCCTCGGGGACTCAAAACCATCAGAACTGATGAGCCAGATGCTCACGCATTTGGGGTCGGAGCCTCAATGTTTTTTGTTTCGAGAACTCTTCCTCTGCCAGCTACCTGAACAAATTCAGGCAGCCTTGGACATTTCTGCGATTACGGACTGTGCCGATCTCGCTGCAGAGGCATAAAAGATTTTAACGGTCACACAGCAGAGTTGTGCAGCTCGGAGGCACTTTTCTCCTAAGCGAGCGAAGCCCAGCCCTCCTTCAGCAGGCTGGTGTATGTACCACGCCCGTTTTGGCGCCAAGGATCGACGCTGCCGTCCTCCATTCAGTTTCGCTGAAATAAAATCTCCAGCCGGCCCGCGAGCTGCGATGAGTAGGACATGGTCTGAAAATCACACTCAGTTCACCATGGCAGTCGGTTCAGCGGGACAACTCCTCTACATTACGGATTCCATGACAGCGCGCCGATTCCTGTGTGACACTGGTTCGCAGTGCAGTATTTTGCCAATTTCAAAGCTGGATCTGCAATCCGGCAGTCACGGTCCTTCCCTCGAGGCAGCCAATGGTGCGGCCATTCGCACGTTCGGTAAACGGACAGTTATTTTTACTCCCGGAGGTCGGCGTTTTGTGTGGGCGTTTATAATCGCTAAAGTATCACAGGCCATCCTGGGGGCTGATTTTTTCTGTGCCAATGGCTTTCTGGTCGATGTTCAACATTGTCAACTCATTAATGCGTCCATTTTCCACACGGTGCCTTGCCACCGCAGCACCGTTGTCTCCTAGTCGGTCGCCTGTGCCGTTCCATCGCAGGAAGGGTTTATGCACCTACTCGGTGACTCACCAGGCCTACATTTTCGGCAGCAGTCACGAGGCACGGTGTGGCACATCACATCACCACGAAGATATCGCCTGTTTACGCTCCGGCACGAAGATTGGAGCCCGGAAATCTTGCAGCTGCAAAGGTGAAGTTTCAGACCATGGAGCGCCTTGGGATTGTCCGATGCTCCGATAGTCCTTGGTCCTCCCCACTACATATTGTACCTAAACCAGGTTGCGGATGGAGGCCTTGCGGGGATTACAGGCGCCTTAACAAAAACACTATGCCAGATAGGTATCCAATACCGCATATACAAGATTTTTCGGCCCATCTGGCTGGCAACTCAATATTTTCCACAGTAGATCTCGTCCGTGGACATCACCAAGTTCCTCTGCACACTCAAGACGTCCCCAAAACGGTAGTCATCACACTGTTTGGCTTTTCTGAGTTTCTCCAAATGCCGTTCGGATTGAAAAATGCGGCTCAAGCATTTCAGCGACTCATGGACTCTGTGTTACGGGACCTTCCCTTCATTTTCATTTAATTGGATGACATTCTCATCGCTAGTAAGGATACAAAGGAGCATTTGGCTCATTTGCGTGCACATTTGCCCGTCTCAGCCAACATGGCCTCATCATAAACCTAGCCAAATGCCAGTTTCAGTTAACCAGCATTGAATTTCTGGGGCATAGGATTTCCTCAGAAGGCGCTGTCCCACTGGCCACCAAGGTAGAGGCAGTTACAGCATTCCCGCGGCCTCACACACTCAAATCTCTTCAGGAGTTCCTGAGGATGGTAAATTTTTATCATTGTTTTGTCCCCAAGGCATCCCAGTTGATGCAGCCGCTGTACGAAGCACTCAAAGGGAAGTCAGGCAAAGATGCTATAATTTGGACACCACAGATGGACCAGGCATTCCTTGACACCAAGGCGGCGTTGGCAGATGCAACTATGCTTGCACACCCACTCCCGGGTGCGACCATCGCCCTTACTACCGATGCCTCCGATTACACCATTGGGGTGGTTAAAGAACAATGTGTCAATGGGACTTGGCAGCTGTTGGCTTTTTTAGCCACCAACTGCGCAAGAACGAGTGAAAATATAGCAATTTTGACAGGGAGTTGCTGGCCCTGTTATTGGCCATCCAGAATTTCCGTTTTCTCCTAGAAGGGCGCCCGTTGACTGCATTCGTGAATCATAAGCCGCTCACTTTCGCAATGGCCAAAACGGCGGATCCCTGGTCAGCTCGGCAACAGCGCCACCTAACATTTATATCCGGATTCACGACGGATTTACGAGATGTGTCCGGCAAAGATAATCTCGTGGCTGCTTGCCTTTCACGTGCCCCAGTCCAGGCAGTTCACCTGGGAATTGATTTCGTCGGTTGGCGGAAGAACAACTGGCAGCTCCCGAAGTTCAGGCATATCGGACTACGCCTTCCAGTTTGCAGGTAGCCGATGTTATGTTCCAATCAGCAGGAACCACGCTTTTGTGTGACACATCCATGGGAGTGCCCCGGCCCATTGTGCCAGTCGAATGGCGTAAGAAGGTTTTTCAGGCTATACACGGCTTATCACACCCGGGGATGCGAGCTTCACAACGGCTCATGTCCCGCAAATTTGTTTGGAAGGGAATGCATTCGAACTTTCGGGACTGGAAAAACAATTGCGTGGACTGTCATAAATCAAAGGTCCATCGTCATGATAAGGCTCCATTGGCCATCTTCGCGGTGCAGAACGCCGATTCGATCACATACATGTGGACTTAGTGGGTCCCCTCCCCGCTTTGCGAGGTTTTATGCTTCTCCTGACAATAGTGGACCACACTACCAGGTGGCCAGAGCCGATACCCTTCGTTGCTACCACTGCAGTGGACGTATCCAGGGCGTTTATTTCATCGTGGGTGGCCCGGTTTGGGGTGCCTTCAGGCGTCTCCACTGACCGAGGTCCACAATTCACGTCAGAGTTGTGGAATGCAGTTGCACAGGGCTTGGGTACCAAGCTGCACCGTACCACCGCTTACCATCTGCAAGCGAATGGCCTATGCGAGAGGTTTCATCGGTCTCTCAAGGCGTCCCTCCGTGCCAGCTTGCACGGTCCCAACTGGGTGGACAGACTACCCTGGGTGATGCTAGGCCTCTGTACAACCCCCAAGGATGACCTCCAAGCTTCATCGGCTGAGTTAGTCTATGGTGAAGCACTTCGAGTACCAGGGGATTTCCTCCCTCCACATACAGAACCATGGTCGACTGCTCAGCAGCTCCTTCAGCATCACGAGATGGCAAAGAATTTCCTGCCTATTCCAACCTCGCATCACAGCCTACAGAGGCCTTATGTTCCGGCAGAACTTATGAGTTCCGCTGACGTTTTTATTCGGCAGCACACTCATAGAGATACACTCAGACCACCTTATGCTGGACCGTTTCGTGTCATCTCATCGGGAGAAACATTTTTCACGATCAAAGCGGCAGGCAAGTCCGAAACCATCTCTATCGACCGACTTAAACCAGCCCATCTAGATCGGAGTGAACCAGTTGTCGCCGCCCAGCCACCTCGCTCTGGACGACCAGCATTGACTGCCAGACCAGTTATGCAACAGCCCACCAATGAACTGCCTGATTCTGCCTCATCCTGTCCCAGACATTCTGATACTGTTACCTCCACCCCGGATGCGCTGCTTCAGACACAGCCAAGCACCGGCTTGTCTTCCAACGTTCCACTGCGTGAAGTCCGTAGTTGTTCAGGCAGGATCATCAGACCTCCTTCTCATCTGACACTGTCTGTTAAAGAGAATTCTGGAGGGGGCGCCTGTGGCGGAGCCACTAAGAGACTCAGGGCAATTAGTAATTGTCCCTTTAACTACTGTGTCGTGCAACTGTGGACTACTCATTTAAATTGTTTGTCGTCTCTTGCACTTCTGCGTGATGACGTCATGACGCCGAATACGTGACCACCAGTTGGCGCGGAGAACGTGATGACGTCATGACGACAGCTTCCAGATCTTTGCAGCATTATCTGAAGAGCTGGCAGGCTGCACAGACCTGTGTACATCCTCTCCTGTATTGTTATCAATTAAGTCGTTTGTTTAATAAACTTTGTTATTTTGTTTCACTGTGACGAACTTCATTATTCGGATAGGAACCTCCGTTCCTATAGAGGGAGCACTGTGGGGTACCTGCCTTGGTAACGCACGCTGCTCACACTGCAACAACAACAACTTTTACTTAAATTGTGCTTTCAACGTAATAAAATGTTGAAATGCGCTTAAAAAGATTGATATAGAACAAAACTTGACGGCGAGCCACTTAAGGAGTAGGTACATATGGGTCGATAATCAAAAGCTTGGATAAAGAGGTGGGTTATAAAGAGCGTCTTAACAGAGGAAAGAGAGGTGGAGAGGTTCAGGAAGGGGATTTCAGAGTTTAGGGCCTTGGCCGCTGAAGGCACTGCAATCAATGGTGGAGCAATTAAAATCGGGGCTGCCCAAGCGGTCAGAATTAGTGTAGCGCAGATATTTCTGAGGGATGTGGGGCTTGGGGAGATTGCACAGATAAGGAATATCGAGGCCAGTAGAATGATTTGAAATCACTGCAACAATACGCACAAGCGCAAATTCACATAGACAGAATCTTTAGTAATTGCGATTTAGAGGGAGGCAGTTTCATTTTTTGTAGAAATTTCTGTAATTTTTTGTGTGCTCCAAAACGAAGAGTGATTGCCTCACAATTTGATTTCTTACCAGTTTCTCACAAGCAAAAATCTAAACCCTCTGATGCAGACGATGCCACGACAGTGACGAGGATTCCCCTTTAGATCAGACTGGAGCTGTCGAAAAGAAGATGCTCAACAGAATGAATTAAGCTGGGAAAGTACAGGAGAAAGTGGAGACTTGCGATTCACTGGTAAATGTTTGAAGTTTACCTTCAATGCGTGCTCAGCCCCAGAAAGAATATCAAGCTTTAGAGCAGCAGCAGGTAAGGGCTCCGTGAAGAGCAAGTGCTTGGTGTATGGGGAGGTGCTAAAAATAATCATGGGAAGCATTGTTCCCAGGTCATTTTGCACAAGTTGCGGTATCTGGTTCATTGTGTCAATAACGGAGATCCCGAGGAGATAATACCCCGAATAGATAGAAATAATGACCACCACTGATCTTTGTTCATTCATCCAGAAAGAGCTAACAATACCTCCCCCAAGCCACAGCATCTACATTTCTCCAATAATTTTGGGCTGTTTGCCTCCACGACCCTACTCATTCCACTCCATTCCATTCCATTACATTGAATTGATTAACTTCATGTAAAGTTCCTACAGATATTGATCCTAAATTGAATTTCCATAGTTTCAATCTATTCTCCTGAAGAGTTAGGTGATTCATTTTGGTAGGATGAACGTAGAAATGCAATATAAGCTATGCAGTACAATATTAAAGTTGGTGCCGGAAAAGAGAACAAACACCCTCATGTTGAGAAGACTTTAAAAAAGGCATACGAAATCTTTGGCTTTTTTAAATCGAGGCATAGACTACAAAAGCAAGGAAGATTTGCTGAACATCTATAAAACACTGGTTAGGTCACGAATGGAGTATTGTGGGCAATTCTGGGCACCACATTTCAGGAAGGATGTCCAGGCCTTGGAGTTGATGCAGAGGAGATTCACCGGGTGACACCAGGGATGCAAGACATCAGCTCAGTGGAGAAGCTGGGGTTGTTCACCTAAGAGCGGAGAAGGTTAAGAGGAGATTTGATTGAGGTGTTTAAAATCATGAAACGTTTTGATACAGTAAATAAAGAGAAACTTTTTCCATTGCAGAAGGGTCGGTAACAACAAAACACAGATTTTAGGTGATTGGCAAAAGAACCAGAGGGGAAATTAGGAGATTTGTTTTACGCAGGAAGAATGGAAGGTGGAAATTTGATACAGAGGGGGAAGGAGGAAGTCAGTAATTTGAACAAAGGAGTAACAATAAATTGGAAAATTATCAGAGTATTTAGTTAGATTTAAGAGACTAACTTAAAATTTACTAAATAGAGGATACTAAAATTAACAGGGCTCTGAATTGCATTAAATACAAATCTGGTATACATAAATGATTAAGCAATATGTAGGAATAAGGGGATACTAAAAGAAAAAAATACATATTTATATACCATAAGCTGATCGCCTTTGAATTAAAAAGATGGGAAAGCTGAGACCCGTTGCCTGCAATTCCTGTGTCATGTGGTAACTCCAGGACGCATCAATCCAGGCTAACCACGTGTGCAGGAAGTGCCTCCAACTGCTCGAACTGGAGCTCAGGGTTTCTGAGTTTGAGCAGCGGTCGGAGTCACTGCAGTGCATGCGGGAGGCTGAGAATTTCCTGGAACACACGGTCTAAGAGCTAGGCACCCCGCAGCTACAGAGAGTACAGGAGGATAGTAAGTGTGTGGCGATCTGTCAGGGCAGGAAGAGGCAGGCAGTGCAGGAATCCTCCAGGAGTCTGCCACTCTCAAACCGGTTTCCTGAGCTGAATACAAGTGAGCATGACAACACCTCGGGGACTGCAGACCAGAGCACATCCACAACACAGTGGGTCAAAATAATGCACGGTGGGCACAGCAAAGTGTAAAAATTCAGTGGTCATCGGAGATTCGATAGACATGGGAACAGACAAGTGTTGCAGCAGCCGCTGACGTGAGTCACACATGGTGTGTTGCCTCAATGCTGCCAGGTTGAAGGACGTCACTGAACAGCTGCAGATCATTTTGAGTGGGGAAGGCTACATCCATTATTCATGTTCCATGTTGCACCCAATGAAGTATGTAGGAAAATGGTTGAGGTCTTTCAGGAGCTGAGGAAGATGTTAAGTAGCAGGAACTCAAAGGTGCTAATCTCTGGCTTACTCCGAGTACCTTGTGCTAGTCAATGATGTCTGAGAGCGGCTGCAGAACATTTTGGAAGGGGAGGGTGAAAAGCCAGTTGTCGTGGTGCATATAAGTACCAACGATATAGGTGAAAAACGGGATGAGGTCCTAAAAGCTGAATATAGGGAGTTAGGAGGTAAATTAAAAAATAGGACCTCAAAGGTAGTGATCTCAGGATTGCTACCAGTACCACGTGCTAGTCAGAGTAGAAATAGAAGGATATTTCAGCTGAATACGTGGCTAGAGGAATGGTGCGAGGGGGAGGGATTCAAATTCCTGGGACATTGTAACCGGTTCTGGGGGTGGTGGGGCCTGCTCAAACAGGAATATTTGCACCAGGACAGGGCTGGGACCGATTTCCTCGGGGGAGTGTTTGCTGGTGCTCTGGGGGAGGGGTTAATCCAAAATGGCAGGGGGTTGGGAACCTGAGCTGGGGAAAGAGGAAAGGTAAACAAGGATAAAAACAAAAGATAGGAAGGAGGAAAACAAAAGTGGCAGTCAGAGAAATCAACGGTTTAAATCTTACATGGCCACAGTGAATAATAATTCTAGTATGTTTAAGAGCGTTAAAAAACATGCCTGAAGGCTCTGGCCTAGAAATTCAGTTGCGTTTGCGCCCACTTATTGGCTATAAAGTGGTTTGCGCCTGAAGTTTTTTATCGCCCGAAATTCAGATGGACCCGAACATCGGCGTTAGCCGGTAGCGCCGCGCCGGTACCGATGACGTCATCAGTGTGCGCAGTGCCCCGGTTGCAATGCTATTCCGGCCCGATGGCCAAATTCAGTTGCGGCCGCCCCGCCCGTGGCAGCCGCAAACAGCGTTTGTGAAACGGGGTCTTGCAGCTCCGAAAGGCCGGCGCATAAAAGTGGAGCGGCGGCCGGCCGCTTTCCCGGCGGCCGCCTGCCCGCACCTCCCTCCCCGAACTCCTGCACCACCCCCCCGCGGCATTGATGTCTGAGTCCTGCGAGCCCGGCACTTCTCCGTGGTGCCGGGCTCATTTGCCGGGGGAATCCACCGGCGATCTGATGGCTGCAGGCAGCTCCTCCTTAAGAGAAGGAGGAGGCCTGCAGTGCCCCAGCCTGCCACACCGCATCGGGTGCCGCAGCGGGAGCTGGACGCCTGAAAGTGACATTCGTCGCCCCTAGCGAGGCGGCCAAACCCTGCAATAGCGCCCGCCGCCGTCTTGGCCCGTCGCAACTGAATTTTAGGCGGGCGTTACGGGAATCCTGGCAAGCGCAAAATTTCGGGCGCAAAATACCTGGCGGGGCCATACCGAATTTCTAGGCCTTTGTGTCTTAATACGAGGAGCATTTGTAATAAGGTGGAAGAATTAGCTGTGCAAAAAGAGGTAAACAAATAGATTTGATTGGGATTACGGAAACATGGCTCTAGGGTGGCCAATGCTGGGAACTCAAAATCCAGTGGTATTCAATATTCAGGAAAGATAGGCAAAAAGGAAAGGGAGTTGGGTATCATTGCTGGTTAAAGAAGGGATTAACACAATTGTAAGGAAGGATATTAGCTCTGATGATGTGAAATCTGTATGGGTAGAACTGAGAAACACCATGGGGCAGAAAACGTTAGTGGGAGTGGTATATAGTCCTCCAAACAGTAATGCGGAGGTTGGGGATGGCATTAAAAGGGAAATTAGAGAAGCGTGAAATAAGGGCACAGCAGTCATCATGGGTGACTTTAATCTACATATAGATTGGGCTAACCAAATTAGTAACAATACTGTGGAGGAGGAATTTCTTGAGTGTTTAAAGGAAGTTTTCCTGGACCAATATGTCGAGGAACAAACCAGCGATCAGGCCATCTTAGACTGGGTACTATGTAACGAGAAGGGATTAATTAGCAATCTTGTTGTACGAGGCCCCTTTGGTCGGAGCGATCATAATATGATCGAATTCTTCATAAGATGGAGAATGAAATAGTTGACTCAGAGACTAGGGTCCTGAATTTCAATAAAGGAAACTACGATGGTCTGAGGCACGAGTTGGGTAAGATTGATTGGGCAATGTCACTCAAAGGGTTGAGGGTGGATATGCATTGACAAACTTTCAAGGACCGCATGGATGAACTATGTTATTTGTTCATCCCATTTTGGTTTTAAAATAAATCTAAAAATGTGACTGAACCATGGCTAACAAGGGATGTGATGCCTTCCTTTAGGAATTTATGTTAGTTGTCAAGTTAATTCAGGGGTTTAATTAATTTGGGTCGACTCCCATTGTGTGCCACCACCAATGGATATTTGGTACCTAGCAAGTGCAGTAAAGCGCAATAAAGTGCAGTATAGTAAAGTAAAATTGCTGTATGTCACAAGACCTGCAGCTGGACACATGGTGTTGCAGTTATGTTCTTGTTACGCTTTGGCATTGGACACTATTTGTCTGTAAGTACTTGAGAATGTTATAGATGATTAGTGTACACTATATTTTGCAGAAAATGCTTAGTTTGTAACCTTTCTCTGTAAGCAAACCTACACAGCTAGCCGTGAATTGCTCGATCTCTGTATCTAGCTGGTTAACTTGTAGCTGTATTTTGATGCACTATGTACAGGGCTAATTTAAAGTGAATGTAAGAGAATGCCTTTCAGTTTGCTAAATATATATTCACAGTAAGCTGTGTTTTCACGTGTTTTGGTAAGTTACATGCCAAGTGTACTGGGTTGCTCACGCTTACCTAAGTGTGTGTATGCATATCAGTTATGTGCTTATGTACTAATGTATGCTTCCACTTCTGTATTGTATTTCAGTTTCACTATAAGAATCTTTCAGTAATGATTACAAGAAAAGTCAAGCTTTGTGATTTTTATGGGAAGATATCAAGTTGTTAGCTACCTGTGTTCTGCCCTTGCAGCGCGTTCCTATGCAGAGCGAGACATGCAGCTAACAACTTGATATCTCCACATCAAAATCACCAAGCTTGACATTTCTTGTAAATTTTACTGAAACTGAAATACAGTACAGAAGTGGAAGCATACATTAGTAGACAAGCACACAACTGATATGCATACACAAACTTAAGTAAGCGTGAGAAACACAGTACATTTGGCATGTAACTTAACAAAACACGTGAAAACACAGCTTACTGTGAATATACATTTAGCAAACGGAAAGGCATTCTCTTACATTCACTTTAAATTAGCCCTGTACATAGTGCATCAAAATACAGCTACAAGTTAACTAGCTAGATGCAGAGAGCGAGCAATTCACGGCTAGCTGTGTAAGTTTGCTTACAGAGAAAGGTTACAATCTGAACATTTTCTGCAAAATATAGTGTACACTAATCATCTATAACATTCTCAAGTACTTACAGACAAATAGTGTCCAAGGCCGAAGTGTAACAAGAAAATAACTTCCAAGACCATATGTCAAGCTGCAGGTCTTGTGATGTACAGCAATTTACTTTACAGCACATACTTTACTGCACTTTACTGCGCTTTACTGCAGTTGCTAGGTACCAACTATCCACTAGGTGGCGGCACACAATGGGAATCGACCCAAATTAATTACACCCCTGAAATAACTTGAAAACTAACATAAATTCATAAAGGAAGGCAGCACACTCCCTGCTTGGTACAATTCCATTGTACCACTACAGATACAAAATAAAACCTAAAGAAAACGTCCTTTGGCTGCAAACATACTCAGAGTCCGTTCTCTAGGTTTCTTCAGAAAGGAGGAGTACGATCTCTGAGACCAACCTCAGAAACACTTTGACAGACCCCTCCTTGTCAATCTTCACCTCCACCTTGCGGAACCTCTTGTCACTGCTCGGCAGTGTTTTGACAACCAGTCCCACTGGCCATTCATTTCTGAGTGCTTGGCTCTCTTTTAGCAAGCAACATCTCCCACTTTGACTTTTGGCTTGTCTTCTGTCCATTTTGAACGGCTCTGTAGGCTGGACAAATACTCTCCTCTCCATCTCTTCCAAAAAGTGTCTGCAAGACACTGGACTTGCTTCCACTGCTTCCTGTGCAGCTCAGCCATGTCGAAGTTTCCAGAGGGGGTTGAAATAGCACTCATCTTTTGAGACAGGAGCTACGCTGGTGTGAGGACTGCAGGCATGTTTGGGTCGGTGGACACTGGCACCAGTGATCTTGCATTCATGATCGCCATGACTTCAGCCATGAGAGTGCTCAACACGTCGTGTGTGAGACGAGTGGCTCCCGTCCAAAGCAGCATAGCATCCAGAATACGCCTGGCAACACCGATGAGCCTCTCCGATGAACCACCAATGTGGGATGAATGCGGGCGTAAAACACCCACGTGCAACCTTTTTTTTTGGAGGTAGCTTCTTACCGCTGCATCGTCCGTGTGGATGTTCAACTCTTTAGAGTCACCCACGAAGTTAGTCCCTCTGTCGGAGCGGAGAGTTTGACTGGACCACGGATTGAGAAAAACCTCGTCAGGGCATTGATGGTTAGGAAAGCTTTGTCATCCATGGATAGTGCTGGCTTGTCATCATCCTTGGACCTTTCAAACACTGATCATCCTACGCTGTCTGTGCTCACAGTGAGGCCTGCCTCTTCCTCGCAGGCACAGGAGGTTGAGCTATGATGCTGCGTCATGCCATCGTAGTCTTCCTTTATCTGGAATCTTTATTGGCATGGGCTGAGACAGGATGTGCGACCGTTGTGCAACGTGTTTGCTTTATAGACGTTGACTTCCGCTGGTTTGTGGACAGTTCCCAGGCAAACTCCTCCCACGAGGACCCATCCAAGGTCAAGCCGCTGTGCATAAGGAGCATTGTGGGTCCCATTGAATTGCTCACGCACCTTGTGCACCCTTACGATGTCTCTTCCCAAGAGCAGGAGGATTGGAGCGTCCGGGTCCACAGCTGGAATCTTGTTGGCAACTGACTGTAGGTGGGGCTGATGGCATGCGACCTCTGGGGAGGGAATTTCCGTCCTATCATCTGGCATCATGTCACACTCAATTAAGGTGGGGAGGGGATGATGTAGTTTCCCATCCATGGACTCGATAATGAAGTTGCCAACTCTCCTACCCGTAGTCTCTGTTGTCCCTGAACAGGTTTTTAGCATGTACAGAGCTGCGCTGGCCTTGACTTCAAAGAGATTGTAGAATTCTGTCTTCGCTAGAGACTTGTTACTTTGCTCATCAAGCACTGCATACATCTGGATTGCCTTCTCCTTTCTCCCTGCAGGATACGCTTTAACCAAGCAGATTTTGGAGCATGAGCGTGGGCTGCTTGCATTTCCACAAACCTCTGTACACTTGGAGGTGACTGAAGAAGATGTGCTTTCGCTTTGCTCCCCGCTATCCACTTTGTCAACCGCAGCACTCTCGGAGGTTGAAGGAGGAGGACCTGGATGCAGGGCTGTGATTTGTTTCTCACTGTTGCACTCGAAGCACTTGATTGTCGCCTTGCAGTCTTTTGCCATGTGCATAGTCGACCCACAACACCTGAAGCAGATGCTATTCTCTTTCAGATATGATTTGCGCTCATCAATAGGCTTGCCTCTAAATCTTCGGCACTTTTTGAGTGGGTGGGGATTCCTGTGTATTGGACACATGACGATCTGGGTCAACCACTTTATTCCCAGCTGAACTGGATTGGTTGAATGAGGGTTCGGCTGGAACATGTTTTGTGCACACTCACAGAGGCTTTATTGCTGTACTTTGTGGGTTTCTCTGTTCTCGAAGGAGCGTAACTGCTGGAAGTGGAGAAAGTGAAACTTGGATCATTCCTCACCTTTGCCTGTTGTTGTACGAACCTGGAGAAGAGAGAGAAGGGGGGATATGCCACTCCATAGTCTACCTTGTACTTGGATCCCTTAGCTATCCATTTCTCTTGAAGGTTGTAGTGGAGCTTTTCCACTATTGGGTTTACCCCAGGAGCTTTATCCAAGAACGAGAGGCCTGTCCGGTAAACTTCTCCCTTAGCACACTCCAGTTTCATAGTTTCATAGAGTTTCATAGAGATAGGAACAGGAGTAGGCCATTCGGCCCTTCGAGCCTGCTCCGCCATTCAATGAGATCATGGCTGATCTTCGTCTGAGGAGAATGTCACCCAGTTCTCGAAGCTCGACATTATCTTTGTTGGTTAGCTTCAGAATGTCTTCAATCTTCTTAAGCAGTGCGTGTTCAATGACTTCTGGTGTCCCATAACAGTCTTCGAGACATTGCCAAACCAGGTTGAGGCCTGCTGTGTGATTGCGGATGTGCACTGTGCAAATTCTCCTCGCCAGTTCTGACGACACAGCTCCGAGCCACTTTTTCATCAAATCTAGTTCTTCTCTGGCTGACAGATTCAAGTCCTTGGTGGTACTCAGGAAGGACGCTTTCCATGACCAATAATTTTCAGGACGGTCATCAAATTCTAGAAGACATGAACTTAACAATTCTCGGCGGGTGAGCTCCCTAGCGAGGTGTTGTGCACCTTGTGGCTCGGTAAGGAATGCTTGGCTGGATTGGCCGAGTGCTGTGGAGGCCTCTGCAGGTAAGTATTACTTGTTTCTTCTCTTTTAAGCTCAGTTTCTCCGAAAACAGGCTGTTTATTGTAGTGTCCGATGATCAATAATACTCAGACAGCAGGAGAACAATAAAACAGATATTTAGTGAACAGAGAGTAATTGAAGACTGAATTACAGAAGCCTGCTATGGCTTTACATACAGGGGTGGTCACTGCAGGTACAGCAGTATAGAATCTGTTCTTCTCTTAAAGGCACATACACAACAATTCCTCCCCTTTTAGATAAACAGTACAATTTTCTCTGTACTATATACATCAACTGAAATAATAATTTATAAGTTCAGTCTGTGAGGAGGCTTCCTGACCCTGACTGGATAGCGCCTTTCTCCAGTATCCTGTTCTTGCAGCGGAGTTGATTCTGTCTCATTGTCATTGGTTGGTTCGTCAGCTTCCAATACCACTGCCTCCAAGGTAGACGCAATCTGTACTTCGGGTTGATTACCAGGTGCACCTGCTCGTGGTATGTGTTTGGCTTGTTCCTGTGAATCTAGAATCAGGTCAGCATGGCGTATCAAGATGCTCTCTCCAACGTCCACTGTGTACATTAGTGGTCCCTGCTGTGTGCATATCGTTCCTGGCTGCCATTTTTCTGTTCAGTAGTCGCGGGCCAAGACTGGTTGCCCTATCTTGAAGCTCCTGGTTGGTTTCTCATTTATGTGCTGGAATTGCTTATCCTCAACATCTCATCTTCTGTTTGGTTTGAGCAAATCCAGGCGACATCTTAGCCTTAGGTTGAAGAACATTATGGCTGGAGCTTGGTTGGTGACTGCATGTGTCGCATTCCGGTAAGCAAACAAGAAATTATCCACCTTGTGTTGTAGTGGTATGTCGATATTTTGCATTGCCTTTATGGCCTTTTTAAAGGTCTGAACAAACCTCTCAGCCAATCCATTTGTGGCTGGATGATATGGGGCAGATGTGTAATGCTTCACCCCATTATTCCTCAGAAACCTCCAGAAATCCTCTGACACAAACTGTGGCCCATTGTCGGAGCAAATCTGTTCTGGCAAGCCATTCGTGGCGAAGATGGTCCGTAGGACTGCAATAGTTTTCTCTGTGGTGGTAGAGGACATTTTGATGACCTCTGGCCATTTCGAATGGGCGTCCACAGCGATTAGGAACATTGAGTCCATAAGTGGACCAGCAAAATCAATGTGTACCCGTTGCCATGGAGATGAGGGCCACTCCCACGGATGTAGCAGGGCCTGTGGTGGAGCGTTTTGGACCTTCTGGAATCCTGTGCATCTCTTGGTCATATCCTCGATTACTTTATCGATTCCCGGCCACCACACAAACGCCCTGGCTAGGCTCTTCTTTTTTACCCCTCCCAGATGACCTCATGAAGCTCATTGGGCACTTTATCTCTCAACTTGGGTGATTAAGATGGCGCCTCCCGTGCTTTTCTTTCTTCCCCAATGGAATAAAATGGCGCCTCCCGCGCTTTTCCTTCTTTCCCTTGCTGCCACGCTGCTCCTCGCGTTCTACATGGTAATGGCGGCGACCCGCGGCTTTGGGGCATCTCACTTTTCCTTCCCCGTGTTCTATCCTCTCCACGCTGCCCTGTTCTTGAGCACCGACCGTGCCCTGTGAGCTCCACACTCTCTCTCTCTCTTCCTCCCGACGACGCTGCACGGCCCCTTTGCAGAGCTGCTCGACCGAGCCCGAGGCCGCCGCAGTCCGGAAGGGTCAGCGCACTACCTGCTACCAGCACGACTTACTGGAATACCTCGACTCTGGAGCCAGGCCCAGCTCTCCACAGCCTCCCTGCAACTATCCGTTGGAACCCTGGCCGGTTGCCTGCGGTCGACGCCCGCCGTTCTGACTTCAACCTCCAAGAAGCTTCTCTTCAGGGAAAAGATCCCCGTGAGGTGATGCAGTACTGCAGGTGAGTTCAAACCTGCCTGTCGCCAGTGTAGTGTCCGAGAATCAATAATACTCAGACTGCAGGAGAACAATAATACAGATATTTACTGAATAGAGAGTAATTCAAGACTGAAATACAGAAGCCTGCTATGGCTTTATATAAAGGGATAGTTACTGCCGGTACTGCAGTATAGAATCAGTTCTTCTCTTAAAGGCACATACACAACATTTGTTACTGTGGTGAGTAGCTGGTTCTGCGTCGAGATGCCTGGATGATTCCTTGAAGAACAATTTGGAGTGTTGTTGGACATACTCAATTGTACCTTGCACTGGAGTGATGGGCTGTTCTGGAACATATGGTTCATGGCTTTGCTCCCCGCCTTCGCTCTCCTCACCTTCTTCATAAGCTGCAGCTTCAGCTTCAGCGGCAGAGGCAGCTCTCTGGCTTTGGAGAATGTGGAGACTGGCGTCGGGGTCAGCTCTCTGCTTCATCACACTAGCGTCGAGATCAGCTCTCTGCTTCATCACACTAACTTGTTTTTCATTGAAGGACAATTGAGCGTGGGCAGCTTTTGCCTTGGCATGTGCTTTGGCTGCTGCAGAAGCTGTCGATGATGACGGTCTGCTGGACCGCCGAGATGATCTAGAGGATGCTTTAGCGGACTGTGGCTTGGCATCATTTGCTCGAAGAGGCTCATGCTTCTCGGTTGGCTGATCGGCGTCCTCTATGTTTTATTGTCTTCCTGAGTGTAGACTCCTGGTAGCTGGGTGGTATCTTCTTGTGCTTGAGCCCGCTGTGCTGTTGTCTATTCACTGTTCTGCCCTTGCAGCGCGTTTCTATGCAGAGCTAGACTGGTAGCTAACAACTTGATATCTTCCCTTAAAAATCACAAGTCTTGACTTTTCTTGTAAACTTTACTGAAAGATTCTTATTCTGAAACTGAAATGCATTACAAAAGTGGAAGCATACATTAGTACACAAGCACATAACTGATATGCATACACAAACTTAGGTAAGCGTGAGCAACACGGTACATTTGGCATGTAACTTACCAAAACACGTGAAAACACAGCTTACTGTGAATATCCATTTAGCAAACTGAAAGGCATTCTCTTACATTCACTTTAAATTAGCCCTGTAAATAGTGCATCAAGATACAGCTACAAGTTAACCAGCTAGACACAGAGAGCGAGCAATTCACGGCCAGCTGTGTAAGTTTGCTTACAGAGAAAGGTTACAATCTAAACATTTTCTGCAAAATATAGTGTACACTAATCATCTATAACATTCTCAAGTGCTTACAGACAAATAGTGTCCAAGGCGGAAGCGTAACAAGAAAATAACTTCCAAGACCATGTGTCGAGCTGCAGGTCTTGTGATGTACGGCAATTTACTTTACAGCACTTAATTTACAGCACTTTACTAGCTTTACTGCACTTGCTAGTTACCAAATATGCACTAGGTGGCGACACACAATGGGAATCGACCCAAATTAATTAAACCCCTGAATTAACTTGAAAACGAACATAAGTTCCTAAAGGAAGGCAGCACAACCTGTCTAGCTCTGCATAAGAACGCGCTGCAAGGGCAGAATAGTGAAAAGACAACAGCACAGCGGGCTCAAGCGCAAGAGGATACCATTCAGCTACCATGAGTCTACGCTCAGGAAGACAATATACCATAGAGGACGTCGACCAGCCAACCAAGAAGCTTGAGCCTCTTCGAGCAAATGATGCCAAGTCACAGTCCCCTAAAGCATCCTCTAGATCATCTCGGTGGTCCAGCAGACCGTCTTCTTCGACAGCTTCTGCAGCCGCCAAAGCACATGTCAAGGCAAAAGCTGCCCAGGCTCAATTGCCCTTCACTGAAAAAGATGCTAATGTGATGAAGCAGAGAGCTGACCTCGATGCCAGTCTCCACATTCTCCAAAGCCAGCGAGCTGCTGCTGCCGCTGAAGCTGAAGCTGCAGCTTATGAAGAAGGTGAGGAGAACAAAGGCGGGGAGCACAGCCATGAATCTTATGTTCTAGAACAGCCCCACAATCCAGTGCAACGTACAAGTGAGTATGTCCAACAACACTCCAAATTGTTCTTCAAGGAAGCATCATCGAAACACAAGCCAGCAGACACACACAAATCATCCAGGTATCTCGACGCAGAACCAACTACTCACCACAGTAACAAACAGCCTGTTTTCGGAGAAACTGAGCTTAAAAGAGAAGAAACAAGTAAGACTTCCTGCAGAGACCTCCACAGCACTCGGCCAATCCAGCCAAGCAATCCTTACCTTAGCCACAAGGTGCACAAGACCTCGCTAGTTACCTCATCCGCCGAGAATTGTTAAGTTCAGGCCTTCTAGAATTTGATGACCGTCCTGAAAATTATTGGTCATTGAAAGCGTCGATCCTGAGTACCACCAAGGACTTGAATCTGTCAGCCAGGGGAGAACTAGATTTGATGAAAAAGTGGCTCGGAGCTGTGTCGTCAGAACAGGCGAAGAGAATTCGCTCAGTGCACGTCCGCAATCCCACAACAGGCCTCATCATGGTTTGGCAACATCTCGAAGACTGTTATGGGACACCAGAAGTCATTGAACACGCACTGCTTAAGAAGATTGAGGAGATTCCGAAGCTAACCAACAAAGATAATGTCGAGCTTTGTGAACTGGGTGACATTCGCCTCGAACTGGAGTGTGCTAATGGAGAAGGTTACCTGACAGGCCTCTCGTATTTGGATACAGCTCGTGGCATAAGACGAAGAGTGGAAAAGCTCCCCTACAACCTTCAAGATAAATGGCTAGCTAAGGGATCCAAGTAAAAGGAGGACTACGGAGTGGCACTTCCTCCCTTCTCTCTCTTCTCCAGTTTCATCCAAAAACATGCAAATGTGAGGAATGATCCAAGTTTAACTTTCTCCACTTCCAGCTGTCACGACCGTTCGAGAACAGAGAAACCCACAAAGTACAGCAACAAAGCCTCTGTGAGCGTGCACAAAACAAATGTTCCAGCCGAACCCTCAGTCAACCAAACCAGTTCTGCTGGGAATAAAGTGGTTGACCCAGATTGTCAGTGTCCAATACACAAGAAGCCTCACCCACTCAAAAAGTGTTGAACATTTAGAGGCAAGACTACTGATGAGCGCAAATCATACCTGAAAGAGAATCGCATCTGCTTCAGGTGTTGTGGGTCGACTCTGCACATGGCAAAAGACTGCAAGGCGACAATCAAGTGCTTCGAGTGCAAAAGTGAAAAACACATCGCAGCTCTGCATCCAGGCCCTCCTCCTTCGACCACCGAGAGTGCTGGTGTTGACAAAGAGGATAGCGGGGAGCAAAGCAAAAGGGCACCTTCTTCAGTCACCTCTTAGTGTACAGAGGTTTGTGGAAATGCAAGCAGCCCACGCTCATGCTACAAAATCTGCCTGGTTAAAGCATATCCTGCAGGGAGAAAGGAGAGGGCGGCCAAGATGTATGCAGTGCTTGATGAGCAAAGTAACAAGTCTCTAGTGAAGACAGAATTCTTCAATCTCTTTGAAGTCAAGGTCAGCGCAGCTCCGTACATGCTAAAATACCTGTTCAGGGACAACAGAGACTACGGGTAGGAGAGTTGGCAACTTCATTATCGAGTCCATGGATGGGAAACTACAGCTTCCCCTCCCCACCTTAATTGAGTGTGACATGATGCCAGATGAGAGGATGGAAATTTCCTCCCCAGACGTCGCACATCATCAGCCCCACCTACAGCCAGTTGCCAACAAGATTCCAGCTGTGGACCCGGACGCTCCAATCCTCCTGCTATTGGGAAAAGACGTCTTAAGTGTGCACAACGTGCGTGAGCAAATCAACGGGCCCCACAATGCTCCTTATGTGCAGCGGCTTGACCTGGAATGGGTCCTCGTGGGTGGATTTTGCCTGGGAACATTTCACAAACCAGCGGATGTCAACGTGTATAAAGGAAACGTGTTGCACAACGGTCGCACATCCTTTCTCAGCCCATGCCCAAACAGGATCCAGGTAAAGGAAGACTATGATGGCATGACGCAGCATCATAGGTCCATCCTCTGCCTGTGAGGAAGAGGCAGCCCTCACTGTAAGCATAGACAGCCTAGGATGCTCAGTGTTTGAAAATCCAAGGATGATGACAAGCCAACACTATCCATGGATGACAAAGCTTTACCAACCATCATGGATGAGGAGGTTTACCAGGACGATGGACACAGCTGGGTGGCACCCTTACCATTTCGATCTCCTAGACGCCGTCTTCCGAGCAACAGGGAACATGCTATGAAGCGCCTCTGCTCACTCAGGAGAACACTGGAGAAAAGGCTAGAAATGAAGGGCCATTACATAGAGTTCCTGCAGAAGATGCTGGACCACGACCAAGCCAAGCCTGCTCCACCTCTGGAGGAAGGTAAAGAACACTGGTACCTGCCAACATTCGGTGTGTATCTCCCACAAAAGCCGGACCAGTTACGAGTCGTGTTCGATTCAAGTGCTGAATGTGAAGGAGTGTCTCTGAACGATGTACTCCTCAGCGACCCAGACATGAACAACACCTTGTTGGGAGTTCTTCTGCGGTTCAGGAAAGAACCTGTAGCCCTGACAGCAGATGTGCAGCAAATGCTTATTGCTTTGTCGTCCAAGAAGACCACAGGGACTATCTACCCTACCTCTGGCATGAGGACAATGACATCAACAAGAATGTGGTGGAGTACAGGATGAAGGTCCACGTATTTGGAAACAGCACTTCACCTGCTTAGGCCATCTACTGCATGAGTCGAGCCGCTCAGAAATGTGAGCAAGAATATGGCTCCAATGGGAAGCATTTTGTTGAGAGACAGTTCTATGTTGACGATGGTCTCACCTCGGTTACCACACCTGAAGAAGCAATAGATCTCCTGACAAGAACCAGAGCGATGTTGGCAGAGTCCAACCTGAGACTACACAAGGTAGCATCGAACAGTGGACAGGTGATGGAAGCCTTCCCTGCAGAGGACCGTGCTAAGGATCTGAAGGATTTGTACATTGGAGTAGATACTCTCCCCCTTCAGCGGAGCCTGGGGCTCTCCTGGAAACTGGAAACAGACAGCTTCACATTCCTGGTGTCCCGTGAAGAAAGGCCATTCACACGGAGAGGTGTCCTGTCCACAGTCAACAGTTTGTACGACACTTTGGCGTTCGTAGCTCCCATAACAATGCAAGGAAAAGCATTAGTACAGGAATTCTCAACTGATCAGAGTGAGTTGGATGCTCCACTCCTCCCAGAAAAAGATGCAAAATGGAACCTATGGAAGGAGTCCTTGAAGGCTCTCGAAGACCTGCACATAGAGAGGTGCTACATTCGCGTCTCGTTGTCATCAACACAGAGAAGGGAGCTGTGCACCTTCTCAGGCGCTTCCACAGTAGCAATAGGAGCCGTGGCCTACTTGATAGCAGCTGACACCGACGGGAAATACCATGTGGGATTCGTTATGGGGAAGTCCAAGTTGGCCCCTCGGCCCGCCCACACCATTCCACGTCTCGAGCTTTGTGCAGCTGTGTTGGCTGTTCAGCTGTACGAATTGATCAGAGACGAGATTGACATCGATGTGGGCGGTGTCAAGTTCTGCTCGGACAGCAAGATTGTACTTGGTTACATCCGCAACTCCACAAGAAGGTTCTATGTGTATGTTTCCAACCGGGTGACTCATATCAGACGATTCACTCACCCTGACCAGTGGTGCTACGACCCCACGGATCTGAACTCTGCAGACCATGCTACCAGCAGCATACCTACAGCTAAGCAGTTGGTTCTCGGGCCCTTCTTTCCTGTCTCATGTCAACACAGAGGGGAATCCTGAGTCCAATCTCTTCACCCTTGTGGAGCCTGAAGCTGATACTGAGATTCGGCCTGAAGTTACGACCCTGGTCACCAAAGCCTCAGAATCTCAGTTGGGCTCACAACGCTTCGAGCGATTCTCAAGCTGGAGAATACTCTGTCGAATCACAGCCAGACTCATTCCTGTTGCAGCATCCTTCAAGGGGAATTCGGGCAACGTAGAATGCAAAGGATGGAAATGTTCTAAAGAAGTATCCAGCACAAGTGAGCTTTCACAAGCCAAAGGTGTGAACATTCGCTCTGTCCAGCATGATGTCTTCAAGGATGAATCAAATGTCTTGAAGAGGGACAGACATTCCCCAAGCAAAGTCCACTTAAAAAGCTCAACCCAGTTACAGATGAAGATGGTTTGCTTCGGGTCGGATGTCGCATATCATCCGCAGACTTGTCAAGAGAAGAAAAGCACCCTTTGATCATCCCACGCACCCATCATATTGCCAAACTACTCTTGAGATACTATCATGAGCAAGTGGCTCACCAAGACGGCACATAAAAGAAGGAGCTATCCGAGCAGCCGGATACTTTATAATCGGGAGCAAGCGTCTGGTTTCTTCTGTTATCCACAAGTGTGTTACTTGCCACAAGCTACGAGGGAGGTTAGAGGACCAAATGATGGCAGACTTGCCCGCCGAAAGACTCACTCCAGAGCCTCCATTCACCAGCGTAGGCCTTGACGTCTTTGGGCCATGGACCATCATGACGTGTCACACAAGAAGAGGTAGCGCAGGCAGCAAGCGCTGGGCGGTGCTCTTTACATGCATGTCTACCAGAGCTGTGCACATTGAGCTGATTGAATCCATGTCAACAGACAGCTTTATCAATGCCCTGAGGAGGTTTTTCTCAATCCGTGGTCCAGCCAAAATTCTCCGCTCCGACAGAGGTACTAACTTCATGGGTGCCTGTAAGGAGTTGGACATCCACACGGACGATGCAGCGGTAAGAAGCTACCTCCAAAAGAAAGGATGCACGTGGGTGCTTAACCCCCCGCATTCATCCCACATGGGTGATTCATGGGAGAGGCTCATCGGTGTTGCCAGGCGTATTCTGGACGCTATGTTGCTTCAGACGGGACCCACTCGTCTCACACACGACGTCTTGAGCACTCTCATGGCTGAAGTCATGGCGATCATGAATGCAAGACCCCTGGTGCCGGTGTCCACTGACCCAGACATGCCTGCAGTCCTCACCTCAGCGATGCTCCTGACTCAAAAGATGAGTGCTATTTCAGCCCCCTCTGGAATCTTCGACATGGCTGAGCTGCACGGGCAGCAGTGGAAGCAAGTCCAGTGTCTTGCAGACATTTTTGGAAGAGATGGAGAGGAGAGTATTTGTCCACCCTACAGAGCCGTAGGAAATGGACAGAAGACAAGCCAAATGTCAAAGTGGGAGATGTTGTCTTGCTGAAAGACAGCCAAGCAAACATAAATGAATGGCCAGTGGAACTGGTTGTCAAAACTCTGCCGAGCAGGGGCAAGATGGTCCGCAAGGTGGAAGTGAAGATTGTCAAGGAGTGGGTTGTCAAAGTGTTTCTGAGGCCAGTCTCAGAGATGAAAGTCCTCCTTTCTGAAGAAACCTAGAGAAAGTATTCTGAGTATGTTTGCAGCCAAAGGACGTTTTCTTTCTGTTTTATTTTGTATCTGTAGTGGTACAATGGAATTATACCAAGCGGGGAGTGTGCTGCCTTCCTTTATGAATTTATGTTATTTTTAAAGTTAATTCAGTGCTTTAATTAATTTGGGTCGATTCCCATTGTGTGCCGCCAACTAGTGGATATTTGGTACCTAGCAAGTGCAGTAAAGCGCAGTAAAGTGCGGTAAAGTAAAGTGCTGTAAAGTAAATTGCTGTAGATCACAAGACATGCAGCTGGACACATGGTGTTGCAAGTCATTTTCCTCTTACATTTCGGCCTTGGACACTATTTGTCTATAAGTACTTGAGAATGTTATAGATGATTAGTGTAGTCTATATTTTGCAGGAAATGTTTAGTTTTGTAACCTTTCTCTGGAAGCAAACCTACACAGCTAGCCGTGAATTGCGCGCTCTCTGTATCTAGCTTGTTAGCTTGTAGCTGTATTTTGATGCACTATGTACAGGGCTAATTTAAAGTGATTGTAAGAGTATGCCTTTCAGTCTGTTAAAGGTATATTCAGAGTAAGCTGTGTTTTCATGTGTTTTGGTGAGTTACATGCCAAATGTACTGTGTTGCTCATGCTTACCCATGTTTGTGTATGCATATCAGTTATGTGCTTGTGTCCTAATGTATGCTTCCACTTCTGTATTGTATTTCAGTTTCGCAATAAGAATCTTCCAGTAAAGTATACAAGAAAAGTCAAGCCTTGTGATTTTTATGGGAATATATCAAGTTGTTAGCTACCTGTCTAGCTCTGCATAGGAACGTGCTGCAAGGGCAGTAAAGTAACTGACCCACTGAACACAACTTGAACGAACACACAAAAACTGATCGAATGACCACAACTTGACCAAACACACAGAAATAAACCCACTCACCACAACCTCAGCGAACACACAGAAACTGATGTACTGACCACAATCTGACCGAACACACAGAAACTGAACCACTGACCACAACATGTCCTAACACACAGAAACAGACCCACTGACCACAACCTGACCGAACACACAGAAACTGACCTACTGACCAGAATCTGACCAAACAATCAGAAACTGTCCCACTGACACAAACTGATCGAACACACAGAAACTGACACACTGACCACAAAATGACCGAACACACAGAAACTGAGACATTGACCACAACTTGACCAAACTCACAGAAACTGACCCACTGACCACAACCTCTCCGAACAAACAGAAACTGACCCACTGAAAACATTCTGTCCGAACAAATGGAAAATGACCCACTGACCACAACCTGACTGAGCACACAGTAACTGATCCACTGACCACAACCTGACCAAACACACAGAAACTGACCCACAGAACACAACCTGACCGAACACACAGAAACTCACCCACTGACCACTACCTGAGCGCAGCACAGAAACTGTCCCACTGACCGCAATCTGATGGAACACACAGAAACTGACCCACTTACCACAATCCGACAGAACACACAGAAACTGACCCACTGACCACAACCTGACTGAACTCACAGAAACTGATCCAATGACCACAACCTGTCCGAACACGCAGAAACTGAACCAATGACCACAACCTGGACCGAAAACATATAAACTGACCCACTGACCACAACCTGACCGAAAACACAGAAACTGATCCACTGACCACAACCTGATTGAACACACAGAAACTAAACTACTGACCATAACCTTATTGAACACACAGAAACTGACCCACTGACCACAACCCGACCGAGCACACAGAAGCTGACACATTGGTGACAAAGTGAATCTACACACAGGAACTGAGCCAGTGATCACAACCTGACTGAACACACAGAAACTGACCCACTGACCACAACCTGATCGAACACACAGAATCTGGCCCACTGACCACAACCTGATGGAACACACAGGAACTGACCCACTGACCACAACCTGTCCAAACAAACAGAAACTGTCCCACTGACCCGAACCAGACCGAGCACACTGTAACTGGTCCACTGACCACAAGCTGACCGAACACACAGAAACTGACCCACTGACCACAACCTGACAGAACTCACAGAAACTGACACACTGGCCACAAATTGACTGAGCACACAGAAGCTGATCCATTGACCAAAAGCTGACCGAACACACAAAAACTGACCCACTGACCACAACCTGACAGAACTCACAGAAACTGTCCCACTGGCCACAAATTGACTGAAAACACAGAAACTGATCCATTGACCACAAGCTGACCGATCACACAGGAACTGACACACTGACCACAACCTGACCAATCACACAGAAACTGAACCAGTATCCACAACCTCTCCGAACACACAGAAACTGACCCACTGACCACAAGCTAACCGAAAAAACAGAAAACGACCCACTGAACACAACCAGACAGAGCGCACGGTAGCTGACCAATGAACACAACCTGAAAGAACACACTGAAACTAAACCACTGAACACAACCTGACAGATCACAAAGAAATTAACACGCTGACCACAACCTGACCGAATAATCAGAAACTGACCCACTGAACACAACTTGACCAAACACACAGAAACTGACCCACTGACCACAACCTGACCGAGCACACAGTAACTGACCTA
Organism: Somniosus microcephalus; assembly: GCF_052327205.1. Lineage (NCBI taxonomy): Eukaryota > Metazoa > Chordata > Chondrichthyes > Squaliformes > Somniosidae > Somniosus > Somniosus microcephalus. The sequence goes on from NW_028225184.1 coordinate 33,357,068, forward strand.
CTGACCACAACCTGACTGAACATGCAGAAACTGACCCGCAGAATACAAGCTGACCGAGCACACAGAAACTGACCCACTGGCCACAACCTGACAGTACACACAGGAACTGACCCACTGACCACAACCTGTCATAATACACAAAAACTGGACCACTGACCACGAAATCTCCGAACACACAGAAACTGACCCACTGACCACAACCTGATCGAAAACACCGAAATCAACCCACTGAACACAACCAAACCGAGCACACAGTAGCTGACCAACTGAACACAACCTCTCCGAATACACAGAAACTGAACCACTGAACACAACCTGATCGAAGACACAGAGTCTGTCCCACTGACCACAACGTGATGGAACACACAGGAACTGACCCACTGACCACAACCGGTACGAACACAATGAAACTGGCCTACTGACCACAACCAGACCGAGCACACTGTAACTGGTCCACTGACCACAACATGACCGAACACACAGAAACTGACCAACTGACCACAACCTGACAGAACTCACAGAAACTGACCCACTGGCCATAACCTGACTGAACACACAGAAACTGACCTATTGACGACAAGCTGACCGAACATACATGAACTGACACACTGACCACAACCTGACCGATCACACAGAAACTGACTCACTGACCACAACCTGATCGAACACACAGAGACTGAACCACTATCCACAAACTCTCCGAACACACAGAAACTGACCCACTGACCACAACCTGAGAGAACTCACACAAACTGACCCACTGGCCACAACCTGACTGAACACACAGAAACTGAACCATTGACCACAAGCTGACCGAACACACATGAACTGACACACAGACCACAAACTGATCGATCACACAGAAACTGACCCACTGACCACAACCTGATCGAACACACAGAAACGGAACCACTATCCACAACCTCTCCGAACACACAGAAACTGACCCACTGACCACAACCTGGCCGAAAACACAGAAACTGACCCACTGAACACAACCAGACCGAGCACATAGTAGCTGACCCACTGAACACAACTTGAAAGAATACAAAGAAACTGAACCACTGACCACAGCCTGATCGAGCACACAGAATCTGGCCCACTGACCACAACCTGATGGAAGACACAGGAACTGACCCACTGACCACCACCTGTCCAAACACACAGAAACTGTCCCACTGACCCGAACCAGACCGAGCACACTGTAACTGGACCGCTGAACACAAGCTGACCGAAGCCACAGAAACTGACCCACTGACCACAACCTGACAGAACTCACAGAAACTGACCCACTGGCCACAAATTGACTGAGCACACAGAAGCTGATCTATTGACCACAAGCCGACCGAACACACAGAAACTGACCCACTGACCACAACCTGACAGAACTCACAGAAACTGTCCCACTGGCCGCAAATTGACTGAACACACAGAAACTGATCCATTGACCACAAGCTGACCGAGCACACAGGAACTGACACACTGACCACAACCTGACCGATCACACAGAAACTGAACCACTATCCACAACCTCTCCGAACACACGGAAACTGACCCACTGACCACAAGCTAACCGAAAAAACAGAAAACGACCCACTGAACACAACCAGACCGAGCGCACAGTAGCTGACCAATGAACACAACCTGAAAGAAGACACAGAAACTGACCCACTGAACACAACCTGAAAGATCACAAAGTAATTGACACACTGACCACAACCTGACCGAATAATCAGAAACTGACCCACTGAACACAACTTGACCAAACACACAGAAACTGACCCACTGCCCACAACCTGACCGAGCACACAGTAACTGACCCACTGACCACAACCTGACTGAACAAGCAGAAACTGACCCGCAGAACACAAGCTGACAGAACACACAGAAACTGACCCACTGACCACAACCTGACCGAACACACAGAAACTGACCCACTGACCACAACCTGACAGAACACACAGGAACTGACCCACTGACCACAACCTGTCATAATACACAAAAACTTGACCACTGACCACGAAATCTCTGAACACACAGAAACTGACCCACTGACCACAACCTGATCGTACACACAGAAACTGAACCACCAGCCGCAACCTCTCCGAACACATAGAAACTGACCCACTGACGACAACATGACCGAAATCACCGAAACCGACCCACTGAACACAACCAGACCGAGCACACAGTAGCTGACCAACTGAACACAACCTCTCCGAATAAAGAGAAACTGAACCACTGAACACAACCTGATCGAAGACACAGAGTCTGTCCCACTGACCACAACCTGATGGAACACACAGGATCTGTCCCACTGACCACAACCTGTACGAACACAAAGAAACTGGCCTACTGACCACAACCAGACCGAGCACTCTGTAACTGGTCCACTGACCACAACCTGACTGAACTCACAGAAACTGACCCACTGGCCACAACCTGACTGAACAAACAGAAACTGACCCATTGACCACAAGCTGACCGAACACACATGAACTGACACACTGACCACAAGCTGACCGATCAAACAGAAACTGACCCAATGACCACAACCTGATCGAACACACAGAAACTGAACCACTATCCACAACCTCTCCGAACACACAGAAACTGACCCACTGACCACAACCTGACCGAAACACAGAAACCGACCCACTAAACACAACCAGACCGGCCACAAAGTAGCTGACCCACTGAACACAACCTGAAAGAACAAACAGAAACTGAACCACTGACCACAACCTGACCGATCACAAAGTAACTGACACACTGACCACAACCTGACCGAACACTCAGAAACTGACCCACTGAACACAACTTGACCAAACACACAGAAACTGACCCACTGACCACAACCTGACTGAACACGCAGAAACTGACCCACAGAGCACAAGCTGAACGAACACACAGAGACTAACCCACTGACCACAGCCTGACGGAACACACAGGAACTGACCCACTGAACACAATATGTCCGAACACACAAAAACTGGCCCACTGACCACGAACTCTCCGAACACACAGAAAATGACACACAGTCCAAAACCAGACCGAGCACACAGTAACTGGTCCACTGACCAGAACCTGAGAGAACACACAGGAACTGTCCCACAGACCACAACCAAACTGAGCACAGAGAAACTGACCCACAGACCACAACCTGACCGAAAACAAGGAAACTGACCCACTGACCACAAGCTGACCGAAAACACAGAAACTGACCAACTGAACACAACCTGAGTGAACACACAGAAAATGACCCACTGACCACAGCCTGACTGAACACACAGTATTTGACCCACTGACCTCAGCCTGATGTAACACACAGAAACTGACCCACTGAACACAACCTGACCGAACACACAGAAACGGACCCACTGACTAGAAGCTGACCGAAAACACAGAATCTGACACACTGACCACAACCAGACCGAGCATACAGAAGCTGAACAACTGACCATAACCTGACTGAACACCCAGTAGCTGACCCACTGACCAAACTGACGAAGCTGACCGAAAGCACAAAAGATGACACATTGTCCACAACCAGATCGAGCACACAGTAACTGACATACTGAACACAACCAGACCAAAGACACAAAAAAATGTACTGGCGACGCTAGACGTGTTCCTATCTAGTTATCCAGCAAGTTAAACACTCTATTCAAAATAATTCTTCGTGAAGCCGTTTGCTGTTTGAAGCCTTTACTGGAACAAATTTGTGAAACTGTAAACAAAGACAAAGTATGTTTTGTACATAACTGAGTACTATACATTCGATATTACATAAGATATAAACATATTTACAAAAGTAGAATAGAGTAATTGTATAACTAACTAACATTTGGACTAACTTCTATAACTATCAAATATTAACCTTTTATAAACATAGTGTTATCAAAATACTACTCTGACACCGTTGCTATTATGCTAAGGAACAAAGATACTCACAGATATTGCGCTTGGCCTAACATATGAAATCAGATTACATTGGATTGTGAAACCCTTATGGAATCCTCCATTACTGCCAGGTTCTTCCTGGAATTCTACTTCCTGTGTTACACAGGAAGAAAGGTACGAAGGTCAAATGACAACTCACAGGAAGAAAGGATCAAAGGTCAAATGACCTCACACAGGAAGAAAGGTTCAAAGATCAGAAGACCTTTCCAGCATACAAACTGCTAACACAATAAACACCACCAGAGGGTGCTACCTGCAAATAAATTGTTCACTGCATGTAAAAAGTCCATTGGTGCAGAGCAGAAAATGACCAGCTGAGCGGAAGCTGACGGAACACAAAGAAACTGACCCACTGAAAACAACCTGACCGAAAAAACAGAAGCTGACCCACTGACCAGAAGCTGATTGGAAACACAGAAATTGACCCACTGAACAAAACCCGACCGATCTTACAGGAATTGACCAACAGACCACAACCTGACTGAATACACAGGAACTGAGCCATTGTCCCACTGGCCACAACCTGAACGAACACACAGAAACTGGCCCATTGACCACAAGCTGACCAAACACACAGAAACTGACATTTTGACCACAACCTGACTGAACACACAGAAACTGACACACTGACCACAACCTGAACGAACACAGAGAAACTGAGCCACTGAACACAACCTGACTGATCACACAGAAACTGACATGTTGACGACAACCTGACCCAACACACAAAATCTGGCAACTGACAACAACCTGTCCAAACACACAGAAATTGACCCACAGACCACAACCTGACTGAGCACACAGAAACTGATCCACTGACCACAACCTGACCGAGCACACAGAAACTGATCCAATGACCACAACCTGTCCGAACATGCAGAAACTCTCCCACTGACCACGACCTAAGCGAAAGCACAGAACCTGCCCCACTGACCGCAACCTGACCAAACACACAGAAACCTACCCACTGACCACAAGCTGTCCGAACATACAGAAACTGACCCACTGAACACAACCTGACTGAACACACAGAACCTGATCCAATGTTCTCAACCTGTACAGGAAAAATGGCAGCATGCACGGACGCAGCGGCTTTGTCTCTCCCGAGAATTAGCGTTTTCTCCCTCCTTCTGAGTCTCTTCTGGACTCTGCTGCTACGGGAATTGAGGGCAGACCTACCGTACAGCCGGCAGACGCTCCTAGACATCGGGGCCGACTGTGTGCGGCTCACACTCGGCGACATCGATCTGCCTCCAGACATCGCCCGACCCCCGGGACCAGCGTGGTGTCCTTCCCCAGCCGGAAGTCGGCGCAGACCGTGAAGGGAACGCAAGCAGAAGTGGGGTAAGAGGTCCGGTATCCAAAACAGGCTGAAGAGGGCCCCACACAAACCCTCCCTCCCAAGTATAACTCTACAAATAAACTCTAAAGCCTGCACATCTGCCAATGCACTTTATTATGGTTATGTTTATGTTAATATACTACAAGCCAAATGTATGTTGAATGCTTAAATGTCTTAAAATAAATGTACACTCTCGGGAGCCTCAAGCCAAAATTTCGTTGTACTGCACATGTTCACTAACAATGACAATAAAAGTTGATTTGATTTGATTTGATTTGATTTGAAACAGACAGAAACTGATCCACAGGCCACAACCTGAACAAACACACAGAAACTGACCCACTGACCACATACTGAACGAACAAACAGAAACTGACATGTTGACCACACCTTGACCGAACACAAAGGAACTGACCCACTGAACACAACCTGAATGACCACACAGAATCTGATATGTTGACCACAAGCTGACCGAACAGACAGAATCTGGCCCACTGACAACAACCTGACGAAACACACAGAAGCTGACCCACAGACCACAAATTGATTGTGCAGACAGAAACTGACCCAATGACCAAAACATGAACGAACACACAGAAACCAATCCAATGCCAACAACCTGTCTGAACACGCAGAAACTGACCCACTGACCACAGCAAGAAGGAACACACAGAAACTCACCCACTGACCACTACCTGAGCGAAAGCACAGAAACTGTCCCACTGACCGCAACCTGCCCAACCACACAGAAACTGACCCAATTACCATAATCTGACCGAACACACAGAAACTGACACACTGACCACAACTTGACTGAACACACAGGAACTGACCGACTGACCACAACCTGACCGAAAACACAGAAACTGTTCCACTGACCACAACCTGACCGAACACACAGAAACTAAACAACTGACCACACTATTTCTGAACACACAGAAACGGACCCACTGACCACAACCTGATCGAACACACAGAGTCTGGCCCACTGACCGCAACCTGATGGAACACACAGGAATTGACCCACTGACCACAACCTGTCTGAACACACAGAAACTTGCCCACTGACCACACCCAGACAAAGCACACTGTAACTGGTCCACAGACCACAACCTGACAGAACACACAGAAACTGACCCACAGACCACAACCAGACTGAGCACACAGAAACTGACCCACAGACCAAAACCTGACCGAAAACACAGAAACTGACACATAGACCACAACCAGACTGAGCACACAGAAACTGACACACTGACCAAAACCTGAACGAAAACACAGAAACTGACCCACTGACCACAATCTGACCGAAAACACAGAAACTGACTCACTGACCTCAGCATGATCTAACACAAATAAACTGACCCACTGAACACTACCTGACCGAACACACAGAAACTGACACAATGACCACAACCTGTCCGAAAACACAGAAAATGACCCACTGACCACAACCAGACCGAACACACAGTAACTGACATAATGAACCCAACCAGACCGATGACGCAGAAACTGACCCACTGAAAACAACCTGACCGAAAACACAGAAACTGACACACTGACCACAACAAGACCGAGCACACAGAAAGTCACCCAATGAGCACAAAATGACCTGCTGACCAGAAGCTGATTGGAAACACCGAAATTGACCCACAGAACACAAACCGACCGATCTTACAGAAACTGACCCATTGACCAAAACCTCTCTGAACAAACAGAAACTGTCCCAATGAACACATCCTGTCCGAACACACGGAAAATGACCCACTGACCACAACCTGACTGAGCACACATTAACTGACCCATTGACCACAACCTGACCGAACACACAGGAACTGACACACAGACCACAACCAGACCAAGCACACAGTAACTGATCCATTGACCACAACGTGACAGAACACACAGAATCTGACCCACAGACCACAACCAGACTGATCACACAGAAACTAACCCACAGACCACAAACTGACCGAACACACAGAAACTGACCCACTGACCACAACCTGACCGAACACACAGAAACTGACCCACTGACCACAACCTGACAGAACATACAGAAACTGACCCATTCACCACAAGCTGACCAAACACACAGAAATGACACACTGACCACAACCTGATCGAACACACAGAAACTGAACCACTGTCCACAACCTCTCCGAAAACACAAAAAATTAGCCGTTGACCACAACCTCACCGAACACACAAAAACCGACCCACTGAACACAACCAGACCGAGCACACAAACAGACCAACTGAACACAACCTGAAAAAACACACAAAAAACTGACGCACAGACCAAAACCTGCCCGAAATCACAGAAACTGACCCACTGACCACAAGCTGACCGAAAACACAGAAACTGACCAACAGAACACAACCTGAGTGAGAACACAGAAAATGACCCACTGACCACAATCTGACTGAACACACAGGAACTGACTCACGGACCTCAGCCTGATCTAACACAATGAAACTGACCCAGAGAGCACAACCTGACCAAACACACAGAAACTGACCCAATGACCAGAAGCTGACCGAAAACACAGAAAGTGACCCACTGACCACATCCAGATCGAGCACACAGAAGCTGAACAACTGACCACAACATTACCGAACACCCAGAAGTTGACCCACTGGCCACAACCTGAACGAACACACAGAAACTTACGCACTGACCACAGCCTGTCCAAAAACACAGAAACTGACCACTGACCACAACCAGACCGAACACAGAGTAACTGAAATAATGAACCCAACCAGACCGAAGTGCAGAAACTGACCCACTGACCTGAAGCTGAACAAACACAAAGAAACTAACCCACTGAAAACAACCTGACCGAAAACGCAGAAACTGACCCACTGACCACAACAAGATCGATCACACAGTAAGTCACCCACTGCACACAACATAACCAAACACACAGAAAAATTCCCGCTGACCAGAAGCTGATTGGAAACACAGCAATTGACCCACTGAACACAACCCGACCGATCTTACAGAAACTGACCCACAGACCACAACCTAACTGAACACACAGGAACTGACCCACTGGCCACAACGTGAACGAACACACAGAAACTGACCCATTGACAACAAGCTGACCGAACACACAGAAACTGACCCATTGACCACAACCTGACCGAACACACAGAATCTGACCCACTGACCACAAACTGACCGAAAACAGAAACTGACCCACTGACCACAAACTGACCGAACACAGATACTGACCCACTGACCGCAACCTGAACAAACACTGAGTAACTGACCCACTTTTCACAACCTGAACAAACACACAGAAACTGACATTTTGACGACAACCTGACCGAACACACAGAAATTGACACACTCTCCACAACCTGAACGAACACAGAGAAACTGACCCTCTGAACACAACCTGACCAATCACACAGAAACTGACATGTTGACCACAACCTGACCGAACACACAGAAACTGGCCCACTGACAACAGCCTGACCGAATACAAAGAAACTGACACACAGAACACAACCTGACTGAGCACACAGAGACTGACCCACTGACCACAACCTGACTGAATTCACAGAATCTGATCCAATGACAACAACCTGTCCGAACACGCAGAAACTCACCCACTTACTACCACCTGAGCGAAAGCACAGAAACTTTCAAATTGACGGCAATCTGAGCAAACACACAGAAACTGACCCAGTGACCACAAGCTGACCGAACACACAGAAACTGACCCACTGACCACAACCTGACCGAACACACAGAAACTGATCTAATGACCACAACCTGAACAAACACATAGAAACTGCCCCACTGACCACAACCTGAACAAACACACAGAAACTGACCCACTGAACACAACATGAACGAACACACAGAAACTGCCTTGTTGACCACAACCTGACTGAACACACAGAAAATGACACACTGACCACATCCTGAACAAAGACAGAGAAACTGACCCACTGAACACAACCTGATCGAGCACACAGAAACTGAAATATTGACCAAAAACGGACCGAACACACAGAATCTGGCCCACTGACCGCAAAATGCCCAAAGACACAGAAACTGAACCACTGACCACAAGCTGACCGAACACACAGAAACTGACCCACTGACCACAACCTGACTGAACACGCAGAAACTGATTCAATGACAGCAACCTGTCCGAACACGCAGAGACTGACCCACAGACCACAACCTGACCGAACACACAGAAACTTACCCACTGACAACAACCTGACGGAGCACACAGTAACTGTTAGCCTGAACACAACCTGTCCGAGCACACAGAAACTGACACACTGAACAGAAGCTGAACAAAGGCACAGAAACTGACCCAATGACCACAACCCGACCGAGCACACAGATGCTGAAACACTGATCACAACTTGACTGAACACACAGGAACTGATCCACTGACCACAACCTGACCGAACACACAGAAACTGACCCACTGACCACAACCTGACCGAACACACTGTAACTGAACCACTGACCACAACTTTTCTGAACAAACAGAAACTGACCCACTGACCACAACCTGACCGAACACACAGAAACTGACACACTGATCACAACCAGACCGAGCACACAGTAACTGAACCACCGAACACAACCTGAAATAACACACAGAAACTGACCCACTGAACACAACCTGACCGATCACAATGTAACTGACACACTGACCACAACCTGACCGAGCCCTCATAAACTGGCCCACTGGCCACAATATAGCCGAACACTCAGAAACTGACCCATTGACCACAAGCTGACCACACACACAGAAAATGATCCACTGACCAAAACTTGGCAGAAAACACAGAAACTGACCAACAGACAACATCATCACCAATCACACAGAAATTGACCGAACACACAGAAAGAGACCTACTGACCACATCCTGATCGAGCACACAGTAACTGACCCACTGAATGCAAACTGACAGAACACACAGAAACTGACCCAATGACAAAAACCTGACCAAACACACAGAAACAGACCCACTGACAACAACCTCACCGAACACACAGAAATTGACACAATGACCACAACATGACCGTACACACAGAAACTGACCACTGAACGCAACTTGACCAAACACACAGAAACTGACTCATTGACCACAACCTGTCCGAATAAACAGGAACTGACCCATTGCCCACAAGTTAACCGAAAACACAGAAATTGTCCCACTGACCACAACCTGACCGAACACACAGGCACTGACTCACTGACCACAACCTGACAGAACACACAGAAACTGACTCACTGACCACAACCTGATGGAACACACAGAAGCTGAACCACTGACCACAACCTGAACGAACACACAGAAACTGACATTTTGACCACAACCCGACCGAACACACAGAATCTGACCACAACACGACCGAGCACACAGAAGCTGACACACTGACCAGAACCTGACTGAACACACACGAACTGACCCACTGACCACAACCTGACTGAACACACACGAACTGACCCACTGACCACAACCTGTCCGAACACACATAAACTGACCCTCTGAGCACAACCTTACCGAAAACACAGAAGCTGACCCAATGAACACAACCAGGTGGAGCATACAGTAACTAATCCACTGAACACAACCTGAAATAACACACAGAAACTGACCCACTGACCATAAACTGACCGATCATAATGTAATTGACACACTGACCTCAACCTGACCAAGCACTCATAAACTGACCCAATGTCCACAACATTGCCGGCCACTCAGAAACTGAAACATTATCCACAAGCTGACCGAACACACAGAAACTGTCCCACTTGCGAAAACCTGACAGAAAACATGGAAATTGACCTACAGACAACATTCTCACCAAACACACAGAAATTGACTGGACATACAGAAACTGACCCACTGACCACAACCTGTCCAAATGCACGTAAAATGACCATTTGACCACAACCTGACCAAGCACTCAGTAACTGAGCCACTGACCACAACCTGACCGAACAAACAGAAACTGACCCACAGACCACAAGCTGACCGGAGACACAGAAACTGTCACACAGACCACAACTAGACCGAACACACAGAAACTGACCAACTGACCACAGCTGACCGAAAACACAGAAACTGACCCACTGAACACAACCTGACCGAAAACAAAGAAACTGAGCCGCTGACCAGAAGCTGACCGAAAACAGAGAAACTGGCCACCACCTGACGGAACACCCGTAAACTGACCCAGTGCCCACAACCTGACCGATCATGCAGAAAATGACCCACTGACCACAAACTGCCCGAAAACACAGAAACTGACCCAATGACCACAACCAGACCGAGCAAACAGTAACTGACATAGTGAACACAATCTGACTGCACACACAGAAACTGACCCGCTGACCAGAAGCTGACTGGAAACACAGAAATTGACCCACTGCACACAACCTGACCGATCTTATAGAAACTGACCCACTGGCCACAACCTGACCGAACACACAGAAACTGACCCATTGACCACAAGTTAACAGAAAACACAGAAACTGTGTCACTGACCACAACCTGAGCGAACACACAGGCACTGACTCACTGACCACAACCTGATCGAACACACAGAAACTGACTCACTGACCACAATCTGATGGAACACACAGAAACTGACCCACTGACCACATCCTGAATAAACACACAGAAACTGACCCACTGACCACAACCTGAACGAACACACAGAAACTGACATTTTGACCACAGACTGACCGAACACACTGACAGTGAACTAATGAACACCACCTGTCCGCATACAAAGAAACTGACACGCTGACCAGAAGCGGATCATAAACACAGAAACTGACCCACTGACCACAACCCTACCGTGCACACAGAAGCTGACACACTGACCACTACCTGACTGAAAACACAGGAACTGACCCACGGACAACCACCTGACCAAACACACAGAAACTTACAAACTGAACTCAACCTGAGCGAATACACAGAAAATGACCCACTGACCACAACCTGTCCGATCACACATAAACTGAAACTCTGACCACAACCTGACCGAACACACAGAAACTGACCCAATGAACGCAACCAGGTGGAGCACACAGTAACTGAACCACTGACCACATCCTGACCGATCACAATGTAACTGACACACTGACCTCAACCTGACCAAGCACTCATCAACTGACCCACTGTCCACAACATAGCTGAACTCACAGAATATGACTCATTGACCACAAGCTGACCGAACACACAGAAACTGACTCATTGACCACAAGCTGACCGAACACAGAGAAACTGACCCAATGACCACAAGCTGACCGAACACACAGAAACTGACCCAATGACCACAACCTGACAGAAAACACAGAAACTGACCCACAGACAACATTCTCACCGAACACAGAGTAACTGACCAGACACACAGAAACTGACCCACTGACCACTTGCTCAATGAGCACACAGTAATTGAACCACTGAATACAACCTGACCGAACACAAAGAAACTGACCCAATGACCACAACCTGACCAAACATACAGAAACAGACCCACTGACCACAATCTCACCGAACACACAGAAACAGACCCACTGACCACAATCTCACCGAACACACAGAAACTGAACTACTGATCACAAACTGACTGAACAAACAGAAACTGACACACTGACCACAACCTGATCGAACACACAGAAACTGAACCACTGACCACAACCTGTCCGATCACACATAAACTGAACCTCTGACCAAAACTTGACCGAACACACAGAAACTGACCGAATGAAAACAACCAGGTGGAGCACACAGTAACTGAACCACTCAACACATCCTGAAAGAACACACAGAAACTGACCCACAGACCACAACCTGACCGATCACAATGTAACTGAAACACTGACCTCAACCTGACAAAGCACTCATAAACTGACCCACTGTCCACAACATAGCTGAACTCACAGAAACTAACTCATTGACCACAAGCTGAACGAACACACAGAAACTGACCCACTGACCACAACCTGACAGAAAACACAGAAATTTACCCACAGACAACATTCTCACCGAACACAGAGAAACTGACAGGACACACAGAAACTGACCCTCTGACCACTTGCTCAACGAGCACACAGTACCTGAACCATTGAATACAACCTGACCGAACACACAGAAACTGACACAAAGACCACAACCTGACAGAAAACACAGAAACTGACCCACAGACAACATCCTCACCGAATACACAGAAACTGACTGAACACACAGAAACTGAGCCACTGACCACTTCTTGAACGAGCACACATTAACTGACCCATTGAACACAACTTGACTGAACACAAAAAAACTGATCCAATGTCGACAACCTGACCAAACACACAGGAACAGACACACTGACCACAACCTGACCGATCACACAAAAACTGACCCACTGACCACAACCTGATCGAACACACAGAAACTGAACCATTGTCCACAACCTCACTGAACACACAGAAACTGACCCACTGACCACAACCTGACCGAACACACAGACACCGACGCACTGAACACAACCTGACCGAGCACACAGAAACTGACCCACTGAAGACAACCTGAAAGAACACACAGAAACTGACCCACTGACCACAAACTGACCGATCACAAAGTAACTGACACACTGACCACAACCTGACTGAAGACTCAGTAACTGGTCCACTGACCACAACATGACAGAACAAACAGAAACTGACCCATATACCACAACCAGACTGAGCACACAGAAACTGACACACAGAACACAAACTGACCAAAAACACAGAAGCTGACACACTGACCACAAGCTGATCGAAAGCACAGAAACTGACCAACTGACCACAACCTGTACGAAAACACAGAAAGAGACCCATTGACCACAACCAGAACGAACACACAGTAACTGACCCACTGACCACAACCTGTCCGAACACGCAGAAACTGACCCACTGACCACAACCTGACCGAACACACAGAAACTGACACAAAGACCACAACCTGACAGAAAACACAGAAACTGACCCACAGACAACATCCTCACCGAACACACAGAAACTGACTGAACACACAGAAACTGAGCCACTGACCACAACCTGACCAAACACACAGAAACTAATCCAATGACCACAACCTCTCTGAACACGCAGAAGCTGACACACAGACCACAACCTGACCTAACACACAGAAACTCACCCACTGACCACTTCCTGAGCGAAAGCACAGAAACTATCCCACTGACCGCAACCTGCCCTAACATACAGAAACTGACCCACTGACCACAAGCTGACCGAGCACACAGTAACAGTCAGACAGAACAGAGCCTGACCGAGTTCACAGAAACTGACCCGCTGATCAGAAGCTGATGAAAGAAACAGAAACTGACCCACTGGAAACAACCCAACCGAGCACACAGAAGCTGACACACTGACCACAAGTTGACTGAAAACACAGGAACTGACCCACTGACCACAACCTGACCGAACACACAGAAACTAATCCACTAACCACAACCTGATCGAACACACAGAAACTGTACCACTGATCACAAACATTCTGAACTCACAGAAACTGCCCCACTGATCACAACCTGACCGATCACACAGAAACTAACCCACTGACCACAACTTGACCGAGCACACAGTAACTGTCAGACTGAAAACAAACTGACCAACACACAGAAACTGACCCACTGACAGCAACCTGTCCTAACACAGAGAAACTGACACACAGATTACAACCAGACCGAACACATAGAAACCGACCCACTGACCACAGCCTGACCGATCACACAAAAACTGACACACTGACCACAAAATGTCCGAATACACAGTAACTGACATACTGAATACAACGTGCCCGCGCACACAGAAACTGACCCGCTGAGCTGAAGCTGACCAAACACACAGAAACCGACCCAGTGAAATCAACCTGACCGAAAACACAGAAACTGACCCAATGACCACAACCAGACCGAGCACGCAGTAAGTGACCCACTGAAGACAACGTGACCGATCTTACAGAAACTGACCTAGTGACCACAATCTGACCAAATGCACAGAAAGTGACACACTGACCACAACCTGACCGATCTTACAGTAACTGACACAATAACAACAACCTGACCGAACACACATAAACTGATCCACAGACCACAAACTGACCGAACACACAGAAACTGACCCACTGACCACAACCTGACCGAAAGCACATAATCTGTCCCACAGACCACAACCTGTCCGAACACACAGAAACTGATCCATTGACCACGACCTGTCCGAACACGCAGAAACTGACACACAGAACACAACCTGACCGAACACACAGATACAGACCCACTGACAACAAACTGACCGAGCACAGAGTAACTGTCGGCCAGAACACAGCCTGACCGAGTACACAGAACCTGACCCGTTGACCAGAAGCTGATGAAAGACTCAGAAACTGACCCACTGATCACAACCCGACCGAGCACTCAGAAGCTGACACACTGAACACAAGTTGACTGAACACACAGGAACTGACCCATTGACCACAACCTGACCGAACACACAGAAACGAATCCACTGACCACAACCTGATCGAACATACATAAACGGTACCACTGACCACAAACTTTCTGAACACACAGAAACTGAACCACTGACCACAACCTTTCTGAACAGACAGAAACTGAAAAACTGAATACGACACGACCGAGCACACAGAAGCTGACACACTGATCACAACTTGACTGAACAGACAGAAACTGACCCACTGACCACAACCTTTCTGAACAGACAGAAACTGAAACACTGAATACAACACGACCGAGCACACAGAAGCTGACACACTGACCACAACTTGACTGAACACACAGGAACTGACCCACTGACCACAACCTGACTGAACACACAGAAACTGACCCACTGACCACAACCAGACTGAGCCCACAGAAACTGACCTACAGACCACAATCAGACTGAGCCCACAGAAACTGACCCACAGACCAAAACCTATCCGAAAACACAGAAACAGACCCACTGACCACAAGCTGACCGAAAACACAGAAACTGACCAACTGAACACAACCTGAGCGAACGCACAGAAAATGTCCCACTGACCACAACCAGACCGAACACACAGTAGCTGAAATATTGAACCCAACCAGACAGAAGACACAGAAACTGACCCGCTGACCTGATGCTGATCGAAAACAAAGAAACTGACCAACTTAAAAAAACCTGACCGAAAACACAGAAACTGACCCACTGACCACAATAAGACCAAACACACAGTAATCACCCACTGAACACGACATGACCAACAACACAGAAAATGACCCGCTGACCAGAAGCTGATTGGAAACACAGAAATTGACACACTGAATACAACGTGGCCGATCTTACAGAAACTGACATGTTGACCACATCCTGACCGAACACACAGAATCTGGCCCACTGACAACAACGTGTCCGAACACAAAGAAACTGACCCACACACCAAAACCTGACTGAGCACACAGAAACTGACCCACTGACCACAACCTTACCGAACACACAGAATCTGATACAATGACCACAACCTGTCCGAACACGTAGAATCTCACCAACTGACCACTTCCTGAGCGAAAGCACAGAAACTTTCCCAATGGCCGCAACCTGAACAAACACACAGAAACTGACCCACTGTCCACAAGCTGACCGAACACACAGAAACTGATCCAGTGACCACAACTTGAACAAGCACACAGAAACTGACCCACTGACCACAACCTGAACAAAGACACAGAAACTGACCCACTGAATACAACCTAAACGAACACACAGAAACTGACATGTTGACCACAACCTGACCGAACACGCAGAAACTGACACACTAACCACAACCTGAACGAACCCAGAGAAACTGACACACTGAGCTCAACCTGACCGAGCACACAGAAGCTGATATGTTGAACATAACCTGACCGAACACACAGAATCTAGCCCACGGACAACAATCTGACCAAACACACAAAAGCTGACCCACAGACCACATCCTGACTGAGCAGAAAAAACTGACCCACTGACCACAATCTGACCGACCACACAATAACTAATTCAATGACTACAACCTGTCCGTAAATGTAGAAATTGACCCACAGACCACAACCTGACCGAAAACACAGAAACTCACCCACTAAACTCTACCTGAGTGAAAGCATATAAACTGTCTAACTGACCACAACCTGGGCAGACACACAGTAACTGACCCACTGACCACAAGCTGACCGAACACTCAGAAAATGACCCACTGACCACAACCTGACTGAACACACAGAAACTGATCCAATGACCACAACCTGTCTGAACACGCAGAAACTGTCTCACTGACCACAACCTGACCGAACACACAGAAACTGTCAGACTGAACACAACCTGACCGAGCACACAGAAACTTGACCCGCTTACCAGAAGCTGATAAAAAACACAGAAACTGACCCAGTGACCACAACCCGACCGAGCACACAGAAGCTGACATTCTGATAACAACTTGATTTAACACACAGGAACTGACCCACTGACCACAATCTGACCGAACACACAGAAACTGACCCACTGACCACAACTTGATCGAACACCCAGAAATTGAACCAAAGACCACAACCTTTCTGAACACACAGAAACTGACGCACTGGCCACAACTTGACCGAACACACAGAAACTGAACCACCGAACACAACCTGAATGATAACACAGTAACTGAACTACCGAACACAACCTGAAAGAACACACAGAAACTGACCCACTGACCACAACCTGACCGATCACAATGTAACTGACACACTGACCACAACCTGACCGAGCACTCATAAACAGACCCACTGGCCACAACATAGCCGAACACTCAGAAACAGGCCCATTGACAACAAGATGACCAAACACACAGAAACTGATACACTGATCACAACCTGACAGAAAACACAGAAATTGAACCACAGACAACATCCTCACCAAACACACAGAAACTGACCGAACTCACAGAAACTGACACATTGAATGCAACCTGACCGAACACACAGAAACAGACCCACTGACAACAACCTCACTGAACACACAGAAACTGACACACTGACCACAAACTCACCGAACACACAGAAACTGACCCACTGACCACAACATGTCTGAAAACACAGAAACTGACCCACTGAACCCAACCTGTCCGAACACACGGAAAATGTCCCATTCACCACAATCTGACCGAGCACACAGCAACTGTCCCACTGACCACAAGCTGACTGAACAAACAGAAACTGCCCCACAGACCACAAGCTGACCGATCACACAGAAACTGACCCCCTTACCACAAACAGACCGAACACAAAGAAACTGACCCACTGACCACAACCTGACCGAACACACAGAAACTGACCCATTGATCACAACCTGACCGAAAACACAGAAACTGAGCCGGTGACCAGAAGCTGAGCAAAAACAGAGAAGCTGAACCACTGACCACAACCTAATGGATCACCCAGAAACTGACCCACTGCCCCCAGCCTGTCCGATCATCCAGAAACTGATCCACTGACCACAACATGTCCGAAAACACAGAAACTTACCCAGTGACCACATCCAGACCGAGCACACAGTAACTGACAAAATGAACACAACCTGACCGCACACACAGAAACTGACCCACTGACCACAACCTTACCGAACACACAGAATCTGATACAATGACCACAAACTGTCCGAACACGTAGAAACTCACCCACTGACCACTTCCTGAGCGAAAGCACAGAAACTTTCCCAATGACCGCAACCTGAACAAACACACAGAAACTGACCCACTGTCCACAAGCTGACCGAACGCACAGAAACTGATCCAGTGACCACAACCTGAACAAACACACAGAAACTGACCCACTGACCACAACCTGAACAAAGACACAGAAACTGACCCACTGAATACAACCTAAACGAACACGCAGAAACTGACACACTGACCACAACCTGAACGAACCCAGAGAAACTGACACACTGAGCTCAACCTGACCGAGCACACAGAAGCTGATATGTTGAACATAACCTGACCGAACACACAGAATCTAGCCCACTGACAACAATCTGACCAAACACACAAAAGCTGACCCACAGACCACATCCTGACTGAGCAGAAAAAACTGGCCCACTGACCACAATCTGACCGACCACACAATAACTAATTCAATGACTACAACCTGTCCGTAAATGCAGAAACTGACCCACAGACCACAACCTGACCGAAAACACAGAAACTCACCCACTAAACTGTACCTGAGTGAAAGCATATAAACTGTCTAACTGACCACAACCTGGGCAGACACACAGTAACTGACCCACTGACCACAAGCTAACCGAACACTCAGAAAATGACCCACTGACCACAACGTGACTGAACACACAGAAACTGATCCAATGACCACAACCTGTCTGAACACGCAGAAACTGTCCCGCTGACCACAACCTTAACGTACACACAGAAAATGTCAGACTGAACACAACCTGACCGAGCACACAGAAACTTGACCCGCTGACCAGAAGCCGATAAAAAACACAGAAACTGACCCAGTGACCACAACCCGACCGAGCACACAGAAGCTGACATTCTGATAACAACTTGAATTAACACACAGGAACTGACCCACTGACAACAATCTGACCGAACACACAGAAACTGACCCACTGACCACAACTTAATCGAACACCCAGAAATTGATCCAAAGACCACAACCTTTCTGAACACACAGAAACTGACGCACTGACCACAACCTGACCGAACACACAGAAACTGAACCACCGAACACAACCTGAATGATAACACAGTAACTGAACTACCGAACACAACCTGAAAGAACACACAGAAACTGACCCACTGACCACAACCTGACCGATCACAATGTAACTGACACACTGACCACAACCTGACCGAGCACTCATAAACAGACCCACTGGCCACAACATAGCCGAACACTCAGAAACAGGCCCATTGACAACAAGCTGACCAAACACACAGAAACTGACCCACTGATCACAACCTGAAAGAAAACACAGAAATTGACCCACAGACAACATCCTCACCAAACACACAGAAACTGACCGAACTCACAGAAACTGACACACTGAATGCAACCTGACCGAACACACAGAAACAGCCCCACTGACCACAACATGTCTGAAAACACAGAAACTGACCCACTGAACCCAACCTGTCTGAACACACGGAAAATGTCCCAATCACCACAATCTGACCGAGCACACAGCAACTGTCCCACTGACCACAAGCTGACTGAACAAACAGAAACTGCCCCACAGTCCACAAGCTGACCGATCACACAGAAACTGACCCCCTTACCACAACCAGACCGAACACAAAGAAACTGACCCACTGACCACAACCTGACCGAACACACAGAAACTGACCCACTGATCACAACCTGACCGAAAACACAGAAACTTATCCACTGACCACAACATGTCCGAAAACACAGAAACTTACCCAGTGACCACATCCAGACCGAGCACACAGTAACTGACAAACTGAACACAACTTGACCGCACACACAGAAACTGAACCACTGACCACAACATGTCCGAACACACAAAAACTGAACCACTGAACACAACATGTCTGAAGACACAGAAACTGACCCACTGACCACAACCTGACCGAAACCAAAGAAACTGTCCCACAGTCCGTAACCTGACCAAACACACAGAAACTGATCCTATGACCACAACCTCTCCGAACACACAGAAACTGACCCACTGACCACAAACTGCCCGAGCACACAGTAACTGTCAGATTGAACACAAACTTACCGAGCACACAGAAACTGACCCACTGACCACAGCCTGACCGATCACACAGTAACTGACACACTGACCACAAACTGTCCGAGCACACAGTAACTGTCATACTGAATACAACCTGACCGAGCACACAGAAACTGACCCACTGACCACAGCCTGACCGATCACACAGTAACTGACACACTGACCACAAACTGTCCGAGCACACAGTAACTGTCATACTGAATACAACCTGACCGCGCACACAGAAACTGACCCGCTGAGCTGAAGCTGACCAAACACAGAGAAGCTGACCCAGTGAAAACAACGTGACCAACAACACAGAAACTGACCCAATGACAGCAACCAGACAGAGCACGCAGTAAGTGACCCACTGAACACAACATGACTGAACACACAGAAACTGACCCGCTGACCAGAAGCTGACCGGAAACACAGAAATTTGCCCACTGAAGACAACCTGACCGATCTTACACAAACTGACCCACTGACCACAACCTGAGCGAAAACACAGAAACTGACCAACTGAACACAACCTGAGCGAACACACAGATAATGACCCACTGACCACAACTAGTCCGAACACACAGAAACTGACCCACTGACCACAAGCTGACCGAAAACACAGAAACTGACCAACTGATCACACCCTGAGCGAACACACAGATAATGACCCACTGACCACAACTAGACCGAACACATAGAAACTGACACAGTGACCACAACCCGACCGAACACATGGAAACTGACCCACTGACCACAACTTGACGAAACACACAGAAACTCACCCACTGACCAGAACCTCTCCGAACACACAAAAACTGAGCACAGAGTAACTGTCAGACTGAACACAAACTGACCGAGCACACAGAAACTGAAAAACTGACCACAACTGTCCGAACACAGAGAAACTGACACACAGACTACAACCAGACCGAACACATCGAAACTGAACCACTGACCACAATCTGATCGATCACACAGTAACGGACACACTGACCACTACCTGCCCGAACACACAGAAACTTACCCGCTGACCAGAATCTGATCAAAATAACAGAAACTGACCCAATGACCACAACCCGACCGAGCACACAGAAGTTGACCCACTGACCACAAACTTACTGAAGACACAGAAACTGACCCACTGACCACAACATGTCCGAACACACAGAAACTTACCCGCTGACCAGAATCTGATCAAAATAACAGAAACTGACCCAATGACCACAACCCGACCGAGCACACAGAAGTTGACCCACTGACCACAAACTTACTGAAGACACAGAAACTGACCCACTGACCACAAGCTGACCGAGCACACAGAAAGTGACGCACTGAAAACCACCTTACCGAACATATAGAAACTGACCGTAGGCCACAACCTGACCGAACACACAGAAAGTGACCCATTGACCACAAGCTTACCGAACACACAGGAACTGACACACTTTCCACAACCTGAACGAGCACTCATAAACTGAGACACTGGCAACAACATAGCCGAACACTCAGAAACTGACCAATTGACAATAAGCTGACCACACGCACAGAAACTGACCCACTGACCATAACCTGACAGATAACACCGAAACTGACCCACAGACAACATCCCCACCAAACACACACAACCCGACCGAGCACACAGAAGCTGACACACTGACCACAAATTGACAGAACACACAGGAACTGGCACACTGAACACGACCTGACCGAACACACAGATACTGACCCACTGACAACAAGCTGATCGAACACACAGAAACTGACCCACTGACCACAACCTGACCGGAAGCACAGACACTGTCCCACAGACCGCAACCTGAGCAAACACACAGAAACAGATCCAATGATCACAACCTGTCCGAACACGCTGAAATCGACCCACAGGCCACAACCTGTCTGAACACACAGAAACTGAACCACTGACCACAACATGACTGAACACACAGAAACTGACCCGCTGACAAGAAGCTGAGCAAAAACACAGAAACTGACCCACTGACCACTACCTGACCGACAACACAGAAACTGACCAACCGACCACAAGCTTTCCGAATACACAGAAACTGACCCGCTGACTAGAAGCTGAGCAAAAACACAGAAACTGTCCCACTGACCACAACCCGACCGAGCACACAAAAGCTGACGTACTGACCACAACCTGACCAACAACACAGAATCTGACCCACTGACCACAACCTGACCGAAAGCACAGAAACTGTCCAATAGACCACAACCTGAGCAAACACACAGAAACAGATCCAATGATCACAACCTGTCCGAACACGCAGAAATCGACCTACAGACCACACCCAGAGCGAACACACAGAAACTGACCCACTGAACTTTACCTGACCGAGTACACAGTAACTGTCAGACTGAACACAAAATGACTGAGCACGCAGAAACTGACCCACTGACCACAACCAGTCCGAACACAGAGAAACTGATACACAGACTACAACCAGACGGAATACATAGAAACTGACCCACTGACCACAACCTGACCGATCACACAGTAACTGACACACTGATCACAACCTGTCTGAACACACAGAAACTGAACCACTGGCCACATGTCTGAACACGCTGAAACTGAACCACTGACCACAACCCGACCGAGCACACAGAAGCTGACCTACTGACCACAACCTGACTGACAACACAGAAACTGACCCACTGACCAGATGCTGTCCGAATACACAGAAACTGGCCCACTGACCACGACCTCTCCGAGCACACAGAAACTGACCCACAGACCACAACCAGACTGAGCACAGAGAAACTGACCCACAGACCAAAACCTATCCGAAAACACAGAAACAGACCCACTGACCACAAGCTGACCGAAAACACAGAAACTGACCAACTGAACACAACCTGAGCGAACACACAGAAAATTACCCACTGATGACAACCTGACCGAACACACAGAAACTGACTCACTGACCTCAGCCTGATCTAACACACAGAAACTGACCCACTGAACACAAACTGACCGAACACACAGAAACTGACCCAATGTCCAGAAGCTGACCGAAAACACAGGAACTGAGCCACTGACCACAACCAGATCGAGCAGACAGAAGCTGAACAACTGTCCAAAACCTGACCAATCACCCAGAAGCTGACCCACTGATCACAACCAGACCAAACACACAGAAACTGACCCAATGACCACAACCTGTCCGAAAACACAGAAACTGACCCACTGACCACAACCAGACTGAAAACACAGTAACTGAAATATTGAACCCAACCAGACAGAAGACACAGAAACTGACCCGCTGACCTGATGCTGATCGAAAACAAAGAAACTGACCCACTTAAAAAAACCTGACCGAAAACACAGAAGCTGACCCACTGACCACAATAAGACCAAGCACACAGTTAGTCACCCACTGAACACAACATGACCAAAAACACAGAAAATGACCCGCTGACCAGAAGCTGATTGGAAACACAGAAATGGACACACTGAATACAACACGACCCACCTTACAGAAACTGACATGTTGACCACATCCTGACCGAACACACAGAATCTGTCCCACTGACAACAACCTGTCCGAACACAAAGAAACTGACCCACACAACACAACCTGACTGAGCACACAGAAACTGACACACTGACCACAACCTGACCGAACACACAGAATCTGATACAACGACCACAAACAGTCCGAACACGTACAAACTCACCCACTGACCACTTCCTGAGCGAAAGCACAGAAACTGTCCCACTGACCGCAACATGAACAAACACACAGAAACTGACCCACTGACCACAAGCTGACCGAACACACAGAAACTGATCCAGTGAGCACAACCTGAACAAACACACGGAAACTGACCCACTGACCACAAACTGAAGAAAGACACAGAAACTGACCCACTGAACACAACCTGAACGAACACACAGAAACTGACATGTTGACCACAACCTGACCGAACACGCAGAAACTGACGCACTGGCCACAACCTGAACGAACACAGAGAAACTGACACACTGAGCTCAATCTGACCGAGCACACAGAAGCTGATATGTTGAACATAACCTGACCGAAAACACAGAATCTGGCCCACTGACAACAGTCTGACCAAACACACAAAAGCTGACCCACAGACCACATCCTGACTGAGCAGAAAAAACTGACCCACTGACCACAATCTGACCGACCACACAATAACTAATCCAATGACCACAACCTGTACGTAAATGCAGAAACTGACCCACAGACCACAACCTGACCGAAAACACAGAAACTCACCCACTAAACATTACCTGAGCGAAAGCACATAAACTGTCTAACTGACCGCAACCTGGCCAGACACACAGAAACTGACCCACTGACAACAAGCTGACCGAACACAGAAACTGACAACGGACAACAACCTGACCGGGCACACAGAAACTGTCAGACTGAACACAACCTGACCGAGCACAGAGAAACTTGACCTGCTGACCAGAAGCTGATCAAAAACACAGAAACTGACTCAGTGACCACAACCCGACCGAGCACACAGAAGCTGACACACTGATAACAACTTGAATGAACACACAGGTACTGACCCACTGACCACAACCTGACCGAACACACAGTTACTGACCCAATGACCACAACTTGATCGAACACACAGAAATTGAACCAAAGACCACAACCTTTCTGAACACACAGAAACTGACGCACTGACCACAACCTGACCGAACACACAGAAACTGAACCACCGAACACAACCTGAAAGAACACACAGTAACTGAACTACCGAAAACAACCTGAAAGAACACACAGAAACTGACCCACTGACCACAACCTGACCGATCACAATGTAACTGACACACTGACCACAACCTGACCGAGCACTCATAAACAGACCCACTGGCCACAACATAGCCGAACACTCAGAAACAGGCCCATTGACAACAAGCTGACCACACACACAGAAACTGACCCACTGATCACAGCCTGACAGAAAACACAGAAATTGACACACAGAAAACATCCTCACCAAATACACAGAAACTGACCGAACACACAGAAACTGACCCACTGACCACATCCTGATCGAGCACACAGTAACTGACCCACTGAACGCAAACTGACCGAACACACAGAATCTGATACAACGACCACAAACAGTCCGAACACGTAGAAACTCACCCACTGACCATTTCCTGAGCGAAAGCACAGAAACTGTCCCACTGACCGCAACATGAACAAACACACAGAAACTGACCCACTGACCACAAGCTGACCGAACACACAGAAACTGATCCAGTGAGCACAACCTGAACAAACACACGGAAACTGACCCACTGACCACAACCTGAAGAAAGACACAGAAACTGACCCACTGAACACAACCTGAATGAACACACAGAAACTGACATGTTGACCACAACCTGACCGAACACGCAGAAACTGACGCACTGACCACAACCTGAACGAACTCAGAGAAACTGACTCACTGAGCTCATCCTGACCGAGCACAGAGAAGCTGATATGTTGAACATAACCTGACCGAAAACACAGAATCTGGCCCACTGACAACAGTCTGACCAGACACACAAAAGCTGACCCACAGACCACATCCTGACTGAGCAGAAAAAACTGACCCACTGACCACAATCTGACCGACCACACAATAACTAATCCAATGACCACAACCTGTACGTAAATGCAGAAACTGACCCACAGACCACAACCTGACCGAAAACCCAGAAACTCACCCACTAAACATTACCTGAGCGAAAGCACATAAACTGTCTAACTGACCGCAACCTGGCCAGACACACAGTAACTGACCCACTGACAACAAGCTGACCGAACACAGAAACTGACAACGGACAACAACCTGACCGAGCACACAGTAACTGTCAGACTGAACACAACCTGACCGAGCACAGAGAAACTTGACCTGCTGACCAGAAGCTGATCAAAAACACAGAAACTGACCCAGTGACCACAACCCGACCGAGCACACAGAAGCTGACACACTGATAACAACTTGAATGAACACACAGGTACTGACCCACTGACCACAACCTGACCGAACACACAGAAACTGACCCAATGACCACAACTTGATCGAACGCACAGAAATTGAACCAAAGACCACAACCTTTCTGAACACACAGAAACTGACGCACTGACCACAACCTGACCGAACACACAGAAACTGAACCACCGAACACAACCTGAAAGAACACACAGTAACTGAACTACCGAACACAACCTGAAAGAACACACAGAAACTGACCCACTGACCACAACCTGACCGATCACAATGTAACTGACACACTGACCACAACCTGACCGAGCACTCATAAACAGACCCACTGGCCACAACATAGCCGAACACTCAGAAACAGGCCCATTGACAACAAGCTGACCACACACACAGAAACTGACCCACTGATCACAACCTGACAGAAAACACAGAAATTGACACACAGAAAACATCCTCACCAAATACACAGAAACTGACCGAACACACAGAAACTGACCCACTGACCACATCCTGACCGAGCACACAGTAACTGACCCACTGAACGCAACCTGACCGAACACACAGAAACAGTCCCACTGACAACAACCTCACTGAACACACAGAAACTGACACACTGACCACAACCTCACCTAACACACAGAAACTGAACCATTGACCACAACTTGAGCAAACACAGAGAAACTGACCCACTGACAACAACCTGTCTGAACACACAGAAACTGACCCACTGAACACAAACTGTCCGAACACACAGAAACTGACACACTGACCACAACCTCACCGAACACACAGAAACTGAACCATTGACCACAACTTGAGCAAACACACAGAAACTGACCCACTGAACACAAACAGACCGAACACACAGAAACTGACACACTGACCACAACCTCACCGAACACACAGAAACTGATCCATTGACCACAACTTGAGCAAACACAGAGAAACTGACCCACTGACAACAACCTGTCTGAACACACAGAAACTGACCCACTGAACACAACCTGTCCGAACACACGGAAAATGTCCCTTTCACCACAATCTGACCGAGCACACAGTTACTGTGCCACAGACCACAAGCTGACTGAACAAACAGAAACTGCCCCACAGACCACAAGCTGACAGATCACACAGAAACTGACCCCCTTAACACAACCAGACCGAACACAAAGAAACTGACCCACTGACCACAGCCTGACCGAAAACACAGAAACTGACCCACTGAACACAACCTGACCGAAAACACAGAAACTGACCCAATCACCACAACCAGACCGAACACACAGAAACTGACCCACTGACCACAACCTGACCAAAAGCAAAGAAACTGTCCCACAGTCCGCAACCTGACCAAACACACAGAAACTGATCCAATGACCACAACCTCTCCGAACGCACAGAAACTGACCCACTCACCACAAACTGCCCGAGCACACAGTAACTGTCAGACTGAACACAAACTGACCGAACACACAGAAACTGATCCACTGACTGCAGCCTGACCGATCACACAGCAACTGACACACTGACCACAACCTGACCAAAAGCAAAGAAACTGTCCCACAGTCCGCAACCTGACCAAACACACAGAAACTGATCCAATGACCACAACCTCTCCGAACGCACAGAAACTGACCCACTCACCACAAACTGCCCGAGCACACAGTAACTGTCAGACTGAACACAAACTGACCGAACACACAGAAACTGATCCACTGACCACAGCCTGACCGATCACACAGTAACTGACACACTGACCACAAACTGTCCGAACACACAGTAACTGACAACTGAATACAACCTGACCGCACACACAGAAACTGACCCGCTGAGCTGACGCTGACCAAACACACAGAAACTGACGCAGTGAAAACAATCTGACCGACAACACAGAAACTGACCCAATGACAACAACCAGACAGAGCACGCAGTAAGTGACCTACTGAACACAACCTCACCGAACACACGGAAACTGACCCGCTGACCAGAAGCTGACTGGAAACAGAGAAATTTACCCACTGAAGACAACCTGACCGATCTTACAGAAACTGACACACTGACCACAAGCTGACAGAAAACACAGAAACTGACCCACTGACCACAACATCACCGAACACACAGAATCTGATTGAACACATAGAAATTGACACACTGGCCACAAACAGACCGAACACATGGAAACTGACCCACTGACCACAACTTGACTAAACACACAGAAACTCACCCACTGACCAGAACCTCTCCGAACATACAAAAACTGAGCACACAGTAACTGTCAGACTGAACACAAACTGACCGAAAACACAGAAACTGACCAACTGACCACAACCCGACTGAGCACAGAAAAGCTGACCCACTGACCACAACATTACTGAACACACGGAAACTGACCCACTGACCACAAGCTGACCGAACACACAGAAAATGGCGCACTGAACACCACCTTACCGAACACATAGAAACTGACCTTAGGCCACAACCTGAATGAACACACAGAAACTGACCCATTGACCACAAGCTGACCGAACACACAGGAACTGACATCCTTACCACAACCTGAACGAGCACTCATAAACTGAGACACTGGCCACAACATAGCCGAACACTCAGAAGCTGACCCATTGACAGCAAGCTGACCACACGCACAGAAACTGACACACTGACCACAACCTGACAGTAAACACAGAAACTGACCCACAGACAACATCCCCACCAAACACAGACAACCCGAACGAGCACACAGAAGCTGACACACTGTCCACAACATGTCTGAACACACAAAAGCTGACCTACTGACCAAAACCTTACCAACAACACAGAAACTGACCCACTGACCACAAGCTGTCCGAATACACAGAAACTGGCCCACTGACCACGACCTCTCCGAGCACACAGAAACTGACCCACTGACCACCACCTGACCGAAAGCACAGAAACTGTCCCACAGACCGCAACCTGAGCAAACACACAGAAACAGATCCAATGATCACAACCTGTCCGAACACGCAG
Source organism: Somniosus microcephalus (assembly GCF_052327205.1). Classification (NCBI taxonomy): domain Eukaryota; kingdom Metazoa; phylum Chordata; class Chondrichthyes; order Squaliformes; family Somniosidae; genus Somniosus; species Somniosus microcephalus. The sequence goes on from NW_028225184.1 coordinate 33,387,203, forward strand.
AAATCGACCCACACACAACAATTTGACCGAACACACAGAAACTGACCCACTGACCTTAACCTGACCGAGCACACAGTAACTGTCAGACTGAACACATACAGACCGAGCACGCAGAAACTGACCCACTGAACACACCCCTGCCGATCTTACAGAAACTGAACACAACCTGACCGCACACACAGAAACTGACGCGCTGAGCTGAAGCTGACCAAACACACAGAAACTGACCCAGTGAAAACAACCTGACCGAAAACACAGAAACTGACACAATGACCACAACCAGACCGAACACACAGAAACTGACCCACTAACCACAACCTGATCGAACACAGAGAAACTGACCCACTGACCACAACCTGACCGAAAGAACAGAAACTGTCCCACAGTCCGCAAACTGACCAAACACACAGAAACTGATCCAATGACCACAACCTCTCCGAACACGCAGAAACCAACCACAGACCACAACCTGTCCGAAAACACAGAAACTGACCCACTGACCACAACCAGACTGAACACACAGTAACTGAAATATTGAACCCAACCAGACCGATGACACAGAAACTGACCCGCTGACCTGAAGCTGATCGCACACAAAGAAACTGACCCAGTTAAAAAAACGTGACCGAAAACACAGAAACTGACCCACTGAGCACAACAAGACCAAGCACACAGTAAGTCACCCACTGAACACAACATGACCAAAATTACAGAAAATGACCCGCTGACCAGAAGCTGATTGGAAACACAGAAATTGACCCACTGAACACAACCCTGCTGATCTTACAGAAACTGAACACAACCTGACCGCACACACAGAAACTGACACGCTGAGCTGAAGCTAAACAAACACACAGAAACTGACCCACTGAAAACAACCTGACCGAAAACACAGGAACTGAAACAATGACCACAACCAGACCGAACACACAGAAACTGACCCAATAACCACAACCTGATCGAACACAGAGAAACTGACCAACTGACCACAACCTGACCGAAAGAACAGAAACTGTCCCACAGTCCGCAACCTGACCAAACACACAGAAACTGATCCAATGACCACAACCTGACCAAACACACAGAAACTGATGCAATGACCACAACCTCTCCGAACACGCAGAAACCGACCACAGACGACAACCTGACCGAACACACAGAAACTGACCCACTGACCACAACCTGCCCGAATACACAGTAACTGTCAGACTGAACACAAACTGACCGAGCACACAGTAACTGACCAACCGACCACAAACTGTCCGAACACAGAGAAACTGATACACAGACTACAACCATACCGAACACACAGAAACTGACCCGCTGACCAGAAGCTGATCAAAAACAAAGAAACTGACCCTCTGATCACAAGCTGACCGAACATAAAGAAACTGATCCATTGTCCACTAGGTGACTGAACACACAGGAACTGACCCACTTTCCACAACCTGACCGAAAACACAGAAACTGACCCACTGACCAAAACCCGACCAAGCAGACAGAAACTGACCCACTGACCACCACTTCACTGAACACACAGAAACTGACCTACTGACCACAAACTCACAGAACACACAGAAACTGTCCCACTGAACACAAGCTGACCAATCAAAAAGAAACTGACAGACTGACCAGAAATTGACCGAACACTCCAAAACTGACCTACTGGCCACAACATAGCCAAACACGCAGAAACTGAACCATTGACCACAAGCTGTCCGAAGACACAGAAATTGACCCACTGACCACAACCTGACAGAAAATACAGATAATGACCCACAGACAACATCCTCACCGAACACACAGAAATTGACCGAACAAACATAAACTGACCCAAACACCACATCCTGACTGAACACACAGAAACTGACACAATGACCACAACTTGGCCAAAGACAGAGAAACAGACCCACAGACCACAACATCACTGAACAAAAAGAAACTGACCCACTGACCACAACATCACCGAACACACAGAATCTCATTGAACACATAGAAACTGACACACTGACCACAAACAGACCGAACACATGGAAATTGACCCACTGACCACAACTTGACTAAACACACAGAAACTCACCCACTGACCAGAACCTCTCCGAACATCCAAAAACTGAGCACACAGTAACTGTCAGACTGAACACAAACTGACCGAAAACACAGAAACTGACCAACTGACCACAACTGTCCGGACAAGGAGAAACTGACACACAGACCACAACCTGTCTGAACACACAGAAACTGAACCACTGACCACAACCTGACCGAACACACAGATACTGACCCACAGATGACAACATGTCCGAACACACAGAAACTGATCCGCTGACCAGAAGCTGATCAAAAACACAGAAACTGACCCATTGACCACAACCCGACCGAGCACAGAAAAGCTGACCCACTGACCACAACATTACTGAACACACGGAAACTGACCACTGACCACAAGCTGACCGAACACACAGAAAATGACGCACTGAACACCACCTTACCGAACACATAGAAACTGACCTTCGTCCACAACCTGAACGAACACACAGAAACTGACCCATTGACCACAAGCTGACCGAACACACAGGAACTGACACCCTTACCACAACCTGAACGAGCACTCATAAACTGAGACACTAGCCACAACATAGCCGAACACTCAGAAACTGACCCATTGACAGTAAGCTGACCACACGCACAGAAACTGACACACTGACCACAACCTGACAGTAAACACAGAAACTAACCCACAGACAACATCCCCACCAAACACATACAACTCGAACGAGCACACAGAAGCTGACACACTGACCACAACATGTCTGAACACACAGAAGCTGACCTACTGACCACAACCTTACCAACAACACAGAAACTGACCCACTGACCACAATCTGTCCGAATACACAGAAACTGGCCCACTGACCACGACCTCTCCGAGCACACAGAAACTGACCCACTGACCACCACCTGACTGAAAGCACAGAAATTGGCCCACAGACCACAACCTGAGCAAACACACAGAAACAGATCCAATGATCACAACCTGTCCGAACACGCAGAAATCGACCCACAGACAACAATCTGACTGAACACACAGAAACTGACCCACTGACCTTAACCTGACCGAGCACACAGTAACTGTCAGACTGAACACATACAAACCGAGCACGCAGAAACTGACCCACTGACCACAACCAGTCCGAACACAGAGAAACTAATACACAGATTACAACCAGACCGAATAAATAGAAACTGACCCACTGACCACAACCTGACCGATCACACTGTAACTGTCACACTGACCACAACCTGTCTGAACACACAGAAACTGAACCACTGACCACATCATGACCGAACACACAGTAACTGAACCACTGACCACAACATTTCCGAACACATAGAAACTGAACCACTGACCACAACATGTCTGAACACACAGAAACTGACCCGCTGACCAGAAGCTGATCATAAACACAGAAACTGACCCACTGACCACAACCCGACCGAGCACACAGAAGCTGACCTACTGACCACAACCTGACCGACAACACAGAAACTGACCCACTCACCACAAGCTGACCGAACACACAGAAAATGGCGCACAGGCCGCAACCTGAGCAAGCACACAGAAACTGATCCAATGCCCACAACCTGACCCAACACGCAGAAACCGACCCACAGACCACAACCTGACCGAACAAACAGAAAATGACCCACAGACAGCAACCCCACCAAACACACACAACACGACCGAGCACACAGAAGCTGACACACTGACCACAAATTTACTGAGCACACAGGAACTGACCCAATGACCACAACCTGACCGAACACACAGAAACTGACCCATTGACCACAACCTGATCGAAAGCAGTGAAACTGTCCCACAGACCGCAACCTGAGCAAACACACAGAAACTGTTTAAATGACCACATAGATACAAAGCTACATAGAAGATAGGAGCAGGAGTAGGCCATTCGGCCCTTCGAGCCTGCTCCGCCATTCAATGAGATCATGGCTGATCATCCAAATTCAGTACCCGGTCCCTGCCTTCTCCCCATATCCCTCATCCCTTTAGCCTTAAGAAATATATCCAACTCTTTCTTGAATATACTTAATGAACTGGCCTCCACCGCCCTCTGTGGCAGAGAATTCCACAGGTTCACCACTCTCTGGGTGAAGAAATTCCTCCTCATTTCAGTCCTAAATGGCTTACCCCTTATCCTTAGACTATGACCCCTGATTCTGGACTCCCCGGCTCATCAGAAACATCCTTCCTGCATCTAGTCTGTCCAGGCCTGACAGAATTTTATAGGTTTCGATGAGATCCCCTCTCAATCTTCTAAACACCAGTGAGTATAAGCCCAATGGACCCAATCTCTCCTCATACGTCATTCCTGCCATCCCAGGTATCAGCCTGGTGAATCTTCGCTGCACTCCTTCCATGGCAAGTACGTCCTTACTCAGGTAAGGCGAACAAAACTGCACACAATACTCAAGGTGTGGTCTCACCAAGGCCCTGTACAACTGTAGCAAGTCATCCTTGTTCTTGTACTTGATCCATCTTGCTATGAAGTCCAACATACCATTTGCCTTCTTAACAGCCTGCTCCACCTGCATGCTTACCTTCAGCGACTGGTGTACAAGAACACTCAGGTCAATTTGCACTTCCCCTTCTCCCAAACTATTACCACTCAAAAAATAATCTGCCTTCCTGTTTTTGCCACCAAAGTGGATAAACTCACATTTATCCATATTATAGTGCATTTGCCATGTTTCTGCCAAACCACCCAACCTGTCCAAATCGTGCTGGAGTTTCACGACACCCTCCTCACAGCATACCCTCCCCCCCAGCTTTGCGCCGTCTGCAAATTTGGAGATATTACATCCAATTCCCTCGTCCAGTTCATTAATATATATTGTGAACAGCTGGGGTCCTAGGACCGATCCTTGCGGTACCCCATTAGTCACTGCCTGCCACTCGGAAAACGACCCATTTATTCCAACTCTTTGCTTTCTGTCCGCCAACCAGTTCCCTATCCAAGTCAATACCTTGCCCCCAATCCCATGTGCTTTAATTTTGCACGCTAATCTCTTATGCGGGACCTTATCAAAAGCCTTCTGAAAGTCCAAACACACCACATCCACTGGTTCTCCCTTATCTATTTTACCAGTTACATCCTCAAAAAATTCCAGTAGTTTAGTCAAGCATGATTTACCTTTTGTAAAACCATGTTGACTTTGTCCGATCCTGTCACTGCTTTCCAAGTGCTCTGCTATTACATCTTTTATAATCGACTCTAGCATTTTCCCCACTACTGATGTCAGGCTTACCGGTCTATAATTCCCTGCCTTTTCTCTGCCACCTTTTTTGAATAGTGCTGTAACATTAGCTACCCACCAATCCATGGGTACCGTTCCAGAGTCTATCGAGTTCTGGAAGATGACCAGCAATGCATCAATATTTCTGGGGCCACTTCCTTAAGTACCCTGGGATGTAGATTATCAGGCCCTTGGGATTTATCGGCCTCCAGTCCCATCAATTTTCCGAACACCATTTCCCTACAAATACTGATTTGTTTCAGTTCCACACTTTCATCAGACCCTATGTTCCCCAGCATCACTGGGAGGTTATTTGTGTCCTCCTTTGTGAAGACAGAACCAAAATATGTATTTAGTTGGTGTGCCTTTTCTTTGTCCCCCATTATAAATTCCCCCGATTCTGACTGCAAGGGACCTACGCTTGACTTCACCAATCTTTTTCTCTCCACAAATTGACTGAGCACAAAGAAGCTGACACACTGACCACAACCTTACTGAACACACAGAAACAGACCACCTGACCACAAGCTGACCGAACACACAGAAAATGGGGCACAGAACACCACCTTGCCGAGCTCTTGGAAACTGACCTTAGGCCACAACCTGACTGAACACACAGAAATTCACCCATTGACCACAAGCTGACCATACACACAGGAACTGACCCACTGACCACAAACAGACCGAGCACTCATAAACTGACCCACTGGCCACAACATAGCCGAACACTCAGAAACTGACCCATTCATCACAAGCTGACCACACACACAGAAACTGACACACTGACCACAACCTGACAGAAAGCACAGAAACTGACCCACTGACCACAACCTGATCGAACACACAGAAACTGTACCACAGACCACAAATTTTCTGAACACTAAGAAATTGACCCACTGATCACAAACTGACCGAAAACACAGAAACTGATCCACTGACTACATCTTGATTGAACACAGAGAAACTGAACTGCTGACCAGCTCCTTCCTGAACACACAGAAACTGACCCACTGACCACAAACCGACCGAGCACACAGAAGCTGACACACTGACCACAACTTGACTGAACACACAGGAACTCACCCACTGACCACAATCTGACCGAACACACAGAAACTGACCCACTGAACACAAACTGATCGAACACACAGTGACTGACCCTCTGACCACAAACTGATGGAACACACATGAACAGACCCACTGACCACAACCTGTCCGAATACACAGAAACTGGCCCACTGTCCACGACCTCTCCGAAAACGCAGAAACTGACACACAGACCACAACCGGAACGAGCACACTGTAACTGGTCCACTGTCCACAATCTGACAGAACACACATAAACTGACCCACAGACCACAACCAGACGCAACACACAGAAACTGACCCACAGACCAAAACGTAACCGAAAACACAGAAACTGACCCACTGACCACAAGCTGAGGGAAAACACAGAAACTGACCCACTAACCACAACGAGATCGAGCAAACAGAAGCTGAACAACTGACCACAACCTGGCCGAACACACAGAAACTGACCCACAGACCACAACCTCTCCGAAAACACAGAAACTGACCCAATGACCACAACCAGACCGAACACACAGAAACTGACATAATGAACTCAACCAGACCGAAGACACAGAAACTGACCCGCTGACCTGAAGCTGATGGAACACAAAGAAACTAACCCACTGAAAACAACATGACCGAAAACAAAAAAACTGACCCACTGACCACAACAAGATCGAGCACACAGTAAGTAAGTCACTCACTAAACACAATATGACCAAACACACAGGAAATGACCCGGTGACCTGAAGCTGATTGGAAACACAGAAGTTGACCCAGTGAACACAACCCGACCGATCTTAAAGAAACTGACCAACAGACTACAATCTGAACGAACACACAGGAACTGACCCACTGGCCACAACCTGAACGAACACACAGAAACTGCCCCATTGACCACAAGCTGACCTAACACACAGAAACTGACACATTGTCCACAACCTGACCGAACACACATAAACAGACCCACTGACCACAAACTGTCCGAACACAGAAACGGACCCACTGACCACAAACTGACTGAACACAGATACTGACCCATTGACGACAACCTGAACAAACACTGGGAAAATCACCCACTGAACACAACCTGAACAAACACACAGAAACTGACCCACTGACCAGAACCTGAACGAACACACAGAAAATGACATTTTGACCACAACCTGACCGAACACACAGAAACTGACACTCTCACCACAACCTGAACGAACTCAGAGAAACTGACCCACTGAACAGAAACTGACCGAACACACAGTAACTGACATGTTGACCACAACCTGACCAAACACACAAAGACTGACACACTCACCACAACCTGAACGAACACAGAGAAACTGACCCACTGAACAGAAATTGAACGACCACACAGAAACTGACATTTTGACCACAACCTGACCGAACACACAGAATCTGGCCCACTGACAACAACCTGACAGAACACAAAGAAACTGACACACAGACCACAACCTGACTGAGCACACAGAAACTGACCCACTGACCACAACCTGCCCAAACTCACAGAATATGAACCAATGACCACAACCTGTTCGAACACTTAGAAACTCACCCACTTACCACCACGTGAGTGAAAGGACAGAAACTGTGCCATTGACCGCAAACTGACAAAACACACAGAAACAGACCAACTGAACACAAGCTGACCGAACACACAGAAACTGACATGTTGACCACAACCTGACCGAACACAAAGAAACTGACAAACTGACCACAACCTGAACGAACACAGAGAATCTGACACACTGAACACAACCTGACCAAGCACACAGAAACTGAAATGTTGACCACAACCTGAACGAACGCACAGAATCTGGCCCACTGACAACAACCTGACCAAATACACAAAAGCTGACCCACAGACCACAACCTGACTGAGCAGACAGGAACTGACCCACTGACCACAACCTGACCAAACACACAGTAACTGACCCACTGACCACAACCTGACCGACCACGCAAAATCTGATCCAATAACAGCAACCAGTCCGAATACGCAGAAACTGACCCACAGACCACAACCTGACTGAACACTCAGAAACTAACCCACTGACAACAACCTGACCGACTACACAGTAACTATCAGCCTGAACACAACGTAACTGAGCACACAGAAACTGATACGCTGACCAGAAGCTGATCAAAGACACAGAAGCTGACACACTGATCAAAACTTGACTGAACACACAGGAACTGACCCACTGACCACAACTTGACCAAACACTCAGAAACTTACCCATTGACCACAAGCTGACCAAACACGCAGAAACTGACACACTGACCACATCCTGACCGAGCACACAGAAACTGACCCACTGAACACAAACTGACCAAACACACAGAAACAGACCAACTGAACACAACCTCACCGAATACACAGAAACTGATCCGCTGACCACAACCTGACATAAAACACAGCAACTGACCCACAGACAACATCATCACGAAGCACACAGAAACTGACCGAACACACAGAAACTGAGCCACTGACCACATCCTGATCGAGCACATGGTAAATGACCCACTGAATGAAACATGACCGAACACACACAATCTGACCCAATGACCACAACCTGACCAAACACATAGAAACTGACCCACTGACCACAACTTGGCCAAACACACAGAAACTGACACACTGACCACAACCTGTCCAAACACACAGAATCTGACCCAATGACCACCACCTGACCAAACACACAGAAACAGACCCACTGTCAACAAGCTCACCGAAGACACCGAACTGACACACTGACCACAACATGATCAAACACATAGAAACTGAATCACTGACCACAACTTGACCAAACTGTGAGGGTGCCAGTCAGTTCCTTCTGTAACCTCTAGATGGCACCTTCACTTGTTTGTTTCCTTTGTTAATTGTTTCTAGTCTCCTGTGTTAATTCTTTATTGACTGTTATTGGGCTTATGAATTTCACCTTTTATTTGTAGTATATAGGTTCTGTGGTTTCTTCCCTCTGTCATCAGTCCTCACTAGTGAGTTAGTCTTGAAAATGTTCTCTGTCTTGACTAGGCGCTCTGTGTGACTAGCCTTTGCTCTGTGGCAGCTTGCCTTGACAAGCTGGTTGCCATGGTTCTTGCTTGTTCTTAAGATGTATTTAAGCCTGTGTTCTTCTGGTTGTTCTTGGTCTTGATAAGGTGCTGTTTGGACAAGCGTGTTGCTATGTGGAAGCTTGTCTTGAGCTCTGTATTGATAAGCCGTTTACCCCTGTGGTAGCCCCCGTGATAGCTTGTCTCGAGTCCCATCTCGGCAAGCTTGTTGCGCTTGTGGTAAGCTCAGTATGGACAAGTGGGTTGCCTCATGGAAGCTGTCCTGAGTTCCTATCTTGACTAGCCGTTTGGTTGTTTGTCTTGAGTTCTTATGTTAGTTGTTGTGTTCCTTGTATGAATCTAGTTATGTGTGAATCTAGTAAAGTTCAAACAAAGTACAGTATAATTGCTTCTCGCCTCGTTTCTGCACTTGGGTCCAGAACCTACATTACCCGGAGAGCACGGCCCCGTATCTACACGGCCCCGTGGCTCCCAACCCTGACACAAACACACAGAAACTATCCCACTGACCACTACCTGACCGAACACAAAGGCACTGACTCACTGACCACAACCTGACCGAACACACAGAAACTGACCCACTGACCACAACCTGAACTAACACACAGTAACTGACATTTTGACCACAACCCGACCGAACACACAGAAACTGACCACAACCCGACCAAGCACACAGAAGCTGCCACACTGACCACAACATGACTGAACACACAAGAACTGACCCACAGACCACAACCTGACCGAACACACAGTAACTGAAACACTGACCACAACCTGTCCTAATACACATAATGTGACCCTCTGACCACAACCTGACCGAACAGACAGAAGGTGACCAAATGAACACAACCAGACCGAGCACACAGTAACTGACCCATTGAACACAACCTGAAAGAACACACAGAAACTGACCCACTGACCACTACCTCACCGAGCACACAGTAACTGGACCACTGACCACAAACTGTCCGAACAAAGAAACGGACCTACTGACCAAAAACTGACCGAACTCAGATAATTTACCACTGACCACAACCTGAACAAACACTGGGAAACTGTCCCACTCACCACAACCTGAACAAACACACATAAACTGACCCACTGACCAAAATCTGGACGAACACACATCAACTGACATTTTGACCACAACCTGACCGAACATACAGAAACTGACACACTCACCACAACCTGAATGAACACAGAGAAACTGACCCACCGAACAGAAACTGACCGATTACACCGTAACTGACATGTTGACCACAACCTGACCGAACACGCTGAATCTGGCCCACTGACAACAACCTGACTGAACACAAAGAAACTGACCACCAAACCGCAACGTGACTGAGCACACAGAAACTGACCCACTGACCACAACCTGACCAAACTCACAGAACCTGATCCAATGACCACAACCTGTCCGAACACACAGAAACTGACCCACTGTCCACAACCTGAACAAACGCACAGAAACTGACACACTGACCACAACCTGAACGAACACAGAGAAACTGACACACTGAACACAACCCGACCGAGCACACAGAAACTGAAATATTGGCCACAACCTGCCCGAACGCACAGAATCAGGCCCACTGACAGCAACCTGACCAAATACACAAAAGCTGACCCATAGACCACAACCTGACTGAGCAGACAGAAGCTGACCCACTGACCACAACCTGACCGAACACACAGAAACTGATCCAATGAGAGCAACCTTTCCGAACACGCAGAAACTGATCCACAGACCACAACCTGACTGAACACTCAGAAACTGACCCACTGACAGCAACCTGACCGAGCACACAGTATCTGTCAGCCTGAACACAACCTGACTGTGCACACAGAAACTGACACACTGACTAGAAGCTGTTCAAAGACACAGAAACTGACCCACTGACCACAACACGACCGAGCACACAGAAGCTGACACACAGATGACTACTTGACTGAACACATAGGAACTGACCCACTGACCACAAATTGACCGAACACACAGAAACTGACCAACTGACCACAACCTGATCGAACACACTGAAACTGACACACCGACCACAACCTGACCTAGCAGTCATAAACTGGCCCCACTGGCCACAACATAGCCGAACACTCAGAAACTTACCCATTGACCAGAAGCTGACCACACACACAGAAACTGATCCACTGACCACAACCTGACAGAAAACACAGAAACTGACCCACAGACAACATCATCAAGAAACACACAGAAACTGACAGCACACACAGAAACTGACCCACTGGCCACATCCTGATCGAGCACATAGTAACTGACACACTGAATACAACCTGACCAAACACACAGAAACTGACCCAATGACCACAACCTGACCAAACACACAGAAACAGATCCACTGACCACAACTTGACCAAACAAACAGAAACTGATCCACTGACCACAACCTGTCCGAGCACACAAGATACTGACGCATTGACCACAAGTTAACCGAAAACGCAGAAACTGACCCACTGACCACAACCTGACCGAACACACAAGCAATGAGTCTCTGTCGAAAACCTGACCGAACACAAAGAAACTGACTCACTGACCACAACCTTTACGAACACACAGAAACTGACTTGCTGACCGTTCGCTGATCCAAAGGAAAGAAACTGAACCACTGACCACAACTCGACCAAGCACACAGGAACTGAACCACTGACCACAACTTGACTGAACACACAGAAACTGACCTACTGACCACAAGCTCATAGAACACACAGAAACAGACTCACAGAACACAAGCTGACCGATCACAAATAAACTGACACACTGACCACAAACTGACCGAACACTCAGAAATGACCCATTGACCACAATATAGCCCAACAGGCAGAATCTGACCCATTGACAACAAGGTGACCGAACACACAGAAATTGACCCACTGACCACAACCTGAAAGAAAACACAGAAAATGATCAACAGACAACATCCTCATCGAACACACAGAAACTGATCAAACACACAGAAACTGACACACTGACCACAACCTGACTGATCACAAAGTAACTGACACACTGACCTCAAACTGGCCGAACACTCATAAACTGACCCACTGGCCGCAACATAGACTATCACTCAGAAACTGACCCAATTACCATAACCTGACCAAACTCACAGAAACAGACCCACTGACCACAACCTGACCGAACACACAGAAACTGAACCACTGACCACAACCTGACCCAACACACAGAAACTGAACCACTGACCACAACCTGGCTGAACAAACAGAAACCGACACATTGACCACAACCTGACCGAACACACAGAAATTAACCCACTGTCCACAAATTGACCAAAAACACAGAAACTGTCCCACTGACCACACACTGTCCGAACACATAGAAACTGACCCACAGAAAACAATCTGTCCGAACACACAGAAACTGATCCAATGAAAACAACCTGTCTGAACACGCAGAAACTGACCCACAGACCACAACCTGACCGATCACACAGAAACTCACCCACTGCCCACTATCTGAGCGACAGCACAGAAATTCTCCCACTGACCGCAACCTGACAAAACACACATAAACTGACCCACTGACAACAAGCTGACCGAACACACAGAATCTGACCCACTGACCACAACCTGACCGAACACACAGAAACAGGTCCAATAACTACACACTGTCCGAACACTCAGAAGCTGACCCACAGACCACATCCTGACCGAACATACAGAAACTGAACCACAGAGCACAACCTGACTGAACACAAAGAAACTGGAACACTGATCACTACCTGACTGAACACAAGGAAACAGACCCCCTGACCACAACCTGACCGAATGCACAGGAACTGACACACTGAACACAATCAGACAGAGAACAAAGCAACTGACCCACTTAAAACATGCTCAACGAACACACAGAAACGGACTGAACACACACAAACTGACCCACTGACCACAACCTGACCGATCACAAAGTAACTGACAAACTAACCACAACCTGACCGAACACTTATAAACTGACCCACTGGTCACAACATATCCGATCACTCAGAAACTGAGCCATTGATATCAAGCTGACCGAACACACTGTAACTGACCCACTGACCACAACCTGACAGAAAACACAGAAACTGACCCACAGACAGAATCCTCACCGAACACACAGAAACTGAACGAAAACACAGAAACTGACCGACTGACCACATCATGACCGAGCACACAGTAACTGACCCACTGAACACAACCTGATCGAACACACAGAAACTGTACCACTGTCCACAACCTCTCCGAAAACACAGAAACTGGCCCACTGACCACAACCTGACCGAACACACAGAAACCAACCCACTGAAAACAACCAGACCGAGCACAAAGCAGCTGACCCACTGACCACAACCTGACAGATCACAAAGTAACTGACACACTGACCACAACCTGACCGGCACTCATAAACTGACGCGCTGGCCGCGACCTAGTCGAACACTCAGAAACTAACCCACAGACCACAAGCAGACCGAGCACACAGTAACTGGTGCACTGTCCACAACCTGACCGAACACTCAGAAGCTGACCCACAGACCACAACCTGACTGAACTCACAGAAACTGACACCCAGAACACAACCTGACTAAAAACACAGAAACTGACCCACTGACCACAAGCTGACCGAAAACACAGAAACTGACCAATTGAACACAACCTGAGCGAACACACAGAAAATGACCCACTGACCACAACCTGACAGAACACACAGTAACTGACGCAGTGACGTCAGACTGATCTAAAGCACAAAAACTGAACACAACATGACCAAACAAACAGAAACTGACCAGCTGGCCAGAGGCTGATTGGAAAGACAGAAATTGACCCACTGAACACAATCCGGCCTATCTTACAGAAACTGACCCACAGACCACAACATGACCGAACACACAGGAACTGAGCCATTGACCCACTGGCCACAACCTGAACGAAAACACAGAAACTGACCCATTGACCACAACCTGACCGAACACACAGAAACTGACCCACTGACCACAAACTTACCGAACACAGAATCTGACCCACTGACCACAAACTGACCGAACACAGATACTGACCCACTGACCACAACCTGAAAAAACCCTCAGAAACTGACCCACTGACCACAACCTGAACAAACACACAGAAACTGACCCACTGACCACAACCTGAACGAACACACAGAAACTGACATTTTGACCACAACCTAACCGAAGACACAGAAACTGACACACTGATCATAACCTTAACGTACACTCAGAAACTGACCCACTGAACGCAACCTGAACAAACACATAGAAACTGACCCACTAACCACAACCTGACCAATCACACAGAAACTGACATGTTGACCACAACCTGAGCGAACACAAAGAAACTGACCCACTGACCACAACCTGAGCAACACACAGAAACTGACCCACTGACCACAAACTTACCGAACACAGAATCTGACCCACTGACCACAAACTGACCGAACACAGATACTGACCCACTGACCACAACCTAAAAAACACTCAGAAACTGACCCACTGACCACAACCTGAACAAACACACAGAAACTGACCCACTGACCACAACCTGAACGAACAGACAGAAACTGACATGTTGACCACACCCGGATCGAACACACAGAAACTGACACACTGACCACAACCTGACTAAGCACACAGAAACTGACATGTTGAACACAACCTGACCGACTCGCAGAACCTGGCCCACTGACAACAACCTGATGATTAACACAGAAGCTGACCCACAGACCACAACTTGACTAAGCAGACAGAAACTGACTCACTGACCACAACCTGACCAAACAAACAGAAACTAATCCAATGACCACAACCTGCCCGAACACTCAGAAACTGACCCACAGTCCACCAACTGACCGAGCACACAGAAACTCACCCACTGACCACTACCTGAGAGAAAGCACTGAAACTTTCCCGCTGACCGCAACCTGCTCAAAAACACAGAAACTGACCAACTGACCACAAGCTGACCGAACACACAGATACTGACCAATGACCACAAACTGACCGAACACACAGAAACTGATCCAATGACCACAACCTGTCCGAACACGCAGAAACCTACACACAGACCACAACCTGACCAAAAATACAGAAACTGACCCACTGACAACAACCTGACCGAGCACACAGTAACTGTCAGACGGAACACAACCTGACTGAGCACACAGAAACTGACACGCTGACCAGAAGCTCATGAAAGGCACAGAAACTGACCCACTACCCACAACCCGACCGAGCAAACAGAAACTGACACACTGACCACAACTTGACTGAACACACAGGAACTGACGCATTGACCACAACCTGACCAATCAACCCAAAAGTGTTCCACTGACCACAACCTGATCGAACACACAGAACCTACCACTGACCACAAACTTTCTGAACACACAGAAACTGACCCACTGACCACAACCTGACCGAACACACAGAAACTGACCCACTGACCACATCCCGACCGAGCACACAGAAGCTGTCACACTGAACACAACTTGACTGAACACACAGGGCCTGACCCACTGACCACAACATGACCGAACACACAGAAACTGACCCACTGACCACAACCTGATCGAAAACACAGAGACAGACCCAATGACCACATCCTGACGGAACACAAAGTGACTAACCCACTGAAACCAACATGACCGAACGCACAGAACTGGCACACTGACCACGAACTCTCCAAACACGCAGAAACTGACACACAGACCTCAACCAGACAGAGCACTCAGTGCCTGATCCAATGGCCTTAACGTGACAGAACACACAGGATCTGACCCAAAGACCACAACCAGACTGAGCACACAGAAACAGACACACTGACAACAACCTGACCGAACACACAAAAACAGACCCACTGACCACAAACTGATCGAACACCCAGAACCAAAACCACTGTCCACAATCTCTCCAAACACACAGAAACTGACCCACTGACCATAATCTGACGGAAAACACAGAAACCGATCCACTGAAAACAACCAGACCGAGCACACAGCAGCTGACCCACTGACCACAACCTGACTGAACACTCAGAAACTGACCCACTTGCCACGACCTAGCAGAACACTCAGAAACTGACCCACAAACCACAACCAGACCGAGCACACAGTAACTGGTCCACTGTCCACAACCTGATCGAACACACAGAGACTGACCCACTGGCCACAACCTGATGGAACACACAGGAACTGACCCACTGACGGCAACCTGATCGAACACACAGTGACTGACCCACTGACCACAACCTGACTGAACACACAGGATCTGACCCACTGAACACAACATGACCGAACACACAGAAACTCACCCACTGACCACAACCTGAATGAAAACACATACTCTGACCCACTGACCACGACCACTCCTAACACACAGAAACTGAACCACAGACCACAACCAGACCGAGCACACAGTAACAGGTCAACTGACCACAAACTGACAGTACACACAGAAACTGACCCACAGACCACAACCAGACTGAGCACACAGAAAGTGACCCACAGACCACAACCTGACTGAAAACACAGAAACTGACACACAGACAAAATCCTCACTGAACGCAAAGAAACTAACCCACTGACCTCTTCCTGACCGAGCACACAGTAACTGACCCACTGAACACAACTTGACCAAACACACAAAAACTGATCCAATGACCGCAACCTGATCAACCACACAGAAACAGACCCACTGACCACAACCTCACCGAACACACATAAACTGATCTACTGACCACATTCTGATCGAACACACAGAAACTGACCCAGTGGACACAAACTATCGGAACACACAGAAACTGACCCACTGCCACAACCTGTCTGAACACACAGAAACTGTCCCACTGACCACAACCTGTCCGAACACACAGAAACTGACCCACAGACCACAACCAGACCGAGCACACAGTACCTGATCCTCTGACCTTAACCTGACTGAACACACAGGATCTGACCCAAAGACCACAATCAGACTGAGCACACAGAATCTAACCCAAAGACCACAACCTGACAGGAAACACAAAAACAGACCCGCTGACCACAACCTCACCGAACACACAGAAACTGACCTACTGACCACATTCTGACCAAACACACAGAAACTGACCCACTGGCACAACCTGTCTGAACACACAGTAACTGACCCACTGACCACTTCCTGACTGAGCACACAGTAACTGACCCACTGATCAAAACATGACCGAACACACAAAAACTGATCCAATGACCACAGCCTGACCAAACACACAGAAACAGACACACTGACCACAACCTGACCGAATGCACAATAACAGACCCACTGAACACAACCTGATCGAACACAAAGAAACTGAACCACGGTCCACAAACTCTCCGAACGCACAGAAACTGACCCACTGACCACAACCTGATCGATCACACAAAAACCGACCCTCTGAAAACATCCAGACCGAGCACACAGCAGCTGAGCCACTCACCACAACATGACCAATGACAAAGTAACTGACACACTGACCACAACCTGACCAAACACTCAGAATCTGACCCACTGGCCATGACCTAGCCGAACACTCCGAAACTAACCCACAGACCACAACCAGACTGAGCACACAGAAACTGACACACAGAACACAACCTGACCAAAAACACAGAAACTTACTCACTGACCACAAGCTGACCGAAAACACAGAAACTGACCAACTGAACACAACCTGAGCTAACACACAGAAAATGACCCACTGACCACAACCTGACCGAACACACAGTAACTGACTCACTGACGTCAGCCTGGTCTAACACACAGAAACTGATCCACTGAACACAACCTGACCGAACACACAGAAACTGACCCAATGACCAGAAGCAGACCGAAAACGCAGAAAATGACCCACAGACCACAACATTACCGAACACACAGGAACTGAGCCGTAGTCCCACTGGCCACAACCTGAACGAACACACAGAAACAGACCCATTGACCACAAGCTGAACGAACACACAGAAACTGACCCATTGACCTCAACCTGACCGAGCACTCAGTAACTGTCAGACTGAACACAACCTGACCGAGCACACAGAAACTGACCCACTGACCACAAACCGACCGAGCAGACAGAAGCTGACACACTGAGAAAAACTTGACTGAACACACAGGAACTGACCCTCTGACCACAACCTGACGGAACACACAATAACTGACCCATTGCCCACAACCTGATCGAACACACAGAAACTGAACCACTGACCACAACGTTTCTGAACACACAGAAAGTGACGCTCTGAGCACAACCTGCCTGAACACACAGAAACTGAGCCACTGAACACAATCAGACAGAGCACACAGTAACTGAACGACCGAACACAACCTGAAATAACACTCAGTAACTGACCCACTGACCACACCCTGACCGAACACAATGTAACTGACACACTGACCACAAACTGACCGAGCACTTGTAAACAGACCCACTGGCCACAACATAGTCGAACACTCAGAAAATGACTCATTTATCACAAGCTGACCACACACACAGAAACTGACCCACTAAACACAGCCTGACCGACCACACAGAAACTTACCCACTGAACGCAACCTGACTGAACACACAGAAACTGACCATATGACCACAACCTGACCAAACACACAGAAACAGACCCACTGACAACAACCTCACTGAACACACAGAGACTGACCATATGACCACAACCTGACCAAACACACAGAAACAGACCCACTGACAACAACCTCACTGAACACACAGAAACTGACCGACTGACCACAACCTGAGCAAACACACAGAAACTGACCCACTGACCACAGACTGAACAAGCACACAGAAACTGACCCACTGTCCACAAACTGAACGAACATACAGAAACTGACATGTTGACCACAAACTGTTCGAAGACGCAGAAACTGACACACTGACCACAAACTGAACGAACACAATGGAACTGAACCACTGAACAAAAACTGACCGAGCACACAGAAACTGACATGTTGACCACAACCTGACCGAACACTCCGAATCTGGCCCGCTGACCACAACCTGACCGGCCAGACAGAAACTAATCCAATGACCACAACCTGTCCGAAAATGCAGAATCTGACCCACAGACCACATCCTGACCGAACACACATAAACTCACCCACTGACCATTACCTGAGCGAAAGCACAGAAACTGTCCCACTGACCGCAACTTGCCCAGACACACAGGAACTGACCCACTGACCACAACCTGACCGAACAAACAGAATCTGATCCAATGACCACAACCTGTCCGGAAACGCAGGAACTGACCCACTGACCATAACCTGACCGAACACACATTAACTGAACCACTGATCACAAACTGACCGAACACACAGAAACTGACCCATTGACAACAACCTGACTTAACAAACAGAAACTGAAACATTGACCACAACCTGACCGAACACACAGAAACTTACCCACTGTCCACAACTTGACCAAACACCCAGAAACTGTCCCACTCACCACAACCTGTCCGAACACACAGAAACTGAACCACTGAAAACAATCTGCACGAACACACAGAAACTGATCCAATGAACACATCCTGTCCGAACACGCAGAAACTGACCCACAGACAACAACCTGACCGGTCACACAGAAAGTCACCCACTGCCCACGACCTGGCAACAGCACAGAAATTGTCCCACTGACCGCAACCTGACCGAACACACGGAATCTGATACAATGACCACAACTTGTCCAAAGATGCAGAAACTCACTCGCTGACCACTACCTGGCGAAAGCATAGAAACTGTAACACTGACCGCAACCTGAACAAACACACAGAAACTGCCCCACTGACCACAAGCTGACCGAACACTCAGAAGCTGACCCACTGACCACAACCTGACCGAAAACTCAGAAACTGATCCAGTGTCCACAATCTGACAGACCACACAGAAACTGACATGTTGACCACAACCTGACCGAACACACAGAATCTGGCCCATTGACAACAACCTGACCAGAAAAGAAAAGCTGACCCATAGGCAACAACCTGACCGACCACACAGAAACTAATCCAATGACCACAACATGTCCGAAAATGCAGAAAATGACCCACTGACCACAAGCTGATATAACACACAGAAACTAACCCACTGACCACAACCTGACCAAACACACAGAAACTGATCCAATGACCACAACCTGCCCGAACACGCAGAAACTGACCCACTGACCACAACCTGACCGAACACACAGAAACTAACCCACTGACAACAACATGACCGAGCACACAGTAACTGTCAGACTGAACACGACCTGACCGAGCACCCAGAAATTGACCCGCTGACTAGAAGCTGATGAAAGACAAAGAAACTGAACCACTGACCACAAACCGACCGAGTACACACATGCTGACACAGTGATAACAACTTGACTGAACACACACGAACTGACCCACTGACCACAACCTTACCAAACACACAGAAACTGACCCACTGACCACAAACTGATCGAACACAAAGAAACTGAACCACTGACTACAACCTTTCTGAACACACAGAAACTGACGCACTGACCACACCTGACGGAACAGACAGAAACAGATACAATGTCCACAAACTGTCCGAACACGCAGAAGCTGACCTACAGAACACAACCTGGCCGAACACACAGAAACCGACCCAATGAACACAACCAGACCGAACACACAGAAACTGACCCACTGAGCACAACCTGACTGAATACAAAGAAACTGAAGCACTGAATAGAAATTATCCGAACACTCAGAATTTGACCCATTGACCACAAGCTGACTGGACACACAGAAACTGACCCACTGACCACAACCTGACCGAACACGCAGAAACTGTCCCACAGAGCACAACCTGACTGAACACAAAGAAACTGAACTACTGATCACTACCTGATCGATCACAAAGAAACTGATACATTGACCACAAGCTGACCGAACACACAGGAACTGAATCACTTTCCACAAATTGACGGAACACACAGAAACTGACCCCCTGACCACAACCTGATCGAACACACAGAAACTGAACCACTGACCACTAATTGTCCGAACACACAGAAACTGACCTACTGACCACAAACTCACATAATACACAGAAACAGACACACTGAGCACAAGCTGACCGATCACAAAGAAGCTGACATAATGACAACAAATTGACTGAACTCTCAGAAACTGACCCATTGGCCACAATATAGCCGAACAGGCAGAACCTGACCCATTGACCACAAGGTGACCGAACACACAGGAATTGACCCACTGACCACAATCTGACAGAAAACACAGAAAATGACCCACAGACAACATCCTCAACGAACAGCCAGAAACTGAATGAACATAGAGAAACTGACCCACTGAGCACAACCTGACTGAACACCCATAAACTGACCCACTGGCCACAACATAGCCGATCACTCAGAAACTGGCCCATTGACATCAAGCTGACCGAACAGACTGTAACTGACCCACTGACCACAAACTGACAGAAAACACAGAAACTGACCCACAGACAACATCCTTACTGAACACACAGAAACTGACCGATAACACAGAAACTGACCCACTGACCTCTTCCTGAACGAGCACACAGTAACTGACCCACTGAACCCAACTTGACCAAACACACAAAACTGATCCAATGACCCCACAACCTGACCAACCACAAGGAAACTGTCCCACTGACCACAACCTCACCGAACACACAGAAACTGACCTACTGACCACAATCTGACTGAGCACACAGAAACTGACCCACTGAACACAACTTGACCAAACACACAAAACTGATCCAATGACCACAACCTGGCCTATCACACAGAAACAGACACACTGACCACAACCTCAACGAACACACAGAAACTGATGTTCTGACCACAATCTGACTGAACACACAGAAACTGACCTATTGACCACAAACTCACATAATACACAGAAACAGACACACTGAGCACAAGCTGACCGATCACAAAGAAGCTGACATAATGACCACAAATTGACCGAACACTCAGAAACTGACGCATTGGCCACAATATAGCCGAACAGGCAGAACCTGACCCATTGACCACAAGCTGACCGAACACACAGAAATTGATCCACTGACCACAACCTGACAGAAAACACAGAAAATGACCACAGACAACATCCTCAACGAACAACCAGAAACTGAACGAACATAGAGAAACTGACCCACTGAGCACAACCTGACCGAACACCCATAAACTGACCCACTGGCCACAACATAGCCGATCACTCAGAAACTGGCCCATTGACATCAAGCTGACCGAACAGACTGTAACTGACCCACTGACCACAAACTGACAGAAAACACAGAAACTGACCCACAGGCAACATCCTTACTGAACACACAGAAACTGACCGATAACACAGAAATTGACCCACTGACCTCTTCCTGAACGAGCACACAGTAACTGACCCACTGAACACAATCTGACTGAACACATAGAAACTGACCCACTGAACACAACTTGACCAAACACACAAAACTGATCCAATGACCACAACCTGACCTAACACACAGAAACAGACACACTGACCACAAGCTCAACGAACACACAGAAACTGATCTTCTGACCACAATCTGACTGAACACACAGAAACTGAACCACTGACCACTGCCTGACCGAACACACAGAAACTGGAACATTGACCACAACCTGACCTAACACACAGAAACTGACCCAATGACCACAACCTCACCGAACACACAGAAACTGACATTCTGACCAAACACACAGAAACTGACCCACTTACACAAACTGACCGAACACACAGAAACTGACACACTGACCACAACTTGACCAAACACACAGAAACTGACCCACTCACCACAACATCTCCGAACACACAGAAACTGACCCACTGGACACAACATGTCCGAACACACGGAAAATGATCCACTGCCACAAACTGTCCGAATACACAGATACTGACCCACTGACCACAACCTGATCGAACGCACAGAAACTGACCCACAGACCACAGCCAGACCGAGCAAACAAAAGCTGACCGAACACACAGAAACTGACCCACAGAAAACATCCTCATCGAACACACAAAAACTGACCGAACACACAGAAACTGACCAAACACACAGAAACTGACACACTGACCATTTCCTGACCGAGCACACAGTAACTGACCCAGTAAACAAAACTTGACCAAACACACAAAAACTGATCCAATGACCACAACCTGAACAAAAACACAGAAACAGACACACTGACCACAACCTGACCGAACACACAGAAACTGACTCACAGACAACACGCTCCCGGAAAACACAGAAACTGACCTAACACACAGAAACTGACCCACTGACCATTTCCTGACCAAGCACACAGTAACTGACACACTGAACAAAACTTGACAAAACACACAAAACCTGATCCAATGACCACAACCTGACCAAACATACAGAAACAGACACATTGACCACAACCTCTCCGAACACACAGAAATTGCCCCACAGAGCACAACCTGACCAAACACCCATAAACTGACCCACTGGCCACAACATAGCCGATCACTCAGAAACTGGCCCATTGACATCAAGCTGACCGAACAGACTGTAACTGACCCACTGACCACAAACTGACAGAAAACACAGAAACTGACCCACAGACAACATCCTTACTGAATACACAGAAACTGACCGATAACACAGAAACTGACCGACTGACCTCTTCCTGAACGAGCACACAGTAACTGACCCACTGAACACAATCTGACTGAACACATAGAAACTGACCCACTGAACACAACTTGACCAAACACACAAAACTGATCCAATGACCACAACATGACCTAACACACAGAAACAGACACACTGACCACAAGCTCAACGAACACACAGAAACTGATCTTCTGACCACAATCTGACTGAACACACAGAAACTGAACCACTGACCACTGCCTGACCGAACACACAGAAACTGGAACATTGACCACAACCTGACCTAACACACAGAAACTGACCCAATGACCACAACCTCACCGAACACACAGAAACTGACATTCTGACCACAATCTGACCAAACACACAGAAACTGACCCACTTACACAAACTGAACGAACACACAGAAACTGACACACTGACAACAACTTGACCAAACACACAGAAACTGACCCACTCACCACAACATCTCCAAACACACAGAAACTGACCCACTGGACACAACATGTCCGAACACACGGAAAATGACCCACTGCCACAAACTGTCCGAATACACAGATACTGACCCACTGACCACAACCTGATCGAACACACAGAAACTGACCCACAGACCACAGCCAGATCGAGCAAACAAAAGCTGACCGAACACACAGAAACTGACCCACAGAAAACATCCTCACCGAACACACAAAAACTGACCGAACACACAGAAACTGACCAAACACACAGAAACTGACACACTGACCATTTCCTGACCGACCACACAGTAACTGACCCAGTAAACAAAACTTGACCAAACACACGAAAATTGATCCAATGACCACAACCTGAACAAACACACAGAAACAGACACACTGACCACAACCTGACCGAACACACAGAAACTGACTCACAGACAACACGCTCCCGGAAAACACAGAAACTGACCTAACACACAGAAACTGATCCACTGACCATTTCCTGACCATGCACACAGTAACTGACACACTGAACAAAACTTGACAAAACACACAAAACCTGATCCAATGACCACAACCTGACCAAACATACAGAAACAGACACATTGACCACAACCTCTCCGAAAACACAGAAATTGCCCCACTGACCACAAGCTGACCGAACACACAGAAACTGACACACTGACCACAACCTGACTGAACAGTCAGAAGCTGACTCACTGACCACGACTCAGCCGAAAACTCAGAAACTAACCCACAGACCACAAAATGACTGAGCAGACAGAAACTGACCCATTGACCACAACCTGACCAAACAGACAGAAACTAATCCAATGACCACAACCTGTCTGAACATGCAGAAACAGACCCACAGTCCGCAACCTGCCGAAATGCACAGAAACTGACACACTGACCACAAGCTGAACGAACACAAAGAAACTGACACAATGACCACAGTCTGACCGAACACACAGAAACTGATCCAATGACCACAACCTGTCTGAACACGCAGAAACTGAGACACAGACCAAAACCTGACGGAACACACAGAAACTGATCCACTGACAACAACCTGACCGAGCACACAGTAACTGTCAGACTGAACACAACCTGACCGAGCGTACAGAAACTGACCCGCTGATCAGCAGCTGAAGAAAGGCACAGAAACTAACCCACTGCCCACAAAACGACCGAACACACAGAAGCTGACACACTGAACACAACTTGACTGAACACACAGGAACTGACCCACTGACCACAGCCTGACCAAACATACAGAAACTGATCCACTGATCACAACCTGATCGAACACACAGCAAGTAACACTGACAACAATATTTCTGAACACACAGAAACTGACCCGCTGAGCACAACCTGACCGATCACAAAGAAACTGACCCACTGACCACAACCAGAATGAGCACACAGAAACTGACACACAGACCAAAACCTGACCGAAAACACAGAAACTGACCCACTGACCACAAGCTGACCGAAAACACAGAAACTGACCAACAGAACACAACCTGAGCGAACACACAGAAAATACCCACTAACCAGAACCTGACCGAACACACAGAAACTGACCCACTGACCACAACCAGATCGAGCACACAGAAGCTGAACAACCGACCACAATCTGACCGAACATCCAGAAGCTGACCCACTGACCACAACCTGATCGAACACACAGGATCTGACCCAATGAGCACAACCTGTCCAAAAACACAGAAACTGGCCCACTGATCACAACCAGACCGAGCACACAGTAACTGAAATATTGAACACAACCAGACCAAAGACAAAGAAAATGACCCGCTGACCAGAAGCTGATTGGAAACACAGAAATTGACCCACTGACCACAACCTGACCGAAGAAACAGAATCTGATACAATGACCACAACTTGTCCGAAGATGAAGAATCTCACCCACTGACCACTACCTGAGCGAAAGCATAGAAACTGTAACACTGATCGCAATCTGAAAAAACACACAGAAACTGACCAATTGACCACAACCTGACCGAACACACAGAAACTGATCCAATGACCACAACCTGAACAAACAACAGAAACTGACCTACTGACCACAACCTGAACAGAAACACAGAATTTGACCCACTGACCACAACCTGAACGAACTCACAGAAACTGACATATTGACCACAAACTGAGAGAACACATAGAAACTGAACCACTGTCCACAACCTCTCCGAACACACAGAAACTGACCCACTGACCACTACATGACAAAACACACAGAAACTGACCCACTGACCACAACCTGATCGAACACACAGAGATTGACCAACTGACCACAAGCTGACGAAACACACAGGAACTGACCCAGTGACCGCAAGCTGACCGAAAACACAGAAACTGACCAACAGAACACAACCTGAGCGAACACACAGAAAATGACCCACTGACCAGAACCTGACCGAAAACACAGAAACTGACCAACAGAACACAAGCTGACCGAAAACACAGAAACTGACTCACTGACCACAAGCTGACCGAAAACACAGAAACTGACCAACAGAACACAACCTGAGCGAACACACAGAAAATGACCCATTGACCAGAACCTGACCGGACACACAGAAACTGACACACTGACCACAACCAGATCAAGCACACAGAAGCTGAACAACGGACCACATTCTGACTGAACACCGAGAAGCTGACACAATGACCAAAACCTGATCGAACACACAGAAACTGACCCAATGAGCACAACCTGTCCAAAAACACAGAAAATGACCCACTGACCACAACCAGACCGAGCACAAAGTAACTGAAATATTGACTCCAACCAGACCAAACACACAGAAGTTGACCCACTGACCACAACCTGATTGAACACACAGATACTGCCCCAATGAGCACAACTTGTCCGAAAACACAGAAACTGACCCACTGACCACAACCAGACCGAGCACACATAAATGACCCGCTGACCAGAAGCTGATTGGAAACACAGAAATTGACCCACAGAAGACAAACCGACCGATCTTACAGAAACTGACAACTTAACCACATCCTGACGGAACACACAGAATATGGCCCACTGACAGCAACCTGTCCGAACACAAAGAAACTGACCCACGGACCACAACCTGAGTGAACAAACAGAATCTGATACAATGACCACATATTGTCCGAAGACGCAGAATCTCACACACTGACCTCTACCTGAGCGAAAGCATAGAAACTGTAACACTGACCGCAATCTGAACTAACACACAGAAACTGACCCACTGACCACAACCTGACCGAACACACAGAAACTGATCCAATGACCACAACCTGTACAAACACACAGAAACTGCCCCACTGACCACAAGCTGACCGAACACTCAGAAGCTGACCCACTGACCACAACCTGACCGAAAACTCAGAAACTGATCCAGTGTCCACAATCTGACAGACCACACAGAAACTGACATGTTGACCACAACCTGACCGAACACACAGAATCTGGCCCATTGACAACAACCTGACCAGAAAAGAAAAGCTGACCCATAGGCAACAACCTGACCGACCACACAGAAACTAATCCAATGACCACAACATGTCCGAAAATGCAGAAAATGACCCACTGACCACAAGCTGATCGAACACACAGAAACTAACCCACTGACCACAACCTGACCAAACACACAGAAACTGATCCAATGACCACAACCTGCCCGAACACGCAGAAACTGACCCACTGACCACAACCTGACCGAACACACAGAAACTAACCCACTGACAACAACATGACCGAGCACACAGTAACTGTCAGACTGAACACGACCTGACCGAGCACCCAGAAATTGACCCGCTGACTAGAAGCTGATGAAAGACAAAGAAACTGAACCACTGACCACAAACCGACCGAGTACACACATGCTGACACAGTGATAACAACTTGACTGAACACACACGAACTGACCCACTGACCACAACCTTACCAAACACACAGAAACTGACCCACTGACCACAAACTGATCGAACACAAAGAAACTGAACCACTGACTACAACCTTTCTGAACACACAGAAACTGACGCACTGACCACACCTGACGGAACAGACAGAAACAGATACAATGTCCACAAACTGTCCGAACACGCAGAAGCTGACCTACAGAACACAACCTGGCCGAACACACAGAAACCGACCCAATGAACACAACCAGACCGAACACACAGAAACTGACCCACTGAGCACAACCTGACTGAATACAAAGAAACTGAAGCACTGAATAGAAATTATCCGAACACTCAGAATTTGACCCATTGACCACAAGCTGACTGGACACACAGAAACTGACCCACTGACCACAACCTGACCGAACACGCAGAAACTGTCCCACAGAGCACAACCTGACTGAACACAAAGAAACTGAACTACTGATCACTACCTGATCGATCACAAAGAAACTGATACATTGACCACAAGCTGACCGAACACACAGGAACTGAATCACTTTCCACAAATTGACGGAACACACAGAAACTGACCCCCTGACCACAACCTGATCGAACACACAGAAACTGAACCACTGACCACTAATTGTCCGAACACACAGAAACTGACCTACTGACCACAAACTCACATAATACACAGAAACAGACACACTGAGCACAAGCTGACCGATCACAAAGAAGCTGACATAATGACAACAAATTGACTGAACTCTCAGAAACTGACCCATTGGCCACAATATAGCCGAACAGGCAGAACCTGACCCATTGACCACAAGGTGACCGAACACACAGGAATTGACCCACTGACCACAATCTGACAGAAAACACAGAAAATGACCCACAGACAACATCCTCAACGAACAGCCAGAAACTGAATGAACATAGAGAAACTGACCCACTGAGCACAACCTGACTGAACACCCATAAACTGACCCATTGGCCACAACATAGCCGATCACTCAGAAACTGGCCCATTGACATCAAGCTGACCGAACAGACTGTAACTGACCCACTGACCACAAACTGACAGAAAACACAGAAACTGACCCACAGACAACATCCTTACTGAACACACAGAAACTGACCGATAACACAGAAACTGACCCACTGACCTCTTCCTGAACGAGCACACAGTAACTGACCCACTGAACCCAACTTGACCAAACACACAAAACTGATCCAATGACCCCACAACCTGACCAACCACAAGGAAACTGTCCCACTGACCACAACCTCACCGAACACACAGAAACTGACCTACTGACCACAATCTGACTGAGCACACAGAAACTGACCCACTGAACACAACTTGACCAAACACACAAAACTGATCCAATGACCACAACCTGGCCTATCACACAGAAACAGACACACTGACCACAACCTCAACGAACACACAGAAACTGATGTTCTGACCACAATCTGACTGAACACACAGAAACTGACCTACTGACCACAAACTCACATAATACACAGAAACAGACACACTGAGCACAAGCTGACCGATCACAAAGAAGCTGACATAATGACCACAAATTGACCGAACACTCAGAAACTGACGCATTGGCCACAATATAGCCGAACAGGCAGAACCTGACCCATTGACCACAAGCTGACCGAACACACAGAAATTGATCCACTGACCACAACCTGACAGAAAACACAGAAAATGACCACAGACAACATCCTCAACGAACAACCAGAAACTGAACGAACATAGAGAAACTGACCCACTGAGCACAACCTGACCGAACACCCATAAACTGACCCACTGGCCACAACATAGCCGATCACTCAGAAACTGGCCCATTGACATCAAGCTGACCGAACAGACTGTAACTGACCCACTGACCACAAACTGACAGAAAACACAGAAACTGACCCACAGACAACATCCTTACTGAACACACAGAAACTGACCGATAACACAGAAATTGACCCACTGACCTCTTCCTGAACGAGCACACAGTAACTGACCCACTGAACACAATCTGACTGAACACATAGAAACTGACCCACTGAACACAACTTGACCAAACACACAAAACTGATCCAATGACCACAACCTGACCTAACACACAGAAACAGACACACTGACCACAAGCTCAACGAACACACAGAAACTGATCTTCTGACCACAATCTGACTGAACACACAGAAACTGAACCACTGACCACTGCCTGACCGAACACACAGAAACTGGAACATTGATCACAACCTGACCTAACACACAGAAACTGACCCAATGACCACAACCTCACCGAACACACAGAAACTGACATTCTGACCAAACACACAGAAACTGACCCACTTACACAAACTGACCGAACACACCGAAACTGACACACTGACCACAACTTGACCAAACACACAGAAACTGACCCACTCACCACAACATCTCCGAACACACAGAAACTGACCCACTGGACACAACATGTCCGAACACACGGAAAATGATCCACTGCCACAAACTGTCCGAATACACAGATACTGACCCACTGACCACAACCTGATCGAACGCACAGAAACTGACCCACAGACCACAGCCAGACCGAGCAAACAAAAGCTGACCGAACACACAGAAACTGACCCACAGAAAACATCCTCATCGAACACACAAAAACTGACCGAACACACAGAAACTGACCAAACACACAGAAACTGACACACTGACCATTTCCTGACCGAGCACACAGTAACTGACCCAGTAAACAAAACTTGACCAAACACACAAAAACTGATCCAATGACCACAACCTGAACAAACACACAGAAACAGACACACTGACCACAACCTGACCGAACACACAGAAACTGACTCACAGACAACACGCTCCCGGAAAACACAGAAACTGACCTAACACACAGAAACTGACCCACTGACCATTTCCTGACCAAGCACACAGTAACTGACACACTGAACAAAACTTGACAAAACACACAAAACCTGATCCAATGACCACAACCTGACCAAACATACAGAAACAGACACATTGACCACAACCTCTCCGAACACACAGAAATTGCCCCACAGAGCACAACCTGACCGAACACCCATAAACTGACCCACTGGCCACAACATAGCCGATCACTCAGAAACTGGCCCATTGACATCAAGCTGACCGAACAGACTGTAACTGACCCACTGACCACAAACTGACAGAAAACACAGAAACTGACCCACAGACAACATCCTTACTGAATACACAGAAACTGACCGATAACACAGAAACTGACCGACTGACCTCTTCCTGAACGAGCACACAGTAACTGACCCACTGAACACAATCTGACTGAACACATAGAAACTGACCCACTGAACACAACTTGACCAAACACACAAAACTGATCCAATGACCACAACATGACCTAACACACAGAAACAGACACACTGACCACAAGCTCAACGAACACACAGAAACTGATCTTCTGACCACAATCTGACTGAACACACAGAAACTGAACCACTGACCACTGCCTGACCGAACACACAGAAACTGGAACATTGACCACAACCTGACCTAACAGACAGAAACTGACCCAATGACCACAACCTCACCGAACACACAGAAACTGACATTCTGACCACAATCTGACCAAACACACAGAAACTGACCCACTTACACAAACTGAACGAACACACAGAAACTGACACACTGACAACAACTTGACCAAACACACAGAAACTGACCCACTCACCACAACATCTCCAAACACACAGAAACTGACCCACTGGACACAACATGTCCGAACACACGGAAAATGACCCACTGCCACAAACTGTCCGAATACACAGATACTGACCCACTGACCACAACCTGATCGAACACACAGAAACTGACCCACAGACCACAGCCAGACCGAGCAAACAAAAGCTGACCGAACACACAGAAACTGACCCACAGAAAACATCCTCACCGAACACACAAAAACTGACCGAACACACAGAAACTGACCAAACACACAGAAACTGACACACTGACCATTTCCAGACCGAGCACACAGTAACTGACCCAGTAAACAAAACTTGACCAAACACACGAAAATTGATCCAATGACCACAACCTGAACAAACACACAGAAACAGACACACTGACCACAACCTGACCGAACACACAGAAACTGACTCACAGACAACACGCTCCCGGAAAACACAGAAACTGACCTAACACACAGAAACTGATCCACTGACCATTTCCTGACCATGCACACAGTAACTGACACACTGAACAAAACTTGACAAAACACACAAAACCTGATCCAATGACCACAACCTGACCAAACATACAGAAACAGACACATTGACCACAACCTCTCCGAAAACACAGAAATTGCCCCACTGACCACAAGCTGACCGAACACACAGAAACTGACACACTGACCACAACCTGACTGAACAGTCAGAAGCTGACTCACTGACCACGACTCAGCCGAAAACTCAGAAACTAACCCACAGACCACAAAATGACTGAGCAGACAGAAACTGACCCATTGACCACAACCTGACCAAACAGACAGAAACTAATCCAATGACCACAACCTGTCTGAACATGCAGAAACAGACCCACAGTCCGCAACCTGCCGAAATGCACAGAAACTGACACACTGACCACAAGCTGAACGAACACAAAGAAACTGACACAATGACCACAGTCTGACCGAACACACAGAAACTGATCCAATGACCACAACCTGTCTGAACACGCAGAAACTGAGACACAGACCAAAACCTGACGGAACACACAGAAACTGATCCACTGACAACAACCTGACCGAGCACACAGTAACTGTCAGACTGAACACAACCTGACCGAGCGTACAGAAACTGACCCGCTGATCAGCAGCTGAAGAAAGGCACAGAAACTAACCCACTGCCCACAAAACGACCGAACACACAGAAGCTGACACACTGAACACAACTTGACTGAACACACAGGAACTGACCCACTGACCACAGCCTGACCAAACATACAGAAACTGATCCACTGATCACAACCTGATCGAACACACAGCAAGTAACACTGACAACAATATTTCTGAACACACAGAAACTGACCCGCTGAGCACAACCTGACCGATCACAAAGAAACTGACCCACTGACCACAACCAGAATGAGCACACAGAAACTGACACACAGACCAAAACCTGACCGAAAACACAGAAACTGACCCACTGACCACAAGCTGACCGAAAACACAGAAACTGACCAACAGAACACAACCTGAGCGAACACACAGAAAATACCCACTAACCAGAACCTGACCGAACACACAGAAACTGACCCACTGACCACAACCAGATCGAGCACACAGAAGCTGAACAACCGACCACAATCTGACCGAACATCCAGAAGCTGACCCACTGACCACAACCTGATCGAACACACAGGATCTGACCCAATGAGCACAACCTGTCCAAAAACACAGAAACTGGCCCACTGATCACAACCAGACCGAGCACACAGTAACTGAAATATTGAACACAACCAGACCAAAGACAAAGAAAATGACCCGCTGACCAGAAGCTGATTGGAAACACAGAAATTGACCCACTGACCACAACCTGACCGAAGAAACAGAATCTGATACAATGACCACAACTTGTCCGAAGATGAAGAATCTCACCCACTGACCACTACCTGAGCGAAAGCATAGAAACTGTAACACTGATCGCAATCTGAAAAAACACACAGAAACTGACCAATTGACCACAACCTGACCGAACACACAGAAACTGATCCAATGACCACAACCTGAACAAACAACAGAAACTGACCTACTGACCACAACCTGAACAGAAACACAGAATTTGACCCACTGACCACAACCTGAACGAACTCACAGAAACTGACATATTGACCACAAACTGAGAGAACACATAGAAACTGAACCACTGTCCACAACCTCTCCGAACACACAGAAACTGACCCACTGACCACTACATGACAAAACACACAGAAACTGACCCACTGACCACAACCTGATCGAACACACAGAGATTGACCAACTGACCACAAGCTGACGAAACACACAGGAACTGACCCAGTGACCGCAAGCTGACCGAAAACACAGAAACTGACCAACAGAACACAACCTGAGCGAACACACAGAAAATGACCCACTGACCAGAACCTGACCGAAAACACAGAAACTGACCAACAGAACACAAGCTGACCGAAAACACAGAAACTGACTCACTGACCACAAGCTGACCGAAAACACAGAAACTGACCAACAGAACACAACCTGAGCGAACACACAGAAAATGACCCATTGACCAGAACCTGACCGGACACACAGAAACTGACACACTGACCACAACCAGATCAAGCACACAGAAGCTGAACAACGGACCACATTCTGACTGAACACCGAGAAGCTGACACAATGACCAAAACCTGATCGAACACACAGAAACTGACCCAATGAGCACAACCTGTCCAAAAACACAGAAAATGACCCACTGACCACAACCAGACCGAGCACAAAGTAACTGAAATATTGACTCCAACCAGACCAAACACACAGAAGTTGACCCACTGACCACAACCTGATTGAACACACAGATACTGCCCCAATGAGCACAACTTGTCCGAAAACACAGAAACTGACCCACTGACCACAACCAGACCGAGCACACATAAATGACCCGCTGACCAGAAGCTGATTGGAAACACAGAAATTGACCCACAGAAGACAAACCGACCGATCTTACAGAAACTGACAACTTAACCACATCCTGACGGAACACACAGAATATGGCCCACTGACAGCAACCTGTCCGAACACAAAGAAACTGACCCACGGACCACAACCTGAGTGAACAAACAGAATCTGATAGAATGACCACATATTGTCCGAAGACGCAGAAACTCACACACTGACCTCTACCTGAGCGAAAGCATAGAAACTGTAACACTGACCGCAATCTGAACTAACACACAGAAACTGACCCACTGACCACAACCTGACCGAACACACAGAAACTGATCCAATGACCACAACCTGTACAAACACACAGAAACTGACCCACTGACCACAACCTGAACAAACACACAGAAACTGACCCAAAGACCACAACCTGAACGAACACACAGAAATTGACATGTTGACCACAAACTGACAGAACACATAGAAACTGACATAATGACCACAACCTAAACTAACACAGAGGAACTGACCCACTGAACACAACCTGACCGAGCACACAGAAACTGACATTTTGACCACAAACTGACCGAACACACAGAATCTGGCCCACTGACAACAACCTTAACAAACACAGAAAAGCTGACCCACAGACCACAACCTGACGAAGCAGACAGAAACTGACCCACTGACCACAACCTGACCGACCACACAGAAACTAATCCAATGACCACAACCTGTCCGAAAATGTAGACAATGACCCAAAGACCACATCCTGACCGAACACACAGAAACTTACCCACTGACCACTACCTGAGCAACAGCGCTGAAACTGGCCCACTGATCGCAACCTGCCCAGACAAACAGTAACTGACCCACTGACCACAAGCTGAACGAACACACAGAAAATGATCCAATGAACAGAGCCTATCCGAACACACAGAAACTGACCCACTGACCACAACCCGAACGAGTGCACAGAAGCTGACACACTGATAACAACTTGACTGAGCACACAGGAACTGACCCACTGAACACAATCAGACCGAGCACCCAGTAACTGAACCACCGAACACAACCTGAAAGAACACACAATAACTGACCCACTGACCACAACCTGACCAAACACACCGAAACTGACCCACTGACCACAATGTGATCGAAAACCAAGAAACTGAACCACTGACCACAACCATTCTGAACACACAGAAACTGACGCAGTGACCACAATCTGACCGACCACAATGTAACTGACACACTGAGCCCAAACTGACCGAGCACTCATAAACAGTCCCAGTGGCCACAACATAGCCGATCACTCAGAAACTGACCCATTGACCACAAGCTGACCACACACACAGAAACTGACCCACTGACAACAATCTGACAGAAAACACAGAAACTGACCCACAGACAACAACCTCACCAAACACACATAAACTGACCGAACACACAGAAACTGACCCACTGACCACATCCTGACCGAGCACACAGTAAATGGCCCACTGAATGCAACCTGACTGAACACACAGAAACTGACCCAATGACCACAACCTTAAAATGCACACAGAAACAGACCCACTGACAACAACCTCACCGAACACACAGAAACTGACACACTGAGCACAACCTGACCGAACACAGAAACTAACCCACTGACGACATATTGAAAAAACACACAGAAACTGACCCACTGACCACAACCTGACCGACCACAATGTAACTGACACACTGAGCACAACCTGACCGAACACACAGAAACTGTCCCACTGACCACAACCTGATCGAACACACAGAGACTGACCAACTGAACACAACCTGACGAAACACAAATGAACTGACCCACTGACCACAACATATCCGAATACACAGAAACTGGCCCACTGAACACGACCTCTCCGAACACACAGAAACTGACCCACAGACCACAATCAGACCGAGCACACATAACTGGTCAACTGACCAGAACCTGACAGAACACACAGAAACTGACCCACAGACCAAAACCAAAATGAGCACACAGAAACTGACACACAGACCAAAACCTGACCGAAAACACAGAAACTGACCCACTGACCACAAGCTGACCGAAAACACAGAAACTGACCAACAGAACACAACCTGAGCGAACACACAGAAAATGATCCACAACCAGAACCTGACCGAACACACAGAAACTGACCCACTGACCACAACCAGATCGAGCACACAGAAGCTGAACAACCGACCACCATCTGACCGAACACCCAGAAGCTGACCCACTGAACACAACCTGATCGAACACACAGGATTTGACCCAATGAGCACAACCTGTCCAAAAACACAGAAACTGACCCACTGACCACAACCAGACTGAGCACACAGTAACTGAAATATTGAACACAACCAGACCAACGACAAAGAAAATGACCCGCTGACCAGAAGCTGATTGGAAACACAGAAATTGACCCACTGACCACAACCTGACCGAAGAAACAGAATCTGATACAATGACCACAACTTGTCCGAAGATGCAGAATCTCACCCACTGACCACTACCTGAGCAAAAGCATAGAAACTGTAACACTGACCGCAATCTGAAAAAACACACAGAAACTGATCCAATGACCACAACCTGAACAAACACACAGAAACTGACCCACTGACCACAACCTGAACAGAAACACAGAATCTGACCCACTGACCACAACCTGAACGAACACACAGAAACTGACATATTGACCACAAACTGAGAGAACACATAGAAACTGAACCACTGTCCACAACCTCTCCGAACACACAGAAACTGACCCACTGACCACAACCTGACAAAACACACAGAAACTGACCCACTGACCACAACCTGATCGAACACACAGAGATTGACCAACTGACCACAAGCTGACGAAGCACACAGGAACTGACCCACTGACCGCAACCTGTCCGAATACACAGAAACTGTCCCACTGACCACGATCTCTCTGAACACACAGAAACTGACCCACAGACCACAATCAGACCGAGAACAAATAACTGGTCCACTGACCACAACCTGACAGAACGCACAGAAACTGACCCACAGACCACAACCAGAATGAGCACACAGAATCTGACACACAGACCAAAACCTGACCGAAAACACAGAAACTGACCCACTGACCACAAGCTGACCGAAAACACAGAAACTGACCAACAGAACACACCCTGAGCGAACACACAGAAAATAACCCACTGACCAGAACCTGACCGGACACACAGAAACTGACACACTGACCACAACCAGATCAAGCACACAAAAGCTGAACAACGGACCACAATCTGACTGAACACCGAAAAGCTGACACAATGTCCAAAACCTGATCGAACACACAGAAACTGACCCAATGAGCACAACCTGTCCAAAAACACAGAAAATGACCCACTGACCACAACCAGACCGAGCACACAGTAACTGAAATATTGACTCCAATCAGACCAAACACACAGAAGTTGACCCACTGACCACAACCTGATTGAACACACAGATACTGCCCCAATGATCACAACTTGTCCGAAAACACAGAGACTGACCCACTGACCACAACCAGACCGAGCACACATAAATGACCCACTGACCAGAAGCTGATTGGAAACACAGAAATTGACCCACAGAAGACAAACCGACCGATCTTACAGAAACTGACAACTTAACCACATCCTGACGGAACACACAGAATATGGCCCACTGACAGCAACCTGTCCGAACACAAAGAAACTGACCCACTGACCACAACCTGACTGTACAAACAGAATCTGATACAATGACCACATATTGTCCGAAGATGCAGAAACTCACATACTGACCTCTACCTGAGCGAAAGCATAGAAACTGTAACACTGACCGCAATCTGAACTAACACACAGAAACTGACCCACTGCCCACAACCTGACCGAACACACAGAAACTCATCCAATGACCACAACGTGTACAAACACACAGAAACTGACCCACTGACCACAACCTGAACAAACACACAGAAACTGACCCAAAGACCACAACCTGAACGAACACACAGAAATTGACATGTTGACCATAAACTGACAGAACACACAGAAACTGACACACTGACCACAACCTAAACTAACACACAGAAACTGACCAACAGAACACAACCTGAGCGAACACACAGAAAATACCCACAACCAGAACCTGACCGAACACACAGAAACTGACCCACTGACCACAACCAGATCGAGCACACAGAAGCTGAACAACCGACCACCATCTGACCGAACACCCAGAAGCTGACCCACTGACCACAACCTGATCGAACACACAGGATTTGACCCAATGAGCACAACCTGTCCAAAAACACAGAAACTGACCCACTGACCACAACCAGAATGAGCACACAGTAACTGAAATATTGAACACAACCAGACCAACGACAAAGAAAATGACCCGCTGACCAGAAGCTGATTGGAAACACAGAAATTGACCCACTGACCACAACCTGACCGAAGAAACAGAATCTGATACAATGACCACAACTTGTCCGAAGATGCAGAATCTCACCCACTGACCACTACCTGAGCGAAAGCATAGAAACTGTAACACTGACCGCAATCTGAAAAAACACACAGAAACTGATCCAATGACCACAACCTGAACAAACACACAGAATCTGACCCACTGACCACAACCTGAACGAACACACAGAAACTGACATATTGCCCACAAACTGAGAGAACACATAGAAACTGAACCACTGTCCACAACCTCTCCGAACACACAGAAACTGACCCACTGACCACAACCTGACAAAACACACAGAAACTGACCCACTGACCACAACCTGATCGAACACACAGAGATTGACCAACTGACCACAAGCTGACGAAACACACAGGAACTGACCCACTGACCGCAACCTGTCCGAATACACAGAAACTGTCCCACTGACCACGATCTCTCTGAACACACAGAAACTGACCCACAGACCACAATCAGACCGAGAACAAATAACTGGTCCACTGACCACAACCTGACAGAACGCACAGAAACTGACCCACAGACCACAACCTGACGAAGCAGACAGAAACTGACCCACTGACCACAACCTGACCGACCACACAGAAACTAATCCAATGACCACAACCTGTCCGAAAATGTAGACAATGACCCAAAGACCACATCCTGACCGAACACACAGAAGCTTACCCACTGACCACTACCTGAGCAACAGCACTGAAACTGACCCACTGATCGCAACCTGCCCAGACAAACAGTAACTGACCCACTGACCACAAGCTGAACGAACACACAGAAAATGATCCAATGAACAGAGCCTATCCGAACACACAGAAACTGACCCACTGACCACAACCCGAACGAGTACACAGAAGCTGACACACTGATAACAACTTGACTGAGCACACAGGAACTGACCCACTGAACACAATCAGACCGAGCACCCAGTAACTGAACCACCGAACACAACCTGAAAGAACACACAGTAACTGACCCACTGACCACAACCTGACCAAACACACAGAAACTGACCCACTGACCACAAAGTGATCGAAAACCAAGAAACTGAACCACTGACCACAACCATTCTGAACCCACAGAAACTGACGCAGTGGCCACAACCTGACCGAACACACAGGAACTGTGCCACTAAACACAATCAGACCGAGCACCCAGTAACTGAACCACCGAACACAACCTGAAAGAACACACAGTAACTGACACACTGACCACAACCTGACCGAACACAATGTAACTGACACACTGACTACAACCTGACCGAGCACTCATAAACACACCCACTGGCCACAACATAGCTCAACACTCAGAAACTGTCCCATTGACCACAAGCTGACCACACACACAGAAACTGACCCACTGACAACAATCTGACAGAAAACACAGAAACTGACCCACCGACAACAACATCACCAAACACACATAAACTGACCGAACACACAGAATCTGACCCAATGACCACAACCTTAACAAGCACACAGAAACAGACCCACCGACAACAACCTCACCGAACGCACAGAAACTGACACACTGACCACAACCTGACCGAACACAGAAACTAACCCACTGACGACAAATTGACAAAACACACAGAAACTGACCCACTGACCACAACCTGACCGACCACAATGTAACTGACACACTGAGCACAACCTGACCGAGCACTCATAAACAGTCCCAGTGGCCACAACATAGCCGAACACTCAGAAACTGACCCATTGACCACAAGCTGACCACACACACAGAATCTGAACCACTGACAACAATCTGACAGAAAACACAGAAACTGACCCACAGACAACAACCTCACCAAACACACATAAAATGAACGAACACA
Source organism: Somniosus microcephalus (assembly GCF_052327205.1). Lineage (NCBI taxonomy): Eukaryota > Metazoa > Chordata > Chondrichthyes > Squaliformes > Somniosidae > Somniosus > Somniosus microcephalus. The sequence continues at coordinate 33,428,836 of NW_028225184.1, forward strand.
CAGAAACTGACCCACTGACCACATCCTGACCGAGCACACAGTAAATGTCCCACTGAATGCAACCTGACTGAACACGCAGAAACTGACCCAATGACCACAACCTTAAAATGCACACAGAAACAGACCCACTGACAACAACCTCACCGAAAACAGAGAAACTGACACACTGACCACAACCTGACCGAACACAGAAACTAACCCACTGACGACAAATTGACAAAACACACAGAAACTGACCCACTGACCACAACCTGACCGACCACAATGTAACTGACACACTGAGCACAACCTGACCGAACACACAGAAACTGGCCCACTGACAACAACATGTTCGAACACACAGAGACTGAACAACTGAACACAACCTGACGAAACACAAATGAACTGACCCACTGACCACAACATATCCGAATACACAGAAACTGGCCCACTGAACACGACCTCTCCGAACACACAGAAACTGACCCACAGACCACAATCAGACCGAGCACGCATAACTGGTCAACTGACTAGAACCTGACAGAACACACAGAAACTGACCCACAGACCAAAACCAGAATGAGCACACAGAAACTGACACACAGACCAAAACCTGACCGAAAACACAGAAACTGACCCACTGACCACAAGCTGACCGTAAACACAGAAACTGACCAACAGAACACAACCTGAGCGAACACACAGAAAATGACCCACAACCAGAACCTGACCGAACACACAGAAACTGACCCACTGACCACAACCAGATCGAGCACACAGAAGCTGAACAACCGACCACCATCTGACCGAACACCCAGAAGCTGACCCACTGACCACAATCTGTTCGAACACACAGGATTTGACCCAATTGAGCACAACCTGTCCAAAAACACAGAAACTGACCCACTGACCACAACCAGACTGAGCACACAGTAACTGAAATATTGAACACAACCAGACCAACGACAAAGAAAATGACCCGCTGACCAGAAGCTGATTGGAAACACAGAAATTGACCCACTGACCACAACCTGACCGAAGAAACAGAATCTGATACAATGACCACAACTTGTCCGAAGATGCAGAATCTCACCCATTGACCACTACCTGAGTGAAAGCATAGAAACTGTAACACTGACAGCAATCTGAAAAAACACACAGAAACTGATCCAATGACCACAACTTGAACAAACACACAGAAACTGACCCACTGACCACAACCTGAACAGAAACACAGAATCTGACCCACTGACCACAACCTGAACGAACACACAGAAACTGACATTTGGACCACAAACTGAGAGAACACAAAGAAACTGAACCACTGTCCACAACCTCTCCGAACACACAGAAACTGACCCACTGACCACAACCTGTCCGAATACACAGAGATTGACCAACTGACCACAAGCTGACGAAACACACAGGAACTGACCCACTGACCGCAACCTGTCCGAATACACAGAAACTGTCCCAGTGACCACGATCTCTCTGAACACACAGAAACTGACCCACAGTCCACAATCAGACCGAGAACAAATAACTGGTCCATTGACCACAACCTGACAGAACGCACAGAAACTGACCCACAGACTACAACCAGAATGAGCACACAGAAATTGACACACAGACCAAAACCTGGCCGAAAACACAGAAACTGACCCACTGACCACAAGCTGACCGAAAACACAGAAACTGACCAACAGAACACAACCTGAGCGAACGCACAGAAAATGACCCACTGACCAGAACCTGACCGGACACACAGAAACTGACACACTGACCACAACCAGATCAAGAACACAAAAGCTGAACAACGGACCACAATCTGACTGAACACCGAGAAGCTGACACAATGACCAAAACCTGATCGAACACACAGAAACTGTCCCAATGCGCACAACCTGTCCAAAAACACAGAAAATGACCCAAAAACAACATCCTGACCGAGCACACAGTAAATGTCCCACTGAATGCAACCTGACTGAACACACAGAAACTGACCCAATGACCACAACCTTAAAATGCACACAGAAACAGAACCACTGACAACAACCTCACCGAACACACAGAAACTGTCACACTGACCACAATCTGACCGAACACAGAAACTAACCCACTGACGACAAATTGACAAAACACACAGAAACTGACCCACTGACCACAACCTGACCGACCACAATGTAACTGGCACACTGAGCACAACCTGACCGAACACACAGAAACTGACCCACTGACCACAACCTGATCGAAAACACAGAGACTGACCAACTGAACACAACCTGACGAAACACAAATGAACTGACCCACTGACCACAACCTATCCGAATACACAGAAACTGGCCCACTGAACACGACCTCTCCGAACACACAGAAACTGACCCACAGACCACAATCAGACCGATGACACATAACTGGTCAACTGACCAGAACCTGATAGAACACACAGAAACTGACCCACAGACCACAACCAGAATGAGCACACAGAAACTGACACACAGACCAAAACCTGGCCGAAAACACAGAAACTTTCCCACTGACCACAAGCTGGCCGAAAACACAGAAACTGACCAACAGAACACAACCTGAGCGAACACACAGAAAATACCCACTAACCAGAACCTGACCGAACACACAGAAACTGAACCACTGACCACAACCAGATCGAGCACACAGAAGCTGAACAACCGACCACCATCTGTCCGAACACCCAGAAGCTGACCCACTGACCACAACCTGATCGAACACACAGGATCTGACCCAATGAGCACAACATGTCCAAAAACACAGAAACTGAACCATTGACCACAACCAGACCGAGCACACAGTAACTGAAATATTGAACACAACCAGACCAAAGACAAAGAAAATGACCCGCTGATCAGAAGCTGATTGGAAACACAGAAATTGACCCACTGACCACAACCTGACCGAAGAAACAGAATCTGATACAATGACCACAACTTGTCCGAAGATGCAGAATCTCACCCACTGACCACTACCTGAGCGAAAGCATAGAAGCTGTAACACTGACCGCAATCTGAAAAAACACACAGAAACTGACCCACGGACCACAACCTGACCGACCACACAAAAACTGATCCAATGACCACAACCTGAACAAACACACAGAAACTGACCCACTGACCACAACCTTGACAGAAACACAGATACTGACCCACTGACCACACCCTGAACGAACACACAGAAACTGACATATTGACCACAAACTTAGAGAACACATAGAAACTGAACCACTGTCCACAACCTCTCCGAACACACAGAAACTGACCCACTGACCACAACCTGACAAAACACACAGAAACTGACCCACTGACCGCAACCTGTCCGAATACACAGAAACTGTCCCACTGACCACGATCTCTCTGAACACACAGAAACTGACCCACAGACCACAATCAGAACGAGAACAAATAACTGGTCCACTGACCACAGACTGACAGAACGCACAGAAACTGACCCACAGACCACAACCAGAATGAGCACACAGAAACTGACACACAGACCAAAACCTGACCGAAAACACAGAAACTGACCCACTGACCACAAGCTGACCGAAAACACAGAAACTGACCAACAGAACACAACCTGAGCGAACACACAGAAAATGAACCACTGACCAGAACCTGACCAGACACACAGAAACTGACACACTGACCACAACCAGATCAAGCACACAGAAGCTGAACAACGGACCACAATCTGACTGAACACCGAGAAGCTGACACAATGACCAACACCTGATCGAACACACAGAAACTGACCCAATGAGCACAACCTGTCCAAAAACACAGAAAATGACCCACTGACCACAACCAGACCGAGCACACTGTAACTGAAATATTGACTCCAACCAGACCAAACACACAGAAGTTGACCCACTGACCACAACCTGATTGAACACACAGATACTGCCCCAATGAGCACAACTTGTCCGAAAACACAGAAACTGACCCATTGACCACAACCAGACCGAGCACACATAAATGACCCGCTGACTAGAAGATGATTGGAAACACAGAAATTGACTCACAGAAGACAAACCGACCGATCTTACAGAAACTGACAACTTAACCACATCCTGACGGAACACACAGAATATGGCCCACTGACAGCAACCTGTCCGAACACAAAGAAACTGACCCACTGACCACAACCTGAGTGAACAAACAGAATCTGATATAATGACCACATATTGTCCGAAGATGCAGAAACTCACCACTGACCTCTACCTGAGCGAAAGCATAGAAACTGTAACACTGACCGCAATCTGAACTAACACACAGAAACTGACCCACTGCCCACAACCTGACCGAACACACAGAAACTGATCCAATGACCACAACGTGTACAAACACACAGAAACTGACCCACTGACCACAACCTGAACAAACACACAGAAACTGACCCAAAGACCACAACCTGAACGAACACACAGAAATTGACATGTTGACGATAAACTGACAGAACACACAGAAACTGACACACTGACCACAACCTAAACTAACACAGAGAAACAGACCCACTGAACACAACCTGACCGAGCACACAGAAACTGACATTTTGACCACAAACTGACCGAACACACAGAATCTGGCCCACTGACATCAACCTTAACAAACACAGATAAGCTGACCCACAGACCACAACCTGACGAAGCAGACAGAAACTGACCCACTGACCACAACCTGACCGACCACACAGAAACTAATTCAATGACCACAACCTGTCCGAAAATGTAGACAATGACCCAAAGACCACATCCTGACCGAACACACAGAAACTTACCCTCTGACCACTACCTGAGCTAAAGCACTGAAACTGGCCCACTGATCGCAACCTGCCCAGACAAACAGTAACTGACCCACTGACCACAAGCTGAACGAACACACAGAAAATGATCCAATGAACAGAGCCTATCCGAACACACAGAAACTGACCCACTGACCACAACCCGAACGAGTACACAGAAGCTGACACACTGATAACAACTTGACTGAGCACACAGGAACTGACCCACTGAGCACAATCATACCGAGCACCGAGTAACTGAACCACCGAACACAACCTGAAAGAACACACAGTAACTGACCCACTGACCACAACCTGACCAAACACACAGAAACTGACCCACTGACCACAAAGTGATCGAAAACCAAGAAACTGAACCACTGACCACAACCATTCTGAACACACAGAAACTGAGCCACGAAACACAATCAGACCGAGCACCCAGTAACTGAACCACCGAACAAAACCTGAAAGAACACACAGTAACTTACACACTGACCACAATCTGACCGAACACAATGCAACTGACACACTGACTACAACCTGACCGAGCACTCATAAACACACCCACTGGCCACAACATAGCTGAACACTCAGAAACTGACACACTGACCACAACCTGACCGAACACAGAAACTAACCCACTGACGACAAATTGACAAAACACACAGAAACTGACCCACTGACCACAACCTGACCGACCACAATGTAACTGACACACTGAGCACAACCTGACCGAACACACAGAAACTGACCCACTGACCACAACCTGATCGAAAACACAGAGACTGACCAACTGAACACAACCTGACGAAACACAAATGAACTGACCCACTGACCACAACATATCCGAATACACAGAAACTGGCCCACTGAACACGACCTCTCCGAACACACAGAAACTGACCCACAGACCACAATCAGACCGAGCACACATAACTGGTCAACTGACCAGAACCTGACAGAACACACAGAAACTGACCCACAGACCAAAACCAGAATGAGCACACAGAAACTGACACACAGACCAAAACATGACCGAAAACACAGAAACTGACCCACTGACCACAAGCTGACCGAAAACACAGAAACTGACCAACAGAACACAACCTGAGCGAACACATAGAAAATACCCACAACCAGGACCTGACCGAACACACAGAAACTGACCCACTGACCACAACCAGATCGAGCACACAGAAGCTGAACAACCGACCACCATCTGACCGAACACCCAGAAGCTGACCCACTGACCACAACCTGATCGAACACACAGGATTTGACCCAATGAGCACAACCTGTCCAAAAACACAGAAACTGACCAACTGACCACAACCAGACTGAGCACACAGTAACTGAAATATTGAACACAACCAGACCAACGACAAAGAAAATGACCCGCTGACCAGAAGCTGATTGGAAACACAGAAATTGACCCACTGACCACAACCTGACCGAAGAAACAGAATCTGATACAATGACCACAACTTGTCCGAAGATGCAGAATCTCACCCACTGACCACTACCTGAGCGAAAGCATAGAAACTGTAACACTGACCGCAATCTGAAAAAAAACACCGGAACTGATCCAATGACCACAACCTGAACAAGCACACAGAAACTGACCCACTGACCACAACCTGAACAGAAACACAGAATCTGACCCACTGACCACAACCTAAACGAACACACAGAAACTGGCATATTGACCACAAACTGAGAGAACACATAGAAACTGAACCACTGTCCACAACCTCTCCGAACACACACAAACTGACCCACTGACCACAACCTGACAAAACACACAGAAACTGACCCACTGACCACAACCTGATCGAACACACAGAGATTGACCAACTGACCACAAGCTGACGAAACACACAGGAACTTACCCACTGACCGCAACCTGTCCGAATACACAGAAACTGTCCCACTGACCACGATCTCTCTGAACACACAGAACCTGACCCACAGACCACAATCAGACCGAGAACAAATAACTGGTCCACTGACCACAACCTGACAGAACGCACAGAAACTGACCCACAGACCACAACGTGAATGAGCACACAGAAACTGACACACAGACCAAAACCTGACCGAAAACACATAAACTGACCCATTGACCACAAGCTGACCGAAAACGCAGAAACTGACCAACAGAACACAACCTGAGCGAACACACAGAAAATGACCCACTGACCAGAACCTGCCCGGACACACAGAAACTGACACACTGACCACAACCAGATCAAGCACACAGAAGCTGAACAACGGACCACAATCTGACTGAACACCGAGAAGCTGACACAATGACCAAAACCTGATCGAACACACAGAAACTGACCCAATGAGCACAACCTGTCCAAAAACACAGAAAATGACCCACTGACCACAACCAGACCGAGCACGCAGTAACTGAAATATTGACTCCAACCAGAACAAACACAAAGAAGTTGACCCACTGACCACAACCTGAATGAACACACAGATACTGCCCCAATGAGCACAACTTGTCCGAAAACACAGAAACTGACACACTGACCACAACCAGACCGAGCACACATAAATGACCCGCTGACCAGGAGCTGATTGGAAACACAGAAATTGACCCACAGAAGACAAACCGACCGATCTTACAGAAACTGACAACTTAACCACATCCTGACGGAACACACAGAATATGGCCCACTGACAGCAACCTGTCCGAACACAAAGAAACTGACCCATGGACCACAACCTGACTGAACAAACAGAATCGGATACAATGACCACATATTGTCCGAAGATGCAGAAACTCACCCACTGACCTCAACCTGAGCGAAAGCATAGAAACTGTAAAACTGACCGCAATCTGAACTAACACACAGAAACTGACCCACTGACCACAACCTGACCGAACTCACAGAAACTGATCCAATGACCACAACCTGTACAAACACACAGAAATTGACATGTTGACCAAAGACTGACAGAACACACAGAAACTGACACACTGACCACAACCTAAACAAACACAGAGAAACTGACCCACTGAACACAACCTGACCTACCACACAGAAACTGACATTTTGACCACAAACTGACCGAACACACAGAATCTGGCCCACTGACAACAACCTTAACAAACACAGAAAAGCTGACCCACAGACCACAATCTGACGAAGCAGACAGAAACTGACCCACTGACCACAACCTGACCGACCACACAGAAACTAATTCAATGACCACAACCTGTCCGAAAATGTAGACAATGACCCAAAGACCACATCCTGACCGAACACACAGAAACTTACCCACTGACCACTACCTGAGCAAAAGCACAGAAACTGGCCCACTGATCGCAACCTGCCCAGACAAACAGTAACTGACCCACTGACCACAAGCTGAACGAACACACAGAAAATGATCCAATGAACAGAGCCTATCCGAACACACAGAAACTGACCCACTGACCACAACCCGAACGAGTACACAGAAGCTGACACACTGATAACAACTTGACTGAGCACACAGGAACTGACCCACTGAACACAATCAGACCGAGCACCGAGTAACTGAACCACCGAACACAACCTGAAAGAACACACAGTAACTGACCCACTGACCACAACCTGACCAAACACACAGAAACTGACCCACTGACCACAAAGTGATCGAAAACCAAGAAACTGAACCACTGACCACAACCATTCTGAACACACAGAAACTGACGCAGTGACCACAACCTGACCGAACACACAGGAACTGAGCCACTAAACACAATCAGACCGAGCACCCAGTAACTGAACCACCGAACACAACCTGAAAGAACACACAGCAACTGACACACTGACCACAACCTGACCGAACACAATGTAACTGACACACTGACTACAACCTGACCGAGCACTCATAAACACACCCACTGGCCACAACATAGCTGAACACTCAGAAACTGACCCATTGGCCACAAGCTGACCACACACACAGAAACTGACCCACTGACAACAATCTGACAGAAAACACAGAAACTGACCCACAGACAACAACATCACCAAACACACATAAACTGACCGAACACACAGAAACTGGCCCACTGACCACATGCTGACCAAGCACACAGTAAATGACCCACTGAAAGCAACCTGATTGAACACACAGAAACTGACCCAATGACCACAACCTTAACAAGCACACAGAAACAGACCCACCGAAAACAACCTCACCGAACACACAGAAACTGACACACTGACCACAACCTGACCGAACACAGAAACTAACCCACTGACGACAAATTGACAAAACACACAGAAACTGACCCACTGACCACAACCTGACCGACCACAATGTAACTGACACACTGAGCACAACCTGACCGAGCACTCATAAACAGTCCCATTGGCCACAACATAGCCGAACACTCAGAAACTGACCCATTGACCACAAGCTGACCACAAACACAGAAACTGACCCACTGACAACAATCTGACAGAAAACACAGAAACTGACCCAAAGACAACATCCTGATCGAGCACACAGTAAATGTCCCACTGAATGCAACCTGACTGAACACACAGAAACTGACTCAATGACCACAACCTTAAAATGCACACAGAAACAGAACCACTGACAACAACCTCACCGAACACACAGAAACTGACACACTGACCACAACCTGACCGAACACAGAAACTAACCCACTGACGACAAATTGACAAAACACACAGAAACTGACCCACTGACCACAACCTGACCGACCACAATGTAACTGACACACTGACCACAACCTGACCGAACACACAGAATCTGACCCACTGACCACAAGCTGATCGAACACACAGAGACTGACCAACTGAACACAACCTGACGAAACACAAATGAACTGACCCACTGACCACAACCTATCCGAATACACAGAAACTGGCCCACTGAACACGACCTCTCCGAACACACAGAAACTGACCCACAGACCACAATCAGACCGAGCACACATAACTGGTCAACTGACTAGAATCTGACAGAACACACAGAAACTGACCCACAGACCACAACCAGAATGAGCACACAGAAACTGACACACAGACCAAAACCTGACCGAAAACACAGAAACTGACCCACTGACCACAAGCTGACCGAAAACACAGAAGCTGAACAAACGACCACAATCTGACCGAACACCCAGAAGCTGACCCACTGACCACAACCTGATCGAACACACAGGATCTGACCCAATGAGCACAATCTGTCCAAAAACACAGAAACTGACCCACTGACCACAACCAGACCGAGCACACAGTAACTGAAATATTGAACACAACCAGACCAAAGACAAAGTAAATGACCCGCTGACCAGAAGCTGATTGGAAACACAGAAATTGACGCACTGACCACAACCTGACCGAAGAAACAGAATCTCACCCACTGACCACTACCTGAGCGAAAGCATAGAAGCTGTAACACTGACCGCAATCTGAAAAAACACACAGAAACTGACCCACTGACCACAACCTGACCGAACACACAGAAACTGATCCAATGACCACAACCTGAACAAACACACAGAAACTGACCCACTGACCACAACCTTGACAGAAACACAGAATCTGACCCACTGACCACAACCTGAACGAACACACAGAAACTGACATATTGACCACAAACTGAGAAAACACATAGAAACTGAACCACTGTCCACAACCTCTCCGAACACACAGAAACTGACTCACTGACCACAACCTGACAAAACACACAGAAACTGACCCACTGACCGCAACCTGTCCGAATACACAGAAACTGTCCCACTGACCACGATCTCTCTGAACACACAGAAACTGACCCACAGACCACAATCAGATCGAGAACAAATAACTTGTCCACTGCCCACAGCCTGACAGAACGCACAGAAACTGACCCACAGACCACAACCAGAATGAGCACACAGAAACTGACACACAGACCAAAACCTGACCGAAAACACAGAAACTGTCCCACTGACCACAAGCTGACCGAAAACACAGAAACTGACCAACAGAACACAACCTGAGCGAACACACAGAAAATGACCCACTGACCAGAACCTGACCAGACACACAGAAAATGACACACTGACCACAACCAGATCAAGCACACAAAAGCTGAACAACGGACCACAATCTGACTGAACACCGTGACACAATGACCAAAACCTGATCGAACACACAGAAACTGACCCAATGAGCACAACCTGTCCAAAAACACAGAAAATGACCCACTGACCACAACCAGACCGAGCACACAGTAACTGAAATATTGACTCCAACCAGACCAAACACACAGAAGTTGACCCACTAACCACAACCTGATTGAACACACAGATACTGCCCCAATGAGCACAACTTGTCCGAAAACACAGAAACTGACCCACTGACCACAACCAGACCGAGCACACATAAATGACCCGCTGACCAGAAGCTGATTGGAAACACAGTAATTGACCCACAGATGACAAACCGACCGATCTAACAGAAACTGTCAACTTAACCACATCCTGACGGAACACACAGAATATGGCCCACTGACCGCAACCTGTCCGAACGCAAAGAAACTGACCCACTGACCACAACCTGACTGAACAAACAGAATCTGATACAATGACCACATATTGTCCGAAGATGGAGAAACTCACCCACTGACCTCTACCTGAGCGAAAGCATAGAAACTGTAACACTGACCGCAATCTGAACTAACACACAGAAACTGACCCACTGACCACAACCTGACCGAACACACAGAAACTGATCCAATGACCACAACCTGTACAAACACACAGAAACTGACCCACTGACAACAACCTGAACAAACACACAGAAACTGACCCAAAGACCACAACCTGAACGAACACACAGAAATTGACATGTAGACCACAAACTGACAGAACACACAGAAACTAACACTCTGACCACAACCTAAACTAACACAGAGAAACTGACCCACCGAACACAACCTGACCGAGCACACAGAAACTGACATTTTGACCACAAACTGACCGAACACACAGATTTTGGCCCACTGACAACAACCTTAACAAACACAGAAAAGCTGACCCACAGACCACAACCTGACGAAGCAGACAGAAACTAATCCAATGACCACAACCTGTCCGAAAATGTAGAAAATGACCCAAAGACCACATCCTGACCGAACACACAGAAACTTACCCACTGACCACTACCTGAGCAAAAGCACTGAAACTGGCCCACTGATCGCAACCTGCCCAGACAAACAGTAACTGACCCACTGACCACAAGCTGAACGAACACACAGAAAATGATCCAATGAACAGAGCCTATCCGAACACACAGAAACTGACCCACTGACCACAACCCGAACGAGTACACAGAAGCTGACACACGGATAACAACTTGACTGAGCACACAGGAACTGACCCACTGAACACAATCAGACCGAGCACCCAGTAACTGAACCACCGAACACAACCTGAAAGAACACACAGTAACTGACCCACTGACCACAACCTGACCAAACACACATAAACTGACCCACTGACCACAAAGTGATCGAAAACCAAGAAACTGAACCACTGACCACAACTGTTCTGAACACACAGAAACTGACGCAGTGACCACAACCTGACTGAACACACAGGAACTGAGCCACTAAACACAATCAGACCGAGCACCCAGTAACTGAACCACCGAACACAACCTGAAAGAACACACAGTAACTGACACACTGACCACAACCTGACCGAACACAATGTAACTGACACACTGACTACAACCTGACCGAGCACTCATAAACACACACACTGGCCACAACATAGCTGAACACTCAGAAACTGACCCATTGACCACAAGCTGAACACACACACAGAAACTAACCCACTGACAACAATCTGACAGAAAACACAGAAACTGACCCACAGACAACAACCTCACCAAACACACATAAACTGACCGAACACACAGAAACTGACCAACTGACCACATCCTGACCGAGCACACAGTAAATGTCCCACTGAATGCAACCTGACTGAACACACAGAAACTGACCCAATGACCACAACCTTAAAATGCACACAGAAACAGACCCAATGACAACAACCTCACCGAACACACAGAAACTGACACACTGACCACAACCTGACCGAACACAGAAACTAACCCACTGACGACAAATTGACAAAACACACAGAAACTGACTCACTGACCACAACCTGGCCGACCACAATGTAACTGTCACACTGAGCACAACCTGACCGAGCACCCATAAACTGACGAACAGGCCACAACATAGCCGAACACTCAGAAACTGACCCATTGACCACAAGCTGACCACACACACAGGAACTGACCCTCTGACCACAACCTGACAGAAAACACAGAAACTTACCCACAGACAACATCCGCACCATACAAACAGAAACTGAATGAACACACAGAATCTGACCCACTGACCATATCCTGACCGAGCACACAGTAACTGACCCACTGAACGCAACCTGACCGAACACACAGAAACTGACGCAATGACCACAACCTGACCAAACACACAGTAACTGACACACTGACCACAACCAGACCGAGCACACATAAATGACCCGCTGACCAGAAGCTGATTGGAAACACAGAAATTGACGAAGACAAACCGACCGATCTTACAGAAACTGACAACTTAACCACATCCTGACGGAACACACAGAATATGGCACACTGACAGCAACCTGTCCGAACACAAAGAAACTGACCCACAGACCACAACCTGACTGAACAAACAGAATCTGAAACAATGATCACATATTGTCCGAAGATGCAGAAACTCACCCACTGACCACTACCTGAGCGAAAGCATAGAAACTGTAACACTGACCGCAATCTGAACTAACACACAGAAACTGACCCACTGACCACAACCTGACCGAACACACAGAAACTGATCCAATGACCACAACCTGTACAAACACACAGAAACTGACCCACTGACCACAACCTGAACAAACACACAGAAACTGACCCAAAGACCACAACCTGAACGAACACACAGAAATTGACATGTTGACCACAAACTGACAGAACACACAGAAACTGACACACTGACCACAACCTAAACTAACACAGAGAAACTGACCCACTGAACACAACCTGACCGAGCACACAGAAACTGACATTTTGACCACAAACTGACCGAACACACAGAATCTGGCCCACTGACAACGACCTTAACAAACACAGAAAAGCTGAACCACAGACCACAACCTGACGAAGCAGACAGAAACTGACCCACTGACCACAACCTGACCGATCACACAGAAACTAATCCAATGACCACAACCTGTCCGAAAATGTAGAAAATGACCCAAAGACCACATCCTGACCGAACACACAGAAACTTACCCACTGACCACTACCTGAGCAAAAGCACAGAAACTGGCCCACTGATCACAACCTGCCCAGACAAACAGTAACTGACCCACTGACCACAAGCTGAACGAACACACAGAAAATGATCCAATGAACAGAGCCTATCCGAACACACAGAAACTGACCCACTGACCACAACCCGAACGAGTACACAGAAGCTGACACACTGATAACAACTTGACTGAGCACACAGGAACTGACCCACTGAACACAATCAGACTGAGCACCCAGTAACTGAACCACCGAACACAACCTGAAAGAACACACAGTAACTGACCCACTGACCACAACCTGACCAAACACACAGAAACTGACCCACTGACCACAAAGTGATCGAAAACCAAGAAACTGAACCACTGACCACAACCACTCTGAACACACAGAAACTGATGCAGTGACCACAACCTGACCGAACACACAGGAACTGAGCCACTGAACACAATCAGACCGAGCACCCAGTAACTGAACCACCAAACACAACCTGAAAGAACACACAGTAACTGACACACTGACCACAACCTGACCGAACACAATGTAACTGACACACTGACTACAACCTGACCGAGCACTCATAAAGACACCCACTGGCCACAACATAGCTGAACACACAGAAACTGACACATTGACCACAAGCTGGCCACACACACAGAAACTGACCCACTGACAACAATCTGACAGAAAACACAGAAACTGACCCACAGACAACAACATCACCAAACACACATAAACTGACCGAACACACAGAAACTGACCCACTGACCACATCCTGACCGAGCACACAGTAAATGACCCACTGAACACAACCTGACCGAACACACAGAAACTGACCCAATGACCACAACCTGACCAAACACACAGAAACAGACCGACTGACCAGAACCTCACTGAACACACAGAAACTGACACACTGAACACAACCTGAAAGAACGCACAGTAACTGACACACTGACCACAACCTGACCGACCACAATGTAACTGACACACTGAGCACAACCTGACCGAGCACACAGTAAATGTCCCACTGAATGCAACCTGACTGAACACACAGAAACTGACCCAATGACCACAACCTTAACAAGCACACAGAAACAGACCCACTGACAACAACCTCACCGAACACACAGAAACTGACACACTGACCACAACCTGACCGAACACAGAAACTAACCCACTGACGACAAATTGACAAAACACACAGAAACTGACCCTCTGACCACAACCTGACCGACCACAATGTAACTGACACACTGAGCACAACCTGACCGAGCACTCATAAACTGACGAACTGGCCACAACATAGCCGAACACTCAGAAACTGACCCATTGACCACAAGCTGACCACACACACAGAAACTGACCCTCTGACCACAACCTGACAGAAAACACAGAAACTGACCCACAGACAACATCCGCACCATACAAACAGAAACTGAATGAACACACAGAATCTGACCCACTGACCATATCCTGAACGAGCACACAGTAACTGACCCACTGAACGCAACCTGACCGAACACACAGAAACTGACCCAATGACCACAACCTGACCAAACACACAGAAACAGACCCAGTGACTACAACCTCACTGAACACACAGAAACTGACACACTGAACACAACCTGACCGAACACACAGAAACTGACACACTGAACACAACATGTCCAAACACATGGATAATGACCGATTGACCACAACCTGACCGAGCACACAGTAACTGACACACTGACCACAACATGAACAAACACGCAGAAACTGAACCACTGACCACAACCTGACCGATCACAATGTAACTGATTCACTGACCACAAAATGACCGAGCACTCATAAACTCACCCAATGGCCACAAGCTGACCACGCACACAGAAACTGAACCACTGACCACAACCTGACAGAAAACACAGAAACTGACCCAGAAACAACATCCTCAGCAAACACACAGAAACCGACCGAACACACAGAAACTGACCCACTGACCACATCCTGAACGAGCACACAGTAAATGACCCACTGAACGCAACCTGACCGAACACAAAGAAACTGACCCAATGACCACAACCTGAACAAACACACAGTAAGAGACCCACTGACAACAAGCTCACTGAACACACAGGAACTTACACACTGACCACAAACTGACCGAACACAGAAACTAACCCACTCACCACAAATTGCCCAAACACACAGAAACTGTCCCACTGACCACAACCTAACCGAACACAATGTAACTGATAAACTGACCACAACCTGACCAAGCACTCATAAACTAACCCACTGTCCACAAAATTGCCAAACTCTCAGAAACTGACCCATTGACCACACGCTGACCACACACACAGAAACTGACCCAATGACCACAAACGACCAAACACACAGAAACTGAACCACTGACCATAACTTGACCAAACACATAGAAACTGACCCACTGACCACAACCTGCCCGAACACACAGAAACTGACCCACTGAACACAACCTGTCCGAACACATGGAAAATGACCCATTGACCACAATCTGACCGAGCACACAGTAACTGACGCACTGACCACAACATCACCGAACAAACAGGAAGTGACCCACAGACCACAACCAGACCAAACACACAGAAACTTACCCACATACCACAACCAGACCGAACACACAGAATCTGACCCACTGACCACAACCTGACCGAACACACAGAAACTGACCCACTGAACACAACCGGATCGAAAACACAGAAACTGAGCCACTGACCAGAAGCTGACCGAAAACAGAGAAGCTGAACCAATGACCACAACATGACGGATCATCCAGAAACTGACCCACTGCCCACAACCTGACTGATCACACAGAAACTGACCCACTGACCACAACCTGTCTGAAAACACAGAAACTGACCCAGTGACCACATCCAGACTGAGCACACAGTAACTGACATACTGAACACAACCTGACCACAAACACAAAAACTGACCCGCTAAGCTGAAGCTGACCAAACACACAGAAATTGACCCACTGAAGACAACCTGACCGATCTTACAGAAACTGACCCAAAGACCACAACATGAACGAGACACAGAAACTGACCCACTGACCACAACCTGACCGAACACACAGTAACTGTCAGACAGAACAAAAACTGACTGAGCACACAGAAACTGACCCACTGACCACAAGCTGTCCGACACCGAGCAACTGACACACAGACTACAACCAGACAGAACACATAGAAACTGACCCACTGTCCACAACCTGACCAATCACACAGTAACTGACACACTGACCACAACCTGTCAGAACATACAGAAACTGAAGCAATGACCACAATCTGACCGAACACACAGAAACTGAACCAATGAACACAACCTGACCGAACACACAAAAACTGAACCAATGACCACAACATGTCCGAACACACAGAAACTGACCCACTGAAAAGAAGCTGAATAAAAACACAGAAACTGACCCACTGACCACAACCATACTGAACACACAGAAATTGACCCACTGACCACAAGCTGACAGAACACACAGAAAATGACACACTGAACACAACCTTACCGAGCACATAGCAACTGACCTTAGGCCACAACCTTACTGAACAGTCAAAAACTGACCCATTGACACATGCTGAGTGAACGCACAGGAACTGACCCACTGACCACAACCTGACCGAGCACTCATAAACTGACCCACTGGCCACAACATAGCCGAACACTCAGAAACTTACCGATTAAAATCAAGCTGACCTCACTCACAGAAACTGACCCAAAGACCACAACCTGACAGAAAACACAGATACTGACCCACAGACAACAACCTCACCAAACACACAGCAACTGACCGAACACACAGAAACTGATCCACTGACCACATCCTGACCGAGTACACAGTAACTGACCCACTGAGCGCAACCTGACCGAACACTCAGAAACTGTCCCAATGACCACAACCTCACCAAACACACAGAAACAGACCCACTGACAACAGCGTCACTGAACACACAGAAACTGACACACTGACCACAACCTGACCGAACACACAGAAAATGTTCCACTGACCACATCTTGACCAAACACACAGAAACTGAGCCACTTACCAAAACCTGTCCGAACACACAGAAACTGACCCACTGAACACAACCTGTGCGAACACACAGAAAATGACCCATTGACCACAAGCTGACTGATCACACAGAAACTGACCCACTTACCACAACCAGACCGATCACACAGAAACTGACCCACTGACCACAGCATAAACGAACACACAGAAACTGACCCAATGAAAACAACCTGACCGAAAACCCAGAAACTGAGCCACTGACCACAACCGGATGGATCACCCAGAATCTGACCCACTGCCCGCAACCTGACCGATCACACAGAAACTGACCACTGACCACAACATGACCGATCACACAGAAACTGACACAGTGACCACATCCATACCGAGCACACAGTAACTGACATAATGAACACAACCTGACCGAACACAGAAACAGAACTACTGACCACAAACTGACCGAACACACAATAGTTGACCCACTGACCACAACTTGACCAAACAAACAGAAACTGACACAATGACCACAACCTTAACAAGCACACAGAAACAGACCCACTGACAACAACCTCACCAAACACACAGAAACTGACACACTGATCACAACCTGACCGAACACAGAAACTAACCCACTGACCACAAATTGACCACACACACAGAAACTGACCCACTGACTACAACCTGACCGACCACAATGTAACTGGCACACTGACCACAACCTGACCGAGCACTCATAAACTGACGAACTGGCCACAACATAGCCAAACACTCACAAAATGACCAATTGAACACAAGCTGACCACACACCCAGAATCTGACCCACTGACCATATCCTGACCGAGCACAAAGTAACTGAACCAAAGACACAACATGACCGAGCACACAGAAACTGACCCACTGACCACAACCTCTCCGAACATAGAGATACAGACCCACAGACTACAACCAGACTGAACACATAGAAACTTACCCACTGACCACAAACTGACAGAAAACACAGGAACTGACCCACAGACAACATCCTCACCAAACACACAGATACTGACTGAAATCACAGAAACTGACATACTGACCACAATCTGACCGAACACACAAAACCTGGCTAACTGACCACAACCTGACTGAACACACATATACTGACCCACTGACCACAACCTATCCGAACACACAGAAAATGACCCCTGACCACACCCAGACCGAGCACATAATAACTGACCCACTGATTACAATCTGACCCGACACACAGAAACTGACCCACTGACCACAACTTCTCCGTACACACAGTAACTGACACACAGACCACAACCAGACCGAGCACACAGTAACTGACCCACTGACCACAACCTGACAGAACACACAGAATCTGACCCACAGACCAGAACCAGAATGAACACACAGAGACTGACGCTCTGTACACAACCTGACAGAACACACAGAAACTGACTCACGGACCACAACCTGACTGAACACACAGAAACTGACCCATTGGCCACAACCTGACCGAACACACAGAAACTTACCCAATGACAACAAGCTGACCGAACACAAAGGATCTGACAGACTGACCACCACCTGACCGATCACAAAGTTACTGACACACTGACCACAATCTGGCCGAATACTCAGAAACTGACCGACTGGGCACAATATAGCTGAACACTCAGAAACTTACCCATTGACCACAACCTCTCTGATCACACAGTATCTGACCCACAGACCACAACCAGACCGAGCACATAGTAACTGACCACTGATCACAACCTGACAGAAAACATAGGGACAGATCCACAGACAACATCCTCACAAAACACACAGAAACTGACTGAACACACAGAAACTGACACACTGACCACATCCTTACCGAGCACACAGTAACTGACCTACTGAACACAACCTGGCCGAACACACAGAAACTGACACAATGACAAAAACATGACCAAACTCACAGAAACTGACTCACTGACCATAACCTGACCGAAAACACAAAAACTGACCCACTGCCCACAGCCTGAACGAACACACTGAAACTGGCCCACTGACCACAACTAGAAAAAACACACAGAAACTGGCCCACTGAACACAACCTGTCCAAACACTCAGAGAGTGACCCACTGCCCAGAACCTGACTGAGCCCACAGTAACTGACCCATAGACCATAAACCTGACCGAACACATATAAACTGACCCACTGAACACAACCGGATCGAAAACACAGAAACTGAGCCACTGACCAGAAGCTGACCGAAAACAGAGAAGCTGAACCAATGACCACAACATGACGGATCATCCAGAAACTGACCCACTGCCCACAACCTGACTGATCACACAGAAACTGACCCACTGACCACAACCTGTCTGAAAACACAGAAACTGACCCAGTGACCACATCCAGACTGAGCACACAGTAACTGACATACTGAACACAACCTGACCACAAACACAAAAACTGACCCGCTAAGCTGAAGCTGACCAAACACACAGAAATTGACCCACTGAAGACAACCTGACCGATCTTACAGAAACTGACCCAAAGACCACAACATGAACGAGACACAGAAACTGACCCACTGACCACAACCTGACCGAACACACAGTAACTGTCAGACAGAACAAAAACTGACTGAGCACACAGAAACTGACCCACTGACCACAAGCTGTCCGACACCGAGCAACTGACACACAGACTACAACCAGACAGAACACATAGAAACTGACCCACTGTCCACAACCTGACCAATCACACAGTAACTGACACACTGACCACAACCTGTCAGAACATACAGAAACTGAAGCAATGACCACAATCTGACCGAACACACAGAAACTGAACCAATGAACACAACCTGACCGAACACACAAAAACTGAACCAATGACCACAACATGTCCGAACACACAGAAACTGACCCACTGAAAAGAAGCTGAATAAAAACACAGAAACTGACCCACTGACCACAACCATACTGAACACACAGAAATTGACCCACTGACCACAAGCTGACAGAACACACAGAAAATGACACACTGAACACAACCTTACCGAGCACATAGCAACTGACCTTAGGCCACAACCTTACTGAACAGTCAAAAACTGACCCATTGACACATGCTGAGTGAACGCACAGGAACTGACCCACTGACCACAACCTGACCGAGCACTCATAAACTGACCCACTGGCCACAACATAGCCGAACACTCAGAAACTTACCGATTAAAATCAAGCTGACCTCACTCACAGAAACTGACCCAAAGACCACAACCTGACAGAAAACACAGATACTGACCCACAGACAACAACCTCACCAAACACACAGCAACTGACCGAACACACAGAAACTGATCCACTGACCACATCCTGACCGAGTACACAGTAACTGACCCACTGAGCGCAACCTGACCGAACACTCAGAAACTGTCCCAATGACCACAACCTCACCAAACACACAGAAACAGACCCACTGACAACAGCGTCACTGAACACACAGAAACTGACACACTGACCACAACCTGACCGAACACACAGAAAATGTTCCACTGACCACATCTTGACCAAACACACAGAAACTGAGCCACTTACCAAAACCTGTCCGAACACACAGAAACTGACCCACTGAACACAACCTGTGCGAACACACAGAAAATGACCCATTGACCACAAGCTGACTGATCACACAGAAACTGACCCACTTACCACAACCAGACCGATCACACAGAAACTGACCCACTGACCACAGCATAAACGAACACACAGAAACTGACCCAATGAAAACAACCTGACCGAAAACCCAGAAACTGAGCCACTGACCACAACCGGATGGATCACCCAGAATCTGACCCACTGCCCGCAACCTGACCGATCACACAGAAACTGACCACTGACCACAACATGACCGATCACACAGAAACTGACACAGTGACCACATCCATACCGAGCACACAGTAACTGACATAATGAACACAACCTGACCGAACACAGAAACAGAACTACTGACCACAAACTGACCGAACACACAATAGTTGACCCACTGACCACAACTTGACCAAACAAACAGAAACTGACACAATGACCACAACCTTAACAAGCACACAGAAACAGACCCAATGACAACAACCTCACCAAACACACAGAAACTGACACACTGATCACAACCTGACCGAACACAGAAACTAACCCACTGACCACAAATTGACCACACACACAGAAACTGACCCACTGACTACAACCTGACCGACCACAATGTAACTGGCACACTGACCACAACCTGACCGAGCACTCATAAACTGACGAACTGGCCACAACATAGCCAAACACTCACAAAATGACCAATTGAACACAAGCTGACCACACACCCAGAATCTGACCCACTGACCATATCCTGACCGAGCACAAAGTAACTGAACCAAAGACACAACATGACCGAGCACACAGAAACTGACCCACTGACCACAACCTCTCCGAACATAGAGATACAGACCCACAGACTACAACCAGACTGAACACATAGAAACTTACCCACTGACCACAAACTGACAGAAAACACAGGAACTGACCCACAGACAACATCCTCACCAAACACACAGATACTGACTGAAATCACAGAAACTGACATACTGACCACAATCTGACCGAACACACAAAACCTGGCTAACTGACCACAACCTGACTGAACACACATATACTGACCCACTGACCACAACCTATCCGAACACACAGAAAATGACCCCTGACCACACCCAGACCGAGCACATAATAACTGACCCACTGATTACAATCTGACCTGACACACAGAAACTGACCCACTGACCACAACTTCTCCGTACACACAGTAACTGACACACAGACCACAACCAGACCGAGCACACAGTAACTGACCCACTGACCACAACCTGACAGAACACACAGAATCTGACCCACAGACCAGAACCAGAATGAGCACACAGAGACTGACGCTCTGACCACAACCTGACAGAACACACAGAAACTGACTCACGGACCACAACCTGACTGAACACACAGAAACTGACCCATTGGCCACAACCTGACCGAACACACAGAAACTTACCCAATGACAACAAGCTGACCGAACACAAAGGATCTGACAGACTGACCACCACCTGACCGATCACAAAGTAACTGACACACTGACCACAATCTGGCCGAATACTCAGAAACTGACCGACTGGGCACAATATAGCTGAACACTCAGAAACTTACCCATTGACCACAACCTCTCCGATCACACAGTATCTGACCCACAGACCACAACCAGACCGAGCACATAGTAACTGACCACTGATCACAACCTGACAGAAAACATAGGGACAGATCCACAGACAACATCCTCACAAAACACACAGAAACTGACTGAACACACAGAAACTGACACACTGACCACATCCTTACCGAGCACACAGTAACTGACCTACTGAACACAACCTGGCCGAACACACAGAAACTGACACAATGACAAAAACATGACCAAACTCACAGAAACTGACTCACTGACCATAACCTGACCGAACACACAAAAACTGACCCACTGCCCACAGCCTGAACGAACACACTGAAACTGGCCCACTGACCACAACTAGAAAAAACACACAGAAACTGGCCCACTGAACACAACCTGTCCAAACACTCAGAGAGTGACCCACTGCCCAGAACCTGACTGAGCCCACAGTAACTGACCCATAGACCATAAACCTGACCGAACACAGATAAACTGACCCACAGACCACAACATATGCAAACACACAGATACTGACCCACTGAGCACAACCTGACCCAACACACAGAAACAGACCAAATAACCACAACCTGAACAAACACATACAAATTAACCCATTGACCACAACCTGACCAAACACACAGAAATTTACCCACTGACCACAACCTTAGCGAACACACAGAAACTGACCCACTGACCACAAATTGACCAAACAAACAGAAACTGACCGACTGGCCACAACATAGCCAAACACTCAGAAACTTACCCATTGACCACAGGCGCATCGAACACACAGAAACTGACACAATAGACAAAAACATGACCAAATTCACAGAAACTGACTCACTGACCAGAATCTGACCGATCACACATAAACTGAACCACTGACCACAGCCTGACCGAACACAAAGAAACTGGCCCACTGACCACAACATGAACAAACACACAGAAACTGACCCACAGAACACAATCTGTCCGAAAACTCACAAAATGACACTCTGACCACAACCTGACTGAGCCCACAGTAACTGACCCACAGACCATAACCTGACCGAACACAGAGAAATTGACCCAATGACCACAACCTGACCAAACACACACATATTGACCCATTGACCACAACCTGACCGAACACACAGAAATTGCCCCACGGACCACAACCTTAGCGAGCACACAGAAACTGACCCACTGACCATAACTTGACCAAACACACAGAAACTGACCCACTGAAAACAGCCTGTCCGAACACACAGAAACTGACCCACTGAACACAACCTGTCCGAACACATGGAAAATGAACCACTGACCACAACCTGAACGAACACACAGAAACTGACCCACTGACCTCAAGCTGACCGAACACAAAGAAACTGTCCCACTGAACACAACCTGTCTGAACACACAGAAAATGATCAACTAACCACAACCTGACCGATCACACAGAAACTGACCACAGTCCACAACCAGACCGAGCACACAGCAACTGACCCACAGAGCACAACGTGACAGAACACAGAGAAACTAACCCACAGACCACAACCAGACTGAGCACACATAAACTGACCCACGGACCAAAACCTGACCGAACACACAGAAACTGACCCACTGACCTCACCTTATCTAACACACAGAAACTGACCCACTGAACACAACCTGACCGAACACACAGTAACTGACCCACTGAGCAGGAGCTGACCGAAAACAAAGAAACTGACCCACTGAACACAACCAGACCGAGCACACAGAAGCTGAACAACTGACCACAACCTGACCGAACACCCAGAAGCTGACTTACTGACCACAATCTGACCGAGCACAAAGTAACTGACAGACTGAACAAAACAAGACCGAGCACACAGAAACTGACCCACTGACCACAACCTGTCCGAACACAGACATACTGACCCACAGACTACAACCAGAACGAACACATAGAAACTTACCCACTGACCACAACCTGACCAATCACAAAGTAGCTGAACAACTGACCACAACCTGTCCGAATACACAGAAACTGAACCACTGACCACAACCTGACCGAACACACAGAAAGTGACCAACTGACCACAACCAGACCAAGCACACAGTGACTGACATAGTGAACACAACCTGACCGAACACACAGAAATTGACATTCTGACCTGAAGCTGACCGAACACAAAGAAAATGACCCACTGAAAAATACCTGACCAAAAACATTCCAAACTGACCCACTGACCACAACCAGACCGTGCGCACAGTAAGTGACCCAATGAACACAACATGACCGAACACACAGAAACTGACCCACTGGCCAGAAGCTGACTGGAAACACAGAAATTGACCCAGTGATCACAACCCGAACGATCTTACAGAAACTCCCCCACGGACCAAAGCCTGACCGAACACACACGAACGGACCCATTGACTCCAAGCTGACCGATCACACAGAAACTGACTCATTGACCACAACCTTACCAAGCAAATAGGAACTCACCCAATAACAACAACGTGACAGAACACACAGAAACTGACCCACAGACCACAACCTGACCGACCACACACGAACTGACCCATTGACCCCAAGCTGACCGCTCACACAGAAACTAACTCACTGACCACAACCTTACCGAGCAAATAGGAACTGACCCATTGACCACAAACTAACTGAACACACAAAGACTGACTCACCTACCACAACCTGAACAAACACACAGAAACTGCCCCACAGACCAAAACCTGGACTAACACACAGAAACCGACCCACTGACCACAACATGAACGAACACACAGAGACTGACTCACTGACCACAACCTGAGCAAACATACAGAAACTGACCCACTGACCACAACCTGAACGAACACACAGAAACTGACCCACTGAAAACAATCTGACCGAACACACAGAAACTGACTCACTGACCACTAACTGACCGAACACACAGAAACTGTCCCGCTGACCAAATCATGACCGAACACACAGAAACTGAATCACTGACCTCAAACTGACCGAACACACAGAAACTGACCCACTGACCACAACCTGAGCAACACACAGAAACTGACCCACTTACCACAATCTGAACGAACACACAGAAACTGACCCACTGACGACAAACTGAACAAACACACAGAAACTGACCCACTGACCACAACCTGAATGAACACACAGAAACTGACCCACTGACCACAAACTGAACAAACACACAGAAACTGACACACTTACCACAACCTAACCAAACACACAGTGACTGACCCAGTGACCACAACCTGAAGAAACACACAGAAACTGACCCACTGACCACAACCTGACCAAACACACAGAAACTGATTCAATGACCACAACCTGTTCGATCACGCTGAAACTGACCCACAGGCCACAACCTGACCGAACTTACAGAAACTGACCCACTGACCACAACCTGACCTAGCACACAGTAACTGACAGATGAACACAACCTGACGAGCACACAGAAAGAGACCCACTGGCCACAAACTGTCCAAACACAGAGAAACTGACTCACAGAAAACAACCAGATCGAACACGCAGAAACCGAATAACTGACCACAATCTGACCGATCACACAGAAACTGACCACAGTCCACAACCAGACCGAGCACACAGCAACTGACCCACAGAGCACAGCGTGACAGAACACAGAGAAACTAACCCACAGACCACAACCAGACTGAGCACACATAAACTGACCCACGGACCAAAACCTGACCGAACACACAGAAACTGACCCACTGACCTCAGCCTTATCTAACGCACAGAAACTGACCCACTGAACACAACCTGACCGAACACACAGAAACTGACCCACTGAGCAGGAGCTGACCGAAAACAAAGAAACTGACCCACTGAACACAACCAGACCGAGCACACAGAAGCTGAACAACTGACCACAACCTGACCGATCACCCAGAAGCTGACTTACTGACCACAACCTGACCGGGCACAAAGTAACTGACAGACTGAACAAAACAAGACCGAGCACACAGAAACTGACCCACTGACCACAACCTGTCCGAACACAGCCATACTGATTCACAGACTACAACGAGAACGAACACATAGAAACTTACCCACTGACCACAACCTGACCAATCACAAAGTAGCTGACCCACTGACCACAACCTGTCCGAATACACAGAAACTGAACCACTGACCACAACCTGACCGAACACACAGAAATTGACCCACTGACCACAACCAGACCAAGCACACAGTGACTGACATACTGAACACAACCTGACCGAACACACAGAAATTGACATTCTGACCTAAGCTGACCGAACACAAAGAAAATGACCCACTGAAAACAACCTGACCAAAAACATTCCAAACTGACCCACTGACCACAACCAGACCGTGCGCACAGCAAGTGACCCAATGAACACAACATGACCGAACACACAGAAACTGACCCACTGGCCAGAAGCTGACAGGAAACACAGAAATTGACCCAGTGATCACAACCCGAACGATCTTACAGAAACTCCCCCACAGACCAAAGCCTGACCGAACACACACGAACGGACACATTGACCAAAGCTGACCGATCACACAGAAACTGACTCATTGACCGCAACCTTACCAAGCAAATAGGAACTCACCCATAAACCACAACGTGACAGTACACACAGAAACTGACCCACAGACCACAACCTGACCGACCACACACGAACTGACCCATTGACCCCAAGCTGACCGCTCACACAGAAACTAGCTCACTGACCACAACCTTACCGAGCAAATAGGAACTGACCCATTGACCACAAACTACCTGAACACACAAAGACTGACTCACCTACCACAACCACAGAGTGTGAAAGGCTTAGAGGGTGCAGAATTCTTAAAGTGCATCCAGGAGAGCTTTTTGAGCCAACATGTAGAAAGTCCTACAAGAGAGGGGGCGATACTGGACCTAATTCTGGGGAATGCAGCCGGGCAAGTGGTGGAAGTATCAGTAGGAGAGCATTTTGGCGACAGTGACCATAATTCGGTGAAATTTAAGGTGGTCATGGAAAAAGACAAAGACGGCCCGGAAATAAGGGTTCTAAATTGGGGGAAGGCCGATTTTAATATGATAAGGCAGGATCTGGCCAAAGTGGACTGGGAGCAGCTACTTATCGGAAAATCCACATCAAAACAGTGGGAGACATTCAGAAGGGAAATAGAGAGAGTACAGCGCCAACATGTTCCTGTAAAGGTTAAGGGTGGGACCAACAAGCAAAGGGAACCTTGGATGACAAGGGAGATACAAAAATGCATTAGAAATAAAAGGGGGGCTTTTGGCAGTTACAAAAGACTAAAGACGGAAGAAGCCCTAGAGGAGTATAAAAAGTGCAGGGGCATACTTAAAAAAGAAATTAGGAGGGCAAGGAGGGGCCATGAAATAACACTGGCGAGCAAAATAAAGGAAAATACTAAGATGTTTTATAAGTATATTAAGGGCAAGAGGATAACCAGGGAAAGGGTAGGGCCCATTAGGGACCAAAGTGGCAATCTGTGTGTAGAACCAGATGATGTAGGCGGGGTTTTAAATGAATTTTTTGCATCTGTGTTCACTATGGAGAAAGACGATGCCGACATAGAAATCGGGCAAGGGGATTGTGACATACATGAACATATTAGCATCGAGAGGGAGGAGGTGCTAGCGGTTGTAGCAGGCCAAAAAGTGGATAAATCCCCAGGCCCGGACGAGATGTATCCCAGGCTGCTATGGGAGGCAAAGGAGGAGATTGCAGGGGCTCTGACACAAATTTTCAGAAACTCTCTGGCCACAGGGGATGTACCAGAGGACTGGAGAACAGCTAATGTAGTACCATTATACAAGAAGGGTAGCAGGGATAAACCAGGGAATTACAGGCCAGTGAGCCTAACATCTGTGGTAGGGAAATTATTGTAAAAAATTCTGAGGGACAAAATTAGTCTCCACTTGGAGTGGCAAGGATTAATCGGGGATAGTCAGCATTGCTTTGTCAAGGGTAAATCATGTCTGACAAATCTGATTGAATTTTTCGAGGGGGTGACTTGGGAGGTGGATGAGGAAAATGCTGTGGATGTGGTTTACATGGACTTCAGTAAAGCTTTTGACAAAGTCCCGCATAGGAGACTGGTCAAGAAGGTAAGAGCCCATGGGATCCAGGGTGCCTTGGCACGTTGGATCCTAAACTGGCTGAGTGGCAGGAGGCAGAGGGTGATGGTCGAAGGTTGCTTTTGTGACTGGAAGCCTGTGTCCAGTGGGCTACGTCAGGGATCGGTGCTGGGTCCCTTGTTGTTTGTGATCTACATAAATGATTTGGATGAGAATGTAAAAGGGATGATCAGTAAGTTTGCAGATGACACGAAAAATGGTGGGGTGGTAAATTGCAAGGGGGAAAGCCTCAGGCTCCAGGACGATATAGAGGGGTTGGTCAGATGGGCGGAAAAGTGGCAAATGGAATTTAACCCTGAAAAGTGCGAGGTGATGCATTTTGGACGGACAAATAAGGCAAGGGAATACACAATGAGTGGTAGGACCCTAGGAAGTACAGAGGGTCAGAGGGAGCTCGGTGTACATGTACATAGGTCTCTGAAGGCAGCGGAACAAGTGGTTAAAAAGGCATATGGAATACTTGCATTCATTAGCCGAGGCATAGAATATAAGAGCAGGGAGGTTATGATGGAGCTGTACAAAACGCTGGTGAGGCCACAGCTGGAGTACTGTGTGCAGTTCTGGTCGCCTCACTATAGGAAGGATGTGATTGCTTTGGAGAGGGTGCCGAGAAGATTCACCAGAATGTTAGCTGGGTTGGAGCGCCTCAGCTATGAAGAAAGACTAAACAGGCTGGGGTTGTTTTCCTTGGAGCAAAGAAGGCTGAGGGGGGACCTGATTGAGGTGTACAAAATGATGAGGCGCATAGATAGGGTAGACAAAGAGGAACTTTTCCCCTTAGTAGGGGGGTCAATAACAAGGGGGCATAGATTCAGGGTAAGGGGCAGGAGATTTAGAGTGGATTTGAGGAGGATCTTTTTCACCCAGAGGGTGGTTGGAATGTGGAACTCAATGCCTGAAAGGGTGGTGGAGGCAGGAACCCTCACAACATTCAAGAAGCATTTCGATGAGCACTTGAAATGCCATTGCATACAAGGCTATGGACCAAATGCTGGAAAATGGGATGAGACTGGACAGGGATGGATGGGCGGCGCAGTCACGATGGGCCGAAGGGCCTCTTTCTGTGCTGTAAAACTCTATGACTCTATGACCTACCACAACCTGATTAAACACACAGAAACTGCCCCACAGACCAAAACCTGGACTAACACACAGAAACCGACCCACTGACCACAACCTGAATGAACACACAGAGACTGACTCACTGACCACAACCTGAGCAAACACACAGAAACTGACCCACTGACCACAACCTGAACGAACACACAGAAACTGACCCACTGAAAACAATCTGACCGAACACACAGAAACTGACTCACTGACCACTAACTGACCGAACACACAGAAACTGACCCAATGACCACAACCTGAGCAACACACAGAAACTGACACACTTACCACAATCTGAACGAACACACAGGAACTGACCCACTGACGACAAACTGAACAAACACACAGAAACTGACCCTCTGACCACAACCTGAATGAACACACAGAAACTGACCCATTGACCACAAACTGAACAAACACACAGAAACTGACACACTGACCACAACCTAACCAAACACACAGTGACTGACCCAGTGAACACAACTTGAAGAAACACACAGAAACTGACCCACTGACCACAACCTGACCAAACACACAGAAACTGATTCAATGACCACAACCTGTTCGATCACGCTGAAACTGACCCACAGGCCACAACTTAACCGAACTTACAGAAACTGACCCACTGACCACAACCTGACCTAGCACACAGTAACTGACAGATGAACACAACCTGACGAGCACACAGAAACAGACCCACTGACCACAAACAGTCCAAACACAGAGAAACTGACTCACAGAAAACAACCAGATCGAACACGCAGAAACCGACTCACTGACCACAATCTGACCGATCATAAAGTAACTGCCCCACAGACCACAACATGAGTGAACACAAATTAACTGAACCACTGACCAGAACCTGTCCTAACACACAGAAACCGACCCACCGACAACAAGCAGACCGAGCACACAGTAACTGACCCGGAGACCAGAAGCTGATCAAAAACAAAGAAACTGACCCACTGATCACAACCTGACCGAAAACACAGAAACTGACCAATTGACCACAAGCAGACCGAACACACAGGAACTGACCCACCTTCCACAACCTGACCGAACAACCAGAAACTGACCCACTGACCGCAACATGACCGCACACACAGAAACAGACCCACTGATCACAACTTGACCAAACACACAGAAACTGACCCATTGACCAAAAGCTGACCGAACACACAGGAACTGACCCACTTTCAACAAACTGACTGAACACACAGAAACTGACCCACTGACCACAACCTGATCGAACACACAGAAACTGAAGCACTGACCACAACTTCACCAACGCACAGAAACTGACCAACAGAACACAGCCTGAACGAACTCACAGAAACTGAACTGCTGACCGAAATAAGATCTAAAAAGACAGAAACTGTCCCAATGACCATAACCCGACCAAGCTCACAGTAACTGACCCACTAACAATAACCTGACTGAACAAACAGAAACTGACCCACTGACCACAAGATTACCGAAAACACAGAAACTGAAGCACTGACCGCAACCTGACTGAACACACAGAAACTGACCGACTGACCACAAGCTGACGGAGCACATAGTAACTCACACACAGACCACAACCTGACAGAATGCACAGAAACTGACCCACAGACCACAACCAGATTGAGCACACAGAAACTGACCCAATGTCCACAAACTGACCGAACATACAGAAACTGACCCACTGACCACAAGCTGACCAAAATCACAGAAACTGAACCACTGAACACAACCTGACTGAACACACAGAAACTGACCCACTGACCACAAGCTGACCAAAAACACAGAAACTGACCCACTGACCACAACCTGACCGAACACACAGGAACTGACCCACTGACCACAAGATTACCGAAAACACAGAAACTGAAGCACTGACCGCAACCTGACTGAACACACAGAAACTGACCCACTGACCACAACCTGACCGAACACACAGAAACTGACCCACTGAACACAACCTGACCGAACACATAGAAACTGACCCGCTGACCAGAAGTTGACCAAAAACACAGAAACTGACACACTGACCACAACCAGACCGAGCACACAGTAACTGACATACTGAACACAACCTGACCGAACACACAGAAACTGAGCCGCTGACTGAAGCTGACCGGACACAAAGAAACTGACCCAACGAACACAACCTGACAGAACACACAGAAACTGACTCATAGACCACAAACAGAACAACACACGGAAACTGATCCACTGACCACAACCTGAATGAATACACTACACTGACCCACTGACCACAACCTGAAAAAACACACAGAAACAGACCCACTGACCACAACGTGAACAAACACACAGAAACTGACACACTGACCACAACCTAACCGAACACACAGCCTGAACAGACACACAGAAACTGACCCACTGACCCCAAACTCTCCGAATTCACAGAATCTGTCCCACTGACCACAACCTGAACTTACACACAGGCCCGAACAAAAAGAAACAGACACACTGAACACCAGCTGAACGATCACACAGAAACAGACACACTGACCACAACCTCTCCGAAAACAAAGTAACTGACCCAATGAGCACAACCTGACCAAACCATCAGAAACTGACCAACTGACCAGCAGCTGTCCGAATACACAGAAACTGTACCAATGAACACAACCTGACTGAGCACACAGAAACTGACCCACTGAACACAACCTGACCAAACACAAAGAAACTGACCCACTGACCACACCCTATCCGAACACACATAAACTGACCCACTGAACACAAGCAGTACGAGCACACAGAAACTGATCCAGTCAACACAACCTGACCGAACACACAGAAACTGATACAATGACCACAACATGACCGAACCACCAGAAACTGACCCACTGACCACCAGTTGTCCGAATACACAGAAACTGAACCAACAACCACATCCTGACTGAACACACAGAAACTGACCCACTCAACACATCCTGACCTAACACAAAGAAACTGACCCACTGACCACAACCTGACCACACTCAGAGAAACTGACCCAATGACCACAACCTTTCCAAACACACAGAAACTGGCCCACTGACCACAACCAGACTGAACATGCAGAAGCTGAACCACTGACCACAATCTGACCGAACGCACAATAACTGATCCACTGACCACAATCTGACTGAACACACAGAAGCTGACCCACTGACCAAAAGCTGACCGAACACATAGAAACTGACCCACTGACCATAGACTGAGCAAAAGCACAGAAACTTTCCCACTGACCACAACCTGACCGAACACACAGAAACTGACCCACTCTCCAAAAGCTGACCGAACACAGTGAAAATGACCCACTGGCCACAACCTGAACAAACACACAGAAACTGACCCAATGAACACATCCTGTCCAAACACGCAGAAACTGACACAAAGACTACAAACATACCAAACACACAGAAGCTTACCCACTGACCACAATCTGACTGAACACTAACAAACTGACACACTGACCACAAGGTGAACGAACGCAAATAAACTGACCCATTGACCACAACCTGACCGGTCACACAGTAACTGACCCACTGACCAAACCTGACCGAGCACACATAAACTGACCAACTGAACACAAATAGACCGAGGACACAGCAACTGATACAATGAACACAACCTGATCGAACACACAGAAACTGACCCACTGATCACAACCTGAGCAAAGACACAGAAACTGACGCACTGACCACAACCTGTCCGAAATCACAGGAACTGACCCACTGACCGTAAACAGAACGAGCACACAGTAAGTAACCCAATGAACACAACATGATCGAACACACAGAAACTGACCAACTGACCAGAAGATGAGCGTAAAGAGATAAATTGACCCACTGAACACAACCTAACTGATCACACAGAAACTGACCAAGTGACCAAAAACCGAACAAACACACAGAAACTGATGCAATGACCACAAACTGAACGAACACACAGAAACTGACCCACTGACCACAGCCTGAGCGAATGCACAGAAACTGTCCCACTGACCAGAACCTGAACAAAGACACAGAAACTGACCCAATGACCACATCCTGTCCAAACACGCAGAAACTGACACAAAGACTACAAACATACCAAACACACAGAAGCTGACCCACTGACCACAACCTGACTGAACACTAACAAACTGACCCACTGACCACAAGGTGAACGAACGCAAATAAACTGACCCATTGACCACAACCTGACCGGTCACACAGTAACTGACCCACTGACCAAACCTGACCGATCACACAGTAACTAATCCACGGACCACAACCTGACCGAACACACAGAAACTGAACCATTGTCATTAACATGACAGATCACACAGAAACTGAACCACTGATGACGAACTCTCCGAAAACAAAGAAACTGACCCACTGACCACAACATGTCCAAACACACAGAAAATGACCCACTCAACAGAATCTGTCCGAACACACAGAAACTTACCCACAGACCACAACCTGCCCGAGCACACAGTAACTGACCCACTGAACACAAACTGACCGAACACACAAAAACTGACCCACTGAAAACAACCTGACTGAACACACAGAAACTGACCCACTGACCACAAATTGTCCGAACACACAGAAACTGACCCACTGACCACAACCAGACCGAGCACACAGTAACTGATCCACTGAACACAACGAGACCAAACACAAAGACACTGACCCACTGACCATGCTTGTCGGCAAACACAGAAACTGACCCACTGAACACAATCTGTCCGAACACACAGTAACTGACACACTGACCACAACCTATCCGAACACACAGTAACTGACCCACTGACCACAACCTGACCAAGCACACAGGAACTTACCAGCTGACCACAACCTGACCGAACACACAGAAACTGACACACTGACCACAACCGTTCCGAAAACACAGAAATTGACTCACTGACCTCAAAAAGACAGAGAACACAGTAATTGACCCACTGAACACAACCTGACCGAACACACAGAAACTGATCCACAGACGACAACCTGACAGAACACAGAGAAACTGACCCACTTACCAAAAGCTGACCGAACACACAGAAATTGACCCAATGAAAACAACCTGACTGATCACACAGAAACTGACCCACGGACTACAACCTGACCGAGCACACATAAACTGACCAACAGAACACAAATAGACCGAGGACACAGCACCTGATTCAATGAACACAACCTGACCTAACACACAGAAACTGACCCACTTACCACAGCCTGATCGAACACACACGAACTGACCCACTGACCACAAGGTGAACGAGCACAGACAACCTGATGGAGCACACAGACAGTGACCCACTTACCACAAACTGACCGATCACACAGTAACAGATCCACTGACCACAACCTATCCGAAGACACAGAAACTGAACCATTGACCACATCCTGACTGAACACACAGAAACTGACTCACTGACCAAAAGCTGACCGAACACTTAGAAACTGACCCACTGACCACAGACTGAGCGAAAGCACAGAAACTTTCCCACTGACCACAACCTGACCGAACACACAGAAACTGACCCACTGACCAAAAGCTGACCGAACACAGTGAAACTGACCCACTGGCCACAACCTGAACAAACACACAGAAACTGACCCAATGACCACATCCTGTCCAAACACGCAGAAACTGACACAAAGACTACAAACATACCAAACACACAGAAGATGACTCACTGACCACAACCTGACTGAACACTAACAATCTAACACACTGACCACAAGGTGAACGAGAGCAAATAAGCTGACCCATTGACCACAACCTGACCGGTCACACAGTAACTGACCCACCGACCAAACCTGACCGATCACACAGTAACTAATCCACTGAGCAGAACCTGACCGAACACACAGAAACTGAACCACTGACATTAAAATGACAGATCACACAGAAACTGAACCACTGATGACGAAATCTCCGAAAACAAAGAAACTGACCCACTGATCACAACATGTCCAAACACACAGAAAATGAACCACTCAACAGAATCTGTCCGAACACACAGAAACTTACCCACAGACCACAACCTGTCCAAGCACACAGTAACTGACCCACTGAACACAAACTGACGGAACAAACAAAAACTGACCCACTGACAACACCTGACTGAACACACAGAAACTGACCCACTGAACACAAATTGTCCGAACACACAGAAACTGACCCACAGACCACAACCTGTCCGAGCACACAGTAACTGAACCACTGAACACAAACTGACGGAACACACAAAAACTGACCCACTGACAACAACCTGACTGAACACACAGAAACTGACCCACTGACCACAAACTGTCCGAACACACAGAAACTAACCCACTGACCACAACCAGACCGAGCACACAGTAACTGATCCACTGAACACAACGTGACCAAACACAAAGACACTGACCCACTGACCATGCTTGTCGGCAAACACAGAAACTGACCCACTGACCACAACCTGTCCGAACACACAGTAACTGACCCACTGACCACAACCTATCCGAACACACAGTAACTGACCCACTGACCACAACCTGACCAAGCACACAGGAACTTACCAGCTGACCACAACCTGACCGAACACACAGAAACTGACACACTGACCACAACCGTTCCGAAAACACAGAAATTGACTCACTGACCTCAAAAAGACAGAGAACACAGTAATTGACCCACTGAACACAACCTGACCGAACACACAGAAACTGATCCACAGACCACAACCTGACAGAACACAAAGAAACTGACCCACTTACCAAAAGCTGACCGAACACACAGAAATTGACCCAATGAAAACAACCTGACCGATCACACAGAAACTGACCCACGGACTACAACCTGACCGAGCACACATAAACTGACCAACAGAACACAAATAGACCGAGGACACAGCACCTGATTCAATGAACACAACCTGACCTAACACACAGAAACTGACCCACTTACCACAGCCTGACCGAACACACACGAACTGACCCACTGACCACAAGGTGAACGAGCACACACAACCTGATGGAGCACACAGACAGTGACCCACTTACCACAAACTGACCGATCACACAGTAACAGATCCACTGACCACAACCTATCCGAAGACACAGAAACTGAACCATTGACCACAACCTGACAGAACAAACAGAAACTGAACCACTGACCATAACATGACAGAACACACAGAAACTGACCGACTGACGACCAGCTCTCCGAAAACAAAGAAAATGACCCACTGACCACAACCTGTCCGAACACACAGCAACTGACCCACTGAACACAACATGACCGAACACACAAAAACTGACTCACTGATGTCAACTTAACTGAACTCACAGAAACTGACCCACTGACCACACCCTATGCGAACACACATAAAATGACCCACTGACCACAAGCAGTACGAGCAAACAGAAACTGATCCAGTGAACACAACTTGACCGAACACACAGAAACTGATACAATGACCACAACATGACCGAACCACCAGAAACTGACCCACTGACCACCAGTTGTCCGAATACACAGAAACTGAACCAACAACCACATCCTGACTGAACACACAGAATCTGACCCACTGAACACATCCTGACCTAACACAAAGAAACTGACCCACTGACCACAACCTGACCACACTCAGAGAAACTGACCCAATGACCACAACCTTTCCGACCACATAGAAACTGACCCACTGACCACAACCAGGCTGAACATGCAGAAGCTGAACCACTGACCACAATCTGACCGAACGCACAATAACTGATCCACTGACCACCATCTGACTGAACACACAGAAACTGACTCACTGACCAAAAGCTGACCGAACACTTAGAAACTGACCCACTGACCACAGACTGAGCGAAAGCACAGAAACTTTCCCACTGACCACAACCTGACCGAACACACAGAATCTGACCCACTGACCAAAAGCTGACCGAACACAGTGAAACTGACCCACTGGCCACAACCTGAACAAACACACAGAAACTGACCCAATGACCACATCCTGTCCAAACACGCAGAAACTGACACAAAGACTACAAACATACCAAACACACAGAAGATGACTCACTGACCACAACCTGACTGAACACTAACAATCTAACACA
The DNA here is from genome assembly GCF_052327205.1 of Somniosus microcephalus. Lineage (NCBI taxonomy): Eukaryota > Metazoa > Chordata > Chondrichthyes > Squaliformes > Somniosidae > Somniosus > Somniosus microcephalus. The sequence goes on from NW_028225184.1 coordinate 33,467,643, forward strand.
CTGACCACAAGGTGAACGAGAGCAAATAAGCTGACCCATTGACCACAACCTGACCGGTCACACAGTAACTGACCCACCGACCAAACCTGACAGATCACACAGTAACTAATCCACTGAGCAGAACCTGACCGAACACACAGAAACTGAACCAGTGACATTAAAATGACAGATCACACAGAAACTGAACCACTGATGACGAAATCTCCGAAAACAAAGAAACTGACCCACTGATCACAACATGTCCAAACACACAGAAAATGAACCACTCAACAGAATCTGTCCGAACACACAGAAACTTACCCACAGACCACAACCTGTCCAAGCACACAGTAACTGACCCACTGAACACAAACTGACGGAACAAACAAAAACTGACCCACTGACAACACCTGACTGAACACACAGAAACTGACCCACTGAACACAAATTGTCCGAACACACAGAAACTGACCCACAGACCACAACCTGTCCGAGCACACAGTAACTGAACCACTGAACACAAACTGACGGAACACACAAAAACTGACCCACTGACAACAACCTGACTGAACACACAGAAACTGACCCACTGACCACAAACTGTCCGAACACACAGAAACTAACCCACTGACCACAACCAGACCGAGCACACAGTAACTGATCCACTGAACACAACGTGACCAAACACAAAGACACTGACCCACTGACCATGCTTGTCGGCAAACACAGAAACTGACCCACTGACCACAACCTGTCCGAACACACAGTAACTGACCCACTGACCACAACCTATCCGAACACACAGTAACTGACCCACTGACCACAACCTGACCAAGCACACAGGAACTTACCAGCTGACCACAACCTGACCGAACACACAGAAACTGACACACTGACCACAACCGTTCCGAAAACACAGAAATTGACTCACTGACCTCAAAAAGACAGAGAACACAGTAATTGACCCACTGAACACAACCTGACCGAACACACAGAAACTGATCCACAGACCACAACCTGACAGAACACAAAGAAACTGACCCACTTACCAAAAGCTGACCGAACACACAGAAATTGACCCAATGAAAACAACCTGACCGATCACACAGAAACTGACCCACGGACTACAACCTGACCGAGCACACATAAACTGACCAACAGAACACAAATAGACCGAGGACACAGCACCTGATTCAATGAACACAACCTGACCTAACACACAGAAACTGACCCACTTACCACAGCCTGACCGAACACACACGAACTGACCCACTGACCACAAGGTGAACGAGCACACACAACCTGATGGAGCACAGAGACAGTGACCCACTTACCACAAACTGACCGATCACACAGTAACAGATCCACTGACCACAACCTATCCGAAGACACAGAAACTGAACCATTGACCACAACCTGACAGAACAAACAGAAACTGAACCACTGACCATAACATGACAGAACACACAGAAACTGACCGACTGACGACCAGCTCTCCGAAAACAAAGAAAATGACCCACTGACCACAACCTGTCCGAACACACAGCAACTGACCCACTGAACACAACATGACCGAACACACAAAAACTGACTCACTGATGTCAACTTAACTGAACTCACAGAAACTGACCCACTGACCACACCCTATGCGAACACACATAAAATGACCCACTGACCACAAGCAGTACGAGCAAACAGAAACTGATCCAGTGAACACAACCTGACCGAACACACAGAAACTGATACAATGACCACAACATGACCGAACCACCAGAAACTGACCCACTGACCACCAGTTGTCCGAATACACAGAAACTGAACCAACAACCACATCCTGACTGAACACACAGAATCTGACCCACTGAACACATCCTGACCTAACACAAAGAAACTGACCCACTGACCACAACCTGACCACACTCAGAGAAACTGACCCAATGACCACAACCTTTCCGAACACACAGAAACGGACCCACTGACCACAACCTGACCACACTCAGAGAAACTGACCCAATGACCACAACCTTTCCGAACACATAGAAACGGACCCACTGACCACAACCAGGCTGAACATGCAGAAGCTGAACCACTGACCACAATCTGACCGAACGCACAATAACTGATCCACTGACCACAATCTGACTGAACACACAGAAACTGACTCACTGACCAAAAGCTGACCGAACATTTAGAAACTGACCCACTGACCACAGACTGAGCGAAAGCACAGAAACTTTCCCACTGACCACAACCTGACCGAACACACAGAATCTGACCCACTGACCAAAAGCTGACCGAACACAGTGAAACTGACCCACTGGCCACAACCTGAACAAACACACAGAAACTGACCCAATGACCACATCCTGTCCAAACACGCAGAAACTGACACAAAGACTACAAACATACCAAACACACAGAAGATGACCCACTGACCACAACCTGACTGAACACTAACAATCTAACACACTGACCACAAGGTGAACGAGAGCAAATAAGCTGACCCATTGACCACAACCTGACCGGTCACACAGTAACTGACCCACTGACCAAACCTGACAGATCACACAGTAACTAATCCACTGAGCAGAACCTGACCGAACACACAGAAACTGAACCACTGACATTAAAATGACAGATCACACAGAAACTGAACCACTGATGACGAAATCTCCGAAAACACAGAAACTGACCCACTGATCACAACCTGTCCAAACACAAAGAAAATGAACCACTCAACAGAATCTGTCCGAACACACAGAAACTTACCCACAGACCACAACCTGTCCAAGCACACAGTAACTGACCCACTGAACACAAACTGACGGAATAAACAAAAGCTGACCCACTGACAACACCTGACTGAACACACAGAAACTGACCCACTGACCACAAATTGTCCGAACACACAGAAACTGACCCACAGACCACAACCTGTCCGAGCACACAGTAACTGAACCACTGAACACAAACTGACGGAACACACAAAAACTGACCCACTGACAACAACCTGACTGAACACACAGAAATTGACCCACTGACCACAAACTGTCCGAACACACAGAAACTAACCCACTGACCACAACCAGACCGAGCACACAGTAACTGATCCACTGAACACAACGTGACCAAACACAAAGACACTGACCCACTGACCATGCTTGTCGGCAAACACAGAAACTGACCCACTGACCACAACCTGACCGAACACACAGAAACTGACACACTGACCAGAACCTGTCCGAAAACACAGAAATTGACACACTGACCTCAAAAAGACAGAGCACACAGTAACTGACCCACTGAACACAACCTGACCGAACACACAGAAACTGATCCACAGACCACGACCTGACAGAACACAAAGAAACTGACCCACTTACCAAAAGCTGACCGAACGCACAGAAATTGACCCAATGAAAACAACCTGACCGATCACACAGAAACTGACCCACGGACTACAACCTGACCGAGCACACATAAACTGACCAACTGAACACAAATAGACCGAGGACACAGCAACTGATTCAATGAACACAACCTGACCGAACACGCAGAAACTGACCCACTGATCACAACCTGAGCAAAGACACAGAAACTGACGCACTGACCACAACCTGTCCGAAATCACAGGAACTGACCCACTTACCGTAAACAGAATGAGCACACAGTAAGTAACCCAATGAACACAACATGATCGAACACACAGAAACTGACCCGCTGACCAGAAGATGAGCGTAAAGAGATAAATTGACCCAAAAACACAACCTAACTGATCACACAGAAACTGACCAACTGACCAAAAACCGAACAAACACACAGAAAGTGACCCACTGACCACAGCCTGAGTGAATGCACAGAAACTGTCCCACTGACCACAACCTGAACAAAGACAAATAAATAACCCACTGACCACAATCTCACCGAACACAAAGAAACTTACCCATGACCACTACCTGAACAAACACACAGAAACTGACTCATTGAACACAAACGGCCAAGCACGCAGAAACTGACCCACAGACTACAACCAGACCGAACACACAGAAGCTGCCCCACTGACCACAACCTGACCGAACTCACACAAACTGATGCATTGACTGAGCACAAAGTATCTGAGCCATTGACCGCAACCTGACTGAGCACACAGTAACTGACAGACTGAACACAACCTGAACGAGCATTCAGTAACAGACCCACTGACCACTACCTGTCTGAACACATAGAAACAGACCCACAGACAACAACCAGACAGAACACACTGATACTGTCCACTGACCACAGCCTGACCGATCACACAGTAACTGATCCACTGACCACAACCTGTCCAAACACACAGAAACGGAACCACTGACCACAAACTGAGCGAGAAAACAGAAACTGAACTACTGACCACAAACTGACCGAACACACAGAAGCTGACCCACTTACCACAACTTGACCGAACACACACGAACTGACCCACTGACCACAAGGTGAACGAGCACACACAACCTGATGGAGCACACAGTCACTGACCCACTTAGCACAAACTGACCGATCACACAGTAACAGATCCACTGACCACAACCTATCCGAACACACAGAAACTGAACCACTGACCACAACCTGAATGAACACACAGAAACTGACCCACTGAAAACAATATGACCGAACACACAGAAACTGACTCACTGACCACTAATTGACCGAACACACAGAAACTGTCCCGCTGACCAAATCATGACCGAACACACAGAAACTGAATCACTGAACTCAAACTGACCGAACACACAGAAAACGACCCACTGACCACAACCTGAGCAACACACAGAAACTGACCCACTTACCACAACCTGAACGAACACACAGGAACTGACCCACTGACGACAAACTGAACAAACACACAGAAACTGACCCACTGACCACAACCTGAATGAATACACAGAAACTGACCCATTGACCACAAACTGAACAAACACACAGAAACTGACACACTGACCACAACCTAACCAAACACACAGTGGCTGACCCAGTGACCACAACCTGAAGAAACACACAGAAACTGACCCACTGACCACAACCTGACCAAACACACAGAAACTGATTCAATGACCACAACCTGTTCGATCACGCTGAAACTGACCCAAGGCCACAACCTGACCGAACTTACAGAAACTGACCCACTGACCACAACCTATCCGAACACACAGAAACTGAACCACTGACGACAACCTGAACGAACACACAGAGACTGACTCACTGACCACAACCTGAGCAAACACACAGAAACTGACCCACTGACCACAACCTGAACGAACACACAGAAACTGACCCACTGAAAACAATCTGACCGAACACACAGAAACTGACTCACTGACCACTAACTGACCGAACACACAGAAACTGTCCCGCTGACCATATCATTACCGAACACACAAAAACTGAATCACTGAACTCAAACTGACCGAACACACAGAAACTGACCCACTGACCACAACCTGAGCAACACACAGAAACTGACCCACTTACCATAACCTGAACGAACACACAGGAACTGACCCACTGACGACAAACTGAACAAACACACAGAAACTGACCCACTGACCACAACCTGAATGAACACACAGAAACTGACCCATTGACCACAAACTGAACAAACACACAGAAACTGACACACTTACCACAACCTAACCAAACACACAGTGACTGACCCAGTGACCACAACCTGAAGAAACACACAGAAACTGACCCACTGACCACAACCTGACCAAACACACAGAAACTGATTCAATGACCACAACCTGTTCGATCACGCTGAAACTGACCCACAGGCCACAACCTTACCGAACTTACAGAAACTGACCCACTGACCACAACCTGACCTAGCACACAGTAACTGACAGATGAACACAACCTGACGAGCACACAGAAACAGACCCACTGACCACAAACAGTCCAAACACAGAGAAACTGACTCACAGAAAACAACCAGATCGAACACGCAGAAACCGACTCACTGACCACAATCTGACCGATCATACAGTAACTGCCCCACAGACCACAACATGAGTGAACACAAATTAACTGAACCACTGACCAGAACCTGTCATAACACACAGAAACCGACCCACCGACAACAAGCAGACCGAGCACACAGTAACTGATCCGGAGACCAGAAGCTGATCAAAAACAAAGAAACTGACCCACTGATCTCAACCTGACCGAAAACACAGAAACTGTCCAATTGACCACAAGCAGACCGAACACACAGGAACTGACCCACCTTCCAAAACCTGACCGAACAACCAGAAACTAACCCACTGACCACAACATGACCGCACACACAGAAACAGACCCACTGATCACAACTTGACCAAACACACAGAAACTGACCCATTTACCACAAGCTGACCGAACACACAGGAACTGACCCACTTTCAACAAACTGGCTGAACACACAGAAACTGACCCAGTGACCACAACCTGATCGAACACACAGAAACTGAAGCACTGACCACAACTTCACCAACGCACAGAAACTGACCAACAGAACACAACCTGAACGAACTCACAGAAACTGACCTGCTGACCGAAAACAGATCTAAAAAGACAGAAACGGTCCCAATGACCATAACCCGACCAAGCTCACAGTAAGTGACCCACTAACAATAACCTGACTGAACACACAGAAACTGACCCACTGACCACAAGATTACCGAAAACACAGAAACTGAAGCACTGACCGCAACCTGACTGAACAAACAGAAACTGACCGACTGAACACAAGCTGACGGAGCACATAGTAACTCACCCACAGACCACAACCAGACTGAGCACACATAAACTGACCCACTGTCCACAAACTGACCGAACACACAGAAACTGACCCACTGACCACACGCTGACCAAAATCACAGAAACTGAACCACTGAACACAACCTGACTGAACACACAGAAACTGACCCACTGACCACAAGCTGACCAAAAACACAGAAACTGACCCACTGACCACACCCTGATCGAACACACAGGAACTGACCCACTGACCACAAGATTACCGAAAACACACAAACTGAAGCACTGACCACAACCTGACTGAACACACAGAAACTGACCCACTGACCACAACCTGACCGAACACACAGAAACTAACCCACTGAACACAACCTGACCGAACACATAGAAACTGACCCGCTGACCAGAAGTTGACCGAAAACACTGAAACTGACACACTGACCACAACCAGACCGAGCACACAGTAACTGACATACTAAACACAACCTGACCGAACACACAGAAAATGAGCCGCTGACTGAAGCTGACCGGACACAAAGAAACTGACCCACTGATAATAACCTGAACGAAAACACAGAAACTGACCCACTGACCAAAACCAGACCGAGCACACAGTAAGTGACCCAACGAACACAACCTGACAGAACACACAGAAACTGACTCATTGACCACAAACAGAACAACTCACGGAAACTGATCCACTGACCACAAACTGAATGAATACACTAAACTGACCCACTGACCACAACCTGAAAAAACACACAGAAACAGACCCACTGACCACAACGTGAACAAACACACAGAAACTGACACACTGACCACAACCTAACCGAACACACAGCCTGAACAGACACACAGAAACTGACCCACTGACCCCAAACTCTCCGAATTCACAGAATCTGTCCCACTGACCACAACCTGAACATACACACAGGCCCGAACAAAAAGAAACAGACACACTGAACACCAGCTGAACGATCACACAGAAACAGACACACTGACCACAATCTCTCCGAAAACAAGGTAACTGACCCACTGAGCAGAACCTGACCAAACCATCAGAAACTGACCAACTGACCAGCAGCTGTCCGAATACACAGAAACTGTACCAATGACCACAACCTGACTGAACACACAGAAACTGACCCACTGAACACAACCTGACCAAACACAAACACACTGACCAACTGACCACAATCTATCCGATCACACAGAAACAGAACTACTGACCACAATCTGACCGAACACACAGAAACTGAACCACTGAACATAACATGATAGAACACACAGAAACTGACCCACTGACCACAAACTCCCAAAAACAAAGAACCTGACACACTGACAGCAACGTGTCCGAACACACAGAAACTGACCCACTCAACACAATCTGTCTGAACACACAGAAACTGACCCACTGACCACTACCTGACCGAGCACGCAGTAACTGACCCACTGACCACAACCTGTCCGAAAACACAGAAACTGACCCACTGACCACAACCAGACCGAACGCACAGAAACTGATCCACTGAATACAACCTGAACGAACATACAGAAACTGACACACTGACCACAACATGACTGAAAAAACAGAAACTGAACCACTGACCACAAAATGTCCGAAAACACAGAACTGACACAATGACCACAATCTGACCGAAAACACAGAAACTGACCCACTGACCACAAAATGTCCACACACAAAGAAAATTACCAGCTGACCACAAACTGTCCGAACACACAGAAACTGATCCACTACCCACAAAATAGACCGAGCACACAGTAACTGACCCACTGAACACAACCTGACCGAACACACAGAAACTGATCCACTGATCAGAAGCTGACCGAAAACACAGAAATTGACCCACTGAACACAACCTGAATGAAGACACAGAAGCTGAACAACTGACCACAACATGCCCGAACACACAGAAACTGATCCACTGACCACAAACTCTCCAAAAACAAAGAACCTGACCCACTGACAGCAACGTGTCCGAACACGCAGAAACTGACCCACTCAACACAATCTGTCTGAACACACAGAAACTGACCCACTGACCACAACCTGACAGAGCACAAAGAAACTGACCCACTTACCAAAAGCTGACCGAACACACAGAAATTGACCCAATGAAAACAACCTGACCGATCACACAGAAACTGACCCACAGACTACAACCAGACCGAGCACACATAAACTGACCAACTGAACACAAATAGACCGAGGACACAGCAACTGATTCAATGAACACAACCTGACCGAACACACAGAAACTGACCCACTGATCACAACCTGAGCAAAGACAAAGAAACTGACGCACTGACCACAACCTGTCCGAAATCACAGGAACTGACCCACTGACCGTAAACAGAACGAGCACACAGTAAGTAACCCAATGAACACAACATGATTGAACACACAGAAACTGACCCACAGACCAGAAGATGAGCGTAAAGAGATAAAATTGACCCACTGAACACAATCTAACTGATCACACAGAAACTGACCAAATGAACAAAAACCGAACAAACAGACCGAAACTGATGCACTGACCACAAACTGAACGAACACACAGAAACTGATCCACTGACCACAGCCTGAGCGAATGCACAGAAACTGTCCCACTGACCACAACCTGAACAAAGACAAATAAAAAACCCACTGACCACAATCTCAACGAACACACAGAAGCTGACCCACTTACCACAACCTGACCGAACACACACGAACTGACCCACTGACCACAAGGTGAACGAGCACACACAACCTGATGGAGCACACAGACACTGACCCACTTACTACAAACTGACCGATCACACAGTAACAGATCCACTGACCACAACCTATCCGAACACACAGAAACTGAACCACTGACCATAACATGACAGAACACACAGAAACTGAACCACTGACCATAACATGACAGAACACACAGAAACTGACCGACTGACGACCAGCTCTCCGAAAACAAAGAAAATGACCCACTGACCACAACCTGTCCGAACACACAGAAACTGACCCACTGAAGACAACATGACCGAACACACAAAAACTGACTCATTGATGTCAACCTGACTGAACGCACAGAAACTGACCCACTGACCACACCCTATCCGAACACACAGAAGCTGACCCACTTACCACAACCTGACCGAACACACACGAACTGACCCACTGACCACAAGGTGAACGAGCACACACAACCTGATGGAGCACACAGACACTGACCCACTTACTACAAACTGACCGATCACACAGTAACAGATCCACTGACCACAACCTATCCGAACACACAGAAACTGAACCACTGACCACAGCCTGACAGAACACGCAGAAACTGAACCACTGACCATAACATGACAGAACAAACAGAAACTGAACCAGTGACCACAACCTGACAGAACACACAGAAACTGAACATCTGACCATAATATGACAGAACACACAGAAACTGACCGACTGACGACCAGCTCTCCGAAAACAAAGAAAATGACCCACTGACCACAACCTGTCCGAACACACAGAAACTGACCCACTGAACACAACATGACCGAACACACAAAAACTGACTCACTGATGTCAACCTGATTGAACACAAAGAAGCTGACCCACTGACCACACCCTACCCGAACACACAGAAACTGATCCACTGACCATAACATGATAGAACGCACAGAAACCACACACTGGCCACAAACTCTCCGAAAACACAGACACTGACACACTGACCACAAATTGACTGAACAAACAGAAAGTGAACCAGTGACCACAAACTGCCCGATAACACAGAAACTGACCCAATGACCACAACCTGAATGAACACACAGAAACTGACCTACTGACCACAACCTGAACGAACACACAGAGACTGACCCACTGACCACAACCTGACCGAACAATCAGAAACTGAACCACTGACCACAAACTGACCAAACACAAACACACTGACCCACTGACCACAATCTATCCGATCACACAGAAACAGAACTACTGACCACAACCTGACCAAACACACAGAAACTGAACCACTGAACATAACATGATAGAACACACAGAAACTGACCCACTGACCACAAACTCTCCAAAAACAAGGAACCTGACCCACTGACAGCAACGTGTCCGAACACACAGAAACTGACCCACTCAACACAATCTGTCTGAACACACAGAAACTGACCCACTGACCACTACCTGACCGAGCACGCTGCAACAGACCCACTGACCACAACCTGTCCGAAAATACAGAAACTGACCCACTGACCACAACCAGAAGGAACACACAGAAACTGATCCACTGAACACAACCTGAACGAACATACAGAAACTGACACACTGACCACAACCTGACTGAAAAAACTGAAACTGAACCACTGACCACAAAATGTCCGAAAGCACAGAACTGACACAATGACCACAAAATGCCCGAACACACAGAAACTGACCCACTGACCACAACATGTCCACAGACAGAGAAACTTACCAGCTGACCACAACCTGTCCGAACACACAGAAACTGATCCACTACCCACAAAATAGACCGAGCACACAGTAACTGACCCACTGAACACAACCTGACTGAACACACAGAAAATGTTCCGCTGATCAGAAGCTGACCGAAAACACTGAAATTGACCCACTGAACACAACCTGAATGAACACGCAGAAGCTGAACAACTGACCACAACATGCCCGAACACTCAGAAACTGATCCACTGACCACAACCTAACTGAACACACAGAAACTGACCCACTGACCAAAAGCTGAACGAACACACAGACACTGACCCACTGACCACAAACTTCCCGAACACACAGAAGCTGACCCACTAAACAGAACCTGACCAAAGACACAGAAACTGACCCGCTGACCAGAAGCTGACAGGAAACACAGAAATTGACCCACTGAACACACCCTGACCGATCACACAGAAACGGACACACTGTCCAGAGACTGAATGAACATACAGAGAATCACATGTTGACCACAACCTGACCGAACACACAGAATCTGACCCACTGACAACAACCTGACTGAACGCACAGAAACTGATCCACTGACCACAACCTGAACAAACACACAGAAACTGACCCACTGACTACAACTGACCGAACACACAGAAACTGAACCACTGACCACAACTTGAGGAAAAACGCAGTATCTGACACAATGATCACAACCTGTCCGAACACGCTGAGGCTGAGAGACTGAAACAAAACTTACTGAGCACACAGAAACTGACCCACTGACCACTAACTGTCCGAACACATAGAAACTGACCCACAGACTACAACCAGACAGAACACACAGATATTGACCCACTGACCACAAACTGACGGATCACACAGTAACTGATCTACTGACCACAACCTTTCCAGACAAACAGAAACTGAACCACTGACCACAAACTGAGCAAGAACACAGAAACTGAACCATCGACCACAACATGACCGAACACACAGAAACTGAACCACTGACCACAACCTGAGCGAGCACACAGTAACTGACCCACTGAACAGTAATTGACCGAACACACAAAAATGACCCAATGACCAGAACCTGACTGAACACACAGAAACTGACCCACTGACCACAAACTGTCCGAAAACACAGAAACTGACCCACTGACCACATCCTGACCAAACACAAACAAACTGACCCACTGACCACAAGCTGACTAAACACACAGAAACGTACCAGCTGACCACAACCTGACCGAACACACAGATACTGAACAACTGACCACAACCTGTCTGGAAACACATAAACTGACCCACTGACCACCAAAAGACCGAGCACACAGTAACTGACCCACTGAACACAACCTGACGGAACACAAAGAAACTGACCTACTGACCATAAGCTGCCTGAACGCACATAAACTGACTCACTGAACACAACCTGACCGATCACGCAGAAAGTGACCCATTGACCACAACCTGATCAAACACGCAGAAACTGACCCACTGACCACAACCTTCCCGAACACACAGAAACTGACCCATAGATCAAAACCATACCGAGGACACGTTAAATGATCCAGTGAACACAACGTGACCGAACACACAGAAATTGACCCACTGAACACAACCTGACCTAAGACACAGAAACTGAGCCTCTGGCAACATCCTGTCCGAAAACACAGGATATGTCCCACTGACCACAACCAGACTGACCACACAGTTAGTGACCCAATGAACGCAACCTGACCGAACACACAGAAACAGACCCGCTGACCAGAAGCTGAATGGAAACACAGAAATTGACCCACTGAACACAACCTGACGGATCACAAAGAAACTGACACACTGACCAGAAACTGAACAAACACACAGAAGCTGACATGTTGACCGCAGCCTGACCGAACACACTGAATATGACCCATTGACAACAATCTGACCAAACACACAAAAACTGACCCACAGTCCACAACCTGACCGAACACAGAGAAACTGACCCACTGACCACAGCCTGACCGAAAGCACAGAAACTGTCCCACTGAACACAACCTTAACAAACACACAGAAACTGACCCACTGACTACAAAATGACCAAAATCACAGAAACTGACCCACTGACCACAACGTGAGCAAACACACAGAAACTGTCCCATGAGCACAACCTGTCTGAACACGCAGAGACTGACAAACTGAACACAAACAGACCGAGCACACAGAAAGTGATGCACTGACCACAACCTGAACGACCACATTTAAAATGACGCACTGACTACGAAATGACCGAACACACAGAAACTGACCCATTGACCACAACCTGAAAAAACACACAGAAACTGACACAATGACCACAACCTGTCCGAACACGCAGAGACTGACCCACTGAGCACAACATGTCTGTTCACACAGTAACTAATCTACTGAGCACAACCTGTCCGAACACACAGAAACTAAACCACTGACCACAAATTGAGCGAGAACACAGAAACTGAACCACTGACCAAAACATGACCGAACACACAGTAACTGAACCACTGACCACAACCTGACCGAGCACACAGTAACTGACCCACTGAAAACAAACTGAACGAACACACAATAACTGACCGACTGACCACAACCTGACTGAACACACAGGAGCTGACCCACTGAACACAAAATGTCCGAACACACAGAAACTGACCCACTCAAAAGAATCTGTCCGAACGTACAGAAACTAACCCACTGACCACTACCTGACTGAGCACACAGTAACTGACCCACTGAACACAACATGACTGGACACACAAAATCTGACCCGCTGACCACAAACTGTCCAAACACACAGAAACTGACCCACTGACCACAACCAGATGGAGCACACACAAACTGATCCACAGAACACAACCTGAACAAACACACAGAAACTTGCCAGCTGACGACAACCTGACCGATCACATAGAAACTGAAACAATGACCACAACGTGTCCACACACACAGAAACTGACCCACTGACCACAACCTGACCAAACACACAGACACGTACCAGCTGACCACAACCTGACCGAACACACATGGAACTGACCCACTGACCAGAAGCTGACCGAAAACACAGAAGTTGACCCACTGACCAAACCTGACTCAACACCCAGAAGCTGAACCACTGACCACAACCTGACCGAACACCCGGACACTGATCCAGTGACCACAACCTTACTGAACACACAGAAACTGATCCAGTGACCAAAAGGAAAACGAGCACACAGAAACTGAACCACTGACCACAACTTGACCGAATGCGCAGAAACTGACCCACTGACAACAACCTTCCCGAACACACAGAAACTGACACATAGATCACAACCAGACCGAGGACACAGGAACTGATCCAGTGAACACAACGGGACCGAACACACAGAAACTAACCCACTGAACACAACCTCACCAAGGACACAGAAACTGAGCCACTGACAACAACCTGTGCGAAAACATAGGAACTGGCCCACTGACCACAACCAAACCGAGCACACAGTAAGTGACCCAATGACCATAACCTGACCGATCACACAGAAACGGACACACTGACCAGAAAATTAATGAACACACAGAAACTGACATGTTGACCACAACCTGACCGAATACACAGAATCTGAGCCACTGACAACAACCTGACCGAATACTCAAAAACTGACCCACAGACCACAACCTGACCGAACACACAGAAACTGGCCCACTGACCAAAAACTGAACAAACACACAGGAACTGACCCACTGACCACAACCTGACCGAACTCTCAGAAACTGATCCACTGAACACAACCTGACTGAACACACAGAAATTGATCCACTGACAACACCCTGACCAATCACACAGAAACTGACCCACTGACCACAACCTGACCGAACACACAGAAACTGACCCACTGACTACAAACTGACGGAACACACATATTCTGAACCAATGACCACAACTTGAACAAGCACACAGAAACTGACCCAATGACCACAACCTGTCCGAACACGCAGAGACTGTCAGACTGAACACACCCTGTCCGAACACAGAAACTGACCCTCAGACTACAACCAGACAGAACACACAGATACTGATCCACTGACCACAACCTGACTGATCACACAGTAACTGATCTACTGACCACAACCTCTCCGAACACACAGAAACTGAACCACTGACGACAAACTGAGCAAGAACACAGAAACTGAACCATTGACCACAACCTGACCGAACACACAGAAGCTGAACTACTGACCACAACCTGACCGAGCACCCGGAAACTGATCCACTGACCACAACCTTACTGAACACACAGAAACTGATCCAGTGACCAAAAGGTGAACGAACACACAGAAACTGACCCACTGAACACAACCTGCCCGATCACACAGCGACTGACCCACTGACCACAACTTGACCGAACACGCAGAAACTGACCCACTGACAGCAACCTTCCCGAACACACAGAAACTGACACATAGATCATAATGAGACCGAGGACGCAGGAACTGATTCAGTGAACACAACGTGACCGAACACACAGAAACAAACACACTGAACACAACCTTACCAAGGACACAGAAACTGAGCCACTGACAACAACCTGTGCGAAAACACAGGAACTGACCCACTAACCACAACCAGACCGAGCACACAGTAAGTGACCCAACGATCATAACCTGACCGAACACACAGACACTGACCCGCTGATCAGAAGCTGACAGAACTCTCAGAAACTGATCCACTGAACACAACCTGACTGAACACACAGAAATTGACCCACTGACAGCAACCTGACCGATCACACAGAAACTGACCCATTGACCACAACCTGACGGAACACACAGAAACTGTCCCACTGACCACAAACTGAACAA
The DNA here is from genome assembly GCF_052327205.1 of Somniosus microcephalus. Lineage (NCBI taxonomy): Eukaryota > Metazoa > Chordata > Chondrichthyes > Squaliformes > Somniosidae > Somniosus > Somniosus microcephalus. The sequence goes on from NW_028225184.1 coordinate 33,483,730, forward strand.
ACACACATAAACTGACCCACTGACAACTAACTGACCAAACACACAGATTCTGAACCACTGACCACAACATGAACAAACACACAGAAACTGAAACAATGACCACAACCTGTCCGAACACGCAGAGGCTGACAGACTGAACACAACCTGACTGAGCACACAGAAACTGACCCACTGACCACAACCTGTCCGAACACAGAAACTGACCCTCAGACTACAACCAGACAGAACACACAGATACTGATCCACTGACCACAACCTGACTGACCACAACCTGTCCGAACACACAGTAACTGAACCACTGACGACAAATTGAGCGAGAACACAGAAACTGAACCATTGACCACAACCTGACCAAACACACAGAGGCTGAATTACTGACCACAACCTGACTGAGCACACAGTAACTGACCCACTGAACACAAACTGACCGAACACACAAAAACTGACCCACTGACCACAATTGACTGAACATACAGAAACTGACCCACTGACCACAAACTGTCCGAACACACAGAAACTGACACACTGACCACAAAAAGATGGAGCACACAGTAACTGATGCACTGAACACATCGTGACCGAACACACAGAATCTGACACACTGACCACAACCTGACTGTACAAACAGAAACTGAACCACTGACCACAAACTGTCCGAGCACACAGAAACTGACCCACTGACCACAACCTGACCAAACACACAGAAAAGTACCAGCTGACCACAACCTGACCGAACACACAGAAACTGACCCACTGACCACAACCTATCCGAAAACACAGAAACTGACCCACTTACCACAAAATGACTTAGCACACAGTAACTGACCCACTGAACACAACCTGACCGAACACATATATATTGACCCGCTGACCAGAAGCTGAACGAAAATACAGAAATTGACCCACTGAACAAAGCCTGACTGAACACGCAGAAGCTGAAACAATGACCACAACCTGACCGAAAACCAGAAACTGATCCACAGAGCACAACCTGACTCAACACAAAGAAACTGACCCACTGACAAAAAGCTGACCGAACACACATAAACTGACACACTGAACACAATCTGACCAATCACAGAGAAACTGACCCACTGACCACAACCTGACCGAAAATACAGAAACTGACCCATTGACGGCAAACTTTCCGAACACACAGAAACTGACCCACAGACCACAACCTGACCGAGGACACAGTAACTGATCCACTGAACACAAATTGACAGAAAACATAGTAACTGGCCCACTGACCACAACTTGACCAAAGACACAGTAACTGACCCAATGAACACAACCTGACCGAACACGCAGAAACTGACCCGCTAACAAGGAGCTGACCGATAACACGCTGAAGCTGAACAATTGACCACAAACTGACCGAACACCCAGAATCTGATCCATTGACCACAACCTGACTGAGATCACAGAGACCGATCCACTGACCAGAAGCTGACCGAACACAGAGAAACTGACCCACTGAACACAAGGTGACCGAACACACAGAAACTAACCCACTGAAAACAACATGAACAAAGACACAGAAACTAAGCCACTGACTAGAACCTGTCCGAAATCACAGGAACTGACCCACTGATCACAACCAGACCGAGCACAGAGAATTGACCCAATGAACACAACCTGACCGAACACACCAAAACTGACCCGCTGACCAGAAGCTGACTGGAAACACAGAAATTGGCCCACTGAACACAACCTGACCGATCACACAGAAACGGACACACTGATCTAAACTGAATGAACAGACAGAAACTCAAATGTTGAACACAACCTGAACAAACACACAGAAACAGACCCACTGACTACAAACTGACCGAACAGACAGAAACTGAACCACTGACCACAACCTGAACAAACACATAGAAACTGATCAACTGACCACAACCTCTCCGAACACGCAGAGACTGACAGACTGAACACAAGCTGACTGAGCACACAGAAACTGACCCACAGACCACAACCTGTACGAACACATAGAAACTGACCCTCAGACAACAACCACCTCTCCGCACACACAGTAACTGACCCACTGACCACAACCTGTCAGAACACACAGAAACTGACCCACTGACCACATCCTGACCAAACACACAGAAACTGATCCACTGACCACAACCTGACTGAACACAAAGAAACTGACCCACTGTCCAAAAGCTGAAAGAACACACAGAAACTGACCCACTGACCACAACCTGAGCAAAGACACAGTAACTGATCCACTGAACACAACCTGACCGAACACACAGAAACTGACCCACTGAACAAAACCTGTCAGAACGCACAGAAACTGACCCACTGACCAAAAGCTGACCGAACACACAGAAACTGACCCACTGACCACAAAATGAACAAACACACAGAAACTGACCCACTGACTACAAACTGACGGAACACAGAAAAACTGAACGACTGACAACAACCTGACTGAACACACAGAAACTGACCCACTGACCACAAACTGTGCGAACACACAGAAACTTACCCACTGAACACAACCAGACCGAGGACAGAGTAACTGATCCATTGAAAACAACATGTCCGAACACAAAGAAATCAGTGGTGTACATTTAAGGAGTTATTTTGCAACTTCCAAAAAACTGAGAAGAAAAGGGTGTAAAAGAAAAGACAGCCATCCGTGGCTAAGTAAAGAAATCAAGGATAGTATTCGACTAAAAACAAGGGCAAATAAGGTAGCCAAATCTAGTGGGAGGATAGAGGATTGGGAAAACTTTAAAAGACAGCAAAAAATTCCAAAAGGATTGATTAAGAAAGGGAAGATAGATTATGAAAGTAAATTAGCAAAAAATATAAAAACAGATAGTAAAAGATTTTATAGTTATATAGAAAAAAAGGGTGGCTAAAGTAAATTTTGGTCCCTTAGAGGATGAGACCGGGAAATTAATGGTGGGAAATATGGAGATGGCAAAAACACTGAATGAGTATTTTGTATCAGTCTTTACAGTAGAAGACACTAAGAATATCCCAACACTGGAAAAACAGGGGGCTACAGGGGGGGAGGAGCTAAACACGATCAAACTCACTAAGGAAGTGGTACTCGGTAGAATAATGGGACTCAAGGCGGATAAATCACCTGGACCGGATGGCATACATCCTAGGGTCTTGAGGGAAGTGGCGGTATGGATTGTGGATGCATTGGTAATAATTTTCCAAAACTCCCTGGACTCGGCAAAGGTCCTGGCAGACTGGAAAACTGCTAATGTAACACCGTTATTTAAAAAGGGCAGTAGACAGAAGGCTGGAAACTATAGACCGGTTAGCCTAACATCTCTGGTAGGTAAAATTTTGGAGTCCATTATTAAGGAGACAGTAACAGGACATTTGGATAATCATAATTTAATAGGACAATGTCAGCATGGTTTAATGAAGGGGAAGTCATGTTTGACAAATTTGCTGGAGTTCTTTGAGGAAGTAACATATAGGGTGGATAAAGGGGAACCAGTGGGCATAGTGTATTTAGACTTCCAAAAGGCATTTGACAAGGTGCCACACAAAAGATTATTGCTTAAGATAAAAAATCACTGGATTGGGGGTAATATTCTGGCATGGATAGAGGATTGGCTATCTAAGAGAAGGCAGAGAGTTGGGATAAAAGTTCATTCTCAGACTGGCAATCAGTAACTAGTGGTGTTCCGCAGTGGTCAGTGCTGGGTCCCCAACTCTTTACAATCTATATTGACGATTTGGAGGAGGGGACCGAGAGTAACATATCAAAGTTTGCAGATGATACTAAGATGGGGGGGAAAGTAGTGAGTGAGGAGGACATAAATAACCTGCAAGGTGACATAGACAGGCTAAATAAGTGGGCAGAGATTTGGCTGATGGAATACAATACTAGAAAGTGTGAGGTTATGCACTTTGGCTGGAAAAATCGTAGAGCAAGTTATTATCTTAATGGCAAGAAACTGGAAAGTACTGAAGTACAAAGGGATCCGGGGGTCCTGGTGCACGAAACTCAAAAGGTTAGTATACAGGCGCAGCAAATGATTAATAAGGCCAATGGAATGTTGGCTTTCATTGCTAGGGTGATAGAATATAAAAATAGGGAGGTATTGCTTCAGTTGTACAAGGTATTGGTGAGACAGCACCTGGAATACTGCATACAGTTTTGGTGTCCATACTTAAGTAAAGACATACTTGCTCTCGAGTCAGTACAAAGAAGGTTCACTCGGTTAATCCCGGGGATGAAGGGATGGACATATGAAGAGAGGTTGAGTAGATTGGGACTCTACTCATTGGAGCTCAGAAGAATGAGAGGCGATCTTATTGTAACATATAAGGTTGTGAAGGTGTTCGATCGGGTGGATGCGGGGAGGATGTTCCCGATGATGGGTGAAACAAAACTAGGGGGCTTAGACTTATAACAAGGGGCTGCTCTTTCAAAACTACTGTGATGAGGAGGAACTACTTCACTCAGAGTGTGGTAGGTCCATGGAATATGCTGCCCCAAAAAGCTGTAGAAGCTACATCATTACATAAATTTAAAAAAGAAATAGACAGTTTCCTAGAAGTAAAGGGAATTACGGGTTACGGGGAGCGGAGCGGTAGCAGAGCGGGTCATGGGCCGTGTAGCCAGATCCTGCTCATATTTCGTGTATCTAATTCTGTAAGATTCAGGAGATGATTCTGTGATAGTAGATTGGCTGTTAGGATCAGATCAGCCATGACCTTATTGAATGGCGGAGCAGGCTCGAGGGGCCGATTGGCCTATGCCTGCTCGTATTTCTTATGTTCTTATGTTCTTATTAAGAGATTTGGAACAGTTTGGGCCTATACTTATTGGAGGTTAGAAGATTCAGAGAGGATCTTATTGAAATAGATAAGATTTTTAAGGGTCTTGACAAGGTAGATACAGAGAGAAATCTGAAACTAGGGGGCATACTTTCAGAATATGGGGGCACACGTTTAAATCGGAAATGGGGAGGAATTTGGTCCCTCATAGGGATGTGATTCTTTGGAGTTATCTTCCCCAGAGATCTGTGGAGGCTGGGTCATTGAATATATTTAAGTTGGAGTTAGACAGATGGTTGAAAGGTAAGGGAGTCAATGGTTATGGAGAACGGGCAGGAAAGTGGATTCGAGGCCAAGATCAGATTAGCAGTTATCTTATTATATGACAGAGTAGGCTCGAGGTGCCAAATCACCTACTCCTGCTCCTGCGGCTTATGTTCTTATGATGATATGTAACTCACTCCGTGCCCAACATTGCGAGCACTCGCCTGGAGTCTCAGCTGATTGTGTTTATAAAAACTTCAGTGTAATTCACTCCAAGTCCGGCACTGTGAGCTCTCCCTTGGTGTGTCAGCTCCCTGTGTTTATAAACACTTCAGTATGATTCACTCCGTGTCCAACACTGTGAGCTCTCCCCTGGTGTGTCAGCTCACTGTGTTTCTAAACACTTCAGTGTAATTCACTCCGTGCCCAACATTGTGAACTCGCTCTTCGTGTGTCAGCTGACTGTCTTTCTAAACACTTCAGTGTAATTCACTCCGTGCCCAACATTGTGAACTCTCTCTTGGTGTGTCAGCACACTGTGTTTCTAAACACTTAGTGTAATTCCCTCCGTGCCCAACATTGTGAGCTCTCCCCTGCTGTGTCAGCTCACTGTGTTTAAAAACATTTCAGTGTATTTCACCCCCTCTCCAACCAATTGAGCTTTACCCAGGTGTGTCAGTTCACTGCGTTTATAAAGTCTTCAGTGTAATTCACTCCGTGTCCAGCACTGCGATCTCTCCCCTGGTATGTCAGCTCTCTTTTTTTATAAAAACTTAAGTGTAATTCACTCAAAGTCCGACACATTGAGCTTTCCATTGGTGTGTCAGATCACTGTGTTTATAAACACTTCAGTGTAACTCACTCCGTGTCCCACACTGTGAGCTCTCCTTTAGTGTGTCAGCTCCCTGTGTTTATAAACACTTCAGTATGATTCACTCCGTGTCCAACACTGTGAGCTCTCCACTGGTGTGTCAGCTCACTGTGTTTCTAAACACTTCAGTTTAATTCACACCGTGCCCAACATTGTGAACTCTCTCTTGGTGTGTCAGCTGACTGTGTTTCTAAACACTTCAGTGTAATTCACTCCGTGCCCAACATTGTGAACTCTCTCTTGGTGTGTCAGCACACTGTGTTTCTCAACACTTAGTGTAATTCACTCCGTGCCCAACATTGTGAGCTCTCCCCTGGTGTGTCAGCTCACTGTGTTTATAAACATTTCAGTGTATTTCACCCCCTCTCCAACCAATTGAACTTTACCCAGGTGTGTCAGCTCACTGTGTTTATACACACTTCAGTGTAATTCACTCCGTGTCCAGCACTGGGATCTCTCCCCTGGTATGTCAGCTCTCTGTTTTTATAAACGCTTCAGTGTAATTCACTCAAAGTCCGACACATTGAGCTTTCCATTGGTGTGTCAGATCACTGTGTTTATAAACACTTCAGTGTAATTCACTCCGTGTCCCACACTGTGAGCTCTACCCTGGTGTGTCAGATCACTGTGTTCATAAATACTTCAGTGTAACTCACTCCATGTCCCACACTGTGAGTTCTCATCTGGTGTGTCAGCTCACAGTGTTTATAAACACTTAAGTATAATTCACCCTCTGTCCTACACCGTGAGCTCTCCCCTGGTTTGTCAGCCACCTGTGTTTATAAACTCTTCAGTGTAATTCCCTTCGTGTCTGACACTGTTAGCTATCCTCCGGTGCGTAAGCTCTCTGTGTTTATAAACACTTCAGTGTAAATCACTCCGTGTCCGACACTGTGAGCTCTCCCCTGATGTGTCAGCTCACTGTGTTTATGAACACATCAGTGTAATTCACTTCGCGTCCGACACTGTTAGCTATCCCCTGGTGTGTCAGCGCCATGTTTTAATAAACACCTCAGTGTAATTCACTCCGTGTCCAACAATGTAAGCTCTCCCCTGGTGTGTCAGCTCACTGTGCTTATAAACACTTCAGTGTAAATCACTCCGTGTCAAACACTGTGAGCTCTCCCCTGATGTGTCAGCTCACTGTGTTTATAAGCACTTCAGTGTAATTCACTCCATGTCCAACACTGTAAGCTCTCCCATGGTGTGTCAGCTCACTGTGTTTATCAACATCTCAGTGAAGGCAACAGTGCATGGTAGCGATAGGGGTAATGATAGCCAAAATTTGACAGAGAGGTACAGAGCGTATACACATAAGAGAGCATTAGAAAGAGGGGTCCGAGTAGGGAAAAATAGTTAATAGACATCATTAACAACTCTATATCTGAAAGCAAGCAGCATTCGTAACAAGATAGATGAGTTGGCAGCACCAATAGAAGTAACTGAGTTTGATCGGACAGCCTTTAGACAGACGTGGTTGCAATGTGACTAAGGCTGGGAACTGAATATTCAGGGGGTTTTGCCATTTCGTAACGATAGGCAGAAAGGAAAACGAGCTCTCTTAATAAGGGTTAACTTCAGTGCGGTATTGAGAAATTAAATTGGCCTGCAAGATCAAGATGTAGAATCAATTAGGGTAGAGATAAGAAATAATAATCGTAAGAAGTCACCGGTGGGAATGGTCTCCAGCCCCGCAAACAGTAACCACACGGTAGGGCAGAGTATACATCAAGAAATAATAGAAGTTTGTAACAAAGGTAGGTAATCATCATGGGAGATTTTAATCTTCATATTGATTGGACAAAGCAAAATGGCGAAGGTAGACTTCAGGAAGTGTTCTTAAAGACTAAATGGGATGGTTTCTTGGAACAATATGTTATGGATCCAGCCAGGGAGAAGAGTATTTTACATCTGGTAATTTGTAACGAGGCTTGATTAGTTAATGATCTCGAAGTGAAGGATACTCTTGGGAAGAGTGATCAAAGCATGGTAGCATTTCAAATTCAGTTTGAGGGTGCAAAAGTTAGCTGTCAATCTAGTGTCTGAACATAAACACAGGTAATTACAAAGGTATGAAGGCAAATCTGGTTAAAGTGGACTGGAAAAAACATGTTAGAGTGTAAAACTGTAGAAAAGCAATGGTAATCATTTAAGGAGACATTTCATAACTCTCAGTAAAGATATTTACCTGTGTGAAAGAAATACTGTAAGGGAAGGATGAACAATTCGTGGCAAACTAAGGATGTAAAGCATGGTATCAATTTGGAAAAAAAAAGTATATCAAAAGTTGCAAAAAATAGTGAAAGGCCAGGAGATTGAAATTATTAAAAAAAACCAGCAAAGGACAACTAAAAAAATGGTAAAGGGAGAGAAGATAGCTTATGAGATTAAGTTAGCAAGAAATATAAAAACAGAGAGTAAGAGTTTCTACACGTATATAATAATGTAAAGCGACTAGCTACAGTAAACGTTGGTCCCCTAGAGGATGAGTCTGGGGAACTAATAATAGGAAACATGGATATGGCGGATATTTTGACCAAATATTTTGTATTGGTCTTCATGGTAGAAGGCATTTGAAGCATGCCAATAATGGATAATCAAAGGGCTACTGGAGTGCGGGGTGGAAACTTGAAACAATGACTGTCACTTGACAGAATGTACTGAGCAATCTAATGGGACAAAAGGTCGACAATTTCCCTGGACACGATGGCCTGCATCCCAGTGCCTTAAAAGATGTGGCTGCAGAGATAGTGGATGCATTGGGTGTAAATTACGATAGATCCCTGGATTCTGGAGAGGTCCCAGCCGACTGGAAATCCACAAATATAACGCCCCTATTTAAGGCTGGAAGTAGACAGAATGCAGGGAATTTTCGACCTGTTTGCCTAGCTTCTGTCATTGGGAAAATGCTAGAGTGCATCATTAAGGACATGGTAGCAGGAGAGTTAGAAAACTTAGAATATAGCCAAGCAGAGTTAGCTTAGTTTTATGAAAGGGAAATCATTTTTGCCAATTTTCTGGAGTTCTTTGAGGATGTAACGAGCAGGATGGATAAAGGGGAACCAGTAGAGATTGTGTTTATGGATTTCCAGAAGGTATTCGATAAGGTGTCACATATAATGTTTCTACACAGGACTAGACAGACTAGATGCAGGAAGGATGCTCCCGATGGCCGGGAAGTCCAGAACCAGGGGCCACAGTCTAAGGATAAGGGGTAAGCCATTTAGGACAGAGATGAGGAGGAATTTCTTCACTCAGAGAGTGGTGAACATGTGGAATACTCTATCACAGAAGGCAGTGGAGGCCAATTCATTAAATACATTCAAGAAGGAGTTAGGTATATTTCTTAAGGCTAAAGGGATCAAGGGATATTGGGAGAAGGCAGGGACAGGCTACTGAAGCTGTATGATCAGCCATGATCTCCTTCAATGGCAGAGGAGGCTCGAGTGGCCAAAGGCCTACTCCTGCTCCTATCTTCTATGTTTCTATGTTTACACATGTTAAGAGCTGATGGGGTTGGGAGTGATATATTAGTATGATGGTTAGAGGATTGGCTAACAAACATATAACAAAGAGTAGATGTAAATTGTACAATTTCAGATTGGCAATCTTTAACTAGTGCAGTGCCGCAGGGATTGGTGCTGGGGCCTCAACTACTTACAATCTATATTAGTGACTTGGTTGAAGGGACTGAATGTAATGTGGCAAAGTTTGCCGAAGTTATAAACATAGGTGGGAAAGGAATTTGCGTGGAGGACACAAAGCATCTCCAAATGTATATAGATAGGCTAAGTAAGTGGGCAAACATCTGGCAGGTGGGGTACTGCGAGGTTATCCGCATTGGTAGTAAAAATTAAAAAGCAAATTATTATTTAAATGGGGAGAGATTACAGAATGCTGAGGTACAGATGGATCTGGGGGTCTTTGTACATGAATCACAAACAGTTATCATGCAGGTATAGCAAATAGTTAGGAAGGTGACATATGAAAACTACTAGGCACTTGGTCTAAGCATTAAACAAAGCTTCAATCAATTGTTTAACAACATGGAGGTCTAGTTCTGCCCTTCACTAGATCCTGATAAGAATTGTGTGGAGATGCCGGAGTTGGACTAGGGTGGACAAATGTAAGAAGTCACACAACACCAGGTTATAGTCCAACAGCTTTATTTAAAATGACAAGCATTCAGAGCGCTGCTCCTTCTTCAGGTGAAGTGGAGAAATGCATAAAGACACAGCTTATATAGTCAGAGAATCATGTCTGATTTTTACAGGTAACCTTTCCAAATGCCATTTATCACACCTCGGCAGAGAGATAATCACAGCAGTCAAAGGTGTGAATGGTGTCCAAACAGATCAGTCAGGGAAACATTACATCAAAGAACAATGAGGTGGGGTCACAAGGGGTCAAATATTGCAGATGCTGGGGTCTGTATGAAAAACAAATAAACTGAGAAAAAACATTTTTTTGGGCTGGATATCACAGCAGGTCCGGCCGCATACAGACCCCAGCATCTGCAATATTTGAACCCTTGTGACCCCACCTCATTGTTCTTTGATGTAATGTTTCCCTGACTGACCTGTTTGGACACCATTCACACCTTTGACTACTGTGATTATCTCTCTGCCGAGGTGTGATAAATGGCAGTTGGAAAGGTTACCTGTAAACATCTGACATGATTCTCTGACTATATAAGCTGTGTCTTTATGCATTTCTCCACTTCACCTGAAGAAGGAGCAGCGCTCCGAAAGCTTGTGACTTCAAATAAAGCTGTTGGACGATAATCTGGTGTTGTGTGACTTCTTACACTGATAAGGATGTCCTGCGCAAGCTGGGCCCGTGCCCGAGTATTTATACCCTCCCTGGACAGCGCCACCCACATGCCGCTCAACATTATTTCATAAAACTTTATTTCATGAATGACTGATTCATTTCAGAAGGCAAATGGAATGTTGGCCTTTATTGCAAGGGGGCTGGAGTATAAAAGGAGGGAAGTCCTTCTACAAATGTGCAGGGCGTTGATGAGACCACACCTAGAGTACTGCGTACAGTTTTGGTCTACTTATTTAAGGAAGAATATACTTGCATTGGAGACAGTTCAAAGAAGGTTCACGAGGTTGATTCCGGAGATGAAGGGATTTTCTTATGAAGATAGTTGGAACAGGTTGGGCCTATACTCATTGGAGTTTAGAAGCATGAGAGAGGATCTGATTGATAATTATAAGATTCTGAATGGTCTTGACACGGTAGATGCAGAGACGATGTTTCCCCTAGTAGGCGAATCTGAAACTAGGGGGCATAATTTCAGAATATGGGGGCACACGTTTAAATCGGAAATGGGGAGGAATTTGTTCCATCAGAGGGACATGAATATTTGGAGTTCTCTTCCCCAGAGATCTGTGGAGGCTGGGACATTGAATATATTTAAGTTGGAGTTGGACAGATGTTTGAAAGGTAAGGGAGTCAATGGTTATGCAGAACGGGCAGGGAAGTGGAGTCCAGGCCAAGATCAGATTAGCAATTATCTTATTATATGGCGGAGCAGGTTCGAGGGGCCAAATCACCTACTCCTGCTCCTGCGCCTTATGTTCTTATGATGTTATGTAATTCACTCCATGCCCAAAATTGCGAGCACTCCCCTGGTGTGTCAGCTGACTGTGTTTATAAACAATTCTGCATAATTCACTCCGTGTCCATCACTGTGAGCTCTCCCCTGCTGTGTCAGCTGACTGTGTTTATAAACACGTCAATATAATTCACTCCTTGCCCAATATTGTGAGCTCTCCCCTGATGTTTCAGCTCACTGTGTTTATAAACACTTCAGTGTAATTCTCTCTATGTCCGACACTGTGAGCTTTCCCCTGGTGTGTCAGCTCTCTGTGTTTATAAATACACTTCAGGAAGGTTGGGAAAGCACTAGAGACGGTGCAGAGTAGAATTACCAGGTGCTTTGTGCATTGAGTGCTGTTGGAGTTTTGCTAAGTGGGAGAAAAATCATTTAAGTGTATTTTGTGAATTTTAGTGTGTTAAGAAGTCAATTATTTGAAGTAAGTTTAATTTTTTAAGGGTTTTTTAAACTCTTGGGCAGTTTAAACAGGAAGTAGAATCCGGGTATAAAAGGGGAGGGGCTAGTGCGGTGCACGGAGTGCTTTGTGCATTGAGTGCTGTTGGAGTTTTGCTAAGTGGGAGAAAAATCATTTAAGTGTATTTTGTGAATTTTAGTGTGTTAAGAAGTCAATTATTTGAAGTAAGTTTAATTTTTTAAGGGTTTTTTAAACTCTTGGGCAGTTTAAACATGAAGTAGAATCCGGGAATAAAAGGGGAGGGGCTAGTGCGGTGCACGGAGTGCTTTGTGCATTGAGTGCTGTTGGAGTTTTGCTAAGTGGGAGAAAAATCATTTAAGTGTATTTTGTGAATTTTAGTGTGTTAAGAAGCCAATTATTTGAAGTAAGTTTAATTTTTTAAGGGTTTTTTAAACTCTTGGGCAGTTTAAACAGGAAGTAGAATCCGGGAATAAAAGGGGAGGGGCTAGTGCGGTGCACGGAGTGCTTTGTGCATTGAGTGCTGTTGGAGTTTTGCTGAGTGGGAGAAAAATCATTTAAGTGTATTTTGTGAATTTTAGTGTGTTAAGAAGTCAATTATTTGAAGTAAGTTTAACTTTTTAACGGTTTTTTAAACTCTTGGGCAGTTTAAACAGGAAGTAGAATACGGGTATAAAAGGGGAGGGGCTAGTGCGGTGCACGGAGTGCTTTGTGCATTGAGTGCTGTTGGAGTTTTGCTAAGTGGGAGAGTTCGGATAAGTGGGAGGTGAGGGTGTGTTTTTTGCTCTGTTTTGTTCCCCACTCCCAGGCTTAGACATCACTGCGGAGGCGGAGCAGCGAGACGAGTCAACCAAACAGGCTCCACAGACAGTATTCAAGGAGGAGGTTGGTGATCAGCTGGTTGCTTGGTTTTCTTCCTTCTCTTCTCTTTCATACCTTTAAGTTGGTAAGTCCTATTGAATAGTGGTGTGATATTATCATATATATCCGGGCAGGGTCTTCATAACTAATAATAAGAAATTAAATTAATTATATAGAATGGAGCAGGTGATGTGTTACTGTTGCGAGATGTGGGAGCCAGTGAACCCCATTGAGGCTAACGGTGATTACATCTGCGACAAGTGTTTGCTGCTAGAGGAACTCAAGTTCCATGTTATGGAGCTTGAGACCGAGCTTCGGACACTGCGACACATCAGGGAGGGGGAGAAGTTCCTGGACTCTATGTTTCAGGAGATGGTCACACCTATGAAGTTAATTACTGCAGATGTAGTCCGTGGTCAGGGACAGGACGGTGTGACTACGAGTGAGGAAGGTACAGGGATCCAGGATGTAGTGTTGAAGGAGACGCAGCCCTTGTTCTTGTCCAGCAGGATCGAGGTTCTTACTCCCTGTGAGGGCGGGAGCGGGGACTGCAGGGAGGATGAGCAACCTGGCCACAGCACCGTGGTACAGGGGGCCATTCAAGTGGAGGGAGTAAAAAGAAATGTTGTAGTGGTAGGGGATAGTATCATTAGGGGGATAGATTGGGTTCTCTGCAGTCAAGAGCGGGAGTCCCGAAGGCTGTGTTGCCTGCCTGGTGCCAGGGTTAAGGACATCTCTTCTGGGCTGGAAAGAAACTTGCAGTGGGAGGGGGAGGATCCAGTTGTCGTGGTCCATGTTGGTACACACGACGTAGATAGGACAAGGAAGACGGTTCTGTTAAAGGAGTATGAGCAGCTAGGGGTCAAATTAAAAAACAGATCCTCAAGGTTAATAATCTCTGGGTTATTACCTGAGCCACGAGCGAATTTGGCTAGGATAAATAAAATTAAAGTGTTAAATGCGTGGCTCAAAGACTGGTGTGGGAGAAATGGGTTTTGCTTCTTGGGACACTGGCACCAGTACTGGGACAGGAGGGAGCTGTTCTGTTGGGACGTACTCCACTTGGCCAGTGCTGGGACTAGAGTCCTGGCGAATCATATAACTAGGGCTGTAGAGAGGGCTTTAAACTAATTAGTGGGGGGGAGGTTTCTAGAGAGCAAATAATAGAACTGAAAACAGAGAAGGTCATAGACTTAGGTAGCAGTGGGGGAATTAAAAAACAGAATGTGTCAGGAAGGGACAGAAGGTATGGAGTAAAAAGTAAAGTACTAAAAAGGGAAAAAACAGGAACTAAGTGTTACAAAACATATTTGAAAGTTCTTTATCTGAATGCACGTAGCATTCGTAACAAAATGAATGAGTTAACGGCACAAATAATGACATATGGGTATGATCTTGTGGCCATTACAGAAACATGGCTGCAGGGTGACCATGACTGGGAATTAAACATACCAGGTTATTTAACAATCGGGAAGGACAGGCAGGAAGGGAGAGGAGGTGGGGTGGCTATGTTAATAAAGGAAGGAATCACTATAATACAGAGAAATGATATTGGGTCAAAGGAGCAGGATAGTGAAACAGTTTGGGTGGAGGTAAGGAATAATAAGGGGAAAAAAACACTAGTGGGTGTAGTCTATAGGCCTCCGAACAGTTGCAACTCTGTTGGACGGAGTATTAATCAGGAAATAGTTGAGGCTTGTAATAAGGGAACAGCTATCATTATGGGGGATTTTAATTATCATATTAACTGGACAAATCAAATTGGGCAGAGCAGCCTTGAGGAAGAGTTCATTGAGTGTATTAGGGATGGGTTTCTTGAGCAGTATGTAACTGAACCGACCAGGGGGCAAGCAACCTTAGATTTGGTCCTGTGTAATGAGACAGGATTAATTAAAAATGTCCTAGTAAAGGATCCCCTTGGAATGAGTGACCATAACATGGTTGAGTTCCATATTCAATTAGAGGGTGAGAAGGTTGGATCTCAAACAAGCGTGCTGAGCTTGAATAAAGGAGACTATGAAGGTATGAGAGCGGAATTAATTAGAGTGGACTGGGAAAATAGATTAAAGGGTAAGACGGTACATGACCAGTGGTGTACATTTAAGGAGTTATTTTACAACTTCCAAGAAAAATATATTCCACTGAGGAAAAAAGGGTGTAAAAGAAAAGATAGCCATCCGTGGCTAAGTAAAGTAATTAAGGATAGTATTCGACTAAAAACAAGGGCATATAAGGTAGCCAAATCTAGTGGGAGGATGGAAGATTGGGAAGTCTTTAAAAGACAGCAAAAAATAACAAAAAGATTGATTAAGAAAGGGAAGATAGATTATGAAAGTAAATTAGCAAAAAATATAAAAACAGACAGTAAAAGTTTCTATAGTTATATAAAAAGAAAAAGGGTGGCTAAAGTAAATGTTGGTCCCTTAGAGGATGAGACCGGGAAATTAATGGTGGGAAACATGGAGATGGCAAAAACACTGAACAATTATTTTGTATCAGTCTTTACAGTAGAGGACACTAAGAATATCCCAACACTGGACAAACAGGGGGCTCTAGGGGGGGAGGAACTAAATACAATTAAAATCACTAAGGAAGTGGTACTTGGTAAAATAATGGG
Organism: Somniosus microcephalus; assembly: GCF_052327205.1. Classification (NCBI taxonomy): domain Eukaryota; kingdom Metazoa; phylum Chordata; class Chondrichthyes; order Squaliformes; family Somniosidae; genus Somniosus; species Somniosus microcephalus. The sequence continues at coordinate 33,499,151 of NW_028225184.1, forward strand.
ACTCAAGGCGGATAAATCCCTTGGACCTGATGGCTTGCATCCCAGGGTCTTGAGGGAAGTAGCGGTAGGGATTGTGGATGCATTGGTAATAATTTTCCAAAACTCACTGGACTCAGCAAAGGTCCCGGCAGATTGGAAAACTGCTAATGTAACACCATTATTTAAAAAGGGTAGTAGGCAGAAGGCTGGAAACTATAGACCTGTTAGCCTAACATCTGTGGTTGGTAAAATGTTACAGTCCATTATTAAGGAGACAGTAACGGGACATTTGGATAAACATAATTTAATAGGGCAAACTCAGCATGGTTTCATGAAGGGGAAGTCATGTTTAACAAATTTGCTTGAGTTTTTTGAGGAAGTAACATACAGGGTGGATAAAGGGGAACCAGTGGACGTAGTGTATTTAGACTTCCAAAAGGTGCCACACAAAAGATTATTGCTCAAGATAAAAAATCACGGGATTGGGGGTAATATTCTGGCATGGGTGGAGGATTGGCTCTCTAACAGAAAGCAGAGAGTTGGGATAAATGGTTCGTTCTCAGATTGGCAACCAGTAACTAGTGGTGTTCCGCAGGGGTCAGTGCTGGGTCCCCAACTCTTTACAATCTACATTAACGATTTGGAGGAGGGGACCGAGTGTAACATATCAAAGTTTGCAGATGATACAAAGATGGGACGGAAAGCAGTGAGTGAGGACGACATTAAATACCTGCAAAGGGACATAGACAGGCTAAGTAAGTGGGCAGAGATTTGGCAGATGGAATACAATACTGGAAAGTGTGAGGTTATGCACTTTGGCAGGAAAAATCATAGAGCAAGTTATTATCTTAATGGCAAGAAACTGGAAAGTACTGTAGTACAAAGGGATCTGGGGGTCCTGGTGCACGAAACTCAAAAAGTTCGTATGCAGGTGCAGCAAGTGATCAAGAAGGCCAATGGAATGTTGGCTTTTATTGCTAGGGGGTTGGAATATAAAAACAGGGAGGTATTGCTGCAGTTGTACAAGGTATTGGTGAGGCCGCACCTGGAATACTGCATACAGTTTTGGTGTCCATACTTAAGAAAAGACATACTTGCTCTTGAGTCAGTGCAAAGAAGGTTCACTCGGTTAATCCCGGGGATGAGGGGGTGGTCATATGAGGAGAGGCTGAGTAGATTGGGACTCTACTCATTGGAGTTCAGAAGAATGAGAGGCGATCTTATTGAAACATATAAGATTGTGAAGGGGCTTGATCGGGTGGATGCGGTGAGGATGTTCCCAATGATGGGTGAAACTAGAACTAGGGGGCAAAATCTTAAAATAAGGGGCTGCTCATTCAAAACTGAGATGAGGAGAAACTTCTTCACTCAGAGGGTGGTAGGTTTGTGGAATTTGCTGCCCCAGAAAGCTGTGGAAGCTACATCATTAAATAAATTTAAAACAGAAATAGATAGTTTCCTAGAAGTAAAGGGAATAAAGGGTTACGGGGAGCGGGCAGGAAATTGGACATGAGTCTGGGTTCGGAATGGTCATGGCCCTGTGAGTAGTGGAGCGGGCCCAGGGGCCGTGTAGCCTTGTTCTGCTCCTACTGTGTTCTAATTCTGTTAGATTTCAGGAGATGGTTTTATTCCTGTTCCTGGCTGGGGTGGAGATCGCCTTTACAGAAGGTAAGTACTGTAGAAAATATAGGGATAGAGTGATCTCCTGGAAGAATTTCGATCGCCTAGATGGGTCGGAGAGGAATTTCCCAGATTTTTTTCTCCCAAATTGGCCATTGGGTCTTTATCTGGTTTTTCGCCTCTCCCGGGAGATCACATGGGTTCGTGTGGATGCAGAGTGATAGAAGATTTGAGGTTAGGATCAGATCAGCCATGATCTTATTGAATGGTGGAGCGGGCTCGAGGGGCCGATTGGCCTACTCCTGCTCCTATTTCTTATGTTCTTATGTTCTTAATTGTTCCGGGTTTGGGGCATCTTAGCTGCAACGACAGATTGGAGAATCTAGATTTGTTTTTATTTGAGCAAAGGAGGCTCAGGGGTGATTTGACAGAAGTGTACAAGTTTTTGTCGGGCTGGATAGGCAAGGCGGGGAAAGGTTGTTGCCACCAGTTGATAGAACTAGGGCTACGGGACGCAGATTTAATTTGTTGGGCAATAGATACAGTGGTTATGTGAGGAACAGCTATTTTACACAGCGAGTGGTGAGTACCTGGAGCTCGCTGCTGATGGAAGTGGTGGAAGCGGAGACACTCAATGTTTTCAAGGGGAGACTGAATAGGCACTTGAGGGAAATAAACTTGCAGGGCTACGGGGATAGAGCGGGGGAATGGGACCGACAGGATTTCCTGCAGAGAGTCTGCATGGACACTATCGGCCGAATGTCCTCCTTCTTTACCGTTATGATTCGATGACACTATGACTATAACTATTGATTGCATTCCTAAATCAGCCTTTTTTACCAATTTGGTTTATGCTTCCCTTGTCCAACTCTTCCAATTTCGATTACATATTTATTTTTAATTTCCTTTTCCATACCATCAATTATCTCCCAATCGGCCTAGTCACGTCTTATCGAAGTTGGTAATTCCAGATTACTCCATTATTTCCTCAATAACCAGGGCTTCCACATTGGGGATCACCCTTGTGGCTGTTCCCTGCACTGCCTCAAGTATTTGAATATATCCCTTGTGTCTCGGTGAATAAAGGTGGACAGATTTCTTAAGCTTCTGACTGAGCCGAGCTCCACACAATAAAATAATTAATTTCACTGACTTGTACACTATTGCGTTGGATATGTAGTTGAATATGTTATTGATTTTTTGATTGCTGTTTTGCAATGGAAATCCTTGTTGAGTATGCAATCTAATTAGAATCCAAAGGGTATTTCTGCTTTAGCCTCAGCTCAACAAACACTATTCAAATAGTATATGGATGTCCCATTCACCTTACGATGTGTAGTATGTAACGAGATTCAGCATAAAATCACACCGACCGTTATTATCCCTCCCGAAGCTTTTGCCCAAAACGTTGTGTTGTTTCTGAGCTGTGATCTCCGCCAACTGAAACTCCCGAAAATATCTGCAAGACTGACAAATTTACATTGAGTTTCATAGGTTTTATTTTTGAAGTAAATTTGCAATGAAAGCTATCTCAGCACCGATCAATAGCAACCCCACTCAGTAATTTGCCAACCTGGTATAACGCCTGTAACATTTACCAGATGAATTCTACTATTACACCTGTTTGTTATCCATTTGAGGAAAGATATTATTCCAATGTTTGACGTGTCACTTTGCTATTATTATTCCCATAACAGTATTAACCTGGGAGTAAAGTGGCTGACGCAACCTGTTTGTTCAAATGACTGAAACTAACATCAGTTGCCCGGGGACAGAAAATGTTCATTGGAGATTTCCCTGCTGTATAAATAAAGGCTGCCTTCAATGTATCACATCACACTTTCCACCGGGCCTGCTGTGTCCATCACTACAGGGATCATCGCTTCTCACACTAAATGGAAGTCCTGATACTTCAGCAGATAAGCGCCATTTACTATCCTATTCTCGCAGCTGTTGGTGTTCCTGGTGAGTGGTGAAGAAAGACATGAATCTGATAAAAAATCTCTTAACTACAAAGCTTCTCGTGCTGCGTGTCTGGCAAAATGTGCTTTTCTTATTCTCTGGGTAGCACAGTTATGTGAGGTTTGCTGTCAGATTAACCCGAATGTTCCCTGCTTAATTAACGTGGTGTCTTCCTTCACACTGCAGTCTCCAGTGATGATACCATGCTTCTTCTAAAAAGAATGGCATGCAATCTGGGTTCCGGATAAAAGGACACTAAAACATTGAGAAATAGGGTCGTCTGACTTAAATCTGCAACACTTTAATAACTAAATAGAACTGAATCATGCTGCTATGCTCGCTTTCTCCAAAAGTCACTTTCAACTAATAAAGAATGTATTTATTGATGCTCAGTGGTGTTTCTGTATTGGAAAGAAGGGATGCACTACCCAATAACATTATTTCTATTTCAGTGATATTTCTTTTGACTGTTATACAGCGAAAACTTCAGGAATGTTTTCCAGCACAACAAGTTGTAAATGTTAAAGGAATTTCAGTGACTGTGTTTATTTATCTATTGAAGCAATATTCATTCATATATTTACCTTGAGCAATTCTGCGGATCTCACTATTCAGTTCAGTCCAGTGTTGCTCTATATTTCCTGATATGGTGTTTTACTTTCAAACTTTCTTTAATGTATAACTGAATTGCCTTGGGAAGTATACGGTCCGATTTTACATCTTGTCAACTACCTGTCCTTCAGTGATAAACATAAATTGTCACTTTAGAAAGTGGGATTGCTGATTACAAAAGTATTATTAAATTATACGTTAAATTGTAAAATTCTTTACAATATGTATATTTTTAGCTGGTCCTTGATACCAGCTGCCAATATTTAATTCAGAAAGTTGCCTGTTGAAGTTTCACTCTGCTATATAAATTTGCAAGAAACTGACATTTCCTTCAATTGGTGCTGCATTGTCAAGGGTGAGGAACCACGTTTCCCCTTTTAAACCAGGATCCTTTGGAGGAGGGACTGCTCTCCAAGTTTTCCCCTTTTTGTGGCCAGCGTGCCTACTTTAAACCAGCGCCACCGAAAAATGTGTTCATTGGATCTTGCTCGGTTGCTGCTTCAGCTACAACAAACGGGGCAGCGCTTCAGATCTTCATGGGCGCTTTGGGATTTTATCAGAAGCCATGTCAAAGTGCTAATCTCTGTTTATATTGTGAATCGCACATTCCTGCTGAACAGATGTGGAAGTAGAAATACAAATACATTCTTTAACAGCAATAGGGTTAATCAAAGTAGGCCCATTACAAGAGTGAACCCCAGGAAACTGAAACGTATGGCTGCTGAACCTGATATAATTACCACACTACAAATCAACAGGAGTTCAAAAATAGGTTGAATTTTGAAAGAACAGTGAGTAGTTCAGAGCATAATTCATTGGAGATTGCAGTATTTAATTTGGTTGATAATTCAGTGGATAATCGAGTGCTTACTTCTTTGTATAATATAATGTGTCATTCGCTAGATAGTTGTGTGGTTAATACATTGGATATTTCAGAGTTGAATACTATAGATAACTAAAAGATAATTATTTGTATGTTTCAGTGTTTAATTCGATGGATAATTGTGTGGATAATTTTTTGGATATTTCATAGTTCAATTCGGTGGATAATTGAGAGGATAATACTTTTGATATTTCAGTGTTTAAGTCGATGGATAATTGAGAGGATAATACTTTGGATATTTCAGTATTTAATTCGATGGATAATTGAGCTGGTAATTCTTTAGATATTTCAGTGTTTATTCGGAGGATAATTGTGTGGATAATTATTTGGATATTTCAGTGTTTAATTCGATAGAAACTTGAGAGGATAATTATTGGATATTTCAGTGTTTAATTCTATAGAATATTGAGTGGTTAATCTTTAGGATATTGCAGTGCTTAATTCGATAAATAATTGAGTGGATAAATATTTGGATTGTTTAAATCGGTGGATAAATGAGTGGATTTTTCTTTCCATATATTTATATTACATTCACTAGATAATTGAGTGCATAATTCAGTTGGGAATTCTGTTGATAATTCAGTGCTTAATTCGGTGGATAATTTAATAAATAATTATTTTGATGATTCGGTTGATAGTCGTTTGGAAAATTCTTTGTCTATTTCAATACTTAATTCGGTTGATATTTGAATCGATGTTTTCGATGACAATTATTTGACTCCTTCAGTGTTTCATGCGCTGGATAATTCAGTAGGTAATTATTTTATAATTTAGGGGATAAATATATATGAAATCCATTCGAATGAATTTCTCGAAATTGCAGAACCAATGAAAGTTCTGTGGACATATCTGCTTGTCGTTCACATAATATTACTTCTCACTTTTCTAATTTAATCCCACTTTAAATCAAACTCAATTTTTCTTTGGTCTAACAACAGAAACCGCTGGAAAAGAATTTTCCAAACGACTATCAACCGAATCATCAATATAATTATTTATTAAATTATCCACCGAATTAAGCACTGAATTATCAACAGAATTCCCAACTGAATTATGCACTCAATTATCTAGTGAATGTAATATAGATATATGGAAAGAAAAGGCAAGGCAACATCCGTGGAGAGAGAAATAGATTCAACATTTCAGGTCGATACCCTTCATCAGAACTGAGAAAGAAAGGCAGGAAATGAGATAGATTAAAAGGCCATTTGGTGGATGGGAAATGGGGGAGGGGATGAAAGAACAAAAGCGAAGTGAAGAAACATTAGGAGGTATTCAAGACGAGACGAGGTGGTAATAGGACAAGTGAAGAGACTAAAGATGGCTCTAGATGAAGTGTGAAATGCGCTGGCAGAATAAGAGACAGCTAGCATGTGGGAGAGAAAAAGGGGGAAGGCACAATCAAAGGCGTGGATTAAAAATATATAGAAAATTAATAGAGGCCGAGATTGTGATGTGAATTTGTTGAACTCGATATTGAGTCCGGGAGGCTGTAAACTGCCTATTCGGATGTCGAGGTTTCTGTTGTTATTTCGGATTTCCAGCATCAGCAATATTTTGCTATCGTTTTAATTCAGCCTGGTGGCGTAGTCTGGGGGGAGGTAGGGAATTCTGCTTCGAATTATCGCGTGCTTTATCGGCAGTTATTAAAACGTTGCTAAGATAAGTCTCTGTGGTCAACATCAGCAACATATTTGATATCAGACAGACAGCAGTGCGGAGCCTAGGCCCAGCACCATATTCAGATCCTCCCCACAGGTGAATGTAAAAGGTTTCTCGGCTTCTATGTATGAAAACACGCCTATCCTCGTATCCGTGCCCAATATCTGCTCCTGGCTTCCCTCCAGTGGTCGCTATTCATGTCCTCTTGCTGCATCCTTACTATTATTGGGTCCACCTCTAACTATATCACAATGATTCAGCACTATCAACAACTCATTACTTCTTTCTCACTTATCTACCGCACAGCAAGCCCGATTTTAAACTGGAGGAAACACGTGTTCCAATTGTACCTTCTTCCTGCCACGTCCCCATTGCAGCTTTACACCTTCGGGTCCCCAATTCTCCTTCCCCAGGTGCAGTACTCATTGCACCATCACCATGCCGAGTCCCCATTGCAATTTCACCTACCCATACCCCATGTACCTTCCTCCTGCCCTGTTTCCATTGTACCTACACCCCGCAGGTTCCCCTTACATAGAATAGGATAACTTACAATTTTACAGCATAGAAACAGGCCATTCTGCCCAACAGATTTATATTCCACACGAGCCATCTCCCGCATTTCCTCATCTCACTCCACTAACACATCATTCTATTCATTTTTGACTCCTATAGTTATCCAACTGCCACTTACATGCATCTATGCAAAGTTCTGCAAATACTGCATGGCATAGAGTCATAGAGTCATAACGGCAACAGAGGAGGCCAGTCGGCTCATCGAGTGCGTGCCAGTTCTCTGTAGAGCAAGTCAGTCATTCCCATTCCCATCGGGGGTTGTCTTATGAAGAACATTTGAGCAGGTTGGGCCGATACTCATTGGAGTTTAGAATATTGAGAAATGATCTTATTGAAACTTATAATGACCCAGAAATTCGGGTCTCCACGGTTGAGTACGCACGGGGTACTCACCCGTGGGCCCAATCGAAGTGCCGTTTTCGTGTGTGCACTGCACATGCGCGGGAAAGCAGAACTTCCATTCCCCTGAAAGATGGGGTTAAGAGGTGGAACGCGTGCGTGGGAGAGGCAGCGCGTGCACATTTAACTTACTATTTTTTCCAGGTTTCTCCGGGAAGGTAAGTCTCCAGAAATTAGACACGTAAAGTGCAGTCCTCAGGCCTGCTTTTAAAAAGGTAAGTGGTGCATTAATCAATGTTATAACATTTTTTCCACAGGTTTATTATTTTTAAATACTTCAAAGAAAGGTAAGCTTATTTTTAGCCCCGTTAGAAAATGTAATTAATTTTTTCAAAAATTTAAATTATTGTTTAAAATAGTTGTTTCATGTAATTTATAGTTATTTTAAAAAAGCAATGTTTTTTTTAAATTTATTTGAAATTTTAGTTACGTTTTGGGGCTTACAGTATTTATAGGATTGACAGCTCTTCCTGTCAAACTTATGAATGAAGCATACCCTGCTACCATTGGCTCTCCATGGCCCACGTGATCCCAGGGGGTTGACTCGAACTAACTGCGCCCCTGGGATACACAAGCACTGCACGCCGGCAGTTGGAGGAGGCACAGGATCGGAACACCACGCAGGCCCACATCTCAACGGCCGGCATGCTAGGTAAGTGCACGTCAGAGGCTTGCACCCGCGGGAAGCCCCCGAACCGAATTTCTGGGCCAATATTCTAAGTGGGCTTGACAGGGTAGATGCACAGATAATGTTTCCTCGCGTGGAGGAATCTAGAACAAGGGTGGCATAGTTTCTAATTGGAGATGAGGAGGCATTTCTTCTCTCAGCTGGTCGTGAACCTTTGGAATTCTCTACATCAGACAGCTGTGGATGTTGGGTCATTGAATATATTCAAGGTGGAGATAGACAGAATTTTGAATTATAGGGGAATCAAGGGTAATGGGGAGCGGGCAGGGAATTGGATTCGAGGCCTAGATCAGATCAGTCATAGCCTTAATGAATTTTAACGAGTTCCACTTTCTAATATTTTTTGCACTTTCTCCAGTGCTTCTATCCTCTTATTGGGCTAAGCAGATCATAACTGTTCACAGCACTCTAAGTGTGGTCTCTCCAAGGTTCAATATAAGTTTAACACATCTCCTCTGTTATTGTTTTCCATTCCTCTAGAAATGAACTCCGTTGCTTTGACTGTACGCTTAATGGCTTCTTTCATCTCTTTGTGAATTTGTAGCCCTAATCTACTTATCTTCTCCCACCATTTGGACTCTTATTTTCCAAGTCTCATGTGCCCTACTTATTCCACCTACCAAAATACACAACCTCACATTATATTTACTGAAAATCAGTTATCATTTTCCCTCCATGATTCCATTTTGTTAATAACTTCCTGAATTTTGTCGCAAACATCCGCAGTGTTAACTATACCCCATAATTTGGTTTCATCCACAAATGTTGATATTATATTTCTGATTCCCAAGTCCAACCCACTACTGTAAATTGTAACCAATAGTGACCCCTGTGGAACACCACTTCCCACATTTCCCCAGTCTGAGCAATTACCTTTAACATCTACTCTCTGTTTTCTATTGAGCAGCCAGTTTTTCTATCCATTCGGCCACTTTTCCACTGAGTCTACAGGCTCGTACCTTAGTCACGAGTCTACTATGGCGGTGGAAGCTCTTATAAATGTCTATTTATATTATATTCACTACCTTACCATTATCTACTCTGCTAGTTTTTCAAATAACGCAGTACGGTTGGTCAAGTAGGAGCTTCCCGTTTGAAATCCGTGCTGACTAGACTTTATTATGTTTCGGTTTCAAGAGAAATTTCTTTTTTATGTTTGAGCGAAGATTACTATACCTTTCCTCTCACCCTTGTTAAGCGCACTGGATGAAAGTTCTAAGAATGTTTACATATATTTATATACAGTGCCTCTGCTGTCTCTTCCTTAGCTTTGACTGTGAGTGGAAATAGTCCTTCCAGACACGGGATTTATCCTCTATACATATGTTTAGTTTATCATAAGAACATAAGAAAAAGTTGCAGGACTAGGCCATTAGGCCGCTCGAGCCTGCTCCAACATTCAATGAGTTCATGGCTGATCTTCTTCCTCAATTCCATGCATCGGCCTTATCGCCATATCCCTTGATGGCCTTACTAGTCTGAAATCTATCGACTCCTGTTTTGAATAGGCCCAGTGACTGAGCCTCCACTTCCCTCTAGGGCAGACAATTCCAAAGATTCTCCAACCTCTGTGTGAAGAAATGTCCTCTCGTCTCAGTCCTGAATGGCCTTCCCTTTACCCTGAGGCTGTGCCCCAGGTCCTAGACTCCCCAGCCAAGGGATACATTCTCCCAGCTTCCACCCTATCAAGCCCTGAAATCATTTTGTATGCTTCAATGAGATGCCCTCTCATTTTTCTAAATTCAAGCAAATACAGGCCTAGTTTACTCAATACCTTCTCATGCGACCGTCCTGCCATCCAGGAATCAATCTCGTTAACCTTCCTTGCACTCCCTCTATGGCAATTATATCCTTCCTTAGGTAAGCAGAACAAAATTGTACACAATACTCCAGGTGCGGTCTCACTAATGCCCTATATAATTGGAGTAAGACGTCTTTACTCCTGTAAGCAAATCGTTTTATAATGAAGGCCAGCATACCATTTGCCTTCCTAATAGCTTGCTGCAACTGCACATTCATTTTAGTGACACATGTACAAGGATACCCAAGTCCCTTTGAGCATCTACATTCCCCAATCTTTCACCACTTAGGAAATACTCTGCCTCTCTGATTTTTCTACCTTCAAATTTATCCACATTATAATCCATCTGCTCTGTTCTCGCCGTCTCACTGAACCTGTCGAGAGCTCCTTGAAGCCTCTTCACATCCTCTTCGCAACAGACACTGCCACCTAGCTTTGTGACATCAGTAAAATCTGGAAATGTGACATCTAAAACATTGACATAGAACGTGAATAGCTGGGACCTAAGCACTGTCCTTGCGGTATCACTCTAGGCACAGCCTGCCATCCTGAAAAATACACGTTTTTCCCTACTCTTTGTTTTCTGTCTGTTAACCAATTCTTAATCAAGGCTAGTATATTTCCCCCAATTCCATGTGTCCAAATTTTGGTCACCAACCTCTTGTGTGTGACCTTATCGAAGCCTTCTGAAAATCCAAATACACACATCAACCAGTTCTCCTTTGCCTGCTGCATTAGTTCCATCCTAAAAGAACTCCAATAAGTTTGTTAAACAGTATTTCCCTTTCATAAATCCATGTTGAATTTGCCCAATCTTACTATTCGTTTCTAAGTGCCCAGTTATTGCATCCTTTATAATATATTCCAGCATTTTCCCAACGACTGATGTGAGGCTAACAGGTCTGTAGTTCCCCGTATTCACTCTCCGCACTTTCTTAAATAGAGGGGATACATTTGCTATCCTCAAATCTGCAGGAACCGTTCCTGAATCTATAAAATTTTGGAAGATGAAAAGCAATGCGTCCACTAACCCAATGGCCACCTCTTGCAAAACCCTGGGATGCACGTCATCCATTCCTTGAGATTTATCGAATTTTAGTCCCATTAATTTTGCTACTACTGTTTTTTTTTACTAAAAATAATTTCTTAAAGATCCTTATTCTCGCCACAGCTTTCGTTTTCTCGTATTTATGGGAGATTTGTTGTGTCTTACTTCGTGAAGGCAGAAACAAAGTATTTATTTAATTTCTCACCCAATTCCTCATTCCCCATTATAAATTCTCCCGTCTCTGACTGTAAAAGACCTACATCTACTTTCGCCAGACTTTGCCTTCTTACATACCTAGAGAAGCATTTACAATCCGGTTTTACATTTTTCGCTAGTTTTTGCTCATATTACAGTTTCATTTTCTTTATCAAATTTTGGTCACCCATTGCAGATTTCTAAAAATTCCCAATTCTCAGGCTGAGCCCTTTTTCTGGCAACTTTTTAAGCTTCCACCTTTGACTCAATACTAGTTCATTTTATTTTGTTTGCCATGGTTGGATCACTCCTCCTTTTGGGTTTTTATGCCATAGAGAAATATATGTTTTTTTTCAAAATATGCATTATTACCTTGAATGTTAGCGATTGTATTTCCACCTTCGTACCTTTTCGTATAGTCTCCCAATCTACCATGCTCAACTTGTCTCACATTCCCTTGTAGTTTCCTTTGTTGAGACTGAAGAATTTAGTTTCAGATTGGACTACATCACTCTCAAACGTATTACAATTCAATCATATTATGGTCATTTGTCAGTAAAGGACACTTTAACACAAGATTATTGATTAGCCCTTTCTCATTAACAGTACCAGATCCAGCAGAGTCTGTTCCCTGGTTGGTTCCTCCAAATATCGATCGAGGAAACCATCTTGCATGCATTCCAAGAATTCGTCCTTCACACCATTAGTGGTTTTTGATTTGTCCAGTCTGATGTACATTAAAGTCAACCATGATTACTGTATTGCCCGTGTTACATGCACTTCTAATCAAAGACCTCGCTCCTGTCTATCTTAGAAGCCTTGGTATTCATTTTGAATTCCTCGGATAATTTCACGCCCACCATGTTTGTGGCCCTGGTAAAAACTGAGGTAAAAGAACTGTTCAATTTATTTCATTTCACTGCTTTTATTTTAGAGTTTATCCTGTCCATTCCTAAGTGGCCATATCTCTATTTTCCTATTCCTATGCTTATAGAATTCTGAAATATTTATTTTTATATTGATTGATAATTTAATTTTGTAATTCGACATTGATTTCCTAATTGTATATTGGCTTATTTTCTAACATCGTGTTGGCATTTGCCTTCCTCTCCTTTATTGTCTCTGTAATGTACTCAATGTATACCTTTAGTTATTATTTTCTCTTTAATCAGCCGGGCTCATTTTGTATTGGCACTTGACCTTCACCCCACAGTCCCAATTTCACCTTCACTCTGCTCAGTCAACGTTGCACCTTCACCCAGCCAGTTCCCCATTGCATCTTCACCCAGCCTGTTCCCCATTGCACATTCACCCCGCCGACTTCCATTGAACGTTCAGCCTGCCCAGTCCCTACTGCACCTTCACCACGCCCGATCCCTATTGCACCTTCAGCCCGCCCAGTCACCATTGCACCTTCAGGCAGTCCGTTCTCGATTGCACGTTCACCCAGCCTGTACCGCATTGCACCTTCACCCTGTCCACTTCCAGAGAAAAATCAGACTGTCGAGTCCCTATTGCACCTTCACCCAGCCCGATCCCCATTGCACCTTTGCCTAGTCCGTGCCCCACTGCACGTTCACCTAGCCCCTTCCCCATTGCACCTCCAACCCGCCCACGTCCATTGAACATTCACCCTGCCCAGACTCTCTTGCAACTTCACATCGCCCAGTTTCCATTGCACCTTCATCTAGACTGTTCTCCATTGCAGCTCCACTGCACATCATCCATTGGATATTCACCATGGCCACTTCCACTGAATATTTACACTGCTCAGTCCCTATGGCACCTTCATCCCGCCCAGTTAATTTGCAAATTCGCCCAGCCCACTTCCATTGCACCTTCAGCCTGCCCAGTCCCTATTACACCTTCACCCCGCCCAGTCCATATTGCTTTTGTAGTGGAAGGCACGGTCGCCAATGGTGGATCGATTGAAATCCAGGATTCCCAAGAGGCCAGAATTGGAGGAGGGCAGAAACCTCAGATGATTGTAGGGCTGGAAGAAGTTACAGAGATAGGGAGGGGCGAGGCCAGGGTGAGATTTGAAAGCAAGAATGAGAATATTAAAATTTAGACTTTGATGAACCGGGAGCAATTGTAGATCAGCGACCTCAGGGGGTGCTGGGTGAACGGGCCTTGCTGCGAGTTGGGATACAGGCAGCAGAGTTTTGGATGAGCTCAAGCTTAATGAGGTTGGAAGATGATAGTGTTGCCAGGAGGGATTTGGAGTAATCAATCCTAGAGGCCACCGCAGCATGTATGAGTGGTTCAGCAGCAGTTGAGCTGAGGCAGTGGCTGAGCCGGGTGATGTTACGGAGGTGGAAGTAGGCAGTCTTTGTGATGGAGAAGATATGTGGTCGGAAGCTCAACTCGGGGTCAATTACAATGCCAAGGTTGTGCACGGTCTGGTCCAGCCTCATAAATTTGCCAAGGCGGGATGTAGCCGTTGGCTGGGAATGCAGTTTAAAGCAGGGACGAATACAATGACTTCGGTCTTCCCGATAATATGTTGCAGGAAATTTTTCCTCATCCAATCTGACAAGCGGTGTGACAAAATGGGGACAAGTGCCGTGTTGGGAGAGGTGGTGGTGAGATGGAGCTGGGTGTCCCCGGCGTGCCTTTGAACAAGACGTTGTGTTTACAGATGATATCGCTGATGAGTAGCATGTAGATGATGATAAGATGGGGCCAGAGGTAACAGTGTTGGAGCGAGCACAGAAGCCGTTGCAGGCTACGGTTATATAGATAAGAATAGAGCCAGGCGTTTGCAGTCCCACCCAGCTGGATGACGCTGGAGAGGCGTTGGAGGTGGTTTGTCCAGACAAAGGCATGAGACAGGTCGGAAAGGAAGAGAGGGAATAGCTTACCACAGACACAGTTACATAGATTACAAATTCTGCCTTTGGTAAGGGCGATTTAGAACTCGGGCAGGGGGCGATAGCTGATATGACTTGGTCCAAAATGGAATTCTGTGAAAGATGGGCACGGACTTGGGAGGAGACAGCACGAACAAGGACATGGTAATGAAAGGGATGTTGGAGATAGGGCGGTACTTGGCAAGGACACAGGCTTCAAGGATAGTTTTTGAGCAGTTGTTCATGACAGCATGTTTGAAGGGGAGGGGAGAGTATGTGAGGAGAGAGAACCATTAACAATATCAGCTAACATGCGGGCCAGGAAGTGAAGTTGGGTGGTCAGCAGTTTGGTGGGAATAGGAGCAAGTGAGCAGCAGGTGGGTCCCATAGACAAGTTGAGCTCGTAGAGGGCATGAGGGGAGCTAGGAGAGAATTTGGAGAAAGATGCGAGTTCAGCGATGGAGCAGATTGGAAGCAACAGAGCACACATGATATCCCATTCATCAGTGCAATAGCAACCTGAAACTTCACTCAAAATAACTGTAATAACGATGGATATAAAGTGTGTCTGAGTGGAAACAAATCTCACTGATCTGTGTATCTCTTGCAGTTAACTTGGCGGCGATTGTGATCCTGTCCCGAGGAAAGTGCGGTCTCTCCAAATGTATCACTCGCTACCTGGTCGCCATGGCAACGGCCGATCTCCTGGTAGTTTGTACGGATGTAATATTAAGCTGCATTGTTGAAATTTATTTCCCAGTTTCATTCTTGACCATTACCCCCGTGTGCTGTCTCAATATGGTCTTGCTTTGTGCAGCCACGGCGACCTCTGTCTGGTTCACAGTGGTTTTCACCTTCGATCGATTTGTGGCCATTTGTTGTCCGAAGCTGAAAACAAAATATTGCACCGAGAAAACTGCGACTGTTGTTATCGGGGTGGTGATTGCGCTTGGCTGTTTAATAAACATTCCGTGGTACTTTGTATTTGACCCTGAATATATAATGGAGAACGTGCCCCGGGGTTGTGTCTGGAAACCGACCTTTTTGACTTCACCCGCCTGGGCAGCATTTGAAGTCTTTTTTCTTACTTTAATCCCTTGTGTCCCATTCGTTCTGATTTTGTTGCTCAATGTTCTCACCGCTAGGCACATTTTACTGTCCAGTCGAGTCCGCAGGGGACTCCGGGGCCTCAGCAATGGAGAGAATCACAAGGACCCAGAGATGGAGAACCGAAGGAAATCCATCATTTTGCTGTTCAGTATATCGGGCAGTTTTATTTTGCTATGGACGACCATTGTTGTTTATTCTCTATCTCTCCGTACAACCATCATTCAGTATGATTATGATAATGACATTGAATCTGTGGGATTCATGCTTCAGGTTCTCAATTGCTGCACAAACACATTTATTTATGTGCTGACCCAGGGTAAATTCAGAGAGGAGCTAAAGAGTGGGGTAAACTATCCACTGCATTTAATTGCAAAATTATTTAAATAATAGAAATAGCTGATGTCTATCCATACAATGTTTATCGGCCATTGCAATAAAGATCAAAACCTGTTTAATGGATCAATTGATATTGGTACAACATTTTAAGCAAAGTTGCAAATCGAAGGTTACTGTAATATATTCTCCTTAACAAACTGTGTTATGTAACGTCACATGTATAATTATAATATTAAATGTTTTCCTGTTATTAACTGTGGAAATTAAAATAAATGCTGACTGAACATGCCCAGGTGATTATTAATGTTACACAGGATGATAGATTGGATGGATTTAGGGCCAGTTGGAAGGATGATGCAGCATCGTGTATCATTGGAGCAACTGTTCCCATCAGAAGGGAACCGTCGCACATCATCACCTGAATCATCTGTAACTAACACAATATAAATGTAACTTTCAATCAACGGGAAATACCCAGATTGTCTCTTCTCAGCTAAATTTACCTCAACGGCTGATGTACTGCCTAAATGGACCTGAAAATCCTTCACCACCACTCAGCGTCACTCCCCCAGTAACCAGCCTGCTTCTCCTCAGAAAACCTTCATTAAATATTGAGACCGGACGCATTCGCACCCCCTCAGCAGTACTCGTCTGTGGGTGACATCGCTGATGCTGCGACAGCTGAAAGAGCCAAGATAACCAATTCATTTCTGTAGTTAGGGCTACTGCGGGCATCGAAACATAAATTTAAATAATATTAAATTCATGGGTTGCTCGCGGCAATCTGGAAACGTATCGCCCATTTTCCATTTTCTCTCCAATGTAAGGAGGTCCAAGAATGTCATGACCCAGCTCCACAGAGGGTGAGCTTGCTAGTGATTGCTATTTCCAGCAAGTTGTTAATGCGGGAATAATTTTACAGACCTTACCAGGCCAGCCAAATAAACTGGACACAAGTATGGCCCGTAAGAGTGCCGTGTAAATAGCATGATTGACAATTGGAGCCACTTTCCTCTCACTGCATCAAACAATATCTGAAATTTACTGTGATACGGCGTTCCACAATATCTTAGACATTTCATTCAGCAGCAATTCTTATTGTCCTAAGATCTGAACACTCTAAGACGCAGTTGAAGGCTCTTGTGACAGATATTCCCTTACCAATATATGATTTCACCCAATCAATGAAAGCGGTATGAAACCACAGTTGGAACATGTATGGTTTTGGATCAGTTTCACTCGAGCAACTTTATTCTAACATGGGAACTAGCCTACAAGCAAAGACAAGGAAAAATTAACCTCAACCCCCATGGGTTCTGCTGTAACTACTCACCCACCAACTAATATTCCTGTACGATAACACCTAATTCTCTCTGAAATTCTACATTTAATATTTTGTCACCAGTTAAATGTATTCTGTTTTTCTATTCTTTATACCAAAGTGAATAACCTCACATTTGTTCACATTTTAGTACATCTGACAGTTTATTGTACAAACACGCAAACTGTGTATATCCCTTTGCAGGATCTGTGTATCCCCCTCACAATTGACTTTCCCACCTAGCTTTGCATCGGCATCAAGTTGAATACTTTACAATAGGTTCCTTCATGTAAATCATTATTTATGATTGTATATATTTGTGGTCCAAGCACTAACCCTTGCGGCACCCCACTAATAAGAGCCTGCCAACCGCAAAATGACACGTTTTTCCCTTCTCTCTGTTTTCTGCCCGTTATCCAATCCTCTAACCATGCCAGTGTTTTACACCAACCTAATAAGCCTTTATCTTCCATAACCATTTGTAAGTGGCACCTTGTGGAATGCTTTTTGGAAATCTAAATAATCTACATCCAGATAACCTGCTTCCTCTTCATCTACCCTTCTAGTTGCATCTCAATATTCTCCAATAAATTTCCTTAACACGATTTCCCTTTCAAAAAACCATGTTGACTCTGCCTAAACATATTATGATTTTCTAAGTGCCCTGTTATCTCATCCTCAATAATGGTAAGCGAAAAGGTTATAAGCGTGATAGTTTTGAACAAATGCATATGGTTCGACTGGATCTGATTAAGCCTGTAAACAGAAAACTGAATTTTGAGGCATTTGGCTCCCTCAAGTAAAACAGCAACTTTGAGTTGTAAGCATTTTTAAGTGTAATTTGAACGACTATTCAGTTGTACATTCAGGTACAGCAAACAATTAGAAAGGTAAATGGCATGTTTGCCTTTAGTGCAATGGGGTCGAGTACAAGAGTAAGGAATTCTTACTACAATTGTACTACAGGGCTTTTGTGAGACCTCGCCTGGAGTACTGCGCACGGGGTTGGTCTATTTAATACAGAAAGGGTATACTTGCCTTCAAGGCAGTGCAATGGCGGTTTAATAGATTGATCCATGCGATGGGAGGAATGTACTAAGGGGAGAGTTGAGTAGATTGGGCCTGAACTCTGTGTGGCAAGATGGATGCGGCGATGCTACTGACGCGGAATTAGGTGAACTTTGTTATAGAGTGACTATTGTGTATAACGCAGAACCTATGATCAGAGAGGTGCTGAGTGTCATTGGCAGCTAACGCCCAATGTAGGGATTGATATTGGTGATTAGAAACATAGAAACATAGAAACATAGAGATAGGAACAGGAGTAGGCCATTCGGCCCTTCGAGCCTGCTCCGCCATTCAATGAGATCATGGCTGATCTTCGTCTGAGATCATAGCTGATCTTACCAGTTCAGTACCCCGTCCCCGCCTTTTCTCCGTAACCCTTAATCCCCTTAGCCTTCAGAAATATATCCAATTCTCTCTTGAAAATATTTATTGAATTAGCCTTCACAGCCCTCTGTGGCAGGGAATTCCACAGGCTCACCACTCTTTGAGTGAAGAAATTCTTCCTCATCTCTGTTTTAAATGATTTGCCCGCTATTTTTAGACTGTGGCCCCTGGTTCTGTGCTCCCCGGCCATTGGAAACATTCTCTCTGAATTCAGCCTGTCCAGGCCTGCCATAATTTTATATGTTTCGATGAGATCCCCTCTCAATCTTCTAAACTCCAGTGAGTACAAGCCCAAACTATTTAATCTCTCTTCGTAGGTCATTCCCGCCATTCCAGGTATCAGCCTGGTGAATCGCCGTTGCACTCTTTCCATGGCAAGAACATCCTTCCGCAGATGGGGCGACCAAAACTGTACACAATACTGCAGATGCGGTCTCACCAGCACCTTGTACAGCTGTAGTAAGGTATCCCTATTCCTATACTCGAACCCCCTTGATATGAAGGCCAACATACCATTTGCCTTCTTGATCGCCTGTTGCACCTGCATGCTCTCCTTCAGTGACTGGTGCACAAGAACACCCAGGTCCCTCTGCACTTCCCCATCTCCCAATCTATTGCCATTTAGATAATAATCTACCCTCCTGTTTTTACCCCCAAAGTGGATAACCTCGCATTTATCCACATTATAGTGCATCTGCCACGTATCCGCCCATTCCCCCAACCTGTCCAAATCGCACTGTAGCCTCCTGACATCCTCATCAGAGCCCACCCCTCCTCCTAGTTTAGTGTCGTCAGCGAATTTGGAAATATTGCATCCAATTCCCTGATCCAGATCATTTATATATATTGTGAACAGCTGGGGTCCCAGGACAGATCCTTGCGGCACCCCGCTGGTCACTGCCTGCCACTCTGAAAACGAGCCGTTTATTCCAACTCTCTGTTTTCTATCCGCCAGCCAGTTCTCTATCCACGTTAATACTTTGCCCCCAATCCCATGAGCCTTAATTTTGCATGATAATCTTTTGTGTGGAACCTTATCGAAGGCTTTCTGGAAGTCAAGGTACACCACATCCACTGGCTCTCCCCCATCTATTTTACCAGTTACTTCCTCAAAAAATTCCAGCAGATTAGTCAAACACGATTTACCCTTTGTAAATCCATGTTGACTCTGTCCGATCCTTTCCCCATTTGTCAAGTGCTCCGCTATTTTAACCTTAATAATGGACTCTAGCATTTTGCCCACAACCGATGTAAGGCTTACTGGTCTATAATTCCCTGCTTTCTCTCTACCCCCCTTTTTAAATATTGGGGTAACATTAGCTACCCTCCAATCCACGGGTACTGTTCCCGAGTCAATGGAGTTCCGGAAGATGATCCTTAGAGCATCTGCTATCTCCAGGGCCACCTCCTTAAGTACCCTAGGATGTAGTTTATCAGGCTCCAGGGATTTGTCGGCCTTCAGTCCCCTCAACTTACCCAACACCATATCCCTAGAGATACTAATTTCTGTCAGCTCCTCCCTCTCATTAGTCCCTATGTTTGCCGATATTCCTGGGAGGTTATTTGTGTCCTCCTTTGTGAATACAGAACCAAAGTATGAGTTTAATTGGTCTGCCATTTCCTTATTCTCCATTATATATTCTCACAATATTTGTGGCTGCGACTAAAGATGATGCATTTAGCCATGCCAATGTTTGTTTAGAGAAAATTATGGCTCATCCAAAACAGGATACTGGAAATGTAGTCCGACATCAAAGGGGGGGGGAGTGGGTGGCGACAGAGAGGACAGAGGATTAAAACTGGTTTCGTCAACGTACATGTAAAAGCTGATCACATATTTGGGAATGAAAGTTTCAATGGGAAGCAGGAGGATGAGGAAGAAGAGAGGACTGGCATACGGAGAGATAGAAAATAAACAACAATGGGCGTCCATAATAATATATAACAGCCAGATATACTGAAGAGCAAAACGATGGATTTCCTCCGATTTTCCATTTCTGCGTCTTTGTTCAACTGATTGCAGCGCGTAGAGAGGCAGAGGTAACACGGTAAAGAAAGTAAACACTGCAAGAGACGAATCAATATAGGTAAAGATGCAAAGAGTAAGTGATGTAGGTGCTGAAATGGATAGTGAAACAAGAGAGAAAGAAGAATAGAGAGACAGAGCGAGAGAGGGAGAAATTATTGGGCAGACACACTGAGAAGGCAGAAAGAGAAACCGGCAAAAGATAAGATGGAGGAAAATAGAAAGAAAACAATATAATGAGGGAAATTACATGGACGAAAGCCATAAACAGTAAAGGCACATGCATATAAATTAAGAAAGCAGCACACATTCAGCACAACTTAAGAGAAAGATAGGAGTTTGTGAGCAAGAGAAAGCTGCGAGAAATTGTTGTACAAATGGAGACAGAAACTGAGAGAGGTAGAGGAAAGTTAAACAGGAATAATTGTCACACAGGGGAGTTATCAGCTTACATTCCCACTAATTTCTCCAGCTCTATTATTTTTACTATTACTAAGTTCCTTTAATTCCTCCTTCTCACTAGACACTTGGTTCCCTCGCATTTCTGGAAAGTTAACTGTGTCCTCTTCCATGAAGACAGAACCAAAGTATTTGTTTAATTGCACTGCCATTTCCTTGTTCTCCATTATAATTACTCCCATTTCTGAATGTAAGTGACGTACATTTGTCTTCACTAATCTTTCTCTTTTTACAGACTTGCAGAAGTTTTACAATCCACCTTTATGTTCGTTGCAAGTTTACTCTCATACTATATTTTTCCCCTCTTAATCAATCTCTTGACACATTTTTGCTGAACTCTAAACTGCTTCTAATCCTCAGGCTTGCTGGATTTTCTGGCAACTTTATATGACTTCACTTTGGATTTAATAGAATCCTTCATTTCTTTTGTAAGCCATGGCTGTGCCTCTTTTCCTTTTGTGCTTTTGCACCAGAAAGGAATGTATATCAGCTGCAATGTCACTGTTTTCTGGTTGAGGGTCAGATGTCGTTGTAATGGCATTAATAGAGTAATACATAGAGTTACACAGCACAGAAAGAGGCCCTTCAGCCCATCATGTCCGTGCCGGTCATCAAGCCCTGTCTATAATAATCCCATTTTCCAGCACCTGGTCCATAGCCTTGTATGCTATGGAGTTTCACGTGCTCATCTAAACGTTTCTTGAATGTTTAGAGTTCCTGCATCTACCAGCCTTTCAGGCAGTGATTTCCAGATTTCAACCAACCAGTGGGTGAAAATATTTTTCCTCAAATCCCCTCTAAACCTCCTGCCACTTACCATAAATCTATGCATGCTGGTTAACGACCATTCTAATAAGGGGGAACGTTCTTTTATATCTACCCTATCTATGCCCCTCATAATTTTGTACAAATCAACATGTCCCCCTCAGCCTTCTCTGCTCTAACGAAAACAACGCCAGCCTGTCCAATGTCTCTTCATAGCTGAAGCTCTCCAGTCGAGGTAACATCCTGGTGAATCTCCTCTGCAACCTCTCCAATGCAGTCACATCCTTCCTATAGTGTGGTGACCAGAACTGCACATAGTATTCCAGCTGTGGCCGAACCAGCGTAAATCTCCTTCATAATCTCCCTGCTCTTATAGTCTATGCCTTGGCTAATGAAGGCAAGTAACCCATATGCCATTTTAAAAACCTTATCTACCTGTCCTGCTGCCTTCAGGGATGCACCATGTACATGCACACCAAGGTCCATCTCATCCTCTGTTCTTCCTAGGGTCCTACCATTCATTGTGTATTCCCATGCCTTATTATTACTCTCAAAATGCATCACCTCACACGTTTCAGCGATAAATTCCATTTGCCACTCTTCTGCCCATCTAACCAACCCACCTATATCGTCCTGTAGCCTGAGGCTTCTCTCCTCACTATTTACAACTCCACCAATTTTCGTTTCATTTGCGAACTTAATGATCATAACTCCTACCTTCATATCTTAATCATTAATGTACACAACAAATAGCAAAGTACCCAGCACCGATCCCTGCAGTGCACCACTGGATACAGGCTTCCAGTCGCAAAAACAACCTTAGACCATTATCGACTGTCTCCTGCCACTAATCCAATTTTGGATGCAATGTGCCAATTCACCCTGGATCCCATGGTCTCTTATCTTCTTGAGCATTCTCCCATGTGGGACATTTTCAACAGCCTTGCTGAAGTTCATGTAGACTACATCAACTACACTACCCTCATTCACACACCTAGTCACACCCTCGATAAATGCAATCAAATTGTTAGACATGATCTCCCCCTGACAAAGCCATGCTGACTATCCTTGATTAACCCTTACCTCTCCAATTGGAGAATAATTCTGTCCCTCAGAATTTTTTCCATTAATTACCCGACCACTGATGTTGGGCTCACTGGCCTGTAATTCCCTGGTTTATCCATACTAACTTTCTTGAACAATGGTTCTACGTCAGCTGTTCTCCAGTCCTCTGGCACCTCCCCTGTGGCCAGAGAGGTTCTGACCATTTATATCAGACCCCCTGCAATCTCCTCCCTTTACTCACACAGCAGCCTGGAATACATCGCATCAGGGCCTGGGGATTTATCCACTTTTATGTCTGCTTAAATTGCTAGCACCTCCTCCCTCTGAATACTCATTTGTTCAAGTATATCACAATCCCCCTGCCTAATTTCTATGCCTACATCACCCTTCTCCATAGTGAACACAGATGCAAAATATTCATTTAAAACCACAACTACATCTTCCGGCTCTCTACACAGATTGCCACTTTGGTCCCTAATGGGCCCTACTCTTTACCTGGTTATGCTCTTCCATTTAATATACTTATAAAAATACCTTGGGATTTTCCTATATTTTGCCCGCCAGTGTTTTTTCATGCCCCCTCTTTGCTCTCCTTATTTCTTTTTTAAGTAGGCCCCTGTCTTTTCTATACTCCTCTAGAGCTTCCACTGTTATTAGTCCTTTGTACCCACCAAAAGCCCCCCTTAATTCCTAATCCAATCTTATATATCGCTTGACAGCCAGGATTCATTTGGCTTTTTGAACCCACCCTTGACCTTTACAGGAACACGTTGGCGTTGTACTCTCCTTATTTCCTTTCTGAAAGACTCCCATTCCTCTGATGTGGATTGTCCTACAAGTAGCTGATATCAGTCCACTTTGGCCAGATCCTGCCTTTTCATATAAAAATCGGCCTTCCCCCAATTTATAATCTTTATTTCCGGTCCATGTTTCTGCTTTTCCATGACTACCTTGAATCTCACCGAATTATGGAAACTGTCACCAAAATGCTCTCCTACTAACACTTCTACCACTTGCCCGGCTACATTCCCTAGATTTAGGTCCAGTTACCGCCCCCTCTCTTGGTGGACTTTCTACATGCTGGCTGAAAAAGCTCTCCTGGATGCACATTAAGAATTCCGCCCCTCTAAGCCTTTCACAGTCGGTCTATCCCAGTTAATATTGGGTAAGCTGAAATCCCCGACTATTATTGCCCTAATATTTCTACACTTCTCTGATATTTGCCAACATATCTGTTCCTCTATCTCCCCCTGATTGTTTGGGGGCCTATAGTACACTCCCAGCAAAGTGCTGGCACCATTCTCGTTTGTAAGTTCTACCCATATGGCCACATTAGAGGAACCTGCTAAGATATCATCCCTCCATACAGCAGTAATTCACTCCTTGATTAATATTGTGACAAGCCCTCCTCTTTTAAACACCCCTCTGTCTCGCCAAAAATTTCTATACCCCGGAATATTGAGCTGCCAGTCCTGCCCCTCCCTCAAACATGTCTCTGTGATAGCAACAATTTCCTACCCCCATGGTTGCACCAACACCTTCAATTTAGCTGCCTTACTCACAAGACTCCTCGCCTTAATACAAATGACACCCAGCCTTGACATACACCCTTGTGCCATTACATATATGCTCTGCCTTGCAGGATGACTTGTTTTTTCCTCTATATTTGGCTGTGCAGCAACCCCTTCTATAGCTGCACTCCGTATCCCATCCTTCTGTCAAGTTATTTTAACCACCCCCCCAACAGTACTAGCAAACTTCCCCACAAGGATTTTGGTCCCGTTCCGGTTCAGGAGCATCCCTTCCGACTTGTTCAGGTCCCACCTTCCGCAGAAGCAGACCCAGTGATCAAGGAAACTTAAGCCCTCCCTCCTGCACCAACTCTTTAGCCACACATTCATCAGCTCTATCCTCCTATTCCTATACTCACTAGCACTTGGCACCGGGAGAAATCCAGAGATTACAAACTTTGAGGTCCTGCTTTTAATCTGCTACCTAGCTCCCTAAATTCTTATTGCAGTACCTCATCCCTCTTTCTACCCATGTCCTTGTTACCAATGTGAACCATGGCTTCCGATTTTCACCCTCCCCCTCAAGAATGCCCTACAGCCGTTCAGTGATATCATTGGCCCTGGCAGCAGGGAGTCAAAATAGCATCCCGGAGTCACGTCTGCAGCCACAGAAATGTTTATCTGTTCCCCATACGTTCGAATGACCTATCAGTATTGCTCACCAAATCATTTTCCTCCCCATCTGTGCAGCTGAGCCACTGCTAGTGCCACGGACATGGCTCTTGCTGCATTCCCGAAGAACAATCTCCCCCATCAGCATCCAAAGCAGAAAATATGTTGGTGAGGGAGATGGAGCCAGGGGACTCCTGCACTACCTTCCTAGTTCTTTTACTCTGTCTGGCGGTCACCCATTTCCTGTCTGCCTGTGCACTGTTTACCTGCGGTGTGACCACCTCGTTAAACATGTTACCCACGAAGATCTCAGCTTTCCGGATGCTCCGCAGTGACCCCAGCCACAGCTCCAGATCCGAAAGGCGGATTTCGACTAGCTGCAGCTGGAGACACTTCCTGCACACATGTTCGCCCTGGACACAGAAAGTGTCCCTGACTTCCCACATAGCACAGGAGGAGCACTCCACACTGCCGAGCTGCCCTGCCATGCCCTACTCTTAATTTACTCCCTTTACTTTCTTTAAATTAAAAATAATGTCCCAGTAATTCGGGTCCCAACACGTGAGTATGGACGGAGTACCCACGCGTGGACCCGATGGAAGTGCCAGTTTCTTTCATGCATAGCGCATGCATGGGAAACTGGCATTTCCGGACCTCTGAACGAATGTGTGCGCAAGGGAGTCTCTGCGTGCGCTTTGCACTTACGTTTTTTTTTACAGATTTTTCCGTGAGGGTAAGTCTTTAGATTTTAGAAATGTAAAAATCGGGCATAAGGACTGCATTTCAAAAGGTAAGTGGTCCAATAATTAAAGTTAGAATTTTTTTTCCACAGGTTTATTATTTCAGTAGAATTTACAGTAAGGTAAGTGTATTTTTGGACACGATTTCGTGAAAAAAAATGTTTTCCGAAATTTGAATAATTGTTTGAAATAGTTTTTTAATGTTATTAATAGTTCATTTAATTAGTGGCATTTTTTTAACTTTTATTTTAAGTTTAAGTACTGTTTTGGGCGCCCGGAGTTTTCATGAGTTTGACAGTTCTTACTATCAAACTCATGAATGAACTTTTGCAACCTCCGATTAGTTGCCCAGTACTCACGTGATCCCAGCTGGCTCATCGAACTAACTACGTCGCTGGATCACGCTAGCAAAGCGCGCCGGGATCTGGACCGGGCCACAGACGCTTCCACACAG
Organism: Somniosus microcephalus; assembly: GCF_052327205.1. Taxonomy (NCBI): domain Eukaryota; kingdom Metazoa; phylum Chordata; class Chondrichthyes; order Squaliformes; family Somniosidae; genus Somniosus; species Somniosus microcephalus. Next base: position 33,525,339 of record NW_028225184.1, read on the forward strand.
GCCGAGGTCTGAAATGTCGGCATGCTAGGTAAGTGTAGGTCGGGGGCTTGCACCCGCGGGAAGCCCCCGACCATAATTTCTGGGCCATTAATTACACTAGGGACCTTATATTATTTAAACACTACTTATTCTAAACTATAGACCTTACTTTTACTTTAACGACTGGAATGTACATATAGTCACCAGGTCCTACTTAGCAATCAGCTCTTTCCATGGTTGTGAGGTCATTTTAGTGGTTTTGCAGTTGCTGTTTGACTGCTCCTGCTCTCAAGCTCTTTACTTGGTGTAAAGTAAGAACCAATTCCTACAGGGTGAAAAGTTAGGAAAAGCAAAGGCGAAGCAAGGGAACTCCTCCTCCCACTCCTCACCTAACTCCCTGATTCACTCAACTCGCACTACTCTGTTTAAAACGCACTCAGTTCAAAATTGCACTGCACAGCCATTTTTTAGATGTGAATTAACTTAATTGTATAAACAATTTGTTCTAAATTAACCTCATACCTACACAGGCATAAGGACATTTCTGTGGCCGATTATCTCCGTTCGGGAGCATGCGGCATTGAATCCTTAAAGCAATCGTTTCAAACATAGTCATAGAATCATAACGGCACAGATGGAGGTCATTCGGCCCATTGCGTCCTTGCCGGCTGTCTATAGAGAAATCCAGTCAGTGCTATTCCCCCGCTCTTACCCCGTAGCCCTGCAACTTTAATTCCCTCAAGTGCCTATCCAGTCTCCCTTAGAAAAATTTGAGTGTCTCCACTTCCAGCCTCTTCTAACGGCAGCGACTTCCAGATCATCACCACTCGCTCAATCAAAACGTTTTTCCGCACATCCCACCTGTATCTTTTGCCCAAAAGGTTAAATCTGTGTCCCCTAGTCATTGTAACATCAGCTGTTGGGAAGAGCCTTTCCCCGTGTAGCCAAGGCAAACCTGTCATAATCACCTCTATCAAGTCACACCTCAACCTCCTTTGCTGTAATGATAAAAATCCAGCTTCTCCAACCTGTCCTTGTAACTAAGATCCCCCATCACCGTTAAATCTCCTCTGCACCCTCTCAAGTGTCTTCACATCCTTCTGAGAAACATACAAACAAAGAAACATAGAAGATAGGAACAGGAGTAGGACATACGGCCCCTCGAGCCTGTCCCACCATTTAATGAGATCATGGCTGATCATCCAAATTCAGAACCTGGTCCCTGCTTTCTGTGATATCCCTTGATCCCTTTAGCCTTAAGAAATATATCTAGCTCCTTCTTGAATATATTTAATAATTTGGCCACATCTGCCTTCTCTGGTAGAGAATTCCACAGGTTTACCACTCTCTGGGTGAAGAAATTCCTCCTCATCTCAGTCCTAAATGGCTTACCCCTTATCCTTAGACTGTAAACCCTGGTTCTGGACTCCTGCACCAACGGGAACACCCTTCCTGCATCTCGTCTGTCTAGTCCTGTTAGAATTCTATAAGTTTCAATGGATCCTCCCTTATTATTCGAAACTCCAGCGAATATAAGCCTCATTGACCCAATCTCTATTCATACGTCATTCCTGCCATCCCAGGTATCAGTCTGGTGAATCTTTGCTGCACTCCCTCCATGGCAAGAACATCCTTCCTCAGATAAGGCGACGGAAACTGCACACATTACTCAAGGTATGGTCTCACCAAGGCCCTGTACAACTGCAGCAAGACATCCTTACTCCTTTACTCGAATCCTTTCGCTGTGAAGGCCAACATACCAGTTGCCTTCTTAACCGCCTGCTGCACCTGCATGCTTACCTTCAGCGACTGGTGCACAAGGACACCCAGGTCTCCTTGTACTTCCCCTTTTCCGAATCTGTTGCCTTTCAGATAATAATCTGTCTTCCTGTTTTTGTCACCAATGTTGATAACCTCACATTTACCCACATTGTACTGCATCTGCCATGCATCTGCCCAATCACCCAACCTGTCCATATCATACTGGAGTTTCACTGCATCCTCCTCAAAGCACACTCCCCCACGCAGCTTTGTGTCGTCTGCAAACGTGCAGATATTACAGCTAGTTCCCTCGGCTAGATCATTAATGTATATTGTGAACAGCTGTGGTCCTAGCACCGATCCCTGTGGTACCCGACTAATCACTGCCTGCCACTGGGAAAAAGACACGTTTATTCCAACTCTTTGCTTCCTGTCTGTCAACCGGTTCTCTATTCAATTCAATACATTCCCCCCAATGCCATGTGCTTTAAATTAGCAAGCTGATCTCTTATGCGGGACCTTATCGAAAGCCTTCTGTTAGTCCAAATGCACCACATCCACTGGTTCTCCCTTATATATTCTACTAGATACATCCTCAAAAAATTCCAGTAGATTATTCAAGCATGATTAACCTTTTGTAAACCCATGTTGACTTTGTCCGATCCTGTCACTATTTTACAAGTGCTCTGCTATTACATCTTTTATAATGGACTCTAGCATTTTCCCCAATACCGATGTCAGGCTTACCGATCTATAATTCCCCGTTTTCTCGCTACCACCTTTCTTATAGTGGGGTTAATTTAGCTGCCATACAATCTATGGGGACTATTCCAGTGTCTATAGAATTTTGGAAGATGACCAGCAATGCATCTACTATTTCTAGGGACACTTCTGTAAGTAGCCTAGGATGTAGATTATCCAGCCCTGGGGATTTATCGGCCTTAAATGCCGTCAATTTCCCTAACACAATTTCCCTAAAAATACTGATTTCATTGAATTCCACCCTCTCATTCAAACCTATGTTCCCCGACATTTCTGGAAGGTTATTTGTGTCCTCCTTTGTGAAGACAGAACCAAAGTATGTATTTAATTGTTTTGCCATTTCTTTGTTCCCCAGTATAAATTCCACTGATTCTGAGTGCAAGGGACCTACGCTTGACTTCACCAATCTTTTGCCCTTCGCATATCTATAAAGACTTTTCCAGTACGTTTTGATGTTCCCTGCAAGCTTACTCTCATATTATATTTTCCCCCTATTAATTAATCCCTTTGTCTGCCTCATAACATCGTAGTTTCCTTTATTTAAATTCAGGACTCTAGTCTCTGATTCAATTATTTCACTCTCCACCTTCATATTATGATCGCTCCTCCCCAGGGGGCCGGACACAACACCATTGCTAATTAATCCGTTCTCATTACGTAATACCCAGTCTAAGATGGTCTGATCTCTAGTTGTTTCCTCGACAAATTGGTCCAGGAAACCATCCCGTATACAGTCTACTATTTCCTCGTCCACAGTATTGTTACTAATTTGGTTAGCCCAATCTAAGTGTAGATTAAAGTCACCCATGATAAATGCTGTGCCCTTATTGCACGCTTCTCTAATTTCCCGTTTAATGTCAGCCCCAAACTCAGTATTACTTTTTGGGTGTTTGTATACAACTCCCACTATATTTTTCTGCCCCTTGGTAAGTGTCAGCTCTAACCCTACGGGTACCACATAATTAGTGCTAATATCCATCCTTGCTATTGTGTTAATCTCCTCTTTTAAATGTGGTGACCACAACTGAACGCAATACTCCCGTTATGGCATAACCAGTGCTTTATAAACGTTCATCATAACTTCAGTACTTTTGTACTCAATACCTTTATTTATGAAGCCCAATATCCCATATGCTTTGCTAACCACACTCCTAATATGTCCTGCCACCTTCAAGGACGTATGCACATTAATTCCCAGGTCCCTCTCTCCCTGCACACTCTTTAAAACTGTGCCATGAAGTGTATATTGCCCCTCCCTGTTATTTCTGCCAAAATGCATCACCTCATACTTCTCTGTATTAAATTCCATCTGCCACTTGTCTTCCCATTTTGCTAGCCTATCTATGTCATGTTGCAGTCTATTGGTATCATCCCCACTGTTTGTCACCCACCCCCAAGTTTGGTGTCATCAGCAATTTTAGAAATTCTACTCTGTATACAAATATGCAGGTCATTTAAACATTTCAAAAAAGCAGTGGCCCCAACACAGACACTTGCGAAACACCACTGTCTACGATTCTCCAGTCTGCAAGGCAACTATTTACCACAACACGATGTTTTCTGTCCTTAAGCCAATTCCATATCTAACTTGCCTATTCCATGTGGCGCAATGTTGGTACCCAGCTTTCTATGTGGTAATTTGTCAAATGCCTTCCTAAAATCCATGTAGACAACATCCATTGCATTCCCTTCATCAATCCGCCCTGTTACTTTAGCAGAAATTTGAATTGAATTAGTCAAACACCATCTGCCTTTTACAAATTCGTGGTGGCTCTACTTCACTAATTTAAAGCTCCCAAGTGCCCGTTAATTTTCCCCTTGATTACAGTGCACTTGCTCGGCACCCCATCCACGAGTTTAAACATCCACTTTTCATGAGGGCAGCAAGTTGTTCCAACATCTGAGGCTCCACCAGCATTGAATTGGCCCGGAGCTGCTCTTCATCAACCCGGACTCCTCAACATCTCAGCTCACAGCAGCCGCTGGCTGACGGGATCGTGTGTATTCACAATGCAGAGCGAGCAGTCACAGCTCTTGTTCCTGTTTGACTCCCTGTCGTTCTTCCACCTCACTTTCTGTTTCGGACATCGGATTTTGGTCTGGTCACAAAACCTTCACAATTGCTGCTATGCTGCAGTTTCTTTTAATGTTTACAGGGCAGATGACCAGAAACTTAATGAAAGGAAGTCGGCAGCAGCATCTGAACAGTTTGCTCCAGATCTCGGTAACACCTCGTAGGGAGCTACAGGGTTACAACGGGATTAGTCTGATTGATAGTGGACTGACTAAAGGGAACTGATGTGAGATAGAGAACGAGGATCCTCAGAAACTGATCCTAGTCAACAAGTGCAATGTACATGCTACATGTGAGGATAAGCATTCAGACTGTCAGTGAAAACTTTTGCTCTCCTTACCTAAGGGAAAATACACGTGCCTTAGAGGGAGTGCAAACACAGGTTCACCAGACTGATTGCTCGGATAGGGGGATTGTACTATTAATATATGTTGAGTAGACTAGGCCTATATTCTCTCGAAACATATACAATTCTTACAGGGCTCGACAGGCTAGATGCAGCGAGAATGTTTCATTTGGCTGCAGTGTATAGAACCAGCGGTCACAGTTTGAGAATAAGGGGACGGCCATTTAAGACTGGGAAGAGGAGAAATTTCTTCACTCAGATGGTGGTGTATCTTTGCAATTAATCACCCCAGGGGACTGTGGATGCTCAATCCTTGAGTAAATTCAAGACAGAGATCGATAGAATTTTGGATATTAAAGGAATTGATGGAATTGGGATAGTGCAGGAAAGTGGAGTTGGGGTAGAAGATGAACCATGATCTTATTCAATGGAGGAGCAGGCTCGAGGGCCCAAATGGCCTACTCCTGCTCCTATTTCTTATATGTTCTTAGAAGGATAGTTATGGGACAAATAGTGGGCTGTGGGATTAAATTGGATTGTTCTTTCAAAGAGACGACACTCTCACAACGGAGCCAAATGCCCCTGTTGTGATGTAAGATTCTATGATTATATGTTGTTATCTCTTTATAATGATAAAGGCCTCTCTGAGGTCTCCTCTTAGTCTCCTTTTTCCCTGAGGGAGGAGCCCAAGGAGTCCCCATGTCTTCCTGCTCAATGCCCCTTTCACACTTCTGTGCTGAGCCCTGGTTTCTTCTCTTCACCCACAGTTGTATTAGGTGCACATATTCAGTACATACTTGGAGCAAAAAAGGAGCTTATTTTAAGTCCAGCAAATGAATGTTGGTATTGAGAAAGGAAGGAACTCAGTCCTTCTATCCTTGATGTCATCAGCTTGGTGCCCCGGACATGTAGCTCAGTGGTATGCGAGCCTAAGTTGCATCTCCAAGCATTTTCTTTAACTACAGTTGCTGAATGTTGCTTTATGAGGGCAGCAGGTTACAACAGCTGAGGCTCCAGAAACATTCAGTGGGCCGGAGCTGCTCTTCACCCACAGTCACAGACTGGCCAGATTGTGTGACGTCACAATGCTGAGCGAGCAGCCACAGCTCTAGTTCCTGTTTGACGCCCTGTGGTTCTTCCATCTCACTTGCTGATTCAAAGATCGGATGTCAGCTTGGAAACTAAACCTTGGTCATTGCATTTATGCCACAGACCTGTTTTTGAAATGTTCAAAGAGGAGCAGAAACCTTGAGAACAGAAAAGTATTTAAAAGCTGTGAGCCATCAGTATCGCTGGGCAGCTGGCTCTCTGTCAGAGAAAATAGAGATTATATTTTCATAATTACAGTCATAATGTGCTTGGAGAGACTAAAAACTATAACACGTGACCTTGATACATTCAAAGCATGCGCTCTACCACTGAGCTACATCCACACTGACAGCTAAGCACGCAAACCTTGGAAAGAGAGGAGCGCTGCTGTCTAAGGGCTGCTGTTTGCATCTTTGAGCGCCTCTCCCACAGACTCATCACCTCCAAACATTTAATTATATCGGAGCAGGAGTTAATCTCAGGCTCCCAGAAACAGCTCAGTTCAATGGGTAGTGCCTGAATATGTGATGGTGTCCACGGTGAGCGAGCAGCCCCTCTTGTTCCTCATTGGCTGCCGATGATTGGTCCTCCCACTTTCTGAATCACAGTTCAGATTTCAGCCCAATCTTCAGTTCTCACTTTTACAAAGCGCTGACCGCTGGTCCACACAACGTTTGTAATTTTATCTTTGGGAGCTAGTGTATCATGAGCGATATAGGTTTACACACCCGTTAGTGGAGATGTGTGGACGTGAAAGAGGGCGGAAAGTATGTTTTGTGGGGGCTTTAATAATGGCAAGATATTTCCACCCTGTTAAAGTCGAAAGAAAAAATAAAGTCTTCCATTTCACGAACTCAGGAAACACTGTAGAGCAAATGAAGTACGTTTGAGGAACAATCACTGTTGCAATGTCAGAAATGCGGCATCCAATTTGTGCACAGCAATGTCCCACGAAGTGCAATGCGAGGAACAGTACCTCATCTTCCGATTAGGCACTTTGCAGCCTTCCGGACTCAATATCGAGTTCAACAATTTCAGATCATAACCTCGTCCCCTATCACTTTTTTACTTTAATTTTTTCCACCCGTTTGTTTTGGGTCTTCCTTCCCACCCGCATTTCCTTCTGTTTCTCCCTCTCACCTGGCAGCTGTCTCTTACCTGCTAGTTCACTTCACACCTAATCTCAGCTGTCTTTTGTCTCCACCGGCCTATAACCATCTCGTTTGCTTTCGAATACCTTTTATTGTCTCTTTTACTCCTTTTGTCGATCGCAGTCCTGCCTTCGATCGATTTAATTTCTTTCCAATTTTGAAAAATGGTTCCGACCCGAAACGTCAACTCAAATTTCTCTCCACGGATGTTGCCTGAACTGCTGAGTTTTTCCAGCATTTTCTGTTGTTATGAGGTGGAGATGATCTGTTTTAGTGATGTTGGTTGAGAGACAAACATTGTCCAGAACACAGGGGAGAACTCCCCTGCGCATTATCGAATAGTGCCATTGGATACTTTATGTCTACTTGAGAAAGTAAGCGGGGACTCGGTTTAACGTCTCAGCCATTTTGATCTCCTTATCGGAGCAAGGATATACATGCCTTAGGAGTGGTGCAACGAAGGTTCAATAGATTCATTCCTGAGATCAGGAGGAATAACTTCATTCAGAGGGTTATGAATCATTGGAATTCTCTACCCCAGAGGGCTGTGGATGCTGATTCGTTGAGCATATTCAAGGCTGAGACTGATTGATTTTTGCACTCTAGGTGAGCCAAGGAATATATATCTTCTCAGATACCTCGATCTCAATTTTTTTCTGATTACCTTCCTGTGAAACACCTTGGACCGTTTAAAGAAAGGATATAAATGCAAGTTGTTTTTATTGGACTTTCCAACCTCATGGGACCTTGTAGTAAACAAACAAACACCACTACTGTGTTATTAGACTTCTGCGAAATTGTAATGCATTTATTCATATACTGAACGCATGACATTGCTGTACGCTCAAATGCATATGCTATTATAAAGCTATTAAATCATCTTCCATGCCATTAACAGTTATAATTATTTCCTGCAACAAAGCATCACCCGGGCAGAGCGCAGAGAGGAATCTCTGGCAGGGCAGAGGGGAATCGCACAGTTTTAACATAATAAACCCCGTTTTTATCAGTGAAAGGAAAGTCAATCCCATTCCTCAAGGTGCGCGCGATACTCTGCACCAGATTTAACATTCGGCGCTCTGCTATGGTGAAACTTAGCACCCAGGCAGTAAAAGCAAAAACATATTTTACACCAAATTATTTAGAGCAGAATTGACTTCCTGGAGGAAACTCCAGCAGTAGTGGAGAGGGCAAAGATGTTCATGAAGTTTCCTGATCTATTCTAATTTCCCCAAAGTGAGGTCCGTTCTGTAATGTGCAAGCTTAGTAAGAAGTTTTACTTTACTAAAACACCGCTTCTACCCTCCTGCTGCAAGGTGGTGCCGAGAGTATTGGCGAAATTGATAGCCCCCAATCCGGTGGTTAATCGATTATTCAAATTCATGGACTGGGGGCCAAGTTTGCATTTTGTGCCCGACTACACAGAAACAGCGATTCAGTCACAATTATCTCAAGGAACATGGCAAAAAGGATGGAATTTAAACTTGAGTTGTACAAATCCTTGGTCAGACCCGGTCTGGAATACTGCGGTCATTTCTGGGCATCGCTCTTCAGGCAGGATCTATTGGCCTTGGAAGGGGTGCAGCGCAGATTCACCAGAATGCTACCGTGGCTTAGAGAGTTACATTCTGAGGATAGGTTGCATTGACTTGGATTGTTTCCCCTTGAGTACAGGAGATTATTGTGTAAATTAATCAAGGTTCTTAAAATGTTTACACTATCTGATAGGTTGGCTATAGGTAATCTATTTCTTCTGGTAATGAAATCTATAACAAGGTAATTATAAAATTAGAGGTAGGCCGCTCAGAAGCAAATTCAGGAAGCACATCTTCACGCGAAGTTTTGCAGAAATTTAGAAGTTTACCCGCAGAAAGGCTCTGTGCTGGGGGACAATAGGAGATTTCGAGAGAGGGATTGAAAAGTTTTGTTAGGTCAGCGTATCAAATGATTAGGCACAATCCGGGTAAACCGAGTTGAGGTTCAGACCAACCATGATCTCATTCTATAGAGAAGGCTCGAGGGGCTGAATGGCCGGCTCCTGGTTACCATGTTCTAAAATGTTTGTTTAAATTACGCACAAAGTAAACTAAATACCTGGACTGGGGTCAGACATTTCTCACAGATTACATTTCCATAGATGGCTTCTTGCAAACACAAAGTCTCGCTGAATAATATTTTAATGGGTGAAATGCTGATGACCATGGCATTGTCCGGTACTGTTGAGATGGATGTGCCTGGTCTTCTAGAGTTTCACTGCTGCATAGAGGACGGAGTCCTCACCGAGGTTTTGGACGGTGTCTCGCTGACTCTGAAAGGAATGGTGCAAATGGTCAGAAATGCAATCGAACAACTACACTCTGGTAACAGTTCAGCGAAATTCTATCAGCTGATGCTCCAAGGCAGAAGCCGAAAAATGTCAAAAGCAGCGTTGTTGGAGTGAGCAGTATTAAACTGGGAATATTGCACTGCTCTAAAGGGTATTAACTGTCTGCTAACGGTTACATTTGCAGATGAAGTTTTCACCTCAGGTAATGCTGTTTGTTTAAAACAAGAAGGGACACTCGAGCAGCAGCAGGGCAACAGGACATGATGGAAACAGAGAGCGGGAGGAATTTTCTACTTGATCAGAGGTGCTGAAGGGACGATAAGGGTTCGGCCACCGATCACTTTGACATCGATGGAAAGGGACATCAGTAAGGTGTAAAATGGGCGGCTGAATCCAGATCACTGTTTTAGGCCCACTCTAAGCCAAAAGTTCCAGCGCCTATCTCTGACAGCATCGGAAAATGAAGGGACAACTTAACTTTCCAGGTGGGATACTAGGATGTTGTGTGTAAGACGTGGAAACCGCATGTTGGTTCAGTGGGTGAAATAGAAAATGGTCTTGTTTATGTCAAAATGCTCTGCATATTCCAGACATTAACCAATTGTTAAACTGTAAATGCTGTACATTGCCTAGATTCGCTTGTACAGGAGTGTGTTTGCAGCTGCATTCGTGGTAATTGAACTCTGTAATTTCCCTTCAGTTCCTATAGCGGGCCCAAATCTACACCTCACCCCTCAAATATTATTGTTCTATTGCAAATACATTTGTTCAATCCGCTTAGAAAAATAGAGATCCGTTCATTATTCTGCATTGGACATCATTCTGTCGCCGTTTAAAGACATATTGAAGTGTGATCAAAAACATTTTTGTCCTCATGTATATTAATTACTGGACAAGGCAATTGTGATATTTCAAAAGAAGAAGAACTCTGTTGGAGAAGGCAACAAATATTTGGACACATCGTTCCAGGAGATGGAATGAGCGAGATAAAAGTCCACATCAATGGAAAAATAAAATCCCAGTGCATTTTTAACTTACAGCGTTTACTCTCGGCAATGTTTGCAGGTTAAGAACAGCATCTAAACAAAACAAAACACAATAACAAATGGATTGATGTTTAAATACTTATAGCATTTTCCTCTTTTATTAAAGAGTTTTATTCCTATGGAGGTTTTGTTTATCATCATATGGATGGGACACCATCTCCACACTCAATAGTGGGAACTAGCTGGCCATTGACAACTACCAATGGGTATTTGACTATCCACTAGGAAGTGAATGCACCTCCTATGCTGAGCTTCCCTTCTCAATTCCTCGGTTTCTCCAGGAAGTGGATGGGTTGGCTGAGGTTTCTCTCGAAATGGGCAGTAGATTTTCACTGTATGACTTGATGTTTCTCGGATTATCGCTGATGCAGCGATAGCTTGCCTAATCTAGAGTTGTCCTGTGATCTCAATGAGTGCTAAACTCTCGATTGTTGAATATTAATGCATTTTTATCCATGATAATAACTTTAGCTATTTGAATAAGGAAACACTTGATTCCGAAATATTTACATCATACAGGCATGTTGCTTCCTCTCTACAAAATCTTACTTGCTGTTGTTAAAATGTTGTCATCCTTTTTGTTCAATCTTTGCTCATTATAATAACCTATGTGATCCTTTATTCTGGAAACTTTATATGTAAATGTCTCACACTGTTGTTACACCATCTAACCACGGGTGGCACTACAACGCATTAAACGTTACTGGAGAAGAAGTTCGATGCTACACCTAACCCAATGTGTTAGCTTCACATCTTTGAAAGGGTTTTGCTATTTAACATTAAATAACAATAAAACGTGAAGTATTGTACAAAAGGGAAAGACGGCCAACATTGGAATTTAATTACATCTGTGTACCCCGGTCCAGTTATCCACTACCCTACAAGAGCAAAAAGTGGAAGGAGCGCACGTCAACCCATGCAGCCCACCAACCCACCCCTTCAACCACCGTCTGCCCCAACTTTGACAGAGCGTGTAGTCACCTGAGAACTAATTTTTAGTGTGGAAGCAAGTCATCCTCGGTTCCGACTGACACCCTAAGAAGATGACCCTGCAATGCTGCACTTGAAGACTCTACTTAGCCCGGACTCCACATGCCTATTGCACTGCGAATTCGATGAGCAATACCATACAAATCTTTTGTGCTCTTTATAAATCGCACTTCCGATTGTAATTAGTTGCTTCACATTGCTCATGATAAATTCCTCTGCTTGATTCACTTGTAGAATCAAAATCTGCGACAGAAATTTGGCATACTGTAATTACATCTATCCACCAGTGGTGGTGTGGTGCAGCTTCTCAGCATGTTTGCAAAAACCTGTGATGCTATTACCGACTCCACTTGCTTCAGCAATTGCTACCTATTACAGTACTGTACTGTAAATATATAAATATTTAAAACAATGCACGATCAGATTTCCTATTAGAAACAAATTAGCACAGTGGGTCGGAATAAAAAAGGGGTTTGTTTTACATCTATGTGCCGGGTCCAGCGACCTCTTTCCGACTATCCTCTCTGCATCTGTTGACTACACTCCCTCATCACTCCCTGTCTGAAAAATCACTTTCATTGAATGATGAAAATATATATTCAGAGTTTATTTTGATTCTTGGTCAGATTCACTAAATGATTCAGAATGATTGACAGTATATGTGATTCACAGTTGGTTTGCTAATACAATAAAATGTCTACAAACGGTTACTAGAAATGTAACAATAAGATTGTGTTCATTCCTTTTCGTTAACTGCAAGAAAAGCTAAATGCAAAGGAGAATTTTGGATGTACGAATACAAAACTGAACTTACATGTTAGGGTCTCACTGCTTTGGTCACCAGGAGGCGCTGTGTTCCTTAAAACAACATATATCGTCAATTAATCATTTTATTTTCGATGGCACAGATCATTAAATTCTTGATACAGGTATTGATTGGATTTCAGACATGGATCCCATGTTATATGTAAAAGTATCTCTCTGCCCACGTCCTGGAACATGTGTTTATCCAACTGTTCCCAGGCCAGGTTATTCCTTGTTACCCTGGAACTAATGATTAGTTTGACATCTAGGGTGATTAATGAGGACCTATCTCCTGCTCTCACCATGTGGAGCGGCACCATTACATAGTTTGTGAATATTTCCTCCCGTTGGACAATCTTTTTGGCGAGCAGAATTTCCATTGGGCTAAAAATAAGAATTTGATGAAATCATCACAAACCGATTCGCGATATCGATTCAGTGAGCACAAAGAGGGATTTCATCTCTCATTGAGCTGTTGTTAATATGGGATCCCCAGATGAGAAAGGCTATAGTTTAATGAGATAATGAACAAAAACACATTTAAAGGGATGTAGTGCAGATGCAAACAAAATTACTGAAGTAAGTGAAAACTGCCTGGATTAGTGTTTGAATATGGTTGAGTTTGTGTGATTGTGTGTGTGTTTGAGTGTGTGTGTGTTTTATTATGATTGTGTGTTTGAGTGTGTGCATGTGTGTTTTAATATGTGTGTGTTTGAGTTTGAGTGTATGCTTTATTATGAGCGTGTATCTGTGTCTTTCACTGAACGTATGAGAAAATATATGTGTCCTTGTGTGTGAATATATGTGATTATGTATACCAGTCTGTGTATATGTATATGAATTTGTGAGTGTATGTATGTATATACATCTAATTGCCTGTTGGAGTGTGTGCGTGAGTGTGAGTGGGGGAGTTTCTTTCTAATATGAAAAGGAAGTGAAGTATACAGGGTACAATTATTCCTGAACATCTGCATCTGAGTTTTATCTTGGCCAGGTGTGGTTGTAATTGACAATTCAACAGTCAATGATCTCATCTCATTTCTCTGCTGCTTCTCCACTTCCCTGAGAAGAAAATGTAAGTGTTAGAAATCTGAGCCAAATAATGGTTTAGAAAATAGGAATAAGAGTAGAGCCAATGAGCTGAAAAGGTCTTTTGGACACAGAAACCTGTGCCCCAGCACCATAACTGCCCCGACACAACCACCCAATGTTTTATGAAGGAACCCGAAGGGGGTACTTTTAAATTAACCCACCGGTGGGAAACGGTCGAATTCAGGCAGGATCTCCATTGTACACAGCGCCCATCTCCTGCTCCGCTAAACTATAATTTCATTCCATGCTGTGTTGCAGATTTTCCTCCTCCATACTCATGTACTACCCTAACCACCTCCACAACATCACCTCTCAGCCGTCTCCTTCCAGACTAAGAATACCGAGTTTTTCGATTCATTCGTTACAATGTGACACTGTGGGTTGGAATTCCACTTGACTGGTAAAGGAAAATGGGCGGTATCGCTCACTCTGCATGTTCTACACCCCACAGGACATTCAGTTCCATACATGGGGAACACCATAGGTGGCAAATGCGATATCATCCATCTTGCACGATCAAGTAAGACACATTTGTACCCCAGTAATGCAGTTGCTCAAAATTAGCAGTAGCGTTGAGCCGCCCATTCTACGTTAAAATCTACATTCTATTGAAATCAATGATACTAAATATCGGATGGAGCAAATAACAGGCGGCTATTTAAAATACTCCCGTTATGTGCTTCCACCAAAGACGCATTTCTACCCAGGACCCTTTCTGCTTCGACCCTCGCTATTTCGCCTGTCAGTCTACGATTTCCAAATATTTACAGTCCGAGCTTATGGGTGAAGTGGGAGATGGTTGGAGGAGGTTGTCAGTACTGTGTTCATGGAGAGGCGGCTGTAAGCATGGTCTGCGTGTCTGTAATGAACGGATAATGCATGTTGATTAACCCACCTTTCTTCCAGAAGCACACACCCAACAGAACAAAGATGAGAATCAGACCCACAGCAGAGCCAACACCAGCCTCCAGCGCAAAGGATTTATCTAAGTGAGGTAAAGGGACACAGCGTAACCAAGTTAAACAACAGTTCCTACAAAAAATAGATAGTCTGCAGCTTAACAGAAGCCACCGATAGGCAGTGGATCCGGAGTGAATTCCAAAGCAGAAAAAATACATAAGAAATTAAAAGGTTGATATAATATCATAGAATTGCACAGAAAAGAATGAGTCCATTTGGCCCATCGTGCCTGTGAAAGAGCTATACAAATAGTATCACACCTCTGCTCATTCCCCACAGCCCTGCATTTTGTTCTCACTTTCAAGTATATATCCGATTCCCTTTGGAATGTTACTATTTAATCTGCTTCCACCTCACTTTCAGGCAGTGCATTCCAGATTACAACAACTCGCTTGTTTATTTAATAATTTTATCTCACCTCTGTGTTTTGCCAGTGATCTTTAATCTGTGCCCTATGGTTATCGACCCTACTGCCAGTAGAATCAGTTTCTCCTTATCTGCTCTATCGTAAACCCTCATAATTTTGAACCATTCTATTACATCTCCCCTTAACATTCTCTGCTCTAAGGAGAACGACCTCAGATTCCCTTGTCTCTTCACATAAAATGGCATAGCATTTCCAACACTCGCGATACTTAATGTTAGCGGTTCCTTGGATTTTCACTGTTTCGAAAACGTGCCTCAGATGTTCAAAGTCGTTCTCTCCTCCTCTGTTTTTTATAATAAATGACCCGCATTAAATCAGTGCTGCAAAATCAGCGAATCAGTAATAAAGTCGGCGGGGGTTTGGCATGCAGTTGACGTCACAATGCATTGGGAGAACATGACGCAGCACGAAGCTGATTCTCATTGTTCGATTGATTAGTTGCCTCGTTCATTCTTTGATTCTTTCATTTAATATTAACCGTGTTCTGGGACAAAGTGACTGTTCCCAGCTGGCGGCAAAAATATAACAGATTGCACGTAAATTAGTCAGTTTCATTCTGTAAGTTTCATTCTGGTCATTGGGTCAAAACTGCGCATGCGAGGAAAGAATGAGTTGAGCTAATTTTTTAGGTGCGGACCTTTGTCACAACATCCTGCTCTCTCCACAGACGCCGACTGAACTGTTGTATATTTCAAACAGCAGATTGTTTGTTTTGCTTATTGCTTACCAGGTTAAAATGACCTTTTGTTAAAGTCGGTGACGTGAATATTTTTTTTTCTCAGCTTCCCTAGGGTTAATCTTGCACTATTATAGAATCGATGAGGAACTACAGAAGAAAGCGAGTGAATCAAACTTTTAATCGGAGTTGGAGAAGTAAAACCATCCAATGGTTAGCGCTTTAGTTCTGCCATCAGTCACGCAGTAAGTAGCAAACACTTAATGGAATAAGAGTCAAGGGGTATTCGAGCACTGGCATAAAAGTGGGCAATGTCACATCGCCCACCTGTTCAGTCCTGTATGACGGGGTGTAAAGTGGGCAGCCTATGAGTCAACATCCAATAAGAATTTTAACATATTGATGTCATTTACATGCCAGCTTTAATCCTTAAACAGAACAACTGATGCACACTAACTATGATGCAAGCACCCCTTGTGCTGGGGTCCGATAAATACAGTGACTCTGTGAATCTCACTCACCTCCTACAGTTATATGTACAGGGTCACTCAGAGCCGATGTTAGCCGCCTTCCGCTCACATCCGCTTTGTACAGGCAGGTGTAACTTCCTCCATCGGAATGACCTATATTCCTGATGGTGAAGGTGAGAGAATTACACCCTGCAGCAGCATGCTGGACATCCGAGTGATTCGTTTCTCCATGTCTGTATAAGTAAAATGTGATGCCAGGAAGCTCCCGTGAGCTTGTACAGTTATAGGTGACTTATCCACCCTTCACAAGAACATTGGAATCCATTGATATATTTGGTTTGGGTAGACCTGTAATTCGAAAGGAACAAGTAGTGACCATCGATTCAAAATGCAATATAGACTTATTCTTGAGAACCAAAATATGAATGAGCTGGGCTTGTGTACACAGGGGATAACTGAAACGTTTGGAGAAGACAAGACAGTCGAAAATATAGTGAGCAGTGAGGATGATATCAACACACATCAAGGGGACATGATTCTGCTATTCCCATTTACACTTCCTCTAGACCCAGCTTTTGTTTCTTTACTGGTCCCATACCATCTCCTTTTGCATTGTACAATCAGACCTACTGTAATTTAATCTTTCCTGCCTTCCAACCTAACACAGACCTTCCCATTTGATCTTTCCTCCCTTCCCCATTTCACTGCCTCTGCATTTGCTTAAAATGTTTTATAACTCTAAGTTTTCCAGTTCTGAGGAAAGATCATCGATGTGAAACGTTAACACTGTTTCTCTCTCTACAGAGGCTGCCTGGCCTGCTGAGTATTTACAGCATGTTCTGTTTTTATTTCAGGATTACATAGAGAGACTGGTGAAATTGAGAGAAACATGGCAGATGAAATCTAATGCAGATAAGTGTGAAGTGACACAATTTCGTAGAAATAATTAAGAGGGAATGTTTAAACGAAATTGTACAATTTCAAACGTGGTGCAGGAACAGAGGGACCTGGGGAGCACATGCACAAGTCTTTGAATGTGGCGGGATAGGCTGAGGTTACATTTAAAGAAAAGCTGTATCAAACAGAGGCTTAGACTACAAAGTCAAAGAAGATATGCTAAAGCTGTAGGAATCACTGGTTAGACGCCATGTAGGAATACTGTGTCCCAGAATAGGGCACTACACTTTAGGAAGGATGTCAATGCCTTACAGATGGTGTAGAGGAGATTTACCAGAATGGTTCCAGGGAAGAGGGATTTCAGTTATATTGAGAGACTGGAGAAGCTGTGATTGACTCGTCAGAGCAGAGAAGGTTGAGTAGAGATTTAATAGAGGTGATCAAAATCATGAAGCGTTTAGATAGATTAAATAAGGAGAACGTTTTTCCAGTAACAGCAAGGTAGGTAACCAGGGGACGCAGGTCTGATTGTACAAATCAAACTTCCTCTCCACCTTCTCTGCTCTAAGGAGAACTACCCCAGCTTCTCTACTCTATCCACGGAACTGAGGTTCGTCCTCCCTGGAATCGTCCTCGTAAACCTTCTCTGCCCTTCTCTAAGGCCTTCCAACCCTTCCTAGAGTGCGGTGCCCAGAATTAGACCCAATGCTCCAGTTGAGGCCGAACAAGTGTTTTATAAATGTTTATTATGACATCCTTGCTTTTGTACTTTATGCTGCTATTTAAGAAGTTCAGGATCCCGTATGCTTGTATAACCGTTTTGTCAACCTGCCCTGCCACCTTCAACAATGTGTGCACAAATACCTCCAGATTTCTCTGGATACACATACACTTTAGCGTTGTAGCTTTTAGTTTTTATTGTCTCTCCTCGTTCTTCGTACCAAATATATCATGTCACACTCTTCCACGTTGATATATTTCGTATTGTTACTGCATCTGTGGTAAATGAATGTAAAGAACAACAGAAATGGATTTCTGCATGTTCTTGTGCCATGAAAGGCTGGTAACTCAATAACGATTGTGACGTGTTTAATTGAAATGTTCGTATCGGCAATTGAGATTCGACAAAAAGGGAACTGATGGTTTCAAAAAGAAAATAAATCAGTTGGGGATCTTGTTCCAAAATCTGGGCTTATCGCTGAAATTACCATCTTTGATACCAGGAGAAGATATTTTCCTTTGAAATTCACATTTATGCTAAATTAGTCGAGCCATAACCTGAATAAAAATAGTGAACAACTCCCATAAACTGTGTGGATTTACATTTCACATCAGGCAGTGCAGAGTTGCTCGGCTGTAGGATGTGGGCTTCGCTGGCAAGGCTGGCATTTAGTGCCCGAACCCAGTAGCCCTTGAGAAGATGATGGTCAGTCTTCTTCTTTAACCCATTTATGCTCCCACAATGCTGTTCGGTATGGACTTCCAAGATTTTGAGCGAGCGACGATGAAGGAACGCCAAATATATTTCCAAGTCAGGATGGTGTGTGACTTGGAGGTGGAACTAGGAGATTATGCTGTTCAGATGCTACGACTGCCATCGTCCTTTTTTATGATGGAATTCGAGGGATTTCGAGGTGCAGACGAAATCCATTGAGTGATATGAAACCTTAAATGTACTTAAGTTAAAATATTTTGCGTATCAGGATGTTTTTGTAAATCTCATTCCACTGTTTCGGTTATCTGACTGAGAATCTGTAATCTGACAAGGCCACCCACACTGGCGGTGCCTCGTGAGGTGACCATACATTCAGTGGAGTTAAAACTTTGGCAGGAAGAAGCCATTTGACGTTAAACATTCCACTGTGGTAGTTCCAGACATTTAGTGAGTAAAATTGGAAATCAGGGTCAGATTTTGCGTGATTTTAAGAGATAGCCGGCCGCCCCCTGTCAGAATGTGTTGTCTTCACATCGCTAAATATCCAATCTCTCAGCTCCATCAAACAGCATTCCCTCAGTACTCAGTCACAGGGACAATGGTAAACTAGCACGATATTAGATTCCATTTAAGTCAATGGAGGGTATAATTGGGCGGAGAGTAAAATGGAAGGTCGATCCCTATCCGCCTCTTTTCCACCTGGAGGATGTGGTTAAAGTTACCCTCCAAGTGTCGCCATGGACTGTGAGCTCATGTATTTCGTCGGGATTGAATGCACAACATTCAGACGCAATGGAGTATAAATTCGTCTTGTACAGTAGCCTAAAGCAGGCGATAGCTCAACATCAGCACGTTTTACACATCGCCGGATTTCCATTTCAATTGCCTGCAATGGAATCAGAAATCTGTCGGGTGTGAATCGGGCGGCTGTTTCGCTTTCGCCTGTTTTACGCTAATTCCCGTGAGGAATGTCACACTATCTCCAGTAATGCTCTTTGCGGTGAGCAGGTGCACAGCGAGTGATTGCAGGGCATGTTACATGAATCCTGTCAAGAGTTGAGGAATCAGATTAAAACCTAGCCCCACTATGTATGAAAGGAGGGAGAGAGGAAACGAGGAACTACAGGCCAGTTAGCCTGACATCAGTAGTAGGGAAATAGTTCGAATCTGTTATTGAGGAAATGGTAATAGGTCACTCAGAAAATACAAATATCATTGACAGAGTCAACACGGATTTATGAAAGTGAAATCATGTATGACAAATCTGGTGGAGTTTTTTGAAGTTGTAAATGGCAGAATTGATAAGGGGGAATCAGTGGAGGTGGTGCATTTGAATTTTCAGAAGGCATTCGATAAGGTGCCAAACACGAGGTTACTAAACAGAATTAGGGCTCATGGGATTGGGGATAATATATTTGCATGTATTGAGGATTGGTTAACGGACAGAAAACAGAGAGTTGCAATAAAAGATTCATTTTCGGGTTGGCAGGCTGTAACAAGTGGGGTTATGTAAGGATCTTTGCTTGGGCCTCAGCTTTTCACAATCTACATCAATGGTTTGGATTAGGGGACCAATTGTAATATATTCAAGTTTGCTGATGATACAGAGCTGGTGCAACTTAAGGTGTGAGGAGAATGCAAGAAGGCTTCCAGGTGATATAGACAGGCAAAGTGAGTTGGCAGGGACAGGGCAAATGGAACAGAATGTGGAGAAGTATGAGTCTAGATCCAAGGCCCACAGTCTCAGGTTAAGGTTTCGGCCATTTAGGAATGAGATGAGGAGAAATTTTTACACTGGCTGGATGACAAATCTTTGGAATTCAGTACCCCATGGGGCTGTGAAGGCTCAGTCGTTGAGTATATTCAAGACAGAGGTAGATAGATTTTTGAATATTAAGGGAATCAAGGGATATGTGGATAGTGCAGGACAGTGGAGATGCTGTAGAAGATTGCGAATGACCCTACTGAATGGCAGAGCAAGCTTGAAGGGCCAAATGGCCTTTCCTGCTCCTGTGTCTTATATCCTTATGTTCTTAAAACCAATTCTGTTTTATTCCTCTCTCCAAATATTAAACCATTAATTCAGTTACAGTGATAGAAGCATGATTTTATAAACATACCAAGAGTGCTGGAAAAATACTAAAATCCTCTGCTCCCTGTCACTCACCTGCTACAGTGACCATCACAGACTCACTGCACTGAGTTTCTAACCACCTTCCATTGACGAGGGTCCCATATTTGCACTGGTACCGCCCTCCTTGGTCAGTACTGTTAACCGGGATTGTTAAAATGTTGTCCTTTCTGACCATTTGATCAGATTGCAGGTATTGATTATCTTTGTATAAGTAGAACGATTTGTCTCGATAATCTACGGTCACATTGCAGGTAATGGTGATCGCCTCTCCTACTACATACACCCCACTCGGTTGATCAAGTGATATCATTGGTGTAGTTAGCGGATCTGTGGTAAAATAAATATAAAGTACAATTAGAAATGGATCTGCAGATTTCCACGTGCAGTGCAAGGTTGGGAACTCATTGATGATTGTGCGGTGTTGAAGCACAGTTTCCCATCGGATACAGAGATTCCACAATAGGGGAGTTCGGGAATTGATTATAAAAAAAGATTGACTTGCATTTCTCTAGCGCCATGCATAACCATGGGACGTCCTAAAGCAGTTTACAGCCAATTTAGTAATCTTGAAGTGTATTCGCTGTTGTTATGTGGGAAATCAAATGGTGGTGCCAAAGAACCAAAATCCGCTCAAGTTCTCGGTCCAAAGTCCGGTTTCAGGCCAGAGATTTTACTCGGGGATGCGAGCGGAACAAGGAAATGGTTGCTTTGAAATGCCCAGTGCTGTTACTTTAGCAAGGTGAAGATGAGATCAGAGAGAGTGAAAGTCTTCATTATTCCCATAGCAGCGACTGGTACCACTGCAAGTATGATACCCCCGCCAACAGAAGGCAGTGAGCAACCAATCTAAGCGAGGCTTTGAGTGTTACACTTTTGAAATAATTTAGCCGTTTTTGTGAGCACACAATTATTTTTATAATTACATTGTGGTTGTCGCTGGCATGTCCAGCAACTACTGTCAATCCCTAGTTTCCCCTCCAGAAGCTGTGGGTGGCCTTCTAATTGAACCTTAGTGAGGCCAGTGTGGTCAAAGTGCACAACAATGTAATGAATTGTAAGGGTTGGACGTACCAACGATGAAGGAACAGCGATCTATGTCCAAGTCAGGATGGTGTGTGACTTGGAGGGGAACTTTGAGGCGGTGATGTTCCCATGTACCTGCTGCCCTTGTCCTTCTAGGAGGAATAGAACGCTGGTTTGGGAGGAGCAGCCGCAGAAGCCTTGGTGACTTGCTGCAGTGCATATTGTAGATGGGAAACACTGCAGCGACTTTGCGCCGGTGGTGGACAGAGTGAATGTTTAATGTGCTGCATGATTTGCCAATCAAGTAAGCTGCGTTGTCTTGGAATGTGTCACGCTTCCTGATTTGCAGCTGCTCTCACCCAGAGATGTGGAGAGTATTCAATCACACTCTGGAGTTGTGCAAGGAGATGGTGGAAAGGCTTTGTGGAGTCAGGAGGTGAGACACTCGCCGCAGATTTCCCTGCCTCAGACCTGCTCTCGTAGCCACTGTGTTTATTTGAAGGTGAATTTGGAGTGGATGTTGTTCCCATGCACCTGCTGCCCTTGTCCTTCTGGCTGGTGGAGGTCCCGTGTAAGTGAAATGCTGACGAAATGCAATGAAGAAAGAGATATGGAAACCCACAAAGTAATTCGATTAAAATATCACACATAATAGGATCATTTTGAAAGTCTTGGCACGCAGATTCTGTTCTCGGACAGAGAAACCTGTAATCTGTTATGGCCAGCCCATCTGGAAAGCTTCTTGAGCTGACACTACACTCAGTGGAGTTAAATCCCACACGCTGTGCTTTCATTGTGGCAATAAAATTTAAAGTTTAAACATGAAGTGGGACATTTTTTTGGAGGTGGATCCTTGAACATAGTATTTATGATTCGATTTTATACACATAATTAAATGGAAAGCTTTATCAGGCAGGGCTGAAAACGGGCGGCCGAATCGCTAGCGCCCGTTTTGAGCTACCGCCCGTGACGAGTTTCATCGCCTTATCTCCAGTAATGCCCTTTGTCGGTAATGGATTCACATCAATTGAACACAGGTCCAGAATTACATGAATACTTTCGAGAATTGATCAATAGGTTCAAAACCCATTCGGTTTCTTCCTCTATCCTAATATTAAAACATTCATGTTGTTCCAATGATTAAAGCATGATTTTATAAAAATTCCAAGAGCTTGATAAAATCATACAAAATCCATTGATCCCTGTCACTCACCTGCTACAGTGACCGTCACAGACTCGCTACGATGAGATTCTAACCGTCTTCCCTTGACAGAGGTTTTATAGTGGCACTGGTACCGCCCTCTCTGGCCTTTACTGGTA
Organism: Somniosus microcephalus; assembly: GCF_052327205.1. Classification (NCBI taxonomy): domain Eukaryota; kingdom Metazoa; phylum Chordata; class Chondrichthyes; order Squaliformes; family Somniosidae; genus Somniosus; species Somniosus microcephalus. The sequence goes on from NW_028225184.1 coordinate 33,548,101, forward strand.
ACTGGGATTTTTCCAATGTTGTCCTTTCTGATATTTTGATAGGATTGCAGATATTGATTATCTTTGTAAAAGTAGAAAAATTTATCTCGTTAATCTTCAGTCAAGGTGCAGGAAACGGTGACCGTCTCTCCTACAACATACACCCCACTCGGTTGATCAAGAGTTATCACTGGTGTTGTTAGCGGAGCTGTGGTGAAATAAACAGAAAGTACAATTAGAAATGCATCTGGGGATTTTCATGTAAAGTGCAAGGTTGGGATCTCAATGATGATTGTGCGGTGCTGAAGCACAGTTTCACATCGGATACAGAGATTCCACAAAAGGAGAGTTGGGGATTCGATTATGAAGAAAAAAAGACTTGCATTTTTCTAGCGCCTTTCATGATCTTGGAACGTCCCAAAGCAATTTACAGCCAATTTAGTAATTTTAAAGTATTTTCGCTGTTGTAATGTAGGAAATCAAATGGCGGTGCGAAAGAACCTACATCAGCTTCAGTTCACTCTCCAAAGTTCGGTTTTAGGCCGGAGATTTTACTCTGGGGTACAAGCGAAAAAACAAAAAGGTTCCTTTGAAAAGCCCACTGCTGCTAATTTAGCCCAAGTGAAGATGAGATCAGAGAGAGTAAAAGTCTCCATTATTCCCTTAACAGCGACCGGCAGCAGTAGAAGTAAGATACCTCCACCAACGGAAGGCAGAGAGCAACCAAAATCAGCGAGGCTTTGATAGTCACTCATTTCAAATAATTAAGCCGTTTTTGTGAGCACGCAATTATTGTTATCTTTACCGTTGTGGTTGTCACTGGCGTGGCCAACAACTACTGTCAATCCTAGTTTCCCCTTCAGAAGGTGTGGGTGGTTTTCTAATTGAACCTTAGCGAGGCCGGTGTGGTCAAAGTGGAAAACAATGTCAGAGTTCAAATTTTTTACCTACCGACGATGAAAGAACAGCGATATATATCCAAGTTAGGCTGATTTGTGACTTGGAGGTGAACATGGAGGTGGTGGTGTTCCCATGCGCCTCCTGCACTTATCCTTCTAGGTGGGAGAGGTTGCAGGTTTGGGAGGTGCTGCCGAAGAAGTCTTGGTGACTTGCTGCAGTGCAACTTGTAGATGGTAAACACTGCAGCCACTTTGTGCCGGTGGTGGATAGAGTGACTGTTTAAAGTGCTGCATAATTTGCCAATCAAGTGACCTGCTTTGTCTTGGATTGTGTCACGCTTCCTGAGTTGCAGCTGCTCTCATCCAGAGATGTGGAGAGTATTCAATCCCACTCTTGACTTGTGCAAAGAGATGGTGGAAAGGCTTTGTGGAGTCAGGAGGTGAGACACTCGCCACAGAATTCCCTGCCTCCGACCAGCTCTAGTAGTCACAGTGTTTATGTGGAGGTGAATTTGGAGCGGATGTTGCTCCCATGAGTCTGCTGCCCTTGTCGTTCTGGCTGGTGAAGGTCCCGTGGAATTGAAATACTATCGAAATGCAATGCAGGGAGAGAGATGGAAACCCACGAGATAATTAGATTAAAATATCGTGCATATCAAGATCTTATTGAAAATCTCAGCACGCAGATTCTCCTGTCAGCTTGCAGAGCTTCTTGAGATGACAGTACACTCAGTGGGGTTAAATCCCTGGCGCCGTGCTGTCATTGTAGCACTAATCGTTGATTGTTCGAACCTCTAGTGATAAACATTTTCTTAGGCGGATCCTTGAATCAGGCGGCCGCAATTTGATTTTGTACACATAATTAAATGGAAAACATAATCAGGCGGGTCATAAAATGAGCGGCAAATCGCTATCGCCCATGTAATGCTACCGCAGGCCATATGTTTCATTCTCCGATATTGTCATTATGTGAGAGACAAGCAGTGATATCCGATTGTATTACAGTGAAAAAATTGATTCTTACCCATTACCGTTACCTCCACGGTATCACTTCGGTCTGAGGTTATCTGCCGCTCTGACATTGTTCCCTTATACACACAGGAGTAATCTTCTGACCCAGTCCCCATGCTGTCCGTGATGTCAAAGATGATCGCGGATTCCCATGAATTGGCTTTGACCATTTTGATTGGATTATTTTGCCCTCCTCTGTACAAATAGAACATGCTCCCTGAATATGGAGATCGGGCTCTACAGGTAACTCTGACCATCTCCCCTCTCACAAATGTTTGATCCAGAAGGTTAAGTGATATTAATGGTTTGTGAGGATGAGCTGTGAGGATAACAAGAAATCAATATCCCGCCGGGCGTGAACGGTTCTGCAATCCGCTTTTCACCCCAGACTATTATACTCTCCTTGAAGTCAAATGAAAGTAATTTCCGAAAGGTTGTGACCCAATCAGCCGACCCGATTTTACGTTGTACTGAAGTAAATTAATGGTAAAATCGGGCGGAGTGTATATCGTGAAACCGGCCCGAAACAAGCTCTTTCCCGCTTGGTGGATTTGCTCACAATTGCCCACCATGAGCTGTAAGCTGTGAGCTGGATATAGCCAGGACAATGTAAATGACCACCGGCCAGTTTTCTGCTGAGCGAGTAGGTTTAATATCACACACAATGGAATCGGATAGCGTAAAAACGTGCAGCCGATTCACTTTCGTCTTTTTTGCTCCTCCACCCGAGACAAATTTCAGGTGCAATATCTCAGTATTGCTGTTAATAACAGTAGATGCACAGCGGTGTATTCAGGGCCATTGTTACACGGATCCTGTCAAGCTTTGAGCAATGAGATCAAAGGCCATTCGCTTTTATTCCTTTCTCCTAACGTTAAACATTTCATTTTGGTATTGTGAATAACACATGGATTTTTGAAAATCCCAAGCATGTTGCATAGACATATTAATAAACTCTGCCCCCTGTTACTCACCTACTATTGTCAGCGTAATAGCCTCACTCAGCGGGGAAAATAATTGCCTTCCCTTGAAGGAGATTCCATACTGGCATTGGTACCGCCCTCTTTGGTTACGCTGTGTAATCAGGAATGTTGCAATGTTGCCTTTGTTACGATTGGGCTAGAGGACAGCATTGGGCCATCTCTGTCAAAGTAGAAGGCTTTATTGCGATAATCTCCGGTCACAGTGCAGGTAATGGTGACCCTCTCTCCTACTACATACACCCCACTCGGTTGTTCAAGAGACATCACTGGCTTTGTTAGCGGATCTGAGGTAAAATTGACGGAAAGCACAATTAGAAATAGATCTGCGGTTGTTCATGTCATTTGTTCACTCAAAAGTGATTGTGCTACGTTGGAGGGAAGTCCTTTCATTGGGGACTGAGATTCCACAAAAGTGGAGTTCGGGACCTGATTAAAAGCAAGAGAAAACTTGCATTTATATAGCACCTTTCAGGAACTCAGCAACTCCTAAATCGCTTCACAGACAATGTAATACTTTGGAGCTCAAGTCACAGCTGAAATGTAGGAAATCAAATGGCAGAGTCAAAGAAAATAAATCAGCTTCGATTCTCTTTCCAAAGTCAGATATTAGGCCAGAAAAGTTACTCTGGAATACAGGCGGAACAAGGAAAATGCTTAATTGGGCATCGCTATTTCTGCTAATTTAGCGAAGATGAACATGTGGTAAGATTACTGAACCTCCACGTTAACTCTGCGGATTCGCATTTCAAATAATGGATTTATTTCGGTGGTCCCAAAATATTTTTGAATCATTCCAGATGAGGCCACTGATGGTAAGGCCGTCATTTGTTCCCTATATCAAGTTGGCCTTGAGAAGATGGGGGTGGGTATTCTTCTTGATCCGACGCAATCTGTGTGGGGAAGGTGCTCACACAGTGCTCCCGCAGGGAGTTCCACGGTTTAATGCTATGAAAAATGAAGGAATTACAATATATTTCCAAGTCAGGATGGTCTGAGAGTGGGAGGGGTGCCTGGTGGTGATGGTGTTCCCATACACCTGAAGCTCTTGTCTTCTGGTTGGTGGAGGTCGCTGGTTTGGAATTGTGTAATTGTCCTCCGGAGGTCTATTACTGTCCTCCTCATTGCTCACTATATTTCCGAGTTTCCTCTCGTCTGCCAACTTTGAGACTTATGATCTGTATAACCAAGTCCAGGTCATTACTATGCATCAAAAATGTATTCCCTCTTGAATGTTGCTATTGAATATGTCTCCAGCACCCTTCCAGGCTTGGCATTCCAGATCACAACATCTCGCCGTGTAACACAGTGCTCTTTAGTTCCTCTCTGGATCTTTTGCCAATGGTCTTAAATCTGTGCCTTTGGTTCAGTTTCTATTTTATTTACTCTGTCGATAACCCTTATAATTTTGAACATCTCTATTGAGCCGCCCCTTATTCTTTTCAGCTTTAAGGTACAAAAACATCTCACCTAGTCTCTCCAGATAAATAAAAAACCTACCAGTTGTGATATTGCAAAAACGCTGCCCGTCTCACTCACCTGTTACTGTTACTCACACCGAGGGACTAAGTGAGGACCATGTCCATTGCTCGTTGACAAGGTATCCATACTTGCACTGGTAATCTCCTTGCTGATATCTGCTGGTTGACGCAATGTCAGACACTCTGCTGGTAGTGGGAAATGGAAGTTTGCCCCCATCTTTATAAAAGGTATAATCGCTACCCGGGGAATTTATGTCGCCATTGCAGGTAATTGTGATGTTCTCTCCGGGTAAATACACGCCAGATTCTTCATTCAGGGTAATTTCAGGTTTCAGCTGAAGTTCTACGGTAAAAATCATGCTAAACATTTATAAAGCATTGACTTGCTGGCAGCTGGAGTATAGTGTAGTGTTCTGGGCACCAAACTTTAAGAACGATGTCAAGGACTTGTATAGGGTAAAGTGAAGGTTTACCAGGATGATCCGGGGGTGAGGGACTTCAGTTACGTGGAGAGATTGCAGAATCTGCGATTGTGCAGAGAAGGTTAAGGGAGAACCTTATTGGTGTATTCTAAATTAAGAGGGGTAAGTTTGAGCAAATAGGGAGAATCTGTATCCTCTGGAAACTGGGTCCATAAATAGAGCTCAGTGACTTAAAATAAATGAGAAAGGAACAAGAAGGGACCGGCGGAGAATTTCTTCACTCCGATGATTTTAAGATTGGTAAAGCAATAAGTGAAAAGGTGCTGGATACAGATTCCACCGGAACACTCATGATTCAATTGGACATGTATTGAAGGGCGCTAATGTCCAGCTTTAATTTAAAACCTGGGGTGTGGGACACAATTGTACAGCTCTTTCACACAGCTTTCACAGACATGATGGGTGCAGTGGATTACTTCTGTTCCTGAGAGACGGTATCATGCTATGAATTTAAGCTCTACCGAAATAGAAAGGGATTGATGTTAGTGACCTGCTTTTGTGATGGCGTTGTTCGCCGACAGAAGGCGCTAATGCACTTTTCAGGGCATCTAAAGTTGCAAGCAAATGGTGGGATAACCCATCAAAGCGAGTGGAGAAACATCTTAGAATTCTCCATCTTTGTGATGTGCGAAGTTCAGTGCAGTAAGTGTTTATCACTCTCTCGTCTCTGAGTCAGATGATTGTGGGTTCGAGCCCCATTCCAAACACTGGAGCTCATAATCTGGGCCGACACGCCCACTGCAGTACTGAGGGAGTGATGCACTGTGGAGATACCAAACCTTGGATGAAACTTTAACCCGAGGTCCTTACCTTCCTCACAGGTGAATGGTAAATATTCCCTGGCACTTTCTGCAGAGCAGGGAGGTACTTGTGCTCTCTTGTGTCAATGGAGCAGGAGGTGGTGTTCGTGATCAGAACGAGTTCAGATAGGGCATATGGGGAGATGGGAGATAATAGGAAATAAAATGCAATTCAAGTTCAGGGCAGGGTGAGCGGGATAAGGGGATGGTTTCTTTTGCAGGGCAAGGGAAGGAGTTGAAGGATCAGTGGCATCTGAGTGGATGACTTTAGGAATAGAGGAGTGTACTGAGATGAAAATTTCTAGGGGAGGTGATGGTGGGTTTGGGTGTTAGAGGAGGGAGAGGTTTAGGAACACAGCCGAGCTCCGAACACACGGGGTGGGGAGAGAAACTGACATGGGAACTGAAAACACTGAGGACAAGGAGTCGCTCAATGAACAGGTCCTGGGATGAAAGGGAGAAAGCATATCTTAGTAAGAGACTCGGATGGGACTGGAGTTTTTAAGGCAACTATGTCTTGCGGAGAGACCAGGAGCGTGGATCATGTTGAGGGGGTGAATGTAAGTGTAGGTAACAGATGAGCAAGAGTAGAGTCTGCGCTGAGATTTGGTGATTAGGGCCACAGTGCTACCACAGGTGCTAGAATGCGGAAGCACGTCGGGAGGCTTCAGCGAGGTTCAAGATGTTGCCATTGTGAGTCAAGTCTCAGGCAAAGCCAATAGATCAAAGCAATTCAGCAATCACCCACATGGATTGCAACTGCCTTGTTTGTTTGCATTACATTATACGGCAGCACAGAAACAGGTCATTCGACCCATTAATTCCATGTCTGCTGTTATGCTCTACACGATCCTCCTCCCACCCTCTCCTTCTGACCCCATCAACATATCCTTCTCCTCAACTAGCGAGTTCCATATTCTAACTACTCTCTGGGTAAAGAGGTTTTTCCTGGATTCCCTATTAGATTCATCAATGACGATCTTATGTTGATGGACCTTAGAACTGGTCTCCCACGGAAGTGGAAAAATGTTCTCTACAACTGCCCTATCAAACCCGTTCATAATCCTAAAGAGCTTTTTCACATCACCCCTTCGTCTTTATATACCTAGAGAAAAGTGCCCGAGCCTTTTCAATCTCTTCTGATAGTTACATTATTTCAGGTCTGGTATCATCGTAGTAAATATACATTGCACCTTCTCCAGTGCCTCTATATCCAGTTTATAATATTAAGACCAGAACTTTTGAGAGTGCTCCAATGTGGTCTGCCTTAAGAAATGAATCCCAGGGCGTTCTTTGTTTTGTTATGTGTTAATTAAATTGTGTCTCAAATTTTAGTGATTTGTGCCCTGTTCCCCCAGATTCCTCTGCTCTTCAACCCCATTTTGGAAATTAGTTTCTACGTAGTAAGTGTTATCCTGATTTCACTTACATATGTTGATCCACGTATATCCTTCCACTTCACACTTTGTACATATATATAATAATAGTGAACAATTAATCCGGATGGAAATTGGTAGCGGTGCTGGTTGACACATTGAACAACCCAAGGGGATAGTGGTGAATTACTTGACTGGGATGGATAAATAGATTGTGTGATTAGGCTTCAGCAAGAGTGATGGGTGTCGTGATCAGCAACAGAGCAGGAGCGGGAGTGGGCGTTGCTGCTCGTATGAAAAAATTGACAGAAATCTCGATGGACCTTTCAGAGAATGCCAGGAGAGGCATAGAATGCCGCTGTGAATTGTTCACCAATAAATCATTCATGCAAATTAAGGAGAGTGGAATGCCAGGGAAGCTGGTTAAAAAGGGACTTGAGTTGTTAACAAAATTATACACAAGTTAGATGAAAAAAGTCATCGTAATATTAAGTCGAGCATTTGTCCGGTAAAGCGCATGGAATTGAAGACAAATTAGTGACATTGGTACTGAATTGATTAGCAGTTACGAATCATAGAGTAGCGATAATGTGTCTGTAATCTAACTGGCAAAAAGTGACAAGTGGTGTCCCCAGGATTCTGTAATGCGGCCTCGTGTTTTAACTGCATTGATCTATGAGTTACAGGAACGAATAAAGTTCCAGATATCCAACTCCACTGACGGCACTAAGCTGTATATTCTGGCGATAGCAGCAGACCGTTGCAATGGGACACTGCTACCTTAATGAGTGGGCAAAACTCTGGGCAATTTAGTTCAGTGTCGGGGGCTGTTTGGTCAACCAATTTCGACCTAAGCAAGATATATATTACACCTGGAATACTGTGAGCACTTCAGCAAACCACACCATAATTAGCATATAGGAACATAGGAATCGAACTAGGCCATTCAGTCCCTCGAGCCTGTTTCTGCCATTCAATTCAATCATTGCTGATCGGTATCCTTACTCCTTCTAACTTCTAGCAGATTTCAGTGAACAATTCTGTACTTTCAACATAAAGGAAGCACGGTGGCATAGTGGTTAGCACTGTTGCGTCATCAATGCCAGGGACCCAGGTACAAATCCGGCCTTGGGTGACTGCCTGTGTGGAGTTTGCACTTTCTCCCCGTGTTTGCGTGGGTTTTACTCCGGGTGCTCTGGTTTCCTCCCACATTCCAAAGATGTGCGGGTGAGGTTGATTGGCCATGATAAAAAAGTGGCCCTTAGTGTTAGGGGGGATTAAATACGCGGGGTTACGGGGATAGAGCTTGTGTGGGATGGCTGTCGCTGTAGGGACCGGGTGCGAGGGTTTGGATGATCAGCCATGATGTCGTTGAATGGCGGAGCAGGGCCGAATGGCCTGCTCCTATTTTCTATGTTTCTATAACAAACAACATAACCCCTCTATAACGTGGAGAGCAGATTTATTTATTAACAGTCTAAATGATGTCTGAAAAATATATTTTGATACTGGAAATTAACATTGAAAATATGGTTGGGAATGTATTTCTGAAGTTCAACAGCATTACCTGTAGGAGATATAAAACATTGTTAGACCTTTTCTGGGTGTCAAAACAAGAGGTTGTATAGAGAGGGACCAATAGATTGTGGTTTTGATGAAAACAAATAAAACAAACGGCGGATATATAAAAAAGTACAAGCACCACTTAGTTAAATATTTTTAGAAGTTCTTAGAAGTTTGGAAAGTTTTTTAAAATGTAATTAAAATGGAAGAGACTGAAAGAGGTTAATGTGGGCGTGGCTTCGTTTTCACTGCTTTTGTGGGCGTGTCTTCACTTACTCATTGGCTGTAGGCTGCACTCCTGGCCTTAGTGATGTCATATGCTGCCCACAACTAAGCAGTGCCGAAGAGCAAGTCTCAGTTCTCTGCAGCTCCATCGAGACTGACCGCAATTTTTGGGCCTTCATATCATTCATATGGTCCACTGCCCAGAACTGAATGCAGTTCCACCAGACGGGGTCTATCATAGAGAATATAAGCAGGAGTAGGCCATTCGTTCCATCGAGCCTGCTCCACCATTCAATATGATCATGGCTGTTCCTCTATCTCAATACCATATTCCCACTCTCTCGTCATATCCCTTGGTGCCTTTTGTGTCTAGAAATCTATCTCTCTCCTTCTTATATATATTCTGTGCTATGGCCTCCACAGCCTTCTCTGGTGGAGATTTCCAGAGGTTCAACACCCTCTGATGAAGAAGTTTTTCCTCATCTCAGTTCTAAATGTCCTACCCCGTATACTCAGACTGCGACCCCTCGTTCAAGTCCCCACAGTCAGGGGAAACATCCTCCCTGCACCCAGTCAAACCCTGTCAGAATTTTATACGTTTCAGTGAGATTCCCTCTCATTCTTCTAAACTCTAGCGACTACAGGCCTAGTCGACCCAATCTCTCCTCATACGGCAGTTCTACCATCACAGGAACCTGTCTGGTGAACCTTCGCTGCACTCCCACTAGGGCAAATAAATCCTTTCTTAGGTAAGGAGACAAAAACTGCACACAGTACTCAAGGTGAGGTCGCACCACGGCCCTGTATAACTGTAGTAAGACATCCTTGATCCTGTGCTCAAACCTCTTGCAATGAAGGCCAACATGCCATTTTCCTTCCTAACCGTTGCTGGACCTGCATGTTTACTTTCAGCGACTGGTGTACAAGGACACCCAGGTCCCTTTGTACATCAACATTTTCCAATCTATTACCTTTAAAGTAGTACTCTGCCGTTCTGTTTTTCATACCTAAGTGGATAACTTCACATTTATCCACGTTATACTGCATCTGCCATATATTTGCCCACTCACTCAACTTTTCTAAATCGCCTTGAAGCCTCTTTGCATTCTCCTGACAAATCACAATCCAACCTGGCTTTGTGTCATCAGAAAACTTCACAATAATACATTTTGTCCCTCATCCAAATCATTGGTATATTTTATGAATTGTTGGGGCCGCAGCACTGATCTCTGCGGTAGCCCAATAGTCTCTGCCTGCCACCCCGAAAAAGACCCATTTATTCCTACTCTCTGTTTCCTGTCTATAACCAATTAACAATCCATGCCAGTATATTACCCCCAATCACATATACTTACTTTTGCACACAAAACTGTTATATGAGACTTTATCAAAGGCCACCAGAAAAGCCAAATGCGACACATCCACTAGGTTTCCCTTATCTATTCTACCAATTACATCCTTAAAAAACTCCAGTAGGTTTGTCAAACACAATTTCCCTTTCATAAATCCATGTTGACATTTTCTAATCCCGTTCATATTTTCTAAGTGTCCGATTACCACATCCTTTATAATAGACTCCAGTATTTTACCTACTGCTGATGTTAGGCTAACCGGTCTGTAGTTCCCGGTTTTCTCTCTCCCTCTATTTTTAAATAGTGGGGTTACATTTGCCACCCTTCAATCTGCAGAAATTGTTCTATAATCTATAGAATTATGGAAGATGACAACCGATGCATCCACAATTTCCATGGCTACCTATTATGGTACTCTGGGATGCAGATTATCAGATGCTAGGGATTTATCGGCTTTCAGTCCCTTTAATTTCTCCAGCATTATTTTTTTACTAATACTAAATTATTTAATTCCTCGTTCTGCCTAGACCTCAGGTACCCTACAATTTCTGGGATGTTATTAATGTGCTCTTACGTGAAGACAGAAAAAGGTATTGTTTGATTGCCCAGCCATTTCTTTGTTCCCCATTATAAACTCGCCCGTTTCTGGCTGTAAGGGACCTACATTTTTCTACACTAATCGTTTTCTTTTTAGATACTTGTGGAAGCTTTTGCAATCCGCTTTTATGTTCCTTCCAAGTTTACTCTCATACTCTATTTTCCCCTCTTTATCAAACTCTTGGTCCTTTTCTACTGAAATCTAAGCTGCTCCCAATCCTCAGGCTTGCTACTTCTGGCAACTCTATATGGATTCTCTTTGGAGCTAATTCTATCCTAAATTTATTTGCTTATCCATTGTTGGGCCGCTTTTTCTTTTCGGTTTTTGCACCAGAAAGGAATTTATAACTTTTGCAATTCTTGCTTTCATTACTTAAACGTTAATCATTGCAATCCACTGTCATGCATTTAAATTAAGCTCCCAAATCTATTATATCCAACTCCCTCCTCATATTTCGTACTTTGCTTTGTTTAGATTAAGGACCCTACTTTCGGATTAGAAACATAGAAACATAGAAACATAGTAGATAGGAGCAGGAGTAGGCCATTCGGCCCCTCGAGCCTGCTTTGCCATCCAATGCGATCATGGCTGATCATCCAAATTCAGAACCCGGCCCCTGCTTTCTCCCCATACTCCTTGATCCCTTTAGCCTTAAGAAATATATCCAACTCCTTCTTGAATATATTTAATGTATTGTCCTCTACTGCCTTCTGTGATAGAGAATTCCACAGGTTCACCACTCTCTGGGTGAAGAAATTCCTCCTAATTTCTGTCGTAAATGGCCTACCCCTTACCCTTAGACTGTGACCCCTGGTTATTGACTCCCAGACCATCGGGAACATCCTCCCTGCATCTAGTCTGTCCAGACCTGTCAGAAATTTATAACTTTCAATTAGATACACTTTCATTTTTCTAAACTCCAGCGAGTACAAGCACAATCGACCCAATCTTTCCTCATCCGTCATTCTTGCCATCCCAAGTATCAGCCTGGTGAATCTTCCCTGAACTCCTTCCATTGCAAGAACATCCTTCCTCAGATAAGGCGACCAAAACTGCACACACTACTAAAGATGTGGTCTTAGCAAGGCCCTGTATAACTGCAGCAAGACATCACTCTTCCTGAACACAAACCCTCTCACTTAGAAGGCCAACATACCATTTGCCTTCTTAAATGCCTGCTGCATCTGCAGGCTTACCGTCAGCGACTGGTGCACAAGGGCACCCAGGTCTGGTTGCACTTCCCCTTCTCCCAATCTATTGCCATTCAGATAATAATCTGCCTTCCTGTTTTTGCCACCAAAATGGATAACCTCAAATATATCCACATTATATTGCATCTGCTATGCATTTGCCCAATGAGCCAACCTGTCCAAATCATCCTGGAGTTTCTCAGCATTATCCTCACAGCACACACGACCACCCAGCTTTGTGTCATCTGCAAATTTGGAGATATGACATCTAGTTGCCTTGTCTAGATCATTATTATATATTGTGAATAGCTGGGGTCCAAGGACCGATCCCTGCGGTACCTCACTAGTCACTGCCTGCCACTCGGAAAAAGACCCGCTTATTCCAACTCTTTGCTTTCTCTCTGCCAATCAGTTCTCTATCCAATTCAATACCTTGCCCACAATCCCATGTTGCTTAAATTAACACGCTAGTCTCTTAAGCGGGACCTTGTCGAAAGCCTTCTGAAACTCCTAATACAACAAAACCACTGGTTCTCCCTTATCTATTTTACCAGTTACATCCTCAAAAAATTCCAGTAGTTTAGTCAAGCACGATTTACATTTTGTAAATCCATGTTGATTTTTCCGATCCTGTCACTGTTTTCCAAGTGCTCTGCTATTACATCATTTATAATGGACTCTAGCATTTCCCCCATTACCGATGTCAGGCTTACCCGTCTGCAATTCCACATTTTCTCTCTACCACCTTTTTTCAATAGTGGGGTAATATTAGCTACACTCGAAACCATGGTTACTGTTCCAGGTTCCATCGAATTTTGGAAGATGATCAGCAATGCATCTACTTTTTCTAGGGCCACTTCCTTAAGTACACTAGGATGTAGATTATCAGGCCCTGGGGATTTATCCGCCTTCAATCCCATCAATTTCCCGAACACCATTTCCGTACAAATAGTGATTTCTTCCAGTTCCTCCCTTTCATCAGACCCTATGTTCCCCGACATCTCTGGGAGGTAATTTGTGTCCTCCTTTGTGGAGACAGAACCAAAAAATGTATTTAATTGGTCGTCCATTTCTTTGTTCCCCATTATAAATTCCCCTGATTCTGACTGCAAGGGACCTACGATTGACTTCACCTATGTTTTTCTCTTCGCATATCTATAACAGCTTTCACAGTCGGTTTTTATGTTCCCTACAAGCTTACTCTTATTTCTATATTCCCTTTCTTAATTAATCCCTTTGTGCTGCTTTGTTGAATCCTAAACTGTTCTCAATCCTCACGTTTACTGCTTTTTCTGGCCAATTTATATGTCCTCTCCTTGGATCTTATGCTATCCCTAATTTCCCTTGGTAGCCACGGTTGAGTCACGTTTTTCGTTTTATATTTATGCCAAACTGGGATGAACAAATACTGTAGTTGATCCATGCGGTCTTTGAATGTTTGCCATTGCATATCCACCATCAACCCTTTGAGTGACATTCCCCAAGCAATCCTCCCCAACTTGCGCCTCAGACCATCGTAGTTTCCTTTATTTAAATTTAGGTACCAAGCCTGTGAGTCGACAACGTCATTCTCCATCTGAATGATGAATTCGATCATATTATGATCGTCTGACTCAAGGGGCCTCGTACAACAAGATTGCTAATTAATCCTTTCTCGTTACAAAATACCCATTCTAATATGGCCTGATCTCTGTTTGGTTCCTCGACATATTGGTCCAGGAAACCATCTTGTAAACACTCCAGGAATTCCTACTCCACAGTAATGTTAAAAATTTGGTTGATTGGAATTGTTCACTTTCCATCGTAATGAAGAATTGCATCATATTATGGTAACTCTTCCTAAAGTATCCATAACAACTAAATTATGAATTAACCCCTTCTCATTGCACAATACCCAATCTAGGATAGCATGTTCCCTGGTTGGCTCCTTAACGTACTGGCCTAAATCACAATCCTGTGCACGCTCCAGTAATTCATCCTCCACTCTAATAATGCTAATTTGGTTTGGCCAGCCTATTTGTAGATTAAAACCACCCATGATTACTGTACAACCCTTGTTGCACTCATCTCTATTTTTCGGTTTGATGCCATCCCCTACAGATCCACTATTGTTTGGAGGCCTACAGACAACTCCCACCAATGTTGTCTGCCCCTTGGTGCTTCTTAGCTCCGCCCAAACTGATTCTACATCTTGATTTTCTGAGCAAATATCCTTGCTCACTATTGCTCTGATGTCATCCTTTACTAACAGTGCCACCCCACCTCCTTTTCCTTTTTGACTTTCCTTCCTGAATATCAAATACCCCTGGATATTCAGCACCCAGTCTTGGTCACGCTGCAACCATGTCTCCGTAATCAAGTGCTCTGTACAGCTACAACTTTCTTCCTCCACTTCGAATTCCAGCTATCTTGAGATAAAACTATATCAAAGATAAAACTATATATTGAGATATAAGCTGTGTCTTTATGCATTCCTCTACTTCACCTGACGAAGGAGCAGCGCTCCGAAAGCTTGTGATTTCAAATAAAACTGTTGGACTATAACCTGTTGATGTGTGACTTCTGACATTTGTCCACCCCAGTCCAACTCCGGCATCTCCACATCTTGAGATAAAGGCTAACATTCCACTAGTCTTTGTAATTATGTTCCTAACTTTCCACTAGATTTTACTAATTTCTGTACTTTGATTCCTAAATCTTTCCGATCCTCCATTTTCCCCAGTTTTTCAGCAAATAAGAAATACAGGAATCTTGTTTTACGTCCAAAGTGGAAGATCTCACACTTTTTGACTTTACATTCCATCTGCTACATTTTTCCCACTCACCCAATCCATCAATGTCCCTTTACAACTTTCTGCTCAAGAGTGCATTATTTACTGCGTCAGTTAAATTAATTTCACCAGCAAACTTAAATATACGACTCCCTATTCCTTCTTTCAAGTCATTGTTAAATTTACTGAATATCTGAGATTCAGTTCAGATCCCAGGTGGACACCACTAATCACATCCTGCCAGTGTGATTACAGAGCCATTATTCCTACTATCTGTCTCCAGCAATATAGTAAATTTCCTGTCCTTGAAGTCTATAAGTTTCCTCCAATTCCATGCACAAGCTAGTCGAATGCCTTCTGAGATTCCATTTAAATAACATCCATAGACAGTCCTTTACCTACCACTTTAGGTATCTCCTCAAAACGATGAACTAGGTTCGACAGAGGTGACTTAACCGTTACAAATTCATGCTGGATCTCTCTGATCAGCTTATTCATTTCCGAATGCTCTGTCACTCTGTCCTAATAATTGATTGTTGTACATTCCCCACAACTGAGAGCAGTCTAATGAGCCCATAATTTCCTAGTTGATCTCTCGTTCCCTCTTAAATAATGCTCTGCGTCTTGCTATTTTCCAATCCAATCGTTCAATTCTTCAATCGAGAGACTTTTGGAAGATGATGACTCGATAGGATTACATAGGATTTCATCAGATATACGGCACAGAAACAGGCCATTCGGTCCAATCAGTCCATACCGGCGTTTATGCTACACTCGAGCCTCCTCCTGTCTAAATCTAAATCTGTCAGCGTAACACTCTGTTCCCTTCTCCCTCATCCTCATGTCCTGCCTCCCTGAAATGCATCTATACTATTCGGTTCAACCACTCACTTTGGAAGCGAGTTCCAAATTCTCACAACTGTTTGGGAAAATAAGTTTCTTCTCAATTATCTATTGGATTTCTTGGTGTCACTCTTCTAGTGATGGCCTCCAGTTATGCTCCTCCCCACAAGTGGAAACATTCTCTCCTTATCCAATCTATTAAAACCTTTCATAATATTATAAGCTCACTCCTCATCCTTCCTTTTTCAAGAGGAATGAGACCCAGCAATTTTATCTTTTCCTATATGTATACCATCACATTTTTGTATCATTCTTGTAAATCTCATCTGCCCTTTCTCCCTTGAATCTAAATCCTTTTTAACATATGGCGACCAGAACTGCAAGCAGTACTCTAAATGCAGTCCAACAAAGGTTCAATGCAGGCTCAGCATAACTTCGCTACTTTTCTGTTGTGTCCTTCTAGAATAAACCCTAGTGCTTGATTTGTTTCTAAGTGGCCTTGCTAACCTATGTCGCAAATTTAAGTGAATGTATGTATTTGAAATCAGTGGAAATGTTGTTCCTCTACCCCACCTAGATTCGAACCTACCAAGTGATAAGTGACCTCCCTATTCTTCCTGCCTAAAGGTATTACCTCGTATGTATCTATGTTGAACTTAATTTGCCAATTATTTGCTCATTCTTCGAGTTTATTAACATCCCCCTATAATGGATTGCACTCCTCCAGATTATTGACTATTGCCCCAATTTGTTATCATCTGCAAATTCAGAAATTGTGTTTTGATTGAATAGTTTAAATCGTTAATGTAAATTGTGAACAGCAGTGATCTCAGCACTGATCGTTGTGGAACACCAAAACGCACCTTCTGCCACTGTGAATAGAAAAGCTTTACTCCCACTCTCTGCTTTCTGTCTTGAAGCCAGCTAGCAACCTACTCTGCTACTTATCTCGTGACTCCGCATACTCTGACCTTATTCGGTAGTCTATTGATTGGACAAATCAAATTCGCCAAGGTAGCCTTGAGGAGGAGTTCATAGTGTGTATCTGGGATGGTTTCCTAGAACAGTATAGAAACATAGAAACATAGAAGAGGGGGCAGGTGCAGGTCATTCGGACCCTCCAGCCTACTCCGCCATTTAATGAGATCATGGCTGATCATCCAAATGCAGTACCTGTCCTGCTTTCTCCCCATATCACTTGATCCCTTTAGCCTCAAGAAATATATCTAACTACTACTTGAATATATTTAATGATTTTGGCCTCAGCTGCCCTATGTGGCAGAGAATTCCAGTTTCACCACTCTCTGGGTGAAGAAATTCCTCTTCATCTCAGTCCTAAATGGTTTACCCCTTATCCTTAGACTGTGAACCCTGCTTCTGAACTCCCCGCCATGGGGAACATCCTTCCTGCATCTAGTCTGTCTAGTCCTGTTAGAATAGTACAAGTTTCAATGAGATCCCCACTCATTCTTCTAAACTCTAGCGAATGTAAGCCAAATCGACCGAATCTCTCCTCATACGTCATTCCTGCAATCCCAGGTATCAGTCTGATGAATCTTCGCTGCACTATCTACATGGCAAGAACATCCTTCCTCAGATAAGGCGACCAAAACTGCACACAACACTCAAGGTGTGGTCTCATCAAGGAATGTACAACTGCAGCAAGACATCGTTGTTCCTGTACTCGAATCCTCTCGCTAAGAAGTCCAACATACCATTTGCCTTCTTAAAAGCCTGCTGCACCTGCATGCTTACCTTCAGCGACTGGTGCACATGGACACCCAGGTCTCTTTGCACTTCCCCTTTTCCCAATCTATTGCCTTTCAGGTAATAATCTGCCTTCCTGTTTTTGCCAGGGACGTAGATAATCTCGCATGTATTCACATTATGCTGCATTTGCCATGCATCTGCCCAATCACCCATCCTATACAAATCGTACTGATGTTGTTCTACATCCTCCTCACAGCACACACGCCCACCCAGCTTTGTGTCATCTGCAAACTTAGAGATATTATATCTAGTTCCCTCCTCTGGATCATTTATATATATTGTCAATAGCTGGGGTCCTAGCACCGATCCCTGCTGTACCCCACTAGTCACTGCCTGCCACTCGGAAAAAGACACATTTATGCCAACTCTTTGCTTCCTGTCTGCCAACCACTTCACTACCCAAGACAGTACCTTACCCCAATCCAATGTGCATTAACTTTACACACTAATCTCTTACGTGGGACCTTATTGAAAGCCTTCTGAAAGTCCAAATACACCACATCCACTGGTTATACCTTATCTATTTTACGAGTTACATCCTCAAAAAATTACAGTAGGTTACTGAACATGATTTACCTTTTGTAAATCCATGTTGACTTTCTGATCCTGTCATTGTTTTCCAAGTACTCTGCTATTACAACTTTTATAATGGACTCTAGAATTTTCCTCACTACTGTTGTCAGGCTTACCGTTTCTTAATTCCCCGTTTACTCTCTACCGCTCTTTTTAAATTTTGGGGTTACATTAGCTATCCTCCAATCCATGGGAACTGTTCCAGAATATTTAGAATTTTGGAAGATGACCAGCAATGTATCTACTATTTCTAGGGCCACTTCCTTCGGTACTCTTGGATGTAGATTATCAGGCCCTGGGGATTTATCGGCCTTCAATCCCATCAATTTCCCTGACACCATTTCCCAACAAATACTGATTTCATTCAATTCCTCCCTCTCATTAGACCTATGTTACCCGACGCTTGACTTCACCAATCTCTTTCTCTTAACTAATCTATAGAAGCTTTTACAGTCTGTTTTTATGTTCTCTACAAGCTTACACTTATGAACTATTTTCCTATTCTTAATTAATCCCTTTCTCTTCCTTTGCTGAATATTAAGGGCTCCGAATCCTCAGGGTTGCTGCTTTTTCTGGCCAAATTGTATGTCCTCTCCTTGGATCTTATGCAATCCCTAATTTCCCTTGTTAGCTACGGTTGAGTCACATTTTGTTTTATTTTTATGCAAGCAGGGCTGAAAAAATTCTATAGTTCATACATGCGATCTTTAAATATTTGCCATTGCCTATTCACCGTCAACCCTTTAAGTAACATTCCCCAATCCATCCTAGCAAACTCTTGCCTCATACCATCGTAGTTTCCTGTTTTTTAATTCAGTACCCTTGTCTCTGAGTCAACTACTTCACTCTCCATTTTACCGAAGAATTTTATCATATTATGATCGCTCCTCCACAAGGGGCATCACACAACAAGATTACTAATTAATCCTTTCTCATTAAATAATACCCAGTCTGAGATGATCTGATCTCTAGTTGGTTCCTCGAATATTGTTCCAGGAAACCATCCCGTATAAACTCTAGGAGTTCCTCCTCCACGGTATTGTTACTAATTTGGTTAGCCCAATCTACATTTAGAATAAAGTCACCCATAATAACTGCTGTGCCCTTATTGAACGCATCTCTAATTCCCGGTGTAATTCCATCGCCAACCTCCGCATTACTCTTTGGGGGTTTGTAGTCAACTCCCACTATCGTTTCCTGCCCTTGGCATTTCTCAGCTCTGCACCTACAGATTCAACATCATCAGAGCTAATAAACTTCCTTACTATTGTGTTAGTCTGATCTTTAACCAGCACTGCTACCCCACCTCATTTTCATTTTTTCCTGTCCTTCCTGAATATTGAATACCTCTGGATGTCGAATTCCCAGTCATCGTCACACTGGAGCCATGTCTCCGTAATCCCAATTATATCTTATTCCTTTACTTCTATTTGCACAGCTAATTCATCCACCTTATTATGAAAGCTCCTCACATTAAGAGACAAAGCCTTCAGGCTTGATTTTTCATCACTCTTCGTACTTTTAGAATTCTTATTTACTATGGCCCGGTTTGAATTATAGCCTTGATTTCTCTGCCTTGCACTTTTGCTTTTCTCCTTTCTGTCTTTTGCTTCTATCATTGCTTCCCTTTCCTCTGTCTCCCTGCACAGGCTCCCAACCCCTGCCATTTTAGTTAAACCCTCCCCAACAGCACTAGCAAACACTCCCCCTAGGACTTCAGTAATGGAACCAAGCAGGCTACCTAGTATCTGGTACTGTGTAATATGATAGCATTAATTAATGACCTCATACAAAAGGATCCTCTAGGAAAGAGTGATCATAACATGATTGAGTTTCAAATTCAGTTGGAGGGTGAGAAAGTTGTATCTCAAACCAGTGTCCTGCTCTTAAACAAAGGTGATGTCAATGGCATGAGGGCATAGCTGGCTATAGTGGATTGGAAAAAAACAAATTAAAAGGAAAGGCAGTTGAAATGTTGTGGCAGATATTTAAGGAAATATTTTACAACTCTCAACAAAAATATTCTCCAGTGAGAAAGAAATACTTTAAGAGAAAGCAGCACTATTCGTGGCTATCTAAGGAAGTAAAGGATGGTATCAAATTGAAAACAAATGCAAACAAGATTGGTGGGAGGCAAGAGGATTCCGATTATCTTTAAACCAGCATTGGATTATTCAAAAAATAATAAAGTGAGAGAATATGAATTACCAGAGTAAGCCAGGAAGAAATATTAAGTCAGATTGTAAGAGCCTCTACAGCTACATAATCAGGAAAATAGTAGCTAAAGTAAATATTGCTCCCTTAGAGGATGAGAATAGGGAATTAATAATGGGGAACGGGGAAATGGCAGAGACTCTGAACAAATATTTAGAATGTGTTTTCACGGTAGAAAACATTAACATTAACCCACTAATGTATAATCAAGGGACAACAGGGAGGGGGGAACTAAAGACTATTACTATCACTAAGGAAAATGTATTTGGTACAATAATGGACTAAACGACGAAAAGTCCCCTGGACCAAATTGGCTGCATTCCGGTGTCTTTAAATAAGTGGCTGCAGTGATAGTGGATGTATTGGTTGCAATCTACCAAAATGCACTGTACTCTGGAGAGGTCGCAGCGGATTGGAAAACATCAAATATAACACACCTATTTATGAAAGGGGGGAGTCAGAAAGCAAGAAACTATAAACCAGTTAGCCTTACATCTGTCGCTGGGAAAATGCTGGTGTCCTTTATTAAGGAAGCAGTGGTAGAGCATTTGGAAAATCATAATGCAGTCAAGCAGAGGCAGCATGTTTATATGAAAGGGAAATCATGTTTACCAAATTTGCTGGAGTTCTTTCAGGATGTACCGAGTTGGGTGGATAAGGGTGAGCCAGTGGATGTGGTGTATTTGGATTTCCAGAAGGAATTCGATTAGGTGCTACATAAAAGGTTACAGCATATGATAAGAGCACACAGAGTAGCGGGTAATAAATTAGCATGGAAGATAATTGTCTAACTAACTAAAAGCAGAGAGTCGGGATAAATGGGTCATTTTCCAGTTGGCAAACGGTAACGAGTGGGGTGCCACAAAACTCGATTCTGGGGCCTCAACTACTTACAATCTACATTAATGACTTGAACGAAGGGACCGTGTGTCATTTAGCCAAGTTTGCGGAAGATGCAACAATAGGTGAGAAAGCAAGTTGTGCAGAGGTCTAAACGAAGCTGCAAAGGGATACAGAGAGGCTAAATGAATGCGCAAACATATGACAGTTGGAGTATAATGTGGGAAAGTGCGAGGGAATCCACTTTGGCAGGAAAAATAAAGTGTCTTGATATCACATCCTTTATAATTGACTCTAGCATTTTCCATACTACTGATGTTAGGCTAACCAGCCTGTAGTTTCCGGTTTCCACTCTCCCTCCTTTTTTAAGTAGTGGTATTACATTTGTCACCCTACAATCTACAGGAACTATTGCATAACCTATAGAATTTTGGAAGATGACAACCAATGCATCCACTATTCCATTCTCCCGGTGTCTCCTTCAAACTTGCTCTGACGATGCCACCTTCCCTACTAGTGCTTCTGATTTGTAATTCGTTTACCTCAGCCGAGGATTCCCCTCTACCATGGTTGACATGGCCCACTGCTGTGTTCATTCCAGTTCCCGCACTTCTGCTTTCATTCCATCCCAACCCTCCCAGAACGACAGTAGGTTTCGCCTTGTCCTCAACTTTCATCCCACCAGCCTGCACCTTCGATGGATCATCCTCCAGGATTTACGAAATCACCAGCGTGATCTCATCCACCAAACACATCTTCCTCTCACCTCTGCTTTGTGCATTCCAAAGGCACTGCTCCCTCGTCGACACCCTGGTCCACAGCTCCCCCCCCGACAACACCCCTCCCCCTTCGCCCAGCACCTTCCCGTGCAAGGGCAAGAGATGCAACAACTGCCCTTTTACCTCCTCCCTTCCCACTGTCGAGAGCCCCAAACACTACTTCCAGCTGAAACAACGATTTACTTGTATGCCTTGCAAATTAGTATATTGTATTCGTATTCACGATGTGGTCTTCTCCACATTGGGGATACAAAACGCAGATTGTGTGACTGCTTTGTGGAACTCCCCCATTCAGTCCGTGAGGGTGACCTGAGCTCCCGGTCACCTGTCACTATAATTCTCCACTTCACTCCCACTCTGAAATCTCCATCCTCGGCCTCTTACACTGTTGCAGTGAAGCTTAACGTAAGCTCGAGGAACATTGCCTCCTCTTCGATTAATCACATTACAACCGTCTGGACTCAACATCGACTTCACCAATTTCAGATCATAACCTCTGCCTGTATCAATTGGTTTCTTTCCCTCACATGGCAGCTGTCTTTAATTCAGCAATTGGCTTTTACATTTCATCTAGAACCATCTTTAAAACACAACAGTAAAATATTTTACAGGCACCTCAATAAGTAAGAGAATTGGGATGGGAATAGTGCCATTAACGGGTAGATAGGATAATACCACAGGTAACGATAGAGAGATGCCAGAAACATTAAATAATTATTTTGCTTCAGTATTTACCAGGGAGATAGAACAGCTGGGCATCTCATTTGTGATGAGATTAGTAACGAGATAAGTGCATTTAAAATAAAAAGGATTTATTAACTAAACTAATCAAACTCAAAGAGAATAAAACCCCTGATCTGGATGGATTGCGTCCACACATTTTAGTAGAATCTAGCGAAGCGATAGCAGAGGTATTACAACAAACATTTAATAATTCGTTTAAAAAAGTGTTGTGCCAGAGATTTGGCGGATAGTGAATGTAATACCTATAGTTAAGAAGGGGCATAGAACATGTGCAGGGAATTATAGACCAGTCAGCTTAACATCGATAGTAGAAAAAAATGGAGCACTTACTAAAGGATAAAATAGAAGAACATCCCGAAACAGAAGACATAGAAATGATTAGTCAGCATGGATTTCAAAAGGGAAAGTCTTGCTTGACCATCATCATTGAATTTTTTGAAGAGTTAACAGAAAGTGTCGACAATGATAATGCAGTAGGTTTAATTTTCCTAGATTTTCAAAAGGCCATCCATAAGGTAACCCATAATAGACTGATATACAATATCAGATAATGTGCAGTCAGGGAACAAGTAGCAGAATGGATAGTTAGCTGGCTTCAAGACAGAAAGCATTGAGTGGGAGTAAAGTGTAGCTTATCACAGTGGCAGAAGTGTGTAGTGGTTTTCCACAAGGATCAGAGCTGGGACAACTGTTGTTCTCAATTTATATTTTCGAATTAGATTTGAAATCAAAAACACAATTTTTAAATTTGTGGATGACACCAAATTGGTTGGGGTATAGTCAATCCTGAGGAGGACTACAACAAATTACAGGCTGACATGAATAAACTTGCAGAATGGGCATATAATTGGCAAATGAACATAAACACATATAAATGTGATGTATGACGTTTTGGTAGGAAGAACAGGGAAGTCAAATATTAATTGGATGGTGCGAGTCTAGTTTGGGTAGAAGAGCAAAGTGATCTCGTAGTACAACTACACAATTCACTAAAAGTTGCGACACAGGTTAGCAAAGCCATCAACAAGCAAACCAAGAATTAGGGTTTATTTCTAGAGGTTTAGAGTTGAAAAGTAGGGAAGTTTTGCTAAACCTGAATCGAAACGTGGATAGACCACACTAACTGCGCTCAGTTCTGGTCGCCATATTTTAAAATAATATAGAGGAACTGGAGATGGTGCAGAGGATATTTCCAAGGCTGATGCCAGAAATGCGAGGGTATACATATCAGGAAAGGATGAACAGGCTGGGTCTCTTTTCTCTTGAAAAGAGGAGGTGGTGGGGTGACCTGAAAGAGGTCTTTAAAATTATGAAAGGTTTTGATAGATTCGATAAAGAGAGAATGTTTATAATTGTGGGGAAGTTCATAAATAGAGGCCATTAATATAAGATAGTCACCAAGAAATGCAATAGCGAATTCATAAGAAACGTCTTTACCCAGAGAATGGTGAGGATGTGGAACTCGTTATCACAGGGATTGGTTGAAGGGAAAAGTATCGATGAATTTAAGGGGAGGCGAGTTTAGCATATGAGGGAAAAGGGAAGAGAGGTTTATGGTGATAGATTTTGATGAGGTAAACCGGGAGGAATCTCGAGTGGAGCATTAACGTTGGCATGGACTGGTTGGGCTGAATGGCCTGTTTCTGTGTCGTATATCCGACTTAGTCCTATGTAATCCTATGTAAAGTAAATCTCCTCTCAACCATCACTGCTCTCAGCTGAACAACTCCAACTTCTCTGCTGAATCCACGTAACTGATATCATTCACCCTTTGAATCATTCTCGTAAATCTTTTATGCACCCTCTCTACTGCCTTCACATCGTTTCTATACTGTGGTGCCAAGAATTAGACATAATCGCTTTGAGGCCGAACCAGTGTTTTGTAAAGATTCATCATAACTTCCTTGCTTTTGTACTCTATGCTTCTATTTATGAAGTTCAGGATCCTGTATGATTTTTTAACCGCTTTCTCTACCTACCCTGGCACCTTCAACGATCTGTCGACATATAACCCCAGATGTCTATGTTCATGCACTCATTTTGAATTTTACCATTTATTGCCTCTCCTCATTCTTCTTGCCAAAATGTATCACCTCGCACTCTTCTGCATTAATATATTTGCTGCTGTTAGCGAATCTGTGGTAAAGTAAATGAAAAGAACAACAGAAATGGATTGCTGCATTTTCTTGTGCCGTCAAATGTTGGTAACTCAATTACCATTGTGACGTGAAAAATTGAAAGGTCCGTATCAGAGGTTGAGATTCTATAAAAGTGGAACTGATGGTTTCAAACAGAAGTGGGACATAAAATAAACCAGCTGGGGATCCAGTTCAATAACGTGGGCTCATCGATGCAATGTCCCTCTTTGATACCAAGAGAAGGGTTGGATTGAAATTCACATTTCTACTAACTTTGTGGAGCCATAACCTGATTAACCAGAGTGAACAACTCCCATGAAACGTGGGGATGTGCATTTCATATGAAGGAATTCATTTTTGCTGGAATTTAGGACGTGGGCGTCGTTGGCAAGGCCGACATTTACTGCCCAACCCCAGTTGCCCTTGAGATGATTGTCAGCCCACTTCTTGAATCCACTTGTGTTCCCACAATGCTGTTTGGTACGGACTTTCAGGCCTTTGAGCGAGCGACACAGAAGGAACGCCAGATACAGTTCCCAGTCAGGATGGTGTCTGACTTGGATGTGGAACTGGGAGATGATGCTGTTCCCATGCAGCTGCTGCCATCGTCCTTTCTGATGATGGAGGTCGTGGGTGTGCGGAGTGCCGTCAAAATGCAACCCATTGAGTGATATGGAATGCTACAATGAGCTTAAGTTAAATATTTCACATATCAGGATGATTTCGTAAATCTCATTCTGCAGTTCCGGTTTTCTGACTGAGAATCTGTAATCTGACATGGCCAACCAATCTGGCGGTTTCTCGTGAATTGACCATACATTCAGTGGAATAAAAAAATATCAGGATGATGACATTTGGCATTAAACATTTCGCTGTGGTAGGACCAGAGATTTAGGGAGTAAAATTTGAAATCAGGGACTTTGATTGTGTAATTATAATAGCCAGCCTGCAGTTCCCCTGTCAGAATGGCTTGTCTTCACATCGCTAATTATCGGGTCTCTCAGCTCCATCACACAGCATTCCCTCAGTACTCAGTCACAGGGGCAATTGTAAACTAGCACGATATTACAATCCATTCAAGTCAATACAGGTTATAATTGGGCGGAGAATAAAACGGGAGTCCGATCACTCTCCGCCGCTTTCCCGCCTGGAGAATGTGGTTACAGTTACTCTCCAAGTTTGGCCACGGGCTGCGCTGTCATGATTCTTTGGCCGGGTTGAATTAACAAAATTCTGACACAATGAGGTAATCATTAGTCCTGTACAGTAGCCTAAAACAAGCGATAGCCCATCATCAGCCCGTTTTACACATCACCGGACTTTCGTTCCCATTGCCTACAATGGAATCTGAATTCATGGGGTGTGAAACGGGAGGCTGATTTGCTTTCGCTCGTTTTGCGCTTCCGCCCGTAACGATTTTCATCCCATTATCTCCTGTAACGCCCCTTGCCGCTAATAGATTCATAGGGTCTGAATGCAGGGTCAGTGTTACAGGGATCCTGTCAAGTTTTGAGCAATAAAAACAAAACGTAACCCCACTATTTAAGAAAGGAGGGCGAGAGAAAATGGTGAACTACAGACCAGTTGACCTGACATCAGTATTCGAGAAAAAGCTAGAATCTATTATTAAGGACTTAGTAAAAGGGCACTTCGAAAATAATCATAGGATTGGCAGAGTCAACATGGATTTATGAAATGGTAAACGTGTTTGCCAAATTTGTTGGAGGTTTTTGAGGTTGTAACTAGCAGAATAGATAAGGGGGAACCAGTGGATATGGTGTTTTTGGATTTGCAGAAGGCATTGTATAAGTTGCCACACAATAGGTTATTAAACAAAATTAATGCTCATTCGATTGGTGGTAATATACTAGCATTTATAGAGGATCAGTTAACGGACAAAAAGCAGAGAGTAGGAATAAACGGGTCATTTGCGGGTTGGCAGGCTGTAACTGGTGGGATACCGCAAGATCAGTGCTTGGGCCTCAGCTATTCACAATCTATAGCAATGATTTGGATGAGGGGACCGAATTTATTATATCTATGTTTTCTGATGATACATAGCTGGGTTGTAACATAAGTTGTGAGCAGGATGCAATGAGGCTTCAAGGGGATACAGACAGGCTATGTAATTGGGCAAGAACACGGCAATTTGAACATAATGTGGAGAAATGTGAGGCTACCTCCAAGGTGCGCAGTCTCAGATTAAGGGGTCGGCCATTTAGGAATGAGATGAGGAGAAATTTCTCCTCTGTGAGGGTCAAGAATCTTTGTAAATCACTACCCCAGAGGGTTGTGAAGGCTCAGTCGTTTCGTATATTCAAGACAGGTAGATATGTTTTTGAATATTTAATGAATCAAGGGATATGGGGATAGTGCAGGAAAGTACAGATGATGTAGAACATTAGCAATGGTCTTACTGAATGGCGGAGCAGACTTGAAGGTCCAAATGGCCTACTCCTGCTCCTATTTCTTAAGTTCTTATATTCGTAAAACCAATTCTGTTATATTCCTCTCTCCTAATATTAAACCATTAATTCTGTTACAGTGATTAAAGCAGAAATTAATAAACATATCACGAGTGATGATAAAACATATCAAAAATCTCTGCTCCCTGTCACTCACCTGCTACAATAACCATCACGTACGCGCTTCGTAGGGAGTCTAACTGCCTTCCATTGACGGAGGTCCTATATTGGCACTGGTACCGCCCTGCTTGGTCTGTACTGGTAACCGGGATTGTTCCAATGTTGTTCTTTGTGACAAATTGTTCGGATTGCAGATATTGATCATCTTTGTAAAAGTAGAAGTTATTATCACGACTATCTCCAGTCACGTTGCAGGTAATGGTGACCGTCTCTCCTACTACATATGCCCCAGTCGGTTGATCAAGCGATATCAGTGGTATTGTTAGTGGACCTGTGGTAAAATAAATAGAAAGTACAATGTGAAATGGATCTGCGGATTTTCATGTGCAGTGCAAGGTTGGGAACTCACTGATGAATGTGTGGTGTTGAAGCGCAGTTTCATATCAGATAGAGAGATTCCACAAAAGGGGAGTTCGGAATTTGATTACACAGAAGGAAAGACTTGCATTTCTATAGTGCCTTTCATGACCTTGTGACGTCCCAAAGCAAGTTACAGCCAATTTAGTACTTTTGAACTGTAGCCGCTGTTGTAACATAGGATATTGAATGGCGGAGCAAAATAACCTAAATAAGCTCCAGTTCTCTGTACAAAGCCCGGTTTTAAGCCAGAGATTTTACTCCGGGATACGAGCGGAACACGTAAAAGGTTGCTTTCAAATGCCCAGTGCATCTAATGTAGCCCAGATGAAGATGCGATCAGAAAGATTTAAAGGCTCCATTATACTCACACTGCGAGCGCTACCAGTTCAAGTATGAAACCTCCGCCAACCTCATTGAGGCTGAGACCGTCACACATTTCAAATAACTGAATTGTTTTGGTGGGCCGGATATTATTGTTATCGTTACTGCTGGAATAGTCGCTGGCATATCCGGCAACTACTGTCCATCCCTAGCTTCCCATTCAGAATGTGACGGGTGGCCTTCTAATTGAATCACAGCAAGTCCGGTGAGGTCAAAGTGTAAAACAAAATATTGAGTACTAAGATTTGGATCTAGCGACGATGAAGGAACAGCAGGATCGTGTGTGATGTGGAGTTGATTTTGAGGTGTTGGTGCACCCATGCGCCTGCTACCCCTGTCGTTCTAGGAGGGAGAGGTCGTGGGTGTGGGAGGTGCTGCTCAAGAAGTCTTCATGAGTTGCTGCAGTGCATCTTGTAGATGGTATGCATTGCAGCCACATTGCGCTGGTGGTGGTTGGAGTAAATGTTTAAGGTGGTGGCTGGCGTGCCAATCCAGCAGGCTGCTTTGTCCTGGTTGGTGTCAAGGTTCCTGAGTTCGAGCTACACTCATCCAGGCAAGTGGAGAGTATTCCATCACATTCCTGACTTGTGCATGCAGATGGTGGAATGCCTTTTCGGAGTCAGGAGGTGAGTTATTCACCGCAGAATTTCTCACCTCAGATCTGCTCTAGCAGCCGTAGTGTTTATATGGAGGGAAATTTGCAATTGATGTTTTTGTTTGTGAATTTGTTGGTGATGGTTTCCCCATGTGCATGCTGCCCTGGTCCTCCTGGGTGGAGAAGGTCACCTGTTTGTGAGTTGCTGCCGAAATGCAATGCAGAGACTGATCTGGAACCTCACAATGTAATTAGATTAAAATACAGGACCATTTTGCAAGTCTCGGCACGCAGATTCTGTTCCCTGACAGCGTAACCTGTAATGTTTCAACGCCAGTCAATCTGGAGAGGTTTCTGAGGTGACGTTACATTCAGTGGATGTAAATCCCTGGCGCCGTGCTGTCATTGTGCCATTAAACTTTGATAGTTCGAACATGTAGAGGATAATTTTTCTTAGGTGGTTCCTTGAAACAAGTGGTCACGATTCGATTTTACACAAATAAATAAATGGAAAACATTATCAGGCGAGGCATAAAACGGGTGGACAAATCCTGTCTACAGTTGAGCGATAAGATCAAATCCCATTAGGTTATCTTCTTCTCTCCTAATATTAAACCATTCATATTGTTCCAATGATTAAAGCATGATTGTATAAAGAATTTCAGGAGCTTGAAAAAAACATACTAAAATCCTCTGCTCCCTGTCACTCACCTGTTACAGTGACCGTCACAGACTCGCTGAGGTGAGATTCTAACCACCTTCCATGAACGAAGAAATCATATCGGCACTGGTACCGCCCTCCTTGGTCTTTACTGGTAACCGGGAATGTTCCAATATTGTCCTTTGTGACAATTTGATCGGAGTACAGCCGTTGATTATATTTGTAAAAGTAAATGATTTTATAGCGATAATCTCCGGTCACAGTGCAGGTAATGGTGACTGTCGCTCCTACTACATAAAGCCCAGTCGGTTGGTCAACAGATATCACTGGCGCTGTTAGCGGATCTGTGGTAAAATACATAGAAATAGCCTTTAGAATTGGGTCTGCGGACTTTCATGTGCAGTGCCAGGTTGGTAACTCAATGTTGATTGTGCAGTGTTAAAGTGCAGTTTCACATTGCTTACAGAGATTCCACAAAAGGTGAGTTCGGGATTTGATTACAAGGAAACAAAGAAAGACTTGCATTTCTGTAGCACCTTTCATGAACGCGGGACGTCCAAAATCACTTTGCAGACAATTTATTACTTTTGCAGTGTATTCACTGTTGTAATGTAGGAAATCAAACGGCGGTGCCAAAGAACCTAAATCAGCTCGAGTTTGCTGACAAAAGTCTGGTTTAAGGCTGAACATTTCACTCTGGGATACGAGCAGAACAAAGAAGTTTGTTTTGAAAAGCCCAGTGCTGCTAATTTAGCCCAGGTGATGATGCGATCTGAGAGAGTGAAAGTCACCATTGTACCCGCACCGTGACTGGAACCAATGCTATTGTGAATCCTCCACCAAGGGAAGGGCATTAGAAACCAATCTCAGCGAGGCTGTGACGGTCACACATTTCAAATAATTGACAAGTTTTGGTGGGCCCGCAATATTGTTATCATTACCGCTGTGATAGTCACTGGCATGGCCAGCAACTGCTGACCTTCATTAGTATTCCCTTCAGAAGGTCGGTGGCCTTCTAATTGAACACATTCAGGATGGTGTGGAACTTGGAGGGAACTTTGAGGTGATGGTGTTCCCATGTGCCTGCTGCCCTTAATTCGAAAAAAAGGAGTGAACAACCTGCTAAACTCCTTGGATTCACATTTGAAACTGTGGGCCCACCAAAAGCTTTCAAAGAGATTTCCAATTAGTCTCAACCGCTGCCCTTTTCCCAGAGCCATACAGCTATTCCGTTTTTAGGTATTCATTCAATTCTATTTGGAGGGTAATATTCAATCTGTTTCCACCACCAATTCAGGCACTTCATTCCAGATCATAAAAACTCGCTTTGGAAAACAATTCCCTTTTTATCCATCCTGGTTCTTTTGCCAATTAATTTAAATCTTTGTCCTTTGGTTGCAGTTTCTTTTTATTCATTCTATCGATACGCGTCATAGTTTGGAACAACTCTCTTGATACTCCACTTATTATTTTCTGCTGCAAGCGTATAACCCCACCTTATCTAGTCTGTCCACATCAAACTACCCGGGGTTATAAGGCACAGAGCTACGTGATGGCTAGCAGAGAGAGAAATACAAAGAGAGGGAGAGAGATTGAGACAGAGATAGACAGGAACAGCGTGGGAGAGGAAGAGAGAGAGATCACGACAAATCAAAGATAGCATCCAGAGAGAGGAAAGAGCAATTAACAGGTTAAATGGATTCGCAAATGAAGTGGAAAAGAGCAGACGATAGAAAGAGAAGACGACAGAAAGATGAATAACAGGATTGGGAGAGAAACAGAGAGAGAAGGACTGCGAGAATCATTGAGCAATGGAACGAGGGGGAATCAGCGAGACTGGATAAGGGAGATAAAGGGAGAGCGAGGGCTGAAGGCCGTACAAGTCTAAGCTCCGGACCGTACTATCTGACAGGGTCGTGGTAACAGATTCCAGAGGAACTCTCGAAAGGCAATTGGACATGTACTTGAAGATGACTAATTTGCAGGATTAAGCGAAAAGCTGAGGAATGGGACTAAAATGGGCCACTCTTTCCAAAAGCCGGGACAGGCAGGCCGGGCCAAATTGCCTCCGTCTGTGCTGTAAATCTTCATGATTCCATGATTGTATGATCAACCGAAATATAAAAGGGATTTAAATTACTGATCTACATTTGCATTGGTGTCTCTCTGGGTAAAGAGTTTCTCTTTAATTCCCTATTATCATCATTAGTGACGAGCTTCTACTTATGGAACTTATTTCTGGTCTCCCCCACATGTGGACTCATCTTTTCTGCGTCTGCCCTGACAAAACTTTTCATAAACTTAAAGACCTACATCAGATCCCCGTCTCCAGTCCTCCCTTTTCTAGAGAAAGGAGCGCAAACCTGTTCCATCTTTCCTGATAGATATAGCCTTTCAGTTCTGGTATCCTCCTTGTCAATATGCATTGCACCTTCTTCAGTGCTTCGATATCCATTATATAAAATGGAGGCCAGGACTCTGCACAGTGCTCCAAGTGCAGTAAAACCCTTGACTATAAATTGCACCTTCTCCAGTGCTTCGATATCCACTTGATAATATGGAGACCAGAACTCGGCAAAGTGCTCCAAGTGTAGTAAAACCCTGGTCTATACATTGCACCTTTTCCAGTGCTTCGATATCTATTTTATACAATGGGGACCAGGACTCTGCACCGTGCTCCAAGTTTAGTGTAACTCAGGTCTATACATTGCACCTTCTCCAGTGCTTCGATATCCATGTGATAATATGGAGACCAGGACTCTGCACAATGTTCCAAGTGTAGTTAAACCCTAGTCTATACATTGCACCTTCTCCAGTGCTTCGATATCCATTTTATAAAATGGAGACCAGGACTCTGCAGAATGCTCCAAGTGTAGTAATACCCTGGTCTATACAAGGTTAACTTATAAACATAGAACATAGAAAAATAGGAGCAGGAATAGGCCGTTCGGTACTTCGAGCCTGCACCGCCATTCAATATGATCATGGCTGATCCTCTAACTCAATACCATATTCCCGCTCTCTCCCCATACCCCTTGATGCCTTTTGCGTCTAGAAATCTATCTATCTCCTTCTTCAAAACAATCAGTTACTTGGCCGCCACAGCCTTCTGAGGTAGAGAATTACACAGGTTCACTACCCTGTGAGTGACGAAATTTCTCCTCATCACAGTCCTACATGTACTACCCCGTATCCTGAGACTGTGAACCCTCGTTATATACCCCCAGCCAAGGGAAATGTCCTCTTTGTATCGAGTCGGTCTAGTCCTGTCACAATTTTATACGTTTCAATGAGATCCCCTCTCATTCTTCTAAACTCTAGAGAATAGAGGCCTAGTCGACCCAATCGCTCCTCATACGACAGCCCTGCCATCCCATGAATCAGTCTGGTGAACCTTCGCTGCACTCCCTCTATGGCAAGTATATCCTTTCTTAGGTAAGGATACCTTAACTGCATACAGTACTCCTGGTGTGGTCTCACCAAGGCCCTGTACAGGTGTAGTAAGACAGCTTTTTTCCTGTATTCAAATAAGAACATAGGAACATAAGAAGTAGGACAAGGAGTAGGCCATATGGCCCCTCGGGCCTGCTCCGCCATTCATTAGTATCATGGCTGATCCGAACCTAGACTCAGGTCCACTTCCCTGCCCGCTCCCATTACCCTTACTTCCCTTATAAGCTAGGAAACTGTTTTTGTCCGTTTTAAATGTATTTAATGTTGCAGCTTCCACAGATTTGCTACCCTCTGAGTGAAGACGTTTCTCCTCATCTCAGTTTTGAAACGGCAGCCCCTTATTCTAAGATTATGACCCCTAGTTCTAGTCTCACCCATCAGTGGAAACATCCTCCCGGCATTCACCCGATCAAGCCCCCTCACAATCTTTTATGTTTAGATAAGATCGACACTCATTCTTCTGAGTCCCAATGAGTTGAGGCCCAAACTACTCAACCTGTGCTCATAAGTCAACCCCCTCATCTCCGGAATCAACCGAGTGAACCTTCTCTGAACTGACTCGAGAGCAAATATATCTTTTCTTAATTATGGAAACCAAAACTGTACGCAGTATTCCAGGTGTGGCCTCAGCAGTACCCTGTATAGCTGAAGCAGGACTTCCCTGCTTTTATACTCCATTCCCCTTGCAATAAAACCCAAGATTCCATTGGCCTTCCTGATCACCTGCTTTACCTGCATAACAACCTTCTGTGTTTCATGCAGCAGGACCCCAGATCCATTTGTACTGGAGCACTTTGCAGTTTCTTTCCACTTAGATAATAATTTGCTCTTTGATTTTTCTGCCAAAGTGCATAACCTCACACTTTCCAACATTATATTCCATCTGCCAAATTTCTGCCCACTCACTTAGGCTGTCTATGTCCATTTGCAAGGTTTTTTATGTCCCCCTCGCTCACTGCTTTCCCTCCCAAATCATCTTGCAATGAAGGCCAACATACCATTTGCCTTCCTAACTGATTGCAGCACCTGCATGTTTGCTTTCAGTGACTGGTGTACAAGGACAGCCATTTCCTTTTGTACATCAGTATTTCCCAAATTTTCAACGTTTATGTAATACTCTACATTTCTGTTTTTCGAACCGAAGTGGATAATTTCACATTTATGCACGTTATACTACCATGTATTTGCCCACTCACTGAACTTGTCTAAATCGCCTTGAATCCTCTTTGCCTTCTCCTCATAACTCACAAATCCCACCAAATTCGTGTCGTCAGCAAACATGGAAATATTACATATTTCCCTCATCCAAATCATTGATATATATTGTGAATAGCTGGCGCCCAGGCACTGATCCCTACGGCACCCTGAAAAGATCAATTTCTTCCTACCCTCAGTCTCCTGTCTGTTAAACAATTTTCTCTCCCTGCCGGTATATTACTCCCAATCCCATGTGTTTTATTTTTGCACACTGAACTCTTGTGTGGAACTTTATCAAAGGCATTCTGAAAATCCAAATACTCCATGTTAACAGTTTCTCCCTTATATATCTGCCAGTTACATCCTCAAACATTCCAGTAGGTTTGTCAAACACGGTTTTCTTTTCAAAGTAAGGCTTTTGACAAAGACTCGCATGGGAGACTGGTCAAGAAGGTTAGAGCCCATGGGATCCAGGCCAATTTGGCACATTGGATCAAAATTGTCTTAGTGGCAGGAGGCAGAGGGTGATGATCGCAGGTTCTTTTTATGACTGGAAGCCTGTGTACAGTGGTGTACTGCAGGGGTCAGTGCTTGTTCCGTTGCTCCTTGTAGTATACATCAATAATTTATGTGAGAAGTCACACAACACCAGGTTATAGTCCAATAGCTTTATTTGAAATCACAAGCTTTCAGAGCGCTGCTCCTTCGTCAGCTGAAGTGGAGAGATGCATATAGGCACAGCATATATAGTCAGAGAGCACTGCCAGATGATTACAGGTAATCCTTCTAAGTGCCCTTTATCTCACCTCGGCAGAGAGATAATCACAGCAATCAAAGGTATGAATCGAGTCCCAACAGGTCAGTGAGGAAAACATTACATCAAAGAACAATGAGGTGGGGTCATAAGGGGTCAAATGTTGCAGATGCTGGGGTCTGTATGAAAAACAATAAACAAGCAAAAAACAATTTTTTGCCTGAAATCACAGCAGGTCTGGCCGCAGCTGTGTAGAGAGAACAAGCCAACGACGACTCGAGTCTGGATGACTATACGTCAGGTGGGGTTAGATGTAGCGTGACATGAACCCAAGATCCCGGTTGAGGCCATCCAAATGAGTGCGGAACTTGGCTATCAGTTTCTTTCGACGATTTTGCGTTGTCGTGTGTCTCGAAGGCCACCTTGGAGAATGCTTACCCGAAGATCAGAGGCTGAATGTCCTTGACTGTTGAAGTGTTCCCCGACTGGGAAGGAACACTCCTGCCTGGCGATTGTTGTGTGTTGTCCGTTCATCCGTTGTCGCAGTGTCTGCATGTTCTCGCTGATATACCATACTCCGGGGAATCCTTTCCTGCAACCTATGAGGTAGACAACTTTGGCCGAGTCACATGAGCATGTACCATGTACCTGGTGGGTGGTGACCTCACGAGTGATGATGGTAGCTGTGTTGATGATCTGGCATGTCTTGCAGAGTTTGCCGTGGCAGGGTTGTGTGATGTCGTGGTCGCTGTTCTCCTGTAAGCTGGGTAATTTGCTGCGAACGATGGTCTGTTTGAGGTTAGGCGGCTGTTTCAAGGTGAGTACTGGAGGCGTGGGGATGCCCTTAGCGAGGTGTTCGTCGTCATCGATGACATGTTGAAGGCTGCGAAGAACATGGCATAGTTTCTCTGCTCCGGGGAAGCACTGGACGACGAAGGGTACACTGTTCGTTGTGTCCCTTGTTTGTATTCTGAGGAGGTCTATGCGATTTCTGCTGTGGCCCGTCGGAACTGTCGATCGAAGAGTCGAGCGTCATATCCCGTTCTTACGAGGGCGTCTTTCAGCGTCTGTAGGTGTCCTTCACGTTCCTCCTCCTTTGAGCAGATCCTGTGTATTCACAAGGCTTGTCTATAGGGGATGGCATCTCTAAATTGGTTAGGGTGGAAGCTGGAGAAGTGGAGCATCATGAGATTGTCCGTTTCAGGAAAGGATGCCCCAGATCATGGTACATCAGCGAGGCCATGCAGAAACGGCGACAATGGATGAGCGGATACCGCACAACAATCGCCAGGCAGGAGTGTTCCTTCCCAGTCGGGGAACACTCAGCTCCGAACTTCGGGTAAGCATTCTCCAAAGCGGCCTTCAAGACACACGACAACGCTGTACACATTTGCGGCCGGGCCTGCTGTGATTTCCAGCAAAAAATTGTTTTTTGCTTGTTTTTTGTTTTTCATACAGACCCCAGCATCTGCAACATTTGACCCCTTATGATCCCACCTCTTTGCTCTTTGATGTAATGTTTTCCTGACTGATCTGTTTGGACACCATTCACACCTTCGATTGCTGTGATTATCTCTCTGCCGAGGTGTGATAAAGGGCATTTAGAAGGTTTACCTGTAACGATCTGGCAGTGCACTCTGACTCTATATTCTGTGCTTATATGCATCTCTCCACTTCACCCGATGAAGGAGAAGTGCTCCGAAAGCTTGTGATTTCAAATAAAGCTGTTGGACTATAACATGATGTTTTCTGATTTCTCACATTTGTCCACAGAAGTCCAACACTGGCATCTCCACAATATCAATAATTTAGATATGAATGTAGGATGTATGATCAGGAAGTTTGCAGATGACACGGAAATTAGTGGAGTGGAAGACAGCAAGAGGGAAGCCTCATGCTACTGGACGATAGAGACGGGTGGAAAATTGAATGTAACCCTGAAAATTCTGAGGTGATGCATTTTGTGAGGACAACAAGGCAAGGGAATATACAATGAATGGTAGGATCGTAGGGAGGACAGAAGATCTGAAGGACCTTGGTGTGCATGTACATAGATCCCTGAAGGCAGCAGGGCAGGTAGATAACGTGGTTCAAACGCATATGGGACACTTGCCTTCCTTAGCCGAGGCATAGAATATAAAAGCAGGGAGGTTATGATGGAGCTGTACAAAACGCTAGTTAAGCCACACTATAGGAAGGATTTGATTGCATTGGAGAGGGCGCAGAGGAGATTCACCAGGATGTTACCTGGGCTGGAGCGTTTCAGCTATGAAGAGAGACTGGATAGGCTAGGGTTGTTTTCTTTATAGCAGAGAAGAATGAGTGGGGACCTGATTAAGGTGTACAAAATTATATGGGGCACAGATATGGTAGATAGAAAGGAACTTTTCCCCTTAGTAGAGGGGTCAATATCCAGGGTGATAGTTTCAATGTAAGAGGCTGGGGGTTTAGAGGGGATTTGAGGAAAAACTTTTTTACCCAGAGGGTGGTTGGAATCTGGACCTCACGCCTGAAAGTGTGGAAGAGGCAGGAACCCTCACAACATTCAAGAAGCATTTAGATGAGCACTTGAAACGCCATAGCATACAAGGCTACGGATCAAGTGCTGGGAAGTGGGATTAGAACAGATAGGGCTTGATGGCCGGCGTGGACACGATGGGTCGATGGGCCTCCTTCTGTGCTGTATAACTGTATGAATCCCTGATTATTTTGCTCATTTATATCACAATCCCCCTGCCTGATGTTTATGTCTACATTGTCCTTCTCCATAGTAAACACAGACGCAAAATATTCATTTTAAACCTCACCTACATCTTCTGGCTCTACACACAGATTGCCACTCTGGTCCCTAATGGGCCCTATTCTTTCCCTGGTTATCCTCTTGCATTTAATATACTTATATATAGCACTTGAAAATAGTGACAGGATCGGACAAAGTCAGCATGGATTTACAAAAGTTAAATCATGATTGACTAAACTACTGGAATTTTGAAGGATTTAACTGGTAGAATAGATAAGGGAGAATGAGTGCATGTGGTGTATTTGGACTTTCAGAAGGCTTTCGATAAGATCCCGCACAAGAGTTTAGCGTGTAACTTTAAAGAACATGGGATTGGGGGCAAGTTACTGAATTGGATAGAGAACTGGTTGGCAGAAAGGATGCAAAGAGTTGGAATAAACAGTTATTTTTCCGAGTGGTAGGCAGTGACTAGTGGGGATCGGTGCTAGGACCCCAGCTAATCACAATATATATGAATGATCTAGACGATGGAACTAGTTGTAATGGGGTAGAAATTCGAGTCAGGGGCTTGCCGCGCGTGCAAGCCCCCGATCTACACTTACACGACGCGCTGGCCGTTGAGCATCAGCGACGCCTGGAATTCCTGTTTTAAAATGTTGACTCCCGGGCAGCGTCTGACGTCACGCCGCCCAGGAGTGCAGCCAGCGCGAAGCCTGGAGCACGCAGTGCGAGTGAGACACGCCCCTTGAGGTCTCATTTTAAAAGGACACGCCCCCAATGTTTCTCACAAGCTGCAAAGCATTTTTACATGTAGAGCAGCATTTTAAATAGGTTTTTGGTATTTTTAAGAAGCTTTTGATAACTTTTATAAACGTTGACTTTTTTTGAAGAATCTGAAGTAGTTTTAAACAGAATTAAAGCCTTTTAAAAGCCGTGAAAGCATTTTTTTCATTCCATTTATTTAATTAGCAACGTCGTCGTCGTACGTGTCTTCACACTGTTCCCTTTGGGGAAAGGTATGAAGTGGTGGAAGGATTTCTGGCCGTGATTAACGCTCCTTCTGTGATCATAAACATCTTTGCGCCAGCCATTAGGGTGGTTAGACATATGGCGGGAGGGTTTTACGGGCTCCCACAACCTATATGAAGGGGGGGGGCCTCCCACACCTACGGACGCAAATATCCCAATTGATGTCTACCCAGAATTTAGTGCCGGAGCTCCGACTCCACTTGCCGGGACTGTCTGGAGCGGGGTTAGAAACCCTATGCCGTGTGGCCCAGTGGCGGGGATGCTACCACTAAGCCAAAGGCCCACTCACATTAGCAACGTGAAATGGCTGGAATGAGCACAATTCACGGCATTAAAATAACTCACAATTGAACTGATGATGACCTCAGCAATCTCCTCAACGCGGTGGAGGCGCAGCGCCTGCTCATCATTGGTAATGAGAAGTCCAAGGCGCCGCAAAAAGGACAGATGATAGCTTGGTCTTTCAAGTGGCAGCACAGGGCTCCTGTGACGGGGAGGGATAAGGCGCAGGAAACGTATGGGTGTCACCATTTGCACGGAGTGGGCCTTTTGCGTAGCGGTAAGCATCCCCGCTGCTGGGCCAGAAGGAATAGGGTTGCGAGCCCCGCTCCAGACAATCCCGGCAAGTGGAGTCGGAGCTCCAACTATAAATTCTGGGTGGACATCCAGTGGGATACTTGCGTCCGCGGGTGTGTGTGCCCCCCCCCTCAGATGGGTTGTGGGAGCGCGTAAAACCCTCACGCCATAGGACTAACCACCCTAATGGCTGGTATGAAGATGGTTATGGTCACGGAAAGAGTGTTAACATGGCCAGAAATCCTTCCACCACTTCATACAGATCCCGAAAGGGAACAGTGTGAGGATACGTACGATGATAACCTCTTGCGCAATGCACCTCCTTGGACCCACAGTCGCAGATGCGAGGGGGCAAATCGTGCAATTGTTAAATTTTTCATTTTATTGACTTGTAAAATGTTGGCCCAGTAATTCCGTTCCAAATGCGTGAGTACGATTGGGGTGCTCACGCATCTGGCAGGAGGAAATGCCGGTTTTCAGCATGCACAGCGCATGCGGGGAAAACCGGCATTTCCTGTCCTCTGAATGAAGGGGTTCAGAGGCAGAACGCATGCAACTGCACAGGCAGCGCGTGCGCAGTAAAATTCGCGGGTTTCATTCATGCTTTCATTGAGGTTAAGTCCTTACAACCTACACATGAAAAAAGCATGAGTACAGTTGATCCAGAGGCTACGGAGGAAGATATATTTTATCGTGGAGCTTCTGAAAGGCAATATTTTTTTTGGGAAAGGGAGGAAAGTTATTTTAAGAAATGCTGAGCTAAGTTTTAAAGTTTTTTTTTTTAAACGGGTTTTCAGTACTTTAGGTAGAAGGAGCAATTGTGGCTATGTGAATTGAATTTGCTGTGTTTATTAAATGTGAAAATGACGCCAACATTTTTAAGAAAGAAACTTTTCATCAGTAATATATTCTTTTAAGTAATTATGTATGTATGTCTGTATATATTCCTTTGTGTATATGTATGTATATATTCCTTTACTTGTGTATGAATGTATGTTTTTAATTATGACTTTCAGAGAAAGTAACTTATTGGAGTATCATAATTAAATACATACCTTCATACACATTAGTAAAGGAATATATACATATATGTAAAGGAATATATACAGACATACATACATAATTGCTTAAAAGAATATATTACTGATGAACCGTTTCTTTCTTAAAAATGTTGGAAATGTTACATTACTCATTTTAGAACAGTCATTTTCACATTTAATAAACACAGCAAATTCAATTCACACAGCCACAATTGCTCCTTCTACCTACAGTACTGAAAACGCGATTAAAAAAAGGAATTAAACATTAAAACTTATCTCATAATTTCTTAAAATAACTTTCCTCCCTTTCCCAAACAAAAATATTGCCTTTCAGAAGCTCCACGATAAAATATATCTTCCTCCGGAGCCTCTGGAGCAACTTTACACATGCTTTTTCCATGTGTAAGTTGTAAGGACTGAACCTCACTGAATCCATGAATGAAATCGACGAATTTCACTGCGCACGCGCTGCCTGTGCAGTTGCATGCGCTGTGCCTCTGAACCCCTTCGTTCAGAGGACAGGAAACGCCAGTTTTCTCTGCATGCGCTGTGCATGCTGAAAACCGGCATTTCCGCCGGCCAGACGCGTGAGTACCCCGACCGTAGGCACGCGTTTGGAACGGAATTACTGGGCCAATACCTCCAAGTTTGCAGACATCATAAAGCTGGTTGGGCGTGTGTGCTGTGAGGAGGATGCCGAGACAGTCCAGTATGATTTGGAGAGGTCGGATTATTCGGAAGATGCATGGCAGATGCAGTATAATGTGGATAAATGCGAGATTATTCACTCTCATGGCAAAAACAGGAAGGAAGGCAGATTATTATCTGAACGGCAATAGATTGGGAGCAAGGGAAGTGCAACGCAACATGGGTGTCCTTGTTCACCGGTCGCTGAAGATAAGCATGCAGGTGCAACAGGTGGATAAGAAGGCAAATGGTATTTTGGCCTTCATAGCGAGAGGATTCGAGTACAGGAACAAGGATGTCTTTCCACAGTTGTACAGGGCCTTGGTGAGACCACACCTTGAGTATTGTGTGCAGTTTTGGTCGCCTTATCTGAGGAAGGAGGTTCTTGCCATGGAGGGCGTGCAGCGAAGCCTCACCAGACTGATACCTGGGATGGCAGGGATGACGTATGAGGAGAGATTGGGTCGATTGGGCTTATACTCGCTGGAGTTTAGAAGAATGAAAGGGGATCTCATTGAAACTTATAACATTCTAACAGGACTGGATAGACTAGATGCAGGATGGATGTTCCTGATGGCGGGGGAGTCCAGAACCAGGGGCCACAGTCTAAAGATAAGGGGTAAGCCATTTAGGACAGAGATGAGGAGGATTTTCTTCACCCAGAGAGTGGTGAACCTCTGGAGTTCTCTATTATAGAAGGCTGTTGAGGCCAATTCATTAAATATATTCAAGAAGGAGTTAGATATATTTCTTAAGGCTAAAGGGATCAAGGGATATGGGGAGAAAGCAGTGACAGGATACTGAATTTGGATGATCAGCCATGATCTCATTAAATGGCGGAGCAGGCTCGAGAGGCCGAATTGCCTACTCCTGCTCCTATCTTCTATGTTTCTATTTTTCTATTATACAACTTGAGATTTTGCTTTATTTTGCCCGCCAGTGTTTTTTCATGCCCCTCATCGCTCTCCTAATCGCATATATAAGTGCCCACCTGCACTTTCTCTATTCATCTTGGACTCCCAATGTTTTCATTCCTATGTATCTGCCAGAAGCCTGCCTTTTTTTCCTAA
This sequence comes from Somniosus microcephalus, assembly GCF_052327205.1. Taxonomy (NCBI): domain Eukaryota; kingdom Metazoa; phylum Chordata; class Chondrichthyes; order Squaliformes; family Somniosidae; genus Somniosus; species Somniosus microcephalus. Next base: position 33,589,897 of record NW_028225184.1, read on the forward strand.
TCCATTCTTGTATGTCCCTTGACATCCAGTGTGCGATGGGTTTGTTGGTCCCACCGTTGACCTGTACGAGAACATGATGCCGTTGTACTTTCTCTATTTCCTTTCTGAAAGACTCACACTACTCTGATGTGCATTTCCCTACAATTAGCTGGTCCCAGTCCACTTTGGTCAGATCCTGTCTTATCATATTATAATTGGCCTTCCCCCAAACTGGACACTTTATTTCCGGTCCATCTTTGTCATTTTCCATGTCTTCCTTAAATATCACCGAATTATGGTCGCTGTCACCGCAGTGAATGCTCTCCTACTGACACTACTAACACTTGCCCGGATACATTCCCTAGAATTAGCTCAAGTACCGACCCCCCTCTTTCAGAACTTTCTACATGATGGCTCAAAAAGTTATCCTGGATGCACTGTAAGTATTCTGCCCCCTCTATGCCTTTCACACTCTGACTATCTCAGGTGATATTGGTGAAGTTGAATTCCTCTACTATTATTACGCTATTGTTTCTACACTTCTCTGAGATTTGCCAACATATCAGTTCCTCTATCTCCCCCTGACTGTTTGGCGGCCTGTTGTACACTCCCAGTAAAGTGCTTGGCCCCTTTTTGTTTTTAAGTTCTACCCATATGACCTCGTTAGAGGAACCTGCTAAGATAACCTCCCTCCTTACAGCAGTAATTGACTCCTTGATTAATAATGCGACAACCCCTCCTCTTTTACACTTCCCCCTTCTCGCCTAAAAATTCTATACCTCGGAATATTGAGCTGCCAGTCCGCAAACATATCTCTGTTATTGCAACAATATCTGACTCCCATGTTTTTATCACCAACATCAATTCATCTGCCTTACTCGCAAGACCCCTTGCATTAAAAAAATGCCATCCAGCGTTGCCATACTCCCATGTGCTGTTACATATTTGCTCTGTCTTCCAGGCTGACTTGTTTTTTCTGATATATGTAGGTGTGCATCACCCGCTACAATAGCTCCACTCCTTATCCCAGCCCCCTGCCAAGTTAGTTTGAACCCCCGCCCCCCAACAGTAGTAGCAAACTTCACCACAAATATTTTGGTCCCGTTCCGGTTCAGGTGCAACTCGTCTGATTCGTACAGTCCCATCTTCCCCAGGAGCAGACCTAATGATCCAGGAAACTGAAGTCCTCCCTCCTGCACCAACTCTTCAACCACGCATTCATCTGCTCTATCGTGCTATTTGTATATTCACTAGCATGTGGCACCGGGAGTTATACAGAGATTACAACCTTTGAGGTCCTGCTTTTTAATCTGCTACCTAGCTCACTACATTGCTGTTGCAGGACCACATCCCTCTTTCTACCCATGTCGTTGGTACCAATTTGAACCACGACCTCTGAAGGTTCGCTCTCCCCCTTCAGAATGCCCTGCAGCCGTTCAGTGACATCCTTGATCCTAGCGCCAGTGAGGCTACATAGCAACCTGGAGTCACTTCTGCGGCCACAGAAACGTCTATCTGTTCCCCTTACGATAGAATCCCCTATCACTATTGCTCTCTCACTCTTTTTCCTTCCCTCCTGTGCAGCTGTGCAACTCGTAGTGCCACGGAATTGGATCTTGCTGCATTCCCCTGAGAAACCATCTCCCCGATCAGTATCCTAAACTGAAAATCTGTTGGAGAGGGAGATGGACCCAGGGGACTTCTGCACTACCATCCTAGCTCTTTCACTCTGTCTGGCGGTCACCCATTTCCTGTTTGCCTGTGCACTGTTTAACTGCGGTGTGACGACCTCGTTAAACGTGCTATGCACGAAGATCTCAGCTTCACAGATGCTCCACAGTGACTCCAGCCGCAGCTCCAGCTCCGAAGTGTGGAATTCGAGTAGCTGTAGTAATAGATACTTCCTGCACATGTGTTCACACTACACACTGAAAATGTCCCTGACTTCCCATATAGCACAGGAGGAGCACTCCACATTGCCGAGCTGCCATGCCATGTCCTACCCTTAATATACTCCCTTTTCTTCCTTTAAATTAAAGAATATTAAATACACAGGGACCTTACTTCCCTTTAAACATTACTTACTCTGAACTAGAGACTTTACTTTTACTTTAACGACTGGACTGTAGAAATAGTCACCAGGTCCTATTAACAATCAGCTCCTTCCCTGATTGTCCCGTTGCTTTTTCGCTTTCGCAGGTTGTTGTTTGACTGCTCCCGCTCTCGGACACTTTCCTTGGTGCAAAGTAAGAACCAATTCCCAACTCGCAGCATCTGTTTAAACCTCACTTAACTTTCAGTCCCATTAAATTCTCCACCACTATTTTTTTAATAATACTAATTTACTTTAATTCCTCCTTCTCACTAGATCCTTGGGTCCCTTGAATTTTCGGGAAGTTATTGCTGTCCTCTTCTGTGAAGACAGAACCAAAGGATTTGTTTAATTGCCATGCCATTTCCTTGTTCCCCATTATAAATTCTCCCGCTTCTGACTGTAAGGGACATACATTTGTTTTCATTAATCGTTTTCTTTTTATATACTTGTAGATGCTTTTACAATACGCTTTTATGGTTCTTGCAAGTTTACTCTTATACTGTATTTTTCCCCTCTTAATCAATCTCTTGATCATTTTTTGCTGAACTCTCAGCTGCTCCCAATCCTCTGGCTTGCTACTTTTACTGGCAAATTTTTGTGACTCCTCCTTGGATCTAATACTATCCGTAATATATCTTGTTAGCCGTGTTTTGGCTGCATTTCCTTTTCTGTTTTTGCGCCAGAAAGGAATGTATAACTGTTGAAATTCATGCATTCGTTCCTTAAATTTTTGTCTTTTCCTATCCACCTTCATGTCTTTTAATGAAGCTCCCTATTTTATCTTCCCTGCTTTCCAATTCTCGGCCTCTAGAAGTGAATGCCAGGGTATTCTTTGCTTTCCTAGAATCATAGCATCACAGAAATTTCTGGCACAAAATGAGGCCATTCGAGCCATCGTGTCTGAGTCTACCGATAAAGTGCCATCCAGCCTTATCCCATTTCCCAGCTCTTGGTCCATAGCCTTGTAGATTATGGAACTTAAATGCATAGCCAAGCACGTTTTAAATGTGATGAGGGATTCTCCCTCTAGCACCCTTTCAGCCAGTGAGTTCCAGAGCCCAACTACCCTCTGGGTGTAAAAAAGCTCTCCTCAACTCCATTCTAATCCTTTTACAATTTACTTTAAATCTATGCCTCCTCCTTATTGTCCTCTATGCTAGGCGATGCAGGTGCTTCCTGTCCACTCAATCTAGGCCCCTCATCATTTTAAACATCTTATTCAAGTCTCTCCTCAGACTTCTCTGTTCCATAGAAAACAACGCGAGCAAACCCACCTTAGTTATGGCCTTATTAACCTGCGTCTCAACTAGAAGTGATTTGTGTGCCTGTACCCCCAGTTTCCTCTTCTCCTCTACACCATTTAGATACTTTTTTTCCAAGGAGTAATTGCCATCCATATCACAAGTATATTGGTTATTCCAAGTATACCCTTCCACATCAGACTTTTTATATAAATACATATATAATAGTAAACCATAATTCTGGATGGAAATTGGCAGGGGCGTTCGTTGATCCATTGAAGAGTCCAAGGGGATAGTGGAGGATTCATTGACTGGGACGGATCAGTAGTTGGTGAGATTATGCCTCAGTAAAGGCGATGTGTGTGAGGATCAGTGGAGGATTCATTGACTGGGACGGATTAGTAGTTGGTGAGATTTGGCCTCAGTAAAGGTGATGTGTGTGAGGAGCAGCAACAGCGAAGGAGCGGGGACTGGTTTTGCTGCTCGCATGAAACGATTGATAAAACTCTCGATGGGCCTTTCAAAGAATGCCAGGAGAGGCACAGAGGGTCACTGTGGACGTGTTCACGAATAATTCAATTCTAGAAATGCAGGGGATTGGAAACCTAGTGGAGTAGTGAAGTGTTGGGATATTGGCCGTTAAGTAACGGCAGAATAGAGAAATACAGAAAAGAGCGAATTAATAAAAGGGATATGGGACTCATGGCAGAGTGACACTTGAACTCCTGCAGCTCATCTCTGGCTCAAGCCAAATGTCAGTATATGGGGTGCTAACAAAATGATCCACTTGTGTGATCAAAATCAGTAATCGTGACATTAAGTAGAGCATTTGTCTGGTAAATCACATGGAACTGAATGCAACCTATTGACATTGGTAGCGAATTGATAAGGAGTTAGGAGACAGAGAGCAGGGATGACGGGTATGTAATCTCATTGGCAGGATGTGATAAGTGTTGTCCCCAGGATTCTGTAATGTGGCCTCATGTTTTCACTGCATTGCTCTATGAGTTACAGGAATGAATATAGTTCATTACATCCAAATTAATGTCGAAACTACGTTAGGTGGCATTGCAAATTCAGGAGCTAGCAGCAGAATGTTGCAAGGGGACTTTGCTAGATTAAGTGAGTGTGCAAAACTCAAGTTGATTCATTTCAGTGTGGTTGGAGTGTGAGTTCACCCACTTTAGACCTAAGCAAGATATACATTCCACTTGGAATGCTGAGTGCACTTTATAAACCAACACCAGATTAAGGATGTAAGAACATATGAACAGAACTAGGTTATTGAGACCCTCTAGCCTGTTTCACAAATCAATACTATCATTGCTGATCTGTATCCTAACTCCATCTACCTGGCTTGGTTTTATAAAACGTATTACACTTTCTTAATACAAATCTACTAATCTCAGTTTTGACATTTCCTATTGATGTAGTCACAACCGTAATTTTGAGTGAGTGTTCAATGTTTTCAGCTTACTTTGTGTATAGAAGTGCTTCATCACATCACCCCTGAAGGACCTAGCTATAACTGTAAGGTTATGCACGCTTGTTCTGTACTCTCCCACCAGCTGAAATCGTTTCTCTCTTTCTAACAGATCAAATCCGTTAATGAACTTAAACAGCTGAATTCGATCACCCGTTAAGCTTCTGTACTCGAGCGAATGCAAGCCTAGACTATGGAACCTCTCCCCATAATTAACCCTTATTGACCTGTTATCATTCTGGTCAATCTCCGCTGCACCCCCTCCAAAGCCAATGGGGCAGATTTTGCGGTGTGGATGGCGGCGTACTCTGAGAGTGCTCCGTCACATTTACTGCAAGTTCGGGATTTCCACAAGTGCTTGCACAGGCACTAACTCCCGAAATTGTGATTGTTCCAGGTTCGCCTTAACACATGATCCGCACCGATGGGGAAGTACTAATGAAAGGTGCAGATTTGGGCGAATTACAAACTGCCTAGCAATTACATCCGCAAATCTTACGGTTACTGAAAATGGGCACAAGAGGCTGTGTCACATTTTAAAAGATCTGTGACTGTAAATTGTGGACGTTTTGGTGGAGGAGACTTTTTTGTTGTTTGAGTTTAATTTTACTTATTTGGGAAGTTGAAAAAGAAAGTAAAATAAAATGAAATTCTAACAAATTTCAGTGAAAAAATTATTCCAAATAATAAATGAACAAGATAACTTATATAATAATCTCTCTTTATCATGGAGAATAGATTTGTTGATTACCAGCCTAAACGAGGTCTGAATAATATATTTAATACTGAAAATTAACTTTGAATATATGGTTGGGAATCTCTTTCTGAAGTTCAACAACATTACCTGTAAGAGATAAAGGACAATTTTAGCCCTTTACTGAGGATCAAAAAAGGAAGTTTTATCCAAAGGGACTAATAGATTGTGGGTCTGTATGAAAGCATAAAACAAAGGATTGATATATGAAATAAGACCAGATAAACTATCTTTTTTTAGAAGTTTTGATATGTTTTGAAAAAATTATATCAATGGAAGAGACTGAAAGAGCCTTTTCTGGGCGTGGTTTATTTTTAACAGAATTTATGGGTGTTTCTTCCATTACGCAGAGGATGTACGCTGCACTCCTGGCCTTAGTGATGTCATACGTGGCACACAACTCTGCATCGCCAAGGAGCAACTATCCATTCTCTGCATCTCTATATCTGTATCTATGCGCCCGATGCAATTGTTGGGCCATTATATCCTTCCTGAGGCCCGCTTCCCTGATCATAATGCAGTTACTCCAGACGGGGTCTAGCCATAGCTCTGTACAGCTCCAGTTACTCCAGATGGGGTCTAGCCAGACTCTGTACAGCTCCAACTTAACTTCCACCGCCACGTATTCCAGCTCTCTTGAGGTGAAGCACATTATTCCATTAAACTTTTTAATTATCTGTACCTGTCCACTAAATTTTAGCTATCCCTGTACTTCGACCTTTAATTCACTCCATGTTTCCAATTTCCCGAGCTTTATAGCAATTAGAAAATCGAAAAATCTTGTTTGTACGTCCAAAGGGAAAGAACTCACACTTTCTCTCTTTAAATTCCATCTGCTACTGTCTTCCCGCTCACCCAATCAAACAATGTCCCTATACAACTTTTTACTCACGTGTGCATTATGTACTGTGCAACCTAACTATTTTCGCCAGCGAAATTTGATATATGGCTCTCTATTCCTTCATCCAAGTCAGTTATAAATATGGTGAAAAGCTGAGTTCCCAGTACAGATCCCCGGGGACACCATTATTCACATCCTGCCAATGTGAGTTTAGAGCCATTATCCCTACTAACTCTCTCCAACAAAATAACCATTTCATTTCCTATTCAATACGTTGCCTTCAATTGCACGCATGGCTACTCGAATGCCTTCTGGATGTCCCTATAAATAGCATTCATAGACAGTTGTTTAACTCCAATTAGGTACCTTCTCAAAATAACAATTGGTTCGATAGACGTGATTTGCACTTTACAAATCCATGCTGGATCTCTCTGGTCAGTTCATAGCTCTCCAAATGCTCAGTCACGCTGTTCCTAATAATAGATTGTAGTGCTTTCCCAAAACTGATGTTGACTGATGGGCCAAAAATTTTCAAGTTGATCTCTCCTCCCGTCGTAAATAAACAGTGCCTGTTAGTTTCCAATCGAATTGGCCAATTCATCAATCGAGAGACTTTTGGAAGTTCATGACTAACGCATCAGCAATTTCCTCACCTAGTTATATTAACCGCCCCCACCCCTCCCGCCACACGGCCATCGGGTAGAAACACTCGGGTCCTGGAATTTTTTTCTATCTTTGATGTCATTATCTTCTCCATCACCATTTTTTTACGTATATTGAACCTAGATATGTCTTCCTATATTTATTGTACTTTTCCTTGAATCGCTGACCAAAATGTTAGAAAACAAAGACATCTCTCATAGTACCTGGGCAATGAAAGCTACTGAGATGCAGACATGCATTACTGCTACAAACTTCACAACATGATGCATTACAGCAATGAATTTCAATTACATAATAACAAATTCATTTATTGAGCAGTTTGAAATTTAATTGCTCAATTTCATTATATTAGAGAAAAGCGTCGACACTAACCTTGAGAAACGATTCTCCGAGCCCCAAAAACCACTAAAAAGAGAGAACATGAATCAGTTACTCAAACACCAAAACCTTTAGCGGCTGAATATACTGACTGACTGCCGTGTATTGTTTTATGGACATTTCACAGTGTGACTGAGTTGGTGACATTCTGGCTCCTTTTACTTCAACTCCCGCTCCAGTACATGAACACATAATGTAGGCAGACACTAATTACAGAGAGTTCCAGATTTACACTACACTTTGTGTGAGAAAGTATTTCCAGTTTTCACTCCAAATTATTTGGCATCAGTTTAGATATCCTGCTCCTTGTTTTAGATTCACCCACCGTGACTGAAGAAATTCTACCGAGATGTTCATTTGCATCTAATTCCAATAATGCACGGCAATTAACAAAATGTGCCCTTGGGCCTAATGACACAAAACACGTGAAATGATAACAGATCCATTTTGTGGCTTTGTGACAACGGCACTGAAAGACAAATGAATGCAACTGCATGGAATGTGGGTGCAAACACTGAGCATCTTTACAGATCTCCACATGCGGCTACACCACGATACAGAATGGCAATGGCAGGGCCGGAGCTCCATTATTGAATGGATTCAGGCATTACCAGGGGCAATTTTGTTTGGAGACGTTGTTGATTAAGAGGTTAATGCAGCTCTGTGTCTTAGTAGTGTATTAGTCTCCGCGCACTGTGCAGATCTCTGTCTCAGTGATATGCTCAGCTCCAGCAGATTGAATGAGGAAATGGAATTAAAATACATTCCTGGATCTGAAAGCTGCCTGAATTATTCACCAGAAAGCATTAGTTGTACAGACAGTACACAGACGCTCAACTATATCAAAGAGCACCTAAAATTGTGATGCAAGACGGAAAAGAGAAAGAAGTATAATCAAATAAAGGAAAATGGTCAGTACTGCAGACAACAGTAGCAGCAGTTAGGTGTGAAAACGGAAGCCTGCGGTTTCAAGCCGAAGGAGCTTTAATTCATAAAAAGCGGCACTTAGCTGCTCACAGAAAGAACAAAGTCTCAGAACCAAAGAAAATACTAAAATATATTTACTACAATATACAGTGACTGTGTTAAAATCATTCTCATCCAGTTTCTCTCTCGAAATCTTTAATGCCCCCGGCATTATCTGTTCATGTTTGAGTGCAGACACTGAGTGGGTTGCTTGACGCGAGTTCAGCAGTGGTGAGCCCGGCAGAACTTTAACCTCCTACCGCACATGCTCGCTCTGCAGCAGGCAACAGATATCAAAGAGCTACATCACGACATTTGGCCGAGGCTTCCTTCAGTGGCCTCGGAGCATTAAGCTGAATGGTAGCGCCAGTACCTCCGCTTGTTGGAGATCAGGGAACACAGCAAGGAGCGGATGTTAATCATTCGGTCTTACTATGATTTATTTCTTAGCTCTGCACTGCAGGCACTTACTGAGCTATCAGGAGACCAATATGCTCCACTATTCTCCTGACAATATACACAATTCTCCAAATCCATTCCAGTAACAAATTAAAAAGTGCCGTATAAAACCGAGAGATGATCATTTACTTCAACTTTTCCAAAAAGGAGATTAGGAGACCCATCAACACCCAGAGAGTGGACACAATGTGGAAAATGGGACCACATGGTGTAGTTCCGGTGAATAGCATAGATGCATTTAAGATGAAACTAGTTGCTAAAATGAGGGAAAAAGGAATAGGAGGATATGTTGATAGTGTCATCTGAATTCGATTGCGAGGTGGCTGGTGTTGTGTAGACCTGTTGGGGCCGAATGGCCTTGTCTCTGTGCTTTTATTTCCATGTAAATCTATTTAATTTCAGGCTGAAATTAACAATGACAGCAAATGCTGTAAACGGAAGCCTGTGGTTTCTGCTCTGAAGCATTTCTCCATTGGCAGGTAGTATGTTAACCCCTGACAGTAAGTACAATACATCAGAATCAAGAATGTATATATACACTTCGAAAAAGTATTTTGTGGCAATCTTTCTTATACACTTTCAACCGTATAATTCATTAATTGGTGTCCATAATTGTGAAAGGACATACTTGCTCTCGAGTCAGTACAAAGAAGGTTCACTCGGTTAATCCCGGGGATGTGGGGATGTACATATGAGGAGAGGTTCAGTAGATTGGGACTCTACTCATTGGAGTTCAGAAGAATGAGAGGCGATCTTATTGAAGCATATAAGATTGTGAAGGGGTTGGATCGGGTGGATGCAGGGAAGATGTTCCCGATGATGGGTGAAACTAGAACTAGGGGGCATAGTCTTAGAATAAGGGGCTGCTCTTTCAAAACTGAGATGAGGAGGAACTACTTCACTCAGAGGGTGGTAGGTCCATGGAATATGCTGCCCCAAAAAGCTGTAGAAGCTACATCATTACATAAATTTAAAACAGAAATAGACAGTTTCCTAGAAGTAAAGGGAATTAAGGGTTACGGGGAGCGGGCAGGAATTTGGACATGAGTCTAGGTTCGGATCGGTCATGGCCCTGTGGGTAGCGGAGCGGGCCCAGGGGCCGTGTAGCCTGATCCTGCTCCTATTTCGTGTGTCAAATTTTGTTAGATTCAGGAGATGGTTCTGTGATAGTGGATTGGCGGTTAGGATCAGATCAGCCATGATCTTATTGAATGGCGGAGCAGGCTGGAGGGGCCGATTGGCCTACTCCTGCTCCTATTTCTTATGTACTTATGTTCTTATGTTCTTAATTATTGGATAATAATTAAGGAGTCAATTACTGCTGTAAGGAGGGATGATATATTAGCGGGTTCCTCCAATGAGGCCATATGGGTGGAACTTAAAAACAAAAAGGGGGCAAGCACTTTGCTGGGAGTGTACTATAGGCCCCCAAACAGTCAGGGGGAGTTAGAGGAATAGATATGTAGGCAAATCTCAGAAAAGTGCGAAAATAATAGGGTAATAAAAGTGGGGGATTTCAACTTCCCCAATATAAATTGGGACAGTCAGAGTGTGAAAGGCTTAGAGGGTGCAGAATTCTTAAAGTGCAACCAGGAGAGCTTTTTGAGCCAACATGTAGAAAGTCCTACAAGAGAGGGGGCGGTACTGGACCTAATTCTGGGGAATGTAGCCGGGCAAGTGGTGGAAGTGTCAATAGGGGAGCATTTTGGCGACAGTGACCATAATTCAGTGAGATTTAAGGTGGTCATGGAAAAAGACAAAGACGGCCCGGAAATAAGGGTTCTAAATTGGGGGAAGGCCGAGTTTAATATGATAAGGCAGGATCTGGCCAAAGTGGACTGGGAGCAGCTACTTATAGGAAAATCCACATCAAAACAATGGGAGACTTTCAGAAGGGAAGTTGAGAGAGTACAACGTCAACATGTTCCTGTAAAGGTCAAGGGTGGGACCAACAAGCAAAGGGAACCTTGGATGACAAGGGATATACAAAAATGCATTAGAAATAAAAGGGGGGCTTTTGGCAGTTACAAAAGACTAAAGACGGAGGAAGCCCTAGAGGAGTATAAAAAGTGCAGGGGCATACTTATAAAAGAAATTAGGAGGGCGAGGAGGGGCCATGAAATAACACTGGCGAGCAAAATAAAGGAACATCCTAAGATGTTTTATAAGTATATTAAGGGCAAGAGGATAACCAGGGAAAGGGTAGGGACCATTAGGGACCAAAGTGGCAATCTGTGTGTAGAGCCAGAGGATGTAGGCGGGGGTTTTAAATGAATTTTTTGCATCTGTGTTCACTATGGAGAAAGACGATGCAGACATAGAAATCGGGCAAGGGGACTGTGACATATTTGAACATATTAGCATCGAGAGGGAGCAGAGGCTAGCGGTTTAAGCAGGCCAAAACGTGGATAAATCCCCAGGCCCGGACGAGATGCATCCCAGGCTGCTGTGGGAGGCAAGGGAGGAGATTGCAGGGGCTCTGACACTAATTTTCAGAACCTCTCTGGCCACAGGGGATGTACCAGAGGACTGGAGAACAGCTAACGTTGTACCATTATTCAAGAAGGGTAGCAGGGATAAACCAGGGAATTACAGGCCAGTGAGTCTAACATCTGTGGTGGGGAAATTATTGTAAAAAATTCTGAGGGACAAAATTAATCTCCACTTGGAGAGGCAAGGATTAATCGGGGATAGTCAGCATGGCTTTGTCAAGGGTAAATCATGTCTGACAAATCTGATCGAATTTTTCGAGGGGGTGACTAGTGGGGTGGATGAGGGAAATGCTGTGGATGTGGTTTACATGGACTTCAGTAAAGCTTTTGACAAAGTCCCGCATAGGAGACTGGTTAAGAAGGTAAGAGCCCATGGGATCCAGGGTGCCTTGGCGCGTTGGATCCTAAACTGGCTGAGTGGCAGGAGGCAGAGGGTGATGGTTGATGGTTGCTTTTGTGATTGGAAGCCTGTGTCCAGTGGGGTACCTCAGGGATCGGTACTGGGTCCCTTGTTGTTCGTGATCTACATAAATGATTTGGATGAGAATGTAAAAGGTATGATCAGTAAGTTCGCAGATGACACGAAAATTGGTGGGGTGGTAAATTGCGAGGAGGAAAGCCTCCGGCTACAGGACGATATAAACGGGTTGGTCAGATGGGCGGAAAAGTGGCAAATGGAATTTAACCCTGAAAAGTGCGAGGTGATGCATTTTGGACGGACAAATAAGGCAAGGGAATACACAATGAGTGGTAGGACCCTAGGAAGTACAGAGGGTCAGAGGGACCTTGGTGTACATGTACATAGATCCCTGAAGGCAGCGGAGCAGTTAGATAAGGTGGTTAAAAAGGCATATGGGATACTTGCCTTTATTAGCCCAGGCATAGAATATAAGAGCAGGGAGGTTATGATGGAGCTGTACAAAACGCTGGTGAGGCCACAGCTGGAGTACTGTGTGCAGTTCTGGTCGCCTCACTATAGGATGGATGTGATTGCTTTGGAGAGGGTGCAGAGAAGATTCACCAGGATGTTACCTGGGATGGAGCGCCTCAGCTGTGAAGAGAGGCTGGACAGGCTGGGGTTGTTTTCCTTGGAGCAGAGAAGGCTGAGGGGGGACCTGATTGAGGTGTACAAAATGATGAGGGGCATAGATAGGGTAGATAAATAGGAACTTTTCCCCTTAGTGGGGGGGTCAATAACAACGGGGCATAGATTCAGGGTAAGGGGCAGGAGATTTAGAGGGGATTTGAGGAGGAACTTTTACACCCAGAGGGTGGTTGGAATATGGAACTCAATGCCTGAAAGGGTGGTAGAGGCAGGAACCCTCACAACATTCAAGAAGCATTTGGATGAGCACTTGAAATGCCATTGCATACAAGGCTATGGACCAAATGCTGGAAAATGGGATTAGACTGGACAGGGATGGATGGGCGGCGCAGACACGATGGGCCGAAGGGCCTCTTTCTGTGCTGCAAAACTCTATGACTCTATGACTCTATAACCACCACCATGTGTGATGGAGTAGCAGACTGAAACGCCATACTGTCATTTATTTATGCAATTCAATTCAAGTCAATTTAATAAAATAAAAAAGCTGTTTCATATTCCACTAGCATCTTGTAACCTGTATAAAAGCAGATGTGTTGTGGGACATCACAGAAACAGAATGGGATAAATCGGAGGATACTATCAGGCACAATGCAGTTTTGCGATAATTCGATACTTCAGCTTGTTTAAGGCCTGAAAGGAAGTTAGATGGTCAGCTGTTCACTAACATAAGTTCAAGGCCAAGGTGGTGGGTTTCACAGGCACATTAAACAGGAGAAGTGCATGTGTGGGGATAGGAGAGACATTAAGGAAAGATGCAGAATCAGAGCTCAGAGAGGGCGGACCCTCAGGTGTTTGAACGTCGTGACCAGGGGAACTGTGTGATGTAGCATCTGAACTGATGGACTTGATCTTAGAGACTTCATCTTTGTAGAGAGATTAGAGAAGCTGGGATTGTTCTCCTTAGAGCACAGAGGTTTAAGCGGAAATTCACCAGAATGACTTGGATTTGTGTCATTAGAGCAGTGAATGTTAAGTGGAAATTTAACATAAAAGTACCGGGAATGAAGGACTTCAGTTATGAGGAGAGACTTGAGATATACGTTGATCTCCTTAGAGCAGAGAAGGCTAGGTGGAGATTTAGTTGTATGATTCCTGGGGAAAGGGACTTCAGTTATGAGGAGAGATGAGAGAAGCTGAAGTTGTTCTGGTGCAGTCTGCGAGGAACTAAGAAGTGGATTTAAATACAGTTAATAATAGTTTTTGAAAATATTTCAGGCTAAAGCTAACACTGAAAGAAAATGTTGAAAACAGAAACCTATTGTGTCAGCTCAGAAGCACTTTACCTCGGACAATGAGGAATTTAATTTAAGGAGGAAAATACATTTTGACAATATTTCTTTTATGTTTCTGGCCATATAATTAATTAATTCTGTGTTTACCACCACAGATAGAATCAGCAAATCACAGAACTTTCCAGCAGCGCTGGAACCACAGCACCATCGTGTCTGTGCTGACTCTTTGCCAGACCAATCACATTAGTCCCACTCATATGTTTTTTCTTCAAAGTCCTGCAAGTTTTTCACTTTGGATCATTTAGCCCATTCCATTTTGACAGTTACAATTAGAGTTCCATAGAGGGAGTGCAACGATGGTTCAACAGATTGATTCCTGGGATGGGGGGATTGTCCTATGAGGAGAGACTGAGTAGTCTAGGCCTATTTTCTCTAGAATTTAGAAGAATGAGAGGTGATCTCATGGAAATATATAAAATTCTTAAAGGGCTTGACAGGGTAGATGCAGGAAGGATGTTTCCCCTGGCTGGGCCGTCTAGACCCAGGGGCCACAGTCTCAGAATAATGGGTCGGCCATTTAAGACAGAGATGAGGAGACATTTCTTCACTCAAAGGGTGGTGAATCTTTGGATTTCTGTATGCCAGTGGGCTGTGGCGGCTCAGTCGTTAATTATATCCAAGCAGAATATCGATTAATCTTTGGATATTAATTGAATCATGGTGTTTAGGGATAGTGCTGGAATGTTAGATGTCCTACTCCTGCTCCTATTTCGTATGTTTTTATGTTCTTAATATACATTTAGAGATAATATTCCACTTTACATCTCGTAAACTGTAAATTTAGTGGTATTATATACAAACACAATGGATGAAATAGAATGATACAATCCGCCTAATAACCCTGTATTGTGCGGCAAATGTAACTGTGCATTGAAATCAATGTAGTTTGTTTCTGAGTCCAATTAATTTAAAGAAATTAGCCGACTTTGAAACAATAAGAATAAAACTCAATTTTGACGTGAATGAAATCCATGTGTTTTATATTCACCATTTCATTCAACTGAAAATCAAGTCAGCTTGGAGCTTGGTTGGAAATGCAGTAAACTTTAAATTGTAGTAAACAGTGAGGGGGATAGCAGCAGACTTCGGAATAGAGACAGTCTTGTGAAGTGGGCAGGTACATTTAATGTAGTGAAATCTGAAGTGATGGAATTTAGGTAGACGAATGAGGAGAGACAATGTATAGGAAATTAAAATATATTACAGGGCGTTCCGAATCAGAGCGCACATTCACAAATCTTTAAAGGTGGCAGGACCTATTGATCAATATGTTAAAACAACCTTTAAGATCTATTGCTTTAATAGTAGAGACATAAATACAAAAGGAAGGAGGTTTGCTAAACCTTTGTAAATCACAGGTTAGGCCTCAGCTGGAGCATGGTGTCCAATTCTGGCCACCACACATTAGGAAGGATCTCATGACCTTATAAATGATGCAGAGGAAATTTAGCAGAATGGTAGAAAGATTGACAGAAGTTAGTTATGTGGAGAGACTGGTGAAGCTGGGGTTGTTCTCCTCGGTACAAAGCAAGCATGTACCCATAAGGAGGAAATATGGGGCTTCCAAAGCTACAGCGCTTGGATGAGAAAGACAATGGAGGTTAAATTAAATTATGACAAATGTCAATTGCAGAATACAGCAGAACACCAGGTAGAATAGGGAGAGTGCAGGCGGAAATTGAAAAATTACATAAGAAGGGAAAGGGGAGCAAATGGAAACAAATTAGCGGGTAAAATGTATCATTTATAAGCATTAAAGTAATGTTGGGGCCGATTAATGTCAAAAGAGGAAAGATTCTTGTGGAGGCAGAGAGCATGACTGGGGTACTGAATGAATAGTTTGCAGCTGTCTTCACTTAGGAAGATGATGAAGTTAATGTTGCAGTAGATGTACTGGATAGGATAAAATAGATAGCAAGGATGTAGAAAATAAGTTGCCGATATTTACGTTAACAATTCGCACGATCCATATGGAATGTATGCTACATTGCTGAGGGAAGTAGTGGAGGAGATAGCTGAAGGTCTGACCACGATTTTGCAAAGCTCCTTGGAAATCAGAGTGGTGCCCAAGGACTGAATCATTGCAAATATCATGTGACTGTTCAAAAAAGTGGAGAGAGATATACCGGTTAATGCCAGGCTAATCAGTCTACTTTCAGTGGTGGGAAAACTACTGGAGACCATTGTTAAGGACAATATTAAGTCTGACTTACAGAAGCATGGTGTAAAAAGGAACAGTCAACTTGGAGCTGTTCAAGAAATATCATGTTTGACTAACTTGACTGAGTTTTTTGAAGAAATAACAAACAGGCCATGCAGCCGATTTTGTATATCTGGAATTTCAATTAATATCACATAACAGATGCGAAATGTAGAAGCACATGACAGTATAGGCAGGATGGTAAATTGAGTACGTAATTGGCTAAGGGATAAGAGGCAGAGAGTAGTGTATTTGCCTTAAAGAAACAAAACACCATTAAGGGATGCACAGATACAAAAATGGTCAATTTTAATGGAGTGAAACCATCATTTAAAGACAAAGCAAGCACCTGGGTGGAGTCTGTGTACAAATAATGAGCATCTTTACAGATTTCCACATGCGACCATACCACAAAACACAAGGCTATCGTGGAATCTCCATTATGGATTAGATGGAGGCAGTAACGGTAGGAATTCAGATTGGGAAAAAATTGAGTTGAAGAGATAAAGTCTAAATTCTGAGCACCAAAGGCAGCTGCAGCATTGTATTGCTTGAAGGACATTCGTCTCAGCCCACTGTTCAGATCTGTTTCTCAGTGATATGCTCAGTTCCAGCAGTCTGAATGAGGAAATGGAATTGAAATAAATTCTTATATCTGAAAGCTGCCTGAATTATTCACCAGAAAGATTTAGATATACAAGCAGTATACACACGCTCAATGATAGCAAAACGTGCCTGAAGTTGAGAGGCAAGATGCTAAAGAGAATGAAAAATAAGCAAACAAAGGGAAATGCTAAATACTGCAGAGAACAGCAGCAGCAGTTAGTTGTGAAATCGGAAGTCAGCGGTTTCAACTCGAAGGAACTTCAGTTCAAAGAAAGAGGAACAAAGCTGCTCGCAGAAAGAACAGTGTCTCAAAACAAGCGAGACAACTACAATATATTTAGTATAATATACAGTGACTGTATTAAAAATTCAGTTTCTCTCGCGAAGTGTCCAATACCCCCGGCATTATCTGTTCATGTTTGAGTGCAGACACTGAGTGGGTTGCTTGACCTGAGGTCAGCAGTGGTGAGCCCGGCAGAACTTTACCCTCCTACCGCGCATGCTCGCTCTGCAGCAGGCAACAGATATCAAAGTGCTGCATCACGACTTTTGGCAGAGGCTTCCTTCACTGTCCTCAGAGCACTGAGCTGAATGGTAGCGCCAGTATCCGCTTGTTGGAGATCAGGGAACTCAGCAAGGAGCCGATGTTGACCATTCGGTCTTACTTTTATGTACTTCTTAGGTCTGCACTGCAGGCACTAACTGAGCTATCGGGGGATCAGTATGCTCCACTATTCTCCTGACAATAAACATTATTCTCCAAATTAAGTCGAGTAACAATTTAAACCGTGCTTTTTCAAACCGAGAGATGATGACTTAGTTCAATTTATCCAATAAGGCCTTTAGGAGACAATTGTTCACGCAGTGATTGGACACAATAAGGAAAATGGGATCACATGGTGCAGTTGCGGTGAATAACATAGATGCATTTAATTTGAAACTATTTGGTAACATGAGGGAGTTAAGAATAGGAGAATATGCTGATAGTGTCATCTGAATAGATTGGGAGGTGTCTGATGTGGAGTATAATCAATGGCATAGACCTTTTGGTGCCGAATGGCCTTGTCTCTGTGCTGTTATTGCAATGTATTCTATTTAATTCTCAGGCTGAATTTCACAGTAACAGTAAATGCTGTAAACAGAAGCCTATGGTTTCAGCTCTGAATCGCTTCACCTCGGACAGAGAGTAATTTAACCCCTGACAGTAAGAACAGTGGTTCAGAACCGAGAATGTGTTTAAACACATTTAAAGAAGTACATTGTGGCAATCTTTCTTATACAATTTCAACTGAAAAATTAATTAATTCTTGTATAATCCACCACCGTGTGCGTTGCTTTAGCCGACTGGAAATCCATACTGTCGTTTATTAGTACAAATTGATTCAATTATTAAAATAAAAATAGTTATTTCATATTCCACCAGCAACTTCCAAACTTGAAAAGGGGATGTGCTTAGGGACATCACACAAACAGAATGGGATAAATCGGAGGATACTATCAGACAGAATGCTGTTTTGCAAGTGAATTACAGTAACTGAAGTGACAATAATTCAATACATCAGCTTGTTTAAGGTCTGAAAATAAGTCAGATGGTCAGCTGTTCACTAAAAATAAGTTCAAGGCCAAGGTGATGGGTTTCACAGGCAAACTAAACAGGGGAAGAGCATGCGTGGGGATAGGAGAGAGATTCGGGAAAGACTCAGAGTCAGTGCTCAGAGAGGGCGAAGCCTCAGAACTGTTTGAGCGTTGTTATCAGGGGAACTGTGTGATGTAGCAGCTGAACTGATGGTCTTGATCTTACAGACTTCAGTTATGTAGTCAGAGGAGAGCAGCTGGGATTGTCCACGTTGGAGCGCAGAGGTGTAATTGGAGATTCACCAGAATGGCACCAGGCCTGAGCAACTTCAGTTATGCGGAGAGATTAGAGACACTTGGATTTGTCTCCTTAGAGCAGAGAATGTTAAGGGGAGATTTATCATAAACATACCGGGAAAGAAGTACTTCAGTTATTAAGAGAGACTAGAGAAGATTAATTTTTTCTCCTTTGAGCAGAGAAGGCTAGGTGCAGATTTGTCAGTATGGTACCAGGGAAATGCACTTAATTTATGAGGAGGGATGAGAGAAGCTGGGGTTGTTCAGGTGCAATCTGTGTGGAACTAAAAAGTGGATTTAATTACCGATAAAAATAGATGATGAAAATATTTCAGCCTGAGGTTAACAGTGAAAGAAAATGCTGACAACAGAACCCCTGGTTACAGCTCAGAAGCGCGTCACCTCGTACAATGAGGAATTCAACCCTGACAGCAAGGGAACGGCATCAGACCCAAGAATGAGGATAAACATATTGAATGAAAATGCACTGTGACAATCTCTCTGATATAGTTTAACCGTATAATTAGTTAATACCTTGCTTACCACCACAGATAGAATCAGCGAATCACAGAGCCTGACAGCGGAGCAAGAGGACATTCGGCCCCTCGTGCCTGTCCTGGCTCTTTCTCAGACCCAAAACATTAGACCCCCTCATATGTTTTTCCTCATAGGCCTGCAAGATTTTCCATTTGACACATTTACACTATTCTGCTTTGACATTTACAATTAGAAGTGCACTAACAGAATGATTCTCAGACATTCAATTATTAATGAAATTGAATTCAAGACACTTATTGCAATTATATAGGGCCCCAGTGAGACCAAACCTTCAAATTGTGTACAGTTTTGATCTCCTTACCTAAGGCAGGATATACTTTCCATAGAGGGACTGCAACGTTGTATCAACAGACTGATTCCTGGGATGGGTGGATTGACCTATGAGGAGAGATTGAGCAGACTAGGCCTATATTCTCTAGAGTTTAGAAGAATGAGAGCTAATCTCATTGAAATATATACCATTCTTACAGGGCTAGACAGGGTAAATGCAGGAAGGATGTTTCCCCTGGCTGAGGCGTCCAGAACCAGGGTTCACAGTCTATAAATACATACTCAGCCATTTAGGACTGAGATGAGGAGTAATTTCTTCAATCAGAAGGTGGTGAATTTTTGGAAATCTTTACCCCAGAGGGCTTTGGAGGCTCAGTCGTTAATATATTCAAGTCCATGATCGATCATTTTTTGGTTATTAAGCGAATCAATGGGTATGGGGATAATGCGTGAAGGTGCAGTGGGGTTCAAAGATCAGCCAAGATCTTGTTCAATGACGGATCAGGCGAGAACGGCAGGATGCCCTATTTCTGCTCCTATTCTTATGTTCTTATGTTCGTAAAATATATGAAGAGAAAATGTTCCACTTTACCTCTCGTAAACTATAAATTAGGGGAATTATATAGAAACACAATGGAAGAAATAGAACTGTACAAACGACTACTACACAACTATTGTGCTGCAAATACAACTGAACATTGCAATCAATGTAGTTTGTTTCTGAGTCCAAATAATTTAAAGTAATTAAACGACATTGAAATAAAAAACTTTAAATTGCATTTGGAAGTGCATGAAAGCCAAGTGCTTTATATTCTCCATTTCTTTCATCTGAAAAGCAAGTCAGCTTGCAGCTTGGTTGGAAAAGTAGTAAACTTGAAATATGTAGTAAGCAATGCACTGTATAGTAGCAGACTTCCGGAGGACAGAGAGAAACTGGTGAAATGGGCAGGTACATTGCAGCTGACATTTAATACAGAGAAATATAAAGTTTTGGAATTTGGGCAGACGAAAGAGGAGAGGCAGTGTATAGGAAATTATAAAATATTACAGGGCGTTCAGAAACAGAGCGCACATAGAAAAGTATTTAAATGTGGCAGGACTCGTTGATCAATGTGTCAAAAAAATCTTTAATATCTTTTGTTTAATATTAGCGACATAATATATAAAAGGAAAAAGGGTTATGCTAAACCTTTGTAAATCACATGTTAGTCCTCAGCTGGAGTACTGTGTCCAATTCTGGCCACCACACATTAGGAAGGACCTGATAACCTTGTAAACGGTGCAGAGTAAATTTGCCAGAATTGCAGGAGGATAATCAGAATTCAGTTATGTGGAGAGTCTAGTGCATTTTGGATTTTCCACCTTATGGCATAGAAGGTAAACGGAAAATTTACCAGAATGGTAGCAGGGATCATGGACGTCAGTTATGTGGCGGGATTAGTGAAGCTGGGTTTGTTGACCTCATGGCAGAGAAGGTTAAGCGAAGATTAACCAGAATGGTAGCAGTGATGATGAGCTTCAGTTATGTGGAGAGACGAGTGAAGCTGGAATGATTCACATTATGGCATGGAAGGTTAATGGAAGATTAACTAGAATGGTAGCAGGGATGATGAACTTCAGTTATGTGGAAAAACTTGAGATGCTGGGATTATTCACCTTATGACAGAGAAGGTTAAGTGAATATTTACCAGAATGGTACCAGGGATGATGAACTTCAGTTATGTGGAGAGACTAGTGAAGCTGGGATTGTTCACCTTAAGGCAGATAAGGTTAATGGAAGAATAACCAGAATGGTAGCAGGGATGATGAACTTCAGTTATGTGGAGAGAGTTGTGAAGCTGGGATTGTTCACCTTAAGGCAGAGAAGGTGAATGGAAGATTAACCAGAATGGTAGCAGGGGTGATGAACTTCAGTTCTGTGGAGAGACTAATGAAGCTGGGATTGTTCACCTTAAGGCAGAGAAGGTGAATGGAAGATTAACCAGAATGGTAGCAGGGATGATGAACTTTGGTTATGTGGAGAGACGAGTGAAGCTGGGATTGTTCACCTTAAGGCAGAGAAGGTTAATGGAAGATTAACCAGAGTGGTAGCAGGGATGATGAACTACAGTTATGTGGAGAGACCAGCGAAGCTGTGATTGTTCATCTTATGGCAGAGAATGTTAAGAGAATATTGAACAGAATGCTACGAGGGATGATGGACTTCAGTTATGTGTAGAGACTAGTGAGCTGGGAATGTTCACCTTATGGCAGAGAAGGTTAAGGGAATATTAAAAAGAATGGTACCAGGGATGATGGACTTCAGTTATGTGGAGAGACTAGTGAAGCTGGGATTGTTCACCTTATGGCAGAGAAGGTTAAGGGAATATTAAACAGAATGGTACAAGGGATGATGGACCTCAGTTATGTGCAGAGACCTGTGAAGCTGGGAATGTTCACCTTATGGCAGAGAACGGTAAGAGAACATTTACCAGAATGGTACCAGGGATGAGGGACTTCAGTTATGTGGAGAAGCTGGAGAAGCTGGATTTGTTCTCCTCTGTACAAAGCAAGCATGTGCCCATAAGAAGGAAAAATGGGGCTTCCAAAGTTAGAGTGCCTGGATGAGAAACAGAATAGAGATTGCACTAAGCGGAGTTCAGGAGGCTTATGACAAATGAGAATTGCAGAACGCAGCATAACACCAGGTTGAATAGGGCGAGTGCAGGCAGAAATGTAAAAACGATATAAGAAGTGCAAAGGAAGCCCATGAAAACAGATTAGTGGGTAATATACACCTTTAATAAATTTTAAAGGAATGGTGGGGCCGATTAATGTCAAAAGAGGAAATATTCTTGTGCACGCAGAGAGCATGACTGAGGTACTGAATGAGTAGTTTGCATCCGTCTTCACATAGGAAGAGGATGGAGTCCATTTTTGCAGTAGATCTACTGGATTGGATAAAATACATAAAAAGAATATGAAAAATAAGATTGCGTTAATTACATTAACATGTCAGCCAATCCATATGGGAGGTATCCTACATTCCTGAGGGAAGTGGTTGAGGAGATAGCAGAAGTTCTGACCGCAATCTTACAAAACCCCTTGGAAATGGGAGTAGCGCCAGAGGAATGAAGGATTGCAAATATCATGTGACTCTTCAAAACGGGGAGAGCGATACACCTGTTAATGCCAGGCTAATCAGTCCACCTTCAGTGCTGGGAAAACTACTGGAGACCATTGTCAAGGACAACATTAAGTTCTCACTTACAGAAGCAAGCTTTTTTCAAGAACAATTGTGTTTGACTAACCTGATTGAGTTTTTTGATGAAATATCCCTGAGGGCTGATGAAAGTTGTGCCGTAGATTTTGTATATCTGGAATTGCAATTAAGTATCACATAACAGAATCACCCGAACTGCAGAGGCTCATGGTATTATAGGGGCGATAATATATTGATACGAGGGAGTGAGCAGTGGTGAATGGAAGTTTTACTGAATGTGTGGAAATATGCAGTGGTATTCCTCCAAGGGGCGGTATTAAGACCATTGATAATCGTGTTCTACCTACATGAATTGGACTTGTGTATAAGGGGTAACATTTCGAATTTTGCACTGATGGAAAATTTGGCAAGGTTATATATAGAGAGCTGGATAGCAGCAGATTCAGGAGGAAATAGACAGAGTGGTGAAATGGGCAGACTATGACAGCTGGAATTTACTGTGGCTAACAGTGCAGTGAAGCACTTTGGTAGAAACTTCATGGCGAGGCATTATAATACAAATGACAATATCTTCAAGTTGTCAAAGAGCAAAGGTAACTGGGAGCACATGCTGACCGATCATTGAATGTGGCAGGGCAAATTAAAGAGGCAGTTAAGAGCGTGTACGAGATATTTGGCTTTGGAAAAAGATGCACTTAATAGATGAACAAGGAAGTCCAGCTAAACATTCACAAATTACTGGTTAGGCCTCAACTGGAGTATTGTGTAAAATTCTAAACACCGCATTTTAGAAATGATTTCAAGTGCTTCGCGAGGGATCAGAGAAAGTTTCCAGGATAATACTAGGTATGAGTGCCATCCATTGGAGGAGCTGAAATTGCTCTCCTTACAACAGAGTTATTAGCAATATATGGGGCTTTGATAGAGCAAGGAGTGATAAACTGTCGGCAAGCAAAGTTCAAAGATTTCAGATAAACAGCTAAAGTTCCAGAGCGGAGATGAGGTGAAATGATTTGACACAGAGGTTTTTTAAGATCTGGAACACACTACCTGAAAGTGTGATTGAATCAGATTCCATATAATCTTTCATATTTTGCATGGTTATGTGTTAAAACCTCGATCCTGGGACTAAATGTCTTTCTTCTGCACTGTAAGATTGAATGGCTAAATAAATAAGACCTATCGAGACGACCATGTGTAATCAATTTCAAAAATCCATGGCTGGTATCAGGATGTGCCTTTGCCTTGAAGAAACAAAGCCATGGTAAATGATGCACAGATACACACATGGTCCATTTTGTGACTGAGTGAAACCATTACTGAAAGACAAAGGAAAGCAGCTGGGCGGTGTGTGTGTGAAAAAACTGAGCATTTTTACTGATCTCCACAATCGACCATAGCACGGAAAAGAATAGCAAGGCCACCGTGGAATCTCCCTTATGGAATGAATGGAGGTACTGACGGTGGAAATTGAGATTGAAAAAATGGAGTCTAAGAGATAAATTATCAGCACAGCAGGGCAGATGCAGCCCAGCATTTGTTAGCGGACATTAGTGTCCGCACTCTGGGCAGATCAATATCACAGTCAGATGCTCAGCTCTTGCAGACTGAATGAGGAAAAGGGGTTAAAATAAATTTCTAGGTCTGCAAGCTGCCCGAAATATTCACCAGAAACATTTAATTGCACAGACAGTACACGCAGGCTCACAAATATCACAAAACGCCTTACATTGAGATGAAAGTGTGAAAAGAGAATGAAAAATAAGCAAACAAATGGACAATGTTCAGTCATGCAGAGAAAAGTAGCAACAGTTAGGTGTGAAAACGGAAGGCTGCGGTTTCAACTCGAATGTTCACGGAAAGAAAAGTGTCCCAGAAACAAAGGCAGTGCTAAAAATATATTTACTGTAATATCCACTGTCAGATAATATTGTTCTTCTCCTCTTTCCAAACCTCCTAAATTGTAGAAACATGGAAACGTACGGCACAGGAAGCCATTCGATCCATTGTGACTGTGCCGGCCAGAAAGCATCTTCCTTTGCCCACCGGGTACATTCCTGTTCTTTTCCACAGATTAGCCGGCATTACTGAACCGACAGAAGAACCTTTAAGTCAACCGAACAACATTGTGAAACCGCACACCTCATCAGGTGATATTGTGATTTATCAGACATACTCTTAACCGTTTTATTTCAATTACTCTTATCTTTCCCCTCTCCTTTGTGAAGAAGGAGACTCACCCTGGAACATGGCTGTAAGGGCGGCGGTTTTCTGTTTTGCCCTTGGGGAGAGTGGATACATTGCATATCTGATCTCCGACGCTGCAAATCTCTCACCTCTCCCGAAAACTAATACCACTTGCACTGTCTCAATGTTACTCATGGAGAATTCAGCACAAACAAATATCCACTCTGACAGATTGCCGATCTAAAGTGGTCCACTTAGTTTGCCAGGAGTTGCTTTAATCCACTGAACTACCGGAGATCGGTCACCACCGGATTCAGTCCCACTCTCCTGCTTACATTTGCCCACTCAGTTACCTCGCAGACCCAGAATCCAGCAAAGCAGGTAATAAATTGATCACGACTCACCAAACAGCATTAACATGGCGGCTCTCTCCATGTTCTAGTGTGAGCTAAATTGAGAGATGAGAGCTGTAAGTAACGGCGACTGATTGTTATGCTCCGCCTCGCAGAAGTTCATACCAGGAAGCGTTGAGGCACTGAGAGCAGAAAGAGAGGCCGGCAGGAAGTGAGGTCATCCCCACAATTAAAGCAACAGCACTGAGTTTGTTTACAAGCTGGAATGCAGTACGGATTGGAACGTTGCAAGCTCCAGCTTTACAAAATTTGAATATTAGACAATAATAACCGGCAACAACAATCATTAGGGTTGAAAACGGGCTGCAAAATCGCTACCACCTCTTTCCACCCTGCGGTGTGACAATTCACCCCAAACAGTTTACTATCATTCTCTTCCCTGAAGGACCTTAATTATCTAGTTGACTATGTACGACCTCCCGTTGTTTCCTGTTTATTTTCCTGCCGTCAACTAATCAATTACCCCAATTTAAGATTTAAGTTTCCTAAAGTGGGATTATGAACTCATCACCTGTGAGCACCTCAACAGACTCCGGTCCATTAATCTCGGGGTGAGGTTTGTTATTGCTGTTGGGGAGGATTTACACTAACTTGGCAGGGAAAAGAGCACCAGCATATTCAAGTAGAAAAGAGGAATAAGGTGCATAAAAGAGTGCTTGTGTTAGCTAGTACTAGAGAAGACAGTACTTGAGGCGGTAATAATACAATTTTATGTAGGAGCAGACTAAAAAAGACAATGACAAATTCAGAGATGGGTTTAGAATGCATGTACGTAAACTCTCAACGTGTGGTGAGTAGCGTTTTTGAGCTAAAATCACAAATAGCTGTGTGGCAATATGATGTTGTGGCAAGAACGGAAACGTGCCATTAAAACTGTGAGGACGGGACACTTATTATTCAAGGGTACAAGGAATTCAGAAAAGAGAGCAAATGAAAAAAGGGAGGTGGGATGGCAGTGCCGATTAAGGAAAACATTGTACTGTTGGAAAGTGTGGATGTTCTTGAGGGGACAATGACATAATCCATTTGGTTAGAGTTCAGCAGCAAAAAGCGTATGATGACGGTATTCGCGTATTCTATAGGCCTCCAAAGAGTTAGAGTGATATACAGGAGCTTGTGGCGTTGCCACATTGGGGAAACACTGTGTGTATGTAGATAAACCTGTAAAATCCCCTTTTAACTGCTGTATTCCCCTCCCCCCGCAAGACAGTTGCAAGCTGAGAGGAATAAGGCACGTTCAGACTTGTCTGCTGCTGATAGAAGGAAAACCAATCAGGTTCCAGCAGGTGACCAATCCGTGAGTCATCACAGGTTTGCGGGCTTCACGAATTCAGTACTGTGTTGTGAGAGTTGGAGTAAAAACTTATTTATTGTAGCTCGCTGTGTTGCCTATTTCTTTACGCGGGAGACTGTAGTCCCCCACATTGGTGACCCTGGATGCCGACGGTCGAAGCCCCCGACTCACGCAGCCCAACAGAGGCCAGTAACGACCCGATGGCAACCAGCAGCAGCTTGATGTCGGCCGGCGCCGCGTCCTTGAAGCACCTCACCTTCTGGGAACACCAAGCACCAGCTTGGTTCGCGCACTCGGAGGCCCAATTCACCCTTCGCAGGATTCAAGATGATGAAGAAAGGTACCTCCACGTAGTCTCAGCACTAGCAAGCTCTACCACCACCGAAGTTCTCGACCTGCTGGGGAACCAACCACAGACCGGCAAGTACTCAATCATTAAGGGCCGCTTGCTGCAGGCTTATGGCCTGTCCAAGGAGGAGAGGGCCCGCAGGCTTCTCTGACTACCAGGCCTCGGCGAATCTACCCCAACCCACTTGATGAGCCGGATGCTTGCGCTCCTGGGCTCTGTACCGCAGTGCCTTTTGTTTCGGGCCCTTTTCTTCAGCCATCTTCCTCAGCAGGTACAGACTGCCCTCGCGGGGTCCCCGATCACGGACTGCGTACAACTGGCAGCCGCCACGGACAAAGTTTTCACCATCGCCCAACTCGGCTGTGCAGCCGCGAGGCTCCCCGACACCACCGAGCGCGCGCCGCCACGCCAGGCCGCAGAACTATGCTACTACCACGCGCGTTTTGGCCACAAAGCCCAACGCTGCAGAGCACCCTGCTCTTTTGATCAAACCAAGGTGGCCGCCCAGCCCAATGCACCAGCCCCGGGCCACCGCCTAGGCCTGCTTGACCGCACCCCCGCCGCCACGATGGCCATTGGCACCACAGTTAAACTGCTGTACATAACCGACTCTCTTTCTGGGCGCAGATTCCTTTGCGAAACCGGAGCCTAATGCAGCATAATTCCTGCCTCACAGCTCGACATTTAGGCAGGCCGCAGCAGCCCACCCCTCGTGGCGGCAAATGGCGCAGCCATTGCTACTTTCGGAAAGCGACGGGCCGAGGTTTGTTTCAATGGCCAGCGATTTATGTGGGATTTCGTGATGGCCTCGGTGGCACATCCTTTGCTGCGCGCCTATTTTCTTTGCGCCCACGGACTCCTGGTCGACGTCCGCGACAGGCGCCTGATCGATGCAGCAACTTTCGCTTCACTGGCCTGCCAGCAGAGCAACAGCCCAGCCCTCGTCGGGTCCTGCTCCGCCCCGGCGCATGACAACTACGCCCGCCTACTCGCAGATTTCACTAGGCTCACACAACCGACCCTCTCAGCCACGGCAGCCAAGCATGGGGTCGAAGATCACATCGCCACTACGGGACCACCAGTGTTCGCTCGAGCCAGACGCCTGGACCCATCCAAGATGGCGGTGGCCAAGAAAGAATTCACCACGATGGAAAAACTGGGCATCATCCGCCGCTCGAACAGCCCTTGGTCATCCTCCCTCCATATTGTACCCAAGACGGGCGGTGGCTCTCGCCCCTGTGGCAACTACAGATGGCTCAACGACGCCACCACGCCCGATAGATACCCCATTCCGCACATCCAAGACTTCTCGGCACACCTAGCAGGAAAGTCCATCTTTTCCAAGGTCGACCTGATTCGCGGCTACCATCAGGTCCCCGTCTACCACGCAGACATCCAGAAGACGGCGGTCATCACCCCCCTTCCGACTGTTTGAGTTCCTGCGCATGCCCTTCAGGCTTAAGAACGCCGCACAGGCCTTCCAACGGCTCATGGACTCCGTCCTACGCGACCTGAACTTCCTGTTCGTCTATCTGGATGATATCCTCGTGGCCAGTACCAGCAAGGTCGAGCACATTGCGCATTTGCGCTCCCTTTTCCAGCACCTCAGCCAACACGGTCTAATCGTCAACCCGGCCAAATGCCAGTTCGGAGCAGCCCAAATTGACTTTCTCAGCCACAGAATCTCGCCAAGGGGAGCCATTCCCCTACCTTCCAAGGTGCAGGCGGTGGCGGACTTTCCCCAGCCCACCTCGGTTAAGGCGCTGCAGGAATTTTTGGGGATGGTCAATTTCCATCATCGGTTTGTGCCCAGTGCCGCCGCACTCATGCGCCCCCTCTACAAAGCCACCAGGGGCAAAACGGGCAAAGAGCAACTCACCTGGTCCAGCGAGATGGCGACAGCCTTCCACCAGACCAAAAGCGCCTTTGCCAACGCCACAGTACTGGCCCACCCCATCCCGGGCGCCAAGACCACCCTCACCACGGACGCTCGGATTACGCCGTCGGCGCCGTCCAGCAACAGTGGGTTGAAGGCGTGGCAGCCACTGGCATTATTCAGCTGACAGCTGCGCAAGAACGAGAAGGCTTACAGCACATTCGACAGAGAGCTGCTGGCCCTGTTCCTGGCAATCCGGCACTTCCATTTCCTTCTGGAAGGCCGGCCGTTCACCGCATTCGTGGACCACAAGCCGTTCACATTCGCCATGGCCAAAGTAACCAAACCCTGGTCCGCGCGCCATCAGCGCCAACTCAACTTCATCTCGGAGTTCACCACGGACATCCGCCACGTCGTCGGCAAGGATAATTTGGTGGCCGACTGCCTCTCAAGACCCTCGTTCCACGCAGTGCACCTGGGCATCGACTACACCGGCATGGCGAGAGACCAGGCTGCCGATGCGGAGATCCAGGCCCTCAGGACGTCAACTACCAGTCTCACCCTGGCCGACATCCACTTCCACGCAGCTGGCACAACCCTCCTGTGTGATGTCTCAGTCCCTTCGCCTAGGCCGGTCGTTCCATCCGCCTGGCGCAAGCGAGTTTTCGACATCATCCACGGCCTCTCACATCCAATAATGCGTGCGTCTCAGAAACTTATGTCCGCGAAGTTCACCTGGCCTGGACTCCACAAGGATGTGAGAGACTGGACCAAAACATGCATGCCGTGTCAGCGTGCTAAGGTCCAGCAGCACACCAAGGCACCATTGGAGTGTTTCCCGGTTCGCGAGAGGCGTTTCGACCACGTCCACGTCGATCTGGTAGACCCTTGCCGCCATCGCATGGTTTTACACACCTGCTCACGATCGTCGACCGCACCACCAGAAGGCCCGAGGTGGTTCCCCTCGCCTCCACCACCACGACTGACGTCGCGCGAGCATTCGTCTCGACATGGGTGGCCCGGTTCAGTGTGCCGACCGACATATAACCTCCAGTTCACCTCACAGTTGTGGAATGCCATCATTGCCGGCCTCGGCACCAAGTTGCACAGGACAACAGCCTACCACCCGCAGGCCAACGGGCTCTGCGAGCGCTTTAATCGTTCTTTGAAAGCCTCTCTCTGCGCCAGCCTGGTCGATACCAGACAGATCGACAAGCTACCCTGGGTTCTCCTCGGATTGCGTACCACGCCCAAAGAGGACCTCCGCGCCTCTGCGGCCTAGATGGCCTATGGCTGACCACTCAGAGTACCAGGCGACTTCCTCCCCCTGACAACGGAGCCGTGGTCGGCCGCCAAACAGCTTTCCCTGCACCAGGACGCAGCCCAGCAACTCTGTCTAGTGCCCACTTCGCAACACGGCCCGCAGCTGTCCTACGTGCCTCGAGACTTCCGACATGCGGAGTTCGTCTTCGTGCACCGGGACATGCACAGAGGCCCACTGCAGGCACCATACACCGGCCCCTTGCCAGTATTGGAGACAGAGGAAAAAGATTTTCTTATCGATGTCGGCGGGAAGCCGGACCTTATTTCAGTAGACCGCCTCAAACCGGCGCACCTGGACCTTAGCTTCCCGTTTCGGTCGGCTCTTCCCCCATGGCAGGGCAGACCTCCTGTGTTGGCGGCGGCCCCAGCAGAGGAACAAGACATGCCAGAACCTTACTTTCCAGCCGCCGCCCCACCTTCGCCGGCAGCCTGTTCAGCCAGCCCACCAGCAGACCATCCGCCTGACCAGCCGACGAACCAACCGGCCGACCTCCCAGACAGCCCTCCTCACACGCCAGATCGCTACTACAGCCGCTACGGCCGCTTGGTCAAACCTCCGCAGAGACTGACTTTTACAGTTAACGAGGATTCTGGGCGGGCGTATGTGCCGTTGCCACATTGGGGAAACACTGTGTTTATGTAGATAAACCTGTATAATCCCCTTTTAACTGCTGTATTCCCCTCCCCCCGCAAGACAGTTGCAAGCTGAGAGGAATAAGGCACGTTCAGACTTGCCTGCTGCTGATAGAAGGAAAACCAATCAGGTTCCAGCAGGTGACCAATCCGTGAGTCATCACAGGTTCGCGGGCTTCACAAATTCAGTACTGTATTGTGAGAGTTGGAGTAAAGACCAATATCTTGTAGCTCGCTGTGTTGCCTATTTCTTTATGCGGGAGATCGTAGTCTCCCACAAGCTAATCTGCAGGGAAATTGCAGAGACATGCAAGAGCTTTAGAGTGGTGATATTGGGGCACTTGAGTTACCCAAATATCGATTGGGATATTGCTCCGGTAAAGGGAAAGCAGGGGCAGGAATTTCTGAAATCAAGAGTGGAGTTTCTATACTGGAATAGGGCTAACTTCAATGGGATGTGAAAGGATCTAGCCCTGGTAAAATTGAAAAACAAAGACTGACAGGGAAAACTGCAACGGAACAATGAGTGATCTTTAAGGAGGAGATGATCCATTCCAACAAGGGCTCCTTGGATGACGAGGGAGATAGAGAAGATAATGAAACAAAAAAGGGGTTGCATGATGCATGTCAAGTGAATTCTTCAAAGGAGAACCAGACGAAATGCAATAAGTTGAGAGGGGAAGTGATGATGAAAGGAAGATTGACAAAGAGATAATATGATAGTAGAATGGCAGTTCACTAAAATCTTCTACCAGCCTGTAAAGTGTAAGCGGATAGTAAGAGACGGTGTGGGGCCTATTAGAGACAAAGAAAGTGCTATTATGCTTAGAGGCGCAGGGCAAGGCTAGAATATTCAATGAGCACATGTTATCAGTGTATAATAAAGAGGTGAATGCTGTCAAAATAACGATAGAAGAGCAAAAGCGAGAAGCAACAGAAGGGTTGAAAATTGATAGACAGGATGTACTAGAAAGATTGGGTATGCTTAGAGCGGACAAGTCGCCTGGTCTAGATGTCTTAAATCGCAGGTTGCTAAGGTAATTGGGGGAGGAGATAGCGGAAGGGTTTGCCATAATTTCCCAATCTTTCCTAGATGTGGGGGTGGTGCCTGAGGGTTGGAAAGTGGCAAATGTGACACCATTGTAGAAGAAGGGTGTAAGGAAAATCCTAGTAGCTACTCCTTGTCAGTTAACATAAGTGGTGGGTAAAGTTGTAGAAACAATGACCAAGAAATAAATTACCGGGCACTTAGAGACGTTCAAGCTAATTAAGGGGAACCAACAGGGATTTGTGAAAGGCAGAACGTGTTTGACTAATTTAATTGAATTTTTTGCTGAATTAACAAAGAGTATTGGTGAAGGGAATGCAATGGATGTTGTCTACATGGATTTTCTGAATGCGTTGATAAAGTACCCTATAGAAGGCTGGTTATCAAAATTGAGGTGCATGGAATAGGTGGGGCAGTGGCAGCTTGGATAAGGAATTGGCTTAAGGACAGAAAACAGCGAGTTGTGTTAAATGGCTCTTTTTCAGAGTGTCTGATACCAGACAGTTGTGTTCCTCAAGTGTCAGTGCTGGGGTCACAGCTTGTTTTGAGATATATCAATGACATGGATATTGGAATGCAGAGCAAAATTGCTAAATTTGCTGATGACACCAAATTTGGGGATATGGCAAACAATGATGTTAATACCAATCGAAAGCATCAGGACATAGAAAGACGAGCAGAATGGGCAGACAAGTGGCAGATGGCATTTAATACAGAGAAGTGTGAGGTGATGCATTTTGGCAGAAGGGACAGGGAGAGGCATTACACACTTAATGGCATAGTTTTAATTAGTGTGCAAGGAATGAGGGGCCCTGGAGTTAATAGACATAGTTCCCTGAAGGCAGCAGGGCACATTGAGAGAATTTTTAAGAAAGCATATGGGATCTTGGGCTTCATAATAGAGGTATTGAGTACAAAAGTAAATAAGTTGTGCTAAATCATTATAAAGCACTGGTTAGGCCACAACTAGGGTATTGAATACAGTTCTGGTCGGCCCACTTTAGGAAGGATGTGAAGGCCCTTCAAAAGGTGCAGCCGAGATTTACCAGATTGGTTCCCAGGATGGGGGATCTTATCTACAAGGACAGGTTAGAGAAGCTGGATTTTTTTAGCAGGGCTACGGGGATAAGGCGAGGGAGTGGGACTAACTGGTTCACTCAGCAGAGATCCGATAAGGACTCGATGTAACAATTGGCCTCCTTCTGTGCCGTTATGACTCTATGACTGTAGTGCGTGAAGTTGGATTTGATGTAGAGGATCAGGCATGATCTTATTGAATGATGGAGGAGGGGCAAAGGGAAAAGGGCCTAAATCTGCTCCTATTGCTTATGTTCTTAAAATACATGAAGAGATAAAATTACACTTAACATTTCCTAAACTATAAATTTAGGGGGTTTAAATACAACACAGTGGAAGAATTTAAGGTTACAAGCCGCCTATTTTCGCTGTATTGTGCTGCAAATGTAGCTGTGCATTGAAATCAATGTAGATTGCTTCTGAGCCCAATTAATTTAAAGTGGTTTAACGACATTGGAACAACAAGGACTAAATTCTGTTTCGACGAAAATTAAAATGATGTTGTCTGCATTCCGCATTCTTTTCATCTGAAAAGCAAGTCAGCTTGGAGCATGGTTGGATATGTAGTAAACTTGTAATTGTAGTAAGCAGTGAGGAGGATAGCAGCAGACTTCAGCAGGACAGAGGGAGACTGGAGAAAGGCCAGATACTTTGCCGCTGACATTTAAGGCAGAGAAGTGTGAAGTGATGAATTTTGGGCAGACGAATGAGGAGACGCAATGTACAGGAAATTGGAAAATATTCCAGGGCATTCAGGAACAGAGTGCACATACACAAGTCTTTAAAGGTGGAAGGACCATATGATCAATCTTTAAAAAAAATCTTTGAAGACCTTTTGCTTTAATAGTAGAGATATAGGCCCAGAAATTCGGGTCTCCACGGGTGTGTAAACATGGATTACTCACCCGTAAGCCCAATGGAAGTGCGGGTTTCCTGCTTGCACTGCGCATGCGCAGGAAACCGGCACTTCCGTTACCCTGAAGGAAGGGGTTCAGAGTTCAAACAAGTGCACAGGAGAGGCTGTGCATGTGCATCGAACTTACATTTATTTTGCAGGTTTTCCTGGGAAGGTAAGTCTCCAGGAGTTGCACATATACAAAGCAGACGCAAGGCCTGCTCTTTACAAGGTAAGTGATTAATTCATCAAAATTAAAACATTTTTTCCACGGATTTATTATTTTTAAATACTTTAAAGAAAGGTAAATTCATTTTTAGCCCCGTTAGAATATAAAATTAATTTTATTCAAAAATTTAAATTAGTTTAAAATAGTTATTTCATGTATTTTAAAAATGTGATTTTGTAAGAAAAAACTTTGAAGATTTAGCGATGTTTTGGGGCTTATAGCTTTTATAAGTTTGACAGCCCTTCCTGTCAAACTTAGGAATGATGCATTCTCTGCTACCATTGGCGCTACAAGGCCCACGTGATCCCAGGGGACGCATCGAACTAACTGTGCCCCTGGGATAAGCAAGCAATGTGCGCTGGCAGTTGGAGGAGGCCCAGGATCGCAATTCCATGGGGGCCCACAGCTCAACGGCCGGCACGCAAGGTAAGAGCAGGTCGGGGGCTTACACCCGCGGGAAGCCCCCGACCCGAATTTATGGGCCATAATGTACAAAATGAAGGAGTTATGCTAAATCTTTGTAAATTACTGGTTAAGCCTCAGCTGGAGCTTTGTCTCCAATTCTGGCCTGCAAATATTAGGAAGGATCTCATGACCTAGTAAATGGTGCAGAGGAAATTTACCAGAGTGGGAGGAGGGTTGACAGAATTCAGTTTTGTGGAGAGTCTTGAGAAGCTGGGATTGCTCCACTTGGTACAAACCAAGCATGTGCCCATAAGGAGGATAGAAGGGGCTTCCAAAGTTAGAGCGCCTGGAAGAGAAACAGAATAGAGATTAAACTAAACAGAGAAAAGGAGGCTTATGACAAATGTGAAATGCAGAATACAGCAGAACACCAGAATGTGGACAGTGGAGGCAGAAATTGGAAAACGATATGAGCAGCGAAGAGGGGGCGCATGAAAACAGACTGGTGGGTAACATAAATCTTTTATAAACATTAAAGGAATGGTGGGGCCGATTAATATCAAAAGAGGAAATATTCTTGTGGAGGCAGAGAGCATGACTGAGGTACTGAATGATTAGCTGCATCTGTCTTCACATAGGAAAAGGATTATGTTCATGTTGCCGTAGATCTACTGGACAGGATAAAATAGATAGGTAGGATGTGGAAAATAAGTCGACGTTATTTACATTAACAATTCACCCGATCCATATGGGATGTATCCAACATTGCTGAGGGAAGTGATGGAGGAGATAGCAGAATTTCTGACCACAATATTACAAACTTCCTTGGAAATGAGACTGATGCCAGAGGACTGAAGTATTGCAAATGTCACATGATTGTTCAAAAAAGTGGAGAGCGATATAACTGGTAACAGCAGGCTAAACAGTCTGCCTTCGGTGGTGGGAAAATTACCAGAGACCATTGTCAAGGACAATATTATTTCTCCCTTACAGAAGCATGCTTTAATAACGGACAGTCAGCTTGGAATTGTTCAACTGAAATCGTGTTTGACTACCCTGACTGTGTTTTTAATGAAATAACAAATAGGCCGTGCAATCTATTTCGTATATCTGGAATTTCAATTATGTATCACATAACGCACTCACTCGAAAAGTAGAAGTCATGATATTATAGGCATGATGGTAAATTGAGTACTTAATTGGAGAAGGGATAAGAGGCAGAGAACAGTGATGAACGGATGTTTCACTGACAGTGTGAAAATCCGCAGTGGTATCCCCCGGAGGTCGCTGTTAAGGACATTGATTATCTTGTTATATGTAAATAAATTGGAATTGTTTGTAAGGGGTAACATTACGAATCTTGCATTTGCAGCAAAATTTGGCTACCTTGTAAATAGTGAGTTGGATAGCAGCAGACTTCAGGAGGATATAGAGAGAGTGGTAAAATGGCCAGACAGATGCCAGATGCAATTGACGGCGGCTAACTGTGCAGTGAAGCACTTTGGGGGAAACAACATGGAGAGGAAGTACATTGTAAAGGAAACTGTCTTCAAGGGGTAAAAGGGCAAAACGTAACTGGGGAAACATACTCACAAACATTGAAGGTGACAGGTCAAGTAGATAGATCAGATAAGGCCGTGTATGGGTTAACTGGCTTTGAAAAAAATAGGTTCTGAATAAAGAACAATGAAGTCATTCTAATTACTTACAAATCCCTGGTTAGGCCTCAACTTGAGTTTTGTGTACATTTCTAAGCACCACACTTTAGGAACGATATCAAGTGCTTCCGGAGAGTTCAGAGAGTGCTTGCACGATAATATGAAGCATGTGGGCCGTCCTTTGGAGCAGCTGGAATTGCATTGCGTACAACAGAACATGCTAATGGGAGAACCAACAGAGATAGTGGCAATAATATGGAGCTTTGATAGAGTATGTAGCGAGATATATTGTCGGCAAGCAAAGTTCGTGGATTTTGGCAAAGGGCCCAGAGGGAAATGAGGTGACATTATTTGACAGAGTCTGGTTAAGATCTGGAATGCACCACCTGAAAGTGTGGTGGAATCAGTTTCCATAGGAACTTTCATAAGACCATTGGACATTTACTTGAAGAGCACAAATTTGCATCTTTATGGGTTAAAAGCTCGAACCTGGGACTAAATGTCTTCCTTCTGCACTGTAAGATTCAATGACTCTAACTAAATAAGATCTATTGAGATAAACATGTGTAAACAATTCCAATGCTCCATGTCTAGGATCAAGATGTGCCTGTGCCTTAAAGAAGCAAAACACATTTAAATGATGCCCAGATACACAAATGATGAAGTAGTTACACAGATACACAAATTTTGAAGTAGGGTTTAAACCCGAAACGTCAACTCAAATTTCTCTCAACGGATGATGCCTGACCTGCTAAGTTTTTCCAGCATTCTCTGTTGTTATTTTACACAAATGATCAATTTTGTGACTGAGTGCAACCATCACTGAAAGACAAAGGATAGCAGATGGGTGGAGTCTGTGTTCAAACAATGAGCATCTTTACACATCTCCGCATGCGACCATACCAAGAAACAGAATTGCAAGGCTATCGTGGAAAGTCCATTATGGAATGGATTGAGACATTATCGGTGGGAATTGCGACTGAAAGGATTGGAGTTTAAGAATTAAATTCTGAGCACCAAAGGAAGCTGCAGCAGTGTGTAAGTTGGAGGACATTAGTCTCCACCCACTGTGCAGATCTGTAATTCAGTGATATGGTCAGCTCCAGCAGACTGAATGAGGACGTGGAATTAAATTATGTTCCTTGATCTGAAAGCTGCATGATATATTCACCAAAAAGCTTTAGATGTACAGACAGTACACACACATCCAAAAATATCAAAAAGTGCCTGAAATTGAGATGCAAGATCGAAAAGATAATGAAAAAACGCAAACAAAGTGAAAATGGCCAGTACTGCAGTGAAAAGTTGCAGCAGTTAGGTGTGAAAACGGAAGGCTGCGGTTTCAACTCGAAGGATATTCAGTTCAAAGAAATTGCAGCTAAGCTGTTCACAGAAAGAACAGTGTATGAGAACCAACGGCATAGACACAAATATATTTACTATAATATACAGTTTCTCTATTTTAAAACTTTCTCATCCAGTTTCTCTCTCGAAATCTTCAATACACCGACCCCGCGCATTATCTATTCATGTTTGAGTGCAGACACTGAGTGGGTTGCTTGACCTGAGGTCAGCAGTGGTGAGCCTGGCAGATCTTTGCCCTCCTACTGCGCATGCTCGCTCTCCAGCAGGCAACAGATAATAAAGAGCTACATCACGGCATTTGGCCGAGGCTTCCTTCAGTTGCCTGGGAGCACTGAGCTGAATGGTAGCGCCAGTACCTCCCCTTGATGGAGATCAGGGAACCCAGCAAGGAGCGGAAGTTGATCATTGGGTCTTACTTTGATGTATTTCTAAGCTCTGCACTTCAGGCAATAACTGAGCTATGGGGAGACCAATATGCTCCACTATTCTCCTGATAAAATGCCCTATTCTCGAAATCCAGTCCAGTAAAAAATTCAAAAGTGCCTTTTCAAACCGAGGGATGATCATTTATTTCAACCTATTCAATAAGGAGTTCATGAAACACTTCTTCACCCAGAGAGTAGACACAGTGTGGAAAATGAAACAACACGGTGTAGCTGTGGCGAATAGCATTGATCCATTTAAGGTGAAATTAGTTGGCAACATGATGGGGAAAGGAATAGGAGGATATGCTGATAGCGCCATCTGAATTAGATTGGGAGGTGGCTGGTGTGGTGTATAATCAATGGCATAGACCTGTTGTGGCCGAATTGCCTTGTCTCTGTGCTGTTATTTCCATGTAACTCTATTTAATTTCAGGCTGAAGTTCACAGTGACAGCAAATGCTGCAGACGGAAGCCTGTGGTTTCAGCTAAGAATCGCTTCACCTCGTGCAGAGAGCAATTTAACCACTGACAGTAAGAGCAGTGCATCAGAACCAAGAATGTGTATAAACACATTGAACAAAATACATTGTGCAAATCTTTCTTATACACTTTCAACCGAATAATAAATTAATTATTGGATAAACCACCACCATGTGGGGTGCAGTAGCAGACTGAAACTCCAGACTGTCAGTTATTAATACAATTCAATCCAAGTCCAGTTATTAAAATAATAAAAATATTTTTCATATTCCACTGGAATCTTCTAAACTATATGAAAGGGGATGTGATGAGGGACATCACAGAAACAGAATGGGATGAATCGGAGGATACTATGAGGCACAATGCAGTTTTGCAAGGGAATTACCATAACTGAAGAGAAACTAAATCAATTTTTCAGCCTGTCTCAGGCCTGAAAGGAAGTTAGATGGTCAGCTGTTCACTAAAACAAGTTCAAGGCCAAGGTGGTGGGTTTCACAGGCAAATTAAACAGGAGAAGAGCAAGTGTGGGGATAGGAGAGAGTTTGAAGAAAGACTCAGAATCAGAGCACAGAGAGGTTGGAGACTCAGAGGTGTTTGCACGTTGTAACCTGGGGAACTGTGTGATGTAGCATCTGAGCTGATGGCCTTAATCATAGAGACTTCGGTTATGCAGAGGGACTAGGAACGCTGGGATTGTTCTCCTTAGGGCACAGAGGTTTAAGCAGAAATTCACCAGAATGGCACCAGGGCTGTGCAAATTCAGCTATGCGGAGAGATGAGAGACACTTGGATTTGTGTCATTAGAGCAGTGAATATTAATGGGAGATTCAACATAAAAATACCTGGAATGAAGGACTTCAGCTATGAGGAGAGTCTAGAGAACATTAACTTTTTCTCCTTAGAGCAGAGAAGGCTAGGTGAAGGTTTACCAGCATGGTACCTGTGGAAATTCACTTCGGTTATGAGGAGAGATGAGAGAAGCTGGGGTTGTTCAGGTGTAATCTGCGTGGATCTAAATAGTGGATTTAAAAACCGATATAAATAGATTATGAAAATATTTCAGACTGATGTTAACAGTGACTGGAAATGCTTACAACCGTAACCTGTGGTTTCAGCTCAGAAGTGCTTCACCTCGGAAAATGAGGAATTTAACCCCTGACAGTAAGAGCAGGGCATCAGACCCAATACTGAGGATTAACATATTGAATGATAATGCAACGTAGCAATCTCGCTGAGATGGTTTAACCGAATAATCAGTTAATTATTTGTATACATCTACAGATAGAATCGGGAAATCACCGAAACTGACAGCAGAGCTGAAGGCCAATCGGCCCATCCTGACTGTGCTGGCACTTTGGCAGACCACTCACATTAGTCCCTCTGATATTTGGTTCCTCATAGCCCTGCAAGCTTTTCCCTTTGAAACATTTAGACAATTCCCTTTTGACAGTTACAATTAGAGTTGCAACAACAGACTGATTCTCAGACATTCAATTAATAATAACATTGAATTCAAGACAATTAATGCAGTTATGTAAGGCGTTGCTGAGACCAAACCTGGAGTATTGTGTACAGTCTTGGTCTCATTTCCTAAGGAAGGATATACTTGCAATAGAGGGAGTGCAAAAGATTGATTCATAGAAACATAGCAACATAGAAGATAGGAGCAGGAGTAGGCCATTCGGCCCCTCGAGCCTGCTCCGCCATTCAATGAGATCATGGCTGGTCATCCAAATTCAGTACCCTGTCCCTGCCTTCTCCCCATATCCCTTGATACCTTTAGCCTTAAGAAAAATATGCAACACCTTCTTGAATATATTTAATGAACTGGGCGGGGGTGATTGTCCTAGGAGAAGAGATTGCGTAGACAAGGCGTTCGTTCTCTAGAGTTTAGAAGAATGAGAGGTAATCTCAATGAAACATACAAAATTCTTACAGTGCTTGTCAGGGTTGTTGCAGGAAGGATGTTTCTCCTGGCTGTGCCGTCTAGAACCAAGGGTCACAGTCCCAGAATAAGTGCTCGGCTATTTAGGACTGAGATGAGGAGAAAATTCTTCACTCAGAGGGTGGTGAATATTTGGAATGCCCTACCCCAGAGGGCTGTGGATGCTCAGTCTGTCCAGTATATCCAAGCAAATATCGCTAATTTTTGGAATATTAAGCAAATCAAGGGGTATGGGGATAATGCAGGAAGGTGGGGTTGAGGTCGGAGATCAGCCATGATCTTGTTAAATGCGGATCAGGCTGGAATGGCAGCATGTCCTAATCCTGCTCCTATTTCGTATGTTCTAATGCTCTTAAAATACATGGAGAGATAATATTCCACATTTATCTCGTAAACTATATATTTAGGGGAACATGCAGACAGAATGGAAATTCTCTCTTCACAAAGGACGACACAAATAACCACCCAGAGATGGCGGGGAAAATAGTATCTAATGAGAGGGAGGAACTGAATGAAACAGTATTTTTCGGGAAATGGTGTTAGGGAAATTGATGGGATTGAAGGCCGATAAATCCCCAAGGCCTGATAATCTATATCCTAGGGTACTTAAGGAAGTGCTCCTAGAAATAATAGATGCATTGCTGGTCATCTTACACATTTCTATAGATTCTGGAACAGTTGCCATGGATTGGAGGGTAGCTAATGTTACCCCAAATGTTCAGTACTGCGGCAAACAGTAACAGCAGTTAGTTGTGAAGACGGAAGGCTGCGGTTTCAACTCGAAGGAGCTACAGTTGAAAGAAAGAGGAACTGAGCTGCTCACAGAAAGAACAGTGTCTCAGATCCAAAGTCAGATCTAAAATACATTGAGAGTAATATCCACTGACTGTTAATGTTTTTCTGCTCCTTCTCTCTCCATACATCCTGAATTATAGAATCATTGAAGCGGAAGGCACTGGAAGCTATTCGGCCCATCGTGTCTGTGCTGGCCGGAAATGATTTTCCTTTGTATACTGGACACGTTCCTGTTCTGCTCCACAAATAAGCCAGCGTTACAGAACCGACTGAAGAACTTTTAGTTCAACTGATATCTTTGTGAACCCTCAAACCTCATCAGCTGATATTGTGCATTATCAGACACTAAACTAACCTTTTTCGTTCAATTAATATAATATTCCCCCTCCCCTTTGTGAAGGCAGCGGCTCAACCTGGAACACCTTTGTAAGGCCGACGCATTTCTGTTTTGCCCTTGCGTAGAGTGGACACTTTTCATATCTAAGCTCAGACTCTGTGTGTCCGTGAACAGTCTGATTACAGAATGTGTAATCATGGAACCTGACAGTGTCCTCAGTGGACATCCACTAATCAACACTGTACACCGGGGCCAAGAGGTAATGATCAGCAGCGGGAACTTTACTTCTCTCTAACTCACAGTGTCCTCAGTGGATATCCAATAATCAGCACTGTAAACAGGGGTCACGAGGTAACGATCAGCAGCGGGAACTCTCTCTACTTCTCTCGACGCACTAAATCCCCCACCTTTCCCAAAAACTGATACCACTTGCACTCTCTCAATTTTACCTACGGAGAATTCTGCACAAGCATGTAACGGCTCCGACAGCTTTCCAAACTAAAGTGGTCCACACAACACTAGGAGCTGCTTTACTCCACTGAGTTACCGGAGATCGGTCACCGCCAGACTCAGTCCCACTCTCCCGCTTAAATTTGCCCACTCAGTTACCTCACAGTCCCGAAATGCAGTAATTTAGGTATAAAATTCTTCACGACTCAGCAAACAGCATTAAAAAGGAGGCTCAGTCCATGTTACAGTGTCAGTTAATTTGAGACATAAGAGCTGTAAGGAACAGCGACTGAGTCTCTTGCTCCACCTCGCAGAAAATGATACCCAGAAGCTTGAAGACAATGAGAGCGGCAAGAGATGCTGGGAGGAAGTGAGGTGGTCGCCACAATTAAAACAACTGCACTGAGTTTTTGTACTTGCTGGATTGCAAGATGGATTGGAACCTTGCAGGGTCCAACGTGACAACATTTGAATATTAGACACTAATCACCGCAAACACAAATCAGGATGGTTGTAAAACAGGCTACCAAATCTCTACGGCCCATTTCCACCCGGCAGTGTGACAATTCACCGCATACAATTTACTAAAATGCTCTTCCCTGAAAGACGTTACTTATCCAGTTGACTTTTTCGACCTCCCGCTTGTTTCCTGATCACATTCCTGCCGCTAGCCCATCAACTGCCCCAGTTTAAGATTCAGTTTCCTAACCTGTTACAGTGGGATTATGAATTCATCACCTCTGGGCAGCTGGTCGTCTGGGATTGACAATACAGAATAACGACATGTTTACCTCTGAAATAGAAACATAGAAAAATTACGACACAGAAGGAGGCCATTCGTCCCATCGTATCCGTGCTACCCAGCCTAATCCCACCTAGCAGCACTCGGTCCGTAGCCCTGAAGGTTACCTCTCTTCAAGTGCACATACAAGTACTTTTTAAATGGGATGAGGATTTCTGCCTCTACCACCCTTTCAGTCTGTGAGTTCCAGACTCCCCCGCACCCTCTGGGTAAATAAAAAATCCGCATCTCGACTCTAATCATTCAATCAAGTACTTTAAGTTCCCCCCCCCCTGGTTCTTGAACCCTCCTCTAAGTTAATTAGTTCCTTCCTAGCCACTCTTGCTAGACCCCTTATAATTTTATACATTTCAATTAAATCTCCCATCAGCCTCCTCTGTTCCAAGGAAAACTACCCCAGCCTATCCAAACTTTCCTCATAGCTAAAGTTTTCCAATACTGGAAATATCCTCGTAAATCTCCTCTGCAACCTCTCCAGTGCAATTACATCCTTCGTGCAATGTGGTGACCAGAACTGCCCACAGCTCGCAAGCTATGGCAGAACCAGTGTTGTATTCAGTTATAGGATAACTTTCCTACTCTTATATTCAAGGCCTCGGCTAATAAAGGAACGCATTATCTACGCCATTTATAACTACTTTATTGACCTGTCCTGCTACCTTTAAGGATCTGTTGACATACACTCCAAAGTCCCTCTGTTCCTGCACTCCTCTCTGTATCCTCCCATTAACTGTGCCTTTATGGCAGTCCCCAAATGCATTGACTCACAATTTTCCAGTTGAATTCCATTTGCCACATTTCTGCTGATCTGACCATTTCATCATATCTTCCTCCAGTCTAAAGCTTTCCTACTCATTGCTAACCAAACGGCCAATTCTTGTATCATCTGCAAATGTATTTATCATGCCCCCTTCATTTAAGTCTAACTCATTAATTTATACCACAAAAAGTAAATGATCGAGAACCGAGCCCTGTGGATCCCCACTGGAAACAGCTTACCAGTCGCAAAAACACCCCTCACCCATTACCCCTTGCTTCCTGCCACTGCGTCAATTTTGAACCTAGTTTGCCTCTCTCCCTTGGATCCCATGGGCTATTACATTTTTAATGAGCCTGCCATGTGGGACCTTGTCAAAAGCCTGCTAAAATCTATGTAGACAACGTCAAATTCGCTGCCCTCATCGACCCTCCTTGTTACCTTCTCAAAGAATTATATGAAGTTAGTCAGATACGGCTTTCCTTAATAAATCCATGCTGACTGTCGTTGATTACTCTCTGTCTTTCTAATTGAAGGTTGATACTGCCTCGAGAATTGATTCCAGTAATTTGCCCACCACCGAGGTTAAGCTAACTGGCCCTTAATTGCTCGGTTTAACCCTTCCCCCTTTTTTAAATACAGATACAACATTAGCAGTCCTCCGATCCTCTGGCACCACTCCTGTAGCCTGGGAGAATGGTCAGAGCCTCCGCATTTTCCTCCCTTGCTTCCTTTAATAGGCTCGGATATACTTCATCCAGCTCTGGCGATTTATCTGTTTTAGGGATGCGAAACCCATTAATATTTCCTCTCTCTGTTTATCATCTCCAATATTTCACTATTTTACTCTTTAAATTCAATGTCGGTATCGTCCCCCTCTTTTGCGAGGACAGCTGCAAAGTTTTCATTAAGTACCTTACCCACATCTTGCGCCTCCACACAAGGATCACCATTTTGGTCCCTGATAGACCCTACTCGCTCTTTAGTTACCCTCTGCTCTTTATGTAATTATACAAAATCTTTGGGTTTCCTTTATTTCTACTTGCCAGTTTTTTTAATGCCTTCTTTTTGCTTTCGTAATTTCCTTCTTAATGTCATCCCTACATTGTATATATTCTTCTTGACTTTCTATAGTATTGAG
This sequence comes from Somniosus microcephalus, assembly GCF_052327205.1. Lineage (NCBI taxonomy): Eukaryota > Metazoa > Chordata > Chondrichthyes > Squaliformes > Somniosidae > Somniosus > Somniosus microcephalus. The sequence continues at coordinate 33,634,240 of NW_028225184.1, forward strand.
CTGATGATATCTGATATAGGCTTCCTGTTTTTGTCTCACCTTACCCTGTTTGCACCTTGTCATCCAGGGGGCTCTAAATCTGGCAGTTGTTCCCTTTTTCTTTGTTCACCTTGAAATCCCTGTATCTCCCTCTTGAATGCCTTCACTGCTCTGACACTGATTTAGCTTCAAGTGACTGTTTCCAGTCCACTTTTGCTAAATCACTTCTCAACATAGAGAATTGGTCTTCACCCAATTTAAAACACTTTCTCCTGTTTTCTTCTTTGTCCTTTCCACAATTGTGCTAAACCTAACTGAATGATGATCATTAGCACCAATATGCGCACCCACTGATACTCCTTCCAGCTGCCCAGCTTCATTCAGTAAAACTGAACAGAGAACTTCCCCCTCTTCACCTATTAACCTGGTAGTATCCCAGTTAATTATTGTGGTAATTGAAATTCACCATTATTACTGCTTCCTGCTTCTGAACTTGTCAGCCATTTGCTTAGCAATTTACGCTTCTATCTCCTTGGGTCGAGGCCTTCCCCGCTAAGAGGAATACAGCCGAAGCAGCTGCGAAAATCCTAGCGATGGAAGTCATTCCCCGATGGGGGGTGCCTTACCAGAGATTCCGACCAGGGAACCCACTTCACCGGCATGGCCATGAAACAGGCTTTAGCCCTCCTGGGGGTTCGACAACAGTTCCACATCCCTTACCATCCACAATCCTCAGGAATGGTGCAACGGATGAGCCGTACTTTAAAACAGTCTGTGACTGAGGACAATTTACAGACCGGAAAGGGTTGGCACATTCCTCCCCCCCATTCCTTGGGGCATACGAGCCACGCCGATCAAAGGCACTGCCTTAACTCCGTTCGAACTAATGACTGGACGAGCTATGCTGTTACCCCAAGATGCACCCCCTCAGGGTATGGGGGACACTTCCCAATTCCAGACAAATCTCCTATCATATCTATGCCTGATCAATGAGACCAATCAGGATAGATACTTTCGGGTTCAACACTTACAGGAGGCAGATGATGCCAAAATACAAAGGGGAATTTAGGAAGCGCCCCCTCGGGTAGGACAGTGGGTGGTGGTTCAGCGACCGGTTCGAGGTACCTTTGAGCCCCGGTGGGATGGGCCCTTCCAGATCCTCCTAAGTACAGGAACCTCCGTTTGCCTACAGGAAACATTTGATGTAAGATAGAGACACTGGAGCCATTCCAAGCCGGTGATGGAGCCCGGGGAAGATATTCGCCCATCTCTTGGGGACCCTATGATTAAAAGGCAATAATAACGAAATAATAACCTGTCTTTTCTCCCCTATATTTGATCCGGACCGGATTTCGAAGGACGAATTCGATTCTTCGGGTCGCTATTTTACCTGTCTCTTTCTTACAGATGTGCGGGCCTGACCTCATTACTGTCTGGGGTTGTTGAACTTTCGACGGTCCAGTTTATTGACTTAACCGGAGATCCTGCGAACTCTCACTACTATACAACTCTAACCTTCCTCGGAACTCATCCCTTCACTCTAGAGTTCCGATTATCTCCCTTTTGTGGTAGGACTACCGGACCCCTCTTTCTACATCCCAACAGAACTCAGAATCTTTTATTAACCCTACTCAGCCAGAGGAGATACACCGGTTCTGCGACACAGCTGCTCTTTGGGAACCGCTGGTGAGGGACTAGAGGACATTCCCGAATGGATATTCAGCCCTTTTAGAGGCCCTCCTGCCTCTGAAGGAGGACAGTGCAACCTGTATTCTTACATTCCCGTCCGACGGCTCCTAATTCTCACCGAATTATGATAAGTCAATTAAGTTACATTGAGCCACTGTTGCACGGCCACCGCCTCCACCTCAACGCCACGTATGAAGTAGCCTCAATATGAGAGTTTGCCAATTCCGAGCCATGGTATGGGTATATCCCACGCAGGTCGAATGCAAACCAGACGGGGTTCGGGAGCTGGGTTTCATTTTGGTCGTCCCAGTGATGACACCGGAGACACAAGGGCGGGCGGTATATCAGGTACAAAATATTTGTATACTAAAAGATGGCATACATATATCTTACAACAATATGTTACCTTACACAGTGATAGTGAAATGAAACTGGATGGGTACCAAGCTGGAAGGATGTGTCTCCAGAGATGCCATCATCATATGCCTGCATGCAATCAGCCAAAGCCCGCAAGCCCAATGTGGTTCATTAACACAGGCATGGAGATTAATTGCACCATGGAGGCATTGGATGCAGCCTCAAAACCAACCCAGATGGCATACGCCGGCAAAGATGAATACTGTGTAACACCGACTTGGAGACGTTTGAATATGCCAATCTAACTTGCGACATCCCCAGTACAGAGTTCTGCTTCACACCAGCAGTTCCAGTACGGATTGGACATGAGGAGTTGGTGATCATACACCAGTTTAATATTATCTCTCTTCAGGTGCCTGAAGACATCAAGTATGGATTGTGGAACTACATCAACACCTTTGAGTATCCTATACCCCTACTGCACGAGCACCTGAGGCAATTACGGAAGGAGATACGGATCTCCCAAAAGGTGTAATATACTCTGCAACAACGGAACACGGATTTGAAGACATCGACGCGATCAAGGTGACCACGTGGGTGGATGACATTTGGGACTGGGGACGAAATATACAGATCCATCCATGGATCCGACTGATTTCACATGTATTAGTCGTGGTGCAGTTAGTGATTGTCCTGATCTTGTTATGTATGACATGCAGGAAATGTAAACGGACTCGGGCGAAACAAATTGCAAAACAAGTGGTTAAAACTGGTAATGCTTGTACTGCTCCTACTCCAAGCGTTTCAGATGATGACTTTAACAACTTGTTGGAAAAATCATGTGTATGAATAATGAAGCAATCATATAATGAATCAGGGAATGACTAAATATTAACTTTACTCATCTGATGCATATCTGGTGACTCGACGGGTGGCCACCCAGACTGGATTCACACTATACCATATGCAACAAATGTGCGGCCTACCTGGAATAGCCAAAGGCCTGGGGGGGGGGGGAAGTATAGAACAAATTGGGGGGGTGGTTACAGGAAAACCTTCATCATTCGTGCTATTTGATCTGGGAAAACGCATATGCATTTCTGGCATACTATAAACCCAGCAGCTTATCAGATTATCGTAGCGTAGAGAGCACACTCTCCAACCCCGCTTTAAGCTCCGTTTCTGGGGTTCGGATGGGGGAACTGAAAGGTTCAGCTTGTTCCCAATGAATTCTGGGATACTTGACTATGTTAACCTCCTATTTAGCCATAGTGTAGGTTTAGCTGACTGAAGCAGATTTGCAGACTGCAAGATGCCATTTATTTAACAAAGTTCGGAATGTTTGTGTTCACAGCCTCAGTAGAGCCATTGTCCAAACAAAGCCTGTCCACCCAGGAGATAAGGGTGCAATTAACAACGAACATTGTTCCAATCACAGGGTACATGAATCACTGCGGCCTGTATCCATCCTGCTTGATCGACAGTTAATGTTAAAATATATTTTCTCAAACTATAAACTATGCCGACAACGGGGAAGAGATAACAGCAGGAATGTGGGGAGTAGGATGAAACGACTAACATCTGTGACTGGCATGGTCAGAGGGTGCCCGAGTTCAAGTGGTGGGCACGTCAGTTGAGTGACTAACCACATAAACCAATAAACAGTAACTGCTGTGACACAATTTGTACATGTACACCCCCATTCTGTAGTAGGTGGGCGTTGCTTATAGAAATGTATAACTTGAATGAACCGCTCTTTGTCCCTCGAGAGTGCACCCCTAGCTTGAGGAAGCTGGGTGGCTCTCCCTTGTGCACAAGTCTTTTGGTTGTTTTAATAAATTCTGAACTTGTCCTCAATTCCGCCTCCATCTGTGTTTTCTCAATATTCGAATCGAACCCCATTGCAATGTTCTATGGCACTGCAACTGACGGTACTATTGCAGAGAAATTCCTTTGCAACGTTCTATTGCATTGCAAATTCCTTTTAAATAGCAAAGTGATATTCCATTGCAAAGTTTTCTTCATTGCAAATGACGATCATATTGCAAGGCGTTATTCCATTTCAATGTTCTATTATATTGCTAATGACTGCTGTATTGCAAAGTGATGTTCCATAGTAAAGTCCTATTGCATTGCAAATGACGATCATATTTCCAAGCGATATTCAATTGCAATATGCTTTTGCATTGCAAATGACGATCATATTACAATACGATATTCAATTGCTATGTGCTATTGTACTGCAAATGTCTATTTTATTGCAAAGTGTTATTCCATTGCAATGTGCAATTGCATTGCAAATGAATATTATATTGCAAAGTGACATTTCATTGCAATATTCTATTGAATTGCAAAAGACATTCATATTGCAAACTGATACTCCATTGCAATGTTCCATTTCACTGCAATGACTATTCTGTTATAAAGGCATATTCTATTGCAATGTTCTATTGTATTGCAAATGACGATTGTTTTGCAGTGATATTCCATTGCATTCTTCTGCTGAAATGTAAATGACGATCATATTACAATACGATATTCAATTGCTATGTGCTATTGTACTGCAAATGTCTATTTTATTGCAAACTGCAATTCCATTGCAATGAGATATTGCATTGCAAATTATTATAAAATTGCAAGTTAAAATTCCATTGCACTGTCTATTGCATTGCAAAAGAATATTATATTGCAAAGTGAAGTTCCATTGCAATGTTCTATGGCATTGCTAATGACTATTATATTGCAAACAGATATTCCATTGCAATGTTCCATTGCATTGCAATAATTATTATATTGCAAATTGATATGCCATTGCAATGTTCTATTGCACTGCAGCTGATGAAAGTATTGTACTGAAATTCCATTGCAATATGTTATTGCACTGCAAATTGCTATTATATTGGAAAGTGATATACCACTGCAATGTGTTATTCATTGTAGATGGCGATTATATTGCAAGGCGATATTCCATTTCAGTTTGCAATTGCATTGCAAAAGACTATTATATTGCAAAGTATTATTCCATTGCAATGTTCCATTGCGCTCCAATGACTATTCTGTTGTAAAGAAATATTCTATTCCAATGATCTGTTGCATTTCAAATGCCGATTGTTTTGCATTGATATTCAATTGCAATGTTCTGTTGCAGTGCAAATAACTACTATGTTGCAAAGTGCTATTCCAATACAAAGTCCTATTGCATTGCAAATGAATATAATATTGCAAATTAAAATTCGATTGCAATGTTCTATTGCATTCCAAATGAATATTATAGAGCAAAGTTATATTCCGTTGCAATGTTCTACCATATTGCAAGTTACTAATAAATTGCAAAGCGATATTCAAGTTCAATGTTCTATTACATTGCAAATGACGATCACATTTCAAGGCAATACCCCATTGCAATGTGCAATTGCATTGCAACAGACTAAAATCTTGCAAAGTGATATTCCATTGCAATGTTCTGTTACATTGCAAATGATGTTTATATTGCAGCGATATTCTATTGCAATGTGGTATTGCATTGCAAGTTAAATTAAAATTGCAAGTTGATATTCCATTGTAATGTTAAATTGCATTGCAAATGACTATTATATTGCAAAGTGATATTCCATTGCAAAGTCCTATTGCATTGCAAATGATGATCATATTGCAAAGTGATATTCCATTGTAACGTGGTAGTGCATTGCAAATGAATAAAATATTGCTAGTTAAATTTCCATTGCAATATTCTGTTGCATTGCAAATGGCTATTAATTTGCAAAGTGATATTCCCTTTCAATATGCTTTGCATTGCAAATGACTATTATACTGCAAAGAGATATTCCATTGCAATGTTCTACTGCACAGCAAATGCCATCATATTGGAAATCGCTATCCTATTGCAATGTGCTATTGCCTTGCAAATGACTATTATATTTGAAGTGATATTCCACTGCAATGTTCTATTGCATTTCAAATGACGATTATATTGCAGTTATATTCCATTGCAATGCTCTGCTGCATTTCAATTCACGACATTGTTGCAAACTCAGATTTCATGGCATTGGCCTACTACATTGCAAATGGCGATCATATTGCAGTGATATATTACATTGCAATGTGCTATTATATTGCAAAGTGATATTCCACTGCAATAAACTATTGCACTGCAAATGACATTTGTATTGCAAACTGATATTCCAATGCAATGTTGCATTCATAGAGTCATAGAGTCATAGAGTTATACAGCACAGAAAGAGGCCCTTCGGCCCATCGTGTCTGTGCCATCCATCAAGCCCTGTCCAATCTAATCCCATTTTCCAGCATTTGGTCCATAGCCTTGTATGCAATGGCATTTCAAGTGATCATCCAAATGCTTCTTGAATGTTGTGAGGGTTCCTGCCTCTACCACCCTTTCAGGCAGTGAGTTCCAGACTCCAACCACCCTCCGGGTGAAAAATTTCCTCCTCAAATCCCCTCTAAACCTCCTGCCCCTTACCTTGAATCTATGCCCCCTTGTTATTGACCCCCCTACTAAGGGGAAAAGTTCCTCTTTTTCTACCCTATCTATGCCCCTCAGCATTTTGTACACCTCAATCAGGTCCCCCCTCAGCCTTATTTGCTCCAAGGAAAACAACCCCAGCCTGTTTAGTCTTTCTTCATAGCTGAGGCGCTCCATCCCAGGTAACATCCTGGTGAATCTTCTCTGCACCCTCTCCAAAGCAATCACATCCTTCCTATAGTGAGGTGACCAGAACTGCACACAGTACTCCAGCTGTGGCCTTAACAGCGTTTTGTACAGCTCCATCATAACCTCCCTGCTCTTATATTCTATGCCTCGGCTAATGAAGGCAAGTATCCCATATGCCTTTTTAACCACCTTATCTACCTGTTCTGCTGCCTTCAGGGATCTATGTACATGTACACCAAGGTCCCTCTGACTCTCTGTACTTCCTAGCGTGCTACCACTCATTGTGTATTCCCTTGCCTTATTTGTCCATCCAAAATGCATCACCTCGCAATTTTCAGGGTTAAATTCCATGTGCCACTTTTCCGCCCATCTGACCAACCCGTTTATGTAGTCCTGTAGCCTAACGCTTTCCTCCTCGCAATTTACCACTCCACCAATTTTCCTGTCATCTGCGAACTTACTGATCATACCTTTTACATTCTCATCCAAATCATTTATGTAGATCACAAACAGCAAGGGCCCAGCACCGATCCCTGAGGTACCCCTCTGGACACAGGCTTCCGGTCACTAAAGCAAGCTTCGACCATCACCCTCTGCCTCCTGCCACTCAGCCTGTTTAGGATCCAACATGCCAAGGCACCCTGGATCGCATAGGCTCTTACCTTCATGACCAGTCTCCTATGCAGGACTTTGTCAAAAGCCTTATCGCAGTCCATGTATACCACATCCACAGCACTTCCCTCATCCACACACCTAGTCACCCCCTCGAAAAATTCAATCAGATTGGTCAGACATGATTTACCCTTGACAAAGCCATGCTGACTATTCCCGATTAATACTTGCCTCTCCAATTGGAGGCTAATTTTGTCCCTCAGAATTTTTTCCAATAATTTCCCTACCACAGATGTTAGGCTCACTGGCCTGTAATTCCCTGGTTTATCCCTGCTACCCTTCTTGAATAATGGTACTGTGTTAGCTGTTCTCCAGTCCTCTGGTACATCCCCTGTGGCCAGAGAGGTTCTGAAAATTTGTGTCAGAGCCCCTGCAATCTCCTCCTTTGCCTCACACAGCAGCCTGGGATACATCTCATCCGGTCCTGGGGATTTATCCACTTTTTGGCCTGCTAAAACCGCTGGTACCTCCTCCCTCTCGATGCTAATATGTTCAAGTATATCACAGTCCCCTTGCCCTATTTCTATGTCTACATCGTCTTTCTCCATAGTGAACACAGATGCAAAAAATTCAGTTAAAACCCCACCAACATCATCAGGCTCTGCACAAAGATTGCCACTTTGGTCCCTAATGGGCCCTTCCCTTTCCCTGGTTATCCTCTTGCCCTTAATATACTTATAAGACATCTTAGGATTTTCCTTTATGTTGCTCGCCAGTGTTATTTCATGGCCCTCCTCGCTCTCCTAATTTCTTTTTGAAGTATGCCCCTCCACTTTTTATACTCCTCTAGGGCTTCCTCCATCTTTAGTCTTTTGTAACTGCCAAAAGCCCCCCTGTTTTTCCTAATGCATTTTTGTATATCCCTTGTCATCCAAGGTTCCCTTTGCTTGTTGGTCCCACCCTTGACCTTTACGGGAACATGTTGGCGTTGTACTCTCTCTATTTCCCTTCTGAAAGTCTCCCACTGCTTTGATGTGGATTTTCCTATAAGTAGCTGCTCCCAGTCCACTTTGGCCAGATCCTGCCTTATCATATTGAAATCGGCCTTCCCCCAATTTAGAACCCTTCTTTCCAGGCCGTCTTTTTCTTTTTCCATGACCACCTTAAATCTCACCGAATTATGGTCACTGTCGCCAAAATGCTCTCCTACTGACACTTCCACCACTTGCCCGGCTACATTCCCTAGAATTAGGTCCAGTACCGCCCCCTCTCTTGTAGGACTTTGTACATGTTGGCTCAAAAAGCTCTCCTGGTTGCACTTTAAGAATTCTGCACCCTCTAAGCATTTCACACTCTGACTATCCCAATTAATATTGGGGAAGTTGAAATACCCCACTATTATTACCCTATTATTTTCGCACTTCTCTGAGATTTGCCTACATATCTGTTCCTCTATCTCCCCCTGACTGTTTGGGGGCCTATAGTACACTCCCAGCAAAGTGCTTGCCCCCTTTTTGTTTTTAAGTTCTACCCATATGGTCTCATTAGAGGAACCCGCTAATATATCATCCTGTGGCGCTCCCAAAGATTGTCTTTTACATTGAGATATATACATAATTCCCTTTAACTTAACTTTTTTATGTATGTATAACTTACCTAACTGTATGTACGTAATTTACTTATTGTATAACTTACCAGTTAGGGCTGTTGCCTCTTTAACTTACCTGTTGGGCAGTTGCCCCTTTAAGAGGCGACCTAACGTGCTGACGTCACGCATCACGTGACGCATGTGCGTCGGCCGCCGAACTAACGCGCTGACGTCACACGACGCATGCGCACTGGCCGCCGGCCCGATTCGGGCTTCCAAGACGGCCGCCGGCATAGCCCGGCCTATCGAGACTTCGGCTGCATTAGCCGGCAAGCGGGATCGAAGGGATTCTCCGCTCCCGCGGCAAGTACTGGCACAGCCCGGCCTAGTAACCTCGGTCTTAAAGGCCAGCCTCCATAACGGGGAGATGCACTGACAACGGCGCAGGTCACGTGAATGCCTAAGCGCACGTGAATGTGCTGACATCATGACGCGGTCACGTGACGTCGGGAATATAGAGCCGAGTGTGAGGAGGTCATGAGGCTCCCCACACGCTCCCCACGGGACTGGGAATGCAGTCCTTGTGGAGTCCCCGCTGGGACAAGGTCTACAACATGGTGCTCCTGCAGTCAGCCATCTTACCTGCTATCTTACCTACCGTAAGACCTACAACATGGTGTTCCTGCAGTCAGTCACCTTACCTGCTCCCTTATCTGCTGTAATTATCTTGTGATCTACAATATGGTACTCTTGCAGTCAGCCATCTTACCTGCGACCTTACCTGCTGTATTATCCTGTTCTGGTAAATAAACAACTTATTTATAGTTCGTCGAAGCTAAACTCTTTTATATAGTGGCGATTAACACGAACCACTACAATCCCTCCTTACAGCAGTAATTGACTCCTTAATTAATATTGCAACACCCCTCCCCTTTTACACCCCCCTCTGTCTCGCCTGAAGAATCTATACCCCGGAATATTGAGCTGCCAGTCCTGACCCTCCCTCAACCATGTCTCCATGATAGCAACAATATCGTACTCCCATGTGTTCAACAACAACTTCAGTTCATCCACCTTATTTGCAAGACTCCTTGCATTAAAATAAATGCCTTCCAGCCTTGCCATATTCCCTTTTTCCTTCACATATTTGCTCTGCCTTCCCAGTTGACTTGTTTTTCCTCCGTATTTGGCTGTAAGTCACCCCGTACTTTAGCTCCACTCTGTATCCCATCCCCCTGCCAAGTTAGTTTAAATCTCCCCCAACAGTGCTAGCAAACCTCCCAGGAAGGATATTGGTCCCCCTCTGGTTCAGGTGTAAACCGTCCGACTTGTACAAGTCCCACCTTTCCCAGAAGCAGACCCAGTGATCCAGGAAACTAAAGCCCTCCCTCCTGCACCATCCCTTTAGCCACGCATTCATCTGTTCTATCTTCCTATTCCTATACTCACTAGCACGTGGCACCGGGAGTAATCCAGAGATTACAACCTTTGAGGTCCTGCTCTTTAATCTTCTACCTAGCTCCCTAAATTCTTGCTGCAGGACTTCATCCCTCTTTTTACCTATGTCGTTGGTACCAATGTGGACCACGATCTCTGGCTGTTTGCCCTCCCCCTCCAGAATGCCCTGCAGCTGCTCAGTGACATCCTTGACCCTGGCACCAGGGAGGCAACAAACCATCCTGGATTCACGTCTATGGCCACAGAAACGCCTATCTGTTCCCCTTACTATAGAATCCCCTACCACTATTGCTCTCCCACTCTTTATCCTCCCTTCCTGGGCAGCAGGAGCAACCCAGTGCCACGAAGTTGCCTGCTGCTGCCTTCCAATGGTACGTCATCCCCCCCAACAGTATCCAAAGCAGTATACCTGGATGAAAGTGGGATGGCCATAGGGGTCCCCTGCACTACCAGCCTGTTTCTTTTGTTCCGCCTGGTGGTCACCGATTTCCCTACTGCCTGTGCAGCCCTACCCTGCCGTGTGACCAACTCACTGTACGAGTCATTTGCAACCCTCTCAGCATCATGAATGCTCCACAAACCATCCGCCCGCAGCTCCAGCGCCCCAAGACGGGCCGTTAGTAGCTGCAGCAGGATACATTGCATTGCAAATGATTATTATATTGCTGTGATCATCCATTGCAATGTTCTGCTGCATTACAAATAACTACTATGTTGCAAAGTGATATTCCATTGCAATGGCCTATTGCATTGCAAATGCGATCATATTGCTGGGCGATATTCCATTGCAATGAGCTATTGTATTGCAAATAACTATTATATTGCAAGCTAATACTCCATTACAATGTCATATTACATTGTAAATGATTGTTACATTGCAAAACAATATTCCATTGCAATATTATTTTGCATTGGAAATGACTATTAGATTGTAAACTGATATTCCATTGCAATATTCTATTGCATTGCAAATTACGGTCATGATCCAAGTCAACATTCCATTGCAATATGCTACTCTATGGCAGCTGACTACTATACTGCCAAGCAATATTCCATTGCAATATTCTATTGCAATTCAAATGACGATTGCCTCACAGCGCCAGGGACCCGGGTTCGAATCCGGCCTCGGGCGACTGTCTGTGTGGAGTTTGCACATTCTCCCCGTGTTTGCGTGGGTTTCCTCCGGGTGCTCCGGTTTCCTCCCACAGTCCAAAAATGTGCGAGTTAGGTTGATTGGCTATGATAAATTGACCCTTAGTGTTCGGGGGATTAAATATGTGGGGTTACGGGTATAGGGTGGGATATGTGTTGGTGTAGGGGTTACGGGGATCAGGTGGGATATGTGTCGGTGCAGGCTCGATGGGCCGAAATGGCCTCTATCTGCACTGTGGGGTTTTCTGTGATTCTGTGATTCTGTGTTTCTGTGATTGCAGTGATTTTCCATAGCAAAGCTTTGTCACATTACAAATGACCACCATGTTGCAAAGTGATATGTCATTGCAATGTTCTATTGCATTTTAAATGACGATTATATTGCAGTGATATTACATTGCAATGTTCTGTTGCATGACAAATGACTACTATGTTGCAAACTCATTTTACATTGCAACGGCCTATTACATTGCAAATGGCGATCATATTGCAGTGAGATATACCATTGTAATGTGTAATTGTATTGCAAATGACTATTATATTGCAAAGCGATATTCCACTGCAATATTCTATTGCATTTCCAATGACGATTTTATAGCAGTGATCTTCCATTGCAATGTTCTGCTGCATTACAAGTGACTACTATGTTGCAAAGTGATATACCATTGCAATGGCTTATTTCATTGCAAATGGCGATCATATTGCTGGGCGGTATTCCATTGCAATGTGCTATTGTATTGCAAATGACTATTATATTGCAAGCTAATAGCCCGTTGCAATGTTATAGTGCTTTGCCAATGACTATTATATTGCAAAGTGATGTGTCACTGTATTTCCCATTGCATTGCAAATGACGGTTATATTGCAGTGATATTCCATTGCAATGTGCAATTGCATTGCAATTGACAACTGTATTGCCAATTGATGTTCAATTGCAAAGACCTATTGCATTGCAAATGATGAGTTTATTACAAAGCGACTTTACATTGCAATGTTCTATTGCATTGAAAATGACTAGTATATTGCAACGTTATATTCCAATGCAGTTTTAAAGTGCATTGCAAATGACGATCTTATTGGCAGTCGATTATCCATTTAAATGTGCTATTGCATTGCAAATGAGTATTCAATTTCGAGGTAATATTCCACTGCAATATTCCATTACATTGCAAATGAATACTGTATTGGAAAGTGAAATTCCATTGCAATGTACTATTACATATTGTGAACCAATATACAATTGCATTGTTCTATTGTATTAAATATGGCTATTATATTGCACAGTTATATTCCAAAGCAATTTTATATTGCATTGCAAATGACGGTCATATTGCAAGGTGATATTCCATTTCAATGGGCTATTGCATTGCAAATGATTCTCATATTGCAAAATGATATTCCATTGCAATATCCTATTGCATTGGAAATGTTGAACATATTGCAAAGCGTTATTCCATTGCAATGTTCTACTGCATTGAAAATGAATATAATATTGCAAGTTAATATTCCATTGCAATGTTCTATTGCATGCAAATGTCTATAATATTGCAAAGTGATATTACATTGCAACGTTCTATTGCATTGCAAATGACGATCGCATTGCAAGGCAATGTTCCACTGCAGCGTGATACTGCATTGCAAATGACGTTTGCAAGGCAATATTCCAATGCAATGTGCTGTTGCATTGCAACTGAATATTTAATTGCAAGGTGATCTTCCACTGCAATGTTCTATTGCATTGCAAATTACTATTATATTGCAAAGTGATATTCCGCTGCAATATTGCATAACATTGCAAATGACGATCATCTTATAAAGCGATATTCTATTGCAATGTGCTATTGCATTGCAACTGACTATTTTATTGCTAGGTGATATTATATTGCAAGGTTCTACTGCATTTCAAATGATGATTTTATTGCAGTGATATTCCAAAGCAATGTGGAATTGCATTGCAAATGACTACTTTATTGCAAAGCGATGTTCCATTTCAAAGCCCGACTGCTTTGCAAATGATGATCATATTGCAATGCGATATCTCATTGCAATTTTCTATTGCATTGTAAATCATTATTATATTGCAAACTGCTATCCCATTGCAATGTTCTATTGCATTGCAAATGAGTACCATTTTGCAAAGTGATATTCCACTGCAATATAATATTGCAAAACAAATGACGATCATTTTGCAAAGTGGTATTCCATTGCAATATGCTATTGCATTTCAAATCACAATTATATTGCGAAGTGATATTCTATCGCAATGTGCTACTGCACTCCAAATGGCTATAGTAATGCAAATTGATATTCCATTGCAATATTCAATTGCAATTCAATGTTCTATTTCATAGCAAATGACTATTATATTGCAAAGTGATATTCCTTTGCAAAGTTCTTTTGCTTTGCAAATGACAATCACATTGCAATGCAATATTCCATTGCAATGTTCCATTATATTGAAAATTACGATGATTTTGCAGTGATATTCCATTGCAATGTACAATTGCTTGGCAAATGACTAATATATTGCCATGTGATATTTCATTGCAATGTTCTATTGCATTGCAAATGACTGTTATATTGCAAATTGATATTACATTGCAATGTTCTATTGCATTGCAAATGTCGATTATACTGCACTGATATTCCATTTCAATGTGCAATTAAAATGCAAATTGCTACTAAAATGCAAAGTGATATTCCATTGCAATCACAGAATCACAGAATCCCCACAGTGCAGATAGAGGCCATTTCGGCCCATCGAGCCTGCACCGACACATATCCCACCCGATCCCCGTAACCCCTACACCAACACATATCCCACCCTATCCCCGTAACCCCACGTATTTAATCCCCCTAACACTAAGGGTCAATTTATCATAGCCAATCAACCTAACTCGCACATCTTTGGACTGTGGGAGGAAACCGGAGCACCCAGAGGAAACCCACGCAAACACGAGGAGAATGTGCAAACTCCACACAGACAGTCGCCCGAGGCCGGATTCGAACCCGGGTCCCTGGCGCTGTGAGGCAACAATGCTAACCACTATGCCACCGTGCTGCCCAATTGCATTGCAAATGATGATCAAATTGCAAGTCAATATTCCATTGGTATGTGCTATTGCATTGCAACTGAATGTTATAAATCTCATAATTCCTCAAGAAACTGCTCGTGAAATAAGGCTGGGTGGCCAGCTGGTGGCGCCGTTGAATGTGTATAAATACCCGGGTGTGGGCTCAGCTTGACAGGGACATTTTGTAAGGTAAGTAACTAGGGAAGTACAACTAGACCTCCATTTTCTGAAATAATTTGATTAAAGCCTTGCATTATGCTCACACAAAGTGTGTTTTGAGTTTTTTTACGTCACTGACTATGATATTGCAAGGTGATATTCTATTGTAATGTTCTATTGCATTACAAATGACGATTATATGCAGTCATATTCCATTGCAATTGTGATTTTCATTACAAATGATTGGTATGTTGCAATGTGATATTCCACTGCAATGTTCTGTTGCATTGCAAAGGACGATTAAACTGCAGTGATATTCCACTTCAATGTGCTGTTGCATTGCAAATGACTATTATATTGCAAAGCAATATTTCATTGCAATGTTCTATTGCATTGCAAAGGACGATCGTATTGCAAAGCAACATTCCATTTCAACGGGCTTTTTTATTGCATATGACTTTTAAATTGCAAGTTAATAGTCCAATGCAATGTCGTATTGCAGTGCAAATGACTATTGTATTGCAAATTGATATTCCATTGCAATGTGCTATTATATTTCAAATCATTATTATGTTGCCCACTGATATTCCATTGCAGTGTTCCATTGCATTGAAATGACTGTTCTGTTACAATGTAATATTCTGTTGCAATGTTCAATAGCATTGCAATGACTATTTTATTGCAAAGTGATATTCCATTGCAATGTCCTATTGCTTTGCAAATGACGATCATATTGCAAAATGATATTCCATTGCAACGTGCTATTGCAGTGCAAATGAACATAATATTGCAAGTTAATAATCCATTGCTATGTTATATTTCATTGCCAATGACTGTTATATTGCAGTGAAATGCCACTGCAATGCGCAATGACACTGAAAATGAACACTATATTGCAAAGTGATATTCCATTGCAATGTTCTATTGCATTGCAAAGGGCTTTTATATTGTAAAGTGATATTCCATTGCAATGTGGCACTGTATTGCAAATGAACTATATTGCAAAGTGGTATTGCATTGCAAATTAATTATGTTGAAATATGATATTCCATTGAATTGTGCTCTGCATTGCAAATGAGTATTATATTGCAAAGTGATATTCTACTGCAATTTTCTATTGCGTTGCAAATGACGATTACATTGCAGTGATATTGCATTGCAATGCGGCATTGCACTGCAAATGTTTTATATTGCAAAGGGATACTCCATTGCAATGTTCTACTTCATTGCAAATGACTTATATTGCAAAGTGATATTCCATTGCAATGTGGGATTGCATTGCAAATGAATTATATTGATAAGTGATAATCCATTGCAATGTGATATTGCATTGCTAACGAGTATTATCTTGCCAAATGATATTCCACTGCAATTTTCTATTGCTTTGCAAATGACGATTACATTGCAGTAATATTCCATTGCCATGTGCAATTGCATTGCAAATGACTACTACAATGCTCGGTGAGGTTCCTTTGCAAAGTCATATTGCATTGCAAATTACAATCATATTGCAAATCGATATTCCATTGCAATTTGTCATTTTATTGCTAATGAGTATTATATTGCAAGGTAATAGTCCATTACAATGTCCTATTGCATTGCAAATGACCATCATATTGCAAAGCGATATGCCATTGCAATGTTCTATTGCATTGCAAATGATGATTATGTTGCAAACTGATACTTCATTGCAATGTTCCATTTCATTGCAATGACCTGTGTATTGCAAAGTGTTACACCATTGCTATGTTCTATTGCATTGCAAATAACGATGATATTGCAGTGATATTCCATTGCAATGTTCTGTTGCAATGCATATGAATAGTATATTGCAAACTGATGTGCCATTGCAATGTTCCTTTGCATTGCAATAACTATTATCTTGCAAAATTACATTCCATTGCAATGTTATTTTGCATTGCAAATGACGATAACATTGTAAACTGATATTCTATTGCAATTTTCTATTTCAATGCAATTACTTTTATATTGCAAATCGCTATTCCATTGCAATGTTCCATTGCATGGCAAATGTCGATTATATTGCAGAGGTATTCCATTGCAATGCTCTATTACACTGCAAATGGTTATTATATAGAAACGTGATATTCTACTGCAATGTGCTATTGCAAACTGATGTTCCACTGCATTGCAAAGACTATTATATTGCAAAGTTATATTCCATTGCAATTTTATGTTGCATTGCAAATGTCGATTATATTTAAACTGATATTCTATTGCATTGTCCCATTGCATTGCAATGCGTATTATATTGCGAGGTAACATTTCACTGCAATGTTCTAGTATTTTGCAAATGACTATTATAGTGCAAAGCGATATTCCATTGCAATGTACTGTTTTATTGCAAATGACTATTATATTGCAAAATTATATTTCATTGCAATTTTCTATTGCATTGAAAATTACTTTCATATTACAAAGCGATTTCCATTGCAATGTTCCATTGCTTTTCAAATGACTATTATATTGTGAGCTTAATTTCCATTGCTGTTTTCCATTGCATTGCAATGACTGTTATATTGCAAAGAAATAATCTGCTGCAATGTTTCATTGCATTGGCAATGACTATTAAATTGCAAAGTGTTATTTCATTGCAATATTCTATTGCATTGCAAATGATGTTCATATTACAAAACGATAGTCCAAATGCAACGTGCAATTGCATTGCAAATGACTACTATATTGCTAAGCAATGTTCCATTGCAATGTTCTATTGAATTGCAAATAATTATTATATCGCAATCTGATATTCCATTGCAATGTTCGATAGCAGTGCAAAATACTATGATCTTGCAAATGATATTCCATTGCAGTGTCCTATTGCAATGCAGATGGTGATCATAATGCAAACCGATATGCCGTTGCAATGAGCTTGTGCATTGCAAATGAATATAATATTGAAAGTTAATATTCCAATGCAATGTTCTTTAGCATTGCAAATGACTATTATATTGCAAAGTGATATTCCTTCACAATGTTCTATTGCAGTGCAAATGACGATCACACTGCAAGGCAATAATCGATTGCAACGTGTTATTGCATTGCAAATGACTATTATAGTGCAAAGCGATATTCCATTGCAATGTTCTATTGCAATGCAAATGACGATTATGTTGCAGTGATATTATATTGCAATTTGCCATTGCATTGCAAAAGAAAATATTATTACCAGTTGATGTTCCATGCAATGTTCTATTGCATTGCAAATGACTACTATATTGCAAAATGATGTTCCATTGTAAATGATGATCACATTGCAAAGCGAACTTCCATTGCAATGCTCTATTAATCTATTGCAATGTTCCATTGAATTGCAAGACTAATAAATGGCAAATTGATATTGCTTGCAATGTTCTAGTGCATTGCAAATTATGATATTATTTTTTACAAATCTCCTCATCATAAAGAAGCTACTGATGAAATAACGCTGGATGGCCAGCTGGGGGCCCTGTCCAAGCAGTATAAATAATTGGACATGGGCCCAGCTTGCCCAGTGACATTTTCCAAGACAAGAACTGTTGAAGTACAATTGACCTCCATGTTCTGATCAAAGTTGATTAAAGCTTTGCTTTATGCTCAAACCAATTGTGTAGTGAGTTTTATTATGTCAATTTAATCAACTTGTTATCGACTCCATGCTGTGAATGATCCGGAACAGCCAGCTACGAATTCAACTGCAGAAGGGGACTCCGGCATAATAATCAATCCATCATGGAGAAACTACTCCGACCTGCCCATCTTAACCTGGACCTGAATTCACCTAAAACTGCTAAGGTATGGAAACTTTGGTATCGTATCATCAGCAACTTCCTCAGGGTGTGTGGTGAGAATGTTCCTGATAAATTAGAGACATTGCCAATTATGTATCTCCTTGCATGATTGATTTTATCGAAGACTGTGTAAACTGTGAATCCGTTATCCTAATATTACAGCGACTATATGTTAAGGCCCCAAACGAAATTTTGCTTGGCAGCAACTGGCCACAACTCGACAACAACCCGGGGAGTCATTGACGAATTCCTTCAGAAATTTTGCAGGCTCAGCAAGGATTTTAATCTTAAAGCTGTCACAGCAGAGCAGTAGCAGGAGGAGTTAATTCGTGATTATTTTATTAATGGGATGGCGTCTCCCTTCATATGCCAGCATCAGTTGGAGATTAAAACACTCGAGTTAAATGCTGCCTATGACCAGGCATGTTCCCTGGACTTAGCAAACAGGAATGCAGATGCCTAACTTTTATCTCGTGCAAAGGCTGCTGCTATCACTTTTAAATACTCCGTCGATAGGTCTCGGGCGGAAGTCCTCACTGATGATGACTCTAACCTAGCGGATGACAACCCTACCCTAGAAGCCTTCATTGATGATGACCCCAGCCTAGCGGCATCTTGGCAATCTGGAAGGAAGTGTTTCTTCTCTGGAGGTGCATTCCATTGCAGGACATTTTTTTCCTGCTCTTAATGCAACCTGCACTCATTACAGCAAGAAATGTCAGTTTTCTGAGGTATGCCAGTCAATAATAATTGCAAAGCAATAGAACATTGCAATGGAACAGCGCCTAGCAATATAGTAGTCATTTGCAATGCACTTGCACATTTTTATGGAACATCGCTTTGCAATATAATCATCATTTGCAATGCAATAGAACATTGCAATGAAATATCACTTTGCAATATAATAGTAATTTGCAATGCAACCGGACTTTCCAATGGAATATGACTTTGCAGTTCAATAGTCATTTGCAACGTAATAGAAAATTGCAGTGGAATATAACCTCGCAATATCATCGTCTTTTGCAATGCAAAAGAAAATTGCAACGGAATATTACTGCAATACTGACATAATAAAAATCACTACGCACTTGCTTTGAGTATAAAGCAAGGCTTTAATCAATTTTTTCCACAACATGGGGGTCTAGTTGTACTTCACTAGTTCCTGTCTGACAAAATGTCCCTGAAAACTGGGCCCACGCCCGAGTATATATACTCCTTGGACGGCGCTACCAGCTGGCTACCCAGCGTTTTTTCATGAGCAGTTTCTTTATGATGATGAAATTTAAAACATTCTTCCTCCCTAAATAATTTGGAAGTCGAGGACTTCCTCTTAACGGATTAGGTGGACCACAAATAGCCGCAGTCTATTAGATATTTGTTTATGGCTAGAAGGCACGTCTGCCCAGACTGTATCTTGGTCGCTGGGCCACTTGATCCAGTCTAGTGGATCGACAGGGCCCGTGTTGCCCTGATCGACCTGAGGGAGGCTGGGGAGCTCATGTCGCTGGGTGTGGGTCCCCACAGGCACAGAGCTGGCTTCATCCTGTTTTATAGCTGGGGATTGACCACCATCCTGGCCTCAGGTGGCCATCCCACAGGGAGCGCTCGAGTCCCCGAGTGGATCCGCTGGGGCAGCCGGCAGATCTCTCGAGGTCACAGTTAGGGTGTCATCTATGAGGTAGCACTGAGTAGCGGCATCATCACCGTGGGTCCCTCTATCTGTTGGGTCAGTGGAAACGGCTGGACAGGGAGACAGGTACCAGAATGAAATGGTGGACTGCCGGCCATCAGTGTACTGCGCGGTGTGTGTACGTGGGATTGACGTCCGTGAGTGCTACCTCATTGACGAGGGGGTCGTTTTCAGAAGATCAGACGAATCTTCAGAGCAGCACGGGGCCGGGAGCTGCCAGCCATGATGGTAGGGTTGTCGTATGAGTGGAGCGATGCTGGAAGCTGAAGAATCGCTCATGAGGTGTGACATTGGTGGATGTAGAAAGAAGAGACCTGATGGGATGCAACCGTCAGGTAGCATAGTTTCCCACTGCTGGTCTGGTAGGTTGCATGACCTCAGTGCAAGAAAAATAGCATTCCAAATGATCGCATTGTATTTCTCAACCTGTCCACTATAATGGGATGGTAAAGTGTCATTTTACTTGTGGCGTTTCCCTGTTGGGAGAGATAACTTTTGAGTTCGTTTGACATGAAGGAGGGATCCCATCAGAGTGGATGAAATTGGCCATACCGCAGAGGGAAAAGACTTGATCCATGCATTTGATCACTGTGGAAATAAGCATATTGGGACAGGGGAAAGCAAAGTGAAAGTGTGAATATTCATCCACTATAGTAAGTAAGTAGGTGTTTCGCGTTGAGGAAGGCAATGGCAATTAACAATCAATGCTGAGTCGCTGCATAGGCGGCATAGCGTGTTTGAGCGAGCCATCCAATGGATGGAAGAATTGCAGTTTTAATTCCGTACAAATTCTGCAGGAGGAGCATGTTCTTTTGAAATATTCGGTAAAAAATGGGAGATTTTTAGATCACACAAAGTGCAACATACGGGTAACGCCAGGATGGCATAAATCAGTTTGAAGATCTGCAAGAGTCGAAGTTTACATAGAGAGCAGAATGCCCATGTGAGGTTATCCGGGTTCACATTCTCTTTGCTGGGTCGATAATGTATGGTGTAGCCAAAGGCGGTGAATTCCACCCTCCAGTGTTGTATTTTGTTATTCTTGATCTTTTTGAATTTCCGGTTATCCAGCTTATAGGTCACGGAGCGCTGATTGGTTATGTGTGAAATGGCGATGAGCGAGAAGAATGAGAGGCAATCTTATTGAAACATGTAAGATTGTGAAGGGGCTTTATCGGGTGGATGCGGTGATGATGTTCCCAATGATGGGTGAAACTAGAACTAGGGGGCATAATCATAGAATAAGGGGCTGCTCTTTCAAAACTTAGATGAGGAGAAACTTCTTCACTCAGAGGATAGTAGGTCTGTGGAATTTGCTGCCCCAGAAAGCTGTGGAAGCTACATCATTAAATAAATTTAAAACAGAAATAGACAGTTTCTGAGAAGTAAAGGTAATTAGCGGTTATGGGGATCAGGTGGGAAATTGGACATGAGTCTAGCTTCGGAATGGTCATGGCCCTGTGGGTAGCAGAGCGGGCCCAGGGGCCGTGTAGCCTGGTTCTGCTCCTACTTCATGTGTTCTAATTATGTGTTAGATTTCAGGAGATGGTTCTATTCCTGTTCCTCGCTGGGGTGGAGTTCAGCTTTTACCGAAGGTAAGTACTGTAGAAAATGTAGGGACAGAGTGATCTCCTGGACGAGTTTCGATCGCCTAGATGGGTCCGAGAGGAATTTCCCAGATTTATTCTCCCAAATTGGCCATTGGGTTTTTTATCTGGTTTTTCGCCTCTCCCAGGAGATCACATGGGTTCGGGTGGGATGTAGAGTGATAGTAGATATGAGGTTAGGATCAGATCAGCCATCATCTTATTGAATGGAGGAGCAGGCTCGAGGGGCCGATTGGCCTACTCCTGCTCCTATTTCTTATGTTCTTATGACTCCATTTATGTACAGCTTTGATGATGGCCATAGCCTCCTTCACGACAGGAGGATAATGGAGCTCGCTACCCTGCAAAGTTCTGGACAGAAATGGAACGGGTCAACCACCTTGAATTAAGGTAGCAGAGATCACCACATCTGATGCATCGCACTCGACCATGAAAGGAAGATTTTCATCAATGGAATGTAGTGTTGCTTTTTCCAGTTGTCGCTTGAGGAGGTTCAAAGCTGAAATAGCCGTTGCCTCCAATGGAAATAACTTTGCATGAAGGAAGGGCTGGATCTTATCGGAGAAGTGGGGTATCCATTTTGCATAATAGGCGAACATATCGAGTGCCCGATGAAGAGAGCCGAGATTCGTAGGGGGAGGGAGCCCCTGAAGTGGAGGAAGTCACTCCAGAACCGGTTTGATGACACCGATGCCCACCCAACAGCCCAGGATGTTGACTGATGGTACTGATTTCACAGATTTGGACTAATTTAAGGTTAAGTTGCGACGACGTAGAAGATCAAATAAATTCTGGAGATTGTCATCATGCTCCTTCTTGTCATGACCAGCAATGATTTTATTATCCAGATATTGAAAAGTGTCCATTAGGTTCTCCTATTTGACCAACCTATCCATTGCCCGTTGAAAGATGGCCACCCCATTGGTGACTCCAAATGGATGGTGACAAAACTGGTAAAGGCGACCGTTGGCCTCAAAGGGCGTATACTTTTTGTCAGAGTCCTTTAAAGGTACTTGAGGATATGCGCTCTTTAAATCAAAAGTTGAAAATACCTTGTAGCTGGCAAGGATATTGACCATGTCATCGATGCGTGGCAGTGGGTCAGCATCCAGGTCTGTATACTGGTGAATAGTTTGCGAGTAATCGATGCAAAGACGTTTCTTGTGTTGCTTCAGAGGATTTTTAACATCGATGACTTGAGCCCGCCAGGAAGATGAACATGGCTCAATGATACAGTCAGCTAGAAGGCGAGAGATTTCTGCCTCAATAAAGGCTCGATCATCTTGGCTGAAACGTCGTGATTTAGTGACTATGGGTTTACATCGGGACGAAAGATTGGAAAACAAGGAGGGCTCGTCGAGCAAAGCCGCCAAAAGTGCACAAAACGGTACTTTAGAAATTGTAAGCTCCGGCTTTGACCCTCCGAACTCGAAAGTGGGTCTTTTGTGTTGTTTCTGGAAACCCTGGCCCAGGAGCACAGCACTGCATATGTTCTTGAGCACCCCAAGCTGGGTGGAGGAATAAGTGTGGCCATGGAGAATAAGGTCGACAAGACAAAAGCCGAAAGAATTGGTGGTCACTGTTATCAGCGCCATTGCAATTTCCCTGTCCGCGGGGTAAATACGCAGTTTTACCTTACTGACAGCCCGCTCACTAAGGAAGTCAGTGCTGCATGAGTCGATTAGTGCACTCAAAATGCGCCCATTTATCGAAACCTTCGTGGCTGCATGGGACATACTTTGGGGAAAAACAGCTGTGATGGGAAGAGGGGCAGTTTTACCCTTGGCAGCTGTAACGTTAGCGGTGGTTCTTGGGGGAGGAGTAGTTTTATAGATTGCAGCTGTAACCTTAGTAGTGGATCTTGGGGGAGGATCTGTTTTATAGATAGTAGCTGCAAAACTAACAGGAGCTATCGACCGGTATACCTTAGAAATGTGGCCTTTCTTACTAACAGCGGCTCTTGACTGGCATACCTTAGAAAAGTGACCTTTCTTGCTGCAAGGATTGCAGGTCTTGTTACAATAATTTCAAAATTTCCTATAATGGAATGCTCCTCCACAGATAAAACACTTCCTTTCACATTGCGAAGATGCCGCTAGGATGGGGTCATCATCAGTGTAGGTTTCTAGGGTAGGGTTGTCATCAGCCGGGTTGGAGTTATCACCCGTGAGGGCTTCTGCCCGAGGCCTATTGAAAGAGTCACTAAAAGAGATAGCAGCAGCCCGTACACGTGGTAAAATATATGTGTCTTCATTCCTCTTTGCTAAGTCCAGAGAACATGCCTGGTCATAGGCAGCCTGCAACTTGAGGGTTTTATTCTCCAACAGACACTGATGTTTGAAGGGAGATGTAATCCCATTAATAAAGGAATCATGAACTAACTCCTCCTGGTACTGCTCAGCTGTAACAGTTTTAAGATTACAATCCTTGCTGAGCCTGCGAAGTTTCTGAAGGAATTCGTCAAGTAATTCCCCGGGTTGTTGTCGAGTTGTGGCCAGTATATGCCAAGAAAAAATGTCATTTGGTGATTGACATATAGCTGCTGTAGTATTTGGATAGTGGCGTCATTGTCTACACAGTCTTCAATATAATCAAACACATGAGGGGATACATAATTAGCAACCTGAGAAAGTTGCTAAAGGTAGGATACCAGTGTTTGCATACCTTAGCAGCTATAAGTGGATTTGGGTCCAGGTCACGACGAGCAGGGCTGAGTAGTTTCTCCATGATGGATCGATTACTTGTCTGAGTTCCCTTCTATGGTTCGAGTTGTAGCTGGCTTTTCCCGAAATCACCCAAAGCGCGGAGTCGATATTAAGTTGATTAAATTGACGTAATAAAACTCACTACGCACTTGGTTTGAGCATAAAGCAAGGCTTTAATCAACTTTTTCAGAATATGGAGGTATAGTTGCATCCACTAGCTTCTTGTCTTTACAAAATGTCCCGGATAAGCTGGGGCCAATGCCCGAGTATTTATACTCCTTGGACGGCGCCACCAGCTGGCCGTCCAGCGTTATTCCATAGGTAGTTTCTCGATGATGAGATTTATGACACCCTGTCCCTGCTTTCTCCCCATATCCCTTGATCCCGTTAGCCTTAACAAATATATCTTACTCCTTCTTAAATATATTTAATCAATTGGCCTCAACTTCCTTCTGTGGTAGAGAATTCCACAGGTTCACCAATCTCCGGGTGATGAAATTCCTCCTCATCTCAGTCCTAAATGGCTTACCCCTTATCCTTAGACTGTGACCCCTTGTTCTGGACTCCCCCACTATCGGAAACATCCTGCCTGCATCAGGTATGTCTAGCCTGTTAGAATTTTATAAGTATCAATGAGATCCCCTCTCGTTCATCTAAACTCTAGCGAATATAAGCCTAATCGACTAAATCTCTCTTCAAACATCATTGCTGCCATCCCAGGTATCAGGCTGGTGAATCTTCGCTGCACTCCCTCCATGGCAAGAACATCCTTCCTCAGATAAGGCGACCAAAACTGCACACAATACTCAAGGTGTGGCCTCACCAAGGCCCTGTAAAATTGCAGCAAGACATCTTTGCTCCTTTTTTCGAATCCTCTCGCTATGAAGTCCATCATACCATTTGCCTTCTTAACCGACTGCTGCACCTGCATGCTTACCTTCAGCGGCTGGTGCACAAGGACACCCAGGATTCATTGCACTTCCCCTTTTCCCAATCTATTGTCGTTCAGATAATAATCGGCCTTCCTGTTTTTGTCACCAAAGTGGATAACCTCGCATTTTTCCGCCTTATACTGCATCTGCCATGCATCTGCCCCATCACCCAATCTGTCCAAATCATACTGGAGTTTATCTGCATCATCCTCACAGCATACACGCACACCCAGCTTTGTGTCGCCTGCAAAGTTGGCGATATTACATCCATTTCCCTTGTCTAGATCATTAGTATATATTGTGCATGCCTGGGGTCCTAATACCGATCCCTGCGGTACCCCACTAGTCACTGCCTGCCACTTGGAAAAAGACCCGTTTATTCCAACTCTTTGCTTCCTGTCCGACAACCAGTTCTCTATCCAAATCAATACCTTACCACCAATCCCATGTGTTTCAAATTTGCATGCCAATCTCTTATGCAGGACCATATTGAAAGCTTTCTGAATGTCCAAATACACCACCTCCACTGCTTCTCCCTTTTCAATTGTACCAGTTACATCCTCCAAAAATTCGAGTTGATTGGCAAGCATGATTTACCTTTTGTAAATCAATGTTGACTTTGTCAGGTCCTGTCACTGTTTTCCAATTGCTCTGCTATTACATCTTTTATAATGGACTCCAGCATTTTCCCCACTACCGATCTCAGGCTTACCAGTCTATAATTCACCATTTTCTCTCTACCACCTTTTTTAAGTAGTGGGAATGCATTAGAAATATGAGGAGCTGTTCCTCGAGCTTACAGTGAACTTCCTTGGAACTGTGAAAGACGCGAGGATGTAGAGGCCAGAGTGTGAATGGAGGGGAGAATAAAAGAGTCAGGCGATCGGAAACTTTGGTTCCCCTTACGGAATGAACGGAGCTGTTCTGAAAAGCGGTCACCCAATCTGCGTTTGATCTCCCCGATGTAGAGGAGACAGCATCGTGAGCAGTGAATACAGTATACTAAATTGCAAGAAGTTCAAGTAAATCGCTGTTTCACTTGGAAGGAGTGTTTGGGGCCCTGGACAATGGGATGGGTGTCGCAGAGGGAGCGATCGCTTCTGAAGGCTGAAAGGGGAGATGAGGGGAAGATATGTTTGGTGGTGAAGGCTGATGCAGTGAAAGGTGAGGACAAGTGGAACATGATCGCGGTTCCGGGGGTTGAGGGGAAGGGATGTGAGCAGTAGTGCGGGAAATAGAACAGACAAGGTCACGGGCCATGTCAACCACAGTACAGGGAAATCCTCTGCTGAGGACACTGAAGACATGTTGGAAGGACTAGTATGGAAGGTGGCATGATCTGAGAGGATACGGCAGAGACAGAGAAACTGGGAGAATGGAATAGAGTCCTTACAGGAAGCGGGCTTCGATGAAGTTTAGTCCAGATAGCCGTGGGAGTGGGGCTTATAGTGAATGGTTATCAATAGCCTATCCCCAGAGATGGAGACAGAGAAGTCGAGTAAAGGAAAGGAAGAGTCGGAGATTGATCATGTGAAGTTGAGGGAAGAGTGGAAAGGGGAAGCACATTGACTGAAATTTTCAAATTCAGGGTGAGAGCAGGAAATGCCACATCATCAACATACTGGAAAATTGGTGAGGGAGGGGACCTGAGGAAAACTGGAAATACGGAAGTTACACTTATCCCACGGAAAGGCAGGAAGAGCTGGGATCCATGCGGATTCCCAGAGCAACAACTTTAATTTGGAGGAAGTGAGTGGGGTCAAAGGGGAAGTTGTTCAATGTGAGAACAAGTTCAGCCAGGCGAAGTAGGATGGTGGTGGATGGGGACTTCTTGGGACTCTTTTCAAGTAAGAAGCGGAGTGCCCTCAGGCCATCCTGGTGGGGGATGGAGCTGTAGAGGGATTGGACGTCCATGGTGAAAAGCAGACGATAGGGGCCAGGAAACTGGAAAATGTTAAAGTGGTGGAGGGTGTCGGAAGTGTCGCGGATGTAGGTGGGAAGAGACTGGACAAGCGGTGAAAAAATTTCATCGAGAATGGTAGAAATAAGCTCCGTGGGGCAAGATCAGGCTGAAAAGATGGTCTACCCGGGCAGCTCTGTTTGTTATGTTAAGCTTATTTAGAACCTTGGTTAGACCGCACTAGGAATTCTGCAAACATTTCCTCTCTTCAACTTATAAAATGGGCATAGAGGCACTGGAGAAGGTGAATAAGGATTTATTGAATGTTACCATAGCTGGGAGGTTATACCTATCAGGAATGATTGAACAGGCTGGGGCTCATTTCTTTAGTGAGGAGAAGAATGAGGGATGAACAGATAGAGTTCTTTAAGAATATGAAAGGATTTGATAGTGTAGACTTAGGGAAGGTGTTTCACCTTGCGGGAGTGACCAGGACTCGGGGATTTAAATTTGTCATAAATAAATCCAATAGGGAATTCAGCAGAAACTTCTTTACTCAGAGAGTGGATAGAATGTGAAACTCGCTACCACAAGGAGCAGTTGGTGTGAATGTAATTGATATATTTAAGCAGAAGCGAAGTAAACACATGAGGGTGAAATGAACAGAAGGATATTGTGACTGGCATAGATAAAGGAGGCTGGAAGGAGACTCGTGTGGAGCATGAACACCGACATGTGCATTTGGAGCCGAATGGCCTGCCTCTGTCCTGCAAATACTTTGTAAGTTCTGTTCAACCTGTATAGGACTCTGGCCATGTAACA
Organism: Somniosus microcephalus; assembly: GCF_052327205.1. Taxonomy (NCBI): domain Eukaryota; kingdom Metazoa; phylum Chordata; class Chondrichthyes; order Squaliformes; family Somniosidae; genus Somniosus; species Somniosus microcephalus. The sequence continues at coordinate 33,662,427 of NW_028225184.1, forward strand.
CTTAGAGAACAGTGCGTAGTTATATTTTATTTACTATTAAAAGGACATTGAAGTATTGGAGAAAGTGCAAACAATATTTACAACAACTTGCATTTCTACAGCGCATTTAAAGTAGTAAAATAATTGGAGCGTTATCAAACATAATTTGACATCGAGCCACATAAGGAGATATTCAGAAAGATCACCAAAGCTTGGTAATAAAGATAAGTTTTAAGTAGCATCTTAAAAGGAGGAGAAAGTGATAGAGAGACAGGGAGGATTATGGAGGGCTCCCAGAGCATGGGACCCAGGCAGCTGAAATTGTGGTGTATGTGCCTTTAAGAGCCCCTGTGTACTTTAATGCCGGTAGTGGCCACACGGGCTATATAAGCCTGTATATTGTCTTGTATCTTTTAGTTCACCTCCAGACTTGGTTCAGTGAAGACCTGTTAAACCAACTCCTGCATTCCGTGTTTCCATTAACACATGGATACTACAGTGGCGACGAACTGGAAACGGACTTACCTGCAATTCGGCAGCACCTCAAGGAGATCGATTCCTCAGACGAAAGTCGAAGAAAAAAAAAGAAAAGAAACTGTGGTTTCACCAGCTAGCCAGGCTGGTGGCAGGTACTGCAAAAATCCTTCCTGGGTGGTGGGCAGGGACTCGATCGGATGGCTCTGCAGCGGGCCGAGCAGCGAAGGCGGAGGCAAACAGAGTTGGAGGGTGGAGCACTCGGGAGACGGCCAGCACTGCAAGGCAGGTCGGCGTTCGGACCAAGCAGAGGGAGGGAAAAGTCCCAGAGAGTCCGACGGGAACGAGTCTCCAACTATTAAAAATATCTGTATAAATAAAAACTGCGGAGAGCAGCGTTGTCAGCAACGGCAGCAGCGGGAAAGCGCGGGAGGTGCCATTTTTTCTCGGCAGGGATGAAAGGAAAGCGCGGGAGGTGCCATTTTTTTTCAGGATGCCTAAGACTGGCAATATTACTGCTTTCGATAGTGATGTAGAGGATTGGACCAATATATGGAAAGAGTGGAGGTATATGGCACAGCGAATGAAGTAGAGGATGATAAAAAGGCATCGGTACTTCTAAATCTAATGGGCGCAAGGACATACGGGCTGTTATGAAACTTAATCACTCCAGCCAAACCGATGGGCAAGAATTTTAAGGAGATTGTTGATACCCTACAGGAGCACTTAAATCCAACACCGCTGCTGATAGCAGAACGATTCAAATTCTTCAAGAGGAATCAGCACAAGATTGAAAGTAATGCTGATTACCTCACCGAATTAAGGAAGCTATGAAAGAATTGCCAATTCGGGGCAGGGCTGGTAGATTCTCTTCGAGACAAATTCGTCTGCGGTCTCCTAAGTGAAGGAACACAGAAAAGGCTACTTTCTGAGAAAGATTTAACACTGGACAAGGCTTTCAGTGTAGCTGTATCATACAAAGCAGCAGCAACAGCAGCTGCAGAGATACAGCAAAAGCCACAGGACTTCGGCAGCCATGAAATTACACAGGGTTTCGAGAGATGTTATCGCTGTGGCAGATCCACCCATGACCAGAGGGACTGCTGTTTCAAGGACAAAGCATGCAGGCAAGATGGAAAGATGGGACACATTGCACGTGTATGCCGATCTGGAAATAAAAAATCTACTGACAGAAAAAAAATCAGTAAGGAAAAGTACAGAAAGGTACAAATGATGACGGACAGTAGCTCCGAAGACAAGAAGAGTGATAGCGACTCCGGAAACAAGAGACTAAGCTGTCTGAAATTACATAATGTAATTGCCAAAGAAGATTACCAGACCATTTGGGTTACCCTCACGCTAGCGGGGTCCCCAGTTAAAATGGAGCTAGATACAGGATCAGCTCTGACCGTCATAATTCGACGGGATTACGAGCGGCTATTTCCACATATATCTTTGAAAGACAGATCCATTATCTTGAAAACATATACGGGGCGGAAAGTGTACCCCAGAGGGAAAATAAGGGTGCCTGTTCTATGCAGCGGCAAGGATATACAAAAGTTGTATATATACGTTCTGCAAGATGGTGATCCACCGCTGTTGGGACGTAAATGGATCATGAAGATACCTATAGACTGGCACTCCATTCAGGCACTGACGGTGACCACGATGGAAAAAAATGAGGATGACGTCATACCTGAATGATTAAAAGACATCTTGGCCAACGCCAAAGAAGTGTTTCAACAGGAACTAGGGGCTAGATTTTCAGTATAGACAGTTTTGGGGCGCTAGCCTTAGCGCCCGCCCGAAGTTAGCGCCTGCCCCAAAGTAGCGCCCGTTGCCGGAAATTCAGTGGCTTCGCCCTAAGAGGTTGGTGGAGCGCTAAAAGAGGTGTTCCACTACTATCTTTAGGCTCTAAGCCGGCGGTGCAGAGCGCAACGCCCGAGCTCGGGCGCAGCGCACGGCAGACACTCTGGTGCCAGTGAGCTCTTAAAGGGGAAGGGTGCATGTGTAGTAGTAGTAGTACTAGTAGTACTAGTAGCACTAGTAGTAGTAGTAGTAGTAGTAGGACGACGACGACGACGAGGAGGAGGAGGAGGAGGAGGAGGAGGAGGAGGAGGAGGAGGAGGAGGAGGAGGAGATGACACCGTTCACAACAACACACTGGATCCTTCCACACAACACATGCAGACTGCCTTTTATAGTGCAGGAGGAGTGCCCTTTAATTTGCGCTCCCCAGGGTGTGTTGCGTTCCATTTTACAAACGCTCTGGACGCCAGCCGCACAATGGGGCGGTACGACTGAAGTTTGGATTCGGCGCGGCCAAAGGGCGTTGCACGAGGATGTGACGTTATTTTTTGCGCGCGCATCCGGGCGGCCGCTAAAATTTGCGCCGGCGCTAATGGGCAACTTAATTTGGGGCGGGGCGCAAACTGCGCTGCACCCGGGCGCTACACGCATAGCACCCGAAAATCACTTCTCTTAAGGCGCTAACTGCTGGCGCAAGCAACTGAAAATCTAGCCCTAGGAGCCATGAAAGGCATCACCGCCTCAATAAAATTGGAAGATGCGGCAATTCTCAAGTTTTTTAAGGCAAGGCCGGTGCCATACGCAATTCGTTCAGCAGTCGAGGCAGAGCTGGAGAATTTGGAAAAGACAGGCGTGTTATCCAAGATAGATTGGAGCGAGTGGGCAACACCCATCGTCCCGGTCATGAAGAAAACGTTGAATAATGATAAGTCTGAAGAACAGAGAAAAATTAACATCTGTGGAGACTTTAAGGTGACTGTAAACCCGGTCCTTCATACGGTACAGTATCCTCTTCCGAGGATAGAAGATATTTTCGCCTCACTATCCGGAGGAAAACCTTTCACCAAAATTGAATTGGCACAGGCATATCTACAGATGGAGGTTGAGGAGGCCTCTGAAAAGTATCTCACGATAAACACACACAAAGGCCTGTACCAGTACAAACGTCTGGTTTTCGGAGTAGCATCAGCTCCAGCTATCTGGCAAAGAGCTATGGAGCAAGTCCTGCAAGGGATTCCGGGGACTCAATGCTACCTGGACGACATCCTTTTAACAGGAGAAAACGACAACCAGCACCTTGCCAATTTGGAGCAGGTGCTCACTAGGCTGAGAGAACGGGGCCTTCGAGCAAATCGCCCCAAGTGCGAATTTTTCCAGAAACAAATATCATGTTGTGGCCATATAATTAACGAAGAAGGGTTGCATAAGTCACCTGAAGAAATTGAAGCGGTCATAAAAGCCCCAGCACCTGAAAATGTCTCACAATTAAGGTCGTTCCTGGGATTGATAAATTACTATCATAAATTTTTACCGAACTTGTCAACTGTTCTGCACCCTCTTAACGAATTTCTACAAACGGGAGTAATTTGAAAATGGAGCGAAAACTGTAAACGTGCCTTCCATAAATGCAAAGGCTTGATTACGTCCAAGGAAGTTTTGGCTCATTACAACCCATCACTGCCAATCAGACTGGCGTGTGATGCATCCCCTTATGGCGTAGGAGCGGTATTATCGCATAGAATTCCCTGATGGCTCGGAGCGACCGATAGCTTTTGCGTCATGCTCATTGAACACAGCTGAGCGTAACTATGCCCAGATCAACAGGGAAGCACTCAGCCTGGTATGGGGAGTGAAGAAATTCAACCATTACCTACACTGACAAAAATTTACATTGTTGACTGACCATCAACCCCTCGTCTCCATATTCAACCCTAAAAAGTGCATTCCCATTATGACAGCGCAAAGGCTACAGAGGTGGTCCCTTCTCCTAGGGGCACACCAAAATGACATAGAATACAAAGGATCAAAACAGCATGGAAATGCTAACTGTTTATCGCGTCTACCATTGCCAATGGTAGAAGAGGCACCTACAGTGGACCCAGTGGAAATGTTCCACTCAACCATAGTGGAATGTCTACCAGTAACAAATTCTACCATTGAAACGGAAACGGGAAATGTCCCGACTCTCTCACGAGTCTACAATTTAACGGTGAAGGGATTGCCAGCACATGGCGAACCACTGTTCCCAGCATTCTCGCAAAGAAGAGAACAGCTGTCAGTGTGCCCAGGAACCTTAATGTGTGGATCCAGAGTGGTGATTCCACCCAAACTCCTGGATAAAGTGCTAAATGAACTTCATGAGGGGCATCTGGGTGGAGTGAAAATGAAGAACCTAGCCAGAGCGTTTGTGTGGTGGCCAGGTATCGATGGAGACATCGAAGAAATGACCAAGGGCTGTCTAGGATGCCAGAAGCTCCAAAACGCCCCACCACAAGCCCCTCTACATCCATGGGAGTGCTCCTCATCTCCATGGCAAAGGGTACACATCGACTTTGCTGGTCCATTTATGGACTCAATGTTCTTAATCGCGGTTGATGCACACTCCAAGTGGCCAGAGGTAATAAAGATGTCCTCCACCACCACGGAAAAAACCATCACAGTATTGAGGACCATATTTGCCAGCAATGGGCTGCCTGAACAGATCTGTTCTGATAATGGACCGCAATTTGTGTCCGAAGAATTCAGGAAGTTCTTAAAAAACAATGGGGTTAAGCACTACACGTCCGCCCCATACCATCCCGCCACCAATGGATTGGCTGAAAGGTTTGTCCAGACCTTCAGGAAGGCCATAAAGGCCATGGGTAATGAAGACATAAAAATACAGCATAAGGCAGATAAGTTCTTGTTTGCATGCAGGAATGCAACACATGTGGTAACAAACCAAACTCCCGCCATGATGTTTTTCAATAGAAGACTAAGATGCCTGCTGGATTTGATCAAGCCAAACATCAGAAGGGACGTAGAGAACTGGCAATTTCAAGGCTTTCACAGATACATGGCTGCAGGGTGACAATGCCTGGGAATTAAACATACCAGGTTATTTAACGATCAGGAAGGACAGGCAGGAAGGAAGGGGAGGAGGGGTGGCTATGTTAATAAAGGAAGGAATCACTGTAATACAGAGAAAGGGTATTGGGTCAAAAGATCAGGACAATGAATCAGTTTGGGTGGGGGTAAGGAATAATAAGGGAAAAAAACACTAGTGGGCGTAGTCTATAGGCCTCCGAACTGTGGCAACTCTGTTGGACGGAGTATCAATCAGGAAATAGTTGAGGCTTGTAGTAAGGGAACATCTATAATTATGGGGGATTTCAACTATCATATTAATTGGACAAATCAAATTGGGCAGGGCTGCCTTGAGGATGAGTTAATTGAGTGTATTAGGGATGGGTTTCTTGAGCAGTATGCAACTGAACCGACCAGGGGGCAAGCAACATTAGATCTGGTCCTGTGTAACGAGACAGGATTAATTAAAAATGTCCAATAAAGGATCCCCTTGGAATGAGTGACCATAACATGGTTGAATTCCATATTCAATTAGAGGGTGAGAAGGTTGGATCTCAAACAAGCGTGCTAAGCTTGAATAAAGGAGACTATGAAGGTATGAGAGCGGAATTGAGTAGAGTGGATTGGGAAAATAGATTAAAGGGTATGACGATACATGATCAGTGGTGTACATTTAAGGAGTTATTTTACAACTTCCAAAAAATATATATTCCACTGAGAAGAAAAGGGTGTAAAAGAAAAGACAGCCATCCGTGGGTAAGTAAAGAAATTAAGGATAGTATTCGAATAAAAATAAGGGCATATAAGTTAGCCAAATCTAGTGGGAGGATAAAGGATTGGGAAAACTTTAAAAGACAGAGATAGGGAGGCCAAGTAGAGATTTGAAAACAAGGACAGTAATTTAAAAAATGAGGCGTTGCCATGCAGGGAGCCAACGTAGGTCAGCGAGCACAGGGTTGATGAGTTATTGGGATCTGGTGCGAGCTAGAATTTTGGATGAGCTGAAGTTGATGGAGGGTGGGAGATGGGACCGGCCAGAAGATGAGCTGAGGCAGGGGCGGAGTTAAACGATGTTATGGTGTGCAATTAGGCCGTCCTGGTGATGGAGTGGATATGTGGTCGGAAAATCATCCCGCGGTCAAATACCACCCCAAGATTGCGAATGGTCTGGTTCAGCCTTAGGCGGGTGTCAGAGACAGGAATGGAGTCGCTGGCTGGGCAATGGAGTTTGTGGTGTGGGAGAATGGCTACGGTCTTACAAATACTTTGTTGTTTGGCACCAGGGCTGAGCGTTAACAGCTATCTGTAGATTTAATAGGTTGGACACTTTGCTTTGGAAGAGGGGGGACATTTAGAAGGCCTGATAGTGGTCTTGAAAACCATGAATGGATGTGGAGAGAACGTTTCCACTTGTGGGAGTTCCTAAATTAGTGGGCCAAACATACAAAGTAGTTTATCCAACAGGGAAATAACGAGCAACTTCATTTCTGAGAGAATGTTTAGAATGTGGAACTCACTACCACAGGAAGTGGTTGAGGGAAATAGCTTAGAGGCTATCAAAGGGAAATTAGACGAATGCACGAGAGAAAAGGGAATAGAAAGATATGCTGAAAGGATGAAATGAGGTAGTTGCAATGGGAGGAGTCTCATGTGGAACATAAACACCAGCACAGACTAGTTGGCCTGAACGGCTTTATTTTAGCTGTATAATCGATGTAATGCAATCCTCTGAACTGTGGCTCAGTTCTGTCAGCCCAATTATTGACGAGGCTCTTACTCTGGAAGCTGCAAATTAATTGCTTCACTAAATAGCAGAAGTGACTCTTTACAAAAGATCTCAGACTGAATAAAACAAACTAATGGTCCTGTCTAGACAGACAATTTTGGAACTGTCAATCAGATATAATACCGTATCATAAACATAGTGCTTGCCCCGCCGCTGGTTGTATTTTCAGCTCACGAACGCTTTATGTTGTAATTCAGTTGCTGGCATTCTGGGGCTAGATATCACATTCATGAACTGAAAACACTGGGAGCCGCCCCTGGGCAGCGTTCAGTTGTTCTGATTCTTAATGAATAGAATAATTGAGGAAACCGGGTATTTCACCACACTCTTCACCTGCTCTCTGAAGTTGGACTGGGTCACCCCATAAATAAATGCGTTTGTACAGCAACTTAAACTCCGCAGCATATATCCGACTCTTCGAAAGTTGTATAAAGGAACATTGTTCATATCTATTCCTGCAATGACATAATAAAAGAAAAATATAACAGAGACCAACCAGAGAAGTATGAAGCTGCCAGATATGGTAAAGAGTAAAATCATAGATTTCCTCCTGCTCTCCATCTCTGGGTCACTCCGATTCTCTCCCTTGCTCTCCCCCCTCAGTCCCTTACGGACCCGACTGGCCACTAAAATGTGTGTGACTGTCAAAGCGTTGAGCAGCAAAATTAAAGCGAATGGGAGCAATGGGGTTAAAACCGTATCAAACCAGTCAAATCCCACCCACCCGGGATCAGTAAAATAGCTTGGAATTGGGTAACAGAACCACGGCACATTGTTGATTATCCTTCCAGGTTCCATTACAAAGTAGTGGGGAACGTTTTTTAAACAGAGCAGAATGCAGGTTGCTCCCAGAACCACAGCCGCAGTTTTCTCAGTGCAATATGTTGTTTTCAGCTTCTGGCAACAAATGGCCACAAATCGATCAAAAGTGAAAATGACGGTGAACCAGACAGAACAGTCTGTGGCTGCACGAGACAGGACACTGATAACACTACACACAGGGGTGATGTCCAGAAAAGAATCTGGAAAATAATGCCATCTGATCTGCCTTAGGATGACATCAGTGACAATGACCAGTAGATCCGCCGCTGCCATGGCCATCAGGTAGCGAGTGGTGCAGGTGGAGAGCCCGCACTTTCCCCGGGACAGGATCACAATCGCCAGCAAATTCACTGTAAAACACAGAAGGGAAAAGAGACTGGAAATTACTAGGCAAGCATTCCCCGTGTCTGAGCCCAGACAGGATTTTAGCAACAAAATATCTTTCCCTCTGTCATCGATTCATAAAAGATGAGGGCAGATGCATTGACGGAAGAGATCAGTCACCTGAAACAATGAATTCAATATAGAACCGGTTGCCTCCACTCTGGTTAGTAAACCACACTCAGTACAGTTGTACAGTGAAGGAAACTCCCAGAAATACATGGCCACTGGTGTCAGATGTTCCACTCCAGTTAGTGACCCACACTCAGTACAATACTACAGTGACACATACTCCCAGTAATACATGGCCATAGGGGACAGGTGTTCCACTCCGGTTAGTGACCCACACTCAGTACAATTCTACAGTGAGAGACACTCCCAGTAATACATGGCCACTGTGGTTATGTGATCCACTCCGGTTAGTGACACACACTCAGTACAATTCTACAGTGAAAGACACTCCCAGAAATACATGGCCACTCCAGTCAGTTACCAACACTCAGTACAATTCTACAGTGACAGATACTCCCAGTAATACATGGCCACTGGGGTCAGGTGTTCCACTCCGGTTAGAGACCGACTCTCAGTACAATTCTACAGTGACAGATACTCCCAGTAATACATGGCCACTGGGGTCAGGTGTTCCACTCCAGTTAGTGACCCACACTCAGCACAGTTCCACAGTGACAGACACTCCCAGAAATACATGGCCACTGAGGTCAGCTGTTGCACTCAAGTTAGTGACACACACTCAGTACAATTCTACAGTGACAGACACTCCCAGAAATACATGGCCACTGGGACCAGGTGTTCCACTCCGGTTAGTGACCCACTCTCAGTACAGCTTTACAGTGACAGATACTCCTATTAATACATGGCCATTGGGGTCAGGTGTTCCACTCCGATTAGATTCCGACTCTCAGTACAATTCTACATTGAGAGACACTCCCAGTAATACATGGCCACTGGGGTCCGGTGTTCCACTGCAGTTAGTGACCCACTCTCAGTACAGTTCTACAGTGACAGACACTCCCAGTAATACATGGGAGCTTGGGTCAGGTGTTCCACTCTGATTGGTGACCCATTCTCAGTATAGTTCTACAGTGAGAGACACTCCCAGTAACACATGACCACTGAGGTCCGGTGTTCCACTCTGGTTAGTAACCCCACACTCAGTACTGTTCTACAGTGACATATACTCCCAGTGATACATGGCCGCTGGGGTCAGGTGTTCCACTCCAGTTAGTGACCCACACTCAGTACTGTTCTACAGTGAAAGTCACTCCCAGTAAAAATGGACACTGAGTTCAGGTGTTCCACTCCAGTTAGTGACCCACACTCAATACAGTTATACAGTGACAGACACTCCAAAAATACACGGCCATTGGGGTCAGGTGTTCCACTTAAGTTCGTGACCCACACTCAGTACAGTTATACAGTGACAGACACTCCCATTAATACATGGCCACAGGGGTCAGGTGTTCCACTCCAGTTAGTGACCCACACTCAATACAGTTATACAGTGACAGACACTCCCAGTAATTCATGGCCACTGGTGTCAGGCATTCCACTCTAGTTAGTGACCCTCGCTCAGTACAGTTATACAGTGACAGACACTCCCAGTAATAGCGTCTGTGAGACAGTTGCCCAAGCTTATTGTATGATTCAACAATACACCTTATTCCATTAAAGGCAATAACGTAATAATTCAGCGAGCCTGGGAGTTACAAACAGAGGTTTATTTTAAGTTAAGACAATAGAATAAACCCGCGCAGGAAAGTCAAGATATTTGACTTAGCAGAATGACATCATTGATGAGGTGCCTGTATAACGGATACCATTATATTAGCAAGTAACATTATCATTCACAGAGCAAAACCAGAGACCTGCTCACACACAGATTTACACAAATTCAATGGCTATTGTAGTGTATGTACTTTTAAGACAGAACTACTTTTACAGCTCCTGTATACTGTAGTACCGGCAGTGACCAAACCTGTATATAAGCCTTGCGCATGCCTCTGTACCCCCAGTCTTGAGACTACGCTTCTCCAGTAAATACCTGTTGATTGTTAAGTTACAGCATCCGTGTGGCTATTGAAGAACACCACACTCTCAGAATCACGGATCTAACAACTATAATCACTTACCAGGAACACCAATGATGGCAATGATCATGTAGTATATTTTACGGACATGTTGAATTGGCCGATGCATTTTCTGTGAGAAGCGATGTGTTCATTCGTGCCGCAGGCAATCTCTCTGAATTATACTCTGAGAGATACATTCCCAGAGACTTTAATTTATACCGTGAGGGATCTCCACGGGGACGTGGAGGTTGCAACATCATTCAAAAGAGTTATTTAAAAAATTTCAACAAACAGATGACGCCAGCCGAGATAATTCCCTGATTGATGGAATCTATTTAGTGCTGAGATTGTAATTGAAAACACCAAAGACTGGAGAATTCTGATCGGGTTTGTTAGCGAATGGAAATTGCCAGCTGTACTCTCCCAGCAATGGGGTTGTTGTTTCAATCATCATCAGATCTCATCTTGATCCAGCAATGCGCTTCACTCTGCTGTAGACATTTAGTAATTAAATTTCAAATGTTGTAGTGTCCCTCACAAGGTTGCTCTTTTGCATTTTGGGATGTGGTTGCCCTATTTAACTGTGGCCATACCGTTAAGTAGTTAAAGTGGGGAATTTGATTCAATGCATTCTCAAACTAACCCAGCACCTCAAACTAATGCAGCCCCTCAAACAAATAGAGCAACTCAAATTAATACAGTTACTCAAACTAATACAGCCCCTCAAAATAAAGCCGCAACACAAACAAATATAGCCCCTCAAAATAAAGCTGCCCCTCAAACTAATACAGACCCTCAAACTAATACAAACCTTCAAAATATTACAGCCCTATAAAATAATACTGCCTCCCAAACTATGACAGCACCTCAAACTAATAAAACCTCTCAAACGAATACAGCCTCGCAAACAAATACAGCCCCTCAAACAAATACACCCCCTCAATATAAAACACCCCCTCAAACTAATACAGCCCCTCAAACTAATACAGCAGATCAAACTAATACAGTCCCTCAAACTATTAAGGCCCTCAATTAAATACAACCCTTCAAACTAATACAGCCCTTTCAAAATAATACTGCCTCTCAAACTAATACAGCCTCTCAAACTAATACAGACCCTCAAACTAACGCAGCACCTCAAACTAATACGCCACTCAAACTAATACAGCCGCTCAATTAAATACAACCCCTCAAATTAATAGAGCCCATCAAAATAATACAGCCCTTTAAAATAATACTGCCTCTCAAACTAATACAGCCCCTCAAACTAATACAAACACTCAAACTAATACAGCCCCTCAAACTAATACAGCCTCTCAATCTAATACAGTCCCTCAAAATAATACAGCCCCTCAAACTAAAACTGTCCCTCAAACTAATGCAGTCCCTCAAACTAACAAAGCCCCTCAATCTAATAGAATCCCTCAAATTAACACAGCCCCTCAAAACGATACAGTCCCTCAAATTAACACAGCCCCTCAAAATGATACAGCCCCTCAAACTAATACAGTCCCTCAATCTAATACAGCCCCTCAAAATAATACAGCTCTCAAACAAATACAGCCCCTCACACTAATACATCCCCTCAAACTAACACAGCCCCTCAAACTAACACAGCCGATAGAAACATAGAAACATAGAAAATAGGAGCAGGAGAAGGCCATTCGGCCCCTCGAGTCTGCTCAGCCATTCAATGCGATCATGGCTGATCATCCAAATTCAGTACCCGGTTCCTGCTTTCTCCCCATACCCCTTGATCCCTTTAGCCTTAAGAAAAACATCCAACTACTTCTTGAATATATTTAAGTAATTGGCCTCTACTGCCTCCTGTGTTAGATATTTCCAGAGGTTCACCACTCTCTGGGTGAATAAATTCCTCCTAATATCTGTCCTAAATGGCCTACCACTTTTCCTTAGACTCTGACCCATGGTTCTGGTCTCCCCAGCCATCGGGAACATCCTTCCTGCATCTAGTCTGTCCAGCCCTGTCAGAATTTTATAAGTTTCAATGAGATCCCCTCTCATTCTTCCAAACTCCAGCAAGTACAAGCCCAATCGACCCAACCTCTCTTCATACGTCATTCCTGCCACCCCAGGTATCAGCCTGGTGAATCTTCGCTGAACTCCTTCCATGGCAAGTACATCCTTCCTCAGATAAGGTGACCAAAACTGCACACAATACTCATGATGTGGTCTCACCAAAGCCCTGTACAAACAGAGCAAGACATCCTTGTTCCTGTACTCAAACCCCCTCAACGAAGGTCAACATACCATTTGCCTTCTTAACCGCCTGCTGCACCTGCATGCTTTCCTTCATCGACTAGTGCGCAAGGACACCCAGGTCTCGATGCACTTCCCCTTCTCCCAATCTAATACCATTCAGATAATGATCAGCCTTCCTGTTTTTGACACTAAAGTGTATAACCTCACCTTTATCGATGTTATATTGTTTCTGCCATGCTTCTGCCCAATCACCCAAACTGTCCAAATCATCCTGGATTTTCTCGGCATCCTCTTCACAGCACACACGCCCACCCAGCTTTGAGCCATCTGCAAGTTTGGAGATATTACATTTAGTTCCCTTGTCTGGATCATAAATGTATATTGTGAATAGCTGGGGTCCAAGGACCGATCCCTGCGGTACCCCACTAGTCACTGCCTGCCACTCAGAAAAAGACCCGTTTATTCCAACTCTTTGCTTTCTGTCTGCCAAACAGTTCTCTATCCAAGTCAATAACTTGCCCCCAATCCCATGTGCCTTAACATTACAAACTAATCTCTTATTTTCTGAAACTCCAAATAGACCACTTCCACTGGTTCTCCCTTATCTATTTTACCAGTTACATACTCAACTGATTCCAGTGGATTAGTCAAGCACGATTTACATTTTGTAAATCCATGTTGACTTTGTCCTATCCTGTCCTGTTTTCCAATTGCTCTGCTATCGCATCTTTTATAATGGACTCTATCATTTTCCCCAATACCGATATTAGTCTTACCAGTCTGTAATTCCCCGTTTTTTCTCTACCAACTTTTTTGAATAGTGGGGTAGCATAAGCTACCCTGCAATCCATGGGTACTGTTCCAGATTCCATCGAATGTTGGAAGATGATCACAATGCATCTACTATTTCTAGGGCCACTTCCTTAATTACCCGAGGATGTAGATCATCAGGCCCAGGGAATTTATCGGCCTCTTTATTTTCAATAGCTTCCGGTCTTGGATAGATATGTGTGCAGCTTTGCAAGTGTCGTAGTAAGTTGCAGTGCATGGTACCGCCGCCCGCCTCACAATGGTGATGTGTGTGAAGGGAATTGCTTGGTCACTGAAGATAAGCGTTATGGTGTTGTTGTGGGGTGGTGCCAAACTGACACATCATGTGCAGCCATATGGGTGTAAAACATCAAGTTAACCGATCGCACCCGCTACCACCATGGAAAATTCAGACCTCACACCATATCTGGTCCCATGTCTCCCCTCTCCTTATCTGCTGTATCTCTGTCCATGATTGTTCCTGTTCTTCTATTCTCTCTCTGAGTCTCTGCCCCTCTCTCTCTGTTTCAAATTCTGCATTAATACATCTCTGTTTTTCGTTGCATGTTTTTCTCCTCTCCCGCACCATGTCTATCTCTTTTTATCCTTCCATCTTTATTTTATAACAGTGCATATCTTGTGTAACAGAGAGATTGAGGGAGAGGGGCAGAAAGAGCTGGACATTTAGAAAGATAGAGACGGGATTTATGTTGGTCAATCGGAAAAACACAGTAGAAAATTGAACCACATGGCCCCTCGCAGCGTGAGTGCTTTACTTTAGCTAAACCATCTTTCACTCTCGGGGAGAGGGAGTGAGAGAGGGATGGACATAGAGGTAGATAGTGATGGAGAAAAAGGTGGGGAGAGATGGAGGAAGAGGTAGAGAGAGATAGAGGAAGAGGTAGAGAGAGATGGAGGAAGAGGTTGATAAAGATGGAGGAAGAGGTAGATAGTGATGGAGAAAAAGGTAGAGATAGATGGAGAAAGTGGTAGAGAGGAATGGAGGAATAGGTAGAGAGAGATGGAGACAATGTTAGTGAGAGATGGCGGAAGAGGTAGAGAGAATTGGAGAAGAGGTAGAGAGAGATTGTGGGAGAGGAAGAGAGAGGAGGAGGCAGAGGCGGAGAGAGATGGAGAACGCGATTGAGAGGGATGAATGAAGAGGTAGAGACAGATGGAGGAAGAGGTAGGGCGACATTGAGAGCGAGGCAGAGAGAGATGGAGATAGAGGTAGAGAGTGGTGGAGAAAGAGTTAGAGAAAACTGGAGGGTGACATAAAGAGAGATGAGGGAAGTGTTAGAGAGAGATGGAGAACGAGGTATAGAGAGATGGAGAGAGAGGTAGCGAGAGATGGAGAATGAGGTAGAGAGAGTTAGAGGAAGATGTAGAAAGAGATGGAGAGAGAGGGAGGTAGAGATGGAGGTGGGTAGAGAGAGATGAGCGAAGAGGTATAAAAAGATGGAGGGAGAGGCAGAGAGAGATGGAGGAAAAGGTAGAGAGAGATGGAGGAATAGATAGACAGAAATGGAGGAAGAGGTAGAGAGAGATGGAGAGACAGCCAGAGGGAGTTGGATGGAGTGGTAGAGAGAGATGGAGACAGAGGAACATAGAGATGGAGGAAGAGATAGTGAGAGACAAACGGAGAGCTAGAGAGAGATGGAGGATGAGGGAGATGGAGAGAGAGGTTCAGAGAGATGGAGAAAGAGGTAGAGAGAGATGAAGGAAGAGGTAGAGTGAGCTGCAGAAAGATTTTTAGAGAGATGGAGATTGAGGTATAAAGAGATGGAGAAAGAGTTTGAGAGCGATGGAGAAAGCGGAAGAGAGAGATGGAGAGACAGGTATAGAGAGATGGAGGAAGAGGGATAACGAGATGGAGGGAGAATTAGAGAGAGATGGAGACAGAAGAAGAGAGCGAAGGAGAAAGAGGAAGAGAGAAATGGAGACAGAGGGAGAGAAGATGCAGGAAGAGTTAGAGCGATATTGTGGGAGAGGAAGGGAGCGATGGAGACAGAGGCAGAGAGAGAAGGAGAAAGAGATAGCGAAGAATGGATGAAGATGTTGATAGTGATGGATGATGTGGTAGAGCGAGATGGCGAGGGAGATAGAGAGAGATAGAGGTAGAGATATCGAGAAATGGAGAAAGAGGTAGAGATAGATGGAGGGAGATCTCGAGAGACATGGAGGGAGGGCTAGAGAGAGACGGAGGGAGAGGTAGGGAGAGATGGAGAACGAGGTATAGAGAGAAGGAAAAAGAGTTACAGAGAGATTGAGGAAGAGGTAGAGAAAGGTGGAGGAAGAGCTACAGAGAGCTGCAGAGAGAGGTAGAGAGAGATGGAGAAAGAGGTAGAGAGAGATGGAGAAAGAGGTAGAGAGAGATGGAGGAAGAGCTAGAGAGAGATAGAGAGAGAGGTAGGTAGAGATGGAGGTAGAGGTAGAGAGAGAAGAGGGAAGAGGTAGAAATAGATGTAGGGAGAGGCAAAGTGAGATGGAGGAAGAGATAGAGACAGATAGAGGAAGAGGTAGAGAGGAATTGAGGAAGATCTAGCGAGAGATGGAGGGACAGCCAAACAGAGTTGAATGGAGAGGTAGAGAGAGATGGATGCAGAGGTACAGCGAGATGGAGGACGAGATAGTGAGAGACAGAGGGAGAGGTAAAGAGAGATGGAGGAAGAAGAAGAGAGAGATGGAGGGAGAGGTATAGAGAGATTGACAAAGCGGTAGATTGAGCTGCAGAAAGATTTATAGAGAGATGGAGAACGAGGTATAGAGAGATGGAGGGACAGGTAGAGAGTGATGGAGACAGAGGAAGAGAGCGAAGGAGAAAGAGGAAGAGAGACATGGAGACCGAGGGAGGGAGAGATGCAGGAAGGGGTAGAGAGAGATTGTGGTAGAGGAGAGAGAGTTGGATACAGAGGCAGAGAGAGAAGGAGAACGAGATAGGGAAGGATGGATGATGATGTAGAGAGTGATGGAGGAAGAATTAGAGCGAGATGGAGAGCGAGATAGAGGGAGATGGAGATAGAGATAGAGAGAGAAGGAGAAGTAGGTAGAGAGAGATGGAGGGAGATGTAGAGAGAGATGGAGGGAGATGTAGAGAGAGATGGAGGGAGAGGTAGAGAGAGATGGAGGAAGAGCTAGAGAGAGATGGAGAGAGTTGTAGAGAGAGATGGAGAAAGAGATAGAGAGAGATGGAGAAAGAGGTAAAGAGATATGGAGACAGAAGTAGAGAGAGATGGAGAAAGAGGTAGAGAGTGCTGGAGGAAGAGCTAGAGAGAAATGGAGAAAGAGGTAGGTAGAGAAAGAGGGAAAGGTAGAGAGAGATGAGGGAAGAGGTAGAAAGAGATGGTGGGAGAGTCAGAGAGTGAAGGAGGAAAAGGTAGAGTGAGATGGAGGTAAAGGTAGAGAGAAATGGCGGAATTAGTAGAGAGAAATTCAGGAAGTGGTAAAGAGAGGTGGGGGGACAACCAGAGAGAGTTGGATGGATAGGTAGAGACAGATGGAGACAGAGGTACAGAGAGATGTAAGAAGAGCTAGTGAGAAACAGAGGGAGAGGTAGCGAGACATGGAGGTAGAGGAAGAGAGAGATGGAGCGAGAGGTAGAGAGAGCTGGATATAGAGGCAGAGAGAGATGGAGAAAGATGTAAGGAGAAATGGAGGAAGATGTAGAGAGAGCTGGAGAAAGATTTACAAAGAGGTGGAGAGCAAGTTAGAGAATGATGGAGAAAGAGGAAGAGAGAGATGAGATGGAGAGAGAGGTATAGAGAGATTGAGGTAGAGTGATATGGAGAAAGACTTTGAGAGACATGGAGGTAGAGGGTGAGAGAGATGGAGAAAGAGATAGAGGGAGGTGGGGGGAGCAGTATAGAAAGGTGCAGAAAGAGGTACTGAGAGATGGAGGAAGAGGTAGAGAGAGCTGGAGAAAGAGGTATAGTGAGAAGGAGAACGAGCTATAAAGAGATAGAGATAGAGTTAGAGAGAGATGGAGGAAGAGGAAGAGAGAGATGGAGGGAGTGGTGTAGAGGGATGGAGGAATCGGTGGAGAGAGATGGAAAATGAGGTATAGGGAGATGGAGAAAGAGGTAGAGAGGAATGGAGACAGAGGAAGAGAGAGATGAGAGAGGTGTAGATTGAAATGTAGAAAGAGGTACAGAGAGATGGAGGAAGATTTGAAAGAGATGGAGAGAGGGATAGAGGGAGATGGAGACAGAGGTAGCGAAATATGGAGAAACTGGTAGAGAGAGATGGACAGAGAGGTAGAGAGAGATGGAGAAAGAGGTAGAGAGAGATGGATGAAGAGTTGTAGAGAGATGGAGAACGAGGTAGAGGGAGATGGAGGAAGAGCTAGTGAGAGATGGGGCGAGAGGTAGCGAAAGATGGAGGAAGAGGTAGTGGGAGATGGAGAAAGAGGTAGAGAGAGATGGATGAAGAGTTGTAGAGAGATGGAGAACGAGGTAGAGAGAGATGGAGGAAGAGGTACAGAGAGTTGGAGGAAGACCTAGAGAGTGATGGATCAAGAGGTAGAGAGAGATGGAGTGACAGGTAGAGAGGGAAGAGGGAAGATTTGGAATGAGATGGAGGGAGAGGCAGAGAGTGATAGATGAAGACTTAGGAAAAGAGGGGGGACGTGTTAGAGAGTGATGGAGGAAGAGGTTGAGAGCAATGGAGGAAGAGGTATGAGAGAGAAGGAGGGACCACCAGAGAGAGTTGGACGGTGAGGTAGAGATAGATGGAGACAGAGGTAGAGAGAGATGGAGAAAGAGGTAGAGAGAGAGAGAGAGAGATGAGAGGTAGAAAGAAATGGAGGAATATTTAGACAGATATGGAGAAAAAGGTAGAGATAAATGGAGGGAGAGGTATAGAGAGATGGAAAAAGAGGTAGAGAGAGCTGGAGACAGAGGTAGAGAAAGATGGAAACAGAGGTACAGAGAGATGGAGATAGAGGTAGATAGAGATGGAGACAGAGGTAGAGAGAGCTGGAGACAGAGGTAGAGAGAGATGGAGACAGATGTAGATAGAGATGGAGAAAGAGCTAGAGAGAGATGGAGACAGAGGTAAAGAGAGATGGAGATAGAGGTAGATAGAGATGGAGGCTGAGGTAGAGAGAGATGGAGAAAGACGTAGAGAGAGATGGTGGAAGGGCTGGAGAGAGATGGGGAGAGGGGTAGAGAAAGATGGAGGAAGAGGTAGTGAGAGATGGATGAAGAGTTGTAGAGAGATGGAGAACGAGGTAGAGAGAGCTGGAGACAGAGGTAGAGAGAGATGGAGATAGATGTAGATAGAGATGGAGACAGAGGTAGAGAGAGATGGAGAAAGAGGTAGAGAGAGATGGTGGAAGGGCTGGAGAGAGATGGAGCGAGGGTTAGAGAGAGATGGAGACAGAGGTAGAGAGAGATGGAGACAGAGGTAGAGAGATGGAGGAAGAGCTAGAGAGAGTTGGAGACAGGGGTAGAGAGAAATGGAGTTAGAGGTAGAGAGAAATTCAGAAAGAGGAAGAAAGAGATGGAGACAGAGGTAGAGAGAGATACATAGACATAGAAACATACAGGATAGGAGCAGGAGTAGGCCTTTCGGCCCCTCGAGCCTGCTCTGCCATTCAATTAGAACGTGGCTGGTCATCCAAATTAAGTACCCTGTCCCTGCTTTCTCCCCATACCCGTTGATATCTTTAGCCTTAAGAAATATATGCAACTCCTTCTTGAATATATTTAATGAATTCGACTCTACTGCCTTCTGTGGTAGAGAATTCCACAGGTTAGCACTCTCTGGGTGAAGAAATTCCTCCTCATTTCTGTCATAAATGGCTTACCCCTTATCCTTAGACTATGAGCCCTGGTTCTGGTCACCCCGAGCATCGGGAACATCCTTCCTGCATCTGGTCTGTCCAGACTTGTCAGAATGTTATATGTTTCAATGAGATCCCCTCTCATTCTTCTAAACTTCCGCGAGTATAAGCCCAATCGGCCCAATCTCTCCTCATTCGTCATTCCTGCCATCCCAGCTATCAGCCTGGTGAATCTTCGCTGAACTCCTTCCATGGCAAGAACATCCTTCCTCACATAAGGCGACCAAAACTGCACAAAATACTGAAGATGTGGTCTCACTAAGGCCCTGTACAACTGCAGAAAGACATCCTCGTTGCTGTACTCAAACCCTAACGCTACGAAGGCCAACATACCATTTGCCTTCTTAAGCGCCTGCTGCACCTGCATGCTTACCTTCAGCGACTGGTGCACAAGGACACCCAGGTCTCGTTGCACTTCCCCTTCTCACAATCTATTGCCATTCAGATAATAATCTGCCTTCCTGTTTTTGCCACCAAAGTGGATAACCTCGCATTTATCCACGTTATATTGCATCTGCCATGCTGTTACCCAATTACCCAACCTGTCCGAATCATACTGAAGTTTCTCGGCATCCTCCTCACAAGAAACACGCCCACACAGCTTTGTGTCGTCTGCAAATTTGGAGATTTACATCTATTTCCCTTTTGTAGATCATTAGTATATATTGGATAGATGGGGAGAGAGCTAGAGTGAGGTGGAGAGAGAGGTAGAGAGAGATGGAAGGGGAGGTATAGGGAGATTGAGGAAGCGGTGGAGAGAGGTGGAGGAAGAGTTGAGAGAGATGGAGAAAGATGTATAGAGAGCTAGAGAAAGAGGTAAAGAGATGGAGACAGACATAGAGAGAGATGGAGACAGAAGTAGAGAGAGATGGAGATAGTGGAAGAGAGAGATGGTGACAGAGGTGGAGAGAGATGGAGAAATATGTAGAGAGAGATGGTGGAAGAGCTAGAGAGAGATGGAGAGAGGGTGAGAGAGAGAAGGAGGCAGAGGTAGAGAGAGATGGAGAAAGAGGTATGGAGAAAGATGGAGACAGAGTTGCGGAGAGGGCGAGACCGAGGTTGAGAGTGACGAACGAAGATCTAGAGAGAGTTGGAGAGAGAGGTAGAGAGAAATGGAGGGAGACGTAGATGGTGATCAGGGAAGAAGTAGAATGTGATGGAGGGAGAGGCAGAGAGAGATGGAGGTAGAGCTAGAGAGCGATGTAGGAAGATGTAGGGAGAGATGGAGAAATAGGTTGAGAGAGACGGATGGAGAAGTAGCGAGAGATGGAGGCAGAGGTAGAGAGAGATGGTGAAAGAGGTAGAGAAAGATGAAGGAAGAGCTATAGAGAAATGGACACAGAGGTAGAAAAAGATGGAGGAACAAGTAGAGAGAGAAGGAGGAAGTGGGAGAGAGAGATGGTGACAGAGATAGGGGGATATGTAAAAGGTACAGAAAAATTGATGAAGAGTTGGAGATAGAAGGAGACAGAGATAGAGAGACATGAAGGATTAGGTAGAGAGAGATGGAGGGACAGCAATCGAAAGTTGGAGTGAGAGGTTCAGATAGATCGAGTGAGAGGTAGAGAGAGATGGAGGGACATGTAGAGATAGATGGAGGAAGAGGTAGAGAGAGATGGAAGAAGAGGTAGAGAGAGTTGCAGGGATAAGTAGAGAGAGATAGTATATGAGGTAGAGAGATGGAGGAAAAGGTAGAGAGAAATGGAGGAAGAGGTAGGGAGAGATATAGGGAGTGCAGAGTGAGATGGAGGGTGAGGGAGAGATTGATGGAAACAGATATAGAGGGACATGGAAAATGAGGTACAGAAAGATGGATGTAGGGGTAGAGATAGATGGAAACAGAGGCAGAGGGCCATGACAATTTGTGTCTCTGTGCACAGTGTGTGTCTCTCCCAGTGTGGAGTCGGACACTGTAACAATTCTCCCTTTGTACAGTGTGAATCTCTCCCAGTGTGGAGTCGGACTCTGTAACAAGTGACCCTGTGTACAGCGGGTGTCCCTCCCTGTGTGGAGTCGGACTCTGTAATATGTGGCCCTGTGTACAGCGTGTGCCTCTCACACTGTGGAGTCGGTCTCTGTAATATGTGGCCCTGTCTACAGGGTGTGTCTCTCCCAGTGAGGAGTCGGACTCTGTAACATGTTTCCCTGTGTATAGTGTGTGTCTCTCCTAGTGCGGAGTCGGACTCTGTCACAAGAGTGCCTCTGTACAGTGTGTGTCTCTCCCAGTGTGGAGTCGAACCCTGTAACATGTTTGCCTGTGTACAGGGTGTGTCTCTCCCAGTGTGGAGTTGGACTCTGTAACATGTTTCCCTATGTATAGTGTGTCTCTCCGAGTGTGGAGTCGGAATCTGTAACTAAGATCCCTCTGTACAGGGTGTGTCTCTCCCAGTGTGGAGTCGGACTCTGTAACAAGTGTCCCTGTGCACAGTGTGTGTCTCTCCCAGTGTGGTGTCGCACTCTGTAACAAGTGTCCCTGTGCACAGTGTGTGTCTCTCCCAGTGTGGTGTCGCACTCTGTAACAAGTGTCCCTGTGCACAGTGTGTGTCTCTCCCAGTTAGGAGTCGGACTCTGTAACAAGCGTCCCTCTGTACAGGGTGTGTCTCTCCCAGTGTGGAGTCTGACTCTGTAACAAGTGTCCCTCTGTACAGGGTGTGTCTCGCCCAGTGTGGAATCGGACTTTGTAACAATTGTCCCTGTGTACAGTGTGTGTCCCTCCCAATGTGGAGTCGGAATCTGTAATATTGTCCCTGTGGACAGTGTGTGTCTCATCCAGTGTGGATTCGGACTCTGTAACAAGTGTCCCTGTGTACAGTGTGTGTCTCTTCCAGTGTGGATTCGGAATCTGTAATAAGTGTCACTGTGCACAGCGTCTGTCTCTCCCAGTGTGGAGTCGGACACTTAAATATTTGTCCCTGTGTACAGCCTGTGTCTCTCCCAGAGTGGAGTCAGACTCTGTAAGATGTGTCCCTGTGTACAGCCTGTGTCTCTCCCAGTGTGGAGTCGGACAATGTAATATATGTCCCTGTGTACAGCGTGTGCCTCTCCCAGAGTGGAGTCGGACTCTGTAATATGTGTCCCTCTTTAGAGCGTCTGTCTCTCCCAATGTGGATTTGGACTCTGTAATATGTGTCCCTGTGTACAGCGTCTGTCCCAGTGAGGAGTCGGACACTGTAATATGTGTCCCTATGTGCAGCGTGTGTCCCAGTGAGGCGTCGGACTCTGTTATATCTGTCCCTGTGTACAGGGTGTGTCTCCCCAGTGTGGAGTCGGACACTGGAAATGTGTCCCTCTGTGCAGCGTGTGTCTCTCCCAGTGTGGAGTCGGACACTAATATGTGTCCCTCTGTGCAGCACATGTCTGTCCCAGTGAGGAGTCGGACACTGTAATATGTGTCCCTGTGTGCAGCGTGTGTCACTCCCAGTGTGGAGTCGGACACTCTAATATGTGTCACTGTGTACAGGGTGTGTCTCCCCCAGTGTGGAGTCGGACACTGTAATATGTGTCCCTGTGTACAGCGTGTGTCTCTCCCAGTCTGGAGTCGGACACTGTAATATGTGCCCCTCTGTGCAGCACATGTCTGTCCCAGTGGGGAGTGGGATTCTGAAAGACGTGGCCCTGTGCTTTGTTAATAAAATCTGACAGCTTGTTTAATCTCGGGCTTGGTCTCTTTCTTGTTTAAAAGCTGATATTACTGCTTTAAGATGTTGAACAAATTTTCCTCTGATCGGCCTCCTAGGCCCGGGTGATGCGTTTATTGTACCAGGTTTCAAAATAATGGCCGAGTGCCTGAAACAAATCTAAATCGGGTCCCAATACAAGGCACATTACAGAATGGGGGCGCAGTATCTGAAAAAAAATGGCTTGACGATATCTGTAACAAAATGACGTCCCACTAACTGCCTCAAAACTAAATGACAGCCCAGCAACTTAATTGAAATGGCAACCCAATATTACACGAAACAAAATGGTGTCACAGTAGATTAAGGAAAATAATGGCACAGTATCTTAAACAAAATAACGGCCCAGTAAGATAAGCAAAATAATGGACCCGTATGTTAATCAACCGGCGCTCCACGAAGTGACGTAAAACAAAATGGCGACCCAGCCTCTGATATAAAATGGCCGCACTGTCTCGTCCAGCCATCAGAATGCCCGGAAACACAAGCATTACTGTGAAACTATCGCGAAGGATTTAAATGAGCTCACGCTAAGGAGTTAAATGACCTCTCGGCCCCGTTGTCAACTGCCATTTACCGTGTGTGTGTAACAATGCAGACCATGCTGCTTTAAACCTGTTTCAATCACCATAGACGTGACTCCAGGATGGTCCGTTGCCTCCCTGGTCAAGGATGTCACTGAGTTGCTGCAGGAAACTCTGAGTGGGGAGCGTGAACAGCCAGAGGCCGTGGTCCATATCGGTACCAATGACATAGGCAGAAAGAGGGAAGAGTTCCTGCAGACAGAATTTCGGGAGCTATGAAAGAAATTATAAAGCAAGACATCAAAGGTAGTAATCTCCGGATTACTCCCGGTGCTACGGGCTAGAGAGTACAGGAATAGGAGGATACAATAGATAAATGCGTGGCTGGAGAGATGGTGCAGGAGATAGGGCTGAAGATTGCTGAGGCATTGGGGTCGTTTCTGGGGAAGGTGGTACCTGTAGAAGCTGAACGGATTACACCTCAACAGAGCTGGGACCAATATTGTCGGGGGAGGATTGTTGCTGCTTTGGAAAGGTTTTAAACTAAATTGGCATGGGACTGGGTACCATCAAAAAGGAGTAGAAAAGAGGAATAAGATGCATACAAGAGTGAGTGTGTTAGATAGTACTAGAGAAGATTTTATTAGGGGCGGTAATAGTACCATATTAGATAGGAGCTGACTAAGAACGAATACCAAAAATTCAAAAATGGGTTTAGAATGCATGTACGTGAACGCACAAAGTGTGTTGAATAAAGTTGGTGAGCTACAAGCAGAATTAGCCATGTGGCAATGTGATGTTCTGGCAATAACGGAAACGTGGCTTAAAAACGGTGTGGACTGGGCACTTATTATTCAAGGGTACAAGGTGTTCAGAAAAGATAGGGAAGGAAAAAAGGGAGGTGGGGTGGCAGTGCTGATTAAGGAAGACATTGTAGTGTTGTAAAGGGCGGATGTTCTTGAGGGGACAAGGACATAATCCATTTCTTTGGAGTTGAGGAGAAAAAGCTTTATGATCATGCTATTGTGGGTATTCTATAGGCCTCCAAATAGTGAGAGGGAGGTAGAGAAGCAAATCTACAGGTAAATTGAAGAAATATGCAAGAGCTATAGAGTGGTGATATTGGGGGACTTTAATTGCACAAATATCGATTGGGTTAATGCTACGGTAAAGGGAAAGCACTGGGAGGGATTTCTGAAATGTGTTCAGCAGAATTCACTTGACTAATATGTTCTTGGCCCAACTAAGAAGCGGTCATTGCTGGATCTGGTGCTGGCGAATGAGGTGGTCCAGGTCGACCAAGTGTCTGTGGGAGAACACTTGAGTAAGTGTGATGCTCGTATCATAAGATTTAGATGAGCAATGGAGAGGAGCAAGAAAAAATCTAGAGTGGAACTTCTAAACTTGAATAGGGCTAACTTCAATGGGATGCGAAACGATCTAGCCAGGGTAAAATGGAACCAAAGGCTGATAGAAAAACTTTTACGTAACAATGAGTGATCTTAAAGGAGCAGATGTTCCAAGTACAGGCTAGGTGCATGCCAACAAGAGGGGAGAGTAAGGGAACCAAAGCAAGGGCTCCTTGGATGAGGAGGGAGATAGAGAAGATGATGAAACAAAAAAAAAGGTGTATGAGGCATGTCAGGTGAATTCTTAAATGGAGAACCAGACCAAGTACAATCTGCTGAAAGGGGATGTGAAGATGAAAATAAGATTGACAAAGGGAAAATATGAGAGTAGATTGGCGGTTAACAACAAAGGGAACCCAAAAATCTTCTCCAGCATGTAAAGAGTAAGCAGGTAGTAAGAGGCGGTGATGGGCCTAATAGAGACAAAGAAGGTGATATTTGCTTAGATGCACAGGGCAAGACTAGAATTCTCAATGACTACTTTGTATCGGTGTTTACTAAGGAGGTGGATGCTGACAAATTATCGGTAGAAGTGGAAACGCTAACTGGAATGGAAAGGGTGAAAATTGATAGCCAGGACTTACTAAAAAGATTGGTTATGCTCAGAGTGGACAAGTTGCCTGGTCTAGTTGGCTTGCATCCCCGCTTGCTAAGGGAATTGGTGGGAGGAGATAGCGGAAGGGCTTGGCATAATTTTCCAATCTTCCCTAGATGACGGGGTAGGGGGTGGGGGCGGTGTTCCTGAGGTTTGGAAAGTGGCAAATGTGACACCATTATTCAAGAAGGGGTGTAAGGAAAATTCTACTAACAACAGGCCTGTCATTTTAACATCAGTGGTGGGAAAAGTTATAGAAACAATAATCAAGGAAAAAATTAACGGGCACTTGGTGAGATTTGAGCTAATTAAGTAAAGCCAACAGGGATTTGTAAAAGGGAGATAGTGTTTGACTAATCTAATTGATTATTTTGATGAAGAAACAGAGAGGATGGATGAAGGAAATGCAATGGATGTTTCTATATGGATTTTCGGAAGGCGTTTGCCGAAGTACCAGATAGAAGGTTGTGCAACAAAATTGAGGCTCATGGAATAGGTGGGTCAGTAGCAGCTTGGATAAGGAATTGGCTTAAGGACAGAAATCAGCGACTTATGGTAAATGGCTGTTTTTCAGACTGGAGGATGGTAGACATTGGCGTTCCTCAACGATCAGTGCTGGAGCCATTGCTTTAATTGATATATATAAATGACCTGGATATTGGAATACAGAGTACAATTTCTATATTTGCCGATGACACCAAACTTGGATGCAGGCAAACAATGATGATATGAATCGACTGTAACAGGACATATAAAGACTAGCGGAATGGGCAGACAAGTAGCAAATGGAAATGAATACAGAGAAGTGAGAGGGGATGAATTTGGGCAGAAGTAACATGGAGAGGCAATATACACATAATGGCACAGTTTTAAAGAGTGTGCAGGAATAGAGAGACCTGGGAGTTAATGTGCATAGGTCCCTAAAGGTGGCAGGACATATTGCGAAATTGGTTAACAAAGCATATGGGATCCTGAGCTTCATACATAGAGGTATTGCGTACAAGAGTAGTGAAGTTCTGCTGAATCTTTATAAAGCGCTGCTTAGGACACGACTGGAGTATTGCATCCAGTTCTGGTCACCACACTTGAGGAAGGATGTGAAGGGCCTTGAGAGGGTGCAGAGGAGATTTACCAGAATGATTCCGTGGAGGGGAGATCTTAGCTACAAGGAAAGGTTGGAGAAGCTGGATTAGTTTTCATTAGAGCAAAGCAGGTTGGGGGGTGATTTGATAGCGGTGTACAAGATTATGAGGGGTAGGATAGAACGGACGGGGAAAGTCTGTTCCCACTAATTAATGTCACAAGCATGAGGGGACAAAGTTTTAAGGTTTTGGGCAAGAGATACAGGGGGGGTTGGAGGAATAAGTTTTTTAGTAGCGAGTGATGTTGACCTGGAATTCGCTGCCGACGGACGTGGTGGAAGCGGAGACACTCAATGTTTTCAACGGGAGTCAGGATAGGCTCTTCAGGGAAATAAAGTTGAAGGGCTACGGGGATAGATCAGGGGAATGGAACTGACTGGATAGCTCTACGGAGAGCCGGCACGGAATCTATGGCCCGAATGGCCTCCTTCTGTGCCGTTATGACTGTATGACTCTGACAAGGGGCTGGGAACGGTGGTGGGGTCTGGAGCCAATTGGACCTCGTGGAACCAGACCCCACCCCTAAACCTCTCTCCCTCCCTCAAAGTTATTATGGGTCTAAAATTGTGGTTGCCAGTTTAACTCCGAAAAGAATAGGCACCTACCTGATGGCAGCCCTCCTGCTTAATGTTGTGCTCTGACGATGCGAGTAGGAGAGTAGCACAATGGCCCACGGATCCCATGGACAGAGCCTGTGCGGAGGCGTACCTGGGATCACCTGGGCCTGGTCCTCCAATCGGAACACTGATTTTCTTTCATTCATTTAAATTACTACAATACTGCGCACTGTGCAGTAAGTTATCAAATATAAACTGTCATAAATCGAAACTTCTACAAGGAAGTACTACTGAACGGCCTGCTGAGGGCATCGCCCGTGGAGTATGAATACTCGGGCGTGGGCCCAGTTTGGCCAGAGACAGTCTGGAAACAGGAAGCTAGTGGCTATTAACTAGACCTCCATGTTTTGTTACAAGTCGATTAAGCCTTGCTTTATGTAGTACCAAGTGCGTCGTGAGTCGTTATTACGTTAATTTAATCGACTTGTTATCGTCTCCACGCCTTGGGTGATTTGAAAGAACCAGATGCAACTCGAACTGCAGAAAGGAACCTGGGGAAGAAACTGATCCATCATGGAAAAACTCCTTAGACCCGCTCGTCTTGACCTGGACATGAATGCACCTGCGGCAGCGAAGGTATGGAAGCATTGGTTTCGTACCTTTAGCAACTTTCTTGAAGAATGTTGGGCGGCTGCCTCTAATAAGTTATGAAGGCTAATTAACTATGTAGCCCCTCATGTGTATGATTATGTTGAGGACTGTATAGACTACGAAACTTCTATCGAAATTTTACAGCAGCTATTTGTCAAGTCCCCGAATTAAATCTTTGCTCGACACCTACTGGCCACAACTCAGCAGCTGCCTGAGGAATCACTCCATGAATTCCTCCAGAAATTTCGCAGGCTCAGCAAAGATTGTAACCTTAAAGTGGTTACAGCTGACCTAATCCGTGATTCCTTTATCAATGGGATTGCGTCCCCTTTTATACGTCAGCGCCTGCTGTTAAATAAAACCCTCAATTTACGGGCTGCTTATGACCTGGCATGTTCCCTGGACTTGGCCAAGATGAATGCAGACACTTATCTCCCACCACGTGCACGGGCAGCGGCTATCACCCTTAATACGTCTTCTGATAGGTCTCGGGTGGATGCCCCCACTGATGATGACTCTACTCTAATGGACGACGACCCTACCCTAGAGGCTTTGCTGATGATGAACCCGCCTTCGCAGCATCCTGGCAATCAGGAGAAAGCTTTTCTTTTGTGGAGGTACGTTCCATTACAGAAAAGTTTCCCCAACTCGTAATGCGACCTGCAATCATTGCAGCAGAAAGGACACTTTTCCAAGGTATGCCAGTCAAGGTCCTCTGCTAACAAGAAAGACCGCTCCTCTAAAGTATACTGGTCGAGAGCTCCTGTTAGCTTCACAGCTGTTAGCTATGGAGCTGCTCCTCCCACAAGAACAACTGCTAAGGCTACAGCTGCTGAAGGAAAAATTACCCCTCCTCCCATCACAGTTGCTTTTCCCCAAAGATTGTCCCATGCAGCTACGAAGGTTTCAGTAAATGGGCACACTCTATGTGCGCTAATCGACTCCTGCAGCTCTGACAGCGTCATTAGTAAACGGGCTTTCAAGAGGTTAAAACTGCGCATTAATCCCGCGGACAGGGAGTTTGCAATGGCTCTGATGACTCTGACCACCAATTCTTCTGGCTTCTGTCTTGTCAATCTCATCTTCAATGGTCACACGTGTCCATCCACCTGGCTCGGAGTACTCAATAACTGATGTCACGATGTGCTTCTGGGACAGGACTTCCAGAAGCAGCACAAAAGAGTCACTTTAGAGTTTGGAGGGTCAAAGCCGGAGCTTACCATTTCTAAGGTATTGTTTTTTGCACTCTCGGTGGCCTTACTCAGTGAGCCCTCCCTGTTTGCCAATCTCTCCCCCCACTGTAAACTCATAGCCATGAAATCGCGGCACTTTAGCCAAGACAACCGAGCATTTATCGATGCAGAAACCTCTCGCCTTTTAGCTGACGGTATTATCGAGCCATGTTCATCCTTTGGCGGGCTCAAGTCGTCATTGTGAAAAACCCTTTAAAACAACATAAGAAACGTCTTTGTATTGATTATTCACAGATTATTAATCAATATACCGATCTGGATGCCTACCCGTTACCACGCATATATGATATGGTCAACAACTTTGCCAAATACAACGTATTTTCAACCTTCGATTTAAAGAGCGCATACCATCAGGTACCGCTGAAAGCCTCTGACAAAAAGAATACGGCCTTTGAGGCCAATGGTCAGCTTTATCAATTTAGTCACCTTCCATTCAAGGTCACCAATGGGGTGGCCATCTTCCAACGGGCAATGGATGGCCAAGTCCGGCAAGAGAACTTGACAGATACCTTTCCGTATTTAGACAATATCACTATTGCCGGCCAAGATCAAAAGGAGCATGACGCCAATCTTCGGTGATTTGTTGACGTTCTCCGTCGTCATCACTTAACGTTAAACGAATCGAAATCGGTGAAATCGTTGCAATCAGTGAACATTCTCGGCTACTGGGTGGGCAACGGTGTTATTAAACCGGACCCAGAGTGACTTCAACCACTTCAGGAGCTTCGTCCCCCTACGAATCTCGGCACTCTTCGTCGGGCACTTGGCATGCTTGCTTATTATGCAAAGTGGATAGCTCACTTCTCTGATAAAATACAGCCCCTGCTTCATGCAAAGTCTTTTCCATTAGAAGCAACGGCTATTTCTGCCTTCAACCTCCTCAAACGACAGCTGGAGAAAGCCACGCCTCACTCCATTGACGATAACCTTCCTTTTGTGGTCGAATGCGATGCATCGGAGGTGGCGATCTTGGCTACCTTGAATCAAGGTGGTCGGCCCATGGCATTCCTATCCAGAATCTTACAGGGTAGCGAGCTCCATTACCCCGCCCCCCCCCGTCGAGAAAGAGCCTACAGCCATCATCGAGGCTGTATGCCAATGGAGCCATTTTCTTGCTCGGCGTCATTTCACGCTCGTAACTGACCAGCGCTCCGTGGCCTTCATGTTGGATAATGGGAAGTGCATAAAATCAAATATAATAAAATTCAACTCTGGAGGATGGAGCTGGCTGCCTTTGGATATACTATCCGTTACTGACCCGGCAAACAGAATGTTGCCCCAGATAACTTCACACGGGCTTTTTGCTCTTCAATATCAACGTCGACTCTGGCGGATCTGCATATGGACTTATGCTATCTTGGCATTACCCGTATGTTGCAATTTGTGTGCTCCAAAAATCTACCATTGTCAACAGAAGACGTAAAGAATACATGCTCCTCCTGTAGGATTTGTGCAGAATTGAAACCACAATTCTGCTGCCCATCAGATGATTTGCTCATACATGCAATGCAGCCTATGCAAAGGCTCAGCATAGACTTTAAAGGGCCATTGCCTTCGTCGACGCGGAATACCTACCTACTTACGATGGTAGACGAGCATTCACACTTTCCCTTTGCCTTCCCTGTCCTAATTTGCTTACCTCTACAGTAATTAAACACCTCGATCAGGTCTTTTCCCTTTGTGGGAGGGCCAATTTTATCCAAACCGATCGTGGTCCATCCTTTATGTCGAGTTAACTTAAAAGTTATCTCTCCCAACGGGGAATCACCTCGAGTAAGACAACACCATATCACCCAGTTGACAATGGACAGGTTGAATGATACAATGCCTTCATCTGGAACGCTGTCCATCTGGCACTGAGCTCATGCAACCTACCAGACCAGCAGTGGGAAACTGTGCTCCCCCACGTGTTACACTCTATCAGGTCACTTCTCTCCACATCCACGAATGTCACCCCTCATGAGCGATTCTTCAGCTTCCGGCATCACTCTACGCATGGGACATCTCTACCATCACGGTTGGTGACTCCAGGACCTATGCTACTCCGGAAGTTTGTCCAGTCGGCCAAGAACGACCCTCTCGTTGACGAGGTGGAGTTAACGGAGGTAAACCCCACGTATGTGCACGTGCAATACCCCGATGGCCGGGAGTCCATTGTCTCGCTCAGAGATCTGGCCCCCTGCCCAACTGGTCACACAGGCCCGTATGATGTAAGGTCCCATGACGATGATGTCAACACTCCACACCCCTATGAAGATGAGACCCTACCTGGGACCTCGAGGGATCTGCCGGCAGTACTACCGGATCAACTCAGGGAGCCGAACGCTCACCATAGGATGGCCACCCGAAATCAGGACGCCAGACAATCTCCAGCTACGAAGCAGGATGAGGCCAGCTCCGCACCTGTGAGGACCCGCACCCAGAGTCATGATATTCCCAGGCCTCCACAGGATGATCAAGACAACGTGGACTCTACCGACTTACCAGTACGGGCCAAGCGACCCAGGGACCAGGACACTGTCTGCGGAGATGTGCCCTCCGGTCACAAGCAGAAAGCTAAATGACTACGGCTATTTTTGGTCTGCTCAGTCCATTAAAGGAAGATTGGACTTCCAAACCTTTTAGGGAGGAAGAATTTCATAAATTGAAACTTCCACAAGGAAGTACTACTGAATGGCTAGCTGAGGGCGCCGCCTGAGGAGTATAAATACGAGGGCATGGGCCCAGCTTGGCCAGAGACAGTCTAGAAACAGGAAGCTAGTGGC
This sequence comes from Somniosus microcephalus, assembly GCF_052327205.1. NCBI lineage: Eukaryota > Metazoa > Chordata > Chondrichthyes > Squaliformes > Somniosidae > Somniosus > Somniosus microcephalus. The sequence continues at coordinate 33,694,282 of NW_028225184.1, forward strand.
TACTAACTAGACCTCTATGTTTTGTTACAAGTCGATTAAAGCCTTGCTTTATGAACACCCAAGTGCGTAGTGAGTCTTTATTAAGTCACAGGGTACTGATTTTGGATGATCAGCCATGATTGCATTGAATGGCAGAGTAGGCTCGAGGGGCCGAATGGCCAACTCCTGCTCCTTTCTTCTATGCTTCTATGTTTCTATGTTTATCGTTTTGCCTTCTGATCGTTATTTTCTATGCAATAGGTCATTGCAATTGCACCTCACTTTGCATTGTAGCAGTCATTTGCAATGCAATTGCACATTGCAATTGAATATCACTGCAACATAATCGCCATTTGCAATGCAATATAACATTGCAGTGGAATACCACTTTATATTAGTAATTTGCAATGCAATAGCACATTTCAATGGAATATCACTCTGCAATATAATTCATTTGCAAGGCAATAGTACATTGCAATGGAATATCAATTTGCAATATAATTGACATGTGCAATGCAATAGAACACTGCAATGGAGTATCACTGCAATACATTCGACATTTGCAATGCAATAGAAATTAGCAGTGGAATATCGCTTTGTAATATGATCGTCATTTGCAATGCAATAGAACATTGTAATGGATTGTCACTGCAATATAACTGGCATTTGCAATGCAATAAACATTGCAATGGAATGTCACTTTGCATTATAATAGCAATTTGCAATCTAATAGAAAATTACAACGGAATATCGCTGTAGAGGGCTTTAAACTAACTAGTGGGGAGGGGAGGTTCCTGGAGAGCAAATAATAAAAATGACAACAGAGAAGGTCATAGACTTAGGTAGCAGTGGGGAAATTAAAAACCAGAGCGTGTCAGGAAGGAGCAGAAGGTATGGAGTGAAAGGTAAAGTAATAAATAGGGGAAAAGCAGGAACTAAGTGTCACAAAACATATTTGAAAGTTCTCTATCTGAATGCACGTATCATTCGTAACAAAATAGATGACTTAATGGCACAAATAACTGCACATGTGTATGATCTTGTGGCCATTACAGAAACATGGCTGCAGGGTGACAATGCCTGGGAATTAAACATACCAGGTTATTTAATGATCAGGAAGGACATGCAGGAAAGAAGGGGAGGTGGGGTGGCTATGTTAATAAAGGAAGGAATCACTAATACAGAGAAATGATATTGGGTCAAAAGATCAGGGTAATGAAACAGCTTGGGTGGAGATATGGAATAATAAGAGGAAAAAAACACTAGTGGGCGTAGTCTATAGGCCTCCGGACAGTTCCAACTCAGTTGGACAGAGTATCAATCAGGAAATAGTTGAGGCTTGTAATAAGCGAACATCTATAATTATGGGGGACTTTAACTGTCATATTAATTGGAAAAATCAAATTGGGCAGGGCTGCCTTGAGGATGAGTTCATTGAGTGTATTAGGGATTGGTTTCTTGAGCAGTATGTAACTGAATCGACCAGGGTGCAAGCAACCTTAGATCTGGTCCTATGTAACGAGACAGGATTAATTAAAAATGTCCTAGTAAAGGATCCCCTTGGAATGACTGACCATAACATGGTTGAATTCCATATTCAATAAAAGGGTGAGAAGGTTGGATCTCAAACAAGCGTGCTAAGCTTGAATAAAGGAGACTATGAAGGTATGAGAGCGGAATTGAGTGGAGTGGATTGGGAAAATAGGATAAAGGGTAAGATGATACATGATCAGTGGTGTACATTTAAGGATTCATTTAACAACTTCCAAAAAGTATATATTCCACTGAGAAGAAAAGGGTGTAAAAGAAAAGACAGCCATCCGTGGCTAAGTAAAGAAATTAAGGATAGTATTCGACTAAAAACAAGGGCATATAAGGTAGCCAAATCTAGTGGGAGGATAGAGGATTGTGAAAACTTTAAAAGACAGCAAAAGACAACAAAAAGATTGATTAAGAAAGAGAAGATAGATTATGAAAGTAAATTAGCAAAAAACAGATATTAACAGTATTTATATTTATATAAAAAGAAAAAGGGTGGCTAAAGTAAATGTTGGTCCCTTAGAGGATTAGACCGGGAAATTAATGGTGGGAAATATGGAGACGGCAAAAATACTGAATGAATATTTTGCATCAGTCTTTACAGTAGAGGACACTAAGAATATCCCAACACTGGACAAACAAGGGGCTATAGAGGGGGAGGAGCTAAACATGATCAAAATTACTAAGGAAGTGATACTCAGTAAAATAATGGGACTGAAGGCGGATAAATCACCTGGACCTGATGGCTTACATCCTAGGGTCTTGAGGGAAGTGGCGGTACGGATTGTTGATGCATTGATAATAATTTTCCAAAACTTCCTGGACTCAGCAAAGGTCCCGGCAGACTGGAAAACTGTTAATGTAACCCCCTTATTTAAAAAGGGCTGTAGACAGAAGGCTGGAAACTATAGCCTAACATCTGTGGTAGGTAACATTTTGGAGTCCATTATTAAGGAGACAGTAACAGGACATTTGGATAATCACAACTTAATAGGACAAAGTCAGCATGTTTTTATGAAGGGGAAGTCATGTTTGACAAATTTGCTGCAGTTCTTTGAGGAAGTAACATATAGGATGGATAAAGGGGAACCAGTGGATGTAGTGTATTTAGTCTTCCAAAAGGCATTTGACAAGGTGCCACACAAAAGATTATTGCTTAAGATAAAAAATCACAGGATTGGGAGTAATATCCTGGCATGGATAGAGGATTGGCTATCTAACAGAAGGCAGAGAGTTGGGATAAATGGTTCATTCTCAGACTGGCAATCAGTAACTAGTGGTGTTCCGCAGGGGTCAGTGCTGGGTCCCCAACACTTTACAATCTATATTAACGATTTGGAGGAGGGGACCGAGTGTAACATATCAAAGTATGCAGGTGATACTAAGATGGGAGGAAAAGTAGTGAGTGAGGAGTACATAAAAAACCTGCAAGGGGACATAGACAGGATAAGTAAGTGGGAGAGATTTGGCAGATGGAATAAAATACTGGAAAGTGTGAGCTTATGCACTTTGGCAGGAAAAATCATAGAGCAAGTTATTACCTTAATGGCAAGAAACTTGAAAGTACTGAAGTACAAAGAGATCTGGGGGTCCTGGTGCACGAAACTCAAAAGGTTAGTATTCAGGTGCAGCAAATGATTAAGAAGGTCAATGGAATGTTGGCTTTCATTGCTAGGGTGATAGAATATAAAAATAGGGAGGTATTGCTTCAGTTGTACAAGGTATTGGTGAGACCGCACCTGGAATACTGCATACAGTTTTGGTGTCCATACTTAAGAAAAGATATACCTGCTATCGAGTCAGTACAAAGAAGTTTCACTTGGTTAATCCCGGGGATGAGGGGATGGACATATGAGGAGAGGTTGAGTAGATTGAGACTCTACTAATTGGAGTTCAGAAGAATGAGAGGCGATCTTATTGAAACATATAAGATTTTGAAGTGGTTGGATCGGGTGGATGCGGGGAGGATGTTCCTGATGATGGGTGAAAATAGAACTAGGGGGCATAGTCTTAGAAAAAGGGGCTGCTCTTTCAAAACTGAGATGAGGAGGAACTACTTCACTCAGAGGGTGGTAGGTCCATGGAATATGCTGCCCCAAAAAGCTGTAGAAGCTACATCATTACATAAATTTAAAACAGAAATAGACAGTTTCCTAGAAGCAAAGGGAATTAAGGGTTAAGGGGAGCGAGCAGCAATTTGGACATGAGTCTAGGTTCGGATCGGTCATGGCCCTGTGGGTAGCGGAGTGGGCCCAGGGGCCATGTAGCCTGATCCTGCTCCTATTTCATGTGTCTAATTCTGTTAGATTCAGGAGATGGTTCTGTGATAGTAGATTGGCTGTTAGAATCAGATCAGCCATGATCTTATTGAATGTCAGAGTAGGCTCGAGGGGCCGATTGGCCTACTCCTGCTGCTATTTCTTATGTTCTTATGTTCTTAGGCTTTGCCTTCTGATCGTCATTGCAATGTTATGGGACTTTGCAATTGAACCTCATTTTGTATTGTAGCAGTCATTTGCAATGCAATTGCACATTACAATGGAATATCACTTTGCAATATAATAGTAATTTGCAATGCAATAGGTCATTGCAATGGAATATCACTTTGCAATATGATCGTCATTTGCAATGCAATAGCACATTGCAACGGAATATCACTTTGCAATATAACTGACATTTGCAATGCAATATAATATTTCAATGGTGTATCACTTTGCAATATAACCGTAATTTGCAATGCAATATAAATTTGTAATGAAATATCACTTTGCAATAAAATAGTCATGGCAATGCAATGGAACATTGCAACGGAATATTACTTTGTAATATAATAGCAATTGCAATGCAATGGAAAATTGCACTGGAATATCAGTTTGCATTCTAATCATCATTTGCAATGCATTAGAATATTGAAATGGAATATCGTTTTTAATAATATCATGATTTGCAATGCAATAGAATATTGCAATGGAGTATCACTTTGGGATATGTTCGTCATTTGCAATGCAGTATAACATTGCAAAGGATTATCACTTTGCAATATAATCGTCATTTGCAATGGAATAGCACTTTGCAATGTAATAACAGTTTGCAATATTATAGGGATTCGCAATGAATCATGACATTGTAATGAACTATTAACTTGCAATGTAACAGACATTTGCTAAACAATATCACATTGCAATGTAATATCACTTTGCAATATGATCATCATTTGCAATGCCGTAGAATATTGCAATGGAATAGCGTGTTGCAAAATAATAGTAATTTGCAATGCAATAGCACATTGCAATTGAGTATCACTTTACAATATAATTGTCATTTGAAATGCAATAGAACATTGCAATGTAAGTTTAGCTTGCAATATTATATTAATTTGCAATGCAATAGGACATTGCAATGGAATATCACTTTGCAACATAGTAGACATTTGCAATGCAACAGAAATTTGTAATTGATTATCACTGCAATATAATTGTCCTTTGCACTGCATTTGACATTGCAATGGAATATCACTTTGCAATATAATGATCATTTGCAATGGAATCAAATATAGCAATGTAATATAACTTTGAAATGGAATAGTCATTGCAATGCAATGGTCATTGCAATGGAATATCAGTTTGCAATATAATAGTAACTTGCAATGTAATGGAAAATTACAATTCAAGATCGATTTGACTTCTGATCGTCGTTTGCAAAGCAGTAGAATATTGCAATGGAATATCACTTTGCAATATAATCGTCATTTGCACTGCAATAGCAAATTGAAATGGAATATCACTTTGCAATATAATAGTCATTTGCAAAGCAATATGACATTGCAATGGACTAGTAACTTGCAATATAATAGTCATTTGCAAAGCAATATCACATGGCAATATAATATCACTGCAATATGATTGTCATTTTCAATGCAGTAGAACATTGCAACTGATTAGCGTGTTGTAAAATAATAGTAATTTCCAATGCAATAGCACATTGCAATGGAGTATCACTTTACAATATAATTGTCATTTGAAATGCAACAGAACATTGCAATGGAAATATAACTTGCAATATTATATTAATTTGCAATGCAATAGGAAGTTGCAGTGGAATATCCTTTTGCAACATTGTATTCATTTGCAATGCAACCAAATATTGTAATTGATTATCACTGCAATATACTTGTCATTTGCACTGCAATAGAACATTGCAATGGAATATCAGTTTGCAATATAATCATCATTTGAAATTCAATCAAACATTGCAATGAAATTTAACTTTGCAATATCATAGTCATTGCAATGAAATGGTACATTGCAATGGAATATCAGTTTGCAATATAATAGTCATTTGCAATGTAACAGAAAATTAAAATGTAACATCTCTTTGACTTGATTGTCATTTGCAATGCAATAGGATTTTGCATTTGAACCTCACATGGCATTTTAGCAGTCATTTGCAATGCAATTGCACATTGCAATTGAATATCACTGCAACATAATCGCCATTTGCAATGCAATATAACATTGCAGTGGAATACCACTTTGCAGTATAATAGTAATTTGCAATGCAATAGCACATTTCAATGGAATATCACTCTGCAAGATAATTCATTTGCAAGGCAATAGTACATTGCAACGGAATATCAGTTTTCTGCCATCATAGCACGTTCCTATGCAGAGCTAGACAGATAGCTAACAACTTGATATCTTCCCATAAAAATCACAAGGCTTGACTTTTCTTGTAAACTTTACTGAAAGATTCTTAACATGAAACTGAAATACAATACAGAAATGGAAGCACACATTAGTATACATGCACATAACTTATATGCATACACAAATTTAGGTAAGCTTGAGCAACACAGTACATTTGGCATGTAACTTAGCAAAACACGTGGAAACACAGCTTACTGTGAATAGGCATTTAGCAAACTGAAAGGCATTCTCTTACATTCACTTTAATTTAGCCCTGTACGTAGTGCATCAAAATACAGCTACAGTTTAACCAGCTAGAAGCAGAGAGCGAGCACTTCACGACTGGCCGTGCAGGTTTGCTTACAGAGAAAGGTAACAAATTAAACATTTTCTGCAAAATATAGTGTACACTAATCATCTATAACATTCTCAAGTCCTTACAGACAAATAGTGTCCAAGGCTGGAGCGTAACAAGACAATAACTGCCAGACCATGTGTCGAGTTGCAGGTCCTGTGCTATACAGTAGTTCACTTTACTGCGCTTTACTGCACTTGCTAGGTACCAAATATCCACTAGGTGGCGGTACACAATGGAAATCGACCCAAATTACTCAATCCCCTGAATTAGCTTGAAAACTAACATAAATTCCTAATGGAAGGCAGCACACTCCCCGCTTGGTACTATTCCATTGTACCACTACAGATAGAAAATAAAATCTAAATAAAACGTCCTTTGTCTGCAAACATACTCAGAATCCTTTCTCTAGGTTTCTTCAGAAAGGAGAACTATGATCTCTGAGACTGGCCTCAGAAACACTTTTACATTACCCTCCTTGACAATCTTCACCTCCACCTTGTGGACCCTCTTATCCCTGCTCAGCAGAGTTTTGACAACCAGTCCCACTGGCCATTCATTTCTTTGTGCTTGGCTGCCTTTCAGCAGGACAACATCTCCCACTTTGAAATTTGGCTTGTCTTGTGTCCATCTCCTATGGCTCTGTAGGGTGGACAAGTACTCTCATCTCCATCTCTTCCAAAAAGTGTCTGCAAGACACTGGTCTTGCTTCCACTGCTTCCTGTGCAGCTCAGCCATGTCGAAGTTTCCAGAGGGGGCTGAAATAGCACTCACCTTTTGAGTCAGGAGCATCGCTGGGGTGAGGACTGCAGGCATGTCTGGGTCGGTGGGCAATGGCACCAGGATTCTTGCATTCATGATTGCCATGACTTCAGCCATGAGAGTGCTCAAGACATCATGTGTGAGATGATTGGGTCATGTCCGAAGCAGCATTGCATCCAGAATACGCCTGGCAACACTGATGAGCCTCTCCCATGAACCACCCATGTGGGATGAATGCGGGGGGGTAAACACCCACGTGCATCCTTTCTTTTGCAGGTCTTCGAGAGCTTTCAAGGACTCCTTCCATCGCTTCCATTTTGCTTCTTTTTCTGGGAGGAGTGGAGCATCCCACTCACACTGATCAGATGAGAGCCCCCATACTAATGATTTTCCTTGCATTGTTGTGGGAGCTACGAACCCCTGCGGGTCGTACAATCTGTTGACTGTGGACAGGACACCTCTGCGTGTGAATGGCCTTTCTTCATGGGACACCAGGAATGTGAAGCTGTCTGTTTCCAGGTTCCAGGAGAGCCCCAGACTCCGTTGCTCCAGTGTTCTCCTGATTGAGCAGAGGCGCTTCATAGCTAAATCCCTGTTGCTCGGAAGACTGCATCTAGGAGAGCAAAATGGTAAGGGTGCCACCCAAATGTTTCCATCGCCCTGGTAAACCCCCTCATCCATGATGGTTAGGAAAGCTTTGTCATCCATTGGTAGTGCTGGTTTGTCATCATCGTTGAACCTTTCAAAGACTGAGCATCCTAAGCTGTCTATGCTCACAGTGAGGCCTGCCTCTTCCTCACAAGCAGAGGAGGTTGACATATGATGCTGCATCATGCCATCGTAGTCTTCCTTTACCTGGACCCTGCTTGGGCATGGGCTGAGAAAGGATGGGCGACAGTTGTGCAACACATTTGCTTTATAGACGTTGACATCTGTTGGTTTGTGGACTATTCCCAGGCAAACTCCACCCACGAGGACCCATCCCAGGTCAAGCCACTGTGCATATGGAGCATTGTGGGGCCCGTTGATTTAATCACGGACCTTGTGCACCTTTAAGATGTCTCTTCCCAGGAGCAGTATTGGAGCGTCCGGGTCCACAGCTGGAATCTTGTTGGCAACTGGTTGTAGGTGGGGCTGATGGCGTGCAACCTCTGGGGACGGAATTTCCGTCCTATCATCTGGCATCATGTCACATTCAATTAAGGTGGGGAGGGGAAGCTGTAGTTTCCCATCCATGGACTCGATCATGAGGTTGCCAAATCTCCTACCCCTAGTATCTGTTGTCCCTTAACAGATTTTTAGCGTCTACGGAGCTGCGCTGGCCTTGACTTCAAAGAGATTGAAGAATTCTGTCTTCGCTAGAGACTTGTTACTTTGCTCATCAAGCACTGCATACATCTTGATTGCCTTCTCCTTTCTCCCTGCAGGATATGCTTTAAGCAAGCAGATTTTGGAGCATGAGCGTGGGCTGCTTGCATTTCCACAAATCTCTGTACATTTGGAGCTGACTGAAGAAGATGCGCTTTCGCTTTGCTCCCCGCTATCCTCTTTGTCAACCGCAGCACTCTCGCTGGTCGAAGGATGAGGACCTGGATGCAGAGCTGTGATGTGTTTTTCACTGTTGCACTCGAAGCACTTGATTGTCGCCTTGCAGTCTTTTGCCATGTGCATAGTCAACCTACAACACCTGAAGCAGATGCAATTCTCTTTCAGGTATGATTTGCGGTGATCAATAGGCTTGCCTCTAAAGCTTCGACACTTTTTGAGTGGGTATGGCTTCTGGTTTATTGGACACTGACGATCTGGGTCATCCACTTTATTCCCAGCAGAAATGGATTGGTTGACTGAGGGTTCGGCTGGAGCATCTGTTTTGTGCACGCTCACAGAGGCTTTGTTGCTGTACTTTGTGGTTTCTCTGCTCTCGATTGAGCATAACTGCTGGAGGTGGAGAAAGTGAAACTTGGATCATTCCTCACTTTTGCCTGTTGTTGGACGAACCTGGAGAAGAGAGAGAAGGGGGGAAATGCCACTCCGTAGTCCTCCTTGTAGTTGGATCCCTTAGATATCCATTTTTCTTGAAGGTTGTAAGGGAGCTTTTCCATAATTGGGTTTACCCCACGAGCTGTGTCCAAATATGAGAGGCCTGTCAGGTAAACTTCTCCATTAGCACACTCCAGTTTGAAGAGAATGTCACCCAGTTCTCAAAGCTCATCATTATCTTTGTTGGTTAGCTTCGGAATGTCCTCAATCTTTGAGATGTTGCCAATCCAGGTTGAGGCCTGCTGTGGGATTGCGGACGTGCGCTGAGCGAATTCTCCTTGCCTGTTCTGATGACTCAGCTCCGAGCCACTTTCTCATCAAATCTAGTTCTTATCTGGCTGACAGATTCAAGTCATTGGTGGTACTCAGGAAGGATGCTTTCCATGACCAATAATTTTCAGTACGGTCATCAAATTCTAGAAGACCTGAACTTAACAATTCTCGGCGGATGAGGCACCTGGCGAGGTCTTGTGCACCTTGTGGCTCGGGTGAGGACAGCTTGGCAGAGTGGTGTGGAGGTCTCTGCAGGTAAGTCTTACTTGTTTCTTCTCTTTTAAGCTCAGTGTCTCCGAAAACAGGCTGTTTGTTACTCTGGTGAGATGTTTCCTTGAAGAAGAATTTGGAGTGTTGTTGGACATACTCACTTGTAAGTTGCACTGGACTGAGGGGCTGTTCTGGAACATATGGTTCATGGCTGTGCTCCCCGCCTTCATTCTCCTCACCTTCTTCATAAGCTGCAGCTTCAGCTTCAGCGGCAGCGGCAGCTCTCTGGCTTTGGAGAATGTGGAGACTGGCATCAAAGTCAGCTCTCTGCTTCATCACACTAGCATCGAGGTCCGCTCTCCGCTTCATCACATTAGCATCGAGGTCGGTTCTCTGCTTCATCACACTAGCTTCGTTTTCAGCAAAGGACAATTGAGCCTGGGCAGCTTTTGCCTTGGCATGTGCTTTGGCGGCTGCAGAAGCTGTCAATGACGATGGTCTGCTGGACCACCAAGATGATCTAGAGGATGCTTTAGAGGACTGTGACTTGGCATCATTTGCTCGAAGAGGCTCATGCTTCTCGGTTGGCTGGTCGACGTCCTCTATGGTATATTGTCTTCCTGTGCATAGACTCATGGTAGTGGAGTGGTATCTTCATGTGCTTGAGCCCGCTGCGTTGTTGTCCTTTCACTTATCTGCCCTTGCAGCACGTTCCTATGCAGAGCTAGACAGGTAGCTAACAACTTGATATCTTCCCATAAAAATCACAAGGCTTGACTTTTCATGTAAACTGTACTGAAATATTCTTATTGTGAAACTGAAATACAATACAGAAATGGAAGCACACATTAGTATACAAGCACAAAACTGATATGCTTACACAAATTTAGGTAAGCGTGAGCAACACAGTACATTTGGCATGCAACTTACCAAAACACGTGGAAACACAACTTACTGTGAATATACATTTAGCAAACTGAAAGGCATTTTCTTACATTCATTTTAAATTAGCCCTGTAAATATTGCATCAAAATACGGCTACAAGTTAACCAGCTAGACACAGAGAGCGAGCACTTCACGGCTGGCTGTGCAGGTTTGCTTGCAGAGAAAGGTAACAAACTAAACATTTTCTGCAAAATATTGTGTACACTAATCATCCATAACATTCTCAAGTACTTACAGACAAATAGTGTCCAAGGACGGAGAGTGACAAGAAAATAACTGCCAGACCATGTGTCGAGCTGCAGGTCTTGTGCTATACAGTAGTTCACTTTACTGCACTTTACTGCACTTTACCGCACTTGCTAGGTACCAGATATCCACTAGGTGGCGGTACACAATAGAAATTGACCCAAATTACTCAAACCCCTGAATTAGCTTGAAAACTAACATAAATTCTTAAAGGAAGGCAGCACATCACTTTGCAATATAATTGACATTTGCAATGCAATAGAACATTTCAATGGTGTATCACTTTGCAATATAACCGTAATTTTCAATGCAATATCACTTTGCAATATAATAGTCATGGCAATGCAATGGAACATTGTGGAACATTGCAATGGAATATTACTTTGTAATATAATAGTAATTGCAATGCAATGGAACATTGCACTCGAATGTCAGTTTGCATTACCATCATCATTTGCAATGCAATAGAATATTGCAATGGAATATCGCTTTGTCATAAGATCATGATTTGCAATGCAATAGAACATTGCAATGGAATATCACTTTGGGCTATGATCGTCATTTGCAATGCAATAGCATTTTGCAATGTAATATCACTTTGCAATATAATAGTCATTTGCAATGAAATATGACATTGCAATGGGCTATTAACTTGCAATGTAACAGTCATTTGCTAAAAAATCACATTGCAATATAATATCGCTTTTATAATATGATCGTCATTTGCAATGCAGTAGAATATTGCAATTGATTAGTGCATTGCAAAATAATAGTAATTTGAAATGCAATAGCACCTTGCAATGGAGTATCACTTTACAATATAATTGTCATTTGAAATGCAACAGAATATTGCAGTGGAAATATAACTTTGTAATATATTTGTCCTTTTACACTGCAATAGAACATTGCAATGGAATATCACATTGCAATATAATCGTCATTTGCAATGCAATCAGTCATAGCAGTGGAACATAACTTTGCAATATAATAGCCATTGCAATGTAATACAATAGCAGTTTGCAATATAATAGTCATTTGCAATGTAATAGAATAGCAGTTTTCAATATAATAGTCATTTGCAATGTAATAGAAAATTACAATTTAATAGCGCTTTGACTTCTGTTCCTGGTTTGCAAGGCAATAGGACTTTGCAATTGAACCTCACTTTGCATTGTAGCAGTCATTTGCAATGCAATTGCACATTGCAATGGAATATCACTGCAATATAATCGTAATTTGCAATGCAGTAGAACATTGCACTTGAGTATCACTTTTCACTATACTCTTCATTTGCAATGCAATAGAAGTTTGGAATGAAGTATCACTTTGCAATATAATACTCATTGCAATGCAATTGAACATTGCAATGGAATATTACTTTGCAATATAATAGTCATTGCAATGCATTGCAACATTGTATTAGAATATCAGTATGAAATATAATAGTCATTGGCAATACAGTATAACATTGCAATGGAATATAACTTCGCCATATATATCACTTTTCAACTTAGTGTTCATTGGCAATGTAATAGAACATTGCAATGGAATAGCAGTGCAATATAATTGTCATTTGCAATGCAATAGAGCCTTGGAATGGAATATCACTTTGCAATATAATAGTTATTTGCAATCCAATATGACTTTGCAATGGACAATTAACTTGCAATGTATTAATCATTTGCAGAACAAAATCACATTGGAATATAATATCGCTTTGCAACATGATCGTCGTTTGCCATGCAGAACATTGCAAAGGATTAGTACGTTACAAAATATCAGTAATCTGCAATTCCATAGCACATTGCAATGGAGTATCACTTTACAATATAATTGTCATTTGAAATGCAATAGAAGATTGCAACGGAATTTTAACTTGAAATTTTATATTAATTTGCAATGCAATAGGGCGTTGAAATGGACTATCACTTTGCAACAAAGTAGTCATTTGCAATGCAACATAACATTGAAATGGATTATCACTGCAATATAATCGTCATTTGCAATGCAATAGAGCAATGCAATGGAAAAGCACTTCGCAAAACAATAGTCATTTGCAATGCAAACAAACATTACAATGAAATATAACTTTGCAATATAATAGTCATTGCAATGCAATGGAACATTTCAATGGAATATCACTTTGCTATATAATAGTCATTTGCAATGTAATCGAAAATTACAATGGAATATCGCTTTGACTATGATCGTCATTTGCAATGCAATAGGACTTTGCTATTGAACCTCACCTTGCATTGAAGCAGTCATTTGCAATGCAATTGAATATCACTGCTATATAATCATCATTTGCAATGCAATAGAATATTGCATAGAAATATCACTTTGCAATATAATAGTAATTTGCAATGCAATAGCACATTGCAATGGAATAACAATTTGCAATATGATAATCATTTGCAATGCAATAGCACATTGCAATGGAATATCACTTTTCCATATAATTAAAATGCAATGCAATAGCACATTGCAATGGAATATCCCATTGCAATATAATTTACATTTGCAATGCAATATGTCTTTGGAATGAAATACCACTTTGCAATAAAATAGTCATTGCAATGCAATGGAACATTGCACTGGAATATCAGGTTGCAATATAATAGTCATTTACAGTGCAACAGGACATTGCAATGGAACAAGACATTGCAATGGAATATCACTTTGCAACATCGTATTCATTGGCATTGCAGAACATTGCAATGGAATAGCACTGCAATATAATCGTCATTTGCAATGCAACAGAGCATTGGAATTGAATATCACTTTGCAATATAATTGTCATTGCAATGTATAGGAACATTGCAATGGAATATCGCTTTGCAATATGATTGTCATTTGCAATGCAATAGAACATTGCAATATAATATTCATTGCAATGCAATGAAACATTGCTTTTGAATATCAGTTTGCAAAATAATCTTCATTTGCAATGCAATAGGACATTGTAATGGAGCATCACTTTGCAATATAATAGTCATTACCCTGCAATGAAACACTATAATGGAATAAAAGCAGTCATTGCAATGTAACAGAACAAGCAAATAAATATCAGTTTGCAATAAATCGTCATTTGCAATGCAATAGAAGATTGCAGTGGAATATCACGTTGCAATATCATTGTCATTGCATTGCAATGGAACATTGCAATGGAATATCACTTTGCAATATCATTGTCATTTGCAATGCAATAGCATATCTTAATGGAATATCACTTTGCAATGAAATAGTCATTTGCAATGCAATAGAACATTGCAATGGATTATTTACTTGTAGTACGATATACATTTGCAATGCAATAGCAATGCAATATGACTTTGTAATGTACGATTAACTCCCAATTCAAAATTAATGTTCAGTACAGTAGCACGTTGCAAAGGCACGTCGCTTTGTAATATGATCATCATTCGCAATGCAATAGAACATTGCAATGAACATTGCAGTGCAATATCACTTCGCAATATAATAGTCATTGCAATGGAATATCAGTTTGCAATATAATAATCATTTGCTATGCAAAAGAACATTGCAATTGAATATCGCTTTGCAATATGAAAGTATTTTGAATGCAATAAGCCATTGCAATGGAATATCACTCTGCAACATACTAATCATTTGTAATGCAACAGTACATTGCAATGGAAGATCACTCCAATATAACCGTCAATTGCAATGCAATAGCACAATTGCAATGGAATATCACTTCGCAATATAATCGTCATTTGCAATGCAATAGAACATTGCAATGGGATATCAGTTTGCAAAATAATAATGATTTGCAATGCAACAAAACATTGCAATGAAATATCGCATTGCAATATGATCATCATTTGCAAAGCAGTAGGACTTTGCAAGTAACATCACTTTGCAATAAAGTAGTCATTTGCAGTGTAATTGCACATTGCATTGGAATATCACTGCAATATAATCGTCATTTGCAATGCAATGGAACTTTGCAATAGAATATCACCTTGCAATATAATAGTCTGTTGCAATGCAAAAGCACATTTCAAGGGTATATTGCCTTGCAATTTGATCGTCATTTGCAATGCAATGGAACATTGCAATAGAAAATCATCTTGCAATATAATAGTCAGTTGCAATGCAAAAGCACATTGCAAGGGAATATTGCCTTGCAATTTGATCATCATTTGCATTGCAATGGAACATTGCAATGGAATATCACTTTGCATTTTAACAGCAATTTGCAATTTAATTGCACATTGAAATGGAATATCAGTGCAGTATAATGGTCATTTGCAATGCGATAGAACATTGCAATGGACTATCACTTTGCAATATAATAATCATTTGTAATGCAATAGAGCATTGCAATGGATTATCACTGCCATATATTCGACATTTGTAGTGAAATAGCACATTGCAATGGATATGATCATTTGCAATGCAAAAGACATTGCAATGGAATATTACTTTGCAAAAGAGTCGTCATTTTTAATGCAACAGAACATTGCAAAGGAATATCACTTTGCAATATAATAGTCAATTGCAATGCAATAGAACATGGCAATGCAATAGATCATTGCAATGGAATATCACTTTGTAGTACAATCGTCATTTGCAGTGCAGTAGCATATTGCAATGGAATATCACTTCGCAATATAATAGTCATTTCAATTGCAATAGTGAATTGCAATGGAATATCGCTTTGCAATAGAGTACTCATTTGCAATGCAATATAAAATTGCAATGGAATATCACTCCAATATAATCGTCATTTGCAATGCAATACAATATTATTTTGCAATATAATAATCATTGCAATTCAATTGTGCATTGCAATGGATTATCACTTTGCAATATGATATTCATTTTCACTATAATAGCACATTGCAATGGACTATTAGCTTTCAATATAATATTTACTTGAAATGCAATAGATCATTGCAATTGAATATAGCTTTGCAATATAGTACTCCTTGCAATGAAGTAGAGCATTGCAATGAAATATTATTGCAATACAATCGTGGTTTGCAATGCAATAGAACATTGAAGTGGAATATCACTTTGCAATATAATCGTCATTTGCAATGCAATAGAATATTGCAATGGAATAGCAATTTGATATATATTATTCATTTGGAATACAATAGAACATTGCAATGGAATTTTAAGTTGCAATATTATAATCATTTGCAATGCAATAGCACATTGTATTGGAATAGCAATTTGCAACATGGTAGTTATTTGCACTGGAACAGAACATTGCAATTGAACATCAATGCAGAAAAATCGGCATCTGAAATGCAATAGAACATTAGAACAGAGTATTTCTTTACAACAGAATAGTTATTGCAGTGCAATGTAACATTGCAATGGAATATCAGTTTGCAACCAGAATGTAATTTGCAATGCAATTGCACATTGCAATGGAATAATACTTTGCAATATAATAGTAATTTAGAGTGCAATAGCAAACTGAAATGGAATATCGCATTGCAATGTGATCACCATTTACAATGAAAAAAACATTGCAGTGGAATATCACTTTGCAACATAATACGAATTTGCAATGCAATAGAACATTGCAATAGAATTTCACTGCAATATAATAGTCATTTGCAATGCAAGGGAACGTTGCAGTGGAATATCACTTTGCAAAATAATAGTCATTTGCAATGCAATTGCATAATGCAATGGAATATCAGTTTCCAATATGATCGCCATTTGCAATGCAGTAGAACATTGCAATGGAATATCGCTTTGCAATATAATAGTAATTTGCAATGCAATGGAACAATGCAATTGAATATCACTTTGTAACATGATCGTCATTTGCGATGCAATAGAACATGGCAATGGAATATCACTTTCCAATATAATATTCATTTGCAATGCAATAGATTTCGCAACGAATTTTAACTAAAATACTAGATTCATTGGCAATGCAATAGCACATTGCAATGGTATTGCAGTTTGCAACATAGTAGTCATTTGCATTGCAACAGAACATTGCAATGGAATATCACTGCAATACAATCATCATTTGCAATGCAATAGAACATTGCAATAGAATGTTTCTTTACAACAGAATAGTCATTGCAGTGAAATTGAACATTTAAATGGAATATCAGTTTGCAATATGAATGTCATTTGCAATTCAATAGAACATTGCAATGAGATATCACTTTGCAATATAATAGTCGTTTGCAATACAATAGCACATAACAATTGAATATCGCTTTGCAATATTATCGGCATTTGCAATGCAAAAGCATATTACAATGCAATATCGCCTTGCAATATGATCGTCATTTGCAATGAAGAAAACATTGCAATGGAATTTCACTTTGCAATATAATAGGAATTTGCAATGAAACAGAGCTTTGCAATGGAATTGCACTGCAATATTATCGTCAGTTGAAGTGCAATATCAAATTGCAAAGGTGTTAGATTCGAATATGGAGAAACTGCAGACGGAGATGGATTTGAGGACAAGTACAGAACTTATTAAAACAACTAAGAGGAACTTGGGCACAAGGGAGAGCCACGCAGCTTCATTAAACTAGGGATGCACTCTCGGGGGACAAGCAGTTGTTCATTCAAGTTATACAATTCTATAAGCAACGCCCACCTACTACAGAATGGGGGGCACACGTACAGTGTCACAACAGTTATTCTTTATTGGTTTAAGTGGTTAGTCATTCAACTGTCGGGCCCAGCCATTGAACTCGGGTGCCCTCTGATCATGCCAGTCACAGATGCTAGTTGTTTCATCCTACTCCCCACATTCCTGCTGTTATCTCTTCCCCGTTGTTGGCATAGTTTATAGTTTGAGAAAACATGTGTTATCCTTAACTGTCGAACAAGCAGGATGGCTACAAGGCCGCAGTAATTCATGTACCTTGTGACTGTAACAATGTTGGTTGTTAATTGTACTCTCATCTACTGGGAGGGCAGGCCGCGTTTAGACAATGGCTCTACTGAGTCTGTGAACACAAACATTCCGAAGTTTGATAAGTAATGTGGCGTCTTCCAGTCCACAAATGTGCTTCAGTCAGCTAAACCTGCACTATGGGTAAATAGGGGTTAACATAGTCAAGTAACCCAGTATTCATTGGGAACAAGCTGAATCTTTCAACACTGTCAGTTCCATTTTCTATCGTCAATATTTCAACAAAATCACCTCTTAAGATTCTAAATTATTTTCTATACCTGTCCATGACCATTTAATGATATCTGTACAGGAGCCCTTCACTCTATTTGGAACTCAACTGTTTCCAGCTTAACATTATATTTAGTGTATTCTAAACGCGCCAATTTAGATCTATAGAGCATGATGGCACACTTGCTAATATTAAAATCAATTTGCCAAAGATTTGTTCATACAATTAATCTATGAATATGGGGTCAATTTACTTACTTCCATCTAAACTGCGTATAATGCCGCCTATCTTTTTTTGCCATCGTCAAACTTGGATGGGTGGCTCTCAATCCCATCAAGTAAGTCGTTAATAAAATCGGTAAATAGTTGAGGCCCCAAAAGTGATCTCTCAGAGACAACACTCGTCATATGCTGCCAATTAATGTACCTGATCATTATTCATCAACTTTGTCTCCTACGGCGCAAACAATTTCCTAACAACATCAACTTTAACTAAAAGTCCCTTATGCGGTACTTTATCAAATGTCTCCTTCTGGTAAATCTACGCTTCACTTTTTAAGCCTGATACTACATTCCTAAGCTGTGATGCCAAGAATTGAACACAGTACCGCAGCTGTGGTCTAACCAGTGCTTTGTATAGCTGTGGCATAATTTCACCCTCTTATATTGTAATCCTACAGATATAAGTATCACTTTTCAATTAGCTTTTTGAATCTTTTCTGTACCTGTCCATGTCCATGTACAGGGACTCAAGTCTATTTGGACCTCAGCTGTTTCCAACTTAACATTATAAGGAGTGTATTCTAAATACTCCTATAAAGATCGGAAGTGGATCACGTCACACTTGCTAATATTTAAATCAATTTGCCAGAAAATTGCACGTTCACTTAATCTATGAATATCTGGTCAAATTTCTTGCTTCCATCTCAACTGATTATAATGCCGCCTATCTTTTTTGTCATCGTCAAACTTGGATGTGTGGCTCTCAATCCCATCAAGTAAGTCGTTAATGAAATCGGTGATTAGTTGAGGCCCCAAAAGTGATCAATCAGAGACACCACTCGTCATAATCTGCCAATTAATGTACCTGATCATCATCTGTAAATTTTGTCTCCTGTCGTGCCACCAATTTGCTAACCAGGTCAATAATTTGCCTTCAATTACATGCGTTTCAAATTTAGCCCAATGTCCCATATGCGGGACTTTATCAAATGTCTTTTGCTCCATGTCTACAAGCTAATAATAAATTGTGAACTGGGACTCATAAACCTCTTTGGTCCTCAACAGTTACGAGCTTCCCATTATTTAGAAAATACTCAGAACTATCTTACGTTGTTCCAAACTGGGTGGTGTAACACTTGCGTACAGTGAACTCGATTTGACTTTGTTTTGCCGGCTTACTGTGTCTATCTCTGACGATTTGGTTACATCCATTTCCCAACTGCACGACGAGCGGACCGTCTAACTTAGTGCGATCTTCAAAATACGATCGACAGTGATCCATCGCTCCATCCGAGTCAATCATAAATACGGTGAAAAGTTAATGATCTAATACAGATATCTGGGGGACGGCACTTGCCACATCTGACGCCGCTGCTAAAGAGCATGTCTTTTGTGGGTGGGGTAATATTTCTGAAGTGATGGCGGTCTGAGGCAGTCACTCTGGATTTGTGGGAGAAATGTGCTGTACAGGCTGGATTATGGACAAGTAAATTGAATTTGCAGGAGATACAATGATGCACTGCAGCCAATGAAAGTACTTGTGAGCTGGGGCTTGCAAAAGCTCGGCTAGCTCAGCCGGTAGAGCATCAGACTTTTTATCTGAGGTTCCAGGGTTCAAGTCCCTGTTCGGGCGCTGCTTTTAAATTGCGATACTCAACTCTACATTCGCGCTTTGATCCTTTAACAAAGAAAATAACAACAGGAGCAGGCTGTTTAACGCCTGCAGCCTTTCTGCCATTTAATTAAATCATCGATCGATATGCCTTTGCTCCAGATCCCTGAATACCTTTGGTTAACAAACATCTCTCAATCTCAAGTTTAAAATTGACAATTGACCCAGATTTAATTGCTGTTTGTGGAAGTGTGTTACAAATTTCTGTCACACAAACTTCTCTCCTGAAAGGCTTGGATCTAATGTTGAGGATATGGCCCCTGCTCCCAGGTGGGTCAACCATCAGAAATAACGTCTCGCTATCGACACTAGCAGTTCCACTTAATATCGTGAATACTTCAATCAAATCACCACTTAAGCTTCTAAATTCCAGGGCAAAAAACCCGAGTTTGTGCAATATCCCGTTGTAATTTGTCCCTTGGACTCTATGGGCTGGATTTTGCTACGGGGGGCGGGTTTGGGTCGTGTTCCCCACATTTCGGGCTGGATTTTGCTAGGGCCATGGAGGCGGGATTGGAGACGTGTGGTCTTAACAAGCCCTCAATTGGCTCTATAATCCCATTTTCCTATCCAGTTGCAAGTTTAATCGTTTTCCCACGTGAAACACGCCTGGTGGGAAACACACAACTGAACCCTGGCGCGAGCACAACTGGCTTGTGGAGTAGCAGCTGCAGCTCAACCATTAAATGGCAGATTTGAACAGGCTTTAATTGCAGGTGGCATAACTTTGCTCTCGCAGGTCTGGGGGATCTTTCAGAAGGCTTCCCAAAGCTCTGGAAGTTTGCAGCCTGACAACCATCTCCAGTGTGACCTCCTGGGAAACCCCTCTCGCCACCTTCACTGAGCGCTTCCTCAACTGAGGCATCTACCAGAAGCATGGGAGCCCTTCTGGATATTACATGAGGCCGCCCAACAGCAGCAGCAACAACAGTTGCGCCAAGCTGCTGCTGCCCCACCTGAGGATGCACAGGCCAGAAGGGGCCAGCGCATGGAAGTCCGTCGGCGCAGGAGATACCCCCCAAACAGGGTCTACAGACGCAGGGTCAGCTACCTCGACATGTCTGAGTGGCAGTGCCAAAGGCGGCTCCGACTTTCGCGAGAGATAGTGGCTGACATCTGCGCAATCCTGCAGCAAGATCTGGAGCCCAGAGGAGCAGCTGGACACCCCTTATCAGTGGCCGTCAAAGTCACCATCGCACTCAACTTTCTTGCCTCAGGCTCATTCCAGGGATCAGCAGCAGACATCAGCGGCATCTCACAGGTGGCCACACACACCTGTATCAAGCAGGTAACCGATGCCCTCTTTGCCATCGCGCACAAGCACATCCATTTCACCAAGGATCGAGCAAGTGTCATGGCGAGAGCGGTTGGATTTGCGAATCTTGCAGGCTTTCCAAGGGTGCAGGGCATCGTTGATTGCACACATGTGGCCCTTAAGGCTCCCCATCACAATCCTGGTACATTTGTCAACCGCAAGGGCTTCCACTCCCTGAACGTTCAGCTGGTGTGTAACCACAAGAAGGAAATTTTGCATGTTTGTGCCAAGTACCCTGGCAGTTGCCATGGCTCCCTCATACTGCGCCAGTCTACTGTGCCTCCGCTATTCAGTCCGCCAGACCAACTGAACGGATGGCTACTTGGAGACAAGGGCTATCCCTTGAGGACGTGGCTATTGACGCCGCTGAGGAGCCCATCCAACGCAGCTGAGGAGAACTACAACTCCAGCCACCTTTCCACCAGAGTCATGATCGAGCAGACCATTGGTCTGTTGAAGATGCGCTTCAGATGCCTGGATAGATCAAGTAGAGCCCTGCAATACTCAGCAGCCAGGGTCTCCAGAATCGTTGTGGTTTGCTGTGTGCTTCACAACATGGCACAGCGTCGTGGCTTGCAGATGGCTGAGGACCAAGTGGCTCCTGACATATCCTCCTCAGATGAGGTGGAGGAGGAGGGGGAGGAGGAGAGCGAAGATGAACATCTTGCAGAGGCTCATCAACCAGCGGCAGCAGTGCGTGAGAACATTGGTGGCCGGCATGCAAGGGACGCGTTCATAGTGGCCAGATTTGCTGAGCCTCGCCCATGAGGGACTATTGCCTCGCATCCTTTTACCTGAGCACTGACAATAGCCAGGGAGCAGCTGAGTTCTAGCGATGTGACCACCATACTGACCTCAAAGTGAATGTCCCATTCGCGAAATGACACACGCCACAACTACAGCCGTAGCCAACAGATGTTTTAATCACATTATTCTGATGGCTTTCAACCATAACACATTAAATTCCACCCAAGTGACTACCCTTGTGACTATTTGTGCAGTTTATTTATCTTACGCGTGCTCCTACATAGTGGTACCCCAGTGGCATCAGCAGATGTCGAGGCCCCTTGCTCACTTCCTTGCTGCTCCTGTCTGGACACCTTTGGCGGGCGTCCTCTGGGGTTGCGAGCCTGTAAGGGCTGCGCAGCAGTCTGCTGCTCCTGCGGCTGTGCAGGGGTTGAGACGCCGATCTCACTTGGGTGCTGACTCAGGTGGGGCTCTGACCGAGGACTTGTCAGTGGCATGGAAGTTTGAGCGCTTGGAGAGGAGCCCCCACCTCCTTGTTCTCTGCCACCATCATCCCTCTCATGGGTCAGGTCCCCCTCAGCGCTTGCAAGTGGCGAGAGAGCACCTTGCTGCACATCAGGGGAGCCATGGGGACCCGTGTCGGGACTGGCAGTCCTTCTCAGAGGGTCTGGTTTCTCAGTTCAATAGCTGCGCATCGCTCCTCCAGAGATGTCAGTCTAGTCTGTACACTCACGATGTTTTCAACACTCGCGCGACGTATCTCCTCCATGGCCGTAGCCAGCCTTTCCACGGAGGTTGCCATCCTTTCCGTGGCAATGCGTTGATGCGCCAATGA
Organism: Somniosus microcephalus; assembly: GCF_052327205.1. NCBI lineage: Eukaryota > Metazoa > Chordata > Chondrichthyes > Squaliformes > Somniosidae > Somniosus > Somniosus microcephalus. The sequence goes on from NW_028225184.1 coordinate 33,717,251, forward strand.
CTCCACAAAGGCTTTGATCATGTTAGAGGCGGACTCCTCCATTCGCTCCACACTCGCAGCAGCCCTGGAGACAAAACCTGCCAGAGACTCCTGCATATTTTCCTGGAGTGCCATCACCGCTGATACTGTGGATGGACCCAGAGGCAGAGGGTCGACATGCAGCTGAGCCAAGCTGGGAGAGTGCTGCGCCCTCCGACTAGGACTCTCCACTGCTGTCCCTGTCTCCACCATCTGCTGAGGCTCACTTGTGAGCTGTGATACACCAGGTGACGACACTACTCTGTGTCCCGAAGGTCCCACCGAGGTGTCAGTGTCTGCGCTGGTGCTGGGTGCGTTGCGTTCTGCTGACGCTGCGCCCTCAGAGGTTGCAGCTTCCTCTGAGGAGTCTGGTAGCTGAGGATGAACCTCCTCCTGCGTCCTGGAGACGGGAGCTTGCGATGGACCTGTGGGGGAGTAAAGGAAAGTGTCAGAGTTGAGAGGCCAGTGTTACCTGCACAGTGCTTATTGCAGATGATCAAAGGTCCATCTGTTAGAGCTTCCAAGCATTATCAGCGAGTCATGCAATGCAATTGAGAGAGTTGGAAAACTCTTCTGTCACCAGCTTGCTCTGCTGCACCGGTCTCTCCGTCCCCCACTTGTGTGTCGTCCTGGATGCCGACGATCTCCAGGACCGCCTCCTCCCATGGGGTCAGCTGGGCTAAGGAGGCTGCCCCTCCCCCTGTCTTGGCTCGCTCTGCTCGGTTGTGAGCTCTCTTTTCCTGCAATGGGGGAGACAAGTGGAGTTTGAGCGAGAATGAATGAGTGAGTGTAGAGAATCGATGGCATAGATGCTTAGAAGGAGAGAAAGATGGAGTGAGATGGCAAGACCAACGGCCCTCCCTATGTGATGTATGTTGCTTTCATAGCATGACAGTGATAGGGAGTGTGAGGGCTGCATAGTCCATTAGTTAGGTGAATGTGATCATAGAGAGAGAGGGAGTGGGAAAGGGTGCATGGATGTCAGTGTCAAGTGGGATGTGGAGGAAGAGATTGGTAAAGCTGAGAGCTGGTGAGGAAAGGCAATGGGGATCAGATTAAGAGTGATGGGAACAACATACTCACTTTTCCAGTGCGCAGGTCATGGAAGCGTTTGCGACATTGGATCCATGTCCTGATGGTATTGCTGGTGGCGTTCACCTGCTCTGCCACCCTCAGCCACACAGCCTTGGTTTGCTGGGGTGGCTTCTTCCTCCCCGAGGAGGGGAAGAGCACCTTCCTTCTCTTTTTCGCTCTCTCCACCAATGCCTGGCGGGCTGCCTCGTCAAATCTGGGGGATGCCTTCCTCCGATGTGTCGGCATGACTGATGATGTTCGCAGCAGCTGCCAGGGCCAGAAGTTGGCAATCTGCTGAAGTGAGCAAGGCTTGTGGAAGCCCTTAAATGAAGCAGCAGTGATGATGTCATCGGAGGTGAGCTTCCCACCTGACCTCTTTTATAAACCCAAAAAATAAACCCTTAAACAAATAAACCCTTTAAATAACCCGATTAATCAAATTAAAATTTGGCCTCTTAAATCGATTACGCACTCCAGTGAGCTTCCCACCTGAAAAAGCTCTCAGGCGAAGTGTTCCCACACGTGGGGAATCAATTGGGCTATTAAATCAAAATTGCATCAGTTTCCCACATCGTTCAGAATTCGTGTGGGAAACACGAAGGGCTGGATTTTGCTACGGGTTGGAGTCGTGTTCCCCACATTTCCTGTTTCCCACACGAATTCTGCACGATGTGGGAAATTGATGCAATTTTGATTTAACGGCCCAATTGATTCCCCACGTTTGGAAACCCCTAGCCAGAGAGCTATTCAGGTGGGAAGCTCGCCTCTGATGGCAAAACGGCGGCGTAGTGGTTAGCACTGTTGCGTCACAGCGACAGAGACCCGGGTTCCAATCCGGCCTCGGGTGACTGTCTGTGTGGAGTTTGCACATTCTCCCCGTGTTTGCGTGGGTTTCCTCTGGGTGCTCTGGTTTTCTCCCACAGTCCAAAGATGTGCAGGTTAGCTTGATTGGCTATGATAAATTGGCCCTGGCAGCTGCTGCTACCATCACCAATCATGGCGACACATCGGAGTAAGGCATCCCCCAGATTTGACGAGGCAGCCCTCCAGGCATTGGTGGAGGGAGCGACAGAGAGCAGGGAGGTGCTCTTCCCCTCCTCGGGGAGGAAGAAGCCACCCCAGCAAACCAAGGCTGTGTGGCTGAGGGTGGCAGAGCAGGTGAACGCCAGCTCGAATACCAGCAGAACATGGATCCAGTGTGGTCACGCTGGAGATGGTGGTCAGGCTGCAAACTTGAACATCGACAACTGGTTAACCAAAAGTCAGAGCGACAAATGATAAACCAAGGAGGCAACTCAGTAAATGAATTTTGAAAACATACAACTGGACAGCCAAAAGCCAGAGCGACAAATGATTAACCAAGGAGGTAACTCAGTAACTGAAATTTCAAAGCGGCAACTGGTTAACCAAAGAGGCAAATCATTAACTGAAATTTAAAGGCGGCAACATCATTAACTGAGTACTGGGCATTAATATTGGGGACGGTAGTCCGATGGGAATGGATTCGGCCGCCGTACCGGGGCCTCGGGTGCTGCTTTCCCGCTTGGGGAACCGAGTTGGGGTCGGCAAACTGCCTTGTGCATTGTCTGAAACACTGGTTAATGAGTTGTCAAGGTAGCAAATGATAAACCAAAGAGACAACTCAGTAACTGAAATTTGAACATCGACAACTGGTTAACCAAAAGCCAGAGCGACAAATGATTAACCAAGGAGGCAACTCATTAACTGAAAGCTGGGCATTCCGATGGGAATGGATTCGCCCGCCTTAGCGGGGCGTCGGGTGCTGCTTTCCCGCTTGGGGAACCGAGTTTGGGTCGGCAAATGGTCATGTGCATTGTCTGCAACACGGGTTCGTGAGTTGTATTTGCAAGGCGAGTGTCCGTTCTCGGAAGCGAAGCTGATCGGCCGATCTCCAGTGCGAGCGGTTTCAATCTGTCCTCTTTGCAGTGAATCAATGGCTTTGGCTGGCCAAGAGCGTTTTTTTCCGGCGTTGCTTCTGGGACTTGCTGCTGGGCTGGGCTGTTTCGAAAGGCCGGTGGCGGGCGGGCGCTCCTCCGAAGTTAGCCCGGGGGGTCCTCACGGCGGGGGATGATTGCCCGGGTTGGCCGGGCGGCATTTGAACGCCTTTCACTCCCGACTCCCGTGTCCGATTTCGTTCGCGGACGGCTCGTTGGAAAGCCCCGGCGCCGGCGCACACTATATTGCCAGGCTGGCCCCCGGCGAGTTCGGGAAAGTGTCGCCATCCCGTACCGGCTGCCGGGCCGTCGGTCAGCGGCAGCTTATCGGGGATAACTTCGGAAAGGAAAGTCCGATCCAGTCGGGGACAACGGCAGCTGAACGGGGTGGCGGGGCTTGTGTAGCTGCCCCTTTCCCCGGCCGAAGTACAGCCGTTGGCTGGAGACTGCTTTCCGACCAATGAGAGGGCGGGGCAAGGGGCAGCCTGCACGCACTGGCTGCCAGAGCAAGCCAGGGGCAAGGGGCATCCAACGGTACCTGAACGGTGTCGGTCCGACACCGGGAAGCCGGGTGCCCGACGCTCGGCTCTTCCTATCATTGTGAAGCAGAATTCACCAAGCGTTGGTTTGTTCACCCACTAATAGGGAACGTGAGCTGGGTTCAGACCGTCGTGAGACAGGTTTGTTTTACCCTACTGATGATGTTTTGTTGCAATAGTAATCCTGCTCAGTACGAGAGGAACCGCAGGTTCAGACATTTGGTGTATGTGCTTGGCTGAGGAGCCAATGGTGCGAAGCTACCATCTGTGGGATTATGACTGAACGCCTCTAAGTCAGAATCCCGCCTAAACGTAACGATACCCTAGCGCCGCGGATCACTGGTTGGCCTGGGATAGCCGACTCCGGTCGGTGTGTAGTGCCGCTCGTTTCTGGGCTGGAGTGCGGACGGATGGGTGCCGCCTCTCTCCTGTTTACGGATAGCATGTTTGTGGAGGTCCTGGTGCTAAATTATTCGTAGACGACCTGATTCTGGCTCAGGGTTTCGTACATAGCACAGCAGCTATCTCGGTGCGATCTATTGAATGTCAGCCCTCGAGACAAACATTTGTCGGTACCGAGTGCAACGCCCTCTACCCCCGGGTCGCTCCTCACGGGGAGGACGCTCTCCGGGGGTGGGCGAGAGCGGAGGTGGACCGTGGAGCTCCTTGCCCGAGATCTCTGCCATCTCCTCTCGACGGGAACACACCGTGTCCTTCTTCGGATCTAGCACGTTCCTTGCGCCAAGCCTCTTCTGCCTCCTGGCCAGTTGCAGTTCGAGGACTTTTCGCATGGTCGGGTTATTTTCGACTAAGGCAGGGGTGGTACCTGGGTCGTCTCCTTGGCCAGGTGTTCGACTTTTGATATTATTCCCGTTACCGCTCCTCTCTCCCTACTACCAAAACTACTTTTGGTTAATCATTTGTCTCACCTCCGCCACACTAACACATGGTGGCCCTCTGGTTAATCAGTTGCCACTCTCACATGCAGCCAAGCGTGCAGCAGGCAGCCGGGGCTCACTCACTCGCGCTGGGCAGGCAAGGAGGCTGCTTGCCTACGACGTGAGGTGGAAGTGTAGCGGCAGAGAAATCATTAACCACCAAGTTGCCACATAAAATTGGTTAATGAGTTGCTGCCAAAGTTTTTGGTTACTGAGTTGCTGCCCAAAAACAATTTGCGGCTGCGGTTGCTACAATCAGTGTTTTCGGGCTTAATACTTGCAAAGGGGGGTGCATGTCCGACCGTAGCCGAGTTGGTGGGTGTTATTTCGGTGTAGTTTTTAATTTTTTGTCGATGTGGCTGATGGAGGTGGGTTTTTTTCTGTGGAAGATAGGAGTGTGGGTTGTGGGAAGCGCAGTTGCTGGTGGGATTTTGTGTGTGTGGTGCAGTATTGTCAAGGCGAGTGTGGGTTGTGGGAAGCGAAGTTGATGGGCCGCTATTGTGTGAGGTTGGAAGTAGTATTGTCAATGCGAGTGTCCATTCTCGGAAGCGAAGTTGATGGGCCGATTGGGTGTGAGTGGTGTTAATGTGTGCTATTTGCAGTGTATGATTTGCCAGGCTGGCCAAGGCATTTTGTTCCGGCGTTGCTTCTGGGAATTGCTGGGGTCTGGGCTGTTTAGAAAGGCCGGTGGCGGACGCTCCGTTCCCGACTCCCGTTACCGATTAGGGTGGGGGACGGCTCGTTGGAAAGCCCCAGCGCTGGCGCAGACTATATTGCCGGACTGGTCCCTGGTGAGTTGGGCAAAGTGTCGCAGTCCGGCAGCGGGTAACAGGCCACCGGTCAACGGCAGCTTATCGGGGATAACTTCGGGAAGGAAAGTCCGATCCGGTCGGGGTCAACTGCCACTGAACGGGGTGGCAGGGCCGGATAGACCAGTAGTCAGCTTGTGTAGCTGCCTCTTGGCCCGGCGGAGGTACAGCCGTTGGCTGGAGACCGCTTTCCGACTGCTGAGCCGGTGCCGCGGGGACCCACCTGGACGCGCCAGCTGTCCAAGCAAACCAGGGGCTAGGGGCATCCAGGGGTATCGGAGCGGAGTCTGTCCGACACAGGGAAGCCGGGTGCCCGTCGCTACGAATCGAGCCCGGGGTTTTCGAATGAGTAACCGGGCGGGCGTTTGGACCCGGTTGGCCTGGAAGGGTTCCTCAACGGCGGGAGATTGCCTGGGTTTGGCCGGCCGGCAGTCGAACGCCTTTCGCTCCGGACTCCCCTGTCTGATTTCGGTCAGGGAGGGCTCGTTGGAAAGCACCGGCACTGGCGCACACTATATTATCGGACTGGATCCCGGCAAGTTCGGGAAAGTGTCGCAGTCCCGTAGCGGCTGCCGTGCCATCGGTGAGCGGCAGCTTATCGGGGATAACATCGGGAAGGAAAGTCCGATCCGGTAGGGGTCAACTGCCGCTGAACGGGGCGGTGCGGCTCCAGAGGTCAGTACCGCCCTAGGGTAGCTGCCCCTTTCCCCGGCCGTGTTACAGCCGTTGGCTGGAGACCGCTTTCCGACCTCTGAGAGGCTGGGGCGGGGCTCGGCCTGCACGCGCCGGCTGCCAGAGCAAGCCAGGGGCAAGGGGCATCCAACGGTACCGGAGCAGAGTCGGTCCGAAACCGGGAAGCCGAGTGCACGTCGCTCCGATTCGAGCCCGGGGTTTTCGTGTGTGTAACGAGGCGGGCATTTGGACCCAGTTGCCCAGCACCAGTCGAACGCCTTTCGCTCCCGACTCCCGTGTCCGATTTCGGTCCAGGACGGCTCGTTGGAAAGCCTCGGCGCTGGCGCACACTATATTGCCAGGCTGGCCCCGGGCGAGTTCGGGAAAGTGTCGCCGTCCCGTACCGGCTGCCGGGCCGTCGGTCAGCGGCAGCTTATCGGGGATAACTTCGGGAAGGGAAGTCCGATCCGGTCGGGGACAACGGCAGCTGAACGGGGTGACGGGGCCGCACAGAGCAGTCCCGGGCTTGCGTAGCTGCCCCTTTCCCCGGCCGAGGTACAGCCGTTGGCTGGAGACCGCTTTCCTACCACTGAGAGTGCGGGGCCAGGGGCAGCCTGCACGCGCCGGCTGCCAGAGCAAGCCAGGGGCAAGGGGCATCCAGCGGTACTCGAACGGAGTCAGTCCGACATCGGGAAGCCGGGTGCCCGTTGCTCGGAATCGAGCCCGGGTTTTTCGTGTGTAACAAGGCGGGCCTTTGCAACCGGTTCGGCCGGGCGGCAGTGGAACACACAAACACTCACATACACTGAGAGAGACAGAGAGAAGAGAGAGATACACAGAGTGAGAAAGGCAAAGTCAACTGAGTAACTGAAATTTGAAAACTGACAACTGGGTAACCAAACGCCAGAGGGACAAATGATTAACCAAGGAGGCAACTCAATAACTGAATACTTGGCATTCACATTGGGGACGGAAGTCCTATGGGAATGGATTCGGCCGCCTTACCGGGGCTTCGGGTGCTGCTTTCCCGCTTGGGGAACCGAGTTGGGGTCGGCAAATGGCCTTGTGCATTGTCTGAAACACTGGTTATTGAGTTGTCAAGGTAGGAAATCATAGACCAAAAGGGCAACTCAATAACTGAAACTTGAACATCGACAACTGGTAAACCAAAAGTCAGACCGACAAAAGATCAACCAAGGAGGCAACTCAGTAACTGAATACTTGGCATTCACATTGGGGACGGAAGTCCGATGGGAATGGATTCGGCTCCCTTACCGGGGCTTCGGGTGCTGCATTCCCGCTTGGGGAACCGAGTTGGGGTCGGCAAACGGCCTTGTGCATTGGAGTCGGGACCAGCAGACACGAATTTAGGAAAATTGCGTGGAGGCGGGATGGAGGCGGGTTTGGGCCCGCACACCAGTTTTGCGATTTTTATCCCCCACACGCCTCCAATCCCGCCGCCCCGGCCCTAGCAAAATCGAGCCCTATGTCTCCTTCTGGTAAATCTAAACTTCACTTTTTAAGCCTAATACTACATTCCTAAGCTGTGATGCCAAGAATTGAACACAGTGCTGCAGCTGTGGTCTAACCATTGCTTTGTATAGCTGTGGCATAATTTCACCCTCTTATATTGTAATCCTACAGAGATAAGTATCACTTTTCAATTAGCTTTTTGAATCTTTTCTGTACATGTCCATGACCATTTAATGATATATGTACAGGGACACAAGTCTATTTGGATCTCAACTGTTTCCAGCTTAACATTATAAGGAGTGTATGCTAAATACTCCAATAAAGATCGGCAGTGGATCACGTCACACTTGCTAATATTTAAAACAATTTGCCAGAAAATTGCACGTTCACTTAATCTATGAATATCTGGTCACATTTCTTGCTTCCATCTCAACTGATTATAATGCCGCCTATCTTTTTTGTCATCGTCAAACTTGGATGTGTGGCTCTCAATCCCATCAAGTAAGTCGTTAATAAAGTCGGTGATGAGTTGAAGCCCCAAAAGTGATCAATCAGAGACACCACTCGTCATATTCTGCCAATTAATGTACCTGATCATCATCTGTAAACTTTGTCTCCTGTCGTGCCACCAATTTCCTAACCAGGTCAATAATTTGCCTTCAATTACATGCGTTTCAAATTTAGCCCAATGTCCCATATGCGGGACTTTAACAAATGTCTTTTGCTCCATGTCTACAAACTAATAATAAGTTGTGAACTGGGACTCATAAACCTCTTTGCTCCTCAACAGTTACTAGCTTCCCATTATTTAGAAAATACTCAGAACAATCTTACTTTGTTCCAATGTGGGTGGTGTCACACTTGCGTACAGTGAACTCGATTTGACTTTGTTTTGCCGGCTTACTGTGTCTGTCTCTGCCGATTTGTTTACCTCCATTTCCCAACTGCACGACGAGCGGACCGTCTAACTTAGTGCGATCTTTAAAATACGACCTGCAGTGCTCCATTGCTCCATCCAAGTCAGTCATAAATACGGTGAAAAGTTGCTGATCTAATACAGATATCTGGGGGACGGCACTTGTCACATTTGACGCCGCTGCTAAAGAGCATGTCTTTTGTGGGTGGGGTAATATTTCTGAAGTGATGGCGGTCTGAGGCAGTCAGTCTGGATTTGTGGGAGAAATGTGCTGTACAGGCTGGATTATGGACAAGTAAATTGAATTTGCAGGAGATGCAATGATGCACTGCAGCCAATGAAAGTACTTTTGTGAGGTTGGGATTGCAAGAGCCCGGATAGCTCAGTCGGTAGAGCATCAGGCTTTTGATCGTGAAGATCCAGGGTTCAAGTTTCGGTTCATGGTGCTGCGTTCAAATCGCAATACTCAACTCTACATTTGCGCTTTGATCCTTTAACAAAGAAAATAACACCAGGCGCAGGCTGTTTAATGCCTGCAGGCTTTCTGCCATTTAATTAAATCATCGATCGATATCCCTTTGCTCCAGATCCCTTAATACCTTTGCTTAACAAACATCTCTCCATCTCAAGTTGACAATTGACAATTACCCCAGATTTAATTGCTGTTTGCGGAAGTGTGTTACAAATTTCTGTCACACAAACTTCTCTCTTTAAAGGCTTGGATCTAATGTTGAGGCTGTGGCCCCTACTCCCAGATGGGTCAACCATCAGAAATAGCGTCTCGCTATCGACACTAGTAGGTCCACTTAATATCGTGAATACTTCAATCAAATCACCACTGAAGCTTCTAAATTCCAGGGCAATATCCCGTTGTAATTTGTCCCTTGGACTCTATGTCTCCTTCTGGTAAATCTGCACTTCTCTTTTTAAGCCTAATACTACATTCCTAAGCTGTGATGCCAAGAATTGAACACAGTACTGCAGCTGTGGTCTAACCAGTGCTTTGTATAGCTGTGGCATAATTTCACTCTCTTATATTGTAATCCTACAGATATAAGTATCACTTTTCAATTAGCTTTTTGAATTTTTCTGTACCTGTCCATGACCATTTAATGATATATGGATCTCAAATGTTTCCTGCTTAACATTATAAGGAGTGTATTCTAAATACTCCTATAAAGATTGGCAGTGGATCACGTCACACTTGCTAATATTTAAATCAATTTGCCAGAAAATTGCACGTTCACTTAATCTCTGAATATCTGGTCAAATTTCTTGCTTGCATCTCAACTGCTATTAATGCCGCCTATCTTTTTTGTGATCGTCAAACTTGGATGTGTGGCTCTCAATCCCATCAAGTAAGTCGTTAATAAAATCGGTGGTTAGTTGAGGCCCCAAAAGTGATCAATCAGAGACACCACTCGTCATATTCTGCCAATTAATGTACCTGATCATCATCTGTAAACATTGTCTCCTGTCGTGCCACCAATTTGCTAACCAGGTCAATAATTTGCCTTCAATTACATGCGTTTCAAATTGAGCCCAATGTCCCATATGCGGGACTTTATCAAATGTCTTTGCTCCATGTCTACAAGCTAATAATAAGTTGTGAACTGGGACTCATAAACCTCTTTGCTCCTCAACAATTAATAGCTTCCCATTATTTATATAATACTCAGAACTATCTAACTTTGTTCCAAAGTGGGTGGTGTCACACTTGCGTACAGTGAACTCGATTTGTCTTTGTTTTGCCGGCTTACTGTGTCTGTCTCTGTCCATTTGGTTACCTCGATTTCCCAACTGCACTACGAGCGGACTGCCTAACTTAATGCGATCTTCAAAATACGATCTACACTGCTCCATTGCTCCATCCAAGTCAATCATAAATACGGTGAAAAGTTGATGATCTAATACAGATATCTGGGGGACAGCACATGTCACATCTGACGCCGCTGCTAAAGAGCATGGGCTAGATTTTCAGTTGATAGCGCCAGCAGTTAGCGCCTTAAGAGAAGTGATTTTCGGGCGCTATGCGTGTAGCGCCCGTGCGCAGCGCAGTTTGCGCCCCGCCCCAAATTAAGTTGCCCATTAGCGCCGGCGCAAAGTTTAGCGCCCGCCCGGATGCGCGCGCAGAAAATGACGTCACATCCTCGTGCAACGCCCTTTGTGCGCCCCGATTCCAAGCTTCAGTCGGACCGCCCCATTGTGCAGCTGGCGGCCGGAGCGTTTGGAAAAAGGAACGCAACACAACCAGCGCGGGCCCCAGGGTGCGCAAATTAAAGGGGACGTGCTCTCCAGTATAAAAGCCAGCCTTTTTTCAGAAAACACTCTTGTGCAACGCATTTCTGGAGACACAACAAGGAGGATAGCTAACTGGTTTCAAGCAGCAAGAGCTCAGGTATTTTTGGACTCAGGCCAGAGCGCTGCAAGTGGCCTTTTGGAAATTTGAGTGTTTGCCAGGATTTGATGGGGGTTGCATGGGGTGCCAAGGCGGAGCTGCAGCTCCTTGTCCGTAGGGCTCTCAGACGCATTGTGAGAGGGGCAGCCCTGGCTAGAGGCAGAGGGGGCTGCAGGCGTCGGCCACGTAGGCCTTACCCAGTCAGGCTATACCGCCAGCAGCGCTCCTACCTAAACATGAGTGCCGTGCGATGTGTTAAAAGGCTCCGATTCCGAAAGGAGGTGATTGCAGAGATCTGCCACCTGCTTCGCCGAGATCTCCGGCCAAAGCTCAGGTGCAGGACGCATCTGTCGGTGGAAGTGAAGGTGACGGTGGCATTGAACTTCTATGCCACCGGCCCCTTCCAATACGCTGCTGGGGACATAGCAAACATCTCCCAGTACGGCGCGCATCGCTGCATCCGCCAGGGGACCGAAGCACTGTTCAGAAGGAGAAGCCAATTCATCTCCTTCCCCATGGCCCTGGAGAGCCAGCATCAGCGCGCATTGGGATTTTCCAGACTCGGGGAATTCCCCTTGGTGCAGGGCGCCATTGACTGTACGCATGTGGCTTTGAGGGCCCCTCTGGAGCCTGGCGAGCAGTATCGCAACAGGAAGGGCTACCATTCTCTGAATGTGCAGCTGGTATGTGACCACAAGCAGCGCATCATGGCAGTCAATGCCAGCTTCCCAGGCAGCAGCCACGATGCCTTTATCCTGCGGCAGAGTACTGTGCATGACATGTTCCAGGCACAGCCTCCCACAAGAGGATGGCTACTCGGGGACAAAGGCTATCCTTTGTGCACCTGGCTCATGACCCCGCTCCGCGCGCCCAGGACCGCTGCTGAAGAGGCCTACAACGAGAGCCATCAAACCACCCGCAACATCATCGAGCTAACTATTGGGGTCCTCAAGCAGCGGTTCCGCTGCCTTGATCGCTCCGGAGGAGCTCTCCAGTATTCGCCGGACCGGATCTCACAATTTGTGGTGGTTTGCTGCATGCTACACAACCTGGCTATCCGCAGGACTCAGGCAATGCCACCTGACGTTGGACCAGCACCTCAGGAGGAGGAGCATGAGGAGGAGGAGGAGGAGGAGCAGGAGTACGTTCCCAGGAGGGAGCGACCAGGGCCAAGGGCCGCACGACGCCACCTTTTTACATGGTACTTCTAAGCCCCCTGTCAGGGAATGGCCAGGGGCCATGAGGGAAGATGAATGCAGCCGCTCCACAAGCCCTCAGCCGGCGAAGCCAACAAACACTAAGAAGAACAACCATGGAGTTGCATGAATAAAGATAATTTTTTATTACACAAAAATGAAAAGCCCTTCCCACATGAATCCCCAAAAACAATAAACGGGCCCCACAAAAAGCCCAACAAACGACTCACTCCCACAAACTGGGGAGGAGTCACTCTACCTTTCTTCAAACCGGGCCTCAACGTCGGCCTAACGCAAAAAATAAGCCCTCCAACAAAGCAACCATGGGCAAAATAAAGATGGCCACCGCCATATAAAAGGAAAGCTGGCCACACCCTCTACTGAGTGGGTCGCGAGGGCGAGACCTTGCCCAGCCTTTTGCCTCCCCTGCCCGGCCTGCTGCTCCTTCGCAAGCTTTGCCCAGTGGCTGCTGCGAGGCTGGGGGAAGGTGCCTGAGGCTCAGATGCCCTTCCGCCAGATGCCGCTGGGGGGTGGCCTACATGGCGTTTGGGCCTCGAGGGGCCGTCTGCTGAGTGGCGCACCTGAGCCTGGCCACCATCAGCTGCAGCCACTTGCCCTTGACGCCCCAGTGGGGGAATGGCGGCGACGGATGGCGCAATGTGGGCCAGCTGGCGTCTGGGATGCGCTGGCTGGTGCTGTGGCGCGGTGGCACTCGGCCGGGCCCGCACTGCAGGATCCGCAACAATCAGCCGAGGGGCGGCTTGCTGGGATGGTCCAGCGCGGCGGCTGCCCTGGCGATGCCTGCCTGAGACAGCGCGTGTGGCAGCAGTGAGTGTCCCTGTTGTCCTGGTGTGCGCGCGCATCACATCCGCCAGGGTCTTGATGGCATCAGTCAGCATGCGGCCACTCGCGGCAGTTGCTGCCCCGAACTCACGCACACTGGTCGCCAGCGACTCGATGGCCTCAGGCATGTGCCCCACCATGCTCATGAGCTCCGTGTGGCGCCGGTCCGAATCCTCAGCCATCTTATCCAGCTTCTGCACCTCCTCTGAGGTGAAGGTGTCCGGACTGGAGTCGCGACTCTCCCGCTGGGGTGGAGGGGGCCGAACTAAGGGACCCTTGCCACGTTGGTGGTGGCGAGTGTGCCGATCAGCAGCACTCCCCTCTGATCCTTCCCCCCTTTGGGGGGAAGGCCGCGGGCCACGCGCATGGCTCCTGGGTGGCTGGACGCCACTGGTCCCAGAAGCTGCATTGCCCTGCGACAGTTCCTCCAGGTACTCGTCCAGTGAGGAGGTGTCAAGCATTTCCTCCTCTCCTGCGGGACGTGACTGTTCCCCCGATGGTCCGGCTTGCTCCTCCTCCTCCTCCTGCTCGGAGGTGCTATCACTGGCAGCTTCAGGGTCCTGCTCGTCACCAGCTGAAAGCAGGAATGCACAAGAGTAGCTTCAGAGTGAGGAGACAGCGTCAGCGAGGGAGTTAGGACTGGTGGCATTCAGCGCATTGGTGGGACAGTGGCAAAGGAGGTAGCTCGGATGGGCCAGTGCGACGCGAGAGGGCCAAAAGGCGAGGTCCTTACCATTGCTGGGCAGTGGAGGGTCGGATACTCCGCACGCTGTGGGGACGATCACATGGGCTCCCATGAGCACACACACTCGCTCCTCCAGCCGAGTAAGCTTCTGCAGCTTGGCGCGGCCACCCCTGGCACGGGCCTGGCGATTAAAGGCTACTTTAGCCTGCAAGAGAAAGGACGGGCTGTAAGTGCGCAGTGTAGCCCTGATGTAGTGTGCACTGCCTCCCATGGTGGAATAGCTTGGCCAGAGTGAAGCCCTGATGTAGTGTGCACTGCCTCCCAAGGTGCAATAGCTTGGCCAGAGTGAAGCCCTGATGCAGTGTGCACTGCCTCCCATGGTGGAATAGCTTGGCCAGAGTGAAGCCCTGATGTAGTGTGCACAGCCTCCCATGGTGGAATAGCTTGGCCAGAGTTAAGCCCTGATGTAGTGTGCACTGCCTCCCATGGTGGAATAGCTTGGCCAGAGTGAAGCCCTGATGTAGTGTGCACTGCCTCCCATGGTGGAATAGCTTGGCCAGAGTAAAGCCCTGATGTAGTGTGCAATGCCTCCCATGGTGGAATAGCTTGGCCATAGTGTAGAGTGCCGAATGGCCATTTGATGCTCATGACTGTCCCAATGCTGCTGGCTGAGGGCTGGCCAATAGGACTTTCAGCTCCCTTTGCCCATCATGTCAGGTGCACATGCAAGAATGAGGAGGAGACTGGAAAGGCTACTCACCTTGACAATCCTGGTCAGGTCGTTGTATTTTTTACGACATTGTTTGTGGGTCCTGGGGGCATCGCCGGTGAACGTCACCCTCTGGGCGATCTGCTTCCAGGCTTTGGTGTAGTCGTGGTGGGTTGGATTCCTCCCACTCTCTGGGAACAAGATCTCGCGCCTCACCTCCAGAGCTGTGACCATTATGTCCAGATCACCCTCTGAGAAGCGCAGGGCACGCTGACGTGCCTTCTCTGGCGTTGCCATGACTCCCTGGGGCTGAGCAGCAGTGTTGAGGCCTCTTTGCAAGGCTGCAGTGTGCAGGGTGCGGCAGCAGACCAATTCGTCCCTTCCCCCTTTAGGAGCTGGTCGGCGCCACAGGGTCTGCTGTCAGTCCAAAAATGACCGCACCCGTGCTGCGCCCCGCCTGGGCGCTATCCCTCTGGACCGCCGGCTTAGTGCCTAAAGATAGTAGTGGAATGCTCTTTTAGCGCTCCACCAACCTCTTAGGGCGAAGCCACTGAATTCCCGGCAATGGGGCGCTACTTTGGGGCGGGCGCTAACTTCGGGCGGGCACTAAGGTTAGCGCCCCAAAACTGCCTATAGTGAAAATCTAGCCCCATGTCTTTTGTGGGTGGGTTAATATTTCTGAAGTGATGGCGGTCTGAGGCAGTCAGTCTGGATTTGTGGGAGAAATGTGCTGTACAGGCTGGATTATGGACAAGTAAATTGAATTTGTCGCAGATGCAATGATGCATTGCAGCCAATGAAAGTACTCTTGTGAGCCTTAAATTGCTAGAGCCCGGATAGCTCAGTCGGTAGAGCATTCAGACTTTAATTCTGAGTGGTCCAGGATTCAAGTTTCTGTTCTGGGCGCTGCTTTAAATTCGCGATAATTAATTCTATATTTGCGCTTGGATCCTTATAACAACAGGAGCTGGCCATTTAACGTCTGGAGCCTTTCTGCTATTTAATTAAATGATCTATCGATATCCATTTCCATTTCTTTGCTCCAGGTCCCTTAATACCTTTGGTTAACACACATCTCTCAATCTCAAGTTGACAATTACCCCAGCTTTAATTGCTGTTTGCGGAAGTGTGTTACAAATTTCTGTCACACAAACTTCTCTCCTGAAAGGCTTGGATCTAATGTTGAGGCTATGGCCCCCACTCCCAGATGGATCAATCATCAGAAATAGCTTCTCGCTATCTACACTCGCAGTTCCACTTAATATCGTGACTACTTCAATAAAATCACCACTTAAGCTTCTAAATTCAAGGGACAAAACCCGAGTTTGTGCAATATCCCGTTGTACTTTGTCGCTTGGACTCTATGTCTCCTTCTGGTATATCTATACTTCACTTTTTAAGCCTAATACTACATTCCTAAGCTGTGATGCCAAGAGTTGAACACAGTACCGCAGCTGTGGTCTAACCAGTGCTTTGTATAGCTGTGGCATAATTTCAGCCTCTTACATTGTAATCCTACAGATATAAGTATCACTTTTCAAATGCTTTTTGAATCTGTTCTGTACCTGTCCATGACCATTTAATTCTATATGTACAGGGAGACAAGTCTATTTGGATCTCAACTGTTTCCAGCTTAACATTATAAGGAGTGTATTCTAAATACTCCTATAAAGATCGGTAGTGGATCACGTCACACATGCTAATATTTAAATCAAATTGCCAAAAAATTGGCCATTCACTTAATCTACGAATATCTGGTCAAATTTCTTGCTTCCATCTCAACTGCTTATAATGCTGCCTATCTTTTTTGTCATCGTCAAACGTGGATGTGTGGCTCTCAATCCCATCAAGTAAGTCGTTAATAAAATCGGTGATTAGTTGAGGCCCCAAAAGTGATTAATCAGAGACACCACTCGTCATATTCTGCCAATTAATGTACCTGATCATCACCCGTAAACGTTGTCTCCTGTCGTGCCACCAATTTCGTAACCAGTTCAATAATTTGCCTTAAATTACATGCTTTCAAATTTAGCCCAATGTCCCATATGCAGGACTTTATCCAATGTCCTTTGCTCCATGTCTACAAGCTAATAATAATTTGTGAACTCGGACTCATAAACTTCTTTGCACCTCAACTGTTAATAGCTTCCCATTATTTAGAAAATACTCAGAACTATCTTACGTTGTTCCAAAGTGGATAGTGTCACACTTGCGCAGAGTGAACTCGATTTGCCTTTGTTTTGCCATCTTGCTTCATCTGTCTCTGTCCTTTTGGTTACCTCCATTACACGAATGCACTATGAGCGGACCGTCTGACTTATTGCGATCTTCAAAATACGATCTACAGTGCTACATTCCTCCATCCAAGTCAATCATAGATATGGTGAAAAGTTGAAGATCTAATACAGATATCTGGGGAACTGCACTTGTCACATCTGAGGCCGGTGCTAAAGAGCATGTCGTTTTTGCGTGGGATAATATTTCTGAAGTGATGGCGATCTGAGGCAGTTAGTCTGGATTTGTGGGAGAAATCCGTTGTACAGGCTAGATTATGGACAAGAATATTTGTAGGAGGTGCAATGAAGCACTGCAGCCAAGTATAGTACTTTGGTGAGCTTTGGTTCGGAAGAGCCCGGATAGCTCAGTCGGCAAAGCGTCAGAATTTTAAACTGAGTGTTCACGATTCAAGTCCTTGTTCGGTCGTTGCTTTTAAATCACGATACTCATCTCTACGTTCGCGCTTTGATACTTTAACAAAGAAAACAACAATATGAGTAGGCCTTTTAACGCCTCGAGCCTCGAGCCTTTCTGTCATTCAATGAAATATGTGATCGATATCCTTTTACATCTCTACATTTGTGCACTGATTCTTCAACAATGAGATTCCTCAACATTTAGCACCTCGAGTCCTTCTGTCATTCAATGAGATCTGTGACCTCACTCCGTTTGCATCCCTTTGCTTCAGATCCCTTAATGCTGTTAAATATGAATAAAATGCAACATGTGTTTGCAGCTGACTCTTTCTAGTTTCAGTCACAGGAAATTAGAAACAGGAGGAGGCCCTTCAGCGCCTCGAACCTGCTCCGCCATTCAATTAGATTCTGGCAGGTCTGTGTCTGAACACTGCCTAACAAAAATCTATCAATCTCAATCTTGAATTTGTCAATTGGCACCCGGCATCCATAGCGTTTTGGGGGAGACATACCAGATTTCCACTGCCCTCTGTGTGAAGAATAGATTATTACACCATCCCGGAACGGGAATGCTCTAATTTTATGGTTATGCCCCATTGTGCTGGACCCTCTCACCAGAGGAAATAGTTTCTCAATAACTTACACATATCTGCCTCCAAAGACTGTGTTGGGAGAGACAGAGTGAGTAGGGACAGGGAGAGAGAGACTGTGGAGAGACAGAGAGAGAAACACAGACTATGGAGAGAGAGGGAGAGATACAGACTGTTGAGAGCGAGGGAGAGAGAGAGATTGTGGAGAGACAGAGAGAGAAACACAGACTATGGAGAGAGAGGGAGAGATACAGAATGTTGAGAGCGAGGGAGAGAGACAGACTGTGGAGAGACAGAGAGGGAAACACAGACTATGGAGAGAGAGGGAGAGATACTGACTGTGGAGGGAAGGTGAGAGAGAGATACAGAATGTTGAGAGCGAGGGAGAGAGACAGACTGTGGAGAGACAGGGAGAGAGATAGACTGTGGAGAGACAGGGAGAGAAACACAGACTATGGAGAGAGAGGGAGAGATACAGACTGTGGAGAGACAGGGAGAGAGACAGACTGTGGAGAGACAGGGAGAGAAACACAGACTATGGAGAGAGAGGGAGAGATACAGACTGTTGAGAGCGATGGAGAGAGACAGACTGTGGAGAGACAGGGAGAGAGATAGACTGTGGAGGGAAGGTGAGAGAGACAGACTGTGGAGAGACAGGGAGAGAGATAGACTGTGAAGAGATAGGGAGAGAGACAGACTGTTGAGAGCTAGGGAGAGAGACAGACCGTGGAGGGAAGGTGAGAGAGAGAAACTGCGGAGAGAGAGTTAGAGAGACAGGCTGTGGAGAGAGAGAGAGAGGAAGAGTCTGGGGAGAGAGGGAGAGAGACCGACTGTTGAGAGATGGAGGGACAGAGTCAGAATGTGCAGAGAGAGGGAGTGAGGCAGATTGTGGAGAGAGAGGGAGAGAGATAGAATGTGGCGAGAGAGGGAGAGGGACAGACTGTGAAAACAATGGGAGGGAGGCAGACTGGAAACAGAGGGAGAGGGAAATGTTGTGGAGAGAGAGGGAGAGAGACAGAATGTGGAGAGCGAGAGGGAGAGACAGACTGTGGAGAGAGTGAGAGCTAAATACTTTGGAGAGAGGGAGAGAGACAGATTGTGGGGAGAGAGGGAGATGGACAGAATATAAACTGGCAGACTACCTCACGACCATCAGAGACACAAAACAGAGACAGACCCTCACCAGGTACAGACTAAGCGACCACCAACTGGAAATTGAAAAAGGCAGATACAAGAAATCCTGGCAGCCTAGAGAGAATAGAATATGCGATCAATGTCTGGCTGGCGAGGTTGAAACAGAAATGCATTTCCTCCTAAAATGCGAAAAATTCAACACATCAAGAAACATATTATTCAACAAGCTAAGCCAAACAACCCCAGATTTCAAGGAATTGGATGATCTGTCAAAATTGAGATTAGTCCTAGGAGAAGGAGACAGACCATACCTTGGGGCCAAATATGTAACAACATGTCACAACCTGAGGACTGTTTAAAATTAAGACTGTTTAAAATTAATATTGAACGTACCAAATGAAGTACAAAGACTGTTTAAAATTAATATTGTTTAAAAGTAATATTGTATGTACCCAACAAATGTCAAATCGATTGACACCTACAGAATGTTGGAAAACTGTACCTTTTTGCTATGTAAGCTTTGGCAATATGGTTCTCTGTAAACTTTCATGCCAATAAAGCATTTTAATTGGAATTTAATTGGGAGAGAGACATTCAGTGGAGAGAGAGGGAGAGAGACAAACTGTGGAGAGAGAGGGAGAGTGATAGACTTTGGAGAGAAAGGGAGAGAGAGAGAATGTGCAGCGAGAGGGAGATGGAAAGACTGTGGAGACAGTCGCAGAAAAACAGACTTTGGAGAGGGAGGGAGAGAGACAGAATGTGCATAATGAGGGAGAGAGGAAGACTGTGGAGAGAGTAGGCGAGAGATAGACTGGGGAGAGTGAGGGAGAGAGACAGACTGTTGAGACAGAAGGAGGGAGACAGGCAGACTATGGAGAGAGTGGGAGAGAGACAGGCTGTGGAGAGAGAGGGAGAGAGACATATTGTTGAGACAGAGGTAGTGAGACAGAATGTGGAGAGATGGAACGAGACAGACTGTGGAGAGAGCGGGTGAGAGAAAGGCTATGGAGGTAGATGGAGAGAGAGAGAGGCATTGGAGACAGATAGAGGGATTCCGACCGGAGACAGAGGGAGAGATAAAGTCTGAAGAGAGAGAGGGAGAGAAACAGAATGTGGAGACAGATGGAGAGAGAAAGACTGTGAAGAGCGAGGGAGAGAGACCGAATGTGGGGAGCAAGAGGGAGAGATACAAAATGTGGAGAGAGAGGGAGAGAGAAATTCTTTGTAGAGAGAGACAGACAAACTGTGGGGAGAGAGGGAGATGGACAGACTGTGGACACAGAGGGAGAGAACCAGATTCTGGAGAGAGAGGGAGAGAGAAAAACTGTGGAGAGAGAGTGAGAGAGACAGACTATGGAGAGAGGGAGAGAGACAGCCTGTGGAGATTGATGGAGAGAGGCAGACTGCTGAGGGAGATGGTGAGAGGCAGAATGTCGAGAGAGAGGGAGCGAGACAGGCAATGGAGACGGAGGGAGAGAGACAGACTGTGGAGAGAGACGGAGAGGGGCAGACTGTGGAGAGAGAGGGAGAGAGACAGACTGTGGAGATGGAGTGAGAGAGATAGACTGTGGAGAGAGAGGGAGAGGGACATACTGTGGAGAGAGAGGGAGAGAGACAGACTGTGGAGAGAGAGGGAGAGAGACAGACTGTGGAGAGAGAGGGAGAGAGACAGAGAGAGGGAGAGAGACAGACTGTGGAGAGAGAGCGAGAGAGTCCGACTGTGGAGAGAGAGAGAGAGAGACCGACTGTGGAGAGAGAGGGAGAGGGACAGACTGTGGAGAGAGAGGGAGAGAGACAGACTGTGGAGAGAGAGGGAGAGAGACAGACTGTGGAGAGAGAGGGAGAGAGACAGACTGTGGAGAGAGAGCGAGAGAGACCGACTGTGGAGAGAGAGGGAGAGGGACATACTGTGGAGAGAGAGGGAGAGAGACAGACTGTGGAGATGGAGTGAGAGAGATAGACTTTGGAGAGAGAGGGAGAGGGACATACTGTGGAGAGAGAGGGAGAGAGACAGACTGTGGAGAGAGAGGGAGAGAGACAGACTTTGGAGAGAGAGCGAGAGAGATCGACTGTGGAGAGAGAGGGAGAGAGACCGACTGTGGAGGCAGACGGATAGAAAAAATCTGTGGAGAGAGAGGGATTGCGACAGAATGTGGAGAGAGAGGGAGAGAGACAGACTGTGGAGAGAGCGGGGCAGAGAGACAGATTGTTGAGACAGAGAGAGAAAGACAGATTGCTGGGACAGAGGGAGAGAGACAGATTGTTGGGACAGAGGGAGAGAGAGACTGTGGAGACATAGGGAGGGAGAAGGCCGGAAACAGAGCGAGATAGAACCTCTCAGGAGAGAGAGGAAGTGAAACAGACTTCGGAGAGAAGGGGAGAGAAACAGACTGTGGAGAGAGAGGGAGAGAGACAGCTTGTGGTGAGAGAGGGACCAAGACAGACTGTGGAGACATAGCGACAGAATCAGACTTTGGAGAGAGAGGGAGAGAGTTGGAATGTGGAGAGAGAGGGAGAGAGACAGACCATGGAGACAGAGGTAGAGAGACAGACTGTGGAGACAGTGGGAGAGAGACAGACTGTGGAGACAGAGGTAGAGAGACACACTGTGGAGACAGTGGGAGAGAGACAGACTGTGGAGATTCAGGGAGAGAGACCGACTGTGGAGAAAGGGAGAGAGAGTGTCTGTGGAGACAGAGGGAGAGAGAACGTCTGAGGAGAGAGAGGGACAGAATATCGAGAGAGAGGGAGAGAGACCCAATGTGGAGAGAGAGGGAGAGAGAAAGGCTATGGAGAGAGGGAGAGTGATAGATCGTGGCGAGAGAGGGAGGTGGATATACTGTTGAGAAGGAGGGAGAGGCAGATTCTGGAGTAAGAGAGAGAGACAAACTGTGGAGAGAGAGAGAGAGAGACAGAGTAACAGGAATCTTGTCATTCATGTGGAAATGACTTATGAAATATTACTGAGCGGCCTGCTGGTGGCGCTGTCCAGGGAGCGTATAAGTACTCGGGCAATGGCCCAGCTTGCTCAGGACATTCTTTAACAGGAACTAGTGAAGGACACAACTAGATCTCCATGTTGTAAACTGTTGATTAAAGCTTTGTTTAACGCTTAGGCCTAGTGCCTAGTAGATTTCTTATGTCAATTTAATCAACGTTTTTCTTGCTCCATGTTCTGAGTAATTTTGGGAACAGACAGCTATGACTCAAACGGTAGAAGGGAACCAGACGTAGTAATCAATCCATCATGGAGAATCTACTCAGAACCTCCCGTCTTGACCTGGACCCGAATTCAACTACAACTGCTAAGGTGTGGAAACAGTGGAATCGTACCTTCAGCATCTTCCGCGGGGCGTGTGGTGAGAATGTTCCTGATAAGTTACAAATGCTTGCCAATTATATATCTCCTCATGTGTTTGACTATACTGAAGACTGAATAAATTATGACTCCAGTATCCAAATACTGCAGCAACTATATTTTAAGGACCCAAACGAAATTTTTGTTCGGCACATACTGGCCACAACTCGACAGCAACTCGGGGTATCACGTGACGAATGCCTACAAAAGCTTCACAGGCTCAGCAAAGATTGTAATCTCAAAGCCGTCTCAGCTGAGCAGTACCAGGAGGAATTAATTCCTGAACCTTTTATTAATGGCATTGCGCCTCCCTTCAAATGCCAGCGTCTGTTGGAGAATAAATCCCTCGAGTTACAAGCTGCCTATGACCAGGCATATTCCCTGGCCTTAGAAAACAAAATGCAGATGCCTATCTTTTACCACGTGCACGGACTGCTGCTATCAACATTGATTTACAAAAGGTGAATCGTGCTTGAATAATCTACCAGAATTTTTTGAGTATGTAACTGGTAAAAGAGATAATGGAGAACGAGTGGATGTGTTGTAAGTAGACTTTCAGAAGGCTTTCAGTAAGGTCCTGCATAAGAGATTAGCATGTAAAGTTAAGGCACATGAGATTGGCAGCAAGGATAGAGAACTGGTTGGTAGACAGAAAGCAAAGAGTTGGAATAAACAGGTCTTTCTCCAAGAGCCTGGCAGTAATTAAGGGGTACCGCAGGGACTGGTCCTAGGGCCCCAGCTATTCACAATATATATTAATGATCTAGACGAGGGAACTAGGTGCACTTTCTCCAGGTTTGCAGACGACACAAAGCTAGGTGGGCGTGTGTGCTGTGAGGAGGATGCCAAGAAACTCCAGCATGATTTGGACAGGTTGCACGATTGGGCAGAAGCATGGCAGATGCAATATAACGTGGATAAATGCGAGGTTATCCACTTTGGTGTCAAAAACAGGAAGGCAGATTATTATCTGAATGGCAATAGAACGGGAGAAGGGGAAGTGCAATGAGACGTGGGTGTCCTTGTGCACCAGTGCTGAAGGTAAGCATAGAGGTGAAGCAGGTGTTTAAGAAGGCAAATGGTATGTTGGCCTTCGTAGCGAGAGGGTTCGAGTACAGGAACAAAGATGTCTTGCTGCAGTTGTGCAGGGCCTTTGTGAGACCACATCTTGAGTATTATGTGCAGTTTTGGTTGCCTTATCTGAGGAAGGATGTTCTTGCCATGGAGGGAGTGCAGCGAAGAGCCAACAGGCTTACACCTGGGATGGCAGGAATGACGTATGAGGAGAGATTGGGTCGATTGGGCTTATACTCGCTGGAGTTTAGAAGAATGAAAGGGGATCTCATTGAATCTTATGAAATTCTAACAGGACTTGGCAGGCTAGATGCAGGAAGGATTTCCCCGATGGCCGGGAAGTCCAGAACAAGGGATCACAGTCGAAGGATAAGGGATAAGCCATTGAGGACAGAGATGAGGAGGAATTTCTTCACCCAGAGAGTGGTGAACCTGTGGAATTCTCTACCACAGAAGGCAGTACAGGACAATTCAATAAATATATTCAAGAAGGAGTTAGATATATTTCTTAAGGCTAAAGGGATCAAGGGATATGGAGAGAATGCAGGGACAGGGTACTGAACCTGGATGATCAGCCATGATCTCATTGAATGTCGGAGCAGGCTCGAGGCGCCAAGTGGCCTACTCCTGCTCCTATCTTCTATGTTACTTTGTTTCAATGTTTCAATGTTTCTATGTTTCAAAGCCTCAAGCGGAAGCCCTCACTGATGATGACTCTGTCCTAGCTGATGACGACCTTACCCTGGTGGCATCTTGGCAATCTAAAAAGAAGTGTTTCTTCTGTGGAGGTGCATTTCACGAGAGGAAATGTTGTCCTGTTCGTAATGCAACCTGCAAATATTGCAGTAAGAAAGGTCCCTTGTATAAAGTATGTCAGTCAAGAGCCTCTCATAGGGTTACAGCTGCTATCTATAAAACTGCTCCTTCCCCAAGAGCCACTACTAATGTTACAGCTGTCGTCTTTAAAACTGCTCCTGCCCCAAGAGCCACTACTAATGATACAGCTATCAAGTATAAAACTGTCCCTCCTCCCATCACAGCTGCTTTTCCCCAAAGCCTGTCCCATGCAGCCACGAATTTTTCGGTAAATGGACACATTTTGATTGCACTAATTGACTCATGTAGCTCGACAGCTTCATCAGTGAGCAGGCCGCCAGTAAGTTAAAACTGCGTATTTACCACTCGGACAGAGAAATTGCAATGGCTCTGCCAACAATGACCACCAACTCTTCCGGCATTTGTCTTGTTGACCTTCTTTTGAATGGCTGTACCTACTTTTCCTCCCAGCTTGCGGTCCTCAAAATCTATGTAGTGATGTGCTCCTGGGACAGGATTTCAGGAAGCAACTCAAAAGACATACTTTCGAGTTTGTAGTTTCAAAGCCGGAGCTTACAATTTCCAAAGTATCGTTTTGTGCGCTATTGGCATCTTCGCTCGATGAGCCCTCCTTGTTTGCAGCTGGAGTCGGGAGCTGAGACCAGTGAGCCAAGGCCCAGGTGAGTGTAAAAACTCACTTTCGCGGGCTTTTCTTACAGCGGTTGGAGTTGGGAGCTGAGAGACCAGTGAGCCGAGGCCCGGCGAGTATAAAAACTCACTTTCACGGGCTTTTCTTACAGCGGTTGGAGTCGGGAGCTGAGAGACCAGTGAGCCGAGGCCCGGCGAATAAAAAACTCACTTTCACGGGATTTTCTTACAGCGATTGGAGTCAGGAGCTGAGAACAGTGAGCTGAGGCTCGATGAGTATAAAAACTCACTTTCATGGGTCTTTCTTACTGTGGTTGGAGTCGGGAGCTGAGAGACCAGTGAGCCGAGGTCCAGTGAGTATAAAAACTCACTTTCGTGGGCTTTGCCTTACAGCGGTTGGAGTCAGAAGCTGAGACCAGTGAGCCGAGGCCCGGTGAGTATAAAAACTCACTTTCGCGGGCTTTCCCTTACAGCGGTTGGATTCGGGAGCTGAGACCAGTGAGCCAAGGCCTGGTGAGTATAAAAACTCACTCTCGCGGGCTTTTCTTACAGTGGTTGGAGTCGGGAGCTGAGACCAGTGAGCCAAGGCCTGGTGAGTATAAAAACTCACTTTCCCGGGCTTTTCTTACAGCGGTTGGAGTCGGGAGCTGAGACCAGTGAGCCGAGGCCTGGTGAGTTTAAAAACTCACATTCCCGGGCTTTTCTTACAGCGGTTGGTGTCGGGAGCTGAGACCAGTTAGCCGAAGCCCGGTGAGTATAAAAACTCACTTTCCCGGGCTTTTCTTACAGCGGTTGGAGTCGGGAGCTGAGACCAGTGAGCCGAGGCCTGGTGAGTATAAAAACTCACTTTCCCGGGCTTTTCTTACAGCGGTTGGAGTCGGGAGCTGAGACCAGTGAGCCGAGGCCTGGTGAGTTTAAAAACTCACATTCCCGGGCTTTTCTTACAGCGGTTGGTGTCGGGAGCTGAGACCAGTGAGCCGAAGCCCGGTGAGTATAAAAACTCACTTTCCCGGGCTTTCCCTTACAGCGGTTGGTGTCGGGAGCTGAGACCAGTGAGCCGAAGCCCGGTGAGTATAAAAACTCACTTTCCCGGGCTTTCCCTTACAGCGGTTGGAGTCGGGAGCTGAGACCAGTGAGCCGAGGCCCGGTGAGTATAAAAACTCACTTTCACGGGCTTTTCTTACAGTGGTTGGAGTCGGGAGCTGAGACCAGTGAGCCGAGGCCCGGTGAGTATAAAAACTCACTTTCACGGGCTTTCCCTTACAGCGGTTGGAGTCGGGAGCTGAGACCAGTGAGCCGAGGTCCGGTGAGTATAAAAACTCACTTTCCCGGGCTTTCCCTTACAGCGGTTGGAGTCGGGAGCTGAGACCAGTGAGCCGAGGCCCGGTGAGTATAAAAACTCACTTTCACGGGCTTTTCTTACAATGGTTGGAGTCGGGAGCTGAGACCAGTGAGCCGAGGCCCGGTGAGTATAAAAACTCACTTTCACGGGCTTTCCCTTACAGTGGTTGGAGTCGGGAGCTGAGAGACCAGTGAGCCGAGGCCCGGCGAGTATAAAAACTCACTTTCGCGGGCTTTTCTTACAGCGGTTGGAGTCGGGAGCTGAGAGACCAGTGAGCCGAGGCCTGGCGAGTATAAAAACTCACTTTCACGGGCTTTTCTTACAGCGGTTGGAGTCAGGAGCTGAGAGACCAGTGAGCCGAGGCCCGGCGAGTATAAAAACTCACTTTCACGGGCTTTTCTTACAGCGATTGGAGTCAGGAGCTGAGAACAGTGAGCTGAGGCTCGATGAGTATAAAAACTCACTTTCGTGGGCTTTCCCTTACAGCGGTTGGAGTCGGGAGCTGAGACCAGTGAGCCGAGGCCCGGTGAGTATAAAAACTCACTTTCGCGGGCTTTCCCTTACAGCGGTTGGAGTCGGGAGCTGAGACCAGTGAGCCGAGGCTCGATGAGTATAAAAACTCACTTTCGCGGGCTTTCCCTTACAGCGGTTGGAGTCGGGAGCTGAGACCAGTGAGCCGAGACTCGATGAGTATAAAAACTCACTTTCGCGGGCTTTCCCTTACAGCGGTTGGAGTCGGGAGCTGAGACCAGTGAGCCGAGGTCCGGTGAGTATAAAAACTCACTTTCGCGGGCTTTCCCCTACAGCGGTTGGAGTCGGGAGCTGAGACCAGTGAGCCGAGGCTCGATGAGTATAAAAACTCACTTTCACGGGCTTTCCCTTACAGCGATTGGAGTCGGGAGCTGAGACCAGTGAGCTGAGGCTCGATGAGTATAAAAACTCACTTTCGCGGGCTTTCCCTTACAGCGGTTGGAGTCGGGAGCTGAGACCAGTGAGCCAAGGCCTGGTGAATATAAAAACTCACTTTCGTGGGCTTTCTTAAGCGGCTGGTGTCGGGAGCTGAGACCAGTGAGCCGAGGCCAGGTGAGTATAAAAACTCACTCTCCCGGGCTTTCCCTTACAGCGGTTGGAGTCGGGAGCTGAGACCAGTGAGCTGAGGCCCAGTGAGTATAAAAACTCACTTTTGCGGGCTTTTCTTACAGCGGTTGGAGTCGGGAGCTGAGACCAGTGAGCCGAGGCCCGGTGAGTATAAAAACTCACTTTCGCGGGCTTTTCTTACAGCGGTTGGAGTCGAGAGCTGAGACCAGTGAGCCGAGGCCCGGTAAGTATAAAAACTCACTTTCACGGGCTTTTCTTACAGCGGTTGGAGTCGGGAGCTGAGACCAGTGAGCCGAGGCCCGGCGAGTATAAAAACTCACCTTTGCCGGCATTCCCTTACAGCGGTTGGAGTCGGGAGCTGAGACCAGTGAGCCGAGGCCCAGTGTGGATAAAAACTCACTTTCGCGGGCTTTCCCTTACAGTGTTTGGAGTCGGGAGCTGAGACCAGTGAGCCGAGGCCCGCTGAGTATAAAAATTCACTTTTGCGGGCTTTCCCTTACAACTGTTGAAGTCGGGAGCTGAGACCAGTGAGCCGAGGCCCGGCGAGTATAAAAACTCACTTTCGCGGGCTTTTCTTACAGCGGTTGGAGTCGGGAGCTGAGAGACCAGTGAGCCGAGGCCTGGCGAGTATAAAAACTCACTTTCACGGGCTTTTCTTACAGCGGTTGGAGTCGGGAGCTGAGAGACCAGTGAGCCGAGGCCCGGCGAGTATAAAAACTCACTTTCACGGGCTTTTCTTACAGCGATTGGAGTCGGGAGCTGAGACCAGTGAGCTGAGGCCCGGTGAGTATAAAAACTCACTTTCGCGGGCTTTCCCTTACAGCGGTTGGATTCGGGAGCTGAGACCAGTGAGCCAAGGCCTGGTGAATATAAAAACTCACTTTCGTGGGCTTTCTTAAGCGGCTGGTGTCGGGAACTGAGACCAGTGAGCCGAGGCCAGGTGAGTATAAAAAGTCACTCTCCCGGGCTTTCCCTTACAGCGGTTGGAGTCGGGAGCTGAGACCAGTGAGCCGAGGCCCGGTGGGCTTTTCTTACAGCGGTTGGAGTCGAGAGCTGAGACCAGTGAGCCGAGGCCCGGTAAGTATAAAAACTCACTTTCACGGGCTTTTCTTACAGCGGTTGGAGTCAGGAGCTGAAACCAGTGAGCCGAGGCCCGGCGAGTATAAAAACTCACTTTTGCCGGCATTCCCTTACAGCGGTTGGAGTCGGGAGCTGAGACCAGTGAGCCGAGGCCCAGTGTGGATAAAAACTCACTTTCGCGGGCTTTCCCTTACAGTGTTTGGAGTCGGGAGCTGAGACCAGTGAGCCGAGGCCCGCTGAGTATAAAAACTCACTTTCGTGGGCTTTCCCTTACAGCGGTTGGAGTCGGGAACTGAGACCAATCTCAGACCGGCGGTGGTATTGCAGAGCCACGTCAGAATTCGGAACGTGACGCGAGCAGGAGGGAACAGCTGATTGGGTGTGTAGGGCCAGGTTAGTTTGAAAGTTAAGCTTCATAGTTTGTAAAGTTTAGAAGGTCTTAATTATTTTTTGTGTTGTCATAGTTTCTAATGCTAGTAACTAAGGGCCCTTGAGTATTTCATTTAATTGGTGGTATTTAATCGATTTAAGTTAGTTTAAATTAATTGGTATCTGTGGTAGGCTCCTCCTGCGCTACGTGGGAACACAGGGGCACTTCCTGTGTCCCTGACGACCATGTCTGCAGGAAGTGTATCCAGCTGCAGCTACTGGCAGACCGCATTACGGCACTGGAGCTGCGATTGGTTACATACTGAATTTATTCACGATGCTGAGGAGGTCTGGATATCATGCTTAAGCTATTGGTCACACCGCAGGAAATGGTTGCACGGGCAGGAGCGGAATGGGTGACCAACAGGGAGAGCAGTAGGCGCAGGCAGGTAGTGCAGGAGTCCCCTGTGTTCATCCCCCTCTCAAACAGATATACCTCTTTGGCTACTGTTGGGGGTGTAGCTTACCAGGAGAAGGCAGCAGCAGCCGACTTCCTGGCACCAGCGGTGGTTCTGCTGCACAGGACGGGTGGAAAAAGATGGGTAGAGCTATAGTAATAGGGGATTCTATTGCAAGGGGAATAGATAGGCGTTTCTGCGTCCGCAAATGAGACTCAAGGATGATGTGTTGCCTCCCTGGTGCAAGGATCAAGGATGTCTCAGAGCAGCTGCAGAACATTTTGGAAGGGGAGGGTGAACAGCCAGTTGTCGTGGTGCATATAGATACCAACGATACAGGTTAAAAACGGATGAGGTCCTAAATGCTGAATATAGGGAGTTAGGAGGTAAATTAAAAAATAGGACCTCAAAGGTAGTAATCTCAGGATTGCTACCAGTGCCACGTGCTAGTCAGCATAGAAATACAAGGATATTTCAGATGAATGTGTGGCTAGAGGAATGCTGCAAAGGGTGGGATTCAAATTCCTGGACATTGGAACCGGTTCTGTGGGAGGTGGGACCAGTACAAATCGGACGGTTTGCACCTGGGCAGGACAGGGACCGATGTCCTAGGGGGAGTGTTTGCTCGTGCTCTGGGTTTAAACGAATATTGTAGGGTGTTGGAAACCAGAGCAGGGAGACAGAGGAAAGGGAAACAAGGTTAGAGGCAAAAGACAGGAAGGAGAAAAACAAAGGTGGCAGTCAGTGAAATCAAGGGTTTAACTCCAACATGGCCACAGTAAATAATAATGCTAAAAGGTCTAAGAGCGTTAAAGGAACAAGGCTGAAGGCTTTGTATCTTAATGCGAGGAGCATTCGTAATAAGGTGGATGAATTAGCTGTACAAATAGAGGGAAACTAATATGTTATGATTGGGTTTACGGAAACATGGCTCCACGGTGACCAAGGCTGGGAACTCAACATCCAGGGGTATTCAATATTCAGGAAAGATAGGCAAAAAGCAAAAGGAGGTGGGGTAGCATTGCTGGTTAAAGAGGCGATTAACACAATTGTAAGGAAGGATATTACCTCTGGTGATGTGGAATCTGTATGGGTGCAACTGAGAAATACCAAGGGGCAGAAAACGTCAGTGGGAGTGGTATACAGTCCCCCAAACAGTAAAACGGAGGTTGGGGATGGCATTAAACGGGAAATTAGAGAAGTGTGCAACAAGGGCACAGCAGCTATCATGGGTGACTTTCATCTAAATATAGATTGGGCTAACCACATTAGTAACAATACTGTGGAGGAGGAATCCCTGGAGTGTATAAGGGATGGTTCCCTGGACCAATATGCCGAGGAACCAACCAGAGATCAGGCCATCTTTGACTGGGTATTATGTAATGAGAAACGATTAATTAGCAATCTTGTTTTGCGAGGCCCCTTGGTTCGTAGCGATCATAATATGATTGAATTCTTCATTAAGATGGAGAGTGAAATAGTTGAATCAGAGAACAGTGTCCTGAATTTAAAGAAAGGAAACTATGATGTTATGAGGCGCGAGTTGGGTATGATTGATTGGGGAATATTACTGAAAGGGTTGAGGGTGGATTGGCAATGGCAAACATTCAAAGATCACATGGATGAACTATATAATTGGTTCATCCCTGTTTGGCATAAAAATAAAACAAAAAAGGTGACTCAACCGTGGCTAATAAGGGAAATTATGGATAGCATAAGATCCAAAGAGAGGACATATAAATTGGCCAGAAAAAAACAGTAAACCTGCTGATTGGGAGCAGTTTAGGATTCAGCAAAGGAGGAAAAAGGAACTAATTAAGAGGGGGAATATAGAGTATGAGAGTAAGCTTGCAGGGAACATAAAAACTGACGGTAAAATCTATTATAGACATGTGGAGAGAAAAAGATTAGTGAAGTCAAGCGTAGGCCCCTTGCAGTCAGCATCAGAATATTTTATAATGGGGTACAAAGACATGGCTGACCAGTTAAATACATACTTTGGTTCTGCCTTCACAAAGGAGGACACAAATAACGTCTCAGATATGCCGGGGAACATAGGTTCTAATGAGAGGGAGGATCTGAAAGAAATCAGTATTTGTAGGAAATTTGTTTTAGCAAAATTGATGGTATTGAAGGCCGATAAATCCCCAGGGCCTGAAAATTTACATCCTAGGGTACTTAACGAAGTGACCCTAGAAATAGTAGATGCATTGCTGGTCATCTTCCAAAATTCGATAGACTCTGGAAGAGTTCCCATGGATTGGATGGTAGCTAATATTACCTCACTAGTCAAAAAAGTTGGTAGAGAGAAAACGGGGAATTATAGACCTGATGTAAGCCTAACATCTATAATGGGGAAAATGCTAGAGTCCATTATAAAATGTGTAATAGCAGAGCACTTGGAAAACAGTGACAGGGTCAGACAAAGTCAACATGGATTTACAACAGGTAAATCGTGCTTGACTAATCTACTGGAATTTGTTGAGGATATATCTGGTAAAATAGATAAGGGAGAAGCAGTGGATGTGGTGTATTTGGACTTTCAGAAGGCTTTTGATAAGGTCCCGCATAAGAGATTGGCGTGTAAAGTTAAGGCACATGGGATTTGGGGCAAGGTAATGACTTGGATAGAGAACCGGTTGGCAGACAGGAAGCAAAGAGTTGGAATAAATATGTCCTTTTCCGAGTGGTTGGCAGTGATTAGTGGGGTACCACAGGATAGGTCTTAGGACCCCAGCTATTCACAATATATATTAATGATCTAGACGAGGGAACTAGACGTAATATCTCCAATTTTGCAGAGGACACAAAGCTGGGTGGGCGTATGTGCTGTGAGGAGGATGCCGAGAAACTCCAGTATGATTTGGACACGTTGGGTGATTGGGAAGAAGCATGGCATATGCATCATTATAATGTGGATAAATGCG
Source organism: Somniosus microcephalus (assembly GCF_052327205.1). NCBI lineage: Eukaryota > Metazoa > Chordata > Chondrichthyes > Squaliformes > Somniosidae > Somniosus > Somniosus microcephalus. The sequence goes on from NW_028225184.1 coordinate 33,749,063, forward strand.
AGGTTATCCACTTTTGTGGCAAAAGCTGGAAGGCAGATTATTGTAGAATGCCAATAAATTGGGAGAAGGGGAAGTGCAACGAGATTTGGGTGTCCTTGTGCACCAGTCGCTGAATGTAAGCATGCAGGTGCAGCAGGCGTTTAAGAAGGCTAATGGCATGTTGGCCTTCGTAGCGAGAGCGTTGGAGTACAGGAACAACGATGTCTTGCTGCAGTTGTACAGAGCCTTGGTGAGACCACATCTTGAGTATAGTATGCAGTTCTGGTCGCCTTATCTCAGGAAGGATGTTATTGCCATGGAGGGAGTGCACCGAAGATTCAGCAGACTGATACCTGGGATGGAAAGAATGACGCATGAGGAGGGATTGGGTCGATAGGGCTTATACTCGCTGGAGTTTAGAAGAATGAGAGGGGATCTCATGGAAACCTATAAAATTCTAACATGATTAGACAGACTAGATGCAGGAAGGCTGCTCCCGATGGCGGGGAGTCCAGAACCAGGGGTCACAGTCTAAGGATAAGCGGTAAGCCATTTAGGACAGTGATGAGGAGGAATATCTTCACCCAGAGAGTGGTGAACCTGTGGAATTCTCTATCACAGGAAGCAGTGGAGACCAATTCATTAAATATACTCAAGAAGGAGATAGATATACTACTTAAGGCTAAATGGATCAAGGGATATGGGGAGAAGGCAGGGGCATGGTACTGAATTTGGATGATCAACTATGATCTCATTGAATGGCAGAGAAGGCTCCAGGGGCCGAATGGCCTACTCCTGCTCCTATCTTCTATGTCTATATGACAGAGCACTGGGAGATTCCAGTCTCTTTGCTCGACCTGTGCTGAGTGAACAGTCCCCTCTCAAACAGTGTGGTACTGAGCCCCACACACAGAGCAAAAAGATCACAGGTTCCATTCCCGGCCTGTGCTGAGTGAGCTTACCTCTCTCACCAGGTGTGGTACTGAGCAACACAAACCGAGCAGGAAGATCCCAGGCTCCATCCCCAGCCTGTGCTGAGTGAGCTGACCTCTCTCACCTGGTGTGGTACTGAGTCACACAAACAGTGCAGGAAGATCCCAGGCACTATCCCCGGCCTGTGCTGAGTGAGCTTACCTCTCTCACCCGGTGTGGTACTGAGTCACATAAACCGAGCAGGAAGATCCCAGGCACTATCCCCGGCCTGTGCTGAGTGAGCTGACCTCTCTCACCTGGTGTGGTACTGAGTCACACAAACAATGCAGGAAGATCCCAGGCACTATCCCTGGCCTGTGCTGAGTGAGCTGACCTCTCTCACCCTGTGTGGCACTGATCCACACAAACAGAGCAGCAAGATCCCAGGCACTATCCCCGGCCTGTGCAGAGTGAGCTGAACTCTCTCACCCGGTGTGGTACTGAGTCCCACAAACCGAGCAGGAAGATCCCAGGCACTATCCTCGGCCTGTGCTGAGTGAGCTGAATTCTCTCCCGGTGTGGTACTGATTCCCACAAACCGAGCAGGAAGATCCCAGGCACTATCCCCGGCCTGTGCTGAGTGAGCTGACCTCTCTCACCCGCTGTGGTACTGAGCTACACAAACCGAGCAGGAAGATCCCAGGCGCTATCCTCGGCCTGTGCTGAGTGAGCTGAACTCTCTCACCCGGTGTGGTACTGAGCCACACAAACAGAGCAGCAAGATCCCAGGCACTATCCCTGGACTGTGCTGAGTGAGCTGAACTCTCTCACCCTGTGTGGTACTGAGCCCCACAAACAGAGCAGGAAGGTCCCAGGCACTATCCCCGGCCTGTGATGAGTGAGCTGAACTCTCTCACCCGCTGTGGTACTGAGCCCCACAAACCGAGCAGGAAGATCCCAGGCACTATCCCCGGCCTGTGCTGAGTGAGCTGAACTCTCTCACCCGGTGTGGTACTGAGCCCCACAAACCGAGCAGGAAGATCCCAGGCACTATCCCCGGCCTGTGCTGAATGAGCTGAACTCTCTCACCCGGTGTGGTACTGAGCCCCACAAACCGAGCAGTAAGATCCCAGGCACTGTCCTCGGCCTGTGCTGAGTGAGCTGAACTCTCTCACCCGCTGTGGTACTGAGCCCCACAAACAGAGCAGGAAGATCCCAGGCACTATCCCCGGCCTGTGCTTCGTGAGCTGATCTCTCTCACCTGGTGTGGTACTGGGCCCCACAAACCGAGCAGCAAGATCCCAGGCACTATCCCCGGCCTGTGCTGAGTGAGCTGAACTCTCTCACCCGGTGTGGTACTGAGCTACACAAACAGAGCAGCAAGATCCCAGGCACTATCCCCGGCCTGTGCTGAGTGAGCTGAACTCTCTCACCCTGTGTGGTACTGAGCCACACAAACCGAGCAGGAAGATCCCAGGCCCTATCCCCGGCCTGTGCTGAGTGAGCTGAACACTCTCACTCTGTGTGGTACTGAGCCCCACAAACCGAGCAGGAAGATCCCAGGCACTATCCCCGGCCTGTGCTGAGTGAGCTGAACTCTCTCACCCTGTGTGGTACTGAGCCACGCAAACCGAGCAGGAAGATCCCAGGTTCCATGCCCGGCCCGTGCTGAGTGAGCTGACCTCTCTCACCCTGTGTGGTACTGAGCAGCACACAAACAGAGCAGGAAGTACCCAGCTTCCATCCCCGGCCTGTGCTGTGTGAGCTGCTCTCACCCAGGTATTATATTGAGCCCCACACACAGAGCAGGATGATCCCAGGCTCCATTCCTGGCCTGTGCTGAGAGACCTGCGCTCTCTCACCCTGTGTGGTACTGAGCACCATACACACAGAGCAGGATAATCTCACGCTCCATCCCTGGCCTGTGCTCAGTTCGCTGCCCTCTCTTACGCAGTTTGGTACTGTGCCCCACACACAGAGCAGGAAGATCCCTGACTCCATGACCGACCATTCCTGTGCGAGCTGACCTCCATCACCCGGTGTGCGAGCTGACCTCCATCACCCGGTTTGGCACTGAGCCCAACACACAGCCGGAAGATCGCAGGCTCCGTCCGCGGGCTTCCATGAGTGAGCTGCCCTCTCTCATCTGGTGTGTACTGAGCACCACACACACAGAGCACACGAATATCCCTGTCTCTTTGCTCGACCTCTGCTGAGTGCGCTGACCTCTCTCACCCAGTGTGGTAATGAGCCCTACACGCAGAGCAGGAAGATCCCAGTCTCCAACCCTGGCAATTGCTGTGTGAGCTGCTTTCAAGCAGTATGTTAATGAGCCCCACACACGCAGAGCAGGAAGATCGCAGTTTGCATGCTCGACCTCTGCTGAGTGAGCTACCCTCTCCGGGCAGCACGGTGGCATAGTGGTTAGCACTGTTGCATCACAGCGCCAGTATCCCGGGTTCAAATCCGGCCTCGGGTGTCTGTCTGTGTGGATTTTGCACATTCTCCCCGTGTTTGTGTGGGTTTTCTCCGGATACTCTGGTTGCCTCCCACAGTCCAAAGATGTGCGGGTTAGGTTGATTGGCCATGATAAAAATTGGCCCTTAGTGTTAGGGGGGATTAAATACGTGGGGTTACGGGTTACGGGGATAGGGCTTGGGTGGGATGGCTGTCGGTGTAGGGACCGGGTGCTAGGGTTTGGATGATCAGCCATGATCTCGTTGAATGGCGGAGCAGGCTTGGAGGGCCGAATGGCCTACTCCTGCTCCTATCTTCTATGTTTCTATGTTTCTCACCCATTGTGGTACTGAGCCCCACATGCAGAGCAGGAAGATCCCAGTTTCCATGCTCGACCTGTGCTGAGTAAGCTGATCTCTCTCACCCGCTGTGGTACTGGGCCTCACACACATAGCGGAATGATCACAGACTCCACCCCCGGCCTGTGCTGATTGAGCAGCTCTGACCCGGGTGTGGTACTGAGCTACACAAAAAGTGCAGGAAGATCCCAGGCTCCATCGCTGGTCTGTGCTCAGTGAGCTGCCCTCTCACACATGGTGTCGTACTGAGCACCACACACAGAGCCGGAAGATCCCAGACACCATGCTCGGCCTGTGCTGAGTGAGCTGTCCTCTCTCACCCGGGTGTGGTAATGAGACTCACTCACAGAGCAGTTCGATCTCAGGCTCCATCCCCGGCCTGTGCTGAGTGAGCTGCCCTCTGTCATCCGGTCTGGTACTGAGCACCACACACACAGATCACAGGAAGATCCCTGTCTCCTTGCTCGACCTGTGCTGAGTGAGCAGCCCTCTCTCACCCGGGTGTGGTACTGAAAATCTCACACAGAGCAGGAATATCTCTGCTCCATACCAGGCCAATGCTCAGTGAGCTGCCTTCTCTCTACCGGTGTGTTTCTGAGCAACACACACACAGAGCAGTGGAAGATCCCAGTCTTCTTGATCGACCTGTGCTCAGTGAACTGCCCTCTCACACCCAGTGTGGCACTGAGCCCTACACACGGAGCATAAAGTTCACCGGCTCCATCCCCAGCTTGTGCTGGGATTGGAAATGAGCCACACAAAGAGAGCAGCAAGATCCCAGGCACTATCTCCGGCCTGTGCTGAATGAGCTGAACTCTCTCACCAGGTGTGGTACTGAGCCCCACAAACCGAACAGGAAGATCTCAGGCTCCATCCCCGGCCTGTGCTGAGTGAGCTGACCTCTCTCACTCAGTGAGTTACTGAGCACCACAGACAGAGCTTGAATGTTCCAGGCTCCATTCCCAATAGCAAAATACTGTGGAAGCTGAAAACCTGAAATTACATCAGAAAACGCTGGAAATACTCAGCAGGCCAGGCAGCATTCGCGGAGAGAGAAACAGAGTTAACATTTCAGGTCTGTGACCCTTCATCAGAACTGGAAAAAGCTGGAGATGTAACATATATTAAGCAGGTGCAGAGACAGGATGGCGTGGTGGTGGGAGAGGAGGAAGGAGTTGAAGGAGTACACTGCGCTTAGGTAAGAAGCAGGAAAGATAAAATGTTGCAAATAGGAATGGCAAAATCATACATCATGAAAAATGGTGGCAGGGGTTATAGTTTGACATTGTTGAACTCGATGATAAGTCCAGAAGGCTGTAATGTGGCTAATCGAAAGATGAGATGCTGTTCCTCGAGCTTACGTTGAGCTTCATTGGAACAATGTAAGAAGCCGAGGACAGAGAGATCAGAGTGGGAGTGAAGCAGATAATTAAAGTGACAGGTGACTGGAAGCTCGGGTTCCCCCTTACAAACTGAAAGGAGGTGTTCTGCTAAGCAGTGACCCAATCTGCGTTTGGTCTCCCCAATGTAGAGGAGACCACATCGTCAGCAGCGAATACAGTATACTAAATTGCAAGAAGTACAAGTAAATCGCTGTTTCACCTGGAAGGGGTGTTTGGGGCCCTGGATAGTGGGAAGGGAGGACGTAAATGGACAGCTGTTGCGTCTTCTGTGCTTGCACAGGAAGGTGCCGGGCAAAGGGGAAGGGGTGCTGGGGGTGATAGAGAACTGGACCAGTGTGTCACGGAGGGAGCGGTCCCTTCAGAATGCTGAAAGGGGAGGTGAGGGGAAGACGTATTTGGTGCTGGGATCACGTTGGATGTGACAGAAATGGTGGAGGATGATCCATTGAATGTGAAGTCTGGTGAGGTGAAAGGTGAGGACAAGGGGAACTATATTGTTTTTCTGGGAGGGAGGGGAAGGGGTAAGATGAGACATGCGGGAAATATAACGGACATGATCAAGGGCCGTGTCAACCACAGTAGAGGGGAATCCTCGGCTGAGGAAAAAGTAGACATGTTGGAAGTACTGGTATGGAAGGTGGCATCGTCAGAGCAGATGTGGCACAGATGGAGAATGGAGCAGAATCTTTACAGGAAGCGGGGTGGGAGGAAGTGTAATCCAGGTAGTTGTAGGAGTCAGTGGGCCTGTAGTGAATTTTGTCAATAGCCTAACCCCAGAGATGGAGACAGAGAAGTCAAGGAAGGGAACAGAAAAGTCGATGATGGACCACGTGAGGCTGAGGGAAGGGTGGAAATTGGAAGTAAAGTGAATGAAATTATCTAGTTCAGGGCAAGAGCAGGAAGCGGCACCAATACCATCATCGAAGTACTGGAATAAGAGGTGAAGGAGGGGACTTGAGTAAGACTGGAACAAAGAATGTCCCATATATCCCATGAATAGACAGGCATAGCTGGGACCTATGCGTGTTCCCATAGCAAAACCTTTAATTTGGAGGAAGTGAGTGGAGTCAGAGAAGAAGTTGTTCAAAGTGAGAACAAGTTCAGCCAGGCGGCGGAGGATAGTGGTGGATGGGGACTGGTTAAGTCTCTGTTCAATGAAGAAGCAGAGCATCCTTAGGCCGTCCTGGTGGGGAACGGAGGTGTAGAGGGATTGTACGTCCATTGTGAAATGGAGACTTGTTTTGCATGCTTAAACGAGATTAGGAGAATACAGGCCGAGTTTACTCAATCTCTTCTCATGCGATAGTCACACCATCCCAGGAATCAATTTAGTGAACCTACGTTGCGAGCCCTCTATGGCAAGTATATACTTCCTTAGGAAAGGAGAACAACATTGTACACAGTACTCCAGGTGTGTTCTCACCAAAGCCCTCCATAATTGGAGTGAGACTTCTTTAATCCTGTACACAAATCCTCTTGCCTACCATTTGCCTTCCTAATCCTAGCACAGACTGTCCATTTAGTTCCTTTCTCCCCTCCCCCACATTCCCTGCCTCTGCACCTGTTACATATTAGTAACTACTTCCATGTCCATCTGATTGTTTCTCTGGTCCAGGGAGAATGATGAATATTTAATTGTGTTAATCATAACTTTTCCTGCTTTTGTTTTTAATTCAGTGACGCAAATTGTGTATGTGTTTTTCTGCATTTGTGAATCAGTGCTGCATTTCTGATATTATACATGGGGGGTGTGCTGGTTCAACATGACCACGTTTATTAATGGAAGTGATTGAAGTTGGAAATACGGATACCCGTTTTGGTTCAATTCTTTTTAATACTGTGAACTAAAGAATTGCAGCACTTTATATTTGTTGGTTGTCTGGCTGCATTGTAATTAATATTCTGATTACATATCTGGATGTACAGCACGTCAGCGCCATAGGAAAGCCGCTGCTCCTGCTGCTTGTGCAATCATTGCTATATTGAAACGAGGGATGGGCTAATACGTTGAGAACTTTAAAATTAATACAACTTGCACGTATAGGTATGCCTCATTCAGCTCAGCTTAGGCTTTTGAATTGTTTGTCGATGCGTAACTGAGTCACGTTTCTGAAGTGTTAATGTATTTTCTGTAGTTCTTTTATATCCCAGTCAATTCGGCCAAGTACTTATTTAAATAGAGTTTGTTTATGACGAACTAAAAGCTTTTAATTAAGTTTACAGTAAATATACTTGCAGAATGGGTTTGTAAATTACAAATTAATTTCAATATGGGTAAGTCTGAGGTGGTGCATTTTGATGGCAGGAATCAGGACCCTAGCTATTCCTTGGAAAATAAAAGTCTAAATGGGGTAGATGTGCAAAGGAATCCAAGGGTATAGATTCACAAATCATCAGAAGTAGCAACGCAGGTTAAAAAGCCCAAAAAGTGCAAATAACACACGGGCTCATTTCTAGAGGAATATTTTTCAAAAGCAGGGAGGTTATGTTAAACTTGCAGAACCTTTTCTGATTGTCTGATGATTTGAGCTGAGGGGGTGGCAATATCTCAATACTGTATATATGATTTAACTGGTTGTTGTTGCTGTCGTTGTTGTAAAAGTTCCTTTTCTAAAAGTTGCTGTAAAGCTTTTGTTGTAAAATTTGCCCACGGAAGAAAAGGTCACGCTCAAAGGAGTTCATGGCCACTCAACACAAAAAAAGTCGAGGAAACATTGGTGGGGAGGAGCTGATAATATTAGGTTGGGTGTGGAGGAGTTCAGGAAAACAGGTGGGTTCAGGAGGAACTGAGCATATTAGGTGTGGTGGAGAGGAGCTGAGCATATTGTTGGGTTCAGGAGGAGCGGAGGATATTAGGTGGGGTGGGGAGGAGCTGAGGATATTAGGTGGCAGGGAGGAGCTGAGGATCTTAGTTGGTGTGGGGAGGAGCTGAGGATATTAGGAAGAGTGGGGAGGAGATGAGGATGTCAGCTGCGGTGGGGAGGAGCTGAGGATATTAGCTGGGGTGGGGAGGAGCTGAATATATTAGGTGGGGTGTGGAGGAGCGGAGGATAATAATGGGGAGGAGCTGAGGATATTAGGTCTGGTAGGGTGGAGCTGAGGATATTATTTGTGGTGTGGAGGAACTGAGGATATTAGGTGGGGTGGGGAGGAGCTGAGGATATTAGGTGGGGTGGGGAGGAGCAGAGGGTATTAGATGGGGTGGAGAGGAGCTGAGTATATTAGGTGGTTGGAGTGGAGCTGAGGATATTGTTGGGGTGTGGAGGAGCTGAGTATATTAGGTGTGGTGGTGAGCAGCTGAGGATATTAGATGCGGTGGGGAGGTGCTGAGTGTATTAGGTGGGTTGGGGAGGAGCTGAGGATATTACATGGGGTGGAGAGGAGCTGAGTATATTAGGTGGGATGTAGAGCAGCTGAGGATATTAGGTGGTTGGGGAGGAGCTGAGGATATTAATATTTGTGGGGAGGAGCTGAAGATATTCGTTGGGGTAGGGAGGAGCTGAGGATATTTGGTGGAGTGGGGTGGAGGTGCGGTGGCGAGGAGCTGAGGATAATATTTGGGGTGGGGAGAAGTCTAGGATGTTCGATGCATAAATCGATGTCGAAAGTCACGAAGTAAGGCTGAAGCTTACAGAGCAGATCTGTTATTTGAAATAAATACTATCTTCACCAACCTCTTCTTCAAAATATGTGGTAGAATGTGACAAGCCAGGAGTGTACTCTGCAATAAATCCTCAGATTTCCTGGCAAAATTCGAAACCCACATACAGTTGTAGATGTCTGCCTTTATTAATTATTATTGTTTTTTATTCAATACACTGATGCTTTGCTTCCAATATTGTAAAGACATTTCTCTAGATGGCATCTCACAATCGACATTAGAAAACGTACAGACTGCGCAGTTAAGTGACACGTGAACTTAAACATAGATGAATGCGAAGCGATGCACTTTGGTAGGAAAATATAAGCATCATGAGGGTAGAGTGGTTAATGCTGTGTATGTGGACTTTGACAAAGTACCACGTGATAAACCTTGTCATAACATTGTAGTTCATGGGATTATTGGGACAGGGCAGCATGGATATCAAATTGGCTAAGGGTCAGAAAGCAGATAGTAGTTGTCACCAGTTGTTTTCCAGACGGGAGGGAAGTATACAGTGGTGTGCTGCAGGGGTCGCTATTAGGACCAGCGCACTCTTTGTTATGTTTCAATGACCTAGAGTTGGGTATACAGGGCATTGAAACTCGGAAATGTAGCACACAATGAGGAGCATAGCAACATACTCCAAGATGGCGTGGACTGACTTGTCAACAAGAGAATATAAGAAATAGGAGCAGGATTAGGCCATTCGGCCCTTAGAGCCTGCTCCACCATTCAATACGAACATGGCTGACTTTCGGCGGAAAAGTCATTCACGCAACACCTTCTAACTGACCCTCATTCCTGTATAGAATGTTATCTCCTTACTCAGTTTACTGCCATATTTTGCAATAAGAAAATAAAATATAATTGGAGCCGAAAGCATGAATCTAAATGCCAAGAAAATTTAGCTGGGTCTTTACCCTTATAAACTGCGCCTCAGGCTGCAGGGTTTTAAAGCTTCAGATACGACCCTGACATGATCCTACACTTCTCTGATGGCGTTTCTTTCCGAATTAAATTCCTTTGGTTACAACAAAGCCCAAAGTCTGATTCAGTTAGGCAGACACTTGGCAGATGCTATTTAGCACAGACAATTGTGAAGTGAAGAATGAGAAGAGACAATGTGAACTAAATGGTACAATTTTAAAGGGCTTGCAGAACAGAGGGACCTTGGCATGTATCGACATTTATCTTTGAAGGCGGCTGGAAAATTTGAGAAGTATGTTAATAAAGCATATGGGATCCTTCGCTTTATTAATAAGCAATAGAGTACAAAATCAAGGAAGTTATGAGAAAACATTATAAAGCACTGATTTGGCTTCAGGTGGAGTATTGTGTCCAATTCTGGGCACCACACTTTAGGAAAATGTCAAGGCCGTGGAGCGTCTGTAGAAGAGATTTACTAGAATGGTACCAGGGTTAAGGGACTTCGGTTATGTGGAGAGACTGGAAAAGCTTGGGTTGTTCTGATTAGAGCAGAGAAGGTTAAGAGGAGGTTTGCTCGAGGTGCTAAGAAGCCTAAATTCAGTTAATAGAGTAATTGAGAAGCAACGGATTCCAGTGGCAGTGGTTTCGGTAACCAGAGGGCACAGATTTACTGTGATTGGCAAAAGAACCCGAGACAACATGAGGAAGCTTTTGTATTACACAGCGAGTTGTTGTGATCGTGGATGGACTGCCTCAAAGGGTGGTGGAAACAGATTCATTAGTAACTTTCAAAGGGCATTTGGAAAAAGTGCTTGAGATAAAATAAAATACTGGAGATAGAGCAGATGAGTGGGATTAATTGGACAGCTCTACCAAAGAGCCAGCACAGGCACGGTGGGCCGAATGGCCTCCTTCTGTGCTGTATCATTCCATGATTGTATAATCACCGATACCTCAGAAAATAAGAAGCTGAACGTGACAGAGGAGCAAAGGGCTCTGTGGGAAAGGTGAACAAATAATTAAAAACAGTATCACTGGAGAGCAAAGCAATTAAAATGCTAACAATGAATTGGGGTTTATTTTTAAGGCGATAGAAGTCAAAAGAAGGGAAGTTGGCCAATGGTGGGAAGTCGAGTTTCACAAGGATCGGTGCTGGGAACACTTTTGTTCACCATTTACTTAAACAATTAGGATTCAGGAATTGGAAGCGCAATTTGAAACATTGTGGATGCCACCCAAATGGGGGTCTATACTTAATACAGAGGAGGACTGCGACAGAATACAGGAACACGTTATTAAACTGGCAGAATGTGAATGCAACTTGCAAATGAACCTCATATAGTGAAATGTGAGGTAGCGCATTTCATTAGGAAGAATACGGAGGTCACATACTCCTTGGAAAATAAGTTCTAAACGGGGTTGAGGAACAGAGGGATGTAGGGTACAGTTACATCAATCAATAAATGTTGCAATGCAGGTTGCTAAGGCCATAAAAACAAAGAAAGCACTGGGAATCATTTCTAAAGGGATAGCATTGTAAAGAAAGAAGTTATGTTAAGCTTGTATGGAACATTGGTTTTACCAAACTTCGTGTGCTGAGAACATGGTCTCCATCTTATAAAAAGGACATAGAGGAACTGGCGAAGGTACAAACAGTATTTACTAAAATGATACCAGAACTGAGATGTTATACCTGTCAGGAAAGACTGAACAGGCCGGGGCTTCTTTCTTTAGGAAAGTGAAGACTGAGGGATAATCAGATAGATTTTTTTGAGATTGTGAAAGAGTTTCATAGGGTAGATTAGAGACGGTGTTTGCACTTGCAGAAGAGACCAGAACTTGGGGTCATAGACTTAAGACAGTCATTAATAAATGTAATGGGGAATTCAGGAGAAACCTTTTCACCAAGTGAATGGTCAGAATGTGGAGCTCGCTACCACGAGGAGTGGTTGATGTGAATAACATCGACACAATTAAAGGGGAGCTAGACAAGCACATGGGGGCAAAGGAATAGAACGATATGTTTACTGGGTTAGATGAAGGAGGGTGGGTGGAGGCTCCTATGGCGCAAGGACACCAACATGGACATTTTTTCTCGAATGGTCTGTCTCTGTGCTGTAAAAACTTTGTAAATTTTATTAAACATGTGTAGGACCCGGGTCAGGTCACACTTAGAGAACGGTGCATAGTTATGTTCTCCATAATATAAAAAGGACATAGAAGAACTGGAGAAAATGCAAAATATACGTACAAGAACAACAACATATATTTATATAGCGCCTTTAACATAGTAAAATGACCCAAGCGATTCATGGGAGAGTTATTGAACAAAACCTGACCCTGAGCCACATAAGGAGATATTAGGAAAGATGACCAAAAGTATAGTCAAAGAGGTCAGTTTTAAGCAGATTCTTAAAGGAGGAGGGAGATTTAGAGAAGCAGAGAGGTTGTGGGAGGGGATCCTGAGATTAGGCCCCAGGCAGCTGAAAACACAGCAGCCAATGGTGGAGCGGTTATAATCGGGGATGAGCAAGATGCCAGAATTAGAGGAGCACAGAGACCTCGGGATTCTAGAGGGGCTGCTGAAGCTTGTGGAGTTAGGGAGGGCGAAGCCATGTAGGGATTTCAAAGCAAGGATGATAATTTTTAAATGGAGGTATTGCCGGAACGGAATCACTGTAGGTCAGCGAGCACAGTGGTGGTGGTTTACCGGGATTTGGTGTGGGTTAGGTTACGGCAGCAGAGCATTGGATGAGCTCAAGTTATGGAGGGTGGGAGATGGGAAGCCGTCCAGGAGAAAGTTGGTGCAATCAAAATTAGAGCTAACAAAGGCATTAATGATGGTTTGAGCAGCAGATGAGCTGAGGCAGGGGCGAAGTTCGGCGATGTTACCGAGGTGGAAGTAAGCCGCCCTGGTGATGGAGAGAATATCTGTTCGGAAGATCATCCTGTGGACAAACACGACACCAAGGTTGCAAATAGCACACTGGTGCTAAAGAGAGGGATGGAGTTGGTGGCTTGGCAACGGAGTTTGTGAAGGGGGCCAATAGCTTCAATCTTACAAACATTTAGTTGGATGGCACCAGAACTGAAAGATTGCAGCTATCGGGAAAATTTAACAGGTTGGGGCTTTCTGCTATAGAATAGAGAGGACGTTGATGAGGCCTGATAGAGATCTTGAAAATGATGAATGGCTTGGACAGGGTTGATGTGGAGGGATTGTTTACACTTGTGGGAGAATCCAACACTTGGGGTCATAAATACAAAATAGTTACTAATAAATTCAATAGGGAAATAAGGAGCAGTGGGCTAGATTTTCAGTATAGACAGTTTTGGGGCGCTAACCTTAGCGCCCGCCCGAAGTTAGCGCCTGCCCCAAAGTAGCGCCCCGTTGCCGGAAATTCAGTGGCTTCGCCCTAAGAGGTTGGTGGAGCGCTAAAAGAGGCGTTCCACTACTATCTTTAGGCGCTAAGCCGGCGGTGCAGAGCGCAGCACCCGAGCTCGGGCGCAGCGCACGGCAGATACTCTGGTGCCAGTGAGCTCTTAAAGGGGAAGGGTGCATGTGTTTTTTTCGGGGGAGGAGGAGGAGGAGGAGGAGGAGGAGGAGGAGGAGGAGGTGGTGGTGGTGGTGGTGGTGGTGGTGGTGGTAAACATAAATGCACCGTTCACAACAACACACTGGATCCTTCCACACAACACATGCAGACTGCCGTTTATAGTGCAGGAGGAGTGCCCTTTAATTTGCGCTCCCCAGGGTGTGTTGCGTTCCATTTTACAAATGCTCTGGACGCCAGCTGCAGAATGGGGCGGTCCGACTGAAGTTTGGATTCGGGGCGGCCAAAGGGCGTTGCACGAGGATGTGACGTCATTTTCTGCGCGCGCATCCGCGCGGCCGCTAAACTTTGCGCCGGCGCTAACGGGCAACTTAATTTGGGGCGGGGCACAAACTGCGCTGCGCCCGGGCGCTACACGAATAGCGCCCGAAAATAACTTCTTTTAAGGCGCTAACTGCTGGCGCAAGCAACTGAAAATCTAGCCCAGTGTCTTTACTCAGACAGTGGTTAGAGTGTGGAACATGCCAGCACAGGCAGTGGTTGAGGAAAATACTTTACATTCTTTCAGAATGAAACTAGATGAGTAAATGCTAGAAAGGGGATAGAAACATATTCTGAGAGGCTGAGATGAAGTAGATGCAATGAGAGGAGACTGGTGTGGAGCATTTTCAACAGCACAGACTGATTGGGCCGAATGGCCTGTTTCTGTGCTTTTGATGCCATGAAATATAATCGCCTGAACTGCAGCTCAGCTCTGTCTGTCTATCTACTGACCAGGTTCTTACTCGGGAAGCTGCGAATGAATCGCTGCCCTCAATAGCTGAAGGGACACTTTACATAAGAGCTCAGGGTGAAAGCAGCAAACTAGTGGTCCAGTCCCGAAAGATAATTTGGGAAATGTCAGTCAGAAACAGTGCCGAGTACTAAACACAGTGGTCACCCCGCCGCTGTCTGTATCTTCAGATCTCCAGCGATTGCTGGTGCAATTCAGTGAATGGCAGTCTGGGGATGAATATTACATTCCTGGACTGGAAACACTGGGAGCCACCCCTGGGCTGTGCTCAGTTGTTTCTGATTAATAATGAATTGAATAATTGAGGTAAACGGATATTTCACCGTCTTCTTCACCTGCTCTCTGAACTTGGACTGGGTCACCCCATAAATAAATGTGTTTGTGCAGCAACTTAAATTCTGCAGCATAAAACTAACTCGTTGAAAGATAAATAAAGAATCAGTGTAATACATGGTTCCTGTAATGGGATAATATAAGAAAAAAGTAAAATAGACCAGCCACAGCAGTATGAAGCAGGTGGATATGGTGAAGAGTAAAATCACAGACTTCTTTCGGCTCTCCATCTCTGGGTCTCTGCCAATCTGTCCCTTGCTCTCACCCCTCGGTCCCTTACGGACCCGACCAGCCACTAAAATGTGTCTGAATGTCAGAGCGTTGAGAAACAGAATTAAAGTGAATGGGAGCATTGGGGTTAAAACCGTATTAAACCAATCAAATCCCACCCACCCGGGCTCAGTATAATAGCAAATGATTGCGACACAGTCCCACAGCACATTGTCGATTATCCTCCTGGGATGATCAATAATGATTGTGACACAGTCCCACAGTACATTGTCGATTATCCTCCTGGGATGATCAATAATGATTGCGACACAGTCCCACAGTACATTGTCAATTATCCTCCTGGTCTGATCAATAATGATTGCGACACAGTCCCACAGCACATTGTCGATTATCCTCCTGGGATGATATATAAAGTAGAAGGGGACGTTTTTTAAACAGAGCAGAATGCCGGTTGTTGCCAGAATCAGAGCCGCAGTTTTCTCAGTGCAATATTTAGTTTTCAGCTTCTGGCAACAAATGGCCAAAAATCGATCAAAGGTGAAAGTGACGGTGAACCACAATGAACAGTCTGCGGCTACATGAGACAGGACAGTGATAACACTACACACAGGGGTGATATCCAGGAAACTCACTGGGAAATAATACAGATTGATACGGAACAGTAAGATCTCAGTTCCAATGATCATGAGATCCACCGCTGCCATGCCCACCAGGTAACGAGTGGTGCCAGTAGAGAGGCCGTATTTTCCCTGGGACAGGATCACAATCGCCAGCAAATTCACTATAAAACACAGAAGGGAAAAGAGACAGGAAATTACTGACCACATATTCTCCGTGTCTGGGCCCAGACAGTAAGGGCTGGACTTTAACACCCCCAAAAACAGGTGGGTTGGGGTCGGGTCAGAATTGAATAATATCTTCCTGACCCCAACCCGCCCACTTCCGATTTCAAGGGACACGGGACAGGGGGCGGGCAGCGAACTGCACAAAGAAAGCGGGTTGGCAATGTCAATATTTTAATGAGGTGGGCAGTTTCTGATTTAAGCTGCTAAACTATGGCTGGCCAGGCACCCTGGGCCCCGGGAATGATTTCCGCCCCCAAATCCCAAGATCTAAACTTCCCCGAACCCCCATGGATAGAACCGGGCAGTCGGGGTTGGATTTCCCAAAACTGGGGATTGGACACACCCCCCCGGTACCGGTCAAGCCCCCAGAACCAGTCAGGCCCCCGGAACCAGTCACACACCCGGGACTGGTCAGAACCCCGGAACCATGATCGGACACACCGTGGGATCAGACGCCCCATCCAACCCAGTTTCATCCATCGGACCTACCTGGTCCTGCTCCGGAGTGCCCCCACCCCGTCTGACTGGAAGCCCGATTAACAATCAGGCTGACTTCGAGGGTGGGGAACCAGTCAAGGACAAAGGACGTACCATATGGAGTTAAGACAACCCAACGTTCGAGAATACTTGGACTTCCAGGTATCCTGTCTGATATTCTGAATCCACCCCATACCCTCCAGCCATCGTACATAACCCGTCTCTGTTAATACCCATGCGAATTTATATGAGCAAATGCAATATACTGAGGCTGATATAAATCTGATAAAAACATAAGAAGTAGGAGCAGGAGTAGGCCATTCGGCCCTTCGAGCCTGTTTCTCCAATCATTGAGATCATGGCTGCTGTTCTGCCTCAGTTCCATTCACTGGCCTCAAAGCCATGTTGGAAAAATTCAGTATCGCACCGTATGGGGCGTCATTATCGGCCGTGCGCAAAGTTTAGCGCCTGGCGCTAATTATCGCCTCCGACAGCAAACTTGGCTTTTATTGCCCCTGGAATTGATTTGAGCGCTAAAGCAGGTGCTTCACACCAGTCTTAAGGGGCAAAGGCCGAGGAGCGAGGCTACCTCTGAGCGCTGGTGAAGCAAGGAAGGGCCAATCAAAATAAAACTGCAAAGTGCTGCTCAGTACTCAAAACTCCTTCACACAGCGTTAAATATCTCCAGAAGTCTCTCTCTCTCTCTCTCTCTCTCTCTCTCTCTCTCTCTCTCTCTCAGAATGTGTGTTGTAAAGATGTCATTGACAAAAGAAGGCAGGAAGCGGTCACCTTTAAATAGCACTCCCCTAGCCCCTTTCTGACAGAATAACGCTCTGCTCAACTTGCCCTATCACCATCTCGTCTCGCTTTGAATGCCTCTTAATGTCTCTTCACTTCTCATTTGTTCACTCCCAGCCTGGCCTCTTAATCTATTTCATTTCCGGTGCTTTTCTGGTCCTGACAAATGGTTTGCCCCAAAACGTTGACTCTATTTTCTCTCCACGGATGTTGCTTGGCCTGCTGAGTTTTTCTAGCATTTTCTTTTGTTATTTCGGATTTCCTATATAATTGGAGTAAGATATCTTTACTCCTGTACTCAAATCCTCTTGTAATGAAGGCCAGCATACCATTTGACTTCCTAATGACTTGCTGCACCTGCACATTCACTTTCAGGGACTCTTGTACAAGGACAACAGGGTCCCTTTGAGCATCTGCATTTCCCAATCTTTCACCATTTAGGAAATATACTGCCTTTCTGTTTTTTCTACCAGAGTGGATAACCTCACATTTATCCACATTATAATTCATCTGCCATGCTCTTGACCACTCACTGAACGTGTCGAGACCCCGTTGAAGCCTCTTCACATCCTCTTCGCAAATGACACTGCCACCTATCTTTGTGTCATCACCAAATTTGGAAATGTTACATTTCGACCCCTCATCCAAATCATTGATATAGATTGTGAATAGCTGGGACCCAAGCACCGATCCTTGCAGTATCCCACTAGTCACAGCCTGCCATCCTGAAAAAGACACGTTTATCCCTACTCTTTGTTTTCCATCTGTTAACCAATTCTCAATCCATTTTAGAATATTACCCCCAATTCCATGTGCCCTAATTTTGTTCACCAACCTCTTGTGTGGGACCTTATCGAAGGCCTTCTGAAAATCAAAATACACCACATCTACCGGTTCTCCTTTGTCTACTCCACAAGTTACATCCTCAATGATCTCCAATAGGTTTGTCAAACAGGACTTCCCTTTCATAAATCCATGTTGACTCTGCCCAATCTTACTATTACTTTCTAAGTCCCCAGTTATTGCATCGTTTATAATAGATTCCAGCATTTTTACAACTACTGATGTGAGGCTAGCAGGTCTGTAGTTCCCCGTTTTCTCTCTCCCACCTTTATTAAGTAGCGGGTTACACTTGC
This sequence comes from Somniosus microcephalus, assembly GCF_052327205.1. Taxonomy (NCBI): domain Eukaryota; kingdom Metazoa; phylum Chordata; class Chondrichthyes; order Squaliformes; family Somniosidae; genus Somniosus; species Somniosus microcephalus. The sequence continues at coordinate 33,766,910 of NW_028225184.1, forward strand.
TGTCCTCCAATCTGCCGGAAACGTTCCAGAATCTATAGACTTCTGGATGATGACAAACAATGCGACAACTATTCCAATGGCCACCTCTTTCAAACCCCTAGAATGTAGATCATCCGGTCCTTGAGTCTTATCAACTTTTAGTCACATTAATTTTGCTAGTACTGTTTTTTTACTAATAATAATTTCTTTAAGTTCCTCATTCTCGCCACACCCTTGGTTTTCTGGGAGGTTTTTTGTGACTTCCTCAGTGAAGACAGGAGCATAGAATTTATTTAATTTCACTACCATTTCACCATTCCGCATTATAAATTCTCTGGGCTAGATTTTCAGTTGCTTGCGCCAGCAGTTAGCACCTTAAGAGAAGTGATTTTCGGGCGCTATGCGTGTAGCGCCTGGGCGCAGCGCAGTTTGCGCCCCGCCCCAAATTAAGTTGCCCGTTAGCGCCGGCGCAAAGTTTAGCGGCCGCCCGGATGCGCGCGCAGAAAATGACGTCACATCCTCGTGCAACGCCCTTTGGCCGCCCCGAATCCAAACTTCAGTCGGACCGCCCCATTGTGCGCCTGGCGTCCAGAGCGTTTGTAAAATGGAACGCAACACACCCTGGGGAGCGCAAATTAAAGGGCACTCGTACAAAAGGCACTCTGCATGTGTTGTGTGGAAGTAAGCTGTGTGTTGTTCTGAACGGTCTATTTATGTTTCCGGCTACCAATTATTCCTCCTCCTCCTCCTCCTCCTCCTCCTCCTCCTCCTCCTCCTCCTCCTCCTCCTCCTCCTCCTCCTCCTCCTCCTCCTCCTCCTCCCGTTTTACCCCAGACTTTGCATTTGAAAAAAATACATGCACCCTTCCCCTTTAAGAGCTCACTGGCACCAGAGTGTCTGTCGTGCGCTGCGCCCGAGCTCGGGTGTTGCGCTCTCCACCGCCGGCTTAGCGCCTAAAGATACTAGTGGAACGCCTCTTTTAGCGCTCCACCAACCTCTTAGGGCGAAGCCACTGAATTTCCGGCAACGGGGCGCTACTTTGGGGCGGGCGATAACTTCGGGCGGGCGCTAAGCTTAGCGCCCCAAAACTGTCGATACTGAAAATCTAGCCCCATGTCTCTGACTGTACAGGACCTACATTTACCTTCGCCATCTATTCCTTTTCACATACCTATAGAAGCTTTTACAATCAGTTTCTATATTTTTCGCTAGTTTGTACTCCCTTTCTTGGTCCCCATTTGCTGATTTCTAAAATGATCCCAATCCTCAGGCTGACCGCTTTTTCTGGCAACCTTATAATCTTCCTCCTTTGAATTAATACTGGATTTAATTTAATAAACATACAATGCTGAAAACACTCAGCAGGGCAGTTAGCATTTGTGCAGAGAGAAACAGAGTGAACATTTCAGGTAGATAACCAATCATCAGAACTGGAAGGCATCAGAGATTAACCGTATTAAAGCAATGATAGAGTCAGAGAAAAGTGTGGTTCTTTAAGGAAAGAACAATGTCTGTGATTGGCTGGAGGGCAAGTTGATTGAATGACGAAAGGGACGATGGTGCAAGGCAAATGGGACAATTAGAGAAACAGAAGATGGGTGCAGAGGAGGTGTAAATTGTTACAGCAGAATAACAAGGGGGAGGGCTAGTAGGGAACATGTGGCAGAGTAAGTTGGGCAGACCCCAGGAGTTTGGTCCAGACCGCTGGTCGTGTACCGGGATCACCACCCCAAGCCCCAGCCCACACCTGCTCCACTCCCAGTGGCTCTCCTGGAGCCATACTCCATTAGCAGCACATGTCGTCCAAGAAAACTGAGTGGAGGCTATGATCAGAATTTATAAATTTAGTGTTGCGTCCAGAAGGCAATAAACTGCCGAACTGAAAGATATGGTGCTGTTCCACATTGAGTTTAAAAGGGGAACAGTGCAGCAGGCAGAGAAAAGTGAGTTCAGAGTGGGCATGAGATATAGAATTAATGTTGCAAGTGACCTGAAGCTCAGGGTCACACCTGCGGACTGAAGGGAGGCGTTCAGCAAAGCAATCACCCAATCTGCGTATAGTCCACACAATGTACAGGAGACTGGATCGTGGGCAGCAAATATGTTATACTAAATTGGAAGAAGTACAAGTAAACAAAGCTTACACGTGGATGGAATGTTTGGGGCCTTGGCTGGCGGGATGGAAAGAGGGGAAAAGTGGAGCTGTTGCATCTCCTACGCTTCCAAAGGAAGGTGCCAGGGAAGGTGATTGCTTTTAGGGGTGACAGAAGAGTGCACCAGGGTCTTGCGAGCGCTGGGGGATTGGAGGGCAGGTAAAGATATGTTTGGTGGAGGCCTTAGCTGGTCATGACGGTAATGGCAGAGGATGATCTGTTGAATGTGAAGGCTGGGGCAGTGGAAGCCGAGGACATGGGAACACTATCTGGGTTCTAGCAGGGAGGGCAAGGGGCGATGGGAGCAATGCAGGATTGACATGGCCGAGGGCTCTGTCAATCATAATGGAGGTGAATACTCGACTGAGGAAATATGAAGACAATTCAGAAGCACTGGTGTGGAAGGCGGCATTGTCAGAACATGTTCAACGGTGGTGGTGAATCTTTGAGAATAGAATAGAGCCCTTCCATGAAGCCTGGTGGGAGGAAGTTTACTCAAGATTCCTGTAGAAGTTGGTGGGCTTATAGTAGATAATTGTGGATGGCCTAGACTCTGAAATGAAGGTCGAGAAGTCGAAGAAGGGAAGGGAAGACCACTGTGGTTCACCATTTACATGTTATTCCTGTATTTAAAATGGAAGATAGAACAATTCCAAGGATCTACAGACCAGTTAGTATAAATCGATGGAAGGAAAAATAATGGAATCCTTACACAATGATGCAGCAGATAAACATCCAGAAACACAAAAAATAATAACAAGTAGTCAGCAGGATTTCCAAAAGGGAATCATAGAATGGCTCCAGCACAGAAGGAGGCCAATCGGCCCGTCGAGGCCGTGCTCTCTCTCTGCACTTGCACTTCAGCTAGTCTCAATCCCCCGCCCTTTCTCCATAGCTCTGCAATTCCTTTCCTTCAGGTACTTATTCCATTCCCTTTTGAAAGCCACGATTGAATCTGCCTCCACCACCCTTTCATACAGTGAATTCCAGATCATAACCACTCATTGCCTTAAAATGCTTTTCCTCATGTCGCCTTTGGATCATCAGCACATCACCTAAAACCAGTCTTCTCCGGTTCTCGACCGTTACACCGATGGGAAAAGCTTCTCTCTATCTACTCTGTCTACTCTGTCTGGACCCCTTTTGATTTTGATCATATCTATCAAATCTCCTCTCAACCTTCTCTGCTCTAACGAGAGCCACCCCAGCTTCTCTAGTATATTTATGTAACTGAAGCTGCTCATCCCTGGAACCATTCTTGTAAATCTTTTCTGCACCCTCTCTAAGGCCTTCATGCCTTTCCGAAAGTGCCATGCCCAGAATTGGACACAATACTCCACTTGTGGCCGAAAGAATGTTTTATAAATGTTTATCATAACTTCCTTGCTTTTGTACTCTATGCATCTATTTATGATCTCAGATTCCCGTAAGCATTTTCAACGCTTTGTCAACCAGCCCTGCCACCTTCAACGATTTTTATACATGCACCCCCAAGTCCCTCTGTTCCTCCACCCCCTTTGGAATGTCTTGCTGGAGTAACCTTCGTGAATTATTTGAATAAGTACCAGAAAGAGTAGTTTAGGGAAATGTAGTAGAAGTAATATACTTTGATTTTTTTAAAGCCATTCGATAAGCTCTCTGATATTTACATATATCAGAAATGCTGTCTACGGAGGTCACGGTCCATCATCAAAGACCCTACCCACCCCAGCCACAGTCTGTTCACCCTCCTGCCATCTGGGAGACGCTATAGATGCATTCGCACCCGTACGACCAGATTTAGGAACAGCTTCTTTCCCAGGGCTGTCATCCTACTGAACTCCACAAATAAACTCTAAAGCCTGCACATCTGCCAATGCAGTTTATTATGGTTATGGTTATGTTTATTTTAATATACTACAAGCCAAATGTATGTTGAATGTTTAAATGTCTTAATCTAAATGTACACTCTCGGGAGCCGCAAGCCTACATTTCGTTGTACTGCACTTGTGCACTTACAATGACAATAAAAGTTGATTTGATTTGATTTGATTTGATTTCAGGTACCACATAGTGGACTGAATAACGGAGCAAGTGGAGTTAGGAGACAAGCACAGAATGGATTGCAAGATGGCTGCAAGAACAAAAAATAGGGAGTAGAGGAAACAGCTATTTACTCAGATAGGTGGATGTTGAGTAGTGATGTTCCACAAGGATCGGCGTTGCGACCACTGTTGTTCAACATTTACATAAACGCTATTGATTCGGGAAGTAGAAGCACCAATTCAAAATGTGCAGATTAATCCAAATTGGGAATAGTTAATACACAGGAAGAATGCAACACAATACCTAAAGACATTAATAAAGTTGCAGAAAGGGCGTTCAAATGGAAAATTAATCTCAATATAGCTAAGTGAGAGTTACTGCATTTTGGTCGGAAAAATAAGGTTCCCAAATACTCCTTGGAAACTCAGAGTGGGAATGTGGTAGAGGGGTACCGATTTGCAAATCATTTAAAGTAGCAATGCATGTTAACAAGGCCATAAACATGCAAACAAAGCACTGGGGCTCATTTCTAGAGGAATACAATCGTAAAGAAAAGAGGTTAGTTTAAACTTATATAGAATCCTTGGTTATACCACACTTAGCGTACTGTGTGCAATTCTGATCTCCATTTACATAAAGGATATTAAGACACAGGAGAAAGTGCAATTTTTTGACATGGATGACACCAGAACGGAGACATTATAACCATCAGGAAAGATTGATCAGGCTGGGGCTCTTTCTTTACAAAAGATAAGGATGTAGGGTGGCCTAATAGAGGCCATTACATTTTGAAACGTTAGCATGGGGTAGATGTTTATGCTTGTGACGTGAGTGCAAAATTGGAAATTATCGATTAAAGATAGTCACTAATAATTCCAATACGGAATTGAGCAGAAATTGCATTACTCAGAGATTGGTTAGAATGTGGAACTCGGTACAACTTGGAGTACTTGAGGCGAATAGCAGAGATGCATTTAAGGGGAAATGAGAGAAGTACACGAGATAGAAAGCAATAGAAGGTTATACTGATAGGGTGAGATGAAGAGGTGTGGGAGCAGGCTCCTGTGGAGCATAAACAGTGGCATAACCTTGTAGGGCCGAATGGCCTGTTGTGTGCTGTAAATTTTAAGGCATTCTCCGTAACTTGAGTACAAATAATCACATTCATCAGTTCATTTAATCATTGTGGATATTGACATGTTTTATTTATTGAAGCATTGCCCTATATATTACATTATTATCAATGTATTAATGCTATTATTTGCTGCCCCCGGGACTGATCTCTGTATTATGAAAACCTGATATCCATGTTAATCAGTTATATGTGTCCCTCCTCGCAGGGACTCACCTCACTGAGCGAAGGCCAGCGATCGGTGCAGTTTACCTGTGTAGAGACTCTGAATCAGAGATAAGAACTGGTTCGTTAAACTTTAATCAGTTACAGAAGTGGAACAATCAATAACCACAGCCCAATATTAATCCCGTCTAACGATAACATAATGAAATTCAGCGCTGATGACCCACAGATTCTCAGGGCCGTGTTGGGGGAAGGGGATTAATCAGCACCAAAACAGTTAAAGTGTTTACAGTAACTATACATAGAGTAAGAATAAGTCATTATAAAAAGGATTTCAATATTATAACACTGCTGTCCTGCTGTTTACCTCTCATTGATTAGTAAACATCTGTTTCTGTTGGTGCAGTTCAATAGGAAACAAAGCATTATCAATACATTTCACCTTATATATGAAAATAAGCACATAAGAAATAGGAGCAGGAGTAGGACATACGGCCCCTCGAGCCAGCTCCACCATTCAATAACATCATGGCTGATCATCGACCTCAATAGCACTATCCCGCCTGATCTCCATATGCATTGATTCCCCTGGAGTGTAAAAATCCATCTACCTCAGCCTTGATTATTTTCAAAGACTCAGCATTGGCAGGCCTCTGGGGCAGAGAATGCCAAAGATTCACAACCCTCTGAGTGAAGAATATCCTTCCAAACTCAGACTTAAGTTGCCTACCCCTGATCCTGAGACGATGCCCCCTAGTTCAAGAGACTCCAACCAGAGGAAACAACCTCTCAGCATCTAACCCTGGCAATCCCCTTCAGAATCCTGAACGTTTCAATGAGATCAACTCTCAATCTTCTAAACTGCAGTGAGTATAGGCCCATTCTACACAATCTCTCATCATAGGACAGCCCTCTCATCCCAGGAATCAATCTCGTGAACCTTCGCTGTAGCACCTCATATGCTTATAACCAAACATCTTCAACAAACAGCAAAAACCTACCCCTTCGCCATTCATTGCATTCGGAAAACACGAATGCAGCTCCATGGAGGGGAGAGATCAGTTATCTAAAACAATATTTTCAAATTGGAACCGAATTGTTCCACTCCGGTTTGAGAAATTCGGTATAGTCCCGTTTGGGGCGCTAGACCTGGCGATGCGCAGTTTAGCGCCAGGTGCAATTTAGCGCCACCTAGCGTGGTATTGGGCCGTAGCGCCCCTGAAGGTGATTACAGCGCTAAATCAGGCGCTGCACGATATTCTTAGTGCTATAAAGTCAGTATAGCCGCGTTTGGGGCGCTAGTCTTGGCGATGTGCAACTTCTAGCGCCATGTGAAACTTAGCACCACCTAGCGAGATATTGGGTCGTTGCACCCCTGAAGGTGATTGCGGTGTTAAATCAGGCGCTGCACGAGGCTCCTAAGGCGCTAACCCGGTGGAACAAGCCCAATTTTGCGGCGGCGGGGCGCAGTGCAGGTGCTGTCAATAATCACTTTCCCCGAGACACACTGGCGCTGGACAGCTCTTAAAGGGGCGGCTCAATTAGCCACTGGCACAGAGGTTAGCTCTTGTCTGCGAGAAGCCAGCCTCCTGGGTGAGTCAGGGCCTCGAATTGGTCTGGCACAGGATGAAGGCATCGTGGCTACTGCCTGGGAACTGCACATTCACTGCGAGGATCAGCTGTCAGTGGTCGCATTCCCGCTGCACAGTCAAGGAATGGAACCGCTTGCGGCTGCAGAACTCCTCCGAATTGAATGCAGGTGCCTGCAAAGCCACGCGTGTGCAGTCAATGGCACCCTGCACCATGGGGAAGACCGCCATTGCTGCGAAGCCCTCTGCACCCTCCCACTGCTTGTCTGGGGTCATTGGGAAGGTGATGTTCTGCCGCTTCCTTTTACACAGGGCATCAGTCACTTGACGGATGCAGCAATGCACTGCAAACTGCGGGATGCTGGATATGTCCCCAGATGCAGCCTGAAAAGAGCCGCTCGTTTAGAAGTTCAGGGCAACAGTCATCTTCACAGCCACCGCAGAGATGTCCTGCACCTTATCTGAGGCTGCAGATCAGTCCGAAGCAGGTGGCACAGCTCAGTCACCACTTCCTTTCTAAAGCGCTGCCTTCTGATACACGGCTCCTCCAACATGTTCATGTAGGAAAACTGCTGTCGGAAAAACCTGCCAGCGTAAGGTCTGGTGTGGCGTCGTCTGTTGGCCCTCCTCCGTCTGGCCATGCCTGCCCCTCTCTCCCTGCATCTCTTTGCCCTTTCCAGATGATTCAGCAGCAGGAAGTTCACCTCCAATGCAGCCCCCATAATAAGTGCGCACAGGATGTTTTCCCATTGTAAATGCTCACCAACAGCAAGGCGATGGTCAGAAGGCTGAAGTTCCTCTGCTTGCGCGGGCTCAATGGTCAAAAGGCTCTCTGTGTGCAGCTCAGCAACTCTTTGTAACTCTCGAAGAAGTTGTGCTCCAAAAATGGCTGCCGCTTTCAAACCACACCAGTCCCCTTTAAATAACGCCCCTTCAGACTGTGAGCGACTGGGGAAGACTCCAGGTAAGCTGTCCTTATTAGCACCAGGTGGTACGGAGGGGGGCGCCACTGAATTCCGGTCCGGGGCACCCAAAAGGCATTGCACACTCAAATGACGTCATGATCTGCCTGCGCCCGTGAGCGGACGATGATTTACCGCCGGTGCTAAATGTATGCCCAATATGGGGCGAGGTGCTAGGTTCGCTGCGCCCGGCCGGAAATTGTCTAGCGCCCCACTTCTCGGCCTCTTTAGGCGCTAATTGGTGGCGCTAACAACCGAATTCCTCCCAACTAACAGGAAACAAAAGAGTCGGGGTCAATGGGTCATTTTCCGGTTTAAAGCTGTAACTAGTGGGGAGCCACAGGGATCAGTACTGGGGCCTAAAATGATCACAATAAAGAAATTCGATTGCAAGCGCCACCGATTAACGCCTAAATAGGCCAAAAAATGGGGTGTTAGCCAATTTCCAGGCGGGTGCAGGGAGCCTGGCGCCTCGCCCCATATTAAGCATGGTTTTAGCACCTGCGCTAACTCTTAGCACCCGCTCATGGGCGCAGGCTGATTATGACGTCATTTGAGTGTGCAACACCTTTTGGGCGCACCAGACTGGAAACTCAGTGCCCCCCCCCCCCCACCGTAGCGCCTGGTGCTATTAGTGGCAGCTTACCTGGAACCTTACCAAGTCGCTCTCGGGCTGGAGGGGCTTTATTTAAAGGGGACTGGTGTGGTTTAAACGCGGCAGACATTTTTGGAGCACAACTTCTTTGAGAGTTACAAAGAGTTGCTGAGCTGCACACAGAGAGCATTTTGACCACTGAGTCCGCGCAGGCAGAGGAACTTCAGCCATCTGAACATCGCCTTGCTGTTGGTGAGCATTTACAAAGGAAAACTTCCTGTGCACACTTATTATGGGGGCTGCATTGGAGGGGAACTTCCTGCTGCTGAATCATCCGGAAAGGGAAAAGATATGCAGGGAGAGAGGGGCATGCATGGCCAGACGGAGGAGGGCCAGCAGACGTCGCTACACCAGATCTTACACTGGCAGTGTTTTCCGACAGCAGTTTTCCTACATAAACATTTCGGAGGAGCAATGTATCAGAAGCCTGTGATTTAGAAAGGCGATGGTGACTGAGCTGTGCCACCTGCTTCGGACAGCTCTGCAGCCTCAGATAAGGTGCAGGACATCTCTGTCGGTGGCTGTGAAGATGACTGTTGCCCTGAACTTCTACACGAGCGGCTCTCTTCAGGCTGCATCTGGGGACATAGCCTTAATCTCGCAGTTTGCGCTGCATTGCTGCATCCGTCAAGTGACTGAAGCCCTGTTGAAAAGGAAGCGGCAGTACCTCTCCTTTCCAGTGACCCCGGACAAGCAGCGGGAGAGCACAGAGGGCATAGCAGCAATAGCGGACTTCCCATGGTGCAGGGAGTAATAGAGTCATAGGATCATAGAATTATACAGCACAGAAAGAGGCCCTTCGGCCCATCGTGTCTGCGCCATCCATCAATCCCTGTCCAGTCTAATCACATTTTCCAGCATTTGGTCCATAGCCTTGTACGCAATGGCATTTCAAGTGCTCATCCAAATGCTTCTTGAATGTTGTGAGGGTTCCTGCCTCTACCACCCTTTCAGGCAGAAGTTCCAGATTCCAACCACCCTCTGGGTGAAAAAGTTCCTCCTCAAATCCCCTCTAAACCTCCTGCCCCTTACCTTGAATCTATGCCCCCTTGTTATTGACCCCCCTACTAAGGGGAAATGTTCCTCTTTATCTACCCTATCTATGCCCCTCATCATTTTGTACACCTCAATCAGGTCCCCCCTCAGCCTTCTTTGCTCCAAGGAAAACAACCCCAACCTGTTTAGTCTTTCTTCATAGCTGAGGCGCTCCATCCCAGGTAACATCCTGGTGAATCTTCTCTGCACCCTCTCCAAAGCATTCACATCCTTCCTATAGTGAGGCGACCAGAACTGCACACAGTACTCCAGCTGTGGCCTCACCAGCGTTTTGTACAGCTCCATCATAACCTCCCTGCTCTTATATTCTATGCCTCGGCTAATGAAGGCAAGTATCCCATATGCCTTTTTAACCATCTTATCTACCTGTTCCGCTGCCTTCAGGGATCTATGTACATGTACACCAAGGTCCCTCTGACCCTCTGTACTTCCTAGGGTCCTACCACTCATTGTGTATTCCCTTGCCTTATTTGTCCATCCAAAATGCATCACCTCGCCCTTTTCAGGGTTAAATTCCATTTGTCACATTTCTGCCCATCTGACCAACCCGTTTATATCGTCCTGTAGCCTGAGGCTTTCCTCCTCGCAATTTACCACCCCACCAATTTTCGTGTCATCTGCGAACTTACTGATCATACCTTTTACATTCTCCTCCAATTCATTTATGTCGATCACAAATAGCAAGGGACCCAGCACCGATCCCTGAGGTACCCCACTGGACACAGGCTTCCAGTCACAAAAGCAACCTTCGACCATCACCCTCTGCCTCCTGCCACTCAGCCAGTTTAGGATCCAACGCGCCAATGCACCCTGGATCCCATGGGCTCTTACCTTCTTGACCAGTCTCCTATGCGGGACTTTGTCAAAAGCTTTACTGAAGTCCATGTAAACCACATCCACAGCATTTCCCTCATCCACACACCTAGTCACCCCCTCGAAAAATTCAATCCGATTGGTCAGACATGATTTACCCTTGACAAAGCCATGCTGACTATCCCGATTAATCCTTGCCTCTCCAAGTGGAGACTAATTTTGTCCCTCAGAATTTTTTCCAATAATTTCCCTACCACAGATGCTAGGCTCACTGGCCTGTAATTCCCTGGTTTATCCCTGCTACCCTTCTTGAATAATGGTACTACGTTAGCTGTTCTCCAGTCCTCTGGCACATCCCCTGTGGCCAGAGAGGTTCTGAAAATTTGTGTCAGAGCCCCTGCAACCTCCTCCTTTGCCTCACACAACAGCCTGGGATACATCTCGTCCGGGCCTGGGGATTTATCCACATTTTGGCCTGCTAAGACCTCTAGTACCTCCTCCCTCTCGATGCTAATATGTTCAAGTATGTCACACTCCCCTTGCCCGATTTCTATGTCTACATCGTCTTTCTCCGTAGTGAACACAGATGCAAAAAATTCATTTAAAACCCCGCCTACATCAGATTGCCACTTTGGTCCCTTATGGGCCCTACCCTTTCCCTGGTTATCCTCTTGCCCTTAATATACTTATGAAACAGCTTAGGATTTTCCTTTATTTTGCTCGCCAGTGTTATTTCATGGCCCATCCTCACTCTCCTTATTTCTTTTTTAAATATGCCCCTGCACTTTTTATACTTCTCTAGGGCTTCCTCCGTCTTTAGTCTTTTGTAACTGCCAAAAGCCCCCCTTTTTTTCCTAATGCATTTTTGTATATCCCTTGTCATCCAAGGTTCCCTTTGCTTGTTGGTCCCACCCTTGACCTTTACGGGAACATGTTGGTGTTGTACTCTCTCTATTTCCCTTCTGAAAGTCTCCCACTGCTTTGATGTGGATTTTCCTATAAGTAGCTGCTCCCAGTCCACTTTGGCCAGATCCTGCCTTATCATATTAAAATCGACCTTCCCCCAATTTAGAACCCTTATTTCCGGGCCGCCTTTGTCTTTTTCCATGACCACCTTAAATCTCACCGAATTATGGTCACTGTCGCCAAAATGCTCTCCTACTGACGCTTCCACCACTTGCCCGGCTACATTCCCTAGAATTAGGTCCAGTACCGCCCCCTCTCTTGTAGGACTTTCCACATGTTGGCTCAAAAAGCCCTCCTGGATGCACTTTAAAAATTCTGCGCCCTCTAAGCCTTTCACAATCTGACTATCCCAATTAATATTGGGGAAGTTGAAATCCCCCATTATTATTACCCTATTATTTTCGCACTTCTCTGAGATTTGCCTGCATATCTGTTCCTCTATCTCCCCCTGACTGTTTGGGGGCCTATAGTACGCTCCCAGCAAAGTGCTTGCTCCCTTTTTGTTTTTAAGTTCTACCCATATGGCCTCATTAGAGGAACCCGCTAATATATCATCCCTCCTTACAGCAATAATTGACTCCTTAATTAATATTGCAACAACCCCTCCCCTTTTACACCCCCCTCTGTCTCGCCTGAAGATTCTATACCCCGCAATATTGAGCTGCCAGTCCTGACCCTCCCTCAACCATGTCTCCGTGATAGCAACAATATCGTACTCCCATGTGTTCAACAACAACTTCAGTTCATCCACCTTATTTGCAAGACTCCTTGCATTAAAATAAATGCCTTCCAGCCTTGCCATATTCCCTTTTGCCTTCACATATTTGCCCTGCCTTCCCAGCTGACTTGTTTTTTCTTCCGTATTTGGCTGTAAATCACCCCCTACTATAGCTCCACTCTGTATCCCATCCCCCTGTCAAGTTAGTTTATACCCCCCTCCCAGCAGTGCTAGCAAACCTCCCCGCAAGGATATTGGTCCCCCTCTGGTTCAGGTGTAAACCGTCCGACTTGTACAAGTCCCACCTTTCCCAGAAGCAGACCCAGTGATCCAGGAAACTAAATTCCTCCCTCCTGCACCATCCCTTTAGCCACGCATTCATCTGTTCTATCTTCCTATTCCTATACTCTCTAGCACGTGGCACCGGGAGTAATCCAGAGATTACAACCTTTGAGGTCCTGCTCTTTAATCTTCTACCTAGCTCCCTAAATTCTTGCTGCAGGACCTCACCCCTCTTTTTGCCTATGTCGTTGGTACCAATGTGGACCATGACCTTTGGCTGTTCACCCCCCCTCCAGAGTGCCCTGCAGCCGCTGAGTGACATCCTTGACCCTGGCACCAGGGAGGCAACAAACCAACCTGGATTCAAGTCTACGGCCACAGAAACGCCTATCTGTTCCCCTTACTATACAATCCCCTACCACTATTGCTCTCCCACTTTTTTTCCTCCCTTCCTGGGCAGCAGGAGCACCCCCAGTGCCAGGAAGTTGGCTGCTGCTGCCTTCCTCTGGTGTGTCATCCCCCTCAACAGTATCCAAATCGGTATACCTGTATGAGAGGGGAATGGCCACAGGGGTCTCCTGCACTACCTGCCTGCTTCTATTGCTCCACCTGGTGGTCACCCATTTCCTTTCTTCCTGTGCAGCCCTTACCTGCGGTGTGACCAACTCACTAAACGTGTTATCCACGACCCTCTCAGCATCGTGAATGCTCCACAACCCATCTACCCGCAGCTCCAGCGCCGCAATGCGGTCTGCTAGTAGCCGCAGCTGGATGCATATCCGGCACACGTGGTCATCAGGGACACCGGCAGTGTCCCTGAATTCCCACATAGAGCAAGAGGAGCATAACACGGGGCTGGGCTCTCCTGGCATGACTTACCCTTTAATTAATTTAAATTAATTCGCTATCACCAATTAAAGATAGCTCTAAGGCACTTGTACGGTCTAGCAACAGTCCCTGCTACACCAGAAAAGACCTTAGTAACTATAAACTACAGAGTTAGAGTTTAAAAAAGAGAAATACTCACCAACCAATCATTTACCTGCTCCCTGGTGACGTCACACTCTGATTTATTTGAATTCTTTGATTTCTGGAGTCTTTGACTGCGCGCACGTGCCTTTGCGGGCACCTGCCTTCAATTCAGAGGAGTTCCGCAACCGCAAGTGGTTACATTCCTTGAATGTGCAGCTGGTCTGTGACCACTGACAGCTGATCCTCGCAGTGAATGTGCAGTTCCCAGGCAGCAGCCACGACGCTTTCCTCCTGCGCCAGAATTCTGGCTTAACGGGCGCAAGGGCTATCCTCTGTGCCCGTGGCTAACTGAGCCAACCCTTTAAGAGCTGTGCGGTGCCAGTGTGTCTCGGGGAACGTGATTATTGCCAGAACCTGCACTGTGCCCCGCCGCCATGAAATTGGGTTGCGCCGCCGCGTTAGCACCTTAGGAGCCTCGTGCAGCGCCTGCTTTAGCGCCGCAATCAACTTCTGGGTTGCATCGCTCCTAAAGGGGATTGAGGAGCGAATTCAGGCATTACACGGGACTCCTAAGGTGCTAATCTTCCGGCGCAACCCAATATCGGAGCGGACAGGCGCAGCGCAGGTGCTCTCTATTACTGATGACCACGAGACTTCCAGGCGCCGGCCAGCTCTTAAAGGGGTTGGTCAGTCAGCTTCAGCATTCACACACTTCGCCTTGCAGGCCTCAGAATCGGCGCAGGCCCTTCTCTGGCGCTAAAAGCTTGGACCAGATGGAGAAGGTGAGACAGAGAGCAGAGCACTTCACCAATGAGGCTCTGGAGCAATTGGTGGCTGCAGTGGAGCACCGGCGAGATGTTCTCTACCCAGACAATGGCACGAGGCCGAATCATAAGGACTAACGACGAGCTTGGAGGGATGTATGCCAGAGGGTCAACTCCAGCAGCATAGTGACCAGGAGCCCTGTCCAATGCAGAAATAAATTCAACGACATCACTCGGGTCGTGGGGTGAGTGTTGTTTCTGCAAACTTCTGCATTCCTTTATTTGCACCTGACTTTATGGCTACAGTGTGGGCTGTGCCCCATTGGCCATCTGCCAGCAAGCACCCATGGCCCTTTCTGGGCACACACATGCGCATTTGACTCAAGGCGTCATGTAAGGGCATTTGCACCATGGAAGGCATGAGATAATCACTCAGGGCATCATGTAACATAACTTCCCCTCCTTTCCTCTGCAGTCCAAACTGGCGAGGATTGGCGAAGATCAGCTTCGCACTGGAGGAGGACCTCCACAAGTGGTCACTCTCACGGATCTCGAGGAGAGAGTCCACCCGATTCTTGGAGGACGTCTGAGTGGTCCTGTGACCACTGCAGCTGCCAACCCCATTGTCGACAGCGATGGTAAGGTTCTCACCTATTACAACTGTCTCCTTCCACTTGTTCCCCCCACCAGCATGCTTTCTCACTGTGGACCCATGTCATAGCCTTGCCGCAATCTGGCATCCCTTGCTGCCAAGCTGTCCTTTTGCTAAAGCCACCCTTCCACCTCGCTGCTTTCAGATGCTGCATCACCAGCTCGGGAGCTGGGCCCTCAAGCTACCAGTGCCAGTGCCTCCGAAGGCTCAGTGAGAAAATTACTGACCAACAGAAGGTCAGCAACTCTCTCCAGCCACGATCAGAATGGCCAGGCCAAATGGCTGCAGCTTTTATACTAGTGCTGTCCCTTTAAATAGCACCCCCCGAGTCCGAGAATGGCCTGGGAACGCTCCATCCAACTGTCACTAATACCGCCAGGCGAAAAGGTTGCGGGCGCCACCGAATATCTGGTCTGGGGCACCAAAAAGGCGTTGCACACTGAAATTCTCGGGCTCTTTAGGCGCTAATTGCTGGTGCTACCAACCGAATTTCTAGGTTAAGTGTGCAAACATTTGGCAGATGGAGTATCATGTGGGAAAATGCGAGGTTATCAACATTGGTAGGAAACATAAAACTACAAATTATTATTTAAATGGAGAGAGAATTCATAATGCTGTAGTATAGAGGGATCTGATCGGCCTCGTAGATGTAATACAAAAAGCTAGCCTGCAGGTGCAGCAAGTAGTTAGGAAGTCTAATGAAATGTTGGCCTTTATTGCAAGGCGATGGAGTATAACATTAGGAAAGACTTGCTTCTACTCTACAGGGCGCTGGTGGGACCACACCTGGAGTACTGCGTTCAGTTTTGGTCTCCTTATTTCGGGAGTGATATATTTGCATTGGAGGCAGTTCAGAGAATGTTCACTAGGTTAATTCCGGAGATGAAGGTGTTGTCTTATGAAGAAAGGTTAAACAGGTTGGGCCAATACACATTGCAGTTTAGAATAATGAGAGGTGGTCTTACTAAAATATATAGGCCTAGAAATTCGGTATAGCCCCGTTTGGGGTGTTAGATCTGGTGAAGCGCTAAGATTACCACCAGCTGCGACTTAGCGCCACCTGGCGCGATATTGTGTCGTTGCGCCCCTGATGGTGTTTGCGGCGGTAAATCAGGCGCTGCACGCGACTCTTAAGGCACTAACGTGGAGGCGCTACCCAATATCGCTGCGGCGGGGCGCAGCGCAGGTGCTTTCAATAATCACTTTCCCTGAGACACACTGGCGCCGGCCAGCTCTTAAAGAGGCAGGTCAATTGGCATCACCAGACACACTCACTGCCTTGTAGGCCTTCAAAGCGGTGGGAGCCTACCTGTGGCACACCAGCCTAGCAAGAAATGGAAAGGGTGAGGCAGCGGGCGGAAAGCCTCACTGATGGGGCATTGGATGCTTTGGTTGGTGAAGTGGAATCAAGGCCAAGGAAGATGGTCGGAATGTGATTTATGTTTTGGACAGTCTCCCGGGTGTGAGAGCCATTTATGTGCTAAAGTATTAGTTTTGCTTTCTGTTGCCATAGCTTTCTCATGTTTGAAGGAACCACATTTTGTGTAATGAAACACTTTCTTCATTTACAATGGCCATGCCTGCTATTTACATGCATCTTGCCCTTCACAGGCATGGGGGTATCAGACCGGCTGCAGATCTGGCTGAAGCAGCTGGTACAGCTCAGTCTCCACCTCCTTTCTAAATCGCAGCCTTCTGACACACTGCTCCTCCAGCATTTTCATGTAGGAAAACTGCTGTCGGAAAACCCTGCCAGCGTAATGTCTGCTGTGGCGACGTCTGTTAGCCCTCCTCCGTCTAGCCATGCCCGCCCCCCTCTCCCAGCATCTCAGTGCCCTTTCCAGATGATTCAGCAGCAGGACGTTCCCCTCCAATGCAGGACCCATAATAAGTGCCCACAGGAAGGTTCCCCGTTGTCAAAGCTCACCAACAGCAAGGCGATGGTCAGAAGGCTGCTGTTCCTCTGCCAGCGTGGGCCCAGTGGTCAAATGGCTCTGTGTGCAGGTCAGCAACTCTTTGTACCTCTCGAGGAAGTTGTGCACCAGAAATGTCTGCCGTTTTTAAACCACACCAGTCCCCTTTAAATAACGCTCCTCCAGCCCGAAAGAGACTTGGTAAGGCCCAGGAAAATTGTCACTAATAGCGCCAGGCGCTACGGAGGGGGGCGCCACTGAATTTCCCGTCTGGGGCGCCGAAAAGGCGTTGCACACTCAGATGACATCATAATTAGCCTGCGCCCATGAGCGGGCGCTAAGCGTTAGCGCCGGCGCTAAATGCATACTCAATATGGGGCGAGGCGCTAAATGCCTTGTGCCCCACCGGAATAAGAACATAAGAACATAAGAAATAGGAGCAGGAGTAGGCCAATCGGCCCCTCGAACCTGCTCCACCATTCAATAAGATCATGGCTGGTCTGATCCGAACCTCAAATCTTCTATCACTCTGCATCCACCCGAACCCATGTGATTTCCCGGGAGAGGCAGAAAACCAGATAAAGACCCAATGGCCAATTTGGGAGAAAAAAATCTGGGAAATTCCTCTCCGACCCATCTAGGCGATCGAAATTCTTCCAGGAGATCACTCTGTCCCTATATTTTCTACAGTACTTACCTTCTGTAAAGGCGATCTCCACCCCAGCCAGGAACAGGAATAAAACCATCTCCTGAAATCTAACACAGAATTAGAACACAGTAGGAGCAGAAGCAGGCTACACGGCCCTTGGGCCCACTCCACTACCCATAGGGCCATGACCATTCCTAACCTAGACTCATGTCCAATTTCCTGCCCGCTCCCCATAACCCTTAATTCCCTTTACTTCTGGGAAACTATCTATTTCTGTTTTAAATTTATTTAATGATGTAGCTTCCACAGCTTTCTGGGGCAGCAAATTCCACAAACCCACCACCCTCTGAGTGAAGATGTTTCTCCTCATCTCAGTTTTGAAAGAGCAGCCCCTTATTTTAGGATTGTGCCCCCTAGTTCTAGTTTCACCCATCATTGGGAACATCCTCACCGCATCCACCCGATCAAGCCCCTTCACAATCTTATATGTTTCAATAAGATGGGCTCTCATTCTACTGAACTCCAATGAGTAGAGTCCCAATCTACTCAACCTCTCCTCATGTGACCACCCCCTCATCCCCGGGATTAACCGAGTGAACCTTCTTTGTACTGACTCGAGAGCAAGTATGTGTAAGGACCGGAACTCGGTGGACCCAGCTGCAGTAAGGCAAACTGAGACAAAGGTTAGGTTGTAAAACAAAGGTAGACTTTACTTGACTTAAACAAAATAACAACAGCACAGAGTACAAGCCAGCAGGCCAGCAAGAGGTATCACCAGGCAGTGCAACTCAAGACTGAGCAATGAACATAAAGTGAACACCACTTAAATAGTAGGCATCTAACAATGCACAGGTGAATACAATAATGAATAAAGAAGGACACAATTAAGAGAGTTCATGGAGCCCCCTGGTGGCGAGGCGAGGCAGAATCTGGGTCATTCCTTACAGGACCCCCCCCCTAGGAACGGCCCCTGACGTTCCCCCAGAATGTCCATGGTGACGACGAAAAAAATTCCGTACTAATTCGCGATCCAGGATGTCCCGGTCCGGGACCCAAGAGCGTTCCTCCGGACCATATCCCTCCCAGTCCACCAGGAACTGGAGGCCCCCGCGAACCCGGCGAGAGTCCATCAGGCGACGGACCGTGTAAGCAGGCTGGCCGTCGATGATGCGGGGAGCAGGAGGAGGCCTCGTGGCGGGTGCCAGGGAACTGCTGGCCACTGGCCGAAGCCGGGAGACATGGAAGGTAGGATGAATCCGAATGGAGCGGGGCAGCTGGAGACGGTAGGACTCCGGGTTGACGTTCCTCAACACCATGGAGGGACCGATGAAACGGGGCGCCAGCTTGCGGGACTCCACTCGCAGCGGGAGATCCTGCGTAGAAAGCCAGACCCTCTGACCAGGACAGAATGAAGGAGCCGGTCTGCGCCGCTTGTTGGCCTGGATCTGCCATTGTCGAGAAGCTCGTTGTAAGGCCAGCCGCGCTCTCCTCCAGGTCCGCCTACAACGCTGGACAAACTTCTCCACGGACGGAACCCCCACCTCGAGCTCCTGCTCTTGGAGCAGTGGAGGCTGAAGACCGAACTGGCACTCGAACGGCGATAGTCCTGTGGGGGAGCAGCGCAACGTGTTGTGCGTGTACTCAGCCCAGATGATGTGACGACTCCAGGTCGCAGGGTTAGCGGGCACGAGACACCTCAGGGTCGTCTCCAGGTCTTGGTTGATCCGTTCTGTTTGACCGTTCCACTCAGGGTGGAAACCCGAGGAAAGACTGACAGTAGCTCCAATGTGCTTGTAGAAGGCACTCCAAAACCGGGAGGCGAATTGTGGACCACGGTCAGAAACGATGTCAAGGGGTAAACCGCACAACCTGAAAACATGCTGGACCATGAGCTCGGCTGTCTCTTGGGCTGAGGGAAGCTTGGGCAAGGGCAGAAAACGACAGGCTTTGGAGAAGCGATCTACGATGACCAGAATGACAGTGTTGCCTTGAGATGGTGGAAGGCCTGTGATGAAATCCACCTAGAGGTGTGACCAGGGGCAAGTGGGAATGGGGAGAGGATGCAGCAAACCCTGGGGGCGAGATCGAGGGTTCTTGTTTCGTGCACAAATGGCACAAGCTGCCACGAACGCCTTTACGTCCTTCTCCATGGTGGGCCGCCAGAACCTTCTGCGAAGAAACTCCAGCGTCCTGGATGCGCCTGGATGACCGGTGAGTCGCGATGAATGCCCCCCTGCAGGACTTGTGACCGAGTCGTGTTGGGGACAAAAAGGCGACCGGGTGGGCCGTTGCCAGGGTCTGCCTCCCTCTGTTGCGCCTTTCTGACCAGCGTCTCGATCCCCCAGCAAACCAGTGCTACAATTCGAGAAGTAGAAATAATAGGTTCTGGTTGTCTCTCCCGCTCGGGTGGATCAAATTGCCTGGAGAGAGCATCAGGCTTGAGATTCTTGGAACATGGACGATATGACAGGACGAAGTCAAAACGATTTAAAAACAGTGCCCAGTGAGCTTGACGAGAGTTAAGTCATTTGGCCTCCTGGATATAGGCCAGATTCTTATGGTCAGTCCAGACAATGAACGGGTGTTTAGACCCCTCCAACCAATGTCTCCACTCCTCCAGTGCCAACTTAACTGCAAGTAATTCCCTGTTCCCAATATCGTAGTTTCGTTCAGCGGAAGTGAGTCGGTGAGAGAAAAAGGCGCAAGGGTGCAGTTTGTTGTCGTTAGACCGTTGGGATAAAACGGCGCCCACTCCTATATCCGAGGCATCCACCTCGACAATGAAGGGGAGTGAGGGATCCGGAATCCCGAGGACAGGAGCAGACGTGAAGCGCTGCTTGAGATCCTCGAAAGCCTGCGCAGCCTCAGCGGACCAACTGAACCGGGTAGAGGCGGTCTTGGTGAGGGTGTTAAGAGGGGCAGCAATGGTGCCGAAGTTTCTGATGAATCTCCGATAGAAGTTAGTGAACCCCAAGAAACGTCGCACCTGTTTGAGAGAGGTGGTTGGTGGCCAATCTCGGACAGCTTGGGTCTTGCCAGGGTCCATTTGGATGTTGCCGCTGGAGATGAACAAGCCCAGAAATGAAACCGTGGAAACGTGAAATTCACACTTCTCCACCTTGACAAACAAGAGGTTGTTAAACAAAAGATGCAGGACTTGTCTTACATGCTGGACATGATCGTGAAGAGTTTTGGAGAAAATGAGAATGTCATCCAGGTAGACAAAAACAAAGCGATTCAGCATGTCTCAGAGAACGTCGTTGATGAGCGCCTGGAACACAGCAGGAGCGTTGGTCAATCCAAAAGGCATAACCAGGTACTCGTAATGCCCAGTAGGTGTGTTGAACGCCGTCTTCCACTCGTCCCCTTCGCGGACGCGGATGAGGTTGTAGGCATTGCGGAGGTCCAATTTTGTGAAGACCGTGGCTCCCTGAAGTAGCTCGAAGGCCGTCGACATGAGTGGAAGAGGATAACGGTTCTTTATAGTAATCCGGTTAAGGCCATGGTAGTCGATGCAGGGACGGAGACCTCCATCTTTCTTACTCACGAAGAAAAAAACGGCACCAGCATGAGAGGTGGACGGACGGATGAAGCCAGCGGCGAAGGCGTCACGGATGTACTCATCCATCGCAGCGGTCTCAGGAGCAGATAGGGAAAAGATCCTACCCCTAGGTGGGCATGTCCCAGGCAGGAGGTCAACGGCACAGTCATATGGCCTATGAGGGGGAAGTGATGTGGCTCGAGCCTTACTGAAGACCTCCTTTAGATTCTCATACTCAGGTGGCACTCGGGACAATTCAGAGCGTGATGGGGACTCCTGGGGCTGGGAAGGAGACTTGGCACGAAGACAGGTAGTATGGCAGGCGGAGCCCCATTCCGTAAGCCGGCCGGTGGCCCAATCCAAGCGAGGATTATGGCAGGCCAACCAAGGATAACCCAGAATTAATGGAAACTGGGAAGAGTGGATAAGGGAGAATTGGATGGTCTCGAAATGTTGTCCTTCCACGCCCAAACACAGGGGGGCAGTATGATGGTGAATGGTTCCAGAACCCAGGGGTCTTCCATCCAGGGCAACAACAGTGAGGGGGTGATCAGGATTGGTCAGGGGAATCTTGAGCTGTTTAGCTAACCCCAGATCTATGAAGTTACCATCAGACCCCGAATCCACCAGGGCCTTAAGATCATGTTGTTGATGGCCCCAGAAAAGGGAGGATGCCAGCAAAACCCTAGAAACAGTGGTGTCGGAAGGGATGGTTACGCTCGTCTCAGGTCCCTCCGTCCTGGACGAGCCCTGGCTGTTCCCAGCAACTCTGGACAGGAAGAGCGAAAGTGGCCAGTTTCCCCACAATAGAGGCAAGATCCCTCTCTCATTCGGCAATCACGTTCGGGCTGCGAGAGGCGGGTTACTCCCACCCGCATGGGCTCCTCTGGATCGGTCAAAGATGGACTCGGGATGGCTCGAAGGTTCTCAGTTGGCTTCGAAGCAGGAAAGGCTCTGGTCTCTGGAAGCAGGGTGCAAAAGGATTGGCGTTCTCTTCGCCTCTCACGGAGACGATTATCCACACGAATGGAGATATCAAAGAGAGCCTCCAAATCACTCACCGGATCTCTGGATGCCAGTTTGTCCTTGATCTCATCCGTGAGACCGTGGCAAAAAGTAGCGATGAGCGCCTCCGAATCCCATTGGCTCTCTGCAGCGAGAGTGCGAAACTCAATTGCGTAGTCCGCAACGTTACGAACCCCCTGGCGAAGCCGAAGCAGTTTGTTAGATGCCTCTCTCCCACTGACAGGGTGATCAAAAACCCTTCTCATTTCTTCCGAGAAAAGTTGGTAGTTTGAACATGCCAGAGTTTGCTGTTCCCAGACGGCCGTAGCCCAGGTAAGTGCCTTGACGGTGAGTAGCGAAATGATGTAGGCCACTCGGGAACAGTCACTGGGAAATAATGAACCCTGCAGTTGGAAAGCCAGGGAACACTGGGTTAGGAAACCTCGACATCCTCCTGGATTACCATCGTAGCGCTCGGGTGCAGGTAATCGGGGTTCTTTCAGAGGGAAAGGTGCAACCGTAGGAGCGGGTAACGGTGCTGGAGCAGCTTGGATCACCTGATTCTGGTTCTGGCTCCGATGGAAAGCAATGATGAGGGCCTCCAGCTGATTCTGGCTTCGGGAGAATGCCGTGGCGAGGCACCGCAGTTCGCTCAAGATCAGTTGTAGCTGTTCAGAAATTTGTCTTAGCCATTGGTCCTTCTCTGCTGGGTCCATGTTTTGGCTCAGTCTTGCTGTAAGGACCGGAACTCGGTGGACCCAACTGCAGTAAGGCAAACTGAGACGAAGGTTAGGTTGTAAAACAATGGTAGACTTTACTTGACATAAACAAAATAACAACAGCACAGAATACAAGCCAGCAGGCCAGCAAGAGGTATCACCAGGCAGTGCAACTCAAGACTGAGCAATGAACATAAAGTGAACACCACTTAAATAGTAGGCATCTAACAATGCACAGGTGAATACAATAATGAATAAATTGGACACAATTATGAGAGTTCATTGAGCCCCCTGGTGGCGAGGCGAGGCAGAATCTGGGTCATTCCTTACAGTATGTCTTTTCTTAAGTATGGACACCAAAACTGTATGCAGTATTCCAGGTGCGGTCTCACCAATATCTTGTACAACTGCAGCAATACCTCCCTGTTTTTATATTCCATCCCCCTAGCAATAAAAGCCAACATTCCATTGGCCTTCTTGCTGCACCTGCATACTAACTTTTTGAGATTCGTGCACCAGGACCCCCAGATCCCTTTGTACTACAGTACTTTCCAGTTTCTTGCCATTAAGATAATAACTTGCTCTATGATTTTTCCTGCCAAAGTGCATAACCTCACACTTTCCAGAATTTGGCTGTCGCCCCAGTTATTGCCCTCTTTTGGCGCTAATTCCTGGTGCGTCCAACCCAATTTCTAGGCGCTAGTCCTGGCGATGTGCAAAGTTTGGCGCCAGGCGCAATTTAACGCCACCTAGTGCGATATTGGGTCATTGCGCCCCTGAAGTTGATTGTGGCGCTAAATCAAGCGCTGCACGAGGCTCCTAAGGTGCTAACCCGGCGGCGCAACCCAAATTTGCGGCGATGGTGCGCAGTGCAGGTGCTGTCAATAATCACTTTCCCCCAGACACAGTGGCGCCGGACAGCTATTAAGGGGGCGGCTCAATTTGCCACTGGCACAGAGGATAGCCCTTGTTCCCAAGAAGCCAGCCTCCTGTGTGAGTCAGGGCCTCAAAAAGGTCTGCTGCCGAAGTCTGGCGCAGGATGAAGGCGTCATGGCTGCTGCCTGGGAACTGCGCATTCACTGCGAGGATCAGCTGCCAGTGGTCACAGACCAGCTGCACATTCAAGGAATGGAACCCCTTGCGGCTGCGGAACTCCTCCGAATTGAATGCAGGTGCCCACAAAGCCACGTGCGTGCAGTCAATGGCACCCTGCACCATGGAGAAGTCTGCTATTGCAGCGAAGCCCTCTGCGCGCTCCCACTGCTTGTCCGGTGACATTTTGAAGGAGATGTAATGCCGTCTCCTTTTAAACAGGGCATCAGTCACTTGACGGATGTAGCAATGCACCACAAACTGCGAGATGCTGGCTATGTCCCCAGATGCAGCCTGAAAAGCGCCGCTCGCATAGAAGTTCAAGGCAACAGTCATCTTCACAGCCACCGACAGAGATGTCCTGCACCTTACCTGAGGCTGCAGTTCTGCCTGAAGCAGGTCGCACAGCACATTCACAACCTCCTTTCTAAATCGCAACCTTCTGAAACACTGCTCTTCCAACATGTTCATGTAGGAAAACTGCTGTCGGAAAACACTGCCAGCGTAAAATCTGGTGTGGCGACGTCTGTTGGCCCTCCTCCGTCTGGCCATGCCTGCCCCTCTCTCCCTGCGTCTCTGTGCCCTTTCCAGATGATTCAGCAGCAGGACGCTCCCCTCCAATGCAGCCCCCATAATAAGTGCGCACAGGAAGTTTTCCCGTTGTAAATGCACACCAACAGCAAGGTGATGGTCAGAAGGCTGAAGTTCCTCTGCCTGCGCGGACTCAGTGGTGAAAAGGCTCTCTGTGTGCAGCTCAGCAACTCTCTGTTGCTCTCGAAGAAGTTGTGCTCCAAAAATGGCTGCCGCTTTTAAACCACACCAGTCCACTTTAAATAACGCACCCCCAGGCTGAGAGCGACTGGGTAAGGCTCCAGGTAAGCTGTCACTGTAAGCGCCAGGCCCTATGGAGTGGAGCGCCACTGAATTTCTGGTCTGGGGTGCCCAAAAGGCTTTGCACACTCAAATGACGCTATAATCTGCCTGTGCCCGTGAGTGGGCGCTTAGATTTAGCACCGGCGCTAAATGGATACTCAATATGGGGCGAGGCACTAAGCTCCTTGCGCCCAGCCGGAACTTGGCTAGCGCCCCATTTTTGGCCTCTTTAGGCGTTAATCCTCGTGTGGGAATCTCGAACTTGGGTGCATCTCTTCAGGATAAGGGGGTCACCCATTTAAATTTAATTTGACAAATGTCTGCCTATTTCTCTAGTCTGCCTAGTCCTTCCAATGCGCACTACCCTCCAGTGTGAAGAATAACCATTCACCACTACTCTTTGCTTTCTGTTCCTTAATCAATTTTGTATCCATGCAGCCTGTTCCCAAGTTTATCCTCAATTTTTCTAAACAGTCTATTATGTGGTATTTATCCATTGCTTCATGGAAGTCCATATACACAACATCAACCGCACTACCCTCATCAACCTTTACCGTGTCTTCATCAAATACCTCAATGAACTTAGTGAAACATGGCTTGGCTTTAAAAAATCCCTGCTGTCTTTCATTTATTGACCCATATTTTCCCAAATGCCAATGCGTTTTGTCACTGATTAATGTCTCTAAATCTTACCCACCACTAACGTTAGGCTACATGGAATGCAATTACTATGTTTATCAGTCTCCCCTTTTTGAACCATGTGTGTAACAATTGCAATCCTCCAATGCTCTGGCACCACTCCCATATCCAAGGAAGATTGGAAGCTTGTGGCCAAAGTCTGCACAAGTTTCACCTTTACTTCCCTCAGAAACATAGGATGCATCCTATCTAGACCGGGTGACTTTGCTACTTTGAGCACTGCCAACCTTGTAATTGTCTTCTCTTAATATATTTTATCGAATCCCATTTCTCTACTACCTCCTCCAGCACTGTGACATTGTCAGCATCCTCTTCTGTAGTGAAAACAAAAGCATGCCCTCTTTTTTAACCCTAACCGGCCAACCCTGCTTTTCACTACCCTTTTACTATCTATATGTTTATAAAATATTTTTGGGTCTGCTTTTATGTTAGCCGCTAATTTATTTTCATAAACTCTCTTTTACCCCCCGTTCTCCTGTCTACTTTTAGTATACTGCTTGGTTCTAGATTGAATTATGAAGCTGTCGTTTAGCATAAACTTCGTTCTTTCTGTTTCATTTTAATGTTTATATCTCTAGTCATCCAGATGAGTTCGAGCTTTGGATGCTATTTTTTTCTATTTTTGTGAATGGGATCATTGACTGAAATAATCTGTTACACACTCTACTGATGTTTCTCCCTGGGGTTGTAATTTTTACATATGTCAATACACACATACACACAAATATAGTTATGGATTAATCTATCAATCTGTGTCTCCTTGTTTGAATTAGGAAGACGATTGTCCAATCCCGAAATAATTACCCTTATTCTTTCTGACCTATTGTGTATTTCCAGCAGTTTTGGGGTTTTATTTCACGTTCACTTTGTTTTGTTTGTTGTTATAGTCCAGTTTATTAAAACACCGGAAAGGTAAGAGTACATTACGATTTATTACAGAATACAGCAGGTCACTGGGAATGTTACACTTTGTACAGGTCAGCTGGTAAACCTACTGCAGTAAGTGATGGACAGGGTCAGCTTAGCAGACTGGGTGATTTCATTATGCAGCTTCCAGGCATCACCTTTAGAACTGTCAAAATTAAACCCAACAGTGTATTATCCCAGAACATACATTAACTGGCCCGCCTGCTTCACCTGCTGCTGTTCTGCTAGTCTGCACTCCCACACTCCAGGCTGATTACAATGAGAGTTTGAAAAGCATTATCTAGTGTTTTATGTGTTTTAATCTCACTCCTGTCTCTACCGACCTGTTTGTATTTGTGTCTGTCTGTCTTTCATCGTCTCTGTCTCTCTGTTGTATAACTGTTAATCTCAGTCTGCTTCGCTCTCATTTTTCAATGTTCTTTTAATTTCTGTCTATCGCTTTCTCATTTCTCTTTTTATGGCAGCCTTTGCTTTCTCTTTCCCTCTCTCTATCTCACTCTGTATATCTATGCTGCTGCATGTCTTCATAGAATCTTATTGCATAGAAGTCGGCCGTTCGGCCCATACTGCCTCTGCCGGCCCTGTGAAGAACTCTCCAATTGTCCCACTCCTCGATAGCAAAATACTGCAGATGCTGGAAATCCGAAATAACAACAGAAAATGCTGGAACAATTCACCAGGTCAGGCAACATCCGTGGAGAGAAATTTGAGTTGATGTTTCGGGTCGAAACCCTTCTTCAAAACTGAAAGAAAAGAAAATAGACCGAAGGCAGAGCTGCGATCAGACAATAGAAGTAAAAGTGACAATAAAAGGTATTTGAAACCAGATGAGATGGTAATAGGCTGAGATTAGGTGTGAAGTGTACTGGCAGGATAAGAGATAGCTGCCAGGTGGTTGAGGGAAACAAAAGGAGAGGGGGGGGGGAGGAAAGGATGACCCAAAACAAAGGGGTGGAAAAAATTTTAAGTAAAAAAGTAATAGGGGCCGAGGTAATGACCTGAAATTGTTGAACTCGATATTGAGTCCGGAAGGCTGCCAAGTGCCTAATCGGAAGATGAGGAGCTCTTCCTCGAGTTTACATTGAGCTTCCATGGAACAATACAAGAGGCCAAGGACGGTGAGGTCCGAGTGGGAATGGAGCGGTGAATCAAAATGACAGGCGACCGGAAGCTCGGGGTCACCCTTACAGACTGAACGGAGGTGTTCCGCAAAGCAGTCACCCAATATGGGTTTGGTCTCCCCAATGTAGAGGAGACCACATCGTGAGCAGCGAATACAGTATACTAGACTGCAAGAAGTACAAGTAAATCGCTGTTTCACCTGAAAGGGGTGTTTGGGGCCCTGGACAGTGGGAAGGGGGGAGGTATAGGGGCCGGTGTTACATCTCCTGCGCTTGCACGGGAAGGTGCCAGGCGAAGGGGAAGGGCTGTTTGGGTTGATAGTGGAGTGGACCAGGGTGTCTCGGAGGGAGCGTTCCCTATGGAATGCTTAAAGGGGGAGGGGAGGGGAAGATGCGTTTGGAGGTGGGATCATTTTGGAGGCAGCGGAAATCACTACAAGCCCACTGACTCCCAACGGTACTTGGACTACACTTCCTCCCACCCCGCCTCCTGTAAGGACTCTATTCCATTCTTCCAGTTTCTCTGAATTTCTAGCCCTGATAGTTTTGTCAAACGAGATTTCCCTTTCATAAAACCGTGTGGAAGCTGCCTTATCACATTTTAATTTTCCAAGTGCCCTGTTACAACGTCCTTAATACCAGATTCTAGCAATTTCCCTATTATTGATGTCAGGCTAACTGGCCTTAAGATCCTTGTTTTCCGTCTCTCCTTTTGTTACAGTTTGGTTACATTTGCTACCTTCCAATCCACGAGCATCTTTCTAGAACCTAGGGATTTCTGGAACATCAAAACCAATGCATCAACTAACTCTGCAGCCTCCCATTTTTAAACCCAAGGATATAAGCCTCCAGGTCCAGAAGATTTGTCATCTTTTAGTCCCTTTAATTTCTCTATTACCTTTCATTTACTAATATTAATTACTTTAAATTCCTCACCCTCGTTAGACCCTTTGTTCCCCACAATTTCCTTTGTGTTTTTGTGTCTTCTACTGTGAAGGCAGAAACAACATATTTGTTTAAAATATCTCTCTTTGTAATTTCCCCTGCGTGTCTGTTTGATTCCTGTATAACTTTCCCTCTGCCTCTCAGTTTATTTCTCCACGTGTCTAAAAATTTAACTCAACTTTCTCTTTCTCACAAATTCCCTCTTTCTCTTAATCTGTGTTATACGTTTTTTGTTCTTTAATATACACATGTGCCTTTCCTGTTGATGGTGTTCCCAATTGTATTTTTTTCTAATTCTATTTTTCTCTTTCTATTTTTCTCCAGCTCATCTTTTACTGGTTTCTCTCTCTGCCTTCTCAGTCTTTCTACCCATTAATTTCTCACTCTCTCCCTCCTTTGGTATATTTCGTTTTCTCTCTTTTCTCTCTCTATCCATTTCACCATCAGCAGCTCATACTCTTTTCTTCTTTACATAGTTCGATTGGTCTCTTTCTTTAACTTGTTTTCTCTGCCACTCTACGCTCTGTAATCACTTTCACTTTCTGTTTCTCTAAATTTCCTTTCTGCCTCTCTCTTCGCTTCATAGTCCTGATCTCTGTTTCTCTCTCTGCTTGCGAATCTCACTATCTCTCATTTCCAGTTGCTTCCTGCCTCTATCTGTATGTTCATCTCTCTAAGTAACTCTCTCTCTCTCACTGTCTTTGCCGTCCTCTATCTATCGCTCTATCTATCTATGTCTTTCTGTCTCTCCGTTTATGTGGAGTGCTCCCAATCTCAGCAGGCCCACAGCAGCGACTGTGATTGGTGGGTTTGCCCATTGTGCTGCCGGTGCAGGGCGGGCCATTTACCAGAAGTCCCGCTGAGCTCTTTAGTGCCGTCTTTTAGAGCAACAATTCAGGTGACGTCTGCAGGTCACCTGACCTATTGTCGCCTCAATATGTCAGATCATCAATACAATGTAATATCACATTTAAGATAATGTCTGGGCTCTCTGCTGCTAATGAAAATTATATTTCTGCCCAGTGTGAAATGGGGTAAATGGGGGATGAAATGGGATTGTGTTCTAGTGCTTGTAAGCCTTCAGCTATGACTTAACTAATTTAATAATTAGATTGAGTGGGTATTTCACTGCATTCCTCAGCTCCTCTCTGAATTTAGTCTGGGTCACAGCGTAAATACACGTGTTGGTGCAGGAACTCAGAAGCTGCAGCATTGTTGCTGTGTGTTCTGTGATATAATGAGGGTCAGTGGTGGAGTAATAAAGCCGAATATCTGCAATTCGCGCATAAAGTTTATAGAAAACCAGGACCACCCATAACAATATAAAACTGCCAGATAAACTGAAGAGTAAAACGATGGATTTCCTTCGATTCTCCATCTCTGGGTCGTTGTGATTCTCTCCATCGCTGCGGCCCCGCAGTCGCCTGCGGACTCTACTGGCCGCTAAAATACGTCAGACCGTCAGAGCATTGAGCAGCAAAATCAGAAAGAACGGGACACAAGGGGTTAAAATCAGGTGAAACAACTCATAGACTCCCCATAATGGGGAAGTAAAGAAGCTCAGTTTAGGGTTACAACCCCAGGGAACATCATCAATTATATGCTTAGGTTCATATGCAAAGTACCAGGGGACAGACTCTAAACAGCCCAGCACACTCACTGTTCCGATAACCACAGCCGCCGTTTTCTCGGTGCAATATTTTGTTTTCAGCTGCTCACAACAAATGGCCACAAATCGATCAAAGGTGAAAGCGACTGTGAGCCACACAGAGACCACCGTGGACGCAGAAATCAGGAGGTAAATGAGACTACACACGGAAGTAATGTGCAGGAATATATCTGGGAAATAGATCTGACCAATCCAACTCAATATGGGATCAGAGATGACGACCAGGAGATCGGCCGCGGCCATTCCCACCAGGTAGCGAGTGATGCATTTGGTGAGACCGCACTTTCCTCGGGACAGGATCACAATCGCCACCAGGTTAACTGTAAGAGAGAGAAAAGGGAAGCGGATAAATTACTGATCAGACCTGGAGCCAAAGCATCAGTTTGACGGGCTCTGGGTGAACATTCCAGCTTTATTGCTGCATCGAGCGGTGGATACCGGTTCATTGACCTGGGCAGCGCTTTCGGGCAGTGAAATGTTTTTAAACATGATTATCGATAATACATTGGGAAATCGATGAAGAAAGTGAATAAAGTGAGCGCCGGATCCACTGGAAGGGTCGAGTCAAGGGTACAGTGCTGGTGGGGAAGGGAGAAGGGATTTTACAGATCCGGAATCCAAAGTGTTGTATCCGGTTTTTGGGCTCCTGACTGAAAGCCTGGAAGGTGCGGTGACAGAGGGAGGTGCTGCTGATCTGTTGCTCTTGATTAACAGAGCCGACAGGGGCTGGCACATTACGGTAAAGGCCGAGAGCCGCTGAGTTGCAGGCTTCGGATCGGATTGAAAGAGGCAGCTGGAGGGCGAGCCAGTGAGTGAGAGTGGGAGGGAGACAAGGAAAAGGACATGTGGGAGTTGGAGGGGAGTCAGGGGCTGAAGGTTTAGGAAAGCGGATAATCTGAAACAATGGAAGAGGAGACAGAAGGTTCACTGCCAGGGGAGGAGAGGATATGATTCGCAGGGAGAGTGCAGCAGAGTGTTAGAGGAAATCTAATACATAGATCGAAGTAACACAACTCAATTCATACATTCTCCCATTAATATATGTGATTAATGATGTCACATACTAACTCGTTGGAGACATAATGTGTTCTATAAATTTACTTAGCATATTCAATTAAAATGACACTAAAAATGTAATAATTTAACCAGCCTCGCTTTTAGTTAATTATGATCAAGCCGAGTTTTTAAAATGGAGTATCCTCATGACGATCAACAAATGCCTGATTCTATTTTTCAATACCATTCAATTATATTTTCATTTATACAGTTAATAAGCTTGAGCACAATAGCAAAATAGTACGAATGCGGGAAATCTGAAACAGCAACAGAAATGCTGGAAACACTCAGTTCTGATGACCTGTTATCGACATGAAATGTTAACTCTGCATCTCTCTCTACGATGCTGCCTGAACTGCTGTGTGTTTCCAGAATAAGTTTCAGCTGTTCATTCCGATTAATTATTCACACTGCTGTCGCTGTCTCTCTCCCTTCATTCTACCTGGCGTTTTCCTTCTAAGTCTGTTTGTTGATTGCTCCACTCTATCTCCCTGCAATATCTCTGCTGTCCCTCTCAATGCCCCTTTTCAAATCCGAATTAATCCTACATCTTGCGCCTGAATTCTGTTCAACATTCCCATGTTCAATGATCTTATTCTCTGAGTCAGTTTGTTCAATGTTGTAGACTCCGTGAATAGTTTAATATTTCTGCAGATCACCGAAGTCTCCACTTGTTCGCCTTCACCTCATCTGTAATGCCTGCAATAAACAGAACATAATGTCTCTTCCAGATAGACCCGGCAATAATTGATGCCCTTTCTCCTGTAATTATAAAGTACAACATTAGATGGCGCGATTGTTGAATTAACAAAACGCCAACACCACCACTGCTCCTTATAATCTCCATGATCAATAGAAGTGCTCCTGCTTCCAACAGATACATTGCAAACTGACACAGCATAACCCCAAAACATTTAATTTTACAATGAAGTCCAACGACAGTCAGTGAATCCATCCGCATTGAAGCAGCGAAGGAGATGTTAAAGAGTGAGGAGCAAACTCAGTTCAGTCGCCAGACCTCTGAAACGGCGTCAGATACAGACACTGCAAAATAATATTGCACAACAGTGAAAGACATTACATACATTGAAATCCCAGTTAAACAGAACCATATTATTGTGGGGAGGACATTACACCGCCTCCTTGGAACACTGAGACCGTGAGCTGCCTCATTATCAATCACTGGAAACACATTCATGAAAAAAATATTTCAGGACAGATTACTTCCACATCGTGAAACTGTGAACTACTTCTGATGGTCTGATTCCTGCTTTTAGCTCTGTCTCCAATACAGGCAGTGAAGAAAATAAACCTGGAACACTACCAGGGATGGGTAAACAAATATCATTATGGATATAACGCAGCTATTACAAAACTTCAGAAAAATTGTACAATCCCTCATTCAACTGATGGAGCAGAACAGATGATCGTGTAACACATGCTTCTAGAAATCAATGGCCAAGTCCAGCAGCACAGTTGCCACAGATTTAACCATAACGAGCTAGGATAACGGCTCACCAGAAACTCCAACGGCTGCAATAACAGGATAGTAAATGTCTTCTATCTGATAGACTACTGGATATCCCATTTCTGTGAGAAGGGGTGACTTTTGTGGGAGTGGAACCCACAGTTCCGGCAGGCACTCTGAGCTGATACTATGCAATGGGCCCTGATTTATACAGGAAATAAGTCTCCACTGACACTTTTATACCCCTGATCATTGCTATTAGTTACAGACACATGAACAAATACATTACATCAAGACCTATGAGTCTGAAGTAAATAATGTGGTGGATAAATCACAAACAACTCAAAGTCAAGGGCATTATCCTCATCAGACCTCGCTGGGGAATGAGGCTGAAAGCTGTGCTCATTCAGGACTGACCCAACAAAAGGGGCGGCTCCATTTACAGTTATCATGTAATTGTATTGACCATGTTCACTCCTACCGGTTCATTTATAAATGTTATTTATTTCTCCGCAGTGTATAAAGAATCCAGATACACAAGCAGACCCCTTTCAAGCTGTCCCTGTAGATTCACAATTAAAAGTTTGATGTATCAGTCCCTAGCACAAGGACAGTTAAAGATGATGTTCACTATTGAAGCCTAGAAATTACTGTGCGTGATATTAGGGGACGGAAAGTGAACGTGCCTCATTGACATTCCTATCTCCGCTATTTTACTGCAGATGTTTACCATTTATTCTACATGGGTTAACAGATCCCATAAAGTTAGAACAGTGCCACCTCCTGACTACATTCCTCCAATTCTCTCCTGGCCAGCCATCCAACCTGTACCTTTTATCAATGCCAACCAGTCCTAAATTCTGCTGTCAGTGTCCAGCACTGCCCAAGTCCCACTCGCCCATTGCTCTCGGTCTCACTGAGCTCCAGTGTCTCCCAGAAACCCCACCTCGAAGGTTTACATTTAAAATTCTGATCTTGGAGTTTAAATCCTCCATGGCCTCACCCCTCGCCAATTCCACCCTCTCATCCTACCCTGCAGTTAACCTACCCGTGGTCTTGCATACCTCTGCCTCTGGCTTCTTTTGGTGGGACTGCCTCTCTCGGTTCCAGTCTTACCAAACTGACCATAGCCAGAGCATCTCCAGCAACGTCTTAACTTTCCATACCAGCAGCGTTAACTCTCGAGTCTCTGAACTTTCCATTCTTGCCCCGCCTCTTCCTCATCTACATGCTGCCTTTTGTGACATAAGCTACAGACATGGGGTCAGCGTCCACATGTCTGCTGACAAGACCCAGCTCCAGCTCTCCACCATCTCTGTCTACACTCCACTACCTCTGTGTTATCAGACTGCAACAGTCTGTTTTGCATGAGCTGCGATTTGTTCCACACGGTGAAGACCAACCCTCCACTATTGGCCCCACCACAATCTGCTAACCCTTTTCAACGATTCCATTCCCCCTCCTGGCTGTTGTCTCAGGCTGAATATGTAACCTCTGACCCCTATTTGTCCTGTGCTATGCTACCGAGCTCGTATCCTCTCAATCACAAGAGACACCTAATTCCGCCCCCATAATAACGCCGGCCTCTGCCCCTGCCTCAGCCCATCGGCATTAAAACCATCAATCAGGAGTTTATCAGCTCCAGACTCTCCGTCCTCTCCTCCAATCTGTCTCCTTTTCATTCCTCGGACACTGGCCTCTCTTTGGTAGGGCTTGACTTGCTGGTTTCCATGATTATCTATCTGATCGGAAACAGGGAATAGAGAGATGTAACGACACAGAAGGGGGTCCTTTGGACCATCGAGCCCATACCGGCCCTCTGCACAGCAATCGAGTCAATCCCATTCCCCCGCTCTATCCCCGTAGGCCTGATACTTTATT
The DNA here is from genome assembly GCF_052327205.1 of Somniosus microcephalus. Taxonomy (NCBI): domain Eukaryota; kingdom Metazoa; phylum Chordata; class Chondrichthyes; order Squaliformes; family Somniosidae; genus Somniosus; species Somniosus microcephalus. Next base: position 33,801,351 of record NW_028225184.1, read on the forward strand.
TCTCTCAAATGCCGATGCAGTCTCCCCTTGAAAATATTGAGTATCTCCGCTTCCATCACTTCTGTCGGCAGCGAGTTCCAGGACCTCAACACTTGCTGCGAAAAAAGGTTTTTCCTCACAACCCCGCTGTAACTCTTGCCCAAAACCGTAAATCTGTGTCCCCTAGTCCCTGTACCATTAACTACTGGGAACAGCCTGTGCCCGACTAGCCAACCAAACCCGTCATATTATTGTACACTTCTATCAAATCACCCATCCACCTCCTTTGCACAAATGAAAACAAATCCAACTGCTACAACCTGTCCTTGTAGCTAAGATGCCCCATCGCCGGAACCATTTTGGTGTATCTCCTCAGCGCCCGCTCAAGTCCCTTCACATCCTTCCTAAGTGTGGTGACAAGGACTGGATGCAATACTCAAGTTGTGGCCTAACTATCAATTTAAAAAGTTTCAGCATAACATCTCTACTATTGTACTCAATGCCCCTATTTATGAAGCCCAACATCCCATATAAGATACCATATCTCCAGCAATGGTTTCTCTCACAATCATCTCCGGCCCACAGCACCGTTCCCTATGATGCCACCCAGGTATCTATCGTCCCCGTCTCTTGTTCCTCATCTACATGCTTCTTCCATATATATGGGATCTGCTTTTATATGTAAGTTGTCAGTACAAGTTTTAACACTCCATTCACTCTCTAGAGCCCGCTACCTGTGTTGTCAGACTACTTGTCCCACATTCTATTTGGATGAGCCACAATTTTCTCCAATCAAACATTGGCAAGACTAAAGGCCTCATCTTAGCCCCAGCCACATTCCACTTTTGATCAATAGTCCAAATCAACTTATCGATGTTCCTTGTAATTCAAGTTACTTGTGCAGCTGTGTCTATTAAAGACTCTGAACCATATCAATATCTGCTTCTTTCCTGATTAGAACTCGGCCCTTATTGTCAATATCCCGACTGGTATGATTTTATATTCTCTAATACGAAACCACAGACTGTCAATATTGTTGGCTTGAGTGAAGTGACTTCTTCTGTGCAGTGTCTTGTCTCCATTTCCTATTTATTCGAGGTTTTGTGTTTAATTCTCCACATTGCCCATTCATTGCCCTAAAATTGTTTTCCTCCATTACAATCAGACCCACTATGTTGCAGGACCAGTTTGTGAGGTTCTAAGAAATTTAAGGTATTTGTTATGGCCGAGCTATTTCGTGATGCCCTGCTCTCATATTGCAGTGAAGTGCTTGCCAGGGACATCATATGAATGCAGCCGTTTGGCAAGTGTCTCGGAACAGAAACCAAATTGGAACAATTGGAATGGTGCAAAAATCGAACTTTTTCAGACCAGACAAACTCACCTGTAGTCGGCGGGTTTCGAAACTCCATCAGCGATTTCTGATTCAACGCCTTACTGCTCACCTTAGATGGCTGCTGCTTTTGGCTGCAATTTCGGTGCCTGCGATCCAAATGCTTTGGTGCACCAGCCAGTTGGGGATCTGTGGAGAATTCAACTTTCATTGCTCAGCTTATCTGGGCAGCGATTCCAAGTTCAGCGACATTATTTATTCGTTGATGGGCTGTGGGCTTCACTGGAAAGGCCAGCATTTATTGCCCATCCCTAATTACCCTTGTGAAGTTGGTGGTGAGCTGCAGTCGGTGTGGTGAATTTACTCCCACTGTGCTGTTATGGAGGGAGTTCCAAGATTTTACCCAGCACTGATGAAGGAATGGTGATATACTTCCCTGTCAGGGTGGTGCGTAACTTGGATGGGAACTTGTGGGTGATGATGTTCCCATGCACATGCTGCACTTCTCCTTCCTGGTGGTAGAGGTCCCGGGTTTGGGCAGTGCTGTCGAAGAAGCCTTGGCGATTTGCTGCGGTTCATGTTGTAGATGGTGCACACTGCAGCCACTGTACGCCGGTGGTGGAGGGAGGGAATATTTAATGTGGTGGATGGGTGCTGGTCAAGCGAGCTGCTTTGTCCTGGATGGTGACAAATTTCTTGAGTTTTGTTTTAGTTGCAGTCATCCAGGCAAGTGAAAACTATTTCATCACACTCCTTACTTGTGCCTTGTAGATCATGGAAAGGCATTGGTGATTCAGGAGGTGAGACGCTCGCCACAGAATACCCAGCATCTGAAATACTCTTGTGGCTTCAAACTTATGAGGCTGCTCCAATAATGCTTCAAGACAATGGTAACCTGCAGGATGAAAACGCTAGGGCTTAGGCGATGGTAATACCATTGAAAATAAAGGGCGCTGTTTATAATCACTTCTTGGAGGTAGTCATTGCCTGGCACTTATGTGGTGTGAATGTTACTTGCCACTTATCAAGCCAAGCTATGAAGTTTTGATGCATGCGGACATGGACTGCTTCATTATCTGAGGAGTTGCGAATGGCACTGAGCACTTTCCAAAAATCAGTGAGTATCCCCAATTCTGAAATTCTGACAGAAGGAAGCACACTGATGAAGCAGCTGGAGATGGTTGGACCTAGAACCCTGCCGTGTGGAGCTCCTGCAGCACTGTCCAACGACTGAGATGATTGGCTTCCAACGACCACAAACATCTTCCTTTATGCTAGGCATGACTCCAGCCAGTGGAAAGTTTCCCACCTGATTCGCATTGACTTCAATTTTAATGGGTTCCTTGATGGCACCTCACCACTGTATTTCAACTCTTTTGTGCATGTTCGGAACAAGGCTCTACTGAGGTCTGGAGCCGGGTGGTCCTGGCAGAACTCAAAACTGAGCATGTCAGTTTGCTGATGATTCAGGGTAAATTGATGATGCGGTAATTGGCTGGATGGGATTTGTTCTGCTTTTAGTGTAAGGGACATACCTGGGCTGTTTTCCAATTGTCGGGTACATGCCATTGTTGTAGCTGTACTGGAACAGCTTGGCTAGAGGTGCGGCTAGTAAAGGAGCACAAGTGTTCCGCACGACAGGCGCGATGTTGTCAGGGCCGAGAGCCTTTGCTGTGTGAAGTGTGCTCAGTGCTCCCTGTTAGGGTGCAGCATTATATGCCCAGTGCTGTCTAAGTTCCACCGTTCTTTATCAGATGCCATGGGTATTCTTCATATTGTTTATGTATCGTCCTATGCCAGAGCCTTCAATCACTCCGGAAGACTCTAGCTGGTACACTTTCAAAGGTTACCTCTAATTCTTTGCTAACAATGGTAGTACTAGTACCACTGCTGTGATATCCTCGTCCCGGACTTTATTTCGAGCGACTAATAAAGCAATTCCCAGCTGAACCATCATATTATTTGCTATATCCGCGATTTCTTTGAAGCATTTTACTCAGTTGGTGTTCATGAATACACAAAATGATTCGACTGGACTATCTTTCGTCCACTCCCTTCTGTAAAACATTTATCACAAATGTCACATGCAGGCTGCACTAGTCACTTCTAGAAAGGTCCTGATATTAGTTAGACTCATTAGTTGCTCGTATTACCCTTGAATTCCCAAGCTCTCGCATCAATTCTTCCGTAGACAACAATGTCTTCTAATGCTTCATTACATCATCACCTTCCCAGAAACTATCTATGTCTCTCTGTTTAGTCCTGCTAACCCTGTCGTGGCTTCTATTACTAGTCATTCTGTCAACACTCGCTTTCTTAGAGATTGTAACTGATTCTCCTTATCTTCCCTATCTTCCACAGCACATGGTTCCTGTTTTCTAATTAAACTCACAATTCCTTCACTAATTCTACCACCATTTTTTATTTAATTGTGAACAACTCCCTTCACAAATCTTCACAAAGCTTCTATTTATCACAATAGGTATGATTTCATGCGGAGCATCGTAACATAATGCTGTTCCTGATTCCATTACAACTAGACTATTAACATATGTTTATTATTGCAGGACTGGACAGTTCATTCCTTTAGATGGTGTGTCATTTTTGGGTACATGGTTAGTTTGTCAGTGCCAGAATGATGACTCCATTCGTCCCACCCCCATCATCACAGTGCATGACTTCCCTTCCCAATTCTATATGATGCCTCAACACCCATAACCGATTTACTGTTTGGGTCAGGGTATGTCCCATCCACCCGGATTCAGGGGAATCTTCCTGGTCTCTGTGGGACTCTCATTCTTCCTGGAGAGTCCGGCTTATGACTCTTTCTGCAATAACATTGAAAATATGTTTTTGAGAGGCTATTCCTCGGTTTGTCACTGAATCGGGATTACAAGATAGAGCTTGATGTCCAAACCCAACCTATTTTTGTCCTATTCTTCCTCATTTAAGTCACATCTTACTTAGATCCATATTTTGGAGGCTATAAGATATGGCCTCCTTGTCTCCAATTTTCAGCTTGTAGCTGCTTTCAATACAACCAAGGCCCCTTGTCCAGATAGAGACAAGGGTTAGGCCTCCCTTATCTTTGTTTTCAGCCTCCCTACAAGGTTTCTTTGTTCAAAAGTTAATGGGTGCCTTGAAACTAACTGTAAGGATATCCTAACTTTAACATCATTCTGCTTAATTTTAATTTTAGTCCCTTACAGGTGCCAATGTGTTTTAATCGTTCTGTATTGCTTCGACGTCGGTGTATATGACTGTGCCTTGAAGATTTTCATTAAATCTGAATATGCTGAGCTACATTAACCATTTCATATCCATAACTGAGCATGTCTGATATCAGTTCTGCAGTGCAAATTCACCGTGTTTCCGCATTCTAGTTGATTTCCACAGAAGAAATCACATTTGCAATATCAAGCGATATGTAAAATCTGATTAAAACCGTTCCTGGGCTTTCAGGTGAATTTATCAAAAGATCGGAGGTGTCTGGAGATCTTTGCTCATCTACACCTTGTAAGCTGCAATACTCGTAACAAAACCGCTGCTACGGAGTGGAGATCGAAATTGTGAGCGAATTTTGAGATGATAACTGATGGATTAAAAATGGCAGATGTCAGCATGGGACCCTTTGTCTGTACGGATTCAAAATGCAGGTGGTCAGCATAATGTCCTCTGTTTGGAAGAACACATGGACAGGAAAGAGAAACACCAGATGAAGAGGAAGTCACGTCCACACACACATCACAAGAATATGAACATGTCATGCAGAAAGAACTCCAATCAGGGATGGTTGGGATTGAAACTGGCCTATCAGAGGCAGGCAGATGGAGAAATACCAGGGAGCCTATGCCGGAGGGCTCTATACAGGAAAAAAACAGGAGCGAAAACATTAGACGGGCAAAGGGGGCTGTTGAAATGGCAAGTTGATGAGAACCATTTCCAGACTGATCACACGTGGAGGAGTGTATGTATTTATTTATGAAAGTCAGATATGCAGTGGATATATTGCTGGGGATATATTGTTGGGGGTAATTTTATATATGGTTACTGTGGGCATATAAATTGCAGGGATACTTTTATGAACGTTCGAATAAAGTGTGCACATATATATAGCCAGGGTGATATATTGCTGGGGGTACATCTAAGTATGGATTTATTAAAGTGTGGGCATATATGCACATATTATGAATGTACATTTATGTACTCAACTGTGGCCACATTCATTGCCGGAGTGAATTAATATACTGCGGGCATAGGCATCGCTGATGGTGCTTCTATGTAAGCTTTTATTTTTAAATTGTAAAGTGAATAAAGACCACTTTTAGTGATCACAAACTTACCTGTCATTGTTGTTTTAATTCTCAAATACCGAACAGTAGTAGGAGAAAGTCGTAGACATGTATGGTCCAGATGTCTGTTGTAGTGGCCAGGTTATCAAATGCAGTTTGCTTATTTTTCAGAAGCAACGAGTCAACTATCTCCAAGAGAAAGCTGTCAGTTTAGTATTCTTGACTATACATTCCTAACGTTCCCCGAATTTCGCAGTAATATCTGTTGGATATCTGTGGTGAATTGCATTCAGGTGACTTATTCCAATTCACCTCAGAAATTCATTTTCCTTTTTTTTAACATATAGCCTCAACCAATTCCTCTCATTCAATTTTACACAGTGATTAACATTTCATCTGATTCATGAGCCTGCCAGGAAATGTACCGTCCAATACATTATGATCATAAGATCATTGAGATATTGGTCAAACCTTGTCCAAAGTTTTACTGTTTCGTTTGGTTACATTTTACTTAAGCAAACATATTGTTGGACCCTCTATTTTCCAAATTACCTGATATGTTATGCCTCGTTCCATTTTATCTTTTGGAAATGATTCCAATTTCAAAGAGCAGTTTTGTTTGACTGACAGATCTTTGCAATATTCAATTTTATTAGCTCAAAAAAAATCTTCATTGATATAGAGGAATCAACTGGGCTGCACTCCACTCTTTCCATTCAATATACATGTGAATGTCCCGTTAAACTTCAGGTAAACACATATCAATTTTTCTTATTAATTCCAAATCCAGAAACACGTGATGCCCAGGATGAATGGTTTTACATTAGAGACAGAATTGTTTGCAATTACTTTGAAGGTAACTTCCATAAAAGCCCCCTCCAGAGCACTCTGACGCAGAAGATAATAAATGGTTTGACTGGTAAAGGCCGAGTCTTTGAAAGGCAAGATCTATATTCGAGATCATGACCATTCTGTGCCGTTTAATGCAGATAAGGTCTCAAATTGTTAAATCAGGTGGATCTTTTGCGATGTCATCAACCTCCAACTGGTCCAGGAAACGGCAATCTCCTGTTTATAAGAAAAGAGAAACAGAGAACCAATGTGGTTCGGCTTACAAGCCCAAGGGGTTAGTTTATCAGTTTATAATTTACTTCTGTCAAGGTTGGGAAATAACCATTTAAATAATGAATTTAATATTTATTAATGCCCAATATATAAATGTACATTCAGCAATGAAATATGAGATGCCCGGTGTATTAAAAAGACAGCTGTCAGTGGAAAGGGTTAACTCCGTTGGAGGTTTATAAGAAGGTGGAGAGAAACATTGTCAGAGACCGTTGCATAACTTCATCTAAATTTAAATAAAACTTTCCGAATCCAAAAAGAACCAAACATAATGTTATTGTTTTCAGTCATTGAACTTTTTCAAACTTGCTCAAAATGTCCTGATAAAATCAAACTGCAGAATCGAATTTCAGATTTTCCTTTATTTCGAATTTTCACAACGTGAACCAGGAAGGCATAAACATGTTAGAATTGCTTTACCGATCCCTATCAAATAAAACTCAGTTAAAACAGCAAAAATCGTTAAAACACCACTGTTAACATTAAACATACTGTGAAACATTTCTGCAGTTCAATCCTACTGTGGGGGGTCTCCCGACCATCACCATACTGCTCGCTAGCAGCAGCATTCCGCTTTGTTCACCCACCCCATGAAAATGATTAAAAAGTCAGAATCATCACTACTCTTTGTTTCCTTGGCGCTGGTCAAAAATTCAAAATTTCCAGTTATATTTAATAGACTTATGTCTGGAACTAGAGACTTTCACACAACTTACAACAACCAGAATGTCTTTGGTCACAGCAAGACACTGGTTTTCACAGTGCAATAGGTGAGTTAATCTGAATAATTCCAATTTAATTCAGGTCAATATATTATTAAATAAACACAATAGAAAATATAATAATTAAAACAGCATAAAACCTGTTGATATAAACAAGTAAATTAAGTCATCATTCCTTGTCTGCCTTCAGCTATTTTAACAAATAACAGGTAAAATGTTGAATCTAACTGCAGAAAAACGTTTTTTCAATAAAAGACATATTTAACGCTCTTAGCAAAAAGTGAAAAGAGAACAGCGCTTCCCACAGCTTGTGGGCTCCTAACCATTCCAACAGGCTTTTATAAAGAGACATTGGTTGAAAACAAAATATCTCCTACACGCTGTGACAGTAGAAAAGAAATAGATTCGTTCCCTATTCTCCTTCTTTATTCCAGCATAAATTACCGTAGATTTTTTCTCTCAACACAAATTAAAATTTATGATTACTTCTGACTTGGAAAATACTTAGTGGTTGGGAAAAGATATAATTCCAATTGTAGTTCCAGAATTTGCAGTAATTGAGACCGAAATTTTAATTTCGAGGCGGTTAGGGAACGTTAGGTATGCTTTTCAAACGTTCACATTAATTTAATTTGTAACTTCGCCTTTTTAAAAAATGTCTAAGGAAGTAAGAGATTTTTTTTAACACTAACCCAATTTAAAACAAGTGTTTTGAAGAGTTCAAATTGATTTCCTATCAGACATCATAGCCAACATAACCTTAAAGCTGAATCTTAACTTTGTAAAACAAACTCATTGGATCATTTCATCGTTGCACAAATAAATTTTAGTCAATATTCTGCCCTTGCAGCGCGTTCCTATGCAGAGCTAGACAGGTATCTAACAACTTGATATTTTCCCATAAAAATCACAAGGCTTGACTTTTCTTGTAAACTTTCCTGGAAGATTCTTACTGTGAAACAGAAATACAATACAGAAGTGGAAGCATACATTAGCACACAAACACATAACTGATATACATACACAAACATGGGTAAACATGAGCAACACAGTACGTTTGGCATGTAACTTACCAAAACACGTGAAAACACAGCTTACTGTGAATATACATTTAGCAAACTGAAAGGCATTCTCTTACATTCACTTTAAATTAGCCCTGTAAATATTGCATCAAAATACAGCTACAAGTTAATCGGCTAGACACAGAGAGCGAACAATTCACGGCTAGCTGTGTAGGTTTGCTTACAGAGAAAGGTTGCAAAACTAAACATTTTCTGCAAAATATAGTGTACATTAATCATCTATAACATTCTCAAGTCGTTACAGGTATATAGGCCTAGAAATTCACTTGGTTGCGCCAGCCGTTAGCGCCTTAGGAGGAGTAGATGTCGAGCACTAGGCGCTTAGTGCCCGGACGCAGCGCGACCTGCGCATCGCCCCAACTTCAGTAGACATTTAGCGCCGGCGCAAAGTCTTTGCGCGCGCTCAGCTGCACGCGCAGATCATGACATCATTTCCTCGTGCAACGTCGTGCAACGCCCTTTGTGCGCCCCCAACCGGATCTTCAGTTGCGCCAGCCCATTGTGTGCCGGGTGGCCCTAGCGACTGTTGAGTCGAACGGTGCTCAGCCGATGCGGGCCGCGGGGAGCGCAAATTAAAGGGCACTCCTGCTCCTTCTTTGTGAGCGACAAAGGTAGATTCATGGTGGTGGTGGTGGTGGTGGTGGTGGTGGTCGTCCGGTACCACATAACAGACTGATGGAGAGAAGCTCGCCTCAAAAACACAAATACAGCGGCCGTTCAAAAAAACAAATCCACCCTCCCCCTTTAAGAGCTCACCGGAGCCAGAGTGTCTGCCGTCAATCAGCAGCTCGCCGCACCTGCCCTGCACCCAACTTCTGGTGTTAGCGCCCCGGGCCACCGGCTTAGCGCCTAATGATAGTCGTGCATCGCCTGGTTTAGCGCAGCAGCAACCTCTTAGGGCGATGCGATTGAATATCGGCAAAGGGGGCTCGACTTTGCGCCGGGCGCAAACTTTAGCGGCCGCCCGACTTTTCCACCCCAAAAGTGGTTATACTGAATTTCTAGGCCATAGTGTCCAAGACCGAAATGTAACAGGAAAATAACTTCCAACACCATGTGCTGAGCTGCAGGTCTTGTGATATACAGCAATTTACTTTACATCACTTATTTACCGCACTTTACTGGGCTTTACTTCACTTGCTAGGTACCAAATATCCACTAGTTGGCGGCACACAATGGGAATCGACCCAAATTAATTAAACCCCTGAATTAAATTGAAAACTAACATAAATTCCTATTGAAGGCAGGACACTCCCCGCTACAATTCCATTGTACCACTACAGATAGAAAATAAAACCTAAAGAAAACGTCCTTTGGCTGCAAACATACTCAGAATCCTTTCTCTAGGTTTCTTCAGAAAGGAGGACTACGATCTCTGAGACTGGCTTCAGAAACACTTTGACGGTCCCGTCCTTGACAATCTTCACCTCCACCTTGCGGACCCTCTTGTCCCTGCTCGGCAGAGTTTTGACAACCAGTCGCACTGGCCATTCATTTCTGTGCACTTAGCTGTCTTTCAGCAAGACAACATCTCCCACTTTGACATTTGGCTTGTCCTCTGTCCATTTCCCACGGCTCTGTAGGGTGGAAAAATCCTCTCCTCTCCGTCTCTTCAAGACACTGGACTTGCTTCCACTGCTTCCCGTGCAGCTCAGCCATGTCGACATTTCCAGAGGGGACTGAAATAGCACTCATCTTTTGAGTCAGGAGCATCACTGGGTTGAGGACTGCAGGCATGCCTAAGTCGGTGGACACCGGTACCAGGGGTCTTGCATTCATGATCGCCATGACTTCAGCCGTGAGAGTGCTCAAGACGTCGTGTGTGAGACGAGTGGGTCCCGTCCGAAACAGCATAGCGTCCAGAATAGGCCTGGCAACTCCGATGAGCCTCTTCCATGACCCACCCATTTGGGATGAATGCAGGGGGTTAAACATCCACGTGCATCCTTTCTTTTGCAGGTCTTTGAGAGCCTTCAAGGGCTCCTTCCATAGGTTCCATTTTGCTTCTTTTTCTGGGAGGATTGGAGCATCCCACTCACTCTGATCAGATGAGAGTTACTGTATTAATGCTTTTCCTTGCATTGTTATGGGAGCTACGAACACCAGAGGGTACTACAAACTGTTGAATGTGGACAGGACACCTCTCCGTGTGAATGGCCTTTCTTCACGGGACACCAGGAATGGGAAGATGTCTGTTTCCAGTTTCCAGGAGAGGCCCAGGCTCCGTTGAAGGTGGAGGGGATCCACTCCATGGTCCAAATCCTTTGAGGGGCTGTATTAGTTTGGGGGTTTATTGGTTTGCGTGTCTGTATTAGTTTGTGTGGCTGTATTAGTTCGAGGGGCGGTATTATATTGACTGTCTGTATTAGTTTGAGGAACTGTATGAGCTTGATGGACTGTATTATTTGGAGGTACTGTATTAGTTTGTGGGCAGTATTGTTTGAGGGACTGAATTAGTTTGAGGGTCTGAATAAGTTTGAGGGGCTGTATTAGTTTGACGGGCAGTATTATTTTGAGGGTCTGTATTAGTTTGAGGGACTGTTTTAGTTTGAGGTGCTTTATAAGTTTGAGGTACTGTATTAGTCTGAGGGTCTGAATTATTTTGAGGGACTGTATTAGTTTGAGGAGTTTTATTAGTTTTTGGGTCTGTGTTAGATTGAGGCTCTGTATTAGTTAGAGTGGCCGTATTATTTTGAGGGCCTGTATTATTTTGAGGGACTGTATTAGTTTGAGGAGTTTTATTAGTTTTGGGGTCTGTATTAGTTTCTGAAGCTGTATTAGGTTGAGGGACTGTATTAGTTTCATGTGCTGTATTAAGTTGATTGAATTTATTAATTTGAGGGTCTTTACTATTTTGAGGGACTGTATTAGTTTGAGGGACTGTATTAGATTGAGGGGCTGTATTAGTTTGAGGGACTGTATTAGTTTGAGGGTCTGTATTAGTTTGTGGGACTGTAAAAGACTCAGGGTCTGTATTTGTTTGATGCAATGTATTGGTTTGAGGAGTTTTATTAGATTTTGGGTCTGTATTAATTTGAGGGGCTCTATTAGGCTGAGGGACTGTATTAGTTTGAGGGGCTGTATTACTTTAAGGGACTGTATTAGTTTGAGGGCCTGTATTCGTTTTAGTGTCTGTATTTGTTACAGGGACTATATTAGTTTGATGGGCTGTATTATTTTGAGGTACTCTATGTAATACCCACTGGAAATGTTATGTACGCTAAGTATGGTTATCAATCTTTAACTTAGACACTGTATTATCATTGTTATAAATCCCTGGGTTAAAGTTGCCCATGTGAAGTTTCGGCAAGAACATTTAAGGACACAATGTGACTAAAAGCAGACTTTCCATAATTCTGCACCAATATCAACTGTTGCAGACAGTGAGGCTGCGCAGTCTCCAGGCAGAAACCCCAGGAGGAAGGGGTGGGGTCGGGTTTTTCGAGCGGGAAACGCGAGCGACTGGAAGAAAAGAGGGCAGGAGCTCTGAAAAGAGGGCTCAGGAGGCAATTGGCTGCCGCATCCCGTCCCGGGCTTCCAAACTCGGCCGCCGCCTTTCGTATTAGTAGCTCTGCATCCAGAACTCAAAGTGGGATTCAGTGATCGTGAAGAGAATTCAACGAAGGTGTTCGGAGTCGTAAGTCTTGCAGACATTATACATACCATGAGCTCCAAATTAAGCGCGCCAACAAAAGAGTGCACTCGAATTTGGACACAGGGACAGATTCTCCTTTGAATCCATGTAAATGGAGAATGTATGTTTATTATGTCTAGATTCATTCTAATGTATGCAAATGTCTAATTTAGTTCATTGACCTGTAATCTTCTTATACTGTCTGACGTTAAAACTATAAAGTAAGATAATTAGAACTAAGCCATTGTAGTAGTGATCACCTTACTGGACTATAGAATACTGTCTACAACAGAGACCACATCTCACATATATCTAGAGAACCTTGAAGGGGTTACATTTTGGGGGCTCGTCCGGGATTGTGGTCTATTTATGTTAGTAATCTAACAGTATTGAATGCTCATTGCTAAGAGAGTGGTTTGTGGTTTCTACTGGGCTGTTTGAGCATAAAAGATGGATGTTATTGAGGGTGAAGCTTGGTGCAAACGGAAGCAGATAGCTACTACCCATGCCATTGTGCTGAATGGTGTTGCTAACGATGACCCTGATGATTTCTTGCTAAGGGCTCTGAATTGTGTCAAAGCCTTTGGAAAGGTTAGGATAGTTGAGCGCTGCTTGGATACAGCTACCAAGAAGCAGTTTGTGTTGATCCAGACATCAGAGAACCTGAGAGGTCATGGTTTACCTGGGGCAGTTGGGCTTTCTGAAGAGGCTGTTCCCTGGCCAGTTCAGTTTGTCCCTATCACTACTAAGGAAGAAGAAGGGTTTCAGACCAAGTTGTTGTCATTATTGAGACAAGAAGGAAAGACTGTTGCTGATGTCAAAAGTCTGATAGGTCCTTCGACCCAGGATATGAACACTCAGTTAGTCAGTGCCATTAGTTCTCTGGTGGATAAATGCTCCAATCTGCCCCTCGAGGCTCAGGGATACCGTAAGCTCCGTATCTTCTCAGGAGTGAGACCAGCTCCCAGTGGGGAAGAGGAGTACGACCCCTGGGCTGAGCAGACCCTGCCTCTGCTAGAGGAATGGCAGTGCAGTGACCATGTGAAGAGGCAGAGAATAGTAGAAAGCCTTAGTGGTCCTGCTGCTGATATTGTAAGATTCTTAAAGGCGCAGAACAGCTCTGCTATTTCCTTTGACTACATGCAGGCTCTAGAAACTGCCTTTGGAACTACTGAAACCATTTCAGATTTGATGGTCAGATTCAGAAGCACATTCCAGTGTGAGGGAGAGAAGCTGTCCAGTTATCTGCTGAGAATAGACAAACTGCTGCATTGTATGTTACGGAAAAGAGGGATTGAGTGGCCTGAAATGAATCGATTCCGCATTGAACAGGTTGTGTGAAGTGCATTGCTCGAAGACGTGACTGCTCTTCGCATACGCATGACCCATAAGTTGCGAGATCCACCTACCTTCACTGAGCTCCGAAGGGAAGTCAGAGAGGAGGAGGATATGCTTCAGGCCCGGAATGTAGCAAAGAGTGCTGTGATGTCCAAGCTTGTGACCCCTGTTACAGTTCCTACTCCTAAGGGTGCTGTCAACCCTGAGATGGAACAGCTGAAGAAGGAAATAAATGTCATGAGAGCCGAGATGGCGTATTTTCGGTCTAAGCCCAACACAGAAAGGGATGACGCACGGGTGCAAAAGGTTGAACACCCTGCGAAGTCTAGCAGCAAAATGAATGATTCCTCTAAAGGATATCCCCATGAAGGAGATAGACCTTGAGTCTTTTGTTATAACTGTGGAAAGGATGGACATTTCAAGCGAGAATGTAGAGCTAAGGAAAATCTAAAAAAAAGTAAATGACCGTCTCATAAAACTTACCAAGAAGTCGGGAAACTACAAAGGGGCACAGTAACGGAACGGCCTGCTGTCCCTGTAGTTAAGACACGTTCCACTAAGTGCAAAAATAGACGAGTGGATATGAAAGACATCATACCTGAAGGTTTAGTAGGGCTGAGTTCTGCTGTATCAATACAGATTGAAGGAATTTATACTAAAGCTTTCCTCGACACGGGTTCTCAGGTTACCATACTGTACAGATCCTTCCATGACCGATACCTGACGCATTTGCCATTAACCCCAATCAGTCTTCTGCAGATCTGGGGCCTTAGTCCTGCTGATTACCCATATGATGGCTATTTGTCGCTGAGGTTGGAGTTCTTGGAAGCTGATGTAGGGACCACTGAGACCATTGATGCACTTGTGTTGGTTTGCCCTGACCCCATGGTAAAAGGTGAGGTTTCCATACTGGTTGGCAGTAATACACGCATAGTGAGCCCGGTATAAAAACCGGCGCCAAGGCAGAGGCCCGACCAGTTCGGGGGAGAGCAGCAGCAGCGGAGGTGAGCCCGGTATAAAAACCGGCGCCAAGGCAGAGGCCCGACCAGTTCGGGGGAGAGCAGCAGCAGCGGAGGGGAGCCCGGTATAAAAACCGGCGCCAAGGCAGAGGCCCGACCAGTTCGGGGGAGAGCACCAGCAGCGGAGGTGAGCCCGGTATAAAAACCGGCGCCAAGGCAGAGGCCCGACCAGTTCGGGGGAGAGCAGCAGCAGCGGAGGTGAGCCCGGTATAAAAACCGGCGCCAAGGCAGAGGCCCGACCAGTTCGGGGGAGAGCAGCAGCAGCGGAGGTGAGCCCGGTATAAAAACCGGCGCCAAGGCAGAGGCCCGACCAGTTCGGGGGAGAGCAGCAGCAGCGGAGGTGAGCCCGGTATAAAAACCGGCGCCAAGGCAGAGGCCCGACCAGTTCGGGGGAGAGCAGCAGCAGCGGAGGTGAGCCCGGTATAAAAACCGGCGCCAAGGCAGAGGCCCGACCAGTTCGGGGGAGAGCAGCAGCAGCGGAGGTGAGCCCGGTATAAAAACCGGCGCCAAGGCAGAGGCCCGACCAGTTCGGGGGAGAGCAGCAGCAGTGGAGGTGAGCCCGGTATAAAAACCGGCGCCAAGGCAGAGGCCCGACCAGTTCGGGGGAGAGCAGCAGCAGCGGAGGTGAGCCCGGTATAAAAACCGGCGCCAAGGCAGAGGCCCGACCAGTTCGGGGGAGAGCACCAGCAGCGGAGGTGAGCCCGGTATAAAAACCGGCGCCAAGGCAGAGGCCCGACCAGTTCGGGGGAGAGCAGCAGCAGCGGAGGTGAGCCCGGTATAAAAACCGGTGCCAAGGCAGAGGCCCGACCAGTTCGGGGGAGAGCAGCAGCAGCGGAGGTGAGCCCGGTATAAAAACCGGCGCCAAGGCAGAGGCCCGACCAGTTCGGGGGAGAGCAGCAGCAGCGGAGGTGAGCCCGGTATAAAAACCGGCGCCAAGGCAGAGGCCCGACCAGTTCGGGGGAGAGCAGCAGCAGCGGAGGTGAGCCCGGTATAAAAACCGGCGCCAAGGCAGAGGCCCGACCAGTTCGGGGGAGAGCAGCAGCAGCGGAGGTGAGCCCGGTATAAAAACCGGCGCCAAGGCAGAGGCCCGACCAGTTCGGGGGAGAGCAGCAGCAGCGGAGGTGAGCCCGGTATAAAAACCGGCGCCAAGGCAGAGGCCCGACCAGTTCGGGGGAGAGCAGCAGCAGCGGAGGTGAGCCCGGTATAAAAACCGGCGCCAAGGCAGAGGCCCGACCAGTTCGGGGGAGAGCAGCAGCAGCGGAGGTGAGCCCGGTATAAAAACCGGCGCCAAGGCAGAGGCCCGACCAGTTCGGGGGAGAGCAGCAGCAGCGGAGGTGAGCCCGGTATAAAAACCGGCGCCAAGGCAGAGGCACACCAAATCAACAGCAGAGGATAGGTAAAAAGTAATCCAAGTGTGACGTCACCAGGGAGCAGGTAAGTGATTGGTTGGTGAGTATTTCTCTCTTTTCAATACAAGCTTGAATTCTGTGGTGTTACATTTCTGTGGTGTAGTGGGGACAGTTGGTAAATAAAGCGCCCTAGAGTATACCTGTAACTGGGGTATTGAATAAAATTTTTAATTAATTAAAGGAGTAAGTCATGGGAGGAGAGCTCAGACCCGTGTTCTGCTCCTCTTGCTCCATGTGGGAAATCAGGGAAGCTGCCAGTGTCCCTGACGACCATGTGTGCGGGAAATGCATCCAGCTGCAGCTACTTGCAGACCGCATTGCGGCGCTCGAGCTGCAGGTGGATGAATTTTGGAGCATGCGCGATGCTGAGAGGCTCGTGGATAGCACGTTTAGCGAGTTGTTCACGCCTCAGGGCAGGGCGGCACAGGGGGTGACCATCAGGCGGAGCAACAAAGGCAGGCAGGTAGTGCAGGGAACCCCTGCGGGCATCCCCCTTTCAAACAAGTATAACGCTTTGGATACTGTTGAGGGGGATGACTCACCAGGGGGAGGCAGCAGCAGCCAACTTCCTGGCACTGGGGGTGCTCCTGCTGCCCAGGAAGGGGGGAAAAAGAGTGGGAGAGCAATAGTGGTAGGGGATTCTATAGTAAGGGGAACAGATAGGCGTTTCTGTGGCCGTAGACGTGAATCCAGGATGGTTTGTTGCCTCCCTGGTGCCAGGGTCAAGGATGTCACTGAGCGGCTGCAGGGCATTCTGGAGGGGGAGGGTGAACAGGCAATGGTCGTGGTCCACATTGGTACCAACGACATAGGTAAAAAGAGGGATGAGGTCCTGCATCAAGAATTTAGGGAGCTAGGTAACAGATTAAAGAGCAGGACCTCAAAGGTTGTAATCTCTGGATTACTCCCAGTGCCACGTGCTAGTAAGTATAGGAATGGGAGGATAGAGCAGATGAATGCGTGGCTAAAGAGTTGGTGTAGGGGGGAGGGTTTTACTTTCCTGGATCACTGGGCCTGCTTCTGGGAAAGGTGGGACTTGTACAAGTCGGACGGGTTGCACCTGAACCAGAGCGGGACAAATATCCTTGCGGGGAGGTTTGCTAGCACTGTTGGGGGGGGGTTTAAACTAACTTGGCAGGGGGATGGGATACAGAGGGGAGCTGAAATAGGGGGGGATGTGCTGCCAATTATAGAGAAAAAAACAAGTCAGCTTGGTAGACAGGGCAAATATATAAGGGCAAGGCTGGATGGCATCTATTTTAATGCAAGGAGTCTTGCGAATAAGGTGGATGAACTGAAGGTGTTGATAAACACATGGGAGTATGATATTGTTGCTATCACGGAGACATGGTTGAGGGAAGGGCAAGACTGGCAGCTCAATATTCCGGGGTACAGAATCTTCAGGCGAGACAGAGGGGGAGGTATAAGAGGAGGGGGTGTCGCAATATTAATTAAGGAGTCAATTACTGCAGTAAGGAGGGATGATATATTAGCAGGGTCCTCCAATGAGGCCATATGGGTGGAGCTTAAAAACAAAAAGGGGGCAAGCACTTTGCTGGGAGTGTACTATAGGCCTCCAAACAGTCAGGGGGAGATAGAGGAACAGATATGTAGGCAAATCTCAGAGAAATGTGCAAATAATAGGGTAATAATAATGGGGGATTTCAACTTCCCCAATATTAACTGGGATAGTCAGAATGTGAAAGGCTCAGAGGGTGTAGAATTCTTAAAGTGCATCCAGGAGAGCTTTTTGAGCCAGCATGTAGAAAGTCCTACAAGAGAGGGGGCGGTACTGGACCTAATTCTAGGGAATGTGGCCGGCCAAGTGGAAAAAGTGCTAGTAGGTGAGCACTTTGGTGATAGTGACCATAATATGGTAAGATTTAAGGTGGCCATGGAAAAGGACAGGGACGGGCCGGAAATAAAGGTTCTAAATTGGGGGAAGGCCGATTTTAATAGGATAAGGCAGGATCTGGCCAAAATGGACTGGGATCAGCTACTTGTAGGAAAATCCGCATCGGAGCAATGGGAGGCTTTCAGAAGGGAGATTGAGATCATACAATGGCAACATGTTCCCGTAAAGGTCAAGGGTGGTTCCAAAAACCACAGGGAACCTTGGATGTCAGGGGATATACGGGAATGGATTAGGAAAAAAAGGAGGGCTTTTGCTAGATACAAAAGGCTAAAGACGGAGGAAGCCCTAGAGGAGTACAAAAAGTGCAGGGGGATACTTAAAAAAGAAATTAGGAGATCAAGGAGGGGCCATGAAATAACACTGGCAAGCAAAATAGAGGAAAATCCGAAGATGTTTTATAAGTATATTAAGGGTAAGAGGATAACTAGGGAAAAAATAGGGCCCATTAGGGACAAAAGTGGCAATCTGTGTGTGGAGCCGGAAGATGTAGGAGGGGTTCTGAATGAATATTTTGCGTCTGTTTTCACTATGGAGAAGGACGATGTAGACATAGAAATAGGGCGGGGGGACTGTGATATGCTCGAACATATTAACATCGAGCGGGGGGAGGTATTGGCGGTTTTAGCTGGCCTAAAAATGGATAAATCCCCAGGCCCGGATGAAATGTATCCCAGGCTGCTGTGTGAGGCAAAGGAGGAGATTGCGGGGGCTCTAACACATATATTCAGGACCTCTCTGGCCACAGGGGATGTGCCAGAGGACTGGAGAACCGCTAATGTAGTACCATTATTCAAGAAGGGTAGTAGGGAAAAACCGGGGAACTACAGGCCAGTGAGCCTAAC
This sequence comes from Somniosus microcephalus, assembly GCF_052327205.1. NCBI lineage: Eukaryota > Metazoa > Chordata > Chondrichthyes > Squaliformes > Somniosidae > Somniosus > Somniosus microcephalus. Next base: position 33,820,041 of record NW_028225184.1, read on the forward strand.
ATCAGTGGTAGGAAAATTATTGGAAAAAATCCTGAGGGACAAAATTTGTCTCCACTTGGAGAGGCAAGGATTAATCAGGGATAGTCAACATGGCTTTGTCAAGGGAAGATCATGTCTGACTAATTTGATTGAATTTTTTGAGGGGGTGACTAGGTGTGTGGATGAGGGTAACGCAGTGGATGTGGTATACATGGATTTCAGTAAGGCCTTCGATAAAGTCCCGCACAGGAGACTGGTCAAGAAGGTAAGAGCCCATGGAATCCAGGGTGCCTTGGCACATTGGATACAAAACTGGCTTAGTGGCAGAAGGCAGAGGGTGATGGTCGAAGGTTGTTTTTGTGACTGGAAGCCTGTGGCCAGTGGGGTACCACAGGGATCGGTGCTGGGTCCCTTGCTGTTTGTGGTCTACATTAATGACTTGGATATGAATGTAAAGGGTATGATCAGTAAGTTCGCGGATGATACAAAAATTGGTAGGGTGGTAAATAGCGAGGAGGGTAGCCTCAGTCTGCAGGACGATATAGATGGGTTGGTCAGATGGGCGGAACAGTGGCAAATGGAATTTAACCCGGAAAAGTGCGAGGTGATGCACTTTGGGGGGACTAACAAGGCAAAGGAATACACAATGAATGGAAAGACCCTAGGCAAGACGGAGGGTCAGAGGGATCTGGGTGTGCAAGTACACAGATCCCTGAAGGCGGCGGAACAGGTGGATAAGGTGGTAAAAAAGGCATATGGGATACTTGCCTTCATTAGCCGAGGCATTGAATATAAGAGCAAGGAGGTTATGATGGAGCTGTATAAAACACTGGTTAGGCCACAGCTGGAATATTGTGTGCAGTTCTGGTCGCCACACTACAGGAAGGATGTGATCGCGTTAGAGAGGGTGCAGAGGAGGTTCACCAGGATATTACCAGGGCTGGAGCGCTTCAGCTATGAAGAGAGACTGGGCAGGTTGGGTTTGTTTTCCTTGGAGCTGAGGAGGCTGAGGGGGGACATGATTGAGGTGTACAAAATTATGAGGGGCATAGATAGGATGGATGCTGAGGAGCTTTTTCCCTTAGTAGAGGGGTCGATAACTAGGGGGCATAGATTCAAGGTAAAGGGCGGGAGGTTTAGAGGGGATTTGAGAAAGAACTTTTTCACCCAGAGGGTGGTTGGAGTCTGGAACTCACTGCCTGAAAGGGTTGTGGAGGCAGTAACCCTCACAACATTTAAGAAGCATTTGGATGTGCACTTGAAATGCCATAGCATACAAGGCTACGGGCCAAATGCTGGAATATGGGATTAGATTAGACAGGGCTTAATGGCCGGCGCGGACACGATGGGCCGAAGGGCCTCTATCCGTGCTGTATTACTCTATGACTCTATGACTCCTGACAAGCTGCAAAGAGCAGGGACGTGAAAACTTCTTGAGCACCAGACACATTCACCCTGTTTTCAAAAAGGCTTTTGAGAAACTGCCTGAACTTTCTTCTGACGTAGATGATAGCAAAAGAGGAACTGTGTGGTACGTTCGAGCCAAACCTATCACCCTGCGTCCTGGAGGAGTGGCTAGAATCCCTGGGATACCAAAATTCCCTGGAACGCCAGGTACTGAAGCCATTCTGATAGAGTCACCTGATAATCCTGCAGAAGTGTCACGGTTTCCAAATGAGCTTCTGGTGAGACCAGAGTTGCAGACCCCGACAGCTCTGATGTCAAGGAGAGTTACAGTGACCGTGAGGAATATGTCAGGCAAAGGAATCACATTGAGGAAAGGAATGCCGATTGCGCATCTGTTTCCTGTAAATGTAATGTCGTCACATGTGAAGGAAGAGTCCAAAGTTAACTCAACCGGAGATCTGACACCCTCCTCCTTCAACTTTGGAGATTCATTCGTTCCTAAAGAATGGAAGGACCGATTAGTCAGGAAGATGATGGAGCGGAGAGGAGTTTTCTCTACTCATGAGTTTGATGTTGGTTGTAGTAAGAGTTCTCGCCATTCTATCAGAATTACCGAGGATAAACCCTTTCGGGAGAGGTCTCGACGGCTGGCACCAGCTGACATCGAAGCAATGAGATAGCACCTGTCGCAGTTAAAAGAAGCTGAGATCATTACCGAGTCCAGGAGTCCTTATGCATCTCCTATAGTGGTGGTGAGGAAAAAGAACGGAAAGATTCGGATGTGTGTGGACTTTAGGACGCTGAACAGACGTACTGTTCCCGACCAATACACCGTTCCAAGAATTGAGGATGCACTGGCTTGTCTTAATGGAAGCAAGTGGTCCAGTGTGTTGGATCTCAGAAGTGGATACTACCAAATACCAATGAGTGAATCGGACAAAGAAAAGACAGCAATTTTATGTCCAGTTGGGTTCTACCAATTTGAAAGGATGCCACGGGGAGTTTCAGGTGCTCCAGCAACTTTTCAAAGAATAATGGAACAAACAGTTGGGGACATGAACATGCTCGAAGTATTGGTGTACTTGGATGATATCATTGTGTTTGGGGCAACCCTTGAAGAACACGAATCTCGGTTGCTGAATGTGCTTGGTCGCCTGGAGGATGAAGGTCTCAAGCTATCATTGGACAAGTGTCAGTTTTGTCAAACATCCGTGTCCTATGTGGGGCATATTGTATCACAGGATGGAGTTGCCACAGATCCATCCAAGATCGAAGCTGTTACCACATGGCCCAAACCGAACACAGTTACTGCCTTGCGGTCATTTCTTGGGTTCTGTGGATATTACAGGTGCTTTGTGCAGGATTACTCCAAAGTGGCCCATCCTCTGAATCAGCTGCTGGCTGCTTACCTCCCACCAGCCAAGAGGAAGAAAAAGGCTAAAGGTAAAGAGAACAAGGACTACTTCAAACCCTCTCAGCCTTTTGGTGTTAGATGGGATGAGAAATGCGAAGAGGCCTTCAACACCTTAAAGCAAATTCTTACTCAAGCCCCCGTATTGGCTTTTGCAAACCCACAGCTGCCATATGTGCTACACGTGGATGCCAGTCAAGAAGGGTTGGGTGGTGTGTTGTATCAGGACCAAGGAGCAGGACTGAGACCTGTAGCGTTCATCAGTCGCAGTCTTACGCCATCAGAGCGTAACTACCCAGCTCATAAGCTAGAATTCTTGGTGCTGAATTGGGGGGTGGTGGATAAGCTGCAGGATTATCTGTATGGAGCGAAGTTTGAAGTGATGACAGACAATAATCCATTAACCCATGTGTTGACTTCGGCAAAACTTGATGCCACCGGCCACCGCTGGCTTGCTGCACTATCTGTTTACGACTTTAGTCTCAGTTACAGACTTGGGAACCAAAACATTGACGCAGATGCTCTGTCTCGTCGCCCACACTACCAGAAACCAGAGTGGAAAGATGTTGCTTCAGCAAATGTGAAAGTAATGTGTCAGATGTCCGTGGTATCTGGACCAAAGAATTCATTTCATGCCCGAGAGATTGACCACTTGGGAGCGTCAATGCATGTTGTTCCCCAGGCATTTTGCAACCTTTCCAGTTTGGATGTATAAAACTTACCCATGTTGTGTTCATCTGAAATAGCCAAAGAACAGGAGGATCCCTGTATTCATGAGGTGTTTTCAGCTCTCCGTCTGGGTGATATTACATAGATCGACAAATCAAAACATCCTGACTGTCGTCTGCTCCTAAGAGAATGGGACCACTTGGAAATTAGAGAGGGAGTGTTGTGTAGAATCACTCACCCACCCACTAAACCATGCCATTCACAGTTGGTCCTGCCTGAAAAGTACAGGGAAATAGTGATGAAGTCTTTGTATGATGACGCAGGTCATCTGGGAGTAGATAAGGCCTATGGGTTGGTCAAGGACACATTCTACTGGCCGCGTATGAAGTCTGCGGTTGAGAAGTTCTGCAAGTCCTGTGCACGTTGTGTCCAGAGAAAGACTTTACCTAAAAGAGTTGCTCCTCTGTTTCACATGCAAAGTGATGGACCTCTAGACCTTGTCTGAATGGATTTTCTGTCCATCGAACCCGATTCCAGCAATACCGCAAATGTCTTGGTCATTACAGATCATTATACTCGCTATGCCGAAGCTTTTCCCACAAAGGATCAGAAAGCATCCACCGTTGCCAAAGTGTTGTGGGAGAAATACTTCATCCACTATGGACTGCCAAAGCGAATACACAGTGATCAAGGTAGAGACTTTGAAAGTAGACTTATACATGAGTTGTTGTCCATGCTCGGGATTGAGAAGTCAAGAACAAATCCATACCATCCTCAGGGAGATCCTGAACCTGAGCGGTTTAACTGTAATTTGTTAGACATGCTTGGAACGCTGGATTCAAAGCGAAAGAACAAGTGGAGTCGGCACATTGGACATCTTGTTCATTCTTATAATTGTACCCGAAATGACGCTACTGGTTTTTCACCGCACTACCTCATGTTTGGACATGAAGCGAGGATGCCGGTGGATTTGTGCTTCGGAGTATCCAGTGATGGCACATCACAGAGAACTTACCTCAAGTATGTATCTGACATGAGAAAGGAATTGCAAGCTGCTTATGAACTTGCTGATTCTGTTTCTGCCAAACAGAATAAAGGAAATAAGCAGAGGTATGACCAGAAGATCCGTTTTTCCCAACTCATGCCTGGTGACCGTGTTCTCATACGGAACCTAGGACTTCAAGGGAAACATAAGTTAGCAGACCACTGGGCTTCTACACCTTACATTGTTGAAAGTCAAATGTCACAACTACCTGTGTTTCGGCTAAAACCTGCAGGTGGGAATGGATCCATAGAAATACTGCACCGGAATCATATCCTGCCATTGGGAAAGCAAGTGCATCTGGATCTGCCAGCGGATAATGAGCCGACACCTAGTAGGAGAACCCTGCAGAGAAGAAGAAGGAAAAAACGAGAAAACAGGAAAACTTTGTTCCAGAAGAGAGAAAACCCATTTTGGACACAGGGACAGATTATCCTTTGAATCCATGTAAATGGAGAATGTATGTTTACTATGTCTAGATTCATTCTAATATATGCAAATGTCTAATTTAGTTCATTGACCTGTAATCTTCTTATACTGTCTGACGTTAAAACTATAAAGTAAGATAATTAGAACTAAGCCATTGTAGCAGTGATCTCCTTACTGGACTATAGAAAACTGTCTACAACAGAGACCACATCTCACATATATCTAGAGAACCGTGAAGGAGTTACATGTATTAGTTTGAGGGGCTGTCTTAGTTTGAGGGACTGTATTAATTTGAGGTTCTGAATTAGTTTGAGGTGCTGTTTTAGTTTGAGGGGCTGTATTAGTTTGAGGGACTGCATTAGTTTGAGGGTCTGTATTAGTTTGTGGGACTGTAAGAGTGCAGGGTCAGTGTTAGTTTGAAGGACTGTATTAGTTTGAGGGACTGTATTAGGTTCAGGGGCTGCATTAGTTCTAGGGGCTATATTAGTTTCAGGGGTTTTGTTAGTTTTAGGAGCTGTTTTAGTATCAGGGGCTGTATTAGTTTGAAGGGCTGTATAAGTTTTAGAGGATGTATCAGCGTGTGTTGCTGTATTAGTTTGAGAGGCTGTACTAGATTGAGGTGAGGTATTAGTTTGAGGGGCTGTACTAATTGAAGGTCTGTATTAGTTTGAGGGGCGGTTTTTGTTTGAGGGGCTGTATTAATTTGAGGGACTGTATCAGTTTTATTGACTGTAATATTTGAGGGGCTGCATTAGTTTGAGAGGCTGTATCACTTTTAGGGTCTGTATTGTCGTGAGGTACTGTATTAGTTTGAGGGACTGTATTAGTTTGAGGGGCTGTGTTAGTTTGATGGGCTGTATTAGTTTGAATGGCTGTATTACTTTTAGTGGCTGTGTTAGTGTGAGTTGCGCTATTTGTTTGAGGGGCTGTATTAGTTTGAGGGGCTGTATTAGTTTGGGGGTTTATTGGTTTGCGGGTCTGTATTAGTTTGTGGGGCTGTATTCGTTCGAGGGACTGTATTATTTTATCTGTCTGTATTAGTTTGAGGAACTGTATCAGTTGATGGGCTGCATTATTTTGAGGTACTGCATTAGTTTGTGGGGCAGTATTGTTTGAGGGATTGTATTAGTTTGAGGGTCTGAATAAGTTTGAGGGGCTGTATTAGTTTAACGGGCAGTATTATTTTGAGGGTCTGTATTAGCACGGAGACATAGTGGTTAGCACTGTTGCCTCACAGCGCCAGGGACCCGGGTTCGAATCCGGCCTCGGGCGACTGTCTGTGTGGAGTTTGCACATTCTCCCCGTGTTTGCGTGGGTTTACTCCGGGTGCTCCGGTTTCCTCCCACAGTCCAAAGATGTGCGGGTTAGGTTGATTGGCTATGATAAATTGACCCTTAGTGTTAGGGGGATTAAATACGTGGGGTTACGGGGATAGGGTGGGATATGTGTCGGTGCAGGCTCGATGGGCCGAAATGGCCTCTATCTGCACTGTGTGGTTTCTGTGATTAGTGTGAGGGACTGTTTTTGTTTGAGGGGCTTTATAAGTTTGAGGTACTGTATTAGTCTGAGGGGCTGAATTATTTTGAGGGACTGTATTAGTTTGAGGAATTTTATTAGTTTTTGGGTCTGTGTTAGATTGAGGGTCTCTATTAGTTAGAGCGGCTATATTATTTTGAGAGCCGGTATTATTTTGAGGGACTGTATTAGTTTGAGGAGTTTTATTAGTTATGGGGTCTGTATTAGTTGTGAAGCTGTCTTAGGATGAGGGACTGTATTAGTTTGAGGTGCTGTATTAAGTTGAGTGAATTTATTAATTTGAGGGTCTTTACTATTTTGAGGGACTGTATTAGTTTGAGGGACTGTATTAGATTGAATGGCTGTATTAGTTTCAGGGACAGTATTAGTTTGAGGGGCTGTATTTGTTAAGTCTGTGTGTTCTAGTTGTATTTAAGATTAATTACTGACACAGACTACAAGAATAACGTTTCAACAGGTCTTTACTAGTTGGAGGTCAGGGCTATACTAACAGCAATATCACTACACAGTACTTATATACCAGTGAACACCACCGGTATTACGTATACAGCAGCCAGAGAAAGTAATACATCTCTTAAGGTGGAACAGGCTTAAGTTCTCTTAAGGTGGAACAGGTTACATACACCACAATCCTCCCTTTTTAACTTAACAGTCATATCCCCATTTAACATAACATAATAACACCTATACATATATAACTTCAGGTATAAACAGTTCAAAGGTTCAGTCTCTCAGGAGGCCTTCTGATTCGGGTTGGATAACGCCTTTCAGTGGTCTCTGATTCTTGTTGCTGAGGTGACTCCTCTAGTTGGTTTCCTATGTATTGGACATCATCATCTGGTACATTCCCTGCCTAGGTAGATGCTTCAGGTTCATTAACGTCTTCCACAGTTGTCTCTGTCGCAACCATGGGTTCGATCCTTGCTCTCGATTCTACCAGTTGATCCGCATGACGCCTTATCACATTGTTACCAATATCTACTGTGTACATCAGAGGCCCTTGTCTGGCCCGAATTGCTCCGGACTGCCATTTTTCGTTTCCGTAGTCCCTTGCCAACACTGGTTGTCCTACGTTGAAACTTTGAGTGGTCTTGTTATTAATATGCCAGAACTGTTTGTTTTCCACTTCCCTCCGCACATTTGGTTTTAACAAGTCCAACCTGGACCGCAACCTCCTGTTATAAAACATCATGGCAGAACTTTGGTTAGTCACTGCATGAGCGGCGTTTCGATATGCCATTAGGAAATTGTCCACCTTGTGTTGTAGCGGAATCTGATCATTGTTCATGGCCTTTATTGCCTTTTTGAATGTTTGGACAAATCTCTCGGCCAACCCGTTTGTCGCCGGATGATATGGGGCAGAGCTATAATGTTTCACCCCATTCATCTTTAAGAATTTTTGGAATTCTTCCGACACGAACTGTGGTCTGTTGTCTGAACATATCTGTTCTGGCCATCCGTTCCTTGCGAATATTGTTCTTAACACCGCAATTGTCTTTTCTGAAGTAGTGGTATTTATCTTGATCACTTCTGGCCATTTGGAATGTGCGTCCACCGCAATTAGGAACATGGAGTCCATGAATGTACCAGCAAAGTCAATATGTACGTGTTGCCATGGGGCTGAAGGCCATTCCCATGGGTGTAGTGGTGCGATCGGAGGGGCATTTTGCACTTTTTGTCACCCAGCGCAGCTTTTCGTCAACTCCTCTATCTGTTGGTCAATACCCGGCCACCATACATAAGCCCCAGCAAGACTTTTCATCTTAACTCCCCCCAGATGACCTTCATGCAGTTCCTTTAGAACTCTTTCCCTTAACTTGGGAGGAATAATCACCCTTGTCCCGTACATCAAAGTACCATGGCAGACGGACAGCTGGTCTCGCCTTGCCAAAAATGCCGGTAACAGAGGATCACCATGTGTTGGCCATCCCTTCACTGTCACCTCGTAGACTCGGGACAGTGTCAGGTCGTTCCTGGTCTCTCTTTCAATACTTGCATTGGTGACTGGTAAACACTCGATGATGGTCGAATGAAATAACTCAACAGGGTCAACTTTCGTCGTCTCTTCTTCTTCAGGTAGTGGCAGTCGCGACAGCCCATCAGCATTGCCATGCTGCTTTGTACCTTTGAATTCTATTTGATATTGATGTGCCCCTAGGAAAAGGGACCATCTCTGGAGTCTCTGTGCTGTCATCACCGAAACACCCTTCTTAGGGTTAAAAATGGATACCAACGGCTGATGGTCTGTCAGAAGTGTGAATTTTTGGCCCTGCAGGTAATGATTAACTTCTTCACTCCCCATACAAGGCTGAGAGCCTCCCTATCGATCTGCGCATAGTTGCGCTCAGCGGAGGTCAATGATCTGGATGCAAACGCGACTGGCCTTTCTGTGCCATTTGGCAACTTCTGTGAGAGTACTGCCCCAATACCATATGGAGAAGCATCACAAGCCAACCGAATAGGCAGTGTTGGGTTGAAGTGAGCCAACACTTCCTCTGAGGTGATCAATTCTTTGCTTTTGCGAAATGCCTTCTTACACTTTTCGCTCCATTCCCATGGTACCCCCTTCTGTAAAAGAGCGTTCAGTGGGTGCAGTACCGTGGACAGATTCGGTAGAAACTTATCGTAATAGTTAATCAATCCTATAAACGACCTCAACTGAGAGACATTATCCGGAGCGGGAGCCTTTACAACTGCCTCTATCTTGTCAGGAGACTTATGAAGCCCCTCCCGGTCAATGACATGACCACAGTACGAGATCCGCTTCTGAAAGAACTCACATTTCTGCCGATTAACTCGAAGTCCATACTCTTACAGTCTGTTGAGCACCAGTTCCAAGTTTGCGAGGTGTTCTTCATCACCATCTCCTGTAATCAGAATATCGTCCAGGTAACATTGTGTGCCTGGAATTCCCTGTAATACCTGCTCCATGGCCCTCTGCCAAATTGCTCGAGCCGATGCCACTCCAAAAACCAGCCTATTATACCGGTACAAACCTCTATGCATGTTGATCGTGAGGGACTGTCGTGACTCTTCTTCAACCTCCATCTGCAAGTACGCCTGCGCCAGGCCTATCTTGGTGAAGTGTTTCCCGCCAGACAACGAAGCAAAAATATCCTCAAACCGTGGAAGCGGATACTGCACCATGGGAAGCACTGGATTAATGGTGATCTTGAAGTCTCCACAGATGCGAACCTTCCCTGGTTCTCCTGGCTTGTTGCTCGAAGGACGTTTCATAACGGGAACAATGGGCATAGCCCACTCACTCCAATCTACCTTAGACAGTACACCTGAACGTTCTAGCGCTTCCAGTTCCGCTTCTACAGCTGGTCGTATTGCATAGGGTACCGGTCTGGCTTTGAAAAAATTTGGGTGTGCATGTTCATCAATCTTGATGTTTGCCGTAATTCCTCTCAGTGTTCCCAGTCCCTGCTGGAACACCTCTTTAGCATCATCCAATATTCTGGACAATCGTTTAGGTTTGACATCTGTTTCCCCGGAATCTACCGTTAGTGCCTTTAAGCAGTGCCAGTCCATATTCATTTTCCTAATCCACTCCCGTCCCAGTAGTGGTGGATCTCCTTCAGGTAGCACATATAAGTCCATTACTTGGCTTTCTTTGCCCTTGTGGACCACTTTTACCTCTATCTTTCCGATGGGTTACACTCTTTGACCCGTGTATGTTTTCAATATAATCTCCGTATCCCGTAGGGGAATATGTTGGAATAACCTTTTGTAATCTTTCTTATTCATGACCGTCAATGCCGATCCAGTGTCCAATTCCATCTTTACTTGGAGTCCTGCTATCTGATGAGTGACCCAAATTGTCTGGAGATCTGCATCCTTACCAACGTTGTGTACTCTTAAGCTACCCAGTTCATTACTGCTGGCGTCTGAATCTGACTTCTGGTCGTTCGAACTGTTCTTTGTCACCTTGTGTACCTTTATGTATTTTCCTTGCGGTGACTTTTTGTTGCTGGTCTTCTTTCCTGACCTGCAGACTTTAGCTATGTGGCCAAGCCTGCCACACGTTCTGCATTCTTGGTTTTAAAACCAACACTGGTTCTGATCGTGCGTTGTCTTTCCACAACGATAACATTTTACAGTACTCAAAACCAATTGATTTGTACTGAGTTCCGGTGACCGTAGCTGCATTACTGCCATGCCTCTCGCTGTGGCCTCGTGTGCTGCTGCCATAGTGACCGCTTTCTCAAGTGTCAGCTCATTCTCCTCGAGCAATCGCTTTTGTGTATCTTCTTTTAATAAACCACACAAAAATTTATCTCGTAGTGCCTCTGTCAGTCTCGTTCCAAATTGACAGTACTTTGCTAGCTTACGCAATTCCATTAAATATTCAGCATTGCTTTCCTCCTTCAGCTGCCTTCTGCTGTAAAATATAAATCGTTCCGCTAGCATCAGCGGCGTGGGGTTTAGGTGATTTTTCAGGCAGTAACAATCTCCTCGAACGTCTTATCCGCCGGTTCATCTGGTGTTAAAAGGTGTTTCAAATGCCCGTATGTCTTCGCACCCATTAAGTTTAATAATGTTAGTGCTTTCTCTTCATCTGGGATTTTATTTGCTTTACAATAATTTTGTATGCATGATACATACATAGCCCAATCTTCGATGTCGCTATCAAAGGTATTAATGTTCCCATGTTTAGGCATCGTTGCAATTTAATTTATTTTTATTTTTATCCAAGATGGCGGCTTCCGCGCTCTTGTCTTCATCCTCCGCCTACAAAATGGCGGTTTTCCCGCGCTTGGCGATCTTCACCCGTCCCCCGACACTGTCTCAGCTTCACCGTGGCTCTCGCGCCTTCAGTTGCCCCCAGACGCTGCGCCTTTTAGCCCAAATGTGGCCCGGCCCTTATCACCAGCCGCGATCGCTGTCCCCGTGCTGCGCCTTTCGGCCCGAATGCGGCCCGGCTCTTATCTCCGGTCACGATCGATCTCACCGCCCTTATTCCTCCGTCTTCCCTCCGCGTCTGTACAGCCAACGCGGCCGACTTTCTGGTCACGTCGCTGCCCGGCTTACCCACTACCAAGGTAGAAAGAAGATAGCTAACTGCCGCTGATGAAGGCTTCGAGTTCAGGATATCTTCTGCACTCTGGTTTCTCGATGTCTGCGGCGCGACGTGTCTTCCAGCACGGTGATGAGGGTGGAAGCCTCTCTTCGACGTCCGTTCTGTGACAAAGCCACGGTGGATATAACTGCCACAGGGTAAGAATCTGACTCATCGCCATTGTAAAGTCTGTGTGTTCTAGTTGTAATTAATAAAACACAGACTACAAGATTAAAGTTCAACAGGTCTTTACTGGTTGGAGGTCAGGACTATACTAAATACAATCTTACTACACAGTGCTTATATACCGGTGGTCACCACCGGTATTACGTATACAGCAGCCAGAGAAAGTAGTACATCTCTTAAGGTGGAACAGGCTTAAGTTCTCTTAAGGTGGAACAGGTTACATACACCACAAGGCGTGTATGTTGTTTCACAGTGTATCAGGATCCTGCCAGGTGTGTATGGGGTTTCACAGTGTATCAGGATCCTGCCAGGTGTGTATGGGGTTTCACAGTGTATCAGGATCCTGCCAGGTGTGTATGGGGTTTCAGAGTGTATCAGGATCCTGCCAGGTGTGTATGGGGTTTCACAGTGTATCAGGATCCTGCCAGGTGTATATGGGGTTTCACTGTGTATCAGGATCCTGCTAGGTGTGTATGGGGTTTCACAGTGTATCAGGATCCTGCCAGGTGTCTATGGGGTTTCACAGTGTATCAGGATCCTGCCAGGTGTGTATGGGGTGTCAAAGCGTATCAGGATCCTGCCAGGTGTGTATGGGGTTTCACAGTGTATCAGGATCCTGCCAGGTGTATATGGGGTTTCACAGTGTATCAGGATCGTGCCAGGTATATAGGTGGTTTCCACAGTGTATCAGGATACTGACAGTTGTATATGGGGCTTCACGGTTTATCAGGTTCCTGCCCGGTGTGTATGGGGTTTCACAATGTATCAGGATCCTGGCAGGTGTTTTTGGGGTTTCACAATGTATCAGGATCCTGCCAGGTGTGTATGGGTTTTCACAATGTATCAAGATCCTGTCAGGTGTGTATGCGGTTTCACAGTGTATCAGGATCCTGCCAGGTGGGTATGTGGTTTCACAGTGTATCAGGATCCTGGCAGGTGTTTATGGGATTTCACATTGTAACAGGATCCTGCCAGGTGTGTATGGGCTTTCACAGTGTATCAGGATCATGCAAGATGTGTGTGGGGTTTCACAGTATATCAGGAACCTGCCAGGTGTGTATGGGGTTTCACAGTGTATCAGGATCCTGCCAGGTGGGTATGTGGTTTCACAGTGTATCAGGATCCTGCCAGGTCTGTATGGGGTTTCACAGTGTATCAGGAACCTGCCAGGTGTGTATGGGTTTTCACAATGCATCAGGATCCTACCAGGTATATATGGGGTTTAACAGTGTAACCGGATCCTGCCAGGTGTCTGTTGGGTTTCACAGTGTATCAGGATCTGGCCAGGTGTGTATGGGGTTTCACAGTATATCAGGATCCTGCCAGTTGTGTATGGGGTTTCACAGTGTATCAGGATCCTGCCAGGTGTGCATGTGGTTTCATAGTGTACCAGGATCCTTCCAGGTGTGTATGGGTTTTCACAGTGTATCAGGAACCTGCCAGGTGTGTTTAGGTTTTCAAAGTGTATCCGGATCCTGCCAGGTGTGTATAGGATTTCACAGTGTATCAGGATACTGCGGGGAGTGTGTGGGGTTTCACAGTGTATCAGGAACCTGCCAGGTGTGTATGGGGTGTAACAGTGTATCAGGATCCTGCCAGGTGTGTATGGGGTTTCACAGTGTATCAGGATCCTGCCAGGTGTGTATGGAGTTTCACAGTGTATCAGTATCCTGCTAGGTGTGTATGGAGTTTCACAGTGTATCAGTATCCTGCTAGGTGTGTATGGAGTTTCACAGTGTATCAGGATCTTGCCAGGTGTGTATGGGGTTTCACAGTGTATCAGGGTCCTGCCAGGTGTGTATGGGGTTTCGCAGTGTATCAGGGTCCTGCCAGGTGTGTCTGGGGTTTCACAGTGTTTCGGGATCCTGCCAGTTGTGTATGGGGTTTCGCAGTGTATCAGGGTCCTGCCAGGTGTGTATGGGGTTTCACAGTGTATCAGGATCCTGCTCGGTGTGTATGGGGTTTCACAGTGTATCAGGGTCCTGCCAGGTGTGTATGGGGTTTCCCAGTGTATCAGGATCCTGCCAGGTGTGTATGGGGTTTCACAGTGCATCATGGTACTGCCAGGTGTGTATGGGGTTTCACAGTGTATCAGGATCCTGCTCGGTGTGTATGGGGTTTCACAGTGTAACAGGATCCTGCCAGGTGTGTATGGGGTTTCACAGTGTATCAGGATACTGCCAGGTGTGTATGGGGTTTCACAGAGTATCAGGATCCTGCTCGGTGTGTATGGGGTTTCACAGTGTAACAGGATCCTGCCAGGTGTGTATGGGGTTTCACATTATATCAGGATCCTGCCAGTTGTGTATGGGGTTTCACAGTGTATCAGGATCCTGCAAGGTGTGTATGGGGTTTCACAGTGTATCAGGATCCTGCCAGGTGTGTAGGTGGCTTCCACAGTGTATCAGGATCCTGACAGATGTATATGGGGCTTCACGGTTTATCAGGATCCTGGCAGGTGTTTTTGGGGTTTCACAATGTATCAGGAACCTGCCAGGTGTATATGGGGTTTCACAGTGCATCAAGATCCTGCCAGGTGTTTTGGGGGTTTCACAATGTATCAGGATCCTGCCAGGTGTCATAGAGTCATAGAGTCATAGAGTAATACAGCACGGATAGAGGCCCTTCGGCCCATCGTGTCCGCGCCGGCCATCAAGCCCTGTCTAATCTAATCCCATATTCCAGCAGTGTGTATGTGGTTTCACAGTGTATCAGGATCCGGCCAGTTGGGTATTTGGTTTCACAGTGTATCAGGATCCTATCAGGTGTTTAAGGGATTTCACATTGTATCAGGATCCTGCCAGGTGTGTCTGGGCTTTCACAGCGTATCAGGATCCTGCAAGGTGTGTGTGGGGTTTCACAGTGTATCAGGATCCGGCCAGGTGTGTATGGGGTTTCACAGTGTATCAGGATCCTGCCAGGTGGGTATGTGGTTCCACCGTTTATCAGGATCCTGCCAGGTGTGTATGGGGAAAACAGTGTATCAGGAGCCTGCCAGGTGTGTATGGAGTTTCACAATGCATCAGGATCCTACCAGGTGTATACGGGGTTTAAAAGTGTAACCGGATCCTGCCAGGTGTCTGTTGGGTTTCGCAGTGTATCAGGATCTGGCCAGATGTGTATGGGGTTTCACAGTGTATCTGGATCCTGCCAGTTGTGTATGGGGATTCACAGTGTATCAGGATCCTGCCAGGTGTGTATGGGGTTTCACAGTGTTTCAGGTTCCTGCCAGGTGTGTATGGGGTTTCACAGTGCATCAGGATCCTGCCAGGTGTGTATGGGGTTTCACAGTGTATCAGGATCCTGCCAGGTGTTTATGGGGTTTCACAGTGTATCAGGATCCTGCCAGGTGTGTATGGGGTTTCACAATGCATCAGGATCCTACCAGGTGTATATGGGGTTTCACAGTGTATCAGGAACTGCCATGTGTGTATGGGGTTTCACAATGCATCAGGATCCTACCAGGTCTATATGGGGTTTAACAGTGTAACCGGATCCTGCCAGGTGTCTGTTGGGTTTCACAGTGTATCAGGAACTGGCCAGGTGTGTATGGGGTTTCTCAGTGTTTCAGGATCCTGCCAGGTGTGTATGGGGTTTAACAGTGTATCAGGATCCTGCCAGGTGTGTATGGGTATTCAAAATGTATCAGGATCCTGCCAGGTGTCTCTGGGGTATCACAGTGTATCAGGATCGTGCCAGGTTTATGGGGTTTCAGTGTATCAGGATCCTGCCAGGTGTGTATGGGGTTTCACAGTGTATCAGGATCCTGCCAGGTGCATATGGTGTTTCACAGTGTATCAGGATCCTGCCAGGTATGTATGGGGTTTCAAAGTGTATCAGGATCCTGCCAGCTGCGTATGGGGTTTCACTGTGTATCAGGATCCTGCTAGGTGTGTATGGGGTTTCACAGTGTATCAGGATCCTGCCAGCTTTGTATGAGGTTTCACAGTGTATCAGGATCCTGCCAGGTGTCTCTGGGGTATCACAGTGTATCAGGATCGTGCCAGGTTTATGGGGTTTCAGTGTATCAGGATCCTGCCAGGTGTGTATGGGGTTTCACAGTGTATCAGGATCCTGCCAGGTGCATATGGTGTTTCACAGTGTATCAGGATCCTGCCAGGTATGTATGGGGTTTCAAAGTGTATCAGGATCCTGCCAGCTGCGTATGGGGTTTCACTGTGTATCAGGATCCTGCTAGGTGTGTATGGGGTTTCACAGTGTATCAGGATCCTGCCAGCTTTGTATGAGGTTTCACAGTGTATCAGGATCCTGCCAGGTATGTACGGGGTTTCACAGTGTATCAGTATCCTGCCAGGTGTGTATGGGGTTTCACAGAGTATCAGGATCCTGCCAGTTGTGTGTGGGGTTTCACAGTGTATCAGGATCCTGCCAGGAGTGTGTGGGGTTTCACAGTGTATCAGGATCCTGCCAGGTGTGTGTGGGGTTTCACAATGTATCAGGATCCTGCCACGTGTGTATGGGGTTTCACAGTGTATCAAGATCCTGCCAGGTGTGTATGGGGTTTCACAGTGTATCAGGATCCTACCAGGTGTGTATGGGGTTTCAAAGTGTATCAGGATCCTGCCAGGTGTGTATGGGGTTTCACAATGTATCAGGATCCAGCCTGGTGTGTATTGGGTTTCACAGTGTATTAGAATCCAGCCAGATGTGTATGGGGTTTCACAATGTATCAGGACCCTGCCAGGCAGTTAAAGGGTTTCTCAGTGTATCAATATCCTGCCAGGTGTGTGTGGGGTTTCACCGTGTTTCAGGATCCTTCCAGGTGTTTGTGGGGTTTCACAATGTATCAGGATGCTACCAGGTGTGATTGGGGTTTCACAGTGTATCAGGATCCTGCCTGGTGTGCATTGGGATTCACAGTGTATCAGGATCCTGCCAGGTGTTTATGGGGTTTCACAGTGTATCAGGATCCTGCCAGTTGTGTATGCGGTTTCACAGTGTATCAGGATCCTGCCAGGTGTGTATGGGGTGTCACAGTGTATCAGCTTCCTGCCAGGTGTGTATGGGGTTTCACAGTGTATCAGGATCCGATCAGGTGTGTATGCGGTGTCACAGAGTATCAGCTTCGTGGCAGGGGTGTATGGGGTGTCTGAGTGTATCAGGATCCTGCCAGGTGTGTATGGGGTTTCATAGAGTATCAGGATCCTGCCAGCTGTGTATGGGGCTTCACAGTTTATCAGGATCCTGCCAGGTGTGTATGGGGTTTCACAGTTTATCAGGATCCTGCCAGGTGTGTATGGGGATTCAGTGTATCAGTATCCTGCCAGGTGTGTATGGGGTTTCACAGTGCATCTGGAACCTGCCAGGTAGTTAAGGGTTTTGTCAATGTGTCAGGATCCTGCCAGGTGTGTATGTGGTTTCACAGTGTATCAGGGTTTTGCCAGGTTTCTATGGGGTTTCACAGTGTATCAGGATCATGCCAGGTGTGTATGGGGTTTCACAGTGTATCAGGATCCTGCCAGGTGTGTATGGGGTTTCACAGTGTATCAGGATCCTGCCAGGTGTGTATGCGGTTTCACAGTTTATCAGGATACTGCCAGGTGTGTATGTTGTTTCACAGTGTATCAGGATCCTGCCAGGTGTGTATGGGGTTTCACAGTGTATCAGGATCCTGCCAGGTGTGTATGGGGTTTCACAGTGTATCAGGATCCTGCCAGGTGTGTATGGGGTTTCACAGTGTATCAGCATCCTGCCAGGTGTGTATGAGATTTCGCAGTGTATAAGGATCCTGCCGTGTGTGTGGGGTTTCAGAGTGCATCAGTATCCTGCCAGGTGTGTATGGGGTTTCACAGTGTAACAGGATCCTGCCAGGTGTGTATGGGGTTTCACAGTGTATCAGGATCCTGCCAGGTGTGTATGGGGTTTCACAGTGTATCAGGATCCTGCCAGGTGTGTATGGGGTTTCACAGAGTATCAGTATCCTGCCAGTGTGTATGGGGTTTCACAAAGTATCAGGATCCTGCCAGGTGTGTATGGGGTTTCACAGTGTATCAGCATCCTGCCAGGTGTGTATGGGTTTTCACAGTTTATCAGGATACTGCCAGGTGTTAATGGGTTTTACAGTGTATCAATAACCTGCGAGTTGTGTATGGGTTTCACAGTTTATCCGGATCCTGCCAGGTGTGTATGTGGTTTCACAGTGTATCAGGATCCTGCCAGATGTGTATGGGGTTTCACAATGTATCAGGATCCTGCCAGTTGTGCATGGGTTTCACAGTGTATCCGGATCCTGCCAGGTGTGTATGGGGTTTCAGAGTGTATCAGGATCCTGCCAGGTGTGTATGTGTTTTCATAGAGTATCAGCATCCTGCCAGGTGTGTATGGGTTTCACAGTGTATCCGGATCCTGCCAGGTGTGTATGGGGTTTCTCAGTGTATCAGGATCCTGCCAGGTGTCTATGGGGTTTCACAGTGCATTCAGGA
The DNA here is from genome assembly GCF_052327205.1 of Somniosus microcephalus. Lineage (NCBI taxonomy): Eukaryota > Metazoa > Chordata > Chondrichthyes > Squaliformes > Somniosidae > Somniosus > Somniosus microcephalus. The sequence goes on from NW_028225184.1 coordinate 33,838,208, forward strand.
TCCTGCCAGGTGTGTATAGGGTTTCACAGAGTATCAGGATCCTGCCAGGTATGTATGGGATTGCACAGTGTTTCAGGATCCTGCCAGATGTGTATTGGGTTTCACATTGTATCAGGAACCTGCCAGGTGTGTATGGGGTTTCACAGTGTATCAGGATCTTGCAAGGTGTGTATGGGGTTCCACAGTGTATCAGAATCCTGCCAGGTGTGTATGGGATTTCACAGTGTATCAGAATCCTGCCAGGTGTGTATGGGATTCCACAGTGTATCAGAATCCTGCCAGGTGTGTATGGGATTTCACAGTGTATCAGAATCCTGCCAGGTGTGTATGGGATTTCACAGTGTATCAGAATCCTGCCAGGTGTGTATGGGATTTCACAGTGTAGCAGTATCATAGATTCATAGAGTCGTAGAGTTATACAGCACAGAAAGAGGCCCTTTGGCCCATCGTGTCTGCGCCGCCCATCCATCCCTGTCCAGTCTAATCCCATTTTCCAGCATTTGGTCCATAGCCTTGTATGCAATGGCATTTCAAGTGCTCATCCAAGTGCTTCTTGAATGTTGTGAAGGTTCCTGCCTCTACCACCCTTTCAGGCATTGAGTTCCAGATTCCAATCACCCTCTGGGTGAAAAAGTTCCTCCTCAAATCCCCTCTAAACCTCCTGCCCCTTACCCTGAATCTATGCCCCCTTGTTATTGACGCCTCTACTAAGGGGAAAAGTTCCTCTTTATCTACCCTATCTATGCCCCTCATCATTTTGTGCACCTCACTCAGGTCCCCCCTCAGCCTTCTTTGCTCCAAGGAAAACAACCCCAGCCTGTTTAGTCTTTCTTCATAGCTGAGACGCTCCATCCCAGGTAACATCCTGGTGAATCTTCTCTGCACCCTCTCCAAAGCAATCACATCCTTCCTATAGTGAGGCGACCAGAACTGCACACAAGACTCCAGCTGTGGCCTTAACAGCGTTTTGTACATCTCCATCATAACCTCCCTGCTCTTATATTCTATGCCTCGGCTAATGAAGGCAGGTATCCCATATGCCTTTTTAACCACCTTATCTACCTGTTCCGCTGCCTTCAGGGATCTATGTACATGTACACCAAGGTCCCTCTGACCCTCTGTACTTCCTAGGATCCTGCCACTCATTGTGTATTCCCTTGCCTTATTTGTCCGTCCAAAATGCATCACCTCGCACTTTTCAGGGTTAAATTCCAATTGCCACTTTTCCGCCCATCTGACCAACTCGTTTATATCGTCCTGCAGCCTGAGGCTTTCGTCCTCGCAATTTACCACCCCACCAATTTTCGTGTCATCCGCGAACTTACTGATCATACCTTTCACATTCTCATCCAAATCATTTATGTAGATCACAAACAGCAAGGGACCCAGCACCGATCCCTGAGGTGCCCCACTGGACACAGGCTTCTAGTCACAAATGCAACCTTCGACCATCACCCTCTTCCTCCTGCCACTCAGCCAGTTTAGGATCCAACGCAACAAGGCACACTGGATCCCATGGGCTCTTACCTTCTTGACCAGTCTCCTATGCGGGACTTTGTCAAAACCTTTGTTGAAGTCCATGTAAACCACATCCACAGCATTTCCCTCATCCACACTCCTAGCCGCCCCCTCGAAAAATTCAATCAGATTTGTCAGACATGATTTACCCTTGACAAAGCCATGCTGACTATCCCCGATTAATCCTTGCCTCTCCAAGTGGAGACTAATTTTGTCCCTCAGAATTTTTTTCCAATAATTTCCCTACCACAGATGTTAGGCTCACTGGCCTGTCATTCCCTGGTTTATCCCTGTTACCCTTCTTGTATAATGGTACTACGTTAGCTGTTCTCCAGTCCTCTGGTACATCCCCTGTGGCCAGAGAGGTTCTGAAAATTTGTGTCAGAGCCCCTGCAATCTCCTCCTTTGCCTCATACAACAGCCTGGGATACATCTCGTCCGGGCCTGGGGATTTATCCAATTTTTGGCCTGCTAAAACCGCTAGTACCTCCTCCCTCTCGATGCTAATATGTTCAAGTATGTCACAGTCCCCTTGCCCGATTTCTATGTCTACATCGTCGTTCTCCATAGTGAACACAGATGCAAAAAATTCATTTATAACCCCGCCTACATCATCTGGCTCTGCACACAGATTGCCACTTTGGTCCCTAATGGGCCCTACCCTTTCCCTGGTTATCCCCTTGCCCTTAATATACTTATAAAACATCTTAGGATTTTCCTTTATTTTGCTCGCCAGTGTTATTTCATGGCCCCTCCTCGCCCTCCTAATTTCTTTTTTAAATATGCCCCTGCACTTTTTATACTCCTCTCGGGCTTCTGCCGTCTTTAGTCTTTTGTAACTGCCAAAAGCCCCCCTTTTTTCCCTAATGCATTTTTGTATATCCCTTGTCATCCAAGGTTCCCTTTGCTTGTTGGTCCCACCCTTGACATTTACAGGAACATGTTGGCGTTGTACTCTCTCTATTTCCCTTCTGAAAGCCTCCCACTGTTTTGATGTGGATTTTCCTATAAGTAGCTGCTCCCAGTCCAGTTTGGCCAGATCCTGCCTTATCGTATTAAAATCGGCCTTCCCCCAATTTAGAACCCTTATTTCCGGGCCGTCTTTGTCTTTTTCCATGACCACCTTAAATCTCACCGAGTTATGGTCACTGTCGCCAAAATGCTCTCCTACTGACTCTTCCACCACTTGCCCGGCTACATTCCCCAGAATTAGGTCCAGTACCGTCCCCTCTCTTGTAGGACTTTCTACATGCTGGCTCAAAAAGCTCTCCTGGATGCACTTTAAGAATTCTGCACCCTCTAAGCCTTTCACACTCTGACCATCCCAATTAATATTGGGGAAGTTGAAATCCCCCACGATTATTACCCTATTATTTTAGCACTTCTCTGAGATTTGCCTACATATCTGTTCCTCTATCTCCCCCTCACTGTTTGGGGGCATATAGTACACTCCCAGCAAAGTCCTTGCCCCCTTTCTGTTTTTAAGTTCTACCCATTTGGCCTCATTAGAGGACCCCGCTAATATATCATCCCTCCTTACAGCAGTAATTGACTCCTTAATTAATATTGCAACTCCCCCTCCCCTTTTACACCCCCCTCTGTCTCGCCTGAAGATTCTATGCCCCGGAATATTGAGCTGCCAGTCCTGACCCTCCCTCAACCATGTCTCTGTGATAGCAACAATATCGTACTCCCATGTGTTCAACAACAACTTCAGTTCATCCACCTTATTTGCAAGACTCCTTGCATTAAAATAAATGCCTTCCAGCCCTGCCATATTCCCTTTTGCCATCACATGTTTGCTCTGCCTTCACAGCTGACTTGTTTTTTCCTCCGTATTTGGCTGTAAATCACCCCATACTATAGCTCCACTCTTTACCCCATCCCCCTGCCAAGTTAGTTTAAACCCACACCAGCAGTGCTAGCAAACCTCCCCGCTGTGAGGATCCTGCCAGGTGTGTATGGGGTTTCAGTGTACCAGGATCCTGCCACGTGTGTATGGGGTTTCACAGTGAATCAGGATCCTGCCAGGTGTGTATGTGGTTTCACAGTGTATCAGGGTCCTGCCAGGTGTGTATGGTGTTTCACAGTGTATCAGGATCCTGCCAGGTGTGTAAGGGGTTTCATAGTGTATCAGGAACCTGCCAGGTGTGTATGGATTTTCACAGTGTATCACGATCCTGCCAGGTGTGTATGGGGTTGCACAGTGTATCAGGAGCCTGCCTGGTGTGTATGGTGTTTCACAGTGTATCAGGAACCTGACAGGTGTGTATGGGGATTCTCAGTGTATCAGGACCCTGCCAGGTGTGCATGGGGTTTCACAGTGTATCAGGTTCCTGCCAGGTGTGTATGGGGTTTCACAATGTATCAGGAATCGGCCAGGTGTGTATGGGGTTTCACAGTGTATCAGGATCCTGCCAGGTGTGTATGGGGTTTCACAGTGTATCAGGATCCTGCCAGGTGTGTATGGGATTTCACAATGTATCAGGATCCTGCCAGGTGTGTATGGGGTTTCACAGTGTATCAGGATCCTGCCAGTTGTGTGGGGGGGGTTTCACAGTGTATCAGGATCCTGCCAGGTGTGTATGGGGTTTCACAGTGAATCAGGATCCTGCCAGGTGTGTATGTGGTTTCACAGTGTATCAGGATCCTGACAGGTGTGTATGGGGTTTCACAGTGTATCAGGATCCTGCCAGGTGTGCATGGTGTTTCACAGTGTATCAGGAACCTGCCAGGTGTGTATGGGGTTTCACAGTGTATCAGGAACCTGCCAGATGTGTATGGGGTTTCACAGTGTATCAGGATCCTGCCAGGTGTGTATGGGGTTTCACAGTGTATCAGGATCCTGCCAGGTGTGTATGGGGTTTCACAGTGTATCAGGATCCTACCTGGTGTGTATGGGGTTTCACAGTGTATCAGGATCCTGCCAGGTGTGTATGGGGTTTCACAGTGTATCAGGATCCTGCCAGGTGTCAATGGGGTTTCAGTGTATAAGGATCCTGCCAGGTACGTATGGGTTTTCACAGTGAATCAGGATCCTGCCAGGTGTGTATGTGGTTTCACAGTGTATCAGGAACCTGCCAGGTGTGTATGGGGTTTCACAGTGTATCAGGATCCTGTCAGGTGTGTATGGGGTTTCACCGCGTATCAGGAACCTGCCAGGTGTATATGGGGTTTTACAGTGTATCAGGATCCTGCCAGGTGTGTATGGGGTTTCACAGTGTATCAGGATCCTGCCAGGTGTGTTTGGGGTTTCACAGTGTATCAGGATCCTGCCAGGTGTGTATGGGGTTTCACAGTGTATCAGGATCCTGCCAGATGTATATGGGGTTTCACAGTATATCAGGATCCTGCCAGATGTGAATGGGTTTTCACAGTGTATCAGGATCCTGCCAGGTGTGTATGGGGTTTCAGTATATCAGGATCCTGCCAGGTGTGTATGGGGTTTCAATGTGTATCAGTAACCTGCCAGGTGTGTATGGGGTTTCGCAGTGTATCAGGATCCTTCCAGATATGTATTTGGTTTCACAGTGTATCAGGATACTGCCAGGTGTGTATGGGGATTCACAGTGTATCATTATCCTGCCAGGTGTGTATGGGGTTTCCCAGTGTATCAGTATCCTGCCAGGTGTGTATGGGGTTCCACAGTGTATAAGGATCCTGCCAGGTGTGTATGGGGTTTCACAGTTTATCAGGATCCCGACAGGTTTGTATGGGGTTTCACAGTGTATCAGGATCCTGCCAGGTGTGTATGGGGATTCACAGTGTATCAGGATCCTGCCAGGTATGTATGGGGTTTCGCAGTGTATCAAGAACCTGCCAGGTATGTATGGGGTTTCACAGTGTATCAGGATCCTGTCAGGTGTGTATGGAGTTTCACAGTGTAACAGGATCCTGCCAGGTGTGTATGGGGTTTCACAGAGTATCAGGATCCTGCCAGGTGTGTATGGGGTTTCACAGTGTATCAGGAACCTGCCAGGTATGTATGTTGTTTCACAGTGTATCAGGATCCTGCCAGGTGTGTATGGGGTTTCACAGTGAATCAGGATCCTGCCAGGTGTGTATGTGGTTTCACAGTGTATCAGGAACCTGCCAGGTGTGTATGGGGTTTCACAGTGTATCAGGATCCTGCCAGGTGTGTATGGGGTTTCACCGCGTATCAGGATCCTGCCAGGTGTGTATGGGGTTTCACAGTGTATCAGGATCCTGCCAGGTGTGTATGGGGGTTCACAGTGTATCAGGATCCTGCCAGGTGTGTATGGGGTTTCACAGTGTATCAGGATCCTGCCAGGTGTGTATGGGGTTTCACAGTGTATCAGGATCCTGCCAGATGTATATGGGGTTTCACAGTATATCAGGATCCTGCCAGATGTGAATGGGTTTTCACAGTGTATCAGGATCCTGCCAGGTGTGTATGGGGTTTCAGTATATCAGGATCCTGCCAGGTGTGTATGGGGTTTCAATGTGTATCAGTATCCTGCCAGGTGTGTATGGGGTTTCGCAGTGTATCAGGATCCTTCCAGATATGTATTTGGTTTCACAGTGTATCAGGATACTGCCAGGTGTGTATGGGGATTCACAGTGTATCATGATCCTGCCAGGTGTGTATGGGGTTTCCCAGTGTATCAGGATACTGCCAGGTGTGTATGGGGTTCCACAGTGTATAAGGATCCTGCCAGGTGTGTATGGGGTTTCACAGTTTATCAGGATCCCGACAGGTTTGTATGGGGTTTCACAGTGTATCAGGATCCTGCCAGGTGTGTATGGGGATTCACAGTGTATCAGGATCCTGCCAGGCATGTATGGGGTTTCGCAGTGTATCAAGAACCTGCCAGGTATGTATGGGGTTTCACAGTGTATCAGGATCCTGTCAGGTGTGTATGGAGTTTCACAGTGTAACAGGATCCTGCCAGGTGTGTATGGGGTTTCACAGAGTATCAGGATCCTGCCAGGTGTGTATGGGGTTTCACAGTGTATCAGGAACCTGCCAGGTATGTATGTTGTTTCACAGTGTATCAGGACCCTGCCAGGTGTGTATGGGGTTTCACAGTGTATCAGGATCCTGCCAGGTGTGTATGGGGCTTCACAGTGTATCAGGATCCCGCCAGATGTGTCTGGTGTTTCACAGTTGATCGGGATCCTGCCAGTTGTGTATGGGGATTCACAGTGTATCAGGATCCTACCAGGTGTGTGTGTGTTTTCATAGTGTATCAGGATCCTTCCAGGTGTATATGTGGTTTCACAGTGTATCAGGATCCTGCCAGGTCTGTATGGGGTTTCACAGTATATCAGGACCCTGCCAGGTCATTATGGGGTTTCACAGTGTATCAGGATCCTGCCAGGTCTGTATGGGGTTTCACAGTATATCAGGATCCTGCCAGGTCTGTATGTGGTTTCACAGTGTATCTGGATCCGGCCAGGCGTGTATGGAGTTTCACTGTATATCAGGATCCTTCCAGGTCTGTATGGGGTTTCACTGTATATCAGGATCCTGCCAGGTTTGTATGGGGTTTCACAGTGTATCAGGATCCTTCCATGTGTGTATGGGGTTTCACAGTGTACCAGGACCCTGCAATATGTGTATGGGGTTTAACAGTTTACCTGGACCCTTCGATGTGTGTTTGGGGTTTCACAGTGTACCAGGACCCTGCGATGTTTGTTTGGGGTTTCACAGTGTACCAGGACCCTGCGATGTGTCTATGAGTTTTCACAGTGTACCAGGACCCTGCGATGTGTGTTTGGCGTTTCACAGTGTACCAGGACCCTGCGATGTGTGTTTGGGGTTTCACAGTGTACCAGTACCCTGCGATGTGTGTTTGGCGTTTCACAGTGTACCAGGACCCTGCGATGTGTGTATGGGGCTTCACAGTGTACCAGGACCCTGCGATGTGTGTTTGGGGTTTCACAGTGTACCAGGAACCTGCGATGTGTGTTTGGGGTTTCACAGTGTACCAGGACCCTGCGATGTGTGTTTGGGGTTTCACAGTGTACCAGGACCCTGCGATGTGTGTTTGGGGTTTCACAGTGTAACAGGACCCTGCGATGTGTGTTTGGGGTTTCACAGTGTACCAGTACCCTGCGATGTGTGTTTGGGGTTTCACAGTGTACCAGGACCCTGCGATGTGTGTTTGGGGTTTCACAGTGTACCAGGACCCTGCGATGTGTGTTTGGGGTTTCACAGTGTACCAGGACCCTGCAATGTGTGTTTGGGGTTTCACAGTGTACCAGGACCCTGCGATGTGTGTTTGGGGTTTCACAGTGTACCAGGGCCGTGCGATGTGTGTTTGGGGTTTCACAGTGTACCAGGACCCTGCGATGTGTGTTTGGGGTTTCACAGTGTACCAGGACCCTGCGATGTGTGTTTGGGGTTTCACAGTGTACCAGGACCCTGCGATGTGTGTTTGGGGTTTCACAGTGTACCAGGACCCTGCGATGTGTGTTTGGGGTTTCACAGTGTACCAGGAACCTGCGATGTGTGTTTGGGGTTTCACAGTGTACCAGGACCCTGCGATGTGTGTTTGGAGTTTCACAGTGTAACAGGACCCTGCGATGTGTGTTTGGGGTTTCACAGTGTACCAGGACCCTGCGATGTGTGTTTGGGGTTTCACAGTGTACCAGGACCCTGCGATGTGTTTTTGGGGTTTCACAGTGTACCAGGACCCTGCGATGTGTGTTTGGGGTTTCACAGTGTACCAGGACCCTGCGATGTGTGTTTGGGGTTTCACAGTGTACCAGGACGCTGCGATGTGTGTTTGGGGTTTCACAGTGTATCAGGAACCTGCGATGTGTGTTTGGGGTTTCACAGTGTAACAGGACCCTGCGATGTGTGTTTGGGGTTTCACAGTGTACCAGGACCCTGCGATGTGTGTTTGGGGTTTCACAGTGTACCAGGACGCTGCGATGTGTGTTTGGGGTTTCATATAGATACATAGATACATAGAAGATAGGAGCAGGAGTAGGCCATTCGGCCCTTCGTGCCTGCTCCGCCATTCGATGAGATCATGGCTGATCCTTTAATTCAGTATCCCGTCCCCGCCTTCTCTCCGTAACCCTTAACCCCTTTTGCCTGTAGAAATATATCTAATTCCCTCTTAAATATATTTAATGAGCTGGCGTACACTGCCCTCTGTGGCAATGAGTTCCACAGGTTCACCACTCTCTGAGTGAAGAAATTCCCCCTCATCTTTGTCCTAAATGGTTTAGCCCTTATCCTTAAATTATGTCCTCTAGTTCTGTTCTCACCCGCCAAGGGAAACATTCCTTCTGCATCCAGTCTGTCTAGACCTGTCAGAATTTTATACACTTCTATGAGGTCCCCTCTCAATCTTCTAAACTCCAGTGTGTACATCCCTAAACTACATAGTCTCCGATGTGTGTTTGCGGTTTCACAGTGTACCAGGACCCTGCGATGTGTGTTTGGGGTTTCACAGTGTACCAGGAACCTGCGATGTGTGTTTGGGGTTTCACAGTGTACCAGGACCCTGCGATGTGTGTTTGGGGTTTCACAGTGTACCAGGACCCTGCGATGTGTGTTTGGGGTTTCACAGTGTACCAGGATCCTGCGATGTGTGTTTGGGGTTTCACAGTGTACCAGGACCCTGCGATGTGTGTTTGGGATTTCACAGTGCACCAGGACCCTGCGATGTGTGTTTGGGGTTTCACAGTGTAACAGGACCCTGCGATGTGTGTTTGGGGTTTCACAGTGTACCAGGACCCTGCGATGTGTGTTTGGGGTTTCACAGTGTACCAGGACCCTGCGATGTGTGTTTGGGGTTTCACAGTGTACCAGGACCCTGCGATGTGTGTTTGGGGTTTCACAGTGTACCAGGACCCTGCGATGTGTGTTTGGAGTTTCACAGTGTAACAGGACCCTGCGATGTGTGTTTGGGGTTTCACAGTGTACCAGGACGCTGCGATGTGTGTTTGGGGTTTCACAGTGTAACAGGACCCTGCGATGTGTGTTTGGGGTTTCACAGTGTACCAGGACCCTGCGATGTGTGTTTGGGGTTTCACAGTGTAACAGGACCCTGCGATATGTGTTTGGGGTTTCACAGTGTAACAGGACCCTGCGATGTGTGTTTGGGGTTTCACAGTGTACCAGGACCCTGCGATGTGTGTTTGGGGTTTCACAGTGTACCAGGACCCTGCGATGTGTGTTTGGGGTTTCACAGTGTACCAGGACCCTGCGATGTGTGTTTGGGGTTTCACAGTGTACCAGGACCCTGCGATGTGTGTTTGGGGTTTCACAGTGTACCAGGACCCTGCGATGTGTTTTTGGGGTTTCACAGTGTACCAGGACCCTGCGATGTGTGTTTGGGGTTTCACAGTGTACCAGGACCCTGCGATGTGTGTTTGGGGTTTCACAGTGTACCAGGACGCTGCGATGTGTGTTTGGGGTTTCACAGTGTATCAGGAACCTGCGATGTGTGTTTGGGGTTTCACAGTGTAACAGGACCCTGCGATGTGTGTTTGGGGTTTCACAGTGTACCAGGACCCTGCGATGTGTGTTTGGGGTTTCACAGTGTACCAGGACGCTGCGATGTGTGTTTGGGGTTTCATATAGATACATAGATACATAGAAGATAGGAGCAGGAGTAGGCCATTCGGCCCTTCGTGCCTGCTCCGCCATTCGATGAGATCATGGCTGATCCTTTAATTCAGTATCCCGTCCCCGCCTTCTCTCCGTAACCCTTAACCCCTTTTGCCTGTAGAAATATATCTAATTCCCTCTTAAATATATTTAATGAGCTGGCGTACACTGCCCTCTGTGGCAATGAGTTCCACAGGTTCACCACTCTCTGAGTGAAGAAATTCCCCCTCATCTTTGTCCTAAATGGTTTAGCCCTTATCCTTAAATTATGTCCTCTAGTTCTGTTCTCACCCGCCAAGGGAAACATTCCTTCTGCATCCAGTCTGTCTAGACCTGTCAGAATTTTATACACTTCTATGAGGTCCCCTCTCAATCTTCTAAACTCCAGTGTGTACATCCCTAAACTACATAGTCTCCGATGTGTGTTTGCGGTTTCACAGTGTACCAGGACCCTGCGATGTGTGTTTGGGGTTTCACAGTGTACCAGGAACCTGCGATGTGTGTTTGGGGTTTCACAGTGTACCAGGACCCTGCGATGTGTGTTTGGGGTTTCACAGTGTACCAGGACCCTGCGATGTGTGTTTGGGGTTTCACAGTGTACCAGGATCCTGCGATGTGTGTTTGGGGTTTCACAGTGTACCAGGACCCTGCGATGTGTGTTTGGGATTTCACAGTGCACCAGGACCCTGCGATGTGTGTTTGGGGTTTCACAGTGTACCAGGACCCTGCGATGTGTGTTTGGGATTTCACAGTGCACCAGGACCCTGCGATGTGTGTTTGGGGTTTCACAGTGTACCAGGATCCTGCGATGTGTGTTTGGGGTTTCACAGTGTACCAGGACCCTGCGATGTGTGTTTGGGGTTTCACAGTGTACCAGGACCCTCCGATGTGTGTTTGCGGTTTCACAGTGTACCAGGACCCTGCGATGTGTGTTTGGGGTTTCACAGTGCACCAGGACCCTGCGATGTGTGTTTGCGATTTCACAGTGTACCAGGACCCTCCGATGTGTGTTTGCGGTTTCACAGTGTACCAGGACCCTGCGATGTGTGTTTGGGATTTCACAGTGCACCAGGACCCTCCGATGTGTGTTTGCGGTTTCACAGTGTACCAGGACCCTCCGATGTGTGTTTGCGGTTTCACAGTGTACCAGGACCCTGCGATGTGTGTTTGGGGTTTCACAGTGTAACAGGACCCTGCGATGTGTGTTTGGGGTCTCACAGTGTACCAGGCCCTGCGATGTGTGTTTGCGGTTTCACAGTGTACCAGGACCCTGCGATGTGTGTTTGCTGTTTCACAGTGTACCAGGACCCTGCGATGTGTGTTTGGGATTTCACAGTGCACCAGGACCCTCCGATGTGTGTTTGCGGTTTCACAGTGTACCAGGACCCTGCGATGTGTGTTTGGGGTTTCACAGTGTACCAGGACCCTGCGATGTGTGTTTGGGGTTTCACAGTGTACCAGGACCCTGCGATGTGTGTTTGGGGTTTCACAATCTACCAGGATCCTGCCACGTGTAGGCAATGAGCAGTTGGATTAACTGGAGAATACAAGACCTCTAAATTTACCAATAATTCCAAAATCTGAGTTAATTGTAATTTGAACCTATGCAGAACTTTGGTGGATTAATCACGAATCCAAATGCCGTTTAATGCTGTATCTCCAGCCTTTGTACCACTGACTGGCAGATTCTGACAACCTCTCAACAAACGGCTACTGTCAAACATTCTGATTCTCAAGTGAAATAAACTTTCCTCACTTACCTTTCAGGTGACTGGGTACTTCGGATAAACCTTGTCCGATGTTCATGCAAACAAATGGGTCACAACCTGTTGAAATCAATGACCTTTCATGAAATCAGATCTGTGTGATATTATAGTAAACTCTGCAGTGTTTGAATCTGAATTTGCATTCCATGTGTGATGTTACCGTACCATGTTCCTCTATTTCTTTCAGTATTTTGTCCAGCTTTGGTAACCTGTGGTGCATTTTCATCAAGGATTCCCACATCACCCTTCGGGCCCCAGAGCCTTTCTCCATCACCAAAGTTAGGAGAAGTTTGGAACTGTCTGCCCGGTTTCCCTCCTCCGCGAGCTCAGTGACTTTCTGTAAAGAATAGTAATGAATCTATTGAGGTGCGGAGTCAAAGACAAGCACTGATAATGAGATGGAAAGGGTCTGCATAGTGATGGGATCTCCCCATTGTTCTGAGCACAGAAGGTAATCACTGGGACGGGTACTGATCCATTTTAACAAGAGCTAAATATTCTGTAAACATCTTGATTCGCTCATTAACGGGAAATAATTGAGATAGAAGGAAAATAGAAATCAGAAATATTGTTCTAGGAGAGTGAGGAATCAAAGAGAATCAGCAATAGTTTTAATGGGATTAGTTCTCTCTCTCCCTCAGTGTCCAACATGACATCAGATTCCTGATTGACAATATGATACACTCGTTTCTCACACTTACTTCCTGCTGTCACACTTTTTTAATATACTGAGAACTAAAACACCAGCGAATCAGAACTCCCCTGGCAGGAAAGGGATGCATCTGAAGTGAGGGAAGCAGCTGCAAAACTTCCTGGGAAATTAAACTGACTGATGGAAAAAACCACTGTTGGTTAATTCGTCAGCAGAATCGACCAATAATAAAAATAAGGACAACAATTCCAATCACGCCAATCGAATGCTTCTCCTGCAATTGAAATGAAAGACACTGAATTTTTGCACAATCACTGCCGGTATGAAATCTCAGTAACCGGAAGCACGTGTCCACCAATGGATAGTCAGGACTTCAATCACCAACTGATATCTATATAGGGCTTTTAAAGTAGAAACTAGTCCCAGGGTGTTTCAGAGAGGCGGAATCAAACAATGAACCCGAGGCAAAGCATTTTAATTAGCGGATGTGCTCTGAAGCTGGAGGAAAGGTAAGGGTTAAGGAGCAGAGGGAGGTGGGGGCAGAGGGGCTGATGGAGTGAATTCCTGAGCGTGGGGCTCAAGACAACTGAACGCTCAGCCACCAGTGGTGGTGTGAAGGACTCCGTGCAAAAGAAGCCAGAATCAGAGCAACGGAGAATTCCCATGGCATGGCAGGCTTTAGGGCTGGAGTGGGTTAGAGAGATAGAAAGGGTCGAGGACTTTAAGTTATTTAAAGAGCAGAATGGGAATTTTAAAATGAAGGCATTCGAGGAGCGGGAACCAGGAAAGGTTAGTGAGCACACCAGAGATATTTGAATGACCACTGGGCAGGTTGCAGGCAGCAGAATTTGGGAGTTGCTGAAGATTAGAGAGGGTTTAAGGAGGGAGGCCGGCCAGTGGAGCATTGGGACAGTCGGGTTTAGAGATGGGCCGAGGCAGGGGCGGGCAATGTTACGGGGATAGAAGTAGGCGATCTTTGTGATGGCGAGTATATGGTGCAGGGAGTACAGCTCAAGGTTGGGTGTGGAGGTGGTGAACAGCCTAGCTTAGTCACCAGCAGTGGCCGGGGAGGGAGATGGAATCAAGCAATGAGGAGATGGAATTTCTGGTGGGGTAGCAGACGATTGCATCAGTCTTTCCAATGTTTAACTGGAGGAAAATGGGGAGTGACGTTCCACACCAAGATCGCAGCGGCAGGTCATTTACACAGATGCATTTAGTTTTGGAAACTCAATTATAGGAAGGAAATACATCTCTTTGAAAAACTGTTCAGCACGTTCACTGGGATGTGGAATTCCTTTTATAAAGGGAGTTTGAGAACTTAGGGCTCATGCTTTGCGAGTTGAGCGGATTAGGTGAGGAGTTGATGGAAGTCTTCAATTTCTGAAAATTTTTGATGAAAGAAATGTTTACAGATGGTTTCCACTTTCTGGTCAAAAGCCACGAATTTAGGCAAATTCGAAGTATTAAGGGTGAGGGTGGACACACTTTTTTCCGTACATGGTGGTTAGAATGTATAATTTACTCCCACAAACTTTGAGGAAGCAAGTCGATAAATTGTTATATAAGATAATTTGCTTTCGAGAAAAAGCAATGTTAGAGTGCATGGATTGAACAGATGGATAGCATTAGACTAGGTGGGATATTAACAGTGCTGGGTAGTAAACAGGATGTTGGGATTAGATTAGGTGGGTTATTAACGGTAAGTGTAGTGAACAGGACCTTGGGATTAGACTAGCTGGGATATTAACGTTAATGGGTAGTGAGCAGGAGGTTGGGATTAGACTAGGTGGGATATTAACGGTAATGGGTAGTGAGCAGGAGGTTGAGATTAGATTAGCTGAGATATTAACGGTAATGGGTAGTGAGCAGGAGGTTGGGTTTAGACTAGATGGGATATTAATGGTAATGGGTAGTGAGCAGGAGGTTAGGATTAGACTAGGTGGGATATTAATTTTAATGGACAGTGAGCAGGAGGTTGGGATTAGACTAGTTGGGATATTAATTTTAATGGACAGTGAGCAGGAGGTTGGGATTAGGCTCGTTGGAATATTAACAGTAATGGGCAGTGAGCAGGAGGTTGGGATTAGACTAGGTGGGATATTAATTGTAATGGACAGTGAGCAGGAGGTTGGGATTAGACTAGGTGGGATATTAATTGTAATAGGCAGTGAGCAGGAGTTTGGGATTAGACTAGGTGGGATATTAATTGAAAAGGACTGTGAACAGGAGGTTGGGATTAGACTAGGTGGGATATTAACGTTAATGGACAGAAAGCAGAAGGTTGGGATTAACTAGGTGTGATATTAACGGTAATGGGCAGTGAGCAGGAGGTTGGGATTAGACTAGGTGGGATATTAATTGTAATGGGCAGTGAGCAGGAGGTTGGGATTAACCTCGGTGCCTCGGACGAGAAAACAAACAATTGCACTATTTTGAATGGGGAGAGTCCCGTTTTCCATCCCCACACTGCTTTTTTGGATTTTTTCCTTTATTTTTGTCTCAATCTTTCACCATATGAGCTCTTCTGTTTTTTAATATCTTTTCTTTAACCCAGAGGTGATTTTTGTGTGTCATCTAACATTTCCCCGATTTACTAACAAATAGTTTCCTGGTCACTCAGCTCATTGTCTTCCCTCTAACTCCTGTCTGTTGCCTCCGGTCTCTCCTTTCCCAATCCCAGTAAAACCGTTTCCCTTTGTTTTCAGTCCGCACAAGAGTTATACCTGAACCGTTCCCCTGTCCTTTGTACAGATACTGATGGATCCGCTGGGTATTTTCACCTCTTCGTATCATTGTTTCAGACTCACAATATTTGCAGTTTTATCCATTTCTTTGATATTTTGCCAATTCCATTCTTTAACATTCTACGATTCCAATATTTGATATTGCAACAATTCTCAGTGGCAGTGAGGAAACCAAATCAAATCAGATGTTGGATGTGCTAGCAGATCAATATTAAGCAGATGTAGTGAGATAATCCCGCTAATTTATTAATCATTGGTGTGACGGTACTTAGAATACTGTTCTGATTTCCTCAGTTAACAAGGTTATCGCAGCTATCGAAGAGATCGACTAGAGAGATTGAGAGAGTGGAGGGGTTGGATTAGGAGGAGCTATTGTGTAAATTGGGCCTGTTCTCACTGGAAGAGAAAAGGTTGAGAGGTGATGTGATTACTGGTTCACTTTGTCCAGTGTATTAGAAACAGAGGACACAACAAGTGCTTGAAGGGTAAATTCAAAACTACTCTGTGGAAAAACATTTCAGTGAGCGAGTGGTCAATCTGGGGAACGGGCTCCCTCAGGAGACGTTGGAAGCAGTTAATATTGAATCATTAAACGGCAAATTAGATAGATTGATTTCAGAAAATCATATGTTGGGTTGCAGTATATGAATATTTTGAGATATGACAGGTGGTATGTAGCATGCTTGGGAGGAAGAGATGACTTTGGATCTAAGGTTCACAAAGCTCTCCACCTCTGGGGTTTTCCTCAACTCATGAGTCTGTTGTAGATTAATTAATAGAGATCGGTCAGTCAACAACTCCATCATCATTGCAGCATTCAATACCAGGGTTTGGAGGAGACTTACACAGACCTTGGTCTTTGCTCATCAAGCAATTCCTTGGCTCCTATGTTAGAATATTCTGTCAGCGCTGCGATGTTAGAATAATCTAAACTCATTCTTTGTCCCTTCCACTCACGTGATACTCTTGTCCACTGAAATGGTCCTCGCCTGTTAACCAGAGACCGAGTCCCTCCACACCCTCTTCAACCGCCTGTTCCAGTCTGTCCCGGTAGAATTTCGTCAACTGGAACAGCTGGTAATCATCGCACTTTGTGAAGAACTTATTGATTGTCGAGTTCGGATCTGTGAACACAAAGAACCACATTAACAAACAGCTTCTAAAAACCCGCATACATCACATGTGTTACATTCCATCAATCTATATAGGCAATTCTGTGTGCAAATTTGTCAAACACGACTTATTGACAGCTAATCAGTTCTAGCCACCCGGATCATCCCCTCTATCTGTAAATGTTCACTAATTTGTCCTTCAAATAGAGATTCCAGGAGTTTGCTCACAACACAGTCTCCCCCTCTATCTCATTCCCACCACAAAATATCCTATTTACATTCCTATTCTTTAACTGTGTACATATAGATTATATCTTAAGATAGCTCCAGGGAACATCCTAGTGTTCCAGGGTGGACATAGAACCATGTAGTAATACTGGTATCCACAAATATATTTTCACTCTCCTCAAAATGTTATAATCAGGATCGTTTCTTTCCGACACCCATTCAAAACTAAATTCTGTCTCATAGTTAATAGATCACAGCACCCAGTGGACAAGGGCAGAAGGTGCATGGGGACCCCATAACCTCCCATTTACCCTCCAAGTCACACAGCGACCACACTTGGACCAGGCCCGACCTGTTAGTCATCATCGTTGGGTCAAAATCATGGAAACCTCTACCCAAGTGTTCCTGTTTCAACAATTTTATTTATTCCACTCTCTAGTCTCGGATCTGCACATTCCCCACCTTCCAGTCAAATCAACCGATACCCTCCCACTGCTCCACTCACCCACCCTCCCACTACTCCATTCACCCACCCACCCACTGCTCCATTCACCCACCCTCCCGCTGCACCACTCATCCACCCTCCCGCTGCTCCATTCACCCACCCTCCCGCTGTTCCATTCACAAACCCTCTCGCTACTCCATTCACCCACCCTCCCACTGCTCCATTCACCCACCCTCCCGCTGCTCCATTCAAACACCCTCCCGCCGCTCCATTCACCCACCCTCCCGCTGCTCCATTCACCCACCCTCCCACTGCTCCATTCACCCACCCTCCCGCTGCTCCATTCACCCACTCTCCCACTGCTCCATTCACCCACCCTCCCACTGCTCCATTCACCCACCCTCCCGCTGCTCCATTCACCCACCCTCCCGCTGCTACATTCACCCACCCTCCCGCTGCTCCATTCACCCACCCTCCCGCTGCTCCATTCACCGATTCCATAAAATGATTGCTGCTGGTCGGTTCAGATCACGGCCGTCCCTTCCCTTCTCCATGAACTCACTCTATTGCTCCAAGAACGTGAACTCTTCCCTCCTGCTCCAGCCTTGCCGCCCTACATTGACCTGCCTCATATCTCCCTCCTTATGCAGCGCAGTGCAAAGCATTCCAGAGACCACCACCTTGAGGCCGTGATTTTTAGACCTGAGCCTCAGTCTTAATATTCCCTTATTGCTCTCCTATTCTTGTACCCCACCTGCCTCTCCAGAACGCCCACTCGGAGTGGCTTCCTGCTCAGGAAGACCATCCTCTGAGTCACTGTCTCTATCCACATTACAGTCACCAATTCTAGGTATGTATTGGACATTTCCAGTATTCAGGGTCTGGCTCCACCTGTGACTGCAGTGCCCCTCCATATCGTCACTCACTTCCCTCTTCCTACTCAGCCCCTATTCTATTCCCTCTTCCTGTGTGAGCTGCAGGTTGTTGCACGAGATCTGGACCCTTTGTTGGGACAGAAATGATATTTAAATGAATTTTCTGAACCTACCTTTGTCCTTTCTCATTCTTGAAGATGTTGGATATTCTCCCCTGTTTGGAGCTTCAGCCATGTTGGTGACAGGCGTTCCCAGATTCTAACGCTCTGCATTAAATACAATATTATTAAGAGGTCTAGATGGAAATATTGAAATAAAAAGCAGAACGTTGCCTTGTTAAAGAAGATATCAAGTCCCTCCGCCCCATCAGTACAACAGCAGTTAGATCTGGGAGCGAACATTTCCATAGTGTTACGATCAACACTCCATATCAGGTGTGACACAGACAGCTGCCCAGTGAAATCCAGTGAGTCCCGCTGAGCATCACAACCGAGTACCACGCGGGCTCCCGTCGGCCGAGAATCCGCACTGGGAGCATCAATTGGTGAGATTTACTCACAGTACAGGCTGAGACTCCACACTGGGAGCACCCGTTGGTGAGATGTACTCACACAGTGCAGGCCGAGACTCCGCACTGGGAGCACCCATTGGTGAGATTTACTCACACAGTGCAGGCCGAGAATCTGCACTGGGAGAACCCATTGGTGAGAATTACTCACAAAGTACAGGCCGAGACTCTGCACTGGGCGCAACCATTGGTGAGATTTACTCACACAGTACAGGCCGAGACTCCGCACTGAGAGCAACCATTGGTGAGATTTACTCACAGTACAGGCCGAGACTCTGCACTGGGAGCACCCACTGGTGAGATTTACTCACACAGTGCAGGCCGAGACTCTGCACTGGGAGCACCCATTGGTGAGATTTACTCACACAGTGCAGGCCGAGACTCTGCACTGGGAGCACCCATTGGTGAGATTTACTCACAGAACAGGCCGAGACTCTGCACTGGGAGCAACCATTGGTGAGATTTACTCACACAGTACAGGCCGAGACTCATCACTGGGAGCACCCATTGGTGAGAATTACTCACACAGTACAGGCCGAGACTCTGCACTGGGAGCAACCATTGGTGAGATTTACTCACACAGTACAGGCCGAGACTCCGCACTGAGAGCAACCATTGGTGAGATTTACTCACAGTACAGTCCAAGACTCTGCACTGGGAGCACCCACTGGTGAGATTTACTCACACAGTGCAGGCCGAGACTCTGCACTGGGAGCACCCATTGGTGAGATTTACTCACACAGTGCAGGCCGAGGCTCTGCACTGGGAGCACCCATTGGTGAGATTTACTCACAGAACAGGCCGAGACTCTGCACTGGGAGCACCCATTGGCGAGATTTACTCACACAGTGCAGGCCGAGACTCTGCACTGGGAGCACCCATTGGTGAGATTTACTCACACAGTACAGGCTGAGAGTCTGCTCTGGGAGCAACCATTGGTGAGATTTACTCACACAGTGCAGGCCGAGACTCTGCACAGGGAGCACCCATTGGTAAGATTTACTCACACAGTACAGGCCGAGACTCTGCACTGGGAGCAACCATTGGTGAGATGTACCCTAACAGTGCAGGCCGAGACTCTGCACTGGGAGCAACTATTGGTGAGATTTACTCACACAGTGCAGGCCGAGGCTCCGCACTGGGAGCACCCATTGGTGAGACTTACTCGCAGTACAGGCTGAGACTCCACACTGGGCGCACCCATTGGTGAGATGTACTCACACAATGCAGGCCGAGACTCCGCACTGTGAGCACGCTTTGGTGAGATTTACTCACATAGTGCAGGCCGAGACTCTGCTCTGGGAGAACCCATAGGTGAGATTTACTCACACAGTACAGGCCGAGTCTCTGCACTGGGAGCAACCATTGGTGAGATTTACTCACACAGTACAGGCCGAGACTCCGCACTGAGAGCAACCATTGGTGAGATTTACTCACAGTACAGGCCGAGACTCTGCACTGGGAGCACCCACTGGTGAGATTTACTCAAACAGTGCAGGCCGAGACTCTGCACTGGGAGCACCCATTGCTGAGATTTACTCACACAGTGCAGGCCGAGACTCTGCACTGGGAGCACCCATTGGTGAGATTTACTCACAGAACAGGCCAAGACTCTGCACTGGGAGCACCCATTGGCGAGATTTATTCACACAGTGCAGGCCGAGACTCTGCACTGGGAGCACCCATTGGTGAGATTTACTCACACAGTACAGGCCGAGAGTCTGCACTGGGAGCAACCATTGGTGAGATTTACTCACACAGTGCAGGCCGAGACTCCGCACTGGGAGCGCCCTTTGGTGAGGTTTACTCACAAAGTGCAGGCCGAGACTCTTCACTGGGAGCACCCATTGGTGAGATTTACTCACAGTACAGGCCGAGACTCCACACTGGGAGCACCCATTGGAGAGATTTACTCACACAGTGCAGGCCGAGGCTCTGCACTGGGAGCACCCATTGGTGAGATGTACTCACACAGTGCAGGCCGAGACTCTGCACAGGGAGCACCCATTTGTAAGATTTACTCACACAGTACAGGCCGAGACTCTGCACTGGGAGCAACCATTGGTGAGATGTACCCTAACAGTGCAGGCCGAGACTCTACACTGGGAGCAACTATTGGTGAGATTTACTCACACAGTGCAGGCCGAGACTCTACACTGGGAGCAACTATTGGTGAGATTTACTCACACAGTGCAGGCCGAGACTCTACACTGGGAGCAACTATTGGTGAGATTTACTCACACAGTGCAGGCCGAGACTCCGCACTGGGAGCGCCCATTGGTGAGATTTACTCACACAGGGCAGGCCGAGACTCTGCACTGGAAGCATCCATTGGTGAGATTTACTCACACAGTGCAGGCCGAACTCCGCACTGGGCGCACCCATTGGTGAGATTTACTCACACAGTGCAGGCCGAGACTCTGCACAGGGAGCACCCATTGGTAAGAATTACTCACACAGTGCAGGCCGAGACTCTGCACTGGGAGCACCCATTGGTGAGATTTACTCACAGTACAGGCCGAGACTCCGCACTGGGAGCGCCCATTGGTGAGATTTACTCACACAGTGCAGGCCGAGACTCTGCACAGGGAGCACCCATTGGTAAGAATTACTCATACAGTGCAGGCCGAGACTCTGCACTGGGAGCACCCATTGGTGAGATTTACTCACAGTACAGGCCGAGACTCCGCACTGGGAGCGCCCATTGGTGAGATTTACTCACACAGTGCAGGCCGAGACTCTGCACTGGGAGCACCCATTGGTGAGGTTTTCTCATACAGTGCAGGCCGAGACTCTGCACAGGGAGCACCCATTGGTAAGATTTACTCACACAGTGCAGGCCGAGACTCTGCACTGGGAGCACCCATTGGTGAGATTTACTCACACAGTGCAGGCCGAGACTCTGCACTGGGAGCACCCATTGGTGAGATTTTCTCATACAGTGCAGGCCGAGACTCTGCACAGCGAGCACCCATTGGTGAGATTTACTCACAGTACAGGCCGAGACTCTGCACTGGGAGCACCCATTGGTGAGGTTTTCTCATACAGTGCAGGCCGAGACTCTGCACAGGGAGCACCCATTGGTAAGATTTACTCACACAGTGCAGGCCGAGACTCTGCACAGGGAGCACCCATTGGTGAGATGTACCCTAACAGTGCAGGCCGAGACTCTGCACTGGGAGCACCCATTGGTGAGATGTACCCTAACAGTGCAGGCCGAGACTCTGCACTGGGAGCACCCATTGGTGAGATGTACCCTAACAGTGCAGGCCAAAACCAGACTTATTACTGAGGTAGAGAATATTCTGCAGGTAAATATGGAGCGGGTGATCATTGATAAATTATATGATCCTTCACTGTACACAAAGTGGCGGTATTGACTTATGTTATTTACAGATATTTGTTGAGTTTGGATATTAATTATGGTATTTTATGAATATGTTATGTATCCACATACAGAATATACAGCTAGTCGGGATTCCTCTGGTCTCCATGAGCAGTGAGGTTGTCGTGGGTTCATGGAGATGTGATCTGGTTAGAGTGAGGAGAGGGTGAAATGCACAAGAGGCCTCAGTCTGAGGAACAGAGAGATATTGGTGGTGGGGGAGTGTAGGACTGGAGGAGGTTACAGAGACAGGAGTGCCGGATCAATGAATGGGGTTTAAACGAGGGTGAGAGTTTTAATTTGGAGTTGCTGGGGGACCAGGAGCCAAGGTAGGTTCACAAGGACAGGGTGAGCAGTGAGCAGGGTTTTGATGCACTTAATTCACGGTGCGTGAAAGGATAAAAGCCAACCCGTACAGCATTGGAAAAATCAAGTCTACAGTGAGAAAAGCATGGAAGAGGATTTCAGCAGCAGATGGGCTGAAGCAGGGATGATGTATGCTGATGTTACTCAGTTGGAAGTAGACGGTTTTTGTGATGAGAGGAGATCAGGTCAGAAGCTCAGCTTGGTGCCAGTAGAACACTGAGGTTGTGAACAATCCGGGACATTGGCTGGGACGGGGAGGGAATCACCGGCGAGGGAACAGAATTCATGGCAGGGGGCGAAGACCATGTCCTGGGTCTTCCCAATGTGTAATTGGAGAAATATGTAGGTCATCACAGACTGGCTGTGGGACAAGCAGTGTGAGAAACCATAAGCAATGGAGGGTCGAGAGAGGGACTGGAGAGGGAGAGCAGAGGGGCGGAGAGAGAGGGAGAGCGGAGGGGCCGGAGAGGGAGAGCAGAGGGGCCGGAGAGGGAGAGCAGAGTGGCTGGAGAGGGGGAGAGAGTGGCCAGAGAGGGAGAGCATAGGGGCCGGAGAGAGAGGGAGAGCGGAGGGGACAGAGAAGGAGAGCAGAGGGGCCGGAGAGGGAGAGCAGAGGGGCTGGAGAGGGAGAGCAGAGGGGCCGGAGAGGGAGAGCAGAGGGGCCGGAGAGGGAGAGCAGAGGGGCTGGGGAGGGAGAGCAGAGGGGCTGGAGAGGGAGAGCAGAGGGGCCGGAGGGGGAGAGCAGAAGGGCCGGAGAGTGAGAGCAGAGGGGCCAGAGATGGAGAGCAGAGGGGCTGGAGAGGGAGAGCAGAGGGGCTGGAGAGGGAGAGCAGAGGGGCCGGAGAGGGAGAGAGGGTCTGGAGAGGGAGAGCAGAGGGGCCGGAGAGGGAGACAGGGGCTGGAGAGGGAGAGCAGAGGGGCCGGAGAGGGAAAGCAGAAGGGCTGGAGAGAGAGAGCAGAGGGGCCGGAGAGGGAGAGCAGAGGGGCTGGAGAGGGAGAGCAGAGGGGCTGGAGAGGGAGAGCAGAGGGGCGGGAGAGAGAGAGCAGATGGGCCGGAGAGGGAGAGCCGAGGGGCCGGAGAGGGAGAGCAGAGGGGCCGGAGAGGGAGAGCAGAGGGGCTGGAGAGGGAGAGCAGAGGGGCCGGAGAGGGAGAGCAGAGGGGCCGGAGAGGGAGAGCAGAGGGGCTGGAGAGGGAGAGGAGAGGGGCCGGAGAGGGAGAGCAGAGGGGCCGGAGAGGGAGAGCAGAGGGGCCAGAGAGGGAGAGCAGAGGGGCTGGAGAGGGAGAGCAGAGGGGCTGGAGAGGGAGAGCAGAGGGGCCGGAGAGAGAGAGAAGAGGGGCTGGAGAGGGAGAGCAGAGGGGCTGGAGAGGGAGAGCAGAGGGGCCGGAGAGGGAGAGAGGGGCTGGAGAGGGAGAGCAGAGGGGCTGGAGAGGGAGAGCAGAGGGGCCGGAGAGGGAGAGAGGGGCCGGAGAGGGAGTGCAGAGGGGCTGGAGAGGGAGAGAGAGGCCGGAGAGGGAGAGCAGAGGGGCCAGAGAGGGAGAGCAGAGGGGCTAGAGAGGGAGAGCAGAGGGGCCGGAGAGGGAGAGCAGAGGGGCTGGAGAGGGAGAGAGAGGCCGGAGAGGGAGAGCAGAGGGGCCAGAGAGGGAGAGCAGAGGGGCTGGAGAGGGAGAGCAGAGGGGCCGGAGAGGGAGCGCAGAGGGGCCGGAGAGAGAGAGCAGAGGGGCCGGAGAGAGAGAGCAGAGGGGCCGGAGAGGGAGAGCAGAGGGGCTGGAGAGGGAGAGCAGAGGGGCTGGAGAGGGAGAGCAGAGGGGCCGGAGAGGGAAAGCAGAGGGGCCGGAGAGGGAGAGCAGAGGGGCCGGAGAGAGAGAGCAGAGGTGCTGGAGAGGGTGAGCAGAGGGGCCGGAGAGAGAGTGCAGAGCGGCAGGTGAGGGAGAGCAGAGGGGCCAGAGAGGGAGAGCAGAGGGGCCGGAGAGGGAGAGCAGAGGGGCCGGAGAGGGAGAGCAGAGTGGCCAGAGAGGGAGAGCAGAGGGGCCGGAGAGGGAGAGCAGAGGGGCTGGAGAGGGAGCACAGAGGGGCCGGAGAGAGAGAGCAGAGGGGCCGGAGAGGGAGAGCAGAGGGGCCGGAGAGAGAGAGCAGAGGGGCCGGAGAGGGAGAGCAGAGGGGCTGGAGAGGGAGAGCAGAGGGGCTGGAGAGGGAGAGCAGAGGGGCCGGTGAGGGAAAGCAGAGGGGCCGGAGAGGGAGAGCAGAGGGGCCGGAGAGAGAGAGCAGAGGTGCTGGAGAGGGTGAGCAGAGGGGCCGGAGAGAGAGAGCAGAGGGGCTGGAGAGGGAGAGCAGAGGGTCTGGAGAGGGAGAGCAGAGGGGCCGGAGAGGGAGAGCAGAGGGGCCGGAGAGGGAGAGCGGAGGGGCCGGAGAGGGAGAGCAGAGGGGCTGGAGAGGGAGAGCAGAGGGGCCGGAGAGGGAGAGCAGAGGGGCCGGTGAGAGAGAGCAGAGGGGCTGGAGAGGGAGAGCAGAGGTGCTGGAGAGGGTGAGCAGAGGGGCTGGAGAGAGAGAGTAGAGGGGCTGGAGAGGGAGAGCAGAGGGGCTGGAGAGAGAGAGCAGAGGGGCTGGAGAGGGAGAGCAGAGGGGCTGGAGAGGGAGAGCAGAGGGGCCGGAGATGGAGAGCAGAGGGGCCGGAGAGAGAGAGCAGAGCGGCCGGAGAGGGAGAGCAGAGGGGCCGGAGAGGGAGAGCAGAGGGGCCGGAGAGGGAGAGCAGAGGGGCCGGAGAGAGAGAACAGAGTGGCTGGAGAGGGAGAGATCGGCTGGAGAGGGAGAGCAGAGGGTCTGGAGAGGGAGAGAAGAGGGGCCGGAGAGGGAGAGCAGAGGAGCCGGAGAGGGGGAGCAGAGGGGCTGGAGAGGGAGAGATCGGCTGGAGAGGAAGAGCAGAGAGTCTGGAGAGGGAGAGCAGAGGGACCGGAGAGGGAGAGCAGAGGGGCTGGAGAGGGAGAGCAGAGGGGCCGGAGAGGGAGAGCAGAGGGGCCGGAGAGAGAGAGCAGAGGGGCTGGAGAGGGAGAGATCGGCTGGAGAGGGAGAGCAGAGGGGCCGGAGAGAGAGAGCAGAGGGGCTGGAGAGGGAGAGATCGGCTGGAGAGGGAGAGCAGAGGGGCCGGAGAGGGGGAGCAGAGGGGCCGGAGAGGGAGAGCAGAGGGGCCGGAGAGGGGGAGCAGAGGGGCCGGAGAGGGGGAGCAGAGGTGCCGGAGAGGGAGAGCAGAGGGGCCGGAGAGGGGGAGCAGAGGGGCCGGAGAGGGGGAGCAGAGGAGTCAGAGAGGGGGAGCAGAGGAGCCGGAGAGGGAGAGCAGAGGGGTCGGAGAGGGGGAGCAGTTTGCTGTCAGTGTACATATAAGAGCTGATCTCTTATGTTTGGTTAATGTCTCCGAGGGGCATCATGTAGGTGAGATATAGAAGGGGCTAACATGAGATCCATGGGGGACTCCAGAGGTAACAGTGCGGGAGCGGGAAGAGAAGCCATTGATGGAGATTCTCTTGGTACGATCGGATGGGTAAAAGTGGAACCAAGTGCGGGCAGTCCCACTGAGCTGGACAACGGAGGAGAGGCGTTGGAAGATGTTGTGCTCGACTGTGTCAAAGAAGGCTGAAGTCGAGGAGAATGAGGTGGGATCGTTTACCATGGTCAGTCATAGAGCGTTTCATTTGAGACCTTGATTATTGGCATTTCAGGGCTGTGGCAGGAGCTGAAACCCGATTGGAGAGATTGAAATATGGAGTTGTGTGAAAGGTGCGCAGAGATTCGGGAGGCAACTAAACATTGGGAGGAAATGAAGGTTAAAGATGAGATACACGTGGCGAACTCTACACCCACGTGTGAAACTGAACGTATTTCTTAGATCAAAGCCTCTCCTCTGAAATACACAAGTCTGATTTATGCTTTAAAGTTATAGAAACAGTTAAACTCATTTCACTTTTACAGAATAATCCACGTGCTCTGGCTGGGTGACTGGAATCTCCCAGATCCACCGGAGGAGTTTGCTGGTTGCAAGCTACAGAATTAGAGCAAAGCTTCGATATTTACTTTGTACAAAACTGCTTCAGAAAATGTGTCATCGTCACCTCCCTTTAAACATAGAATTAAATAGAAGGTACAGAACAGGAAGAGGCCTTTCAGCCAAACTCCGTGCCGGCGTCTATGCTCGACACACTCCTCCTCCCACCGATCTTCATCTAACACCATCAGCATAAACATTTATTCCGTTCTCCCTCATGTGTTTCTCCAGCTTTCCCTTAAATGTTAGTTTTCTTTGCAGTGAGGCTGTGTAATCTGGAGCTTGGATCCTCACTGACGCTGTAAAGTTCACTTGTTGTATGTTCCTCCATCCCACTGACCCTGCCCCCACCCCACTAACACAGCACCGCACCCTGCTAACCCAGCCCCGCACCTCGCTGGCCCAGACCCGAATCCCGCTGTCCCAGCAGCGCACCCTGCTGACCCAGCCCCGCACCCCGCTGACCCAGCCCCGCACCCCGCTGACCCAGCACCGCACCCCGCTGGCCCAGCACCGCACCCCGCTGGCCCAGCCCCGCACCCCACTGGCCCAGCCCCGCACTCCGCTCGCCCAGCCCCGCAGCCCGCTGGCCCAGACCCGCATCCCGCTGACCCAGCCCCGCACCCCACTGACCCAGCCCAACACCCCACTGACCCAGCCCCACACCCCACTGGTCCTGCCCCACACCCCACTGACCCTGCCACACACCCCACTGACCCTGCCCCACTCCCCACTGACCCTGCCCCACTCCCCACTGACCCAGCGCTGCACCACACATACCCAGTCCCGCATCCCACTGACACAGCCCGACACCCCACTGACACAGCCCCAAACCACACTGACACAGCCCCGCACCCACACTCGACTGAGCCAGGCCCGAACCCCACTGACACAGCCCCGCACCCACACAAAACTGAGCCAGAGACACCCCTGAGCTCGCACCACACGGACACAGCACCGCACCCAAGTGACCCAGTCCCACATCCCACCTACAAAGCCCCGCACCCCACTGACAAAGCCCCACACCCCGCTGACAAAGACACACACCCTGCTGACCCAGCCCCACACCGCGCTGACCCTGCCCCACACCCCGCTGACCCAGCCCCACACCCCACTGACCCAAACCCACAACCCACTGACCCAGCCCCACACCCCACTGACCCAGCCCCACACCCCACTGACTCAGCCCCACACCCCACTGACCCAGCCCCACACCCCACTGACCCAAACCCACAAACCACTGACCCAGCCCCACACCCCACTGACCCAGCCCCACACCCCACTGACTCAGCCCCACACCACACTGACCCAGCCCCACACCCCACTGACCCAAACCCACAAACCACTGACCCAGCCCCACACCCCACTGACCCAGCCCCACACCCCACTGACTCAGCCCCACACCCCACTGACCCAGCCCCACACCCCACTGACCCAAACCCACAACCCACTGACCCAGCCCGGCACCCCACTGACACAGCCCCGCACCACACTGACCCAGCCCCACACCCCACTGACTCAGCCCCACACCCCACTGACCCAGCCCCACACCCCACTGACCCAAACCCACAACCCACTGACCCAGCCCCACACCCCACTGACCCAGCCCCACACCCCACTGACTCAGCCCCACACCCCACTGACCCAGCCCCACACCCCACTGACCCAAACCCACAAACCACTGACCCAGCCCCACACCCCACTGACCCAGCCCCACACCCCACTGATCCAGCCCCACACCCCACTGACCCAGCCCGGCACCCCACTGACACAGCCCCACACCCCACTGACTCAGCCCCACACCCCACTGACCCAGCCCCACACCCCACTGACTCAGCCCCACACCCCACTGACCCAGCCCCACACCCCACTGATCCAGACCCACACCCCACTGACCCAGCCCCACACCCCACTGACCCAGCCCCACACCCCACTGACCCTGCCCCACTCCCCACTGACCCAGCCCGGCACCCCACTGACACAGCCCCACACCCCACTGACTCAGCCCCACACCCCACTGACCCAGCCCCACACCCCACTGACCCTGCCCCACTCCCCACTGACCATGCCCCACTCCCCACTGACCCTGCCCCACTCCCCACTGACCCTGCCCCACTCCCCACTGAGCCTGCCCCACTCCCCACTGACCCTGCCCCACACCCCACTGACCCTGCCCCACTCCCAACTGACCCTGCCCCACTCCCCACTGACCCTGCCCCACTCCCCACTGACCCTGCCCCAATCCCCACTGACCCTGCCCCACTCCCCACTGAGCCTGCCCCGCTCCCCACTGACCCTGCCCCAATCCCCACTGACCCTGCCCCACTCCCCACTGAGCCTGCCCCGCTCCCCACTGACCCTGCCCTGCACCACACTTACCCAGTCCCGCACCCCACTGACACAGCCCGACACCCCACTGATACAGCACCAAACCACACTGAAACAGCCCCGCACCCACACCCAAACCCGACTGAGCCAGGCCCACTCACCACTGACCCAGCCCCGCACCCACACATGACTGAGCCCACCCCGGACCACACAGACACAGCACCGCACCCTAGTGACCCAGCACCACACCCCACCTACAAAGCCCCACACCCCACCGACACAGCCCCGCACCCCGCCGACACAGCCCCGTACCCGGCCGACACAGCCCCGCACCCCGCCGACACAGCCCCGCACCCCACCGACACAGACCCGCACACCGCCGACACAGCCCCGCACCCCACCGACAAAGCCCCGAACCTCGCCGACCCAGCCCCGCACCCCGCCGACCCAGCCCCACATCCCGCCGACCTAGCCCCGCACCCCGCCGACGCAGCACCGCACCTCGCAGACACAGCCCCGCACCCCGCCGACCCAGCCCCGCATCCCGCCGACACAGCCCCGTACCCCGCCGACACAGCCCCGCACACCGCCGACACAGCCCCGCACCCCGCCGACACAGCCCCGCACCCCGCCGACACAGCCCCGCACCCCGCCGACCCAGCCCCGCACCCCGCCGACCCAGCCCCGCACCCCGCCGACCGAGCCCCGCACCTCGCCGACCCAGCCCCACAACCCGCCGATCCAGCCCCGCACCCCGCCGACCCAGCCCCGCACCCCGCCGACCCAGCCCCGCACCCCGCTGAACTAGCCCAGCACCTCACTGAACCAGCCCCGCACCCCACTGAACCAACTCCACACCCCACTGTCCCAGCCCCATATCCACACCCCACTAACTCAGCCCCACACCCAATTGACCCAATCCTAAACACCACTGACCCAGCCTCGCACCCCAATAACAGAGCCCCCCGCACCCCTGTGAAGCAGCCCCACTCCCCACTGACCCAGTCCCGCACCACACTAACCCAGCCCGCACACGACTGACCCAGCACCACAACCCACTGACCCAGCCCCGCAGCCCACTGACCCAGTCCCGCACCCCACTGTCCCAGCCCCGCACCCCACTGACCCAGCCCCGCACCCCACTGACCCAGCCCCGCACCCCACTGACATAGCCCCACACCCCACTGACCCAGCCACACACCCCGCTGACCCAGCCCCATACCCAACTGACCCAGCCCCACACCCACTGAGCCAGCCCAGCACCCCACTGACCCAGCCCCACACCACACTGACCCAGCCCCACACCCCACTGACCCAGCCCCACTGACCCAGCCGCACACCCCACTGACCCAGCCCCTCTCCCCACTGACCCAGCCCACACCCAGCTGACCCAGCCCCACACCCCACTGACCCAGCCCCACACCCCACTGACCCAGCCCCTCTCCCCACTGACCCAGCCCCACACCCCACTGACCCAGCCCCACACCCCAGTGACCCAGCCCCGCACCCCACTAACACAGCCCCGCTCCCCCCTGACTCCGCCCCGCCCACCACTGACCCAACCCCGCACCCCACGGACCCAGCCTCCCACTAATGCGGATCCACAGCGACACCCACTGGCCCAGGCTACTCCCCAATGACCCAGATCTAATGCGAGGAGCATTCGTAATAAGGTGGATGAATTAGCTGCGCAAATTGATGTAAACAGACATGATATAATTGGGATTGCGGAGACATGTCACCAGGGAGACCAAGGCTGGGAAATCAACATCCAGGGGTATTCAATATATAGGAAGGAGAGGCAAAAAGGAAAATGAGTTTGGGTAGCATTGCTGGTTAAAGTGGTGATTAACACAATAGTAAGGAAGGATGTCAGCTCTGATGATGTGGAATATGTATGGGTAGAGCTGAGAAATGCCAAGGGGCAGAGAACGTTAGTGGCAGTTATATACAGACCCACAAACAATAATGCCGAGTTTGGAGATGGCATTAAATGTGAAATTAGCGATGCATGCAATAAGGGCACTGCAGTTACCACGGGTCACTTTAATCTAGATATAGGTTGGGCTAACCAAATTAGTAACAATACTGTGGAGGAGGAATTCCTGGTGCGTATACGGGATGTTTTCCTGGACCAATATGTCAAGTAACCAACTAGAGATCAGGCCATCATACACTGGGTATTATGTAATGCAAAAGGATTAATTAGCAATATTGTTGTGCTAGTCACCTTGGGGTGGAGCGATCATAGTATGATAGAAATCTTCATTAAGATGGAGAGTGAAGTATTTGACTCAGAGACTAGGACCCTGAATTTAAATAAAGGAAACTACGATGGTATGAGGCGTGAGTTTGCTAGGATGGACTGGTGAATGTTACTTAAAGGGTTGATGGTGCATAGGCAATGGCAATCATTTAGAGATCGCAGGGATGAACTATAGAATTTGTTCATCCCTGTTTGCCATAAACATAAAACAAAGAAGCAGACTCAACCGTGGCTAACAAGGGAAATTAGAGATATCCTAATGTCCAAGGAGAGGAGAAATAAATTGGCCACAAAAAGCGGCAAACCTGAGGATTGGGAGCAGTTTAGGATTCAGCAAAGGAGGACAAAGGGTTTAATTAAAAAGGGGGAAATAGAGTATGAGAGTAAGCTTGCGGGGAATATAAAAACAGATTGCAAAAGCTTTTATAGATTTGGGAAGAGAAAAAGTTTGGTGAAGTCAAGCGTAGGTCCCTTCCAGTCAGAATCAGGGGAATTTATAATGGGGAACAAAGAAATGGCAGACCAATTAAATGCATACTTTGGTTCTGTTTTCACAAAGGAGGACACAAATAACCTCCCAGAGAAGTTGGGTAATATAGGGGCTAATGAGAGGGAGGAACTGAATGAAATCAGTATTTGTCGGGAAATGGCGTTAGGAAAATTGATGGGATTGAAGGCCGATAAATGCCCAGGGCCTGATAATCTACATCCTAGGGTAATTAAGGAAGTGGCCCTAGAAATAGTAGATGCGTTGCTGGTCATCTTCCAAAATTCTACAGACTCTGGAACAGTTCCATGGATTGGAGGGTAGCTAATGTAACCCCACTATTCAAAAATGGTTGTAGAGAGAAAATGGTGAATCACAGACCGGTAAGTCTGACAACGGTAGTGGGTAATATGCTAGAGTCCATTATAAAAGATGTAATATCAGAGCACTTGGAAAACAGTGGCAAGATCGGACAAAGAAGAATTGAGAAATGCTAAGTGGAAAAAAAATTAGTGGGCGTGGTATATATACCTCCAATCAGTAAGGCGGAGGTTGGGGATGGCATTAAAAGGGAAATTAAAGAAGCGTGCAATAGGGGCACAGCAGTCATCATGGGTGACTTTAATCTACATATAGATTGGGCTAAGCAAATTAGTAACAATACTGTGGAGGAGAAATTTCTGGATTGTTTACGGGATGGTTTCTTGGAACAATATGTCGAGGAACCAACCAGAGATCGGGCCAACTTAGACTTGGTATTATGTAACGAGAAAGGATTAATTAGCAATCTTGTTGTACGAGGCCCCTTGGGTCGGAGTGATCATAATATGATCGAATTCTTCATTAAGATGGAGAATGAAGTAGTTTACTCAGAAACTAGGGTCCTCAATTTAAATAAAGGAATCTACGATGGTCTGAGGAGCGAGTTGGGTAGGATTGATTGGGGAATGACACTCAAAGAGTTGACGGTGGATAGTCAATGGCAATCATTCAAAGACCGAATGGATGAACTACAGAAAAGTTCATTCCAGTATGGCATAAAAATAAAAGAAAAAATGTGACTTAACCGTGGCTATCAAGGGAAATTAGGGATAGCATAAGATCCAAGGAGAGGACATATCAATTGGCCAGATAAAACAATAATCCTGAGGATTGGGAGCAGTTTAGAATTCAACAAAGGAGGACAAAGGGATTAATTAAGAAAGGGAAAATAGAATTTGAGAGTAAGCTTTCAGGAACATAAAAACTGACTGTAAAAGCTTTTATAGATATGTGAAGGGAAAAAGATTGGTGAAGTCAAGCGTAGGTCCCTTGCAGTCAGAATCGGGGGTATTTATAATGGGGAACAAAGAAATGGCAGACCAACTAAATACATATTTTGGTTCTGTCTTCACAAAGGAGGACACAAATAACCTCCCAGAATTGCCGGCGAACATAGGGTCTGATGAAAGTTTGGAACTGAAAGAAATCACTATTTGTAGGGAAATGGTGTTAGGAAAATTGATGGGACTGAAGGCCGATAAATCCCCAGGGCCTGATAATCTACATCCCAGGGTACTTAAGGAAAAGGTCATAGAAATAATAGATGCATTGCTGGTCATCTTCCAGAACTCGATAGACTCTGGAACAGTACCCATGGATTGGAGGGTAGCTAATGTTACCCCACTATTCAAAACAAGTGGCAGAGAAAAAGCAGGGAATTATAGACCGGTAAGCCTGAGATTGGTAGTGGGGAAAATGCTAGAGTCCATTGTAAAAGATGTAATAGCAGAGCACTTTGAAAGCCGCGACATGATCGGACAGAGTCAACATGGATTTGCAAAAGGTAAATCATGCTCGACTAACCTACTGGAATTTTTTGAGGATGTAACTGGTAAAATGGAAAAGGGAGAACCAGTAGATGTGGTGTATTTGGACATTCAAAACGCTTTCCATAAGTTCCCGCCTAAGAGATTAGTGTGCAAAATTAAGGCTTGGATAGAGAACTGGTTGGTGGACAGAAAGCAAAGAGTTGGAATAAAAGCGTCGTTTTCTGAGTGGCAGGCAGTGACTAGTGGGGTACCGCTAGGGTCAATCCTCGGACCCCCGCTGTTCACAATATATATTAATGATCTGAACGAGGGAATTGAATGTAATATCTCGCAATTTGAAGACGACACAAAGCTGGGTGGGAGGGTAAGCTGTGAGGAGGATGTCATGAAACTCCAGTACGATTTGGACAGGTTGGGTGATTGGGCAGAAACATGGCAAATGCACTATAATGTGGATAAATGTGAGGTTATCCACTTTGGTGGCAAAAAAAGGAAGTCAGATTATTATCTGAATGGCAATAGATTGGGAGAAGGGGAAGTGCAACGAAACCTGGATGTCCTTCTGCACCAGTCGTTAAGGTAAGAATGCAGGTGCTGCAGGCGGTTAAGAAGGTAAATGGTGTGTTGGCCTTCATAGGGAGAACTCGAGTACAGGAGCAAGGAAGCCTTGATGAGACCACACCTTGAGTATTGTGTGCAGTTTTAGTCGCCTTATCTGAGGAAGGATGTGCAGAGAAGATTCACCTGGCTGATACCTGGGATGGCAGGAATGACATATGAGGTGAGATTGTTTCGATTAGGCTTATATTTGCTGGAGTTTAGAAGAATAAGAGTTGCTCTCATTGACACTTATTAAATTCTGACAGGACTAGACAAACTAGATGCAGGAAGGATGTTCCCGATGGCGGGGGACTCCAGTACCAAGGGTCTCAGTCTAAGGATAAGGAGTAAGCCATTTAGGACAGAGATGAGAAGGAATTTCTTCACTCAGAGAGTAGTAAATCTGTGGAATTCTCTACCACAGAAGGCAGTTGAGGGCAATTCATTAAATATATTCAAGAAGGAGTTAGATATATTTCTTGAGGCTAAAGGGATATGGGGAGAAGGCAGGGACAGGCTACTGAATTTGGATGATCAGCCATGATCTCATTGAATGGCGGAGCAGGCTCGAGGGGCCGAATGGCCGACTCCTGCTCCTGTATTTCAATGTTTCTATGTTTCTATGTACTACACCCCACTGAACAAGTCCCAACCCATCTGACGCAGCCCCACAGCGATACCCAGTGCCTCAGCCTACATACCACTGACCCAGACATGCACCCCAACGACCCCGCCCATTGCCCCCACCCCACTGACCCAGCCGCGCCCCTCACCGACCCAGTACCGCCCCCCAACCGAATCACAATTTGGAAATCATCCCTCTAACTTGAACCCCAACGTGTTTAATAGTTGATCAGAAATAAAGTCTTTCAGGGCATGTGACGGGAAGAAACACGAGGCAGCAATTGTCATTGGCGATATTTGCAGATGAGCATTTCACACAATCAGATCACCTTGCCCTGGAATTTTTTTACTTGAAGGGGATAAACCTTTTGCTAAAATAGCTCCGAGAGCAACCTCACAGTAAAGTGTGACGTGTTTATCATCCAAAATCATTATCAGCAATTTCTGGGCTGCAGCTTCCTGCTGCTGGTATGATATTGAAACCAACCAAACTCAATCTGTGTTTCTGCCACTTACCCGATGTTGTAATCCACTGAGTTCTTCCCCTTAGTTTAACCCCACCGTGACACCGTCCAGCCCTCCTTCATCGCCTGTTCCAGTCTGTCCCGGGAGAATGTCACAGTTTGTAGAGCTGGACATCATCCCACTTTTGGAGCATCTCAATGATTGTGGCATTTGGAGCTGTGGACAGAAGTTGAAGCAAGTCATGGACAAGTTAATCCATGAATTGATACTGAAAGGTCACTGATTTTGACGAGAGGTTACAGCAGAAATAGACTCTGTACATTCAGGACATGGTGTTGGAGAAACCTGGAACATTGTTAAAGTCCTCAGCAGATTTTCTTTTAATCAATGTTGGACATGGGGGTAATTTTAGTCAGAAAGAAAGAATTGCATTTCTATTGCGCCTTTCAGGATCTCAGGGCGTTCCAAAGTGCTTTACAGCCAATGAAGTACTTTTGAAGTGTAGTCACTGTTGAAATGTCAGAAAACATTAGTCACCTGGTTAAAAGAGGAGGTAGCGAATTGGCACCTATGCTCCACCCCGGGCGATGTATTTGTTTCTCATTTGCTATTATTTAACAAGGGGGGGAATCTTGGCTTTATGCAATTGTGTAAAACAGGTGATAGCGAGTCGGCAACCCGTTTTACATCATTCCCAATGTGTATTACCATTGAAGTAACAAGTGATGTTGCCTAGGGCTCAGTTCTGGGGCCCCAACCTTTCACCTTATTTATTAATGTCTTGGATGAAGGAAAAGAGAGTTTTATATACAAACTTATGGATGATTCTCCGTTCAGGGGACAGTAAGTAGTGCGGACTGGAGCAGGCGGCTGTAAAGGGACATTGAGAGAGTAATTGAGCGGAAACACTGCGGCAAATGAAGTTGAACGTGGGCAAGTCTCAGGTCACCCACTTTGGACCCAGCAAAGATAAATCGGATTATTATCTCAATAGTGAGGAAGTAGGAACTGTCGGAGGAGCAAAGAGATTTGAGAGTCCAAGTACATAAATGGTTAAACACCAGCACACAGGTACAGAAACCAATTTAAAAAGCTAATGGGGTGTTGATCTCAGTGGGGCAGGTGGACCAATCTTGGTGCCAGTTATGATACAGCTGTCAGAGTCTTGGATGAGTTTCTGTTTATGGAAAGTGGAAGATGGGAGGCCAGCCAGGAGAATATCGGGACCAGAGGTAACAAAAGATTCCAACAGCAGAATAGCAGAGGTGGAGACAGGCGATGTCACGGAGGTGGAACTCAGCTATCTTGGTGATGGAGGGGATCTGGGTGGAAATCTCAGCTCAGAGACAAATAGGATGCGGTCAGTCTGGTTCAGAGGGGCTGGAATCCATGGCGAGGGTATGGAGTTTGTAGCGGGTGGGGGTGGGGCTGAAGACAAAGTTTTCCAATGTTTAATTGGAGGAAATGGTGTCTCATCCTGGATTGAATGTTCGACAATCAGTCTGATAACTCGGAGGCATTGGGTCCAGGGAGAGGGTGGTGGTTAGGTAGAGCTGGATGTTGTCAGTGTACATGTGGAAACCGACGAAATATAACATGCAGCTGAGAAATAGGAGGGAGCACAGGATAGATCCTTGGGGATTCCAGGGGCAACGGTGCAGGGCGGGAATGAGAGGCAAGAGGCCTGGAACAGGGACAGATGCTCGAAGGGGGAGAGGTTGCCAGAGGAGTAGAGCCAGCCCAAGGTCTGATTTACAGATAGGGTTACAAGGGGCCTTTGCTGAACTGTTCTCTCCCTCCCCTTCTACTCCGTGATCAACAACGCCCACTTTGCAACACAACAATTAATCCATCATATATCACCGGGCGGGCTGTAGTTCCACAGTCCTTCATAACAGGATCAATGATTTATCATCGGCTTTTAACCGGGTCCCTTATCATTTTAATATTCTGTCCCCATTTCCTGGTTTGCCCGAACAGGGTGAAAATTCTTTACCAGCCCACGTTTATCACAATGAAGGGAATTCACAGGATAATACAGAGAAAGAATTGTCACTCTGGGTAAAACAGAACAAGGGGGATAATATTAAATTCGATCACTGGGTTATCCCTGGAAATATAAGTAACGTAAACCAATCTCTAATCATAGCTTCGTCGCTTCATCTAGCTCTCACCCTGAACAATTCTACAATCCCACCACTGTCTGCCTGACCAGCCGAGGACTGGCGGACACTTTGGAGTCCATGTTCCTGGTCACTCTCGCTCGAGCCCACTTAATGACTGTGATGGTGGCATAAACTTGAAGTCATCCAAAACTCACCTGTCCATGTCCTAACTCGCACACATCTGTCCTGTGCTCGCTGACATACATTGGCTCGCGGTTAAGCAAAGCCTCAATTTCAAAATTCCCATCCTTGTTTGCAAATCCCTCCATGGCCTCGGCCCTTTCTATCTTTGTAATCTCCTTCAGCACCACAACCAAGATATCTGCACTCTTCAAATTCCGCCCTCTTGAGCCTCCCTGATTAGAAATCGTTCAGCCATTGCTGACAGTGCCTTCAGCTGCCTCGGCCAGAAGCTCTGGAACTCGCTACCTAACCATTTCCACCTATCCCCCTTTTTTTCCCCTTTAAGGCTCTCCTTAAAACCGAATCTTTGACCAAGCTTTTGCTCACCTGCCGCTAATATCTCATTATGTGGCTCAGTGTCAATTTATTTGTCTTATGAAACTCCTGTGAAGTGCCTTGGGATATTTTGCTACGTTAAAAATGCTATATAAATACAACTTGTTGTTGTGGGGAACGGGGACAGTTTGAGCCGAGGGTCCCAATGTTGAACAGATCATCCTCGGTCCTTGTCTGAGCGGACACAGAGAATGGCGATCTTTACTCTGGAATGAGTTGACCACAGCAGCCCGTGTAACAGAATCTCCCCGGGAGAGCCTGGCTTTAAATAGGATGTTAAAAGAATCAATGCAGAGTGAGACAGAGGACAGGTTCAGAGCTCCATTCACAATACCTTGGTCTCCGAATCTCCCCGGGAGAGCCTGGCTTTAAACGGCAAGAGTAAAGAATCAATGCTGAGTGAGACAGATTACAGGTTCAGAGCTCCATTCACATTACCTGGGTCCCCGAATCTCCCCAGGAGAGCCTGGCTTTAAACAGGAAGAGTAAAGAATCAATGCAGAGTCAGACAGATTACAGGCACAGATCTCCATTCACTATACCTTGGTCCCTGAATCTCCCTGGGAGAGCCTGGCTTTAAACAGGAAGAGTAAAGAATCAATGCAGAGTGAGACAAATTACAGGTTCAGAGCTCCATTCACATTATCTTGGTCCCCGAATCTCGCCGGAAGAGCCTGGCTTTAAACAGGAAGTTTAAAGAATCAATGCAGAGTGAGACAGATGACAGGTTCAGAGCTCCATTCACATTACCTGGGTCCCCGAATCTCCCCGGGAGAGCCTGGCTTTAAACGGGAAGTTTAAAGAATCAATGCAGAGTGAGACAGATGACAGGTTCAGAGCTCCATTCACAATATCTGGGTCCCCGAATCTCCCCGGGAGAGCCTGGCTTTAAACAGGAAGTTTAAAGAATCAATGCAGAGTGAGACAGATGACAGGTTCAGAGCTCCATTCACATTACCTCGGTGCCCGATTCTCCCCGGGAGAGCCTGGCTTTAAACAGGAAGTTTAAAGAATCAATGCAGAGTGAGACAGGTGACAGGTTCCGAGCTCCATTCACAATACCTGGGTCCCCGAATCTCCCCGGGAGAGCCTGGCTTTAAACGGGAAGTTTAATGAATCAATGCAGAGTGAGACAGATGACAGGTTCAGAGCTCCATTCACATTACCTGGGTCCCCGAGTCTCCCCGGAGGAGCCTGGCTTTAAACGGGACGTTTAAAGAATCAATGCAGAGTGAGACAGATGACAGGTTCAGAGCTCCATTCACATTACCTTGGTCCCCGAATCTCCCCGGGAGAGCCTGGCTTTAAACAGGAAGTTTAAAGAATCAATGCAGAGTGAGGCAGATTACAAGCTCAGAGCTCCATTCACAATACCTGTGTCCCTGATTCTCCCCGGGAGAGCCTGGCTTTAAACGGGAACTTTAAAGAATCAATGCAGAGTGAGAGAGATGACAGGTTCAGAGCTCCATTCACAATATCTTGGTCCCCGAATCTCCCTGGGAGAGCCAGGCTTTAAACGGGAAGTTTAAAGAATCAATGCAGAGAGAGACAGATATCATGTTCAGAGCTCCATTCACAATATCTTGGTCCCCGAATCTCCCTGGAAGAGCCAGGCTTTAAACGGGAAGTTTAAAGAATCAATGCAGAGTGAGACAGATGACAGGTTCAGAGCTGGATTCACGTTACATTGGTGCCCGATTCTCCGTCTCTCTGAAAGCTCTGTCTGTGGAGATTCATTGCAGCCAATGGCTGGTTTTCATGGAGCGAGTCACAGTTTGATCATTTGAGCTGCTCCTTGTTTCTGAGATTTGTGCCCGAGTTTCACCTTCTGGTGAAAAGATTGTTTCTGCTCGGAGATTGATTCCTATCTGAGGAATTTCTATCTTTGGAAAGAGGAGTGGAGTTTCTGGTAAAAACCAATCGAGCCAGTTTGACAAGTCCTCGCCCCGTTTAACTGTGGACAAAGGGAGTTAGAAACATTTCTTTATCACTTCCTGTTCAGTCAGTGAAGCAAAACAGGCCCAGCATTAGACACCAATTGTTGCATTAACATCTGGGACATTGTGGAAAGTCCCACCGATCGACTGAGGTTTGGAGACTGGGCCAAGCACCTGATAGCGCTTTCATCAGCTGAGGTACTGAGGACGGAGTGAGGGGATGGGCGCAGACACACTGTGTGGGTGGCGAGCGCCAGAGTTCCTCAACCTGGTCCCTTTCACATTCATAACTGAGAGCGCCCCCCAGAAGAGGCTGTGTGTGAACACACGGTGTGTGGGTGGTGAGCGCCAGAGTTCCTCAACCTGGTCCCCTTCACCTTGAAAACTGAGAGGGTCCCCCAGAAGAGGCAGTGTGTGAACACAGTGTTTGTGGTAGTGAACATCCTCTGAAAGGAAGAGGGTCCAGGGCCTGCAGCAGGCTCAGCTGCCGAGGGTGGGTATTGCTCTCATTCATCTCCCTCCATCCCATTGAAGATTGAGAAGGGCAGTGCAGAACATGAGTGGCCAGGTACCCGGCCGGAACCTACGCTGTTAAACACAGCCTCTGCCTTGGGTCACTATCCAAGCTCACACTGAGAGGCTGGCTAGAGCCACGGGGAGAGGGCCCGAGGAACATAATCTCCCCGGGAGACACCGGCTTTAAACAGGGAAATTAAAGTTAGACACTGGACACAGATTGCGAACTACATGAACCTTACCTGGATCCGCAGATTCACCCTTTCTGTGTGCAGCCTGCTAGTTCTGTCTTTGTAAACACATTGCCACCAATCAGGAGGCTTTTCCTGCTTTTCTTCCCGCCAATCACAGTTTGGTAATTGGAGCTGATCCTTGTTATTTGAGATTTGAGCCAATCTCCGCCCTCTGACTGAAAGCTGCTGTTTCAAAATATCA
The DNA here is from genome assembly GCF_052327205.1 of Somniosus microcephalus. NCBI lineage: Eukaryota > Metazoa > Chordata > Chondrichthyes > Squaliformes > Somniosidae > Somniosus > Somniosus microcephalus. The sequence continues at coordinate 33,878,648 of NW_028225184.1, forward strand.
ATCGAACCGGTTTGACAACTCTTTTAGCTATGAACAAAATTAGTTCAAAACAATTCTTTGTCACGTATTATCACAATAAAAGAGACCCAGCTCTAGGAATGAATTGTAATGCCTCTACCTGGGACTTTAAGAACCGTTCCACAGATTCACTGATGTTTGAACTTTCAGACCAACACCTCAGAGCCAGTGACTGGTGTTTCAGTGCGGGGAGGGCGAGCCACGTCGAACCATTTAACTGCTGAATGACGTTGCCCTGGAATGGGGAAGAAGTGATGTCTCCAGGGTTACTTCTCTCAGTTGACTGGATGGTAGTCAGTGCCGCTCCCTGTTCACCAATCACCCCTGTGCAAACTGAGCTACATTGAGGGGGAAGTTCAGTCTGAGATAGCACGGTTCAGTCTGAGAGAGGGACAGTTCAGTCTGAGAGAGGGGTTGGTTCAGTCTGAGAGATGGGGCAGGTCAGTCTGAGAGAGGGGGTTTCAGTCTGAGAGGGGGGGTTCAGTCTGAGAAAGGGGGTGGTTCAGTCTGAGAGAGGGCGCGATTCAGTCTGAGATTTGGGTTCAGTCTGAGAAAGGCAGCGGTTCAGTCTGAGGGAGGGGATGGTAGAGTCTGAGAGAGGGCGTGGTTCAGCCTGAGACGGGGCAGTTCAGTCTGAGAGAGGGGCGGTTCAGTCTGAGAGAGGGGATGGTTCAGTATGAGAGAGGGGGCGGTTCAGTCTGAGAGAGGGGCCGCTACAGTCTATGAGAGGGGGGGTTCAGTCTGATAGAGGGAGCAGTTCAGTCTGAGAGAGGTGCCGTTCAGTTTGAGAGGGCGACGGTTCAGTCTGAGAGAACGATGGTTCAATATGAGAGAGGGGCGATTCAGTCTGTGAGAGGGGGTTTAAGTCTGATAGATGGAGCACTTCAGTCTGAGAGGGGGTGGTTTAGTCTGAGAGAGGGGGTTCAGTCTGAGAGAGGGGCGTTCAGTCTGGGAGAGGAAGCGGTTCAGTCTGAGAGAGGATGGATTCAGTCTGAGACAGGGGGGTTCAGTATGAGTGAGGGGGCTTCAGTATGAGTGAGGGGATGTTTCAGTCTGAGAGAGGATGCGGTTCAATTTGAGAGAGGGCATGGTTCAGTCTGAGAGAGGGGATGTTTCAGTCTGGGAGAGGGGGCGGTTCAGTCTGAGAGAGGGGGCGGTACAGTCTGAGAGAGGGGGGGTTCAGTATGAGAGAGGGAATAGTTCAGTCTGAGAGGAAGAGGGTAAGTCTGTGAGAGTTGGGTTCAGTCTGAGAGAGGGGGTTCAGTCTGAGAGAGTGCGTTCAGTCTGAGGGAGGGTGTTCAGTCTGAGAGAGGAGGTTCAGTCTGAGAGAGTGCGGTCAGTCTGAGAGAGGGTGTTCAGTCTGAGAGAGGGGGTTCAGTCTGAGAGAGGGGGCTTCAGTCTGAGAGAGGGGACGGTTCAGTCTGCGAGAGGGGATTTAAGTCTGAGAGAGGGGGGTTCAGTCTGAGAGAGGGGGCTTCAGTCTGAGAGAGGACACGGATCAGTCTGAGAGGGGGCAGTTCAATCTGAGAGAGGGCATAGCTCTGAATTAGAGAGGACGGGGATCAGTCTGAGAGAGGGCACAGCTCAGTCTGAGAGCGGGGATAACACTCTGAGAGAGGGTTTTTTTCAACCTGAGAGAGTGGGTGTTTCAGTCTGAGAGAGGGGATTCAGACTGAGAGGGGACGATTCTGTCTGAGAGAGGTGACAGTTCAGTCTGAGAGAGGGGACGGTTCAGTCTGAGAGAGGGGACGGTTCAGTCTACAAAAGGGGCGGTTCCGTCTGAGACAGGGGACGGTTCAGTCTGAGGGAAGAAATGATGTATCCAGGGTTACATCTCTCAGGTGACTGGATGTTATTCAGGGCCACTCCCTGTTCACCCATCACCACTGTGCACACTGAGCTACATTGAGGGGAAAGTTCAGTCTGAGACAGCACGGTTCAGTCTGAGAGAGGGACAGTTCAGTCTGAGAGAGGGGGCAGGTCAGTCTGAAAGCGGGGGTTTCAGTCTGTGAGAGGGGTCGGTTGAGACTGAGAGATGGGATGGTTCAGTCTGAGAGAGTGGCGGTTCAGTCTGAGAGAGGGACGTTTCAGTCTGAGAGAAGGGTGGATTAGTCTGAGAGAGGGGTCGGTTCAGACTGAGAGAGGGGATGGTTCAGTCTGAGAGATTGGCGGTTCAGTCTGAGAGAGGGGATGGTTCCGTCTGAGAGAGGGGATGTTTCTGTCTGAGAGAGGGTGCAGTTCAGTCTGAGAGATGGGACGGGTCAGTCTGAGAGAGGGGCGGTTCAGTCTGAGAGAGGAGACGGTTCAGTCGGAGAGAGGGGGGGTTTAGCGTGAGAGAGGGGCCGCTTCAGTCCGAGAGAGGGGGCGGTTCAGTCTGAGAGAGGGGCGGTTCAGTCTGAGTGAAAGGCGGATTAGTCTTTGAGAGGTGTCGGTTCAGTCTGAGAGAGGGGCAGTTCAGGGGACGGTTCATTCTGAGAGATGGGGATCAGACTGCGAAGTGACGGTTCAGTCTGAAAGAGGTGTCGGTTCAGTCTGAGAGGAATGGATCAGTCTGAGAGAGTGCGGTTCAGTCTGAGAAAAGGCGGTTCAGTCTGAGCAAGGGGAGTTCAATCTGAGAGAGGAACGGTTCAGCCTGAGAGGGTGCAGTTCAGTCTGAGAGAGGGGATTCAGCCTGAGAGAGGGGGCGGGTCAGTCTGAGAGAGGAGTGGTTCAGTCTGAGAGAGGGGAATGTTTAGTCTGAGAGGGGATGGTTCAGTCTGAGAGAGGGGATGGATTAGGCTGAGAGAGGGGAGGGATCAGTCTGAGTGAGGGGGTTCAGACTGAGAGAGGGGATGGTTTAGGCTGAGAGAGGGGATGGATCAGTCTGAGAGAGGGGTTTCAGACTGAGAGAGGGTCGGATCAGTCTGTAAGAGGGAGTGGTTCTGTCTGAGAGAGGACGGTTCAGTCTGAGAGAGGGGGTGTTCAGTCTGAGAGAGGGGAGGGTTCAGTCTGAGAGAGGAGACGGTTCAGTCTGAGAGAGGGGGGTTCAGTCTGAGAGAGGGGATGGTTCAGTCTGAGAGGGGCAGTTCATTTTGAGAGGGGATGGTTCAGTCTGAGAGAAGGGACGGTTCAGCCTGAGAGAGGGGGCTGTTCAGTCTGAGGGAGGGGGAGGTTCATTCTGAGAGAGGGGACAGTTCAGTCTGAGAGAGGGGCGGTTCAGTATGAGAGGGGTCGGATCAGTCTCAGAGAGGGATGGTTCAGACTGAGAGATTGGGCAGTTCAGACGGAGAGAGGGGGGTGTTCAGTCTGAGACAGGTGATGGTTCAGTCTGAAAGGGGACGGTTCAGTCTGAGAGAGGGGGCATTCAGTCTGAGAGAGGGGATGGTTCATTCTGAGAGAGGGGCGGTTCATTCTGAGAGAGGGGCCGGTTCAGTCTGAGAAAGGAACGGTTCAGTCTTAGAGAGGGGACGGTTCAGTCTGAGAGGAGATGGTTCAGTCTGAGAGAGGGGACGGTTCAGTCTGAGAGGGGGTGTTTCAGTCTGAGAGAGGGGACGGTTCAGTTTGTGAGGGGATGGTTCAGTCTGAGAGAGGGGGCGGTTCAGTCTGACAGAGGGGAAGGTTCAGTCTGAGAGAGTGGAGGGATCAGTCTGAGAGAGGGGGCGGTTCAGTCTGACAGAGGGGAAGGTTCAGTCTGAGAGAGTGGAGGGATCAATCTGAGAGAGGGGGCGTTTCTGTCTGAGAGAGGGGAAGGTTCAGTCTGAGAGAGTGGAGGGATCAGTCTGAGAGAGGGGGTTCAGACTGAGAGAGGGGACAGTTCAGTCTGATAGAAGGCTGCTTCAGAATGAGAGAGGGGGGTTCAGTCTGTAAGAGGGAGTGGATCAGCCTGAGAGAGGAGACGGTTCAGCCTTAGTGAGGGGGTGTTCAGTCTGAGAGTGAGACTGCAGCCTGAGAGAGGGGGCAGTCCAGACAGAGAGGGGGTTCAGTCTGAGAGAGAGGGCAGTGCAGCCTGAGAGATGGCCTGGTTGAATCAGAGAGGGGGCGGTTCTGTCTGAGAGGGGATGGTTCAGTCTGAGAGATGCGTCGTTTCATTCTGACCGAGGGACAGTTCAGTCTGAGAGAGGGGACGGTTCAGGCTGAGAGAGGGGGCGGTTCAGTCTGAGAGAGGGGGGTGTTCATTTTGAGAGAGGTGATGGTTCAGTCTGAGAGGGGGGAGGTTCAGTCTGAGAAGGGACTGTTCAGTCTGAGAGAGGGGGCGTTTCAGTCTGAGAGAGTGAGTGGTTTAGTCTGAGAGAGGGGACAGTTCAGAGACAAATTTTAGCATTTAAGCTATAGCATTGCCTCAAACAGCCCAGAGGTTGGGAGGCTCACACGGCTGCACAATGTCATAAGGACACTCAGTATTGCACCAGCCACAAAGGGACAGAGACAGAATGACACACAGAAAACCAGCAAATTATTTTAGGCCACACAAATGGTGGGACAGAGAAAGACACTGAGGAAACCAGAGAGAGAGAAAAAAAAATAGACTGAATAACACGAGGGAGAGACAGAGAAACAGAGACTGTGGGAAAGACCGAAACTGCGAGAGAGAGAGAGAGACAGAGGTAGAGAGAGAGGGAAACAGAGTTGAGATGAAGAGAGAGACTTTCTTGAAGGTGCATTTTGCTGATTAAATTAATTCTCTGTTGTGTAAAGATGTTCCCTGTTAGGGAAATTTGTTTCCTGTAGATGTTTTCTGTTGTGTTAAGTTTTTTCCTGTTGTTTAGAGTTGTTGTCTGCTTTGTAAACATGTTCCTTATTGCGTAATTTTTTTCCTGTTGTGCAAATATGTCCTGTGTTACTGTCCGTCTCCTCACTGTGACAATGTGTTAGGGTTTTACTCTGGCAAAGATCACCAAGAGTACTCCATTCCCCTACACTCCCCACTGGACCTAAACTACATCTAATATTAGCAGCACAGAGCACTGAAATGATCTAAGATCTTAATCTGATGTTACATTTTATTGATAGTCTGACCTATTGAGGCGGGCTTTTTGCTCAAAAAGGCGGCAGTAAAGAGCTCAGCTGGATATCCAGTAAATGGCCGCCCTGCACCGAAAGAACAATGGGCAAACCCGCCAATCACAGTCGCTGCTGTGGGCCTGATCAAAATAGGAGCACTGCAAATAAATGGAGAGACTGACGGACATGGAGAGCGAGAGAGAGAGAGAGAGATATATAGAGAGAGAGAGAGCAAGAGAGAGAGAGAGAGAAACAGAGAGAGAGATAGAGAGAGAGACAGACAGACAGAGACAGAGACAGAGAGCTAGATAGGGAGAGAGTGAGCTAGAGATTGTGAAAGTCAACATTGAGTTCAACAATTTCAGATAATTATCCCTGCCCCCATTTTTCATGCAGTATGATTTTTGCCATTCCCATTTGCAACATTTTATCTTTCCTGCCTCTTACAAAAGTACAGGATGTACTTTCTATTTCTTCCTCCCCTCCTAAAACCCCCTCCCTGTCTCTGCACCTGCTTAATATCTGTTACATCTCCAGCTTTCTCCAGTTCTGATGAAGGGTCCCAGACCTGAAACATTAACTCTGTTTCTCTCTCCACGGATGCTGCCTGGCCTGCTGAGTATTTCCAGAATTTTCTGTTGATATTTCAGACTTCCAGCATCCGCAGTATTTTGCAATTATATTAGTGTTTGGTTCACTGGCACCTCTCTTATAGGAATACCTACCTTGAAGAAGTTCTGCTCTTCTCTCCAACGGGAGTTCCGTTTATCTATTCAACCAAATTCATCTTCATTGCCTTCAGTTTCCCTTCTCGTTTTTGACCAGGTATTTGCCAAAACTCGGTTTCACAGCCACATCTCCTTCCTCAGTAACTGTCTCCGGTTCAGAGTTACTCCATGTGGATTCCAACTAAACTTCCACCTTTCATGTTTTGGATCCACCCAAGTTTACAAATATCTCCTCGATATTCATCATTCTTCAAACTACTGCTGTCGCTGCATCTTGAGATCCAAGCTCAAAACTATGCGCTGCGACATGAACAACCTCGACCTCTCTCTTCAGCAGCACCGAGGCATTCTATTTCAATGCTGTCCGGGTCCATAGTTCCATTTCATCCTTCGACTCAACCAACGCTTCAACAAATAACTTTTTTTCTTCCTTTCTGATGTCAAGGATCACAAGCTTCATCAACTCGTGGAAACCAACGCCCCCCAGAAACTTCTTTCCCGTTACTTTCCTCCGATCCGATCCCATCTTCCAATCTCACCCCCTGCAGTGTTTTCACTATCCCCTCTGACCTTCCCCTCTCTGACTCCGAACGATCAGTCCTCAGCAAAGGCCTGAGCTTCATCCATTTACACCCCACCTGAATGAATTTCGAGCTCGGCACGATGCTGAGCTCTTCTTCCGTCGCCTGCATCTCTGTGCCCACTTCTTTGGCCAGGAGTCTTCCCCCCGCACGGCTGATCCTTTCTCCCGCTTTCTAAATTCTCGTTCTACTTGGACCCCTCCCTCTGGCCTTCTACCCTCTCTCGGTCTTTTCATTGCTAACTGCCGACGTGACATCGGCCGTCTCCATTTCTCTGCACCTCTCACTCACTCCAACCTAACTCCCTCTGTCCTTGTAGCACTCCATTCTCTCCGATCCAACCCTAACATTATCATCAAACCTGCTAATAAGGGCGGTGCTGTTGTTGTTTCGCTACCCGACCTCTACCGTGCGGAAGCTGAACTCCAACTCTCCAACACCTCCTCCTACCTCCGCCTGGACCATGAACCCACTAGCAAAAATCAAGCCATTGTTTCCAAGTGTGTCATTGACCTCATCTGCTCTGGGGATCTTCCCTCCATGGCCGCCAATCTCATAGTCCCCCAACCCCGCAAAGCCCGTTTCTACCTCCTTCCCAAGATCCACCAACAGGACTGCCCTGGTAGACCCAGCGTTTCAGCCTGTTCTTGCCCCACGGAACATATCTCTTCCTATCTCGACTCGATTTTTTCTCCCCTTGTCCAGACTCTTCCCACCTACATTCGCGACTCTTCCGACGCCCTCCATCACTTTTACATTTTCCAGTTTCCTGGCCCCAAATGTCTCCTTTTCACCATGGGCATCCAATCGCTCTACACCTCCATCCCCCACCAGAACGGCGTTCGGGCGCTCCGTTTCTTCCTTGAACAGAAGCCCAACCAGTCCCCATCCACCACCACCCTCCTCCACCTGGCTGAACTTGTTCTCACATTGAACAACTTCTCCTTTGACTCCAATCACTTACTCCAAATTGAAGGTGTGCTATGGGAACCCGCATGGGCCCTAGCTATGCCTGCCTGTTCATGGGGTTTGTGGAACATTCTTTGTTCCAGTCCTACACAGGTCCCCTCCATCACGTCTTTTTCCGTTACATCGGTGACTGTATTGGTGCAGTTTCCTGCTCTCGCCCTGAACTAGATACGTTAATTCACTTTACTTCCAATTTCCACCCTTCCCTCACCTTCACATGCTCCATCTCCGACTCTTCCCTTCCCTTCCTTGAATTCTCCATCTCCATTTCTGGCGATCGGCTTTCAACAAACATCCACTACAAGCCCACGACTCCCACAGCTACCTGGACTACAATTCCTCCCACCCCGCTTCCTGTAAGGACTCTATTCCATTCTCCCAGTTTCTTCATCTCTGCCGCATCTGTTCTGACGATGCCACCTTCCATACTAGTGCTTCTGACATGTCTTCCATTTTCCTCAACTGAGGATTCCCCTCTACCATGGTTGACATGGCCCTTGACCATGTCCGTTCTATTTCCCGCACTTCTGCACTCACCCTGCCCCTCCCTCCCAGAACCACGATAGGGTTCCCCTTGTCCTCACCTTTCATCCCACCAGCCTCCACATTCAACGGATCATCCTCCGCCATTTCCGCCACCTCCAACATGATCCCACCAGCAAACACATCTTCCCCTCCCCCCCTTTCAGCAGTCCGAAGGGACAGCTCCCTCCGCAACACCGTGGTCCACTCCTCAATCACTCCCAACAGCCCTGATCCTTCACCTGGCACCTTCCCGTGCAAGTGAAGGAGATGCAACACATGCCCTTTTACCTCCTCCCTTCCCACTGGCCAGTGCCCCAAATACTCCTTCCAGGTGAAACAGCGATTAACGTGTACTTCTTGCAATTTAATATACTGTATTCGCTGCTCACGATAATGTCTCCTCTACATTGGGGAGACCAAACGCAGATAGGGGCGACCGCTTTGTGGAACACCTCCATTCAGTTCGTATGGCTGACACTGAGCTTCCGGTCACCTGTCACTTTAATTCACCGCACCACTCCCACTCTGATCTCTCTGTCCTCGGGCTATTGCATTGTACCAATGCAGCTCAACGTATGCTCGAGCAACAGCACCTCATCTTTCGATTGGGCTCTTTGCTGACTGCCGGACTCAACATTGAGATCAACAATTTCAGATATTTATCCCTGCCCCCATTTTTCACGCAGTATGATTTTTGCCATTCACATTTGCAACATTTTATCTTTCCTCCCTCTTACAAAAGTACAGGATGTTCTTTCTATTTCTTCCTCCTTCCGAACCCCCCCCCGCCCTGTCTCTGCACCCACTTAATATGTTACATCTCCAGCTTTTGTCAGTTCTGATGAAGTGTCCCAGACCTGAAACGTTAACTCTGTTTCTCTCTCCACGGATGCTGCCTGGCCTGCTGAGTATTTCCAGCATTTTCTGTTGTTATTTCAGATTTCCAGCATCCGCAGTATTTTGCAATTATATTAGAGTTTGGTTCACTGCCACCTCTCTGCTGGGAACGCCTACCTTGAAGATGTTCTTCTCTTCTCTCCGACGGGAGTTCCGTTTACCTATTCAAACTTGTTCATCTTCATTGCTTTCAGTTTCCCTTCTCGTTTTGACCAGGTATCTGCCAAGATTCGGTTTCACAGCCACACCTCTTTCCTCAGTAACTGTCTCCGGTTCAGAGTTATTCCACGTGGATTCCAACTAAACTTCCACCTTTCATGTTTTCAATCCACCCAGGATTACAAATATCTCCTCGACATTCATCGTACTTCAAACTACTGCTCTCACCGCATCATGAGATCCACGCTCAATGCCATGTGCCGCCATATGAACAACCTTGACCTCTCTCTTCAGCACCGACCTCCTCAGAAGACAAACACGGGACACAACCAACAGAGTACAATTCGTCGTCCAGTACTTCCCCGGAGCGGAGGAACTGCGCCATGTTCTTCGCAGCCTTCAACATGTCATCGATGACGACAAACATTTCGCTAAGACCATCCCCACGCCTCCACTACTCGCTTTCAAACAGCCACCTAAACTCAAACAGACCATCGTTTGTAGCAAATTACCCTGCTTTCAGGAGAACAGCGACCACGACACCACACAACCCTGCCACAGCAACCTCTGCAAGACATGCCAGAACATAAACACAGATACCATCGTAACACTTGAGGACACCACCCACCAGGTATATGGTACATACACATGTGACGCGGCCAATGTTGTCTACCTCATGCGTTGCAGGAAAGGATGCCCCGGAGCATGGTACATCGGCGAGAGCATGCAGACACTGCGACAATGGGTGAAGTGACACCGCGCAACAATCACCAGGCAGGAGTGTTCCCTCCCAGTCGGGGAACACTTCAGCAATTACTGACATTCAGCCTCCGATCTTCGGGTAAGCATTATCCAAGGCGGCCTTCGAGACACACGACAACGCAAAATCGTCGAGCAGAAACTGATAGCCAAGTTCCGCAACCATGAGGACGGCCTCAACCGAGATCTTGGGTTCATGTCACGTTACATGTAACCCCACCTGAGGCAGGGTCATCCAGACTCGAGTCGACATTGGCTTGTTCTCTCTACACAGATGCAGCCGGACCTGCTGTGATTTCCAGCAAAAAAAAATAAATGTTTTTTGTCTTTTTTTGTTTTTCATACAGACCCCAGCATCTGCAATAGTTGACCCCTTGTGACCCCACCTCATTGTTCTTTGATTTAATGCTTTCCTGGCTGATCTTATGGGACACCATTCACACCTTTGATTGCTGTGATTATCTCTCTGCCGAGGTGTGATAAATGGCAGTTGGCAAGATTACCTGTAAACATCTGACATTATTCTCTGACTATATAAGGTGTGTCTTTATATATTTCTCTACTTCACCTGACGAAGGAGCAGCGCTCCGAAAGCTTGTGCTTTCAAATAAAGCTGTTGGACTGTAACCTGGTGTTGTGTGACATTTTACATTCAGTAGCAGCGACGCACTCTATTTCAATGCTGTCCGGGTCCACAGTTCCATTTCATCCTTCGACTCATCCAACGTTTCAACAAAAAACATTTTTTCTTCATTTCTGATGTCAAGGATCGCAAACTTCATCAACTCGTGGACACCAACGCCCCCCCAGAACTTTCTTCCACATTAATTTCCTCCGATCCGATCACTTCTTCCAATCTTACCCCCTGCCATGTTTTCACTATCCCCTCTGACCTTCCCCTCTCTGACCCCGAAAGATCAGTCCTCAGCAAAGGCCTGAGCTTCATCCCCTTACGCCTCCATCTCAATGAATTTCGAGCTCGGCAAGATGCTGAGCTCTTCCTCCATTGCCTTCATCTCCGTGCCCACCCCTCTGGTCATGAGTCTTACCCCCGCATCGCTGATCCTTTCTACCACTTTCTAAATTCTCGTTCTACTTGGACCCCTCCCTCTGGCCTTCTACCCTCTCCAGATCATTTCATTGCTAACTGCCGACGTGACATCGGCTGTCTCCATTTCTCTGCTCCCCTCACTCACTCCAACCTAACTCCCTTTGAACTTGCAGCACTCCATTCTCTCCGATCCAACCCTAACATTATCATTAAACCTGCTGATAAGGGCGGTGCTGTTGTTGTTTCGCTAACTGACGTCTACCGTGCAGAAGCTGAATTCCAACTCTCCAACATCTCCTCCTATCTCCGCCTGGACCATGAACCCACTAGCAAAAATCAAGCCATTGTTTCCAAGTGTGTCATTGACCTCATCTCCTCTGGGGATCATCCCTCCATGGCCGCCAATCTCATAGACCCCCAACCCCGCACAGCCCGTTTCTACCTCCTTCCCAAGATCCACCAACAGGACTGCCCTGGTAGACCCATCGTTTCAGCCTGTTCTTGCCCCATGGAACTTATCTCTTCCTATCTCGACTCTATTTTTTCTCCCCTTGTCCAGACTCTTACCACCTACATTCACGACTCTTCCGATGCCCTCCGTCACTTTAACATTTTCCAGTTTCCTGGCCCCAAATGTATCCTTTTCACTATGTGCATCCAATCGCTCTACACCTCCATCCCCCACCAGAACGGCGTTCGGTCACTCCGTTTCTTCCTTGAACAGAGGCCCAACCAGTCCCCATCCACCACCACCCTCCTCTGCATGGCTGAATTTGTTCTCACATTGAACAACTTCTCACTTGACTCCATTCAATTACTCCAAATTAAAGGTGTTGCTATGGGAACCCGCACGGGCCCTAGCTATGCCTGCCTGTTCATGGGGTATGTGGAACATTCTTTGTTCCAGTCCTACTCAGGTCCCCTCCATCACCTCTATTTCCGTTACGTCGGTGACTGTATTGGTGCAGTTTCCTGCTCCCGCCCTGACCTAGATAAGTTCATTCACTTTACCTCCAATTTCCACCCTTCCCTCACCTTCACATGCTCCATCTCCGACTCTTCTCTTCCCTTCCTTGACTTCTCCATCTCCACTTCTGGCGATCGGCTTTCAAAAAACATCCACTACAAGTCCACGACTCCCACAGCTACCTGGACTACAAGTCCTCCCACCCCGCCTCCTGTAAGGACTCTATTCCATTCTCCCAGTTTCTCCATCTCTGCCGCGTCTGTTCTGACGATGCCACCTTCCATACTAGTGCTTCTGACATGTCTTCCTTTTTCCTCAACTGAGGATTCCCCTCTACAATGTTTGACACGGCCCTTGACCATGTCCGGTCTATTTCCTGCACTTCTGCACTCACCCTGCCCTTCCCTCCCAGAACCACGATATGTTTCCCCTTGTCCTCACCTTTCATCCCACCAGCCTCCACATTCAGCGGATCATCCTCCGCCGTTTCCGCCACCTCCAGCATGATCCCCCCACCAGCAAACACATCTTCCCCTCCCCCCCTTTCAGCAGTCCGAAGGGACAGCTCATGACGGGACAGCGTGGTCCACTCCTCAATCACCCCAACCACCCTGCTCCTTCACCTGGCACCTTCCCATGCAAGTGCAGGAGATGCAACACATGCCCTTTTACCTCCTCCCTTCCCACTGGCCAGGGCCGCAAACACCCCTTCCAGGTGAAACAGAGGATTACGTGCATTCTTGCAATTTAATATACTGTATTCACTGCTCACGATGCTGTCTCCTCTACATTGGGGAGACCAAACGCAGATTGGGCGACCGCTTAGCGGAACACCTCCATTCAGTCCGTATGGGTGACCCTGAGCTTCCTGTCACCTCTCACTTTAATTTACCGCATCATTCCCACTGTGATTTCTCTGTCCTCGGGCTATTGCATTGTAGCAATGCAGCTCAACGTATGCTCGAGCAACAGCACCTCATCTTTCGATTGGGCTCTTTGCTGACTGCCGGACTCATCATTGAGTTCAACAATTTCAGATATTTATCCCTGCCCCCATTTTTCACGCAGTATGATTTTTGCCATTCACATTTGCAACATTTTATCTTCCTGCCTCTTACAAAAGTACAGGATGTTCTTTCTATTTCTTCCTCCTTCCTAACCGCCCCCCGCCCTGTCTCTGCACCTGCTTAATATCTGTTACATCTCCAGCTTTTGTCAGTTCTGATGAAGTGTCCCAGACCTGAAACTTTAACTCTGTTTCTCTCTCCACGGATGCTGCCTGGCCTGCTGAGTATTTCCAGCATTTTCTGTTGTTATTTCAGATTTCCAGCATCCGCAGTATTTTGCAATTATATTAGTGTTTGGTTCACTGCCACCTCTCTGCTGGGAACGCCTACCTTGAAGAAGTTCTGCTTTTCTCTCCGACGGGAGTTCCGTTTATCTATTCAATCTTGTTCATCTTCATTGCTTTCAGTTTCCCTTCTCGTTTTTGACCAGGTACCTGCCAGGATTCGGTTTCACAGCCACATCTCTTTCCTCAGTAACTGTCTCCGGTTCAGAGTTATTCCACGTGGATTCCAACTAAACTTCCACCTTTCATGTTTTCAATCCACCCAGGATTACAAATATCTCCTCGACATTCATCGTTCTTCAAACTACTGCTCTCACCGCATCTTGAGATCCAAGCTCAACGCCATGCGCCGCCATTTGAACAAACTTGACCTCTCTCTTCAGCACCGACCTCTTCAGAAGACAAACACGGGACACAACCAACAGAGTACCATTCGTCGTCCAGTACTTCCCCGGAGCGTAGAAACTATGTCATGTTCTTCGCAGCCTTCAACATGTCATCGATGACGACGAACAGCTCACTAAGACCATCCCCACGCCTCCACTACTCGCTTTCCAACAGCCGCCTAACCTCAAACAGACCATCGTTCACAGCAAATTACCCAGCTTTCAGGAGAACAGCGACCATGACACCACACAGCCCTGCCACAGCAACCTCTGCAAGACATGCCAGATCATCAACACAGATACCATCATCACACGTGAGGACACCACCCACCAGGTACATGGTACATACTCATGTGACTCGGCCAACGTTGTCTACCTCATACATTGCAGGAAAGGATGCCCCGGAGCATGGTACATTGGCGAGACCATGCAGACACTGCGACAATGGATGAACTGACACCGCACAACAATCACCAGGCAGGAGTGTTCCCTCCCAGTCGGGGAACACTTCAGCAGTCAAGGACATTCAACCTCCGATCTTCGGGTAAGCATTCTCCAAGGCGACCTTCGAGACACACAACAACGCAAATTCGTCGAGCAGAAACTGGTAGCCAAGTTCCGCACCCATGAAGACGGCCTCAACCGAGATCTTGGGTTCATGTCACGCTACATGTAACCCCACCTGATGCAGGGTCATCCAGACTCGAGTCGACATTGGCTTGTTCTCTCTACACAGATGCGGCCGGACCTGCTGTGATTTCCAGCAACAAAAAAAAAGATTTTTGTCTTTTTTTGTTTTTCATACAGACCCCAGCATCTGCAATATTTGACCCCTTGTGACCCCACCTCGTTGTTCTTTGATGTAATGTTTTCCTGAATGACCTGTTTGGACACCATTCACACCTTTCATTGCTGTGATCATCTCTCTGCCGAGGTGTGATAAATGGCAGTTGGCAAGATTACCTGTAAACATCTGACATTATTCTCTGACCATATAAGCTGTGTCTTTATGCATTTCTCCACTTCACCTGACGAAGGAGCAGCGCTCCGAAAGCTTGTGCTTTCAAATAAATCTGTTGGACTATAACCTGGTGTTGTGTGACTTCTTATATTCAGTAGCACCGACGCACTCTATATCAATGCTGTCCGGGTCCACAGTTCCATTTCATCCTTCGATTCATCCAACGCTTCAACAAAAAACATTTTTTCTTCCTTTCTGATGTCAAGGATCACAAGCTTCATCAACTCGTGGACACCAACGACCCCCCCCAGAACCTTCTTCCCCATTACTTTCCTGCGATCCTATCATTTCTTCCAATCTAACCCCCTGCCATGTATTCACTATCCCCTCTGACATTCCCCTCTCTGACCGCGAACGATCAGTCCTCAGCAAAGGCGTGAGCTTCATCCCCTTATGCCTCCATCTTAATGAATTTCGAGCTCGGCACGATGCTGATCTCTTCTTCCATCGCCTTCATCTCCGTGCCCATTCCTCTGGTCATGAGTCTTCCCCCCGCACGGCTGATCCTTTCTCCAGCATTCAAAATTCTCGTTCTACTTGGACAACTCTGTAAAGTCTGTAGGTATTATGGCGAATTAATACACAGACTACAAGAGTAACTTTAACAGGACTTTACTATTCGAAGGTCAGGGCGAATCTGCCCAATAAATCCTGACACAGCACTTATATACCGGTGTGGTCACCGTCGGTATTACATTATACAGCAGCCAAGATAAAGTAGTGCCACACCTAAAATAGTTCTCTTAAAGGTGGACGGTTACATACAATAGTTCTCTTAAAGGTAGAACAGTTACATATACTACGATCCTCCTTTTTTAGCTTACAACATACTTATTCCCCATTAACATAACATCATAACATATATACAACTTATGCAAAACAGTTCACAGATTCAGTCTCTCTGGAGGCTTCCTGACACTGTCCGGATAACGCCTCGGTGGTGTAGTAGTTTTCGGCGGGGTAGTAGGTTCTTCTGGCAAGGTCGATTCGGCTTGAAGGACAGTGTCAGGTTCATCTGATTCCAGTATTACCAGATCGGAGGTAGGTGCTCTGGGTATCTCTGCTTCAACATTAGCCGTGTAAGGTTGTGGAGTAGGTTGGTCCTTTGTGGATGACCCTATGATCTGGTCAACATGGCGCCTTATTATGCTGTCACCAATGTCCACGGTATACATCAGCGGCCCTAGCCTTTTCCCAATAGTTCCAGGCTGCCATTTCTCGGTACGATTGTCCCGGGCCAAAACTTGTTGACCTATCTGAAAGGATCTATTTGGCCTTTCATTCATGCCCTGAAATTGCCGGTTCTCTACGTCCCTTCGGACGTTTGGCTTAATCAAATCCAGCCGGCATCTTAGTCTTCTATTGAAAAACATCATGGCGGGAGTTTGGTTTGTGACCGCATGTGTTGCATTCCGGTATGCCAACAAGAAGTTATCTACCTTATGTTGTAGGTTGATGTCTTCATTACCCTTGGCCTTTATGGCCTTCTTGAAGGTCTGGACAAACCTTTCAGCTAATCCATTGGTGGCGGGATGGTATGGGGCTGACGTGTAGAGCTTGACCACATTCCTTTTTAAGAACTTCCTGAATTCTTCGGACACAAATTGCGGTCCATTATCAGAACAGATCTGTTCCGGCAGCCCATTCCTGGCAAATATGGCCCTTAATACTGTGATGGTTTTTTCCGTGGTGGTGGAGGACATCTTTATTACCTCCGGCCACTTGGAGTGTGCATCCAACGCGATTAGAAACATTGAGTCCATAAATGAACCAGCAAAGTCGACGTGTACCCTTTGCCAAGGAGATGAGGGCCACTCCCATGGATGCAGAGGAGCTTGTGGTGGCGCGTTTTGGACCTTCTGGCATCCTAGACAGCTCTTGGTTATTTCTTCGATGTCTCCATCAATACCTGGCCACCACACAAACGCTCTTGCTAGCTTCTTCATTTTCACTCCACCCAGATGCCCCTCGTGAAGCTCCTTTAGCACCTTATGCTGAAGTTTGGGTGGAATCACCACTCTAGATCCACACATCAAGGTTCCTCGGCACACTGACAGCTGTTCTTTTCTTTGCAAAAATGCGGGCAGCGTTGGTTCGCCATGTGCTGGCCATCCCTCCACTGTTAAATCGTAGACTCGTGAGAGAGTCGGGTAATTTCTTGTTTCATTTTCGATCACCGAATTTGTTACTGGTAGACATTCCACTATGGATGAGTGGAACATCTCTACCGGGTCCACTGTAGCCGCCTCTTCTACTACTGGCAACGGTAGGCGCGATAACCCATCAGCATTTTCATGCTGTTTGGACTTTTGTATTCGATGTCATATTGGTGCACCCCAAGTAACATGGACCACCTCTGTAGCCTTTGCGCTGTCATAGTGGAAACGGCCTTGTTAGGGTTGAATATGGACACCAACGGCTGGTGGTCTGTCAGTAATGTAAACTTCTTGCCCTGCAGGTAATGATTGAATTTCTTTACTCCCCACACAAGGCTGAGGGCCTCCCTATCTATCTGAGCATAATTTCGCTCAGCAGAGGTCAAAGATCGGGACGCAAATGCGACTGGCCTTTCCGAGCCATTTGGTAACTTGTGTGAAAGTACTGCTCCAATTCCATAAGGGGAAGCATCACAAGCTGGACGAAGAGGTAACGTTGGGTTGAAATGAGCCAACACTTCCTCAGAGGTAATCAATGCCTTCCTTCTGCGAAAGGCCTTCTTACAGTCCTCGCTCCACTTCCATGGTACTTCTTTCCGCAACAGAGCATTCAGCGGATGCAGCACCGTGGATAGATTTGGCAGAAACTGGTGGTAATAATTAATCAACCCCAGATACGATCTCAACTGTGCTACATTTTCCGGAGCGGTGGCCTTCGTGACAGCTTCTATCTTGTCAGGTTACTTGTGCAGCCCCTCTTGGTCAATGACATGACCGCAGTACGAGATCCGTTTCTGGAAGAACTCACATTTCTGGCGATTAACTCGAAGGCCATATTCCTTCAACCTGGTGAGCACCAGTTTCAAATTTGTGAGGTGTTCCTCCTCGTCTTCTCCCATAATCAGGATATCGTCCAAGTAACACTGCGTGCTTGGAAAACCCTTTAAGACATGCTCCATGGCCCTCTGCCAAATTGCTGGAGCCGAAGCTACTCCAAAAACCAGTATATTATAACAATACAAGCCTCTGTGCGTGTTGATTGTGAGATACTGGCGCGACTCTTCCTCGACTTCCATTTGTAAGTATGCTTGTGCCAGGTCTATCTTGGTGAAGTGTTTCCCGCCAGGCAATGAAGCAAAGATATCTTCAATCCGCGGGAGCGGGTATTGTACCGTGTGAAGCACCGGATTAACCGTGATCTTGAAGTCTCCGCAGATGCGGTACTTTCCCGGTCCCCCTGGCTTGTTACTTGATGAAGACTTCATGACGGGAACAATGGGCGTGGCCCACTCACTCCAGTCCACCTTAGATAGTACCCCTGAACGTTCAAGCTCTTCCAGTTCTGCCTCCACAGCAGGTCGTATCGCGTAAGGTACCGATCTGGCTTTGAAAAATTTTGGGCTTGCATGTTCTGCAATCTTGATTTTTGCTTTAATTCCTCTCAGTGTTCCCAGTCCTTGCTGTAATACCTCTTTAGCTTCGTCCAATATTCTGGACAACCGTTCAGGTTTGACATCTTCCTTTCCGGAATCTACCGTCATTGTGTTTAGTGAATGCCAGTCTATCTTTATTTTCCTGATCCACTCCCGTCCCAGAAGTGGTGGACCTCCCTTGGGCAGCACATACATGTCCATCCCTTGGTGATCTTTGTCCTTGTATCTCACCTTGACTTTTATCTTTCTGATGGTGTATACTTTGTGTCCCGTGTATGTCTGCAATACTATCTCCGTATCCCGTAGGGGAATATGTTTGAATAACTTTTTGTAATCTTGCTTATTCATGACCGTCAACGCCGATCCGGTGTCCACTTCCATCTTCACTTGGACTTTTGCAATCTGTAGTGTGACCCAGATAGTTTGTCGGGCAGCTTCTTTACTCACATTGTGAATCCTCAGACTACCCAGTTCCTTGCTGTTGGAGTCTGAGTCCGAATTCTGTTCATCTGGACTCTTCCCAGTCACCTCATGTACCTTTCTGTACTTCTTCTGCGGTGACTTATTATTGCTGGTCTTCTTTCCTGACCGGCATACCTTAGCTATGTGACCAAGCTTGCCACATTTTCTACATTCCTGGTTTTTAAACCAGCATTGGTTCTGGTCGTGTGTTGTCTTCCCACAACGATAACATTTCGTTGTACCCGAAGTCATTTGATCCACACTGAGCACCGCTGTCTTCCGCTACATTTCCGCCGTGCCTCTCGCTGCGGCTTCGTGCGATGCTGCAATAGGGACAGCCTTATCAAGTGTAAGATCGTTCTCTTCGAGCAGTCATTTTTGTGGTCCTTCCTTCGACATCCCGCACACGAACTTGTCTCTCAGTGCCTCTGTCAGATTTACCCCAAACTGACAGTACTTTGCTAGCCTACGCAGTTCAACCAGGTACTCCGCATTGCTTTCCTCTTTTTGTTGCGTTCTCACGTAAAATTTTGATCGTTCCGCTAACATCAGCGGTGCGGGGTTAAAATGATCCTTCAGGACAGCAACATTATTAGCGAAAGACTGATCCGTCGGTTTAGCTGGTGATAGAAGATGCTTCAATAACCCGTATGTCTTCGCACCCATTGAGTTTAGTAAGGTTAGAGCTTTGTCATAATTTGTTATCTTATTGACCTTACAATATATCTCGATGCATTCTACATACGTGGCCCAATCTTCCACATCGGAATCGAAACCATTGATGTTACTACGCTTAAGCATCTTCACACTCTTCTTGAGAAACAACAACGAAATATTTCTTTAAATGTTTTTTTTTCCAAAATGGCGGTTTCCCGCGCTTGTCTTCTTTCCCCGCCCACTTTCAAAATGGCGGTTTCCCGCTTCTGTCTTCTTCCCCGCCTACTGGCGGCTTCCCGCGTTTCTTCCCCTGGCGGGAGGGGTAAGCTTTTCCCTCGGGTGACGACCGCTGGATTTCGGGGTTCGCAGCCTGCGCGTCGGCTTCAGTGCATTCCTTGTCCCCTTTTCTCGGCAGGGCAACCGGCGCTGGGTACAACCCGTTGACGGCGAACAGTTTCAGCCGCTGGGCTGGATCTCGCTCAGTCTCCCTCGCTCGGGCTCTGTCTCTCCCGCTCGCTCAGGCTCTGTCTCTCCCTCAGCGGCTTCCAATCGCGCCTCCCAGCCCTCTCGCAGTCCGGTGCTTTCCTACCCGGCTGCGGCTGAGTTCTCCGCGATTTATTTATTTTTATATCTTCCCGCACCTTATGATGCCGGTCGCAGCGCTTCGTGGCCTCCTCGCTGCCCGGCCTTTTTCACTCCAATCGCGCCTCCCAGCCCTCTCGCAGTCCGGTGCTTTCCTCCCCGGCTGCGGCTGAGTTCACCGCGGTTTATGTAATTTTATATCTTCCCGCGCCTTACGATCCCGGTCGCAGTGCCTCGTGGCCTCAGTAGCTGCCCGGCCTTTTTCGCCGGTCACGGCCTAGCTGTCTCACGACGCCGTTGCGTCTCCCAGCCCAATTGTACTGCGGCTTCCGTGCTCCACGCTGCCCCAGTCTCAGCGCCTCTGGGCCCGACTTCTGTCCGGCTCCTTTCCCCCGACCGTGGTCGAGTTCACCGCCCTTATCCTCCGTTTATTTTTTTATTTTCCCTTTACTCACAGTCACCGTGGCCGACTTGTTTCTCGTGCTGATCGACTCACTCACCACCGTGGCAGAAGGGACAATCAGTGCCTGTTGCTGATGGAAGGCTTCGTGTCTGAATTCTTCCTTCTTCCTTGCTCTGCAGACTCGAGTTTTCTCTCAGCAGAACGACGAGGGCGGGTGCCTCTTCTCGACGTTCGTTAACTGCTTCGGAAGTATTATTGCCGCAGGGTAAGATCGAACTCGTCGCCACTGTAAAGTCTGTAGGTATTATGGCGAATTAATACACAGACTACAAGAGTAACTTTAACAGGACTTTACTATTCGAAGGTCAGGGCGAATCTGCCCAATAAATCCTGACACAGCACTTATATACCGGTGTGGTCACCATCGGTATTACAGTATACAGCAGACAAGATAAAGTAGTGCCACACCTAAAATAGTTCTCTTAAAGGTGGACGGTTACATACACTACAACCTCCCTCTGGCCCCTTACCCTCTCTAGATCACTTCATTGCCAACTGCCGACGTGATATCGGCCGTCTCCATTTCTCTGCTCCCCTCACTCACTCCAACCTAACTCCCTCTGAACTTGCAGCACTCCATTCTCTTAGATCCAACCCTAACATTATCATTAAATGTGCTGATAAGGGCGGTGCTGTTGTTGTTTTGCGAACTGACCTCTAACGTGTGGAAGCTGAATGCCAACTCTCCAACACAGCCTCCTACTTCCGCCTGGTCCATGACCCCACTAGCAAACATCAAGCCATTGTTTACAAGTGTGTCACTGACCTCATCTCCTCTGGAGATCTTCCCTCCATGGTCGCCAAATTCATAGTCCCCCAACCCCGCACAGCCCCCTTCTACCTCCTTCCCAAGATCCACAAACAGGACTGCCCTGGTAGAACCATCGTTTTAGTCTGTTCTTGCCCCACGGAACATATCTCTTCCTATCTCGACTCTATTTTTTCTCCCCTTGTCCAGTCTCTTCCCACCTACATTCCTGACCTTTCCAGCGCCCTCCGTCACTTTAACAGTTTCCAATTTCCTAGCCCCAACCGTCTCCTTTTCACCATGGACGTCCAATCCCTCTACACCTCCATCCCCCACCAGGACGGCCTTCGGGCGCTCTGATTCTTCCTTGAACAGAGGCCCAACCAGTTCCCATCCACCACCACCTGCCTCCGCCTGGCTGAACTTGTTCTCACATTGAACAACTTCTCCTTTGACTCCACTCACTTCCTCCAAATTAAGGTGTTGCTATGGGAACCCGCATGGGCCCCAGTTATGCCTGTCTGTTCATGGGACATGTAGAAAATTCTTTGTTCCAGTCCAACTCAGGTCCCCTCCCTCACCTCTTCTTCCGGTACATCGATGACTGTATTGGTGCAATTTCCTGCATTCGCCCTGAACTGGATAAGTTCATTCACTTTACTTCCAATTTACACCCTGCCCTCACCTTCACATGGTTCAACTCCGACTCTTCCCTTCCCTTCCTTGACTTCTCCATCTCCATTTCTGGTGATCGGCTTTCAACAAACATCCACTACAAGTCCACCGACTCCCACAGCTATCTGGACTACAGTTCCTCCCAACCCGCTTCCTTTAAGGACTCTATTCCTTTCTTCCAGTTCCTCTGTCTCCGCCGCATCTGTTCTGATGATGCCACCTTCCATACTAGTGCATCTGACATGTCTTCCTTTTTCCTCAACCGAAGATTCCCCTCTACCGTGGTTGACACAGCCCTTGACCATGTCCATTCTATTTCCCGCACTTCTGCTCTCACCACTGCCCCTCCCTCCCAGAACCATGACATGGTTCGCCTTGTCCTCACCTTTCACCCCACCAGCTTCCACATTCAACGGATCGTCCTCCACCACTTCCGCCACCTCCAACGTGATCGCACCACCAAACACATCTACCTCTCACCTCCCCTTCAGCATTCCGAAGGGACCGCTCCCCCCGCGACACCCTGGTCCACTCCTCAATCACCCCCAACAGCCCTGCTCCTTCACCTGGCACCTTCCCGTGCAAGCGCAGGAGATGCACCACATGCACTTTTACCTCCTCCCTTCCCAATGCCCAGGGCCCCAAACAGTCCTTCTAAGTGAAACAGCGATTTACTTGTACTTCTTGCAATTTAATATACTCTATTCGCTGCTCACGATGCGGTCTCCTCCACTTTGGGGAGACCAAACGCAGATTGGGCGACCGCTTTGCGGAACACCTCCATTCAGTCCGTATGGGTGATCCTGAGCTTCCGGTCACCTGTCTCTTTAATTCACCGCTTCACTCCCACTCTGATCTCTCTGTCCTTGGGCTATTACATTGTTCCAATGAAGCTCAATGTAAGCTCGAGGAACAGCACCTCATCTTTCGATTGTGCACTTTGCAGTCTGCCGGACTCAACATTGAGTTCAACAATTTCAGATAATTATCCCTGCCACCATTTTTCATGCAGTATGATTTTTGCCATTCCCATTTGCAACATTTAATGTTACCTGCCTCTTACAAAAGTACAGGATGTTCTTTCTACTCCTTCCTCCCCTCCTAACCATCACCTCCGGTCTCTGCACCTGATTAATATCTGTTACATCTCCAGCTTTTTCTAGTTCTGATGAAGTGTCCCAGACCTGAAACGTTAACTCTGTTTCTCTCTCCACGGATACTGCCTGGCCTGCTGAGTATTTCCAGTATTTTCTGTTGTTATTTCAGATTTCCAGCATCCGCAGTATTGTGCAATTATATAGCATTGAAAGAAGGTTGATTTCTATCATTCCTCTGCTATGTTCGGCAGTTTAAATGTAAACAGAGTTTTCAGTATTATAACTTTTCATTTTGCGGCCTACAGAAAAAGGCTTTATATTCTGCATCAATAGCAAATGCTGTGGATGTGGGAAATCTGAAATAAAAACAGAAAGTGCTGGAAATACTCAGCAGGTAAAGCAGCATCAGTGGAGAGAGAGAGAATTAGAGTTAATGTTTCAGCTCATTACCTTTGAGAGATTCTGGCAAGGTTCTGATGAAAGGTCATCGAGCTGAAACATTTATTCAGTTTCTCTGTATCTCCACTGATGCTGCCTAACATACTGAGTATTTCCAGCATTTTCTGTTTTTATTTCTGTTCTGCCTGTTGACTTGATTCCATGTGTCTCTCTCACTGCCTGCCAGCCTGCCTGCCTTGTCTTGATTTGAGAAGGGGTGGAACATATGCAAAGATCCCAGAGCAGCTTTTATTGTCAGAAAGTACAAAAATACATTTTTCAGTATCTCACTGACTGACTGTCAGTCTTGAAGTGAAGTGAAATGAAAAAAAGTGCAATAAAGTGATACACAGCAGCATTACATGTGGACCACGTAAGAATGAATTCAGAAGGGTTTAATACAACAACAGCAGTTAATAAGACAGCAGATCATACCTCACACAAACACCAGATATTGCCCTCTCACTCACACACACACACACACTCACAACCTGGCCAGCCTGCAGAGGGATGACTGCCATGTTGGATGATTAAAAGCAAAAAGACAGTTTTCAGTATCTTATCATTTCACTTTGTGGCCTACAGAAACAGGCTTTCTATTCTGCTACTTGCCTATTGATTTCATGTCTCTCTCGCTCTCACTGACTGTCTGTCTGTCTGTCTCTCTCACTCAAAGTCTCCCTCATACCCACATTGAACTGAAATTTACAGCTACATGATACACACACTCACACAGAGTCTGCAAATGGCAGAAACACAGACACCCACTCACATACAGGCACATGCAAACGGACTCTGCAATTTGCAGAAACTCACACTCAGACAGACTCTGCAATTTGCAGACACTCTCACATTCATAAGAACATACATAAGAAATAGGAGCAGGAGTAGGCCAATCGGCCCCTCGAGCCTGCTCCACCATTCAATAAGATCATGGCTGATCTGATCCTAACCTCAAATCTTCTATCACTCTGCATCCACCCGAACCCATGTGATCTCCCGGGAGAGGCGAAAAACCAGATAAAGACCCAATGGCCAATTTGGGAGAAAAAAATCTGGGAAATTCCTCTCCGACCCATCTAGGCGATCGAAATTCTTCCAGGAGATCACTCTGTCCCTATATTTTCTACAGTACTTACCTTCTGTAAAGGCGATCTCCACCCCAGCCAGGAACATGAATAAAACCATCTCCTGAAATCTAACAGAATTAGAACACAGTAGGAGCAGAACAAGGCTACACGGCCCCTGGGCCCGCTCCACTACCCACAGGGCCATGACCATTCCGAACCCAGACTCATGTCCAATTTCCTGCCCGCTCCCCGTAACCCTTTATTCCCTTTACTTCTAGGAAACTATCTATTTCTGTTTTAAATTTATTTAATGATGTAGCTTCCACAGCTTTCTGGGGCAGCAAATTCCACAAACCTACCACCCTCTGAGTGAAGAAGTTTCTCCTCATCTCAGTTTTGAATGAGCAGCCCCTTATTTTAAGATTATGCCCCCTAGTTCTAGTTTCACCCATCATTGGGAACATCCTCACCGCATCCACCCGATCAAGCCCCTTCACAATCTTATATGTTTCAATAAGATCGCCTCTCATTCTTCTGAACTCCAATGAGTAGAGTCCCTCTCCTCATATGACCACCCCCTCATCCCCGGGATTAACCGAGTGAACCTTCTTTGTGCTGACTCGAGCGCAAGTATGTCTTTTCTTAAGTATGGACACCAAAACTGTATGCAGTATTCCAGGTGCGGCCTCAACAATACCTTGTACAACTGCAGCAATACCTCCCTGTTTTTATATTCCAACCCCCTAGCAATAAAAGCCAACATTCCATTGGCCTTCTTGATCACTTGCTGCACCTGCATACTAACTTTTTGAGTTTCGTGCACCAGGACCCCCAGATCCCTTTGTACTACAGTACTTTCCAGTTTCTTGCCATTAAGATAATAACTTGCTCTATGATTTTTCCTGCCAAAGTGCATAACCTCACACTTTCCAGCATTGTATTCCATCTGCCAAATCTCTGCCCACTTACTTAGCCTGTCTATGTCCCTTTGCAGGTTTTTTATGTCGTCCTCACTCACTACTTTCCGTCCCATCTTTGTATCATCTGCAAACTTTGATATGTTACACTCGGTCCCCTCCTCCAAATCGTTAATGTAGATTGTAAAGAGTTGGGGACCCAGCACTGACCCCGTGGAACACCACTAGTTACTGGTTGCCAATCTGAGAACGAACCATTTATCCCAACTCTCTGCTTTCTGTTAGAGAGCCAATCCTCCACCCATGCCAGAATATTACCCCCAATCCCGTGATTTTTTATCTTGAGCAATAATCTTTTGTGTGGCACCTTGTCAAATGCCTTTTGGAAGTCTAAATACACTACGTCCACTGGTTCCCCTTTATCCACCCTGTATGTTACTTCCTCAAAAAACTCAAGCAAATTTGTTAAACATGACTTCCCCTTCATGAAACCATGCTGAGTTTGCCCTATTAAATTATGTTTATCCAAATGTCCCGTTACTGTCTCCTTAATAATGGACTCTAACATTTTACCAACCACAGATGTTAGGCTAACAGGTCTATAGTTTCCAGCCTTCTGCCTACTACCCTTTTTAAATAATGGTGTTACATTAGCAGTTTTCCAATCTGCCGGGACCTTTGCTGAGTCCAGTGAGTTTTGGAAAATTATTACCAATGCATCCACAATCCCTACCGCTACTTCCCTCAAGACCCTGGGATGCAAGCCATCAGGTCCAGGGGATTTATCTGCCTTGAGTCCCATTATTTTACCAAGTACCACTTCCTTAGTGATTTTAATTGTATTTAATTCCTCCCCCCCTAGAGCCCCCTCTTTGTCCAGTGTTGGGATATTCTTAATGTCCTCTACTGTAAAGACTGATACAAAATAATTGTTCAGTGTTTTTGCCATCTCCATGTTTCCCACCATTAATTTCCCGGTCTCATCCTCTAAGGGACCCACATTTACTTTAGCCACCCTTTTTCTTTTTATATAACTATAGAAACTTTTACTGTCTGTTTTTATAATTTTTGCTAATTTACTTTCATAATCTATCTTCCCTTTCTTAATCAATCTTTTTGTTATTTTTTGCTGTCTTTTAAAGACTTCCCAATCTTCCATCCTCCCAATAGATTTGGCTACCTTATATGCCCTTGTTTTTAATCGGATACTATCCTTAATTACTTTACTTAGCCACGGATGGCTATCTTTTCTTTTACACCCTTTTTTCCTCAGTGGAATATATTTTTCTTGGAAGTTGTAAAATAACTCCTTAAATGTACACCACTGGTCATGTACCGTCTTACCCTTTAATCTATTTTCCCAGTCCACTCTAATTAATTCCGCTCTCATACCTTCATAGTCTCCTTTATTCAAGCTCAGCACGCTTGTTTGAGATCCAACCTTCTCACCCTCTAATTGAATATGGAACTCAACCATGTTATGGTCACTCATTCCAAGGGGATCCTTTACTAGGACATTTTTAATTAATCCTGTCTCATTACACAGGACCAAATCTAAGGTTGCTTGCCCCCTGGTCGGTTTAGTTACATACTGCTCAAGAAACCCATCCCTAATACACTCAATGAACTCTTCCTCAAGGCTGCTCTGCCCAATTTGATTTGTCCAGTTAATATGATAATTAAAATCCCCCATAATTATAGCTGTTCCCTTATTACAAGCCTCAACTATTTCCTGATTAATACTCCGTCCAACAGAGTTGCAACTGTTCGGAGGCCTATAGACTACACCCACTAATGTTTTTCTCCCCTTATTATTCCTTACCTCCACCCAAACTGTTTCACTATCCTGCTCCTTTGACCCAATATCATTTCTCTGTATTATAGTGATTCCATCCTTTATTAACATAGCCACCCCACCTCCTCTCCCTTCCTGCCTGTCCTTCCTGATTGTTAAATAACATGGTATGTTTAATTCCCAGTCATGGTCACCCTGCAGCCATGTTTCTGTAATGCCCACAAGATCATACCCATATGTCATTATTTATGCCGTTAACTCATTCATTTTGTTACGAATGCTACGTGCAATCAGATAAAGAACTTTCAAATATGTTTTGTAACACTTAGTTCCTGTTTTTTCCCTTTTTAGTACTTTACTTTTTACTCCATACCTTCTGTCCCTTCCTGACACATTCTGTTTTTTAATTCCCCCACTGCTACCTAAGTCTATGACCTTCTCTGTTGTCATTTCTATGATTTGCTCTATAGAAACCTCCCCCCCACTAATTAGTTTAAAGCCCTCTCTACAGCCCTAGTTATATGATTCGCCAGGACTCTAGTCCCAGCACTGGCCAAGTGGAGTCCGTCCCAACAGAACAGCTCCCTCCTGTCCCAGTACTGGTGCCAGTGTCCCAAGAAGCAAAACCCATTTCTCCCACACCAGTCTTTGAGCCACGCATTTAACTCTTTAATTTTATTTATCCTAGCCAAATTCGCTCGTGGCTCAGGTAATAACCCAGAGATTATTACCCTTGAGGTTCTGTTTTTTAATTTGACCCCTAGCTGCTCATACTCCTTTAACAGAACCGTCTTCCTTGTCCTATCTACGTCGTTTGTACCAACATGGACCACGACAACTGGATCCTCCCCCTCCCACTGCAAGTTTCTTTCCAGCCCAGAAGAGATGTCCTTAACCCTGGCACCAGGCAGGCAACACAGCCTTCGGGACTCCCGCTATTGACTGCAGAGAACCCTATCTATCCCCCTAATGATACTATCCCCTACCACTACAACATTTCTTTTTACTCCCTCCACTTGAATGGCCCCCTGTACCACGGTGCTGTGGCCAGGTTGCTCATCCTCCCTGCAGTCCCCGCTCCCGCCCTCACAGGGAGTAAGAACCTCGATCCTGCTGGACAAGAACAAGGGCTGCGTCTTCTTCAACACTACATCCTGGATCCCTGTACCTTCCTCACTCGTAGTCACACCGTCCTGTCCCTGACCACGGACTACATCTGCAGTAATTAACTTGATAGGTGTGACCATCTCCTGAAACATAGAGTCCAGGAACTTCTCCCCCTCCCTGATGTGTCGCAGTGTCCGAAGATCGGTCTCAAGCCCAGGGTTGGGGGAGGGTCAGTAGAGGTTCAGTGGAGGTTTGTTGGAGGGCCGGGTGAGGGCCGGGGTCGAGGGAGGGTCGGGTTCGAGGGAGGGTCGTGGCCGGGGGAGGGTTGGGGGAGGGCCGGTTTTGAGGGGGGTCGGGGGAAGAAAGGGGAGTGTCGGGGTCGCTGGAGGGTCGAGGCCGGGTGAGGGGGCGAGCCGGGGGAGGGTCGTGGCCGGGGGAGGGTCGGGGGTAGGGCTGGGGATGTGGGAGGGTCGGGGAGAGCCAGGGGAGGGTCAGGGGAGGGCCGGGGTCTGGGGACGGTCGGGTGAGGGCCAGGGACAGGGGAGGGTCAGGGACGAGGGAGAGGAGGGGGAGGGCCGGGGGTGATTCACGGTCGGGGGAGGGTCGGGGCCGGGGGAGGGGAAGGGGAAAGGCCGGGGGAGGGCCAGGTTTGGGGGAGGGCTGTGGTAGATGGAGGGCCGGGGTAAAGGGAAGGTCAGGGGAGGGCTGGGGGAGGGCCAGGGGAGTGTCAGGTGAGGATCGAGGTCGTGGGAAGGTCGGGGTAGGCCAGGGGAGGGCTGGGAGAGGGTCGGGGTCGAGGGAGGGTCGGGGTTGATGGAGGGGTAGGGGAGTGCTGTGGCCGGGGGTGGTTAGGGCGAGGCTCGGGGCCGGGGTCGGGGGAGGGTCAGATGAGGGTCGGCGGAATGTCGGGGGAGTGTCGAGGGAGAGTCGGGGTCGAGGGAGGGTCAGGGCCGGCGTCGGAGGAGAGCCGGGGGAGGCACTGTGCCGGGGTCGTGCCATGGTCGGACGAGGTTCGGGGTCGAGGGAGGGCCAGTGGAGGCCCGGGGGAGGGCCGGGGGAGGGTCGGGGCCGGGGGAGGTCCCCGTTCGGTGGAGTGCTGGGGTCGGGGTAGGGCCGGGGTCCAGGGAGGTTCGGGGGAGTGCCGGGATCGAGGGAGGGCCGGAGAGGGCCAGTGTTGGGGGAGTGTCGGGAGAGGGCCGGGGTCGAGGGACATTTGGGGGAGGGCCGGGGTCGGTGTCGGGCTGGGGTCGAGGGAGGGTCGGGCGAGTATCGGGGTCGAGGGCGGTTCGGGGCAGAGTCGGTGTCGAGGGAGTGCCAGCGGAGGGCTGGGGGAGGGCCGGGGGATGGTCGGAGGAGGGCGGGGGTCAAGGGAGGGTCGGATGAGGGCCAGGGTCGTGGGAGGGTTGGGGAAGTGCCGGGGGAGGGCCGGGGTTGTGGGAGGGCCAGTTTCGACGGTGGGTCAGATGAGGGCCGGGGTTGTGATAGGGTCGGCTGAGGGCTTGTGGAGGGCCGGGTCCGAGGGAGCGCTGGGGCTGGGGGAGGGTCGGGGTCGAGGGAGGTTCAGAGGAGGGCAGGGGTCGAGGGAGGTTCAGAAGAGGGTCGGGGCCGTGTCGCGGGAGTGCCTGGGCCGGGGGAGGGCCGTGGTCAGGGGAAAGCAGGGGTCGGGGTAGGGCCAGGGTCGAGGGAAGTTCGGCGGAGGGCCGGGGACAAGGGAGGGCAGGGGAGTGCCAGGTTTGGGGAAGGTTCTGGGTCGTGGGATGGTCGGGGAGGGCCGGGGCTGGTGGAGGGTCGGGGCCGGGTGAGGGTCGGGTCAGGCGGAGGGCTGGCCCGGGGCAGGGCTGGGGGAGAGCCGGGGTCGGGCCGGGGTCGGGTGAGTGTTGGGGAGAGCCAAAGTCGGGGGAAGGCCAGGGTCGAGGGAGGGCCGGGGTCGGGGGAGGGCCGATGTCAGGGGAGGGACGGTGTCGATGGATGGTCGGGGGAGGGTCGGGGTTGGCAGTTTCGGGGGAACGTCCGGTCGAGGGAAGGTCGGAGAGGGCTGGGGAGGGCCAGGGTAGGGTCATGGGAGGGTCGGGGTCGAGGGAAGGTCGGGGGAGGGTCGGGATCGAAGGAGTGTCGGGGTCGAGGGAGGGTCGGGGGAGTGTCAGGGGAGGGCCGGGGGAGGGTCGGGGGAGAGCCGGGGGAGGGCCGGGGGAGGGTCGGGTGAGAGCCAGGGGAGGGTCGGGGAATGCCGGGGGAGTGCCGGGGGAGGGCCAGGGCCAGGGGAGGGCTGGTGTCAGTGGAGTGGGAGGGATGGGGTCGAGGTAGGGTCGGGGTAGAGGGAGAGTTGGGGGAGGGTCAGTGTCGAGGGAGGTTCGGGGGAGGGGCGGGTCGAGGGAGGGTCGAGGAAGTGTCGGGGTCAATGGAGAGCTGGGTGAGGGTTGGTGTCAGAGGCGGTTTGGGGGAGGGTAGGGGGAGGGTCGGGGTCGAGGCAGGGTCGGGTTATGGTGAGTGTTGGGGGAGTGTTGGGGGTGGGTTGGGGCAGGGCCGTGGGAGGGTCGGGGTCGAAGTGGGTCAGAGGAGGGCCGGAGTCGAGAGAGTGTCAGAGGAGGGCTGGGGTCGGGGGAGGGTCGGGGAGGGCATGGTGAGGGCCAGGGTTGGGGGAGGGCTGGGGTCGAGGGAGGGTCGCAGGATGGCCGGGTTTGGGGTAGGGTCGGGGGAGAGCCTGGGGAGGGCCGGGGCCGAGGGAGGGCTGGTGCCGGGGGAGGGCCGAGGTCGAGGGAGTATCGGGGAGTGCCGGGGTCGGGGGAGGGTGGGAGAGGGCCAGGGTCGAGGGAGTATCGGGGGAGGGCCGGGGTCGGGGGAGGGTCGGGGTTGATGGAGGATCAGGGGAGGGTCAGGTCAGTTTCGGGTTCGAGGGAGGGTCGGGGGAGAGTCGGGGGAGGTTCAGGGCCGGGGTCGGGTGACGGTCGGGGTTGGGAGTTTCGGGGGAGGGACGGGTCAAGGAAGATTTGAGGGAGTGTTGGGGTGGAGGGATAGCCGGGGGATGATCGGTGTTGGGTGCGGGTTGGGGCAGGGTCGGGGGAGGGCCGGGGGTGGGTCCGGGGAAAGTTGGGTTCGAGGGAAGTTCAGGGGAGGGTCGGGCTCGAGGGAGTGTCGGGGTCGAGAAAGGGTCGGGAGAGGGTCAGTTTCGAGGGAGGTTTGGGGGATGGGCAGGTCGAGGGAGGGTCGAAGAAATGTCGGGATCAATGGAGAGCCGTGCGAGGGTCAGAGCCGGGTTGGTGGAGTGTCAGGGGAGGGTCGGGGTCGAGGCAGGGTCGGGGTCGGTCGAGGTTTCTAGGAGTGTCGGGGGAGGTTCGGGAGATGGCCGGGGGAGGGTCGAGGTCGAAGTGGCGTGGAGGAGGGCCGGGGTCGAGGGAGGGTCGGAGGAGGGCTGTGGTCGGTGGAGGGTCGGGGATGTCCGGGGGAAGGCCGGGGTTTGGGGAGTGTCAAGGCCGTGTTCGGGGGAGGGTCGGGGCCAGTTTCGTGGGAGGGTCGGCGGAGAGTCAGGGGAGGGCCGGTGGAGGGCAGCGGACGGGTTCGGGGGAGGGCCGGGGCCAGGGTCACAGGAGGGCCAGGGGAGGGTCGGGGCCGTGGTCGGTGGAGTGTCGGGGGAGGGTTGGGGGAGGGTCCTGGTTGAGGGAGAGATGGGGGAAAGCTGTGAAAGGCCGGGGGAGGGTCGGGGGAGGGTCGGGGCCGGAGGAGAGTCGGGGGATTGGGAAGGTCGTAAGAGGGTCAGGGCCGGGGTCGGGTGAGGTTTGGGGCCGGGTCAGCAGAGGTCCGTGGCAGTGGGTGGGGGAGTGCCGGGGTCGTGGGAGGGCCAGGGCTGGGGGAGGATTGGGCCGGGGTAGGGCCGGGGCCAGGTGAGGGGAAGGGCCGGGGGAGGTTCACGGCCGGGGGTCGGGGCGGGCTGGGGGAGGGACTGGGTCGAGGGATGGTCGGGGAGTGCCGGTGGAGGGCCGAGCCGGGTGAGGTTGGGGGCCGGGGGAGGGCCGGGGCAGGGCTGGGGGAGAGCCGGGGGAGGGCTGGGGTCGGGGGAGTGTCGAGGTGGGCCAAAGTTGGGGGAGGGCCAGGGTCGAGGGAAGGCCGGGGTCGGGGGAGGGCCGGTGTCGGGGGAGGGTCGGTGTCGATGGATGGTCAGGGGAGGTTCGGGGTTGGGAGTTTCAGGGGAGGGTCCGGTCGAGGGAGGTTCGAGTGAGTGTCGGGGTCGAGAGAGAGCCAGGGGATGGTCGGGGTCGGGGGCGGGTTGGGGGAGGGTCAGGGGATTGCCGGGGGGGTGTCCAGGGAGGGGAGGGGTCGAGGGAGTGTCGGGGGAGGGCCGGGGGCGGGCCGGGGTAGGGTCAGGGGAGGGTAGGGGTCGAGAGAGGGTCGGGGTAGTGTCGCGGTTCGGGGAGAAGGAGGATCGGGGGAGGGGGAGGGGGAGGGTCGGGGCGGGGTCGGGGTAGGGTCGGCAGAGAGCCGGGGTTGGGGGCAGGGTGGGCCGGTGTCGGGGAAATCTCGGGTGAGGGTCGGGGGAGGGCTGGGGGAGGATCGGGGGAGGGCCAGGGGAGGGCCGGTTGAGTGTCGGAGTGGGTCAGAGCCAGGGGAGTGTCGGGGGAGGGCCAGGGCCAGGGGAGGGCCGGGGTCGGGGGGAGGGGGAGCGACGGGGTCGAGGTAGGGTCGGGTTCGAGGGAGGGTCGGGGAGGGTCGGGTTCGAGGGATGTTCGGGGGATGGGCGGGCTCGAGGGCGGGGGAGAGCCGGTTGAGGGACGGGGCCAGGGGAAGACTGGGGAAGGGCCTGTGTTGGGGTCGGTCGTGGTCGAGGGAGAGTAGGGGGAGGGTCGAGGTCGAGGGAGGGTCGGGGCCGGGTCGGGGGATGGTCGGGGAAAGGCCGGGGGTGGGCCGGGGGTGGGTTTAGGTCGGGCGGGGGCTGGGTCTGTGGAGGGCCAGTGGAGGACCGGGTGCAGGGGTGGGGGAGGGCTTTCGGATCGGGGGTGGTTCGGGGCCGGGGGAAGGGGAGGGGCGGTATCAGGGGAGGGTCAGGTGAGGGTCGGGGGAGGGCCGGGGGAGGTTCGGGGGTTGGTCAGGTCCGCGTTCTGGCGGGAGTCGTTGGAAGGTTGGGGGAGGGTCGGTGGAGGGCCGGGGCAGGGGGAGGGTGCACAAATACAGCAGAACACCACGTAAAATCCAGAGAGTGCATGTGGCAATTGAAAAACGATATAAGAAGGGCAAAGAGAGATTATGAAAACAGATTGGCGGGTAACATTAACAGAAATACAACAACCTTCCATATATAAAACCTCAAAGTTCAGTTAAAGGAATGGTGGGGCCGATCAGAGTAAAAAGGTCAATATTCTTGTGGAGGCTGATGCTATAATTGAGGTGCGGAATGAGTATTTTGCATTTGTATTCACAAAAGAGGAAGAAATAGCAGTAGAAGATGGGAAGTATATATATTGGATAGGATAAATATAGGTAGAAAAGTGGTGATAAATGTGTTGGAATCATTCAAAGGTAACAAGTTTTCTGGTACACAAGGGATGCATCCTACAGTGCTTGGTGAATCTATGGTGAGATGGCAGAAGTTCTGACCACCGTCTTGCGACCCTCCTTGGAAATGTGAGTGTTTCCAGAGGACTGAATGATTGCAAATGTCAGTGACTGTTCAAAAACGGGGAGACCGATGAACCTGGTAACTACAGGCTAATCAGTCTACGTTCAGCAGTGGGACAGCTACTGGAAACCACAGTCATTGACAACATTAATTCTCATTTAGAGAAACATGGTTTAGTAAGGGAGAGCCATTTGTCCCTTATTAATGTATATTGTTCAGGGATAATATTGCTTGATTGCCCTGATTGAGTTATTTGATGAAGTGGGAATGAGGGTTGGAGAAGGTATTGCAGTAGCTGTTGTGTATATCACGAATTTCAATAATATATCACATAACAGATTCACTAGAGATGTAGAAACACGTGGTATTAAAGGGACGGTGGTGAATAGTGTTCTTAAATGGCTAAGGGATAAGAGGCAGAGAGTAGTGGTGAACAGGTGTTGTTCTGACCATGTGGAAGTACGCAGTGGTTTACCCCAGGAGTCGGTGTTAAGACCATTGATTTTCGGGTTATGTAGAAATGAGCTGGACCTATGATTAAGGGATAAAATTTCGAATTTTGCGTTTCATGCTAAATTTGGCAAAGTTGTAAATTGTGAGCAGGATAGCAGCAGACTGCAGGCGCATATAGTCAGAGTGTTGAAATGGAAAAACATATGACAGATTCAATTTACTGCGGCTAACTGTGCAGTGAAGCACTTCGGGAGAAAAGCCATGGAGAGGCCGCATAATGTAAGTCACAATATCTTCAAGGGGTAAAAGCTCAAAGAGAACACACTCACAAAGCATTGAAGCTGGCACGGCAAGTAAATAAAGCAGCATAGAACGTGTATGGGATAATTGGCTTTCAAAAAAGAGCCATTGAATACAACAACAATAACGTCATGCTAAACATTTACAGATCACTGTTTAGGCCTCAGCTGGAGCATTGTGTACAATTCTAAGCACCGAACTTTATGAACGATGTCAAGTTCTTTGGAGGGTAGGGAGAAGGTTTCCAGCATGATACTAGGGATGAGGGACCTCAATTGGAGAGGCTGAACTTGTTCACCTTATAACAGAACATGGCAATGGGAGAGCAGATAGAGGTACTCGCAATAATGTGGTGCTTTGATAGAGCAAATAGCGACAAACTTGTTCCCCTTAAAAGTGGGTCGGCAACCAAAGGTCACAGATATAAAATTAATCTGAAAATCGCAGAGAGGGGAAATGACAGGAAATTATTTGACACGGGATGTTGGTAATATCTGGAAAGCACCACCTGAAGCAATGGTGGAATCAGGTTACATAGGATCTTTCCGAAGGCCATTGGACATATACATGAAGAGCACTAATTTGCATGGTTATGGGTAAAATGGTCCAGGCTGGGACTAATTTGGACAGATCTTTCAAAGAGCCGACACATGGAGGACAGGCCGAATACCTCATTCTGCACTGTAAGATTCTATGATTCTAACTAAATAAGGTCAATTGAGATGAGCGTTTGTAAACAATTCCAATAACCCAAGGCTAGGATAAAGCTGTACCTTGGGCCTAATGAAACAAAGCAGCTTTAAATGATGATCAAATACACAAACGGTCCATTATGTGACTGAGTGAAACTATCAGTAAAAGCTAAAGGAAAGCAATTGGGTGGAGTATGTGTGCAAACACTGAGCATCTTTACAAATCTCCACATGCAAACATACCACGGAACAGGGTGGCAATGCAAGTGACGTAGATCCATTATGGAATGGCTGGAGGCATTAACGGTGGGAATTGAGATTGAACATGATGGAGATTAAGAGATAAATTTTGAGCACAAAAGGCAGCTGTAGCATAGTGTTTGTTGAAGGACGTTGGTCTCTGCCCACTGTGCAGATCTATCTCTCAGTGAGATGCTCAGCTCTAGCAGACTGAATGAGGAAGGGGACTTTAAATAAATTCATAGATCTGAAAACAGCCTAAATTATTCACCAGAAAATTTTAGTTTTACAGACAATACATACACGCTCATAAATACCTCAAAGTGCCTTAAATGGAGGTGCAAGATGTCAAAGAGAATGAAAAATAAGCAAACAAAGGGAAAATGGTCTGTGCTGCAGAGAACAGTAACAGCAGTTAGTTGTCATAACGGAAGGCAGTGGTTTAAAATTGAAGGAGCTTTAGTTCAAATGAAGAGGAACTGATCTGCTCACAGAAAGAACAGTGTCTCAGCACCAACGGAGGAGCTGAACATATATTTTCTGGATAATCCACTGACTGTTAATATTTTTTATTGTTTATTCCCTCTCCAAATCTCCTGAATCATAGAATCAGATAAGCGTCCAGCACAGGCACAGATCATTCGGCCCGTTGTGCTTGCGTCAGCCGGAAAGGCTTTGCCTTTCCCATTGAAAACAACCCTGTTCTGGTCAGCAAATTACCAGGCTTTACAGAACCGGCAGAATAACATTATTTCAAGTGAACATCTTTGTGAAACCTCAAACCTAATCAGCTGATATTGTGAATTATCAGACACAAATATAACCGTTTCATTTCAATTAGTCTAATCCTGCCCCTTTATTTTATAAACTAGGTGACTCACCCTGGAATGCGATTGTAAGGGCAGCGAATTTCTATTTTGCCCTTGGGTGGAGCGGACACTTTCCATGCCTGAGCTCAGCCGCTGTGTGTCCGTGAACAGTCTGATTGCAGAAGGTGTAAACATGGACCCTGACAGTGTCCTCAGCGGACATCCACTAATCAACACTTTATAAAGGAGACACGCGGTAATGATCAGCACCAGGCACTCTCTCTACTTCTCTCTCCACCCCAAATCACTCAACTCTTCCGAAAACTGGCAACAGGAGCATTCTCTCAACTGAGAATTCTGCAGAAACAAGTATCTGCTCCGAAAGCTTTCCAATCTAATGTGCTTCACTCCAAACAAGGAGTTACTTTCATTCACTGAGCTACTGGACACCGGACACCGCCGGGCTCAGTCCCGCTCTACCACTTACATTTGCCCATGCAGTTACTTCACAGAACTGGAATGCAATAATTTAGGTATAAAATTGTTTCGTGACTCACCTAACATCAGTAACAAGGCGGCTGTGTCCATGTTCTAGAGAGAGCTACTTTGAGGCCTGACAGCTGTCAGGAACGGTGACTGAGTCTCTTGCGACGCCTCCCAGAAGATCATACCTGGAAGCGTTCAGAGAATGAAAGCAGAAACAGAGGTTAAGAGGAAGTGATGTGGCCCCACAATTAAATGAACAGCACCACAATAAAATAAGGATTGGAACTTAGCAAGTTCCAACATGGGAACATTTTAATTTCATACCATAACCTCAGATGAAGAGCCTAGAATGGACAATGAACACAGAGCAACCGCATCAATAATTTGTCATTAGTTAGAACCTTCTCTCTCAACATGGTCAGAAACTCAAGTTCTGGCGACAGATCGTTTCATACTTCAGCATCTTGATGTCAGCATCAAACAATCAAAAGTCATGCGCACTAGAGGAAAATTAATGACAAAGTGATTCAAAGCAAACCTCTGAAGTGCACTCACTAATGTACAGATCAAAGCTTCTGAATTTAGCTCAATGAATTTACAAACTATGTGACATGACAAAGTCAAAAGTATGTTCGTGAATAATGGCAGGGGCTAAAGGAAGAATAGTAGGGCAGTGAGCTCAGAGCAGACGGATAACAATGAGCTGAGATGGAGAGTGAAATCACAGAAGATGAGGAGTCTGTAACTGATTAGGCTAAGGTAGAATGTGAGTGGACATCTCCCGAAGAGAAACTCAGAGTGTTGCTTTGGACTGCGGTTGTAAATTAGAAAACATAAGATTCGAAAGAGATGGTACAGGGTGAGCTCCTCAGTTGGGATGGTGCCAGATGAGTTTGAGAACATATGAAACTGTGATTCTCTGATGATGGCCGCAATGCCACTGCTGTGAGAGGACCAAATAATGAAAAGAATATCCAGGCAGGTCGTTTCACTGAGGGGCAAGTTATCACCATAACTGAGAAAAGATCCGTCAAAGCCATGATAAGATTACATTCACACACACTTTGGTGCTAGATGTGAAAGGATTTATGTGAGAATGAATGGACATTATGGCGGGAAAAGCAGCAGGTGACATAGGTTGATGATCTTCCAAAAGAGGCCAGTAGTCTAATGTGGGTGACCTTTGAGGGGCAGGAATAATATTGGCGTGGTTCGATACTGCAGTGCACACTAGACAGGAAGGTCGGCGGGAGAGTTGGTTGGGGTAGTTTTGGATGGTGTTCAGCAGGCTGCAGCGATGGATACGTCCATAGGCCCTGTCGAGAATGCCGAACGAGGCACAATGATCGTCCTTGGCTTATTCAAGCCATATTCAAGCCTGGAACAGCGTCATCAGAGTAGAAATTCAAAGCAATTGTGGCTGATTGTGGCATAGATTAACAGAGTTATGTACCCGAACGTGGAGAGATGGCAGGTGTCCTGACTTTGGCAAAGGAACGGGAGGAGACATGAAAGAGCAGCCCAACAGGAGTGAAGGTAAACAGATCAATCAAAAATTGGAAGATAGAAGTATAATGGACTCTTTTATGCACAGCCGAATGAATACAGAAGGAATTCGGGTTCCATAATCAATGACAATTTAGGAAAGACTAGTCCTGGAAATGAACAGAGAGCAGAGGAACATCTGAGAGAGTCTTTGAGTCATAAATATGAGGTAGAATGAAACATTGTTGTTCCAAAAAACAGAGGAGGAGTACAGATTAAATGAAAATAAAACATTCAGGGGGAAATCTCAGCCGTCTATGTGTCCGTAGAAGAACCACCAGCGCTGTGCCTGGCTTGAACACAACTGTTAAGAAAGATGGATTAAAGAGTGCGTCATATATCCTGAATTCGAATGCAATAGATTCAGCTTTATCTATAGAATATCTGCTGACTCCAGTGGTCCACGTGTTAACAGTGAGTTCGCAAACCATAAGTTAAGTTTAAACAGTGAAAACAGAACTGGAAGAGCAGCTGCTGTTCCGGTTTACTGAATGTCACGTGTCTCCAGTCACTTTGATGAACTATATTTGTCGTTACTTCATGCTCCCGTGAAAATGTAATGCGAATATCTGCCCAACGAAAGACGAATGGGCCATTCAGCACCTCGAGTGTGTTCTGCAGTTCAGTTATATCATGGCTGATCTGTACCTCAACTCTTGTGTACTTCCAGCCTAACCATTGATAACATTATATAAAAAGATCTAAAGCTCTCAGTCTTCAAACATCAGTGACCCATCATCCGCAGCCTTATCTGAGACTACTCCAGATTTCCACAACTCGGTGCTTGAAAAAGTACTTCCTAAATTCACTCGTAAATGTTCTAGGTTAATTAATAATATGATGCACCCTTGTTCTGGATTACCCCAGTATAACTGAATAATTTATGTGTAGAAGTTATTTCCAATAATTCTTGACAAGTGTCAAAATATGTCCTTGTGCCTAATACAAACCAGCCTGAAAAGTTACTCAAAATCGACAATGCCTTCAATTTGTGGCGAAGAAACCGTCACTGAAAGAAGAGGAAAGCAGCTGGGTGGAGTGTGTGTGTAAATATTGAGCATCTTTACAGATCTCCTAATGCGGCCACACAATGAACCTCAATTGCAATTCATTATTCGGAGCTCCATTCTGGAATGGATGGAAGTATTAAAGTTGGGAATCGAGACTGAAAAGTTGGATACTAATAGATAACTGCAGAGCTCAATGGGCAGCTCAAGCACTGGCTTTATTGACGGACCGCAGTTTCCACCCATTGCACTGAGCCATATCTCAGTGACATGGTGAACTCAACAGGTATCTGAAGCACTGCGATTATTGAAGGACAGCAGTTTAAACACATTGTGCTAAGTTATATCTCAGTGACATGATGAACTCAACGGGTATCTGAAGCATTGTGTTCATTGAAGGAAAGCAGTATCCACCCATTGTGCTCAGTTATATCTCAGTGACAGGATGAACTCTTGTATACTGAATGAGGAAGTTTGATCTAAATAATTAATTAAAAATTCTCAGTCAATCTACTGAAAAGCGGGACTATCACACATATCACAATTCGCCTTTCATCGGTATGGAGGCAGGAAGTACAATTAAATAGCTATAGGCAAGATATCGGAAAATATTTCAGGCTGAATTTAGTCATGACGCCTAAAGTTTCCAATGGAAACCTGTGGTTTCAGGGAAAAGCGTTTTCATCTCAGAACAACAGGAAGCGAACGCTGACAGTCAGAACAGTGCATCAGAACTGAGAATGTGATTAAACATATTGAATGAAAAAACATTGTGGAAATATTTCTGATTCGGCAGTGCAGAAACATGTCATTCTGTCCAACAATTATGCACAGTATTATTCCGCTGGTGTAATTCCGCTCCCCTGCTCACTTCCCATCAGCTTTTACATTTCACCTTCTCGAGGCAGTGCCCAATTTCATTTGTAACTTTTTTATGGACTCAGATTCGAGAATGACACGTGCTAGAGAATTCTGCATTCTCATCAACCTCAGTGTAAATGCAAGAGCAACAGAAAGACCTGGCATTCATTTGGCACCTTCACTGTAGATAAATGGTGCAACGCGCTTCACAGTAGCTTAATCACGAGATATAACCAGGGAAAAGACTGAGAAACATGAACAAAATGTAACTTTGACAAAGGAGTCAAGGGAAAGGTAATTGCGTTAAATATGGACAACATTCTAAATTGTATGTCTTATTTTACTCTGTGTGGATAATACATTTGGGGAATTACAAACAATTATATCACTGGAAGATATTGATGTAATATCAGTAACAAAGCATGCCTATGAACTGGCCAAGGGGGGAATATAAACACATCACGTTATATTCTATTGAAGAGGTACAGAATACAGAAGAATAGGTCGCAATGCGAATGAGGGAAAAGCTGCTGTACAGCGGACTAATTTACACAAAACAATGACTGAAACAGAATCAGTATGTTCAGAGGTTAAAGATAACAAAGGGATTGTTAAATTACTGGGGTAATAGTAATGGCTCCCAAGTATGAAGCAAATCGACAGATCAGGGATAAGTCAGAATAAATTGTTGTTCTGGGAGGTCATAATTACCGAATAATCTATCAGAACAGGGATTAAAAATAGAGTACAAATAATGGACTTCATCAAATGTGAGGGGTTTTCTTTCCTCAAGCAATATATTGGTGCCTTATTAGTGGGGAGTCATTGTTAGGCATAGGTACAAGTAATAATATAGATCAGGGAGATGATTCATTTGTGGGAGAGCACCTCAGAGGTGATGACCATTATATTATAATTTATAAAGTCCATTAGTGAGCGAACACAGGATGGAGAGATATTGGGGCACTAGATTGGAATGTGCCACGTTTTAGAAAGAGGAAGACTGCGCTCGGCAAGGTGGGATGGAAAGAGACATTGGTAGACTGGGATAAATATAATCAATAGGACATTTTTCAAAAGCCTATTGTAAAGTTGCAGAATAAAGATATACAATTGGAAATGAGTACTTTATCGTTCAGAATCATGTCGCTCAATAAGAGATTAGAATCAAAATAAAATTGAAGAATGATCCATATTTAGTCGCCAAGAATAATTTTAAAATATCTAAGAGTGAATATGAGAAAATAAGGAGAATGGTAATTAAAAATGATAAGTAAAGCAAGGAGGGAGTGGGAGGATAGCATTTTTAAACGGTAGAAGAACAGAACCTTATTGTACAAGTGAATCAGTTAAAAGGAATTTAGCATCGTGAGGTGGTAGACTGGGAGGAGAGGATTGTAAGTCAGCATAGGACATTGCTATGGGTGCTTAGCAATTTCTACATTCAAGTGTTTACAGAGCAGAAGCATAATGGGCAGTGGGTAAATCATGAACAGGTTAAAAGTAAGATCAGAAGAGTTAGAATAAATAAAAGGGAAGTTTTAAATCAGTTAGTTAAGCTGGAAGGAGGGCAAAGTAACGAGAGCCATTGATGAATCCTGGGAGATATCGGGGAAAACAGTGCAGTAGTAAATATATTTCAGAGCCCTATACAGAGATGGTGTATGCTGTAGAACTGAGGAGTGGCCAATACAACACACGGTTAGGCATTTTACATCCTTCTGGACTCAACATAAATTTCAACAATTTCAGCTCATAACCTCGGCCCCTATCATATATATATTTTTTATCCACACTTACTGTTCTTCTCTTCCCCAAGGCCGCTGCCTTTCATTCTGCCAACGCAATTTACAGTTAATCTGGAGCCATTCTTTGTTTCTTAACCTGTCCCATTAACATGTCCTTTTGCCTTGAATATCTCTTAATGTCTCTTAACCGCTCTTGCCTTCCAGCTGTCACTGGCCTTCCCTTTTGTCCTTTCGTGCCCTCCACCATTTCTCAGCCCCTACACTTGCTAGGTTCCATTTACTGCTTTTTTCCAGAACTGACGAAAGGTGATACACCTGAGATGTTAACTCTATTTCTCTCTTCACAGCTGCTGACGGTCCTGCTGAGTATCTCAAGCATTTTCTGTTTTTAAAGCCACGGAGGTCAAATCTGTGCCAGAGGAATGTTCTGAAACTTTAATTCAAGATGAAATCACTACAAATGTAGCTGAAATTAAAATAATCAGAAGCAGCAAACACATTTTTCAGAAAGTAAGAACATACTTGTCAAACCAGATATAATTCTTTGAGGATGTGACAGATACAAAATATATGTTTGGCAAAAACGTTGAACAAATATTTTGTATATGTCTAAAATAGTCAAAGGCACAAACCTCATAATAAAAATGGTGGGGAACCACGGGTCTAATTAGGGCGAGGAACTTAACGTAAATAATAAAAGTAGAGAAAATGTACTAGATAAATTAATGGGACTAAAAGCCAACAAATACCCTGGACCTCACGGTCTATACCCTGGCATTCTAAAATCGGTGGCAGGAGAGAAAGAACTAGAAACATAGAAGAAAGGAGCAGGAGCAGGCCATTCGGTCCCTCGAGCACGCTCCGCCATTTAATGAGACCATGGCTGATCATCCAACTCAGTCCCCTGTCCCTGCTTTCTCCCCATATCCCTTGATCCCTTTAGCCTTAAGAAATATATCTAACTCCTTCTGGAACATATTTAATGAATTGGCCTCCACTGCCTACTGTGGTGGAGAACTCCACAGGTTCGCCAATCTCTGGGTGAAGAAATTCCTCCTCATCTCAGTCCTAAATGGCTTACCCCTTATGCTTAGACTGTGACCATTGGATCTGGACTCTGACACCAGCCGGAACATCGTTCCCGGATTTAGTCTGTCTAGTCCTGTTAAAATTTTATAAATTTCATTGATTCCCCCTCTCATTCTTCTAAACTCCAGCGAATAGAAGCCCAATCGACCCAATCTCTCCTCATAAGTCATTCCTGCCATCCCAGGTATCATTCTGGTGAAACTTCGCTGCACTCTCTCCATGGCAAGAACATCCTTCCTAAGATAAGGCGACCAAAACTGCAGACAATACTCAAGGTGTGGTCTCACCAATGACCTGTGCAACTGCAGCAAGTCATCCCTGCTCCTGTACTCGAATCCTCTCGCTATGAAGGCCGACATACCATTTGCCTTCTTAACCGCCTGCACATGAATGCTTACCTTTAGCGACTGGTGCACAAGGACGCCCAGGTCTCCTTGCACTTCTCCTTTCCCCAATCTATTGCCATTCTGATAACAATCTATCTTCCTGTTTTTGCATCCGAAGTGGATAACCTCGCATTTATCCAAAATATTCCGCATTTGCCATGCATCTGCAAAATCAGCCAACCTGCCCAAATCATACTGGAGTTTCTCTGCATCCTCCTCAGAGCATAGACGCCCATCCAGCTTTGTGACATCTGCAAACTTGGAGATATTACATCTAGTTCCCTCATCTACATGATTTCTATATATTGTGAATAGCTGGGGTCCTAGCACCGATCCCTGCGGTACCACCCTAGTCATTGCCTGCCACTTAGAAAAATACCCTTTTGTCCAACACTTTGCTTCCAGTCTGCCAACCAGTTCTCTATCCAAGACAGTACCTTACACACCATCCCCTGTGCTTTAACTTTGCCCGATAATCTCTTATGTGGGACCTTATTAAATTCTTCTCAAAGTCCAACTATACCACATCCACTGGTTCTTCGTTATCTATTCTACCAGTTGCATCCTCAGAAAATTCCAGTAGCTTAGTAAAGCATGATTTACCTTTTGTAAATCCATGTTGACTTTGTCAGATCCTGTCACTGTTTTCCAAGTGCTCTGGTATTACATCTTTTATAATGGACTCCAGCATTTTCCCCACTACCGATGTCAGGCTTATCAGTCTATAATTACCCGTTTTCTCTCTACCACCACTTTTAAATAGTGTGGTTACATTAGCTATCCTCCAATTCATGGGAACTGTTCTGGAGTTTATGGAATTTCAGCAATGCATCTACTATTTCTAAGGCCTCTTCCTTAAGTACCCTAGCATGTTGATTATCAGGCCATGGGGATTGATCGGCCTTCAATCCCGTCAATTTCCTTAACAACATTTCCCTGCAAATACTACTTTCATTCAATTCCTCCCTCTCATTAGAACCTATGTTCCCCGACATCTCCGGGAGGTTATTTGTGTCCTCCTTTGTGAAGACAGAAACAAAGTATGTATTTAATTGTTCTGCCATATCTTTATTCTCCAATATAATTCCCCTTATTCTGACTGCAAAGGACCTACGCTTGACTTCACCAATCTTATTCTAGATAGTGGATGCTTTGGTTTTGATCTTCCAAAATTCCCCAGATTCTACAATGATTCCAGTGGATTGGAAGGTCGCAAATGAAACACCGCTATTAGATAAAGGAAGGAGATAAAAAGAGTGAAATACAAAACAGTTAGCCTGACATCAGTCGCTGGGAAATTGCTGGAATCCATTGTTAAGGAGGCGGTATAAGGGCGCT
Source organism: Somniosus microcephalus (assembly GCF_052327205.1). NCBI lineage: Eukaryota > Metazoa > Chordata > Chondrichthyes > Squaliformes > Somniosidae > Somniosus > Somniosus microcephalus. The sequence goes on from NW_028225184.1 coordinate 33,923,202, forward strand.
TAGAAAATCTAAACATGATTAGGCAGAGTCAATATGGTTTTATGAAAGAGAAACCGTGCTTGACAAATTTATTTAACATTTTGAGGAGGTAACAAGCAGGGTGGAAAAAGGGGAACCAAGGCATGTAGAATATATGGGTTTCAATAAAACATTCGATAAGGTGCCATATAAAAGTTTATTACACAAGATTAGGGCTCATGGGGTTGGGGATAATTACAGTTGCATGGATAGATGATTGGTCAACGGACAGAAAACAGAGAGTAGGGATTAACGGATTTATTCAGTTTAGCAGGCTGTAACCAATGGTGTGCCGCTAGGATCGTTGTTGGTGCCTCAGCTATTTACAATCTATATTATTGACCTAGATGAAGGGATCGAGGGTATTGTATCTAAGTTTGCTGATGATACAAAGCTCGGTGGACAGTAAGCTGTGAGGAGAACATTAAGTGTCTGCAAAGGGATATAGATAGAGTAAGTGAGTTGCCAGTAAGGTGGCAGATGGAATATATGCATGGCAATGTGAGGTTATTCACTTTGGCAGGAAGAATAGAAAAACAGATTGTTTTTTAAATGGTGAGAAACGTTCTAATGTTGGTGCTCAGAGAGAACTATGTGTCCTCGTGCAAGAAACACAGAAATCTCGCATGTAGGTACAGCAAGCAATAAGGAATGCAAACGGCATGTTGGCCTTCATTGCAAGGGGATTTGAGTATAATAGTAAGTAAGTCTTGTTACAATTGTACAGGGCCTTGCTGAGATCACACCCGGAGTACTGTGCACAGTTATGGTCTCCTTATCTAAGGAAGGATATACCTGCCTTGGAAAGGAAATAGAGACCAACTATTAACATAAAAGTCGGTAGATATTTGTGGACATATAGATAACGGTAAGAGAAGGGGATTTCCAAAAGGATGATATTTAATGCAAAGATGTTAAAAGTGATGCATTTGGGAGGAATAAGGAGGGCAGGCAGTATTACCTAAATTATTAAATTGCACATGCGAAGCTGAATCAGGGCCATGGCGGTTGACATAGACAATTATGTGAAGGGGTTAATTGGAGCTTAAGGTGTATAAACTGGGCACAACGTGCATCTGCTGCACTACTTTTTGAAGGGAATTATTCTCCACCCACTGTGCAGATCTAAATGTCAGTGATACGGCAACTGAAGCATACTGAAGGAGGAAATGGATTCTATATAATTAGAACCGAATGGTGTTTGAACTCAGTTGACACTGGTGCTGTTACCAAAATGTTAACCCTGGCACAAATATCACTCTGATGAGTAATCTGGATGGATGAAGGAAGAAAAATTAAATACCAATAAGTAAAGCATATAATATATTTCAGTCTTAATTGAACTGTGAGAGCAAATGCTTGCAAAGGAAGCCTGTGGTTTCAGATCAAAAGCGCTTCACCTCGTCCAAAGAGGAATTTAACCCCTGACAGTAAGAACAGTGCAGGAGAACCAAGACTGTGCTAAAACAAATTGAATGAATATATAATGTGGCAATCTTTCTGATACGCTTTCAACCTAATAAAAGACCCACATATTAGACGCAGTAGCACATAGTTTCTTCATATATACATTTATTAATATAATTAAATTTTAGTTACTTCAAATACAGAAAGATATATAATATTACTGATCATCTCCTAAGCTGTCAATAAACGGTCTTATTCGATTCTACCCCCTGGTTCTGCATTCCACAAATATCTTCTTCTTCTTAGGCAGTCCCTTAGAACCGAGGATGACTGGCTTCCACATTAAAAATGAGTTCGCTGGTGACTAATGAGCCCAATGCGTTACCTACCGTTTCTGCAACAGGTAGGGAAGACGGTGGTTGAATGGGTGGGTGGGGGGATTGCTTTGGTTGAAGTGCACTCCTTGCTCTGCCTGCGCTTGGCTTCTGCTTGCTCCCGGCGAAGAGACTCGAGGTGTTCGGTGCCTTCCCGGATGCTTCTCCTCCACTTTGTGCGGTCTAGGGCCAGGGATTCCCAGGTGTTGGTGGGGATGTTACACTTTTTCAAAGAGGCTTTGCGGGTGTCCTTGAAGCATTTCCTCTGCCCACCTGGGGCTCTCTTGCCGTGCCAGAGCTCCTAGTAGGGCGCTTGTTTTGGGAGTCTCGTACCGGGCATGCGGACAATGTGACCCGTCCATCGGAGCTGATTGAGCGTGGTCAGAGCTTCGATGCTGGGAATTTAAAGAAATTAAGATACACTTCTTCACTCAGTGAATGGTCAGAAAATGAAACACTGTACCACATTGTGTAGTTATGGCTAATAACAGAAGCATTTAACGTGAACCTAGTTGGGAGCATACGGGAGATAGGAATAGGGGGATATGCTGAAAGTGTCAGCTGAATTAGAATTGAAATAGAGTGGGGGAGGCTGGTGTGGAGTATAAACAACGGCATAGACCTGTTGGGGTCGAATGGCCTTGTCTCTGTGCTGTAAATTCCATGTAATTCTATTTAATTTCAGGCTGAAGTTCACAGTGACAGCAAATGATGTAAATGGAAGCCTGTGTTTTCAGCTCAGACGCACATCAGCTCAGAGAGAGAGTAATTTAACCCCTGACAGTAAGAGCAGCTCATCAGAACCAAGAATGTGTATAAACACCGTGAAATAAATACCTTATGGTAATTTTCTCATACACTTTCAACCGAATAATTAATAAATTATTGGATCCAGCACCACCAAGTGTGGTGCAGTATCAGGCTGAAACTCCATACTGTCACTGATTAATACAATACAATTCAAGTTATTAAAATTCAAAACGTTATTACATATTCCACTATTATCTTCTAAACTATGAAAAGGCGATGCGTTTAAGGAGAGCACACGAACAGAATGGGATAAATCGGAGGAAACTCTTTACCACAATGCAGTTTTGCAAGAGAATGACATTAACTGAAGAAACTGATGATGCATAACTTCAGCTGGTTTCAGGTCTGAAAGGAAGTTAGATGGTCAGCTGTCATAGAGGGCCACAGAGAGTTATACAGTATAGAAAGAGGACTTTCGGCCCATCGTGTCCACGCCAGCCATCAAGACCTGTGCAATCTAATCCCATTTTCCAGCTCTTGGTCTGTAGCCTTGTATGCTATGGCGTTTCAAGTGCTCATCTAAAAGCTTCTGGAATGTTGTGAGGGTTCTTGCCTCTACCATCCTTTCAGGCAGTGAGTTCCACACTCCAACCACACCCTGGGTGAAAACGTTTTGCCTCAAATCCCCTCTAAACCTACTGCCCCTTACCTTGAAACTATTCCCCCTGTCTATTGATCCTTCGACTAAGGGGTAAAGTTCGTTTCTATCTACCCTATCTATGCCCCTCTTAATGTTGTGCCCCTCAATCAGGTCCCCCCTCAGCCTTCACTGCTCGAAGGAAAGCAACCACAGCCTGTCCAATATCTCTTACTAGCTGAAGCACTCCAGCCCAGGATATACTGGTGAATCTCCTCTTCACCCTCTCCAATGCAATCACATCTTTACTCTAGCTTGGCGACCAGAACTGCACACAATATTCCAGTTGTGGCCTAAATAGCGTTTTGTACAGCTCCATCATAACCTCCCTGCTCTTATATTCTATGCCTCGGCTAATGAAGGCAACTATCCCATATGCCATTTTAAGCACCTTATTTACCTGTCCTGCTGCCTCTGGGCTCTATGTAAATGCACACCAAGGTCCCACTGATCCTTTGTTATTCCTAGAGTCCTACCATTCATTGTCCTCCCAAAAATGCAACAACTCACACTTTTCAGTGTTAAATTCCATCCGCCACTGTTCTGCCCATCTAACCAACCCGTCTATATCGTCCTGTAGACTGAGGCTTCCCTCCTCGCTATTTACCACTCAACCAATTTTCGTGTCATCTGCGAACTTACTGGTCATAGCTCCTACATTCATATCTAAATCATGAATGTACACTACAAACAGCAAAGAAGCCTGCAACGATCCCTGCAGTACACCACTGGACAGAGGCTTCCTGTCACTTAAACAACGTTCGACCATCACCCTCTGCCGCCTGCCACTAAGCCAATTTTAGATCCAATGTGCCAAATTGCCCTGGATCTCATGGTCTCTTTTAAGAACATAAGAACATAAGAAATAGGAGCAGGAGTAGGCGAATCGGCCCCTCGAGCCTGCTCCACCATTCAATAAGATCATGGCTGATCTGATCCTAACCTCAAATCTTCTATCACTCTGCATCCACCCGAACCCATGTGATCTCCCGGGAGATGCGAAAAACCAGATAAAGACCCAATGGCCAATTTGGGAGAAAAAAATCTGGGAAATTCCTCTCCGACCCATCTAGGCGATCGAAATTCTTCCAGGAGATCACTCTGTCCGTATATTTTCTACAGTACTTACCTTCTGTAAAGGCGATCTCCACTCCAGCCAGGAACAGGAATAAAACCATCTCCTGAAATCTAACAGAATTAGAACACAGTAGGAGCAGAACAAGGCTACACGGCCCCTGGGCCCACTCCACTACCCACAGGGCCATGACCATTCCGAACTCATGTCCAATTTCCTGCCCGCTCCCCGTAACCCTTAATTCCCTTTACTTCTAGGAAACTATCTATTTCTGCTTTAAATTTATTTAATGATGTAGCTTCCACAGCTTTCTGGGGCAGCAAATTCCACAAACCTACCACCCTCTGAGTGAAGAAGTTTCTCCTCATCTCAGTTTTGAATGAGCAGCCCCTTATTTTAAGATTATGCCCCCTAGTTCTAGTTTCACCCATCATTGGGAACATCCTCACCGCATCCACCCGATCAAGCCCCTTCACAATCTTATATGTTTCAATAAGATCGCCTCTCATTCTTCTGAACTCCAATGAGGAGAGTCCCAATCTACTCAACCTCTCCTCATATGACCACCCCCTCATCCCCGGGATTAACCGAGTGAACCTTCTTTGTACTGACTCGAGAGCAAGTATGTCTTTTTTTAAGTATGGACACCAAACTGTATGCAGTATTCCAGGTGCGGCCTCACCAATACCTTGTACAACTGCAGCAATACCTCCCTGTTTTTATATTCCAACCCCCTAGCAATAAAAGCCAACATTCCATTGGCCTTCTTAATCACTTGCTGCACCTGCATACTAACTTTTTGAGTTTCGTGCACCAGGACCCCCAGATCCCTTTGTACTACAGTACTTTCCATTTTCTTGCCATTAAGATAATAACTTGCTCTATGATTTTTCCTGCCAAAGTGCATAACCTCACACTTTCCAGTATTGTATTCCATCTGCCAAATCTCTGCCCACTTACTTAGCCTGTCTATGACCCTTTGCAGGTTTTTTATGTCCTCCTCACTCACTACTTTCCGTCCCATCTTTGTATCATCTGCAAACTTTGATATGTTACACTCGGTCCCCTCCTCCAAATCGTTAATATAGATTGTAAAGAGTTGGGGACCCAGCACTGACCCCTGCGGAACACCACTAGTTACTGGTTGCCAATCTGAGAACGAACCATTTATCCCAACTCTCTGCTTTCTGTTAGAGAGCCAATCCTCCACCCACGCCAGAATATTACCCCCAATCCCGTGATTTTTTATCTTGAGCAATAATCTTCTTGACCAGTCTCCCATGTGGGATTTTTTCAAAAGCCTTACTGAATTCCATGTAGACTACATCAAATGCACTAACCTCATCCAATCACCTCCTCACCCGCTCGAAAAATTCATTCTAATTGATTACACATGATCTCCCCCTGAAAAAGCCCAGCTGACTATCCTTGATTATTCCTTGCCTCACCAAGTGGAGACAATTTCTGTCCCTCAGAATTGTTTCCAATAATTTCCCGACCACTGATGTTAGACTCACTGGCCTATAATTACGTAGTTTATCCCTACTACCCTTCTTGAATAATGGTACTACGTTAGTTGGTTCCCAGTCCTCTGTCACCTCCCCTGTGGCCAGAGTGATTCTGAAAACTTGTTTCAGACAACCTGCCATCTCCTCCCTTGCCTCACACAGCAGCCTGGCATACATCCAGTCAGGGCCTGGGGACTAATCCACTTTTAGCCCACTAATGGCGCAAGTACCTCCTCCCTGTCAATACTAATTTGATCAAGTAATTCACAATCCCACTGCCTGATTTCTATGCCTACTTCATCCGCTCCATAGTGAAAACAGATGCAAACTATTCATTTAAAACCTCACCTACATTTTCCGGTTCTAAACATAGATTGCCACTTTGGTCGCTAAAGTAACTACATACTGAGAACAATGTCAAGGTAATGGTGGTGATTTTCATATGCAAACTAAACAGCAGAAGAATATGTGTGGGATAGGAGACATTTTGTGGGAATAGTCAAAATCAGAGCTTGGAGATGACGGAGCCACAAAGGAGTTTAAGCGTTGTGACAAGTGGAATTATGGGATTTAGCAGTGGCAACTGAACGGATGGTCCGAATCTTAGTGACTTCGGCTATGTGGAGAGGCTAGAGAAATTAGGATTCTTCTCCTTAGAGCACAGAGATTTCAGGGGAGTTTCACCAGATGTATACATGGGATGAGGGGCTTCAGTTCTGTGGAGACACTAGGGAATGTGGGATTCTTCTCCTTAGAGCAGAGAGTGTTAAGTGGAGATTAACCAGAGTGGCAACAGGGAAAGGGACTGAAGTAAGATGAGAGAACCTGGGGCAGTTTGTTTGAAAGCTGCTTGGAACAAGCACTGATAAGCGAAGAATATGAACATATTTGAGGCCGAAGTTTAAAGTGACAGAAAATCCTTACGACAGAAACCTGTGGTTCCTGCTCAGAAGCGATTTATCTCGGACAATGAAGAATTTAACCCCTGACAGTAAGAGCAGGGCGTCAGAATATAGACTGATGCTAAACATATTCAATGAAAATGCAACGTAGCAATCTGTGATATTGTTTAAGTGTATAATTAGTTACTTCTTTGAATACGATCACAGATAGAATAATAAAATTATAGAACCTTAGTGCAGAGAATGAGACAACTAGGTCCAACCTGCCCGTATGGGTCTTTCAAAGATCCTCTCATATGCTTCTTCGATGGAGCCCTGAAAGTTGGTTTCTGTGCAAGCATTTACCAATTCACTTTGGACAGTTAAATTTGGAGTGCAGTAATGGATTGAGTCTCAGACATTCATTTATTAATAAAATTGACCTCAAGTGTCTTAAAATACATGAGTGATAATATTCCACCTAGAATCTCCTAAACTATAAATTAAGGGCCGTGTACACAAACACAACGTGAGAAACAGGAGGATACAAACCACCTCTTAGTCTTGTATTGTGCTACAGATGTAATTGTCCATTGAAATCAATGTAGTTTGTTTCAGAGTTGAAAGAATTAAGTGAGTAAATGGCTCCGAAACTTTTAATTTAAATCCACTTTGCAAGAAAATGAAATCCAGTTGTTTTACCTTTCGTTTATCTAAAATCAAGTCTTCTTGGAGCACGGTTGGAAATGTAGTAAACTTGACATTGTAGTAAGCAGTGTGGTGGATAGCAACAGACTTCAGGAGGGCAGAGACAGGCTGGTGAAATGGGCAGACACATGGCAGATGACATTTAATGCAGAGAAATGTGATGTGATGGTCTTTGGGAACACGAATCAGAAAATACAATAATAAGGAAATGCTAAAATGTTACTTGGCATTCAGGAACAGAGTGCCTGTAAATAAGAGAACTTGGTCAATATGTTAAACGAAAACTTTAATGTCTGTGTCCTTAAAAGTAGAAGCATAAAGTAAAAAAGAAAGGATGTTATACTAAACTGCCATGTATCACTGGTTAAGTCTTAGTGGGAGCATTGTGTCCCATGCTGGACACCACATATTAAGAAGCATGTCACGACCTTGTAGAGGGTGCGAGGAAATTTACCAAACTGGTAACAGGAATGAGGATATTCAGTTGTGTAGAATAACTAGAGAAGCTGGTGCGGTCTCCTTATGGCAGAGAGGTATAAGGGAAGATTTACTGTATTGGTTCCAGTGATGGTGAACTTCAGTTATGTGGAGAGACTGGAGAATCTGTGCTTGTTCCCCTTGGTATAAACCAAACATGTGCCAATAAGGAGGAAAGATGGGGTTTCAGTAACTAGGTTGCCTGGATGAGAAAAGGAACAGAGCTTAAACTAAACAGAGACGGTAATTTATGACAGATGCCAAGTGCAGAACATCATGTAGAATCCACGTTTACAGGCGTCAATTGAAAAACGATAGAAGAATGGCAAAGATAGATTTTGAGAACAAATGAGTTGGTAACTTGAAAGCGAATGCAAAAATTGATTTGTGTGGAGACAGAGAGCATTACTGAGGTACTGAATGAGGATTTTAGATCTGTCTTCACAAAAGAAGAGGATGAAGTTAATGTTTCCATACAGGAGGGGTTTATATATATATTGGATAGGTTAAAATAGCTAGAAAGGAGCTTGCTAATAGGCTGGATTCACTCAAAGGTAACACGTCACCTGGTCCATATGGGATGCATCCTTCTTTGCTGAGAGAAGCTATGGTGGAAATTGCCGAAGCTCTGACCACAGTCTTCCAATCCTCGTTGGAAATGCAAGTGTTGCCAGAGGACTGAAGGATTGCAAATGTCACTGACTGTTCAAAAACGGGGAGAGCGGTAAACCTGATAAGTACAGGCTTATCAGTCTACCTTCGGCAGTGGGAAAACTCCTGGAAAACACAGTAATTGCAAAATTATTTGGTTTAATAAGGGTAGACAGCTGTCCCTTATTGAAGTATATTGTTCAAGTATAATCGTGTTTGATTGACCTGATTGAGTTCTTTGATGAAGTAGCAATGAGGGTTGATGTAGGTAGTGTGGTAGATGTTGTATATCTGGAATTTAAATAATGTATCACATAACAGACTCACGTGAGAAGTAGAAGCACGTGGTATTAAAAGGAGAGCGGTGAATTTTATTCTTAAAAATGGCTAAGGGATAAGAGGCAGAGATTAGTCGTGAACAGATGTTGTTCTGCCCATGTGCACGTACATCCCAGGGGCCGGTGCTAAGACCATTGATTTCCCTGTTATATATGAATGACCTCGAATTCTGTATAAGGGATAACCTTTAGAATATTGTGTTTGATGCTAAATGTGGTAAGTTTGTAAATATTGAGCAGGATAGCAGCAGACTTCAGGAGCATAAAATCAGAGTGGTGAAATGGGCAGATATATATGTCACGGATAGGCAGTATAAAGTAAATGGCACTATTTTAGGGGGTGAAAGAGAAGACAGAACATGGAGTACATGCTCACAAATCATTGAAATTGGCAGGGCAAATTGATAAGGCAGTCAAACACGTGTATGGTTTAACTGGCTTCGAAACATGAGCCACTGAATGTAAGAAGAAGGAAGTCATGCTAAATATTTACAAATCACTCGTTACAGCTCAGTTGGAGCAGCACCTGAACGGGTGGTGCATTTGCTTCCATGGGAAATGTCATAACTTCATTGGACAAGTACTTGAAGAGCACTAACTTACATGATTATGGGTTAAAAGATCGAGGATAGGACGAAATTGGACAGATCTTCCAAAGAGCCAACACAGACACGATGGGAGGAAGGGCCTCCTTCTGCATAGTAAGATTAGAAGGTTCTAAGTGAATAAGGTTTATTCAGATGACCGTTCGTGAACAATTACAATAATTCATGGCTCGGAAAAGATCGGCCTTTGGGCTTAAAAAAAAAACAAGTGTTAAATGATGTGCAGATAAAAAGCGGTCCATTTTGTGACTGGGTGAAACCATCAGTGAAACACAAAGGGAAGCATCTTGGCAGTGGGTGTTCGAAAACAATGAGCATCTTTGCAGATCTCCACATGCGACCGTACCACGGAACAGAATGGCAAGTCTAGCTTGGAAGCTTCATTAAGGAATGGCTGGAGGCATTAACGGTGGGAATTGAGATTGAAAAAAATTAAGTTTAAGAGTTAAATTCTGAGCACAAAAGGCAGCTGCAGCACTGTATTTGTTGAAGAACATTAGACTCTGCCCGCTGTGTAGATCTATATCTCAGTGAGATGCTCAGCTCCTGCACATTGAATGTGGAAGTGGAGTTAAAATTAATTCGTAGATCTGAACGCTGCCTGTATTATCCATCAGAATGATTTAGTTGTACAGACAGTACACACACACTCACAGATATCAAAAAGTAACTTAAATTGAGATGCAAGATCGAAAAGAGAACGAAAAATAATCAAACAAAGGGGAAATGATGAACAGAGATGAGAACAGGAGCAGCAGTTAGGTGTTAAAACGGAAGCTGCGGTTTCATCTCGAAGGAGCTTTTGTTTAAAGGAAGAGGAAGTAAGCTGCTCACAGAAAGAACAGTTTCTTAGAACCACAGGCAGAGCTAAAAATATATTTACTGGAGTATCCACAGTGTTAATAGGTTTCTCCTCCTTCTCTCTCCAATGCCCCTGAATTATAGAATCATAGACGTGTACGGCACAGGAGGCCATTCGGCCCATCTTGTCGGTGCCGGCTGGAAAGGATTTTCCTTTGTCCACTGGCACCTTCCTGTTCAGTTACACAAATTATCATGTGTTGCCGAATCGACAGAAGAACTTTTACTTCAACTGAACACATTTGTGACATAATCCAAACCATCTTAGTTCAATTAGTCTAATCTTTCCCTTTCCTTTGTGAAGGAGGCGACTCACTCTGGAATACGGTTGTAAGGGCGTGGTTTTTCTGTTATGCCCTTGGGTAGAGCGGACACTTTACATTCTGAGCTCAAACACTGTGTGTCCGTGAACAGTTGATTACAGAAGGTGCAAACATCGAATCAACGTTGTACAACGGGGCGTCGAGGTAATGATCAGCAGCGGGCACTCTCTCTACTTCTATGTACGTACTGAACCCACCACCTCTCCTGAAAATCGATACCACTTGCAGTCTTTCAATGTTACACACGGAGATTCCAGCACCAGCATGGAACCGCTCCGACAGCTTCCCTATCTAAACTGGTCCAAACCAAACTAGTAACTGCTTTAATCCACTGAGTTACTGGAGATCGGAGACCGCCGGACTCAGTCCCACTCACCCGCTTATGTTTGCCCACTCAGTTATCTCAGGGACCCGGAATCCTGTAAGTTAGGTATAGAATTGTTCAGGACTCACCAAACAGCATTAACAATAGCGCTCTGTCCATGTTCTAGTGTGAGCTGCGTTGAGACCTTAGACCTGAAAGAAAAGCGACTGAGTTTCTTGCTCCACCTCGCAGAAGATCATACCGGGAAGCATGGAGACAATGAGAGCGGAAAGAGTGGCTGGGAGGAAGTGAGGTGGTCACCACAATTAAAGCAACAACACAGAGTTATTTTAACAAGCTGGAATGCAATATGGTTTGGAACGTCGAAATGTCCAACGTGACAACGTTGGATTATTAGACACAAATCACTGGCAACACAAATCAGGATGTTTGAGAAACGGGCCTCAAATCTCTACCGCCCGTTTTCCACCCCAATTTAAGATTCAGTTTCCTATCCTGTTACACTGAGATTATGAATTCATCACCTCTGGACAGCATGTTGTCTGGCATTGACATTACAGAATGCACACATGTTTGCCTCGAAATCATAGAATCGTAGAACTATAGAAAATATTACACACATAAGGAGACCATTCGGCCCAATGTATCCGTGCTTACCAGCCTAATCCCAGCTACTAGCACTAGTTCCGTAGCCCTGCAGTTTATGACTCTTCAAGTGCATATCCAAGTTCTTTTTAAATTTGATGAGGGTTTCTGCCTCTACCACCCTTTCAGACATTGAGTTCCAGATTCGCACCACCCTCTGGGTGGGAAAGGTTTTTCTCAGCACCCTCTAATCCTTTTAGCAACTACTTTAAATCTATGCCCCCTGGGTCTTGACCCCTCTGCTAACTGAAAGAGCTCAATACTATCCACCCTATCTAGGCTACTCATAATATTGTACATCGCAAATAAACCTCCCCTGAGCCTCCTCTGTTTTAAGGAAAACAACCCCAGCCTATTCAATCTTTCATCAGGCAAATTGTTCAAGTCAAGGCTACATCCTCGTAAATCTCCACTGCCCCCTCTCTAGTGTAAACCCATTCTTCCTGTAATATGTTGACCAGAACTGCACGCAGTACTCAAGCTGTGGCCGAATCAGCGTTGTATACAGTTCTACCACAACTTTCCTGCCCTTATATTCTATGCATCGGCTAATAGAGGAAAACCTTCCATAAGACTTTTTCACTACTTTTTAGACCTGTCCTACTACCTTTCAGGATATGTGGACATATATGCCAAGCTCACTCTGTTCCTCCACACCTCCCTGTATCCTCCCATTAATTGTCTCTCCCCTTGCCTTGTTGCCCATCCACAAATGCATTGCCACACTTTTCCGGACTTAATTCCATTTGCCACCTTTCTGCTGAACTGACCAGTTCTTCGATATCTTCCTGCAGTCTAAAGCTTTCCTCCTCATGGTCAACCACACAGCAAATGTCTGTGTCATCTGAAAATGTCTTTATCATGCCCACTTGAGTTCCATCTAAATCATTAACATATACGATAAAAAAGGGACAGAGCAATGATCCCTGTGCAACACCATTGGAAATAATTTACCAGTCGCAGAAACACCACTCAACCATTACCCATTGCTTCCTGCCACTGAGCCAATATTGAATCTAATTTGCCACTCTCCATTGGATCCCGTGGGCTTTTAATTTTTTGATCAGCCTGCCATCCGGGACCTTGTCAAAAGTCTTGCGATAATCCATGTAGACACCATGAAATGCACCGCCCTCACAGAGCCTCCATGTTATCTCCTCATAGAAATCAATCTAGTTATTCGGACACGACCTTCCCTTAACAAAACCATGCTGACTGTCCTTGATTAATCTGTGTCTTTCTAAATGAAGTTTTATACTGTCCTTCAGAATTGATTCCAGTAATTTGCCCACCACCACGGTTAAACTAACTGGCCTGTAATTGCTTGTTTTATCCCTTCCTCCCTTTTGAAATAACGGTACAATGTTAGCAGTTCTTTAATTCTGTGGCACTATTCCTGCAGCCAGGGAGGATTGTGAAATTATGGTCAAAGCCACTGCAATTTTCTGACTGGCTTCTTTTAATAGCCTCTGTCATATTTCATCTGGACCTGGCGACTTACCTAATACAATCGACGCTCAACCCCTTACTACAAGGCTGCTTAACACTTTAATGCATCCTCCGCCTCCACACATAGATCAGCATTTTGTTCCCAGATAGGCCTGACTATTTTTTCAATTATCGTTTGAGGTTTATGTAATTATAAAAGGTCTTTGTGTTTTCTTTGATTCTACCAGTATTATTTCATGCCCACTTCTGCTTTCCTAATTTCCTTCTTAATTTCACCCTATACTGTTTAAACTCTTCTTGGCTTTCTGCAGCATTGAACATAGGGTATCTGATTTCGGCTTCCCTTTTTTTTGCCTTATCTTACCCTGTATGCACCTTGTCCTCTAGGGGGCTCTAAATCGTGCAGTTCTTTCGGGGAACATGTTCACCCTAAACTCCATTTATCTCCCTCTTGAATGCCATCACCGGTCTGACACTGATTTATTATCAAGTAACTTTTTCTAGTCTACTTTTGCTAAATCACATCTCAGCCTAGTAAACTTGGCCTTCCGCCAACTTAGAAGTCTTTCTCCATGTTTTTTATTTGTCCTTATCCGTAATTATGCAAAAACTAAATGAATTATGATCACCATTACAAAAATGCTCCCCACCTAATTATTCTTCCACCTGGCCAGCTATTTTCACTAAAACTAAATCGAGAACTGCGCCCCCTCTTGTTGTGTTTGCTACGTATTGGCTAAAATGGTTCTCTAGAATACCATTTATGAATTCTGTGCCTTCCATACGTTTTACACTGGTAGTACCCCATTTAATATTGGTGTAATTGAAATCCCCCACTATTACTGCCTAATATTTTTGCACTTGTCAGAAAGTTGCCTACAAATTTGCTCTTTTAACTCCATCGGACTCTTTGGGGTTCTATAGCATACACCCAGCAGTCTGATTGACCCTTGCTTGTTCTTTAGTTCAACCGATGTGGCTTCATTTGATGATCTTCCCAACATATCACAACTCCCCACAACTGAAATTGACTCTTTAATCAATATGGCGCCCACCGTTGATGTTCTAACCACCTCTCTCTCTCGCCTGAAAACCATGTGAGCAGCAAGTTTGAGTTGCCATTACTACCCTTCTTTCTGCCATGCTTCAGTAATGGCTTTAATATTATACTCCCACGTGTCTATTTGTGCCAAGAGCTCATCTCCTTTATTTCCTAGACTCCTTTCCTTGAAGTATATACCATTCAGCCTTGTCAAACTGCCTTGTTGTCTATTTCCTAGCCCTTGTTTCCTCAGCTTTCCAAACTCGCTTACTAATTTTCTGCCACAATTTCCATCATTGCTTCTCTCCCTTCTGAAAGTAATCTCAGGTTCCCATCGGCCTGCCGAGCTAGTTCAAAACCTCCCCAACAGCACTAGCAAACCAGGACACTTCCCCCACCCCCGACCCACCACCATTCCCCCGTGAGGATATTGGAAGCGGTTCTGTTGAGGTGCAACTCGTCCGGCTCGTACAGGTACGACTAGCACCAGAAACCGTCATAGAGTCATAGAGTTATACAGCACTGAAAGTGGCCCATTGGACAATGGCGTCCGCGCCGGCCATCAATCTCTGTCTATTCTAATCCCATTTCCCAGCACTTGGTCTGTAGCCTTGTATGCTATGGCGTTTCAAGTGCCCATTTAAATGCTGCTTCATGAATCTTGTGAGGGTTCCTGCCTCGACCACCCTTTCAGGCAATGAGTTCCAGATTCCAACCACGCTCTTGGTGAAAAAGCTTTTCCTCAAATCCCCTCTAAACCTCCTGCCCCTTACATTGAATCTATGCCCCCTGGATATTGACCCCTCTACTAGGGGAAAAGTTCCTTTCTATCTACCCAATCCATGCCCCTCATAACTTTGTACACCTCAATCAGGTACCGCGTCAGCCTTCCCTGCTCTAAGGAAATCAACACCAGCCTCTCCAGTCTCTCTTCATAGCAGAAGCACCCCGGCCCATGTAACAGCCTTGTGAATCTCCACTGCACCCTCTCCAATGTAATCACATCCTTCCCATAGTGCAGTGACCAGAACTGCACACAGTATTCCAGCTGTGGCCTAACTAACGTTTTGTAAAGCTCCATCATAACTTTACTTAAATTCCATGCCTCGAGTAATGCAGGCAAGTGTCCTATATGACTTTTTAACCATCTGATCTACCTGTCCTGCTGCCTTTCGGTATCAATGTATATGCGGACCAAGATCTCTCTGATCCTCTATCCTTCCTAGGGTCCTACCATTCACTGTGTATTCCTTTGCCTTGTTAGTCCTCCCTAAATGCATCACTTCACACTTTAAATGGTTAAATTCCATTTGCCTCTGTTCTTCCCATCTAAGCAACCCTTAAATAAAGTCCTGTAGCCTCAGGCTTGCCTCCTCGCTATTTACCACTCCACCAATATTCGTGTCATCTGCGAACTTAATGATCATAACTGCTACATAGAAACATAAAAGGTAGGAGCAGGAGTAGGCCATTCG
Organism: Somniosus microcephalus; assembly: GCF_052327205.1. Taxonomy (NCBI): domain Eukaryota; kingdom Metazoa; phylum Chordata; class Chondrichthyes; order Squaliformes; family Somniosidae; genus Somniosus; species Somniosus microcephalus. The sequence continues at coordinate 33,938,811 of NW_028225184.1, forward strand.
GCCCCTTGAGCCTTCGACGCCATTCAATGCGATCATGGCTGATCTTTCAAATTCAGTACACTCTCCCTGCTTTCTCCCCATATTCCTTGATCCCTTTAGCCTTAAAAAATATATCCAAATCCTTCTTGAATAAATTTAATGAATTGGCCCCTACTGACTTCTGCGGTAGAGAATTCCACAGGTTCACCAGTCTCTGGGTGAAGAAATTCCTTCGTGTCTCTGTCCTAAATGGCTTACCCTTTATCCTTAGACTGTGACCCCTGGTTCTTGACTACCTGACCATCGGGAACATCCTTGCTGCATGTAGTCTGTCTAGTCCTGTTAGAATTTTATAATTTTCAATGAGATCGCCTCTCATTCTTCCATACTCCAGCGAGTACAAGCCCAGTCGACCCAATCTCTCCTCATACTTCATTCCTGCCATCCCAGCTATCAGCCTGGTGAATCTTCGCTGCACTCCTTCCATGGCAAGAAAATCCTTCCTCAGATTAGGTGAACAAACCGCACACAATACTCAATATGTGGTCTCACCAAGGCCCTGTGCAACTGCAGCAAGACATCCTTGTTCATGTACTCAAAACCTTCTCGCTATGAAGGCCAACATACCATTTGCCTTCTTAACCGCCTGCTGGACCTGCATTCTTCCCTTCAGCGACTGGTGCACAAGGACACCCAGGTCTCGTTGCACTTCCACTTCTCCCAATCTATTGCCATTCAGATAATAATATGCTTTCTTGTTTTTGACACCATCGTGGGTGACCTCGCATTGATCCCCATTATATTGCATCTGCCATGCTTCTGCCCAATCACCCAACCTGTCCAAACCATACTTGAGTTTCGTGGCATCCTCCTCATAGCACGCACGCTCACCCATCATTGGGTCATGTGCAAACATGGAGATATTACATCCAGTTTCATCGTCCAGGTCATTAACATGTATTGTGAATAGCTGGGGTCCAAGGACCGATCCCTGCATTGCCCCACTAATCACTGCCTGCAACTCGGAAAAAGAGCCATTTATTCCAACTATTTGCTTTCTGTCTGCCAACCAGTTCTCTATCCAAGTCAATACCTTGCCCCCAATTCGATGTGCCATAAATTTACACGCTAATCTCTTATGCAGGACCTTATCAAAAGCCTATTGGAATTCCACATTCACCACATCCACTGGTTCTCCCTTGTCTATTTTACCAGTTACATCCTCAAAAATTCCAGTAGATTAGTCAAGCACGGTTTAACTTTTGTAAATCCATGTTGACTTTGTCCGAAACGGTCACTGTTTTCCAAGTGCTCTGCTATTACATCATTTATATTGGACTCTATCATTTTCACCACGACAGATGTCAGGCTTACCGGTCTATAATTCCCCGTTTTCTCTCTACCACACTTTTTGAACAGTGGAGTAACATTAGCTACTCTCCAATCCATGGGTAATGTTCCAGAATCTATTGAATTTTGGAAGCTGACCAGCAATGCATCTACTATTTCTAGGGCCACTTCCTTAAATACCCTAGGATGTCGATTATCAGGCCCTGGGGATTTATCGGCCTTCATTCTAGTCAATTTCTCTAACACCATTTCCCTACAAATACTGATTTCTATCATTTCCTCCCTTTCATTAGACCCTATGCTCCCTGACATCTCTAGGAGGTTATTTGTGGCCTCCATTGTGAAGATAGAACAAAGTATGTATTTAACTGGCCTGCCATTTTTCTGTTCTCCATTATAAATTCCCCTGAATCTGAATGCAAGGGACCTACGCTTGACTTCACCAAACTTTTTCTCTTCACATATCTACAACAGCTTTTACAGTCAGTTTTAATGTTCGCTGCAAGCTTCCTCTCATACTCTATTTCCCCCCACTTAATTAATCCCTTTCCCTCCTTTGTTGAAACCTAAGTTGCTCCCAATCCTCAGGTTTACTGCTTTTTCTGGCCACTTTATATGTCCTCTCCTTGGTTCTTATGCTATCTCTAATTTCCCTTGTTCACCACTGTTGAGTCACCTTTTTTGTTTTATTTTTATGCCAAACTAGGATTAACAAATTCTGTAGTTCATCCATGCGATCTTTGAATGTTTGCCATTGCCGATCCACCATCAACCATTTGAGTGACATTCCCCAATCAATCCTACCCAACGCGCATCTCATACCATCTTAGTTTCCTTTATTTAAATTCAGGACCCTGGTCTCTGAGGCAACAACTTCACTCTCCATCTTAATGAAGAATTATACATTCATATCTAAATCATTAATGTACACTACAAACAGCAAAAGACCCAGCACCGATCCCTGCGGTATAGCACTGGACACATTCTTCCAGTCACTAACACAACCTTCGACCATTACAATTTGCCTCCTGCCACTAATCCAATTTTGGATCCAATGTGCCTAATTGCCCTGGATCCCATGGGCTCTTACCTTCTTGACCAGTCTCCCATGCGAGACTTTATCAAAAGCCTTACTGAAGTCCATGTAGACTACATCCACTGCACTACCCTCATCCATGCATCTAGTCAACCCCACGAAAAATTCAATCAAATTGGTTAGACATGATCTCCCACTGCCAAAGCCATGCTGACTATACTTGATTGATTCTTGCCTCTCCCTGTGGAGAATAATTGCATCCCTCAGACTTTTTTCCCCAATTATTTCACTACCACTGATGTTATGCTCACTGGCCAGTAATTCCCAATGCCTCAGAAATCTAAAGCCCTCGCTCCTGCAACGTCTCTCCAGCCACACAATCATCTGATCTACTAGACTCTCTCTGTACTCACTGGCACGTGGCACCTGGAGTAACCCGGGGATTGCTATCTTCAAGGACCTGCTTTTTAGTCTATTCTTGCTCCCTAAAAGCTGCCTGCAGGACTTCATCCGTCGTTCTACTTATTATGTTGTTACCGATATGGACTAAGGCCTCTGGCTGCTCACCCTCCTCCCTCAGAATGTCCTTCAGCTGTTCTGTGACATCCATCGACCTCACCATTAGGCAGAGCTGAAAATCGGTTACCGAGCGAGATGCGCTCAGGGGATCCCTGCCCTGCCTGCCTGGTCCTCCTCCTCTGTTTGCCATTCACACATTTCATCTCTGCCTGCACACTAATGAGCTGGGAGATGACCACCTCCTGAAACGTGCTAACCACAAGTTCTCAGCCTTGCGAAAGAACTGCAGTGTCCCCAACCGCTGCTCACGATCCAAAACCCGGAACTCGACCTGCTGTAACTGGAGGCACTTCCCATTCACGTTGTCGTCCAGGCTAGGAGAAACATCCTGGGGTTCTTGCTTGTGACAGGATGTGCACTCCATGGGACTGAGCTGCCCTGCCAAGCCTCTATTTATTTGATACATTAACAAAACATTTAGTATTCCCATTTGCCCTAAATTAAAGTCTAAACAACATCAGCCAAGTAAATAAAACTATGACGCTTACCAGAGCGGAATCTGAATTAACAGAAAATCGATACAACCATTGACAACCAATCTGTTACCAACTCTACTATGACATCAATTCTTGTGTTTATTTTCCCCTTTGCCGCTGCTTCTGTCAGTGAGTCTGGGTCTCACTTTCTCTCCCGCAGCTTAAATCCTCGGTGTGCTTGCTCAGTAAATGGAAGAGATTCTGTGTTTGTTTTTTCTGTGATAATAAAGTGTGAGTACGATCACAACAACCTAACACCATCCTGGGGCTGGAGGCACCTGACAGCCTCAAATATGTACCAGATTCCTGTGTTGAGAAATTGTAGCCTACCTGTTTAGTCAGCTTTATTTCCAGTCCCGCTCAGAACCTCCACTCAGAGGGGACCAGCCACGAGGGCTGATGACAGATTCCTAATGCACACTTCAAAGTGTGCCACCACCTGGAGAAACACCAACTGGGAGACATCGTTCGGCCCATCCGCCTCATTCTCCTGCCTTTACAATGACTACGCATGTTCTGTGCACAGATACTCCACCACTATCTCAGGGGAAGCTTTGGGAATTCTTGGGATGGAGGGACAGCGTCACGTGTCTCCACCCTTTTCGCCAGCTTTGCAACTCGGGACAACGATTCTCCAAATGAATAGTAATGAAATTCAGGGGCCTGAATCACATCCGACAATTCCTCCTCCTTCCCTTATATGATGCAATCCGGGGCATTGTCCATTGTCCCCAGACACATGATATCCCTCTGTGACAAATAGCCAGCGACTCCCTACGCCTCCTTAAATGACCCCAGAGTGCTGCCACTCTCAACTGCTTGTCCAACCGTGAAATTTCGCTGAGCCAAAATTCGCTCCAGATTAATGTCAGGCAGACTGATGCTGTCCTCTATTACTCCCACGAGCACCATCGCAATAGCAGCATTGACTTTATCAGTCAACCCAAAGCAACCTCATGATAAGTTAAGTCCATTAGTGTGGAACCGTTGTGTCCTGCTCGACCCAGAAAAAAGCTTCCTCACCCCACACCCAATCCATTACCAGCCTGTTATAGATCACCACCAATACATTGCCTGCTCACCCACCACTGCCAAAACCCTTATTCAACCTTCATCACTTCGATGTCCAAAGTCTCCAGCGCTCTCCTTACCATTCTCCCCACTACCAGCTTCACAAACTAAACCGTAACCAGAATTCCACAGTACACATCTTGAAATGAAAAAAAGTCAGTCCCGTGTTGTGCCTTCATGCGATGTTCCACTCCCTCCCTGTGCTCCTGTGAGTTGATATGTAGATCGTTGCCCACCCCCTCCAATCGCATTGTGTCTGACTTCCATCCAACCACAGCGATCTCCTACAGCGATCATTCCCAATGCGGGCTCTCCACTTCTCGCTGCGCTCCCGTGGCACTGCATTATTCCTCAGCAACCGCTGCTCCTGCTCCACCATCGCAAGATGTTCCTCAAGGAACTGCGCCCACAGCATCTGGAACTCCAGCCTCAACTAGTCCCCATATACCCTGCCTCAAAAACCCTCCTCAATAACCTTCTCCCTCACTCAGTGCTCAACATGCTATACCATTTACAATGTTTCTCACATGCTTGCCCCAGTGGGTGCCCCTGCCATATACACAATATTCTGTGCCATCTCTCTGTATATGCGGAGTAGCATACAAATTTAAGTTGTCATGGCTGAAGTGAGTTGTCAGATGTGTGCAGAGCTATTGTGCATTGGTACTCCGCAACTTGGGGTGGAGGCTGTTGTGCTTACCCCTCGGTGTTCACCCGCTACACCCTCGTCACACTGGAAGTGATAATGGTGCTTACCAAAGGAGGAGAGGAACCATTACAGGCCGAGAGATAGTGGGCAACAGTCGCACCAGTCCTAGTGGATGGTTTGAGTCGAGAATCTGTACCTGGAATAGAATAGGGCATTACTTGTAACTCTGATTACAATCATGTTCACTATATTTGTAATTAATAGTATTTGATTTAATAACTTTAATATTAATTTGTGCGTTTCTGTCCTTTCCTCTATTTGGATGGACTAAATTCACTCACAATGTCAGCTGCCAACTCCAGCTCCTTCCCACGGTAATGACAACTGATGAATCGTAACCAGGGTCTGAAACCAATCTCCTGCTGACAGCACAAACGGTGCCAGCAGACAATCACACAGCAGCCAGCACAGGCTCCGCACACTGGCGGTAAGACAGGGTCACATGGCAAGGCTCTGCACGTGGTGCAATGTCACTGGACTGGAGCACATGTTACTGGATCAGCTCTATAGTGTGATGGACCTGCCTCAGACCCCAGATCCTGTCTAACGACGTACCAAGCTGGCAGCACAACCACCAAAAATTAGCCTTCATTAATCCTGTCTCCTGACCTCGTTATGTGAACTCTCACTACTCTATGCCCTTCCCACCACTCGTCCTCCTCTTGCTTCATTGAAGCAAAGATCCGACCAGCAGACTTATGAGCAGGATGCGGTAAATAATGTTTTGCTGCTGGTGGAGGAAATTGTCACAAGGGCAGTGTTGGTGTCTTTAGATAGACCAGCAAGATGGACGCCTGAGCATCTTACAACCAGGAATATTTAGTACACAATCCCGCCCTTTTCTTTGCCAGGTCTGCGTTATCGCTACTCCATCATCTTCAAATTTGGCTACTTGAGCCTACAGCTCACCACTTTTTGTGCGTTTACATACATGCACTGTAAATCTATCTTAGAACTTTTTATATTCTCTTAATGTCTGACCTTCTCTAATACCGTACTATTTCTTACTCGAGTGCTATATTTCTCTCCCAAACCTTTGTGCACCTTGTTTCTCCTTCCTAATTTTACACCCTGGTGTCCGACCCACTGCCAAATTAGTTTAAATCATCCCCAACAGCACGATGGAATGGCTCACTCGGCGCCACCCTCAGCAAAAACATTGGTCCCGGTTCTGTTGAGGTACAAACCGTCAGTCCTGCAAAGGGCTCATCTCCCAGAAGCGGTCCCAAGGTCCCATGAATCTGATGCTCTCTCGCCAACTTTCCAGCCATGCATTTATCTGCTCTCTCCCCCTACGTGTATACAAGTTTACCAAAAGTTTCCTTTTTCTGTTTAATTTTAATCTCTATGGTTTTCGTCATCCAGAGAGCTCTATGTATGGAATCCCTTCTTTTGCTATTGTTGTGTGTAGGGTTCATGCATGTGAGAATCTGTTATACCCTCTACTCATGGTTCCTGCCTGGGTTTGTAATTTTAAATATATCAGAACACACAAACATATTCTCTCTCTCTCTCTCTCTCTCTCTCTCTCTCTCTCACTCAATTTCAATTCAATTCAAATTGCTTTATTAGCATGACAAAGTACATCTTATGTTACCAAAGCACCAAAGAAACATTTATGGTGGAACACATAAACGCAGATCTATCCATACAGTGTATAAACATATATATCGCTGTGTGTATAAATATACACTCATATAATATGTATATAATTTTTTCTTAGGTTTAATGGTTGTCTCTCTGCATATGGCAAGCTGTAACATAGTTTGCCGCTAAAGTTACACAATTTCTCTTTTCCTCTAATAAGTATGGGAGTTTTTGGTCGTCATTCAAATTTTTGAATTCAGGGCATATTTTTATGAATTTTGGGTAGATATTCCCCCTTATGCCCTGATAGTTTCCCCAAGCTATGCGGAAGTGCATCTCTGTCTCCACCACTCCCTGACTGCAGTGAGAGCATATCCTGCCCTCTCTTGGCAGCCAGGTCTGCCTGTGTCTGCCTTTTTTGATGGCCAGACTATGCTAACTAAGTCTGTACATAGTCAAGGTTTTTCTCAATTTGCTATCTTTTACCGTGGTCAGGTATTCAGCCATGGTGTAATGTCTGTTTAGGGCCAAGAAGCAATCGAGTTTGTTTTGGGTTTTTGTTGTTTCTGTCCAATAGGTCAGATATTTTTCCTTTTGTTTAGTGACAATTGTGTTGGGTCGAATTCTCTGTGCTACGATGTCACTGTCCTGGAGCTGGTTATTATTAGTACTGTTAGTAGTTACATCACTGAGTCCCAGGACTAGTTGACTGAGGGGACTCTTCTTTATGATCCTCTCTTGGCATTTCAGGGCTTCGTAACGATAGCAGTGGGGGTTGCTCATTTTTAGGTGTTTCCAAGATTTGGTGGCTCTTTTTTGGATATTGATTAGTAGTGGATATTGGCCTAGTTCTGCCCTGCATGCATTGTTTGCGGTTTTCCTCTGAGTCCGGAGGATGCTTTTACAGAATTCTGCATGTAGGATCTCAATTGGGTGTTTGTCCCATTTTGCTAATTCTTGTTGTGTTAGCGGACCACACACCTCACTGCCATGGAGTTCAATTGGTTCAATGACTGATTTAAATTTTTTGAGCCAAATGCCAATTGGGATTTCTATTTGTATTGATATTTTAATGGCATAGAAAGCCCTTTTTGCTTTCTCTTTCAGTTCATTCACATCCAGATGAAAATTTCCCGTAGAACTGATTTTTAAGCCTAAGTATGTGTAGTTTGTAGTTTGTTAAATTTTAGTTGTTCCTAGTGTGAAATTTATTCTGGGTCCCTGATGTATGAATCTTTGCTGGAACACAAGAACTTTGTTTTGTTGGGGGTTTATTGTCTGGGCCCAGGTCTGACAGAACGAATCTAGCAGATCCAGGTTCTGCTGTAGACACTCCTCTGTTGGTGAGAGCAGGACCAGGTCATCTGCATAGAGGAGGAATTTAACCTTTGAGTCATATAGTGCGAGGCCAGGTGCTGTAGATCGTTCAAATAGTTTTGCCAATTCATTTATGTAAATATTAAAGAGTGTCGGTGAGATGGGCGAGACCTGCGCCACACCACACCCCTTGAGAAGTATTTTGTTTATTTGTCTCCAATTTTAACTGCACATTTATTGTTTGTATACATTGATTTAATTACATCATATGTTTTTCCCCCTACACCACTTTCAATAAGTTTCAAGAATAGACCATCGTGCCAAATAGAATCGAAAGCCTTCTGGAAATCTATTACGCAGGCAAAAATTTTGCTTTTGTTTTGCTGAACATGTTTGCCAATTAGGGTGTGTAGAGTGAAGATATGATCCGATGTTACATAATTTGGTAAGAACCCAATTTGGCTTTTACTCAATACATTTTGCTCCTCAAGGAAGTTTATAAGTCTCTCTCTCTCTCCCTCTCTCTCTCTCTCTCTCTCTCTCTCTCTCTCTCTCACACACACACACACACACACACACACACACACACACACACACACACGCATGTATATATATGGTGTGATAGATCTATCTTTTTCTCTATGTTTCACTTAGCAAGACGATTGCCCTGCACGAAACGTTAAACTTTATTCTTTCTGTCCTGTTATGTATCTCTAACATTTTCTGGGTTTTACTGCAGATTTACAACACTTTATTTTTTTGTTACAGTGCTGCGTGACGCTGTCCATTTTTGTAACACAGGTTAATAGTACATCTGTATATATTACACAATAAAGCAGGTCACTGGGATAGTTACGCATTGCACAGATCAGCTCTGACACTGGAAACCTCCTACAGTAATAAATGGGCAGTGTCAGTTACACAAGACTCGGTGCCTTCATTGTGCAGACTCCAGGAGTCACCTTTACAACTGTCAAAGTTAGTCCCAAAACTTTGTTTTCCCAGAAAACACATTAACTGACCCCTTAGCTTTATCTGCTTTTCTGCCAGTCTGCTCTCCCACTCACAAGGCTGATTACAATGCGAGCGTGAAATGTATGTTCTTGTGCTTTATGTGTGTTAATCTAATTTCTATCTCTGCCGGCCTTTTTTATTTGTAGCTGTCTGTCTTTCATTTTCTCGCTCTCCCTGTGCATATATGGTAATCACAGTCTTTTTTTGTCTTATTTCTTGAAGTATCTTTAATATCTGTTTTTCACTCTTCTATTTCCCTTTTTTGTTTTCTATCACACTCTGTCTCACTCTGTATCTCTATCATGCTTCATGTCTTCTTAGAATCTTATATAATAGAATAATGCTATTGTGCCCATCATATCTTTAATCGAGCTCTCCAAGACATTCCACTCTCCTACTCGTTCCCCATAATCCTGCAATGTTCTCCCCTTCAAATGCTTATCCAATTCTCTTTTGAAAGTTACAATTGAATCTTCTTCCACCATCATTCATGCAGTGCATTCCAGGTAAAAACACCCCCCCATGACACCTCGCTGTGTAAAACAATTCTTCTCGTCTCTCCGCTGGTTCTTTTGCCAATTACTGCAATTGCCTCCCCTCTGTCTCAGCCTTCTTTGTCTCCTCTTTCCATTTCACTTGCTCTCACCCTGGCTGTTTCTCTCATCTCTGCCTGTCTCTCTTTTTTTACCTTTCCTCCCGGTCTACAACTCTTTCTATCTCTTTCCGTCTCCCTCTGACTATCTCCGACTCAATTGTTGCATCACTTCCTCTTTTCTACTTCGTTCAGTTTGTATTTTCATCTCAGTCTTTCTGTACCATCCCGATGGTCTTTCATTCCATTTCACTGTTCTGTCATTATCTTTCGTTCTATTACTAGTTTTCTGTCACTTTCTATAGACCATCTCCTTTTCATCTACCCCTGATATTTTATATTTTCTTTTCTCCCTCTCTATCTCATTATTTCCTTCTCTTCCGTATCTTTCTTTCTGTGTTCCATCTTTCCATTCAGCTTTATCTCTATCTCGTTCCTCTTTTTTTCTCAATTGATCTCTCTGATTGTGTGCCTTTGTCTGTGTGCTCTGTCTCTCCATTTCTCCCTTTGTGCATTGCTTGATCTCTCTCTCTACTGCAACTCATTTGCTCCATCTCTCGTTTCGCTCCCTCTCTGGTCTGTCTGTCTTATGTAACTCATTTCCATCATTGCTTTGTACCACAGTGTATGCCTCTGAGTCAGAAGGTTGTAGGTGTAAGTTCCACTCCAGAGATTTAAGCTCCAAAGTCTAGGCTGACAGTCCAGTGCTGTGCTGTGGTAGTGCTACACTGTCAGAGGTGCCATCTTTCCGATGCGATGTTAAACCGAGTCCCCATCTGCCCTCTCAGGTGCATGTAAAAGATCCCATGGCGCTATTTCAAAGAAGAGCAGGGGAGTTCTCCCAGGTGTCCTGGGGCCAATATTTATCCATCAAGCAACAGTTTGCTCGTTTTATTTAAAACATATTATCTGGTCCTCATCACATTGCTGTTTGTGGGAGCTTGCTGTGTGCAAATTGGCTGCTGCATTTCCCAGATTTCAACAATGAGAACACTTCAAAAAACGTACGTCATTGGCTGTAAGGCGTTTTGGGGCGTCCAGTGGTCGTGATATGCGTTATATTAATCCAAGTATGTATTTCTTTCTTACACACTCTGTGTCCTTTCTCTACATTTACCGTATGTGCTTTTCTTTTTCTCTTCAGTCTCTCTTTTTACCTCTTTCCTTCTCTGTCTCTCTGCCCTATCTAAAAGTCTCTGTTTGTCCCCTCATGTTCTTCAGCTGTATTTAACGTGATTATACAATCAATTGTAATTTTTTGCTCGTAGACTACATAACTGCATTACTAATAATTGCACATCACTCGAACATTAGCATTGATACCAAAAAGGAAAATTAAATCTATAATGCAAAATTCGTAAATCAAGATAAAGACACTATTTGTATCTGTTCAGACACAAAGCATGAAACTATATTCATTTCAACATTTTCCTACAGAACCATTGCCACACTTCAGAAGTATTTCATTGTGTAAAGTGTTTTGAGACACCTAAGTATAATAGCCACTTTAAAAAATTCATTTTTAATTAATTAACTTGTTCAGTTGTAGACGAGAATGTAGCCGCAAAATTTTAGTCTCACTTTGTCTCATTTGCTGTCTGTAGATCTCCTGCATTGTTTATTTCTGTGTCTCTAGTTTGCTTTGATTGCCTTATTCTGCCTATAATAACATAACAATTAAGAACGAGCAGCAGGAGTAGGCCATAGGACCCCTTGGGCAGTCACCATCATTTAGTAGGTTCATTGCTGAACTGCTAGACAAAAGCCACTTTCCCAACCTATTCATGCATCCCCTGATTCCCTTAATATCCAAAAATCTATCGATCTCAGTTTTGAATATACTCAATTAGTGAGCATCCAAAGTCCTCTGGTGGAGAGACTTCCAAAGATTCACAACATTCTGAGTGAAGAAATTTCCACTCATCTCATTCCTAAATGTCCAATCCCTTATCCTGAGTCCATGACCCGTAGTTCTATACTCTCCAGTAGGGGAACAGCCCCTCAGCATCTCCCCTGTCAAGCCCTCTAAGAAGTTCATACGTTTCAATAAGATCACCTCTCATTCTTCTAAACCTCCAGATAATATAATCACACTCTACTCAATATCTTCTCATAGAACAGACCTCTTATACCAGGAATCAATCTACTGAACCTCTGTTGCACCCTCTCTAATGCAAGTATATCCTTCCTTAATTAAGTGGATTAATCTGTACACAGTACTCCAGGTGTGGTCTCACCGATGCCCTATTTAATTGTAGCAAGACCTTCTTATTTTATAAAGCAAGCCCCTTAAAATAATGCTGAACATTTAATTTGCCTTTCTAACAGCTCGCTGTACCTGATTATTAACTTGCTGTTAATCGTGAAACAGGACACACAAATCCCTCTGTATCCGACATTTACAAGTCTGTTGATTTATGTAATGTCTTCTGCTTTTCCATTCTTCCAACCAAAGTGGATAATTTCACACTTCCTTGCGTGCTCCACTAGTTACACCCTGACAACATGAAAATGACCCGTTTATTCCTACTCTCTTTTCTGTCCGTTGACAAATCTGCAATTCGTGCTAATATGGTACCCTCAATCCCATGAGCCCGATTCTTGTTTAACAACTTATTGTGTGGCATCTTATGGAATGGGTTCTGAAAATCCAATTGTACATCCATTGGTTCCGCCTTATTTAGCCTGCTAGTTGCACCTGGAAAAAACGCTAATAGGTTTGTCAAACACCATTTCACTTTCATAAAGCCGTGTTGTCTCTAACGAATCACATTGTGATTGTCCAGGTGCCCTGTTACCTCTTCCTCAATAGTAGATTTTTTCCCTTCCCAACTACAGACGGCAGTTCCCCGTTTTCTGCCCAATCCCCCTCCTTTATTTTAAATTGTGTTTACCTTTGTTGCAGTCCAATCCATGGGGATTTTTCTGGAACCTCGGGACTTCTGGGAGATCAAAACCAATACTACATCGGCAGATACCTCTTTCACAACCCTATTATGTTGGCCATCAGGTCCAGCAGATTTGTCGGCTTTAAGTCCCATTCATTTCTCTGGCATTTTCTCTTTACTAATATTAATCACTTTACGTTCCTCACGCTCTATAGGTCCTTGGTTCCCGAAAATTTCAGGTCTGTTTTTTGTGTCTTCCAATGTGAAGGCAGAAACAGAATATTTGTTTAACGTATCTCTTTTAATCTCGCTATTTGTCTGTATTATTCCTGTTTAACCTACCCTCTGCCTCCCGCAGTTTCTTTCTCAATTTGTCTAACAACTTCACACAACTTTCCCTTTTCACAATCTCCCTCTCTTTCCCTTAATCTGTGTTATACGTTCTATGTTTTCTTCTACATGTGCATGTGCCTTTCCTGTTTCTGCTTTTCTTCTGTGTATTTTATCTCCTTATATTTGTCTCTTTCTATTTTTCGCCACCTCAACTTTTACCGGTTTCTCTCTCTGCCTTCTCAGTGTGTCTACACGTCTAATTTCTCCCACTCTCCCTCTTTCTCTCTATTCCATTTTCGCTCCTTTTTGTATCCATTTCAACATCTCCATCTCTTAATCCTTGCTTATTTGCTGTTTTTGCTTTCTTTAGCTTGTTATATCGCAAATCTACGCTCGGCAATCACTTTCAATTTCTGTTTCTCTACATTTCCATTCTGTCTCTCTCTTAGGTTCCCAGTTCTGACCTCTGCTTTTCTCTCTTTTTAGGGCTCACGCTATCTCTCATTTTCACTTTTCACCTGTCTCTTTATGTATGTTTATCTGTCTATTTGTCCGTCTATCTATCTATCTATCTATCTATCTATCTATCTATCTATCTATCTATCTATCTATCTATCTATCTATCTATCTATCTATCTATCTATCTATCTATCTATCTATCTATCTATCTATCTATCTATCTATCTATCTATCTATCTATCTGTCTGTCTGTCTATCTATCTATCTATCTATCTATCTATCTATCTATCTACCTATCTATCTATCTATCTATCTATCTATCTGTCTGTCCATCTATCTACCTATCTATCTATCTATCTATCTATCTGTCTATTTGTCTGTCTATCTATCTATCTATCTATCTATCTATCTACCTATCTATCTATCTATCTATCTATCTATCTATCTATCTATCTATCTATCTATCTATCTATCTATCTATCTATCTATCTATCTATCTATCTATCTAACTATGGTTTAATTAATTTAACAATTCGCTTGAATGGGTATTTCACCGCGATCTTCAGCTCCTCTCTGAATTTATTCTGGGTCAGGGCATAAATACAAGTGTTGGTGCAGGAACTGAGAAGCTGAAGCATTGTTGCTGTCAGTTCTGTGATATAACGAGGGTCGGTGAAGGAGTAATAAAACCGAATACCTGCAATTCGCCGGTAAATGTTAAACAAAACCTGGGTCACCCACAACATTATAAAGCTGCCGGTTATACTGAAGAGTAAAACAATGGATTTCTTTCGGTTTTCTATCTCTGGGTCCTTGTGATTCTCTCCATTGCTGCGGCCCCGGAGTCCCCTGCGGACTCTACTGGCCGCTAAAATACGTCTGACCGTCAGAGCATTGAGCAGCAAAATCAGGAAGAACGGTGCACAAGGGGTTAAAATGAGGTGCAACAACTCGAATGCTCCCCATGCAACGGAAGTGTAGAAGCTCGGTTTAATGGAACATTCCCAGGGAACATTATGAAATATATAGGCAGGTTCATATCTGAAGTACCAGGGGACAGACACTAAAAAGCCAAGCATGCTCACTGTCCCGATAACCACGACCGCAGTTTTCTCGGTGCAATATTTTGTTTTCAGCTTCTCACAACAAATGGCCACAAACCGATCAAAGGTGAAAGCGACTGTGAGCCAGACAGAAACCACCGTGGTTGCAAAACCCAAGAAGCCAACGAGACTGCACACAGGAGTAATGTTCAAGAATGAAAATGGGAAATAGATCAGAACAATCCACTTCAATACGGGATCAGTGATAACGACCAGGAGATCGGCCGCTGCCATTCCCACCAGGTAGTGAGTGATACATTTGGAGAGACCGCACTTTCCTCGGGACAGGATCACAATCGCCACCACGTTAACTGTAAGAGAGAGAAAAAGAAGCAGATAAATTACTGATCAGGCCTGGAGCCCAAGCAGCAGTTTGACAGGATCTGGGCTGAAATTTCCAGAATTGTTGCTGCATCGAACAGTGGAAACTCATTCATGGACCTGGGCAGCACTTTCCGGCAAGTAATATTTTTTAAAACACAATTATCGAGAATGAATTGTGAAATCCACACAGAAAGTGAATAAGCACCGGATACACTGGAAGGGCTGACTGAGGGCACATTGCCGGTGGGGAAGAGAAAAGGGGTTTTACAGAGTTGGAATCCAAAGTGTTAAATCTGGATTTGATCTCCAGACCGAGGGAAAGTGATTCAAGCGGGAAGGTTTGGGGACAGGTGGAGGTGCAGCTGGTTCGTTGCTCTGGGTTCAGAGAGCCGACAGGGGCTGGCATTAAACGGGAACGGCCGAGAGCCGCTGTGGTGTGTTTGAGGATTTGGGTCAGATTGAAAGAGGCAGCTGGAGGCCGAGCCAGTGAGTGAGATTGGAGCGGTGAAAAGGAAAAGGACATGTGGGAGCCGCAGGGGAGTCAGGAGCACAGGTTTTGGGAAGTCCAACATCCTGAAGCAACGGAGGAGGAGCTAGAGGATTCAATGCAGTCGGAGGAGAGGATGGCATTCACAGGGAGAGACGGTAGCAGAGTTAGTGGAAATCTAATTCATACATTTCAGTAACACAACTCAATTAATGCATTCAATCAGTAATGTCTGTGGTTACCGGTGTCGGTGAACAGCTCGTTGGTGTAAATTGTCATCAATATTTTTACTCAACACATCAGTTGCATCAAATTCAAATGAGTTCAACCTCATTTTTTATTGAATTCAACTGGTGTACAGCATTTAAAATCCACGATTTAATAACTCATTATGATCAATAAATCATGGATCCTATTATTTAAATCAATAGAATTACGTGCAATAATAATTCATAACGTAAGGAAAAATAATATTTACCAAAACAGACTGAAGTGCTGACGGACAAACACACAACAATATAATCTCTCCCAATTTGACCACAACCTAATAACACATCTCTTACTTATAATTATACTCGAAGTTTCAGTAGCTCTCTCTCAATCACTTTCACTCCAACATTTGCTTCTCTCTTGCCTTCTCACTCTCTCATTCTCTATCCCTCCCCTATATATCCACACTGTCTGTGTTCTCTTTGTCAAAGCTCTCTCTCCCTCTCTCTTTCTCAGTTACTCCTTTATATTTCTGCACTGTCTGCGCCCTCTTTGTCAAAGCCCTCTGTCCCTCTCTCATTCTCTATCCCTCCTCTACATTTCCACACTCTCTGTGCTCTCTTTGTCAAAGCTCTCTCTCCCTCTTTCTTTCTCTATCCCGACTCTATATTTCTGCACTGTCTGTGCCCTCTTTGTCAAAGCTCTCTCTCCCTCTCTCTTTCTCAGTTCCTCCTCTATATTTCTTCAATATCTATACCCTCTTTTTCAAAGCTCTACCTCGCTCTCTCTACGTCTATTCCTCCTCTATATTTCTGCACTTTCTGTGCCCTCCTTGTCAAAGCTCTCTCTCCCTCTCTCTTTGTCCATTCCTCCTCTATATTTCTGTGCTGTCTGTGTTCTCTTTGTTAAAGCTCTCTCTCCCTCTCTCTTTCTCTATCCCTCCTCTATATTTCTGCGCTGTCTGTGTTCTCTTTGTTAAAGCTCTCTCTCCCTCTCTCTTTCTCTATCCCTCCTCTACATTTCTGCGCTGTCTGTGTTCTCTTTGTTAAAGCTCTCTCTCCCTCTCTCTTTCTCTATCCCTCCCCTATATTTCTGCACTGTCTGTGCTCTCCTTGTCAAAGCTCTCTCTCCCTCTCTCTTTCTCTATCCCTCCTCTAGATTTCTGCACTGTCAGTGCACTCTTTGTCACAGCTCTCTCTCCCTCTCTCTTTCTCTATCCCTCCTCTATAATTCCACACTGTCTGTGCTCTCTTTGTCAAAGCTCTCTCTCCCTCTTTCTTTCTCTATCCCTTCTCTATATTTCCACAATGTCTGTGCTCTCTTTCTCAAAGCTCTCTCTCCCTCTCGCTTTCTCTATCCCTCCTCTATATTTCCACACTGTCATTGCTCGCTTTGTCAAAGCACTCTCTACTTCTCTCTTTCTATATCCCTCCTCTATATTTCTGCACTGTCTGTAATCTCTCTGTCAAAGCTCATGTTCATACCCGATTCAATCCTAAAATCCTACGCCCAAATTCTGCTCACCAGCTCCTTGCTCAGTGATCGTATTATCAGCGTAAGTTTGTCCAATGGTGAACCGTTTAATGTTTATTCAGGGCACTCATTTCGCCACCTGTTCCTCTGCACAGTTAACTTCATCTGCAATGCAAGGAAGAGACAGACTCGAATGCCTCTTCCAGACAGAGCTGACAAAACTTGAAGTCCCTTCTCCGGTAATTATAAAATACAGCGTTAGATGGCGGGAATGTACAATTAACTCAACTCCAACCTCACCGCTGCTATCTATAAGCTCCAGATCAATAGAAGGGCTATTGATTCCAACAGATACAGTGCAAACTTATAAAACATAACCTCAAAACATTTCATTTTACAATAAGGTCCAGTGACAGTCAGGGAATCCATCGCCACTGAAGGAGAGAAGGAGATGTGAAAGAGACAGCAGCAATCTTAGTTCAGTCGCCAGACCTCTGGAGTGCCGTCAGATACACACACAGTGAAATAATATTTCATAACAGTGATAACCAATGCACACATTGAAATCCCAGTCAAACTGAACCATGTTATCGGGGAGGGAGTACATTGCACTCCCTCATTGTAACACTGACACCGTGAACTTTCTCATTATTAATCACTGAAATAACATTTGCGGTAAAAATATTCCAGAACAGGTTAGTTCCACAAGATGAAACTGATAACAGCTAATACATACTCTTAGCCCAGGCAGCTGATTCAGTACAGATAATAATCCCAGAGCAATGCCAGGGCTGGATGTACAAAGATCATTACAGATATACTGCAGCTGCGACAAGACAGAAAGAGCAGAGACTGAGGACATTTCATTCTTCCACTGGTTGAAATGAACAGGCAGCTGTGTAAAACATGGAGAGAGTGAAACATTAACCAGTGCAGCAGCACAGTTAACACCGACTTACACCATTAGTAGCAAAGATACAGGCTTACCAGGAACTCCAACGGCTGCAAGGACAGTATAGTAAATGTCTTCTATCTGATAGATTACTGGATATCCCATTGCCGTGAGAAGCGGTGACTGCTGTTGGAGTGGAACCCACAGCTCCGGCAGACACACCGAGCTGATCCGTTCCAATGGGCCCTGATTTATACAGGGGATAAGTCTCCAATGACACAGTTATACCCCTGCTCATTGCTATTATTTACAGTCACTTGAACAAACACATTATATCATTGACACTGATCCAATTAATGTGGTGGATAAAACACAAACATCTCAATGAACACAAGTTAATCACACCTCTCTGGGGAATAAGGCAGAAAGCTCTCACCTACAGGACGGATCCAACAATACTGAGCGCCTTCAGTTACAGTTTCCTGTAGTTGTATTGGCCATGTTCACTGCTATCGATCGATTATAATTGTTAATGATTTCTCCACAGTGTACGCTGAACCCAGGGACTCGAGCAGACACGCTGCACTCTGTCCCTGGAGTTTCCCAGTTAAAATGTGAAGTTTCAGTCTCTGACTCAGGGACAGGTAAAGTCCATGTTCAGGATTTGAAACTAGAAATTGCCGTGGATTATATTAGGATTCAGTAACTGAACGTGCCCCATTGACATTCCTCTCTCAGCTATTTTACAGCAGAAGTTTACCTGTTTATTCTACATAGGGTAACGGCTCCAGTAAATTTAGAACAGTGCCAACAGCTGACTCCATTCCTCCTGATCACTCCTGGCCGGAACCAAACCTCCTCCTTCCATCAACTTCATCCGAACCCAAACTCTGCTGTCAACCTCCAGCCCTGCTCAAATCCCGCTTTCCCATCACTCTCGCCCTCACTGAGACTCATTGTCCCTCAGTCTGCCAACGACTTAAATGCAAATTCTCATCCTTGATTTAAATCCCTCCATGACCTCACCTCTCGCCATTTCCAACCTCGCCACCGAACCAGCAGCAAACCCACCCGTGATCTCTCCATACCTCTGACACTGGCCTCTTTCGGTGGGGCTGCCCTCACTTGTTTCCAGTCTTACAGATCTGATCGTAGCCAGCGCATCTCCAGCAATGGATTCTCTTCCCATAGCAGCACATTTATCTCTGGAGTCTCTGAACTTTCGGTTCTTGCCTCCCCTCTTCTTCATCTACATGCTGCCCTTTGTGACATCATCTACAGACATGTGGTCTGTTTCCACAAGTCTGCTGACAACATCCAACTCCGGCTCGCCGCCATCTCTCTCGACTCTCCACACACTCTGTGTTATCAAACTGCAACAACCTGATTCCATGAGATGCTATTTACTCCAATAAAATATTGGGAATAGCGTGGCCTTCATATTTGGCCCCAACGCAAACTCCATACCCTTGTCGCTGATTCCATCCTCATCCCTCGCTGTTGTCTCAGGCTGAGTATGAGGATTTTTAACCTCAGATCCCGATTCATCTCTCACCTGACAATCCGACCGAATATCATCTCCAACACAAGAGGCGTGTACTTCTGTCAGCATAACATGGCCGTCCTCTGCCCTGCCTCAGCTGAGACTGAAACCCTCAATCTTACATTTATCAACTGTAGAAACTCCGTCTCTCCTCTGCTCCGTTGCCTCTTATTTTCTCTGACCTTGGCCTCCCTTCTGATGTGACTCCCCTTTATATTTCCACGTTTACCTATCTGATCGGAGCAAGAGAATCTCCAGCAATGCCTTCTCTCCACAACCACCACCCCACAGCTCCGTTCCCTTTGTTGCCTCTAAAGTATCGATCATCGGCTGCTCTTCGTCCTCATCTACATGCTCCATTTAGAGATTTCATCCATGGATATGCGATCAGCTTTTAAATGTACGCTGACGACAATAGTTTTAACTCCATCTCCTAGTACCGCAAAATCATGGAGTCATAGAATAGTTCATCCATTCGCCCGCTCGAGGCTCTTTCGAAGAGCAATCCAGTTAGTCCCACTCTCCTGATGTTTTTCCACATCCCCACACTTGTTCCTCCATCAAGTGTTTTCCAATGCCCATTTGAAGGCGACTATTAAATCTGTATCCACCACACTATCAGGCAGTGCATTCCAAATCCTAACCACTCGTTGGATAAAACTGATTTTCCTCATGTCGACTCTGGTTCTTTCCCCAACCATCTTAAATATGTGTCCTAAGGCTTTCGACCCTTCAGCCATTGGAAACAGCTTACCTTAATTTACTCTATCTGAAACCGTTCTAGATTTAAAAAAAACTCTAAGAAATCTCCTCCACCCTTCTATGCCCTGAGGAGAACAACCCCAGCTTGGCCAGACCAGGTCAGAAGCAGGGTAACCTGGGGACTCCCCAAAACATTGGCACCATCTATGAGGCCCAGGTTAGGAGTGTGATGGAATACTTTCCACTTACGTGGATGAGTACAGATAGAACAACATTGAAAAAGCTGTATAAGATCCAGGATGATGCAGCTCGCCTTATTGGCACCTCAACTACCACATTAAACATTCACTCCCTCCACGATCGGCGTAGTGTGGCTGCAGTGTGGACCATCTACACGTTGCACTGCAGCAACGCGCCGAGGCTTCTTCGGTAGCAGCTCCCAAACTCGAAACCTCTACCACCTAGAAGCACAGTGGAGCAGGAGCATGGGAACACCATCGCCTGCAAGCTCCCCTACAAGGTACGCACCATCCTGACTTAGAATTATATCGCCGATCCGTCATCGTCGCTGGGTCAAATTCCTGGAGCTCCCTCCCTAACAGCACTGTGGGTGTGAATTCCCCACACGGACTGCAGCGGTTCAAGAAGCTGGCTCTTCAACAACTTCTCAAGGGCAACTCGGGACGGAAATAAATGCCATCGATGCCCACTTCCAATGAACGATTAAAACGTACATTATCCAATCTATCCACGTAACTGCAACTCCTCATCTCTGGATCCTATCTAGTAAATACCCCCGGTACCCTCTGCAATGCTTCACGTCCTTCCTAAGTTGTAGTGCCGAGAATTGGGCAAAACACTCCACCTGCCCCCATTTATATAGGTTTAACATACCGTTCTGGTGTTTGTAATCTACGCCTATGTTTATAAAGCCCAGGACTGCTTAGGCTTTATCAGCTGCTTGGTTACCCGGTCCTGTCACCTTCAAAGATTTGTGCCCAAACTCCCACCGAACATTCTGTTCTTGTCCCCCCGTTAAAATTCTATCATTCTCGATCCTGCTCCCCAACGCACATCCTACCCCCTCCGTTCTGTCACCATGTCGTCTGAGTACTGGGCCAACATTCCTTTTTGGATGCATCACAAATTTTTCGAAGCACACATTGACAAGACTGAAGCCTACATCTTTAGTCCCAGGCACCTGCTTTATATCATAACCATAAGTTCCACCTTATCTGTTAGCTCAGAATGACACTTGTTGAACATTATTTATGCTTCAGTCCCATTTGTCATTCCATAGCAATGATGCCCTACGTCAACCTCCATTGCATCCTCATACAATCCGATATCAAAATGCTCATCAATGCCTGATGAATAAACTGACACCGACCGGTACAACATGCAGCTCTGCAGTGTAAGGGCGCAGACCGTTACAACACACAGCCCTGCAGTGCAAAAACACAGACCTGTACAACACACAGACCTGCAGTGTAAGGGCGGAGACCGTTACCACACACAGCCCTGCAGTGTAAGGACTCAGACCTGTACAACATTCAGCCCTGCACTGAAAGATCACAGAGCTTTAAAAAAGAAGTAGCCTTATGAAAAATGCCAGAAAAAAGATTACGTTAATAACCAGGAACATTATGTAAAGTACAGGAGGGAATTGAAAAAGTTAATACGGGTGGCAAAAACATGCTACAATAAAATTGTGTCAAAAGGTGCGTCAGCGGGAGGCTCCGAATGAAAAACAACAAAGAGTGACGTTTTAAAGGAGCAGACAGGTGATTGGTTAGTGAGTGTTGCAGCTCTGTTTTGCGCTCTATGTTAGGGAAGGGGGGAAATTAAGAGCTGATAAACAATAACTTGCTAGTATTATTAAATTACTAAATTAAACTAAATAAAATGATACAACAATTAACCAGAAAAATATCGATTGAATAAAATCATTAACTAATAATTAATAAATAAAACAAGTTCTGTGATGGTAGGACAGGTGGTGTGTCGTAACTGCAGCGATTGGATTCTGTGGCGAGCATCACGATCCCGAGCAACCACATCTGCAGTAAGTCTCTGCAACTCGAGGAACTTGGGCTCAGAATTGTTGAGCTGGAATACGAGCTGAAGACATTGGCATGCAGAATGGATGGGGAGAATGATCTGGTCACTTAATTCCAGGAGGCAGTCACAGCCTTCAGATTAAGTAGTACTTTAGATTTCCTCAGTTGTCAGGGACAGGAGGTAGTGACTGCGATTCAGGAAGGTTTGGGGACCCAGGATGTAGTGATGGATGAGCCTCTGCCTGGACCTTTTCCAACAGGGACAAGATAATTTCTACCTGTATGGATGAGAAAAAAGAATGCAGGGAGGATGGGCAAACTGACCACGGCACTGTGGTTCCTTAGGATAGGGTGTAACCATAGGATTTAGTAAAAATTATTAAGATTCTATAACCATTTTTACATAACTATAATATGTGAAATTGTATGTTAAAAGCATACAAGCCTGTATAAAATCGCGAATGGCTGAGAGCAAAGCAGGATGGGAAATTATGCCAACCTGACTAAAAACACTGCTGTGTTTACAATTAATGAAGTAATGGAATGTAGTGCTAAGTTTATGGAGACGAGGAATTCAGCAATATTATGCGTAAATAGATAAGAACTAGAGAGGGAGATAGGAGTTGGATACATCCTTCAGTAGTATAGCTATAGGATGGAGAGTCTGTTTAGAAAATGTTCTAGGATATCTTTTGTGCAAAGTGAACAGCTAAGATAAGGATACTTAGTAATGCATAGAGACAAAACTAGTGGGATCAACCTGGTCATAAAATGGCTACCGGGGGAAGCAAGACATTTTACCTGGTGTCAGAGGGTTAATTACTGCCACGTAGGCAAAACGAGCGGTAAAAGGATATAAAGATTCAGGTTTTGAACATCGAAAGCAGCGCACCATGTAGCCAGAGATTGATAGCAGCTTCGGTCAACAGAACACAGCGAGATCCCAAGGAAGCAAGCTTCGGTCAACAGAACACAGCAAAATCCCAAGGAAGCGAGCTTTGGTCAACAGAACACAGCAAAATCCCAAGGAAGCGAGCTTCAGTCAACAGAGCACAGCAAAATCCCAAGGAAGCGAGCTTCAGTCAACAGAGCACAGCAACATAAAATCAGGAGACCATGCCGCAGTCACTGGGAAGGAACGCCGGGTTCGAGGAACAGACTCTGACTATCTCCTTGTTCAGTACTACTGATTTGTACTGGATGTTTAATGTTTAATAAACCTGTTTAACTGATACACAATATAGCTGAACCCGGAGTGGTTTGTGTAGTCACGGACACATTTATTATAAGAGCTTTTAAAAGCTACAGATTGGCTCCCAACGTGGGGTAGTGAATATTAATTGAGATCAGGTCTATTGTGCATAAGGCAGGCGTTTGGATTTTCGTTTGGCTTTTCGTCTGATCAATTAAAGTTGTTGTGAAAGGTTAGGTTATCTATCAGATAGTGTCTCTTTAAGTTGGTATTAGAATGTCGAGTGAGATTGTTTTTTTAGATTATAAAGCGAAGTTAATGAAGAAGTGCGATGATGCACAATTGCAGCCATTGATAGTAGAATGTCTAACAAAGGATGTGAGAGTATCTTTGGAGGACGTTTTTGCGTTCATTGAAAAGCAAGTTAAGGAGAAGTGATGGAAGGCGGATAGGGCAGTGCAGCTACTGATCTATGCCGCAGTGTATTGTGTAGAACAAGATAAAGAAACCTTCTTAGAAATGGAAGATGATCAGGATGAATTAGAAAAAGACAAACTACGGGTGATACAAGACAATCTAACGTTAACGGATGCAAACTCGCAGCATGCAGAGGAGAATTTAACGTTTCAGTGGGAAAAGTTAAGAGAGAATCTAACGTTAGAGAGTGAAAAGTCAAAATCGGAGAAAGAAGCCTTAGAGTTAAAAAACAAGAATGCAATTCTTCAGGGACATGTCGGTGACTCGGCAGCAATAATGCAGCAACAGATTATTAACACCGTTCACGCCAGCGCTGCAATGCAGAACCTTGAAGAGGCTAAAAGCCAAATAGCCTTCTGAACAAAAGATAATGGCCCAGAAATTCGGGTCCCAACACGTGAGTATGCACGGAGCAATCACGCATGGACCCAATGGAACTGCCGGTATCTTGCATGCACTACGCATGCGCGGAAAGCCGGCACTTCCGTTCATCTGAACGAAGGGGTTCAGAGGTCGAACACATGCGTGCGGGAGTCTGTGCGTGCGTGTTGAACTTCCTTTTTTTTACAGGTCTTTCCTTGCGCATAAGTCTCTACATTTTAGAAATGTAATAACCAGGCATAAGGACGTCATTTTAAAAGGTAAGTGGTCAATTACTTAAAAATGAAAATTTTTTTCCACAGGTTTAATATTTTTAAATACTTTAATCTAAGGTAGGTGTATTTTTAGCTCCGCTTTAAAAAAATTATTATTTTTTTTAAATTTAAATTATTGTTCAAATTGTTATGTAATGTTATTTATAATTTATTTAAAAAGTGTGATGTGTTTAAAAAAATTATTTGAAGGTTAACTACTGTTTTGGTGGCTGGAGTATACATAAGGTTGACAGGTCTGTCTGTCAATCATATGAATGGGCTTTTACCCGCTCCAATTGGTTGCCCATGGCTCAAGTGATCCCAGTGGACGCATTGCACTAACTACACCGCTGGATCACGCAAGCGCAGCATGCCGGGAGCTGGACCGGGCCACAGAGAGGAAATCCACGCACGCCCAAGCCTCAAATGTCGGTGCGCTAGTTTAGTGTAGGTCGGGGGCTTTCACCTGTGGGAAGCCCCCGACCCGAATTTCTGGGCCATTGACTGCCTGATCAGTCAACTAAATGAGTCACGAGGGTCCCTTAGAGAGGCTCTTCAGTGTCCCCACAGGGAGTTAGACCACCAACAATGCCACAGTACTATACAACAATTAGAAAAACTGTTGGGGAAACAATGGGCTGGAACAGTGGCAGTTACAGGAATAGACTCCCCCGGGTGTTGCGATCAGCAATACGAGAGGTTAAATGGACAGCGATTCTCTCCCTTGGTGTCTGCTTCCCAAAAGGCCCCCATCTCGTATGCCACCAATAACTTGGCTGGGAGGGCCCCAGCCTACGCGAATAACAGTATAAAAACCTCAGTGAGCGAGCCTGTACTTGTTAAAGCCCCAGTTAAAATTCTGACCCGCACCCAAGTGATTCCTAACCCACCACCAGCACCAGCTGCGGTAGCTGATAAGGCTCAAGCAGCACAAGCAGTACCACCAGCGGCAGGCCCTCCGGGAATGTTGTGGGCAGGTACTTACGAACGATCCAAGCCCCTGAACTATGCAGAGTTACAGGGATGTGGGCAGCAATTCGGACCAGTTAACCCACATAAATGCTGTATAGAGCTAAGGCAACGTACAGTGGCATTCCGGAATTAACACCCCAATTTTGAGGATAGTGACATGAAAAATGTTGTACTGTCTACCCTGACTCCGGATATATGGACCAGTCTCCCATTCCTGGCATTTAATGTGGGAAATACCCTAAATGCTTTAATCACATACATAAAGACAGCTCTAGGTTTGGATACTATTGATTTGGTCCAGGAATTAAACCAGACCCAACAAGGGGCTCATGAGACCCCTGCTGCAATCGGGGATCGGTTGTACACTATTGATGAGATGACACAGGCCCGCCCCAATGCTGATGCATTAAACGGGAAAGATGAAGCAGCATTTAAGACAATATACTTAAAGAATATTCAGACCTCACTGCGAACAGCCTTGGGGCACACTGTCACCCACAACTCACAGCGGACCAACCTATTAAGAGATGCTACTTCTGAATGGGATTATGTAAAATTCAGGTCCGGACACCAATAACAGAAACGCCAGTGAATGTAGTTCAGGGGCCTCAGGCCCCTCCGGTGTCCAACTCCTGAAGAAAACAGTTCATATGTTATAACTGTGGAAACGTGTGATACTTTGCAAAGGATTGGCAGAATCCGAGACAGACAGGCTCAGGAGGTGGGAGGAAGAATAATAATTACTCGAAATATGGTTCGTCCCTCTCACCCAATCCAATGGACTGTAAAATAGATGCCCTAGGCTCACAAAAGGAGAGAATAATGCAAACTCTTGCATTGAACCAGAGTTCGGGGAGTCCAGTGGCTCCAGCCATGAGCTCATTATTCCCACCCTCACCACCGCCCCAACAATTTAATGGCCCACAATGACGGAGTCCCACCCCACTGGCCTGGTCTGAAGTGGGGTTCAGACGAGATGGCCATGGTCGACCAGTTTTCTCAGCTTTGCTGCCTGCGGGCCGACAGCTGACTATGCTAATAATCACTGGGTTATCTGTTACAATCCTGCATTCCCCAGACACCCAACTCCAACTTGAAATAGGCAAAAGTAGCGTCGTCATAACGGGAGTCACCGGTGCACAAGCACCCGTATATCCAGGGGAGGCACTTAGTATTTACCTTGAGACCTTCCCCGTAAAAATACCGATCCATTGTATATGTGTATGACAAATAGAATGGGAATACTTGGGAATGATACCCTAAGGGGAATGACAGCTATTATAGATTACAATCAGAACTGTATATGCTTTGAACCTAAACCAGGAGACATAGTGCAGATTTCAGACGCTCACGGTGTTTGCTATAAAGAAGCCTGAGCAGATCACGCTGCCGAAACATTCCCTGCCTGTTGTTAAATCCTTAGTGACCAAACATGCAGCTGCCTTTGCTATATCTGAACACGACTGCGGGAGAAAGGAAGGGGAAACACAAATTAATGAGCCACTCCATCGTGCAGGCAACTGGTACCCGATTCCCCGAGAAAGCATTTTGTATTTGCGAACAGCCATTGTCTCATTAGAAGAACAGGGTCGTTTGCCACTAATTCCCCTGCATGGCCGGTAAGGAAGCCAGATGGATCGTGGAGGCTTACTATTGATTACCGAGCCCTAAACAAAGCTTCCCCACGTCAGAGTCCGACTGTTAGTCGAGCCCCTTCTCTGTTAACATCCATACCCACCAAGGCCACAGTCTTCTCTGCTCTAGGCATAGCGAATGGTTTCTGGAGTACTCCTGTTGCTCAGGAGAACCAGCATAAATTTGCGTTCACTTTTGAAGGGCAGGGCTACACATTTAAGTGTTAACCGCAGGGGCTTCATAACTCACCATCGATCTTTCATCAATAAATGGCACAAGAGTTAAAGATTTTTCTAAACCATCGGTCCATCTACAGTATGTTGATGACCTGCTCCTTTCTACTGAAACAATGGAGGAATACCTAGAACTTCTAGATGAATTGATAGGGTTAGTACAGAAGGCAGGGCTCAAAGTAAATCCAAAAAAGGCTCAGCTGGCAAATGATGAGGTTACATTTTTGGGAGTAAAAATTTCAGAAAACGGCCTGTGTCTGGACGATCTAAATGTAGAGACTTTTCAGCGGCTTTCACTGCCAGTTTCAAAGACTGCACTGCGATCCTTTCTAGGCCTGGTTGGATATCAATGAAATGTTATTCCGAACTTTGCAGACTTGGCTAAACCTTTGTATGATCTTTTAAAGGGCGACGTGGAAGAGATACAACCCGTATCGGGAGAACACCATTCTGCTGCGGTTAGTGCTTTGAAACGAGTCAAGATACAGGCTACAGCTCTCATTTCCCCGGATCATATTCAGCCCCTTCACCTTGAAGTAGGCTCCACCCCTTCCAGCTAAAGTGCCATTTTAAGTCAGAACCAGGCAATTAATGAGATACTACACCCCATCGCTTATGCCTCACATATCTTACGAGGGCTAGAAGGCACATTCTCAGTGTGTGATCGGCACCGGTTGGCAATATTTTGGGCTGTCAATCATTTTACTTATATCAGCGGACTACAGAAAGTGACTTTGCATTTACCACACACGCCCCTTAATCTGCTGCTAAAACCAAGTGAGACTAAGATGCCCTCTCAGCGAATCATACCTTTCTCCTAAACGAACTACACTGATACCCCTTATGCTCGCCTATGAGGGAAGCTTACACCAGTGTCCATTCCCAGTACTAGATATGGAACTAAATCCAATAAAGGCTAATGTCATACCTGGAACTTGAAATGTGTACATAGACGGATCATCATACTATGTGGATGGCCAAACTATAACTGGATGTGCCCTCATTGATATGGACACCCCAAAATTGCCGGTGGGATTTCACGTTCCCGCCCAATCCTCTCAACAAGCAGAAGTAATTGTAGTAATTCTCGCCACTCACTACACAATTACGGATGAAACTAATATCTGGTCCGACAGCAGCTACGTCTGGCCCTTCCCCTATATCATACAAATGATTTTTGCTCATCATAAGATAATTCTTTATTACATTCTGCTCTTCTCTGTAAGCTATGGGAAGTGGTCCAGGAGCGATTCGCCCCTTGTCATGTAGGAAAGGTAGCAGCCCATCAGAAAGCTTGATCCCCCACTCCTTGGTAACCTAGCAGCGGATCGCCTTGTTAACAGTCTATCCAATACCTTGGTGGGTGATGAATGACACACAGGCACCCGTAGTGGTAGCGGTTACCAAAGTTATAACCATTGATCTCTTGGCCATGCAGGACTCACATACACCCTATGCACAAGTAATAGCCTAGCATGAGCAAGGGCGCCCATTATCTGCACCAGCCTCATGGGCAGACTTAACTTTAGTACAACATGGTGCGGTTAAAAACCCTCCCCTGCTCATGGCGAGGAATATAGAGGGAGACTTAGTAGTTTGCATTCCTCCCCAATTGAAGGAAGAGATTCTGGTCCTTTTCCATTCTCACCCTACAGCGAGACATTGCTCAGTGGCCACTACACTCCAAAACGTATTACCCGTTTCTTGGTGGCCTGAAAAGGAGCAGCATGTGGAACAATATGTTAATCGCTGCCTGCCATGCCGACAAACAAACCCTCCTTCATATTCTAATCACTCCTTACTTAGGTCACAGCCTCCTACCGAGGGACCATGGACACACCTGCAGATTGACTTTATTGGCCCGCTAACAATATCCAAGTGTAACTACGAGTTCACACACGTTGTCATTGTTCAGTTCACTAAATGTTTGGAGGCGTTTCCCACAAGAAATAATACAGCACGCACAGCAGCCCGAATTCTATGGAGTGAGGTGTTCTGTAGGTGGGGATTATCACTACAAGCGGATAGCGATTAGGGTCCACACTATACGGGGGCAGTTTTCACAACCCCACAAGAAATGTTACAATAAAATATCATTTGCACATTGCCCACCATCCACAATCATCAGGGATCGTGGAGTGGTGGAATCGAACTTTAAAAACAATGTTGCAGAAGTTGTGTACTGAACACTCCACTCAATGGACTGACATGTTGCCCTTATGCTTAATGGCAATACGTTCAGCCCCACACGAGACTACGAGGGTAAAGCCATATGAAGCCATGACTGGGAGGCAGATGCAAATACCAGGACATCAAACACTGGGGAATAATACAATTTTAAAATTGCAACCATGTAGCCAAAAATGGTTACAAACCCTGATATATTATATGGCCGAGGTGAACAGAATAGTGTCCATTGACACAGGCAAATCACGTGAACAAATCAAGCGATATTATGATAAGAGGGTCAACCATTTCAGTATGATGTTGGAGACCAAGTGATGTTACGAAATTTCTCTCCAAGGAAACACTCATTCGAGGTAAAATGGACAGGCCTGCATACCTTAGCAGATAAAAGAAATCCAGCTGTGTAACATAGAAACATTGAAACATAGAAGATAGGAGCAGGAGTAGGCCGTTCGGCCCCTCGAGCGTGCTCTGCCATTTAATTAGATCATGGCTGATCATCCGAATTCAGAAACCTACCCCTGCTTTCTCCCCATATCCCTTGATCCATTTAGCCTCAAGAAATATATCTATCTACCTCTTGAATATATTTAATGAATTGGCCTCAACTGCCCTGTGTGGTAGAGAATTCCATAGGTTTACCACTCTCTAGGTGAAGAAATTCCTCCTCAACTCAGTCCTAAATGGCTTACCCCTTATCCAGTGTACCTACTGAATGTTCCATATGGTCCAAAGGGAGAATGTAAACGTAAATGGATCCATATCAGCCAGATGGAAACTGTTACGAATTAAGATGTTACATTCTGGTCTACCCACAGATCAGAGATGTAGCGCTGCTAACTGATAATGATGATTGGATGTGCAGTGAAACTTCCGGAGGTACATCTGTACACTGGGCGAAGGAGGCAAATGCGCCCCATTCCCCATTTATGGAATGGAACCTCCAATCATTGGTGGACATAAACAATCAAAAGACCGTAATGGTACATCTGAGACATATAAGGAAGATGTTCACGTTTGGATTTGAAATAGTACAAAATATAATATAACAACACCATACGTAATGGGTTGTGGTACATTACAAGGCAAGGTGTATAGTTGCGAAATAAATCACGGAGATGGTGTGTGTTTCAGATGCAGAATAGGGACAACAAAAGCCCAAATATATGGAAATTCCTGAAGAAAAGTAATTGGATCTGGGAACATGTACAAGAATCAAACCAGGGCCCAGTGGTCTCGAAAAGGAAGGAAAATATACAATTGTGCTGGGCTCGGTGGTGTAAGAAAAAGACCGGTCAGTATTCTTATATTGGATCAAATATTATCACGAAACTTAAAAATCAGGATGATGAATGGCCTCCAATCCACGAATATAATGTAAAGATTACTAATTCAGCAGGATATGAGATTCCCGAAGATAATATAGAGATCACCTCAGCAGAAAACAAACACTATATGGTACCATTTAGCCGTTGGGGGAAATTAGAAGCATTCCAGATTTGGCAGTTACCAGGATCCCGGGAATGAAAATACCATGGTAGAATTCAAAGATTCAATAACTGGGTGTATGAGGGAAGATGGATATGTCTATAGCGTTGAACTCACACGTTATAAGAAAACAAGCCATTCAGAACCCCAGGAAGAAGTGGAGAAACAATGTCCCCACTTAAAACCGGGACCTGGGAACGGCCATATAATTATACCCACCTCTAAAGCAGTTTATCATCAAGTAATACCGGAATTGGCCCCTGTTATCCTCAAGTTAACAGAACTAATGCTACCAAAGTGCTGCCCTGACAAAACAGCGCAATTGACTGAAAGAATGTTGCAGCAAGTTTTTAACCAATACTGGGAAAATGCGACTTTGTTGGCAAGCATGCAGAAAACAGAAGGGGCCTTCCGCCATGAGCTTAGTACCACTCAAGAGGAAAGCCAGGAAAAGAATAGACAGAAAAGATGATTAATAAATGATGGCCTCACGGATTCCAACAAAGTAACCTGAGTAATCAACGCAATGACAACTGCAGATTTACAGAATCAATTACAGACGGTAAGGGAAGAGTTGAAGGAGATATTTAGTAAAGAAAACAACATAGTAAGTGAGGAGCTAAGGAAAGATCAGGTAATGACCATACACCTATAGGATATCATACATGAATTAGAGGATCATGCCAAAAGAATTAATGATCTAATTAGAGAACACAGAATTACCTCTGTACAAGCAGCCAATAATGATGTATGCGTTATGTATGGGAATTGGCTGTTTGAACAATCTAGGTAAAACCTTCAGACATAGAAACATAGAAGATAGGAACAGGAGGAGGCCATTCGGCCCCTCGAGCCTGCTCCGCCATTCAATGAGATCATGGCTGATCATCCAAATTCAGTACCCTGTCCCTGCCTTCTCCCCATATCCTTTGATCACTTTAGCCTTAAGAAAAATATCCAACACCTTCTTTAATATATTTAATGAACTGGCTTCAACCGCCCTCTGTGGCACAGAATTCCACAGGTACACCACTATCTGGGTGAAGAAATTCCTCCTCATTTCAGTCCTAAATGGCTTACCCCTTATCCTTAGACTATCACCCCTGGTTCTTGACACCCCGGCCATTGGAAACATCCTTACTGCATCTAGTCTGTCCAGGCCTGACAGAATTTTATAGATTTCGATGAGATCCCCTCTCAATCTTCTAAACTCCAGTGAGTATAAGCCCAATCGACACAATGTCTCCTCATACGTCATTCCTGCCATCCCAGGTGAATCTTTGCTGCACTCCTTCCATGGCAAGTACGTCCTTCCTCAGATAAGGCGACCAAAACTGCACACAATACTCAAGGTGTGGTCTCACCAAGGCCCTGCACAACTGCAGCAAGACATCCGTGTTCCTCTACTCGAGCCCTCTCGCTACAAAGGCCAACATACCATTTGCCTTCTTAACCACCTGCTGCACCTGCATGCTTATCTTCAGCGACTGGTGCACAAGAACACCCAGGTCTCTTTGCACGTCCCCTTCTCCCAATCTATTGCCATTCAGATAATAAGCTGCCTTCCTGTTTTTGCCACCAATGTTTATAACCTCACATTTATCCACATTATAGTGCATTTGACATGTATCTGCCCAAGCACCCAACCTGTCCAAATCGTACTGGAGTTTCACAGCATCCTTCTCACAGCATACCCTCCCACCCAGCTTTGCGTCGCCTGCAAATTTGGAGATATTACATCCAATTCTCTCGTCCAGATCATTAATATATATTGTGAGCAGCTGGTGTCCTAGGACTGATCCTTGCAGTACACCACTAGTCACTGCCTGCCACTCGGAAAATGACCCGTTTATTCTAACTCTTTGCTTTCTATCCGCCAACCAGTTCCCTTTCCAAGTCAATACCTTGCCCCCACTCCCATGTGCCTTAATTTTGTACGATAATCTCTTATGCAGGAGCTTATCGAAAGCCTTCTGAATGTCCAATTACACCACATCCACTGTTTCTCCCTTATCTATTTTACCTGTTACATCCTCAAAAAATTCCAGTAGGTTAGTCAAGCACGATTTACCTTTTGTAAATCCATGTTGACTTTGTCCAATCCTGTCTCTGCTTTCCAAGTGCTCTGCAATTACATCATTTATAGTGGACTCTAGCAATTTCCCCACTACCGATGTCAGGCTTACTGGTCTATAAGTCCCCGCTTTTTCTCTAAAACCTTTTAAAATAGTTGGGTAACATTAGCTACCCTCCAGTCCACGGGTACTGTTCCAGAGTCTATCGAGTTCTGGAAGATAACCAGCAAAGCATCTACTATTTCTAGGGCCACTTCCTTAATTACCCTACGCTGTAGATTATCAGGCCCTGGGGATTTATCGGCCTTCAGTCCCATCAATTTTCCTAACACCATTTCCCTACAAATACTGATTTCTTTCAGTTCCACACTATCATCAGACCCTAAGATCCTCGGCATCTCTGGGATGTTATTTGTTTCCTCCTTTGAGAAGTCAGAACCAAAACATTTATGTAATGAAATCTGTTTGTCTTGATCCTGTATTCTTTTTGCACCAATGTATATTACCATCCCCACTGTGTATAGTTTCACTTCCTCTTTCCCGACTAACCTGGGAGATTCCAGGCCTTGGCTCTTGGCTCCGCCCCTGACTTCTCTTACATAAAGATCCCAGGATCTGTATGACTCATTCCTGTGAACCAGTCGGCGTGTGGAGATGTATGCTCTAATCTTAGTGATTAAAAGCCAACTTGTTTAAGTCTATAACTTCCAGTTTTGTGGTTATTGAAGGCCCATCAATATTAATCACTAATGAATACTAGGATGGATCGACTCCTAAAACCAGAGCATCTGGAGTTGGATCCACATTCTGCTGAAGCATCAAATCAATTTGGACACTGGCTCAAATGCTTCGAACTCTTCGCGGGGGCCTCATCCACTAGCGAGGTAGATAAACTTAGTCTACTGACTACTTGCGTAAGTCATCGGATTTATTTGTTCATCCGGGACACCACCTCTTACACGGAGGCCATCACTATCCTGAAGGCCCAATTCCAGAGGCCAGTAAACGAAGTGTACGCCAGACATCTGCTGGCTACACGCAGGCAGCGACCAGAGGAATCAATGGACGATTTCTTACAGGGCCTAAAGGACCTGGTCCGGGATTGTAACTGCAAGACCGTGACGGCCAAAACATACTCTGAAGAATTGGTCCGCGATTCCTTCATCACGAGCCTCAAATCGAATTATATCCGGCAGAGACTGCTGGAGAAGGAGGTCCTGGGCTTAAAAAAGGCAGTGGCCACTGCGCGATCGCTGGACGTGGCCCGGAAAAACTCTGACTCTTAATCTTCTGGCCATGCGGCCCTCACCGCCTCGTGCACACCGAGGGGGCCACTATCTTGGAATCAACCATCTTCCCCATCCAGGTCTCAGACCAGCTCTACGCCGCCGGAGTCCCCACACAGAAGTTCACCCAGGAGTCCTAAACAGCGGCAATGTCTCGATGCCGGAAATGCTACTTCTGCGGCCAGGCCAAGCACCCCAGACAACGATGCCCAGCGAAGGACGCTACATGCTCCAAATGTAAGAAAAAGGGGCATTTTAGCATAGTCTGCAGGGGGAATCCGATTTCCAACTCCGTCACAGCATCGTGCGTGCCGTGCGTGCCGCCATCTTGGGATCCGCCATCTTTTCCCGACTCAACGGCCGCCCAGGGCCCAACAGTGGCTTCGATCACGGTGGATCAATCCAAGACTCACCCGTTGACAAAATCCATGATGGACATACAGGTAAACGGGAATTTAACGAAATGTTTAATTGACTGTGGGAGTACCGAGAGTTTTATCCACCCTAGCCTGCTACGGCGGCACTCATTAACGGTAACCCCTACATGGAGCAGAATTGCTATGGCTGCTAAGGCCCACACTTCGGACATTTTGGGCTACTGTGTGGTAACACTGACTGTAAAAGCATGGACTACAAGGATTTTAAACTCCTCGTGATGCCAGAACTCTGTTTTAATGTAATCTTGGGCCTGGACTTCCAGTGCCACCACGAAAGTGTCACGCTAGCATATGGTGTGTCCCAGCCGCCACTCACAGTCTGTGGCCTATCAATCTTAAAAATCAGCCCGCCCTCTTTATTCGCTAATCTCGCTCCAAACTGTAGGCCCATAGCGACCAAAAGTAGACAGTACAGTCTGGAAGACAGACACTTTATCAAGGCGGAACTGGACAGACTCCTGCGGGAAGGCATTATTGAATGCAGTACCAGCCCGTGGCCTGCCCAAGTAGTCATAGTTAAAAATAACGAAAAGAAACGGATGGTAATTGATTACAGCCAGGCTGTTAATATTTATACCGAGCTGGACGCCTACCCTTTACCCCGCATATCAGAAATGGTCAACCAGATTGTGCAATACCGAGTCTTCTCGACTATCGACCTCAAATCCACGCATCAGCAGCTCCCCATTAGAATGGAGGACCGCCCATACACCGCCTTCAAGGCGAACGGGCGCCTCTACCATTTTCTCAGAGTGCCCTTCGGGGTAACAAATGGTGTCTCGGTCTTCCAACGTGAGATGGACCGCATGGTTGACGAGAATAAATTACAAGCTACCTACCCCTATCTGGACAATGTCACTATCTGCGGGCACAACCAGCAAGACCACGATCTAAATCTTGCGAGATTTTTAAAAACTGCTCTAAAGCTGAATCTAACATACAACGAAGACAAATGTGTCTTCAACACAACCCGTCTCTGTATCCTCGGCTGTGTGGTGGAAGATGGTGTAATTGGACCGGACCCTGACCGATTATGCCCCCTAAAGGAACTGCCCCGCCACACAATCCCAAAGCTTTAAAAAGGTGCCTGGGATTTTTTTCGTATTATGCCCAATGGGTGCCCAATTACTCCGATAAGGCCCGACCCCTCATTAAATCGACGTCCTTCCCACTATCAGCTGAAGCTCGGGAGGCATTCACCAGTATTAAACAGGACATTGAAAGGGCTGCAGTGTGTGCAGTGGACGAATGCATTCCCTTTCAAGTCAAAAGCGATGCGTCAGACTTTGCCTTAGCTGCGACCCACAATCAGGCTGGGAGAACTGTGGCCTTCTTCTCCCGGACCCTTCAGGGACCTGAAATCAGGCACTCTTCTGTCGAGAAGGAGGCACAGGCTATAGTGGAGGCAGTGTGGCACTGGAGACACTACCTAGCCAGCAAACGTTTCACCCTGCTCACCGACCCGCGGTCGGTGGCTTTCATGTTTAATAACAAACAAAGGGGAAAATCAAGAATGACAAAATACTCAGGTGGAGGATCGAACTATCCACGTTCGACTATGATATTATGTACAGGCCGGGAGCCCTTAATGAACCCCCAGACGCCCTATCGCGGGGAATGTGTGCCAGCATTCATACGGACAAATTACAGGGTCTCCACAACTACCTCTGTCACCCAGGGGTCACCCGACTATACAGTTTAATGAAGTCCCGCAATCTGCCCCACTCCATCGAGGAGGTCAGGGCAATGACCAGAGCCTGCCCCATCAGTGCGGAATGCAAGCCTCGTTTCTACAGGCCT
Source organism: Somniosus microcephalus (assembly GCF_052327205.1). Classification (NCBI taxonomy): domain Eukaryota; kingdom Metazoa; phylum Chordata; class Chondrichthyes; order Squaliformes; family Somniosidae; genus Somniosus; species Somniosus microcephalus. Next base: position 33,975,412 of record NW_028225184.1, read on the forward strand.
GACCGTGCACACCTTATCAAAGCCACACGGCCATTCGAGCACCTAAGTCTGGACTTCAAGGGACCCCTTCCCTCTGCTGACCGTAACGTATACTTCCTCAATATCATTGATGAATATTCCCGCTTCCCCTTCGCCATTCCCTGCCCAGACATGACCAGTGCCACGGTCATCAAGTGTCTCTGTAATCTATTCTGCATGTTTGGCATGCCGAACTACATATACAGCGATAGGGGGACGTCATTCATGAGTGACGAGCTGCACCAGTTCTTGCTCTCGAAGGGATAGCCACTAGCAGAACCACTAGCTACAACCCCCGGGGTATTGGGCAAGTGGAAAGGGAGAATGCTACTGTTTGGAAGGCTGTCACGTTAGCCTTAAGGTCAAAAGGTCTTGTGACCTCCCGCTGGCAGGAAGTCCTCCCAGACGTGCTCCACTCCATAAGGTCTCTGTTATGTACTGCCACTAACGCTGCCCCTCACGAAAAGATGTTTGTTTTCCCCCGGAAATCCACCTCGGGCATATCTCTACCCACGTGGCTGACGTCTCCGGGGACAGTACTATTGCGGAAGCACGTGAGAGGCCATAAAACGGACCCCATTGTGGAAAAGGTACAGCTCCTCCATGCAAACCCTCAGTACGCCTATATCGAATAATCTGACGGGCGAGAGGACACTGTTTCCATAAAAGACCTCGCTCCCTCGGGGAGCGGAGAGAACGATGGGAGACTACCCGATGAAGCCCTACACTACAAAGAGACAGGACGCCCAGAGGTATCGATACCCAACTTTAACCTGGAGGACACTGCAGATAACCTGGAAGACACTGCGGAGGCCCGGACAGTGGAGGAACCAGAATCCACTCCCCTAGAGGCACCCCAACCGGCTTTGCGCCGATCACTGAGAACTGCAAAACCTCCTGACAGACTCACTTATACCAAATTTTAAGAAACATCACCCCGATGGACTAAATCTATAGAAGGGGTGAATGTAATGAAATCTGTTTGTCTTGATCCTGTATTCGTTTTGCACTCATGTATATTACCCTCCCCACTGTGTATAGGTACACTTCCTTCTTCCCGATTAACCTGGGAGGTTCCAGGTCTTGGCTCTTGGTTCCGCCCCTGACTTCTCTTACATAAAGATCCCAGGATCTGTATGACTCATTCCTGTGAACCAGTCGGCGTGTTGAGATGTTAGCTCTGATCTTAGTGAATAAAAGCCAACTTGTTTAAGTCTATAACTTCTAGCTTTGTGGTGATTGAAGGCTCATCAATTTATTTAGTTGTTCTGCCATTTCTTCGTTCACCAATATAAATTCCCCTGATTCTCATTGCAAGGGACCTACGCTTGACTTCACCAATCGTTTTCTCTTCACATATCATTAAACGCTTTTACAGGCAGTTTTTATGTTCCCAGGAAGCTTACTCTCATATTCTATTTTCCCCTTCCTAATTAATCCCTTTTTCCTCCTTTGTTGAATGCTAAATTGCTCCCAATCCTCAGGATTATTGCTTATTCTGGCCACTTTATAAGTACTCTCCTTGGATCTTATGCTACCCCTAATTTCCCTTGTTGCCACGGTTGAGTCGCCTTTTTTGTTTTATTGTTATGGCAAACTGGGATGAACAAATTCTGTAGCTCATCCATTCGGTCTTTGAATGTTTGCCATTTCCTATCCACCATCAACCAATTGTGTGAAATTCCCCAATCAATCCTACCCAACTCACGCCTTAGACCATTGTAGTTTATTCATTTAAATGTAGGATGCTAGTCTCTGAGTCAACTAATTCATTCCACATCTTAATGAAGAAATCGAACATATTATGAGCGCTCTGACCCAAGGGGCCTCGTACAACAAGATTACTAATTAATGCTTTCTCGTTACATAATACCCAGTCTAAGATGGCCTTATCTCTGGTTGGTTCCTCGACATATTGGTCCAGGAAACCATCCCGTAAACACTCCAGGGATTCCTCCTCCACAGTATTGTTACTAATTTGGTTAGCCCAATCTATATGTAGATTAAAGTCACCCATGATGTCTACTGTGCCCTTATTGCACGCTTCTTTAATTTCCCTTTTAATGCCATCCCCAACCTCCGCCTTACTCTTTGGAGGTCTATATACCACTCCCACTAACGATTTCTGCCCCTTAGTATTTCTCAATTCTACACATACAGATTTCATACCATTAGAGCTAATATTCTTCTGTACAATGGTATTAATCCCTTCTTTAACCAGTAATGCTACCCCATCTCCCTTTTCCTTTTTGCATATCTTTCCTGAATATCGAATACCCCTGGATGTTGAGCTCCCAGCCTTGGTCATCCTTGAGCCACATTTCCGTAATCCCAACCAAATCATATTTCTTTACCTTTATTAGCGCAGCCAATTCATCCACCTTATTGTGAATGCTCCTCGCATTAAGACACAGAGCCTTCAGGCTTGTTTCTTTAACGCTCTTAGACCTATTAGAATTATTATTTACTGTGGCCACGTTTGATTTAAACCGTTTATTTCTCTGACTGCCATTTTATTATTCTCCTTAATATCTTTTGCTTTTATCCTTGATTCCCTTTCCTCTGTCTCCCTGCTCAGGTTCTCAACCCCCTGCCATTTTAGTTTAAACCCTCCCCAGAGCCCTAGCAAACACTCCCACTAGGATACGAGTTCCAGCCCTGCCCAGGTGCAAACCGTCCGGTTTGAAATTGTCCCACCTCTCCCAGAACCAGTTCCAATGTCCCAGGAACTTGAATCTCTCCCCGTTGCACCATTCCTCTAGCCACTTATTCATCTGAAATATCCTTCTATTTCCACTCTGACTAGCATGTAGCACTGGTAGCAATTCTGAGATTACTACCTGTGAGGTCCGATTTTTTAATTTACCTCCTAACTCCCTATATTCTGCTTTTATGAACTCATCCCGCTTTCTAGCTATATCGTTGGTGCCTATATGCACCACAACAACTGACTGTTCACCCGCCACTTCCAAGATGTTCTTCAGCTGCTCTGAGACATCCTTGACCCTTGCACCAGGGAGGCAACACATCATCCTGGAGTCTCGTTTGCGGCCGCAGAAACGCCTATCTATTCGCATTACAATAGAAACCCATATCACTATAGCTCTACACCTCTTTTTCCTCCCGTCCTGTGCTGCAGGGCCAGCCCTGTTGCCAGGAAGTTGGCTGCTGCTGCTTTCCTCTGAGAAGACATCCCCCCCAACAGCACTCAAAGTGTTGTATCTGTTTGAGAGGGGGATGTCCACAGCGGACCCCTGCACTACCTGCCTGCGGCTTGTACTCTGACTGTTGGTCACCCATTCCCTTTATGCCTGTTCAATCTCTACCTGCGGTGTGGCCAACTCTGTAAATGTGCTATTCGCGACGTCCCGAATATCGTGAATGCTCCAGTATGCATCAAATCGCAGCTCCAGTGCCGCAATGCGGTCTGTCAGTAGTTGCAGCTCACCAGAGAGAGCTTAGTAACTATAAACCATTTAAAGTTTAAACAAGAGAGAAATACTCACCAACGAATCACTTCCCTGCTTCCTGGTGACGTCACACTTTGAATACTTTTTACCTCTCTCTCCCGCTGCTCAATTGGTAAGCCTCGCCTCGCTGCTCCTTATATGCCACGCTCGCTGTTCCATTCCCATGTCCGCTCTGGTCAGGCCTCACCTCGCTGCTGCTTAATAGCCACGCTCGCTGTTCCACTCCCAGGTCCGCTCTCGTCGGGCCTCGCCTCACTGCTCCTTTATAGCCGTGCTCATTGTTCCACTCCCAGGTCCACTCTGGTCGGGCCTCACCTCGATGCTCCTTTAATGCGTCGCTCGCTGTTCCACTCCCAGGTCTGCTCTGGTCTGGTCTTGCCTCGCTGCTCTTTTTATGCCACGCTTTCTGCTCCACTCCCAACCCGCTCTGGTCGGGCCTCGCCTCGCTGATCCTATTATGCCGCGCTCACTGTTCCACTCCCAGGACCGCTCTGGTAGGGCCTCGCCTCGCTGCTCCTTTTATGCCGTGCTTGCTGTTCCACTCCCAGATCTGCTCTGGCCCGGCCTCGCCTCGCTGCTCCTTTATAGCCACGCTCGCTGTTCCACTCCCAGGTCCGCTCTGGTGGGGCCTCGCCTCACTGCTCCTTTCTAGCCATGCTCGCTGTTCCACTCCCAGGTCCGCTCTGGTCGGACATCGCCTCAATGCTCCTTTATAGCCGCCCTCACTGTTCCATTCCCAGGTCCGCTGTGGACGGGCCTCGCCTCACTGCTTCTTTATAGCTGCGCTCATTGTTCCACACTCAGTTCCGCTCTGGTCGGGCCTCTGCTTACTGCTCCTTTTATGCCGCACTCGCTGTTCCACTCCCAGGTTCGCTCTGGTCATGCCTCACCTCACTGCTCCTTCATAGCTCCGCTCACTGTTCCACACCCAGGTCCACTCTGGTCGGGCCTCGCCTCGCTGCTCCTTTATAGCCGTGCTCGCTGTTCCACTCCCAGTTCCGCTCTGGTCAGGCCTCAACTCACTGCTCCTTTTATGCCGCGCTCACTGTTCCACTCCCAGGTCTGCTCTTGTCGGGCATCGCCTCGCTGCTCCTTTTATGACATGCTCGCTGTTCCATTCCCCGGTCTGCTCTGGACGGGCCTCGCATCGCTGCTACTTTTATGCCGCGCTCACTGTTCCACTCCCTGGTCCGCTCTGGTCGTGCCTCGCCTCACTGCTCCTTTATAGCGGCGCTCTCTGTTCCACTCCCGGTCCGCTCTGTTCGGGCCTCGCCTCGCTGCTCCCTATATGCCAGGCTCGCTGCTCCACTCTCAGGTCCGCTCTGGTTGGGCTTCGCCTCACTGCTCCTTTATAGCCCCGCTCGCTGTTCCACTCCCAGGTCCGCACTGGTCGGGCCTCTACTCGCTGCTCCTTTTATGCCATGCTTTATTTCATGTGTGATATCCTATAGGTGTATGGTCGTTACCTGATCTTTCCTTAGCTCCTCACTTACTATGTTGTTTTCTTTACTAAGTATCTCCTTCAACTTTTGCCTTACCCTCTGTAATTAATTCGGTAAATCTGCGGAGTCCATTGCCTCCCAACTTAGGTCACTAGCAAACATCTGTCAGGGCTATCCAGTTATTACGATGATGAGGAATTATGCAAGGTCAAGATTTTAGTTAGGATTCTCCCTGCCAAATACGAATGCCACGAGTTAGGGAGTCAAAGATGCCCAACCCCCTATTTAGAACAGAGAATATAGGAGTAGTAAAAGGAAATACTGTTAGTCGATTTCTCATGGCACCATAATTGTTAATACAGTTAGAAAACCTAACCTGGATTGAACCAAACCTACAAGGCTCCAATACAAATGAGGCCGCCCTTGTTGCACAAAAAGTTAAACGACCAATCAAAATACACCTGTGGATATGGTTGGAATAAGGAAAGATTACAATGTACTATGGAAGTGGCAGGCCCCTTAGATGTATGGACTGGCATAGAGTAAGTGCTGTTTTACAACCTTAGAAATCTCTTATAGTCACGGAACACTTGAATGTGTAGGGAACTACTCTATTAACCCTACAAAGACTCCATTAATAGAAGGACGAATCCTCCTCGCATTGGCCTCACATGGCCAACAGCTACTACAAGCAGAAGACTATTTAAAAATAAACCTACAAGATTTCGTCACTACATTCAGATATGATATCCTTGAGCTACCTGAAGCATTAAACAACTAATATATGAACTGAGCACCCCCCAACGCCATTATTACTCCCTGGTGCAAGGGAATAAAGCAATAGCTGAGGAGTTCCCAGATATCGAGGATCAGGCAGACTGGTGGGATCTAGGAACACATGTTGTACTGATATGCTTACTAGTTTACAGCTGCTACCTGAAAAACTTAATGCACGAAACGCGATCATGTTTAAATGTGATTACAACCCAGAACATGTTAGAGGTACATAACCAGAAGCAAAATAATCCATATGTAAGATTTTAGTTTTACGGGGTCGGCAAATGTCTCGCCCTCAAGGTAGGGATATATAGGATAGGGTGTACCTGTAGGATTTAGTAAACATTATTAAGACTCTAGAACCATTTTTCTATAACTGTAATGAGTGAAATAGTCTGTCAAATGCCTAAACACCTGTATAAAATGGTGAATGGCTGAGCAAAGCAGGATGGGATAATGCCAAACTGACTAAAAACCATTGTTTAAAATTTGCTGAAGTAACGCAATGTTGTGCTAAGTTTATGCAGGTGAGGTATTCAGCAATATTATGCTTAAAGAGATAAAAACTAGAGAGATAGATAAGAGTTGGAGACATCCTTCATTGGTACAGCTATCGGATGGACTGACTGTTTTGTCAACATTCTAGGAAGTGTTTTGTGAAAAGTGAACATCTGAGATAAGGGTACTCTGTTATCCATAGAGAAATACCTAGTGGGATCAACAAGGTCATAAGATGACTAACGAGGGAAGCAAAACATTTTACCAGGTGTCAGAGGGTTAATTACTGCCACGTAGGCAAAACGAGAGGGAAAAGGGTATGAACTTCGAAAGCAGCGAACCATGTAACAAGAGATTGACTGGAACTTCGGTCAACAAAACAGAGCAAGATCCCAAGGAAGCGAGCATCGGTCAAGAGAACACAGCAACATGCATCAGGAGAGTGGGACACAGTCACTGGGAAGGACCGCTGGGATCGAGGAACAGACTGTGACTATTTCCTTGTTTAGTATTACTGCCTTGTACTGGATGTTTAATGCTTAATAAACCTGTTTTACTGATACACAATGTACCTGAACCCAGAGTGGTTTTTGTAGTCACAGACTGTTTTACTGATACACAATATACCTGGACCCAGAGTGGTTTGTGTAGTCACAGACTGTTTTACTGATACACCATATAACTGAACCCAGAGTGGTTTGTGCAGTCACGGACTGTTTTACTGACTGTGTTTTTCCAGCATTCTCTGTTGTTATTTTGGATTTCCAGCATCTGCAGTATTTTGCGATCATTCCTGGACCCAGAGTGGTTTGTGCAGTCACGGACTTTTTTACTGATACACAATATACCTGGACCCAGAGTGGTTTGTGCAGTGACGGACTGTTTTACAGATACGCAATATACCAGGACCTTGAGTGGTTTGTGTAGTCACGGACTGTTTTACTGATACACAATATACCTGAACTCAGAGTGGTTTGTGTAGTCACAGACTGTTTTACTGATGCAAAATATACCTGGACCCAGAGTGGTTTGCGTAATCATGGACTGTTTTACTGATACACAATATACCTGGACCCGGAGTGGGTTGCGTAATCACGGACTGTTTTACTGATACACAATATACCTGGACCCAGAGTGGTTTGTGTAGTCATGGACTGTTTTACTGATACACAATATACCTGGACCCAGAGTGGTTTGTGTAGTCACGGACTGTTTTACTGATAAACAATATACCTGTACCCGGAGTATTTTGTGTAGTCATGGACTGCTTTACTGATACACAATACACCTGAAGCCAGAGTGGTTTGTGTAGTCACGGACTTTTTTACTGATACACAATATACCTGAACCCGGAGTTGTTTTTGAAGTCATGAACTGCTTTACTGATGCACAATATACCTGGTCCCAGAGTGGTTTGTGTAGTCAAGGACTTTCTTACTGACGGATGGTTAGAGTGAGGGGGTGGTGTGTATCCGAGAGTGCTACAGTGAGGATCATGGTGTATATCAGGGTATTACAGTGAGGGGTGAGGGGTACATCAGATTGTTATAATGATGGATGTGGTTTATATCAGAATTTTTCAGTGAAGGGTCTGGGGAACAATGAGTGTTGTGGTTTTTATCAGTGTGTTAGTTTGAGATGTGTGTGGTATTTAAGAGAGTGGGGTCTATCTGTGTGTTTCAGTGAAGGGTGTTGGATATATCAGAGTGTAATGAGTTATACCAGAGTGTTAGAGTGAGGGTTGTGATGTATGTCAGAGTTTTACAGTGAGGGATCTGGGTTTTATCAAAGTGTTACATTGAAGTGTGAGGGGTATATCAGTGTTACATTGAGGAGTTTGGGGTATATCAGAGTGTTACATTGAGGGGTGTGGTGTATATCAGAGGGTTAAAGTGAGGTGAGTGGGATATATCCGTGGGTCACAGTGAGAGGTTTGGGATACCTAAGAGAAGATTAAAGTGACGGGTATATCAGAGTGTTAAAGTAAATGCTGTGGAGAATATCAGAGCGTTACAGTGAGGGGTATGGGGTATATCAGTGCTACAGTGAGGGGTGTGGGGTAGATCACAATTTTCAACTGAGGGATGTGGGGTATAACAGAGTGTTACAGTGAGTGGTCTGCGGTATATCAGAGTGTTACATTAAGGGGTGTGGTGTATGTCAGAGGGTGTTACAGTGAGGGGCTTGGGGTGTATCAGCGTGTTACAGTGAGGAGTTGCGAAATATCGGATTGTTATATTGATGGGTGTGGGTTATATCAGAATGTTTCAGTGAGGGTTGTCGGATGTATCAACAGAGTGTTACAGTGAGGGACGTTCGATATCTAGTAGAGTTTCAATGAGAGGTGTAGGGTATATCAGAATGTTATATTGAGAGGTTTGTGGTATTTAAGACAGTGGGTTGTAGCTGAGAGTTGCAGTGAGGGGTGCTGGGTATATTAGAGTGTAGTGAGGTATATCAGAGTGTTAGAGTGAGGGGTGTGGGTTTGTCAGAGCATTACAGTGAGGGGTCTGGGTTATATCAGAGTGTTAAATTGGGGTGTGAGTGGTATATCAGCGTGTTAATGTGAGGTGAGTGAGGTATATCGATATGTACTGTGAGAGGTTTGGGACATGTAAGTGAGGATTCAAGTAAGGGGTCTATCAGAGTGTTACAGTGAGTGGTGTCGGGTGTATCAGAGTGTTACAGTGAAGGGTGTGGTCTATATCTCAGTGTTACAGTGAGGGGTGTGAGATATATCAGAGTGTAACAATTAGGGGTGTGGGGTATATCAGCGTGATAAAGTGAGGTGAGTGGGATAGATCTGTGGGTCACAGTGAGAGGTTTGATATACCTAAGAGAGCATTAATGTGAGGGGTATATCAGAGTGTTACAGTGAATGCAGTGGGGAATATCAGAGCGTTACAGAGAGGGGATGAGGTATATCAGAGAGTTGCTGTGAGGGGTATGGTGTACAGCAGTGTTACAGTGGGGGTTTTGGGGTATATCACAGTTTTCAACTGAGGGATGTGGTGTATAACAGAGTGTTAGAGTGAGGGGTGTGGTGTATATCAGAGGGTGTTACATTGAGGTGCGTGTGGTGTATCAGAGAGTTACAGTGAGGGGTGTGCGGTATATCAGATTGTTATGGTGATGGGTGTGGATTATATCAGATTGTTTCACTGAGGGGTGTCGGAAGTATAATCAGACTGTTACAGTGAGGAGTGTGGTTTATATCAGAGTGTTACAGGGAGGGGCGTGGTGTATATCAGAGTGTTACACTGAGTGGTGTGGAATATATCACATTGTTATAGTGATTGGTGTGGGTTAAATCAGAATGTTTCTGTGAGAGGGATAGAGTATCTCAGGGTGTTACACTGAGGGTGTGGGTTAGATTCGTGTTACATTCAGGGTTGTGGGGTATATCAGAGTTTTACATTCAGGTGTGTGGGGTATACCAGAGTGTTACAGTGAGGGGTGTGGTGTATATCAGTGTTACAGTCAGGGGTGTGAGGTATATCGGTGTATTACAGTGAGGGATGTGGACTATATCGGTGTGCTACAATGAGGGACGTGGATTATATCTATGTGTTACATTAAGGTGTGTGTGGGGTACATAAGATTATTACAGTCAGGGGAGTGGGTTTACAAGAGTGTTACAGTGAGGGGTATGGTGTATATCAGAGTGCTACAGTGAGGTGTGTGGGATCTATCAGATTGTTATAGGCAGGGCAGTGGATTTACAAGAGTGTTACAGAGATTGGTTTGGAGTATATCAGAGTGTTACAGTGAGGGGTGTAGGGTATACCTGAGTGATACAGTGTGGCATGTGGGGTATATCAAAGTGTTACAGTGAGGAGTGTGCGGTATATCAGAGTTTTACAGTGAGCGATGTGGGATCTATCAGAGTGTTACAGTGAGGAGTGTGAGGAATATCAGAATGTTAGAGTGCGGGGTGTGGGGTATGTCAGAGTGCTACAGTGAGGAGTGTGTCGTATATCAGAGTTTTACAATGAGGGGTGTGGGATATCTCAGAGTGTTACAGTGAGGAGTGTGAGATATATCAATGTGTAACAGTGAGGGGTGTGTTGTATATCAGTGTGTTACACTGAGTGGTGTGGGATATATCACATTGTTATAGTGATTGGTGTAGGTTATATGAGAATGTTTCTGTGAGAGAGATCGAATATATCAGAGTGTTACAGTGAGGTTGTGGGGTAGATTCGCGTTACTTACAGGTGTATGGGGTATATCAGAGTGTTACATTCAGTTGTGGGGTATATCAGAGTGCAACAGTTAGGGGTGTGGGTATATCAGAGCGTTAGACTGAGGGGCATGGGATATATGAGTGTTACAGTGAGGGGTATGGGGTATATCCGAGGGTGTTACAGTGAGTGGCGTGGGTTATATCAGAGTGTTACATTCATGGGTGTGGGGTATATCAGAGTGTTTCATTGAGAGGTGTGGTGCATATCAGAGTGTTACATTGACAGTTCTATGATATTTAAGAGAGTGGTTTGTATCTGAGTCTGTCAGTGAGGGCTGCTGCATATATCAGATTGTAGTGAGGTATACCAGAATGTTAGAGTGAGGGTTGTGGGATATATCAGAATTTTACAGTGATTGGTGTGGGTTATATCACAGTGTTACATTGTGGGGTGTGGGGTATATCAGAGTGTTAACGTTAGGTGAGTGGGGTATATCTGTAGTCATACTGAGAGTTTTGGGATACCTAAGAGAGGATTTATGTGAGGATTATATCATAGCGTTAAAGTGAATCCTGTGGTGAATGTCAGAGCGTTACACTGAGGAGTATGGGGTAAATAACAGCGTTACAGTGAAGGGTGTGGGGTATATCAGAGTGCTACATTCAGGGGTATGGGATATGTCAGAGTGTTAAAGTGAATCCTGTGGGGTATATCACAGCGTTACACTGAGGGGTATGAGGTGTATCAATGTTACAATGAGGGGTGTGGTGTATAACAGGGTGTTATAGTGAGGGGTCTATGGTATTTCAGAGTGTTACAGTGAGGTGTGTGGTGCATATCCGAGGATCTTACAGTGAGGGACGTGGGATATATCAGAGTGATAAATTCAGGGGCGTGGGGTATATCAGAATGTTATAGTGAGGGATGTGGGGTATATTAGCGTGTTAGAGTGAGGGGTAAGGGAAATATCAGATTTTCATAGTGATTGGTGTGGGTTATATCACAATGTTTCTGAGAGGGGGTGGAGTATCTCAGAGTGTTAGAGTGAGGGCTGTGGGGTAGATTAGTCTTATATTGAGGAGTGTGGGTATATCAGTGTGTTACAGTGAGGGCTGTGGCGTATATCAGAGCTTTACATTGAGGTGTAGGTGGTATACCAGTGCTACAGTGAGGGGTGTGGTGTGTAACAGAGTGTTACAGTGAGGGGTGTATGGTATTTCAGAGTGTTACATTGAGGGGTGTGGTGTAAATCCGAGGGTGTTACAAAGAGGGGCGTGTGTTATATCAGAGTTTCACATTCAGAGGTGTGGGGTTTATCAGCGTGTTACAGTGAGAGGTGTGGGGTATATCAGTGTGTTACGGTGAGAGTTTTATGGTATTTATGAGAGTGGGTTGTGTTGGATCCGTGCGTTAATGGAGACACGGAATGCAGGAGTTGATTTAACAAGTGTTTAATGAACAAAGTCTGGAGGTGAACTAACTACACAAGACGCTACACAGGGTTACATACCCGAGTGGTCACGACTGGCACTACAGTATACAAGGGCTCCAAAAACATAGTTCCTCTTAAAGGTACATGCACTACAATTCCTCCCCTTTTAGATAAATAGTACATAACATTTTAAGTACTCATTAAATAACATTTTTACAAGAACAATAATCTACACATTGGCTGAAGTTAATCAATTACAAATTCAGTCTCTTTGGAGGCTTCCTGACTAGGTCCGGATAACGCCTCGGTGGTGTAGTAGGTTTCGGTGGTGTAGTAGGTTCTTTTGGCAAGGTCGATTCGGCTTCAATGCCAGTGTCGGGTTCATCTGGTTCCAGTATCACCGAATCGGAGGTAGATACTATGGGTGTCTCTGCTTCATTACTAGGCATATAGAGTTGTGGTGTAGGTTGTCCTTTTTCGGATGACTCTATGATCTGGTCAGCATGGCGCCTTATTATGCTTTCTCCAATGTCCACGGTATACATCAGCGATCCTAGTCATGTGCAAATAGTTCCAGACTGCCATTTCTCGGTACGGTAGTCCTGGGCCAAAACTGGTTGACATATCTGGAAGGTTCTAGTTGGCCTTTCATTCATGCTTTGAAATTGCCGGTTCTCTACGTCCCTTCTGACGTTTGGCTTGAGCAAATCCAGCCGGCATCTTAGTCTTCTATTGAAAAACATCATGGCGGGGGTTTGGTTTGAAACCACATGTGTTGCATTCCTGTACGCAAACAAGAAGTTATCTACCTTATGTTGTAGATTTATGTCTTCATTACCCATGGCGTTTATGGCCTTCTTGAAGATCTGGACAAACCTTTCAGTGAATCCATTGGTGGCGGGATGGTATGGGGCGGACGTGTAGTGCTTAACCACATTGTTTTTTAAGAACTTCCTGAATTCTTCTGATACAAATTGCGGTCCATTAGCAGAACAGATCTGTTCAGGCAGCCCATTCCTGACGAATATGGTCCTTAATACTGTGATGGTTTTTTCCGTGGTAGTGGAGGACATCTTAATTACCTCCGGCCACTTGGAGTGTGCATCCACCGCGATTAAGAACATTGTGTCCATAAATGTACCAGCAAAGTCGATATGTACCATTTGCCGTGGAGATGAGGGCCACTCCCATGGATGAAGAGGGGCTTGTGGTGGGGCGTTTTGGACCTTCTGGCATCCTAGACAGCTCTTGATCATTTCTTCGATGTCTCCATCGATACCTGGCCACCACACAAACGCTCTGGCTATGTTCTTCATTTTCACTCCACCCAGATGCCCCTCGTGAAGTTCCTTTACCACATTATCCTTGAGTTTGGGTGGAATCACCACTCTGGATCCACACATCAAGGTTCCTCGGCACACTGACAGCTGTTCTTTTCTTTGCGAGAATGCTGGCAACAGTGGTTCGCCATGTGCTGGCCATACCTTCACCGTTAAATCGTAGACTCGTGATAGAGTCGGGTCATTTCTCGTTTCCTTTTCAATGGTAGAATTTGTCACCGGTAGACATTCCAATATGGTCGCGTGGAACATCTCCACTGGGTCCACTGTAGGCGCCTCTTCTACCATTGGCAATGGTAGGCGCGATAACCCGTCAGCATTCCCATGCTGTTTGGTTCCTTTGTATTCTATGTCATATTGGTGTGCCCCTAGGAAAAGGGACCACCTCTGTAGCCTTTACGCTGTCATAATGGGAACGCCCTTTTTAGGGTTGAATATGGAGACGAGGGGTTGATGGTCAGTCAACAAGGTAAATTTTTGTCCGTGTAGGTAATGGTTGAATTTCTTCACCCCCCACACCAGGCTGAGAGCTTCCCTGTCGATCTGGGCATAGTTACGCTCAGCTGATTTCAATGAGCGTGACGCAAAAGCTATCGGCCGTTCCGAGCCATCAAGGAATCTATGCGATAATACCACTCCCATGCTGTAAGGGGATGCATCGCACGCCAGTCTGATTGGCAGTGATGGGTTGTAATGAGCCAATACTTCTCTGTACGTGATCAAGGCTTTGCATTTATGGAAGGCACTTTAACAGTCTTCGATCCATTTCCAAACTTCTCCCATTTGTAGCAGTGCGTTAAGAGGGTGCAGAACCGTCGACAAGTTTGGTGAAAATTTATGATAGTAATTTATTAATCCCAGGAACGACCTTAATTGTGAGGCATTTTCAGGCGCTGGGACCTTTACGACCGCTTCAATTTTTCAGGTGACTTATGCAACCCTTGTTCGTTAATGACATGGCTACAATATGATAATTGTTTCTGGAAAAATTCGCACTTGGGGCGATTTGCTCGTAGGGCCCGTTCTCTCAGCTTCGTGAGCACCTGCTCCAAGTTGGCAAGGTGCTCGTTGTCGTTTTCTCCTGTTACAAGATTGTCGTCTAGGTAGCATTGAGTCCCGGTAATCCCTTGCAGGACTTGCTCCATAGCTCTTTGCCAGATAGCCGGAGCTGATGCTACTCCGAAAACCAGTCGATTGTACTGGTACAGGCCTTTGTGTGTGTTTATCATGAGATACTTTTTAGAGGCCTCCTCAACCTCCATCTGTAGATATCCCTGAGCTAAGTCAATTTTGGTGAAAAGTTTCCCTCCGGATAGTGAGGCGAAAATATCTTCTATATTCGAGATACTGTAACATGTGCAGAATCGGGTTTACAGTCACCTTGAAGTCCCCACAGATGCGAATTTTTCCTAGTTCTTCAGATTTATCATTATTCAAAGTTTTCTTCATGACCGGGACGATGGGTGTTGCCCACTCACTCCAATCTACCTTGGATAACACTCCTGCTTTTTCCAAATTCTCCAGCTCTGCCTCGATGGCTGGACGAATTGCGTATGGCACCGGCCTTGCCTTAAAAAACTTGGGAATTGCCGCATCTTCCACTTTTATTGAGGCGGTGGTGCCTTTCAGGGTTCGTAGTTCCTGTTGAAACACTTCTTTGGCATTAGCCAAGATTTCTTTTAATCGTCCAGATATGACGTCTCCATCATTTTTTTTCTTACTGGTCACCATCAGTGTCTGAATGGAGTACCAGTCTAAACGTATATTTCTGTTCCATTCGCATCCCAACAACGGTGGACCACCATCTTGCAGAACGTATAAATACAACTTCTGTATTTCCTTGCCGTTGTATACAACAGGCACCCTTATTTTCCCTCTGGGGTATACTTTCTGCCTCGTATATGTCTTCAAGACAATGGATGTGTCTTTCAAAGGTATATGTGGAAATAGCCGCTCGTAATCCCGTCGACTCATGACGGTCAGAGCTGATCCTGTATCTAGCTCCATTTTGACAGGGGACCCCGCTATCGTGAGGGTAACCCAAATGGTCTGGTAATCTTGTTTGGCAATTACATTATGTAATTTGAGACAGCTTAGTCTCTTGTTTCCGGAGTCGCTATTGCTCTTCTGCTCTTCGGAGCTACTGTCTGTCATCATTTGTACCTTTCTGTACTTTTCCTTATTGACCTTTTTACAGTCAGCATATTTTTTTCCAGATCTGCATACACTTGCAATGTGTCCCATCTTTCCGCATTGCCTGAATGCTTTGTCCTTGAACCAGCAGTCCTTCTGGTCATGGTTGGATCTGCCGCAGCGATAAAATCTCTCGAAACCCCGTGTCATTTCATGGATGCCGAAATCATCTGGCTTTTGCTGTATCTCTGCAGCTCCTCTTGCTGCTGCTTCGTATGATACAGCCACACTGAAAGCCTTGTCCAGTGTCAAATCTTCCTCAGAAAGTAGTCTTTTCTGTGCTCCTTCGCTTAGGAGATCGCAGACGAATTTGTCTCGTAGAGAATCTGCCAGTCCTGCCCCGAATTGGCAGTGCTTTGACAGCTTTCGTAATTCGGTGAGGTAATCAGCGTTACTTTCATTCTTGTGCTGATTCCTCCTGAAGAATTTGAAACTTTCCGCTATCAGCAGCGGTGTTGGGTTTAAGCGCTCCAGTCAGGTATCAACAATCTCCTTAAAATTCTTGTCCATCGGTTTGGCTGGAGTTATCATGTTTCGTAACCGCCCGTATGTCTTTGCGCCCATCAGATTTAGAAGTAACGATGCCTTTTTATCATCCGCTACTTCATTCGTCTTGCAATATACCTCCACTCTTTCCACATATATGGCCCAATCTTTTATATCACTATCGAAAGCAGTAATATTGCCAGTCTTAGGCATCTTGAAAATCTAAAATGGCGCTTCCGGTGCTTTTCCTCCATCCCCAATGGATCAAAATGGCGCCTCCTGCGCATTTCTTTCTTCCTCCTTCGAGTTAAGATGCCGCCTCCCGCGCTTTCCCGCCGCTTCCGCTGCTGCCAACGCCGTTCTCCGTGGTTCCCGTTGCGACCTGCAGCTTTTCGCGGTATTTCTACTTTTTTTTAATATATATCTCTTCAATAGTTTCTCCGTCACTTGGAGAACCGTTCCCGTCGTGGAGCGGACCCTCTGGGACTTTCCCCTCCCTCTGCTCGGTCCGATCGCCGACCTGCTTTGCAGCACCGCTCGCGCCCTAAGTTCTCCACCCTCTCTCTCTCTTTGCTTCTGCTTCCCGACTCACTGCCAGGCCCCCTTGCAGAGCTACCCGATCGAGCTCTAGCCTGCCGCAGCCCAGGAAGGATCAGTGTACTACCTGCCACCATCCCGATTAGCTGGTGAAACCACAGGTTTTTTTTCTTGCTTCTGGCTTCGACCTTCGTTTGAGGAATCGATCCCCTTGAGGTGCTGCCGAATTGCAGGTAAGTTTGTTTCTATCTCGTCGCCACTGTTAGATCCGTGTGTTAATGGAGACATGGAATGCAGGAATTGATTTAACAAGTGTTTACTGAACAAAGTCTGGAGGTGAACTAACTACACAAGACGCTACACAGGCTTATATACCCGAGTGGTCTCTACTGGTACTACAATATACAGATGCTTCAAAAACATAGTTCCTCTTAAAGGTACATACACTACATGTTGTATCTGAGTGTTTCAGCGATGGGTGCTGGATATATCAGAGTGTAGTGAGGTATACCAGAATGTTAGAGTGTGGTTTCTGGGGTATATCAGAGTTTTACAGTGAGCAGTACTGTTTATGTCAGAGTTTAACATTGAGGGGTATGGAGTACACCAGAGTGTTAAAGTGTGGTGAGTTGGTTTTATCGATCTGTTACAGTGAGAGGTTTGGGATATGAAAGAGTGGATTAAAGTAAGGGATACATCAGCGTGCTTAAGTGAAAGGTGTAAGGTATATCAGAGACTTACAGTGAGGAGTGTGGGGCATATCAGAGACTTACAGTGAGGGGTGTGAGGTTTATCAGAGTGTTACAGTGAGGGGTGTGGTGTATATACTAGGGTGTTACAATGAGAGGCGTGGGTTACATCAAAGTGTTACATTCAGGGGTGTGGGGTATATCAGAGTGTTACAGTGAGGAGTGTGGGGTATATCAGTGTGTTACAGTGAGGGGTGTGGTGTATACCCGAGGGTGTTATAATGAGGGTCGTTGGTTATATCAGAGTGTTCCATTCAGGGGTGAGGGGTATGTCAGAGTGTTACAGTGAGGTGTGCGGGGTATATCAGTATGTTACAGTGAGAGGTTTATGGTATTTATGAGAGTGGGTTGTATCTGAGTTTTACAGTGAGGGGTGCTGGATATATTGTTGTGAGGTGTACCAGAATGTTAGAGTGAGGGTTATGGGTTATATCAGTGTTTTAAAGTGAACATAGTTGGTTATATCAGAGTGTAAAATTGAGGGGTGTAGCGTGCATCGGAGTGTTAAAGTGAGGTCAGTTGGGTTTATCGTTCTGTTACAGGGAGAGGTTTGGGATATGTAAGTGAGGAGTAAAGTGAGAGGTAAATCAGAGTGTTAAAGGGAAAGGTTGGGGTATTTCAAAGTGTTACAGTGTGGTGAGTGGAGCATTACTCTCGATCTAACACATGTGGAGCTGCCTGTTCCAATGAAAGGTCAAAGAACTGATAAGTTAACTCTGAACACAGCATTCGTCATGGGTGACTTTAATCTACATATATATTGGGCTAACCAAATTAGTAACAATACTGTGGAGGAGGAATTCCTGGAGTGTATACGGGATGGTTTCCTGCAACAATTTGTCGAGGAACCAACTAGAGATCAGGCCATGTTAGACTGGGTATTATGTAATGAGAAAGGATTAATTAGCAGTCTTGTTGTACGAGGCCCCTTGGGTTGGAGCGATCATAATTTGATAGAATTCTTCATTAGGATGGAGAGTGAAGTAGTTGACTCAGGGACTAGGGTCCTGAATTTAAATAAAGGAAACTACAATAGTACGAGGTGCGAGTTGGATAGGATTGATTGCGGAATGTCACTCAAAGGGTTGACGGTGGATAGGCATTTGCAAAAATTCAAAGACCGCATGGATGAGCTGCAGAATTTGTTCATCCCAGTTTGGCGTAAAAATAAAAGAAAAAGGTGACTCAACAGTTGCCATAAAGGGAAATTGCGGATAGCATAAGATCCACAGAGAGGACATATTAATTGCCCAGAAGAAGCAGCAAACCTGAGGATTGGGAGCAGTTTAGGATTCAAAAAAGGTGGACAAAGCGATTAATTAAGAGGGGTAATATAGAGTATGAGAGTAAGCTTTCAGGGAACATAAAAACTGACTTTAAAAGCATTTATAGATATGTGAAGAGTAAACGATTGGTGAAGTCAAGCGTAGGTCCCTTGCAGTCAGAATCAGGAGAATTTTAATGGGGAACAAAGAAATGGCCGACCAACTAAATACATATTTTAGTTCTGTCTTCTCCAAGAAGGACACAAAAAATCTCCCAGAGATGTCGGGGAACAAAGGGTCTGATGAAAGGGAGGAACTGAATGAAATCAGTATTTTTAGGGAAATGGTGTTAGGGAAATTGACGGGATTGAAGGCCAATAAATCCCCAGGGCCTGATAAGCTACACTCTAGGGTACTTAAGGAAGTGGCGCTAGAAATAGTAGATGAATTGCTGGTCATCTTGCAACATTCGATATACACTGGAATAGCACCCATGGATTGGAGGGTACATAATGTCACCCCACTGTTCAAAAAAGGTGGTAGAGAGAAAACGGGGAATAACAGACTGGTAAGCCTGGCATTCATTATAAAAGGTGTAATAGCAGAGCACTTGGAAAACAGTGACTGGATCGGACAAAGTCAACATGGATTTACAAAAGGTAATTCGTGCTTGAATCATTTACTGGAATTTTTTAAGGATGTAACTGGTAGAATAGATAAGGGAGAAGCAGTGGATGTGTTGTATTTGGACTTTCAAAACGCTTTCGATAAGGTCCCGCATAAGAGATTAGCATGTAAAGTTAAGGCACATGGGATTGGGGGCAAGGTATTTGCTTGGATAGAGAGCTGTTTGGCGGACAGAAAGCAAAGAGTTGGAATAAACAGGTCTTTTTCCAAGTGGCAGGCAGTGACTAGTGGGGTACCGCAGGGATCGGTCATTGGACCCCCAGCTATTCACAATATATTTTAATGATCTAGACGAGGGAACTAGATGTAATATCTCCAAGTTTGCAGGCGACACAAAGCTGGGTGGGCGTGTGTGCTGTGAGGGTGATGCCGAGAAACGCCAGAATGCTTTGGACAGGTTGGGTGATTGGGCAGAAGCGTGGCAGATGCAATATCTCGTGGATAAATGCGAGGTTATACACTTTGGTGTCAAAATCAGGAAGGCAGATTATTATCTGAATATCAATAGATTGGGAAAAGGGGAAGTGAAACGAGACCTGGGTATCCTTGTGCACCAGTCATTGAAGGTAAGCAAGCAGGTGCAGCAGGCGGTTAAGAAGGCAAAGTTTATATTTGTATTCATAGCGAGGGGCTTTGAGTACAGAAACAAGGATGTATTGCTGCAGTTGTACAGGGCCTTGGTGAGACCACATCTTGAGTATTGTGTGCAGTTTTGGTCGCCTTATCTGAGGAAGGATGTTCTTGCCATGGAGGGAGTGCAGCGAAGATTCACTAGGCTGATAGCTGGGATGGCAGGAATGACGAGGAGAGATTGGGTCGATTGGGCTTATAATCGCTGGAGTTTAGAAGAATGAGAGGATATCTCATTGAAAATTATAATATTCTAACAAGAGCAGACAGACTAGATGCAGGAAGGATGTTCCCGATGATCGGGGTGTCCAGAATCAGAGGTCACAGCATAAGGATAAGGGGAAAGCCATTTAGGACAGAGATGAGGAGTAATTTCTTCACCCAGAAAGTGGTAAACCTGTGGAATTCTCTACCACAGAAGGCAGTGGAGGCCAATTCATTAAATATATTCAAGAAGTAGCTAAAGGAATCAAGGGATATGGAGAGAAGGCAGGAACGGGGTACTGAATTTGGTTGATCAGCTATGATCTCATTGAATGTCGGAGCAGGCTCGAGGGGCCCAATTGCCTACTCCTGCTCCTATCTTCCATGTTTCTATGTTTCTCTGTCCACAGATGCTGCCTGTCCTGCTGAGTATTTCCAGCATTTTCTGTTTTTACTTGAAATTTCCAGCATTCACAGTATTTTGCTTTTTTGCACCTGCCTGGAATTGTTTGATGGGACAGTATTCAGGGAGCTCTACGAATATAACATCATAAGAAATAGGAGCAGGAGTTGGCCATTTGGCCGTTCGAGCCTGCTCCACCATTAATTGAGATCATGGCTGATCTTCTACGTCAACAGCCCTTAACATAGAAACATAGATGATAGGAGCAGGAGTACGCCATTCGGCCCCTCGAGCCAACAATAGCACATTGCAACGTAATATCGCTTTTCATAATAATATTCTCTCTCCATCGTTCTCTGTTAAGTGGGTCGATGTCAAATTTTGTTCTAGAGCACTCATGTGAAGCGCCCTGGGAGGCTTTACTACATTAAAGGCACTATAGCAACAGAAGTTCTTGTTGTTATCTCCCTCCAGCTTTCTCCCGTCTCTCTGCAGCATTCTCTCTCTCTAGCTTTCTCTCTCTCTCTAGCTTTCTCGCTGTCTCGCTTTCTCTCTCTCTCTTTGCAAAGCAGTCGAGTTTCCCCCCCTTAACATGTAAAAAACGCCACCCACAGCAATGTAATTTGTCTTCATTTTAAATGAGAGACAGAAGCATGATTAAAGCTGAGATAGAGAGAAAGAAACAGAGAGACAGCATATGAGTTAAAGAAAAAGAAGGACAGAGGTGGCGGCCTCGATATGAACAGAGAGAACAAAAGAGAGGGAGAGAGAGATAGGGACAGAGGGAGAGAGGGAGACACAGATGGAGCCGAATATTAAATACCAGAAGTGGGAGATGCACTGTAACATTTATTAGGCACAGCACCAATCCTGTGCCGACTTGGTACGGGGCACTAAGTGGGAGATGTACGGGGATCACCAGTGTCTGTGTTTTCATAATGAGGATGACGGCAACTTTAATAAGTGTCCCAAAGGAATCAGCAGCTTTATTCCGGTGTAAAGATATAGGTTCGCACTTGCTGGGAAACGAGGGATGTCCCCAGGCTTGGAATACACACCCCGGGGTGGGGGAGGTTACAGCAGGCGAGAGGGAGAGGGAGAAGGAGCGAGGATGGGGAAGGAGTAGGTCCCAATCCATACTTGTTCCTTCCAATCTCTCTGCGAGCTTGGGTGTGAGCTGTGGATGGAATCGAGCTGTTTCACTGGGGCCTGTTCTTGGACCCGCTCCTCTGTGGGGCTTGTGGTTTCACTCTCCCTCTCCATCTGTATGACTGACTGCACAGAGTTAAACACCTTTGTCTCTCGCTCCCTCTGCTGGTGTCTCTCTATCACTGCACAGAGTTACACATCTTTCTCTTCTCTCCCTCTGTTGGATTCTCTCGATCAGGGCTCACTCAGTTGCATGCCTATCGCTACCTCGCTCTGTTATGTGGCTCGATGTCAAATGTTGTTTTATCACACTCCTGTAAAGCGCCCTGGGAGGTTTTACTGCCTTAAAGGCACTATACAAATACAAATTGTTACTGATGTTGTCTCACTCCAGCTTTCCCCGTCACCCTCTCTCAGCCTTTGCAATATAAAAAATGCTGCACACAACAACATGAGTTGCCGTCATTTTAAATGATTGGCAGAAATATTTCAGAGTACATTTTGTTAGATTCGAATTTGGAGAAACCCCAGACGGAGACGGAATTGAGGACAAGTACAGAATGTATTAAAACAACTAAGATAACTTGTGCAGAAGGGAGAGCCACCGAGCTCGAGGTGCACTCAGAAGGGACAAGCAGTTGTTCATTCAAGTTATACAATTCTATAAGCAACGCCCACCTACTACAGAATGGGGCATATACGTACAAACAGTGTCACAACAGTTACTCTTTATTGGTTATGTGGTTAGTCACTCAACTGTCGGGCCCAACCCTTGAACTCGGGTACTATCTGACCATGCCAGTCACATATGTTAGTGGTTTCATCCTACTCCCCACATTCCTGCTGTTATCTCTTCATCGTTGAACGCATAGTTGATTGTTTGAGCAAACATTTTTTCTCCTTAACTGTCGAGCAAGCAGGGTGACTACAAGACCACAGTGATTCATGTATTCTGCGACTAGTACAATGTCGGTTGTTAATTTGTACCCTTATCTCCTGGGAGTGCAGGTCGTATTTGGACAATTGCTCTACTGAGGTGCTGTGAACACACATTCCGAAGTTTGATTAGTGAAGTGGCGTCTTGCAGTCTGCAAATGTGCTTGTTTCCTTGCATTTTACGATTCCCTTATCACTTCTATTTGTCTTTTGATGCTTGATATTCGACCTTGCTTAATTTTTTGCTCTCTGTTCCCAGTTGCATGCTGTCAGTCTCTGTTCTAAGATTTAAAACCCATCTTTGAATGTAACAGCTATTTCTTACAATTCCCTTCGTTGAGACGGTTAACATAGTCAAGTATCCCAGGATTCATTGGGTACAAGCTGGACCTTTCAGTCCCCCCTTCCAAGACCCAGAAAGGACCCTTAAAGCGGGGTTGGAGAGTGTGCTCCCTACACTACGATAGTGTGATAAGCTGATGGGTTTAAAGTACGTCAGATGCGTATATAGGTTATTCCAGATCAAATAGCAAGAATGATGAAGGTTTTCCTATAACCACCCCCCCCACCCTCAATTTGTTCTATACTTCCCCAGCCCCTAGGTCTTTGTCTATTCCAGGTAGGCAGCACATTTGTTGCATATGATCTGGTGTGAATCCTGTAGGGGTGGGTACCCATCGGGGCACCAGATATGAATCAGATGAGTAAAGTTAATATTTAGGCATGCCCCGATTCCTTAAACGATTGCTTCATTATTCATACACTTGATTTTTCCAACAAGTTGTTAAAGTCATCATCTGAAACTCTTGGAGTAGGTGCAGTACAGGCAGTAGCAGTTTTAATCACTTGTTTTGCAATTTGTTTAGAGTCATACAGTTATACAGCACAGAAAGAGGCCCTTCGGCCCATTGCATCTGCGCCGTCCATCAGGCCCTGTCCAATCCAATCCCATTTTCCAGCATTTGGTCCGTAGCCTTGTATGCTATGGCATTTCAAGTGCTCATCTAAATGCTTCTTGAATGCTGTGGGGGTTCCTGCATCTACCACCCCTTCAGGCAGTGAGTTCCAGATTCCAACCACCCTCTGAGTGAAAAAGTTCTTCCTCAAATCCCCTCAAAACCTCCTGCCCCTTCCTTGAATCTATGCCCCCTTTTTATTGACCCCTCTGCTAAGGGAAAAAGTTCCTTCCTATCTACCCTATCTATGCCCCTCATAATTTTGTACACCTCAATCAGGTCCTCACTCAGCCTTCTCTGCTCCAAGGAAAACAAGCCCAGCCTGTCCAGTCTTTCTTCATAGCTGAAGCGCTCCAGCCCAGGTAAGATCCTGATGAATCTCCTCTGCACCCTCTCCAAAGCAATCACATCCTTCCTATAGTGTGGTGACCGGAGCTGCACACAGTATTCCAGCTGTGGCCTAACGAGCGTTTTGTACAGCTCCATCATAACCTCCTTGCTCTTAAATTCTATGCCTCGGCTAATGAAGGCAATTATCCCATATGCCTTTTTAACCACCTTATCCACCTGTTCTGCTGCCTTCAGGGATCTATGTACATGCACATCAAGGTCCCTCTGATCCTCTGTCTTTCCTTCGGTCTTACCATTCATTGAGTATGCCCTTGCCTTGTTAGTCCCTCCAAAATGCATCACCTCACACTTTTCAGGGATTAAATTCCATTTGCCACTGTTCCGCCCATCTGACCAACCCTTCTATATCGTCCTGCAGACTGAGGCTTCCCTCCTCGCTCTTTACCACCCCACGAATTTTCGTGTCATCTGCGAACTTACTGATCATACCTTATACATTCACATCCAAATCATTAATGTAGACCACAAACAGCCCGAGTCCGTTTACATTCTCTGCACGTCATACATAACAAGGTCAGGACAATTACTAACTGCACCTCGACTAATACATGTGAAATCAGTCGGATCCATGGATGGATCTGTATATTTAGTCTCCAGTCCCAAATGCCATCCACCCATGTGGTCACCTTGATTGCGTCGATGTCTTTCTTCAAATCCGTGTTCCGTTGTTGCAGAGAATATTACACATTTTGGGAGAGCCGTATCTCCTTCCACAACTGCATCAAGTGTTCGCACAGTAGGGGTGTATGATACTCAAATGTGTTGATGTAGTTCCACAATCCAAACTTGATATCTTCAGACACTTGAAGAGAGGCAATATTAAACTGGTGTATGTCCAGCAACTCCTCGTGTCCAATCCATACCAGAACTGCTGGTGCGAAGCAGAACACTGGACTGGTGATGTCGCAAGTTAGATTGGCATATTCAAACGTCTCCAAGTTGGTCATTACACAGTATTCGTCTTTTCTGGCATATGCCACCTGGGTGGGCTTTCAGGCTGCAACCAGTGCCGCCATGGTGCAGTTAATCTCCATGCCTGTATTATTGAAACCACAATGGGCTTGCGGGCTTTGGCTGATTGCATGCGGGCACATGATGATGGCATGTCTGGAGACACGTCCTTCCAGCTTGGTACCCATCCGGTTTTCTTTCACCATCACTGCGTAAGGTATCATGTTGTGGTAAGACATATGTATGCCATCTTTTATTATACCAATATTTTGTACCTGATATACCTCCCGCCCTTGTGTCTCCGGTGTCATCACTGGGATGAACAAAACTAAACCCAGGAGCCCCCCGTCTGGTTTGCATTCGACCTGCGTGGGGTATACCTGTACCATGGCACAGAATTGTCAAACTGTCATATTGAGGCTAGTTAAGGAACGTTTGGGCGTACCCGCCCCAGCATGTCCGTGAGTCGGCGTCCCTTTTAATTGTTGGTTGGTAATCCACAGGGGTACCTCCCCCGTCTATATCTTTTCCAAGTTGTCTCGAGTTTGCTGCACTATCCAATTCCCATATGTGCTGCAAGCTCCGTTTGCTGCTGCCTGCTGTGAGGCATTGTATTCCTCTTTAATTAACTTATTTATAGTCTGTGCATCTGTTTCTAATACAGTTGCTATATCCTGGAGGTATACAATAAATATCTGGTCCTCCTTGAACTCTTATTCTGCTCTTGTAAGATGGCTTTAATGTGGGAACCCATTCCCGGACCTTCTGACCTATGGTAGCCAGATCAATGGTGTTAACAACCGATATGACAGTGTTAAAGACTGTCGCTGCATCACTAACTAAAGACCTCTGAAGTCGCCATATGCACCTGCTTTCCTGTCAGTATCTTTCTCTGCTATGAACTAGCTGCGCCCCTAGCTAAGCTGTTCCAGTACAACTACAACACTGGCATCTACCCGGCAATGTGGAAAATTGCCCAAGTATGCCCTGTCTACAAAAAGCAGGAAAAATCCGACCCGGCCAATTATCGTCCCATTAGTCTACTCTCAATCATCAGCAAAGCGATGGAAGGTGTCATCGACAGTGCTATCAAGCGGCACTTACTCAGCAATAACCTGCTAACTGACGCCCAGTTTGGGTTCCGCTAGGGCCACTCAGCTACTGACCTCATTACTGCCTTGGCCCAACATGGACAAAAGAGCTGAACTCAAGAGGTGAGGTGAGAGTGACTGCCCTTGACATCAAGGCAGCAGTTGATCGTGTGCGGCATCAAGGAGCCCTAGAAAAACTGAAGTCAATGGGAATCAAGGGGAAAACTCTCCATTGGTTGGAATCATACCTAGCACAAAGGAATTTGGCTGTGGTTGTTGGAGGTCATTCATCTCAATCACATGACATCACTGCAGGAGTTCCTCAGGGCAGTGTCCTAGGCCCAACCATCTTCAGCTGTTTCATCAATTACCATTCCTCCATCATACGGTCAGAAGTGGGGATGTTCGCTGATGATTGCTCACTGTTCAGCACCATTCGAGACTCGTCAGATACTGACACAGTCCGTGTCCATATGCAGCAAGACCTGGACAACATTCAGACTTGGGCTGACAAGTGGCAAGTAACAGTCGCACCACACAAGTGCCAGGCAATGACCATCTCCAACAAGCGAGACTCTAACAATCTCCCCTTGACATTCAATGGCATTACTATCGCTGAATCATCCACTATCAACATCCTGGGGGTTACGATTGATCAGAAACTGAACTGGACCAGCCACATAAATACTGTGGCTACAAGAGCAAGCCAGAGGCTGGGAATTCTGCGGCGAGTGTCTCACCTCCTGACTCCTACATCTACAAGGCACAAGTCAGGAGTTTGATGGAATACTCTCCACTTGCCTGGATGAGTGCAGCTCCAACAACACTCAAGAAGCTCGACACCATTCAGGATAAAACAGCCCGCTTGATTGGCATTCCATCCACCACCTTCAACACTCACTCCCTCCACAACCGGCGCACCGTGGCTGCAGTGTGTACCATCTACAAGATGCACTGCAGCAACTCGCCAAATCTCCTTCAACAGCACCTTCCAAACCCGCGACCTCTACCACTTAGAAGGACAAGGGCAGCAGACGGATGGGAACATCGCCACCTACAAGTTCCACTCAAAGCCATACACCATCCTGACTTGGACCTGTATCGCCGTTCCTTCACTGTCGCTGGGCCAAATTCCTGGAACTCCCTTCCTAACAGCATTGTGGGTGTACCTACACCATATGGACTGCAGCAGTTCAAGAAGGCGGCACACCACCATCTTCTCAAGGGCAATTAGGGATGGGCACTAAATGGAGGCCTAGCCAACCAGCGACGCCCACATCCCATCAATGAATACATCATTTTTATTTTAAAAACACGCCTTGTTTCAATACCTGTGTTAGAAGATGCTGGTAAGTCTGTTGAGTTTGTGGTGAACACGAAGCAGGCAGGGTGGTGTTGGCCAAGTTCAGCCCCACTGACACTAATTCATGACGCATGTTATCATTGAATATATCCCCAGTACGGGTGAACATTAGCCCACTAGCAGGTCCCTCCGTTATGAGGGGAGTGCATGTCACTGGGGAGGATGGTGTCACAGAAAACACTGGGGCAGGGGTGTGGGTGGGGCACCCCAGTAGCAGTCAATCACAGGTGGTAGCCCGGGCTCCTAGTATTGTTATTGTTCTGTAATTCCGAAAGTTTGACATCTCTCTATGGTGGGCGTACATAAGGGGTGCCAGCGCCCGGCATTATTCTGGCAGCATATCCTGTCCTTCCTTCGCTTTTACCGATACATACCCGCTTGTCTGTTTTGTGTGCACCAGTGGTCATCTCACAGAAAAAGGGGGCTCCCGGCCGGTCGATGCAGAACCTCAGCGCCATGGTAGGTGTTTAGACGCCGAACAGTAACCCTATCATTCCCAAGATAAGCCAACCCATCGTTATCCTTTACCAGCACTAGGCATAAAGTGTCCAGTTCCTTTACCCGTCTTGGCACTAGCTTGTGGTAACTAGCAGACTCTCTCTCTCGCCCCCTCTGGCCCTCTGTCTGTCTCCGGCCCCCTTTCAGTCTGTCCTGCTATTAGCCATGAGGACAAGGCTGGAGCAGGATTAAGGCTACGCATATATGGCATTGAGGTGGAGGTGGTGGCCTTGTGACATTGGTTCAATGTAAGTTACCTGACTTAACGTAATTTGGTGATGGTTAGCAGCCGTCGGACGGGAATGTGTGAAGACCGTTTGCACTGTCCCCCTTCGGAGGTAGGAGGGCCTATAAAAGGGGATGGATATCACCTCGGGAAGGTCCTCCAGTCCCGACACCAGCTGTTCCCAAAGAGCAGCTGTGTCTCGGAACCGATCTATCTCCTCTGTGCGGGGAAGGGTAAATAAAAGATTCTGAGTTCTGTTGGGATGTAGAAAGAGGGATCCGGTAGTCCTACCACAAAAGGGAGATAATCGGAACACAAGAGTCAAGGAATGAGTTCCGAGGAAGGTTAGTGTAATATAGTAGGGAGAGTTCGCAGGATCTCTGGTTAAGTCGAAAAACTGGACCGTTGAAAGGTCGACATCCCCGGAAGTGGTGGCACTAATGAGGTCGGGCCTGCACATCTGTAAGAAAGACACAAGTAAAATAGCGACCCGAAGAATCGAATTAGTCCTTCGAAATCCGGTCCTGATCAAATATAGGGAGAAAAGACACGTTATTATTTCCTTTTAATCATAGCGTCCCCAAGAGATGTGGAAATATCTTCCCCGGGCTCCATCACCGGCTTGTTCTGGCTCCAGTGTCTCTAACTTACATCCAATTTTTCCTGTAGGCAAACGGAGGTTCCTGTACTTAGGAGGATCTGGACGGGCCCATCCCACCGTGGCTCAAAGGTACCTCGAACCCAAGGCGGAGCTTCTCAATTCCCCTTTGTCTTTTGGCATCATGTGCCTCCTGTAAGTGTTGAACCCGAAAGTGGTTGGCCTGATTGGCCTCACGGATCAGGTATTGATATCTCAGGAGAGTTGTCTGGAATTGGGAAGTGTCCCCAGTACCCTGAGAGTGTGCGTCTTGGGGTAACACCATAGCTCGTCCAGTCATTAGTTGGAAAAGGGTTAAGCCAGGGCGTTTGGCTGGTGGGGCTCGTATGCCCCAAAGAATGGTGGGGAGAACAGCGTGCCACCCCTTTCCGGTCTGTAAAATGGCCTTAGTCACAGACTGTTTTAAAGTACGGCTCATCCGTTCCACCTTTCCTGAGAATTGTAGATGGTAAGGGATGTGGAACCTTTGTCGAACACCCAGGAGGGCTAAAGCCTTTTTCATGGCCTTGCCGGTGAAGTGTGTTCCCTGGTCGGAATCTATCTGATAAGGCTCCCCCCATCGGGGAATGACTTCCATCGCTAGGATTTTCGCAGCTGCTACGGCTGTATTCCTCCTAGAGGGGAAGGCCTCGAGCCAACGGGTAAGAATGTCGATGCCGCTGTGGGGTAAGGGGCACGCCCGGTGGTCCAGTGTCCCCTGGGCCGCCAGGCATGCCCCATACATACACACATGTGACAACCGATTCCCGTTTGGAGGCAAGGTAGATATAGGCGCCCATACGCGTGTATCTCTCTGGCCATGCTGGGCCACCTCCAGGTGTCAGCGAAAATGAAATATAACTTATGCCCTCCCAAATGCGCAGGCTCGTGATAAGATTGTATCAGGGCACGTCGAAGTGACGTAGGAAACATGTACTTTGTCTCGTGATGCCAAAACCCACTTGGGTCTTTGTACGCTCCATCATGAACCCAAAATTGTATATTCTCTGGGGACTCGGAAAGGTACGCAGTTAGGAGCGGATCGTTCGGTAAATCGTCGGCCAGGGAAGCCTCTGCATTTTGTACTGCTTCCTTAGGACTAACGGCCATCACAGGGAGAGCCAACGCGGCCCATCGGGTGGTGAAATTGGCGTGTCAGTTACCCTGGATTTCTGGGTTCTACCCTGCCTGTTGGGCGCGAATCTTGACTACCACCCCCAGCGTGGGGCCATCCGTTGCCCGAAGGAGTTCGGCGATCGCGGAAGTGTGTTTAATAGTGTTGCCTAAAGTAGTCAAATATCCCCGCCGCTGCCACAGGCGGGAGCAGTTGTGGACGATGGAGTAGGCATACTGGCTCTCTGTATAGATATTGGCGGTTGTTCATTCTGCCAATTGAAGGGCTCTAGTGAGGGCAGTGATTTCCGCCAACTGGGCTCCTCCCATGCCCAGGGCGCCTTGGGTGAGGGTCTGTCCTGACGGATCTCCTACTGCTCATCCAGTGACCCGTCGGCCCTCGTGTTAATAATTAGACCCAGCCACGTACATCTCTAGCCAGGCCTCAGCTATGGGTTCGGTTAGGACGGGTGCCTGACTATCGCGATGTAATGTAGTGGTGCAGTCATGGGGGGTCCCTTCCTCGAATAGGAAGGATGCTGGATTCACTCCAGGGTGGGTTACCACCTCGATCCACAACCCCCTACCCAATAAATAAGCCTCCCATCTCGCGCACCTCTGGTTGGAAATAGTTTTCAGGCTAGGTGCAAGAGGTTTCACGAGGCTATGGCGGGTATGAAGGATTACCTGCCTGGGACCGACCATGGACTCTATTGCTTCCACCGCCCAGGCTGCACAATCAGTGGCCGCCAGGCACGGGGCCTGTCCCGTCATGGAGGATGGTACTGGGCACGAGTAATAATCTACCGGTCGCATTCGATCGTTCCGGGATTGTCCCACTACCGCTCTATACGCCCAATTCCCCACCCAATTCCACAGGTGGAATGGTTTCGCTGTGTCTGGGAGACCCAGGGCAGGTGCGTTGGCCAAAGTGATTTGGACCATCTCAAAGGATTCAACTGCCTCTGATGTCCAATTCAGCCTTGCCTCTCCCGGGGGCCCTCCCTTTAGGAGATCGTTTAGAGGGCTTGCCAATTTGGTGAAGTCAGATACATAGGTACGGCAAAAGTTAAACAATCCCATCACACTTCGCAGGCCAGAGGCAGTGACGGGTCGATGCATCTGCAAGAGCGCTTGTACACTTTCGGGGGTCAGGGTCCTCCCCTCTGGGGAGTTGATCTGAACAAGGTAGGTAACCCGAGCAAGCCCAATTTGAGCTTTGATCGGATTTAGTTTGAAAACCCCTAGAACTAAAGTCTCCAGGACACATGTCCGGGCGTCCAGATGAGCTGAGGGAGAGGGTCTACCAATGAGAATGTCACCAACAGCTTGAAGACAGGCAGAATCTTGCATTCGGGTAACTGCCAAAGCTGATTGGAGAACCTTCTCCAGGCTTTCGGAAAAATAATATGGGCATTGTGAAATCACTGAGGCAACCGGGTCCAAGTATATTGGGTGGATCGGACAGTGAAAGTGAAGGGCTCTTGGGAACCGGGATCTAAAGGACATGCCTAAATCCATTTTGGATGTCCAGTGCCGTGAATATGGATAGGGCTGGGTGGAGGCCGTTTAAAAGAGTGGCGGGATTCGCCACTAAGGCATGGAGCATGGCAGTGACCCGATTCAGAGCCGTATAATTAATGGTCATTCTCCAGGACTCATCTGGTTTCTGCACTGGCCACACCAGAGAGTTGGTATGGGAGTGGGTCTTTGTTACTATACCGGTTGGTAATAAGTCTACTACTATAGACTCAACGGATCATTCGGCTTCTGATCAGAGCGGGTGTTGTTGGTAGGCTCCGTGGTAGGGACCGTGGACTCTAACTGGGTCCATCTCCGCTCTACCACAGTCTAATTTGTGACTGGCCCATGTGAGAGAGTAAGTCTCACAAACTCACCCCCATGGTCCTTCCTCCGTCCATGTGAGAGGGTAAGTCTCACAAACTCTACCCATGGTCCTTCCTCCACCCATGGAGAGTGTGTGTCTCACAAACTCTCCCCCGTGGTCCTCCCTCCGCCCATGTGAGAGGGTAAGTCTCACAAACTCTACCCATGGTCCTTCCTCCACCCATGAGAGAGTGTGTGTCTCACAAACTCTCCCCCATGGTCCTTCCTCTGCCTATGTGAGAGGGTAAGTCTCACAAACTCTCCCCCGTGGTCCTCCCTCCGCCCATGTGATAGGGTAGGTCTCACAAAATCTCCCCCATGGTCCTCCCTCTGCCTATGTGAGAGGGTAAGTCTCACAAACTCTCTCCAAATGTCCTTCCTCTGCCCATGTGTGAATGTAAGCCTCACAAACTCTCCCCATGGTCGCTCCTCTGCCCATGTCAGAGGCAAAGCCTCACAAACGCTCCCCCATGGTCGGCCCCCGACCATACGAGAGGGTAAATCTCGCAAACTCTACCCCATGGTCCATCCTCCGCCCATGTGAGAGGACAAGTCTCACAATCTCTCACCCTTGGTACTTCCTCCGCCCATTTGAGAGGGTAATCTCACAAACTCTCCCCATGGTCCTATCACTGCCCATGTGAGAGGTAAACTCTCGCAAACTGTCCCACATGTTCCTTCCTCCGCCCCTGAGAGAGGGTAAGCCTCACAAATTCTCCGCATGGTCCTTCCTCCCCCATTGTGAGGGTAAATCTCACAATCTCTCCCCCATGGTCTTCCTCTGCTCATGTGAGAGGGTAAGCATCACAAACTCGCCTCCATCGTCCTTCCTCCGCCCATGTGAGAGGGTAAGTCTCACAAACTCTCCCACATGGTCCTTCCTCCGCCAATGTGAGAGGGTATGTGGCACAATATCTCATCCATGGTCCTTCCTCCGCCCATGTGAGAGGGTAAGTCTCACAAAATCTCTTCCATGGTCATTCCTCCACCCATGTGAGAGGGTAAGCGTCACACACTCTCCCCCATGGTCCCCCTTCCGCCCATGTGAGAGGGTAATTCTCACAAACTCTCCCCCATGGTCCTTCCTCCGCCCATGTGAGAGGATAAGCCTCGCAAACTCTCCCACATGGTCCTTCCTCCGCCCATGTGAGAGGGTAATTCTCACAAACTCTCCCCCATGGTCCTTCCTCCACCCATGTGAGAGGGTAAGTCTCACAAACTCTCCCCCATGGTCCTTCCTCCGCCCATGTGAGAGGGTAAGTCTCACAAACTCTCCCCCATGGTCCTTCCTCCACCCATGTGAGAGGGTAAGTCTCACAAACTCTCCCCCATGGTCCTTCCTCCGCCCACGTGAGAGGGTAAGTCACACAAACTCTCCCCCATGGTCTTTCCTCCGCCCATGTGAGAGGGTAAGTCTCACAAACTCTCCCACATGGTCCTTCCTCCGCCAATGTGAGAGGGTATGTGGCACAATATCTCATCCATGGTCCTTCCTCCGCCCATGTGAGAGGGTAAGTCTCACAAAATCTCTTCCATGGTCATTCCTCCACCCATGTGAGAGGGTAAGCGTCACAAACTCTCCCCCATGGTCCCCCTTCCGCCCATGAGAGAGGGTAATTCTCACAAATTCTCCCCCATGGTCCTTCCTCCGCCCATGTGAGAGGATAAGCCTCGCAAACTCTCCCACATGGTCCTTCCTCCGCCCATATGAGAGGGTAATTCTCACAAACTCTCCCCCATGGTCCTTCCTCCGCCCATGTCAGAGGGTAAGTCTCACAAACTCTCCCCCATGGTCCTTCCTCCGCCCATGTGAGAGGGTAAGTCTCACAAACTCTCCCCCATGGTCCTTCCTCCGCCCATGTGAGAGGGTAAGTCACACAAACTCTCCCCCATGGTCTTTCCTCCGCCCATGTGAGAGGGTAAGTCTCACAAACTCTCACCCATGGCCCTTCCTCCGACAATGTGAGAGGGTAAGCCTCACAAACTCTCCCCCATGGTCCTTCCTCCGCCCATGTGAGAGGGTAAGCCTCTCAAACTCTCCCCCATGGTCCTTCCTCCGCCCATGTGAGAGGGTAAGTCCAACAAATTCTCCCCCATGGTCAGTCCTCCGCCCATGTGAGAGGGTAAGTCTCACAAACACTCCCCCATGGTCCATCCTCCACCAATGTGAGAGGGTGAGTCTCACAAACTCTCCCGCATGGTCCTTCCTCCGCCCATGTGAGAGGTTAAGTCTCACAAACACACCCATTGTCCTTCCTCTGCCCATCTGAGAGTGAAGGTCTCGCAAACTCTCCCCCATGGTCCTTCCTCCGCCCATGTGAGAGGGTAAGTCCAACAAATTCTCCCCCATGGTCCTTCCTCCGCCCATGTGAGAGGGTAAGTCTCACAAACTCTCCCCCATGGTCCTTCCTCCTCCCATGTGAGAGGGTAAGTCTCAATTACTCTCCCCCATGGTCCTTCCTCCGGTCATGTGAGAGGGTAAGTCTCACAAACTCTCCCCATGGTCCTTCCTCCGCCCTTGTGTAGGTTAAGTCTCACAAACTCTCCCCCATGGTCCTTCCTCCGCCCATGTGAGAGGGTAAGTCTCACAAACTCTCCCCCATGGTCCTTCCTCCGCCCATGTGAGAGGGTAAGCCTCACAAAGTCTCCACGATGGTCCTGCCTCCACCCATGTGAGATGGTTAGTCACACAAACTCTCCCCCATGGTCCTTCCTCCACCCATGTGAGAGGGTATGTCACACAAACTCTCCCCATGGTCCTTCCTCCACCCATGTGAAAGGTTAAGCCTCACAAACTCTCCCCCATGGTCCTTCCTCCACCCATGTGAGATGGTAAGTCACACAAACTCTCCCCCATGGTCCATCCTCCGCCCATGAAAGAGGGTGTGTCTCACAAACTCTCCCCCGTGGTCCTTCCTCCGCCCATGTGAGAGGCTAAGTCTCACAAACTCTGCCCCATGGACGTTCGTCCGCCCATGTGAGAGGCTAAGTCACACAAACTCTCCCCCATGGTCCTTCCTCCACCCATGTGAGAGGGTATGTCACACAAACTCTCCCCATGGTCCTTCCTCCACCCATGTGAAAGCTTAAGCCTCACAAGCTCCCTCCCATGGTCCTACCTCTCCCCATTTGAGAGGGTAAGTCTCACAAACTCTCCCCCATGGTCCTTCCTCCGCCCATGTGAGAGGGTAAGTCTCACAAACTCTCCCCCATGGTCCTTCCTCCGCCCATGTGAGAGGGTAAGTCACACAAACTCTCCCCCATGGTCTTTCCTCCGCCCATGTGAGAGGGTAAGTCTCACAAACTCTCCCACATGGTCCTTCCTCCGCCAATGTGAGAGGGTATGTGGCACAATATCTCATCCATGGTCCTTCCTCCGCCCATGTGAGAGGGTAAGTCTCACAAAATCTCTTCCATGGTCATTCCACCACCCATGTGAGAGGGTAAGCGTCACAAACTCTCCCCCATGGTCCCCCTTCCGCCCATGAGAGAGGGTAATTCTCACAAACTCTCCCCCATGGTCCTTCCTCCGCCCATGTGAGAGGATAAGCCTCGCAAACTCTCCCACATGGTCCTTCCTCCGCCCATGTGAGAGGGTAATTCTCACAAACTCTCCCCCATGGTCCTTCCTCCGCCCATGTGAGAGGGTAAGTCTCACAAACTGTCCCCCATGGTCCTTCCTCCGCCCATGTGAGAGGGTAAGTCTCACAAACTCTCCCCCATGGTCCTTCCTCCGCCCATGTGAGAGGGTAAGTCACACAAACTCTCCCCCATGGTCTTTCCTCCGCCCATGTGAGAGGGTAAGTCTCACAAACTCTCACCCATGGCCCTTCCTCCGACAATGTGAGAGGGTATGCCTCACAAACTCTCCCCCATGGTCCTTCCTCCGCCCATGTGAGAGGGTAAGCCTCTCAAACTCTCCCCCATGGTCCTTCCTCCGCCCATGTGAGAGGGTAAGTCCAACAAATTCTCCCCCATGGTCAGTCCTCCGCCCATGTGAGAGGGTAAGTCTCACAAACACTCCCCCATGGTCCATCCTCCGCCAATGTGAGAGGGTGAGTCTCACAAACTCTCCCGCATGGTCCTTCCTCCGCCCATGTGAGAGGTTAAGTCTCACAAACACACCCATGGTCCTTCCTCTGCCCATCTGAGAGTGAAGGTCTCGCAAACTCTCCCCCATGGTCCTTCCTCCGCCCATGTGAGAGGGTAAGTCCAACAAATTCTCCCCCATGGTCCTTCCTCCGCCCATGTGAGAGGGTAAGTCTCACAAACTCTCCCCCATGGTCCTTCCTCCTACCATGTGAGAGGGTAAGTCTCAATTACTCTCCCCCATGGTCCTTCCTCCGCCCATGTGAGAGGGTAAGTCTCACAAACTCTCCCCATGGTCCTTCCTCCGCCCTTGTGGAGGTTAAGTCTCACAAACTCTCCCCCATGGTCCTTCCTCCGCCCATGTGAGAGGGTAAGTCTCACAAACTCTCCCCCATGGTCCTTCCTCCGCCCATGTGAGAGGGTAAGCCTCACAAAGTCTCCACGATGGTCCTGCCTCCACCCATGTGAGATGGTTAGTCACACAAACTCTCCCCCATGGTCCTTCCTCCACCCATGTGAGAGGGTATGTCACACAAACTCTCCCCATGGTCCTTCCTCCACCCATGTGAAAGGTTAAGCCTCACAAACTCTCCCCCATGGTCCTTCCTCCACCCATGTGAGATGGTAAGTCACACAAACTCTCCCCCATGGTCCATCCTCCGCCCATGAAAGAGGGTGTGTCTCACAAACTCTCCCCCGTGGTCCTTCCTCCGCCCATGTGAGAGGCTAAGTCTCACAAACTCTGCCCCATAAACGTTCGTCCGCCCATGTGAGAGGCTAAGTCACACAAACTCTCCCCCATGGTCCTTCCTCCACCCATGTGAGAGGGTATGTCACACAAACTCTCCCCATGGTCCTTCCTCCACCCATGTGAAAGGTTAAGCCTCACAAGCTCCCTCCCATGGTCCTACCTCTCCCCATGTGAGAGGGTAAGTCTCACAAACTCTCCCCCATGGTCCTTCCTCCGCCCATGTGAGAGGGTAAGTCTCACAAACTTTCCCCATGGTCCTTCCTCCGCCCATGTGTGAGGGTAAGTCTCGCAAACTCTCCCACATGGTCCTTCCTCCACCCATGTGAGAGGGTAAGTCTCACAAACTCTCCCCCATGGTCCTTCCTCCGCCCATGTGAAAGGCTAAGTCTCACAAACTCTGCCCCATGGACGTTCGTCCGCCCATGTGAGAGGCTAAGTCACACAAACTCTCCCCCATGGTCCTTCCTCCGCCCATGTGAGTGGGTAAGTCTCGCAAACTCTCCCACAAAGATCGTTCCTCCACCCTTGTGAGAGGGAAAGTCTCACAAACTCTCCCCATGGTCCTTCCTCCCCCGAGGTGAGGGGGTAAGTCTCACAAACTCTCCCCCATGGTCATTCCTCGACACATGTGAGAGGGTAAGACTCGCAAACTCTCCCCCATTCGCCTTCCTCTGCCCATGTGAGAGGGTATATCGCAAAATCTCTCACCCACGGTCCTTCCTCTGCCCAGAAAGAGGGTGTGTCTCACAAACTCTCCCCCGTGGTCCTCCCTCCGCCCATGTGAGAGGGTAAGTCTCACAAACTCCCCCCCCATTGTCCTACCTCCACCCGTGTGAGAGGGTAAGTCTCACAAACTCTCCCCCATGGTCCTTCCTCCGCCCATGTGAGAGGGTAAGTCTCACAAACTCCCCCCCATTGTCCTACCTCCGCCCATGTGAGAGGGTAAGTCCAACAAACTCTCCCCCGTGGTCCTCCCTCCGCCCATGTGAGAGGGTAAGTCTCACAAACTCTCCCCCATGGTCCCTCCTCCGCCCATGTGAGAGGTTACGTCTCACAAACTCTCACCCATGTTCCTTCCTCCGCCCATGTGCCCCGGATAGTCTCACAATCTATCCCCCATGGTCCTTCCTCCGCCCATGATATAGGGTAAGTCTCACAAACTCTCCCCCATGGTCGTTGCTCCACCCATGTGAGAGGGTAAGTCTCACATACACTCCAACATGTTCCTTCCTTCGCCCATGTGAGAGGGTAAGTCACAGAAACGCTCCCCCATGGTCATTCCCCCGCACATGTGAGAGGATAAATCTGACAAACATCCCCCATGGTCCTACCTCCGCCCATGTGAGAGAGTAAGTCTCACAAACTCTAACCATGGTCCTTCCTCCGCCCATGGGAAAGGGTAAGTCTCCCAAACTCTCCCCCATGGTCCTTCCTCCGCCTTTGTGAGAGGGTGAGGCTCACAAACACTCCCCCATGGTCATTCCTCTGCCCATGTGAGAGGGTAATTGTCCGAAACGCTCCCCATGGTCCTTCCTCCGCCGATGTGAGAGGGTACGTCTCGCAATCTCTCCCACATGGTCCTTCCTCCGCCCATGAGAGAAGGTATGTCTCACAAAATCACCCATGTTCCTTCCTCCGCCCATTTGAGAGGATAAGCCTCACAAACTCTCCCCATTGTCCTTCCTCCCCCCATGTGAGAGAGTAATTCTCCCAAACTCTCCCCCATGGTCCTCCCTCTGCCCATGCAAGAGGGTAAGCCTCAAAAGCTCTCCCCCATGATTATTCCCCCACCCATGAGAGAGGTTAAGTCTCACAAACTCTCACCCATTGTAATGTATATACCTTTAAGGAGGGAACTATTTTTTACAGCTCATGTATACTGCATTACCAGCAGTGACCACACCTGTATATAACTCTGAGTAGTAATCTGTACAGATCAGTTGCAGTGTGAGCAAAGTTGAGTAAACACCTATTGTACCGTTCTCTGCAGTCTGTGTCTTATTATACACGGACGTAATATTGGCAACGAGGCAGGTTCGAACCTACCTGCAACTCTGCATCACCTCCCGGGTATTCGTTCCTGGAGATCTTTGGATTGGAGGTCAAGGCCAGAGACTTGGGCGTCGACCAAGGGCAACCTCCCAGTCATCCAGCAGAGACTCGAGAATTGCGGGTGAGGCTGTCGAGAGCCAGCCTTGGCTTTCCAGTCGTGGTGGTCCAGCGAAACGGGCTGGCAACAGGTCGTGCACAGACCATTCCCGGACAGCGGCGGGCTAGAACCCGACCAAGCACACAGCAAAGGGCCGAGCAGCATCGACGGGGGAGAGAGAGAGAGAGGGCAGAGCGCACAGGGCGCAGCTAGTGTTCAGTGGCCGAGCAGCGTCAGAGAGAGGGAGAGAGAGCCGCACAGAAACACGCATGATGCCGCCATTGCCATGAGGACTGCCGAGCGCGGCGTTGGCAGCAGTGCAGGAGAAGTGCGCAAAACCTACAGGGCGCCGCCATTGCCACGAGAACCGCCGGGAGCGGTGTTGGCAGCAGCGGGGGAGGAAGGAAAACGCGGGAGATGCCATTTTAAGCCATTGGGAGACGCCATTTTAAACCACACCCAAAATGCCGAAGAGTGGCAGTATCACTGCATTTGACAATGAAGTCGAAGATTGGACTACACATGTCGAACGAATAGAGGTGTCCTGCAAGGCAAATTATGTGTCAGATGACAAGAAAGCGTCGGTATTGTTAAATTTAATGGGTGCAAAGACGTATGGTTTATTACGAAATCCAGTAACCCCAACGAAGCAAATGGAAATGAGTTTTGAAGACATAGTAACGAAACTAAAGGAACATTTAAACCCCACACCGCTGCTGATAGCAGAAAGATTCAAGTTTCACAAACGGAACCAGCATAAGGATGAAAGCAATGCTGATTATTTAACAGAACTGCGCAAACTATCGAAACACTGCTAGTTTGGAGCGGGACTGGCAGATACCTTAAGGGACAAGTTTGTGTGTGGGCTTCAAATTGAAGGAACCCAGAAACGACTTTTATCTGAAAAGGACCTTACGCTGGAAAGGGCTTTCAGCATTGCGGTATCATATGAAGCAGCAGCACGGGGCGCTGCAGTGATACAACAGAGACCGCAAGAATATGGCACAAACGAAATGTCATATGGAACAGAGAAGTGCTATTGCTGCGGCAGAACAACACACAAACAGAATGATTGCTGGTTCAAAGACAAAGTGTGCAGACAGCGTGGAAAAGTAGGACACATAGCACGAGTCTGCAGGTCGGGAAGAACACAAGCAATAAGAAACCTACCAAAGGAAAGTCCAAGAAGGTACATAAGATGACGGAGAATAGTTCAGACGAACAAAAGAGTGATAACGACTCCGAAAGCAGGGAACTGAGTTGTCTGAAACTACATAATGTGATCACAATGGAGATTCACGGAACCATTTGGGTAACTCTCAAGATAGCAGGAGTCAAGGTAAAGATGGAATTGGACACAGGATCAGCCCTAACAGTCATAAACTGACGTTACTACGAGCGGCTATTCTCAGACATACCCTTGAGAGAAACAAGCATTACTTTGAAGACGTACACTGGGCAAAAAGACGACCCGAAAGGAAAAATAAGGGTGACCGTTATATATAACGGTAAGGAAACACCAAAACTAGACCTGTGTGTATTGCAAGATGGAGGACCACCATTACTGGGACGTGAATGGATCCGGAAAGCACAGCTGCATTGGCATTCCATACAGGCACTGACTGTGGCTGACAAATAGGATGATGACTTCACACCCGGGCGACTGTCA
The DNA here is from genome assembly GCF_052327205.1 of Somniosus microcephalus. Taxonomy (NCBI): domain Eukaryota; kingdom Metazoa; phylum Chordata; class Chondrichthyes; order Squaliformes; family Somniosidae; genus Somniosus; species Somniosus microcephalus. The sequence goes on from NW_028225184.1 coordinate 34,015,606, forward strand.
AAGATCCTAACTGACGCGAAAGAAGTGTTCCAGCAAGGACTCGGAACACTAAAAGGCATGACAGCGAAGATTAAATTTGAAGAAAACGCAAGCCCAAAATGTTTTACGGCCAGACCGGTACCTTATACGATCCGCCCAGACGTCGAAGCAGAGCTGGAGAGTCTGGAACATTCAGGTGTACTGTCCAAGGTAGACTGGAGCGAATGGGCTACACCCATCGCCCCTGTGATGAAAAAGTCATTGAGCAGCACGCCTGGGGAACCAAGGAAGTTTCGCATCTGTGAGGACTTTAAGGTAACAGTGAACCCGATCCTTCACACCGTACAATATCCACTTCCGTGGATTGAAGATATTTTCTCCTCGCTATCTGGAGGGAAACGCTTCACTAAGATTGATCTGGCGTAGGCGTATCTGCAAATGGAGTTAGAAGAAGCATCAAAAAAATACCTCTAATCAACTCGCATAAAGGTCTCTACCAATACAAGCAGCTGGTATTCGGGGTAGTATCAGCTCCGGCTATTTGGCAGAGGGCAATGGAACAAGTCCTGCAAGGGATCCCAGGGACCCAATGTTATTTGGACGACATCATCGTCACGGGCGAAAATGACAGTGATCACCATGCCAACCTGGAGCAGGTGCTCACTAGATTGCAGGAATATGGGTTCCGAGCTAACCGCCCCAAATGCGAGTATTTTAGAAAACAGATCTCGTATTGTTGCCACGTTATCGATAAAGAGGGGTTACATAATTCCCTAGAGAAGATTGAGGCAGTAGTCAAGGCTCCAGCACCGGAAAATGTGTCACAACTGAGGTCGTTCCTCGGGCTGGTAAACTACTACCATAAGTTCTTGCCAAATTTGTGTACAATTCTACACCAACTGAACACCCTACTGCAAACTGGGGTGCCATGGAAGTGAAGTGACGAATGTAGACGAGCTTTCCAGAAGAGCAATACACTGATCACATCGAAAGAGGTATTGGCCCATTACAACCCGGCATTACCAATTCGGTTGGCATGTGATGCGTCACCCTACGGCATTGGAGCGGTGCTGCCGCACAAATTCTCGAACGGCTCAGAGAGGCCAACAGCCTTTGCGTCACGATCACTAACCTCTGCCGAGCATAGCTACGCCCAGATTGACAGGGATGCCCTCAGCCTAGTGTGGGGAATGAAAAAGTTCAATCACTATCTGCACGGGCAGAAATTCACCTTGCTGACTGATCACCAGCTTCTTGCCTCCATTTTTAATCCGAAGAAGGGCGTTCCGGTGATGACTGCGCAATGACTGCAATGATGGTCACTTTTTCTAGGGGTGCACCACTATGAGATTGAATATAAGGGCACGAAACAGCATGGAAATGCTGATGGGCTATCACGCCTGCCACTGCCTACTGCGGAGGAAGCACCAGCAGTGGATCCTGTCGAAATATTCCTTTCGACTATAGTTGAATACCTACCGGTAACTAACGCGTGTATCGAAAAGGAAACCCAAAATGACACGACACTGTCTCGGGTATATGATTTGATGGTGAAGGGATGGCCAAAACATGGCGCCTGACTGTTGCCAGCATTCTCGACAAGGAGAGAACAGCTGTCAGTGTGCCGGGAGGCCTTGATGTGTGGATCCCGAGTGGTAATTCCACCCAAGTCAAGGGATAGAGTGCTCAATGAGCTTCATGAGGTTCATCTGGGAGAGGTAAAAATGAAAAGCCTAGCCAGGGCTAATGTGTGGTGGCCGGGAATCGATAAACAAATCGAGGACCTGAACAAGAGCTGCTCCGGATGCCAGATAGTGCAAAATGCACCACCACAGGCCCCTCTACACCCATGGGAGTGGCCCTCATCTCCATGGCAACGACTGCATATTGATTTTGCTGGTCCATTCATGGGCTCAATGTTTTTAATAGCCTTGGATGCGCACTCGAAATGGCTTAAAGGTATTCAAAATGTCCGCCACCACCACGGAGAGAACTATTGCAGTCCTACAGACCATCTTTGCCAGGAATGGCTAGCCAGAACAGATTTGCTCCGACAACGGACTACAGTTTTTGGCTGAAGATTTCCAGAGGTTCTTGAAAAAGAATGGGGTAAGGCATTACACATCCGCCCCGTCTCATCCAGCCACAAATGGGTTGGCTGAGAGGTTCGTACAAACCTTTAAGAAGGCAATAAAGGCTATGTACAATGACAACATTCCACTGCAGCACAAGGTGGACAATTTCCTGTTCGCCTACTGGAATGCGACACATGCAGTCACCAACCAGGCCCCAGCCATGATGTTCTTTAACCGAAGGTTAAGATCTCGCCTGGATTTGCTCAGGCCAAACGTACGAAGAGATTTTGAAAGTAAGCAACTCCAGTACATCCATGAGAAGCCAACAAGGAGCTTCAATGTTGGTGAACCAGTCTTGGCCCACGATTACCGAACAGAAAACTGGCAGCCAGGAACGATATGCACACGGCAGGGCCGACTAATGTAAACAGTGGACGTTGGGGAGAGCATCGTGAGACGCCATGCTGAACAGATCATAGAGTCACAGGAACAAATCAACCCCATGCCTCATCCATACGTACCTGGTGAAGAACCCAACGTACAGGTCGCATCTAACCCAGAAAAAGCAGCATCGGAAGCTGATGAACCAACCGACGACAGGGGGCCAGAATCGCCTCCACACCAAGAGCAAGACACTCGGGAAAGGCGCTATCCAGAAAGGATAAGGAAGACTCCCCAAAGACTGAATCTATAAATAGACTATTTTCAGCTAATGTTGCATGTTAAAAGTGTTAATTGTAATTAGTTTGATAGTTAATTGTTAAATGAGTGTTATGTTACTGCTAATCTAAAAGGAGAGGATTTGTAATGTATATACTGTAGTGTATGTACCTTTAAGAGCCCCTGTGTACTGTAATGCCGATAGTGACCACTCGGGTATATAAGCCTGTATAGCATCTTGTATCTTTTTGTTCACCTCCAGACTTTGTTCAGTAAACACCTGTTAAACCAACTCCTGCATTCCGTGTCTCCATTAACACACGGATACAACAGTGGCGACGAATTGGAAACGGAAGTACATGCAATTCAGCAGCACCTCAAGGAGATCGATTCCTCAGACGAAGGTCGAAGAAAAAAAGAATAAACTGTGGCTTCACCAGCTAGCCGGGCTGGTGGCAGGTACTGCACTAATCCTTCCTGGGCGGCGGGCTGGGGCTCGATCGGGTGGCTCTGCAGTGGGGCCGAGCAGCGAGTCGGAAGGCGGAGGCAAACAGAGATGGAGGGTGGAGCACTCGGGAGAAGGCCGGCGCTGCAAAGCAGGTCGGCATTCGGACCAAGCAGAGGGAGGGAAAAGTCCCAGAGAGTCCGGCGGGAACGAGTCTCCAACTATTAAAAATATCTGTGTAAATAAAATCCGCAGAGAACAGCGTTGTCAACAGCGGCAGCGGCGGGAAAGCGCGGGAGCGCCATTTTTTCTCATCGGGGAAGAAAGGAAAGCACGGGAGGCGCCATTGTTGATTTTCAGGATGCCTAAAACTGGCAATATTACTGCTTTCGATAGTGATATAGAGGATTGGACCACATATGTGGAAAGTGTGGAGGTATATTGCACAGCGAATGAAGTAGAGGATGTTAAAAAGGCACAGGTACTTCTAGATCTGATGGGTGCAAGGACATACGGGCTGTTACGAAACTTAATCACTCCAGCCAAACCGATGGACAAGAATTTTAAGCAGATTGTTGATACCCTACAGGAGCACTTAAACCCAACACCGCTGCTGATAGCGGAACAATTCAAATTCTTCAGGAGGAATCAGCACAAGAATGAAAGTAATGCTGATTACATCGCCGAATTAAGAAAGCTGCCAAAGCACTGCCAATTCGGGGCATGATTGGCAGATTCGCTACGAGACAAATTCGTCTGTGATCTCCTAAGTGAAGGAACACAGAAAAGGCAACTTTCTGAGCAAGATTTGACACTGGACAAGGCTTTCAGTGTGGCTGTATCATACAAAGCAGCAGCAAGAGGAGCTGCAGAGATACAGCAAAAGCCACAGGACTTCGGCACCCATGAAATGACACGGGGTTTCGAGAGATGTTATCGCTGCGGCAGATCCACCCATGACCAGAGGGACTGCTGGTTCAAGGACAAAGCATGCTGCCAATGCGGAAAGATGGGATACATTGCACGTGTATGCTGGTCTGGAAACAAAAAATCCACTGACAGAAAAGAAATCAACAAGGAAAAGTACAGAAAGGTACAAATGATGATGGACAGTAGCTCCGAAGACCAGAAGAGTGATAGCGACTCCGGAAACAAGAGGCTAAGCTGTCTCAAATTACATAATGTAATTGCCAAAGAAGATTACCGGACCATTTGGGTTACCCTCACGATAGCGGGGTCCCCAGTTAAAATGGAGCTAGATACAGGATCAGCTCTGACCATCATAAGTCGTTGGATTACAAGCGGCTATTTCCGCATATACCTTTGAAAGACATATCCATTATCTTGAAGACATATACGGGGCAGAAAGTATACCCCAGAGGGAAAATAAGGGTGCCTGTTGTATACAACGGCAAGGAAATACAGAAGTTGTATTTATACGTTCTGCAAGATGGTGGTCCACTGCTGTTGGGACGTGAATGGATCAGGAAGATACGTTTAGACTGGCACTCCATTCAGGCAATGACGGTGACCAGTAAGAAAAAAATTGATGATGACGTCATACCTGAACGATTAAAAGACATCTAGGCCAACGCCAGAGAAGTGTTTCAACAGGAACTAGGAACCGTGAAAGGCATTACCGCCTCAATAAAAGGGAAGATGCGGCAATTCCCAAGTTTTTTAATGCAAGGCCGGTGCCATACGCAATTCGTCCTGCAGTCGAGGCAGAGCTGGAGAATTTGGAAAAGGCAGGCTTGTTATCCAAGGTAGATTGGAGCGAGTGGGCAACACCCATCGTCCCGGTCATGAAGAAAATGTTGAATAATGATAAATCTGAAGAACAGAGAAAAATTCGCATCTGTGGGGTCTTCAAGGTGACTGTAAACCCGGTCCTTCACACGGTGCAGTATCCTCTTCCGAGGATAGAAGATATTTTGGCCTCACTATCCGGAGGGAAACGTTTCACCAAAATTGACTTCACACAGGCATATCTACAGATGGAGGTTGAGGAGACCTCTAAAAAGTATCTCACGATAAAGACACACAGAGGCCTGTACCAGTACAATCGACTGGTTTTCGGAGTAGCATCAGCTCCAGCTATCTGGCAAAGAGCTATGGAGCAAGTCCTGCAACGGATTCCGGGGACTCAATCTTATTAATCGCGGGTGATGCACACTCCAAGTGGCCAAAGGTAATCAAGATGTCCTCCACCACCACGGAAAAAACGATCACAGTATTAAGGACCATATTTGCCAGGAATGGGCTGCCTGAACAGATCTGTTCTGATAATGGACCGCTATTTGTGTCCGAAGAATTCAGGAAGTTCTTAAAAAACAATGGGGTTAAGCACTACACGTCCGCCCCATACCATCCCGCCACCAATGGATTGGCTGAAAGGTTTGTCCAGACCTTCAAGAAGGCCATAAATGTCATGGGTATTGAAGACATAAATCTACAACAATAGGTAGATAACTTCTTGTTTGCGTACAGGAATGCAACACATGTGGTTACAAACCAAACTCCCGCCATGATGTTTTTCAATAGAAGGCTAAGTTGCCGGCTGGATTTGATTAAGCCATACATCAGAAGGGACGTAGCGAACCGGCAATTTCAAGGCATGAATGAAAGGCCAACTAGAACCTGTCAGATAGGTCAACAAGTTTTGGCCCGGGACGACAGTACAGAGAAATGGCAGCCTGGAACTATTTGCACACGACGAGGACCGCTGATGTATACCGTGGACATTGGTGAAAGCATAATAAGGTGCCATGCTGACCAGATCATACAGTCATTCGAAAAGGGACAACCTACACCACAACTCCATACGCCTAATGATGAAGCAGAGATACCCATAGTGTCTACCTCCGATCCGGTGATACTGGAACCAGATTAACCCGACACTGGCATTCAAGCCGAATCGACCTTGCCAAAAGAACCTACTACACCACCGAAAACTACGACACCACTGAGGCGTTATCCGGTCTGAGTCAGGAAGCCTCCAGAGAGACTGACTTATAATTGATTAACTGCAGGAAATGTGTAGATTATTCTTCTTGTAATCATGTTAATTAATTATTACTTAAAATGTAATGTACTAATTAACTAAAAGGGGAGGAATTGTAGTGTATGTACCCTTAAGAGCCCTGTGTACTGTAATACCGGTAGTGACCACTCGGTTATATAAGCCTGTATAGCGTCTTGTATCTTTTAGTTCACCTCCAGGCTTTGTTCAGTAAACACCTGTTAAACCAACTCCTGTATTCCATTTCTCCATTAACACACGGATACAACATATACCTTTATGGAAGGAACTATTTATTACAGCTCATATATACTGTAGTACCGGCAGTGTCCACACCTGTATATAACACAGAGTAGTAATCTGTACAGATCAGTTGCAGTGAGAGCCACGTTGAGTAAACACCTGTTGTACAGTTCTCCGCAGTCTGTGTCTTACTACACATGGACGTAACACCCATGGTCCTTCCTCCGCCCATGTGAGAGGGTAAGTCTCACAAACGCTCCCCCATGGTCCATCCTCCGCTCATGTGAGAGGGTAAGGCTGAAAAACATCCCCCATGGCCTTCCTCCGCCCATGTGAGAGGATAAGCTCACAAACTCTCCGCCATGGTCCTTCCTCCGCCCATGTGAGAGGGTAAGTCTCACAATTTCTCCGCCATCGTCCTTCCTCCACCCAAGTGAGAGGATACTTCTCACAAACGCTCCCCCATTGTCCTTCCTCTGCCCATGTGAGAGGGTAAGCCTCACAAACACTCCCGCATGGTCCTTCCTCCGCCCATGTGAGAGGGTAAGTCTCACCAACTCTCCCCCATGGTCCTTCCACCGCCCATGTGAGAGGGTAAGTCTCACAAACTCTGCCCCATGGTCCTCCCTCTGCCCATGTGAGAGGGTAAGTCTCACAAACTCTCCCCCATTGTCCTTCCTCCGCCCATGTCAGAGGGTAAGTCTCACACACTCTACCCCATGGTCCTTCCTCCACCCATGTGAGAGGGTAAGTCTCACCAACTCTCCCCCATGGTCCTTCCACCGCCCGTGTGAGAGGGTAAGTCTCACAAACTCTCCCCCATGGTCCTCCCTCTGCCCATGTGAGAGGGTAAGTCTCACAAACTCTGCCCCATGGTCCTTCCTCCGCCCATGTCAGAGGGTAAGTCTCACACACTCTACCCCATGGTCCTTCCTCCACCCATGTGAGAGGGTAAGTCTCACAAACTCTCCCCATGGTCCTTCCTCTGCCCATGTGACAGGGTGAGTCTCACAAACACTCCCCCAAGATCCTTCCTCCGCCCATGTGAGAGGGTAAATCTCACAAACTCCCCCCATGGCCCTTCCTCTGCACATGTGAGTGGGTAAGTCTCAAAATCCCGCCCCCATGGTCCTTCCTCCGCCCATGCGAGAGCGTAAGTCTCACAAATTCCCCTCGTGGTCCTTCCTCTGACATTGTGAGAGGGTAAGTCTCACATCTCTCCCCCATGGTCCATCCTCCGCCCATGTGACAGGGTAAGTCTCACAAATTCTCACGTATGTTCCTTCCTCCGCCCATGTGAGAGGGAAAGTCTCAGAAACTCTCCCAGGTGGTCCTTCCTACGCCCACGTGAGAGGGTATGTCTCACAATCTCTCCCCCATGGTCATTACTCCGCCCATGTGAGAGGGTAAGTCTCACAAACTCTCACCCATGGTCCATTCTCCGCCCATGTGAGAGGGTAAGTCTCACAAACTCTCCCCCACGGTCCTTCCTCCTCCCACGTGACAGGGTAATTCTCGCAAACTCTCTCCGATGGTCCTTCCTCCGCCCATGTGAGAGAGTAAGTCTCACAAACACTCCAACATGTTCCTACTCCGCCCATGTGAGAGGGTAAGTCCCACAAAAGCTCCCCCATGGTCCATACTCCGCACATGTGAGAGGGTAAGTCTGACAAACATCCTCCATGGTCCTTCCTCCGCCCATGTGAGAGGGTAAGTCTCACAAACTATCCCCCATGGTCCTTCCTCCGCCCATGTGAGAGCGTAAGTCCCACAAACTCTCCCCCATGGTCCTTCCTCCGGCCATGTGAGAGGGTAAGTCTCAGAAACTTTCCCCCATGGTCCTTCCTCCGCCCATGTGAGAATGTAAGACTCACAAACTCGCCCCCATGATCCTTCCTCCCCCCATGTGTGAAGGAAAGCCTCACAAAAGCTTCCCCATGGCCCTTCCTCCGCCCAAGTGAGAGGATAAGTCTGACAAACACTCCCCAATGGTCCCATCTCCGCCCATGTGATTGGGTAACTCTCACAATCTCTCCCCCTTGGTACTTCCTCTGCCCATGTGAGAGGGTAAGTCTCACACACTCTCCCCCATGGTCCATCCTCCGCCCATGTGAGAGGGTAAGTCTCACAGACTCTCCCCCATGGTCCTTCCTCCGCCCATGTGAGAGGGTAAGCCTCACAAACTCTCCTCCTTGGTCCTTCCTCTGCCCATGTGAGAGGGTGAGTCTCACAAACTCTCCTCCTCGGTCCTTCCTCCTCCCATTTGAGAGGGTAAGTCTCACAAACTCTCCCCATGGTCCTTCCTCTGCCCATGTGAGAGGGTGAGTCTCACAAACACTCCCCCAAGATCCTTCCTCCGCCCATGTGAGAGGGTAAATCTCACAAACTCCCCCAATGGTCCTTCCTCTGCACATGTGAGTGGGTAAGTCTCAAAAACTCGCCCCCATGGTCCTTCCTCCGCCCATGTGAGAGCGTAAGTGTCACAAATTCCCCCCGTGGTCCTTCCTCTGACATTGTGAGAGGGTAAGTCTCACATCTCTCCCCCATGGTCCATCCTCCGCCCATGTGACAGGGTACGTCTCACAAACTCTCACGTATGTTCCCTCCTCCGCCCATGTGACAGGGAAAGTCTCAGAAACTCTCCCAGGTGGTCCTTCCTCCGCTCACGTGACAGGGTATGTCTCACAAATTCTCCCCCATGGTCCTTCCTCCGCCCATGTGAGAGGGTAAGTCCCGCAAACTCTCCCCCATGGTCCTTCCTCCGACCATGTGAGAGGGTAAGCATCACAATCTCTCCGATATGGTCCTTCCTCCGCCCATGTGTGAATGTAAGACTCACAAACTCGCCCCCATGGTCGTTCCTCCCCCATGTGAGAAGGTAAGCCTCATAAAAGCTCCCCCATGGTCCTTCCTCCGCCCAAGTGAGAGGATAAGTCTGGCAAGCACTCCCCAATGGTCCCATCTCCGCCCATGTGATTGGGTAAGTCTCACAATCTCTCCCCCATGGTCCTTCCTCCGCCCTTGTGAGAGGGTAAGCCTCACAAACTCTCCTCCTTGGTCCTTTCTCCTCCCATGTGAGAGGGTAAGTCTCACAAACTCTCCCCATGGTCCTTCCTCTGCCCATGTGAGAGGGTGAGTCTCACAAACACTCCCCCAAGATCCTTCCTCCGCCCATGTGAGAGGGTAAATCTCACAAACTCCCCCCATGGCCCTCCCTCAGCACATGTGAGTGGGTAAGTCTCAAAAACTCGCCCCCATGGTCCTTCCTCCGCCCATGTGAGAGCGTAAGTCTCTCAAATTCCCCCCGTGTTCCTTCCTCTGACATTGTGAGAGGGTAAGTCTCACATCTCTCCCCCATGGTCCATCCTCCGCCCATGTGACAGGGTAAGTCTCACAAACTCTCACGTATGTTCCTTCCTCCGCCCATGTGACAGGGAAAGTCTCAGAAACTCTCCCAGGTGGTCCTTACTCCGCCCACGTGAGAGGGTATGTCTCACAAACTCTCGCCGATGGTCCTTCCTCCGCCCATGTGAGAGAGTAAGTCTCACAAACACTCCAACATGTTCCTTTTTCCGCCCATGTGAGAGGGTAAGTCCCACAAATGCTCCCCCATGGTCCTTACTCCGCACATGTGAGAGGGTAAGTCTGACAAACATCCTCCATGGTCCTTCCTCCGCCTATGTGAGAGGATCAGCAGCACAAACTCTCCCCCATGGTCCTTCCTCCGCCCATGTGAGAGGGTAAGTCCCACAAACTCTCCCCCATGGTCCTTCTTCCGCCCATGTGAGAGGGTAAGTCTCACAAACTCTCCCCCATGGTCCTTCCTCCGCCCATGTGAGAGCGTAAGTCCCACAAACTCTCCCCCATGGTCCTTCCTCCGACCATGTGAGAGGGGAAGTCTCACAAACTCTCCCCCATGGTCCTTCCTCCTCCCACATGAGAGGGTAATTCTCACAAACTCTCCCCGATGGTCCTTCCTCCGCCCATGTGAGAGAGTAAGTCTCACAAACACTCCCCCATGGTCCTTCCACCGCCCATGTGAGAGGGTAAGTCTCACAAACACTCCAACATGTTCCTTTTTCCGCCCATGTGAGAGGGTAAGTCCCACAAATGCTCCTCCATGGTCCTTACACCGCACATCTGAGCGGGTAAGTCTGACAAACATCCTCCATGGTCCTTCCTCCGCCTATGTGGGAGGATCAGTAGCACAAACTCCCCCCCATGGTCCTTCCTCTGCCCATGTGAGAGGGTAAGTCCCACAAACTCTCCCCCTTGGTCCTTCTTCCGCCCATGTGAGAGGGTAAGTCCCACAAACTCTCCACATGGTCCTTCCTCCGAACATGTGAGAGGGTAAGTCTCACAAACTTTACCCCATGGTCCTTCCTCCGCCCATGTGAGAGGGTAAGCCTCACAATCTCTCCGATATGGCCTTCCTCCGCCCATGTGAGAATGTAAGACTCACAAACTCGCCCCCATGGTCCTTCCTCCCCCCATGTGAGAAGGTAAACCTCATAAACGCTCCCCCATGGTCCTTCCTCCGCCCAAGTGAGAGGATAAGTCTGACAAGCACCCCGCAATGGTTCCATCTCCGCCCATGTGATTGGGTAAGTCTCACAATCTCTCCCCCATGGTCCTTCCTCCGCCCATGTGAGTGGGTAAGTCTCACAGACTCACCCATGGTCCTTCCTTCGCCCATGTGAGTGGGTAAGCCTCACAAACTCTCCCCATGGTCCATCCTCTGCCCATGTGAGTGGGTCAGTCTCACAAACTCTCCCCCATGGTCCTTTCTCTGCCCATGTGAGAGGGTAAGTCTCAAACACTCTCCCCCATGGCCCTTCCTCAGCACATGTGAGTGGGTAAGTCTCAAATACTCGCCCCCATGGTCCTTCCTCCGCCCATGTGAGAGCGTAAGTCTCACAAATTCCCCCCGTTGTCCTTCCTCTGACATTGTGAGAGGGTAAGTCTCACATCTCTCCCCCATGGTCCATCCTCCGCCCATGTGACAGGGTAAGTCTCACAAATTCTCACGGATGTTCCTTCCTCCGCCCATGTGACAGGGAAAGTCTCAGAAACTCTCCCAGGTGGTCCTTCCTCCGCCCACGTGAGAGGGTATATCTCACAATCTCTCCCCCATGGTCATTACTCCGCCCATGTGAGAGGGTAAGTCTCACAAACTCTCACCCATGGTCCATTCTCCGCCCATGTGAGAGGGTAAGTCTCACAAACTCTCCCCCATGGTCCTTCCTCCTCCCACGTGAGAGGGTAATTCTCACAAACTCTCTCCGATGGTCCTTCCTCCACCCATGTGAGAGAGTAAGTCTCACAAACACTCCAACATGTTCCTTTCTCCGCCCATGTGATAGGGTAAGTCCCACAAATGCTCCCCCATGGTCCATACTCCGCACATGTGAGAGGGTAAGTCTGACAAACATCCTCCATGGTCCTTCCTCTGCCTATGTGAGAGGATCAGTAGCACAAACTCTCCCCCATGGTCCTTCCTCCGCCCATGTGAGAGGGTAAGTCCCACAAACTCTCCCCCATGGTCCTTCCCCCGCCCATGTGAGAGGGTAAGTCTCACAAACAATCCCCCATGGTCCTTCCTCCGCCCATGTGAGAGCGTAAGTCCCAAAAACTCTCCCCCATGGTCCTTCCTCCGGCCATGTGAGAGGGTAAGTCTCAGAAACTTTCCCCCATGGTCCTTCCTCCGCCCATGTGAGAATGTAAGACTCACAAACTCGCCCCCATGATCCTTCCTCCTCCCATGTGAGAAGGTAAGCCTCACAAAAGCTTCCCCATGTTCCTTCCTCCGCCCAAGTGAGAGGATAAGTCTGACAAACACTCCCCAATGGTCCCATCTCCACCCATGTGATTGGGTAAGTCTCACAATCTCTCCCCCATGGTCCTTCGTCCGCCCATGTAAGAGGGTAAGTCTCACAAACTCTCCCCATGGTCTTTCCTCCGCCCATGAGAGAGGGTTCGTCTCACAGACTCTCCCGCACGTTCGTTCCTCTGCCGATGTGAGTGGGTAAGTCTCACAGACTCACCCATGGTCCATCCTCCGCCCATGTGAGTGGGTAAGCCTCACAAACTCTCCCCACGGTCCTTCCTCTGCCCATGTGAGAGCGCCAGCCTCACAAACTCTCCCCCATGGTCCTTCCTCTGCCCATGTGAGAGGGTAAGTCTCAAACACTCTCCCTCATGGTCCTTCCTCTGCCCATGTGAGAGGTTAAGTCTCACAAACACTCCCCCATAGTCGATCCTCCGGCAATGTGAGAGGGTAAACCTCACTAACTCTCCCCCATGGTCCTTCCTCCGCCCATGTGAGAGGGTAAGTCTCACAAACTCTCCCCCATGGTCCTTCCTCCGCCCATGTGAGAGCGTAAGTCCCACAAACTCTCCCCCATGGTCCTTCCTCCGACCATGTGAGAGGGGAAGTCTCACAAACTCTCCCCCATGGTCCTTCCTCCTCCCACATGAGAGGGTAATTCTCACAAACTCTCCCCGATGGTCCTTCCTCCGCCCATGTGAGAGAGTAAGTCTCACAAACACTCCCCCATGGTCCTTCCACCGCCCATGTGAGAGGGTAAGTCTCACAAACACTCCAACATGTTCCTTTTTCCGCCCATGTGAGAGGGTAAGTCCCACAAATGCTCCTCCATGGTCCTTACACCGCACATCTGAGCGGGTAAGTCTGACAAACATCCTCCATGGTCCTTCCTCCGCCTATGTGGGAGGATCAGTAGCACAAACTCCCCCCCATGGTCCTTCCTCTGCCCATGTGAGAGGGTAAGTCCCACAAACTCTCCCCCTTGGTCCTTCTTCCGCCCATGTGAGAGGGTAAGTCTCACAAACTCTCCCCCATGGTCCTTCCCCCGCCCATGTGAGAGGGTAAGCCTCACAATCTCTCCGATATGGCCTTCCTCCGCCCATGTGAGAATGTAAGACTCACAAACTCGCCCCCATGATCCTTCCTCCCCCCATGTGAGAAGGTAAACCTCATAAACGCTCCCCCATGGTCCTTCCTCCGCCCAAGTGAGAGGATAAGTCTGACAAGCACCCCGCAATGGTTCCATCTCCGCCCATGTGATTGGGTAAGTCTCACAATCTCTCCCCCATGGTCCTTCCTCCGCCCATGTGAGTGGGTAAGTCTCACAGACTCACCCATGGTCCTTCCTTCGCCCATGTGAGTGGGTAAGCCTCACAAACTCTCCCCATGGTCCATCCTCTGCCCATGTGAGTGGGTCAGTCTCACAAACTCTCCCCCATGGTCCTTTCTCTGCCCATGTGAGAGGGTAAGTCTCAAACACTCTCCCCCATGGCCCTTCCTCAGCACATGTGAGTGGGTAAGTCTCAAATACTCGCCCCCATGGTCCTTCCTCCGCCCATGTGAGAGCGTAAGTCTCACAAATTCCCCCCGTTGTCCTTCCTCTGACATTGTGAGAGGGTAAGTCTCACATCTCTCCCCCATGGTCCATCCTCCGCCCATGTGACAGGGTAAGTCTCACAAATTCTCACGGATGTTCCTTCCTCCGCCAATGTGACAGGGAAAGTCTCAGAAACTCTCCCAGGTGGTCCTTCCTCCGCCCACGTGAGAGGGTATATCTCACAATCTCTCCCCCATGGTCATTACTCCGCCCATGTGAGAGGGTAAGTCTCACAAACTCTCACCCATGGTCCATTCTCCGCCCATGTGAGAGGGTAAGTCTCACAAACTCTCCCCCATGGTCCTTCCTCCTCCCACGTGAGAGGGTAATTCTCACAAACTCTCTCCGATGGTCCTTCCTCCACCCATGTGAGAGAGTAAGTCTCACAAACACTCCAACATGTTCCTTTCTCCGCCCATGTGATAGGGTAAGTCCCACAAATGCTCCCCCATGGTCCATACTCCGCACATGTGAGAGGGTAAGTCTGACAAACATCCTCCATGGTCCTTCCTCTGCCTATGTGTGAGGATCAGTAGCACAAACTCTCCCCCATGGTCCTTCCTCCGCCCATGTGAGAGGGTAAGTCCCACAAACTCTCCCCCATGGTCCTTCCCCCGCCCATGTGAGAGGGTAAGTCTCACAAACAATCCCCCATGGTCCTTCCTCCGCCCATGTGAGAGCGTAAGTCCCAAAAACTCTCCCCCATGGTCCTTCCTCCGGCCATGTGAGAGGGTAAGTCTCAGAAACTTTCCCCCATGGTCCTTCCTCCGCCCATGTGAGAATGTAAGACTCACAAACTCGCCCCCATGATCCTTCCTCCTCCCATGTGAGAAGGTAAGCCTCACAAAAGCTTCCCCATGTTCCTTCCTCCGCCCAAGTGAGAGGATAAGTCTGACAAACACTCCCCAATGGTCCCATCTCCACCCATGTGATTGGGTAAGTCTCACAATCTCTCCCCCATGGTCCTTCGTCCGCCCATGTAAGAGGGTAAGTCTCACAAACTCTCCCCATGGTCCTTCCTCCGCCCATGAGAGAGGGTTCGTCTCACAGACTCTCCCGCACGTTCGTTCCTCTGCCGATGTGAGTGGGTAAGTCTCACAGACTCACCCATGGTCCTTCCTCCGCCCATGTGAGTGGGTAAGCCTCACAAACTCTCCCCACGGTCCTTCCTCTGCCCATGTGAGAGCGTCAGCCTCACAAACTCTCCCCCATGGTCCTTCCTCTGCCCATGTGAGAGGGTAAGTCTCAAACACTCTCCCTCATGGTCCTTCCTCTGCCCATGTGAGAGGTTAAGTCTCACAAACACTCCCCCATAGTCCATCCTCCGGCAATGTGAGAGGGTAAACCTCACTAACTCTCCCCCATGGTCCTTCCTCCGCCCATGCGAGTGGGTAAGCCTCACAAACTCTCCCCATGGTCCTTCCTCTGCCCATGTGAGAGGGTCAGTCTTACAAACTGTCCCCCATGGTACTTCCTCTGCCCATGTGAGAGGGTGAGTCTCACAAACACTCCCCCATGATCCTTCCTCCGCCCATGTGAGAGGGTAAATCTCACAAACTCCCCCCACGGTCCTTCCTCTGCACATGTGTATGGGTAAGTCTCAAAAACTCGCCCCCATGGTCCTTCCTCCGCCCATGTGAGAGCGTAAGTCTCACAAATTCCCCCCGTGGTCCTTCCTCTGACATTGTGAGAGGGTAAGTCTCACATCTCTCCCCCATGGTCCATCCTCCGCCCATGTGACAGGGTAAGTCTCACAAACTCTCACGTATGTTCCTTCCTCCGCCCATGTGACAGGGAATGTCTCAGAATCTCTCCCAGGTGGTCCTTCCTTCGCCCACGTGAGAGGGTATGTCTCACAATCTCTCCCCCATGGTCCTTCCTCCGCCCATGTGAGAGGGTAAGTCTCACAAACTCTCACCCATGGTCCATTCTCCTCCCACATGAGAGGGTAATTCTCACAAACTCTCCCCGATGGCCCTTCCTCCGCCCACGTGAGAGAGTAAGTCTCACAAACACTCCAACTTGTTCCTTTCTCCGCCCATGTGAGAGGGTAAGTCTCACAAATGCTCCCCCATGGTCCTTCCTCCGCCCAGGTGAGATGGCAGTTTGACAAACATCCTCCATGGTCCTTCCCCCGCCCAAGTGAGAGGATCACTAGCACAAAATCTCCCCCATGGTCCTTCCTCCGCCCATGTGAGAGGGTAAGTCCCACAAACTCTCCCCCATGGTCCTTCCTCCGCCCATGTGAGAGGTTAAGTCCCACAAACTCTCCCCCATGGTCCTTCCTCCGCCCAAGTGAGAGGGTAAGTCTCACAGACTCACCCCATGGTCCTTCCTCCGCCCATGTGAGAGGGTAAGTCTCACAAACTCTGCCCATTGTCCTTCCTCCGCCCATGAGAGAGGGTTAGTCTCACAAACCCTCCCCCACGGTCCTTCCTCTGCCGATGTGAGTGGGTAAGTCTTACCGACTCACCCATGGTCCTTCCACCGCCCATGTGAGAGGGTAAGCCTCATAACCACTCCCCATGGTCCTTCCGTTCCCCATGTGAGAAGGTAAATCTCACAAACTCTCCCCATGGTACTTCCTCGTTCATGTGAGAGGGTAAGTCTCACAAACTCTCCCCCATGATCCTTCCTCTGCCCATGTGAGAGGGTAAGTCTCACAAACACTCCCCCATGGTCCTTCCTCCAACCATGTGAGAGGGTAAGCCTCACAAACGCTCCCCCATGGTCCTTCCTCCGCCCATGTGAGAGGCTAAGTCCCGCAAACTCTGCCCCATGCTCCTTCCTCCACCCACGTGAGAAGGTAATCTCAGAAACACTCCCCCATGGTCCTTCCTCCGCCGATGAGAGAGGGTATGTCTCACAAACTCACCCATGGTCCTTCCTCCGCCCATGTGAGGGAGTAAGTCTCACAAATTCTCCCCCGTGGTCCTTCCTCCGAAATTGGGAGAGGGTAAGTCTCACAAACTCTCCCTCATAGTCCTTCCTCAGCCCATGTCAGAGGGTAGGTCCAGCAAGCTCTCCCCCATTGTCCTTCCTCCACCCATGTGAGAGAGTCAGTCTCACAAACTCTCCCCCATGGTCCTCCCTCCGCCCATGTGAGAGGGTCAGTCTCACAAACTCTCCCCCATGGTCCTTCCTCCGCCCATGTGAGAGGGTCAGTCTCACAAACTCTCCCCCATCGTCCTTCCTCCGCCCATGTGAGAGGGTCAGTCTCACAAACTCTCCCCCATGGTCCTTCCTCCGCCCATGTGAGAGGGTAAGTCTCACAAACTCTCCCCCATGGTCCTTCCTCCGCCCAGGTGAGATGGTAAGTCTCACAGACTCACCCCATGGTCCTTCCTACGCCCATGTGAGAGGGTAAGTCTCACAAACTCTCCCCCATGGTGCTCCCTCCGCCCATGTGAGAGGGTAAGTCTCACAGACTCACCCCACGGTCCTTCCTCCGCCCATGTGAGAGGGCAAGTCTCACTAACTCTCCCCCATGGTCCTTCCTCCGCCCATGTGAGAGGTTAAGTCTCATAAAATCTCCAGCATGGTCCTTCCTCCCCCCATGTGAGAGGGTAAGTCTCCCAAACTCTCCCCCATTGTCCTTCCTCCGCCCTTGTGAGAGGGTAAGTCTCACAAACTCTCCCCATGGTCCTTCCTCCGCCCATGAGAGAGGGTTAGACTCACAAACTCCCCCGCATAGTCGTTCCTCTGCCGATGTGAGTGGGTAAGTCTCACAGACTCACCCATGGCCCTTCCTCCGCCCATGTGAGTGGGTAAGCCTCACAAACTCTCCCCATGGTCCTTCCTCTGCCCATGTGAGAGGGTCAGTCTCACAAGCTCTCACCCATGGTCCTTTCTCTGCCCATGTGAGAGGGTAAGTCACAAACACTCTCCCCCATGGTCCTTCCTCTGCCCATGTAAGAGATTAAGTCTCAGCAACACTGCCCCATGGTCCTTCCTCCGCCCTTGTGAGAGGGTAAGCCGCACAAACTCTCCTCCCTGGTCCTTCCTCCGCCCATGTGAGAGGGTAAATCTCACAAGTCCCCCCATGGTCCTTCCTCTGCACATGTGAGTGGATAAGTCTCAGAAACTCGCCCCCATGGTCCTTCCTCCGCCCATGTGAGAGCGTAAGTCTCACAAATTCCCCCCGTGGTCCTTCCACTGACATTGTGAGAGGGTAAGTCTCACAAACTCTCCCCGATGGTCCTTCCTCCGCCCATGTGAGAGCGTAAGTCTCACAAACTCTCACCCATTGTCCATTCTCCGCCCATGTGAGAGGGTAAGTCTCACATACTCTCCCCCATGGTCCTTCCTCCGCCCATGTGAGAGCGTAAGTCTCACAAATTCCCCCCGTGGTCCTTCCACTGACATTGTGAGAGGGTAAGTCTCACATCTCTCCCCCATGGCCCTTCCTCCGCCCATGTGACAGGGTAAGTCTCACAAACTCTCACGTATGTTCCGTCCTCCGCCCATGTGCCAGGGAAAGTCTCAGAAACTCTCCCAGGTGGTCCTTCCACCACCCACGTGACAGGGTATGTCTCACAAACTCTCCCCGATGGTCCTTCCTCCGCCCATGTGAGAGCGTAAGTCTCACAAACTCTCCCCCATGGTCCATTCTCCGCCCATGTGAGAGGGTAAGTCTCACATACTCTCCCCCATGGTCCTTCCTCCGCCCATGTGAGAGCGTAATTCCCACAAACTCTCCCCCATGGTCCTCCCTCCGTCCCTGTGATGGGCCGAAATGGCCTCTATCTGCACTGTCAGGATTCTGTGATTCTGTGATTCTGTGATTCATGGTCCTTCCTCCTCCCACATAAGAGGGTAATTCTCACAAACTCTCTCCGATGGTCCTTCCTCCGCCCATGTGAGAGAGTAAGTCTCACAAACACTCCAACATGTTCCTTTCTATGCCCATGTGAGAGGGTAAGTCTCACAAATGCCATCCCATGGTCCTTCCTCCGCACATGTGAGAGGATAAGTCTGACAAACATCCTCCATGGTCCTTCCTCCGCCCATGTGAGAGGATCAGCAGCACAAACTCTCCCCCATGGTCCTTCCTTCACCCATGTGAGAGGGTAAGTCCCACAAACTCTCCCCCATGATCCTTTCTCCGCCCATGTGAGAGCGTAAGTCCCACAAACTCTCCCCCATGGTCCTTCCTCCACCCATGTGAGAGGGTAAGTCTCACAGACTCACCCCATGGTCCTTCCTCCGCCCATATGAGAGGATAAGTCTCACAAACTCTCCCCCATGGTCCTTCCTCAGCCCATGTGAGAGCGTAAGTCCCACAAACTCTCCCCCATGGTCCTTCCTCCGCCCATGTGAGAGGGTAAGTCTCACAAACTCTCCCCCATGGCCCGTCCTCCGCCCATGTGAGAGGGTAAGCCTCACAATCTCTCCCATATGGTCCTTTTTCCGCCCATGTGAGAATGTAAGACTCACAAACTCTCCCCCATGGTCCTTCCTCCCCCCATGAGCGAGGGTATGTCTCAAAAACTCTCCCCATGGTCCTTCCTCCGCCCATGTGAGAGGGTAAGTCTCACAAACTCTCCCCCATGTTCCTTCCTCCACCAATGTGAGAGATTAAGTCTCACACACTCTCCCCATGGTCCTTCGTCCGCCCATGGGAGAGCGTAAGTCTCACAAACACTCTCCCATGGTCCATCCTCCGCCCATGTGAGAGGGTAAATCTCACAAACTCTCCCCCATGCTCCTTCCTCCGACCCTGTGAGTGGATAAGTGTCATAGGCTCGCCCCCATGGTCCTTCCTCCGCCCAAATGAATGGGTAAGTATCACAAACTCTCCCCCGTGGTCGTTCCTCCGCCATTGTGAGAGGGTAATTCTCACAAACTCTCCCCCATGGTCCTTTCACCGCCCATGTGAGAGGATAGGTCTCAGAAACTCTCCCCTATGGTCCTTCCTCCGCCCATGTGAGAGGGTAAGCCTCACAATCTCTCCCCCATGGTCCTTCCTCCACCCAGGTGAGAGGTTAAGTCTCACAAACTCTCCCCCTTGGTCCTTCCTCCACCCATGTGCATATAACTGGGCGGAGGGCTTGTACTCTGCATTGTCGATCTTTATATTCCTTAAAGGGAAATCTCCCCCCTTGGGGCTCCCCTAATATTCTAATAAACCATAGAGGGACGTTTCACCTCGATAATATCTTTTATGTCTTGTATGGCCATATTAAAGTGTCGGGCAGCACTTCGTTTTTTTGCCCATACCTCTACATTGGGATTGTGTCTTTTGAGATCGGGAATGAGAAGGATGATGCTGGATCTCTCCTGGGGCATAAAAGGCTGTGCCTCGCCCATCGTACCCCGTCCACCTCTATCTGGATTTTGGGCTCCTACTGCCTGGTTAACTCTGACGGGGGCCACAGGATTGGATTTTTCGGCCCCTGACTGAAGTGGGTTGGGTGGTCTCGACTCGTAGAACTTCTACAGTCCCCGACCGGGGCCTGGGATTTAAGGTCGATGTATCTCGAGTCTCTTTTTTTAGAGCCTCGACAATGTCACCCAAGCATTTTAAGTTGTCTAGATTCTCAGTCCATGGTGGCTTCAGGTGCAGGAGACTACGGAACTGGACTTTAGCCTCCTGCACGGGTCTCAAGATTTCTTGTAACAGGGCCGGTCTCCCCCCCGCCCCTCGCCCACAGTTATGGTTCCCATCTGATCCATCCAACTAGCACACAAAACCGCCCCGTAATAGGCTTGCTTGGCGTCCTTGTGTTCCTCCTGCCACTTTATTTGGTCAACTACTGGGCTTGTTTCTTTCCACCCATTTTTAATCATCTCACTTTGAAATTTCAAATTAGCCTCTCGGACCCATGGAACAAGAGAGACAATGGTGGACATAGCTGGAACATCCTGTGAAGGAGGTCTCCCCTCTTCACCCATGTGACCTCTGTTAATTGTTACATATATTCTTATACTCTATCGGCACAAACGTATCACCTTATACTCTGAGTCAGAAATATACATTTATGTCTAATCAACTCCGTCAGTCCACAGTCTCCATGAGGAATAATTTACTATGTGGGTAATTTAATACTGACTGGCCCATACACGGTTTTAGCCCCACTGGTGAACGAGCGTGTCCTTGTTACTCCTAAAAACCTTACTCTGACTTCTTCCCTTAGGACGCGATGCGGTTCTCGCCTCAGTCGTCAATTCCAGTGTTGTTTAACTCCAATGGTACTTAGTGCAGTATCCCACTTCTGACACCAACTGTTAGATTCGAATTTGGAGAAACTCCAGACAGAGCCGGAATTGAGGCGAAGGACAGAATTTATTAAAAAAACTAATTGAAAATTGTGCACAAGGGAGAGCCACTCAGCTTGCACAAGCTAGGGGTGCAATCTCAGGGGACAAGCAGTTGATCATTCCAGTTATGCAATTCTATAAGCAACGCCCACTTACCATAGAATGGGGGCGTTCACGTACAAACAGTGTCACAACAGTTGCTCTTTATTGGTTTATGTGGTTACTCACTCAACTGCCGGCCCACCCCTTGAACTCGGGTACACTCTGACCATGCCAGTCACAATGTTGGTCGTCTAATCCTACATCACACATTCCTGCTGTTATCTCCTGCCCTTTGTTGGCATAGTTTATAGTTTGAGAAAACATATTCATATTTAAATCAAATTGCCAAAAATGTGCACATTCAATTAAACTATGAACATCTGGTCAAATTTCTTGCTTCCATCTCAACTGATGAAAATGACGCCTACCTTTTTTGTCATCGTCTAACTTGGATGTGTGGCTCTCAATCCCGTCAAAAAAGCCGTTAATAAAATTCGTGAATAGTTAAGGTCCCGAATGTGATCCCTCAGAGACATCACTCGTCATATGTTGCCAATTAATGGAAATGATCATTTTCCATAAACGATGTCTCCTGTCGCACGACCAATTTCCAAGCAGGTCAATAATTTGCCTTCACTTACATGAGTTTCAACTTTAGCTAAATGTCCCTTATTCGTGACATTATCAAATGTATTTTTCTCCATGTCTACTAACTAATAATGATTTGTGAACTGGCACACATAAACCTCTTTGCTCCTCAACAGTCAATAGCTTCCCATTATTTAGAAAATACTCTGAACTATCTTAATTTGTTCCAAAGTGGATGGTGTCACACTTGCGCACAGTGAACTCGATTGCATTTGTTGTGCCGGCTTACTTCATCGGTGTCTGTCCCTTTGGTTACCTGTAAAAAGTCACACAACACCAGGTTATAGTCCAACAGCTTTATTTGAAATCACAAGCTTTCAGAGCGCAGCTCCTTCTTCAGGTGAAGTGGAGAAATGCATAAAGACACAGCTTATATAGTCAGAGAATCATGTCAGATGTTTACAGGTAACCTTTCCAACCGCCCTTAATCACACCTCGGCAGAGAGATAATCACAGCAGTCAAAGGTGTGAATGGTGTCCAAACAGGTCAGTCAGGGAAACATTACATCAAAGAACAATGAGGTGGGGTCACAAGGGGTCAAATATTGCAGATGCTGGGGCCTGTATGAAAAACAAAAAAACAGACAAAAAGCATTTTTTTTTTTTTTTTTTGGCTGGAAATCACAGCAGGTCCGGCCGCATCCGTGTAGAGAGAACAAGCCAATGTCGACTCGAGTCTGGATGACCCTGCATCAGGTGGGGTTACATGTAGCTTGACATGAACCCAAGATCCCTGTTGAGGCCGTCCTCATGGGTGCGGAACTTGGCTATCAGATTTTGCATTGTCGTGTGTCTCGAAGACCACCTTGGAGAATGCTTACCCGAAGATCGGAGGCTGAATGTCCTTGACTGCTGAAGTGTTCCCCGACTGGGAGGGAACACTCCTGCCTGGTGATTGTTGCGCGGTGTCCGTTCATCCGTTGTCGCAGTGTCTGCATGGTCTCGCCGATGTACCATGCTCCGGGGCATCCTTTCCTGCAACGTATGAGGTAGACAACGTTGGCCGAGTCACATGAGTATGTACCATGTACCTGGTGGGTGGTGTCCTCACGTGTGATGATGGTATCTGTGTTGATGATCATGGCATGTCTTGCAGAGGTTGCTGTGGCAGGGTTGTGTGGTGGCGTGGTCGCTGTTCTCCTGAAAGCTGGGTAATTTGCTGCGAACGATGGTCTGTTTGAGGTGAGGCGGCTGTTTGAAAGCGAGTAGTGGAGGCGTGGGGATGGCCTTAGCGAGGTGTTCGTCGTCCGAATGCTCCGAAAGCTTGTGATTTCAAATAAAGCTGTTGGACTATAACCTGGTGTTGTGTGACTTTTTACATTTGTCCACCCCAGTCCAACTCCGGCATCTCCACACCTTTGGTTACTGCCATTTCCCAACTGCATTACAAACGGACCGAGTAACTTAGTGCAATCTTCAAAATACGATCTACAGTGCTCTATTGCTCCATCCAAGTCAATCATAAATACGCTGAAAGGTTGAAGATCCAATGCAGATAATTGGGAGACGGCACTTGTCACATCTGACACCGTTGCTAAAGAGCATGTCGTTTGTGCGAGGGATAATCTTTCTGAAGTGATGGAGGTCTGAAGCAGTCAGTCTGGATTTGCGGCAGAATTGCGCTGTGCAGGCTGGATTATAGACAAGAAAATTGAATTTGTAGGAGGTGCAATAATGCACTGCAGCCAATGAAAGTACTTTTGAGTGCTTTGGCTGGCAAGAGCCCGGGTAGCTCAGTCGGTAGAGCATCAGACTTTACTCTGAAGGCCCAGGGATTAAATCCCTATTCGGCGCAGCTTTTAAATCGTGATACTCATCTTTACATTCGCGCTTTGATCCTTTAACAAAGAGAATAACAACAGGGGTACGCCTTTTAACCCCTCGAGCCTTTCTTCGATTCAAGTAAATTTGTGATCGAAATCCATTTCCATCCCTTTGCTCCAGATCCCTTAATACCTTTGGTTGAAAAACATCTCTCAATCTCAAGTTTGAAATTGACAATTGACCCAGCTTTAATTGCTGTTTGCGGAAGTGTGTTACAAATTTCTGTCACACAAACTTCTCTCCTGAAAGGCTTGGATCTAATATTGAGGCTATGGCCCCTACTCCCAGATGGGTCAACCATCAGAAATAGCGTCTCGCTATCGACACTATCAGTTCCACTTAATATTTCGTGAATAATTCAATCAAACCACCAATTGAGCTTCTAAGTTCCAGGGAATACAACGCAAGTTTGTGCAACCTCGCCTTTTATGTTTTCCCTTGGACTCTCTGGGCTAGATTTTCAGTATAGACAGTTTTGGGGCGCTAACCTTAGCGCCCGCCCGAAGTTAGCGCCCGCCCCAAAGTAGCGCCCCGTTGCCGGAAATTCAGTGGCTTCGCCCTAAGAGGTTGGTGGAGCGCTAAAAGAGGCGTTCCACTACTATCTTTAGGCGCTAAGCCGGCGGTGCAGAGCGCAGCGCCCAAGCTCGGGCGCAGCGCACGGCAGACACTCTGGTGCCAGTGAGCTCTTAAAGGGAAAGGGTGCATGTGTTGGAGGATGATGATGGAAGGAGGAGGAGGAGGAGGAGGAGGAGGAGGATGATGATGGAAGGAGGAGGAGGAGGAGGAGGAGGAGGAGGAGGAACAACCGTTCACAACAACACACTGGATCCTTCCACACAACACATGCAGACTGCCGTTTATAGTGCAGGAGGAGTGCCCTTTAATTTGCGTTACCAGGGTGTGTTGCGTTCCATTTTACAAACGCTCTGGACGCCAGCTGCAGAATGGGGCGGTCCGACTGAAGTTTGGATTCGGGGCGGCCAAAGGGCGTTTCACGAGGATGTGACGTCATTTTCTGCGCGCGCATCCGGGCGGCCGCTGCACTTTGCACCGGCGCTAACGGGCAACTTAATTTGGGGCGGGGCGCAAACTGCGCTGCGCCCGGGCGCTACACGAATAGCGCCCGAAAATCACTTCTCTTAAGGCGCTAACTGCTGGCGCAAGCAACTGAAAATCTAGCCCTCTGTGTCCTTCTGGTAAATCTATGCTTCACTTATTATACCTAATACTACCTTCCTAAGCTGTGATGCCACGAACTGAACATAGTACCGTAGGTGTGGCCCAACCTGTGCTTTGTATAGCTGTGGCATAATTTCTCCCTCTTACATTGTAATCCTACAGATATAAGTATCAGCTTTCAATTAGTCTTTTTGAATCAATTCTTGCTAATATATAAAACAATTTGCCAGAGATTTGCCCATTCGCTCAATCTATGACAATCTTTTCAGATTTCTTACTTCCATCTAAATGCTTCAAATGCCGCCTGTCTTTTTTGCCACCGTCAAACTTGGATATGTGTCTCTCAATCCAATCAAGTAAGTCGTTAATGGAATCGATGAATAGTTGAGGCCCCCAAAGAGATCCCTCCGAGACACCACTCGTAATATGCTGCCAATTAATGTCCCTGATCATTATCCATAAACTTTGTCTTCTGTCGTGCAACCAATTTCCAACCAGGTCAATAATTTGCCTTCACTTACATGAGTTTCAACTTTAGCTAAAAGTCACTTATTCATGACTTCATCAAATGTATTTTGCTCCATGTCTATTATCTAATAATGATTTGTGACCTGGGACTCAATTTTAAACTTCAGATTGAGAGATGTTTGTCAACCAATTTCCTAACCGGGTCAATGGCCCAGAATTTCGGATCCCGAAGGGGGAGTACGCGTTGGGTACTCACGCATAGGCCCAACAAAAGTGCCGGTTTCGTGCATGCACTTCGCATGTGCGGGAAACCAGAACTTCCGTTCCCTTAAAGGAAGGAGTTCACAGATCGATTACATGCACCAGAGAGGCAGCGCCTTCGCCTAAACTTCCGTTTTTTTTCCAGGTTTTTCCGGGATTGTAAGTCTCCAGCAGCTCCGCTTATAAAAAGCACGTGCAGGACCAGCTTTCAACAAGGTAAGTGGTGAATTAAGTAAAATTAAAACATTTCTTCTGCAGGTTTATTAGTTATAAATATTTTAAAGAAGGGTAAGTTTATTTTTAACCCCGTTAGAAACTTTAATTAATTTTTTCAAAAATTTAAATTATTGTTTAAATATTTATTTTACGTCATTAATAGTTATTTGAAAAATGAGATTTTTAAAAACATTTATTTGAAGTTTTAGTCCTGTTTTGTGGCCGAACTCAAATTCATTGATTTGACAGGTCATCCTGTCAAATCTATGAATAGAGATTTCCTGATACGATTAGCTCTCCATGGCCCACGTGATCTCAGGGGACGCTTCAATCTAGCTGCGCCCCTGGGATACGCAAACACTGCACGTTGGCAGTTGGAGCAGGCCCAGTATCAGAATCCCACGTGGGCCCACAGCTCAACAGCCAGCGCGCTAGCTAAATGCAGGATGGGAGCTTGCACCCGCGTGTATCCACTGACCCGACTTTCTGGGCCAATAATTTGCCTTCACTTCAACGAGCTTCAACTTCAGCTAAAAGTAACTTATGCGGTATTTTATCAAATGTTTTCCAAGTGCTCTGCTATTACATCTTTTCTAATGGACTCTAGCATCTTTCCCACTACCGATGTCAGGCTTAACGGTCTACATTTCCCCGTTTTCTCTCTACCATCTTTTTCGAATAGTGGGGTAACTTTATCTGCCTTTAAATCCAGGGGAACTGTTCCAGAGTCTATAGAGTTTTGGAAGATGACCAGCAATTAATCTACTATGTCTAGGGCCACTTTCTTAATTACCCTAGGATGTAGATTATCAGGCCCTGGGGATTTATCGGCCTTCAATCCCATCAATTTCCCTAACACCATTTCCCTAAAAGTACTGTTTTCATTCAGTTAATCCCTCTCATTAGACACTATTTCGCCCGACATATCTGGGAGATTATTTGTGTCCTGCTTTTTGAAAACAGAACCAAACCATGTATTATTTGGTCTGCCATTTCTTTCTTCCCCATTATAAATTCTCCTGATTCTGACTCTAAGGAACCTACGCTTGACTTCACCAATCTTTTTCTCTTCACATGCCTATAGAAGCTTTTTCAGTCAGTTTTTATGTTCCCTGCAAGTTACTCTCATACTCTATTTGCCCCCCCTTAATTAATCCCTTTATCCTCCTTTGCTGAATCCTAAATTGCTCCCAATCCTCTGGTTTGCTGCTTTTTCTGCCAATTTATATATGCACTCATTGGAGCTTATGCTATCCATAATTTCCCTTGTAAGCCAAACAGAGATAAACAAATTCTGTAGTTCATCCATGCGATCTTTAAATGTTTGCCATTGCCTATCCACCGTCAACCCTTTAAGTAAAGGTCCCCAATCCATCCTACCCAACTTGCGACTCATACCATCGTAGTTTCCTTTTTTTTAATTATGGATCCTAGTCTCTGAGCCAAATACTTCACTCTCCATCTTAATGAAGACTTCTATCATATTATGATCGCTCAGCCCCAAGTGGCCTCGCACAAAATAATTGTGAATTAATCCTTTCTCATTACATCATACCCAATCGACCTGTGAACAGAGGGTAAAGAGGCAGAAGGGACAGAAATAATAATCAGAACAGAAGACATAGGAGCAGGAGTGGGTCATTCAGCCCCTCGAGCCTGCCCCGCCATTCAATAAGATCATGGCTGATCAGATCATCGACTCAACACCACTTTCCTGTCGCTCGCCATAACCCTTGACTCACCTGTAGCTCAAATATATGTCTATCTCCGCCTTGAATATAATCAATGACACAGCCTCCACAGCTCTCTGGGGTAGAGGATTCCAAAGATTCACGACACACTGAGAGAAGAAATTCCTCCTCAACTCCGTTTTAAATGGGCGACAAATTTTCCTGAAACTTTGCCCCTAGTTCTAGATTCCAACAGGAGGGGAATCATCCTCCCTGCCTCTACCCTGTCAAGCCCTCTCAGAATCATATACTGAGACAAAGAGGGAGACAGAGACAAAGATAGATGTAAGAGCGAAAGCCTCGGTTTGATGTCTTACAGAGTGGTCTGAGGTATAAGGGACTTCAGTTATGTTGAGAGTGTGCAGAAGCTGGGATTGTTTTCCTCAGAATGTTAAGAGGAATTTTAATGGAGGCTTTCAAATTTACAAGGGGTTTTGATAGAGGAGATAAGGGGAAACGTTATCTAGTGGCAGGAGGGAAAGTAAGCAGAGGACAACGATTGAAGATAACCGGCAAAAGAACCAGTATGGGGAGAATTGTCTTTCGCAGCAAGGGCTCAGGCCTAATGAATATCTTAATGCTCTGGATAAGTTATCACAGCCCAGGCACTCTCTCATTCCAGTCCTGCACACGTTGCTAATGTTTCAAATGTGGCATTTTTCACACTGGCAATTAATTGATTAATAGCTGTGCTGTGATAAGCTAAGTTTGTTAGGGAGATGCAGTCGGCAAGAAAATACATGGAAGTCTGACAATACCCGTCACTGTTCTGACACTGTGAGCTACAGTTAAATGTGGGCATGTAAACATTTAACGGGGTAAAAATTCGGTAACGCCCCATTTGGGGCACCATTATTGGCGGTGCACAAAGTTTAGCGGCTGGCGCTAATTATCGCCTCTGACATCAAACTTGACTTTTATCGCCCCTGTTGATGATTGGAGCACTAAATCAGGTGCTACACACCTCTGATAAGGCGCTAAGGCCGAGGAGCGAGGCGTTAGCTCAGAGCGCGGGCACAGCGCAGGTGCTATCAGTTAGCGATGGAACACAGACACACTGGCGCTGGTCAGTTCTTAAAGGGGCGGGTCGATCTTTCTCTGCAGCCACACATTACTCAATGGAGCCTTGAATCTCGGCCTGGACAGACCTGTGGCTAAATCTTGCAGCCAAGGACTATGGAGCAGGCGAGGGAGCCAGCACAGCGCTTCATCGAGCGGGCCTTGCAGGCTCTGGTTGACACTGTGGAGCACAGAAGATGTATTCCTTACCCAGAGAGTGGCAGGAGGCCTTTGCCACGTGAGTACAGAACAGTGTGGAGGGAGGTGGCTCAGAGAGTCTGCTCAAGCAGCATGGTGCCTAGGACCAATCTCCAATGTAGGAAAAAGTTCAACGACCTCACTCGGGTCGTCAGCGTGAGTGAGTTATTTTACAAAACCTCTCCATCCCTCCATCTCAACCTCACTTTATGGCCAGAGGGTTTTAAAAGCCCCAATGCCGAACACTCATCAACACCTATGGCCCTTTCATGAAACGCACACGCACATTCCACACTTTGCATACAGTAAGGGCTATTCAACTATAGCAGGCATTTCAGGGAAGACCATGGCTGCATACAATAAGGGCTATTCAACTATGGGAGTCATTTCAGGCTAGTCCATGGCTGAATACAGTAAGGGCTATTTAATTATGGGAGGCATTTCAGGCAAGACCATGGCTGGATATTTACTCAGACACCGTCCTTTTTCTTGCATGCCAAGTTGTCTCATAATAGGAGACAGCAGCAATGGACTGGTGGAGGGCGGCCTCAGCTGCAACCACTCAGCGACCTTGAAGTGCATGTCCAGAGGATTGTGGCAAGCTGGGTGATTGGTCCCATCACCACTGGAGACGCCGACCCCGTTCTGGACAGCGATGGTAAGGTCATCACATTTTTGTCCTCTCCCGTTCCACTTTTTCCTCACAACACCAGCCTTTGACACTTTCAATCCAAATTACTAAATCGCTGCACTCATTCCACGCTTGCTGCCACCCTGCCCTCACGCTAAAGCCACTCTTATACCTACCTGCTTTCAGATGGTGATCCACCAGGTGAGGAGACGGGCCCTCAAGCTGCCAGTGGGAGTGAAGCTGAAGGGGAGGCAGAACAGGAAGCCGGAGCATCAGTTCCACCATCTCCTGTGGAAGCCAATGCCCACACTGGGAACATGCCATCCCTGGAGGGGAGCAGGGGGGAATGGTCTGATGAGAGTGAAGCTCCAGGACCCAGCGCGCTGCAGCAACGCGAGGAGGTAGGGAAGATCGGGGGCCCTCTCCCCGGAGGGAGAGTATGCCATCGAGGCCTGCTGCACTGGATGCAGAGGAGGAGCAGGTCCTCGCTGAAATGAGCGCCCAGGCACACTTAACTCATGGCTGCAGTGGCAAGGTTGCCCGAATGCATTGAATCACTGGCAAGGAGTTGGAGCACTTCGGCGTAGCACAGGCGGCTGCCACGCAAATGCTTACTGTTGCAATGCAGTCACTGGCTGGTCTCATGCAGAAGTATATTCAGGCCATGCGAGCACTGACTGCTGCCACCCTCGCTTGAAAGTCAATTTACCCTGGGGCTCTCACCGCACCACAGCAGGCCAGCAATCTGTGCTCCACCAGTTTGCTCCAGATGCTGAAGTGCTGCCCCGTGGGAGTGCCAGTGTGTCGTTCGAGCAGGGAGTTGCTGTCCTCTCTCAAGATTACAGCATTCCTGCTGACACGACTGGCACTTCTCCACTGCAGTTGCCACCACCTGTAGGACAGACTGCTGCCGCCCATGCAGAGTTGGTGCAGTCTGCAGCCGGGCCCCCCAGGCCCAGAGCCGAACCAGGCCGTCCTTCCAGTGCATCTGCACTCTCAGTTTGTGACAATCAGCAACCTTTCTCCAGCCTTGCTCCAGCCACTGGGGCCCGATTCCGGAGGGGCTGCAGGGTCGGAAGGGGGGAATTTCGCAAGGGAAGGAGATCACCCTTGAAGGGCAAAAAGTGGGAGGTATGACAAAATGTTTTTCATTGTTTTTTTAATTGTTCATGGTCAATTTTTTGTAATTGTTTGGGACATTGTCTCCATGTTGTGAGAGGCAGTTATGTTAATGACTGTTTTTTCTGTGCTTCTTTCTATTAGTTTGTCAGGCAGAAATGAGACACACAGAGTTTGTCAAATAAAGATGTGTCTGTATTCAAAATGTATATGTTTGGTCTTTGCAATCATTGTTGCCTTGACCGCCTTAGGGGTTGCAGGATGATTTCATTCAGGTTGTTTGAATGGCAGAATCCATTTCCTCAGAGGGGGACTAGAAGCGACTTGCTATGAGCCTTTGATGGACGGCCCTTCCACTTTGTACATTGTGTGCCTCCCTTCCGCATTGGTGCTACTGAAGATCACCCTCCTCATCTTCCTCCTACTCTCCCTCCTCCTCCTCGGCTGGTGCTCCAATTCCTGTTTGCATTGGCTGGGTCCTGACGATTGCCAGGTTAAGCAGCATGAAGCAGACAACAACGAAGTGGGAGACTCGCTCAGGTGAGTACTGAAGGGCTCCTCCAGAATGTTCCAGACAGCGTCACCATTGCTTGAGCAAGCCGATTGTGTGCTCAACGATGTTCCTGGTATCTTGATGGCTCTCGTTTTATCGCAGCTCAGCGGGGGTGTTGGGCGTATGAAGCGGTGTCATCAGCCAGGTTCACAGAGGATATCCCTTGTCCCCGAGAAGCCAACCTCCTGGGTGATGCAGTGCCTGGGAAGGTCTGCCACGGAAGTCTGGCGCTTGATGAAAGTAGGAAAGTGGGCATTGGCAGCGAGTATCAGCCCTCTGTGGTCACAGACCAACTGAACGTTTATGGAAGTGAAGCCCTTTCGGTTGCAGAAATTATCGGCATTCTCTTGCGGTGCAGGCAAAGCCACATGTTTGCAGTCAATGGCGGCCAGCACCATGGGGAAGCCCGCTATCATCGCAAAGCCCGTTCTGCGTTCTTGCTACTTGTCCAGGGTCATGGTGAAAGAGATTTACGTCTCCTTCTAAAGAGGGCATTTGTGACCTGACGGATGCAGCAATGCACCAGGAACTGGGAGATATTGGCGATGAACCCAGTAGCTGATTGAAATGAGCCAGTGGCACAAATGTTAAGAGCCACTGTTATCTTCACTGCCACCGACAGAGACGTCCTGCTCCTCAGTTGAAGGCTGCAGATCTGGCTGAAACAGGTGGCAGAGCTCAGTGACCACCTCCTTGCTGAAGTGCAACCTTCACAAACACTGCTCCTCAGACATAGTAAGGTTGGAGAACTGTTGGCGAAAAACCCTGGGAGGGTAAGGTCTCCTGTACAGAGGCCTGCTGGCCCTCCTCCGTCAGGCCATGGTTGCCACTCTCTCTCTTCGTCTCTGAGCCCTCCGAATGTGATGGAGAAAGATGACAATCGCATCCATTGCAGCCCCCATAATATCTAGGCAATCAAAGTTATGTCGGTCAAAAAGCAAAGTATCTGCAAAGTTATGGTCAGAAGCCAAAATTAGCTCAGACAGCTTTGACTCAATGCAGAAGTCTTTCTTTCTCTCTTTGTCTCTGAAAATCTCTCTCTCTCTCTCAGAAGGAGTGGTGCAAAAATGGCTACCACACAGAAGCCAGGAAGAGGTCCCCTTTAAATAACGTCCCCCCAGCCTC
This sequence comes from Somniosus microcephalus, assembly GCF_052327205.1. Taxonomy (NCBI): domain Eukaryota; kingdom Metazoa; phylum Chordata; class Chondrichthyes; order Squaliformes; family Somniosidae; genus Somniosus; species Somniosus microcephalus. The sequence goes on from NW_028225184.1 coordinate 34,047,767, forward strand.
ACAGCGACTGAGAAGCGTTCCAGTCAACCTGTCTTTGGGTGCGCCAGGTGGAAAGGAGGAGGCGCCACTCAATTTCCATTCCAGGGCGTCACAAGGGTGTTGCACTCTCGAATGACGTCAAGATCTTCATGAGCAGGAGATCGGGTGGTATTCGTTAGCACCGCCGCAAAATGTCCGGTCAATTTCGCTGGAGGTGCAGATATCACTGCACCCAGGTGCTAATTGCTTTGTGGCCCAATTGGCACCCTCTTAAGGCGATAACGGGAGGCGCAACCAACATAATTTTCCCCCCAAAGTTTCTAGTTACAAGTGTCATTTCTTGCTGACTTTGAACCAGCAGGCATTTTACAGAAGTGAAGGCAGTGCCTTTTGTACCTCTGTACCGAATGATGCACTGCTGACTGTTGAGGCAGCATCAACAGTGTGGAAAGTTGAAAAGTTGATGAGGAGCAAGTATTGCTTCGCGTGGTTGCTTTGATTGGTAGCATTTCAAAAGCTCCAGAATGCACTCTTCCCTGACTGGGAATTGAACCCAGGCCATGGCGATAAACGCGCTGAACCCTAACCACTAGGGATACTGCAGGAAGCTTCCTGCCAGGAAGCACCGCAACACAATCTTTCCTCCTTGAAGCTTTGAAATTCAGATCACTTTCACACCAGGCAAACCTTTCGTACAAGATGACATTATTCAGGCGAGATCACAAAGGACATGTTCGCAAAAGCACAGCACCAAGTGCAGGTAGGCAGCCACTTGACATCTATCTCCTTCTGTGCTTTTCTCAGAGACAGAGACATACAGTCAGAGAGAAGCCGTCGGGGTATTGAATACTCACCACTATAATATCAAGGACAATGCAGAGGAAATGGTTCTGCAGTGCTTGAGACAAAGACTCAAACACACACAAAATACCCGTGTGTGCTCTCTTTGTGTGAGTATGTCTCAGATATCCATCTGTGTGTCATAGATTCATGGCGGCCTGCAACACAGCGGGAGGCCATTCGGCCAATCGTGCCAGTGCTGTCTCTTTGAAAGAGCAGTTGTGCATGGTCCCGCACCCCCGCTTTTTCTGCGTATACCTGTTATTTCATTTTCTCTGTCCTCTCTCCCTCCTCAGTGCCCCACATAAAAGGGAAAGGGAAGGAGAACTCTATACTAACGAGGAATTGGGGCAGCGAGTTGTTATTTAGTTCTTCATATGCCAGTACGTCTTTTAAAATTATTTTAGTTTATATTTTTATGTTCAACTTTTCCAAGGAGCATTTTAAGGAGCTGCCCACAGGTTTAAAATTGAGGATGTTAAAAGTCCTCGTCATCGGGTAATTGAACCCTGGCCACCCGCGGGGATACTCACCACTATACTAATGAGGAATTGAGAGATACAGATGCTGGCAGAGCAAGAATCGACATGTGAGCAGAGGGACAAAGAGGCAGAGGGGACAGTAATACGAATAAGAGCAGAAGATGTAGGAGCAGGAGTAGGCCATCCGCCCCTCGAGCCTTCCCCGCCATTGAATATGGTCGTAGCTGATCAGATCTTTGAATCAACGCCACTTCCCGCCCACTCCCCGTAACTTTTGACTCCACTGCAGCTCAAATTTACGTCTATCTCCACATTGAATATAATCAATAACTCCACCTCCAGAGCTCTCCAGGGTAGAGGATTCCAAAGTTTCACGACCCTCTGAGCGAAGAAATTCCTCCTCATCTCCGCTTTAAATGGGCGACCCCTTATCCTGAAGTTTTGCCCCCTTGTTCTAGATACCCCCAGGAGGGGAAACATCCTCCCTGCGTCTACCCTGTGAAGCCCCTTCAGAATCATATACAGAGACAAAGAGGGAGACAGAGACAAAGATAGACATAGAGAGCAAGAGCCTCAGTTTGACGTCTTACAGAATAGGGATAAGCTACTTCTGTTATGTTGAGAGTCTGGAGAAGCTGGGATTGTTTTGCTCAGAAGGTTAAGAGGAAATTTAACAGTGGGTTTCAAATTTACAAGGGGATTTGATAGAGGAAATATGGAGAAATGCTTTCCAGTGGCAGGAGGGATGGTAACTGTCTTGTTTTGCACACTTTGTAGAAAAATAATAAATTGCAGGACAACGGAGTACTACAGTTTAAACTCTTTTAATGAAGCATCAGGTCTGCCTGACTCACAACAGTACAGCACCGTGTGGACAAGTTGGTGTCAGGACACTGGGACTTCCCATACAATAGCAGTCCTTACAGATGCCTGCAGGCCAACGACAACTCAGCATGTGATCATAAGTGAATATAATAGGATTTCCTTACAGATGCCTGCGGGCCAATGATAAATCAATATGCAAATGTTTCATCCCCTTTCTTTCAAAAGAAAACTGTGATGCATTACTTTTGAACTTTTCTTCTACATAATGTTCTCAGTAGCATCAACATATAAGTAAACTCAACATTTAACTAACACTGAAAACATCTCAACGTTTCATAACGATGTACAGATTTTTTTTTCGGGCAGCTATCCGCCTACACGATTTGACAGTTCACAAGTCAAGGATAACTCTAGGCTTGACCTCTCGTCCCGACCTTGTGTGGTATGCAACTGAGCATGCTCCTGAGTTGGTGAACAATTATGGTTCAGGTTTAGGTTCAGGTAAGTATAATGTGTTTTTATATTGCTCTGTTCATCACACTCTGTTGAACAGACCCTCTCATCGGTATGACGGTGTTGTTTCTTGGTGTCCAGGAGGTGCCTGCAATTGCGGCGGTACACCTGTCCTTCTGGGTTGCAGATATGATACGATCGCTCAGTGTCAGCTGACTGGATGACGACTGCTGGCATCCAATAGTCATGCTCTTGGATTCTGATGGATTCTCCATTGTGCAGTGGCGGCAGTAGTCTAGCTGACCTGTCATAGTTCTCTTTTGGTGTTGCTGTATCTGTACACGTTTTGCATGCACTTGCTTGCAGCTGACAACCTAACAGGGCCTGTCTGGGATACGGTGAGCTATCATGGGCTCTTTGACATTTGATGGGCGGCGTTCAAGACAAATGGAACATTTTCCGACAATGTCCTCAATGTGTTTGCACATTCCGGGCCAAAATATAATGTCACGTGCTCTTTGTTTGCATTTTTCCATGCCCATATGTCCAGCATGAATTTTTGTCAACATCTTTTCTCTGAGACTGGTAGGAATGATGATTTCCTCCCCTTTGAAAACGACTCCATTGATTTGTGACAGTTCATATCTGTGGTTCCAGAATTCAGATATGCCCTGAGGTCATATCCTCCTTTCCTCAGGCCATCCTTCATGTATGACTTTGCTCAGCAGTGTGAGTTGTGCATCTTTCTCTGTTGCTGCTCGGATCTCCTTCAGTTTTGAGTCACTCACAGTTAAGCTGTTGTAAACCATGTGCACCTGCACATCCATGCCTTCACTGAGGAAGCTTTCCTGGTAGCTAACAGACTTTCTGGAGAGCGTGTCTGCGACAGGAATGTCTTTGCCTGGACGGTGAATGATTGTGAAGTCATACTTCTGTAGCTGATGGATCATTCTCTGTAGCCTTGGTGGGGCTGCGGCTCGTGGTTTCCTCATGATTGACTCGAGGGGCTTGTGGTCGGATTCCACAAGGACTTGTTGGCCATAGACACACTGATGGGAACGCTTACATCCGAACAGAATTGCATAAAGCTCTTTCTCGAATTGAGCATAGTTGATTTCACTGTCTGTGAGGGATCTGGAAGCGTAGCCGATGGGCTTTCCTTCTTGCAGTAATACTGTGCCTAGTCCGTACTTTGATGTGTCCACTTGTAGTCTGATCTCTTTGTTGCGGTCGAAGTAGGCAAGAACAGATCCTGGTTCTCCGGTGATTAGGTCTTTCATTTTCTGAAATGCTGTGTCATGTTGTTTGTCCCGCAGGAACTCAAAGGATTGTTTGAGCAACTGACGCACGGGTGCTTTGATTTCGGAGAGGCTCGGAGCAAACTTGGCTAAGTAGTTAACCATGCCTAGTACTGTTTCTAGCTCTGCGCGGTGCTTTGGCGGCTTCATCTTCTTGATGGCAGAGATTTTCTCTGGATCCGACTTAAAGCTGATGTCGGAAATAACTGATCTCGGTGGATCCGATTATGCTTTTCTCCGGGTTGAGCCGGATGACTTTCTCCCATGATCTTTGTAGCATCGCACGGAGGTTCCTGTCATGTTCCTCTCTATTCCTGCCATAGATGAGGATGTAATCTAAGATTGTGACTACTCCATCGAGGCCTTCATAGGTTTCGTCGATCTTCCGGTGGAATTCATCCTGAGCTGAGATAAGACCAAATGGTAAACGCAGAAATCGGTAGCGTCCAAATGGTGTGTTGAACATTGTTAGCTTAGATGACTCTTCCATGAGCTTGATAGTCCAGTATCCTGATTGTGCGTCCATTACACTGAAGTAACGTGCTCCCACTAGCTTGGGTGTGATGTCATCTAGCGTTGGTAGAGGGTAGTCATGGCGTTTGATAGCTTTGTTCGAATCTCTGGGGTCGAGGCAGACTCTGAGCTTTCCTATGCGTGGTTTGTCAGCCATTACTTCCGCGTTGACCCACTCTGTCGGTTCTGTTTCCCGGACGATGATTTCTGTATTCTCCATGCTCTGCAGCTCCTCCTTCAGGCGACTACGTAGATCAAGGCGTATCCTTCTCGGTGGGCAAACCACAGGGGTTGCTGCTGGGTCAAGGTGAATAGTGTATTCAGCAGGGAATAGTCCGATTCCTTTGAAAACGTCAGCAAACTCCTCCACGACTGTCTTCTTCTCAACTGGTGCTGTCAATGATAGCATTAGCTTGACGAGATCCATGTCTAAACATATCTTTAGACCTAGCACTGGAGGTGCTTATGTGTCAAAAATGTAAATGTTCAACATCATGTCGCTTTCTTTGTACTTGCATTTCATCATGCATGTGACTTTTACATTGAGCTGCTCACCCCGCTAGCCGGTCAGTCTGCGTCAGGTGGGCTGTTGCTCAAACTCATCCTTCAAGCTGTGATACTCACTCAGAGGAACTACATTAACCTGAGATGCAGTGTCTAGTTTAAAATTACACTCTTTGCCCTGTTTTCCTATCTCAATATCGGCAAAAGCTTGCTCAGTCTATGAAATCTGTTTTTTCTGTGACACAAAATCAATAAACAGATCGTCTGCATTTGGCTCTCTATCTGGCATTTGGCTGTCACTCACTGTGTCTACCATTTTTCCGAAAACCGTCCTGCAAACTTTGGCAAAGTTGTTCCGTTTACCACATTTAGTACATTGTCTTCCTTTGGCAGGGCAGTACTCCTTTTCTCCATGGCAGTTGTTCCCACAATATCCACAGTTTTTGAAGCGTTTTATGTCTGTGTCGCCCATTTTTAGAACTCTCGCTGTTCTTTTAAAGAAGCATCAGGTCTGTCTGACTCACAACAGCACAGCACCGTGTGGACAAGATGGAGTCAGGACACTAGGTGTTCCCAAACAATAGCAGTCCTTACAGATGCCTGCAGGCTAAAGACAACTTAGCATGTGATCACATGTGAATATAATAGGTATTCCTTACAGATGCCTGCGGGCCAATGATACATCAAGATGCAAGTTTTACAGTAACCAGAGGAAACCGAGTGAAGATAACCAGCAAAAGAAACAGAGGGGAGATGAGGTTAATTGTCTTACGCAGCAAGGGCTCAGGCCTAATGAATATCTTAATGCTCAGGATAAGTTATCACTGCCCACGGCCCAGCCACTCTCTCATTCCAGTCAAGGACACTTAGATAAGATTCAAGGGTTGCATTTTTCTCACTGGCAATGAATTGTTTGAAAGCCATGCTGTGAGATGCTAAGGCTGTTAGGGAGATGCAGTTGAAGAAGATGCCTGGAAGACTAATGATATGCTGACTGTTCTGTCATTGTGAGCTGGAGTTAAATGCGGGCATGTAAACATTTAGATTGTCTAGTTCCAAATATAATGTCCTGCTGACTGCAGGCATTTTACAGAAGTGTATATTGTACCTCTGGACCGAATGATGTGCTGCTGGTTGTTGAGGCAGTCGCAGCGAAGTGGAAAGTTGAAAGTTTTCTCAGGAGCGAGCATTGCTTCACGGGGGTCTGCAGAAGGTGACCATTCAGCACAGCATTTCCGTAGTGGATTGGTCAGCACGGTCGCCTAACATGTGAAAATTTCCCGGTTCGAAACCGAGTGGAAACATTTTGAAATCATATTCAATTAAATAGTAGAAAAATGGAAAATTTCTCATTCTTGGTTCAATGTTTAAAGCCCTGTTACATTTGTTGTTTCTCTGTGCAGTCTTCTACACATTCAAAGTCTACAGTGTCTCTCACTCCCTCCCCTTTCCAGCCCTGATCTTGCAGAAAGCCCCTCTCAATGCTGCATATTCCGGCTGCTTTCAGTTGATTTGTGAGAGATTATTAAAGGATCCTGCAGCATTGCCTCGGTTCACAACAGCAGATCTAAGCCGCGTTTCTGCAAACTACTGGCCATGTTCTCCAGAATTCCAAGGTGTATAAGGAAATCAAGCCTCAAAATCCCTTTCATTAGCCACAGGTGTTCAGACAATATTCTGAACGCAAAGCGTGTTAGTCCTTGCCAATATTTCTTGTCCATTTCCCAGTGTTTCCGAATTCTGCCTGTCTCTCTGTTTCTGTTTATTCAGTGTGTGGCCACTTGTGCGTTGATTTTGAACGAACACCTGCGTTTTTGTCTGCTTGCTGCTTTAAACAAATGAGGGCATCAGGCGCTTCTGTGCATGACTCTGGGGAATGATTTAAACAGGCCTTAGAGCAATGTCTGGTTCCTCTATCCCCATTCTCAATGTTAATGGAGCTGAGCACTTGAGTGCAAATGCCAAGGCTGAAGCGCATAAAGCCACCTTTAGCCAGAAGTGCAGAGGATGATCCATCTCGGCCTCTTCCTGAGGTCCCCACCATCACAGAAGCCATTCTCAAGCTAATTCGATTCACTCCATGTGATAGCAAGTAACGACGGAGCACACTGGAAAAAGCAAACGCTAATGGGACCCTACATCATCCTGGCTGTCATGCTGAAGACTTGTGCTCCAAAATTAGCCACGTCTCTAGCCAAGCTGATCCAGTACAGCTACAGCACTGGCATCTATCTGACAATGTGGAAAACTGCTCAGGTATGTCCTGTCCACAAAAATCAGGATAAATCCAATCCGGACAATTACTGCCCATTTAATCTACTGTCAATCATCAGCAAAGTGATGGAAGGTATCATCAACATTGCTATCAAGCAGTACATATAAGGCAATAACCTGCTTGCCAATGCTTAGCTTTGGTTCTGCCAGGACGACACAGCTCCAGACCTCATTACAACCTTGGTCCAAAGATGGAAAAAAGAGCTGAAATCCAGAGATCAATTTAGAATGACTTCCCTTGACATCAAGTCCGCACTTAACCGAGTGTGGCATCATGGAGCCCTCATAAAATTGCAGTCAATGGGAGGCGTGGGGGTTGTGGGGCTGTCGGGGGGAAACGCTCCACTGGCTGGAGCCATAACTAGCACTAGGGAAGATGGTTGTCGCTGATGGAGGTCAATCATCTCAGCCCCTGGATATCGCTGTACGAGTTTCTCAGGGGAGTGTCCTAGGCCAAATCATCTTCAGCTGCTTCATCAATGACATTCCCTCCTTCATAAGGTCAGAAGTGGGGATGTTCGCTGATGATTGCACAGAGTTCAGTTACATTCGCAACTCCTCATATAATGAAAATTTCCATGCCCGCATGCAACAAGACGTGTATGACATTCAGGCTTAGGCTGCTAGGTGGCAAGTTACATTTGTGCCACACAAGTGCCAGGCAATGACTGTCTCCAACAAGCGAGAGTCTATCCATCGCCCTTTGACATTCAATGGAACAAGCATCACTGAATCTCTGGCCATCAGCATTGCAACAATGCGATGCACCTTGATTATATCCAGCTAGTTCAGCCGGTAGTGCGGTGCGATTTTTAATTTCTGTCACGTGGTTCGAGACCCACGTGAGACTTATGATTGATTTAAACTTTTTGGTTGCTTACACGGGAAAGCAACATTAATTAACTGATAACCTTCTTTTGCAGGACGAAGGTAATGCTAACTGAGGGAGAGTCACTACTTCAATAATCTGTTAACTGTTAAACCATATCCCATGTTATACACTGAATTTAGAATCATTGAATCACAGCAATGGTTACAGCACAGTGGAGGCCATCCGGCCCATCGAGTCCATGCCTCCTCTCTGCAAGAACACGTCAGCTAGTCCCAGTCCCCCGCCCTTTCCCCGTAGCCCTGCAATCTTTTATCCTTCAGGTACTTATCCAATTCCATTTCGAAAGGCACGATTGAATCTGCGTTCACCATGCTTTCAGGCAGTGCATTCCAGATCCTAACCAATCGCTGCAAAACATTTTTTCCTCAAATACGCCTGTGGACCTTCTGCGAATCAGCTTAAATCTGTGTCCTCTGGTTCTCGACCCTTCCACAAATAGCATCAGCTTCTCTCTATCTACTCTGTCTAGAGCCCTCACGATTTTGAACACCTCTATCAACTCTCCTCACAATCTTCTCTGCTCCAAGGAGAACAATCCAGCTTCTCCAGTCTATCCACGAAACTGAAGTCTGTCATCCCTAGAACCATTCTTGTAAATCTCTGCAGCACACTCTCTAACGCCTTCACATTCTTCCTAAAATGTTCTGCCCAGAAACCTCCCTCTGAGGCCTAACCAATGATTTATAAAGGCTTTGCATTACCTCCTCGGTGGTGTACTCTATATCTCTATTAATAAAGCCAAGGATCCCGTATCATTTTTCACAGCCTTCTCAACTTGTCCCGCCATCGTCAAAGATAGATAAATACACCCGAGGTCTCTCTGTTCCTGCATCCCAATTAAAATTATTGCACTTAGTTTATATTTCCTCTCCTCATTCTTCCTATCAAAATGGATCACTTCACACATCTCCGTGTTAAATTACACCTGCTATGTGTCTGACCATTTCACCACTCTATATATGTCCTCATGAGGTCTGTTATTTTCCGTTCTTCAGCAGTGTTTGAAATTATGCCTAGTATATCCAAGCCTAGGTCATTAATATATATCAAAATGAGCAGTGGTCCTAATACCGGCCCCTGGGTGATACCACTGTATACTTCCCTCCAGTCTGAAAAACAACCGTTCACCACTATTTACAACTGACACCCACATTGTTATAAGCACCACACACATATACGCAACGACAAACAAACTTGCATTTATATAGCGTCTTAAAAGTAGTAAAACATCACAACACGCTTCACAGGAGCGACTTTCAGACAGAGCTTGACACCGAGCCACATAAGGAGATATTAGAACAGATGACCAAAAGCTTCTTCAAAGTGGTAGAATTTAAGCAGCATTTTAATGGTGGAAAGAGAGGCGGAGCCTTTTTGGGAGGTAATTCCAGAGGTTAGGGCTTGGCTCACAAACCCACAGCTTATATTTTTACACAGCCTTGATTTTAGATCTGAGTATAGAAACATAGAGTCATAGAAACATAGAAGATAGGAGCAGGAGTAGGCCATTCTGCCCTTCAAGACTGCTCCGCCATTCAATGAGATCATGGCTGATCATCAAAATTCAGTACCGGGTCCCTGCTTTCTCCCCATATCCCTTGACCCCTTTAGCCTTAAGAAATATATCTAACGATTTCTTGTATATATTTAATTATTTGGTTGGAACTGCTTTCTCTGGTAGAGAATTCCACAGGTTCACCACTCTGCAGTTGAAGAGATTCCTCCTAATCTCAGTCCTAAATGGCTTAAACCTCATTCTTAGAGTGTGACCTCTGGTTCTGGACTCCCCCGCCATCGAGAACAGCCTTCCTGCATCTAGTCTGTCTAGTCCTGTTAGAATTTTATAAGTTTCAATGTGATCCCCCCTCAATCTTCCAAACTCTAGCGAATATAAGCCTAATCGACCCAATCACTCTTCATACGTCATTCCTGCCATCCCAGGTATCAGCCTGGTGAATCTTTGCTGAACTCCTTCCATGGCAAGAACATCCTTCCTCAGATAAGGCGACCAAAACTGCACACAATACTCAAGGTGTGGTCTCACGAAGGCCCTGTACAAGTGCAGCAAGACATCCTTGCTCCTCCACTCGAATCTTCTCGCTATGAAGGCCAGAATACCATTTGCCTTCTTAACCACCTGCTGTACCTACATGCTTACCTTCAGCGACTGGTGCACAAGGACACCCAGGTCTCGTTGCAATTACCCTTTTCCCAATCTATTGCCGTTCAGATAATAATCTGCCTTCCTGTTTTTGCCACCAAAGTGGATTAACTCGCATTTATCCACATTATACTGCATCTGCCATGATTCTGCCCAATCACCCAACCTGTCCAAATCATACTGGAGTTTCCCTGCATCCTCCTCACAGCACACATGCCCACCCAGCTTTGTGACGTCTGCAAATTTGGAGATATTATATCTAGTTCCCTCGTCTAGATCATTTATATATTTTGTGAATGGCTGGTTTCCTAGGACCGATCCCTGCAGTACCCCACTAGTCCCTGCCTGCCACTCAGAAAAAGACACGTTTATTCCAACTCTTTGCTTCCTGTCTGTTAAACAGTTCTCTATCCAACCAACACCTTACCCCCAATCCAATGTGCTTTAACTTTACATGCTACTCTCTTAGGCGAGACCTTATCGAAAGCCTTCCGAAAGTCCAAATGCACCATATCCACTGGTTCTCCCTTATATATTCTACCAGTTCCGTCCTCAAAAATATCCTGTAGATTTGTCAAGCATGATTTACCTTTAGTAAATCCATGTTGACTTTGTCCGATCCTGTGACTGTTTTCCAAGTGCTCTGCTATTACATATTTTATAATTGCCTGTAACACTTTCCCCACTACCGATGTCAGGCTAACTGGTCTATATTGCCCTGTTTTCTTTCAAATACCTTTATTAAAGAGTGGGGTAACATTAGCTACTCTCCAATCCATGGGAACTGTTCCAGAATCTATAGAATTTTGGAAGATGACCGGCAATGCGTCTACTATTTCTAAGACCACTTCTTTAAATACAATGGGATGTAGATTTTCAGGCCCTGGGGATTTATCGGCCCTCAATTCTGGCAATTTCCCTAACACCATTTCACTACAAATACTGATTTCATTCAGTTCCTCCCTCTCATTAGACCCCATTTTCCCCGACCTCTCTGGGAGGTTATTTGTGTCCTCCTTTGTGAAGACCTAATCAACGTATGTATTTCATTGGTCAGCCATTTCTTTGTTCCCCGTTAAAAATTCCCCTGATTCTGACTGCAAGGGACCTATGCAGCACTTCACTAATCTTTTTGTCTTCTCATATCTATAGATGCTTTTACAGTCAGCTTTTACCTTCCCTGCAAGCTTACTCTCATACTTTACTTTCCCCCACTTAATTAACCCCTTGGTCATCCTTTACTGACTCCAAAACTGCTCACAATCCTCTGGTTTTCTGCTTTATCTGGCCAATGTATGTGTCAGTTCCTTGGATCTTATGCTATGCCTAATTCCCCTTGTTAGCCCCGGTTGAGCCATCTTTCCTGTTTGATTTTTATGCCAGACAGGGATGAACAAATTCTGTAGTTCATCCATGTGATCTTTAAATGTTTGCCATTGCCAAACCACCATCAACCATTTAAGTAATGTTCCCCAATCCATCCAAGCCAACTCATGCCTCATACCATCGTAGATTCCTTTATTTAATTTCAGGACCCTAGTGTCTGCGTCAACTACGTCATTCTCCATCTTATTGAATAATTCTATCATGTTATGATCGCTCTTCCCCAAGGGACTTCACACAACGAGATTGCTAATGAACCATTTCTCATTACATAATAACCATTAAAAGATGGCCTGATCTACATTTGGTTCTTCGACATATTGGTCCAGGAAACCATCCTGTATACACTCTAGGAATTCCTCCTGCACAGTATTCTTACTAATTTGGTTAGCCCAATCTATATGCAGATAAAAGTCACCCATGATAACTGTTGTGCCCTTATTGCACGATTCTCTAATTTCCTTTTTAATGCCATCCCCAACCTCACCACTATTGTTTTGGTGTCTGTATACCACTCCCACTAACGTTTTCTCCCCCTTGGAATTTCGCAACTCTACCCATACAGATTCCACATCATCAGATGTAATATCCTTCCTTACTATTGTGTTAATCTCCTCTTTAACCAGCAACAATACCATATTTCCTTTTCCTTTTTGACTGTCATTTCTGAATATTGAATACCCCTGGATGTTGAGTTCCCAGACTTGATCACCCTGGAGCCATGTCTCCGTAATCCCAATCATATCATACCTGTTTACATCTATTTGCACAGCTAATTCATGCACCTTATTATGAATGCTCCTCGCATTAAGACACAAAGCCTTAAGGCTTGTTTTTTTAACACTCTAATTCCTTTTAGAATTGTTTTTTACTGTAGCCCTGTTTGCTTTAAACGCTTGATTTCTCTGTCTGCCTCTTTTGCTTTTCTCCTTCCTCTCTGTTGCTTCTATCCGTGCTTTCCTTTCCTCTGTCTCCCAGCACTTGTTCCCAAACCCCTGCCATTATAGTTTAAACCCTCCCCCAGAGCACTACCAAAAACGCCCCCTAGGACATCGGTCCCGATCCTGCCCAGATGCAATACCGTCCAGACTGTACTGGTCCTAGCTCCCCCAGAACCGGTTTCATTGTCTCAGGAATTTGAATCTCTCCCCCAAGCCCCATTCTTCTAGCCACATTCTCACTTGAAATATTCTTCTATTTCTACACTGACTAACTCGTGGCATTTGTAGCAATCTTACCCTTTAATTAACTTAAATTAAATTACATCAAATCATAGAACACTAACTACGCTGCAATTAAATGGTATTAGTTACTCAAGGGCCATTGTTTACTGGTATTCCCCGCTATACAACAGAGACGTTAGAAACTATAAACCACAAAACAAAGACTTTCTAAACCTTATACACTATTAAGCGTAACTGTCAAACTATAGAGTAGTATAAATACTCACCTGGCCATACTCACCCAATCAGCTGCTTCTTCTTGATTGCGTCACTTTTTGAATCATGACGTGGCTCTGGAACGCCACCGCTCGTCTGTGAGATTGGTTCACCTCTGATAAAACCTGTGAAACTGAGTATAAATACTCACTGGCTGCAACCGAAACTGGGCCTCTGAGAAAACCCACAAAACTGAGTATAAATACTCGCAATCTTTGTTTCCATCCCACAATTTGGGGGCCTATAGTAAAGACCCAGAAATGTAACAGCTCATTTTCTGTTACTTAACGCTACCCAAATAGATTCAGTCTTTGAATCTTTAGCATATCTTCCCTCTGTAAAATGTTATATTATTCTTGATAAATACTGCCAAAAACTACGCCCCCTCCATCTTTTGCCCAAACCCATCCCTCCAGAATGCATTGTAGCCAGGAATGTTTGGTCATGATTCCAGCCCATGTTTTAGTCAGGTCTGTTCTACAGCCGCTATACCTTAAACCCATGTGGCAACGAGCGCCTGCAATTAAATGTACCTTACATAAGAACGTAAGAAGTAGGAGCAGGAGTAGGCCATACGGCCACTCGGGCCTGCTCCGCCATTCAATAGGATCATGGCTGATCCGAACCTAGGTACTATTATTTATCATGCCTCTCTGCTGGTGCGTCCTGTGGGTGATTTTTGACAGCTTATTTTGTTCTTCTGTTTTGTTTGTCACTCTTTCTTGCCCCCTTTGACTTTGTGAAGCAGCAGGAGAAGGTGCTATCAATTACATCTGCAGCTTTTTTCAGTTCTGATGAAGGGTCTCAGACCTGAAACTTTAACTCTGTTTCTCTCTCCACGGATGCTGCCTGGCCTGATGAGTGATTCCAGTGTCTTATAGTGAATGATTGTCAATACCCAGAGATGGAGATAGAGAAGTCGAGGAAGAGAAAGGAAGAATTATAGATGGACCATGTGAAGGTAAGGGAAGGTTGGAAATTGGAAGCAAATTGAATGAAATGTTCTAGTTCAGGGCGAGAGCAGAAAACGGCAATGATACTGCCAAAATAACAACAGAAAATGCTGGAAAATCTCAGCAGGTCAGGCAACATCCGTGGAGAGAAATTTGAGTTGACGTTTTGGGTCGAACCCTTCTTCAAAGCTGGAGAGAAAAGAAAATAGTTCGAAGGCAGGGCTGTGATCGGACAAAAGAAGTGAAAGAAACAAAAGATCTAGACGAGATGGTAATAGGCTGAGATTAGGTGTAAAGCGTACTGGCAGGGCAAGAGATAGCTGCCAGGTGTGAGAGAGAAACAAAAGGAAAGGGGGGGAGAAAGGAGTGGAAAAATTACAAGAAAAAATGTGTAATAGTGGCCGAGGTTATGATCTGCAATTGTTGAACTCGATATTGAGTCCGAAAGGCTGCAGAGTGCCAAATCGGAAGATGAGGTGCTGTTCCTCGAGTTTACATTGAGCTTCCATGGAACAATACAAGAGGCCAAGGATGGTGAGGTCCGAGTGGGAATGGAGTGGTGAATTAAAATGACAGGCGACCGGAAGCTCGGGTCACCCTTATGGACTGAATGGAGGTGTTCTGCAAAGCGGTCACCCAATCTGTGTTTGGTCTCCCCAATGTAGAGGAAACCACATCATGGGCAGCGAATACAGTATACTAGATTGCGGGAAGTAGAAGTAAATCGCTGTTTCACCTGGAAGAGGTGTTTGGGGCCCTGGACATTGGGACAGGTGTTACATCTCATCCGCTTGCACGGGAAGGTGCCAGGTGAAGGGGAAGGGCTGTTTGGGGTGATAGAGGAGTGGACTGGGGTGTCTCGGAGGGAGCGGTCCCTACAGAATGCTGAAAGGGGAGAGGAGGGATGATACGTTTGGTGGTGGGATCACTTTGGAGGTAGCGGAAATGCCAGAGGATGATCCGTTGAATGTGGAGGCTGGTGGGGTGCAAGGTGAGGACAAGGTGAACCCTGTCATGGTTCCGGGAGGGAGGGGCAGGGGTGAGGGCAGAATTGCGAGAGATAGAACCGACACGGTCGAGGACAGTGTCAACCATCGTAGAGGGGAATCCTCGGTTGTGGAAAAAGGAAGACAGGTCTGAAGCATTGGTGTGGAAGGTGGCATCGTCGGAGCAGATACAGCGGAGACAGAGAGACTGGGAGAATGGAATAGAGTCCTTACAGGAAGCGGGGTGGGAGGCAGTGTAGTCCAGGTAGCTGTGGGAGTCAGTGGGCTTGTTGTGAATATTGGTCGATAACCTATCCCCAGAGATGGAGATGGAGAAGTCGAGGAAGGGAAGGGAAGAGTCAGAGATGGAAATTGGAGGCAAAGTAAATGAAATTGTCAAGTTCGGGGCGAGAGCAGGAAACGGCACCGCTAGAGTCATCAATGTATCGGAAAAAGAGTTGAGGGAGGGGACCCGAGTAGGACTGGAACAAAGATTGTTCCACATAGCCCACGAAAAGGCAGGCATAGCTAGGACCCATGCGGGTACCCATGGCAACACCTTTGATTTGGAGGAAATGAGTCGAGTTAAAGGAGAAGTTGTTCAATGTGAGAACTAGTTCAGCCAGGTGGAGGAGGGTGGTGGTGGATGGGGACTGGTCGAGCCTCTGTTCAAGGAAGAAGCGGAGCGCCCTCAGGCCATCCGGGTGGGGAATGGATGTGTAGAGGGATTGTACGTCCATGGTGAAAAGGAAGCGGTTGGGGCCAGGAAACTGGAAACTGTTAAAGTGGTGGAGGGCATCCGAAGAGTCGCGGATGTAGGTGGGAAGAGACTGGACAAGGGGACAAAAGATAGAGTCAAGATAGGAAGAGATAATTTCTGTGGGGCAAGAACAGTCTCAAATGATGGGTCTACCTGTTTGTGAATCTTGGGAAGGAGGTAGAAGCGGGCTGTGCGGGGTTGGGGAACTATGAGGTTGGTGGCAGCGGGGGTAGATCTCCAGAGGACATGAGGTCAGTGACAGTCTTGGAAATGGTGGTTTGATGTTTGGTAGTGGGGTCATGGTCCAGGTGGACGTCGGAGGATGTGTCGGAGAGTTGGCATTCAGCTTCCGCTAGGTAGAGGTCAGTACGCCAAACAACAACAGCATCACCATTGTCAGCGGGTTTAATGACAATGTCAGGGTTGGATCTAAGAGAATGGAGTGCTGCAAGTTCAGAGGGAGGGAGGTTGGAGTGAGTGAAGGGAGCAGAGAAATGGAGACGGCCGATGTCACGGCGGCAGCTAGCGATGAAAAGATCTAGAGATGGAAAGAGGCCAGGGGGTGTGGTCCAGGTAGAACAGGAATTCTGCAAGCGGGAGAAAGGGTCAGTTGTGCGGGGGGAACACTCCTGGCCAGAGAAGTGGGCAAGGAGATGAAGGCAGCAGAAAAAGAGCTCAACATCGTACCGAGCTCGAATTTCATTGAGGTGGGAGCGTAAGCGAATGTAGCTCAGGCATTTGCTGAGGACTAATCTGTTCGTTTTTACATACGTATTGGAGATTTAACAGTCTGTTTTTATTTCTCTCACGAATTTACTCTCATATTCTACTTTCGCTTTCTTTATCAATTCCGAGGTCCTCCTTTGCTGACTTCTAAAATCCTCCCAATCCGCAGGCTCACTGCTCTTTTTGACAGCATTATAAGCCTCTTCCTCTGATCTAATACTATCTTTAACTTCTCTGGTTATCCACGGTTCGACCACATTTCCTGTGCGTTTTATGTGCCTCAAAGGAATGTATATTTGTTGTAAAATATGTATTAATTCTTTAAATGCTAGCCATTGCTAGTCTATCGTCATCACTTTAAAATGTACTTCCCCAATCTAACATAAAATCGCACCTCCCATACCTGAGACCTGGTCCGGGGGGAGCAGCTCGCCACAATATCAGGCACAGGGAGCCCAGTGTAGACAATGTGTGAGTGTGTGTGTGAATGTCCCCGAGCACCGGCCCCACGACCCGGGGTAGAGTGACTCACCATAATATCAGGCCCAGGGAGCCCAGTGTAGAGAGTGTGCGAGTGTGTGTAAATGTCCCCGATTATTGGCCCTGCGGCCAGGGGGAGAGTGGCTCACCACAATATCAGACCCAGTGAGCACAGTGTAGACAGCGTGTGAGTGAGTAAGTGAATGTCCCCGATCTCCAGCCCCGTGGCCCGGGGGAGAGAGGCTCACCTCAATATCAGGCCCAGGGAACCCAGTGTAGAGAGTGTGTGAGTGAGTGTGTGAATGTCTCCGACACCGGCCCCGTGGACCGGGGGAGAGCGGCTCACCACAATACCAGGCCCATGGAGCCCGGTGCAGTCAGTGTGTGAGTGAGTGTGTGAATGACCCCGATCACCGGCCCTGCGGACCGGGGGAGAGCGGCTCACCACAATATCAGGCCCAGGGAGGCCGGTGCAGTCAGTGTGTGAGTGAGTGTGTGAATGACACCGATCACCGGCCCTGCGGACCGGGGGAGAGCGGCTCACCACAATATCAGGCCCAGGGAGCCCGGTGCAGTCAGTGTGTGAGTGAGTGTGTGAATGACCCCAATCACCGGCCCTGCGGACCGGGGGAGAGCGGCTCACCACAATATCAGGCCCAGGGAGCCCAGTGCAGACAGTTTGTGAGTGAGTGTGTGAATGACCCCAATCACCAGCCCTGTAGCCCTGGGGAGAGCGGCTCACCACACTATCAGATGCAAGGAGCCCAGTGTAGACAGTGTGTGAGTGAGTGTGTGAATGTCCCTGCTCACCGGCCCCGTGGCCCGGGGGAGAGCGGTTCACCACAATATGAGGCCCAGGAAGCCCAGTGTAGAGAGTGTGTGAGTGAGTGTTTGAATGTGCCTGATCACCGGCCCCGCGGCCCGGGGTAGAGCAGCTCACCACAACATCAGGTCCAGGGAGCCCAGTGTAGACAGTGTGTGAGTGAGTGTGTGAATCAGCCTGGTAACCAACATGACAGCGCAGTGGAGAGCGGCTCTTCAGAACATCAGGCACAGGGAGCCGAGTGTAAACAGTGTGTGAGTGAACGAGTGAATGTCACTGATCACCGGTCCTGCAGCCCAGGGGAGAGTGGCTCACCACAGTATCAGGCTCAGGGAGCCAAGTGTAGAGAGTGTGTGAGTGAGTTTGTGAATGTCCCCGATCACCGGCCCCGTGGGCCGGGGGAGAGTGGCTCAACACAATATCTGGCCCAGGGAGCCCAGTGTAGTCAGTGTTTGAGGGAGTGTGTGAATGTCCCCGATCACTGGCCCCACGGACCGGGGGAGAGCGGCTCACCACAATATCAGGCCCAGGGAGCCCAGTGTAGACAGTGTGTGAGTGAGTGTGTGAATCCCCCTGGTAACCAACATACCTGCGCAGCGGAGAGCAGCTCTTCAGAACATCAGACACAGGGAGCCGAGTGTAAACAGTATGTGAGTGAACGAGTGAATGTCACTGATCACCGGTCCTGCAGCCCAGGGGAGCATGGCTCACCACAGTATCAAACCCAGGGAGCCAAGTGTAGAGAGTGTGTGAGTGAGTGTGTGAATGTCCCCGATCACCAGCCACTCGGACGGCCCAGGGGAGAGCGGCTCACCAGAATATCAGACCCAGTGCGCCCAGTGTATACAGTGTGTGAGTCAGTGTGTGAATGTCCCCGATCACCGGCCCTGCGGACCGGGGGAGAGCGGCTCACCACAATATCAGGACCAGGGAGCCCGGTGCAGTCAGTGTGTGAGTGAGTGAGTGAATGGCACCGATCACCGGCCCTGCGGACCGGGGGAGAGCGGCTCACCACAATATCAGGCCCTGGGAGCCCAGTGTATACAGTGTGTGAGTCAGTGTGTGAATGACCCCGATCACCGGCCCTGCGGACCGGGGGAGAGCGGCTCACCACAATATCAGGCCCTGGGAGCCCAGTGAATACAGTGTGTGAGTCAGTGTGTGAATGACCCTGATCACCGGCCCTGCGGACCGGGGGAGAGCGGCTCACCACAATATCAGGCCCAGGGAGCCCGGTGCAGTCAGTGTGTGAGTGAGTGTGTGAATGACCCTGATCACCGGCCCTGCGGACCGGGGGCGAGCGGCTCACCACAATATCAGGCCCTGGGAGCCCAGTGTAGACAGTTTGTGAGTGAGTGTGTGAATGTCCCCAATCACTAGCCCCGCGGCCCTGGGGAGAGCGGCTCATCACAATATCAGATGCAAGGAACCCAGTGTAGACAGTGTGTGAGTGAATGTTTGAATGTGCCTGATCACTGGCCCCGCGGCCCGGGGTAGAGCAGCTCGCCACAACATCAGGTCCATGGAGCCCAGTGTAGACAGTGTGTGAGTGAGTGTGTGAATCACCCTGGTAACCAACATGACTGCGCAGGGGAGAGCGGCTCTTCAGAACATCAGGCACAGGGAGCCGAGTGTAATCAGTGTGTGAGTGAACGAGTGAATGTCACTGATCACCGGTCCTGCAGCCCAGGGGAGCGTGGCTCACCACAGTATCAGGCCCATGGAGCCAAGTGTAGAGAGTGTGTGAGTGAGTGTGTGAATGTCCCCGATCACCAGCCACTCGGACGGCCCAGGGGAGAGCGGCTCACCAGAATATCAGACCCAGTGAGCCCAGTGTTTACAATGTGTGAGTCAGTGTGTGAATGTCCCCGATCTCCAGCCCCGTGGGCGGTCCAGGGGAGACCGGCTTGCCACAATATCAGGCCTAGGGACCTCAGAGTAGGCAGTGTGTGAGTGAGTGTGTGAATGTCCCCGATCACCGGCCCCATGGCCAGGGAACAGCGGCTCACCACAATATCAGACCCAGGGAACCCAGTGTAGACAGTGTGTGAGTGAGTGTGTGAATGTCCCTGATCACCAGCCCGGCCCGGGAGAGAGCGGCTCACCACAATATCAGGGCCAGGGAGCCCAGTGTAGACAGTGTGTGAGTGAGTGTGTGAATGTCCCCGATCACCAGCCCGGCCCGGGAGAGAGCGGCTCACCACAATATCAGGGCCAGGGAGCCCAGTGTAGAGAGTGTGTGAGTGAGTGTGTGAATGTCCCCGATCACCGGCCCACGGACCGGCGGAGAGCGACTCGAAACAATATCAGGCCCAGGGAGCCCAGTGTAGTTAGTGTGTGAGTTAGTGTGTGAATGTCCCCGATCACCGGCACCGTGACCGGGGGAGAGAGGCTCACCAGAATATCAGACCCAGGGAGCCCAGTGTAGAGAGTGAGTGAGTGAGTGAATGTCCCCGATCTCCAGCCCCGTGGCCCGGGGGAGAGCGGCTCACCTCAATATCAGGCCCAGGGAACCCAGTGTAGAGAGTGTGTGAGTGAGTGTGTGAATGTCTCCGACACCGGCCCCGTGGACCGGGGGAGAGCGGCTCACCACAATACCAGGCCCATGGAGCCCGGTGCAGTCAGTGTGTGAGTGAGTGTGTGAATGACCCCGATCACCGGCCCTGCGGACCGGGGGAGAGCGGCTCACCACAATATCAGGCCCAGGGAGCCCGGTGCAGTCAGTGTGTGAGTGAGTGTGTGAATGACACCGATCACCGGCCCTGCGGACCGGGGGAGAGCGGCTCACCACAATATCAGGCCCAGGGAGCCCGGTGCAGTCAGTGTGTGAGTGAGTGTGTGAATGACCCCGATCACTTGCCCTGCGGACCGGGGGAGAGCGGCTCACCACAATATCAGGCCCAGGGAGCCCAGTGCAGACAGTTTGTGAGTGAGTGTGTGAATGACCCCAATCACCAGCCCTGTAGCCCTGGGGAGAGCGGCTCACCACAATATCAGATGCAAGGAGCCCAGTGTAGACAGTGTGTGAGTGAGTGTGTGAATGTCCCTGCTCACCGGCCCCGTGGCCCGGGGGAGAGCGGTTCACCACAATATGAGGCCCAGGAAGCCCAGTGTAGAGAGTGTGTGAGTGAGTGTTTGAATGTGCCTGATCACCGGCCCCGCGGCCCGGGGTAGAGCAGCTCACCACAACATCAGGTCCAGGGAGCCCAGTGTAGACAGTGTGTGAGTGAGTGTGTGAATCAGCCTGGTAACCAACATGACAGCGCAGTGGAGAGCGGCTCTTCAGAACATCAGGCACAGGGAGCCGAGTGTAAACAGTGTGTGAGTGAACGAGTGAATGTCACTGATCACCGGTCCTGCAGCCCAGGGGAGAGTGGCTCACCACAGTATCAGGCTCAGGGAGCCAAGTGTAGAGAGTGTGTGAGTGAGTTTGTGAATGTCCCCGATCACCGGCCCCGTGGGCCGGGGGAGAGTGGCTCAACACAATATCTGGCCCAGGGAGCCCAGTGTAGTCAGTGTTTGAGGGAGTGTGTGAATGTCCCCGATCACTGGCCCCACGGACCGGGGGAGAGCGGCTCACCACAATATCAGGCCCAGGGAGCCCAGTGTAGACAGTGTGTGAGTGAGTGTGTGAATCCCCCTGGTAACCAACATACCTGCGCAGCGGAGAGCAGCTCTTCAGAACATCAGACACAGGGAGCCGAGTGTAAACAGTGTGTGAGTGAACGAGTGAATGTCACTGATCACCGGTCCTGCAGCCCAGGGGAGCGTGGCTCACCACAGTATCAAACCCAGGGAGCCAAGTGTAGAGAGTGTGTGAGTGAGTGTGTGAATGTCCCCGATCACCAGCCACTCGGACGGCCCAGGGGAGAGCGGCTCACCAGAATATCAGACCCAGTGCGCCCAGTGTATACAGTGTGTGAGTCAGTGTGTGAATGTCCCCGATCACCGGCCCTGCGGACCGGGGGAGAGCGGCTCACCACAATATCAGGCCCAGGGAGCCCGGTGCAGTCAGTGTGTGAGTGAGTGAGTGAATGACACCGATCACCGGCCCTGCGGACCGGGGGAGAGCGGCTCACCACAATATCAGGCCCTGGGAGCCCAGTGTATACAGTGTGTGAGTCAGTGTGTGAATGACCGCGATCACCGGCCCTGCGGACCGGGGGAGAGCGGCTCACCACAATATCAGACCCAGTGAGCCCAGTGCAGACAGTGTGTGAGTGAGTGTGTGAATGACCCCGATCACCGGCCCTGCGGACCGGGGGAGAGCGGCTCACCACAATATCAGGCCCTGGGAGCCCAGTGTATACAGTGTGTGAGTCAGTGTGTGAATGACCCTGATCACCGGCCCTGCGGACCGGGGGAGAGCGGCTCACCACAATATCAGGCCCAGGGAGCCCGGTGCAGTCAGTGTGTGAGTGAGTGTGTGAATGACCCTGATCACCGGCCCTGCGGACCGGGGGCGAGCGGCTCACCACAATATCAGGCCCTGGGAGCCCAGTGTAGACAGTTTGTGAGTGAGTGTGTGAATGTCCCCAATCACTAGCCCCGCGGCCCTGGGGAGAGCGGCTCACCACAATATCAGATGCAAGGAACCCAGTGTAGACAGTGTGTGAGTGAATGTTTGAATGTGCCTGATCACCGGCCCCGCGGCCCGGGGTAGAGCAGCTCGCCACAACATCAGGTCCATGGATCCCAGTGTAGACAGTGTGTGAGTGAGTGTGTGAATCACCCTGGTAACCAACATGACTGCGCAGGAGAGAGCGGCTCTTCAGAACATCAGGCACAGGGAGCCGAGTGTAATCAGTGTGTGAGTGAACGAGTGAATGTCACTGATCACCGGTCCTGCAGCCCAGGGGAGCGTGGCTCACCACAGTATCAGGCCCATGGAGCCAAGTGTAGAGAGTGTGTGAGTGAGTGTGTGAATGTCCCCGATCACCAGCCACTCGGACGGCCCAGGGGAGAGCGGCTCACCAGAATATCAGACCCAGTGAGCCCAGTGTTTACAATGTGTGAGTCAGTGTGTGAATGTCCCCGATCTCCAGCCCCGTGGGCGGTCCAGGGGAGACCGGCTTGCCACAATATCAAGCCTAGGGACCTCAGAGTAGGCAGTGTGTGAGTGAATGTGTGAATGTCCCCGATCACCGGCCCCGTGGCCAGGGAACAGCGGCTCACCACAATATCAGACCCAGGGAACCCAGTGTAGACAGTGTGTGAGTGAGTGTGTGAATGTCCCCGATCACCAGCCCGGCCCGGGAGAGAGCGGCTCACCACAATATCAGGGCCAGGGAGCCCAGTGTAGAGAGTGTGTGAGTGAGTGTGTGAATGTCCCCGATCACCGGCCCACGGACCGGCGGAGAGCGACTCGAAACAATATCAGGCCCAGGGAGCCCAGTGTAGTTAGTGTGTGAGTGAGTGTGTGAATGTCCCCGATCACCGGCACCGTGACCGGGGGAGAGAGGCTCACCAGAATATCAGACCCAGGGAGCCCAGTGTAGAGAGTGAGTGAGTGAGTGAGTGAATGTCTGCGAACAGTGTCCCGGCCCGGGGGTGAACGGCTCTCCACAATATCAGACACAGGGAGCACAGTTTAGACAGTGTATGAGTGTGCATGTGAATGTCCCCGATCACCAGCCCCGTGGCCCGGTGGAGAGGGGCTCACCACAATATCAGGCCCAGGAAGCCCACTGCTGACAGTGTGTGAGTGAGTGTGTGAATGTCCCCGATCACCGGCCCTTTGGCCAGGGGGAGAGCGTCTCACCACAATATCAGGCCCAGGGAGCCCACTGTAGAGAATGTGTGAGAGAGTGTGTGAATGTCCCCGATCACCAGCCCAGGGGACAGCGGCTCACCACAATATCAGGCCCAGGGAGCCCAGTGTAGACACTGTGTGAGTGGGTGTGTGAATGTCTGAGTGTGTGAATGTCCCTAATCACAGGCCCCACCACTCGAGGAATAGCGGCTCACCAAAATATCAGGCCCAGTGAGCCCAGTGTAGAGAGTGTGTGAGTGAGTGTGTGAATGTCCCCGAACACCAGCCACGCGGGTGGTCCAGGGGAGACCGGCTCACCACAATATGAGACCCAGGGAGCCCAGTTTAGACAGTGTGTGAGTGAGTGTATGAATGTCCCCGATCACCAGCCCCGCGGCCCGGGGGTAGCAGCTCTCCACAATATCAGACCCAGGGAGCCCAGTGTAGACAGTGTGTCAGTGAGTGTGTGAATGTTCCCGATCACTGGCCCCACTGCCCGGAGGTGGTCGGTTTACCAAAATATCAGGCCCAGGGAGCCCAGTGTAGACATTGATTGAGTGAGTGTGTGAATGTCCCCGATCACCGGCCCGGCAGCCCGAGGGAGAGCGGCTCACCTCAATATCAGACTCAGTGATCCCAGTGTAGACAATGTGTGAGTGAGTGTGTGAATGCCCCCGATCACCGGTCCCGCTGGTGGACCGAGGGATAGCGGCTCACCACAATATCAGACCCAATCATCCCAGTGTAGACAGTGTGTGAGTGATCGTGTGAATGTCCCCGATCACCGGTCCAGCGGGTGGCCCGGGGGATAGTGGCTCACCACAATATCAGACCCATGGAACCCCGTGTAGACAGTATGTGACTGAATGTCCCCGATCACCGGCCCCACGGGCGGGCCGGGGGAGAGCGGCTCGCCGCAATATCCGACCCAGTCAGCCCAGTGTAGACAGTATGTGAGTGAGTGTGTGAATGTCCCCAATCACTGGCCCCGTGGCCTGGGGGAGAGCGTCTCACCACAATATCAGGCACAGTGAGCCCAATTAGTCAGTTTGTGAGTGAGTGTGTGAATGTCCCCAATCACCAGCCCTGCGACCCGGGGGAGAGCGGCTCACCACAATATCAGACCCAGTGAGCCCAGTGCAGAAAGTGTGTGAGTGAATGAGTGAATGCCCCCGATCACCGGCCCCGGGGCCCGTGGTAGAGCGGCTCACCACAATATCAGACACAGTGAGCCCAGTGTAGACAATGTATGAGTGAGTGAGTGAATGCCCCCGATCACCGGCCCCGGGGCCCGAGGGAGAGTGGCTCCCCACAATATCAGGCACAGTGAGCCCAGTGTAGACAGTGTGTGAGTGAGTGTGTGACTGTCCCCGATCACCGGCCCCACGGGCGGCCCGGGGAAGAGTGGCTCACCACAATATCAGACCCAGTGAGCCCAGTGTAGAAAGTGTGTGAGTGAATGAGTGAATGCCCCCGATCACCGGCCCCGGGGCCCGTGGTAGAGCGGCTCACCACAATATCAGACACAGTGAGCCCAGTGTAGACAATGTATGAGTGAGTGAGTGAATGCCCCCGATCACCGGCCCCGGGGCCCGAGGGAGAGTGGCTCCCCACAATATCAGGCACAGTGAGCCCAGTGTAGACAGTGTGTGAGTGAGTGTGTGACTGTCCCCGATCACCGGCCCCACGGGCGGCCCGGGGAAGAGTGGCTCACCACAATATCAGACACAGTGAGCCCAGTGTAGCCAATTTGTGAGTGAGTGTGTGTATCTCCCAAATCACCAGCCCTGCGACTCGGGGGAGAGCGGCTCACCACAATATCGCGCCCAGGGAGCCCAGTGTTGACAGTGTGTGTGTGAGTGTGATTGTCCCCGATCACCAGCCCCGCGTCCCTGGGGAGAGCGGCTCACTGCAACATTAGGCCCAGGGAGCCCAGTGTAGACTGTGTGAGTGAGTTTGTGAATGTTGCTGATCACTAGCCCGACCCGGTCCAGCCCAAGGTGAGCAGCTCGCTCACAATAACAGGCCCAGGGAGCTCTCAGGCTGCAAATTTTCCATTTCTTCTCATCCTTTAATGAATTTTACAATCAGTGTAAAGGGGTATTTCCCCACATTCTTCAACTGCTCTCTGAACTTAGTCTGGGTCACTGCATAAATCCCAGTGTTTGTGCAGCAACTCAGCAGCTGCAGCATCATACCCATTTCGAGAACATAATATGGTAGAAATACAGGCCCTAACCCCAAATCATACATCCGGTTCAATATACAAAACACCGTAAACGCTGCCCATAACAGGATGAAGTTGCCGGAGATAACAAGCAGTGAAATGATGGATTTTCTGCGACTCTCCATCTCTGGATCCCTGGGACTCCCCCCACTGCTGGGACCCCGGAGTCTCCTGCGGGCTCTGCTGGCCAGTAAAATGTGCCTGATAGTGACAGCGTTGAGCAGCAGAATCAGAACAAATGGGACCCCCGGGGTGAGAATAAAATGAAGGAACTCGATTGCTCCCCAGACACGTGAATAGTAAACATCGGCTGTTACACCACAAAACCAGGGGTTGTTCTGAAGCCAATACCGATCTGTGAACATAAAATACCAGATAATGTTCTTTGAACCGCTCAGCACAGTCACTGTTCCCAGAACCACAGCCGCCGTTTTCTCGGTGCAATATTTAGTTTTCAGCTTCTGGCTACAAATGGCCACAAATCGATCAAAGGTGAAAGTGACGGTGAACCAGACAGAACAGTCTGTAGCTGCATAAATCAGAACGGCGTGGATATTACACATGCGGAAGAACAGCACGAAATGAAACTTGTCCTTATAAACAATGGGAATCTGCCTCAATATCAGATCGAGGATAACGACCAGTAGATCCGCTGTGGCCATGGCCACCAGGTAGCGAGTGACACATTTGGAGAGACCGCACTTTCCCCGGGAAAGGATCACAATTGTCACCAAATTCACTGTGAGGAAGGGAAATAAACAGGAACATTATATATCAGGAAGGGAGCAAAAGCAGCAATTTGATGGTATTGGGGTGAAATCTGCAACTCACTAGCGCCACTCAAAGATATATTCTAATTATTTTACCTGTGGAGCTGACTACAAGGTATATTGCAATAATAATCGGGAATAACTGTGGAATAATAAATGAGATTGTGGTAAATACAAAATTAAAGTAACAGATTCTTAATCAATGAGAGATTAAGTGTTGGATCTACCTTTAACCATGCAGACAAGAGCACCATCCGAGGTACCAGGGACACAAAGGACCAGAACCTCTCAGGAAGCCTTCGTGTCCTAGGATCAGTCGGCATTTGGAGCGATGCAATTCGCTTCTGTGCCCCTGTGTTAGGGACGTGGTAAGTCCTGCTTGGATTCCTGCTCCTTGTTAGAATATCCATTTTGCAGCAAAATACAGGAATTGCTACCTTGGCGTACAATAATTACAGGCAATTGTATTGAAAATGTATGGATGTAATATGACAATAAGATAATAAATATAATTGCACTGCAGTAATTAAGATAACTGGGTTGTAAGAAGTGTTACAGATTGAGTTTTCTACACTTTTTTGAAATATCCAAATCGCAGCTCATTGAAAGGAAGATTTTCCAAATAACATTGCAAAGAATAGACACTGAATTAAAATAAATCGTTATCATTGGCCAGGTAATTTACATCGAAATCAGACGACCTGTCCCACAGGCAAAGTGCCGCCGAACGCTTTTGTAAAGTACCTGAAAAGAAATGGAAGAGGTTTATCCTTCAACTATTCAGCTGTTGCTTTCCAACCGGTGCAGTGAATATTAGATGAAAAAATATGAAAGGATTTTCTTATCCTCAGTACATCAGTAATTATCATTTGGGATTGTTTATCCTGAAGGATAGCAGGAGGCAATACAGAATCACTTTGGGTCTCACTGACAGATCTACTGATCTTCCCCAGACGGGCATGGGATCAATTGTAAATTCTAAACAAAGTTTGGAAATAAATGTTTTGAAATCTGACTGAATGAATATTCTGTGGAAATGGAAATTATCTTTGTAATCCTATTCTAACCTTCAGAAGCAGTTCCACTAATGCAGAACTGGAGAGGGTGTGAAAGGAGACACTGACTGGAACTAAATGATTAGCGGATATTTCATACATTTAACGATGCGGGTGTGATCTCCCATCATTTGTTCCTGAGACTCTGTGTAAGCCACCACACCGACCATTCGGTGAAAACAGCAGCAAATAAAAACAGAGAATGATAGAAATACTCAGCAGGTCAGGCCGCATCTGTGGAGAGAGAAATAAAGTTAACGTTTCTGGCTGATGAAATTTCGGCATTTGGTGAAAATCTTCTGAACCTGAGACAACATTCTGCTGAACTGTTACAAATGTAAATGTAAATGTTAAGCTGTTATTTCACCCATCCTTTGAGTGCCGTGGACAGAAAACAGAGAACGAAATTTCTCTTCATGTATTAAACTCAAACTGAGAACAGAAGATGAGAAAGTGACAGAGAAAAGGATCGAATAAAATACTAGAAAATATGCATTGCCCCAAACGTGTACTCTGATTTATACCATGCCAGGACATTGGGGTAAAAACATGAAGGATAAATAAAAGTTCCTGAATGGCAGGATCTTAGAGATGATCCCAGTGATGGAATGAAGTCACTGCCTACATGGCACTGCTCGGCGTCAATCCAGGAATTTCATTCCCAGGCTGCCTAGATTACACAGCTCCGCCTCAACCCTGGAATTTAAGTCCCAGGCTGCGTAGATTACACAGCTCCCGCCTCAATCCAGGAATTTCAATCCCAGGCCGCTTGGATTATACTGCTCCCGCCAGAATCCAGGAATGTCATTCCCAGGGCTGCCTACATTCCACTGCCCCTGACTCGGTCCAGTAATGTAATTCCCAGGGCTGCATAGATTCCACTGCTCCCGCCTCAGTCCGGGAATATAATTCCCAGTGCCAGCTAGATTCCACTGCTCCCGCCTCAGTACAGGAATGTAATTCCCAGAGCCACCAAGATTACACTGCTCCTGCCTCAGTCTAGGAATTTCAATCCTAGCGCCGCCTAGATTCCACTGCTCCTGCCTCAGTCCAGGAATTTCAATCCCAGGCTGCCAAGATTCCACTGCTCACAACTCAATCTAGAAGTTTAATTCCCAGGGTTGCCTACTTTACACTGCTTCTGCCTCAGTCCAGGAATTTCATTACCAGGGCCGCCTAGAATCCAGTGCGCCCGCCTCGGGCAAGGAATTTCATTCCCAGTGCCGCCTTGATTCCTCTGCTCCCACCTCAGTCCAGGAATTCCACATCCAGTGCCGCCTAAATTCCTCTGCTTCCACCTCAGTCCTGGAATTTCATTCCGAGGGCCGCCTAGATTACACTGATCCCGCCTCATTCCTGGAATTTCATTCACAACGCCGCCTAGCTTCCTCTGCTCCCGCCTCAATCCAGGAATTTCATTCCCAGGGCTGCCGAGTTTACATTGCTCCCGCCTCAGTCCAGGAATGTCATTCCCTGGGCCGCCTACATTCCACTGCTCCCGCCTGAGTCCAGGAATTTCATTCCCAGGCCGCCTAGATTGCACTGCTCCCACCTCAGTCCAGGAATTTCATTCCCAGGGCTGCCTAGATTCCTTTGCTCCCGCCTCAGTCCAGGAATGTAATTCACAGGGCCACCTAGATTCCACTGCTCTCGCCTCAGTCCAGGAATTTCATTCCCTGGGCTGCATAGATTCCACTGCTCCCGCCTCAGTCTAGGAATTTAATTCCCAGGGCCGCCTACATTCCACTGCTCCTTTCTCAGTCCAGGAATTTCATTCCCTAGGCAGCTTAGCTTCCACTGCTCCTTAGTCAGTTCAAGAGTTTCATTCCCAGGGCGGCCTAGATTACTTTGCTCCTGCCACAGTCCAGGAAAGTCATTACTAGGACCGCCTAGATTCAATTGGTTCCCCCATAGTCCAAGAATGTAATTCCCTGGGCCGCCTACATTCCACTGCTCCTTCCTCTGTCCAGGTATTTAATTCCCAGGGCCGTCTAGGTTCCACTGCTCCCCCCTCATTCCAAGAATTTCATTCACAAGGCCGCCTAGATTCCACTGCTCAAGCCTCATTCCAGGAAAGTCATTCCCTGGGCTGCCTACATTCCACTGCTCCCGTCTGAGTCCAAGAAATTCATTCCCAGGGCCGCCTTGGTTCCACTGCTCCCGCCTCATTCCAGGATATAATTCCCACAGCCACCAAGATTCCACTGCTCCCGCCTCAGTCCAGGAATTTCATTCCACGGGCTGCCTATTTTCCCCTGCTACCGCCTCAGCCCTGGAATGTCATTCCTAGGGCTGCCTAGATTACACTGCTCCTGCCTCAATCCAGAAATTTAATTCCCAGAGTCGCCAAATTCCACTGCTCCTTTCTCAGACCAGGAATGTGATTCCCAGAGATGCCTACTTTCCACTACTCCTTTCTCAGTCCAGGAATTTCATTCCCAGGGCCACCTAGTTTCCACTGCTCCCGCCTCAGTCCAGGAATTTAATTCGCTGGGCCACCTATATTCCACTGTTCCCGCCTCATTCCAGTAATTCCATTCCCAGTGCCGCCTAGATTCCACTGCTCCGCCCTCAGTCCAGGAATTTCATTCCCAGTGCCGCCTAATTTACAGTTTTCCCGCCACAGTCCAGGTATTTAATTCCCATGCCACCTTGATCACACTGCTCCTGCCTCAGTCCAGGAATTTCATTCCCTGGGCCGCCAAGATTACACTGCTCCTGCCTCGGTCCAGGAATTTCATTCACAGGGGCGCCTAGATTCCACTGCTTCCGCCTCAGTCAAGGAATTTCATTCCCAGAGCTACCTAGATTACACTGCCCTGACGTCAGTCTAGTAATTACATTTCCAGGGCCACCTAGATTACACTACTCCCGCCTCAGTCCAGTAATTTCATTCCCAGGGCATTCTGTTCACCTGAATCTACAACAAGAACAGCAAGATGTTTCTAAAGATTGAACTCACCCAACCAAACTTGTAATGGTGCTTTACAGAGGGGAAAAATAAAGAAAACAATCAAAGGGTTGACTCCAAGGAATCAAAGGGATGTGCTTAAAATAGGAAACAATTCGGTAAATACCCTGTAAACATTTCAATACTCAAGGAACCGCTCTGGATACATTGAATCCTCGCAGTCATAATCACAGAACCATACCTATCAGTTAACAAATCCCGATTCCGCCATCACCATCCCAGGGTATGACAGCAGGACAGACCCACCAGAAGTGAGGCCAGAGGTGTACGCAATCTGGTGGGTGAGATACTGCGAGTCCTCAACATTGCCCAAGGACATAATGAAGTCTCATGGCTGCCATTCAGATATGGGCAGTTGTAAATTCCTGCTGATTACCACCTACCGACCTCCCTCAGCTGATGAATCGGCACATCTCCATGCTGAACCCCAGGTGATAGGAGCACCAAGAGCAGGAAGGACACAAAATATACTATGGCTTGGGAGGGGGTATACTTTAATGTTCATCACCGAGAGTGGCTCGGAAGAACTATCATTAACTGATCCCTGAAGAACACAGCTCCAAGACTGGGATTGTGGCTGGTGGTGGGAGAACCAACATGATAGAACAGCCTGCATGACCTCGTCCTCACCAACCTACCTATCGCATATGTCTCTGTCCATGACGATATTGGTAGGACTGAACACTGCACAATATTTGTGGAGATTATGTCTCGCCTTCACCCTGAGGACACACTCCATCATATCATGTGTCACTACCATCGTGCTCAGTGGGATGAAATTGGACAGAGACCAGCGATGAAATTATTTCAAATCTGTCATATCCAGTCGTGAATGGTAATGAAAATCTCTCCTTTTCAAATCCATATTCAAACGCCTGTCGAAAGTTTCTATTAACAAAGAAAGACTTGCATTTATAGAGCGCCTTTCACAACCTTGGGATGTCCCAAAGCACTTTAAAGTCAATGAAGTTATTTCGAAGTGTAGTCAGTGTTGTACTGTAGGAAACACGGCCGTTAGTTTGTGCACGTCAAGTTCCATAAACAGCAAAGTAATAATGACCAGACCATCTATTTCAGTGATGCTGTTTGAGATAAATAATGGCCAGAACACTGAAGAAAACTCCACAGCTCTTCTTCAAACATCCACCTGAGAGACAGCAGATTATGCCTCGGTTTAACGTCGCATCAGAAAGATGGCTCCTCCGCCAACACAGCGCTCCCCCAGTACTGCACCGCCGACAATGTAGAGCTCCCCAGTACTGCACCTCCGACAATGCAGCGCTCCCTCAGTACTGACACTCCAACAATGTCGTGCCCCCTCAGTACTGCACCTCCGACAATGTAGCGCTCCCCCAGTACTGCAAATCCGACCATCTAGCGCTCCCCCAGGACTGCACCTCCGACAATGTAGTGCTCCCCCAGTACTGGCCCTCCGACAGTGCCGCGCTCCCTCAGTACTGCACCTCCAAGAGTGCAGCGCTCCCTCACTACTTCCCTCGGACATAGTGGCGCTCCCTCAATACTGCCCTTCTGACAGTGCAGCGTTCCCTCGGTACTGCCCCTCCAACAGTGCAGTGCTCCCTCAGTACTGCCATTCGGACAGTGCAGCGCTCCCTCAGTACTGCCCCTCCGACAGTGCATCCCTCCCTCAGTACTGCCCCTCAGACAGTGCAGCGCTCCAACAGTACTGCCCCTCCAACAGTGCAGCCCTCCCTCTGCACTGACACTCCGACAGTACGGCACTTCAGCAGTACTGCCAATCTGACAGTGCAGCGTTCCCTCGGTACTGACCCTCCAACAGTGCAGTGCGCCCACAGTACTGACCCTCCGACATTGCAGCGCTCCCTCAGTACAGACCCTCTGACAGTGGACTGCTTCCTCAGTACCCTCTCTCCGACAGTGCAGTGCTCCCTCAGTACTGCCCCTCTGGCCGTGCAGCACCCTCTAAATACTGCACTGAAGTGTTAGCTAGATTGCTGTACTCACATCGCTGGAGTGGAACTTGAACACAGGACCTTCTCACTCAGAGGCGAGTATGCTACGACCGGACCCTATTGAATCTGCTTCCACCAGCCTTTCTGAGAGTTAGTTCCAGATCATAAAAACTCACTGCGTGAACAAAGCTCCTCCTTTTAATACTGGCAAGTCAGCCAGTGGAAACAATTTCTCCTTATTTACGGTATCAATCTTCTTCTTAGGCAGTCTCTCAGAACCGAGGATGACTTGGTTCCACAGTAAAAATGAGTTCTCAGGTGAATGATGAGTCCAATGCGGGACCTACAGTCTCTGTCACAGGTGGGGCAGATGGTGTTTGAATGGGCGGGTTGGTGGGATGCTTGGGTTGACGTGCGCTCCTTCCGCTGTTAGCACGTGGCTTCAGCTTGCTCTCTGCAAAGAGACTCGAGGTGTTCGATGCCTTCCCGGATTCGTCTCATCCACTTTGTGTGGCCTTGGGCCAGGGTTTCCCAGGTGTTGGTGGGGATGTTGCACTTTTTCAAGGAGGCTCTGATGGTGTCCTTGAAGCGTTTCCTCTGCCTACCTCGGGTACACTTGCCGTGTCGGAGCTCCGAGTAGAGGGTATTCATACACTTATCACTTAAATACTTCTATTCAATCTCCCCCTAACCTTCGCTGCTCTAAGAAGAACAGTCCCAGTCTCTCCACATAACTACAATCCCTCATTTCTGCTGTTATTATGGTAAATTATCTCCAATCAAGCAGGAGAAGATGACCACTTCCAACCAGAGATCATCTAACCTCCTTCACTTGCCAGTCAATGGCATTTCCATCACCCAATCCTCCACCATCAAAATTGTAGGGGTCGCTAACGATCAGAAAATCATCTGGGCCAGCCACATAAATGCCGTCATTACTACAGTAGGTCAGAATCGGGTATTCTGAGGAGAATACCTCACCTCCTGCATCCTGCAAATATCTCCAACACCTACAAGGCACAAATCAAAGGTGTGATAGATTACTCTCTGTAGACGTGGTGTAAATTAGCAGAGTGTTTGATGGAATAAAGACTCACTGGGCACCTGGTTGTACATAAAGCAAGGCTTTAATCGACTTGTAACAAAACATGGAGGTTTGTTTAGTAGTCACTAGTTTCCTGTTTCCAGATTGTCTCTGGTCAAGTGGGGCCTACGCCCGAGTATTTATACTCCTCGGTCGGCACCCTCAGCTGTCCGTTCAGTAGTGCTTCCTGAGTTACTTCTTGTCGAAGTTGTGATTTATGACAGTGTTTATGTTACTAAACTGGTAATCCAGAGGACAGGACTGATAATCCCACCACACCAGCTGGGGAATTTAATTTCACATAATACATTTGAAAAAATATATATTATCAGTAATGGAAGATTGTTGTGAAAGCCTAGGAAAGGAAGCCTGCCATCTTTACCTGGGCTGCCCATATGTGGTTCACTCTTAACTGCCCTCTGAAATGGCCGAGCAAGCCATTCCGCTGTACCAAAGTCAGCACCGTGGACGTACATTCGCCATAAGGACTGCAGCAGTTCCAGAAGCCGGTTCCACGCCACTTTCTCCAGGATTAGGGATCCCAAGAATTAGGGATTGGTTTGCCTGGCCAGCAATGCCAACATTCCATGAATAAATTAAAAAAGGCAGAGGAACTACATGTGGGTAAGAACCCAATTGTCATTAATACTGAGAAATGTTTAACAAGGGATTCGAAATTTTTATTAAACATTTGACAATAAAACACATTAAAACTAAGACTTCCCAAAAAAAGCATGTTGTAAGGGGTCATAAACAGGACAAGATTAGAACTTGTCAACGAACATTAATGATCTAACAATCTGTAAGGAGAGATATGGGGGGGAAAAATTTCGGATCCGAAATCGTGTGTTTTGAGCCTCTGCCCGAGAGGATTTTCTAGGCACTTGTGTTTTCAGCGTTTTTTCTCCTTCAAAAGACTATGTCCCTGGTCCTGTTTCATTTAGAAGCCTGTGTGATCCGTAGTTTCTTTTTAAACAGCCCGAGAAACTGGTCCTGTCTCTTCACAAAGCATGTGTGAATGGTCCTGTCTCTTTAAAAAGCCTGTGCGACTGGTCCTGTCTCTTTAAAGCCTGTGTGACTGGTCCTGTCTCTTTATAAAGCCTGTGTGGCTGGTCCTGTCTCTTTACAAAGCATGTGTGACTGGTCCTGTCTCTTTAAAAAGCCTGTGTGACTGGTCCTGTCTCTTTAAAGGCTGTGTGACTGGTCCTGTCTCTTTCGAAAGCCTGTGTGACTGGTCCTGTCTCTTTACAAAGTCTGTGTGACTGGTCCTGTCTCTTTACAAAGTCTGTGTGACTGGTCCTGTCTCTTCACAAAGCATGTGTGACTGGTCCTGTCTCTTTAAAAAGCCTGTTTTACTGGTCCTGTCACTTTAAGAAGCATGTGGGACTGAACTTGTCCCTTTCAAAAGCCTGAGTGACTGAAACTCACATCTTAAAAAGCATGTATGACTGGTCCAGTCTCTTTCTAAAGCCTGTGCGAATGATCCATTCTCTACCAAAAGCATGTGTGACTGGTCATGTCCATTTAAATAGGCTGTGTGATTGGTCCAGTCACTTTAAGACGCCTGCATGATTGGCAGACCGCATTACGGCACAGCAGCTGCGATTGGATACATACTGGACCATTCGTGATGCTGAGGACGTCATGGAGTTTACGTTTAAGCAGTTGCTTACACCGCAGGCAAACGTTGGACATGCAGAAAGGGAAGCGGTGACCAACAGACAGAATAGTAGGCACAGGCAGGTAGTGCAGGAGTCTCCTGTGGACATCCCCCTCTCAAACAGATATACCAGTTTGAATATTGTTGAGTGAGATGGCTTATCAGAGTAAGGCAGCAGCAGCCAAATTCTTGGCGCCAAGGGTGGCTCTGCTGCACAGGACGGGAGGAAAAAGCGGGGTAGAGCTATAGTAATAGGGGATTCAATTGTAAGAGGAATAGATAGGCGTTTCTGCGGCTGCAAACGAGAATCCAGGATGTTGTGTTGCCTCCCTGGTGCAAGGGTCAAACATGTCTCAGAGCGGCTGCAGAACATTTTAAAAAGGGGAGGGTGAACAGCCAGTTGTCGTTGTGCATATAGGTACCAAAGATAGAGGTAAAAAACGGGATGAGGTCCTTAAACCTGAAGATAGGAAGTTAGGAGGTATATTAAAAAAATAGTACTCAAAGAGGGTAATCACAGGATTGCTCCCAGTGCCACGTGCTAGTCAGAGTAGAAATAGAAGGATATTTCAGATGAATACGAGGCTAGAGGACATGTGCAAGGGTGAGGGATTCAAATTCCTGGGACATTGGAACCGTTTCTGGGGGAGGTGGGACCACTTCAAACCGGACGGTTTGCAACTGAGCAGGGCCGGGACTGATGTCCTAGGGGGAGTGTTTGCTAGTGCTCTGTGGGAGGGTTGAAACTAAAATGGCAGAGGGTTGGGAACCTGCGCAGGGAGACAGAGGAATGGGAAACTAGGATAAAAGCAAAAGGTAGAAAGCACAAAAACAAAAGTGGCAGTCAGAAAAATCATCGGTTTAACTCCAACATGGCCGCAGTAAATAATAATTATAGTAAGTGTAAGAGCGTAAAAAAAACAAGCCTGAAGGCTTTGTGTCTTAATGCGAGGAGCTTTCGTAATAAGGTGGATGAATTAGCTGCGCAAATAAAGGAAAACAAAAATGATTTGATTGGGATTACAGAAACATGGCTCCAGAGTGGCCAAGGCTGGGAATACAACATCCAGGGGTATTCAATATTCAGGAAACATAGGAAAAAGGTAAATGAGGTGGGGTTGCATTGCTGGTTAAAGAATGGATTAACACAATTGAAAGGAAGCATATTAGCTCTGATGATGTGGAATATGCATGGGTAGAACTGAGAAATACCAAAGGGCAGAAAGCGTTAGTAGGAGTGTTATATAGACCTCAAAACAGTAATGCGGAGGTTGGGGATGGCGTTAACAGGGAAATTAGAGAAGCGTGCAACAAGGGCACAGCAGTCATCATGGGTGACTTTAATCTACATATAGATGGGGCTAACCAAATTAGTAACAATACCGTGGAGGAGGAATTCCTGGAGTGTATACGGGATGGTTTCCTGGACCAACACGTCGAGGAACCAACCAGAGATCAGGCCATCTTAGACTGGGTATTATGCAACGAGAATGGATTAATTAGCAATGTTGTTGTACGAGGCCCCTTGGGTCGGAGTGATCATAATATGATAGAAGTCTTTATTAAGATGGAGAATGAAGTAGTTGACTCAGAGACTAGGTTCTTGAATTTAAGTAAAGGAAACTACGATGGTATGAGGCGCGGGTTGGGTAGGATTGATTGGGAAATGTCACTCAAATGGTTGACGGTGGATAGGCAATCGCAAACATTCAAAGACCGTATGGATGAACTACAGAATTTTTTCATCCCAGATTGGCATAAAAATAAAGCAAAAACGGTGACTCAACCGTGGCTAACAAGGCAAATTAGGGATAGTATAAGATCCAAGGATAGGACATATAAATTGGCCAGAAAAAGCAGAAAACCTGAGGATTGGGAGCAGTTTAGGATTCAACAAAGGAAGACAAAGGGATTAATTAAGAAAGGGAAAAGAGAATATGAGAGTAAGCTTTCAGGGAACATAAAAACTGGCTGTGAAAGCATTTATAGATATGTGAAGTGAAAAAGATTGGTGAAGTCAAGCGTAGGTCCCCTGCAGTCAGAATCAGGAGAATTTATAATGGGGAACAAAGAAATAGCAGACCAATTAAATACATTTTTTGGTTCTGGCTTCATAAAGGAGGACACAAATAACCTCCCAGAGATGTCGGGAAACAGAGGGTCTGATGAAAGCGAGGAACTGAAAGAAATCAGTATTTGTAGGGAAATGGTGTTAGGGAAATTGACGGGAGAGAAGGCCGATAAATCCCCAGGGCCTGATAATCTACATCCTAGGCTACTTAAGGAAGTGGCCTTAGAAATAATAGATGCATTGCTGATCATCTTCCAACATTCGATGGAATCTGAAACAGTACCCATGGATTGGAGGGTAGCCAATTTTACCCCACTATTCAAAAAAGTTGGTGGAGAGAAAACGGGAAATTACAGACCGGTAAGCCTGACATCGGTAGGGGGAAATGCTAGAGCCTTTCTTAAAAGAAGTAATATCAGGGCACTTGGAAAGCAGTGACAGGATCGGACAAAGTCAACATGGATTTAAGAAGGTAAATCGTGCTTGACTAATCTACTGGAATTTTTTGAGGATGTAACTGGTAAAATAGTTAAGGGAGACCCAGTGGATGTGGTGTATTTGGACTTTAAGAAAGCTTTGGATAATGTCCCGCATAATAGATTAGCGTGTAAAGTTAAGGCCCATGGGATTGGGGGCAACGTATTGAAATGAATAGAGAACTGGTTGGCCGACAAAAAGCAGAGTTGGAATAAACGGCTCTTTTTCTGAGTGGCAGGCAGTGACTAGTGGGGTACTGCAGGGACCGGACGTCGATCCCCAGCTATTCACAATATATATTAATGATCTGGACGAGGGAACTAGATGTAATATCTCCAAGTTTCCAGACGACACAAAGCTGGCTGGGCGTGTGTGCTGTGAGGAGGATGCTGAGAAACTCCAGTGTGATTTGGGCAGGTTGACTGATTGGGCAGAAGCATGGCAGATGCACTATAATGTGGATAAATGTAAGGCTATCCACTTTGGTGACAAAAACAGGAAGGCATATTATTGTCTGAATGGCAATATATTGGGAGAAGGGGGTGTGCAACGAGACCTTGGTGTCCTTGTTCACCAGTCGCTGAAGTTAAGCATGCAGGTGCAGCAGGCGGTTAAGAAGGCAAATGGTATGTTAGCCTTCGTAGCGAGAGGGATTGAGTACAGGAACAAGGATCTCTTGCTGCAGTTGTACAGGGCCTTGGTGAGACCACACCTTGAGTATTGTGTGCAGTTTTGGTTGCCATATCTGAGGAAGGATGTTCTTGCCATGGAAGGAGTTCAGCGAAGATTCATTAGGCTGATACCTGGGATGGCAGGAATGACTTATGAGGAGAGATTGGGTCGATTGGGCTTATACTCGCTGGAGTTTAGAAGAATGAGAGGGGACCTCATTAAAACTTATAAAATGCTGACAGGGCTGGACAGACTAGATGCAGGAAGGATGTTCCCGATGGTCGGGGAGTCCAGAACAAGGGGTCACAGTCTAAGGATAAGGGGTAAGCCATTTAGGACAGAAATGAGGAGGAATTTCTTCACCCAGAAACATAGAAACATAGAAGATAGGAGCAGGAGTAGGCCATTCAAGCTCCTCGAGCCTGCTCCGCCATTCAATGAGGTCATGGCTGAACATCCACATTCAGTACCCAGTCCCTGCCTTCTCCCCATATCCCTTGATCCCTTTTGCCTTAAGAAGTATATCCAACTACTTCTTGAATATATTTAATGAACTGGCCTCCACCGCCCTCTGTGTCAGAGATTTCCACATGTTCACCACTCTGTGGGTGAAGAAATTCCTGCTCATCTCAGTCCCAAATGGCTAACTGTTCCTGTATCTTTAATAAGCCTGTGTGATTGGTAATCTCTGCTTACTAAGTCTGTGTGACTGGTCCTGTCTTTAAAGTCCTTTGTAACTGGTCCGGTCTCTTTACAAAGGCTCTGTGACTGCTCGTGTCTTTTTAAGCAGCCGGTGTGATTAGTTGTATATCGTTAAAAAGCCAGTGTGCCTGGTCCTGTCTCCTTAAAAAGCCTTTGTGACAGGGTCTGCTTCTATAAAAGCCTTTGTGACTG
The DNA here is from genome assembly GCF_052327205.1 of Somniosus microcephalus. Taxonomy (NCBI): domain Eukaryota; kingdom Metazoa; phylum Chordata; class Chondrichthyes; order Squaliformes; family Somniosidae; genus Somniosus; species Somniosus microcephalus. The sequence continues at coordinate 34,087,105 of NW_028225184.1, forward strand.
GGTCTGTCTCTATAATAGCCTTTGTGACTGGGTCTGCCTCTTTAAAAAGCCTTTGTGACAGGGTCTGTCTCTATAAAAGCCTTTGTGACTGGGTCTGTCTCTTTAAAAAGCCTTTGTGACAGGGTCTGTCTCTATAAAAGCCTTTGTGACTGGGTCTGTCTCTATAATAGCCTTTGTGACTGGGTCTGCCTCTTTAAAAAGCCTTTGTGACAGGGTCTGTCTCTATAAAAGCCTTTGTGACTGGGTCTGTCTCTATAAAAGCCTTTGTGACAGTGTCTGCCTCTTTAAAAAGCCTTTGTGACTGGGTCTGTCTCTATAAAAGCCTTTGTGACTGGGTCTGTGTCTATAAAAGCCTTTGTGACAGGGTCTGTCTCTATAAAAGCCTTTGTGACTGGACCTGTCCCTATAAAAGCCTTGTGACAGGGTCTGTCTCTATAAAAGCCTTTGTGACTGGGTCTGTCTGTATAAAAGCCTTTGTGACTGGGTCTGTCTCTATAAAAGCCTTGGTGACTGGGTCAGTCTCTATAAAAGCCTTTGTGACAGGGTCTGTCTCTATAAAAGCCTTTGTGACTGGGTCTGTCTCTATAAAAGCCTTTGTGACTGGGCCTGTCCCTATAACAGCCTTTGTGACTGGGTCTTTCTCTATAATAGCCTTTGTGACTGGGTCTGTCTCTATAAAAGCCTTTCTGACAGGGTCTGTCTCTATAAAAGCCTTTGTGACTGGGTCTGTCTCTATAAAAGCCTTTGTGACTGGGTCTGTCTCTATAAAAGCCTTTGTGACTGGGTCTGTCTCTATAAAAACCTTTGTGAAAGGATCTGTCTCTATAAAAGCCTTTGTGACAGGGTCTGTCTCTATATAAGCCTTGGTGACTGGGTCTGTCTCTATAAACGCCTTTGTGACTGGGTCTGTCCCTATAAAAGCCTTTGTGACTGAGTCTGTCTCTATAAAAGCCTTTGTGACTGGGTCTGTCTCTATAAAAGCCTTTGTGACAGGGTCTGTCTCTATAAAAGCCTTTGTGACTGGGTCTGTCTCTATAAAAGCCTTTGTGACTGGGTCTGTCTCTATAAAAACGCTTGTGACAGGATCTGTCTCTATAAAAGCCTTTGTGACAGGGTCTGTCTCTATAAAAGCTTTGATGACTGGGCCTGTCTCTATAAAAGCCTTTGTGACTGGGTCAGTCTCTATAAAAGCCTTTGTGACTGGGTCTGTCTCTATAAAAGCCTTTGTGACAGGATCTGTCTCTACCAAAGCCTTTTTGACAGGGTCTGTCTCTATAAAAGCCTTTGCGACAGGGTCTGTCTCTATAAAAGCCTTTGTGACTGGGTCTGTCTCTATAAAATACTTTGTGACTGTGTCTGTCTCTATAAAAGCCTTTGTGACTGGGTCTGTCTCTATAAAAGCCTTTGTGACAGGTTCTGTCTCTATAAAAGCCTTTGTGACTGGGTCTGTCTCTATAAAAGCCTTTGTGACAGGGTCTGTCTCTATAAAAGCCTTTGTGACTGGGTCTGTCTCTATAAAAGCCTTTGTGACTGGGTCTGTCTCTATAAAAGCCTTTGTGACAGGGTCTGTCTCTATAAAAGCCTTTGTGACAGGGTCTGTCTCTATAAAAGCCTTTGTGACTGGGTCTGTCTCTATAAAAGCCTTTGTGACTGGGCGTGTCTCTATAAAAACCTTTGTGACTGGGTCTGTCTCTATAAAAGCCTTTGTGACTGGGTCTGTCTCTATAAAAGCCTTTGTGACTGGGTCTGTCTCTATAAAAGCCTTTGTGACAGGGTCTGTCTCTATAAAGCCTTTGTGACAGGGTCTGTCTCTATAAAAGCCTTTGTGACTGGGTCTGTCTCTATAAAAGCCTTTGTGACAGCGTCTGTCTCGATAAAAGCCTTTGTGACTGGGCGTGTCTCTATAAAAGCCTTTGTGACTGGGTCTGTCTCTATAAAAGCCTTTGTGACAGGGTCTGTCTCTATAAAAGCCTTTGTGACTGGGTCTGTCTCTATAAAAACCTTTGTGACAGGGTCTGTCTCTATAAAAGCCTTTGTGACAGGGTCTTTCTCTATAAAAGCCTTTGTGTCTGGTGATGTCTCTATAAAGGCCTGTGTGACTGGTCTTTTGTCTTTAACAATCCTGTGTGACTGGACTTGTGTCTATAAACCGCCTGTCTGACTGGCCCTGTCTCATTAAAAAGGCTGTGTGACTGGTTCTGTCTCTAAAAAACTCCAGTGTGACTGGCCCTGTCTCCATTATAAGCCTGACTGACTCGACCTGTTTCTTGAAAAAGCGTGAGTGACTGGTTCTCTTTCTTTCAAAAGCATGTCTGACTGGTCCTCTCCCTTTAAAATGCCTATGAGAATGAGCGTTTCTCTAGCAAAAACACGTGTGACAAGCCATGTATCTTTATAAAGCCGGTATGACTGGTCCTGTATCTTGAAAAGCCTGTGTGACAGGCCCTGTCTCCTTAAACGCTTCTATGCCTGTTCCTGTATCTTTTAACATTCGGTGCGATTGATCCTATCTCTTTAAAAACACGATGTGACCGGTCCTGTCTCTTTAAAAAGCCTGTGCGACTGGTCCTGTCTTGTTAAAAAGCATGTGTTACTGGTACTGTCTCTTTATAAAGCCACTGTGACTGGTGCTGTCTCTCTCAAAAGCAAGTGCGACTCGTCCTGTCTCATTACAAAGCCTGTGAGACTGTTCCTGTCTCTTTAAAAAGCCTGTGTGTCTGGTCCTTAGCCGTTCAGCACCTGATCTGTCTGGACCACGTAAAGCTCTATCGGGCCCAGCTCTCGTCTGCCAAAATTGCTCACTATTCCAGAATCATTCTGGAATGAAATGATGAACCCCGGCTCCTATTCTCTGCTGCCAACCGTCTTCTCAAACCCCTCTCACTGTCTCCTCCGGCCACACCTCCGATAACATGTGCGGCGGTCATGGACTTCTTTGTTTCTAAGATTGAGACTATCCGTTCAGCTGCCTCTGCCACTTCCCTTTCTTCCCCACCCCACTGGACCAAACTTCATCTAACGTTGCCCCCTTCCCTAGCGCTGAACTCAGATCTTTCTGCAGCTTCTGTCCGATCTCCCCTCATGATCTGTCTGCGCTCATCCTGACGATGAGAACCATTTTCCCTCGACCATTTTCCCACCAAACTGCTGATAACGCAAATCCCTTTTCTGGCTCCCATGTTAGCTGATGTTGTTAACGGTTCTCTCTCCTCGGGTACTCTCCCCCTCTCCCTCAAATCTGATCGTCATCACCCCTCTCTTCAAAAAAAACCTTGATGCCTCCGTCCCTGCAAACTACCGCCCCATCTGCAATCTCCCTTTCCTCTACAAAGTCCTTGAACGTGTTGTCGCCTCCCAAATTCATGCCCATCTTTCCCGCAATTCCATGTTTGAATCCCTCCAATCAGATTTCCGCCCTTGCCACATTACCGAAATGGCTCTCATCAAAGTCACAAATTACATCCTTTGTGACTGTGACGAAGGTAAAATTTCCCTCCTCGCCATTCTTGACTTGTCTGCAGCATTTGACACGGTTGACCACTCCATGTTTCTGGAAAGCATCTTCACCGTCGTCCGGCTGGGTGGGACTGCACTCGCCTGCTTCCATTCTTATCTATCTAATCGTAGCCAGTGAATCACCTGCAATGGCTTCTCTTCCCGCCCCCGTATCGTTTCCTCTGACGTTCCCCTTGGAACTTTCATTGGCCCCCTCCTATTTCTGATCTGCATGGTGCCCCTTGAAAACACAGCTTCAGTTTCCACATGTACGCTGACGACGCCCAGATCTAACTCACTAACTTTTCTCTCTACCCCTCCACGGAGTCTAAATTATCAGACTGCGTGTACGACATACAGTTTTGGATGAGCAAATACTTTCTCCAGTTAAATATTGGGGATAATGAAGCTATCGTTTTTGGTCCTTGCCACGAACTCCGTTCCCTAGCCATTGACTCCAGCCCTCTCCCTAACATCAGTCTGAGGCTGAACCACCCTGCTCGCAACCTTGGTGTCATATTTGACCCTGAAATGACCTTCCGACCACATATCAGCGGTACAACAAAGACCGGCTACTTCCACCTCCATAACATTGCCCGTCTCCGCCCTTGCCTCAGCTCATTCGCTGCTAAAACTTTCATCCATTCCTTTGTTTGCTCCAGACTTGACTATTCCAACACACTCCTGGCTGGCCTCCCACATTCCACCCTATGTAAACCTGAGGTCATCCAAAACTCGTCTGTTCGTTTCCTAACTCGCACCAAGTACCATTCGCCCATAACCCCTGTGCTCGCTGACCTACATTGGCTCCCGGTTAAGCAGCGTCTGGATTTCAAAATTCTCCTCCTTATTTTCAAATCCTTCCTTGGCCTTGCCCCTTCCTATCACTGCAATTTCCTTCAGGCCCAAAACCCCTTGAGATATCTGCACTCCTCTAATTTCGCCCTCTTGAGCATCCCTGATAATAATCGCTTAACTTTTGGTGGTCGTGCCTTCTGTTGCTCAGGCCATAAGCTCTAGAATTCCCTCGGGAAACCTCTGCACCTCTCTTCCTTCCTTAAGACGCTCATTAAATCCTACCTCTTTCACCAAGCTTTTGGTCACCTGCCCTCATTTAACCTTATGCGGTTTACAGTCAAATTTGTTGTCTTAAAATACTACTTTGCAGCGCCTAGGGACATTTTACTACGTTAAAGGTGCTATAACCATGCAAATTGTTGTTGCTGTTGTTGTCCTGTCTCTTTAAAAAGCCTGTTTGACTGAGCCTGACTCATTGAATATCCGGTGTGACAGGTACTGCCTCTTTCATGTACATGTTCGTCTGGTTCTCTCTCATTAAAATAGCCTGTGTGACTGGTCCATTCTCTATAAAAAGCCTGTATGACTGTCCTGTCTTGTTACTAAACCTGTGTGACTGGTCCTGTTTGTTTAAAAAGCCTATGTGACAGGTCCTGACTCTTTAAAAAGCCTGCCTGACTGGTCCAGTCTCTTTAAACAGCCGGTGTGTTTGATCCTATCTCTTTAATGAGACAGTGTGTCTTTTCCTGTCTCTTTAAAAGGCATATGTGACTGGTAACATCTTTTTTTTAAATATGGTGTGACAGGTCCTGTCTCTTTAACAAGCCTGTGCGACTGGTTTTGTCTCATTTAAAATATGGTGTGACAGGTCCCGTCTCTTTAACAAACCTGTGCGACTGGTCCTGTCTCGTTAAGAAGCATGTGTTACAGGTCCTGTCTCTTTAATAATCCAGGGTGACTGGTCCTGTCTCATTAAAAAGCTGTCGTGACAGGTCCTGTCTCTTTAAACAGTCTGTGCGACTGGTCCTGTCTGCTTAAAATGCCTGTGTGTCTGGTCCTGTATCTTTAAATAGCCGGTGTGATACATCTGATCTCTTTAAAAAGCCTATGTGACTGTTTATGTCCCGTTAATAAACCTGTGCGTCTGATCCTCTCTCCCTAATAAACCTTTTTGACTCTCCTGTCTCCTTATAATGCCTCGTTACAAAACATTTGCGACTGGACTTGCCGCTTTAATAATCCTGTGTGATTGACCCTGTCTCGTTAAAAATCTGGTGGGATTGGTGTTGCCGCTTTTAAAAGCCTGTCATAGAGTCATAACTGCGCAGAAAGAGGCAATTTGGCCTATCGTGTCCGCGCCGGCTCTCTGTAGATCAATCCAGTCAGTCCCATTGCCCTGCTCTATCCCTGTAGCTCTGCAAGTTTATTTCCGTCTGGTGCCTATACAGTCTCCCCGAGTAAACATTGAGTGTCTCCACTTCCACCTCTTCCGTCGGCAGCGAGTTCCAATTCATCACCACTCGCTGTGTTAAAACGGTTTTCTCACGTCCCTTCTGTATCTCTTGTCCCAAACCTGTGTCCCATAGTCCTTGTACCATCAATTAGTGGGAATAGCCTTTCCCTGTCTAGCCTATCAAAACTGTCATAATCTTGTAGACCTCCATCAAATCATCCTGCAACCTCCTTTGCTTTAATTAGAACAAATCCAGCTTCTCCAACCTGTCCTTGTAGCTAAGATCCCCCATCCCCGGAACCATTCTGGTAAATCTCCTCTGCACCCTCTCAAGGGCCTTCACATCCTTCCTCAAGTGTGGTGACCAGAACTGGACGCAATATTCAAGTTGCTGCCTAACCAGCACTACATAAAGGTTCAGCATATCCTCCTTACTTTTTTACTGAATACCTTTATTTCTGAAGCCCAAGATCCCATATGCTTATCTAACCACTCTCTCAATATGTCCCGCCACCTTAGGGACCTATGCACATTAACTCCCAGTTCCCTCTGTCCCTGCACACTCTTTAAAACTGTGCCATTTATTGGATATTACTCTCCCTGTTCCTTCTGCCAACTTGCATCAACTCACACTTCGCTGTATTATATTCCATCTGCCACTTGTCTGCTCATTCTGCTAGCTATTCTATGTCCTGTTGCAGTCGATTGGTATCATCATCACTGCTTGCCACACCGCCACTTTCGGTGTCACTGGCAAATTTCGAAATTCTACACTGAATTCAACTATCCAGATAATTTATATATATCAAAAAAAGCAGAGGTCCCAGCAGTGACCCCTGGGGAACACCACTGTCTACCATCCACCAGTCTGAATAACAGCCGTTCACCACAGCTCGCTGTTTTCTGTCTTTAAGCCAAATTCTTATCCAAGCTGCCACTGACCAATCTATTCCTTGAGCCACAATTTTGTTAACCAGCGTTCTATGTGGCACTATGTCAAACGCCTGTGTATCTAATCATGTCTGGTACTGCCTCTTTGAAAAGCATGTTTCACGTGTCCAATCTTTTTAAAAAATCCTGTGTGACTGTTCATATATCTATACAAAATAATGTATGACTGGACCAGTCTTTTTAAAAAGCCTGTGTGACTGGTCCGCTCACTTTGAAGAGCCAGTGTGACTGGTCCAGTCTTTAAAAGAAGCCGGTCTGATGGTTCCTCTCTCTTTAATAAGCCTGTGTGACTTGTCCTGTCTCTTTAATAAGCGTGTGTGACTGGTCCTGTCTATTTAATAAGCCTGTGTGTCTGGTCCTGTTACTTTGAAAAGCCTATGTGACTGGTCCTATCTCTCGAAATATGCTCTGTGACTGGTCCTGTCACTTTAAAAAAAACCTGCGAGTCTGATCCTGTCTGCTTATAAAATCTGTGTGACAGGTCCTGCCTCTTTAACAGCATGTATGACAGGTCCTGGCTCATCTAATAACCGGTGTGACTGGTCCCGTCTGTTTAAACAGCATGTATGACAGGTCCTGGCTCATCTAATAGCCGGTGTGACTGGTCCCGTATCTTTAAACAGCATGTATGACAGATGCTGGCTCATCTAATAGCCGGTGTGAATGGTCCCGTCTGTTTAAACAGCATGTATGACAGTTCCTGGCTCATCTAATAGCCGGTGTGACTGGTCCCGTATCTTTAAACAGCATGTATGACAGGCCCTGTCTCATCTAATAGCCGGTGTGACTGGTCCTGTCTCTTTAAACAGCATGTATGACAGGTCCTGGCTCATCAAATAGCCAGTGTGACTGGTTAAGTATCTTTAAACAGCATGTATGACAGGTCCTGGCTCATCTAATAGCCAGTGTGACAGGTCCCGTCTCTTTCAACAGCATGTATGACAGGTCCTGGCTCATCTAATAGCTGGTGTGACTGGTCCCGTCTGTGTAAACAGCATGTATGACAGGTCCTGGCTCATCAAATAGCCGGTGTGACTGGTCCCGTATCTTTAAACAGCATGCATGACAGGTCCTGGCTCATCTAATAGCCGGTGTGACTTGTCCCGTCTGTTTAAACAGCATGTATGACAGGTCCTGGCTCATCTAATAGCCAGTGTGACTGGTCCCGTATCTTTAAACAGCATGTATGACAGGCCCTGGCTCATCTAATAGCCGGTGTCACTGGTCCCGTCTTTTTAAACAGCATGTATGACAGGTCCTGGCTCATCTAATAGCAAGTGTGACAGGTCCCGTATCTTTAAACAGCATGTATGACAGGTCCTGGCTCATCTAATAGCCGGTGTGACTGGTCCCGTCTCTTTAAACAGCATATATGACAGGTCCTGGCTCATCTAATAGCCGGTGTGACTGGTCCCGTATCTTTAAACAGCATGTATGACAGTTCCTGGCTCATCTAATAGCCGGTGTGACAGGTCATGTCTCTTTAAACAGCATGTATGACAGGTCCTGGCTCATCTAATAGCCGGTGTGAATGGTCCCGTATCTTTAAACAGCATGTATGACAGGTCCTGGCTCATCTAATAGCCAGTGTGACTGGTCCCGTATCTTTAAACAGCATGTATGACAGGTCCTGGCTCAGCAAATTGCCGGTGTGACTGGTCCCGTCTCTTTTAACAGCATGTATGACAGGTCCTGCCTCATCTAATAGCCGGTGTGACTTGTCCCCTCTGTGTAAACAGCATGTATGACAGGTCCTGGCTCATCTAATAGCCGGTGTGACAGGTCATGTCTCTTTAAGCAGCATGTATGACACTTCCTGGCTCATCTAATAGCCGGTGTGACTGGTCCCCTCTGTGTAAACAGCATGTATGACAGGTCCTGTCTCATCTAATAGCCGGTGTGACAGGTCATGTCTCTTTAAACAGCATGTATGACAGGTCCTGGCTCATCTAATAGCCGGTGTGACTGGTCCCGTATCTTTAAACAGCATGTATGACAGGTCCTGGCTCATCTAATAGCCGGTGTGACTGGTCCCGTATCTTTAAACAGCATGTATGACAGGTCCTGGCTCATATAATAGCCGGTGTGACAGGTCATGTCTCTTTAAAATGTATGTGCGACTGATCTTGTCTCGTTAATATACCTCTGTGCCTGATTCTCTGTGACTGATCCTGTCTCAATAAAAAGCCTTTGTGACTGGTCGTCCCTCTTTAGAAAGCTTGTGTGATTGTCCCTGTCTCGTTACAAAGCCTGTGTGACAGTTGTACATTACTTTCTGGCGCAAGAACACAAAAGGAAAAGCAGCCCAGTCATGGCTAACAAAATAAATTACGGATATTATTAGATCCAAAGAGGAGTCATATAAAGTTGCCAGAAAATTAGTAAGCCTGAGTATTGGGAGCTGTTTAAATTTCAGCAAAAACAACCAAGAGATTGATTAAGAGGTGAAAATGGAGTATGAGAGTAAAGTTGAAAGGAACATAAAAGCAGATTGTAAAAGCTTCTACAAGTATGTAAAAAGAAAAAGTTTAGTGAAGGCAAATGTAGGTCCCTTACAGTCAGATGCGGGAGAAGTTATAAGGGGGAACAAGGAAATGGCTGATCAATTAAACACATCCTTTGGTTCTGTCTTCACGGAATAGGACACAAATAAATTACCGGAAACGCTAGGGAAGCAAGGGTCTAGTGAGAAGGAGGAATTAAAGGAAATTAGTATTAGTAAAAACATAGTGCTGGAGAAATTAATGGGACTGAAAGCTGATAAATTCTCACGGCCTGATAATCTGCATCCCAGAGTACTAAAAGTGGTAGCCATGGAAACAGTGGATGCAGTGGATCCAAAATTCTATAGATTATGGAACAGTTCCTGCAGACTGGACGGTGGCAAATGTAACCCCACTATTTAAAAAAGGAGGGAATAGAGAAAACAGGGAATTACAGACCGGTTAGCCTAACATCAGTAGTAGGGATAATGCTAGAGTCTATTATAAAGGATGTCATAACAGGACACTTAGAAAATGATTCGACAAATTCAACGTGGAATTATGAAAGGGAAATCGTGTTTGACAAACCTACTGGAGAACTTTGAGGATGTAACTGATAGAATATTAATCGGAGAACCAGTGGATATGGGGTATTTGGATTTTCAGATGGCATTTGATAATGTCCCACATAAGAGGTACGTATGCAAAATTAAAGCACATGGGATTGGGGGTAATATACTGGCATGGACTGAAAATTGGTTAACAGACAGGAAACAGAGAGCTTGAATTTTTCGGGGCAGCAGGCGGTGACTAGTGGGGTACCGCAGGGATCAGTGTTCGGGCCCCAGCTATTCACAATATATATATCAATGATTTGGATGAGGGAACCGAAAGTAATATTTCCAAGTTTGCTGACGACATTAAACTAGGTGGGATTGTGAATTGTGAGGAGGATACCAAGAGGCTTCAAGGCGATTTAGACAAGTTGAGCGAGTGGGCAAATACATGGCAGATGCAGTATAACGTGGATAAATGTGAAATTATCCACTTCGGTAGGAAACACCGAAAGATAGAGTATTATTTAAATAGGGATAGATTGGGAAGTGTTGATGTAAAAAGGGACCTGGGTGTCCTTGTAAACCAGTCAATGAATACAAACATACAGGTGCAGCCAGCAGTTAGGAAGGCAAATGGTATGTTCGCCTTCATTGCAAGAGGATTTGAGTAGAGGAGCAAGGATGTCTTACTCCAGTTATGCTGGGCCTTGATGAGACCACACCTGGAGCACTGTCTGCAGTTTTGGTCTACTTACCTAAGAAAGAATACACTTGCCATAGAGGCAGTGCAGCGAAGGTTCACCAGACTGATTCCTGGGATGGCAGGGCTGTCGTATGAGGGGAGATTGGGCCGACTAGGCCTGTATTCACTAGAGATTAGGAGAATGAGAGGGGATTTCATTGAAACCTATACAATTCTGCCATGGCTAGACAGACTGGATGCAGGGAGGATGGTTCCCTTGGTTGGGGGTTAGAAGGAGGGGTCACAATCTCAGGATACAGGGTAGGACATTTAGGACTGAGATGAGGAGAAATTTCTTCACTCAGAGGGTGGTGAACCTGTGAAATTCGCTACCACAGAAGGCTATGGAGGCCAAATAATTGAATATATTTAAGAGGGAGATAGATAGATTTCCAGACAAAAAAGGCATTAATGTGTATAGGAAGAGAGCGGGAATATGTTATTGAAATAGAGGATCAGCCATGATCATATTGAATGGTGGATCGAAGGGCAGAATGGCCAACTCCTGCTCCTATGTTTCTATTTTCTTGTCTCATTTAATAGCCGGTGTGACAGGTCCTGTCTATTTAAACAGTATGTATGACTGGTCCTGTCAATGAATAAGCCGGTGTGACAGGTCCTGTCTATTTAAACAGTGTGTATGACTGGTCCTGTCAATGAATATGCCGGTGTGAGAGGTCCTGTCTATTTAAACAGTATGTATGACTGGTCCTGTCAATGAATAAGCCGGTGTGAGAGGTCCTGTCTATTTAAACAGTATGTATGACTGGTCCTGTCAATGAATAAGCCGGTGTGAGAGGTCCTGTCTATTTAAACAGTATGTATGACTGGTCCTGTCAATGAATAAGGCGGTGTGACAGGCCCTGTCTATTTAAACAGTATGTATGACTGGTCCTGTCAATGAATAAGGCGGTGTGACAGGCCCTGTCTATTTAAACAGTATGTATGACTGGTCCTGTCAATGAATAAGGCGGTGTGACAGGCCCTGTCTATTTAAACAGTATGTATGACTGGTCCTGTCAATGAATAAGCCGGTGTGAGAGGTCCTGTCTATTTAAACAGTATGTATGACTGGTCCTGTCAATGAATAAGCCGGTGTGACAGGTCCTGTCTATTTAAACAGTATGTATGACTGGTCCTGTCAATGAATAAGGCGGTGTGACAGGCCCTGTCTATTTAAACAGTATGTATGACTGATCCTGTCAATGAATAAGGCGGTGTGAGAGTTCCTGTCTATTTAAACATTATGTATGACTGGTCCTGTCAATGAATAAGCCGGTGTGAGAGGTCCTGTCTATTTAAACAGTATGTATGACTGGTCCTGTCAATGAATAAGGCGGTGTGACAGGCCCTGTCTATTTAAACAGTATGTATGACTGGTCCTGTCAATGAATAAGGCGGTGTGACAGGCCCTGTCTATTTAAACAGTATGTATGACTGGTCCTGTCAATGAATAAGGCGGTGTGACAGGCCCTGTCTATTTAAACAGTATGTATGACTGGTCCTGTCAATGAATAAGGCGGTGTGAGAGGTCCTGTCTATTTAAACAGTATGTATGACTGGTTGTGTCAATGAATAAGCCGGTGTGACAGGCCCTGTCTGTTTAAACAGTATGTATGACTGGTCCTGTCAATGAATAAGCCGGTGTGAGAGGTCCTGTCTATTTAAACAGTATGTATGACTGGTCCTGTCAATGAATAAGCCGGTTTGACTGGTCCTGTTTATTTAAAAAGTATATTTCACTTGTCCTGTCTCTTTAAAAAGCTAGTTTTTCAGGTTCTGCCTCATTATAAACCCTGTATGTCTGGTCCTGTCTCTTTAGAAAGCCTGTGTGATGGGCCCTGTCACTTTGGAAAGCCTGTGTGATGGGCCCTGTCCCTTTGGAAAGCATGTGTGACTGGTCCTGTCTCTTTGGAAAGAATGTGTGACTGGTCCTGTTTCTTTAAAAAGCCTGTGTGACTGATCGTGGCTCTTTAAACAGGCTGTGTGACTGATCCTACTTCTTTAAAAAGCAAGTTTTATTGGTGCTGTCTCTTTAAAAACCTGTATAACATAAGACAATAAGAAATAAGAGCAGGAGTAGGCCATACGGTCCCTGGAGCCTGCACCACCATTCATTAAGATCATGGCTGTTCATCGACCTCAACTCCACCTTCGCGCCCGACCTCCATATCCCTTGAGTCCAAAAAGCTACCTATCTCAGCCTTGAATATACTCGAAGGCTCAGCATTCACAGCCCTTTGGGGCAGAGAATACCAAAGATTCACAAATCTCTGAGTGAATAAATTCTTCCTCATCACAGCCATAAATGGCTTATCCCTTATCCTGAGACTATGACCCCTAGCTCTAGACTCTCCAGCCAGGGGAAACAACCTCTCAGCATCTACCCTGTAATCCCCCTCAGAACCTTGTATATTTCAATGAGATCACCTCTCATTCTTCTAAACTCCAGAGAGTATCGGCCCATTCTTTTTTTTAATTAATTGATGGGATGTGGGCGTCGCCAGCTGGCTAGGCCTGCATTTAGTGCCCTTCCCTAATTGCCCTTGAGAAGATGGTGGTGAGCCGCCTTCTTGAACCGCTGCAGTCCATATGGTGTAGGTACACCCACAATGCTGTTAGTAAGGCAGTTCCAGGATTTTGGCCCAGCGACAGTGAAGGAACGGCGATACAGTTCCAAGTCAGGATGCTGTGTGGCTTGGAGGGGAGCTTATAGGTGGTGATGGTCCCATGCGTCTGCTTCCCTTGTCCTTCTAAGTGGTAGAGGTCGCGGGTTTGGAAGGTGCTGTTGAAGGAGCTTTGGCGAGTTGCTGCAGTGCATCTTGTAGATGGTACACATTGCAGACACAGTGCCCCGGTGGTGGAGGAAGTTAATGTTGAAGGTGGTGGATGGAGTGCCAATCAAGCGGGCTGCTTTAACCTGAATGGTGTCGAGCTGCTTGAGTGTTGTTGGAGCTGCACTCATCCAGACAAGTGGAGAGTATTCCATCACACTCCTGACTTGTGCCTTGTAAATGGTGGAAAGGCTTTGAGGAGTCAGGAAGTGAGACACTCGCCGCAGAATTACCAGCCTCTGGCCTGCTCTTGTATCCACATTATTTATATGGCTGTTCTAGTTCAGTTTCTGATCAATGGTATCCCCCAGGATGTTGATAGTGGGGGATTCAGCGATGGTAATGTCGAGGGGAGATGTTTAGAGCCTCTCTTGTTGGAGATGGTCATTCCCTGGCACTTGTGTGGTGCGAATGTTACTTGCCACTTGTCAGCCCAAGTCTGAATGTTGTACAGGTCTTGCTGCATATGGACACGGACTGCATCAGTATCTGACGAGTCTCGAATGGTGCTGAAAAGCGTGCAATCATCAGCGAACATCCCCACTTCTGACCTTATGATAGAGGGAAGGTCATTGATGAAACAGCTGAAGATGGCTGGGCCTAGGACACTGCCCTGAGGAACTCCTGCAGTGATGTCATGTGATTGAGATGAATGACCTCCAACAACTACAGGCAACTTCCTTTGTGCTAGGTATGATTCCAACCAATGGAGAGTTTTCCCCTTGATTCCCATTGACTTCAGTTTTGCTAGGGCTCCTTGATGCCACTCTCGATCAAATGCTGCCTTGATGTCAAGGGCAGCCAACCTCACCTCACCTCTTGAGTTCAGAACTTCTGTCCATGTTCGGACTAAGGCTGTAATGAGGTCAGGAGCTGAGTGGCCCTGGCAGAACCCAAACTGGGCGTCAGTTAGCAGGTTATTGCGAAGTAAGTGCGGCTTGATAGCAGTGTCGACGACACCTTCCATCACTTTGCTGATGATTGAGAGTCGACTGATGGGACGGTAATTGGCTGGGTCGGATTTGTCCTTCTTTTTGTAGACAGGTTACACTTGGGCAATTTTCCACATTGCCGGGTAGATGCCAGTGTTGTAGCTATACGGCAACAGCTTGGCTAGGGGCGCAGCTAGTTCAGGAGCACATGTCTTCAGTGCTATTGCCGCAATGCTTTCAGTGCCCATAGCCTTTGCAGTATCCAGTGTCTTCAGCCGTTTCTTGACATCACGTGGAGTGAATTGAATGGGCTGAAGACTGGCATCTGTGATGCTGGGGACCTCAGGAGGAGGCCGAGATCGATCATCCACTCGGCACTTCTGGCTGAAGATAGTTGCAAATGCTTCAGCCTTGTCTTTTTCACTCACGTGCTGGGCTCCACCGTCATTGAGGATGGGGATATTTTTGGAGCCTCCTCCTCCTGTTAACTGTTTAATTGTCCACCACAACTCACGACTGGATGTGGCAGGACTGCAGAGCTTTGATTTGATCCGATGCTTGTGAGATCGCTTAGCTCTGTCTATCGCATGTTGCTTCCGTTGTTTGGCATGTAAGTAGTTCTGTGTTGTATCCTTACCAGGTTGACACCTCATTTTTCTGTATGCCTGGTGCTTTTCCCGGCATGCTCTCCTGCACACTTCGTTAAACCAGGGTTGATCTCCCGGCTTGATGGTAATGGTAGAGTGAGGGATAAGGCAGGCCATGAGGTTACAGATTGTACTTGAATACAATTCTGCTACTGCTGATGGCCCACAGCGCCTCATGGATGCCCAGTTTTGAGTTGCCCACTTAGCACGGTGGTAGTGCCACAGAACACGGTGGAGGGTATCCTCAACATGAAGACAGGACTACGTCTCCACAAGGACTGTGCGGTGGTCAGTTCCGACAATGCTGTTCATGGACAGATGCATCTGCAACAGGTAGATTGGTGAGGACGAGATCAAGTAGGTTTTTCCCTCACCACCTGGCGCCGACCCAGTCTGGCAGCTGTGTCCTTTAGGTCTCGGCCAGTTGTGCTGCAACCGAGCCACTCTTGGTAATGGACATTGAAGTCCCCCAGCCAGAGGACATTTTGTGCCCTAGCTACTCTCAGTGCTTCTTCCAATTGGTGCTCAACATGAAGGAGTACTGATTCCTCAGCTGAGGGAGGGCGGTAGGTGGTAATTAGCAGGAGGTTTCCTTGCCCATATTTGACTTGATGCCATGAGACCTCATGGGGTCCTGAATCAATGTTGAGGACTCCCAGGGCTACTCCCTCCCCACTGTGTACCACGGTGCCACCAACTCTGGTGGTTCTGTCCTGCCAGTGGGACAGGACAAAGCCAGGGATGGTGATGGTGGTGTCTGGGGCATTTGTTGTAAGGTATGATTCGGTAATTATGATCTATGTCAGGCTGTTGCTTGACTTGCCTGTGGGACAGCTCTCCCAATTTTGGCCCAAGCCCCCAGATGTTGGTAAGGAGGACTTTGCAGGGTCAACTGGGCTGGGTTTGCCGTTGTCGCTTCCGATGCCAGGTGGTCTGTCCGGTTTAATTCTTATTGTTTTTTGTAGCAGTTGTTTATAACTGAGTGGCTTGCTAGACCATTAAGATTCAACCACATTGCTGTGGTTCTGGAGTCACATGTAGACCAGACCAGGTAAGGATGGCAGATTTCTTTCCCTAAAGGACATTAGTTAACCAGATGGGTTTTTGCAACAATCGACAATGGTATTATGGTCGCCATTACTAAGACTAACATTTAATTCCAGAATTAAATTGAATTGAACTTAAATTCCACCAGCTGTCGTGGTGGGAATTGAACCCATATTTTCAGAGCATTGGAATGAGCTGCTGGCTTACTAGTCTAGTTACATTACCACTATGCCACCGCCTCCCCTTCTACGAAATCTCTCCTCATAGGACAGCCCTCTCATCCCAGGAATCAAGATAGTGACCCTTTGTTGAACCGCCCCGAGGGCAAGTATATCCTTGGTTAGATAAGGAGTCCAAAACTGTGCACATTACTCCAGGTGTGGTCTCACGAAGTCCACGTACAATTGCAAGACTTCCTTATGCTTGTACTCCAACCCCCTTGCAAGAAAGATCAACATGCCATTGGTCTTTCTTATTGCTTGCTGCACCTGCGTTCTGTGTTTCTTGCACGAGGACACGCAAATCTATCTGAACACCAACATTTGAAAGTTAGTCACCATTTAAAACATATTCTGTTTTTCTATTCTTCCTACCAAAGTGAATAACCTCAGATTTCCCTATACTATACTCCATCTGCCAACTTACTGTACACTCACTTAGTCTATCTTTTTCCCTTTGCAGACTCCTTGTGTACTCCTCACAGCTTACTGTCCCACCTAGCTTGGTATCATCAGCAAACTTGGATACTTAACACTTGGTCCCTTCATCTAAGTCATTAATATAGATTTTAAATAGCTGAGGCCACAATACTGATCCTTGCGGCACCCCTCTAGTTACAGCCTGCCAAACTGAAAATGATCTGTTTATCCCTGCTTTCTGTTTTCTGTCCATTAACCAATCCTCTACCATGCTACTATATTACCCCCAACCCCATGAGACTTAATCTTGTGTAATAACCTTTAATGTGGCACCATATATAATGCCTTTTGGAAATCCAGGTATACTACATCCAATGGTTCTGCTTTATCTACCGTGAGAGTTACTTCTTCAAAAAACTCTAATAAATTTGTCAAACACGATTTCCCTTTCATGAAAACATGCTGAATCGGCCTAAACATGAAATGATTTTCTAAGTGACTTGATACCACTTCCTTAACAATGGATTCCAGCATTTTCCCGACAACTGATGTCAGGCTAACTTGCCTGTAGATCCCAGTTTTTTCTCTCCCTCCTTTCTTATTTAGCGGTGATACATTTGTGACCTTCAAATCCGCTGAGACCATTCCAGAATCTAGGGAATTTTGGAAGATTATAGCCAATGCATTCACTATCTCTTCAGCTACCTCCTTTAGAACCCTAGGATGTAGGCCGTCCAGTCCAGTGGATTTGTCGGCTTTTAGTTCCATAAGTTTTTCTCGTGCATTTCCTCCACATACATTAATTACCTTAAGTTCCTCAGCCTCATTAGACCCTTGGTTCCCCAACATTTTTGGTACTTTTTTGTGTCTTCTACTGTGGAGACAGATGCAAAATATTTTTTAACGTTTCTGCGATTTCCTTATTCCCCATAATAATTCCTCCTGTCTCAGCCTCTAAGAGACCAACGTTTACTTTTGCTACTCTTTTCCTTTTTACATACTTTTACAAACTCTTACCATCTGCTTTTATATTTCTTGCTAGTTTTCTCTTATATTCTATTTTTTTCCCTTTTTATAATTTTTTTGGTCAGCCTTTGCTGATTTGTGAAAATCTCCCAATCGTCAGGCTTACTATTATTATTTGCAACAATATAAGCTTCACCTTTCAATCTATTGCTATCCACAACTTCTTTAGTTCTCCACGGTTGGATCACTTTACACGTGGAGCTTTTGTTTCTCAAAGGATTGTAGTTTTGCTCAGAATTATTAAATATTTCTTTAAATGTTAGCCACTGCTTATCTTCCGTCATACCTTTTAATCTATTTTTCCAATCTGCCTTAGCCAACTCGCCCCTCATACCTATGTAATTGGCTTTATATATGTATAAGGCTCTAGTTTCGGACTTAGGCAAGTCACTCTTATAATTAACGTGTCATTCTATCATATTATGATCAGTCTGCCCAGCGGATCCGTTGCTATGAGATTGCTAACTAACCCTGTCTCATTACCCAATACAAGATCTAAAATCACCTGTTCCTGGTTGATTCCATGACGTATTGTTCTAGGAAACTGTCCCAAATGCATTCCATGAACTCGTCCTCCAGACAACCTTAGCCAATTTGATTTGACCAGTCTATATGAAGATTAAATTTCCCCCAAATAATTGACTGGTCCTGCCTCTTTTAATAGCATTTGTGAATGGTCATGTCCCGGTAAAAAAAAATCATACACGTCTGTTCCTGTCTCATAAAAAAGCCTGTGTGAATGGCCCTGTCTCTTTATAAAGCGGTTGTGATAGGTCCTGACGATTTAAAAAGCCTGTGTGAATGGTCCTGTCTCTTTATAAAGCGGTTGTGATAGGCCTTGACTATTTAAAAAGCCTGTCTGCCTGGTCCTGTCTCGTTAAAAAGCCGTTGTTTCTGCTCCTGTATTTTAAGCAGTATGTGTGACTGGTCCTGTCAATGAAGACACCTGTGTGACTGGTCCTGTATCATTAAATAGCAGGTGTGATAGGTCCCGTCTCTTTAAAAGGCCTGTGTGTCTGGCACTTTTTCGACAAAAAGCCGTTGTGACTGTTCTGTCATTTTAAACAGAATGGTCCATTAATTCCGGTCACAACGCATGAGTACAGACGGGGTACTTATGTGTGGGCCCGTTGGAAGTGCCGGATTTCAGCATTAGCAGAGCATGCATGGAAAACCGGCATTTCCTCTCCTCTGAACCAAAGGGTTCAGAGGCGGTTCCCTTGCGACGTTTGAGTCTGCGCGCGCGCATTGAACTTCCTTTTTTTTTCTGGTTTTAACGTGCGGGTAAGTCTGTACATTTTACAAATGTGGAAAGCAGCCGTAAGGACTTCATTTTCAAAGGTAAGCGGTCAATTATTTAAAATTAAAACATTTTTTCCACAGGTTTTTTACTTTTAATTATTTTAAAGCAAGTTAAGTTTACTTTTTGCCACGTTTTTTTATTAAATTATTTTTTTGAAAAATTTAAATTTTTGTTTAAAATAGTTATTTAATGTCATTTACAGTTTATTTACAAAGTGTGATGTTCTTTTTTAATTTATTTGATGGTAAAGTACAGTTTTACAGCCTCAGAATTTATACGTTTTGACAGGTCTATCTGTCAAGACTTATGAATGGAGCATTCCCTGCTCCGATTGGCTGCCTGTTGCTCACGTGATCCCGCGGACGCTTCGCACTAACTACGCCCCAGGGATACGCCAGCACAGTGCGCCGGCCTTTGGTACAGGCCTCAGAGAGGAATTCCACGCAGGCCAAGAGGTCAACTGCCGGCACGCTAGGTAAGTGTAGGCCGGGGACCTGCACCCGCGGGAAGACCCCGACCCGAATTTCTGGGCCAATGTCTAACTGGTCCTGCCATTGAAGAAGCTTGTGTGAGTGCTCCCGTTTTTTTAAAAAGCCTGTGTGACTCATCCTGCCTCCTTAAAAAGCCTGTGTCACTGGTCCTGTCTCTATAAAAAGCTTGTGTGACTGGTCCTGTCTCTTTAAAAAGCCTGTGTGACTGGTCCTGTCGCGTAAAAATGCATTTTTCACTGGTCTTGTCTCTTTTAAAAGCATTTTTCAATGGTCTTGTCTCTTTAAAACAACTTTGTCACTTTTCCTGTCTTTATAAAAATGCTGTGTGACTGGTGCTGGCTCCACAAAAAGCCTGTATGACCTGGCCTGTCTCATTCAATGTCACTTATTGAAACGCCCTGCCTCTTTTAACACCCTGTGTGACATGTCCTGTACCATTAAAGCGTCAGTCTGACTGGTCCAGTCAAGTTAAATTGCCTGTCTCTTTAGAAAGCCTGTGTGACTGGTCCATCCTAGTCAAAGTGCCTGTGTGACAGGTCTGGTCAATTTAAAGTTCCTGCCTCTTTAAAAAGCCTGTGAGAATGGTCCTGTCAATTTTAATACGCTGTGTGACAGGCCCGTCAATTTAAAGTTCCTGTCTCTTTAATAAGCCTCTTTGACCGGTCCTGCCTCATTATAAAGCCTGTGTGACAGGTCCTGTTTCATTAAAAAGACTGTATGACTGGTTCTGCCTCTTTAATAAGCCTGTGTGGCTGGTCCTGTCTCTTTAAAAAGACTGTGTGGCTGGTCCAGCCTCTTTGATAAGCATGTGTGGCTGGTCCTGTCTTTTAAAAAGACTGTGTGGCTGGTCCTGCCTCTTTAATAAGCCTGTGTGGCTGGTCCAGTCTCTTTAAAAAGAATGTGTGACTGGTCCTGCCTCGTTAATAAGCCTGTGTGACTGGTCCTGTCTCTTTTAAAAGACTGTGTGACTGGTCCTGCCTCTATAATAAGCCTGTGTGACTGGTCCTGCCTCTATAATAAGCCTGTGTGACTGGTCCTGCCTCGTTAATAAGCCTGTGTGACTGGTCCTGTCTCTTTTAAAATACTGTGTGACTGGTCCTGCCTCTTTAATAACCCTGTGTGACTGGTCCTGCCTCTATAATAAGCCTGTGTGACTGGTCCTGCCTCGTTAATAAGCCTGTATGACTGGTTCTGCCTCCTTAATAAGACTGTGTGACTGGTCCTGTCTCATTAATAAGCCTGTGTGACTGGTCCTGTCTCTTTAAAAAGACTGTGTGACTGGTCCTGCCTCGTTAATAAGCCTGTGTGACTGGTCCTGTCTCTTTTAAAAGACAGTGTGACTGGTCCTGCCTCTATAATAAGCCTGTGTGACTGGTCCTGCCTCTATAATAAGCCTGTGTGACTGGTCCTGCCTCTATAATAAGCCTGTGTGACTGGTCCTGCCTCGTTAATAAGCCTGTGTGACTGGTCCTGCCTCTATAATAAGCCTGTGTGACTGGTCCTGCCTCGTTAATAAGCCTGTATGACTGGTCCTGTCTCTTTTAAAATACTGTGTGACTGGTCCTGCCTCTATAATAAGCCTGTGTGACTGGTCCTGCCTCGTTAATAAGCCTGTATGACTGGTCCTGCCTCGTTAATAAGCCTGTGTGACGGGTCCTGCCTCGTTAATAAGCCTGTGTGACTGGTCCTGTCTCATTAATAAGACTGTGTGACTGGTCCTTCCTCGTTAATAAGCCTGTGTGACTGGTCCTGTCTCTTTAAAAAGACTGTGTGACTGGTCCTGCCTCTATAATAAGCCTGTATGACTGGTTCTGTCTCTTTAATAAGCCTGTATGACTGGTTCTGCCTCGTTAATAAGCCTGTGTGACTGGTCCTTCCTCGTTAATAAGCCTGTGTGACTGGTCCTGTCTCTTTAAAAAGACTGTGTGACTGGTCCTGCCTCGTTAATAAGCCTGTATGACTGGTTCTGTCTCTTTATTAAGCCTGTGTTACTGGTCCTGTCTCTTTAAAAAGACTGTGTGACTGGTCCTGCCTCGTTAATAAGCCTGTGTGACTGGTCCTGTCTCTTTAAAAAGACTGTGTGACTGGTCCTGCCTCTATAATAAGCCTGTATGACTGGTTCTGTCTCTTTAATAAGCCTGTATGACTGGTTCTGCCTCGTTAATAAGCCTGTGTGACTGGTCCTTCCTCGTTAATAAGCCTGTGTGACTGGTCCTGTCTCTTTAAAAAGACTGTGTGACTGGTCCTGCCTCGTTAATAAGCCTTTATGACTGGTTCTGTCTCTTTATTAAGCCTGTGTTACTGGTTCTGTCTCTTTAATAAGCCTGTGTGACTGGTCCTGTCTCTTTAATAAGCCTGTGTGACTGGTCCTTCCTCGTTAATAAGCCTGTATGACTGGTTCTGTCTCTTTATTAAGCCTGTGTTACTGGTTCTGTCTCTTTAATAAGCCTGTGTGACTGGTCCTGTCTCTTTAATAAGCCTGTGTGACTGGTTCTGTCTATTGAATACGCCTGTTTGACTGGTCCTGTCTCTTTAATAAGCCTGTGTGGCTGGTCCTGTCTCTTTAATAAGCCTGTGTGTCTGGCTCTGTCTCTTTAATAAGCCTGTGTGACTGGTGCTGTCTCTTTAATAAGCCTGTGTGACTGGTCCTGTCTCTTTAATAAGCCTGTGTGACGGTGCTGTCTCTTTAATAAGCCTGTGTGATTGTTCCTGTCTCTTTAATAAGCCTGTGTGACTTGTCAAGTATCGTTAAAAAGACTGTGTGACTGGTCTTGTCTCTTTACTAAGCCTGTGTGACAGGTCATTTCTGATTAAAACGCCTATGTAACTGGTCCTTTCTGATTATAATCCTGTGTGACTGGACGTTTCGGTTTAATAATCCTGTGTGGCTGGTCCTGTCAGTTAAAAAAGCTCGGGTGACTCTTCCTGTCTCTTTATAAAGCTTGTGTCACTGGCCCTGACTCTCTAAAATACCAGTGTAGCAGCTTCTGTCTCCTTAAAAGGACAGTGTGCCTGGTCCTGTCTCGTTCAAAAGCACTTGCGACTGGGCCTGTATCATTTAATAGCCGCTGTGACTGGTCCTGTCACTTTAAAAAGCATGTTTCACTGGTCCTGCCTCTTTAAAACGCGGGTGTGTCAGGTCCCGACTCTATAAAATGACGATGTTACTCTTTCTATGTATTTCAAAAGCCTGTGTGACTGGTCTTGTCTCTGGAAATCGCTGGTGTGACGGGTGCCGTCTCCATAAAGAGCCTGTCTGACTGGGCATGTCTATTTTAATAGCAAGTGTCATAGATCCTGTCCCTTTAATAAGCCTGTGTGATTAGTCCTGTCTCCTTAAATAGACAGTGTGAATTCTCCTGTCTCTTGGAAAAGGCTGCGTGACAGGTCCAGACTGATTAAAGAGCCTGTGTGAAAAGTCCTGTCTCTACAAAAATCATGTGTGATTGACCTGTCACTTTAAATATACAGTTTGACTGTTCCTGCCTCTTTAAAAAGCCCGTGTGCCTGGTCCTCCCTCTTGAAAAAGCATGTTTCACTGGCCCTGTCACTTTAAGCTGATAAAAGTGAAGTTATCCGCTTTGGAAAAAAAAAAGAAAGGCAGAGTATTTCCTAAATGGTGAAAGACTGGGAAATTCAGATGCTCAACGGGATCAGGGTGTTCTTGTACCTGAGTCACTGAAAGTGAATGCTCAGGTGCAATAAGCCATTAGGAAGGCAAAGATATGCTGGCATTCTTTACAAGAGGATTGGAGTACAGGAGTAACGAAGTCTTACTCCAGTTATATAGGGCCTTGGTGAGACCACACCTGGAGTACTGTGTACAATTTTGGTCTCCTTACCTAAGGAAGGATATACTTGCCACAGAGGGAGTGCAACGAAGGTTCAGGAGATTGAATCCTGGGATGGTGGGACATTCGTATGAGAAGAGATTGAGTAAACTCGGCCTATATTCTCTTGAATTCAGAAGAATGAGAGGGGATCGCATTGAAGCACACAAAATTATTACGGGGCTTGATAGGGTGGATGCTGGGAGAATGTGTCACTTAGCTGGGGAGTCTAGAACCAGGGGCCACAGCCTCAGGATAAAGGGTAGGCCATTCAGGACTGAGATGAGAAGACATGTCTTCAAACAGAGGGTGATGAATCTTTGGAATTCTCTGTCTCAGAGGGCTGTGGAGGCTCAGTCATTGGGTATATTACAAACAGAAGTCGATACATTTCTGATTAGTTGTTATATCAAGGGATATGGCATTAGGGCCGGTGAATGGACTTGAGGCAGAAGATTAGCCATCAACACATTGAATGGCAGAGCAGGCTCAAAGAGCCGAATGTCCTACTCCTGCTACCATTTCTTATGTTCTTATGTTTAAAAAGTCTGTGTGTCCGGTCCTGTCTCCTTAAAACGTGGCTGTGTCAAGTCCTGTCTTTATAAAATGACGCTGTGACTGTTTCTATCGGTTTCAGAGCCAGTTTATCAGCTTTTGTCTCTTTGAAACGCCTGTGTGACTGATCCTGTCTCTTTAAAAAGGCTGTGTGACTGGTGCTGTCTCCAGAAAAAGCCTGACTCGGTCTGTCTCTTTCAATCGCTCGGATTGACATGTCCTGACTAGTTAAGAAGCCAGTGTGACTGTTCCTGTCTCTTTCAATCACACGTATTGACATGTCCTGACTGGTGAAGAAGCCGGTGTGACAGGTCTTGTCTCTTTTAAAAGCCGGTGTGGCTCTTCCTGTCTCTTTAATACGCATATGTGACTGGTACTGAGCTACAAGAAATCAGCATTTGTAGGGAAATGGTGTTAGGGAAATTGACGGGATTGAAGGTCGATAAATCCCCAGGGCCTGATAACCTACATCCTAGGGTCCTTAAGGAAGATGCCCTAGAAATAGTAGATGCATTGCTGGTCATCTTCCAACATTTGATAGAATCTGGAAAAGTACCCATGGATTGGAGAGTAGATAATGTTACTCCACTATTCCAAAATGATGGTAGAGAGAAAACGGCGAATTACAGACCTGTCAGCCTGACATCGGTAGTGGGGAAAATGCTAGAGTCCTTTATAAAATATGCAATAGCAGAACACTTGGGAAACGGTGACAGGATCGGACAAAGTCAACATGGATTTACAAAGGGTAAATCGTGCTTGACTAATCTACTGGATATTTTTGAGGATGTAGTTGGTAGAATAGATAAGGGAGAACCAGTGGATGTGGTGTATTTGGACTTTCAGAAGGCTTTCGATAAGGTCCCGCATAAGAGATTAGCGTGTAAAGTTAAGGCACATGCGATTGGGGGCAAGTTATTGACTTGGATAGAGAACTGGTTGGCAGACAGAAAGCAAAGTGTTGGAATAAACAGGCCTTTTTCTGAGTGGCAGGCAGTGACTAGTGGGGTACCGCAGGGATCGGTCCTAGGACCCCAGCTATTCACAATATATATTAATGAATTAGACGAGGGAATTAGATGTAATATCGCCAAGTTTGCAGCCGATACAAAGCTGGCTGTGCATGTCGGCTGTGAGGAGGATGCCGAGAAACTCCAGTATGAATTCGACAGGTTGGGTGATTGGGCAGAAGTATGGCAGATGCAATATAACGTGGATAAATGCAAGGTTATCCACTTTGGTGTCAAAAACTGGAAGGCAGATTATTATCTGAATGGCAATAGATTGGGAGAAGGGGAAGTGAAACGAGACCTGGGTGTCCTTGTGCACCAGTCGCTGAAGGTAAGCATGCAGGTGCAGCAGGCGGTTAAGAAGGCAAAGGAAGGTTGGCTTTCGTAGCGAGAGGGTTCGTGTACAGGAACAAGGATGTCTTGCTACAGTTGTACAGGGCCTTGGTGAGACCACAGCTTGAGTATTGTGTGCAGGTTTGGTCGCCTTATCTGAAAAGGATGTTCTTGCCATGGAGGGAGTGCAGCGAAGATTCACCAGGCTGATACGTGGAATGACAGGAATGACATATGAGGAGAGATGCGGTCGATTGGGCTTATACCCGTTGGAGTTTAGATGAATGAGAGGGGATCTGACTGAAACTTATAAAATTCTGTCGGGACTGGACAGACTAGATGCAGAGAGGATGTTCCCGATGGTCGGTGATTTCAGAACCAGGGGTCACAGTCTAAGGATAAGGGGTAAGCCATTTAATACTGAGATGAGGAGGAATTTCTTCACCCAGAGAGTGGTGAACCTGTGGAATTCTCTACCATAGAAGGCAGCAGAGGCCAATTCATTAAATATATTCAAGAAAGAGTTGGATATATTTCTTAAGGCTAAAGGGATCAAGGGGTGTGGGGAGAAAGCAGGGACCGGGTACTGAATTTGGATGATCAGCCATGATCTCATTGAATGGCGAAGCAGGCTCGAGGGGCTGAATGGCCTACTCCTGCTCCAATCGTCTTTGTTTCTATGTTTCTATGTCCTGCCTTTAAAAAACCTGTGTGACTGGTCCTGTCACTTTACAAAGCCTGTGTGACTGTTCATGTCTCATTCAAATGTGTGTGACTGGTCCTGTCACTTTACAAAGCCAATATGACTGTTTCTGTCTCTTTGAAATGTCTGTGTGATAGGTCCTGACTCTTCATAAACTTGTGTCTGGACTTGTCTCCATAGAAAGCCTGTGCGATTGGTCCTGTCTCTTTCAAAAACCTATGTGATTGGTTCTGTCTCTTTAAAGGCCTTTGTGCCTAGACTTGTCTCCTTAAAATGCCTGTGTGTCTGGTCTTCTCTCTTTAAAAAGCCTGTGTGACTGGTCCCGTCTCTTTAAAAAGCCTGTGTGACAGGTGCTGTCTCTTTAAAAGGCCTGTGTGACTTGTTCTGTCTCTTTAAAAGGCCTGTGTGACTGGCCTGTCTCTTTATAAAGCCTGTATGACTGGTCCTGTCTCTTTAAAAGGCCTTTGTGCCTAGACTTGTTTCCTTAAAATGCCTGTGTGTCTTGTCCTGTCTCTTTAAAAAGCCTGTGACTGGTCCTGTCTATTTAAAAAGCCTGCGTGACTGGTCCTATCTCTTTAGAAACCTATGTGCATGGTCCTTTCTCTTTATAAAGCCAGTGTGATTGGTCCTGTCACTTTAAAAAGCCTGTGTGATTGGGTCTGTCTCTTTAATTACCCTGTGTGACTGGTCCTGCCTCTTTCAATAGACTGTGTGACTGGTCCTGTCTCTTTAATTAGCCTGTGTGACTGTTCCTGTCTGATGAAAAAGCCTGTGTGACTGGTTCTATCTCTTTAATAAGTCCGTGTAACTTGTCCTGTCACTTTAATAAGCCTGTGTGTATGGTTCTGTCTCTTTAATAAGCCTGTGTGACGGGTCCTGTCTCTTTCAATAGACTGCTTGACTGTTCCTGTCTCTTTAAAAGGCCTGTGTGACTGTTCCTGTCAGATGAAAAAGCCCGCATGACTGGTTCTGTCCCTTTAAAAAACCTGTGTGTCTTGTCGTTTATCTTTTAAAAACCCTGTCTTACTGCTCGTGTCTCTTTAAAAAGCCCTTTTAACTGGTTCTGTCTCTTTAAAAAGCACGTGTGTCTTTTTCTGTCTCTTCAAAGAGCCTGTGTGACTTGTCCTGTCCTCTTTTAAAGGCCTGTGTGACTGATTCTGTGTCAATGGCTGTGGTTCTGCACTCTTGATTAGGTGTACATTGCCTGCTAAACACTTAACCCCTTGGCCTCTCAAGAACATAAGAAAACATAAGTAGGGGCAGGAGTAGGCCATTTGGCCGTTCGAGCCTCCTCCACCATTCAATAATATCATAGGTGATCTTCTGCTTCATCTCCACTTTCCTGCACTATCCACATATCCCTTGATTCCCTTAATATTCAAAAACCTATCGATTTTTGCCTTGAATATACTCAATGACTGAGCCTCCACAGCCCTCTGTGGTAGAGAATTCCACAGATTCACCACTCTTGGTGTGAAGAAATGTCTCCTCATTTCAGCCCTAAATGGCCGACCTCTTATTCTTAGACGATGACCCCTGGTTCTAGACTCCCCAGTCAGGGGGAACGTCCTCCCTGCATCCACCCTGTCAAGTCATGTAAATATTTTTTATGTTTCAAAGAGATCACCTTTCATTCTGCTAAACTCTTGATAATGTGGGGCTAGTCTACTCAATCTCTCCTCATAGGACAATCCCCCCATTCCAGGAACCACTCTGGCGCACCTTCATTGCACTCCTTCGATGGCAACTGTATCCTTCCTTAGGAAAGGAGACCAATACTGTACACATTTACCCCCTTGCCTCTCTTAACATCTGGGGTACTCTTCCTCTGGGCCTCGTGAATTATCTACTTTCAAAGTTGGTAAACACCTTAACATTTCCTCTCTCACTATATTTATCTAAGCTAATATTACCCACTCCTCCTTAAGTACAATTTTTTGCATCATCCCTCTCTTCTGTGAAGACAGGCATAAATTATTTATTAAGAGTCATATCCACGTCATCCAGCTCCACACACAGCTTAACATTTTGGCCTCTACTAAGCCCTATTATTTCCTTAATTATCCTCTTGCACTTTATGTATTTATAAAACATATTTTGGTTTCCCTTGATTTGACTTGCCAATATTTTTCATGCCCTGCCTTTGCTTTCCCAATTTACTTTTTAACTTCACCCCTGCACTTTCTATACCCCTCCAGGTTTTCTGAAGTATTGAACTCTCGGTATCTGTTAAAAGCTTACCTTTTTTCCCTTATCCTACACGGTATGTTCCTTGACATACAGATGGTTTAAGATTTGGATGTTCCACCCTTTTTAGTTGTGGGAACATATTTGCTCTGAACCCTCACTATCTCCTCCTTGAAAGCTTCTCGCTGCTCTGAAACCGATTTCCCTTCAAGCAGCTGTTCCCAGTCCATTTTTGCTAAATCATATCTCAGCTTACTACAATTGGTCTTTCCCACCTGGAGACATTATACTCTATCATTGTCCTTTTCCATAAGGGGAGATTAAATATGGATGTTTAAAAGCAATTTGTATTTCGATAAAGTAGGTAAGTCTGTTTCTAGTGGCAAAATGTTGGGCAAGCAGAGGACTCAGATTTATTATATTTGTCAATAGAACCAGACGAGAGATGGAGCATTTTCTTTATGCAGTGGGTTGTTGTGTTCTGGAATGCTCTGTCTGAGAACGTGGTGGATGCAGATTCCATAGTAACTTTAGACAGGGAATTGGATAATAAGTTGAAGGGGAATTTTTACAGGGCTCTGGCTAAAGAGTAGGACTAATTAGAGAGCACTTTCAAAGTGATGGCACAGACACGATGAACGGAATGGGCTCCATCTGTGCTGTATCACTGTATGATTCTATGAGCAAGAGACAGACAGAGAAGAGGGATAGAGAGAGAGAGAGAAAACAGAAAGTAAAATAGAGACAGAAGGACTGGGAGAGGTACAGTGGGAAATACATTAACTTGAAAAGGGGAATTGGATAAATATATAAGGGGAGCAATTTGCAGGACTTTTGGAAAAGCGCCGGGGAATGGGACTAACTGGACAGGTGAGGACATGGAGGGATTTGAACACAAGGATGAGAATATTAAAATCGAGGTGTTGCCGGATCGGGAGCCAATGTAGGTCAGTGAGTACAGAGGTGATGGGCGAACGGGTCTTGTGCGAGTTAGGATATGGGCAGCAGAGTTTTGGATGAGCTCTAGTTTATGGAGGCTTGTAACTGGGAGGCCGGCCAGGGGCGCATTGTAATTGTCGAGTCTGGATTTAACAAAGGCACAGATGGGGGTTTATGCAGTGGAAGGGCTGAGGCAGGGTGGAGATGGGAGATATTATGGAGGGGGTAGTAGGCAGTCCTGGTGATTCACAGTATATGAGGTCGGAGATCAGCTCACGTTCAAAGAGAACGACGAGGTTGTGACCAGTCTGGTTCAGCCTCAGACATTTGCCAGGGTGGAGGACTGAGTCGATAGATAATGGATTTTGTGATGAGGACCGAAGACAATGGCTTTGGTCTTCCCAAGATGTAAATGACAAACACAGTAATCCAGTGAAAAGTGGTTTACAAATCTAATTACTATATATAGAAATATAACAGGGATACCAATACCAGCAAAGAGGGGAGAGTAAATGACAAGAACAGTAATACAGTTAGGAAAGGTTTGCAGAGTTAATTGTTGGATACGGAGACTTACCAGGACCAACAACAGCAGCAAGGAGGGGCGAGGAATTGACAAGAACAGTAATATAGTACAACCTCGTTAATAGAATAGCTAGATATAGAAACTTACCAGGAACACCAACAGCAGCAAGGACGGGATAGTAAAAGCATTGAATAGTCAAGAGTGCGTAATAGATCCGCTCTTCCAATGTGAGATAATCAGAATTTTCAGAAAGATAATCAAACACCCAGGATATACTCCTGTCCATTATTGTAACATTCCTATCCACTGTTGTTAGATTCCAATCCATTATTGCAACATTCCAATCTACTGTTCTCAGATTCCGACTCCCTCTCTGTGGAGAAGTGCACTGAGTCCTGTCAGTGCCAGAGGTGATGCTCTCACTGACACTATGGGATAACACATGAAAGGAGCCCCTTATTAATAGAAGAGGGAAACCCTGCACTGATACAATAATGTCCATTGACACTGACATTAATTACAGTCACTGAACAAACAGCTTCAATTAACCCATGGAGCCTGACATTAATTACAGTCATTGAACAAACAGTTTCAGGTAACCCGTGGAGACTGACATTAATTACATTCAATGAACAAACAGCTTCAGTTAACCCCTTTCATACATAAGAGCATAAGAACAAAATAACTAGGAGCAGGAGCAGGCCATTTGGCCCATCGAGCCTGCCCCACCATTTACTAAGATCATGGCTGATCTGATCTTGGCCTCGACGTCAATTTCCCGCCCGCTCCCCATAACTCTTGACTCCCCTGTAGCTCAAATTTATGTCCATCTCCGCCTTGAAAATATTCAATGGCACCAACTCATCAGCCCTCTGGGGTGGAGAATTCCAAAGATTCACGACCCTCTGAGTGAAGAATTTCCTCCTCATCTCAGCTTTAAATGGGCGACCCCTTATCCTGAAACTCTGCCCCCTAGTGCTAGATTAACACACATGGGGAAATATCCTCCCTGCATCTGCCCTTTCCAGCCCCATCCGAATCTTATATGTTTCAATAAGATCACCTCTCATTCTTCTGAACTCCAATGAATATAGGCCCAACCTGCTCAACCTTGCTTCATAAGACAACCGCTTCATCTCAGCAATTATCCTAGTTAACATTCTCTGATCTGCTTCCAATACAAGTATATCACTCCTTAAATCAGGAGGCCAAAACTGTGCGCAGTACACAAGGTGCGGTCTCACCAACGCCCTGTACAGTTGAGCAACACTTCCCAAGTTTATACTCCATCCCGCTTTCAATAAAAGCCAACATTCCATTTGTCTTTCTAAGCACTTGCTGTACCTGCACGCCAAGTTTTTGTGATTCAGGTGCAAGGACCACCAGAACCCTCTGTACATCAGCATTTAGAAACTAGAAGCGTGAACGTAAAAAAATGCAATTACAATGGTATGAAGAAAGAGAAAAAACATTGCGGGGTGTGCAGAAGGAATTTTTTAATAACAGGATTGGCCAATGGAAACACTGTCTCTGAGTTTAATTCTCAGGAATTTGAGGCGTGTGGAATAGAAAGCATTTGAGTTTAAATTGCTCCTCTGTACAGCACAGGCTAGATACAGTGTACAACTCCGTATACACAGCCCCGTCAAACACACCCAGGGCAGGTACAGCACAGGTTGGTTACAAAGTAAAGCTCTCTGTGGACTGTCCCATTAAACAATCCCATAGCCGGTAAAGCATAGGTTAGAGATAGAGTAAAGGTCCATCAACAGTGTCGGAGCAGACACTCCAATGGCTGGTAAAGCACAGGTTAGATACAGAGTAAAGCTCCATCAAACATTCCCAGGGCAGGTACAGCACAGGTTAGATACAGAGTAAAGATCCGTCTACACTGTCCCATAAAACACTCCCAAGGCAGATACAGCACGGGTTAGATACACTGTAAACCTGCCTCCACACATCCCATCAAACACTCCCAGGGCAGGTACTGCACGGGTTAGATACAGAATAAAGCTCCCCCTACACTGTCCCATCAAACACTCCCAGGGCATGTAGAGCACGGTTAGACACAGAGTAAAGTTCCCTCTACAGTGTCACATCAAACACTCCCAGGGCAGGTATAGCACGGATTATATACAGAGTTAAGCTCCCTCTACACTGTCCGATCCAACACTCACTGGGGAGGCACACCACGGTTTAGATACAGACTAATGCTCCATCTACATTCTCCCATCACTCACTCACAGAGCAGGGTCAGAACGGTTTTGATACAGAGTAAAGCTCATTCTACACTGTCACATCAAACACTGCCAGGGCAGGTACAGCACAGCTTAGATACAGAGTAAAGCTCCCTTTACACTGCCCCATCAACAATTCCAGGGCTAGAACAGCACGGATTACATACAGAGTAAATCTCCATCTAGGCTGCCCCATCAAAAACACCAGGGCAGATACAGCACCGGTTAGATACAGAGTAAAACTCCCTCTACTTTGTCCCATCAAACACTCCCAGGGCAGGTAGAGCAAGGGTTAGATATAGAGTAACGCTCCCTTTACAGTGTCGCATCAAACACTGCCAGGGCTGCTGCAGTAGATGTTACATAGGGAGTAATGCACCCTCTACACTGTCCGATCAAACACTCCAAGGAGAGGCACAGCACGGATTTGATACAGAGTATTGATCCCACTGCACTCTCCCATCTCACACTCCCATAGCAGCTACAGCACGGGTTAGATGCAGAATAAAGCTTCCTCTACACTGTCCCACCAAACACTTCCAGGGCAGGTACAGCACGGGTTAGATACAGAGTAAAGCTCCCTCTACACTCTACCATCAAACACTCACAGGGCAGGGGCAGGAAGGGTTAGATACGGTATAAAGCTCCTTCTACACTGACCCATCAAACACTCCCAGTTCATGTACAGAAGTGTTAGATACAGAGTACAGCTCCCGCATCATTGTCCCGTCAAAAATTCCAATGGCAGGTACAGCACGGGTTAGATAGAAAGTAAAACTCCCTCAACACTGTCCCAGCAAACAATTCCAGGCCGGGTACAGAAGGGGTAAGATGCAGATTAAAGCTCCTTCTGCACTTTTCCATCAAGCACACCCAGGGCAGGTACAGCACGGCTTAGATACAGAGTAAAGCTCCATTTACAATGCCACATCAAACAATTCCAGGGAAGGTACAGCACGGATTAGATACAGAGTAAAGCTCCAGCTAGTTTGCCCCATCACAAACACCCAGGGCAGATACAGCACGGGTTAGATACAGAGTGAACATCCCTCTACAGTGACCCATCAAAAACTCCCAGTGCAGGTACAGCTCGGGTCAGATTCAGAGTAAAGTTCCCTCTACACTGTCCCATCAAACACTTCCAGAGCAGGTACAGCACAGGTCAGCTACACAGTAAAGCTCCCTCTAAACTGCATCGTCAAACACACCCAGGGAAGTTGCAGCACAGGTTAGATATAGAGAAAAGCTCCCTTACACTGTCCCGTCAAACACTCCCATGGCCAGATCAGCACACATTAGATACAGAGTAAAACCCGCTCTGCTCTGTCCCATCAAACACTCAAAAAGCATTTGAAGCACAGGTTGGTTACAGAGTAAAGCTCCCTGTAAACTGTCCCATCAAACAGTCCCATGAACGGTAAAGCATAGGTTGGAGACAGAGTAAAGCTCCGTCTACACTGTCACATTAGAGACTCCAATGGCCAGTACAGCACAGGGTAGATGCAGAGCAAAGTTCCCTCTGCACTTTCCCATCAAACACTCCCAGGGCAGTGGAAGCACGGGTTTGATACAGAGTAAAGCTCCCTCAACACTGTCCCATCAAACAATTCCAGGCCAGGTACAGAAATGGTAAGATACAGATTAAGCTCCCTCTGCACTTTTCCATCAAACACACCCAGGGCAGGTACAGCACGGCTTAGATACAGAATAACGCTCCCTTTACCCTACCCCATCAAACATTCCCAGTGCAGGTACAGCACGGGTTAGATACAGAGTAAAGCTCACTCTGCACTGTCCCAGCAAACAGTCGCAGGGCAGGTACAGCACGTGTTAGATATAAAGTAAAGCTCCGTCTACACCGTCCCATTACACAAACCCAGGGCAGGTACAGCACGGGCTAGCTACAGAGTAAATCCGACTCTACACTGTCCCATCAAACACGCCCAGGGCAGGTACAGCACGGTTTAGATACAGAGTGAAGATCCGTCTACACTGTCCCATAAAACACTCCCAGGGCTGATACAGCTCGGTCTATTACAGTTTAAATCTGCCTCTACACATCCCATCAAACACTCCCAGGGCAGATACAGCACGGGTTAGATACAGAGTAAAGTTCACTCTACACTGTCACATCAAACACTCCCAGGGCAGGTAGAGCATGGGTTACATACAGAGTTAAGCGCCCTCAATACTGTCCGATCCAACACTCACTGGGGAGGCACACCACGGGTTACATACAGACTAAAGCTCCATCTACACTCTCCCATCAAACACTCCCAGGGCAGGTAGTGAACGGATTACATAGAGAGAAAAGCACCCTCAACATTGTCCCATCAAACAATCCCACGCCAGGTACAGAATTGGTAAGATACAGATTAAAGCTCCCTCTGCACTTTTCCATCAAACACACACAGGGCAGGTACAGCACGGCTTAGATACAGAGTAAAAATTTGAAACGCATGCAATTGAAGGCACATTATTGACCTGGTTATGAAATTGGTGGCACGACAGGAGACAACGTTTACAGATGAGGATCAGGTACATTAATTGGCAGAATATGACGAGTGGTGGCTCTGATTGATCACTTTAGGGGCCTCAACTAATCACCGATTTCATTAACGACTTACTTGATGGGATTGAGAGCCACACATCCAAGTTTGACAATGACAAAAAAGATAGGCGGCATTATAAGCAGTAGTAATGGAAGCAAGAAATTTGACCAGATATACATAGAATAAGTGAATGTGCAATTTTCTGGGAAATTGATTTAAATATTAGCAAGTGTGACGTGATCCATTTCCGATCTTTATCGGAGTATTTAGAATACACTCCTTATAATAATAAGCTGTAAACAGTTGCGATCCAAAGAGACCTGTGTCCCTGTACATATATCATTAAATGGTCATGGACAGGTACAGAAAAGATTCAAAAAGCTAATTGAAAAGTGATACTTATATCTGTAGGATTACAATATAAGAGGGTGAAATTATGCCACATTTATACAAAGCACTGGTTAGACCACAGCTGCGGTACTGTGTTCAATTCTTGGCATCACAGCTAGGAATGTAGTATTAGGCTGAAAAAGTGAAGCGTAGATTTAACAGAAGGAGACACAGAGTCCAAGGGAGAAATTACAACGGGATATTGAACAAACTCGGGATTTTTTCCCTGGAATTTAGAAGCTTAAGTGGTGATTTGATTGAAGTATTCACGATATTAAGTGGAACTGCCAGTGTAGATAGCGTGAAGCTACTTCTGATGATTGACCCCTCTGGGAGTAGGGGTCATAGCCTCAACATTAGATCCAAGCCTTTCAGGAGAGAAGTTTGTGTGGCAGAAATTTGTAACACACTTCCGCAAACAGCAATTAAAGCTCGGCCTATTGTCAATTTTAAACTTGAGATTGAGAGATGTTTGTTAAGCAAAGGTATTAAGGGATATGGAGCAAAGGAATGCAAACAGATATCGATCGATGATTTAATTAAATGGCAAAAAGGCTCCAGTTATTAAATGGCCTGCTCCTGTTGTTATTTTCTTCGTTAAAGGATCAAAGCGCAAATGTAACGTTGATTATCGCGATTCTGAAAGCAGCGCCCGAACAGGGAATTGAACTTTGGACCCACAGGTTAAAAGTCTGATGTTCCGCCGACTGAGCTATCCGGGCTCTTGCAACCCAAAACTCACAAAAAAACTTTCATTGGCTGCAGTGCATCATTGCATCTCCGACAAATTCAATTTACTTGTCCATAATCCATCCTGTACAGCACATTTCTCCAACAACTCCAGACTGACTGCCTCAGGCCACCATCACTTCAGAAATATTAACCCACCCACAAAAGACATGCTCGTTAGCAGCGGCGTCAGGTGTGACAAGTGCCGCCCCCCAGATATCTGTATTATATCATCAACTTTTCACCGTATTTATGATTGACTTGGATGTAGGAATGGAGCACTGTAGATCGTATTTTGAAGATCGCACTAAGTTAGACGGTCCGCTCGCAGTGCAGTTGGTAAAAGAAGGTAAACAAATAGACAGAGACAGTAAGCCGGTAAAACAAAGGCAAATCGTGTTCACTGTACGCAAGTGTGACACCACCCACTTTGGAACAAAGTAAGCTAGTTTTGGGTATTTTCTAAATAATGGGAAGCTATTAACTGTTGAGGAGCAAAGAGGTTTAAGAGTCCCAGTTCACAAATTATTATTAGCTTGTAGACATGGAGCAAAAGACATTTGATAAAGTCCCGCATATGGTACATTGGGCTAAATTTGAAACGCATGTAATTGAAGGCAAATTATTGACATGGTTATGAAATTGGTGGCCGACAGGGGACAAATTTAACAGATGATGACCAGGTACATTAATTGGCAGAATATGACGAGTGGTGTCTCTGATTGATCACTTTTGGGGCCTTAACTAATCACCGATTTTATTAACGACTTACTTGATGGGATTGAGAGCCACACATCCAAGTTTGACGATGATAAAAAAGATAGGTGGCATTGTAAGCAGTTGAGATGGAAGCAAGGCATTTCACCAGATATTCATAGATTAAGTGAATGAGCAATTCTTTGGTCAATTGATGTAAATATTAGCAAGTGTGACCTTATCCACGACCGATCTTTATAGGAGTGTTTAGAATACACTCCTTATAATGTTAAGCAGGAAACATTTGAGATCCAAATAGACGTGTGTCCCTGTACATATATCATTAAATGGTCATGGACAGGTAAAGAAAAGATTCAAAAAGCTAATTGAAAAGTGATACATTTATCTGTAGAATTACAATATAAGAGGGTGAAATTATGCCACAGTTATACAAAGCACTGGTTAGACCACAGCTGCGGTACTGTGTTCAATTCTTGGCATCACAGCTTCGGAACGTAGTATTAGGCTTAAAAAGTGAAGCGCAGATTTACCAGAAGGAGACATAGAGTCCAAGGGACAAATTACAACGGGCTATTGCACAAACTCGGGTATTTTTCCCTGGGATTTAGAAGCTTAAGTGGTGATTTAATTCAAGTATTCACGATATTAAGTGGAACTGCTAGTGTAGATAGCGAGAAGCTATTTCTGATCAATGACCCATCTGGGAGTAGGGGCCAAAGCCTCAACATTAGATCCAAGCCTTTCAGGAGAGAAGTTTGTGTGACAGAAATTTGAAACATACTTCCGCAAACAGCGATTAAAGCTGGGCCAATTGTCAATTTTAAACTTGAGATTGAGAGATGTTTGTTAACCAAAGGTATTAAGGGATCTGCAGCAAAGGAATGCAAACGGATATCGATCGATGATTTAATTAAATGGCAGTAAAGGCTCCAGGCATTAAATGGCCAGCTCCTGCTGTTATTTTCTTTGTTAAAGGATCAAAGCGCAAATGTAAAGTTGAGTTTCGCGATTTGAAAGCAGCGCCCGAAGAGGGATTTGAACCCTGGACCCTCAGATTAAAAGTTTGATGTTCTATCGAATGAGCTATCCAGGTTTTGCAATCAAAAGCTCACAAAAGTACTTTCATTCGCTGCAGTGCATCATCGCATCTCCGACATATTCAATTTACTTGTCCATAATCCAGCCTGTACATCACATTTCACCCACAAATCCAGACTGACTGCCTCAGACCACCATCACTTCAGAAATATTAACCCACCCACAAAAGACAAGCTCGTTAGCAACGGCGTCAGATGTGACAAGTGCCGTCCCCCAGATATCTGTATTAGATCATCAACTTTTCACCGTATTTATGACTGACTTGGATGGAGCAATGGAGCACTGTAGATCGTATTTTGAAGATCGCACTAAGTTAGATGGTCTGCTCGTAGTGCAGTTGTGAAATGCAGGTAAACAAATGGACAGAGACAGACACAGTAAGCCGGCAAAACAAAGGCAAATCGAGTTCCCTGTACGCAAGTGTGACACCACCCACTTTGGACCCAACTAAGATAGTTCTGGGCATTTTCTCAATAATGGTAAGCTATTAACTGTTGAGGAGCAAAGAGGTTTATGAGTCCCAGTTCACAAAATATTATTAGCTTGTAGTCATGGAGCAAAAGACATTTGATAAAGTCCCGCATATGGGACATTGGACTAAATTTGAAACGCATGTAATTGAACGCAAATTATTGACGTGGTTATGAAATTGGTGGCCCACAGGGGAAAAATTTAACAGATGATGATCAGGTACATTAATTGGCAGAATATGACGAGTGGTGTCTCTGATTGATCACTTTTGGGGCTTCAACTAATCACCGATTTTATTAACGACTTACTTGATGGGATTGAGAGCCACACATCCAAGTTTGACGATGACAAAAAAGATAGGCGGCATTTAAGCAGTTGAGATGGAAGCAAGAAATTTGACCAGATATTCATAAATTAAGTGAACGTGCAATTTTCTGGGAAATTGATTTAAATATTAGCAATTGTGACGTGATCCACTACCGATCTTTATAGGAGTGTTTAGAATACACTCCTTATAATGTTAAGCAGGAAACATTTGAGATCCAAATAGACTTGTTTCCCTGTACATATATCATTAAATGGTCATGGACATGTACAGAAAAGATTCAAAAAGCTCATTGAAAAGTTATACTTATATCTGTAGCATTACAATATAAGAGGGTGAAATTATGCCACAGCTGTACAAAGCACTGGTTAGACCACAGCTGCGGTACTGTGTTCAATTCTTGGCATCACAGCTTAGGAATGTAGTATTAGGCTTAAAAAGTGAAGCGTAGATTTACCAGAAGGAGACATAGAGTCCAAGGGACAAATTACAACGGGATACTGCACAAACTCGGGTTTTTTTCCCTGGAATTTAGAAGCTTAAGTGGTGATTTAATTGAAGTATTCACGATATTAAGTGGAACTGCTAGTGTAGATAGCGAGAAGCTATTTCTGATGAATGACCCAGCTGGGAGTTGGGGCCATAGTCCCAACATTAGATCCAAGTCTTTCAGGAGAGAAGTTTGTGTGGCAAAAATTTGTAACACAGTTCCTCAAACAGCAATTAAAGCTGGGCCATTTGTCAATTTTAAACTTGAGATTGTGAGATGTTTGTTAACCAAAGGTATTAAGGGATGTGGAGCAAAAGAATGCAAACGGATATCGATTGATGATTTAAATAAATGGCAGAAAGGCTCCAGGCATTAAATAGACTGCTCCTGCTGTTATTTTCTTTGTTAAAGTATCAAAGCGTAAATGTTAAACTGACTTTCGCGATTTGAAAGCAGTGCTACGAACAGAGATTTGAATCCTGGATCCATCAAACTAACAAGGCTGATGCTCTACCGACTCAGTTATCCGGGCTTTTGCAATCCAAAGCTCACAAAAGTACTTTCATTGGCTGCAGTGCATCATTGCATCTCCGACAAATTCAATTTACTTGTCCATAATCCAGCCCAACAGCACATTTCTCCCACAAATCCAGACTGACTGCCTCAGGCCACCATCACTTCAGAAATATTAACCCACCCACAAAGGACAAGCTCGTTAGCAACGGCGTCAGATGTGACAAGTGCCGTCCCCCAGATATTTGTATTACATCATCAACTTTTCACCGTATTTATTATTGACTTGGATAGAGCAATGTAGATCGTATTTTGAAGATCGCACTAAGTTGGATGGTCCGCTCGTAGTGTAGTTGGAAAATGGAGGTAACCAAATGGACAGAGACAGACACAGTAAGCCGACAAAATAAAGGCAAAACGAGTTCACTGTACGCAAGTGTGACACCACCCACTTTTGAACAAATTAAGATAGATCTGAGTATTTTCTAAATAATGGGAAGCTATTAACTGTTGAGGAGCAAAGAGGTTTATGAGTCCCAGTTCACAAATCCTTATTAGCTAGTAGACATCGAGCAAAAGACATTTGATAAAGTCCCGCTATGTGACTTTTGGCTAAATTTGAAACGTATGTAATTGAAGGCAAATTATTGACCTGGTTAGGAAATTGGTTGTGCGACAGGAGACAAAGTTTGCTGATGATGATCAGGTACATTAATTGGCAGGATATGACGCGTGGTGTCTCTGAGGGATCACTTTTGGGGCCTCAACTAATCACCGATTTTATTAACGACTTACTTGATGGGATTGAGAGCCACACATACAAATTTGACGATGACAAAAAAGATAGGCGGCATTATAATCAGTTGAGATGGAAGCAAGACATTTGACCAGATATTCATAGATTAAGTGAATGGGCAAATCTTTCGCAATTTGATTTAAATATTAGCAAGTGTGCCGTCATCCTCTATGGATCTAAATTGGGGCGTTTAGAATAAACTCCATCTAATTTTAAGCTGGAAACATTTTGAGATGCAAATAGACTAAAGGGCTCCTGTACATATATCATTAAATGGTCATGGACAGGTACAGAAAAGAATTTAGAAGCTTATGAGGTGATTCGATTGAATTATTGATGATAGAAAGTGGAACTTATCGTGTTGAAAGAACCAGCTTGTTCCCTATGAATACTGGGTTACTTGACTGTGTTAACACCTATTTACCCATAGGGCAGGTTTAGCTGACTGAAGCACATTTGTGGACTGCAAGACGGCACGTTACTTATCAAACTTCGGAATGTTTGTGTTCACAGCCTCAGTAGAGCCATTGTCTAAACACGGCCCGCCCTCCCTGGAGATAAGGGTACAATTAACAAGCAACATTCTTCCAGTCACAGTGTACATGAATTACTGCGGCCTTGTAGCCATCCTGCTTGTTCGACAGTTAAGGATAAAACTTGTTTTCTCAAACTATAAACTATGCCAGCAACGGGGAAGAAATAACAGCAGGATTGTGGGGTGTAGGATGAAACAACTAACATCTGTGACTGGCATGGTCAGAGGGTAACCAAGTTCAATGGGTGGGCCCGATAGTTGAATGACTAACCACATAAACCAATAAACAATAACTGTTGTGACACTCTATGTGTGCGCCCCCATTCTGTAGTAGGTGGGCGTTGCTTATAGAATTGTATAACTTGAATGAACAACTGCTTGTCCCCCGAGAGTGCACCCCTAGTTTAATGAAGCTGCGTGGCTCTCCCTTGTGCCCAAGTTCCTCTTAGTTGTTTTAATAAGTTCTGTACTTGTCCTCAAATCCGTCTCCGTCTGGAGTTTCTCCAAATTCGAATCTAACACCTTTGCAATGTGATATTACACTTCAACTGACGATAATATTGCATTGAAATTCTATTGCAATGCTCTGTTGCATTGCAAATTCGTATTATATTGCAAAGTGAAATTCCATTGCAATGGTTTCTTCATTGCAAATGACGATCATATTGCAAGGCGATATTCCATTCCAATGTACTATTATATTGCAAATCACTATTTTATTGCAAGGTGATGTTCCATTACAAAGTCCTATTGCATTGCAAATGATGATCATATTTCCAAGCGATATTCCATTTTTATGTGCTATTGTGTTGCAAATGATTATTATATTGCAAAGTGATATTTCATTGCAATGTTCTATTGAATTGCAAATGACATTCATATTGCAAACTGGTATTCCATTGCAATGTTCCATTTCACTGCAATGACGATTCTGTTGAAAGAAATATTCTATTGCAATGTTCAATTGCATTGCAAATGATGAGTGTATTGCAGTGATATTCCATTGCAATGTTCTGTTGCAGTGTAAATGACTACTATGTTGCAAACTGCAATTCCATTGCAATGTGCTATTGCATTGCAAGTGAATCTAACATTTTTGTTAATATTCAATTGCGAAATCTATTGCATTTCAAATGAATATTATATTGGAAAGTGATATTCCATTGCCATGTTCTACTGCATTGCAAATGGCGATCATATTGCAAACCGATATTCCATTGCATTATGCAATTGCATTGCAAATGACTATTATATTGCAAAGTGATATTCCATTGCAACGTTCCGTTGCATTGCAAATGACTATTATATTGCAGTGATATTCTATTGCAATCTTCTATTGCATTGCAAATTCGTATGATGTTGCAAAGTGATATTCAACTGCAATGTTTTGTTCATTGTAAATGACGATCACATTGCAATGCGATATTCCATTTCAGTTTGTTTTTGCACTGTAAATGACTACTATATTGCAAAGTATTGTTCCATTGCAATGTGCAATTGCATTGCAAATTACTGGTTGCGAACTGATATACCATTGTTATGTTCCATTGCACTGCAATGACTATTCTGTTGTAAAGAAATATTCTATTCTAATGTTCTGTTGCATTTCAAATGCCGATTTTTCTGCATTGATATTCAATTGCAATGTTCTGTTCCAGTGCAAATAACTACTATGTTGCAAAGTGCTATTCAATACAATGTGCTATTGCATTGCAAATGATTATAATATTGCAACTTAAAATTCCATTGCAATGTTCTATTGCATTTCAAATGAATATTATATAGCAAATTGATATTCCATTGCAATATTCTATTGCATTGCAAATGACGATCATATTACAAAGTGTTATTGCATTGCAATGTTCTTTTGCATTGCAAATGACGATCACATTTCAAGTCAATACTCCATTGCAATGTGCAATTGCATTGCAACAGACTACAATATTGCAAAGTGATGTTCCATTGCAATTTTCTATTGCATTGCAAATTACGTTTACATTGCAGCGATATTCTATTGCAATGTGGTATTGCATTGCAAATGACTATTATATTGCAAAGTGATATTCGGCTTCAATGTTCTATCGCATTGCAAATGACGATCATATAATAAGCGCTATTCCATTGCAATGTTCTATTGCATTGCAAACCACGATTGTATTACAAGAATATTGCATTGCAAAGCTATATTCAATTGCAATGATCTATTGCATTTCAAGTGAATAATATATTGGAAGCGAATAGTCCATTGCAAGGTGCTATTACTTTGAAAATGAATATCATATTGCAAAGTGATAATCCATTGCAATGCACAATTGAATTGCAATGACTATTATATTGCAAAATAATATTCAATTGCAATATCCTATTGCATTGCAAATGACGATTATATTTGAGTGATATTCCATTCCAATTTTATATTTCATTGCAAATGAGTACTCTATTGCAAAGTGTTATTCCGTTGCAATATCTTCTTGCAATGCAAATGACGATCATTTTGCAAAGCGATATTCCATTGCAATTCAAATGACAATTATATTGCGGTGATATTCCATTGCAATGTGCTACTGCACTGCAAATGAATATTGTATTGCAAAGTGATATTCCACTGCAATGTTCTATTGCATTGACATGTTCTATTGCATTGCAATTCACTATTATATTGCAAAGTGATATTCCTTTGCAATGTTCTGTTGCATTGAGAATGATGACTATGTTGCAAAATGATATTCCATTGCAATGTCTTTTGCATTGCAAATGATGATCATATTGCAAAGCAATATTCCATTGCAATGTGCTATTTCACTACAAATGTCGAATATATGACAGTGATAACCCATTGCAATGTTCTATAGCTTTGCAAATGACGATAATATTGCCATGTGATATTTCATTGCAAAGTTCTATTGCATTTCAAATGACTGTTATATTCCAAAGTGATATTCCATTGCAATGTTCTATTGCATTGCACATGACCATTATACTGCACTGATATTCCATTTCAATGTGCAATTACATTGCAAATTGCTATTAAAATGCAAAGTGATATTCCCTTGCAATGTGCTTTTGCATTGCAACTGACTATTATATTGCAAGGTAATATTCTATTGCAATGTTCCATTGCATTGCAATGACAATTATATTGCAGTGATATTCCAATGCAATGTGCAATTACACTGCAAATGACTACTTTATTGCAA
This sequence comes from Somniosus microcephalus, assembly GCF_052327205.1. Classification (NCBI taxonomy): domain Eukaryota; kingdom Metazoa; phylum Chordata; class Chondrichthyes; order Squaliformes; family Somniosidae; genus Somniosus; species Somniosus microcephalus. The sequence continues at coordinate 34,130,635 of NW_028225184.1, forward strand.
AGCGATGATACATTGCAAAGTCCTACTGCTTTGCAAATGATGATCATATTGCAATGCGATAGTTCATTGCAATGTTCTGTTGCGTTGCAAATCATTATTATATTGGAAACTGATATCCCTGCGAGTATAAGTCTAATCGACTCAATCTCTATTCATATGACATCCCTGCTATCTCAGGTACCAGTCTGGTGAATCTTCACTGCACTCCCTCCATAGCAAGAACATACTTCCACAGATAAGGCGACCTCAACTGCACACAATACTCGAGGTCTGGTATCACCGATGCCCTGTACAACTGCAGCAAGACATTCCTGCTCCTGTACTCGAATTATCCCGCCATGAAGGCCAACATACCGTTTGCCTTCTTAACGGACTGCTGCACCTGCATGGTTACCTTCAGCGAATGGTGCACAAGGACACCCAGGTCTCGTTGCACCTTCCCTTTTCTCAATCTAATGCCATTCAGATAATAATCTGCCTCCCTGTTTTTGCCGCCAAACATGATAACCTAACATTTATCCACGTTATATTGCATTTGCCATGCTTCTGCCCAATCACATAGCCTGTCCATATCATCCTGGATTTTCTCAGCATCCTCCTCACAGCACACACGCCCACCCAGCTTTGTGTCGCCTGCAAACTTGGAGATATTATATCTACTTCCCCCGTCTAAATCATCAATATATATTGTGAAAAGCTGGGGTCCTAGGACCGAACCCTATGGTACCCCACTACTCATGGCCTGCCACACCAGCCTCCACATTCAATGGATCATCCTACGCCATTTCCACCACCTTCAAAGTGATCCCATCACCAAACGCACCTTTCCCACCCCTCCGCTTTCAGCATTCTGTAGTGACTGCTTCCTCCGAGACACCCTAGTCCACTCCTCCATCACCCCAGCAACCCTTCCCCTTCGTCTGGCACCTTCCCATGCAAGCTCAGGAGATGTAACACCTGCCCTTATACCTCCCCCCTTCCCACTGTCCAGGGCCCCAAACACCCCTTCCAGGTGAAACAGCAACTTATTTGTGCTTCTTCCAATCTAGTACACCGTATTCGTTGCTCACGATGCTGTCTCCTCTAAATTGGGCAGACCAAACGCAGATTGGGTGACCACTTTGCAGAACACCTCTGTTCAGTCCGTGTGGGTGACACTGATCTTTTGGTCGCATGCCATTTTAATTCACCGCCCCATTCCCACTCGGACCTCACCGTCCTTGGCCTCTTGCATTGTTCCATGGAAGCTCAATGTAAACTCGAGGAACAGCACCTCATCTTCCGATTAGGCAATTTACAGCCTTCCGGACTCAATATCGAGTTCAACAAATTCAGATCATAACCTCGGCCCCTATTACATTTTTACTTATATTTATTATCCACACCTTTGTTTTGGTTTCCCCCGCCTTTTCCTTTTTTTTCTCTCTCCCACATAGCAGCTGTCTCCCATTCTGCCAGCGCATTTCACACCTAATCTAGAGCTTTCTTTTGTCTCCACTAGTCTTATCACCATCTCGTCTCGTTTTGAATACCTCTTAATGTCTCTTCTCTTTTGTTCTCTCCCAGCCCGGCCTCTTAATCTATTTCATTCCCTGTGCCTCTTTAGTCTTGATACAGAGTTTTGACCCGAAATGTTGACTCTAATTTCTCTCCACGGATGTTGCCTGGCCTATTGAGTTTTTCCAGCATTTTCTGTTGTTACACGGAAAAACACAAGTTTTTTCCGGCTCTTTGCTTACTGTCTGCCTACCAGTTCTCTATCCAAGTCAGTACCTTACACCCAATCCCATGTGCTTTAAATTTGCACGCTAATCTCTTATGCAGGACGTTGTCGAAATCCTTCTGAAAGTCCAAATACACCACATTCACTGGTTCTCCCTTTTCAATTCTACCAGTTACATCCTCAAAAAATTCCAGTAGATTTGTCAACCATGATTTGTCTTTTGTAAATCCATGTCGACTTTGTCTGATCCTGTCACTGTTTTCCAAGTGCCCTGCTATGACATCTTTTATAAAGGAATCTAGCATTTTCCCCACTACTGATATCTATAATTCCTCGTTTTCTCTCTACCTGCTTTTTTAAATAATGGGGTTACATTAGCTTCCTTCCAATCCATGGGTACTTTTGCAGATTCTATCGAATTTTGTAAGATGACCAGCAATGCATCTACTATTTCTAGGGTGACTTCCTTACATACCCTGGGATGTACATTATCAGTCCCTGGGTTTTATCGGCCTTCAATCCCGTCAATTTCTCTAACACCATTTCCCTACAAGTACTGATTTCTATCAGATCCTCCCTTTCATCAGGCCCTATGTTCTGTGTCCTCTCTGGGAGGTTATTTGTGTCCTCCTTTGTGAAGACAGATCCAAAGTATGAATTTAATTGATAATCCGTTTCTTTGTTCCACATTATATATTGCCCTGATTCTGACTGCAAGGGAGCTACGCTTGATTTCACTAATCATTTACTGTTCACGTATCAATAGAAGCTTATACAGTCAGTTTTTATGTTCCTTGCAAGCTTACGCTCATAGTATATTTTCCACCTCTTAACTAATCGATTTGTCCTATTTGCTGAATCCTAAACTGCTCCCGATCCTCAGGTTTACTGCTTCTTCCAGACAAATTATATGTCTGCTCCTTGGATATTATGCTCCCCCTAATTTCCCTTGTTAGGCACGGTTCAGCCGCCTTTCCTGTTTTATTTTTATGCCAAACTGGGAGGAACAAATTCTGTAGTTCATCGATGTGATCTTTAAATGTTTGCCATTGCCTATCCACTGACAACCCATTAAGTAACATTCCCGAATCCACCCTAGCCAAACCGCGCCTCACACTATCGTAGTTTTCTTTATTAAAATTCAGGTTCTTAGTCTCTGAGTCAACTACTTCACTATCCAACTTAATGAAGAATTCTATCATATTGGGCCAGAAATTCGGGTCTCCACGGGTGAGTATGTACGAGCTACTCACGTACTCACCCATAGGCTCAACGGAAGTGCCGGTTTCGTGCATGCACTGCGCATGCGTGGGAAACCAGATCTTCCGTTCACTAAAAGGAAACGGGTTCAGGGGTCAGAAGCGTACGCTGGAGAGGCATCGCTCGCGCATGGAACTTACGTTTTTTTTTCAGGTTTTCCAGGAGGGTAAGTCTCCAGGAGTTACATGTAAAAATCAGGCGCAAGGGCTGCTTTTAAAAAGGTAATTGGTGAATTAATTAAAATTAAATCGTTGGTTCCACAGACTTATTATTTTAAAATAATTTAAAGAAAGGTTAATTTATTTTTAACCCCGTTAGAAAATGTAATTAATTTTTTCAAAAATTTAAATTATTGTATAAAATATTTATTTTGTATAATTTACAGATATTTTCAAAATGAGAATTTTTTAAACATTTATTTGAAGTTTTAGTGATATTTTGGTGCATATAGTATTTATAATTTTGACAGCTCTTCCAGTCAATTTTATGAATGGGCATTTACCTGCTACCATAGGCTCTCCATGGCCCACGTGATCCCAGGGGACACATCGAACTAACTGCGCCCATGGGATATGCAAGCACTGCACACCGGCAGCTGGAGGAGTCCCAGGATTGGAATCACATGCGGGCCCACAGCTCAACGGCCGGTTCACTAGGTAAGTGCTGGTTGGAGGCTTGCACCCCGGGAAGCCCCCGACCCAAATTTCTGGGCCATTATTTTTGCTCTTCTCCAAGGGACCTCGCACAACAAGATTGCTAAGTAATTCTTTCTCATTACATAATACCCAGTCTAAGATGGCCTGATCTGTAGTTCGTTCCTTGACATCTTGGTCCTGGAAACCATCCCATATACACTCTCGGGGTTCATCCTCCACAGTATTGTTACGAATTTGATTAGATCAAACTATATGCAAATTAAATGATATCTGCTATGCCCGTATTGCACGCGTCTCTAATTTCCTGTTTTATGCCATTCCCAACCTCACCTCTATTGTTTGAGGGTCTGTATACAACTCCCACTGGAGTTTTCTGCCCCATGGTATTTCTCAGCTCTGCCCATACAGATTCCACATCATCCAAGCTAATATCCTTCCTTACTATTGTGTTAATCTCCGCTATAACCATCAATGATACCCCACCTCCTTTTCCTTTTTGCCTGCCGTTCCTGAATATTGAATACACATGGATTTTGAATTCCCAATGTTGCTCACCCTGGAGCCTTGTCTCCGTAATCACAATTATATCGTATCCAGTTACATCTATTTTGAGCTGCTAATTCATCCACCTTATTATGAATGCACCTCGCATTAAGACACAAAGCCTTCGGGCTTGTATTTTTAAAACTCTGTGTACTTTTAGAATTATTTTTAACTGTGTCCCTGCTTGATTTACACCCTTGATTTATTTGCCTTCTACGATTTCTTTTCCCCTTCCTATCTTTTGCTTCTATCCTTGTTTCCCTTTTCTCTGCCTCCCTGCACAGGTTCCCAACACCCTACCATTTTAGTTTAAACCCTCCCCAACAGCACTAGAAAACACTCCCCCTAGGACATCGGTCCCGATCCTGCCCTGGTGAAAAACATCCAGTTTGTACTGATCCCAACTCCCCCATTCCAATGTCCCAGGAATTTGAATCCCTCCCCCATGCACCATTCCTCTAGCCACATATTATCCTGAAATATCCTTCTATTTCTACTCTGACTAGCACGTGGCAGTGGTAGCAATCCTGAGATTAATACCTTTGAGGTCTTTTTTTTAATTTACCTCCTAATCCCTATATTCAGCTTTTAGGACCTCGTCCCGGTTTTTACCTATATCGTTGGTACCTATATGCACCACGACAACTGGCTGTTCCCTCTCCCCTTCCAGAATGCCCTGAAGCAGCTCCGAAACATCCTTGACCTTTGCACCAGGGAGGCAACATACCATCCTGAAGATTCTTTTGTGGCCGCAGAAAAGCATATCTACTCCCCTTACATTAGAATCCCCATCACTATAGCTCTTCTGCTCTTTTTCCTCCCTTCCTGTGCAGCAGAACCACCCATGGTGCCAGGAACTTGGCTGCTGCTGCCTTCCCCAGAAATGCCATCCTCCCAACAATATCCAAAGTGCTATATCTGTTTGAGAGAGGGATGGCCACAGAGGACTCCTGCACCTCCTGCCTGCGCCTACTACGCTGCCTGATGGTCACATATTCCTTTCCTGTCTGTGCAGCATTTACCTGTGGTGTGTCCAATTCACTAAACGTGCTATGCATGAAGCCCTCAGCTGCGTGGATGCTCCAGTGCATATCCATTCGCAGCTGCAGTGCCGCAATGTGGTCTGCCATTAGCAGCATCTAGATAAACTTAGCACACACATTGTTGTGTCCCTGATTTCCCACAAAGCACAGGAGGAGCGTGCCACGGGTCGGAGCTGTGCTGCCATGAATTACCCTTTAATTAACTTAAATTAAATTACATCTAATGAAAGATCACTAATTACACTAAGATTAAATGATATTAAATACACAAGGGCCCTTTTTTACAAGCACTCCCCGCTACACAACAGAGATCTTAGAAACAATAAACCACAAAAATAAGAACTTCTACATATTATACCCTATTAAACTTAACTGTCAAACTATAGAGTAGTATAAATTTGCACCTGGCCGTACTCACAGAATCAGCTGCTTCATCTTGCCCCCGTCACTTTTTGAATTGTAACTTGGCTCTGGAATGCCAGCACCAGTCTGTGACATTGATAAGCCTCTGAAATAACCCATGAAACTGATTGTTAATACTCACCGGCTACTCCCGACACTGGGCCTCTGAAATAACCCATGAAACTGATTGTTAATACTCACCGGCTGCTCCCGACACTGGGCCTCTGAAATAACCCATGAAACTGATTGTTAACACTCACTGGCTGCTCCCGACACTGGGCCTCTGAAATAACCCATGAAACTGATTGTTAATACTCACCAGCTGCTCCCGAAACTGGGCCTCTGAAATAACCCATGAAACTGATTGTTAATACTCAGCGGCTGCTCCCAACACTGGGCCTCTGAAATAACCCATGAAACTGATTGTTAATACTCACCGGCTGCTCCCGACACTGGGCCTCTGAAATAACCCATGAAACTGATTGTTAATACTCACCGGCTGCTGCCGACACTGGCATTCAGAAAAAACACGCAAAACTGGTTATAAATACCCACCGGCTGCTCCCGACACTGGGCATCCTGCACTGACACTAGATGTGACCGTGTCCCTCCTGTCCCAGTATTATCCCTACAATTAATCTAGATGTGACCGTGCCCCTCCTGTCCCAATGTTACCCGTAAACTTACACCAGATGCAACCGTGCCACTCCTGGCCCTGTGTTATCCCTACACTGACACTAGATGTGACCGTGCCACTCCTGGCCCTGTGTTATCCCTACAATTATACTAGATATGACCGTGACCATCCTGTCTCAGTGTTACCCCTACACTGACACTAGAGGTGACCGTGACCATCCTGTCCCAGTGTTACACCTACACTGACACTAGATGTGACCGTGACCATCCTGTCCCAGTGTTACCCCTACAGTGACATTAGATGTGAAAATGTCGCTCCTGTCTCAGTGTTACCCCTACATTGACACTAGATGTAACCGTGCTGCTTCTGTCCCATTGTTGTCCCTATATTGATAGCAGATGTGACCGTACCCCTCCTGTCCCAGTGTTGAAACTACACTGACAGTTGATGTGACAGTGCTCCTCTTGTCCCAGTGTTACCCCTACACTGACAGTAGATGTGACCGTGGTCCTCCTGTCCCAGTGTTACCCCTACACTGACACTAGATGTGACCGTGCCCCTCCTGTCCCAGTGTTACCCGTACACTGACATTAGATGTGACCGTGTCTCTCCTGTCCCAGTGTTAAAACTACACTGACACTAGATGTGGCAGTGCTCCTCCTGTCCCAGTGTTTCCCCTACAATGACATTAGATTTGACCGTGCCCCTCCTGTCCCTGTGTTACCCCTACACTGACACTAGATGTGACCGTGCCCCTCCTGTCCCAGTGTTTCCCCTACACTGACACTAGATGTGACTGGGCCACTCCTGTCCCAGTGTTATCCCTATACTGACACTAAATGTGACCGTGCCCCTGCTGTCCCAGTGTTAACCCTACACTGACACTAGATGTGACCGTGTCCCTCCTGTCCCAGTGTTACCCCTACACTGACACTAGATATGACCGTGCCCCTCCTGTCCCAGTGTTACCCCTACACTGACACTAGATGTGACCGGGCCCCTACTGTCCCAGTGTTACCCCTGCACTGACACTAGATTTGGCCGTGCCCCTCCTGTCCCAGTGTTACCCCTACACTGACACTAGATGTGACCGGGCCACTCCTGTCCCAGTGTTACCCCTGCACTGACACTAGATGTGACCATGGTCCTCCTGTCCCAGTGTTACCCCTACACTGACACTAGATGTGACCGTGCCCCTCCTGTCCCAGTGTTACCCCTACACTGACAGTAGATGTGACCGTGTCCCTCCTGTCCCAGTGTTACCTCTACACTAACACTAGATGTGACCTTCGTCCTCCTGTCCCAGTGTTACCCCTACACTGACACTAGATGTGACCATGTCCCGCCTGTCCCAGTGTTACCCCTACACTGACAGTAGATGTGACCATGGTCCTCCTGTTCAAGTGTTACCCCTACAATAACACTAGATGTGACCATGTCCCTCCCGTCCCAGTGTTATCTCTGCAATGACACTAGATGTTCCGTGAACCATTCTGCTCCATCGTTACCCCTATATTGGTACTAGATGTGGCTGTACCCCTCCTGACCCAGTGATATGCCTACACTGACATTAAATGTGACCCTGTCTCTCCTGTCCCAGTGTTAAAACTACACTGACACTAGATGTGACCGTGCTCCTCCTGTCCAAGTGTTAACACGACAATTAAACTAGATGTAATCATGCCGAATCTCTCCCAGTGTTACCCCTACACTGACACTAGATGTGACCGTGCTCCTCCTGTCCCATTGTTACCCCACACAGACGTTGATGTGAACGTGTCCCTCCTCTCCCAGTGTTTGTCCTTCACTGACATTGGATGTACCGTCTTCATCCTTTCCCTGTGATAACCCTACACTGACACTAGATGTGACCGTGCTCCTCCTGTTCCAGTGTGACCCCTACACTGACACTAGATATGACCGTGTCCCTCCTGTCACAAAGTTAACCCTATGCTGACATTAGTTATGAGTATATCCCTCCTGTCGCAGTGTTATCCCTACACTGCCATTAGATGTGACCGTGTCCCAATTCTCCCAGTGTTATCCCTACACTGACACTAGATCTGACCATGTACAAGTGTCAGCCCTAAACTTAGACTGGATGAAACTGTGCCCCTCCTGTCCCAGTATTAAAGCTACACTGACAATAGATGAGACCGGACCACTCCTGTCCCAGTGTTACCCCTACACTGACACTAGATATGACCGTGCCCCTCCTGAACGATTAGTAGACATACACTGGCAGTAGATGTGGCCTAGCCCCGCCTGTCCAGGTGATCCACTATACTGACACCAGATGTGGCCATTTCCCTCCTGTCCCAGTGTTATCTGTACAATTACACTACATGTGACCGTGACCCTCCTGTCCCAGTGTTACCCCTACGCTGACACTAGATGTGACCGTGTACCTGCTGTCCCAGTGATAAGCGTACATTTACACTATATGTGACTGTGCCTCTCCATTCCCATTGTTACCCCTACACTGACACTATATGTGTTGGTGCCCCTCCTATCCCACTTTTCACTACAATTACATTAGATGTGCCCGTGTCCCTCCTGTCCCAGTGTTACACCTACACTGACAGTAGATGTGACCGTGATCCTCCTGTCAGAGTGTTACCCCGACAGTGACAGTAGATGTGTCCATGCCTCTCATTTCCCACTGTTACCACTACATGTAAACGTGTCCCAACTGTCCCGATGTTATCCCTTAACTGACACTAGATGTAACAGTGCCCCTCCTGTTGCAGTCTTACCCCTACACTGACACTATATGAGACCGTGTCCCTCCTGTTCCAGTGCATCCTCTAAACTGACACTAGATATGAAAGTGTCCCAGCTGCTCAGTTACCCCTACATTGCAACTAGATGTGAGCATGTCCCTCCTGTTCCAGTGTTACCCCTGCACTGATATTATAAGTGGCCGCGTCCTTTGTGCCCCAGTGTTACCGCTACACTGAAACTAGTTGTGACCGTGTCCCTCCTTTCCGGGTGTTTCCCCTACACTGACTTGGGATGTGGCCGTGTGCCTCCTGTCCCAGTGTTACCCCTACACTGACACTAGATGTGGCCGTGTGCCTACTGTCCCAGTGTTGCACCTACACTGACATGAGATGTGGCCGTGTCCCTCCTGTCCCAGTGTTACTCCTACACTTAAACGAAATGTGACAATGTCCCTCCTGTCCAAGTGTTACCCCTATACTGACACTAGATGTGACAGTGCCCCTCCTGTTCCAGTGATAAGCTACACTTACACAAGATGTAACATTGTCCCTCCTGTCCCAGTGTTAACCATACACTGACAGTAGATGTGACCTTGCCCCTCATGTCCCAATGTTAAAGTTACAGTGACAGTAGATGTGACCGTGTTCCTTCTGTCCCAGTTTTACCCCTACACTTACACTAGATATGTCCGTTTCCCACCTTTCACAGTGTTCCGCCAACACTTACAAAAGCTATGACTGTGTCCCACCTGCCCCAGTGTTGCCCCTACACAGCCAATGGATTTGTGCTTGCCCCTCCTGTTCTAGTATTACCCCTAAACTGAGACTAGATGTGACCATGCTCCTCCAGTCATTGTGTTACCACTACACTGACATTATCTGTGACCGTGTTCCTCCTGTCCCGGTGTTACATCTCAATTTAAATTCAATGTGACCGAGGCACTCCTGTCCAGGTGTTATCCCTACGCTGGCACCAGATGTGACCGTGACCCTCCTGTCCCAGTGTTACTTCTGCACTGACAAAAGATGACATCTTTCCAATCCTGTCCCAGTGATAGGCCTACACTTACACCAGATAAAACCTTGCTCCTCCTTTCCCAGTGTTACCACTACAATGACATTAGATGAAACAGTTACCGTCCTGTCCCGGTGTAATTCATACACTGACACTAGATATGACCGTGTCCCTCCTGTCCCAGTGTTAGCCCGACACTTATACCAGATGAAACCGTGTCGCTCCTGTCCCTGTGTTACCCTTACACTGACACTAGATGTGGCCGTGTCCCTCCTGACACAGTGTTACCCCTACACTGACAAGAGATTTGCCCGTGCCTCTCCTGTCCCAGTATTACACCTACACTGACATTAGATATAACCGAGTCCCTCGTGTCCCAGTATTACCCCTACACTGACATTAGATGTGACCGTGTCCCTCCTGTCAAAGTGGTACCCCTAAACAGACACTAGATTTATCCGTGACCCTTCAGTCCCAGTGTTACCGTTTCACTGACATTAGATGTGACCATGCACCTCCTGTCCCGGTGATACACATACATTTACATTAAATGAGTCCGTGACCCTCCTGTCACAATGTAACACCTACACTGACACTAGATGTGTCAACGCCCCTCCTGCCCCAGTGTTAACCCTAAATTGACACTAGGTGTGACCGTCTCGCTATTATTCCAGTGCTAAATCTACACAGACACTAGATGCGACCGTGCCCCTCCTGTCTCAGTGTTACACCTACACTGACACTGGATGTGTCCGTGTCCCCCCTGCCCCAGTGTTGCCGCTAAATTGACGCTAGATGTGACCGTGCCCCTCCAGTCCCAGTGCTACACCTTCACTGACATTAGATATGACCGTGCCCCTCCAGTCCCAGTGCTACCCCATCACTGACATTTGATATGACCATGCCCCTCCAGTCCCAGTGTTACCCCTTCACTGACATTAGATAGGACCGTGCCCCTCCAGTCCCAGTAATCCCATTCACAGACATTAGATATGACCGTGCCCCTCCAGTCCCAGTGCTACCCCTTCACTGATATTAGATATGACCATGCCCCTCCATTCCCAGTGCTACCCCTTCACTGACATTAGATATGAATGTGACCCTCCAGTCCCAGTGCTACCCCATCACTGACGTTAGATATGACAGTGCCCCTCCAGTCCCAGTGATACCCCTTCACTGACATTAGATATGACCGTGCCCCTCCAGTCCCAGTGCTACCACTTCACTGACATTAGATATGACCGTGCCCCTCCAGTCCCAGTGCTACCCCTTCACTGACATTAGATATGACCGTGCCCCTCCAGTCCAAGTGCTACCCCTTCACTGACATTAGACATAGAAACATAGAAACATAGAGATAGGAACAGGAGTAGGCCATTCGGCCCTTCGAGCCTGCTCCGCCATTCAATGAGATCATGGCTGATCTTCGTCTGAGATCATAGCTGATCTTACCAGTTCAGTACCCCGTCCCCGCCTTTTCTCCGTAACCCTTAATCCCCTTAGCCTTCAGAAATATATCCAATTCTCTCTTGAAAATATTTATTGAATTAGCCTTCGCAGCCCTCTGTGGCAGGGAATTCCACAGGCTCACCACTCTTTGAGTGAAGAAATTCTTCCTCATCTCTGTTTTAAATGATTTGCCCGCTATTTTTAGACTGTGGCCCCTGGTTCTGTGCTCCCCGGCCATTGGAAACATTCTCTCTGAATTCAGCCTGTCCAGGCCTGCCATAATTTTATATGTTTCGATGAGATCCCCTCTCAATCTTCTAAACTCCAGTGAGTACAAGCCCAAACTATTTAATCTCTCTTCGTAGGTCATTCCCGCCATTCCAGGTATCAGCCTGGTGAATCGCCGTTGCACTCTTTCCATGGCAAGAACATCCTTCCGCAGATGGGGCGACCAAAACTGTACACAATACTCCAGATGCGGTCTCACCAGCACCTTGTACAGCTGTAGTAAGGTATCCCTATTCCTATACTCGAACCCCCTTGATATGAAGGCCAACATACCATTTGCCTTCTTAATCGCCTGTTGCACCTGCATGCTCTCCTTCAGTGACTGGTGCACAAGAACACCCAGGTCCCTCTGCACTTCCCCATCTCCCAATCTATTGCCGTTTAGATAATAATCTACCCTCCTGTTTTTACCCCCAAAGTGGATAACCTCGCATTTATCCACATTATAGTGCATCTGCCACGTATCCGCCCATTCCCCCAACCTGTCCAAATCGCACTGTAGCCTCCTGACATCCTCATCAGAGCCCACCCCTCCTCCTAGTTTAGTGTCGTCAGCGAATTTGGAAATATTGCATCCAATTCCCTGATCCAGATCATTTATATATATTGTGAACAGCTGGGGTCCCAGGACAGATCCTTGCGGCACCCCGCTGGTCACTGCCTGCCACTCCGAAAACGAGCCGTTTATTCCAACTCTCTGTTTTCTATCCGCCAGCCAGTTCTCTATCCACGTTAATACTTTGCCCCCAATCCCATGAGCCTTAATTTTGCATGATAATCTTTTGTGTGGAACCTTATCGAAGGCTTTCTGGAAGTCAAGGTACACCACATCCACTGGCTCTCCCCCATCTATTTTACCAGTTACTTCCTCAAAAAATTCCAGCAGATTAGTCAAACACGATTTACCCTTTGTAAATCCATGTTGACTCTGTCCGATCCTTTCCCCATTTGTCAAGTGCTCCGCTATTTTATCCTTAATAATGGACTCTAGCATTCTGCCCACAACCGATGTAAGGCTTACTGGTCTATAATTCCCTGCTTTCTCTCTACCCACCTTTTTAAATATTGGGGTAACATTAGCTACCCTCCAATCCACGGGTACTGTTCCCGAGTCAATGGAGTTCCGGAAGATGATCCTTAGAGCATCTGCTATCTCCAGGGCCACCTCCTTAAGTACCCTAGGATGTAGTTTATCAGGCCTCGGGGATTTGTCGGCCTTCAGTCCCCTCAACTTACCCAGCACCATATCCCTAGAGATACTAATTTCTGTCAGCTCCTCCCTCTCATTAGTCCCTATGTTTGCCGATATTCCTGGGAGGTTACTTGTGTCCTCCTTTGTGAATACAGAACCAAAGTATGAGTTTAATTGGTCTGCCATTTCCTTATTCTCCATTATATATTCTCCCGAATTGGACTGCAAGGGACCGACTTGGGATTTTACCAGTCTTTTCCTCCTGATATACCGATAAAAGCTTTTGCAGTCTGTCTTTATGTTTGCTGCAAGTTTACTTTCGTATTCTATTTTCCCCTTCCTGATTAATCCCTTTGTCCTCTTTTGCTGTATCTTGCACTGCCACCAATCTTCCGGTCTGGTGCTTTTTTTGCCAGTTGATATGCCCTTTTTTTTGATTTTATGCTGTCCCTAATTTCCCTCGTTATCCACCGTGCCACTCCAGTCCCAGTGCTACCCCTTCACTGACATTAGGTATGACCGTGCCCCTCCAGTCCCAGTGCTACCCCTTCACTGACATTAGATATGAGCATGCCCCACCCTTCCCAGTGATATCCCTTCACTGACATTAGATATGACCGTGCCCCTCCAGTTCCAGTTTTCCCCCTTCACTGCCATTAGATATGACCGTGCCCCTGCAGTCCCAGTGCTACCCATTCACTGACATTAGATATGACCAAGCCCCTCCAGTCCCAGTGTTCCCCCTTCACTGACATTAGATATGACCGTGCCCCTCCAGTCCCAGTGCTACCCCTTCACTTACATTAGCTATGACCGTGCCCCTCCAGTCCCAGTGCTACCCCTTCACTGACATTAGATATGACCGTGCCCCTCCAGTCCCAGTGTGACCCATTCACTGACATTAGATATGACCGTGCCCCTCCAGTCCCAGTGCTACCCCTTCACTGACATTAGATTTGACCGCGCCCCTCCAGTCCCAGTTTTCCCCATTCACTGACATTAGATATGACCGTGCCCCTACAGTCCCAGTGTTACCCCTTCACTGACATTAGATATGACCGTGCCCCTCCAGTCCTAGTGTTACCCCTTCACTGACATTAGATATGACCGGGTCCCTCCTGTCCCAGTGCTACCCCTTCACTTACATTAGCTATGACCGTGCCCCTCCAGTCCCAGTGCTACCCCTTCACTGACATTAGCTATGACCGTGCCCCTCCAGTCCCAGTGTGACCCATTCACTGACATTAGATATGACCGTGCCCCTCCAGTCCCAGTGCTACCCCTTCACTGACATTAGATTTGACCGCGCCCCTCCAGTCCCAGTTTTCCCCATTCACTGACATTAGATATGACCGTGCCCCTACAGTCCCAGTGTTACCCCTTCACTGACATTAGATATGACCGTGCCCCTCCAGTCCTAGTGTTACCCCTTCACTGACATTAGATATGACCGGGTCCCTCCTGTCCCAGTGTTACCCCTACACTGGCACTAGATGTGACCGTGCCCCTCCTTTCCCAGTGTTCCCCCTAAACTGACACTAGATATGACCGTGCCACTCCTGTCCCAGTGTTACCCCTACACTCACACGAGATGTGACCGTGCCCCTCCAGTCCCAGTGTTACCCATTCACTGACATGAGATCTGACCGTGCCGCTCCTGTCCCAGTGCTACCCCTTCACTGACATTAGCTATGACCGTGCCTCTCCAGACACAGTGCTACCCCTTCACTGACATTAGATTTGACCGTGCCCCTTCAGTCCCAGTGCTACCCCTACACTGACACTAGATGCGACCGGGCCCCTCCTGTCCCAGTGTTACCACTACACTGACAATAGATGTGACCGTGCCCCTCCAATCGCAGTGCTACCCCTTCACTGACAATAGATTTGACCGTGCCCCTCCAGTCCCAGTGTTAAACCTACACTGACACTAGATGTGACCGTGCCCCTCCAGTCCCAGTATTATCCCTACACTGACACTAGATGTGACGAGGCCCCTCCTGTCCCAGTGTTACCCCTACACTGACACTAAATGTGACCGTGTCCCTCCTGTCCCAGTGTTCCCCCTAAACTGATACTAGATGTGACCGTGCCACTCCTGTTCCAGTGTTATCCCTACACTCACACTAGATGTGACTGTGCCCCTCCAGTCCCAGTGTTACCCATTCACTGACATGAGATCTGACCGTGCCGCTCCTGTCCCAGTGCTACCCCTTCACTGACATTAGCTATGACCGTGCCCCTCCAGACACAGTGCTACCCCTTCACTGACATTAGATTTGACCGTGCGCCTTCAGTCCCAGTGCTACCCCTACACTGACACTAGATGCGACCGGGCCCCGCCTGTCCCAGTGTTACCACTACACTGACAATAGATGTGACCGTGCCCTCCAATCCCAGTGCTACCCCTTCACTGACAATAGACTTGACCGTGCCCCTCCAGTCCCAGTGTTAAACCTACACTGACACTAGATGTGACCGTGCCCCTCCAGTCCCAGTATTATCCCTACACTGACACTAGATGTGACGGGGCCCCTCCTGTCCCAGAGTTACACCTACACTGACACTAGATGTGACCGTGTCCCTCCTGTCCCAGTGTTACCCCTATACTAACACTCGATGAGACGGTGCCCCTCCAGTCCCAGTTTTACTCATTCACTGACATTAGATATGACCTTGCCCCTCCAGTCCCAGTTTTACCCCTTCACTGACATTAGATATGACCGTGCCCCTCCAGTCCAAGTGTTACGCCATCACTGACATTAGATATGACCGTGCCCCTCCTGTCCCAGTGTTAACCCTACACTGACACTAGATGTGACCATGTCCCTCCTGTCCCAGTGTTGCCCCTACACTGACACTAGATGTGACCGTGCCCCTCCTGTCCCAGTGTTACACCTACACTGACAATAGATGTGACCGTGTCCCTCCTGTCCGAGTGTTACACCTACACTGACACTAGATGTGACCGTGCCCCTCCTGTCCCAGTGTTACCCCTACACTGACAATAGATGTGACCGTGTCCCTCCTGTCCCAGTGTTACACCTGCACTGACACGAGATATGACCGTGTCCCTCCTGTCCCAGTGTTACCCCTACACTGACATTAGATGTGACCGTGTCCCTCCTGTCCCAGTGTTACCCCTACACTGACAATAGATGTGACCGTGTCCCTCCTGTCCCAGTGTTACCCCTACACTGACACTAGATGTGACCGTGTCCCTCCTGTCCCAGTTTTACCCCTACACTGACACTAGATGTGACCGTGTCCCTCCTGTCCCAGTGTTACCCCTACACTGACAATAGATGTGACCGGGCCCCTCCTATCCCAGTGTTACCCCTACACTGACACTAGATGTGACCGTGTCCCTCCTGTCCCAGTGTTACCCCTAAACTGACACTAGATGTGACCGTGTTCCTCCTGTCCCAGTGTTACTCCTACACAGACATTAGATATGACCGTGCCCCTCCTGTCCCAGTGTTACCCCTACACTGACACTAGATGTGACCGTGCCTCTCCTGTCCCAGTGTTACCTCTACACTGACACAAGATGTGACCGGGCCCCTCCAGTCCCAGTGTACCCCCTTCACTGACATTAGATATGACCGTGCCCCTCCTGTCCCAGTGTTACCCCTTCACTGACATTAGATGTGACCGTGCCCCTCCTGTCCCAGTGTTACCCCTTCACTGACATTAGATATGACCGTGCCCCTCCAGTCCCAGTGTTCACCCTTCACTGCCATTAGGTATGACCGTGCCCCTCCAGTCCCTGTTTTTCCCCTTCACTGACATTAGATATGACCGGGCCCCTCCTGTCCCAGTGCTACCCCTACACTGACACTAGATGTGACCGTGCCCTTCCAGTCCCAGTGTTCCCCCTACACTGGCAGTAGATGTGACCGTGTCCATCCTGTCCCAGTGTTTCCCCTTAACTGACGCTAGATGTGACCGTGTCCCTCCTGCCCCAGTGTTACCCCTACACTGACACTAGATGTGACCGTGCCCCTCCTGTACCAGTGTTACCCCTTCACTGACACTAGATGTGACCGGGCCCCTCCTCTGCCAGGGTTACCCATTCACTGACATTAGATATGACCGTGCCCCTCCAGTCCCAGTGCTACCCCTTCACTGACATTAGCTATGATCGTGCCCCTCCTCTCCCAGTGTTACCCATTCACTGACATTAGATATGACCGTGCCCCTCCAGTCCCAGTGCTACCCCTTCACTGACATTAGATTTGACCGCGCCCCTCCAGTTCCAGTTTTCCCCCTTCACTGACATTAGATATGACCGTGCCCCTACAGTCCCAGTGTTACCCCTTCAGTGACATTAGATATGACCGTGCCCCTCCAGTCCTAGTGTTACCCCTTCACTGACATTAGATATGACCGGGTCCCTCCTGTCCCAGTGTTACCCCTAAACTGGCACTAGATGTGACCGTGCCCCTCCTTTCCCAGTGTGCCCCCTAAACTGACACTAGATGTGACCGTGCCACTCCTGTCCCAGTGTTACCCCTACACTGACACTAGAGGTGACCATGCCCCTCCAGTCCCAGTGTTACCCTACACTGACACTAGATGTGACCGTGCCCCTCCATTCCCAGTGTTACCCATTCACTGACATTAAATATGACCGTGCCGCTCCTGTCCCAGTGCTACCCCTTCACTGACATTAGCTATGACCGTGCCCCTCCAGACACTGTGCTACCCCTTCACTGCAATTAGATTTGACCGTGCCCCTTCAGTCCCAGTGCTACCACTAAACTGGCACTAGATGTGACTGTGCCCCTCCTGTCCCAGTGTTATCACTACACTGACACTAGATGTGACCGTGCCCCTCCAATCCCAGTGCTACCCCTTCACTGACAATAGATGTGACCGTGCCCCTCCAGTCCCAGTGTTACCCCTACACTGACAGTAGATGTGACCGTGCCCCTCCAGTCCCAGTATTACCCCTACACTGACACTAGATGTGATTGGGCCCCTCCTGTCCCAGTGTTACCCCTACACTGACACGAGATGTGACCGTGTCCATGCTATCCCACTGTTACCCCTACACTGACACTAGATGAGACCGTGCCCCACCAGTCCCAGTTTTACCCATTCACTGACATTAGATATGACCTTGCCCCTCCAGTCCCAGTGTTACCACTTCACTGACATTAGATATGACCGTGCCCCTCCAGTCCAAGTGTTACGCCTTCACTGACATTAGATATGACCGTGCCCCTCCTGTCCCAGTGTTACCCCTACACTGACACTAGATGTGACCACGTCCCTCCTGTCCCAGTGTTACCCCTACACTGACACTAGATGCGACCGTGCCCCTCCTGTCCCAGTGTTTCCCCTTCACTGACATTAGATATGAACGTGACCCTCCAGTCCCAGTGTTACCACTACACTGACACTAGATGTGACCGTGCCCCTCCTGTCCCAGTGTTACACCTACACTGACAATAGATGTGACCGTGTCCCTCCTGTCCCAGTGTTACCCCTACACTGACACTAGATGTGACCGTGTCCCTCCTATCCCAGTGTTACCCCTACACTGACATTAGATGTGACCGTGCCCCTCCTGTCCCAGTGTTACCCCTACACTGACACTAGATGTGACCGTGCCCCTCCTGTCCCAGTGTTACCCCTACACTGACATTAGATGTGACCGTGTCCCTCCTATCCCAGTGTTACCACTACACTGACACTAGATGTGACCGTGTCCCTCCTGTCCCAGTGTTACCCCTACACTAACACTAGATGTGACCGTGTCCCTCCTGTCCCAGTGTTACCCCTACACTGACACTAGATGTGACCGTGTCCCTCCTGTCCCAGTGTTACCCCTACACTGACACTAGATGTGACCGTGTCCCTCCTATCCCAGTGTTACCCCTACACTGACATTAGATGTGACCGTGCCCCTCCAGTCCCAGTGTTACCCCTACACTGACACTAGATGTGACCGTGCCCCTCCTGTCCCAGTGTTACCCCTACACTGACACTAGATGTGACCGTGCCCCTCCTGTCCCAGTGTTAAAGCTATATTGCACTAGATGTGACCGTCTGTCTATTGTCACAGTGCTACACCTACACTGACACTAGATGTGTCAACGCCCCTCCTGTCCCAGTGTTAAAGCTATATTGCACTCGATGTGATCGTCTCTCTATTGTCCCATTGCTAAAGCTACACAGACTCTAGATGCGACCATATCCCTTCTGTCCCAGTGTTACACCTACTCTGACGCTAGATGTGACTGTGCCACTCCAGTCCCAGTGTTACCCCTACATTGACACTAGATGTGACTGTGACCCTCCTTTCACAGTGTTACCCGTAAACTGACACTTGATAAGACCGTGCCCCTCCAGTCCCAGTTTTACCCATTCACTGACATTAGATATGACCTTGCACCTCCATTCCTAGTGTTACCCCTTCACTGACATTAGATATGACCGTGCCCCTCCAGTCCAAGTGTTACGCCTTCACTGACATTAGATATGACTGTGCCCCTCCAGTCCCAGTATTATCCCTACACTGACACTAGATGTGACCGTGCCCCTTCTGTCCCAGTGTTACACCTACACTGACACTAGATGTGACCGTGTCCCTCCAGTCCCAGTGTTACCCCTACACTGACAATAGATGTGACCGTGTCCCTCCTGTCCCAGTGTTACCCCTACACTGACACTAGATGTGACCGTGCCCCTCCTGTCCCAGTGTTACACCTACACTGACAATAGATGTGACCGTGTCCCTCCTGTCCCAGTGTTACCCCTACACTGACACTAGATGTGACCGTGTCCTTCCTGTCCCAGTGTTACCCCTACACTGACACTAGATATGACCGTGCCCCTCCTGTCCCAGTGTTACCCCTACACTGACACTAGATGTGACCGTGTCCCTCCTGTCCCAGTGTTACCCCTACACTGACACTAGATGTGACCGTGCCCCTCCAGTCCCAGTGTTACACCTACACTGACAATAGATGTGACCGGGCCCCTCCTGTCCCAGTGTTACCCCTACACTGACATTAGATGTGACCGTGCCCCTCCTGTCCCAGTGTTACCCCTACACTGACACTAGGTGTGACCGTGTCCCTCCTGTCCCTGTGTTACCCCTACACTGACACTCGATGAGACCGTGCCCCTCCAGTCCCAGTTTTACCCATTCACTGACATTAGATATGACCTTGCCCCTCCAGTCCCAGTGTTACCCCTTCACTGACATTAGATATGACCGTGCCCCCCCAGTCCAAGTGTTACGCCTTCACTGACATTAGATATGACTGTGCCCCTCCTGTCCCAGTGTTACCCCTACACTGACACTAGATGTGACCATGTCCCTCCTGTCCCAGTGTTACCCCTACATTGACACTAGATGTGACCGTGCCGCTTCTGTCCCAGTGTTACACCTACACTGACACTAGATGTGACCGTGTCCCTCCAGTCCCAGTGTTACCCCTACACTGACAATAGATGTGACCGTGTCCCTCCTGTCCCAGTGTTACCCCTACACTGACACTAGATGTGACCGTGCCCCTCCTGTCCCAGTGTTACACCTACACTGAGAATAGATGTGACCGTGTCCCTCCTGTCCCATTGTTACCCCTACACTGACATTGGTGTGACCGTGTCCCTCCTGTCCCAGTGTTACCCCTACACTGACACTAGATATGACCGTGCCCCTCCTGTCCCAGTGTTACCCCTACACTGACACTAGATGTGACCGTGCCCCTCCTGTCCCAGTATTACCCTACACTGACACTAGATGTGACTGTGCCCCTCCTGTCCCAGTGTTGCACCTACACTGACAATAGATGTGACCGTGCCCCTCCTGTCCCAGTGTTACCCCTACTCTGACACTAGATGTGACCGTGCATCTCCTGTCCCAGTGTTACCCCTACACTGACACTAGATGTGACCGTGCCCCTCCTGTCCCAGTGTTACCCCTAAACTGACACTAGATATGACCGTGCCCCTCCTGTCCCAGTGTTACCCCTACGCTGACACTAGATATGACCGTGCCCCTCCTGTCCCAGTGTTACCCCTACACTGACACTAGATATGACCGTGCCCCTCCTGTCCCAGTATTACCCCTACACTGACACTAGATGTGACCGTGCCCCTCCTGTCCCAGTGTTACCCCTACACTGACACTAGATGTGACCGTGTCCCTCCTGTCCCAGTGTTACACCTACACTGACAATAGATGTGACCGGGCCCCTCCTGTCCCAGTGTTACCCCTACACTGACACTAGATGTGACCGTGCCCCTCCTGTCCCAGTGTTACTCCTACACAGACATTAGATGTGACCGTGCCCCTCCTGTTCCAGTGTTACCCCGACACTGACACTAGACGTGACCGTGCCCCTCCTGTCCCAGTGTAACCCCTACACTGACACTAGATGTGACCGTGCCCCTCCAGTCCCAGTGTACCCACTTCACTGACATTAGATATGACCGTGCCGCTCGTCTCCCAGTGTTACCCCTTCCCTGACATTAGATATGACCGTGCCCCTCCTGTCCCAGTGTTACCCCTTCACTGACATTAGATATGACCGTGCCCCTCCAGTCCCTGTTTTTCCCCTTCACTGACATTAGATATGACCGGGCCCCTCCTGTCCCAGTGCTACCCCTACACTGACACTAGATGTGACCGTGCCCCTCCTTTCCCAGTGTTCCCCCTACACTGACACTAGATGTGACCGTGCCCTTCCAGTCCCAGTGCTCCCCCTACACTGGAAGTAGATGTGACCGTGTCCCTCCTGTCCCAGTGTTTCCCCTTAACTGACACTAGATGTGACCGTGTCCATCCTGTCCCAGTGTTACCCCGACACTGACACTAGATATGACCGTGCCCCTCCTGTCCCAGTGTTACCCCTAAACTGACACTAGATGTGACCGTGCCCCTCCTGTCCCAGTGTTAGCCCTTCACTGACACTAGATGTGACCGGGCCCCTCCTCTCCCAGTGTTACCCATTCACTGACATTAGATATGACCGGGCCCCTCCAGTCCCAGTGCTACCCCTTCACTGACATTAGATTTGACCGCGCCCCTCCAGTCCCAGTTTTCCCCCTTCACTGGCATTAGATATGACCGTGCCCCTCCAGTCCTAGTGTTACCCCTTCACTGACATTAGATATGACCGGGTCCCTCCTGTCCCAGTGTTACCCCTACACTTGCACTAGATGTGACCATGCCCCTCCTTTCCCAGTGTTCCCCCTAAACTGACACTCGATGTGACCGTGCCACTCCTGTCCCAGTGTTACCCCTACACTGACACTAGATGTGACCGTGCCCCTCCAGTCCCAGTGTTACCCATTCACTGACATTAGATATGACCGTGCCGCTCCTGTCCCAGTGCTACCCCTTCACTGACATTAGCTATGACCGTGCCCCTCCAGACACAGTGCCAGCCCTTCACTGACATTAGATTTGACCGTGCCCCTTCAGTCCCAGTGCTACCACTACACTGACACTAGATGTGACCGGGCCCCTCCAATCCCAGTGCTACCACTTCACTGACAATAGATTTGAACGTGCCCCTCCAGTCCCAGTGTTAACCCTACACTGACAGAAGATGTGACCGTGCCCCTCCAGTCCCAGTATTACCCCTACATTGACACTAGATGTGACGGGGCCCCTCCTGTCCCAGTGTTACCCATTCACTGACATTAGATATGACCTTGCCCCTCCAGTCCCAGTGTTACCCATTCACTGACAGAAGATGTGACCGTGCCCCTCCAGTCCCAGTGTTACCCCTACACTGACACTCGATGAGACCGTGCCCCTCCAGTCCCAGTTTTACCCATTCACTGACATTAGATATGACCTTGCCCCTCCAGTCCCAGTGTTACCCATTCACTGACATTAGATATGACCGTTCCCCTCCAGTCCAAGTGTTACGCCTTCACTGACATTAGATATGACTGTGCCCCTCCTGTCCCAGTGTTACCCCTACACTGACACGAGATGTGACCATGTCCCTCCTGTCCCAGTGTTACCCCTACACTGACACTCGATGTGACCGTGCCCCTCCTGTCCCAGTGTTACACCTACACTGACAATAGATGTGACCGTGTCCCTCCTGTCCGAGTGTTACACCTACACTGACACTAGATGTGACCGTGCCCCTCCTGTCCCAGTGTTACCCCTACACTGACAATAGATGTGACCGTGTCCCTGCTGTCCCAGTGTTACACCTGCACTGACACGAGATATGACCGTGTCCCTCCTGTCCCAGTGTTACCCCTACACTGACATTAGATGTGACCGTGTCCCTCCTGTCCCAGTGTTACCCCTACACTGACAATAGATGTGACCGTGTCCCTCCTGTCCCAGTGTTACCCCTACACTGACACTAGATGTGACCGTGTCCCTCCTGTCCCAGTTTTACCCCTACACTGACACTAGATGTGACCGTGTCCCTCCTGTCCCAGTGTTACCCCTACACTGACAATAGATGTGACCGGGCCCCTCCTATCCCAGTGTTACCCCTACACTGACACTAGATGTGACCGTGTCCCTCCTGTCCCAGTGTTACCCCTAAACTGACACTAGATGTGACCGTGTTCCTCCTGTCCCAGTGTTACTCCTACACAGACATTAGATATGACCGTGCCCCTCCTGTCCCAGTGTTACCCCTACACTGACACTAGATGTGACCGTGCCTCTCCTGTCCCAGTGTTACCTCTACACTGACACAAGATGTGACCGGGCCCCTCCAGTCCCAGTGTACCCCCTTCACTGACATTAGATATGACCGTGCCCCTCCTGTCCCAGTGTTACCCCTTCACTGACATTAGATGTGACCGTGCCCCTCCTGTCCCAGTGTTACCCCTTCACTGACATTAGATATGACCGTGCCCCTCCAGTCCCAGTGTTCACCCTTCACTGCCATTAGGTATGACCGTGCCCCTCCAGTCCCTGTTTTTCCCCTTCACTGACATTAGATATGACCGGGCCCCTCCTGTCCCAGTGCTACCCCTACACTGACACTAGATGTGACCGTGCCCTTCCAGTCCCAGTGTTCCCCCTACACTGGCAGTAGATGTGACCGTGTCCATCCTGTCCCAGTGTTTCCCCTTAACTGACGCTAGATGTGACCGTGTCCCTCCTGCCCCAGTGTTACCCCTACACTGACACTAGATGTGACCGTGCCCCTCCTGTACCAGTGTTACCCCTTCACTGACACTAGATGTGACCGGGCCCCTCCTCTGCCAGGGTTACCCATTCACTGACATTAGATATGACCGTGCCCCTCCAGTCCCAGTGCTACCCCTTCACTGACATTAGCTATGATCGTGCCCCTCCTCTCCCAGTGTTACCCATTCACTGACATTAGATATGACCGTGCCCCTCCAGTCCCAGTGCTACCCCTTCACTGACATTAGATTTGACCGCGCCCCTCCAGTTCCAGTTTTCCCCCTTCACTGACATTAGATATGACCGTGCCCCTACAGTCCCAGTGTTACCCCTTCAGTGACATTAGATATGACCGTGCCCCTCCAGTCCTAGTGTTACCCCTTCACTGACATTAGATATGACCGGGTCCCTCCTGTCCCAGTGTTACCCCTAAACTGGCACTAGATGTGACCGTGCCCCTCCTTTCCCAGTGTGCCCCCTAAACTGACACTAGATGTGACCGTGCCACTCCTGTCCCAGTGTTACCCCTACACTGACACTAGAGGTGACCATGCCCCTCCAGTCCCAGTGTTACCCTACACTGACACTAGATGTGACCGTGCCCCTCCATTCCCAGTGTTACCCATTCACTGACATTAAATATGACCGTGCCGCTCCTGTCCCAGTGCTACCCCTTCACTGACATTAGCTATGACCGTGCCCCTCCAGACACTGTGCTACCCCTTCACTGCAATTAGATTTGACCGTGCCCCTTCAGTCCCAGTGCTACCACTACACTGGCACTAGATGTGACCGTGCCCCTCCTGTCCCAGTGTTATCACTACACTGACACTAGATGTGACCGTGCCCCTCCAATCCCAGTGCTACCCCTTCACTGACAATAGATGTGACCGTGCCCCTCCAGTCCCAGTGTTACCCCTACACTGACAGTAGATGTGACCGTGCCCCTCCAGTCCCAGTATTACCCCTACACTGACACTAGATGTGATTGGGCCCCTCCTGTCCCAGTGTTACCCCTACACTGACACGAGATGTGACCGTGTCCATGCTATCCCACTGTTACCCCTACACTGACACTAGATGAGACCGTGCCCCACCAGTCCCAGTTTTACCCATTCACTGACATTAGATATGACCTTGCCCCTCCAGTCCCAGTGTTACCACTTCACTGACATTAGATATGACCGTGCCCCTCCAGTCCAAGTGTTACGCCTTCACTGACATTAGATATGACCGTGCCCCTCCTGTCCCAGTGTTACCCCTACACTGACACTAGATGTGACCACGTCCCTCCTGTCCCAGTGTTACCCCTACACTGACACTAGATGCGACCGTGCCCCTCCTGTCCCAGTGTTTCCCCTTCACTGACATTAGATATGAACGTGACCCTCCAGTCCCAGTGTTACCACTACACTGACACTAGATGTGACCGTGCCCCTCCTGTCCCAGTGTTACACCTACACTGACAATAGATGTGACCGTGTCCCTCCTGTCCCAGTGTTACCCCTACACTGACACTAGATGTGACCGTGTCCCTCCTATCCCAGTGTTACCCCTACACTGACATTAGATGTGACCGTGCCCCTCCTGTCCCAGTGTTACCCCTACACTGACACTAGATGTGACCGTGCCCCTCCTGTCCCAGTGTTACCCCTACACTGACATTAGATGTGACCGTGTCCCTCCTATCCCAGTGTTACCACTACACTGACACTAGATGTGACCGTGTCCCTCCTGTCCCAGTGTTACCCCTACACTAACACTAGATGTGACCGTGTCCCTCCTGTCCCAGTGTTACCCCTACACTGACACTAGATGTGACCGTGTCCCTCCTGTCCCAGTGTTACCCCTACACTGACACTAGATGTGACCGTGTCCCTCCTATCCCAGTGTTACCCCTACACTGACATTAGATGTGACCGTGCCCCTCCAGTCCCAGTGTTACCCCTACACTGACACTAGATGTGACCGTGCCCCTCCTGTCCCAGTGTTACCCCTACACTGACACTAGATGTGACCGTGCCCCTCCTGTCCCAGTGTTAAAGCTATATTGCACTAGATGTGACCGTCTGTCTATTGTCACAGTGCTACACCTACACTGACACTAGATGTGTCAACGCCCCTCCTGTCCCAGTGTTAAAGCTATATTGCACTCGATGTGATCGTCTCTCTATTGTCCCATTGCTAAAGCTACACAGACTCTAGATGCGACCATATCCCTTCTGTCCCAGTGTTACACCTACTCTGACGCTAGATGTGACTGTGCCACTCCAGTCCCAGTGTTACCCCTACATTGACACTAGATGTGACTGTGACCCTCCTTTCACAGTGTTACCCGTAAACTGACACTTGATAAGACCGTGCCCCTCCAGTCCCAGTTTTACCCATTCACTGACATTAGATATGACCTTGCACCTCCATTCCTAGTGTTACCCCTTCACTGACATTAGATATGACCGTGCCCCTCCAGTCCAAGTGTTACGCCTTCACTGACATTAGATATGACTGTGCCCCTCCAGTCCCAGTATTATCCCTACACTGACACTAGATGTGACCGTGCCCCTTCTGTCCCAGTGTTACACCTACACTGACACTAGATGTGACCGTGTCCCTCCAGTCCCAGTGTTACCCCTACACTGACAATAGATGTGACCGTGTCCCTCCTGTCCCAGTGTTACCCCTACACTGACACTAGATGTGACCGTGCCCCTCCTGTCCCAGTGTTACACCTACACTGACAATAGATGTGACCGTGTCCCTCCTGTCCCAGTGTTACCCCTACACTGACACTAGATGTGACCGTGTCCTTCCTGTCCCAGTGTTACCCCTACACTGACACTAGATATGACCGTGCCCCTCCTGTCCCAGTGTTACCCCTACACTGACACTAGATGTGACCGTGTCCCTCCTGTCCCAGTGTTACCCCTACACTGACACTAGATGTGACCGTGCCCCTCCTGTCCCAGTGTTACACCTACACTGACAATAGATGTGACCGGCCCCTCCTGTCCCAGTGTTACCCCTACACTGACATTAGATGTGACCGTGCCCCTCCTGTCCCAGTGTTACCCCTACACTGACACTAGGTGTGACCGTGTCCCTCCTGTCCCTGTGTTACCCCTACACTGACACTCGATGAGACCGTGCCCCTCCAGTCCCAGTTTTACCCATTCACTGACATTAGATATGACCTTGCCCCTCCAGTCCCAGTGTTACCCCTTCACTGACATTAGATATGACCGTGCCCCCCCAGTCCAAGTGTTACGCCTTCACTGACATTAGATATGACTGTGCCCCTCCTGTCCCAGTGTTACCCCTACACTGACACTAGATGTGACCATGTCCCTCCTGTCCCAGTGTTACCCCTACATTGACACTAGATGTGACCGTGCCGCTTCTGTCCCAGTGTTACACCTACACTGACACTAGATGTGACCGTGTCCCTCCAGTCCCAGTGTTACCCCTACACTGACAATAGATGTGACCGTGTCCCTCCTGTCCCAGTGTTACCCCTACACTGACACTAGATGTGACCGTGCCCCTCCTGTCCCAGTGTTACACCTACACTGAGAATAGATGTGACCGTGTCCCTCCTGTCCCAGTGTTACCCCTACACTGACATTGGTGTGACCGTGTCCCTCCTGTCCCAGTGTTACCCCTACACTGACACTAGATATGACCGTGCCCCTCCTGTCCCAGTGTTACCCCTACACTGACACTAGATGTGTCCGTGCCCCTCCTGTCCCAGTATTACCCTACACTGACACTAGATGTGACTGTGCCCCTCCTGTCCCAGTGTTGCACCTACACTGACAATAGATGTGACCGTGCCCCTCCTGTCCCAGTGTTACCCCTACTCTGACACTAGATGTGACCGTGCATCTCCTGTCCCAGTGTTACCCCTACACTGACACTAGATGTGACCGTGCCCCTCCTGTCCCAGTGTTACCCCTAAACTGACACTAGATATGACCGTGCCCCTCCTGTCCCAGTGTTACCCCTACGCTGACACTAGATATGACCGTGCCCCTCCTGTCCCAGTGTTACCCCTACACTGACACTAGATATGACCGTGCCCCTCCTGTCCCAGTATTACCCCTACACTGACACTAGATGTGACCGTGCCCCTCCTGTCCCAGTGTTACCCCTACACTGACACTAGATGTGACCGTGTCCCTCCTGTCCCAGTGTTACACCTACACTGACAATAGATGTGACCGGGCCCCTCCTGTCCCAGTGTTACCCCTACACTGACACTAGATGTGACCGTGCCCCTCCTGTCCCAGTGTTACTCCTACACAGACATTAGATGTGACCGTGCCCCTCCTGTTCCAGTGTTACCCCGACACTGACACTAGACGTGACCGTGCCCCTCCTGTCCCAGTGTAACCCCTACACTGACACTAGATGTGACCGTGCCCCTCCAGTCCCAGTGTACCCACTTCACTGACATTAGATATGACCGTGCCGCTCGTGTCCCAGTGTTACCCCTTCCCTGACATTAGATATGACCGTGCCCCTCCTGTCCCAGTGTTACCCCTTCACTGACATTAGATATGACCGTGCCCCTCCAGTCCCTGTTTTTCCCCTTCACTGACATTAGATATGACCGGGCCCCTCCTGTCCCAGTGCTACCCCTACACTGACACTAGATGTGACCGTGCCCCTCCTTTCCCAGTGTTCCCCCTACACTGACACTAGATGTGACCGTGCCCTTCCAGTCCCAGTGCTCCCCCTACACTGGAAGTAGATGTGACCGTGTCCCTCCTGTCCCAGTGTTTCCCCTTAACTGACACTAGATGTGACCGTGTCCATCCTGTCCCAGTGTTACCCCGACACTGACACTAGATATGACCGTGCCCCTCCTGTCCCAGTGTTACCCCTAAACTGACACTAGATGTGACCGTGCCCCTCCTGTCCCAGTGTTAGCCCTTCACTGACACTAGATGTGACCGGGCCCCTCCTCTCCCAGTGTTACCCATTCACTGACATTAGATATGACCGGGCCCCTCCAGTCCCAGTGCTACCCCTTCACTGACATTAGATTTGACCGCGCCCCTCCAGTCCCAGTTTTCCCCCTTCACTGGCATTAGATATGACCGTGCCCCTCCAGTCCTAGTGTTACCCCTTCACTGACATTAGATATGACCGGGTCCCTCCTGTCCCAGTGTTACCCCTACACTTGCACTAGATGTGACCATGCCCCTCCTTTCCCAGTGTTCCCCCTAAACTGACACTCGATGTGACCGTGCCACTCCTGTCCCAGTGTTACCCCTACACTGACACTAGATGTGACCGTGCCCCTCCAGTCCCAGTGTTACCCATTCACTGACATTAGATATGACCGTGCCGCTCCTGTCCCAGTGCTACCCCTTCACTGACATTAGCTATGACCGTGCCCCTCCAGACACAGTGCCAGCCCTTCACTGACATTAGATTTGACCGTGCCCCTTCAGTCCCAGTGCTACCACTACACTGACACTAGATGTGACCGGGCCCCTCCAATCCCAGTGCTACCACTTCACTGACAATAGATTTGAACGTGCCCCTCCAGTCCCAGTGTTAACCCTACACTGACAGAAGATGTGACCGTGCCCCTCCAGTCCCAGTATTACCCCTACATTGACACTAGATGTGACGGGGCCCCTCCTGTCCCAGTGTTACCCATTCACTGACATTAGATATGACCTTGCCCCTCCAGTCCCAGTGTTACCCATTCACTGACAGAAGATGTGACCGTGCCCCTCCAGTCCCAGTGTTACCCCTACACTGACACTCGATGAGACCGT
The DNA here is from genome assembly GCF_052327205.1 of Somniosus microcephalus. Taxonomy (NCBI): domain Eukaryota; kingdom Metazoa; phylum Chordata; class Chondrichthyes; order Squaliformes; family Somniosidae; genus Somniosus; species Somniosus microcephalus. The sequence goes on from NW_028225184.1 coordinate 34,160,492, forward strand.
GCCCCTCCAGTCCCAGTTTTACCCATTCACTGACATTAGATATGACCTTGCCCCTCCAGTCCCAGTGTTACCCATTCACTGACATTAGATATGACCGTTCCCCTCCAGTCCAAGTGTTACGCCTTCACTGACATTAGATATGACTGTGCCCCTCCTGTCCCAGTGTTACCCCTACACTGACACGAGATGTGACCATGTCCCTCCTGTCCCAGTGTTACCCCTACACTGACACTAGATGTGACCGTGCCCCTCCTGTCCCAGTGTTACACCTACACTGACACTAGATGTGACCGGGCACTCCTGTCCCAGTGTTACACCTACACTGACAATAGATGTGACCGTGTCCCTCCTGTCCCAGTGTTACCCCTACACTGACACTAGATGTGACCGTGCCCCTTCTGTCCCAGTGTTACACCTACACTGACACTAGATGTGACCGTGTCCCTCCAGTCCCAGTGTTACCCCTACACTGACAATAGATGTGACCGTGTCCCTCCTGTCCCAGTGTTACCCCTACACTGACACTAGATGTGACCGTGCCCCTCCTGTCCCAGTGTTACACCTACACTGACAATAGATGTGACCGTGTCCCTCCTGTCCCAGTGTTACCCCTACACTGACACTAGATGTGACCGTGTCCTTCCTGTCCCAGTGTTACCCCTACACTGACACTAGATATGACCGTGCCCCTCCTGTCCCAGTGTTACCCCTACACTGACACTAGATGTGACCGTGTCCCTCCTGTCCCAGTGTTACCCCTACACTGACACTAGATGTGACCGTGCCCCTCCTGTCCCAGTGTTACACCTACACTGACAATAGATGTGACCGGGCCCCTCCTGTCCCAGTGTTACCCCTACACTGACATTAGATGTGACCGTGCCCCTCCTGTCCCAGTGTTACCCCTACACTGACACTAGGTGTGAACGTGTCCCTCCTGTCCCTGTGTTACCCCTACACTGACACTCGATGAGACCGTGCCCCTCCAGTCCCAGTTTTACCCATTCACTGACATTAGATATGACCTTGCCCCTCCAGTCCCAGTGTTACCCCTTCACTGACATTAGATATGACTGTGCCCCCCCAGTCCAAGTGTTACGCCTTCACTGACATTAGATATGACTGTGCCCCTCCTGTCCCAGTGTTACCCCTACACTGACACTAGATGTGACCATGTCCCTCCTGTCCCAGTGTTACCCCTACATTGACACTAGATGTGACCGTGCCGCTTCTGTCCCAGTGTTACACCTACACTGACACTAGATGTGACCGTGTCCCTCCAGTCCCAGTGTTACCCCTACACTGACAATAGATGTGACCGTGTCCCTCCTGTCCCAGTGTTACCCCTACACTGACACTAGATGTGACCGTGCCCCTCCTGTCCCAGTGTTACCCCTAAACTGACACTAGATATGACCGTGCCCCTCCTGTCCCAGTGTTACCCCTACGCTGACACTAGATATGACCGTGCCCCTCCTGTCCCAGTGTTACCCCTACACTGACACTAGATATGACCGTGCCCCTCCTGTCCCAGTGTTACCCCTACACTGACACTAGATGTGACCGTGCCCCTCCTGTCCCAGTGTTACCCCTACACTGACACTAGATGTGACCGTGTCCCTCCTGTCCCAGTGTTACACCTACACTGACAATAGATGTGACCGGACCCCTCCTGTCCCAGTGTTACCCCTACACTGACACTAGATGTGACCGTGCCCCTCCTGTCCCAGTGTTACTCCTACACAGACATTAGATGTGACCGTGCCCCTCCTGTTCCAGTGTTACCCCGACACTGACACTAGACGTGACCGTGCCCCTCCTGTCCCAGTGTAACCCGTACACTGACACTAGATGTGACCGTTCCCCTCCAGTCCCAGTGTACCCACTTCACTGACATTAGATATGACCGTGCCGCTCGTGTCCCATTGTTACCCCTTCCCTGACATTAGATATGACCGTGCCCCTCCTGTCCCAGTGTTACCCCTTCACTGACATTAGATATGACCGTGCCCCTCCAGTCCCTGTTTTTCCCCTTCACTGACATTAGATATGACCGGGCCCCTCCTGTCCCAGTGCTACCCCTACACTGACACTAGATGTGACCGTGCCCCTCCTTTCCCAGTGTTCCCCCTACACTGACACTAGATGTGACCGTGCCCTTCCAGTCCCAGTGCTCCCCCTACACTGGAAGTAGATGTGACCGTGTCCCTCCTGTCCCAGTGTTTCCCCTTAACTGACACTAGATGTGACCGTGTCCCTCCTGTCCCAGTGTTACCCCGACACTGACACTAGATATGACCGTGCCCCTCCTGTCCCAGTGTTACCCCTAAACTGACACTAGATGTGACCGTGCCCCTCCTGTCCCAGTGTTAGCCCTTCACTGACACTAGATGTGACCGGGCCCCTCCTCTCCCAGTGTTACCCATTCACTGACATTAGATATGACCGGGCCCCTCCAGTCCCAGTGCTACCCCTTCACTGACATTAGATTTGACCGCGCCCCTCCAGTCCCAGTTTTCCCCCTTCACTGGCATTAGATATGACCGTGCCCCTCCAGTCCTAGTGTTACCCCTTCACTGACATTAGATATGACCGGGTCCCTCCTGTCCCAGTGTTACCCCTACACTTGCACTAGATGTGACCATGCCCCTCCTTTCCCAGTGTTCCCCCTAAACTGACACTCGATGTGACCGTGCCACTCCTGTCCCAGTGTTACCCCTACACTGACACTAGATGTGACCGTGCCCCTCCAGTCCCAGTGTTACCCATTCACTGACATTAGATATGACCGTGCCGCTCCTGTCCCAGTGCTACCCCTTCACTGACATTAGCTATGACCGTGCCCCTCCAGACACAGTGCTACCCCTTCACTGACATTAGATTTGACCGTGCCCCTTCAGTCCCAGTGCTACCACTACACTGACATTGGATGTGACCGGGCCCCTCCAATCCCAGTGCTACCACTTCACTGACAATAGATTTGAACGTGCCCCTCCAGTCCCAGTGTTAACCCTACACTGACAGAAGATGTGACCGTGCCCCTCCAGTCCCAGTATTACCCCTACATTGACACTAGATGTGACGGGGCCCCTCCTGTCCCAGTGTTACCCCTACACTGACACTCGATGAGACCGTGCCCCTCCAGTCCCAGTTTTACCCATTCACTGACATTAGATATGACCTTGCCCCTCCAGTCCCAGTGTTACCCATTCACTGACATTAGATATGACCGTGCCCCTCCAGTCCAAGTGTTACGCCTTCACTGACATTAGATATGACTGTGCCCCTCCTGTCCCAGTGTTACCCCTACACTGACACGAGATGTGACCATGTCCCTCCTGTCCCAGTGTTACCCCTACACGGACACTAGATGTGACCGTGCCCCTCCTGTCCCAGTGTTACACCTACACTGACACTAGATGTGAGCGGGCACTCCTGTCCCAGTGTTACACCTACACTGACAATAGATGTGACCGTGTCCCTCCTGTCCCAGTGTTACCCCTACACTGACACTAGATGTGACCGTGCCCCTTCTGTCCCAGTGTTACACCTACACTGACACTAGATGTGACCGTGTCCCTCCAGTCCCAGTGTTACCCCTACACTGACAATAGATGTGACCGTGTCCCTCCTGTCCCAGTGTTACCCCTACACTGACACTAGATGTGACCGTGCCCCTCCTGTCCCAGTGTTACACCTACACTGACAATAGATGTGACCGTGTCCCTCCTGTCCCAGTGTTACCCCTACACTGACACTAGATGTGACCGTGTCCTTCCTGTCCCAGTGTTACCCCTACACTGACACTAGATATGACCATGCCCCTCCTGTCCCAGTGTTACCCCTACACTGACACTAGATGTGACCGTGTCCCTCCTGTCCCAGTGTTACCCCTACACTGACACTAGATGTGACCGTGCCCCTCCTGTCCCAGTGTTACACCTACACTGACAATAGATGTGACCGGGCCCCTCCTGTCCCAGTGTTACCCCTACACTGACATTAGATGTGACCGTGCCCCTCCTGTCCCAGTGTTACCCCTACACTGACACTAGGTGTGACCGTGTCCCTCCTGTCCCTGTGTTACCCCTACACTGACACTCGATGAGACCGTGCCCCTCCAGTCCCAGTTTTACCCATTCACTGACATTAGATATGACCTTGCCCCTCCAGTCCCAGTGTTACCCCTTCACTGACATTAGATATGACTGTGCCCCCCCAGTCCAAGTGTTACGCCTTCACTGACATTAGATATGACTGTGCCCCTCCTGTCCCAGTGTTACCCCTACACTGACACTAGATGTGACCATGTCCCTCCTGTCCCAGTGTTACCCCTACATTGACACTAGATGTGACCGTGCCGCTTCTGTCCCAGTGTTACACCTACACTGACACTAGATGTGACCGTGTCCCTCCAGTCCCAGTGTTACCCCTACACTGACAATAGATGTGACCGTGTCCCTCCTGTCCCAGTGTTACCCCTACACTGACACTAGATGTGACCGTGCCCCTCCTGTCCCAGTGTTACACCTACACTGACAATAGATGTGACCGTGTCCCTCCTGTCCCAGTGTTACCCCTACACTGACACTAGATGTGACCGTGTCCCTCCTGTCCCAGTGTTACCCCTACACTGACACTAGATATGACCGTGCCCCTCCTGTCCCAGTGTTACCCCTACACTGACACTAGATGTGACCGTGCCCCTCCTGTCCCAGTATTACCCTACACTGACACTAGATGTGACTGTGCCCCTCCTGTCCCAGTGTTGCACCTACACTGACAATAGATGTGACCGTGCCCCTCCTGTCCCAGTGTTACCCCTACTCTGACACTAGATGTGACCGTGCATCTCCTGTCCCAGTGTTACCCCTACACTGACACTAGATGTGACCGTGCCCCTCCTGTCCCAGTGTTACCCCTACACTGACACTAGATATGACCGTGCCCCTCCTGTCCCAGTGTTACCCCTACGCTGACACTAGATATGACCGTGCCCCTCCTGTCCCAGTGTTACCCCTACACTGACACTAGATATGACCGTGCCCCTCCTGTCCCAGTGTTACCACTACACTGACACTAGATGTGACCGTGCCCCTCCTGTCCCAGTGTTACCCCTACACTGACACTAGATGTGACCGTGTCCCTCCTGTCCCAGTGTTACACCTACACTGACAATAGATGTGACCGGGCCCCTCCTGTCCCAGTGTTACCCCTACACTGACACTAGATGTGACCGTGCCCCTCCTGTCCCAGTGTTACTCCTACACAGACATTAGATGTGACCGTGCCCCTCCTGTTCCAGTGTTACCCCGACACTGACACTAGACGTGACCGTGCCCCTCCTGTCCCAGTGTAACCCCTACACTGACACTAGATGTGACCGTGCCCCTCCAGTCCCAGTGTACCCACTTCACTGACATTAGATATGACCGTGCCGCTCGTGTCCCAGTGTTACCCCTTCCCTGACATTAGATATGACCGTGCCCCTCCTGTCCCAGTGTTACCCCTTCACTGACATTAGATATGACCGTGCCCCTCCAGTCCCTGTTTTTCCCCTTCACTGACATTAGATATGACCGGGCCCCTCCTGTCCCAGTGCTACCCCTACACTGACACTAGATGTGACCGTGCCCCTCCTTTCCCAGTGTTCCCCCTACACTGACACTAGATGTGACCGTGCCCTTCCAGTCCCAGTGCTCCCCCTACACTGGAAGTAGATGTGACCGTGTCCCTCCTGTCCCAGTGTTACCCCTAAACTGACACTAGATGTGACCGTGCCCCTCCTGTCCCAGTATTATCCCTTCACTGACACTAGATGTGACCGGGCCCCTCCTCTCCCAGTTTTACCCCTTCACTGACATTAGATGTGACCGGGCCCCTCCTCTCCCAGTTTTACCCCTTCACTGACATTAGATTTGACCGTGCCCCTCCAGTCCCAGTGTTACCCATTCACTGACATTAGATATGACCGTGCCGCTCCTGTCCCAGTGCTACCCCTTCACTGACATTAGCTATGACCGTGCCCCTCCAGACACAGTGCTACCCCTTCACTGACATTAGATTTGACCGTGCCCCTTCAGTCCCAGTGCTACCACTACACTGACACTAGATGTGACCGGGCCCCTCCAATCCCAGTGCTACCACTTCACTGACAGAAGATGTGACCGTGCCCCTCCAGTCCCAGTATTACCCCTACATTGACACTAGATGTGACGGGGCCCCTCCTGTCCCAGTGTTACCCCTACACTGACACTCGATGAGACCGTGCCCCTCCAGTCCCAGTTTTACCCATTCACTGACATTAGATATGACCTTGCCCCTCCAGTCCCAGTGTTACCCATTCACTGACATTAGATATGACCGTGCCCCTCCAGTCCAAGTGTTACGCCTTCACTGACATTAGATATGACTGTGCCCCTCCTGTCCCAGTGTTACCCCTACACTGACACGAGATGTGACCATGTCCCTCCTGTCCCAGTGTTACCCCTACACTGACACTAGATGTGACCGTGCCCCTCCTGTCCCAGTGTTACACCTACACTGACACTAGATGTGACCGGGCACTCCTGTCCCAGTGTTACACCTACACTGACAATAGATGTGACCGTGTCCCTCCTGTCCCAGTGTTACCCCTACACTGACACTAGATGTGACCGTGTCCCTTCTGTCCCAGTGTTACCCCTACACTGACACTAGATATGACCGTGCCCCTCCTGTCCCAGTGTTACCCCTACACTGACACTAGATGTGACTGTGCCCCTCCTGTCCCAGTGTTACACCTACACTGACAATAGATATGACCGGGCCCCTCCTGTCCCAGTGTTACCCCTACACTGACACTAGATGTGACCGTGTATCTCCTGTCCCAGTGTTACCCCTACACTGACACTAGATGTGACCGGGCCCCTCCTGTCCCAGTGTTACCCCTACATTGACACTAGATGTGACCGTGCCCCTCCTGTCCCAGTGTTACCCCTAAACTGACACTAGATATGACCGTGCCCCTCCTGTCCCAGTGTTACCCCTACGCTGACACTAGATATGACCGTGCCCCTCCTGTCCCAGTGTTACCCCTACACTGACACTAGATATGACCGTGCCCCTCCTGTCCCAGTGTTACCCCTACACTGACACTAGATGTGACCGTGCCCCTCCTGTCCCAGTGTTACCCCTACACTGACACTAGATGTGACCGTGTCCCTCCTGTCCCAGTGTTACACCTACACTGACAATAGATGTGACCGGGCCCCTCCTGTCCCAGTGTTACCCCTACACTGACACTAGATGTGACCGTGCCCCTCCTGTCCCAGTGTTACTCCTACACAGACATTAGATGTGACCGTGCCCCTCCTGTTCCAGTGTTACCCCGACACTGACACTAGACGTGACCGTGCCCCTCCTGTCCCAGTGTAACCCGTACACTGACACTAGATGTGACCGTTCCCCTCCAGTCCCAGTGTACCCACTTCACTGACATTAGATATGACCGTGCCGCTCGTGTCCCAGTGTTACCCCTTCCCTGACATTAGATATGACCGTGCCCCTCCTGTCCCAGTGTTACCCCTTCACTGACATTAGATATGACCGTGCCCCTCCAGTCCCTGTTTTTCCCCTTCACTGACATTAGATATGACCGGGCCCCTCCTGTCCCAGTGCTACCCCTACACTGACACTAGATGTGACCGTGCCCCTCCTTTCCCAGTGTTCCCCCTACACTGACACTAGATGTGACCGTGCCCTTCCAGTCCCAGTGCTCCCCCTACACTGGAAGTAGATGTGACCGTGTCCCTCCTGTCCCAGTGTTTCCCCTTAACTGACACTAGATGTGACCGTGTCCCTCCTGTCCCAGTGTTACCCCGACACTGACACTAGATATGACCGTGCCCCTCCTGTCCCAGTGTTACCCCTAAACTGACACTAGATGTGACCGTGCCCCTCCTTTCCCAGTGTTAGCCCTTCACTGACACTAGATGTGACCGGGCCCCTCCTCTCCCAGTGTTACCCATTCACTGACATTAGATATGACCGGGCCCCTCCAGTCCCAGTGCTACCCCTTCACTGACATTAGATTTGACCGCGCCCCTCCAGTCCCAGTTTTCCCCCTTCACTGGCATTAGATATGACCGTGCCCCTCCAGTCCTAGTGTTACCCCTTCACTGACATTAGATATGACCGGGTCCCTCCTGTCCCAGTGTTACCCCTACACTTGCACTAGATGTGACCATGCCCCTCCTTTCCCAGTGTTCCCCCTAAACTGACACTCGATGTGACCGTGCCACTCCTGTCCCAGTGTTACCCCTACACTGACACTAGATGTGACCGTGCCCCTCCAGTCCCAGTGTTACCCATTCACTGACATTAGATATGACCGTGCCGCTCCTGTCCCAGTGCTACCCCTTCACTGACATTAGCTATGACCGTGCCCCTCCAGACACAGTGCTACCCCTTCACTGACATTAGATTTGACCGTGCCCCTTCAGTCCCAGTGCTACCACTACACTGACACTAGATGTGACCGGTCCCCTCCAATCCCAGTGCTACCACTTCACTGACAATAGATTTGAACGTGCCCCTCCAGTCCCAGTGTTAACCCTACACTGACAGAAGATGTGACCGTGCCCCTCCAGTCCCAGTATTACCCCTACATTGACACTAGATGTGACGGGGCCCCTCCTGTCCCAGTGTTACCCCTACACTGACACTCGATGAGACCGTGCCCCTCCAGTCCCAGTTTTACCCATTCACTGACATTAGATATGACCTTGCCCCTCCAGTCCCAGTGTTACCCATTCACTGACATTAGCTATGACCGTGCCCCTCCAGTCCAAGTGTTACGCCTTCACTGACATTAGATATGACTGTGCCCCTCTTGTCCCAGTGTTACCCCTACACTGACACGAGATGTGACCATGTCCCTCCTGTCCCAGTGTTACCCCTACACTGACACTAGATGTGACCGTGCCCCTCCTGTCCCAGTGTTACACCTACACTGACACTAGATGTGAGCGGGCACTCCTGTCCCAGTGTTACACCTACACTGACAATAGATGTGACCGTGTCCCTCCTGTCCCAGTGTTACCCCTACACTGACACTAGATGTGACCGTGCCCCTTCTGTCCCAGTGTTACACCTACACTGACACTAGATGTGACCGTGTCCCTCCAGTCCCAGTGTTACCCCTACACTGACAATAGATGTGACCGTGTCCCTCCTGTCCCAGTGTTACCCCTACACTGACACTAGATGTGACCGTGCCCCTCCTGTCCCAGTGTTACACCTACACTGACAATAGATGTGACCGTGTCCCTCCTGTCCCAGTGTTACCCCTACACTGACACTAGATGTGACCGTGTCCTTCCTGTCCCAGTGTTACCCCTACACTGACACTAGATATGACCGTGCCCCTCCTGTCCCAGTGTTACCCCTACACTGACACTAGATGTGACCGTGTCCCTCCTGTCCCAGTGTTACCCCTACACTGACACTAGATGTGACCGTGCCCCTCCTGTCCCAGTGTTACACCTACACTGACAATAGATGTGACCGGGCCCCTCCTGTCCCAGTGTTACCCCTACACTGACATTAGATGTGACCGTGCCCCTCCTGTCCCAGTGTTACCCCTACACTGACACTAGGTGTGACCGTGTCCCTCCTGTCCCTGTGTTACCCCTACACAGACACTCGATGAGACCGTGCCCCTCCAGTCCCAGTTTTACCCATTCACTGACATTAGATATGACCTTGCCCCTCCAGTCCCAGTGTTACCCCTTCACTGACATTAGATATGACTGTGCCCCCCCAGTCCAAGTGTTACGCCTTCACTGACATTAGATATGACTGTGCCCCTCCTGTCCCAGTGTTACCCCTACACTGACACTAGATGTGACCATGTCCCTCCTGTCCCAGTGTTACCCCTACATTGACACTAGATGTGACCGTGCCGCTTCTGTCCCAGTGTTACACCTACACTGACACTAGATGTGACCGTGTCCCTCCAGTCCCAGTGTTACCCCTACACTGACAATAGATGTGACCGTGTCCCTCCTGTCCCAGTGTTACCCCTACACTGACACTAGATGTGACCGTGCCCCTCCTGTCCCAGTGTTACACCTACACTGACAATAGATGTGACCGTGTCCCTCCTGTCCCAGTGTTACCCCTACACTGACACTAGATGTGACCGTGTCCCTCCTGTCCCAGTGTTTCCCCTACACTGACACTAGATATGACCGTGCCCCTCCTGTCCCAGTGTTACCCCTACACTGACACTAGATGTGACCGTGCCCCTCCTGTCCCAGTATTACCCTACACTGACACTAGATGTGACTGTGCCCCTCCTGTCCCAGTGTTGCACCTACACTGACAATAGATGTGACCGTGCCCCTCCTGTCCCAGTGTTACCCCTACTCTGACACTAGATGTGACCGTGCATCTCCTGTCCCAGTGTTACCCCTACACTGACACTAGATGTGACCGTGCCCCTCCTGTCCCAGTGTTACCCCTACACTGACACTAGATATGACCGTGCCCCTCCTGTCCCAGTGTTACCCCTACGCTGACACTAGATATGACCGTGCCCCTCCTGTCCCAGTGTTACCCCTACACTGACACTAGATATGACCGTGCCCCTCCTGTCCCAGTGTTACCCCTACACTGACACTAGATGTGACCGTGCCCCTCCTGTCCCAGTGTTACCCCTACACTGACACTAGATGTGACCGTGTCCCTCCTGTCCCAGTGTTACACCTACACTGACAATAGATGTGACCGGGCCCCTCCTGTCCCAGTGTTACCCCTACACTGACACTAGATGTGACCGTGCCCCTCCTGTCCCAGTGTTACTCCTACACAGACATTAGATGTGACCGTGCCCCTCCTGTTCCAGTGTTACCCCGACACTGACACTAGACGTGACCGTGCCCCTCCTGTCCCAGTGTAACCCCTACACTGACACTAGATGTGACCGTGCCCCTCCAGTCCCAGTGTACCCACTTCACTGACATTAGATATGACCGTGCCGCTCGTGTCCCAGTGTTACCCCTTCCCTGACATTAGATATGACCGTGCCCCTCCTGTCCCAGTGTTACCCCTTCACTGACATTAGATATGACCGTGCCCCTCCAGTCCCTGTTTTTCCCCTTCACTGACATTAGATATGACCGGGCCCCTCCTGTCCCAGTGCTACCCCTACACTGACACTAGATGTGACCGTGCCCCTCCTTTCCCAGTGTTCCCCCTACACTGACACTAGATGTGACCGTGCCCTTCCAGTCCCAGTGCTCCCCCTACACTGGAAGTAGATGTGACCGTGTCCCTCCTGTCCCAGTGTTACCCCTAAACTGACACTAGATGTGACCGTGCCCCTCCTGTCCCAGTGTTAGCCCTTCACTGACACTAGATGTGACCGGGCCCCTCCTCTCCCAGTGTTACCCATTCACTGACATTAGATATGACCGGGCCCCTCCAGTCCCAGTGCTACCCCTTCACTGACATTAGATTTGACCGCGCCCCTCCAGTCCCAGTTTTCCCCCTTCACTGACATTAGATATGACCGTGCCCCTCCAGTCCTAGTGTTACCCCTTCACTGACATTAGATATGACCGGGTCCCTCCTGTCCCAGTGTTACCCCTACACTTGCACTAGATGTGACCATGCCCCTCCTTTCCCAGTGTTCCCCCTAAACTGACACTCGATGTGACCGTGCCACTCCTGTCCCAGTGTTACCCCTACACTGACACTAGATGTGACCGTGCCCCTCCAGTCCCAGTGTTACCCATTCACTGACATTAGATATGACCGTGCCGCTCCTGTCCCAGTGCTACCCCTTCACTGACATTAGCTATGACCGTGCCCCTCCAGACACAGTGCTACCCCTTCACTGACATTAGATTTGACCGTGCCCCTTCAGTCCCAGTGCTACCACTACACTGACACTAGATGTGACCGGGCCCCTCCAATCCCAGTGCTACCACTTCACTGACAGAAGATGTGACCGTGCCCCTCCAGTCCCAGTATTACCCCTACATTGACACTAGATGTGACGGGGCCCCTCCTGTCCCAGTGTTACCCCTACACTGACACTCGATGAGACCGTGCCCCTCCAGTCCCAGTTTTACCCATTCACTGACATTAGATATGACCTTGCCCCTCCAGTCCCAGTGTTACCCATTCACTGACATTAGATATGACCGTGCCCCTCCAGTCCAAGTGTTACGCCTTCACTGACATTAGATATGACTGTGCCCCTCCTGTCCCAGTGTTACCCCTACACTGACACGAGATGTGACCATGTCCCTCCTGTCCCAGTGTTACCCCTACACTGACACTAGATGTGACCGTGCCCCTCCTGTCCCAGTGTTACACCTACACTGACACTAGATGTGACCGGGCACTCCTGTCCCAGTGTTACACCTACACTGACACTAGATGTGACCGTGTCCCTTCTGTCCCAGTGTTACCCCTACACTGACACTAGATATGACCGTGCCCCTCCTGTCCCAGTGTTACCCCTACACTGACACTAGATGTGACTGTGCCCCTCCTGTCCCAGTGTTACACCTACACTGACAATAGATATGACCGGGCCCCTCCTGTCCCAGTGTTACCCCTACACTGACACTAGATGTGACCGTGTATCTCCTGTCCCAGTGTTACCCCTACACTGACACTAGATGTGACCGGGCCCCTCCTGTCCCAGTGTTACCCCTACATTGACACTAGATGTGACCGTGCCCCTCCTGTCCCAGTGTTACTCCTACACAGACATTAGATGTGACCGTGCCCCTCCTGTCCCAGTGTTACCCCTACACTGACACTAGATGTGACCGTGCCCCTCCTGTCCCAGTGTTACCCCTACACTGACACTAGCTGTGACCGGGCCCCTCCAGTCCCAGTGTACCCCCTTCACTGACATTAGATATGACCGTGCCGCTCGTGTCCCAGTGTTACCCCTTCCATGACATTAGATGTGACCGTGCCCCTCCTGTCCCAGTGTTACCCCATCACTGACATTAGATTTGACCGTGCCCCTCCAGTCCCAGTGTTCACCCTTCACTGCCATTAGGCATGACCGTGCCCCTCCAGTCCCTGTTTTGCCCCTTCACTGACATTAGATATGACCGGGCCCCTCCTGTCCCAGTGCTACCCCCACACTGACACTAAATGTGACCGCGCCCCTCCTTCCCCAGTGTTCCCCCTACACTGACACTGGATGTGACCGTGCCCTTCCAGTCCCAGTGTTCCCCCTACACTGGAAGTAGATGTGACCGTGTCCCTCCTGTCCCAGTGTTTCCCCTTAACTGACACTAGATGTGACCGTGTCCCTCCTGTCCCAGTGTTACCCCGACACTGACACTAGATATGACCGTGCCCCTCCTGTCCCAGTGTTACCCCTAAACTGACACTAGATGTGACCGTGCCCCTCCTGTCCCAGTGTTACCCCTTCACTGACACTAGATGTGACCGGGCCCCTCCTCTCCCAGTGTTACCCATTCACTGACATTAGATATGACCGTGCCCCTCCAGTCCCAGTGCTACCCCTTCACTGACATTAGATTTGACCGCGCCCCTCCCGTCCCAGTTTTCCCCCTTCACTGACGTTAGATATGACAATGCCCCTCCAGTCCTAGTGTTACCCCTTCACTGACATTAGATATGACCGGTTCCCTCCTGTCCCTGTGTTACCCCTACACTTGCACTAGATGTGACCATGCCCCTCCTTTCCCAGTGTTCCCCCTAAACTGACACTAGATGTGACCGTGCCACTCCTGTCCCAGTGTTACCCCTACACTGACACTAGATGTGACCGTGTCCCTCCAGTCCCAGTGTTACCCATTCACTGACATTAGATATGACCGTGCCGCTCCTGTCCCAGTGCTACCCCTTCACTGACATTAGCTATGACCGTGCCCCTCCAGACACAGTGCTACCCCTTCACTGACATTAGATTTGACCGTGCCCCTTCAGTCCCAGTGCTACCACTACACTGACACTAGATGTGACCGGGCCCCTCCAATCCCAGTGCTACCACTTCACTGACAATAGATTTGAACGTGCCCCTCCAGTCCCAGTGTTACCCCTACACTGACAGAAGATGTGACCGTGCCCCTCCAGTCCCAGTATTACCCCTACATTGACACTAGATGTGACGGGGCCCCTCCTGTCCCAGTGTTACCCCTACACTGACACTAGATGTGACCGTGTCCCTCCTGTCCCAGTGTTACCCCTACATTGACACTAGATGAGACCGTGCCTCTCCAGTCCCAGTTTTACACATTCACTGACATTAGATATGACCTTGCCCCTCCAGTCCCAGTGTTACCCCTTCACTGACATTAGATATGACCGTGCCCCTCCAGTCCAAGTGTTACGCCTTCACTGACATTCGATATGACCGTGCCCCTCCTGTCCCAGTGTTACCCCTACACTGACACTAGATGTGACCATGTCCCTCCTGTCCCAGTGTTACCCCTACTCTGACACTAGATATGACCGTGCCCCTCCTGTCCCAGTGTTACCCCTACACAGACACTAGATGTGACCGTGTCCCTCCTGTCCCAGTGTTACCCCAACACAGACACTAGATGTGACCGTGTCCCTCCTGCCCCAGTGTTAACCCTTCACTGACACTAGATATGACCGTGCCCCTCCTGTCCCAGTGTTACCCCTACACTGACACTAGATGTGACCGTGCCCCTCCTGTCCCAGTGTTACCCCTACACTGACACTAGATGTGACCGGGCCCCTCCTGTCCCACTGTTACTCCTACACAGACATTAGATGTGACCGTGCCCCTCCTGTCCCAGTGTTACCCCTACACTGACACTAGATGTGACCGTGCCCCTCCTGTCCCAGTGTTACCCCTACATTGACACTAGATGTGACCGGGCCCCTCCTGTCCCAGTGTTCCCCCTTCACTGACATTAGATATGACCGTGACCCTCCTGTCCCAGTGTTACCCCTACACTGACACTAGATGTGACCGTGCCCCTCCTGTCCCAGTGTTACACCTATACTGACAATAGATGTGACCGTGTCCCTCCTGTTCCAGTGTTACCCCTACACTGACAATAGATGTGACCGTGTCCCTCCTGTCCCAGTGTTACCCCTACACTGAGACTAGATGTGACCGTGTCCCTCCTGTCCCAGTCTTACCCCTACACTGACACTAGATGTGACCGTGCCCCTCCTGTCCCAGTGTTACCCCTACACTGACACTAGATGTGACCGGGCCCCTCCTGTCCCACTGTTACTCCTACACAGACATTAGATGTGACCGTGCCCCTCCTGTCCCAGTGTTACCCCTACACTGACACTAGATGTGACCGTGCCCCTCCTGTCCCAGTGTTACCCCTACACTGACACTAGATATGACCGGGCCCCTCCAGTCCCAGTGTACCCCCTTCACTGACATTAGATATGACCGTGCCCCTCCTGTCCCAGTGTTACCCCTTCCCTGACATTAGATGTGACGGTGCCCCTCCTCTCCCAGTGTTACCCCTTCACTGACATTAGATATGACCATGCCCCTCCAGTCCCAGTGTTCACCCTTCACTGCCATTAGGTGTGACCGTGCCCCTCCAGTCCCAGTTTTACCCCTTCACTGACATTAGATATGACCGGGCCCCTCCTGTCCCAGTGCTACCCCTACACTGACACTAGATGTGACCGGGCCCCTCCTGTCCCAGTGTTACTCCTACACAGACATTAGATTTGACCGTGCCCCTCCTGTCCCAGTGTTACCCCTACACTGACACTAGATGTGACCGTGCCCCTACTGTCCCAGTGTTACAACTACACTGACACTAGATGTGACCGGGCCCCTCCAGCCCCAGTGTACCCCCTTCACTGACATTAGATATGACCGTGCCTCTCCTGTCCCAGTGTTACCCCTTCACTGACATTAGATGTGACTGTGCCCCTCCTCTCCCAGTGTTACCCCTTCACTGACATTAGATATGACCATGCCCCTCCAGTCCCAGTGTTCACCCTTCACTGCCATTAGGTATGACCGTGCCCCTCCAGTCCCAGTTTTTCCCCTTCACTGACATTAGATATGACCGGGCCCCTCCTGTCCCAGTGCTACCCCTACACTGACACTAGATGTGACCGTGCCCTTCCAGTCCCAGTGTTCCCCCTACACTGGCACTAGATGTGACCGTGCCCCTCCAGTCCTAGTGTTACCCCTTCACTGACATTAGATATGACCGGGTCCCTCCTGTCCCAGTGTTACCCCTACACTTGCACTAGATGTGACCATGCCCCTCCTTTCCCAGTGTTCCCCCTAAACTGACACTCGATGTGACCGTGCCACTCCTGTCCCAGTGTTACCCCTACACTGACACTAGATGTGACCGTGCCCCTCCAGTCCCAGTGTTACCCATTCACTGACATTAGATATGACCGTGCCGCTCCTGTCCCAGTGCTACCCCTTCACTGACATTAGCTATGACCGTGCCCCTCCAGACACAGTGCTACCCCTTCACTGACATTAGATTTGACCGTGCCCCTTCAGTCCCAGTGCTACCACTACACTGACACTAGATGTGACCGGGCCCCTCCAATCCCAGTGCTACCACTTCACTGACAGAAGATGTGACCGTGCCCCTCCAGTCCCAGTATTACCCCTACATTGACACTAGATGTGACGGGGCCCCTCCTGTCCCAGTGTTACCCCTACACTGACACTCGATGAGACCGTGCCCCTCCAGTCCCAGTTTTACCCATTCACTGACATTAGATATGACCTTGCCCCTCCAGTCCCAGTGTTACCCATTCACTGACATTAGATATGACCGTGCCCCTCCAGTCCAAGTGTTACGCCTTCACTGACATTAGATATGACTGTGCCCCTCCTGTCCCAGTGTTACCCCTACACTGACACGAGATGTGACCATGTCCCTCCTGTCCCAGTGTTACCCCTACACTGACACTAGATGTGACCGTGCCCCTCCTGTCCCAGTGTTACACCTACACTGACACTAGATGTGACCGGGCACTCCTGTCCCAGTGTTACACCTACACTGACACTAGATGTGACCGTGTCCCTTCTGTCCCAGTGTTACCCCTACACTGACACTAGATATGACCGTGCCCCTCCTGTCCCAGTGTTACCCCTACACTGACACTAGATGTGACTGTGCCCCTCCTGTCCCAGTGTTACACCTACACTGACAATAGATATGACCGGGCCCCTCCTGTCCCAGTGTTACCCCTACACTGACACTAGATGTGACCGTGTATCTCCTGTCCCAGTGTTACCCCTACACTGACACTAGATGTGACCGGGCCCCTCCTGTCCCAGTGTTACCCCTACATTGACACTAGATGTGACCGTGCCCCTCCTGTCCCAGTGTTACTCCTACACAGACATTAGATGTGACCGTGCCCCTCCTGTCCCAGTGTTACCCCTACACTGACACTAGATGTGACCGTGCCCCTCCTGTCCCAGTGTTACCCCTACACTGACACTAGATGTGACCGGGCCCCTCCAGTCCCAGTGTACCCCCTTCACTGACATTAGATATGACCGTGCCGCTCGTGTCCCAGTGTTACCCCTTCCATGACATTAGATGTGACCGTGCCCCTCCTGTCCCAGTGTTACCCCTTCACTGACATTAGATTTGACCGTGCCCCTCCAGTCCCAGTGTTCACCCTTCACTGCCATTAGGCATGACCGTGCCCCTCCAGTCCCTGTTTTGCCCCTTCACTGACATTAGATATGACCGGGCCCCTCCTGTCCCAGTGCTACCCCCACACTGACACTAAATGTGACCGCGCCCCTCCTTCCCCAGTGTTCCCCCTACACTGACACTGGATGTGACCGTGCCCTTCCAGTCCCAGTGTTCCCCCTACACTGGAAGTAGATGTGACCGTGTCCCTCCTGTCCCAGTGTTTCCCCTTAACTGACACTAGATGTGACCGTGTCCCTCCTGTCCCAGTGTTACCCCGACACTGACACTAGATATGACCGTGCCCCTCCTGTCCCAGTGTTACCCCTAAACTGACACTAGATGTGACCGTGCCCCTCCTGTCCCAGTGTTACCCCTTCACTGACACTAGATATGACCGTGCCCCTCCTCTCCCAGTGTTACCCATTCACTGACATTAGATATGACCGTGCCCCTCCAGTCCCAGTGCTACCCCTTCACTGACATTAGATTTGACCGCGCCCCTCCCGTCCCAGTTTTCCCCCTTCACTGACGTTAGATATGACAATGCCCCTCCAGTCCTAGTGTTACCCCTTCACTGACATTAGATATGACCGGGTCCCTCCTGTCCCTGTGTTACCCCTACACTTGCACTAGATGTGACCATGCCCCTCCTTTCCCAGTGTTCCCCCTAAACTGACACTAGATGTGACCGTGCCACTCCTGTCCCAGTGTTACCCCTACACTGACACTAGATGTGACCGTGCCCCTCCAGTCCCAGTGTTACCCATTCACTGACATTAGATATGACCGTGCCGCTCCTGTCCCAGTGCTACCCCTTCACTGACATTAGCTATGACCGTGCCCCTCCAGACACAGTGCTACCCCTTCACTGACATTAGATTTGACCGTGCCCCTTCAGTCCCAGTGCTACCACTACACTGACACTAGATGTGACCGGGCCCCTCCAATCCCAGTGCTACCACTTCACTGACAATAGATTTGAACGTGCCCCTCCAGTCCCAGTGTTACCCCTACACTGACAGAAGATGTGACCGTGCCCCTCCAGTCCCAGTATTACCCCTACATTGACACTAGATGTGACGGGGCCCCTCCTGTCCCAGTGTTACCCCTACACTGACACTAGATGTGACCGTGTCCCTCCTGTCCCAGTGTTACCCCTACATTGACACTAGATGAGACCGTGCCTCTCCAGTCCCAGTTTTACACATTCACTGACATTAGATATGACCTTGCCCCTCCAGTCCCAGTGTTACCCCTTCACTGACATTAGATATGACCGTGCCCCTCCAGTCCAAGTGTTACGCCTTCACTGACATTCGATATGACCGTGCCCCTCCTGTCCCAGTGTTACCCCTACACTGACACTAGATGTGACCATGTCCCTCCTGTCCCAGTGTTACCCCTACTCTGACACTAGATATGACCGTGCCCCTCCTGTCCCAGTGTTACCCCTACACAGACACTAGATGTGACCGTGTCCCTCCTGTCCCAGTGTTACCCCAACACAGACACTAGATGTGACCGTGTCCCTCCTGCCCCAGTGTTAACCCTTCACTGACACTAGATATGACCGTGCCCCTCCTGTCCCAGTGTTACCCCTACACTGACACTAGATGTGACCGTGCCCCTCCTGTCCCAGTGTTACCCCTACACTGACACTAGATGTGACCGGGCCCCTCCTGTCCCACTGTTACTCCTACACAGACATTAGATGTGACCGTGCCCCTCCTGTCCCAGTGTTACCCCTACACTGACACTAGATGTGACCGTGCCCCTCCTGTCCCAGTGTTACCCCTACATTGACACTAGATGTGACCGGGCCCCTCCTGTCCCAGTGTTCCCCCTTCACTGACATTAGATATGACCGTGACCCTCCTGTCCCAGTGTTACCCCTACACTGACACTAGATGTGACCGTGCCCCTCCTGTCCCAGTGTTACACCTATACTGACAATAGATGTGACCGTGTCCCTCCTGTTCCAGTGTTACCCCTACACTGACAATAGATGTGACCGTGTCCCTCCTGTCCCAGTGTTACCCCTACACTGAGACTAGATGTGACCGTGTCCCTCCTGTCCCAGTCTTACCCCTACACTGACACTAGATGTGACCGTGCCCCTCCTGTCCCAGTGTTACCCCTACACTGACACTAGATGTGACCGGGCCCCTCCTGTCCCACTGTTACTCCTACACAGACATTAGATGTGACCGTGCCCCTCCTGTCCCAGTGTTACCCCTACACTGACACTAGATGTGACCGTGCCCCTCCTGTCCCAGTGTTACCCCTACACTGACACTAGATATGACCGGGCCCCTCCAGTCCCAGTGTACCCCCTTCACTGACATTAGATATGACCGTGCCCCTCCTGTCCCAGTGTTACCCCTTCCCTGACATTAGATGTGACGGTGCCCCTCCTCTCCCAGTGTTACCCCTTCACTGACATTAGATATGACCATGCCCCTCCAGTCCCAGTGTTCACCCTTCACTGCCATTAGGTGTGACCGTGCCCCTCCAGTCCCAGTTTTACCCCTTCACTGACATTAGATATGACCGGGCTCCTCCTGTCCCAGTGCTACCCCTACACTGACACTAGATGTGACCGGGCCCCTCCTGTCCCAGTGTTACTCCTACACAGACATTAGATTTGACCGTGCCCCTCCTGTCCCAGTGTTACCCCTACACTGACACTAGATGTGACCGTGCCCCTACTGTCCCAGTGTTACAACTACACTGACACTAGATGTGACCGGGCCCCTCCAGCCCCAGTGTACCCCCTTCACTGACATTAGATATGACCGTGCCTCTCCTGTCCCAGTGTTACCCCTTCACTGACATTAGATGTGACTGTGCCCCTCCTCTCCCAGTGTTACCCCTTCACTGACATTAGATATGACCATGCCCCTCCAGTCCCAGTGTTCACCCTTCACTGCCATTAGGTATGACCGTGCCCCTCCAGTCCCTGTTTTTCCCCTTCACTGACATTAGATATGACCGGGCCCCTCCTGTCCCAGTGCTACCCCTACACTGACACTAGATGTGACCGTGCCCTTCCAGTCCCAGTGTTCCCCCTACACTGGCAGTAGATGTGACCATGTCCATCCTGTCCCAGTGTTTCCCCTTAACTGACGCTAGATGTGACCGTGTCCCTCCTGCCCCAGTGTTACCCCTACACTGACACTAGATGTGACCGTGCCCCTCCTGTACCAGTGTTACCCCTTCACTGACACTAGATGTGACCGGGCCCCTCCTCTGCCAGGGTTACCCATTCACTGACATTAGATATGACCGTGCCCCTCCAGTCCCAGTGCTACCCCTTCACTGACATTAGCTATGATCGTGCCCCTCCTCTCCCAGTGTTACCCATTCACTGACATTAGATATGACCGTGCCCCTCCAGTCCCAGTGCTACCCCTTCACTGACATTAGATTTGACCGCGCCCCTCCAGTTCCAGTTTTCCCCCTTCACTGACATTAGATATGACCGTGCCCCTACAGTCCCAGTGTTACCCCTTCAGTGACATTAGATATGACCGTGCCCCTCCAGTCCTAGTGTTACCCCTTCACTGACATTAGATATGACCGGGTCCCTCCTGTCCCAGTGTTACCCCTAAACTGGCACTAGATGTGACCGTGCCCCTCCTTTCCCAGTGTGCCCCCTAAACTGACACTAGATGTGACCGTGCCACTCCTGTCCCAGTGTTACCCCTACACTGACACTAGAGGTGACCATGCCCCTCCAGTCCCAGTGTTACCCTACACTGACACTAGATGTGACCGTGCCCCTCCATTCCCAGTGTTACCCATTCACTGACATTAAATATGACCGTGCCGCTCCTGTCCCAGTGCTACCCCTTCACTGACATTAGCTATGACCGTGCCCCTCCAGACACTGTGCTACCCCTTCACTGCAATTAGATTTGACCGTGCCCCTTCAGTCCCAGTGCTACCACTACACTGGCACTAGATGTGACCGTGCCCCTCCTGTCCCAGTGTTATCACTACACTGACACTAGATGTGACCGTGCCCCTCCAATCCCAGTGCTACCCCTTCACTGACAATAGATGTGACCGTGCCCCTCCAGTCCCAGTGTTACCCCTACACTGACAGTAGATGTGACCGTGCCCCTCCAGTCCCAGTATTACCCCTACACTGACACTAGATGTGATTGGGCCCCTCCTGTCCCAGTGTTACCCCTACACTGACACGAGATGTGACCGTGTCCATGCTATCCCACTGTTACCCCTACACTGACACTAGATGAGACCGTGCCCCACCAGTCCCAGTTTTACCCATTCACTGACATTAGATATGACCTTGCCCCTCCAGTCCCAGTGTTACCACTTCACTGACATTAGATATGACCGTGCCCCTCCAGTCCAAGTGTTACGCCTTCACTGACATTAGATATGACCGTGCCCCTCCTGTCCCAGTGTTACCCCTACACTGACACTAGATGTGACCACGTCCCTCCTGTCCCAGTGTTACCCCTACACTGACACTAGATGCGACCGTGCCCCTCCTGTCCCAGTGTTTCCCCTTCACTGACATTAGATATGAACGTGACCCTCCAGTCCCAGTGTTACCACTACACTGACACTAGATGTGACCGTGCCCCTCCTGTCCCAGTGTTACACCTACACTGACAATAGATGTGACCGTGTCCCTCCTGTCCCAGTGTTACCCCTACACTGACACTAGATGTGACCGTGTCCCTCCTATCCCAGTGTTACCCCTACACTGACATTAGATGTGACCGTGCCCCTCCTGTCCCAGTGTTACCCCTACACTGACACTAGATGTGACCGTGCCCCTCCTGTCCCAGTGTTACCCCTACACTGACATTAGATGTGACCGTGTCCCTCCTATCCCAGTGTTACCACTACACTGACACTAGATGTGACCGTGTCCCTCCTGTCCCAGTGTTACCCCTACACTAACACTAGATGTGACCGTGTCCCTCCTGTCCCAGTGTTACCCCTACACTGACACTAGATGTGACCGTGTCCCTCCTGTCCCAGTGTTACCCCTACACTGACACTAGATGTGACCGTGTCCCTCCTATCCCAGTGTTACCCCTACACTGACATTAGATGTGACCGTGCCCCTCCAGTCCCAGTGTTACCCCTACACTGACACTAGATGTGACCGTGCCCCTCCTGTCCCAGTGTTACCCCTACACTGACACTAGATGTGACCGTGCCCCTCCTGTCCCAGTGTTAAAGCTATATTGCACTAGATGTGACCGTCTGTCTATTGTCACAGTGCTACACCTACACTGACACTAGATGTGTCAACGCCCCTCCTGTCCCAGTGTTAAAGCTATATTGCACTCGATGTGATCGTCTCTCTATTGTCCCATTGCTAAAGCTACACAGACTCTAGATGCGACCATATCCCTTCTGTCCCAGTGTTACACCTACTCTGACGCTAGATGTGACTGTGCCACTCCAGTCCCAGTGTTACCCCTACATTGACACTAGATGTGACTGTGACCCTCCTTTCACAGTGTTACCCGTAAACTGACACTTGATAAGACCGTGCCCCTCCAGTCCCAGTTTTACCCATTCACTGACATTAGATATGACCTTGCACCTCCATTCCTAGTGTTACCCCTTCACTGACATTAGATATGACCGTGCCCCTCCAGTCCAAGTGTTACGCCTTCACTGACATTAGATATGACTGTGCCCCTCCAGTCCCAGTATTATCCCTACACTGACACTAGATGTGACCGTGCCCCTTCTGTCCCAGTGTTACACCTACACTGACACTAGATGTGACCGTGTCCCTCCAGTCCCAGTGTTACCCCTACACTGACAATAGATGTGACCGTGTCCCTCCTGTCCCAGTGTTACCCCTACACTGACACTAGATGTGACCGTGCCCCTCCTGTCCCAGTGTTACACCTACACTGACAATAGATGTGACCGTGTCCCTCCTGTCCCAGTGTTACCCCTACACTGACACTAGATGTGACCGTGTCCTTCCTGTCCCAGTGTTACCCCTACACTGACACTAGATATGACCGTGCCCCTCCTGTCCCAGTGTTACCCCTACACTGACACTAGATGTGACCGTGTCCCTCCTGTCCCAGTGTTACCCCTACACTGACACTAGATGTGACCGTGCCCCTCCTGTCCCAGTGTTACACCTACACTGACAATAGATGTGACCGGCCCCTCCTGTCCCAGTGTTACCCCTACACTGACATTAGATGTGACCGTGCCCCTCCTGTCCCAGTGTTACCCCTACACTGACACTAGGTGTGACCGTGTCCCTCCTGTCCCTGTGTTACCCCTACACTGACACTCGATGAGACCGTGCCCCTCCAGTCCCAGTTTTACCCATTCACTGACATTAGATATGACCTTGCCCCTCCAGTCCCAGTGTTACCCCTTCACTGACATTAGATATGACCGTGCCCCCCCAGTCCAAGTGTTACGCCTTCACTGACATTAGATATGACTGTGCCCCTCCTGTCCCAGTGTTACCCCTACACTGACACTAGATGTGACCATGTCCCTCCTGTCCCAGTGTTACCCCTACATTGACACTAGATGTGACCGTGCCGCTTCTGTCCCAGTGTTACACCTACACTGACACTAGATGTGACCGTGTCCCTCCAGTCCCAGTGTTACCCCTACACTGACAATAGATGTGACCGTGTCCCTCCTGTCCCAGTGTTACCCCTACACTGACACTAGATGTGACCGTGCCCCTCCTGTCCCAGTGTTACACCTACACTGAGAATAGATGTGACCGTGTCCCTCCTGTCCCAGTGTTACCCCTACACTGACATTGGTGTGACCGTGTCCCTCCTGTCCCAGTGTTACCCCTACACTGACACTAGATATGACCGTGCCCCTCCTGTCCCAGTGTTACCCCTACACTGACACTAGATGTGTCCGTGCCCCTCCTGTCCCAGTATTACCCTACACTGACACTAGATGTGACTGTGCCCCTCCTGTCCCAGTGTTGCACCTACACTGACAATAGATGTGACCGTGCCCCTCCTGTCCCAGTGTTACCCCTACTCTGACACTAGATGTGACCGTGCATCTCCTGTCCCAGTGTTACCCCTACACTGACACTAGATGTGACCGTGCCCCTCCTGTCCCAGTGTTACCCCTAAACTGACACTAGATATGACCGTGCCCCTCCTGTCCCAGTGTTACCCCTACGCTGACACTAGATATGACCGTGCCCCTCCTGTCCCAGTGTTACCCCTACACTGACACTAGATATGACCGTGCCCCTCCTGTCCCAGTATTACCCCTACACTGACACTAGATGTGACCGTGCCCCTCCTGTCCCAGTGTTACCCCTACACTGACACTAGATGTGACCGTGTCCCTCCTGTCCCAGTGTTACACCTACACTGACAATAGATGTGACCGGGCCCCTCCTGTCCCAGTGTTACCCCTACACTGACACTAGATGTGACCGTGCCCCTCCTGTCCCAGTGTTACTCCTACACAGACATTAGATGTGACCGTGCCCCTCCTGTTCCAGTGTTACCCCGACACTGACACTAGACGTGACCGTGCCCCTCCTGTCCCAGTGTAACCCCTACACTGACACTAGATGTGACCGTGCCCCTCCAGTCCCAGTGTACCCACTTCACTGACATTAGATATGACCGTGCCGCTCGTGTCCCAGTGTTACCCCTTCCCTGACATTAGATATGACCGTGCCCCTCCTGTCCCAGTGTTACCCCTTCACTGACATTAGATATGACCGTGCCCCTCCAGTCCCTGTTTTTCCCCTTCACTGACATTAGATATGACCGGGCCCCTCCTGTCCCAGTGCTACCCCTACACTGACACTAGATGTGACCGTGCCCCTCCTTTCCCAGTGTTCCCCCTACACTGACACTAGATGTGACCGTGCCCTTCCAGTCCCAGTGCTCCCCCTACACTGGAAGTAGATGTGACCGTGTCCCTCCTGTCCCAGTGTTTCCCCTTAACTGACACTAGATGTGACCGTGTCCATCCTGTCCCAGTGTTACCCCGACACTGACACTAGATATGACCGTGCCCCTCCTGTCCCAGTGTTACCCCTAAACTGACACTAGATGTGACCGTGCCCCTCCTGTCCCAGTGTTAGCCCTTCACTGACACTAGATGTGACCGGGCCCCTCCTCTCCCAGTGTTACCCATTCACTGACATTAGATATGACCGGGCCCCTCCAGTCCCAGTGCTACCCCTTCACTGACATTAGATTTGACCGCGCCCCTCCAGTCCCAGTTTTCCCCCTTCACTGGCATTAGATATGACCGTGCCCCTCCAGTCCTAGTGTTACCCCTTCACTGACATTAGATATGACCGGGTCCCTCCTGTCCCAGTGTTACCCCTACACTTGCACTAGATGTGACCATGCCCCTCCTTTCCCAGTGTTCCCCCTAAACTGACACTCGATGTGACCGTGCCACTCCTGTCCCAGTGTTACCCCTACACTGACACTAGATGTGACCGTGCCCCTCCAGTCCCAGTGTTACCCATTCACTGACATTAGATATGACCGTGCCGCTCCTGTCCCAGTGCTACCCCTTCACTGACATTAGCTATGACCGTGCCCCTCCAGACACAGTGCCAGCCCTTCACTGACATTAGATTTGACCGTGCCCCTTCAGTCCCAGTGCTACCACTACACTGACACTAGATGTGACCGGGCCCCTCCAATCCCAGTGCTACCACTTCACTGACAATAGATTTGAACGTGCCCCTCCAGTCCCAGTGTTAACCCTACACTGACAGAAGATGTGACCGTGCCCCTCCAGTCCCAGTATTACCCCTACATTGACACTAGATGTGACGGGGCCCCTCCTGTCCCAGTGTTACCCATTCACTGACATTAGATATGACCTTGCCCCTCCAGTCCCAGTGTTACCCATTCACTGACAGAAGATGTGACCGTGCCCCTCCAGTCCCAGTGTTACCCCTACACTGACACTCGATGAGACCGTGCCCCTCCAGTCCCAGTTTTACCCATTCACTGACATTAGATATGACCTTGCCCCTCCAGTCCCAGTGTTACCCATTCACTGACATTAGATATGACCGTTCCCCTCCAGTCCAAGTGTTACGCCTTCACTGACATTAGATATGACTGTGCCCCTCCTGTCCCAGTGTTACCCCTACACTGACACGAGATGTGACCATGTCCCTCCTGTCCCAGTGTTACCCCTACACTGACACTAGATGTGACCGTGCCCCTCCTGTCCCAGTGTTACACCTACACTGACACTAGATGTGACCGGGCACTCCTGTCCCAGTGTTACACCTACACTGACAATAGATGTGACCGTGTCCCTCCTGTCCCAGTGTTACCCCTACACTGACACTAGATGTGACCGTGCCCCTTCTGTCCCAGTGTTACACCTACACTGACACTAGATGTGACCGTGTCCCTCCAGTCCCAGTGTTACCCCTACACTGACAATAGATGTGACCGTGTCCCTCCTGTCCCAGTGTTACCCCTACACTGACACTAGATGTGACCGTGCCCCTCCTGTCCCAGTGTTACACCTACACTGACAATAGATGTGACCGTGTCCCTCCTGTCCCAGTGTTACCCCTACACTGACACTAGATGTGACCGTGTCCTTCCTGTCCCAGTGTTACCCCTACACTGACACTAGATATGACCGTGCCCCTCCTGTCCCAGTGTTACCCCTACACTGACACTAGATGTGACCGTGTCCCTCCTGTCCCAGTGTTACCCCTACACTGACACTAGATGTGACCGTGCCCCTCCTGTCCCAGTGTTACACCTACACTGACAATAGATGTGACCGGGCCCCTCCTGTCCCAGTGTTACCCCTACACTGACATTAGATGTGACCGTGCCCCTCCTGTCCCAGTGTTACCCCTACACTGACACTAGGTGTGAACGTGTCCCTCCTGTCCCTGTGTTACCCCTACACTGACACTCGATGAGACCGTGCCCCTCCAGTCCCAGTTTTACCCATTCACTGACATTAGATATGACCTTGCCCCTCCAGTCCCAGTGTTACCCCTTCACTGACATTAGATATGACTGTGCCCCCCCAGTCCAAGTGTTACGCCTTCACTGACATTAGATATGACTGTGCCCCTCCTGTCCCAGTGTTACCCCTACACTGACACTAGATGTGACCATGTCCCTCCTGTCCCAGTGTTACCCCTACATTGACACTAGATGTGACCGTGCCGCTTCTGTCCCAGTGTTACACCTACACTGACACTAGATGTGACCGTGTCCCTCCAGTCCCAGTGTTACCCCTACACTGACAATAGATGTGACCGTGTCCCTCCTGTCCCAGTGTTACCCCTACACTGACACTAGATGTGACCGTGCCCCTCCTGTCCCAGTGTTACCCCTAAACTGACACTAGATATGACCGTGCCCCTCCTGTCCCAGTGTTACCCCTACGCTGACACTAGATATGACCGTGCCCCTCCTGTCCCAGTGTTACCCCTACACTGACACTAGATATGACCGTGCCCCTCCTGTCCCAGTGTTACCCCTACACTGACACTAGATGTGACCGTGCCCCTCCTGTCCCAGTGTTACCCCTACACTGACACTAGATGTGACCGTGTCCCTCCTGTCCCAGTGTTACACCTACACTGACAATAGATGTGACCGGACCCCTCCTGTCCCAGTGTTACCCCTACACTGACACTAGATGTGACCGTGCCCCTCCTGTCCCAGTGTTACTCCTACACAGACATTAGATGTGACCGTGCCCCTCCTGTTCCAGTGTTACCCCGACACTGACACTAGACGTGACCGTGCCCCTCCTGTCCCAGTGTAACCCGTACACTGACACTAGATGTGACCGTTCCCCTCCAGTCCCAGTGTACCCACTTCACTGACATTAGATATGACCGTGCCGCTCGTGTCCCATTGTTACCCCTTCCCTGACATTAGATATGACCGTGCCCCTCCTGTCCCAGTGTTACCCCTTCACTGACATTAGATATGACCGTGCCCCTCCAGTCCCTGTTTTTCCCCTTCACTGACATTAGATATGACCGGGCCCCTCCTGTCCCAGTGCTACCCCTACACTGACACTAGATGTGACCGTGCCCCTCCTTTCCCAGTGTTCCCCCTACACTGACACTAGATGTGACCGTGCCCTTCCAGTCCCAGTGCTCCCCCTACACTGGAAGTAGATGTGACCGTGTCCCTCCTGTCCCAGTGTTTCCCCTTAACTGACACTAGATGTGACCGTGTCCCTCCTGTCCCAGTGTTACCCCGACACTGACACTAGATATGACCGTGCCCCTCCTGTCCCAGTGTTACCCCTAAACTGACACTAGATGTGACCGTGCCCCTCCTGTCCCAGTGTTAGCCCTTCACTGACACTAGATGTGACCGGGCCCCTCCTCTCCCAGTGTTACCCATTCACTGACATTAGATATGACCGGGCCCCTCCAGTCCCAGTGCTACCCCTTCACTGACATTAGATTTGACCGCGCCCCTCCAGTCCCAGTTTTCCCCCTTCACTGGCATTAGATATGACCGTGCCCCTCCAGTCCTAGTGTTACCCCTTCACTGACATTAGATATGACCGGGTCCCTCCTGTCCCAGTGTTACCCCTACACTTGCACTAGATGTGACCATGCCCCTCCTTTCCCAGTGTTCCCCCTAAACTGACACTCGATGTGACCGTGCCACTCCTGTCCCAGTGTTACCCCTACACTGACACTAGATGTGACCGTGCCCCTCCAGTCCCAGTGTTACCCATTCACTGACATTAGATATGACCGTGCCGCTCCTGTCCCAGTGCTACCCCTTCACTGACATTAGCTATGACCGTGCCCCTCCAGACACAGTGCTACCCCTTCACTGACATTAGATTTGACCGTGCCCCTTCAGTCCCAGTGCTACCACTACACTGACACTAGATGTGACCGGGCCCCTCCAATCCCAGTGCTACCACTTCACTGACAATAGATTTGAACGTGCCCCTCCAGTCCCAGTGTTAACCCTACACTGACAGAAGATGTGACCGTGCCCCTCCAGTCCCAGTATTACCCCTACATTGACACTAGATGTGACGGGGCCCCTCCTGTCCCAGTGTTACCCCTACACTGACACTCGATGAGACCGTGCCCCTCCAGTCCCAGTTTTACCCATTCACTGACATTAGATATGACCTTGCCCCTCCAGTCCCAGTGTTACCCATTCACTGACATTAGATATGACCGTGCCCCTCCAGTCCAAGTGTTATGCCTTCACTGACATTAGATATGACTGTGCCCCTCCTGTCCCAGTGTTACCCCTACACTGACACGAGATGTGACCATGTCCCTCCTGTCCCAGTGTTACCCCTACACGGACACTAGATGTGACCGTGCCCCTCCTGTCCCAGTGTTACACCTACACTGACACTAGATGTGAGCGGGCACTCCTGTCCCAGTGTTACACCTACACTGACAATAGATGTGACCGTGTCCCTCCTGTCCCAGTGTTACCCCTACACTGACACTAGATGTGACCGTGCCCCTTCTGTCCCAGTGTTACACCTACACTGACACTAGATGTGACCGTGTCCCTCCAGTCCCAGTGTTACCCCTACACTGACAATAGATGTGACCGTGTCCCTCCTGTCCCAGTGTTACCCCTACACTGACACTAGATGTGACCGTGCCCCTCCTGTCCCAGTGTTACACCTACACTGACAATAGATGTGACCGTGTCCCTCCTGTCCCAGTGTTACCCCTACACTGACACTAGATGTGACCGTGTCCTTCCTGTCCCAGTGTTACCCCTACACTGACACTAGATATGACCATGCCCCTCCTGTCCCAGTGTTACCCCTACACTGACACTAGATGTGACCGTGTCCCTCCTGTCCCAGTGTTACCCCTACACTGACACTAGATGTGACCGTGCCCCTCCTGTCCCAGTGTTACACCTACACTGACAATAGATGTGACCGGGCCCCTCCTGTCCCAGTGTTACCCCTACACTGACATTAGATGTGACCGTGCCCCTCCTGTCCCAGTGTTACCCCTACACTGACACTAGGTGTGACCGTGTCCCTCCTGTCCCTGTGTTACGCCTACACTGACACTCGATGAGACCGTGCCCCTCCAGTCCCAGTTTTACCCATTCACTGACATTAGATATGACCTTGCCCCTCCAGTCCCAGTGTTACCCCTTCACTGACATTAGATATGACTGTG
Source organism: Somniosus microcephalus (assembly GCF_052327205.1). NCBI lineage: Eukaryota > Metazoa > Chordata > Chondrichthyes > Squaliformes > Somniosidae > Somniosus > Somniosus microcephalus. Next base: position 34,191,347 of record NW_028225184.1, read on the forward strand.
CCCCCCCAGTCCAAGTGTTACGCCTTCACTGACATTAGATATGACTGTGCCCCTCCTGTCCCAGTGTTACCCCTACACTGACACTAGATGTGACCATGTCCCTCCTGTCCCAGTGTTACCCCTACATTGACACTAGATGTGACCGTGCCGCTTCTGTCCCAGTGTTACACCTACACTGACACTAGATGTGACCGTGTCCCTCCAGTCCCAGTGTTACCCCTACACTGACAATAGATGTGACCGTGTCCCTCCTGTCCCAGTGTTACCCCTACACTGACACTAGATGTGACCGTGCCCCTCCTGTCCCAGTGTTACACCTACACTGACAATAGATGTGACCGTGTCCCTCCTGTCCCAGTGTTACCCCTACACTGACACTAGATGTGACCGTGTCCCTCCTGTCCCAGTGTTACCCCTACACTGACACTAGATATGACCGTGCCCCTCCTGTCCCAGTGTTACCCCTACACTGACACTAGATGTGACCGTGCCCCTCCTGTCCCAGTATTACCCTACACTGACACTAGATGTGACTGTGCCCCTCCTGTCCCAGTGTTGCACCTACACTGACAATAGATGTGACCGTGCCCCTCCTGTCCCAGTGTTACCCCTACTCTGACACTAGATGTGACCGTGCATCTCCTGTCCCAGTGTTACCCCTACACTGACACTAGATGTGACCGTGCCCCTCCTGTCCCAGTGTTACCCCTACACTGACACTAGATATGACCGTGCCCCTCCTGTCCCAGTGTTACCCCTACGCTGACACTAGATATGACCGTGCCCCTCCTGTCCCAGTGTTACCCCTACACTGACACTAGATATGACCGTGCCCCTCCTGTCCCAGTGTTACCACTACACTGACACTAGATGTGACCGTGCCCCTCCTGTCCCAGTGTTACCCCTACACTGACACTAGATGTGACCGTGTCCCTCCTGTCCCAGTGTTACACCTACACTGACAATAGATGTGACCGGGCCCCTCCTGTCCCAGTGTTACCCCTACACTGACACTAGATGTGACCGTGCCCCTCCTGTCCCAGTGTTACTCCTACACAGACATTAGATGTGACCGTGCCCCTCCTGTTCCAGTGTTACCCCGACACTGACACTAGACGTGACCGTGCCCCTCCTGTCCCAGTGTAACCCCTACACTGACACTAGATGTGACCGTGCCCCTCCAGTCCCAGTGTACCCACTTCACTGACATTAGATATGACCGTGCCGCTCGTGTCCCAGTGTTACCCCTTCCCTGACATTAGATATGACCGTGCCCCTCCTGTCCCAGTGTTACCCCTTCACTGACATTAGATATGACCGTGCCCCTCCAGTCCCTGTTTTTCCCCTTCACTGACATTAGATATGACCGGGCCCCTCCTGTCCCAGTGCTACCCCTACACTGACACTAGATGTGACCGTGCCCCTCCTTTCCCAGTGTTCCCCCTACACTGACACTAGATGTGACCGTGCCCTTCCAGTCCCAGTGCTCCCCCTACACTGGAAGTAGATGTGACCGTGTCCCTCCTGTCCCAGTGTTACCCCTAAACTGACACTAGATGTGACCGTGCCCCTCCTGTCCCAGTGTTAGCCCTTCACTGACACTAGATGTGACCGGGCCCCTCCTCTCCCAGTGTTACCCATTCACTGACATTAGATATGACCGGGCCCCTCCAGTCCCAGTGCTACCCCTTCACTGACATTAGATTTGACCGCGCCCCTCCAGTCCCAGTTTTCCCCCTTCACTGACATTAGATATGACCGTGCCCCTCCAGTCCTAGTGTTACCCCTTCACTGACATTAGATATGACCGGGTCCCTCCTGTCCCAGTGTTACCCCTACACTTGCACTAGATGTGACCATGCCCCTCCTTTCCCAGTGTTCCCCCTAAACTGACACTCGATGTGACCGTGCCACTCCTGTCCCAGTGTTACCCCTACACTGACACTAGATGTGACCGTGCCCCTCCAGTCCCAGTGTTACCCATTCACTGACATTAGATATGACCGTGCCGCTCCTGTCCCAGTGCTACCCCTTCACTGACATTAGCTATGACCGTGCCCCTCCAGACACAGTGCTACCCCTTCACTGACATTAGATTTGACCGTGCCCCTTCAGTCCCAGTGCTACCACTACACTGACACTAGATGTGACCGGGCCCCTCCAATCCCAGTGCTACCACTTCACTGACAGAAGATGTGACCGTGCCCCTCCAGTCCCAGTATTACCCCTACATTGACACTAGATGTGACGGGGCCCCTCCTGTCCCAGTGTTACCCCTACACTGACACTCGATGAGACCGTGCCCCTCCAGTCCCAGTTTTACCCATTCACTGACATTAGATATGACCTTGCCCCTCCAGTCCCAGTGTTACCCATTCACTGACATTAGATATGACCGTGCCCCTCCAGTCCAAGTGTTACGCCTTCACTGACATTAGATATGACTGTGCCCCTCCTGTCCCAGTGTTACCCCTACACTGACACGAGATGTGACCATGTCCCTCCTGTCCCAGTGTTACCCCTACACTGACACTAGATGTGACCGTGCCCCTCCTGTCCCAGTGTTACACCTACACTGACACTAGATGTGACCGGGCACTCCTGTCCCAGTGTTACACCTACACTGACAATAGATGTGACCGTGTCCCTCCTGTCCCAGTGTTACCCCTACACTGACACTAGATGTGACCGTGTCCCTTCTGTCCCAGTGTTACCCCTACACTGACACTAGATATGACCGTGCCCCTCCTGTCCCAGTGTTACCCCTACACTGACACTAGATGTGACTGTGCCCCTCCTGTCCCAGTGTTACACCTACACTGACAATAGATATGACCGGGCCCCTCCTGTCCCAGTGTTACCCCTACACTGACACTAGATGTGACCGTGTATCTCCTGTCCCAGTGTTACCCCTACACTGACACTAGATGTGACCGGGCCCCTCCTGTCCCAGTGTTACCCCTACATTGACACTAGATGTGACCGTGCCCCTCCTGTCCCAGTGTTACCCCTAAACTGACACTAGATATGACCGTGCCCCTCCTGTCCCAGTGTTACCCCTACGCTGACACTAGATATGACCGTGCCCCTCCTGTCCCAGTGTTACCCCTACACTGACACTAGATATGACCGTGCCCCTCCTGTCCCAGTGTTACCCCTACACTGACACTAGATGTGACCGTGCCCCTCCTGTCCCAGTGTTACCCCTACACTGACACTAGATGTGACCGTGTCCCTCCTGTCCCAGTGTTACACCTACACTGACAATAGATGTGACCGGGCCCCTCCTGTCCCAGTGTTACCCCTACACTGACACTAGATGTGACCGTGCCCCTCCTGTCCCAGTGTTACTCCTACACAGACATTAGATGTGACCGTGCCCCTCCTGTTCCAGTGTTACCCCGACACTGACACTAGACGTGACCGTGCCCCTCCTGTCCCAGTGTAACCCGTACACTGACACTAGATGTGACCGTTCCCCTCCAGTCCCAGTGTACCCACTTCACTGACATTAGATATGACCGTGCCGCTCGTGTCCCAGTGTTACCCCTTCCCTGACATTAGATATGACCGTGCCCCTCCTGTCCCAGTGTTACCCCTTCACTGACATTAGATATGACCGTGCCCCTCCAGTCCCTGTTTTTCCCCTTCACTGACATTAGATATGACCGGGCCCCTCCTGTCCCAGTGCTACCCCTACACTGACACTAGATGTGACCGTGCCCCTCCTTTCCCAGTGTTCCCCCTACACTGAAACTAGATATGACCGTGCCCTTCCAGTCCCAGTGCTCCCCCTACACTGGAAGTAGATGTGACCGTGTCCCTCCTGTCCCAGTGTTTCCCCTTAACTGACACTAGATGTGACCGTGTCCCTCCTGTCCCAGTGTTACCCCGACACTGACACTAGATATGACCGTGCCCCTCCTGTCCCAGTGTTACCCCTAAACTGACACTAGATGTGACCGTGCCCCTCCTTTCCCAGTGTTAGCCCTTCACTGACACTAGATGTGACCGGGCCCCTCCTCTCCCAGTGTTACCCATTCACTGACATTAGATATGACCGGGCCCCTCCAGTCCCAGTGCTACCCCTTCACTGACATTAGATTTGACCGCGCCCCTCCAGTCCCAGTTTTCCCCCTTCACTGGCATTAGATATGACCGTGCCCCTCCAGTCCTAGTGTTACCCCTTCACTGACATTAGATATGACCGGGTCCCTCCTGTCCCAGTGTTACCCCTACACTTGCACTAGATGTGACCATGCCCCTCCTTTCCCAGTGTTCCCCCTAAACTGACACTCGATGTGACCGTGCCACTCCTGTCCCAGTGTTACCCCTACACTGACACTAGATGTGACCGTGCCCCTCCAGTCCCAGTGTTACCCATTCACTGACATTAGATATGACCGTGCCGCTCCTGTCCCAGTGCTACCCCTTCACTGACATTAGCTATGACCGTGCCCCTCCAGACACAGTGCTACCCCTTCACTGACATTAGATTTGACCGTGCCCCTTCAGTCCCAGTGCTACCACTACACTGACACTAGATGTGACCGGTCCCCTCCAATCCCAGTGCTACCACTTCACTGACAATAGATTTGAACGTGCCCCTCCAGTCCCAGTGTTAACCCTACACTGACAGAAGATGTGACCGTGCCCCTCCAGTCCCAGTATTACCCCTACATTGACACTAGATGTGACGGGGCCCCTCCTGTCCCAGTGTTACCCCTACACTGACACTCGATGAGACCGTGCCCCTCCAGTCCCAGTTTTACCCATTCACTGACATTAGATATGACCTTGCCCCTCCAGTCCCAGTGTTACCCATTCACTGACATTAGCTATGACCGTGCCCCTCCAGTCCAAGTGTTACGCCTTCACTGACATTAGATATGACTGTGCCCCTCTTGTCCCAGTGTTACCCCTACACTGACACGAGATGTGACCATGTCCCTCCTGTCCCAGTGTTACCCCTACACTGACACTAGATGTGACCGTGCCCCTCCTGTCCCAGTGTTACACCTACACTGACACTAGATGTGAGCGGGCACTCCTGTCCCAGTGTTACACCTACACTGACAATAGATGTGACCGTGTCCCTCCTGTCCCAGTGTTACCCCTACACTGACACTAGATGTGACCGTGCCCCTTCTGTCCCAGTGTTACACCTACACTGACACTAGATGTGACCGTGTCCCTCCAGTCCCAGTGTTACCCCTACACTGACAATAGATGTGACCGTGTCCCTCCTGTCCCAGTGTTACCCCTACACTGACACTAGATGTGACCGTGCCCCTCCTGTCCCAGTGTTACACCTACACTGACAATAGATGTGACCGTGTCCCTCCTGTCCCAGTGTTACCCCTACACTGACACTAGATGTGACCGTGTCCTTCCTGTCCCAGTGTTACCCCTACACTGACACTAGATATGACCGTGCCCCTCCTGTCCCAGTGTTACCCCTACACTGACACTAGATGTGACCGTGTCCCTCCTGTCCCAGTGTTACCCCTACACTGACACTAGATGTGACCGTGCCCCTCCTGTCCCAGTGTTACACCTACACTGACAATAGATGTGACCGGGCCCCTCCTGTCCCAGTGTTACCCCTACACTGACATTAGATGTGACCGTGCCCCTCCTGTCCCAGTGTTACCCCTACACTGACACTAGGTGTGACCGTGTCCCTCCTGTCCCTGTGTTACCCCTACACTGACACTCGATGAGACCGTGCCCCTCCAGTCCCAGTTTTACCCATTCACTGACATTAGATATGACCTTGCCCCTCCAGTCCCAGTGTTACCCCTTCACTGACATTAGATATGACTGTGCCCCCCCAGTCCAAGTGTTACGCCTTCACTGACATTAGATATGACTGTGCCCCTCCTGTCCCAGTGTTACCCCTACACTGACACTAGATGTGACCATGTCCCTCCTGTCCCAGTGTTACCCCTACATTGACACTAGATGTGACCGTGCCGCTTCTGTCCCAGTGTTACACCTACACTGACACTAGATGTGACCGTGTCCCTCCAGTCCCAGTGTTACCCCTACACTGACAATAGATGTGACCGTGTCCCTCCTGTCCCAGTGTTACCCCTACACTGACACTAGATGTGACCGTGCCCCTCCTGTCCCAGTGTTACACCTACACTGACAATAGATGTGACCGTGTCCCTCCTGTCCCAGTGTTACCCCTACACTGACACTAGATGTGACCGTGTCCCTCCTGTCCCAGTGTTACCCCTACACTGACACTAGATATGACCGTGCCCCTCCTGTCCCAGTGTTACCCCTACACTGACACTAGATGTGACCGTGCCCCTCCTGTCCCAGTATTACCCTACACTGACACTAGATGTGACTGTGCCCCTCCTGTCCCAGTGTTGCACCTACACTGACAATAGATGTGACCGTGCCCCTCCTGTCCCAGTGTTACCCCTACTCTGACACTAGATGTGACCGTGCATCTCCTGTCCCAGTGTTACCCCTACACTGACACTAGATGTGACCGTGCCCCTCCTGTCCCAGTGTTACCCCTACACTGACACTAGATATGACCGTGCCCCTCCTGTCCCAGTGTTACCCCTACGCTGACACTAGATATGACCGTGCCCCTCCTGTCCCAGTGTTACCCCTACACTGACACTAGATATGACCGTGCCCCTCCTGTCCCAGTGTTACCCCTACACTGACACTAGATGTGACCGTGCCCCTCCTGTCCCAGTGTTACCCCTACACTGACACTAGATGTGACCGTGTCCCTCCTGTCCCAGTGTTACACCTACACTGACAATAGATGTGACCGGGCCCCTCCTGTCCCAGTGTTACCCCTACACTGACACTAGATGTGACCGTGCCCCTCCTGTCCCAGTGTTACTCCTACACAGACATTAGATGTGACCGTGCCCCTCCTGTTCCAGTGTTACCCCGACACTGACACTAGACGTGACCGTGCCCCTCCTGTCCCAGTGTAACCCCTACACTGACACTAGATGTGACCGTGCCCCTCCAGTCCCAGTGTACCCACTTCACTGACATTAGATATGACCGTGCCGCTCGTGTCCCAGTGTTACCCCTTCCCTGACATTAGATATGACCGTGCCCCTCCTGTCCCAGTGTTACCCCTTCACTGACATTAGATATGACCGTGCCCCTCCAGTCCCTGTTTTTCCCCTTCACTGACATTAGATATGACCGGGCCCCTCCTGTCCCAGTGCTACCCCTACACTGACACTAGATGTGACCGTGCCCCTCCTTTCCCAGTGTTCCCCCTACACTGACACTAGATGTGACCGTGCCCTTCCAGTCCCAGTGCTCCCCCTACACTGGAAGTAGATGTGACCGTGTCCCTCCTGTCCCAGTGTTACCCCTAAACTGACACTAGATGTGACCGTGCCCCTCCTGTCCCAGTGTTAGCCCTTCACTGACACTAGATGTGACCGGGCCCCTCCTCTCCCAGTGTTACCCATTCACTGACATTAGATATGACCGGGCCCCTCCAGTCCCAGTGCTACCCCTTCACTGACATTAGATTTGACCGCGCCCCTCCAGTCCCAGTTTTCCCCCTTCACTGACATTAGATATGACCGTGCCCCTCCAGTCCTAGTGTTACCCCTTCACTGACATTAGATATGACCGGGTCCCTCCTGTCCCAGTGTTACCCCTACACTTGCACTAGATGTGACCATGCCCCTCCTTTCCCAGTGTTCCCCCTAAACTGACACTCGATGTGACCGTGCCACTCCTGTCCCAGTGTTACCCCTACACTGACACTAGATGTGACCGTGCCCCTCCAGTCCCAGTGTTACCCATTCACTGACATTAGATATGACCGTGCCGCTCCTGTCCCAGTGCTACCCCTTCACTGACATTAGCTATGACCGTGCCCCTCCAGACACAGTGCTACCCCTTCACTGACATTAGATTTGACCGTGCCCCTTCAGTCCCAGTGCTACCACTACACTGACACTAGATGTGACCGGGCCCCTCCAATCCCAGTGCTACCACTTCACTGACAGAAGATGTGACCGTGCCCCTCCAGTCCCAGTATTACCCCTACATTGACACTAGATGTGACGGGGCCCCTCCTGTCCCAGTGTTACCCCTACACTGACACTCGATGAGACCGTGCCCCTCCAGTCCCAGTTTTACCCATTCACTGACATTAGATATGACCTTGCCCCTCCAGTCCCAGTGTTACCCATTCACTGACATTAGATATGACCGTGCCCCTCCAGTCCAAGTGTTACGCCTTCACTGACATTAGATATGACTGTGCCCCTCCTGTCCCAGTGTTACCCCTACACTGACACGAGATGTGACCATGTCCCTCCTGTCCCAGTGTTACCCCTACACTGACACTAGATGTGACCGTGCCCCTCCTGTCCCAGTGTTACACCTACACTGACACTAGATGTGACCGGGCACTCCTGTCCCAGTGTTACACCTACACTGACACTAGATGTGACCGTGTCCCTTCTGTCCCAGTGTTACCCCTACACTGACACTAGATATGACCGTGCCCCTCCTGTCCCAGTGTTACCCCTACACTGACACTAGATGTGACTGTGCCCCTCCTGTCCCAGTGTTACACCTACACTGACAATAGATATGACCGGGCCCCTCCTGTCCCAGTGTTACCCCTACACTGACACTAGATGTGACCGTGTATCTCCTGTCCCAGTGTTACCCCTACACTGACACTAGATGTGACCGGGCCCCTCCTGTCCCAGTGTTACCCCTACATTGACACTAGATGTGACCGTGCCCCTCCTGTCCCAGTGTTACTCCTACACAGACATTAGATGTGACCGTGCCCCTCCTGTCCCAGTGTTACCCCTACACTGACACTAGATGTGACCGTGCCCCTCCTGTCCCAGTGTTACCCCTACACTGACACTAGCTGTGACCGGGCCCCTCCAGTCCCAGTGTACCCCCTTCACTGACATTAGATATGACCGTGCCGCTCGTGTCCCAGTGTTACCCCTTCCATGACATTAGATGTGACCGTGCCCCTCCTGTCCCAGTGTTACCCCATCACTGACATTAGATTTGACCGTGCCCCTCCAGTCCCAGTGTTCACCCTTCACTGCCATTAGGCATGACCGTGCCCCTCCAGTCCCTGTTTTGCCCCTTCACTGACATTAGATATGACCGGGCCCCTCCTGTCCCAGTGCTACCCCCACACTGACACTAAATGTGACCGCGCCCCTCCTTCCCCAGTGTTCCCCCTACACTGACACTGGATGTGACCGTGCCCTTCCAGTCCCAGTGTTCCCCCTACACTGGAAGTAGATGTGACCGTGTCCCTCCTGTCCCAGTGTTTCCCCTTAACTGACACTAGATGTGACCGTGTCCCTCCTGTCCCAGTGTTACCCCGACACTGACACTAGATATGACCGTGCCCCTCCTGTCCCAGTGTTACCCCTAAACTGACACTAGATGTGACCGTGCCCCTCCTGTCCCAGTGTTACCCCTTCACTGACACTAGATGTGACCGGGCCCCTCCTCTCCCAGTGTTACCCATTCACTGACATTAGATATGACCGTGCCCCTCCAGTCCCAGTGCTACCCCTTCACTGACATTAGATTTGACCGCGCCCCTCCCGTCCCAGTTTTCCCCCTTCACTGACGTTAGATATGACAATGCCCCTCCAGTCCTAGTGTTACCCCTTCACTGACATTAGATATGACCGGTTCCCTCCTGTCCCTGTGTTACCCCTACACTTGCACTAGATGTGACCATGCCCCTCCTTTCCCAGTGTTCCCCCTAAACTGACACTAGATTTGACCGTGCCACTCCTGTCCCAGTGTTACCCCTACACTGACACTAGATGTGACCGTGTCCCTCCAGTCCCAGTGTTACCCATTCACTGACATTAGATATGACCGTGCCGCTCCTGTCCCAGTGCTACCCCTTCACTGACATTAGCTATGACCGTGCCCCTCCAGACACAGTGCTACCCCTTCACTGACATTAGATTTGACCGTGCCCCTTCAGTCCCAGTGCTACCACTACACTGACACTAGATGTGACCGGGCCCCTCCAATCCCAGTGCTACCACTTCACTGACAATAGATTTGAACGTGCCCCTCCAGTCCCAGTGTTACCCCTACACTGACAGAAGATGTGACCGTGCCCCTCCAGTCCCAGTATTACCCCTACATTGACACTAGATGTGACGGGGCCCCTCCTGTCCCAGTGTTACCCCTACACTGACACTAGATGTGACCGTGTCCCTCCTGTCCCAGTGTTACCCCTACATTGACACTAGATGAGACCGTGCCTCTCCAGTCCCAGTTTTACACATTCACTGACATTAGATATGACCTTGCCCCTCCAGTCCCAGTGTTACCCCTTCACTGACATTAGATATGACCGTGCCCCTCCAGTCCAAGTGTTACGCCTTCACTGACATTCGATATGACCGTGCCCCTCCTGTCCCAGTGTTACCCCTACACTGACACTAGATGTGACCATGTCCCTCCTGTCCCAGTGTTACCCCTACTCTGACACTAGATATGACCGTGCCCCTCCTGTCCCAGTGTTACCCCTACACAGACACTAGATGTGACCGTGTCCCTCCTGTCCCAGTGTTACCCCAACACAGACACTAGATGTGACCGTGTCCCTCCTGCCCCAGTGTTAACCCTTCACTGACACTAGATATGACCGTGCCCCTCCTGTCCCAGTGTTACCCCTACACTGACACTAGATGTGACCGTGCCCCTCCTGTCCCAGTGTTACCCCTACACTGACACTAGATGTGACCGGGCCCCTCCTGTCCCACTGTTACTCCTACACAGACATTAGATGTGACCGTGCCCCTCCTGTCCCAGTGTTACCCCTACACTGACACTAGATGTGACCGTGCCCCTCCTGTCCCAGTGTTACCCCTACATTGACACTAGATGTGACCGGGCCCCTCCTGTCCCAGTGTTCCCCCTTCACTGACATTAGATATGACCGTGACCCTCCTGTCCCAGTGTTACCCCTACACTGACACTAGATGTGACCGTGCCCCTCCTGTCCCAGTGTTACACCTATACTGACAATAGATGTGACCGTGTCCCTCCTGTTCCAGTGTTACCCCTACACTGACAATAGATGTGACCGTGTCCCTCCTGTCCCAGTGTTACCCCTACACTGAGACTAGATGTGACCGTGTCCCTCCTGTCCCAGTCTTACCCCTACACTGACACTAGATGTGACCGTGCCCCTCCTGTCCCAGTGTTACCCCTACACTGACACTAGATGTGACCGGGCCCCTCCTGTCCCACTGTTACTCCTACACAGACATTAGATGTGACCGTGCCCCTCCTGTCCCAGTGTTACCCCTACACTGACACTAGATGTGACCGTGCCCCTCCTGTCCCAGTGTTACCCCTACACTGACACTAGATATGACCGGGCCCCTCCAGTCCCAGTGTACCCCCTTCACTGACATTAGATATGACCGTGCCCCTCCTGTCCCAGTGTTACCCCTTCCCTGACATTAGATGTGACGGTGCCCCTCCTCTCCCAGTGTTACCCCTTCACTGACATTAGATATGACCATGCCCCTCCAGTCCCAGTGTTCACCCTTCACTGCCATTAGGTGTGACCGTGCCCCTCCAGTCCCAGTTTTACCCCTTCACTGACATTAGATATGACCGGGCCCCTCCTGTCCCAGTGCTACCCCTACACTGACACTAGATGTGACCGGGCCCCTCCTGTCCCAGTGTTACTCCTACACAGACATTAGATTTGACCGTGCCCCTCCTGTCCCAGTGTTACCCCTACACTGACACTAGATGTGACCGTGCCCCTACTGTCCCAGTGTTACAACTACACTGACACTAGATGTGACCGGGCCCCTCCAGCCCCAGTGTACCCCCTTCACTGACATTAGATATGACCGTGCCTCTCCTGTCCCAGTGTTACCCCTTCACTGACATTAGATGTGACTGTGCCCCTCCTCTCCCAGTGTTACCCCTTCACTGACATTAGATATGACCATGCCCCTCCAGTCCCAGTGTTCACCCTTCACTGCCATTAGGTATGACCGTGCCCCTCCAGTCCCAGTTTTTCCCCTTCACTGACATTAGATATGACCGGGCCCCTCCTGTCCCAGTGCTACCCCTACACTGACACTAGATGTGACCGTGCCCTTCCAGTCCCAGTGTTCCCCCTACACTGGCACTAGATGTGACCGTGCCCCTCCAGTCCTAGTGTTACCCCTTCACTGACATTAGATATGACCGGGTCCCTCCTGTCCCAGTGTTACCCCTACACTTGCACTAGATGTGACCATGCCCCTCCTTTCCCAGTGTTCCCCCTAAACTGACACTCGATGTGACCGTGCCACTCCTGTCCCAGTGTTACCCCTACACTGACACTAGATGTGACCGTGCCCCTCCAGTCCCAGTGTTACCCATTCACTGACATTAGATATGACCGTGCCGCTCCTGTCCCAGTGCTACCCCTTCACTGACATTAGCTATGACCGTGCCCCTCCAGACACAGTGCTACCCCTTCACTGACATTAGATTTGACCGTGCCCCTTCAGTCCCAGTGCTACCACTACACTGACACTAGATGTGACCGGGCCCCTCCAATCCCAGTGCTACCACTTCACTGACAGAAGATGTGACCGTGCCCCTCCAGTCCCAGTATTACCCCTACATTGACACTAGATGTGACGGGGCCCCTCCTGTCCCAGTGTTACCCCTACACTGACACTCGATGAGACCGTGCCCCTCCAGTCCCAGTTTTACCCATTCACTGACATTAGATATGACCTTGCCCCTCCAGTCCCAGTGTTACCCATTCACTGACATTAGATATGACCGTGCCCCTCCAGTCCAAGTGTTACGCCTTCACTGACATTAGATATGACTGTGCCCCTCCTGTCCCAGTGTTACCCCTACACTGACACGAGATGTGACCATGTCCCTCCTGTCCCAGTGTTACCCCTACACTGACACTAGATGTGACCGTGCCCCTCCTGTCCCAGTGTTACACCTACACTGACACTAGATGTGACCGGGCACTCCTGTCCCAGTGTTACACCTACACTGACACTAGATGTGACCGTGTCCCTTCTGTCCCAGTGTTACCCCTACACTGACACTAGATATGACCGTGCCCCTCCTGTCCCAGTGTTACCCCTACACTGACACTAGATGTGACTGTGCCCCTCCTGTCCCAGTGTTACACCTACACTGACAATAGATATGACCGGGCCCCTCCTGTCCCAGTGTTACCCCTACACTGACACTAGATGTGACCGTGTATCTCCTGTCCCAGTGTTACCCCTACACTGACACTAGATGTGACCGGGCCCCTCCTGTCCCAGTGTTACCCCTACATTGACACTAGATGTGACCGTGCCCCTCCTGTCCCAGTGTTACTCCTACACAGACATTAGATGTGACCGTGCCCCTCCTGTCCCAGTGTTACCCCTACACTGACACTAGATGTGACCGTGCCCCTCCTGTCCCAGTGTTACCCCTACACTGACACTAGATGTGACCGGGCCCCTCCAGTCCCAGTGTACCCCCTTCACTGACATTAGATATGACCGTGCCGCTCGTGTCCCAGTGTTACCCCTTCCATGACATTAGATGTGACCGTGCCCCTCCTGTCCCAGTGTTACCCCTTCACTGACATTAGATTTGACCGTGCCCCTCCAGTCCCAGTGTTCACCCTTCACTGCCATTAGGCATGACCGTGCCCCTCCAGTCCCTGTTTTGCCCCTTCACTGACATTAGATATGACCGGGCCCCTCCTGTCCCAGTGCTACCCCCACACTGACACTAAATGTGACCGCGCCCCTCCTTCCCCAGTGTTCCCCCTACACTGACACTGGATGTGACCGTGCCCTTCCAGTCCCAGTGTTCCCCCTACACTGGAAGTAGATGTGACCGTGTCCCTCCTGTCCCAGTGTTTCCCCTTAACTGACACTAGATGTGACCGTGTCCCTCCTGTCCCAGTGTTACCCCGACACTGACACTAGATATGACCGTGCCCCTCCTGTCCCAGTGTTACCCCTAAACTGACACTAGATGTGACCGTGCCCCTCCTGTCCCAGTGTTACCCCTTCACTGACACTAGATATGACCGTGCCCCTCCTCTCCCAGTGTTACCCATTCACTGACATTAGATATGACCGTGCCCCTCCAGTCCCAGTGCTACCCCTTCACTGACATTAGATTTGACCGCGCCCCTCCCGTCCCAGTTTTCCCCCTTCACTGACGTTAGATATGACAATGCCCCTCCAGTCCTAGTGTTACCCCTTCACTGACATTAGATATGACCGGGTCCCTCCTGTCCCTGTGTTACCCCTACACTTGCACTAGATGTGACCATGCCCCTCCTTTCCCAGTGTTCCCCCTAAACTGACACTAGATGTGACCGTGCCACTCCTGTCCCAGTGTTACCCCTACACTGACACTAGATGTGACCGTGCCCCTCCAGTCCCAGTGTTACCCATTCACTGACATTAGATATGACCGTGCCGCTCCTGTCCCAGTGCTACCCCTTCACTGACATTAGCTATGACCGTGCCCCTCCAGACACAGTGCTACCCCTTCACTGACATTAGATTTGACCGTGCCCCTTCAGTCCCAGTGCTACCACTACACTGACACTAGATGTGACCGGGCCCCTCCAATCCCAGTGCTACCACTTCACTGACAATAGATTTGAACGTGCCCCTCCAGTCCCAGTGTTACCCCTACACTGACAGAAGATGTGACCGTGCCCCTCCAGTCCCAGTATTACCCCTACATTGACACTAGATGTGACGGGGCCCCTCCTGTCCCAGTGTTACCCCTACACTGACACTAGATGTGACCGTGTCCCTCCTGTCCCAGTGTTACCCCTACATTGACACTAGATGAGACCGTGCCTCTCCAGTCCCAGTTTTACACATTCACTGACATTAGATATGACCTTGCCCCTCCAGTCCCAGTGTTACCCCTTCACTGACATTAGATATGACCGTGCCCCTCCAGTCCAAGTGTTACGCCTTCACTGACATTCGATATGACCGTGCCCCTCCTGTCCCAGTGTTACCCCTACACTGACACTAGATGTGACCATGTCCCTCCTGTCCCAGTGTTACCCCTACTCTGACACTAGATATGACCGTGCCCCTCCTGTCCCAGTGTTACCCCTACACAGACACTAGATGTGACCGTGTCCCTCCTGTCCCAGTGTTACCCCAACACAGACACTAGATGTGACCGTGTCCCTCCTGCCCCAGTGTTAACCCTTCACTGACACTAGATATGACCGTGCCCCTCCTGTCCCAGTGTTACCCCTACACTGACACTAGATGTGACCGTGCCCCTCCTGTCCCAGTGTTACCCCTACACTGACACTAGATGTGACCGGGCCCCTCCTGTCCCACTGTTACTCCTACACAGACATTAGATGTGACCGTGCCCCTCCTGTCCCAGTGTTACCCCTACACTGACACTAGATGTGACCGTGCCCCTCCTGTCCCAGTGTTACCCCTACATTGACACTAGATGTGACCGGGCCCCTCCTGTCCCAGTGTTCCCCCTTCACTGACATTAGATATGACCGTGACCCTCCTGTCCCAGTGTTACCCCTACACTGACACTAGATGTGACCGTGCCCCTCCTGTCCCAGTGTTACACCTATACTGACAATAGATGTGACCGTGTCCCTCCTGTTCCAGTGTTACCCCTACACTGACAATAGATGTGACCGTGTCCCTCCTGTCCCAGTGTTACCCCTACACTGAGACTAGATGTGACCGTGTCCCTCCTGTCCCAGTCTTACCCCTACACTGACACTAGATGTGACCGTGCCCCTCCTGTCCCAGTGTTACCCCTACACTGACACTAGATGTGACCGGGCCCCTCCTGTCCCACTGTTACTCCTACACAGACATTAGATGTGACCGTGCCCCTCCTGTCCCAGTGTTACCCCTACACTGACACTAGATGTGACCGTGCCCCTCCTGTCCCAGTGTTACCCCTACACTGACACTAGATATGACCGGGCCCCTCCAGTCCCAGTGTACCCCCTTCACTGACATTAGATATGACCGTGCCCCTCCTGTCCCAGTGTTACCCCTTCCCTGACATTAGATGTGACGGTGCCCCTCCTCTCCCAGTGTTACCCCTTCACTGACATTAGATATGACCATGCCCCTCCAGTCCCAGTGTTCACCCTTCACTGCCATTAGGTGTGACCGTGCCCCTCCAGTCCCAGTTTTACCCCTTCACTGACATTAGATATGACCGGGCTCCTCCTGTCCCAGTGCTACCCCTACACTGACACTAGATGTGACCGGGCCCCTCCTGTCCCAGTGTTACTCCTACACAGACATTAGATTTGACCGTGCCCCTCCTGTCCCAGTGTTACCCCTACACTGACACTAGATGTGACCGTGCCCCTACTGTCCCAGTGTTACAACTACACTGACACTAGATGTGACCGGGCCCCTCCAGCCCCAGTGTACCCCCTTCACTGACATTAGATATGACCGTGCCTCTCCTGTCCCAGTGTTACCCCTTCACTGACATTAGATGTGACTGTGCCCCTCCTCTCCCAGTGTTACCCCTTCACTGACATTAGATATGACCATGCCCCTCCAGTCCCAGTGTTCACCCTTCACTGCCATTAGGTATGACCGTGCCCCTCCAGTCCCAGTTTTTCCCCTTCACTGACATTAGATATGACCGGGCCCCTCCTGTCCCAGTGCTACCCCTACACTGACACTAGATGTGACCGTGCCCTTCCAGTCCCAGTGTTCCCCCTACACTGGCACTAGATGTGACCGTATCCCTCCTGTCCCAGTGTTTCCCCTTAACTGACACTAGATGTGACCGTGTCCCTCCTGTCCCAGTGTTACCCCGACACTGACACTAGATATGACCGTGCCCCTCCAGTCAAATTGTTACCGCTTCACTGACATTAGATATGACCGTGCCCCTCCTGTCCCAGTGCTACCCCTTCACTGATATTAGATATGACCGTGCCCCTCCAGTCGCAGTCGTACCAAATCACTGACATTAGATATGACCGTGCTCCTCCAGTCCCAGTTTTACCCATTCACTGACATTAGATATGACCGTGCCCCTCCAGTCCCAGTGTTAACCCTACACTGACACTAGATGTGACCGTGTCCCTCCAGTCCCAGTGTTACCCCTACACTGAAATTAGATATGACCGTGCCTCTCCAGTCACAGTGTTACCCCTTCACTGACATTAGATATGACCGTGCCCCTCCTATCCCAGTGTTACCCCTACACTGACACTAGATGTGACCGTGCCCCTCCAGTCCCATTGCTACCCCTTCAATAACATTAGATATGACCGTGCCCCTCCAGTCCCAGTGCTACCCCTTCACTGACATTAGATATGACCGTGCACCTCCAGTCCCAGTGCTACCCTTTCACTGACATTAGATATGACCGTGCCCCTCCAGTCCCAGTGCTACCACTTCACTGAAACTAGATGTGACCGTGCCCCTCCAGTCCCAGTGTTACCTCTTCACTGACATTAGATTTTACCGTGACCCTCCAGTCCCAGTGTTACCCCTTCACTGACTTTAGATATGACCGTGCCTTCCAGTCCCAGTGTTACCCCTTCACTGACATTAGATATGACCGTGCCCCTCCAGTCCCAGTGCTAACCCTTCACTGACATTAGATATCACCGTGCACCTCCAGTCCCAGTGCTACCCCTTCACTGACATTAGATATGACCGTGCCCCTCCAGTCCCAGTGCTACCCCTTCACTGACATTAGATTTGACCGTGCCCCTCCAGTCCCAGTGCTACCCCTTCACTGACATTTGATGTGACTGTGTTCATCCTGTCCCGGTGATACACGTACATTTACATTAAATGAGACCGTGACCCTCCTGTCGCAGTGCTACACCTACACTGACACTAGATGTGTCAACGCCCATCCTGTCCCAGTGTTAAAGCTATATTGCACTAGATGTGACCGTCTCTCTATTGTCCCATTGCTAAAGCTACACAGACTCTCGATGCGACCATATCCCTTCTGTCCCAGTGTTACCCCTACACTGACACTAGATGTGACTGTGACCCTCCTTTCACAGTGTTACCCGTAAACTGACACTTGATATGACCATGCACCTCCTGTCCCAGAGTTACCCCTAGGCTGACACTAGTTTTTTCCGTATCCCTCCAGTCCCAGTGTTACCCATACACTGAAACTTGATAAGACCATGCCCCTCCTGTCCCAGAGTTACCCCTAGGCTGACACTAGTTTTATCCATATCCCTCCAGTCCCACTGTTACCCCTACACTGACATTAGATGTGACCTGCCACTCCTGTCCCAGTGTTACCCCTATGCTGACAATAGATGTGACCGTGCCCCTCGTGTCCCTGTATTACCCCTACGCTGACACTAGATGTGACCATGACCTCCTGTCCAAGTGTCAGCCCTACACTTAGACTGGATGAAACTGTGCCCCCCTGTCCCAGTAGTAAAGCTACACTGACACTAGACGTGACCGTGTCCAGCTTGTCCCAGTGTTACCCGTACACTGACACTAGAGATGACCGTGCCCCTCCTGACCGAGTATTAGACCTACACTGGCAGTAGATGTGGCCTAGCCCCGCCTGTCCCAGTGATCCGCTATACTGACACCACATGTGATCTTGCCCCTCAGGCCCCAGTGTTATCCGTACAATTACACTAGATGTGACCGTGACCCTCCTGTCCTAGTGTTACCCCCAAATTTACACTAGATGTCACCATGCACGTCCTGTCCCAGTGATAAGCTTACATTGACACTAGATTTCAGCGTTCCCCTCCTGTCCCTGTGTTACACCTAAGAGATTAGCGTGTAAATTTAAGGCATATGAGATTGGGGGCAAGGTATTGACTTAGATAGAGAACTGGTTGGCAGACAGAAAGCAAAGATTTGGAATAAATGGGTCTTTTTCCGAGTGGCATGCACTGACTAGTGGGGCAACGCAGGGAACGGTCCTTGGACCCCTGCTATTCGCAATATATATTAATGATCTAGACGAGGGAGCTAGATGTAATATCCCCAAGTTTGCAGATGACACAAAGCTGGGTGGGCGTGTGTGCTGTGAAGAGGATGCCTAGAATCTCCAATATGATTTGGACAGGTTGGGTGATTGGGCAGCAGCATGGCAGATGCAATATAACGTGGATAAATGCGAGGTTATCCACTTTGGTGTCAAAAACAGGAAGGCAGATTATTATCTGAATGGCAATAGATTAGGCGAAGGGGAAGTGCAACGAGACCTGGGTGTCGTTGTGCACCAGTCGCTGAAGGTAAGCATGCATGTGCAGCAGACGTTTAAGAAAGCAAATGGTACGTCGGACTTCGTAGCGAGAGGTTTTGAGTACAGGAACAAGGATGTCTTGCTGCAGTTGTACAGCGCCTTGGTGAGACCACATCTTGAGCATTGTGTGCAGTTTTGCTCGCCTTATCTGAGGAAGGATATTCTTGCCATGGAGAGAGTGCAGCGATGATTCACCAGGCTGATATCTGGGATGGCAGGAATGAGGTATGAGGAGAGATTGAGTCGATTGGGCTTATAATCGTTGGAGTTTAGAAGAATGAGAGGGGATCTCATTGAAATTTATAAAATTCTGACAGGACTGGACAGACTTGATGCAGGAAGGATGTTCCCGATGGTCAGGGATTCCAGAAGCAGGGGTCCCAGTCTAAGGATAAGGGGTAAGCCATTTAGAACAGAGATGAGGAGGAATTTCTTCACCCAGAGAGTGGTGAATCTGTTGAGTTCTCTACCACAGAAGGCAGTAGAGGCCAATTCATTAAATATGTTCAAGAAGG
This sequence comes from Somniosus microcephalus, assembly GCF_052327205.1. Lineage (NCBI taxonomy): Eukaryota > Metazoa > Chordata > Chondrichthyes > Squaliformes > Somniosidae > Somniosus > Somniosus microcephalus. The sequence goes on from NW_028225184.1 coordinate 34,211,173, forward strand.
TGTTGGATATATTTATTAAGGCGAAAGGATTCAAGGGATATGGGGAGAAAGCAGGGACAGTTTAATGAATTGGGATGATCAGCCATGATCTAATTGAATGCCAGAGCAGACTCGAGGGGCCAAATGGGCTACTCCTGCTCCTATCTTCTATGTTTCTATGTCACGCTGACACTAGATCTGACCGCGCCCCATCTATCCCAGATTTAAGACGACACCGAAATTGGATGTAACATGTCCCTCCTGCACCAGTGTTAACACTACACTTACTCTAGATATGACCGTGCTCAACCAGTTCCATTATTACATCTACTCTGACATTAGATATGACCATGAACACCCATTGTCAGCCCTACACTTACACTGCATGAAACCGTGCCATTCTTGTCCCGGTGTTATAGCTAAACAGACACTGGATGTGAGTGCATCCCTTCTATCCCAGTGCTGCCCCTACATTGACATAAGATGTGACCGTGCCCCTCCTCTCACAGTGTTACCAATACACTGACATAAGATGTGACCGTGCCCTGCCTGTCCCAGTGTTATCCATAAACTAACACTAGATGTGACCATGCACCTCCTCTCACAGTGTTACCCCTACACTGACACTAGATGTGACTGTGCCACGCCTGTCCCAGTGTTATCCCTACACTGACACTAGATGTGACCGTGCCCCTCCTGCCACAGTGTTATCCCAACACTGACAATATATATGACTGTGTCTCCCTGCCCCAGCAGAACCCATTCACTGATAGCAGATGTGACCGTGCCCTTCCTGTGCCAGTGTTACACCTACACTGACACTGGAAGTGACCGAGTCCCTCTTGTCCAAGTGCTACACCTACACTGACAGTAGAAGTGGCCCAGCCAGTCCTATCTCATTATTACCCCTGCACTGATACTAGATGAAACCGTGCCCTTTCTTTCCCGGTCTAATTCCTACACTGACACAAGATGGGAACGTGTCCCACCTGTCCCAGTGCTGCCGCTGAACTTACATTAGTTGTGACCATGTTCCTCCTGGCCTAGTGTTAACCCTGCACTGACAATAGATGAAACTGTGCCCTTCCTTTCCCGGTCTAATTCCTAAACTGACACTGGATGTGACCGCTTCCCTCCAGTCCCAGTGTTAGCTGTACACTTACACTGGATGAAATGTTGCCCCTCTTGTCCCAGTGCTCCCCTACACTGACACTTAATGTGACCGTGCCCCTCCTGTCCCAGTGTTACCCTACACTGACACTGGATGTGACTGTGCCCCTCCTTTCCCAGTGTTACTCCTACACTTACACTGGATGTGACAGTGCACCTCCTGTTCCAGTGTTACCCCTGCACTGTCATAAGATGTGACCATGCCCCTCCTGTCCCAGAACGACCCCTAAAATTACATTAGTAGTGACTGTGTTCCTCCTGGCCCAGTGCTTACACCTACAATAACATTAGGTGTGACCGTGTTCCTCCTGTCCCAGTGTCACACCTAAACTTACACTAGATTTGACCGTGTCCCTCGTGTCCCAGTGTTACCCCTACACTGACACTAGATGTGACAGGGCCCCACCTTGCCCAATATTACCCCTATACTGACAGTAGATATGACCGTGGCCCACCTGACCCAGTATTTCCATATACTCGCACTACAGATGCCCGTGTCCCTCCTGTCCCAGCGGTACCCCCACACTGAACACTAGATGTGACCGTGTCCCTCCTGTGCCAGTGTTAAACTTACACGACACTATAATTGACCGTGACCCTCCTGTCCCAGTGTTAGCTCTACACAGACACGAGATGTGGCAGTGCCCCTCCTGTCCCATTGTTACCCCTACACAGACACTAGATATGACCGTGCTCCTCCTGTCCCAGTGTTAACCCTATACTGACACTAGAAGTAACGGTGCCCCTCATGTCCCAGTGTTACCCTACACTGACACTAGATTTGAACGTGCCCCTCCTCTCACAGAGCGAATGCTACACATACATTAGATGTGACAATGGTCCTCCTGTCCCAGTGTTACCCCTACACTTACACTAGATGTGACCGTGCTCCTCCTGCGAATTGTTACCCTACATTGACACTAGATATGACCGTGCCACTCCTGTCCCAGTGTTACCCCTACACTGAGACTAGATGTGCCCTTGTCCCTCCTGTCCCACAGCGAGCGCTACACTTACACTAGATGTGACCGTACCCCTCCTGTCCCAGTGTTACCCCTACACTGACACTAGATGTGTCCTTGTCCCTCCTGTCCCAGAGCGAGCGCTACAATTACACTAGATGTGACCGTGTCCCTCCTGTCCCAGTGTTACCCCTACACTGACACTAGTTGTGTCCTTGTCCCTCCTGTCCCACAGCGAGCACTACACTTACACTAGATATGACCGTGTCCCTCCTGTCCCAGTGTTACCCCTCCACTGACACTAGTTGTGTCCTTGTCCCTCCTATCCCACAGCGAGCGCTACACTTACACTAGATATGACCTTGTCCCTCCTGTCCCAGTGTTACCCCTACACTGACACTAGTTGTGTCCTTGTCCCTCCTGTCCCAGAGCGAGCGCTACACTTACACTAGATGTGACTGTGTCCCTCATGTCCCACTGTTACCCCAACACAGACAATAGATATGACAGTGGCCCTTTTCTCCCAGCGGTATACATAAACGGACATTAGATGGGACCATATCGCTCCTCTCTCAATAGTACCCCTACACTGACACTAGATGTGACCTTGTCCCTCCTGTCCCAGTGTTACCCCTAAACTGACATTAGATATGGCCGTTCCCTTCCTGTCCCTGTGTTACCCCTAAACTGACACTAGGTGTGACTGAGCCAATTTTTTCCCATTTTTACCCTTACACTGACACTAGATGTGACGTGTCCCTCCTGTTACAGTGTTACCGCTACACTGACACTAGATGTGACCATGCCCATCCTCTCCGAGTGTTAACCCTACGCTGACACTGGATTTGACTGTGACCATCCTGTCCCAGTGTTAGCCCTACAGTTACAGTAGATGAACCATGCCCTTCCTGTCCCATTGTAAATCCTACAATGACACTAGATGTGACTGAGCGCCTCCTGTACCAGTGTTACCCCTACACTGACACTAGATATGACCGTGTCCCTCCTGTCCCAGTGCTTCCCCTACACTGACACTAGATCTGACCGTGTCCCTCCTACCCAGTGTTCGTCCTACAATTAAACTCGATGAAATCGTGCCCCTCCTGTCCCAGTTCAATCCCTACATTGACACTAGATATGACAGTGTCCCTCTCGTCCCAGTCTTACCGCTGCACTTACAAAAGATGAATCCGTGTCCCTCCTCTCCCAGTGTTACCCTACGCTAATATTAGATGCTACTGTGCCCCTCCTGTCCCAGTGTTTCTCCTACACTGACACTAGATGTGACCCTGACCCTCCTATCCCAGTGTTTCCCCTGCAATGACACTAGATGTGACCGGGCCACTCGTGTCCTAGTGTTACGCCTACACTGACACTAGATGTGACCGTGACCCTCCTGTCCCAGTGTTTCCTATACACTGACACTAGATGTGACCGTGACCCTCCTGTCCCAGTGTTTCCCCTGCAATGACACTAGATGTGACCGGGCCACTCGTGTCCCAGTGTTACGCCTACACTGACATTAGATGTCACCGTATCCCACCTGTCTCTGTGTTACAACTACACTGACACTAGATATGACAGTGCCACTCCTGACCCAGTTTTAGTCCTACATTTAATCTGGATGAAATCGTGACCCTCCTGTCCCAGTGTACCCTTACACTGACACGAGATATGACCGTTCACCTCCTGACCCACTGTTACCCCTACACTCACTAGAAATTATCGTGTCCCTACTGACCCAATTTTACCCCTGCACTGTCACTAGATATGACCGTGCCCCCCCTGACCCAGTGTTACCCCAAAACGCACACTAGATATAACTGTGTCCCTCCTGACCCGGCGTTACCTCTACAATGTCACTAGATGTGACCGTGTCCCACCTCTCCCAGATATAACCCTGAAATGACACTAGGTTTGACCGTGTCTATCCTGTCTCAATGTTACTCTAAACTGACACTAGATGTGATCGTGCCCCTCATGTGCCAATTTTACACATACACTTATACTAGATGTTACCGTGTCCCTCCTGTCCCAGTGGTACCGCTAAAATGACACTAGATGTGGCCGAGCCCCTCCTGTCTCAGTTTCAACCCTACATTTACACTAAATATGTCTGTGCCACTGATTTTCCAGTGTTATCTCTAAACTGACACTAGATGTGACCGTGGCCCTCCTGTCCCAGTCTTAACCCTACAATGACACTAGATGTGGCCGTGCACCTCCTGTCTCAGTGTTAACCCTACATTTACTCTAGATGTGTCCGTGCCACTCCTTTCCCAGTGTTTTCCCTACACTGACACTAGATGTGACCGTGCCCCTCCTGTCACAGTGTTACCCCAACACTGATCTAGATCTGACTGTGTCCGCTCTGTCGCATTGTTGCCCCTACACTGACAATAGAGGTGACTGTTTCCCTCCTGTCCCAGTGCTTCCCCGACTCTGACACTAAATATGACGTGTCCCTCCTGTCCCAGAATTATCCCTACACTGACACTAGATGTGACCGTATCTCTCCTGTTGCAGGGTTACCCCTACATTGACATTAAGGTGGCCGTGTAACTGCTGTCCTAGTTTTACCCATACATTGATTCTAGATATGACAGCGTGCCGCCTGTCCCAGTGCTAACCATACACTGACACTAGATGTGATCGTGTCTCTCCTGTACCAGTGTTAACCCTATATTGACACTAATGTGACCACGCCCGTCCTTTCCGAGTGTTAAACTTACGCTGACACTACATGTGACTGTGCCTCCTGTTCCAGTGCTACCCCTACACTGAGACTAGTTGAATCCGTGCCTCTCCCAGTGTATTCCCGCCCAATTTTATCCATTGCTGAAAAGCAGGTGAACATTGCTGGTGGCGATCCCAATACTCTCATTGCTGGTGGTGATCTCAATAGTGATATCGCTGGTTGGTTCACAATATTAACATTGCTGGTAGTGATCCCAATACTGACATTGCCGGTGGTGCTCTTAATTATGACATCGCTGGTGGGATCACAATGTTAATATTGATGGTGGTGATCCCAATACTAACATTGCCGATGGTGATCTCAATACGAACATTGCTGGTGGTGATCTCAAAATTAAAATTGAGGTGGCAATCCCAATACTAACATTGTTGGTGGTGAGCCCAACACTAACATTGTTCATAGTGATCATACTACTAACATTGCTGGTGGTGATTTCAAACTAAACATTGCTGGTGGTGATCCCAATACAAACATTGCTCGTGCTGATCATAATACTAACATTGCTGATGGTTGTCCCGATATTTGCATTGCTGTTGGTGCTCTCAATACTAACATTGAGGTGTTAATAGCAATATTAAAATAGCTGGTGGTGATCTTAATACTAACATTGCTGATGGTGATCACAATAGTAACATGGCTGGTGGTGATCTCAGTAGAAACATTGCTGGTGGTGATCTCAATACTAACATTGCTGTTGGTGATCACAATAATAACATTGCCGGTGGAGATCCCAATACAAACATTGCTGGTGTTGATCACAATACTATCATTGCTGGTGGTTGTCCCGATATTTGCATTGCTGTTGGTGCTCTCAATACTAACATTGACATGATAATAGCAATACTAAATTGCTGGTGGTGATCTTAATGCTGATCTTGCTGATGGTGATCACAATACTAACATGGCTGGTGGTGATCTCAATAGAAACATTGCTGTTGGTGATCTCAATACTAACATTGAGGTGTTAAAAGCAATATTAAAATTACTGGGGGTGATCTTAATACTAACCTTGCTGATGGTGATCACAATAATAACATTGCTGGTGGTGATCTCAATAGAAACATTGCTGTTGGTGATCTCAATACTAACATTGAGGTGTTAAAAGCAATATTAAAATTGCTGGAGGTGATCTTAATACTAATCTTGCTGATGGTGATCACAATACTAACATTGCTGGTGGTGATCTCAATAGAAGCATTGCTGATGGTGATCACAATACTAACATTGCTGGTGGTGATCTCAATAGAAACATTGCTGGTGATGATCTCAAAAATAACATTGCTGTTGGTGATGCCAATACTAACATTGCTGCTGGTGATCCCAATAATGAAAATGCTGGTGGTGATCTCAATAGAAACATTGCTGGTGGCGATCTCAATAATAACATTGCTGTTGGCGATCCCAATACTAACAATGCAGGTGTTGATCACAATAGTATCATTGCTGGTGGTTGTCACAATATTTGCATTGCTGTTGGTTATCTCAATACTAACATTGAGGTGTTAATAGCGGTATTAACTATGCTGGTGGTGATCTTAATACTAACATTGCTGATGGTGTTCACAATAATAATATGGCTGGTGGTGAACTCAATAGAAAAATGGCTGGTGTTGATCCCAACACTAACATTCCTGATGGTGAGGACAATACTAACATTGTGGTTGCTGATCTCAATACTAACATTGCTGTTGGTGATCTCAATAATAACATTGCTGGTGGTGATCCCAATACCAACATTGCTGGCTTTGATACCAGCACTATCATTGCTGATGGTTATCCCAATAATAACATTGCTGGTTGTGATCACAACACTAACATTGCTGGTGGTGATCCCAATATAATATTTCTGGCAGTGATCCCAATATAATATTGCTGGCAGTGATCTCAATAATAACATTGCTGGTGATGATCTCAATACTAACGTTGCTGCTGGTGATCCCAATACTAACATTGCTGGTGGTGATACCAATAATAACATTGCTGGTGGTGATCACAATAATAACATTGCTGGTGGTGATCCCAATACTAACATTGCTGATGGTGAACCCAATACTAACATTGCTGGTGGTGATCACAATAATAACATTGCTGGTGGTGAACCCAATACTAACATTGCTGGTGGTGATCCCAATACTAACATTGCTGATGGTGAACCCAATACTAACGTTGCTGGTGGTGATACCAATAATAACATTGCTGGTGGTGATCACAATAATAACATTGCTGGTGTTAACACCAATACTAACATTGCTGGTGGTGATCCCAATACTAACATTGCTGGCTTTGATACCAGCACTATCATTGCTGGTGGTGATCACAATAATAAAATTGCTGGTGTTAACACCAATACTAACATTGCTGGTGGTGATCCCAATACTAACATTGCTGGCTTTGATACCAGCACTATCATTGCTGGTGGTGATCACAATAAAAACATTGCTGTTGGTGATCACAACACTAATATTGCTGGCTTTGATACCAACACTAACATTGCTGGTGGTGAACCCTATGCTAAAATTGCTGGTGGTGACCCCAATACTAATATTGCTGGTGGTGATCTCAATACTAACATTGCTGGTGGTGATTATATTATGTTACAAACGCATATAAGATTTCCCAGATCAAATAGCACGAATGATAAAGGTTTTCCTGTTGTAACCCCCCCCCACAATTAGTTCTATACTTCCCCCCACAGACCTTTGTCTATTCCAGGTAGGCCGCATAATTGTTGCATATGGGCTGGTGTGCACCTATCGTTGTGGCCACCCGTCGAGGCAACAGATATGCATCAGATGAGTAAAGTTAATATTTAGGCATTCCCTGATTCATTATATGATTGCTTCACTATTCATTCACATGATTTTTCGAAAAGGTTGTTAAAGTCATCATCTGAAACGCTTGGAGATGGCGCAGTACAAGCATTAGCAGTTTTACCCACTTGTTTTGCAATTTGTGTCGCCCAAGTCCGTTTACATTTCCTGCATGTCATACATAACAAGGTCAGGACAATTACTAACTGCAGCACGACATGTGAAATCAGTCGGATCAATGAATGGATCAGTATTTTTAGTCCCCAGTCCCAAATGTCATTCACTCATGTGGCCACATTGATCGCGTCGGTGTCTTTCTTCAAATCCGTGTTCCGTTGTTGCAGAGTATAGTACACCTTTTGGGAGAGCCGTATCCCCTTCCGTAACTGCCTCAGGTGTTCGGGCAGTAGGGGTACAGGACACTCAAAGGTGTTGATCTAGTTCCACAATCCATACTTGATGTCTTCAGGCAGTTGAAGAGAGGTAAAATTAAACTGGTGTATGTCCACCAACTCCTCGTGTCCAATCCGTACTGGAACTTGCTGATGTGAAACAATGTCGCAAGTTCTTTTGGCATACTCAAACGTCTCCAAGTTGGTCATTACATAGTATTCGCCTTTGCTGGCATATGCCTCGTGGGTGGGATTTGAGGCTGCGTCCAATGCCTCCATGGTGCAGTTAATCTCCATGCTGGTGTCATTGAAACCACATTGGGTTTACGGGCTTTGGCTGATTGCACACGGGCACATGATGATGGCATATCTGGTGAGACATCCTTCCAGCTTGGTAACCATCCGGTTTCCATTCACCATCACTGCGTAAGTTAACAAATTCTGGTATATATATGTATGCCATCTTTTAGTATAAAAATGCTTTGTACCAGATATACCTCCCGCCCTTGTGTCTCCGTTTTCATCAACGGGATTACCAAAACTAAATCCAGGACACCCCCCCCCACCCGGTCTGGTTTGCTTTCGACATGCGCGGGGTAAACTCGTACCCTGGCTCGGAATTGACAAACTGTCATATTGAGGCTACTTAACAGACGTTTACGCATACCTGCTCCAGCATGTCCGCCAGTTAGTGTCCCTTTTAACTGTTTGTTGGTAATCCACAGGGGTACCTCCCCCGCCTGTATCTGTTCCAAGTTTTCCCGGGATTGCTCCACTATCCAATTCCCATATGTGCTGCAAACGTCCTTTACTGCTGCCTGCTGTGAGGCATTGTATTCCTCTTTAATTATCTTATTTATAGTCTGCGCGTGTGTTTCTAATACAGTAGCTATATCCTGGAGGTATACAGTTAATATCTGGTCCTCCTTGGACTCTGGGCCCTCATTCTTATTCTGCTCTTGTAAGATGGCTTTAATGTGGGAACCCTGATCCCGGACATTCTGATCTATGGTAGCCAGATCAATGGTGTTAACAACCGATGTGCCGGTGTTAAAGACCGTCGCTGCATCCTTTTCTAATAGCCTCTTACAGCGTCATACCCGCTGGCTTTTCTGTCTGTATCTGCCTCTGCTACGATCCACGCCTTGCTTCAATAACTGTGGTAGAAAGCGCTGGTATAAATGTTGAGTTTGTGGTGAACACCTAGCAGGCATGGCAGTGTTGGCCAGGTTCAGCACGACTAACACTAATTCATGATGCACGTTATCATACAATATATCCCCAGTACAGGTGAACACTGTTGTGTATGTAATATGTGTGCTACTTTGAACCTATGGACAGGACTGCACTACTTGTAGGGCGTAGTGATACGCAGTACCACTCCTGGTCATAGGGGTATAAATAGTACTGTGGGTACTGACCTCCCCTCAGTTCCCGCCTGTGGGCCTGAAGTAAAGACCTACGTGCAGTCCCTACCTCCAACCAGTAAAGACTTGTTTGAGTTATACGTTTAAGTCTTTGTGTTAATTGTCCAATACAATACACATACTTAACACTGGCGACGAGTCGGTTCGAACCCTGCGGCAGTTATTCCACGGCGGCTTCGTCCAAAGACAGGACGTTGAAGAGAGGTTTCAATCCTCAACACCCCACTCAAAACTGAAGGGCAGCAGAAATCCTGACAGCTTCCAGCGACTGGAAGCGACAGGCATTAGGACTCTGAAGCCTCCATAACCTCGTGGGTAAGCCAGAGCCCGGGAGGGAGCGAGCAAGAGCCGCGAGAGCGAGTGAGCCAGAGGCCGGGAGCCGCTTCAAGTGCGAGGCGCAGCGCGGGCCAGCGATCGGGACCAAAGATAAGGGCCGCACTCGGACTGAAAAGCGCGGCGGCTGCAGAAGCTCAAGGTGCGAGAGCCGCGGTGCACAGCGCGGGCTATCGATCGCGGCGAAGATAAGGGCCGCACTCGGGGGCTGAAGGGAGACGGCGTCGGGGGACGGGTGAAGACCGCCAAGCGCGGGAAAACCGCCATTTTGTGGGCGGAGGACGACGGCAAGAGCGGGAAGCCGCCATCTTTGATAACAAGTAAAGAAAAGAAAATCTGAGAAATTGCAAATCTACAATGCCTAAACACGGGAATATTAGCACCTTTGATAGTGACCTCGAAGATTGGGCCATATATGTTGAAAGAGTAAAAAATTATTGTAAGGCCAATAAAATTCGTGACCAAGATAAAGCTCTAACATTATTAAATTTAATGGGTGCGAAGACATACGGGCCATTGAAACACCTGTTATCACCAGATGAACCGGCGGATAAGACGTTCGATGAGATTGTTACTGTCCTGAAAGATCATCTAAACCCCACGCCGCTGATGCTAGCGGAACGATTTAAATTTTACGACAGAAGGCAGCTACAGCATGAAAGCAATGCTGAATATTTGCTGGAATTGCGTAAATTAGCGAAATATTGCCAGTTTGGAACGGGACTGACAGATGCACTACGAGACAAATTTGTGTGTGGTTTATTTAAACAGGATACACAAAAGCGACTGCTCGAGGAGAATGAGCTGACGCTTGAGAAGGCGGTCACTATGGCAGCAGCACACGAAGCCGCAGCGAGAGGCACGGCAGTAATGCAGCTACGGTCACCGGAGCTCAGTGCACACAAATTGGGTGTGAGTTCTGTTAAATGTTATCGTTGTGGAAAGACAACGCATGATCAGAACCAGTGTTGGTTTAAAAACCAGGAATGTAGAACTTGTGGTAGGCTTGGACATATAGCTAGAGTATGCAGGTCAGGGAAGAAGACCAGCAACAAGAAGTCACCGCAAGGAAAATACGCAAAGGTACACAAGGTGACCGAACAGGAGTCCGATTCAGACGCTAGCAGTAATGAACTGGCTAGCTTAAGCTGTAATGAACTGGCTAGCTTAAGAGTACTCAACGCTGGTAAGGGTGCAGACCTCCAGACAATTTGGGTCACTCTTCAGATAGAAGGAGTCCAAGTAAAACTGGAATTGGACACTGGATCGGCATTGACGGTCATAAATAAGAAAGATTACAGAAAGTTATTCCAACATATTCCCCTACAGGATATGGGGATTATATTGAAAACATACACGGGGCAAAGAGTGTACCCCATCAGGAAAATAGAAGTTGCAGTGGTCCACAAGGGCGAAGACAGTCAAATAATGGACTTATATGTGGTATGTGAAGGAGGTCCTCCACTACTAGGACGGGAGTGGATTAGTAAAATGAATATGGACTGGCATTTCCTACAAACAATAACGAGTGAGAACTCGGTGAAGATAGTCGGCCCAGACTCTGGAACGGATGATGGTAAGCCCAACTCAGGTGCAAAAGACAACGTTTCAGCACAGAATTCCACTGAGCAACAACAACATAGTTTAACTGTGGATTCTGAGTCTGGCAAGTCTACTGATGTGCCCATTTCTGAGGGACACCGGGCTCGAACTCAACTCCATTTCAAACTACAACAGCATTTAGAACAAATGCTTCGCCGTTTTGAGCAAGAGTTGAATGCAACGAAAGAGTTCTTTGATATAGAGTTGAAGAATCTGGAAAGACATCAGAAGCAGCTGATGGAGAAAATGGAGCAGGAGCAAACAAAACGTCTGATGTCAGAGGAGTTAACGGTCAGCCAACTCCTGCATATCCTGAAGGACAGGACTCTGAAATGGGAAAAACTTGAACACGGACTTCAATATTCAAACGAAAGTGGTTCGGAGCTCTCAAAGGTTATTGGAAGAGCTGAGGTGGCAACACAGACTGAGATGACTGCAACAGAGCAGCCCTTGGATGCCAAAAGTATGCTGACTCACGTCAACGTAGAACAACAGACCGCTGAAACAGCTGCTCCGGTAGAGGGATTGAATAGTCCGATCAATCAATCTCCAAAAGAAGTTGAAGTAGTAAAATCTCAAATGAGGTCATTAGTAAACGACTTGCTGAAAGCCCAGAAAAAGCTGGATGAAGAGGTACGCATGAAGAAGTCTCTTCAGGAAAGATGTCTGGACTTGGAACAAAAGCTGGCTAACGCCCAGCTGGGTATGGAGGAAATAGAAGACCCTCTCGCTGGCCTAGATCAGGACGACACCGAATATTACTATGTCCTGTCCTGCCCAGCTTGTAACTTCGACTCCCACCATACAGAAATCATGGAGGAGCACCGAAAGTCTACGGAACATCGGGAGAAGGTGGCTCTACTACGGAAAAAGGAGGAAGAGAAGGAGGAACTGCGCATGCAGCTGGCAGCTGACAGTGGAGCCCAGAGAGTCTCCAAGAAGCAGAAAAGGAAAAGGCAAAACAGAAGATGACCCATCTGAACCATTATTACCTCTACCAGATCACACACGTGGTCCCTCCGAATGGAGCCAATTCAGTTCGGAAGTTCAAACTGTTAAATCCATGGAAGGACTATTGAATGAGTCACTCCAGCAACGTGAACCGACTACACCACAGAGATTGAATCGGTGAACTGTTTTCCGCAGAGACTGAATCTGTGATCTGTTTTGACATGAAGTTATCTATGTATCTATGTTATTCTGTTATGTAAACCTGAAGTTATATATGTATATATGTTATTACGTTATGTTAAATGGGGAGATGACTGTAAAGCTAAGAAGGGAGGAATGTTGTGTATGTAATATGTGTGCTACTTTGAACCTATGGACAGGACAGCACTACTTGTAGGGCGTAGTGATACGCAGTACCACTCCTGGCCATAGGGGTATCAATAGTACTGTGGGTACTGATCTCCCCTCAGTTCCCGCCTGTGGGCCTGAAGAAAAGACCTACGTGCAGTCCCTACCTCCAACCAGTAAAGACCTGTTTGAGTTATACGTTTAAGTCTTTGTGTTAATTGTTCAATACAATACACATACTTAACAAACACCATCCCACTAGCAGGTCCCTCCGTCATGTGGGGCAGGTCAGTGGGTCGCGCTCCAGGTAGGATGGTGTCATGGAAACCACTGGGGGTAGGGGTGTGGGGGTGACACTTCAGTAGCAGTCAATCACATGTGGTAGCCCGGGCTCCTCATATTGTTCTGTCATAGAGTCATAGAGTTTTACAGCACAGAAAGAGGCCCTTCGGCCCATCGTGTCTGCACCGCCCATCCATCCCTGTCCAGTCTAATCCCATTTTCCAGCATTTGGTCCATAGCCTTGTATGCAATGGCATTTCAAGTGCTCATCCAAATGCTTCTTGAATGTTGTGAGGGTTCCTGCCTCTACCACCCTTTCAGGCAGTGAGTTTCAGATTCCAACCACCCTCTGGGTGAAAAAATTCCTCCTCAAATCCCCTCTAAATCTCCTGCCCCTTACCCTGAATCTATGCCCCCTTGTTATTGACCCCCCTACTAAGGGGAAAAGTTCCTCTTTATCTACCCTATCTATGCCCTTCATCATTTTGTACACCTCAATCAGGTCCCCCCTCAGCCTTCTTTGCTCCAAGGAAAACAACCCCAGCCTGTTTAGTCTTTCTTCATAGCTGAGGCGCTCCATCCCAGGTAACATCCTGGTGAATCTTCTCTGCACCCTCTCCAAAGCAATCACATCCTTCCTATAGTGAGGCGACCAGACCTGCACACAGTACTCCAGCTGTGGCCTCACCAGCGTTTTGTACAGCTCCATCATAACCTCCCTGCTCTTATATTCTATGCCTCTGCTAATGAAGGCAATTATCCAATATGCCTTTTTAACCACTTTATCTACCTGTTCCGCTGCCTTCAGGGATCTATGTACATGTACACCAAGGTCCCTCTGACCCTCTGTACTTCCTAGAGTCCTACCACTCATTGTTTATTCCCTTGCCTTATTTGTCCGTCCAAAATGCATCACCTCACACTTTTCAGGGTTAAATTCCATTTGCCACTTTTCTGCCCATCTGACCAAGCTGTTTATATCGTCCTGTAGCCTGAGGCTTTCCTCCTCGCAATTTACCACCCCACCAATTTTCGTGTCATATGCGAACTTACTGATCATACCTTTTACATTCTCATCCAAATCATTTATGTAGATCACAAACAACAAGGGACCCAGCAACGATCCCTGAGGTACCCCACTGGACACAGGCTTCCAGTCACAAAAGGAACCTTCGACCATCACACTCTGCCTCCTGCCACTCAGCCAGTTTAGGATCCAACGCGCCAAGGCACCCTGGATCCCATGGGCTCTTACCTTCTTGACCAGTCTCCTATGCGGGACTTTGTCAAAAGCTTTACTGAAGTCCATGTAAACCACATCCACTGCATTTCCCTCGTCCACCCCCCTAGTCACCACCTCGAAAAATTCAATCAGATTTGTCAGACATGATTTACCCATGACAAAGCCATGCTGACTATCCCCGATTAATCCTTGCCTCTCCAAGTGGAGACTAATTTTGTCCCTCAGAACTTTTTCCAATAATTTCCCTACCACAGATGTTAGGCTCACTGGCCTGCAATTCCCTGGTTTATCCCTGCTACCCTTCTTGTATAATGGCACTACATTAGCTGTTCTCCAGTCCTCTGGTACTTCACCTGTGGCCAGAGAGGTTCTGAAAATTTCTGTCAGAGCCCCTGCAATCTCCTCCTTTGCCTCCCACAGCAGCCTGGGATACATCTTCCGGGCCTGGGGATTTATCCACTTTTTGGCCTGCTAAAACCGCTAGCACCTCCTCCCTCTCGATGCTAATATGTTCAAGTATGTCACAGTCCCCTTGCCCGATTTCTATGTCTGCATCGTCTCTCTCCATAGTGAACACAGATGCAAAAGATTCATTTAAAACCCCGCCTACATCATCTGGCTCTACGCACAGATTGCCACTTTGGTCCCTAATGGGCCCTACCCTTTCCCTGGTTATCCTCTTGGCCTTAATATACTTATAAAACATCTTAGGATTTTCCTTTATTTTGCTCACCAGTGTTATTTCATGGCCCCTCCTCTCCCTCCAAATTTCATTTTTAAGTATGCCCTGCACTTTTTATACTCCTCTAGGGCTTCTTCCGTCTTTAGTCTTTTGTAACTGCCAAAAGCCCCCCTTTTATTTCTAATGTATTTTTGTATATCCCTTGTCATCCAAGGTTCCCTTTGCTTGTTGGTCCCCCCCCCTTGACCTTTACAGGAACATGCTGGCGTTGTACTCTCTCTATTTTCCTTCTGAAAGTCTCCCACTGTTTTGATGTGGATTTTCCTATAAGTAGCTGCACCCAGTCCACTTTGGCCAGATCCTGCCTTATCATATTAAAATCGGCCTTCCCCCAATTTAGAACCCTTATTTCCGGGCAGTCTTTGTCTTTTTCCATGACCACCTTAAATCTCACCGAATTATGGTCACTGTCGCCAAAATGCTCTCCTACTGACACTTCCACCACTTGCCCGGCTACATTCCCCAGAATTAGGTCCAGTATCGCCCCCTCTCTTGTAGGACTTTCTACATGTTGGCTCAAAAAGCTCTCCTGGATGCACTTAAAAATTCTGCACCCTCTAAGCCTTTCACACTCTGACTATCCCAATTAATATTGGGGAAGTTGAAATCCCCCACTATTATTACCCTATTATTATCGCACTTTTCTGAGATTTGCCTACATATCTGTTCCTCTATCTCCCCCTGACTGTTTGGGGGCCTATAGTACACTCCAAGTAAAGTGCTTGCCCCCTTTTTGTTTTTAAGTTCTACCCATATGGCCTCATTAGAGGAAGCCGCTAATATATCATCCCTCCTTAAAGCAGTAATTGACTCCTTAATTAATATTGCAACACCCCCTCCCCTTTTACACCCCCCTCTGTCTCGCCTGAAGATTCTATACCCCGGAATATTGAGCTGCCAGTCCTGACCCTCCCTCAACCGTGTCTCCGTGATGGCAACAATATCGTACTCCCATGTGTTCAACAACAACTTCAGTTCATCCACCTTATTAGCAAGACTCCTTGCATTAAAATAAATGCCTTCCAGCCCTGTCATATTCCCTTTTGCTTTCATATATTTGCTCTGCCTTGTTTTTTCCTCTGTATTTGGCTGTAAATCACCCCCTGCTATAGCTCCACTCTGTACCCCATCCCCCTGCCAAGTTAGTTTAAACCCCCCCCCCCCCCCAGCAGTGCTAGCAAACCTCCCCACAAGGATATTGGTTCCCCTCTGGTTCAGGTGTAATCCCGAACGTTTGTCATCTCTCTACGGTAGGCATACATAAGGGGTCCGAACGCCCCACATTATTCTGGCAGCCTATCCTGTCCTTCCTTCCTGTGATTTTACTTGTAGAAACCCCCTTGTGTGTTTTCACTGGACCAGTGGCCATCTCACAGAAAAAGGGGGCTCCCAGCCAGTCAACGCAGAACCACAGTGCCATGGTAGATGTCGTTTGTTCGCTGAACAATAACCTTATCATTCCCAAGATAAGCCACCCCATCGTTATCCTATACCACCACCAGGCATAAAGAGTCCAGTCCATTTAGCAATCTCGGCACTAGCTTGTGCTAACTAGCAGGGTCTCTCTTTCTCTCCCTCTGACCCTCTGTCTGTCTCCAGCCCCCTTTCGGTCTGTCCTATTGTTAGCCGTGGGCACAAGGGTCGGAGCGGGGTTAAAGCTACATCATACGTGACGTTGATGTGGAGGTGGTGGCTTTGTGACAGTGGCTCAGTGTAACTTACCTGATTATTGAAATTTGGTGATGGTGTGCAGCTGTCGGACGGGAATGTTTGAAATCATTTTGCACTGTCCTCCTTCAGAGGCAGGAGGGCCTATAAAAGGGACTGGATATCCCCTCGTGAAGCTCCTCCAGTCCCGAAACCAGCGGTTCCCAAAGAGCAGCTGTGTCTCGCAACCAGCCTATCTCCTCTGTGCGTGGTAGGGTAAATAAAAGATTCTGAGTTCTGTTGGGATGTCGAACGAGGGCTCCAGTAATCTTACCAGAAAAGGGAGATAATCGGAACTCTAGAGTCAAGGGTTGAGTTCCGAGGAAGGTTGGAGTCGTATAGTAGTGAGAGTTCACGGTTAAGTCGATAAACTGGATCGTCGAAAGGTCGAGATCCCTGGAATGGTGGCAGTAAATAGGTTACACCCGCACATCTGTTAGAAAGCTATAGGTAAAATAGCAACCCGAAGAATCGATTAGTCCTTCGAAATCCGGTCGTGATCAAATATAGGGGAGAAAAGACAAGTCAATACTCGTTATTATTTCCTTTTAATCATAATGTCCCCAAGAGATGGGGAAATCTCTTCCCCGGGCTCTATCACTGGCTTGATCTGGCTCCAGTGTTTCCATATTTCATTCAATTTTTCCTGTAGGCAAACGAGGTTCCTGTACATAGGAGGATCTGGAAGGGCCCATCCCACCGTAGCTCAAAGGTACCTCGAACCGGTCGCTGAACCACCAGTCTCTGTCCTACCCGAGGGGGCGCTTCCCAAATTCCCCTTTGTCTCTTGGCATCATCTGCCTCCTGTAAGTGTTGAACCTGAAAGTGTTTGGCCTGATTGTCCTCACTGATCAGGCATAGATATGTCTGGAGAGTTGTCTGGAATTGGGAAGTGTCCCCCGTACCCTGAGGGGGTGCGTCTTAGAGTCATAGAGTCATAGACTCATAGAGTTTTACAGCACAGAAAGAGGCCCTTCGGCCCATCGTGTCTGCACCGCTCATCCATCCCTGTCCAGTCTAATCCCATTTTCCAGCATTTGGTCCATAGCCTTGTATGCAATGGCATTTCAAGTGCTCATCCAAATGCTTCTTGAATGTTGTGAGGGTTCCTGCCTTCACCACCCTTTCAGGCATTGAGTTCCACATTCCAACCACCCTCTGGGTGAAAAAGTTCCTCCTCAAATCCCCTCTAAATCTCCTGCCCCTTACCCTGAATCTATGCCCCCTTGTTATTGACCCCCCCACTAAGGGGAAAAGTTCCGCTTTATCTACCCTATCTATGCCCCTCATTATTTTGTACACCTCAATCAGGTCCCCCCTCAGCCTTCTCTGCTCCAAGGAAAACAACTCCAGCCTGTCCAGCCTCTCTTCATAGCTGAGGCGCTCCATCCCAGGTAACATCCTGGTGAATCTTCTCTGCACCCTCTCCAAAGCAATCACATCCTTCCTATAGTGAGGCGACCAGAACTGCACACAGTACTCCAGCTGTGGCCTCACCAGCGTTTTGTACAGCTCCATCATAACCTCCCTGCTCTTATATTCTATGCCTCGGCTAATGAAGGCAAGTATCCCATATGCCTTTTTAACCACCTTATCTACCTGCTCCGCTGCCTTCAGGGATCTATGTACATGTACACCAAGGTCCCTCTGACCCTCTGTACTTCCTAGGGTCCTACCACTCATTGTGTATTCCCTTGCCTTATTTGTCCGTCCAAAATGCATCACCTCGCACTTTTCAGGGTTAAATTCCATTTTCCACTTTTCCGCCCATCTGATCAACCCGTTTATATCGTCCTGTAGCCGGAGGCTTTCCTCCTCGCAATTTACCACCCCACCAATTTTCGTGTCATCTGCGAACTTACTGATCATACCTTTTACATTCTCATCCAAATCATTTATGTAGATCACAAACAATAAGGGACCCAGCACCGATCCCTGAGGTACCCCACTGGACACAGGCTTCCAGTCACAAAAGCAACCTTCGACCATCACCCTCTGCCTCCTGCCACTCAGCCAGTTTAGGATCCAACGCGCCAAGGCACCCTGGATCCCATGGGCTCTTACCCTCTTGACCAGTCTCCTATGCGGGACTTTGTCAAAAGCTTTACTGAAGTCCATGTAAACCACATCCACAGCATTTCCCTCATGCACCCCACTAGTCACCCCCTCGAAAAATTCGATCAGATTTGTTAGACATGATTTACCCTTGACAAAGCCATGCTGACTATCCCTGATTAATCCTTGCCTCTCCAAGTGGAGATTAATTTTGTTCCTCAGAATTTTTTCCAATAATTTCCCCACCACAGATGTTAGACTCACTGGCCTGTAATTCCCTGGTTTATCCCTGCTACCATTCTTGAATAATGGTACTCCGTTAGCTGTTCTCCAGTCCTCTGGTACATCCCCTGTGGCCAGAGAGGTTCTGAAAATTAGTGTCGGAACCCCTGCAATCTCCTCCCTTGCCTCCCACAGCAGCCTGGGATACATCTCGTCCGGGCCTGGGGATTTATCCACTTTTTGGCCCGCTAAAACCGTTAGCACCTCCTCCCTCTCGATGCTAATATGTTCGAGTATGTCACAGTCCCCTTGCCCGATTTCTATGTCTGCATCGTCTTTCTCCATAGTGAACACAGATGCAAAAAATTCATTTAAAACCCCGCCTACATCCTCTGGCTCTACACACAGATTGCCACTTTGGTCCCTAATGGGCCCTACCCTTTCCCTGGTTATCCTCTTGCCCTTAATATACTTATAAAACATCTTAGGATTTTCCTTTATTTTGCTCACCAGTGTTATTTCATGGCCCCTCCTCGCCCTCCTAATTTCTTTTTTAAGTATGCCCCTGCACTTTTTATACTCCTCTAGGGCTTCTTCTGTCTTTAGTCTTTTGTAACTGCCAAAAGCCCCCCTTTTATTTCTAATGCATTTTTGTATATCCCTTGTCATTCAAGGTTCCCTTTGCTTGTTGGTCCCACCCTTGACCTTTACAGGAACATGTTGGCGTTGTACTCTCTCTATTTCCCTTCTGAAAGTCTCCCACTGTTTTGATGTGGATGTTCCTATAAGCAGCTGCTCCCAGTCCACTTTGGCCAGATCCTGCCTTATCATATTAAAATCGGCCTTCCCCCAATTTAGAACCCTTATTTCCGGACCGTCTTTGTCTTTTTCCATGACCACCTTAAATCTCACCGAATTATGGTCACTGTCGCCAAAATGCTCTCCTACTGACACTTCCACCACTTGCCCGGCTACATTCCCCAGAAGTAGGTCCAGTACCGCCCCCTCTCTTGTAGGACTTTCTACATGTTGGCTCAAAAAGCTCTCCTGGATGCACTTTAGGAATTCTGCACCCTCTAAGCCTTTCACACTCTGACTGTCCCAATTTATATTGGGGAAGTTGAAATCCCCCACTATTATTACCCTATTATTTTCGCACTTCTCTGAGATTTGCCTACATATCTGTTCCTCTATCTCCCCCTGAATGTTTGGGGGCCTATAGTACACTCCCAGCAAAGTGCTTGCCCCCTTTTTGTTTTTAAGTTCTACCCATATGGCCTCATTAGAGGAACCCGCTAATATATCATCCCTCCTTACAGCAGTAATTGACTCCTTAATTAATATTGCAACACCCCCTCCCCTTTTACAGCCCCCTCTGTCTCGCCTGAAGATTCTATACCCCGGAATATTGAGCTGCCAGTCCTGACCCTCCCTCAACCATGTCTCCGTGATAGCAACAATATCGTACACCCATGTGTTCAGCAACAACTTCAGTTCATCCACCTTATTTGCAAGACTCCTTGCATTAAAATAAATGCCTTCCAGCCCTGCCATATTCTCTTTTGCCTTCACATATTTGCTCTGCCTTCCCAGCTGACTTGTTTTTCCCTCTGTATTTGGCCGTAAATCACCCCCTACTATAGCTCCACTCTGTACCCCAACCCCCTGCCAAGTTAGTTTAAACCCTCCCCAGCAGTGCTAGCAAACCTTCCCGCAAGGATATTGGTTCCCCCCTGGTTAAGGTGTAAACCGTCCGACTTGTACAAGTCCCACCTTTCCCAGAAGCAGACCCAGTGATCCAGGAAACTAAAGCCCTCCCCCCTGCACCATCCCTTTAGCCACGCATTCATCTGTTCTATCTTCCTATTCCTATACTTACTAGAACGTGGCACCGGGAGTAATCCAGAGATTACAACCTTTGAGGTCCTGCTCCTTAATCCTTCACCTAGCTCCATAAATTCTTGCTGCAGGACCTCATCCCTCTTTTTACCTATGTCGTTGGTACCAATGTGGACCACGACCACTGGCTGTTCTCCCTCCCCCTCCAGAATGCCCTGCAGCCGCTCAGTGACATCCTTGACCCTGGCACCAGGGAGGCAACAAACCATCCTGGATTCACGTCTACGGCCACAGAAACGCCTATCTGTTCCCCTTACTATAGAATCCCCTATCACTATTGCTCTCCCACTCTTTTTCCCCCCTTCCTGGGCAGCAGGAGCACCCCCAGTGCCAGGAAGTTGGCCGCTGCTGCCTTCCCCTGGTGAGTCATCACCCTCAACAGTATCCAAAGCGGTATACTTGTTTGAAAGGGGGATGTCCGCAGGGGTTCCCTGCACTACCTGCCTGCCTTTGTTGCTCCGCCTGATGGTCACCCCCTGTGCTGCCCTACCCTGAGGCGTGCACAACTCGCTAAACGTGTTATCCACGAGCCTTTCAGCATCGCGCATGCTCCAAAATTCTTCCACCCGCAGCTCGAGTGCCGCAATGTGGTCTACAAGTAGCTGCAGCTGGATGCATTTCCCGCACACATGGTCATCAGGGACACTGGCAGCATCCCTGACTTCCCACATAGAGCAGGAGGAGCAGAGCACGGGTCTGAACTCTCCTGCCATGACTTACCCCTTTAATTACTTTAAAAATTGATTCAATACCCCAGTTACAGGTATGCTCTAGGGCGCTTTATTTACCAACTATCCCCACTACACCACAGAAATTTAACACCACAGAATTCAAGCTTGTATTGAAAAAAGAGAAATACTCACCAACCAATCACCTACCTGCTCCCTGGTGAAGTCACACACTGATTACTTTTTACCTCTCTCCCCGCTGCTGAGTTGGTATGCCTCGCCTCTCTCCGGTTTTTATACCAGTCTCACCACGCTGCTCCCGACTGGTCTCAGGCCTCGCCTCTCTCCGGTTTTTATACCGGTCTCACCACGCTGCTCCCGACTGGTCTCGGGCCTCGCCTCTCTCCAGTTTTTATACCGGTCTCACCACACTGCTCCCGACTGGTCTCGGGCCTCGCTGGTCGCCGGGTTTTCTCCCGAGCTCCTCCTCGCTGCTCCCGCTGGTCCCAACTGGTCTCGGGCCTCGCCTCTCTCCGGTTTTTATACCGGTCTCACCACACTATGGTGTCTTGGGGTAACACCATAGCTCGTCCAGGCATTAGTTCGAAAGGGGTTAAGCCAGTGCCTGTGGCTGGCATGGCTCGTATGCCCCAAAGAATGGTGGGGAGGACTGCATGCCACCCTTCTCCGGTCTGTAAAATGGCCTTAGTCACAGACTGTTTTACAGTACGGCTCATCCGTTGCACCATTCCTGAGAATTGTGGATGGTAAGGGATGTGGAACCGTTGTCAAAACCCCAGGACGGCTAAAGCCTGTTTCATGGCCTTGCCGGTGAAGTGTGTTCCCTGGTCAGAATCTATCTGGTAAGGCACCCCCCAACGGGGAATGACTTCCATCGCTAGGATTTTTGCAGCTACTTCGGCTGTATTCTTCCTAGTGGGGAATGCCTCGACCCAAAAGGTAAAAGGTCGATGACTACAAAGACATGGTTATACCCGCCGCTGGGGGGTAGGGGTCCTGCGAAATCCATTTGTAAGTGCGTCCAGCTTCACCTGAGCCGCCGGACATGCCACATATATACTCGAATGTTACGCCCGATTCCTGTTTGGAGGCAAGGTAGACATAGTCGCCCATACTCGTGGATCTCTCTGGCCATGCTGGGCCACCACCAGCTGGCAGCTATAATGTAATATAACTTATACCCTCCCAAATGCGCAGGCTCATGGTAAGATTGTATCAGGGCACGTCGAATCGATGTAGGAACCACGTACTCGGTCGTGTGATGACAAAACACACTAGGGTCTTTGTACGCTCCTTCATGCACCCAACACTGTATATTCTCAGCGGACTCGGAAAAGTATCCGGTTAGGAGCATATCATTCATTAAATCGTCGGCCGGGGTAGCCTCTTTGGTTCGTAATACTTCCTTGGGACTAAGGGCCATCACATGGAGAGCCAACACGGCCCGTCAGGCGCGCAAATCAGTGGCTCGGTTACCCTGGATTTCTGGGGTCTCCCCTGCCTGCTGGGCGTGAATCTTGACTACCGCCCCCAGCGTGGGGCCGTCCGCTGCCCGAAGTAGTTCGACGATCGTGGAAGCATGTTAAATAGTGTTGCCTAAAGTAGTCAAATATCTCCGCCGCTGCCACAGGCGCTGGTGGTCGTGGATCACCGAATAGGCATATTTGCTGCCTTTATAGATATTGGCGGTTGTTCCTTCTGCCAATTGAATTGTCTAGTGAGGGCGGTGATTTCAGCCAGCTGGGCTCCTCCCATCCCCAGGGCCGCTTGGGTGAGGGTCTGTCCTGACGGACCTACTACTGCCCATCCGGTGACCCGTCGACCTTCGGGGTAATAGCTGGACCCATTCCCGTATATCTCTAGGCAGGTCTCGGCTATGGGTCGCTGACTATCGATATGAAAGATAGTGGTGCAGTCATGGGGGGTCCCTTCGTCGATTAGGAAGGATGCTGGGTTCGCTCGAGGCTCGGTTAGCACCTCGATCCGAACCTCCCTACCTAATATACAAGCCTCCCATCTCGCACATTTCTGGTTGGAAACAGTATTCAGGCTACCTGCAAGCAGTGTCATGAGGCTCTGGCGGTTGTGAAGGATTACCTTCCCGGGACCTACCATAGACTCTATTGCTTCTACCGCCCAGGCTGCACAATCAGTGGCCGCCAGATATGAGGCCTGTCCCATCATGGAGGATGGTATCGGGCAGGAGTAATATCCTATCGGTCGTATTCATTCGTTCCGGGATTGTCCCACTGCCGCATTATACGGAATGGTTTAGCTGGGTCCGGGAGACCCAGGGCAGGTGCGTTGGCCAAACTGATTTTGACCATCTCAAAGCTTTCAATTGCCTCTGGTGTCCAATTCAGCCTTGCCTCTCCCTGGAGCCCTCCCTTTAGGAGGCCGTTTACAGGGCTTGCCAATTAGGTGAAGTCGGCTAGGTAGGTACGTCAATAGTTAAACAATCCCATCACGCTTCGCAGGACAGAGACGGTGATGGGTCGCGGCATCTGCAAGAGTGCTGGAAAACTTTTGGGGGTCACGGTCCCACCCTCAGGGGAGATGATCTGAACAAGTTAGGAACCCGAGGAATCCCAATTTGAGCTTCAATCAGATTCAGTTTGAACCCCCTAGAACTAAAGCCATATCAGAGATACATCAGGGCGTCCAGATGAGCTGAGGGCGAGGGGCTACGAATGAGAATGTCATCTATATATTGAATACAGGCAGAATCTTGCTTTCGGGTATGTGCTAATGCCTGCATGGGGAGCCTTCTCCAGGCTCTCGTGAAAAATAGTAGGGGCATTGTGAAATCCCTGAGGTAACCAGGTCCAAATACACTGGGTGGACTCGACAGTGAAAGCGAAACGCTCTTCGGACCCGGGATTCAAAGGACATGTCCAAAATCCATTTTGGATGTCCAGTGCCGTGAATATGGACAGGGCTGGGTGGAGGCAGTTTAGAATAGTGGCGGGATTCGCCACTAAGTCATGGAGCTTGAGAGTGACCCGATTCAGAGCCGTATAATCAATGATCATTCTCCAGGATCCATCTGGTTTCAGCACTCGCCATACCAGCGAGTTGGTACGGGAACAGGTCTTTGTCACAAACCGGTTTCTAATAAGTCTACTACTATGGACTCGATGGCCCGTTGGGCTTCTGCTCGGAGGGGGTATTGCTGGTGGGCCTCGTGGTAGGGACCGTGGACCTTAATTGGGTCCATATCCGCTCTACCACAGTCTAATTTGTGGGTGGCCCATGTGAGATGTTAAGTCTCAGAAACACTCACCCATGGTCCTTCCTCGGCCCATGTGAGAGGGTAAGTCTCACAAACTCTGCCCCAGAGTCCTTCCTCGGCCCATGTGAGAGGGTAAGTCTCACAACCTCTCCCCCATGGTCTTTCCTCCGCCCATGTGAGAGGGTAAGTCTCACAAAATCTCCCCCATGGTCCTTCCTCCGCACATGTAAGAGAGCAAATCTCACAAACTCTCCCGCATGTTCCTTCCTGCGCCGATGCATGCTTTAGCAGGCGGAGGGCTTTTGCTCTACATTGTCGGGATTTATATTCCTGGAATGGAAATCTCCACCCTTGGGTCCCCCCACTTCCAATAGATGAGCCCTTAGGACAAAGTTTGCCTCTATCTGATGGAGGATGTCCATGCCTAAGAGCTGTCCCTCACTGTTGGGACCTACCCACAGGGTAACCCAACAGGTATGACCTCCTGGCGACAGTTGCAGGGGAAGTGGAACACTCCGATGGAGGACCACACTTTCTCCACTAACCTGAATGCTTTGATCTAAGGTGGGAAATCCTGTGTCGGTTATCGACACCGAGGCTCCCGTGTCTAAAAGGACACAGTGCTGCCGGCCTCCTAACAGTATATTTAGACACGGGCGTGTGGACCCCGGCTCCAAGACCAGGGAGACCGGCTCGTCCTGGTAGCTGACGAGGAGGGCTCGGTGCGCCTCCAACTCTTGGTTTGACAAGCCTCTCTTGGTTGGTCCTTGAGGGCCTGAAGCGGGTCGGTCGGTATCAGCCCCGGTTACAGCCGGCCTGTTGATGCCCTGTCCGTCCACAATTGGTGCACTTCACTCCCGGCTGGGTGCAATCCTTAACCAAGTGGCCTGGTGCGTTACAACTGTAGCAGAGTTGAGCCTCTTGTATGACTGCTATAGGCTCTGTTATAATGCCCATGGTCGCTTTCGTGGACCAGGGCAGAGAAGTTGGGGTGGGACCTTGACGGGTGGCATAAAGATCCGCCTGCTGGAGCCCAAAATGTCGACCAGCCCACTCCCGGATTCCAGCTTCTGTGACCTGAGGGTTGGCCCCCATTCGGAGGGCGGTTTGGTAGGGCCTTTCCAGTCCCCGGATAGATTATCTATAATCCGTGGCACATCGTGATTAGCAGGAATGTCATTTGTCTGGCCCCAGTGTACATACTGCTCAATTAATAGAACAATGTACATCGGGGTCTTCTCCGGGACTCTGGCACAGGACGGTGAGCCCCATCCAGGTAGCGGTGCCATTGCCCAGTGCGGTCTGAACCCAAGTTTTCAAACCATCGAATTGGATCTTAAACTTCACCGCCATGGCTGGGGATTTTAGGACATGCTGTCACAACGCCCGATAAAACAAAGAGGGATATTTCACCTCGATATTATATTTTATGTCTTGTATGGACAAATTAAAGTGCCGAGCAGCGCTTCGTATTCTTGCCCATATTTCGACGTTAGGGTTGTGTCATTTGAGTTCGGGAATGAGAAGGATGACGCTGGATCTCTCCTGGGGCGTAAAAGCCTGTGCCTCGCCCATCGTACCCTGTCCACCTATCTCTGGGTTTTGTGCCCCTACTGCCTGGTTAACTCGGACGGGGGCCACGGGATTGGATTTTTCAGCACCAGACGGAAGCGGTAAAGGGGGGCGTAGATACGAGTGTATTCGGGGGGGCACGTGGGTTGGGTGGTCTCGACTCGTTGAACCTCTATGGTCCCCGAACGGGGCCGAGATTTAAGTTCGACGTATCTCGAGTCTCTTTTTGTAGAGCCTCGACAATGTCATCCCAGCTACCTAAGTCGTCTAGATTCTCAGTCTCTGCTGGCCTGATATTCAGGAGAGTACTGACTTCGACTTTAGCCTCCTGCCCATGTCTAAAAAATCCTTGTAATGAGGCCGGTCTGCCCCCCTTGTCCCCAATTATGGGTCCCATCTGATCCATCCAATTAGCACACAAAACCGCTCCATAATTAGCTTGATAGCAAAATACTGCAGATGATGGATATCCGAAATAAAACAGAAACTGCTGGAAAAACTCAGCAGGCCATGCAACATCGGTGGAGAGAAAATACAGTCAACGTTTCGGGTGATCCCTTTGTCATAATTAGATTGTTTGACATCCTTTTGTTCCGCCCACCACTTTATTTGGTCAACTACTGGGCTTGTTCCTTTCCACCCCTTTTCAATCATCTCACTTTGAAATTTCAAATTAACTTCTCGGACCCGTTGAATGACAGTGACACTGGTGGCCAAAGCCAGAACGCCCGGTGAAAGAGGTCTCCCCTCTTCACCCATGTGACCCGTATTAATTGTTACCTATATTCTTATATTCTATCTTATCCTTTATCGGCACAAATGTATCACCTTATGCTCTAAATCAGAATTATACATTTATGTCTAATCAAATCCGTCAGTCCGTGGTCAAAGGAGGAATAATTTACTATGTGGGTAATTTAATACTGACTGGTTCAAACATGGTTTTAAGCCCCGATGGCGGACGAGCGAGTCTGTGTTCCTCCTAGAAGCCTTACTCTGACGTCTTTCCTTAGGACAGGACGCGGTTCTCGCTTCAACCGTCAATTCCAGTGTCTTTTAACTCTTATGGTTCTTACCTGCAGTGTCCCACTTCTGACACCAACTGTTAGATTCGAAATTGGAGAAACCACAGACGGAGACAGAATTGAGGACAAGTTCAGCATTTATTAAAGCAATTAAAAGACTTATGCACAAGGGAGCGCCTCAGCTTCCTCAAGCGAGTGGTGCACTCTCAAAGGCCAATTAATTGGTTCATTCAAGTTATACAATACTATAAGCAATGCCCACCTACAACAGAATGGGGGCGTACACGTACAAACAGCATCACAACAATTACTCTTAATTGGTTTATGTGGTTGGTCACTCAACTCTCGGGCCCACCCCTTGAAATCAGGGGTGCCCATGCAAGGCACAGATGTTAGTGTTTCATCCTACTCACCTTATTCCTGCTGTTATCTCTTCCCCATTGCAGGCATAGTT
This sequence comes from Somniosus microcephalus, assembly GCF_052327205.1. NCBI lineage: Eukaryota > Metazoa > Chordata > Chondrichthyes > Squaliformes > Somniosidae > Somniosus > Somniosus microcephalus. The sequence continues at coordinate 34,239,027 of NW_028225184.1, forward strand.
TATTGCTTGAGAAAAAATATCTTATCCTGAACTGTCGAACAAGCAGGGTGCATACAAACCCACAGTGATTCATCTATTCTGCGATTAGTACAATGTTAGTTGTTAATTTGTACCCTTATTTCCTGCGAGGACCGACCGTGCTTAGACAATGGTTCTACTGAGGGCTGTGAACACACATTCCGAAGTTTAATTCGTGAAGTGGCGTCTCGCAGTCTGCAAATGTGCAGTTTTCCTTGCATTTTACGATTCTCTTATCACTTCTATTTGTCTTTGATGCTTGAAATTCGACCTTGCTTGCCTTTCTGCTATCTGTTCCCAGCAGCATGTTGTCAGTCTCTGTTCTCAGCATTAATTAAAACCCATCCTTGAATCTAAAAGCTATTTCTTACAATCCCGTTCTTTGAGAGGGTTAACATCTTCAAGTATCCCAGAATTCATTGGGAACAAGCTGGATCTTTCACTAGTTTCAGAATCGCAGCATAGTTATGTGGTAGCGTGGCCGTCCGGTCTAAGCCGCTAGATTCATGTTTCCAGCCTCTGTAAAGCCGCCGGTTTAAATCCCAACGTTGACAAATATTGCGGCTTTCATCAATTTCGCCGCTTTATCAACAACAATAAACCATGCAGTCAAGGCGGTTTGCTCTGTATTTTCTTCATGGGTCCCTATTAACCTTTCCCTTCAGTTGTTATTAAGATAGATTTGCAGAATTTCCTCTGGTCCATAATTGTCCTGAACCCAGCACCGAGCGCTGCCAACACCGTCACCCAACCAACTGAATTCAGCCGGTTCATTCACTCTTCTCCACACCTGCTGCGTCTCACTTATTCAGATATCCACCACTTTTACATTTTTGTTTCTTACATTTTTTACAATCTATCGACCGTGACCCCCTGTGCTGCCATTTTCGACCCACCATCCCTCCGCCGTTTCACCGTTCGCCCATCCAAACTTGCGGTGAAACAGCAGCTCCCATCTGCTCCTGTGCTCCAATCCGAATAACATAAAACGAATATTTTTTTCGTTCCAACCTATCCAGACAGTGAAAGTTTCATTCAGGCAAGGATAAGAGAAGGTCCATTCTGTATATACAGGTGATGAGCTGGGCTCTGTGTTCAGGATGAGGGTCACTTGTGATTTTCATTCCATTAGTCTGAGAACGTGTGATCAGGAGGGCAAAACTTTCCCTATTGTTCTCTCCTCTTATCATTATGGTAAATGTCAGGCTCAATGCGGCAGGAATAGTTCAAATGAGTGAGCGATAGAAGGAAGATCAAAATGTGTCGGCTAAGCTCTGAATTTTATTCCCACAATTGGCTGATTTCTCACATATTCTCGTTTGAAACGGTTATCTTTCTTTTTTCTACCGTTGTTTCTTTCTTTCTTCCCTCAGGCTCTCCTTCTCCGCTCTCACTGACTCGCTAGCACCGGTTCTCCCGATTTTATTTGTTGTCCTCTTGCACTGTTTCCCCTCAGGCTCGCACGCTTTTCTCAGACTTGCATTGCCTGAGCGCCTTTCTCCATCTCAGGACGACCCATAGCGCTTTAGAAACAATGAAAGCCCACGGACAACCTCAGGATGCTCCAGTTCTCCAGCTTCAACCCTAACCACATTAATGAAGCCATCACCTATGGACAAGCCCTGCAAATACACAGGATCTGCTCAGCCGAGGAGGAACGTGATGGACACCTACAGACGCTGAAAGACGCCCTCGTAAGAACAGGATATGACGCTCGACTCGTCGATTGACAGTTCCGACAGGCCACAGCAAAAAATAGCACAGAACTCCTCAGAAGACAAACATGGGACACAACCAACAGAGTACCCTTCGTGGTCCAGTACTTCCCCAGAGCGGAGAAACTATGCCATGCACTTTGCAGCCTTCACCATGTCATCGATGACGATGAACACCTCGCTAAGTCCATCCCCACGCCTGCACTACTCACCTTCAAACAGCCACCTAAACTCAAACAGACCATCGTTCGCAGCAAATTACCCAGCTTTCAGGAGAACAGCGACCAAGACACCACACAACACTGCCACAGCAAACTCTGCAAGACATGCCAGAGCATCAACACAGATAACATCATCACACGTGAGGACACCACCCACCAGGTACATGGTACATACTCATGTGACTCGGCCAACATTGTCTACCTCATACGTTGCAGTAAAGGTTGCCCCGGTGCATGGTACATCGGCCAGACCATGCAGACACTGCGACAACGGATGGATGGACACCACGCAACAATCACCAGGCAGGAGTGTTTCCTACCAGTCGGGGAACACTTCAGCAGTCAAGGACATTCAGCCTCCGATCTTCGGGTAAGCATTCTCCAAGGCGGCCTTCGAGACACATGACAATGCAAAATCCTAGAGCAGAAACTGATAGACAAGTTCTGCACTCATGAGGACGGCCTCAACCGGGATCTTGGGTTCATCTTACGCTACATGTAACTCCACCTGACATAGGGTCATCCAGACTCGAGTCGCCATTGATTTGTCCTCTCTACACAGGTGCGGCTGGACCTGCTGTGATTTCTAGCAAAAAACAATGTTTATTTGTCTGTTTTTTGTTTTCCTTACAGACCCCAGCATCTGCAACATTTGACCCCTTGTGACCCCACCACATTGTTCTTTGATGTAATGTTTTCCTGACTGACCTGTTTGGACACCATTCACACCTTTGATTGCTGTGATTATCTCTCTGCCGAGGTGTGATAAATGGCAGTTAGAAAGATTACCTGTAATCATCTAGCATTATTCTCTGACTATATAAGCTGAGCCTTTATGCATCTCTCCACTTCACCTGATGAAGGATCAGCGCTCCGAAAGCTTGTGATTTCAAATAAAACTGTTGGACTATAACCTGGTGTTGTGTGACTTCTTACATATATTCAAGAAGGAGTTGGATATATTGCTTAAGGCTAAAGGGATCAAGGGTATTGGGGAGAAAGCAGGGACAGGGTACTGAATTTGGATGATCAACCATGATCACATTGAATGCCGGAGCAGGCTCGAGGGGCCGAATGGCCTACTCCTGCTCCTTTCTTCTATGTTTCTATGTTTATCGCTTTCACTTCTGATCATTATTTGCAATGCAATATGACATTGCAATTGCACCTCACTTCACATTGTAGCTGTCATTTGCAATTCAATTGCACATTGGAATTGAATATCACTGCAACATAATCGTAATCTGCAATGCAATAGCACATTGCAATGGAATATCAATTTGCAGTATAATTGACATTTGTAATGCAGTAGCACATTGCAATGTAGTATCACTTTGCAATATAACCGTCACTTGCAATGAAATAGGACTTTGCAAGGGAATATCACTTTGTAGTATGATCGTCATTTGCAATGCAATAGAACATGGCAATGGAATATCACTTTGCAATATAAAAGTCATTTGCAATGCAATCAAACATTGCAATGGAACATAACTTTTCAATGTAATAGTCATTGCAATGCAGTGGAACTTTGCAAAGGAATATCACTTTGCTATATAATAGCAATTTGCAATGTAACTTAAAAATAAAATGGAATATCGCTTTGCCTCCTGACCATCATTACAGTGCAATAGGACTTGGCAATTGAACCTCATTTTGCATTGTAGCAGACATTTGCAATGCAAATGCTCATTGACATGGAATATCACTTTGCAAAATAATAGTAATTTGCAATACAATAGAACATTGCAATGGAATATCACTTTGCAATATGACAGTCGTTTGCAATGCAAATTGATCGTCATTTGCAACAATGCAATGGAATATCACGTTCCAATATAATTGACATTTGCAATGCAATAGAAAATTGCAAGGAGTATCACTTTGCAATATAATCGTAATTTGCAATTCAAAAGAACTTTGGAATGAAATATCACTTTGCAATATAATAGTCATGGCAAAGCAATGGAACATAGCAACAGAATATTACTTTGTAATATACTAGTAACTGCAATGCAATGGAACATTGCACTGGAAAATCAGTTGGCATTATAATCGTCATTTGCAATGCAATAGAACATTGCAATGGAATATCGCTTTCTAATAAATCGTCATTTGCAATGCAATAGAACATTGCAGTGGAATATCACTTTGCAATATAATCGTCATTTGCAATGCAATAGCATATTGCAATGGAATATCACTTAGCAGTATAATAGTCATTTGTAATGAAGTATGACATTGCAATGGATTATTAACTTGCAACATAATAGTCATTTGCAAAACAATATCACATTATAATATAATATCAGTTTGCAATATGATTGTCAATTGCAATGCCGTAGAACATTACAATGGATTAGCGCTTTGCAAAATAATAGTTATCTGCAATGCAATAGCACATTGCAATGGAATATCACTATTCAATATAATTGTCATTTGAAATGCAGTAGAGCATTGCAATGTAATTTTAACTTGCAATATTATATTAATTGGCAATGCAATAGGACGTTGCAATGAAATATCACTTTGCAACATAGTAGACATTTGCAATGCAACAGAACATTTTAATGGATTATCACGGCACTATCATTGTCATTTGCACTGCAATAGACCATTGCAATGGAAGATCACTTTGCAATATAAACGTCATTTGCGATGCAATCAAACATAGCAATGGAATATAAATTTGCAATGTAATTGTCATTGCAATGCAATATCAGTTTGCAATATAATACTCATTTGCAATTTAAGAGAAAATTACAATTTAATACCGCTTTGAATTCTGATCGTCATTTGCAATGCAATAGGACTTTGCAAATGAACCTCACTTTGCATTGTAGCAGTCATTTCCAATGCAATTGCACATTGCAATGGAATATCACTGCAATATGATCGTCATTTGCAATGCAATAGAACATTGCAGTGGAATATCAATTTGCAAGGTAACAGTAATTTGCAATGCAATGGCACATTGCAATGGAATATCACTTTGCAATAGAATTGATATTTGCAATGCAATAGAACATTGCACTGGAGTCTCACTGCAATATATTCGTCATTTGCAATGCAATAGAAGTTTGGAATGAAGTATTGCAATATAATAGACATTGCAATGCAATGGAACATTGCAATGGAATATTAATTTGCAATATACTAGTCATTGCAATGCAATGGAACACTGCACTGGAATATCGGTTTGAATTATAATAGTTATTAACAATGCAATAGAACATTGCAATGGAATATCACTTTGGAATATGATCGTCATTTGCAATGCAGTAGAATATTGCAATGGAACATCATTTTGCAATATAATCGTCATTTGCAATGCAATAGCACACTGCAATGGAATATCAGTTTGCAGTATAATAGTCATTAGCAATGCAATATGACATTGCAATGGACTAGTAACTTGCAATATAATAGTCCTTTGCAGAAAAATATCACATGTCAATATAATATCGCTTTTCAATATTATCGTCATTTGCAATGCAGTTGAACATTGCAATGGATTAGCGTGTTGCAAAATAATAGTAATTTGCAATGCAATAGCACGTTGCAATGGAGTATCACTTTACAATGTAATTGTCATTTGAAATGCCATGGAATTTTGCAATGTAATATCAGTTTGCTAGATAATAGTCATTTTCAATGCAATAGAGCTTTGCAATGGAATATTACTTTGCAACATAACATTTTTTGCAACGCAATGAAACATTGCAATGATATATCAATTTAAGGGAATAGTCATTTGCAATGCAACAGAACAATGCAATGGAATAAGACATTGCAATGGAACATCACATTGCAACTTAGTGTTCATTGGCAATGTAACAGAACATTGCAATGGAAAAGCACTGCAATATAATCGTCATTTTCAATGCAATAAAGCATTGGAATGGAATTTCATTTTGCAATATAATAGTCATTTGCAATGCAATATGACATTGCAATGGACTATTAACTTACAACATAATAATCAATTGCAGAACAAAGTCACATTGCAATACAATATCGCTTTGCAATATTATCGTCATTTGCAATGCAGAACATTGCAATAGATTAGCGCGTTGCAAAATAATAGTAATCTGCAATGCAATAGCACATTGCAATGGAATTTTAACTTGCAATATTATATTTCATTGCAATGCAATAGGACGTTGCAATGGAATATCACTTTGCAACAAAGTAGTCATTTGCAATGCAACAGTACATTGTAATGGATTATCACTGCAATACAATCGTCATTTGCAAAGCAATAGAACATTGCAATGGAAAAACACTTTGCAGTAGAATCGTCATTTGCAATGCAAACAATCATTGCAATGAAATATAAATTTGCAATATAATAGTCATTTGCAATGTAATAGAAATTACAATGGAATATCGCTTTGACTCTGATCATCATTTGCAATGCAATAGGACTTTGCAATTGAACCTCACTTTGCATTGAAGCAGTCATTTGCAATGCAATTGCACATTGCAATGGAATATCACTGCAATATATTCGTCATTTGCAATGCAATAGAACATTGCAATGTAATATCACTGCAATATATTCGTCATTTGCAATGTAATAGAACACTAAAATGAGTATCACTTTGCAATATAACAGTCGTTGCAATGCAATGGAACCTGGCAATGAATTTATAATTTGAAATATATATTAGTCATTGCAATGCAGTGGAAAATTGCAGTGCCATATCAGTTTGCAATATAAAAGTCATTTGCAATGCAATAGCACTTTGCATTGGAATATCACTTTGCAATATAGCAATGAATATCACTGCCATATATTCGTCAGTTGCAATGCAATGGAATATCACTGCAATATAATCGTCATTTGCAATTCAATAGAACATTGCAGTGGAATATCACATTGCAATATAATAGTAATTTGCAATGCAATAGCACATTCCAATGGAATATCTCTTTGCAATATGATAATCATTTGCAATGCAATAGCACGTTGCCATGGAATATCCCATTGCAATATAATTGACATTTGCAATGCAATAGAGCATTGCAATGGAGTATCACTTTGCAATATAATTGTCATTCGCAATACAATAGTTCTTTGGAATGAAATACCAATTTGCAATATAATAGTCATTGCAATGCGACGGAACATTGCAGTAGAATGTTACTTTGTAATGTAATAGTCATTGCAATGCAATGGATTATTGCACTGGAATATCGGTTTGCAATATAGTAGTCATTTACAATGCAACAGAACATTGCAATGGAATAAGACATTGCAATGGAATATCACTTTGCAACATAGTATTCATTGGCAATGCAACAGCACCTTGCAATGGAATAGCTCTGCATAATAATCGTCCTTTGCAATGCAATAGAGCACGGTAATGGAATATGACTTTGCAACATAATTGTCATTGCAATGCATTGGAACATTGCAATGGAATATGGCTTTGCAATATGATCATCATTTGCAATGCAATAGAACATTGAAATGGAATATCACTTTGCAATATTATATTCATTTGCAATGCAATAGAACATTGCAATGGAGTATCACTTTGCAATATAATAGTCATTACAATGCAATGGAACACTCTAATGGAATAATAACTGCCATTGCAATGTAATACAACAAGTAATGGAATATCAGTTAGCAATGAATAGTCATTTTCAATGCAATAGAACATTACAGTGGAATATCACTGCAATACAATCGTCATTTGCAATGCAATAGCATATTTTAATGGAATATCACTTTGCAATATAATAGTCATTTGCAATGCAATAGAACATTGAAATATATATTAGGCATTTCAATGCAACGGAACATTGCAATGCAATAGCACTTTGCAATGGTATATCACTTTGCAACATAGTATTCATTTTCAATAACATTGCACATTGCAGTGGAATTTCACTGCAGTATAACCATCATTGGCAATGCAATATAACATTGCAATGGAATATCGCTTTGCAATATAATAGTCATTTGCAATGTAATAGGACATTGCAATGGATTATTGAATTGCAATATTATATTCATTTGCACTGACATAACACATTGCAATGGATTATTGTTTTGCAATATGATCGTCATTTGCAAAACAATAGGACATTGCAATGGAATATCACTTTGCAATAAAATAGTGATTGCAATGCAATGGAACATTGCAATGGAATATTACTTTGCAACATATCAGTCATTGCAATGCAATGAAACATTGCAATGGAATAACAGTTGGCAATATAATAATCATTTGAAAAGCAATAGCACATTGCAATGGAATATCACTTTGCAATATAATAGTCATTTGCAATGCAATACGACATTGCAATGGACTATTACCTTGTAATTTAAAAGTCATATGCAAGAGAAAAGCACATTGCAAAGGTATATCGCTTTCCAATATGATCGTCATTTGCAATGCAATAGAATATTGCAATGAAATATCGCTTTGCAATATAATAGTCATTTGCAATGCAACAGGGCATTGAAGTGGAATATCAGTGCAGTATAATCGTCATTTCCAATTGCAATAGAATATTGCAGTGGAATATCAATTCGAAATATAATAGTCATTGCAATACAGTAGGACATTGCAATGGAATATCACTTTGCAATATAATAGTCAATTGCAATGCAATAGCAAAATTGCAATGGAATATCACTTTGCAATAGTCAATTGCGATGCAATAGGAAAATTGCAATGGAATATCACTTTGCAATAAAATAGTCATTTGCAATGCAATAGAGCATTGCAATGGGATATCAGTTTGCAATATAATAATGATTTGCAATTCAACAGAACATTGCAATGAAATATCGCATTGCAATATGATCATCATTTGCAAAGCAGTAGGACTTTGCAATGTAATATCGCTTTGCAATAAAGTAGTCATTTGCAGTGGAATTACACATTGCAATGGAATATCACTGCAATATAATCGTCATATGCAATGCAATAGAACATTGCAATAGAATATCACCTTGAAATATAATAGTCTGTTGCAATGCAAAAGCACATTGCACAGGATAATTGCCTTGCAATTTGAACGTCATTTGCAATGCAATGGAACATTGCAATGGAATATCACTTTGCATTTTAATAGTAATTTGCAATGTAATTGCACATTGAAATGGAATTTTACTGCTGCATAATCGTCACTTGCAATGCAGTAGAATATTGCAATGGAATATCACTTTGCAAAATAACAGGCATTTGAAATGCAATAGAACATTGCAATGAAATATCACTTTGCAATATAATTGTCATTTGCAATGCAATAGAACATTGCAATGGAATATCACTGCAAAATATTCGTCATTTGTAATGCAACTGCACATTGCAATGGAATACAGCTTTGCAATATGATTGTCATTTGCAATGCAACATATCTTTGCAGAGGAATATCACTTTGCAATATAATAGCCATTTGCAATGCAATGGAACATTGCAATGCAAGTGAACATTGCAATGTAATATCACTTTGCAATACAGTCGTCACTTGCAGTGCAGTAGCACATTGAAAAGGAATATCTCTTCGAAATATAATAGTCATTTCAAATGCATTAGCACACTGCAATGGAATATCGCTTTGCAATACAGTCGGCATTTAAAAAAAAATATTCATTGATGGGATGTGGGCATCGCTGGCTAGGTCTGCATTTAATACCCATCCCTAATTGCCCTTGAGAAGATGGTGGTGAGCCGCCTTCTTGAACCGCTGCAGTCCATATGGTGTAGGTACACCCACAATGCTGTTAGGAAGGGAGTTTCAGGATTTTGGCCCAGCGACAGTGAAGGAATGGTGATACAGGTCCAAGTCAGGACAGTGTGTGGCTTGGAGGGGAAGTTGTAGGTGGTGAAGTTCCCATGCGTCTGCTGCCCTTGTCCTTCTAAGTGGTAGAGGTCATGTGTTTGGCAGGTGCTGTTGAAGGAGCTTTGGCGAGTTGCTGCAGTGCACCTTGTAGATGGCACACACTGCAGCCACAGTGTGCTGCTGGTGGAGGGTGTGAATGTTGAAAGTGGCGGATGGAGTGCCAATCAAGCGGGCTGCTTTTTCCTTAATGGTGTCCAGCTTCTTGACTGTTGTTGGAGCTGCACTCGTCCAGGCAAGTGGGGAGTATTCCATCACATTCCTGACTTGTGCCTTGTAGATGGTGGAAAGGCTTTGGGGAGTCAGGAGGTGAGACACTCGCCACAGAATTCCCAGCCTCTGACCTGCTCTTGTAGCCACACTATTTATATGGCTGGTCCAGTTCAGTTTCTGATCAATGGTAACCCCCAGGAAATTGATAGTGGGGGATTCTGCGATGATCATGCCATTGAATGTCAAGGGGAGATGGTTAGATTCTCGCGTGTTGGAGATGGTCATTGCCTGGCACTTGTGTGGTGCAAATGTTACTTGCCACTTGTCTGCCCAAGTCTGAATATTGCCCAGGTCTTGTTGCATATGGACACGGACTGCATCAGTATCTGACGAGTCTTGAATGGTGCTGAACAGTGTGCAATCATCAGCAAACATCCCCACTTCTGACCTTATGATGGAGGGAAGGTCATTGATGAAACAGCTGAAGATGGTTGGAACTAGGACACTGCCCTGAGGAACTCCTGCAATTATGTCATGTGATTGAGATGAATGACCTGCAACAACCACAGCCAACTTCCTTTGTGCTAGGTATGATTCCAACCAATGGAGAGTTTTCCCCTTGATTCCCATTGACTTCAATTTTGCTAGGGCTCCTTGCTACCACACTTGATCAAATGCTGCCTTGATGTCAAGGGCAGTCACTCTCACCTCACCTCACCTCACAATATTACATTGCAATGGAATATCACTTTGCAATATAGTATTCATTAGCAATGCAATAGAACATTGCAATGGGATATCAGTTTGCAATATATTAATGATTTACAATGCAATAGAACATTGCAATGAAATATTGCATTGCAATATGTTCATCATTTACAAAGCAGTCGGACTTTGCAATGGAACATCACTTTGCAATACAGTAGTCATTTGCAATGCAATTGCACACTGCCATGGAATATCACTGCAATATAATCGTCATTTGCAATGCAATACAACATTGCAATATAATATCACCTTGCAATATAATAGTCGGTTGCAATGCAATAGCACATTGCAATGGAAAAGTGCCTTGCTGTTTGATCATCATTTGCAATGCAATAGAACATTGCAATGGAATATCACTTGGTTGCTCACAGTCCCGTATCATTCTTTTTCGGTTTAAAACGGGAGTGCTTACAGTCCCGGATCATTCTTTTGCAGTATAAAAGTCATTGCAATGCAATGGAACTTTGCTTTGGAATATTAGTTTGCAGCATAATCGTCATTGGCAATGCAATAGAAAATTTCAATGGAATGTCACTGCTGTATAATCGTCATTTTTAATGCAATAGAGCATTGCAATTAAATATCAATCTGCAATATAATAGTCCTCTGCTTTGCATTTGTGATGCGCTATCAACAATACCAAAGACTAAAAAATGGACTTATATGAAGTAGGCTTTTATTGACTAAGAACTAGAGCATGCCTCTGCTAGTGAATCCATCCTAAGAGCTCCCGGGGGAAGGGTGGTGAGTCACCTTTATACCCGGGCTTAGGGGTGGAGCCAGGGGCTGAGACATGCCTGGACTTGTACAGGGTTAACAGTGGTTTACCACACAGGCATGTACAGGTTAACAGTGGTTAACCACATTCACCCCTCATTTAAAAAAGAGTCCGGCGGGGTGAAGTGTTTCAAAAGTTCGTACACGAAAGTCTCTCCGGTGGTCTTGTCTGCTGTAATGATCTTCCTGGTGCCGGTAGCGGTGGTTCTTTGCCTGTGGCCGCTTCTCGCATGGGACGGAGCACTGGCATGTCGTCCTCTCGGTGTAGGGATGGCACCGGCATGTCGTCAGTTCATGGTAGACACCCCGGTGGTGCGTTGTGGGTAGTGGTGGTGGGTGGAGGTAGTGGATGGTGATCAATGGTGTTTCGGGTGGTACCTGAGGGTGTGAGGTCTCAAATTGAGACTGTGTCCTCCCGCCCATCAGGACACCCCACGTAGGCGTACTGTGGGTTGGCGTGGAGGAGGTGAACCTTTTTTGACCAGGGGGTCCGTCTTATGGCGCCTCACGTGTTTCCTGAGCAGGACGGGTCCCGGAGACGTCAGCCATGGCGTTAGTGATGTCCCCGAGGTGGATTTCCTGGAGAAGACGAACATCTTCTCGTGAGGGGTGGCGTTTGTGGCAGTACAGAGCAGTGATCATATGGAGTGGAGCGCATCGGGGAGGACATCTTGCCAGCGGGAGATTGGGAGGCCCTTGGGTTTTAGGGCGAGCATGGATGTCTTCCACACCATTGCATTCTCCCTCTCTACCTGTCCATTACCCCGGGGGTTGTAGCTGGTAGTCCTGCTCATGGCTATGCCCTTCTCGAGCAGGTACTGGCGCAGCTCGTCGCTCATCAACGACGAGCCCCTGTCGCTGTGGATGTAATTGGGGAAGCCAAATATGGCGAACAGGTCATGGAGGCACCTGATGACTGTGGCGCTGGTCATGTCCGGGCAGGGGATGGCGAAGGAGAAACGGGAGTACTCGTCAATAATATTGAGGAAGTACGTGTTGTGGTCAGAGGAGGGAAGGGGCCCCTTGAAATCGAAGCTGAGACGTTCGAAGGGGCGGGTGGCTTTAATTAGGTGTGCCCTGTCTGGCCTATTAAAATGCGGTTTGATTTCGGCGCAGACCTGGCAGTTCCTGGTCATGGTCCTGACCTCCTCGATGGAGTAAGGCAGGTTGCGAGCTTTAATAAAGTGGAAGAACCTGGTGAACCCCGGGTGGCAGAGATCATTGTGGAGGGTCCGCAGCCTATCGACATGTGCGTTGGCACATGTCCCACGGGATAGGGCGTCTGGGGGCTCATTAAGTTTCCCGGGCCGGTATAAGATATCGTAGTTGTAGGGGGATAACTCGATCCTCCACCACAATATCTTATCATTTTTGATTTTCCCCCTTTGTCTGTTATTAAACATAAATGCTACTGAACGTTGGTCAGTGAGCAGGGCGAAACGTTTACCGGCCAGGCAATGCCTCCAGTGCCGTACAGCCTCCACTATCGCCTGGGCCTCCTTCTCGACTGAGGACTGTCGAATTTCGGGGCCCTGGAAGGTCCGTGAAAAGAAGGCCATGGGTCTCCCTGCCTGGTTAAGGGTTGCGGCTAGGGCAAATTCGGATGCATCGCTCTCCACTTGGAAAGGGATGGACTCATCCACTGCGTGCATTGTGACCTTCGCAATGTCCTCTTTTATGAGGGTGAAGGCCGCACGGGCCTCTGCCATCAGGGGGACGGAGGTTGACTTGATGAGGGGCCGGGCTTTGTCCGCATAGTTGGGCACCCACTGGGCGTAGTAAGAGAAGCATCCTAGGCATCTCTTCAGGGCTTATAGGCAGTGGGGGGGGTAGTTCCAGGAGGGGGTGCATTCAGTCGGGGTCGAGGCCGATGACTTCGTTTTCCACAACGCAGCCAAGAATAGCGAGGCGCGTGGTGCGGAACATACATTTTTCTCTGTTGTATGTCAGATTCAGCCGTTGGGCCATACGGAGGAATTTTTCTAGGTTGGCGTCATGGTCCTGCCGGTCATGGCCGCAGATGGTGACGTTGTCTAGATAGGGGAAGGTGGCCTGCAGCGTGGGCTGGTCAACCACCCGGTCCATCTCCCTTTGGAAGACCGAGACCCCGTTGGTGACGCCGAAGGGGACTCGGAGGAAGTGGTAGAGTTGACCGTCAGCCTCGAAGGCCGTGTACTGGCAGTCCTCAGGCCTGATGGGGAGCTGGTGGTATGCCGACTTCAGATCAATCGTCGAGAATACCCGCTATTGTGCTATCTGGTTGACCATGTCAGATATGCGGGGAAGTGGGTATGCGTCTAATTGCGTGTATCGATTGATCGTCTGGCTGTAATCAATAACCAGGCGCTCTTTTTCGCAGGTCTTTCCTACCACCACTTGGGCTCGCCATGGGCTGGTGCTGCCCTCGATAATCCCTTCTCTCAGGAGTCTTTGTACTTCTGAGTTAGTAAAGCTCCTATCCCCGGCACTGCACAGCCTGCTTTTAGTAGCAATTGGCTTGCATTCTTTGGCAAGGTTAGCGAACAACGGGGGGGGTTTGACCTTCAGGTTGGACAGGCTGCATATTTGCGCGGCGCCATGTTTAAATTCTGCTGGCTGCAGACAGTAAGTTTGGGCAGGGGCCCGCCATATGCCATCGTGATGCTCTCCAGATGGCACTGGAAGTCTAATCCTAGCAGTACGGGAGCGCAGAGCTGTGGCAGGATGAGAAATTTAAACTCTCTGTACTCCACGCCATTCACAGTCAGAGTCGCTACACAGTAGCTGCCGACATCCACCGTATGGGACTTTGAGGCCATAAAGACCTGGTGGCGTGTGCGCATAACCTATAGGGAGTAGCGTCGCACCATGTCGCGGTGGATGAAGCTCTCCGTGCTTCCTCAGTCGAAAAGGCAATTTGTGGCATGGCCATTTACCTTTACATTCATCATGGACCTGGCTAGTTGATGGGGCCTAGATTGGTCCAGGGTGATGGAGGCCATTGTCGAAGTCGGTGGGTCGCTGTTGCATTTGCCCGCGGCGAGGGCCTGGTCCCGAGATGTTGTCCAAGATGGCGGCTCCCACTCGGCTGGTGGTGTCCAAAATGGCGGCCCGCACGGCTCACACGTGGTTGGTGGGGTCCAAAATGGCGGCCTGTATGGTTCACATGCGGCGCTGCTGGAATTGGAGGTCAATTTCTCCTTGCACACTCTCGCGTAGTGGCCTTTCTTGCCGCATCTGGAGCAGGTCGTGTCCTTTGCTGGGCATTGCTGCCTGGGGTGCTTGGCCTGGCCACAGAAGTAGCATTCTGGCCTCTGGTCATTGCAGCTGTAGTTGGGCTGCTGGCAGCTTGTGGCCTTACCGGATCCCAAGATCGCTGCTCCCATGGCATCCACGTGGCCATCCAGTCAGGGGGGTAGGCGTCCATGTACTGGAGGGCCACGTCTAACGAGTTAGCGAGGGCCACCGTCTTCTGCAGGTCGAGCCCCCTCTGTTCCAGCAGCCTCTGCCGAGTATAGTTGGACCTGATGCCGGATACGTAGGCATCTCGGATCAGGTCTTCCGTGCATTCCTTGGCCATCACCCCTTTGCAATTACAGTCCCGGCCGAGGACTCTCAGTGCAGTAAATATTCAGCGCCCGATTCCCCGGGGCGCTGTTTTCGGGTAGCCAGGAGGTGTCTGGCGTAGACATCATTAACAGGCCTCACGTATTGTTCCTTTAGCGTCGCGATGGCAGCCGCGTAAATAGTGGCATCTCGGATGATCGAGTAGACTCGGTGGCTCACCCGTGAGTTCAAGACAAGCCGTTTCGCATCATCTGTAGTGACAGTAGTGCTGGAGGCCTCCAGGAAGGCTTCAAAACAGCTCAGCCAGTGTTCAAAGTTATTGGCTGCATCTGCTGCTTGAGGATCCAGGTCTAAACGTTCTGGCTTCAAGATTTGCTCCATGTTGAAAATTAGTCAATAAAATTGATGCGCTATCAACAATACCAAAGACTATGAAATGGACTTATATGAAGTAGGCTTTTATTGGCTAAGAACTAGAGCATGCCTCTGCTAGTAAATCCATCCGAAGAGCTCCCGGGGGAAGGGTGGTGAGTCACCTTTATACCCGGGCTTAGGGGTGGAGCCATGGGCTGAGACATGCCTGGACTTGTACAGGGTTAACAGTGGTTTACCACACAGGCATATACAGGTTAACAGTGGTTTACCACAATTTGTACATTGCAATGGAATATCACTGAAAAATAATTGTCATTTTCAATGCAATAGAAAATTGCAATGGGTATCACCTTGCAATATTATAGTTAGTGGCAATGCAATAGCACATTGCAATGGAATATTGCCCTGCAATGTGCTCGTCATTTGCAATGCAACAGAACATTGCAATGCATTATCACTGCAATTTATTTGACAATTGTAGTGAAGTAGCAGATTGCAATGGAACATTGCTTTGCAATATGACCATTATTTGCAATGCAAAATACACTGCAATGGAATACCACTTTGCAATACAATAACCATTTGCATTGCAGTAGCAAATTGCAATGGAATATCACTTTGCAAAATAACAGTCATTTGAAATGCAATAGAACATTGCAATGGAATATCATTGCAAAATATTCGTCATTTGTAATGCAACTGCACATTGCAATGGAATACAGCTTTGCAATATGATCATCATTTGCAATGCAACATAACTTTGCAAAGGAATATCACTTTGCAATATAATAGCCATTTGCAATGCAATAGAACATTGGAATGCAAGTGAACATTGCAATGTAATATCACTTTGCAATACAGTAGCCACTTGCAGTGCAGTAGCACATTGAAAAGGAATATCTCTTAGAAATATAATAGTCATTTCAAATGCATTAGCACACTGCAATGGAATATCGCTTTGCAATACTTTCGGCATTAAAAAAAACAATATTCATTGATGGGATGTAGGCATCGCTGGCTGCCTAGGTCTGCATTTAATGCCCATCCCTAATTGCCCTTGAGAAGATGGTGGTGAGCCACCTTCTTGAACCGCTGCAGTCAATATGGTGTAGGTACACCCACAATGCTGTTAGGAAGGGAGTTCCAGGATTTTGGCCCAGTGACAGTGAAGGAATGGCGATACAGGTCCAAGTTAGGATGCTGTGTGGCTTGGAGGGGAAGTTGTAGGTCGTGAAGTTCCCATGCATCTGCTGCCCTTGTCCTTCTAAGTGGTAGAGATCATGTGTTTGGAAGGTGCTGTTGAAGGAGCTTTAGCGAGTTGCTGCAGTGCATCTTGTAGATGGTACACACTGCAGCCACAGTGTGCCGATCGTGGAGGGAGTGAATGTTGAAGGTGGTGGATGGAGTGCCAATCAAGCGGGCTGCTTTATCCTGAATGGTGTCAAGCTTCTTGAGTTTTGTTGGAGCTGCACTCATCCAGGCAAGTGGAGAGTATTCCATCACACTCCTGACTTGTGCCTTGTAGATGGTGGAAACGCTTTGGGGAGTCAGAAGGTGAGACACTCGCCGCAGAATTCCCAGCCTCTGGCCTGCTCTTGTAGCCACAGTATGTATATGGCTGGTCCAGTTCAGTTTCTGATCAATGGTAACCCCCAGGATGTTGATAGTGGGGGATTCTGCGATGATAATGCCATTGAATGTCAAGGGGAGATGGTTAGAGCCTCGCTTGTTGGAGATGGTCGTTGCCTGGCTCTTGTGTGGTGCAAATGTTACTTGCCACTTGTCAGCCCAAGTCTGAATGTTGTCCAGGTCTTGCTGCATATGGACATGGACTGGGTCAGTATCTGATGAGTCTCGAATAGTGCTGAACAGTGTGCAATCATCAGCGAACATCCCCACTTCTGACATTATGATGGAGGGAAGGTCATTGATGAAACAGCTGAAGATGGTTGGGCCTAGGACACTGCGCTGAGGAACTCCTGCAATGATGTCATGGGATTGAGATGAATGACCTGCAACAACCACAGCCAACTTCCTTTGTGCTAGGTATGATTCCAACCAATGGAGAGTTTTCCCCTTGATTCCCATTGACTTCAGTTTTGCTAGGGCTCCTTGCTACCACACTTGATCAAATGCTGCCTTGATGTCAAGGGCAATCACTCTCACCTCACCTCACCTCACAATATTACATTGCAATGGAATATCACTTTGTAATATAGTATTCATTTGCAATGCAATAGAACATTGCAATGGGATATCAGTTTGCAATATATTAATGATTTACAATGCAATCGAACATTGCAATGAAATATCGCATTGCAATATGATCATCATTTGCAAAGCAGTAGGGCTTTGCAATGGAACATCACTTTGCAATACAGTAGTCATTTGCAATGCAATTGCACATTGCCATGGAATATCACTGCAATATAATCGTCATTTGCAATGCAATACAACATTGCAATATAATATCACCTTGCAATATAATAGTCGGTTGCAATGCAATAGCACATTGCAATGGAATAGTGCCTTGCTGTTTGATCGTCATTTGCAATGAAATATCACTGCATTATAAAAGTCATTGCAATGCAATGGAACTTTGCTTTGGAATATTAGTTTGCAGCATAATCGTCATTTGCAATGCAATAGAAAATTTCAATGGAATGTCACTGCTGTATAATCGTCATTTTTAATGCAATAGAGCATTGCAATTAAATATCAATCTGCAATATAATAGTCATCTGCTTTGCATTTGTACATTGCAATGGAATATCACTGAAAAATAATTGTCATTTTCAATGCAATAGAACATTGCAATGGGTATCACCTTGCAATATAATAGTGGCAATGCAATAGCACATTGCAATGGAATATTGCCCTGCAATGTGCTCGTCATTTGCAATGCAACAGAACATTTCAATGCATTATCACTGCAATTTATTTGACAATTGTAGTGAAGTAGCAGATTGCAATGGAACATTGCTTTGCAATATGACCATCATTTGCAGTGCAAAATACATTGCAATGGAATACCACTTTGCAATACAATAACCATTTGCATTGCAGTAGCAGATTGCAATGGAATATCACTTAGCAATATAATAGTCATTTGAATTGCAATAGTGATTTGCAATGGAATATCGCTTTGCAAAATGATTGTCATTTGCATTGCTCTAAAATATTGCAACAGAATATCACTTTACAATAAAGTGCTCATTTGCAATGCAATATAAAATTGCAATGGAATATCACTCCAATATAATCGTCATTTACAATGCAGTAGGATATTGCAATGTAATATTATTTTGCAATATATTCATTGCAATGCAATTGTGCATTGCAATGGATTATCACTCTGCAATATGATATGCATTTTCAATGCAATAGCACATTGCAATGGACTATTAACATCCAATATAATAGTCACTTGAAATGCAAAAGAACATTGCAATTGAAAATAGCTTTGCAATATAGTAGACCTTGCAATGAAGTAGAGCATTGCAATGGAAAATTACTGCAATACAATCATGGTTTGCAATGCAATAGAACAATGCAATGGAATATTGCTTTGTAATATGATCGTCATTTGCAATACGATAGAACATTGAAGTGGAATAACACTTTGCAATATAATAGTCATTTGCAATGCAATAGCACATTGAAAAGGATAATCGACTTGCAATGAGATCGTCATTTGCAATGCACTTTAAAATTGCATTGGCCTATAACTTTGCAGCATACTAGTCATTTCCAATGCAATAGAGCATTGCAAAGGAATGTTGCTTTGCAATATCAACTTGCAATATTAATTTAATTTGCAATGCAATACAACATTGCAACAGAATATCGCTGCAAGATAATCATCATTTGCAATGCAATAGAACATTGCAATGAAATATCACTCTGCAATATAATAGTCATTTGCCATGCAATTGTACATTGCAATGGAATATGACTGCAAAATAATCATCATTTTCAATTCAATAGTAATAAATCACACAACACCAGGTTATAGTCCAACAGATTTATTTGCAATCACAAGCTTTCAGAGCGCTGCTCCTTTATCAGGTGAAGTGGAGAGATGCATAGAAACACAGCTTATATAGTCAGAGAATAATGTCAGATGTTTACAGGTAATCTTTCTAACTGACATTTATCACACCTCGGCAGAGAGATAATCACAGCAATCAAAGGTGTAAATGGTGTCCAAACAGGTCAGTCAGGAAAACATTACATCAAAGAACAATGAGGTGGGGTCACAAGGGATCAAATGTTGCAGATGCTGGGGTCTGTATGAAAAACAAAAAAAAAGACAAAAAACATTTTTTTTGCTGGAAATCACAGCAGGTCCGGCCGCATCTGTGTGGAGAGAACAAGCCAATGATGCTTAGTGTCTGGACCACATCAATACAATAGAACATTGCAATCGAATATCACCTTGCAATATAATAGTCAGTTGAAATGCAATAGCACATTGCAATAGGAATATTGCCCTGCAATGTGATCGTCATTTGCAATGCAATAGAACAATGGAATGGATTATTACTGCAATACATTTGACATTTGAAGTGCAATGGCACATTGCAATGGAATATTGATTTGCAATATGATCATCATTTGCAATGCAAAAGATACTGCAATGGAATATCACTTTGCAACATAGTAGTCATTTTCAATGCAACAGAACATTGCAAAGGATAAATGCTTTGCAATACAATAGTCAATTGCAATGCAATAGAAAATGGCAATGCAATAGAACATTGCAATGGAATATCACTTTGCAATACAATAGTCATTTGCAGTGCAGTAGCACATTGCAATGGAATATCACTTCGCATTATATTAGTCATTTGAATTGAAATAGCGAATTGCAATGGAATATCGCATTGCAAAATGATCTTCATTTGCATTGCAATAAGATATTGCAACGGAATAACACTTTGCAATATAGTACTCATTTGCAATGCAATAGAAAAATGCAATGGAATGTCACTCCAATATAATCATCATTTGCAATGCAATCGGATATTGCAATAGAATATTAGTTTGCTATATAAACATAGAAACATAGAAGATAGCAGCAGCAGTAGGCTATTCGGCCCCTCGAGCCCGCTCCGCCATTCAATGTGATCATGGCTGATCATCCAAATTCAGTACCCAGTCCCTGCTTTCTCCCCATACCCCTTGATCCCATTAGCCTTAAGAAATATATCCAACTCCTTCTTGAATATATTTAATGAATTGGCCTTTATGCCTTCTGTGGTAGAGAATTCCACTGGTTCACCACTGTCTGGGTGAAGCAATTCCTCCTCATTTCTGTCCTAAATGGCATATCCTTTATCCTTAGACCGTGACCCCTGGTTCTGGACTCCCCGACCATCGGGAACATCCTTCCTGCATCTAGTCTGTCCAGTCCTGTCAGAATTTTATAAGTTTCAATGAGATCTCCTCTCAGTCTTCTAAACTCCAGCGAGTACAGGCCCAATCAACTCAATCTCTCCTCATACTTCATTCCTCCCATCCCTGGTATCAGCCTGGTGAATCTTCACTGAATTCCTACCATGGCAAGAACATCCTTCCTCATATAAGGCGACCAAAACTGCACACAATACTCAAGATGTGGTCTCACCAAGGCCCTGTACAACTGCAGCAAGACATCCTTGTTCCTCTCGTTACAAAGGCCAACATAACATTTGCCTTCTTAACCGCCTGCTGCACCTGCACGCTTACGTTCAGTGACTGGTGCACAAGGACACCCAGGTCTCTTTGCACTTCCCCTTCACCCAATCTATTGCTATTCAGATAATAATCTGCCTTCCTGTTTTTGCCACCAAAGTGGATAACCTCACATTTATCCACATTATATTGCATCTGCCATGCTTCTGCCCAATCACCCAACCTGTCCAAATCATCCTGTCATTCTCAGCATCTTCCTCGCAGCACACATGCCCACCCAGCTTTGTGTCATCTGCAAATTTGGAGATGTTACATCTAATCCCCTTGTCTAGATCATTAATATATATTGTGAATAGCTGGATTCCAAGCACCGATCCCTGCGGTACCCCACTAGTCACTGCCTGCCACTCAGAAAAAGATTATGCATTGCAATGGATTATCACTTTGCAATATGATATTCATTTTCAATGTAATAGCACATTGGAATGGACTATTAACTTCCAGTATAATATTCACTTGCAATGCAATAGAACATTGCAGCTGAATATAGCTTTGCAATACAGTACTCCGTGCAATGCAGTAGAGCACTGCAATGGAATATTGCTGCAAAAACATCGTGGTTTGCAATGCAATAGAACATTGCAATGGAATATCACTTTGTAATATGATCGTCATTTGCAATGCGATAGTACATTGAAGTGGAATATCACTTTGCAATGTAATAGTCATTTGCAATGCAATAGCACTTTGCAATGGAATATCAGTTTGCAATACGATAGTGATTTGCAATGCAAAACAAATTGAAATGGAATGTCACCTTGTAAGATGATCGTCATTTGCAATACAATATAAAATTGCATTGGAATCTCACTTTGCGATACAATAGTCATTTGCAATTTAATGGAACATTGCAGTGGAATATTACCTCGAAATATAATACTCATTTGCAATGGATGATCGACTTGCTATAACACCGTCATTTGCAATGCACTTTATAATTGCATTGGCATATAACTTTGCAATATACTAGTCATTTCCAATGGAATAGAACATTGCAAAGGAATGTCGCTTTGCAATGTCAACTTGCAATATTAATTTAATTTGCAATGCAATACCACATTGCAGTTGAATAATGCTACAATGTAAACGTCATTTGCAATGCAATAGAACATTGCAATGGAACATCACTTTGCAATATTGTAGTCTGTTGCAATGCAATTGCACATTGCAATCGAGTTTTACCTTGAAATGTGATCGTTATTTGCATTGCAATAGAACATTGCAATGCAATATTACTTTGTAATATGATCGTCATTTGGAATGCAATAGAAGATTGCAATGGAATTTTAAGTTGCAATAATATATTCATTTGCAATGCAATAGCATTTTGTGTTGGAATAGCACTTTGCAACATAGTAGGTATATAGCACTGCAGCACAATATTGCAATTGAATATCAATGCAAAACAATCGGCATTTGAAATGCAGTAGGACATTAGAATAGAATATTTCTTTACAACTGAATAGTCATTGCAGTGCAATGGAACATTGCATTGGAATATCAGTTTGCAACAAAAATGTAATTTGCAATGAAATTGCACATTGCAATAGAAAAATACTTTGCAATATAATAGTCATTTACACTGCACTAGCACAATGAAATGGAATATCGCCTTGCAATGTGATCATCATTTACAATGAACAAAACATTGCAGTGGAATATCACTTTGCAACATAATAGGAATTTGCAATGCAACGGCATAATGCAATGGAATATCGTTTTGCAATATAATAGTCATTTGCAATGCAATAGAACATTGCAATGGAATATCACTTGGCATATAATAGTCATTTGAAATGCAATGCAATATCGTTTTGCAATATGATCGCCATTTGCAATGTAGTAGAACATTGCAATGGAATATCACTTTGCAATATAATAGTCATTTGCAATGCAAGAGAACATGGCAATGGAATATCACTTTCCAATATAATATTCATTTGCAATGCAATAGACATTGCAATGGAATTTTAACTTGCAACACTATTGACATAATAAAACTCAGTACGCAGCTGGTTTGAGCATAAAGCAAGGCTTTAATCAATTTGTTTCAGAACATGGAAATCTAGTTGTATTCCTCTATCTCCTTGTATTACTAAATGTCGCTGGAAAGCTGGGGCCAACGACTGAGTATTTATACTCCTTGGACGGCTCCAGCGGCTGGCCATCCAGCGTTATTTCATAAGTAGTTGCTTCATGATGAGATTTATATCATTCTTCCTGCCTAAAAGATTTGGAAGTCCGAAGACTTCCTGTTAATGGAGTAGGTGGACCACGAATAGCCGCAGTCTTTTACATTTTTGTTTATGGCCAGAAGGCACATCTCCTCAGACTGTGTCTTGGTCCCTGGGCCACTTGATACATGCCGCTGGATCGACAGGGCCCGTGTTGCTCTGATCGACCCGAGGGAGGCTGGGGAGATCGTGACTCTGGGTGTGGGTCCCCACAGGCACAGAAATGGCTTCATCCCATTGGTTTGCTGGAGATTGACCAGCTTCCTGGCCCGGGGTGGCCATCCCACGGGGAATGCTCGGCTCCCCGTGTGGGTCCAGCGGGGCAGCCGGCAGAACCCTCGATGTCCCAGGTAGGGCATCATCCTTGGGGGTGCACAGAGTTTTGGCCTCATCCCTGCAGGACCCTCCATCAGTCAGGTCTGCAGAACTGGCCAGACACGGCGCCAGGTCCTGGAGTGACACGGTGAATACCCAGCAATCCAGATACCGCACTTGGGCTTACGTGGGGTTTACATCCGTAAGTTCTATCTCGTCGACTAGCGGATCGGTTTCCAACGATCGTACAAATCTTCAGAGCAGCACGGGGCCAGGAGCTGCCAAACATGACGTTAGAGACGTCCCATGGGTGGAGTGATGATTAAAGCTGAATAATCGCTCATGAGGTGAGTCATTGGTAGAAGTAGAAAGGAGAGACCTGATGGAATGCAACGCGTCTGGGATCATTGTTTCCCACTGCTGGTCTGGTAGATTGCATGACCTCGCACAAGACGGAAAGCATTCCACATGACAGCGTTGTATCTCTCAACTAGTCCGTTAACAATGGGATATTACGGTGTTGTTTTACTTGTGGCAATTCCTCGTTGGTAGAGATAACTTCTGAGTTCACTTGACATGAAGGAGGGACCCCGCTCAGAGTGGATGAAATTGCCTGAACCGCAAAGGGAACAGATTTGATCAAGGCATTTGATCACTGTGGAAGCACGCATGTTGGTTCAGGGGAAAGCAAAGGGAAAGCATGAATATTCATCCACCATATTCAGTAAGTAGGTGTTCCACATCGTGGAAGGCAATGGCCCTTTAAAGTGAATTCTGAGTCGCTGCATAGGCTGCATAGTGTGTATGAGTGAGCCATCAGATGGACGGAAGAATTGCTGTTTTAACTCCACACAAATTTTACAGCAGGTGCTCGTTCTTTTCACATCTTCTGTAGAAAATGGGAGATTTTTAGATTACACAAAGTGCAACATACGGGTAACGCCAGGATGGCATAAGTCAGTATGAAAATCTGCCAGATTCGAAGTTGAAAGAGAAGAGCAGAATGCCCGCGTGAGGGTATCCGGGGCCACATTCTCTTTTCCGGATCGATAATGTATGGTGTATCCAAAGGCAGCCAATTCCATCCTCCAGAGTTGTATTTTGTTATTCTTGATCTTAGTGCATTTCCGGTTATCCAGCATAAAGGCCATGGAGCGCTGATCGGTTATAAGTGAGAAATGGCGACATGCGAGAAAATGACTCCATTTACATACCGCTTCGATAATGGCCGTAGCCTCCTTCTCGGCAGGAGGATAATGGAGATCGCTACCCTGCAAAGTTCTGGACAGAAATGCAACGGGTCAACCACCTTCATTCAAGGTAGCCGAGATCGCCACATATGATGCATCGCACTCGAACACAAAAGGAAGATTTTCGTCAATGGAACGAAGCATGGCTTTTTCCAATTGCCGCTTGAGGAGGTTGAAAGCTGAAATAGCCATTGCCTCCAATGGAAAAGACTTTGCGTGAAGCAGGGGCTGGATCTTTTTGGAGAAGTGGGGCATCCATTTTGCATAATAGGCGAACATGCCGAGTGCCCGACGAAGAGAGTCGAGATTCTTAGGGGGAGGGAGCTCCAGAAGCGGACGAAGTCGCTCCGGATCTGGTTTGATGACACCATTGCCCACCCAGTAGCCAAGGATGTTGACTGATGGTACTGATTTCACAGATTTGGACGCACTTAAGGTTAAGTTGTGACGACGGAGAACGTCAAAAAATTTCTGGAGGTTGGCATCTTTCTCCTTCTGGTCACGACAAGCAATGGTGATATTATCCAGATATGGAAAAGTCTCCGTTAAGTTCTTCTGTTTGACTAGACTATCCATTAGCCATTGAAAGACGGCCACCCCATTGGTGACCTCAAATGGAAGGTGACAATTTGGTTAAAGCCAACCATTGGCCTCAAAGGCTGTATACATTTTGTCAGAGTCCTTTAACGGTACTTGATGATATGCGCTCTTTAAATCAAAAGTTGAAATACCTTGTAGTTGGCAAAATTATTGACCATGTCATCGATGCGTGGTAGTGGGTAGGCACGCAGGTCGGTATACTGGTTAATATTTTGCGAGTAATCAATGCAAAGATTGTTCTTCTGTTGCTTCAGAGGATTTTTAAAAATGATGACTTGAGCCCACCAGGAAGACGAACATGGCTCAATTATACCGTCAGCTAGAAGGCGAGAGATTTCTGCCTCGTTAAAGGCTCGATCATCTTGGCTGAAACGTCATGATTTAGTGACTATGGGCTTACATCGGGGGGAAAGATTAGCAAAGAAGGAGGGCTCGTCGAGCGAAGCTGCCGAAAGCGCAGAATACGGTACTTTGGAAATAGTAAGCTCCGCATTTGACCCGCCAAACTCGAAAGTGAGTCTTTTGTGTTGTTTCTGGAAATCCTGCCCCAGGAGCACATCACTGCATAGATTCTTGAGCACCCCGAGCTGGGTGGAGAAATAAGTGCAGCCATTGAGAATAAGGTGGACAAGACAAAAGCTGGAAGAATTGGTGGTCAGAGTCGGCAGAGCCATTGCAATTTCCCTGTCCGAGGGGTAAATACGCAGTTTTAACTTACTGACAGCCCGCTCACTAATAAAGCTGTCAGATCTGCATGAGTGGATTAGTGCTCTCAAAATGTTTCCATTTACCGAAACCTTCGTGGCTGCATGGGGCAAACTTTGGGGAAAAACAGCTGTGATGGGAGGAGGGGCAGTTTTACCCTTGACAGCTGTAACCTTCGTAGTGATTCTTGGGGTGGAGCAGTTTTATAGATTGCAGCTGTAACCATAGTAGTGGCTCTTGGGGGAGGAGCAGTTTTATAGATAGTAGCTACAAAACTAACAGGAGCTCTCGACCTGTATACCTTAGAAAAGTGGCCTTTCTTACTAACAGCGGCTCTTGACTAGGCAAAACTTAGAAAAGTGACCTTTCTTGCTGCAAATGTTGCAGGTCGCATTACAAGCAGGACAATATTTGCTATAATGGAACAGACCTCTACAGAAGGAACACTTCCTTCCAGATTGCCAAGATGCTGCTAGGGCAGGGTCCTCATCAGTGTAGGTGTCTAGGGTAGGGTTGTCATCAGCCGGTTTGAAGTCATCATCCGTGAGGGCTTCTGCCCGAGGCCTATTGAAAGAGTCACTAAAAGAGATAGCAGCAGCCCGTGCACGTGGTGAAGGATAGGTGTCTGCATTCCTCTTTGTTAAGTCCAGAGAACATGCCTGGTCATAGGCAGCCTGTAATTGCAGGTTTTATTCTCCAACAGATGCTGACGTATGAAGGGAGACACAATCCCATTACTAAAGGAATCACAAATTAACTCCTCCTGGTACTGCTCAGCTGTAACAGCTTTAAGATTACAATCCTTGCTGGGCCTCCAAAGTTTCTGAAGGAATTCATCAAGTGATTCCCCGGGTTGTTGTTGAGTTGTGGCCAGTAGATGCCGAGAAACAATTTCAATTTGGGGACTTGACAAATAGCTGCTGTAGTATTTGTATAGCGGCATCATAGTTGACACAGTCTTCGATATAGTCAAACACATGAGGGGATACATAATTAGCAAGTATCTCTAATTTATCAGGAACATTTTCACCACACACCCTGAGGAAGTTTCTGAAAGTACGATACCAATGTTTCGATACCTTAGCAGCTGTAAGTGAATTCGGGCCCAGGTCAAGACGGGTGGGGCTGAGTAGTTCCTCCATGCTGGACCGATTACTTGTCTGAGTTCCCTTTTATGGTTCGAGTCGTAGCTGGCTGATCCCAAAATCACCCAAAGCGTGGAGTCGATATCAAGTTGATTAAATTGAGGTAATGAAACTCACTATGCACTTGGTTTGAGCATAAAGCGAGGCTTTAATCAACTTGTTTCAGAACATGGAAGTCTAGTTGTATCCAGTGGCTCCTTGTCTTTACAAAATGTCCCCGGCAAGCTGGGTCCAACGACCGAGTATTTATACTCCTTGGACGGCGCCACCAGCTGGCCGTCCAGCATTATTTCATAAGTAGTTTCTTGAGGATGAGATTTATAACAATTATATTCCTTTGCAATGCAACAGCACATAGCAATGAAATTGCAGTTTGCAACATAATAGTCATTTGCACTGAAACAGAAAATTGCAATGGAATATCATTGCAATACAATCATCATGTGCAATGTAATAGAACATTGCAATAGAATATTTCTTTGTAACAGAATAGCCATTGCAGTGAAATGGAATATTGCAATGGAATATCAGTTTGCAATATGAATGTCATTTGCAATTCAATAGAACATTGCAATGAAATAGCACTTTGCAATATAATAGTCAATTGCAATGCAATTGCACATTGCAATGGAAAAACACTTTGCACTAAAATGGACATTTGCAATATAATAGCAGATAACAATTGAATATCGCTTTGCAATATGATCGTCATTTGCAATGCAAAAGCACATTGCAATGGAATATCGCTTGGAAATATGATCATCATTTGCAATGCAATAGGACTTTGCAATGGAACATCACTTTGCAACACAATAGTGATTTGCAATACAATAGAACATTGAAATGGAATATCGTCTTGCAATATGATCGTCATTTGCAATGAAGAAAACATTGCAATGGAATTTCACTTTGCAATGTAATAGGAATTTGCAATGCAATAGAGCATTGCAATGAAATTTCCCTGCAATATTATCGTCAGTTGCAGTGCAATAGAACATTGCAATGGTGTGAGATTCGAATTTGGAGGAACCCGAGACAGAGACGGAATTGAGATCAAGTTGAGAATTTATGAAAACAACCAAATGACTTGTGCACAAGGGAGAGCCACCCAGCATCCTCAAGCTAGGTGTGCACTCTCGAGGGACAAGTAACGGTTCATTCAAGTTATACAATTCTATAAGCAACACCCACCTACTAAAGAATGGGGGCATACATATACAAACTGTCACAGCAGTTACTCTTTATTGGTTTATGTGGTTAGTCACTCAAATGTTGGACCCACCCCTTGAACTCGGGTACCCTCTGACCAGCATCCGCAGTATGTTGCTATTACACAGTGTCAGGGTTGCTGTCGCGGGGCTGTGTAAACACGGGGCCGTGCTGTCCGGGCGAGGCTGGTTCTGGACCCAAGTGCAGATAGACAAGGCAAGAAGCAGATATGCAGTCTTACATAACAGTACGTTGCTAGAATCAAACAGGTAATATAGTGGTATGGATACCCAAGGGGGGAAATACTTAAAAGGCTCAAACTTGATGAACCCGAAGTCCCAGTCACACGTGTACAACAGTAGCCAGCCATACACCCCCCTGGACATTTGGAACTAGAAGTCAAAAATGAAAAAGTCTGCATTAGTACACATAGCGAATTTTCTTGGCTTTTCAAGCAGTGATCTTTCCCATTCCGGCTGATCATGAACTGCAGATGTTCAGAAATTTCAAGACAAAATCATCCTCCTCATCCACTAGCGGCAGGTACATGTCGTGGTGATCATATGATCATAATCTTTGTAAGCGACAGAGCCATTGTTTTCCAGAGTTAGCACGCTCAATGGATTATATTCCAAAGGGATGCAAGAAGGGCGAGGAAAGCACCTTAATGGATGAGAATAGAACGAAATTCCTCCATCGCTGCTATGTCCATACTGGCTCAGTCCTACTGTCAGGGTTGCTGTTGCAGGGCCGTGTAAACATCGGGCCGTGCCGTCCGGGCAAGGCTGATTCTGGACCCAAGTGCAGACAGATGAGGCGAGAAGCAGATATGCAGTCTTAAATAACAGTACTTTACTAAAATCACACAGGTAAACAGTTACGAAACATCGGAGCTCAAGACAAGCTATCACATAGGCAAACGGCTTGTCAAGATAGGAACTCAGGACAAGCTACCATGAGGCAACTGGCTTGTCAAGACTGAGCTCAAGACAGGCTACCACAGGGCAACTGGCTTGTCCAAACTGAGCATCTTGCAAGATTAAGCAACCTGTCAGCACCTTGTCAAGACCGAAAACAAAGGGAAGAACCACAGAAATTAAATGCAAGCAAAAACATAACACAGATAAACAGTTATAGACTTAGGAGCTCAAGACAAGCAACCACAAAGGTAAACGGCTTGTCAAGACTTAGCCCAAGACAAGCTACCCCTAGGCAACCAGCTTATCAAGGCAAGCTACAACAGGGCAACCGGCTTGTCCAAACTGCGCTCAAGACAAGCTACCACGGCAACCGGCGTGTCAAAACTGAGCACCTAGTCAAGACAGAGCACCTTGTCAAGACTCACTCCCTTGTCAGGACTGAGCCCAGAGGGTAGAAACCACAGAACTTAAATACAAGCAAAAACAGGTGAAACCAATTAACCAGATGAAAGACAGTTAAGTAATAAACAGGAGAAACAAGTAACAATTAACAAAGGGAAACAAACAAGTGAAGATGCCATCTAGGCATTACTGAAGGAACTGACCAGCACCCTCACAAACAGATGTTAGTAGTTTCATCCTACTCCCCACAGTCCTGCTGTTATCTCTTCCCCGGTTTCGGCATAGTTTATAGTTTGAGAAAGCATATTTTAGCCTTAACTGTCGAACAAGCAGGATGGCTACAAGGCCGCAGTAATGCATGTACCCTGTGACTGGAATAATGTTCGATGTTAATTGTACCATTATCTCCTGGGAAGACAGGCCGTGTTCAGACAATGGCTCTACTGAGGCTGTGAACACACACATTCCGAAGTTTGATAAGTAAATGGCGTCTTCCAGTCTGCCAATGTGCTTCAGTCAGCTAAACCTAAACTGTGGCTAAATAGGGTGTCAACACAGTCAAGTATCCCAGCATTCATTGGGAACAAGCTGGACCTTTCAGTCCCCCCTTCCAAACCCCGGAAAGAACCCTTAAAGCGGGGTTGGAGGGTGTGATCTCTATGCTAGGACAGTGTGATAAGCTGGTGGGTTTATAGTAGGTCAGAAATACATATACGGTTTCCCAAATCAAATAGCACGAATGATGAAGGTTTTCCTATAATCCCCCCCAATTGTTCTATACGACCACCACCCCTTCCAGGCCTTTGGCTATTCCAAGTAGGCCGCACAATTGTTGCATATGGTCTGGTGTGAATCCTATCGGGGTGGCCACCCGTCGAAGCACCAGATATGCATAAGATGAGTAAAGCGAATATTTAGGCAACCCCTGATTGATTATACGATTGCTTCATTATTCATACAAATCATTTTTCCAACAACTTGTTAAAGTCATCACCTGAAACGCTTGGAGTCATAGAGTCATAGAGTTATACAGCACAGAAAGAGGCCTTAGGCCCATCGCGTCCGAGCCGTCCATCAAGCGCTGTCTAATCTAATCCCATTTTCCAGCATTTGGTCCGTAGCCTTGGAAACCTCCTGCCCCTTACGTTTAATCTATGCCCCCTTGTTAGTGACCCCACTACTAAGGGTAAAAGTTCCTTTCTATCTACCATAGCTATGCCGCTCATAATTTTGTACGCCTCAATCAGGTCCCCGCTCAGCCTTCTCTGCTCCAAGGAAAACAACCCCAGCCTGTACAGACTTTCTTCATAGCTGAATCGCTCCAGCACAGGCAACATCCTGGTGAATCTCATCTGCACCCTCTCCAAAGCAATCACATCCTTCCTATAGTCTGGCGGCCAGAGCTGCACACAGTATTCCAGCTCTGACCTAAACAGCGTTTTGCATAGCTCCATCATAACCACCCTGCACTTATATTCTATGCCTCAGCTATTGAAGGAAAGTATCCCATATGCCTTTTTAACCACCTTATCCAATTGTTCTGCTGCCTTCAGAGATCTATGTACATGCACACCAAGGTCCGTCTGATCCTCTGTCTTTCCTAGGGTCTTACCATTCATTGTGTATCCCTTGCCTTTTTAGTACCTCCAAAATGCACCATCTCACACTTTTCATGGTTAAATTCCATTTGCCACTGTTCCACCCATCTGACCAACCCATCTATATCGTCCTGCAGGCTGATGCTACCCTCCTCGCTATTTACCACACCACAAATTTTCCTGTCAGCTGCGAACTTACAGATCATTCATTTTACATTCACATCCAAATCATTAATGTAGACCACAAACAGCAAGGGACCCAGCACCAATTCCTGCGGTACCCCACTGGACACAGGCTTCCAGTTAGAAAAACCACCTTCGACCATCACCCTCTGCCTTCTGCCACTTAGCCAGTTTTGGATCCAATGTGCCAAGGCACCAGGGATCCCATGGGCTCTTACCTCCTTGACCAGTCTCCTATGCGGGACTTTATCGAAAGCCTTACTGAAATCCATGTATACCACATCCACTGCACTACCCTCATCCACACACCTAGTCACCCCCTCGAAAAATTCAATCAAATTGGTCAGACATGATCTTTCCTTAACAAAGCCATGCTGACTATCCCTGACTAATCCTTGCCTCTCCAAGTGGAGACTAATTCTGTCCCTCAGAATTATTTCCAATAATTTCCCTACCACTGATGTTAGGCTCACTGGCCTGTAATTCCCAGGTTTATCCCTACTACCCTTCTTGAATAATGGTACTACGTTAGCTGGTCTCCAGTCCTCTGGCACATCCCCTGTGCCCAGAGAGGTTCTGAAAATTTGTGTCAGAGCACGTGTAATCTCCTCCTTTGCCTCACACAGCAGCCTGGGATACGTCTCGTCCGGGCCTGGGGATTCATCCACTTTTAAGCCTGCTAAAACCGTTAGTACCTCCTCCCTCTGGATGCTAATTTGTTCAAGTATATCACGGTCCCCCTGCCTGATTTCTATGTCTATATCGTCCTTCTCCATAGTGAAAACAGATGCAAAAATTCATTTAAAACCCCACCTACATCTTATGGCTCCACACACAGATTGCCACTTTGGTCCCTAATGGGCCCTTCTCTTTCCCTAGTTATCTTCTTGCCCTTAATATAATTATAAAACACCTTAGGATTTTCCTTTACTTTGCTCGCCAGTGTTATTTCATGGCTCCTCCTCGCTCTCCTAATTTCTTTCTTAAGTATCCTCCAGCACTTTTTATACTCCTCTAGGGCTTCCTCTGTCTTTAGTCCTTTGTATCTGCCAAAAGCCGCCCTTTTTCTGAATGCATTCTCGTATATCCCTTGACATCCATGGTTCCCTGGGCTTGTTGGCCCCACCCTTGACCTTTACGGGAACATGTTGCCATTGTACTCTCTCAATTTCCTTTCTGAAAGACTCCCATTGCTCCGATGTGGATTTTCCTACAAGTAGCTGATCCCAGTCCACTTTGGCCAGATCCTGCCTTATCATATTAAAATCGGCCTTCCCCCAATTTAGAACCTTTATTTCTGGTCCATCTCTGTCCTTTTCCATGACTACCTTAAATATCACCGAATTATGGAGTAGGAGCAGTACAAACATTAGCAGTTTAAACTTTTGGTTTAGCAATTTGTTTCACCTGAGTCCATTTATATTTCCTGCGTGTCATAAATAACAAGGTCAGGACAATTACGAACTGCACCACGACTAATACATGTGATTTCAGTCGGATCCATGGATGCATCTGCATATTTATTCGGAACTGTCATCTACCCATGTGCTCACTTTGTTCGCATCGATGTCTTTCTTCATATCCATGTTCCTTTGTTGCAGAGTATAGTACACCTTTTGGGAGAGCCGTATCTCTTTCCGTAACTGCCTCAGGTGTTCGGGCAGTGGGGGCATAGAATACTCAAATGTGTTGATGTAGTTCCACAATCCATACTTGATGTCTTGAGACACTTGAAGAGAGGCAATATTAAACTGGTGTATGTCCACCAACTCCTCGTGTCCAATCCGTACCAGAACTGCTGGTGTGAAGCAGAACGCTTACTGGGGATGTCGCAAGTTAGATTGGCATGTTCAAATGTCCCCAAGTTTGTCATGACACAGTATTCACCTTTACCAGCCTCTGTCACCTAGGTGGGCTATGAGGCTGCGTCCAATGCCTCCATGGTGCAGTAAAACTCCATGCCAGTGTTAATGAAAACACATTGAGCTTGCGAGCTTTGGCTGATTGCATGCGGGCACATGATGAAGGCATGTCTGGTGACACATCCTTCCAGCTTGGTACCCATCCGGTTTCCTTTCACCATCACTGCGTAAGGTAACATATTGTGGTAAGATATATGTATGCCATCTTTGTATACCTATATTTTGTACCTGATATACCTCCCGCCCTTGTGTCTCCACGGCCATCACCTGGATGACCAAAACTAAACCCAGGAACCCCCCGCGTCTGGGTTGCATTTGACATGCGTGGGGTATACCCATACCATGGCTCGGAATTGACAAACTGTCATATTGAGGCTACATAAGAGACATTTATGCATACCCGCCCCAGCATGTCCATGAGTCAGTGTCCCTTTTAACTGTTGGTTGGTAATCCACAGGGGGACCTCCCCCGCCTGTTTCTGCTCCAGGTTTTCTCGGGTTTGTTCCACTCTCCAATTCCCATATGTGCTGCAAGCATCGTTTGCTGCTGCCTGCTGTGAGGCATTGTATTCCTCTTTAATTATCGTATTTATAGTCTGCGCGTGTGTTTCTAACACAGTAGCTATATCCTGGAGGTATAGATTTGATATCTGGTCCTCCTTTAACTCTTGGCCCACATTCTTATTCTGCTCTTGTAAGATGGCTTTAATGTGGGAACCCAGATCCCGGACCTTCTGATCTATGGTAGACAGATCAGTGGTGTTAACAAACAATGTGCCGGTGTTAAAGACCGTCGCTGCATCATTAACTAAAGACCTCTTATGTCACCAAACCCGCCGGCTTTTCTGTCTGTATCTGCCTCTGCTATGATCCACGACTTGTTTCAATACCTGTGTTAGAAGGCGCTGGTGTAACTGTTGAGTTTTTGGTGAACACTAAACAGGCGGGGCGGTGTTGGTCAGGTTCAGCATCACTGACACTAATTCATGACGCACGTTATCATACAATATATCTCCAGTCCGTGTGAACACCAGCCCACTAGCAGGTCCCTCCATCATGGGGGGAGGGGCAGGTCAGTGGTTCTCACTCCGGGGAGGATGGTGTCATGGAAAACACTGGGGGCGTGTGTGTGTTGGGGGCACCACAGTAGCAGCCAATCATAGGTGGCAGCCCGGGCCCCACGTATTGTTCAGTAATCCGAAAGTTTGACATCTCTCTAGGGTAGGCGTACATAAGGGGTCCCAATGCCCTGCATTATTCTGCCAGCATATCCTGTCCTTCCTTCCTGGGATTTTACTGGTACAGACGCCCTTGTGTGTTTTGTGTGGACCAGTGGTCATCTCACAATGAAAGGGGGTTCCTGGCTGGTCAACACAGAAACTCAGCGCCATGGTAGGTGTTTTCGTTCGCCAAACAGTAACCCTATCTTTCCCAAGAAAAGCCTCCCCATCATTATCCTACACCACCGCCAGGCAAAAGGTGTCCAGTTCCCTTACCAGTCTCGGCACTAGTTCGTGGTAACTAACAGGCTCTCTCTCTCTCTCCCACTGACCCTCTGTCTGTCTCCGACCCCCTTTCAGTCTGGCCTGCTATTAGCAGTGTGTGCAAGGCTTGCAGCGGGGTAAAGTCTACTTCATACATGGCGTTGAGCTGGAGGCGGTGGCCTTGTGACAGTGGCTCAATGTGACTTACCTGACTTAACTTAATCCGGTGAGGGTTATCAGCCGTCGGATGGGAATGTGTGAAGACTGGTGGCACTGTCCTCCATCAGAGGTAGGAGGGCCTATAAAAGGGGGTGTATATCCCCTCGGGAAGGTCCTCCGGTCCCGACACCAGTGGTTCCCAAAGAGCAGCTGTGTCTCGGAACCGGTCTATCTCCTCTGCACAGAGTGGGGTAAACAAAAGATTCTGTGTTCTGTTGGGATGTAGAACGAGGTGTCCGGTAGTCCTACCACAAAAGGGAGATAATCAGAACTCTAGAGTCAAGGGGTGAGTTCCCAAGAAGGTTAGGGTCGTATAGTAGTGAGAGTTCGCAGGATCTCTGGTTAAGTCGAGCAACCGGACCATCGAAAGGTCGACATCCCCGGAAGTGGTGGCAGTACTGAGGTCGGGCCCGCACATCTGTAAGAAAGAGACAGGTAAAATAGCGACCCGAATAATTGAATTAGTTCTTCGAAATCCGGTCATGATCAAATATAGGAGAGAAAATAGAGTCATAGAGTCATAGAGTCATTGAGTTATACAGCACAGCAAGAGGCCTTTCGGCCCATCGCGTTCGTGCCAGCCATCAAGCCCTATCTAATCTAATCCCATTTTCCAGCATTTGGTCCGTAGCCTTGTATGCTATGGCATTTCAAGTGCTCCTCCAAATGCTTCTTGAATGTTGTGAGGATTCCTGCCTCCACCACCCTTTCAGGCAGTGAGTTCCAGTTTCCAACCACCTTCTGGATGAAAAAGTTCTTCCTCAAATCCCCTCTAAACCTCCTGCCCCGTACCTTGAATCTATGCTCCCTTGTTATTGACCCCTCTACTAAGGGGAAAAGTTCTTTTCTATCCATCCTATCTATGCCCCTCATAATTTTGTATTCCTCAATCAGGTCCCGCCTCAGCCTTCTCTGCTCCAAGGAAAACAACCCCAGCCTGTCCAGTCTTTCTTCATAGCTGAAGCGCTGCAGCCCAGGTAACATCCTGGTTAATCTCCTCTGCACCCTCTCCAAAGCAATCACATCCTTCCTATAGTGTGGCGACCAGAACTGCACACAGTACTCCAGCTGTGGCCTAACCAGCGTTTTGTGCAGCTCCATCATAACCTCCCTGCTCTTATATTCTAAGCCTCGGCTAATGAATGCAGGTATCCCATATGTCTTTTTAACCACCTTATCCACCTGTTCTGCTGCCTTTAGGGAGCTATGTATATGCACACCAAGATCCCTCTGATCCTCTGTCTTTCCTAGGGTCTTACCTTTCATTGTGTATTCCCTTGCCTTGTTAGTCCGTCCAAAATGCATCACCTCACACTTTTCAGGGATAAATTCCTTTTGCCACTGTTCTGCCCATCTGACCATCCCATAATTATCGTCCTGTAGCCTGAGGCTTCCTGCCTCGCTATTTACCACCCCACCAATTTTCGTGTCATCTGCGAACTAACTGATTATACCTTTTACATTCGCATCCAAATCATTAAAAGGCAGGGTATTATTTCGTTATTATTTCATTTTAATCACAGGGTCCCCAAGAGATGGGGAAATCTCTTCCCCGGGCTCCATCACAGTCTTAGTCTGGCTTCAGTGTCTCCATCTTACATCTAATTTTTCCTGTAGGAAAACGGAGGTTCCTGTATTTAGGAGGATCTGGAACGGCCCATCCCACCGGGGCTCATAGGTACCTCGAACTGGTCGCTGAACCATCACCCACTGTCCTACCGGAGGGGGCGCTTCCCAAATTCCCCTTTGTCTTTTGGCATCATGTGCCTCCTGTAAGTGTTGAACCCGAAAGTGTTTGGCATGATAGGCCTCAATGATCAGGCGTAGATATGTCAGGAGAGTTGTCTGGAATTTGGAAGTGTCCCCCATACCCTTGGGGTAACATCATAGCTCGTCCAGGCATTAGTTCAAGTGGGGTTACGCCAGTGCCTTTGGCCGGCGTGGCTCGTATGCCCCAAAGAATGGCGGGTAGGACTACGTGCCACCCTTTTCCTGTCTGTACAATGGCCTTGGTCACAGACTGTTTTAAAGTACGGCTCATCCGTTGCACCATTCCTGAGGATTGTGGATGGTAAGGGATTTGGAACCGTTGTCGAACCCCCAGGAGCGCTAAAGCCTGTTTCATGGTGAAGTGGATTCCCTGGTCAGAATCTATCTGGTAAGGCACCCCCCCATTGGGTAATGATTTCCATCGCTAGGATTTTTGCAGCTGCTTCGGCTGTGCTCCTCCTAGTGGGGAAGGCCTCGACCCAACGTGTAAAAAGTTCGATGACTACAAAGACATGGTTCTACCCGCCTGCGGGGTAGGGGTCCTGTGAAATCCAATTATAATTGCGTCCAGGTTCACTGGGCCACCGGGGGTGCCCTATACGTACTCATATGTGACCCCCAATTCCCGTTTGGAGGCAAGGTAGACATAGTCTCCCATACTCGTGGATCTCTCTGGCCATTCTGGGCCAGCACCAGGTGTCAGCTATAATGTAATATAATTATAACCTCCCAAATGCGCGGGCTCGTGGTAAGATTGTATCAGGGCACGTCGAATGGACGTAGGAACCACGGACTGGGTCTCATGATGAAAAACACACTGGGGTCTTTGTTCACTCCCTCACGCACCCAAACTGTATATTCTCAGGGACTCGGAAAGTTACACGGTTAGGAGCGTATCGTTCGGTAAATCATCGGCCAGGGAAGCCTCTTCAGTTCGTACTACTGCATTAGGAATAAGGGCCATCACAGGGCGAGCCAACGCGGCCCGTCGGGCGTCCAATTCGGCAACTGGGTTACCCTGGATTTCTGGGGTCTCCCCTGCCTGGTGGGAGCAAACATTGACTACCGCCCCCAGCGTGGGCCCGTCCGCTGCCCGAAGGCATTCAGCGATCGCGAAAGCATGTTTAATAGTGTTGCCTAAAGAAGTCAAATATCCTCACCGCTTCCACAGGCCGCAGCAATCGTGGATGACGGAATAGGCATATTGGCTGTCTGTATAGATATTTGCGGTTGTTCCTTCTGCCAACTGAAGGGTTCTAGTGAGGGTGCTGATTTCCGCCAGCTGGGCCCCTTGGGTGAGGGTCTGTCCTGCCGGACCTACTACTGCCGATCCGGCGACACATCGGCCCTCATGGTAATAACTGGACCCGTCCACGTACATCTCTAGGCAGGCCACGGCAATGGGTTCGGTTAGGTTGGGTCCCTGACTATCGAGATGTAAGATAGTGGTGCAAACATGGGGGGTCCTTTCGTCGATTAGGAAGGATGCAGGGTTCATTCGAGGGTCTGTTAACACCTCGATCCGAAACACCCTACCCAATAAACAAGCCTTCCATTTCGCACGTCTCTGTTCGGAAATAGTATCCAGGCTGCCTGCAAGAACTTTCACGAGGCTGTGGCGGGTATGAAAGATTACCTTCACGGGACCTACCATAGACTCTATTGAATCTACCGCCCAGGCTGCACAATCAGTGGGCGCCAGGCACGGGGCCTGTCCCATCATGGAGGATGGTACTGGGCACGAGTAATATCCTGCTGGTCGTATTTGATTATTCCGTGATTGTCCCACTACCGCACTATACGCCCGATTGCCCACCCAATTCCACAGGTGGAATGATTTAGCTGGGGCTGGGAGACCTAGGGCAGGTGCGTTGGCCAAAGTGATTTTGACCATCTCAAATGCTTCGAATGCCTCTGGTGTCCAAGTCAGCCTTGCCTCTCCCGGGACCCTCCCTTTAGGAGGTTGTTTACTGGGCTTGCCAATTAGGTGAAGTCGGTTACGTAGGTGCAGCAACAGTGAAACAATCCCATCATGCTTCGCAGGCCAGAGACAGTGACGGGTCACGGCATCTGCAAGAGTGCTTGAACCCTCTCGGGGTCAGGTCCTATCCTCTGGGGAGATGATCTGACCCAGGAAGGTAACCCGAGGAAGCCCAATTTGAGCTTTGATCGGATTCAGTTTACCCCCCTTGAACTAAAGTCTCCAGGACACACGTCATGGCGGCCAGATGAGCTGAGGGCGAGGGACTGCCAATCAGAATGTCATCTACATATTGAAGGCAGGCTGAATCCTGCATTTGGCTATCTGCTAATGCTGGCTGGAGAGCCTTTTCCAGGTCTCGTGAAAAATAGTAGGGGCATTGTGAAATCGCTGAGGCAACCGGGTCCAAGTATACTGGGTGGATCGATCAGTGAAAGCGAAGTGCTGTTGGGATCCGGGATCCAAAGGACATGTCATAAGTCCGTTTTGGATGTCCAGTGCCGTGAATATGGACAGGGCTTTGTGGAGGCCGTTTAAAATAGTGGCAGGTTTCGCCACTAAGGCATGGAGCTTGGGAGTGACCCGATTCAGTGCTGTATAATCAATGGTCATTCTCCAGGATCCATCTGGTTTCTGCACTGGCCATACCGGGAAGTTGGTACGGGAGCATGTCTTTGTCACTGTACCAGTTTCTAATAAGTCTACTACTATGTGCTTCTGATTGGAGGGGGTATTGTCGGTGGGTCTCGGGGTAGGGTCCGTGGACCCGCACTGGGTCCATCTCCGCTCTACCACAGTCTAATTTGTGGCTGGCCCATGCAAGAGG
Organism: Somniosus microcephalus; assembly: GCF_052327205.1. NCBI lineage: Eukaryota > Metazoa > Chordata > Chondrichthyes > Squaliformes > Somniosidae > Somniosus > Somniosus microcephalus. The sequence goes on from NW_028225184.1 coordinate 34,279,022, forward strand.
GTAAACCTCACAAACTCTCCCCCATGGTCCTTCCTCTATCCATGCGCGCTTTACCGGCCAGAGGGCTTGCACTCTGCATTGTCGGGATTTATATTCCTGGAAGGGAAATCTCCCCACTCGGGGCCCCCCTAAGTCTATGGATGATCCCTTAGGAGCATATCTGCCTCTATCTAATGGAGAATATCCATACCTAAGAGCAGGCCCTCACCGTTAGGACCTACCCACAGGGTGATCCACCAGGTATGACTTCCTGGTGACAGCTGCAGGGGAAGTGGAACACTTCGATGGAAGATCACCCTTTCTCCACTTACGCCAGTTATCGGAATGCTTTGATCTAAGGTGGGAAATTCTGTGTCAGTTATCGACACCGAGGCCCCCGTGCCTAAAATGGCACAGTATTTTCGGCCTCCTAACTGTACATTTAGAGACGGGCGTGTGGACCCCTGTTCCCTGACCATGGAGACTGGCTAATCCTAATAGCTGGCGAGGAAGGCTCGGAGCGCCTCCATCTCTTGGTTTGACAAGCCTCTCTTCGTTTGTCGCTGAGGGCCTGAAGCGGGTCGGGTCGGTCCTTGCCCCTCTTTACCTCCACCCTGTTCATAACAGTTGGCATTTTGATGCCCAGTCCGCCCGCAATTGTTATACATAACTCTCGGCTGGGTGCAATGTGTAGCCACGTGGCCCGGTGTGTTACAATTGTAACAGAGTCGAGCCTCTTGTATGACTGCCACAGGCTCGGTTTTAATGCCCGGGGCCGCTATGGTGGACCATGGCAGATAATTGTGGGTGGGAGCTTGACTGGTGGCATCATTTCCGCCTGGTGGAGCCCAAAAAGTCGACCAGCCCACTTCCAGCTTGCAGCTTCCGTGGCCTGGGGGCTGGCCCCCATTCGGAGGGCAGTTTGGTAGGGCTTTTCCAATCCCTGGAGTAGACTATCTACAAACCGTGGGTAGTCGTGATTAGTGGGAATGTCATTTGTCTGGCCCCAGTGTTCATACTACTCGATTACTCGATCAATGTACACATTGAGGTTTTCCCCGGGACTCTGTTGCAGGGCGGTGAGCCCCATCGAGGTAGCGGTGCATTTGCCCAGTCTGAACTGAAGCCAACTTTTCAAACCATCGAATTGGATCTCATACTCCGCCGCTGTGGCTGGGGCATTTAGGGCATGGTGTCCCAACGCCCCATAAACCATAGAGGGGCATTTCACGTCGATAATAGCTTTGATGTCTTGTTTGGACAAATTAAAGTGCCGAGCAGCACTTTGCATTTTTGCCCATACTTCTACATTAGGATTGTGTCTTTTGAGGTCGGGAATGAGAAAGGTGACGCTGGACCTCTCCTGGGGCATAAAAGACTGTGCCTCGTCCATCGTACCTCATCCACCGATCTCTGGGTTTTTGGCTCCTACCGTCTGATTAACTCAGACGGGGGCCACGGAATTTGATTTTTCAGCCCCAGACTGAAGAAGTAACGGCGGGTAGATATGTCTGTATTCGGCAGGGCACGTGGGTTGGGTGGCCTCGACTCGTTGAAACTCTACGGTCCCCGATGGGGGCCTGGGATGTAAGGACGGCATGTCTCGAGTCTCCTTTTGTCGAGCCTCGACAATTTCACCTCAGCTTTTTATGTCATCCAAATTCTCAGTCCCTGGTGGCTTGAGGTGCAGGAGACTACTGAATTGGACTTTAGCCTCCCGCACGGGTCTCAAGAATTATTGTAACGGGGCCAGTCTCCCCCCCCCTTGTCCATGATTATGGGTCCCATTTGATCCATCCAACTAGCACAAAAAACCGCCCCATAATTAGCTTGTTTGGCGTCCATTGTTCCTCCCACCACTTTATTTGGTCAACTAATGGGCTTGTTTCTTTCCACCCATTTTTAATCATCCCACTTTGAAATTTCAAATTAGCCTCTCGGACCCGTTGTACGACAGTGACACTGGTGGCCATAGCTGGAACGTCCGGAGAAAGAAGTCTCCGCTCATCACCCATGTGACCCGTATTAACTGTTACGTATATTGTTATAATCTATCTTATACTTTATCGGCACAAACGTATCACCTTATACTCTAAATCAGAAATACACACTTATGTCTAATCGATTCTGTCAGTCCGCGGTCTCCATGAGGAATAATTTACTATGTGGGTAATTTAATACTGACTGGCCCATACACGATTTTAGCCACACTGGTGAACGAGCGAGTCCTTGTTCCTCCTAAAATACTTAATGTGGCTTCTTCCCTTAGGACACGACACGGTTCTCGCTTCAGCCGTCAATTCCAGTGTCGTTTAACTCCCATGGTCCTTACCTGCAGTATCCCACTTCCGACACCAACTGTTAGATTCGAATTTGGAGAAACTCCAGACCGAGACGGAATTGAGGACATTTAAAGAATTTATTAAAACAACCAAAAGACTTGCGCACAACGGAGAGCCACTCAACTTCCTCAAGCTAGGGGTGCACGCTGGGAGCACAAGGAGTTGTTCATTCAAGTTGTACAATTATTTAAGCAATGACCACCTACTACATAATGGGGCGTACACGTACAAATAGTGTCACAACAGCTATTCTTTATTGTTTTATGTGGTTAGTCACTCAACTGTCGGGCCCACCCCTTGAACTCAGGTACCCTCTGACCATGCCAGTCACAGATGTTAGACGTTTCATCCTACTCCCCACATTCCTGCTGTTATCTCTTCCCCATTGCCAGTATAGATTATAGTTTGAGAAAACATGTTTATCCTTAACTGTCGACCAAGCAGGATGGCTACAAGGCCGCAGTGATTCATGTACCCTGTAACTGGAAAAATGTTGGTGGTTAATTGTACCCTCATCTCCTGGGAGGGCAGGCCGTGCTTAGAAAATGGTTCAACAGAGGCTGTGAAAAAAGCATTACAAATTTGTTAAGTAAAGTGGCAGTCTGCAAATGAGCTTCAGTCAGCTAAACCTACACTATGGGTAAAGAGGTGTGACCACAGTCAAGTATCCCAGAATTCATTGCGAACAAGCTGGATCTTTTAGCACTATCAGTTCCACTTAATATCGTGAATGCTTCAATGAAATCACCACTTAAACTTTTAAATTCCAGGGAATATAACCCTAGTTTGTGCAACCTCCCATTGTAATTTGTCCCTTGGATTCTATGTATCCTTCTGGTAAATCTATGCTTCACTTTTTATACCTAATACTACCATTCCTAAGGTGTGATGCCCAGAGCTGAACACACTACCGCAGCTGTGGTCTAACCAGTGCTTTGTATAGCTGTGGCATGATTTCTCCCTCTTATATTGTAATCCTACAGATATGAATGTCACCATTCAATTAGCCTTTTTGAATCTTTTCTGTACCTGCCCATAACCATTTAATGATATATGTACAGGGAACCTTAAGTCTATGTGGATCTCAACTGTTTCCAGCTTATCATTATATAGAGTGTATTCTAAACGCCCCTATTTGATCCGTAGTTGGTGACGTCATACTTCCTAATACTTAATTCAATTTGCCAAAGATTTGCCCATTCACTTAATCTATGAATATCTGGTCAAATTTCTTGCTTCCATCTAAACTGCTTATACAGCCGCCTATCTTTTTTGTCATTGTCAAACTTGGATGTGTGTCTCACAATCAAATCAAATAAGTCGTTAATAAAATCAGTGCAGAGTTGAGGCCCCAAAGGTGATCCCTCAGAGACACCATTCGTGATATGCTGCCAATTAATGTACTTGACCATTATCTGTAAACGGTCTCTCCTGTCGAGCAATCAATTTCCTAACCAGGTCAATAACTTGCATTCACTTACATGAGCTTCACATTTAGCTAAATGTTCTTTATGCGGGACTTTATGAATTGTCTTTTACTCCATGTCTACTAGCTAATAATGATTTTTGAACTGGGACTCATAAACCTCTTTGCTCCTCAACAGTTAATAGCTTTGCATTATTTATAAAATACTCAGCACTCTCTTACTGTGTTCCACAGTGGATGGTTTCACACTTGTGCACAGTTAACTCGATTTGCCTTTGTTTTGCAGGCTTACTTCGTCTGTCTCTGCCCCATTGGTTACCTCCATTTCCCAGTTGCACTATGAATGGACCGCCTAACTTAGTGCGATCTTGATAATTTGATCTACAGCGCTCTATTTCTCCATCCAAGTCAATCATAAATCCGGTGAAAAGTTGAAGATCCAATACAGATATCTGGGGGACGGCTCTTGTCATATCTGACTCCGCTGCTAAAGAGCATGTCCTTTGTGGGAGGGATAATCTTTCTAACGTGATGGCGGATTGAGGCAGTCAGTCTGGATTTGTGGGAGAAATGCGTTGTACAAGCTGGATTAAGGACAAGAAAATTGTCTTCGTTGGAGTTGCAATGATCCACTGCAGCCAATGAAAGTACTTTTGTGAAATTGAGCTCGCAAACGCCTGGATAGCTCAGTCGGTAGAGTATTGGACTTTTAACCTAGAGAGTCTGGTGTTCAAGTCCATGTTCGAGCATTGCTTTTAAATCGCGATACTCATCTATACATTCGTGCTATGGTCCTTTAACAATGAGAATAACATGAGGAGTAGGCCTTTTAAACCCTCGAGCCTTTTCGCCATTCCATTTAATCTGTGATCGAACTCCATTTGCATCCCTTTGCTACAGGTCCCTTAAAACCTTCGGATAAAAAACATCTATCAATCTCCAGTTTAAAACTGAGAATTGATCCAGATTTAACTGCTGGTTGCAGAAGTGTGTTACACATTTCTGCCACACTAACATCTCTCCTGAAAAGCTTGAATCTTAAGCTTCTAAATTCCAGGGAATATAACCATAGTTTGTGCAATCTCCCATTGTAATTTCTCTCTTGGTCTCTATGTGTCCTTCTGGTAAATCTACGCTTCACTTTTTACACCTAATACTACCTTCCTAAGGTGTGATGCCAAGAACTGAACACAGTACCGCAGGTGTGGTCTAACCAGTGATTTGTATAGCTGTGGCATAATGTCTCCCTCTTAGATTGTAATCCTACAGATAAATGTATCACTTTTCAATTAGCTTTTTGAATATTTGCTGTACCAATCCATGACCATTTAATGATATATGTACAGGGACCCTTAAGTCTATTTGGATCTCAACTGTTTCCGGCTTAACATTATATGGAGTGTATTCTTAATACCCCTATTTAGATCCGTAGTGGATGAAGTCACACATGCTAATATTTAAATCAATTTGCCAAAGATTTGCACATTCAATTAATCTTTGAATATCTGGTCAAATTTCTTGCTTCCATCTAAACTGCTTATAATGCCGCCTATCTTTTTTGTCATCGTCAAACTTGGATGTGTGTGTCTCTCAATCCCATCAAGCAAGTCGTTAATGAAATAGGTGAATAGTTGAGGCCACAAAAGTGATCTCTCAGAGACACCACTCGTCATATGCTGCCAATTAATGTACCTGATCATTATCCATAAACCTTGTCTCCTGTTGTGCAGCCAATTTCCTAACCAGGTCAATAATTTGCCTTAACTTAAATGCGTTTCAAATTTAGCTAAAAGTCCCTTATACGGGACTTCATCAAATGTATTTTGCTCCATGTCTACCAGCTAATAAAAATTTGTGAACTGGGACTCATGAACCTCTTTGCTCCTCAGCAGTTAATAGATCCCCATTATTTAAAAAATACTCAGAGCTATCTTACTTTGTTCCAAAGTGGATGGTGTCACACTCTCGAGGAATTATTTGAATAAGTGTTTAGCTGGCTGCAGAACTAGATAGGAGCACGTCTAGCGAGACCAGTACATAAAAAGACAGCAATACGGCTAGCTGTGAAGAGTGTAGCTGCAGGAAATCAGAGTAGGCCTTCACGACAGAGCCAGATAAGTCTTCACCTTGTACACCACACATACCTCACATTAACATATCAGAAGATAATACCGAAAATGATACTCAGCGAGTAGAAGGCCTTAAACAGTTAGATGAAACTGTAGAATGTGACAATCGGTCCAAAAGCTCCAGTTACTAAATATCGCAAGCTGGTTCACGGTCATCAGTTGGTTCACAGTCATCAGTTGGTTCTAGATCGCAAGCTGGTTCACGGTCATCAGGTGGTTCTAGGGTAAGCATGGCCATTGCCAAAGCACGGGCTAAGCTAGAAGCAGCACAAGCCAGAGCTGCGCATGCTGACAGAGAAATAGAAATAAAAGTAGAAGAGGCCCGTCTCAAAGATGAACTCCAAGCTGACCAGGCCCGTCTCCAAGCTGAACAGGCCCGTTGCCAAGCTGAACAGGCCTGTTTCCAAGCTGAAATCCTAGCTGACCAGGCCCGTCACCAGGTTGGACGCCAGGCTGAACAGGCCCGTCTCCAAGACCCATTAGATGCTCTGCAGCAAGAAAAAGAGATAGATGCTGCATTAGCTGAGGCACAAGTATTCGAGGCAATTTTAGAGGAAGCTGATCCCGAGACAGCTAACCAACCTTTAAATCCTGTTCCGTGGCAGAGTCAATGACAGTGCACCAGAGATTACGTGAGTGACCAAGCCGACAAACAGTTTACGAGAGAGAGGGATGAAGACCCGCACATCTCTACAGACGCAATCACTTCATATAACATGCCCCAAGTCACCAACCAAGGTCAAAATAGACAGTGTGCCTCAAGTCGCAGGATCCTCTGCTGCGAAACAGAAGACGCGGTGCAGCGGAATAGAACGCTGAAGAGAGAAAGTCAGCAGCAAAACCCCTTTCATTTCCTTGAGACCCCCATCAGAGCCCCTATTCAAGGCAACCCTGGCACAGGCCCCACCACCTAAGACCTTGCCAAATATCTTGCACGCAGCCAGCTGGTGACTACAGGGTAAACCACGTTTGATGACAGGCCAGATAATTATCGGGCGTGGTTGTCCTCCTTCCACGGTGCCATATCGGGCTTAGACCTGTCGGCAGGAGAAAAGCTCGACCTCCTTATCAAATGGCTCAGCCCAGAGTCCACTGGACAGGCAAGCAGGATAAAAGCAGCCAAAGTGGGACAGCTGCCAGAGGGGTTGAAGAAGGCTTGGGCGAGGCTGGAAGAAAGCTACGGCTCGCCCGAAGCCATTGAAAGGGCTCTCTATGACGGGTTAGAGAACTTTCCGAAGTTGACAAATAAGGAACCCCAGAAGCTCCGCAACCTTGGAGATCTGCTGCCGGAACTCGAAGCAGCAAAGCAGGGCGGCTACCTACCCGGTGTATCGTACTTAGACACTTCCAGAGGGGTAAGTCCCATCGTTCTGAAGCTTCCATTCAATCTGCAGGAGAAGTGGATATCGTTCGGGTCAGCGTTCAAGCTAAAGCATGATGTTACGTTCCCTCCATTCTCCGTGTTTGCCAACTTCATCCATAAAGATGCCAAAGCCAGGAACGACCCCAGCTTCAACCTTTTCACCTCCCACACGGCACTTGCCAGAAGAGATAAGTTTGACAGACATGGAAAGACACCAATATCTGTCCACAAAATGCAAGTGTCTTCAACTGAGAACACAAGGGATCAGAAGAAATCTAAGGATATGAGCAAACAATTCCCCATCCACAACAAGCCCCATCCATTAAAGACGTGCAGAGGCTTCAGGGAGATGTCCCTGGAAGATCGCAAACTGTATCTCAAAGAGAACTCCATATGTTTCAAGTGCTGCTCCTCCACGAACCATCTCGCCAAAAACTGTAAGGTAGATGTAATATGCATAGAATGTGAAAGTGATCGGCACATTTCAGCACTCCACCCAGGATTAGCTCCTTGGAAGCCAGGGTCGTCTCCTCCCACCTCAAAGCACGCCGGTGAGAGAGCGGGAGCTGCCGGTCCGGAGATTACATCCAAGTGCACCCAGGTGTGTGGAGAAGGAGTGAGCGCAAGGGCATGCTCCAAGATATTGATCGTTAAAGTGTACCCTGTAGGACGTCGCCTGGAATCTGAAAAGATGTATGCCATACTAGAAGAACAAAGCAACCATTCTCTAGCAAGATCCGAGTTCCTCGACATCTTCAAGGTCAAAGGAAGTCCGTCGCCTTACACGTTGAAGACGTGTGCTGGTCTTTTAGAGACAGCCGGCAGGAGAGCCTGTGGTTACGTTGTTGAGTCAGCCCACGGGAACATTAGTTTCCCCCTTCCTACACACAGCAAATGTATCAAGTCCCCGACAACCGTTCTGAGATTCACAATCTGAATGCAGCTCATCAACACCGTCATCGGAGACGCATTGCAGAGGAGATCCCACCTCTTGATGCAGACGCAGACATACTTCTGTTGTTGGGAAGGAACATCCTGAGGGCACATAAGATAAGGAAACAGATAAACGGTCCACAAGATGCCCCTTTCGCCCAAAGGCAAGACCTCGGCTGGGTCGTTGTTGGAGATGTGTTCCTCAAGGGCGCTCACAAGCCATCTCAGGTGAGCACACTCAAGACTTCCATGTTGGAGAATGGTCGTCCAAGCTACCTTACCCCATGCAGTAGACAGATCCGAGTGACAGAGAAGTTCATTCATACGGCTCAGCCTCAGAACCCCAGCGCTGATCTCCACAAACAGCACACAGATGATGCTCACTGGAGAGAACCCGGGTCAGTTAGTCCTCTGTCACACCGCCAATGACCACAAACTTCCTCCATTGATCGACGACATGAGATCCCTCCAGATTATGGATAATGAGGTCTCTCGTGACAGCTCTAACGGGTTGGTTACACCCTTACCCTTACAGAAACCCAGACGATGACTGCCGAACAACAGGGAGTATGCCTATAAGCGATTAACTCACTTTGTCGCACACTAGGGAAGAAGCCGAAGATTAAAGCACACTTCCTAGAGTTTGGCAAGTACATGCTTGTCAACGATCATGCAGAGATAGCTCCTCCACTCCAGGAAGGCCAAGAGTGTTGGTACCTCCCTTCCTTCGGAGTCTATCACCCCAAAAACAGGAACAGATCCGCGTGGTGTTTGACTCCAGTGCACCATATCAGGCAGTCTCTCTCAATGACCTACTCCTCACAGGGCCCGATCAAAACAACAGCCACTTCGGGGTACTCATGAGATTCAGGAAAGAGCCCGTCGCCATCACTGCCGATATCCAGCACATGTTTCACTGCTTTGTGGTGAGAGAACACCACAGAGACTTCCTCTGCCTCCTGTGGTATCGCAACAACGACCACAACAGAGACATTGTGGACTGCAGAATGCGTGTCCATGTCTTCGGGAATAGCCCGGCCCCTGCTGTCGCCATATACGGACTAAGGAGGGCTGCCAAGGAAGAAGAAGGCGACTTTGGCAGTGATGTGAGAGGGTTCAGCGAACGAGAGTTCTATGTCGACGATGCACTGAAGTCATTCCCGACCGAAGCATAGGCCATCAGTACCCTCAGACGAGCTCAGGAACTACTTGCACTATCCAACCTCAGGCTGCACAAGACAGCCTCTAACAGGCCAGCAGTGATGGAGACATTCCCCCCTGAAGATCGTGCTGAGGACCTCAAGTATCTAGACCTCTTCACTGATGACCACCCCCTACAGCGTAGCCTAGAAGTGTCTTGGAACAGAGCAACAGATACGTTCACGTTCCAAGCATTGGATGTGAAGAAACCCTTCACACGTAGAGGAGTGCTCTCTACATTCTACAGCCTATATGACCCTCTCGGCTTCTTAGCCCCTGTCAGCATACAAGGCAGGCTGCTCCTCAGGGAACTCTCTGCACACGCTGTAGATTGGGATTCACCCCTCCCTGAAAAGATGGAAGCAGAGTGGGAAAGATGGAGAGACTCAATCCAAGACTTACAGGAGATCCGAATACCTCGCTCCTATGCGTTCTTCTCTCCCTCAAGTGCCCAATTCAAAGAGCTTTGTGACTTTGCAGACGCATCCGCTAAGGCCATTGCAGGTGTGGCTTAGCTGAAGGTCACCACTCAAGATGGACAAAGCAAAGTCGGCTTCGTCTTTGGTAAGGCCAAGTTGGCACCCCAGCCAGACCTCACCATACCCAGATTGGAACTGTGTGCAGCAGTATTAGCTGTTGAGATTGTAGAGATCTTAGTAGAGGAGATTGATCTGAAGTTCGACAGCATCACGTATTACAGCTGACCATGGGTCTAGATCTGTAACAGCGTCCCTTCTCAGCAGCATGAATTGGCTGTCAGGACCTGCTTTTCTTCAGAATCAGTCCCTGTACTCCTCCGAACTCAATGAGACATTCGACCTCCTCCACCCTGTTTCTGACTCCGAGATACACCCACAAGTCACAGCGAACGTGACTTAAATCTCTAAGGACCTGAAGAGCACCAAACGCTTCGAGCGCTTCTCCAAATGGAACACTCTCATAAAGACAGTAGCACGCCGAACACACATCGCTCGTACCTTCTCCCAGTCTACACAAGAGAGGAGCTGCCATGGGTGGCACATCTTTCGTAAGAGTCCCTCTGAGGAGGAGATCAAGAGAGCCAACATCCTTGTGATTAAGAGTGTCCAACACGAGTGTTACTCAGAAGGGTTGAAGTGCATAGCAGCAGAACGCAACCTGCCCCATCACAGAAGTCTACGGAAGCTGCATCCTATCGTCAACACTGGCGGACTTCTCAGAGGTGGTCCTTCTTTTGTCGCCAGAGGACTCCAGTGAAAATAAAGTTAGGATTATGTGGAGTCGCTAACGACCCCAGACGGGGAGTGTTCTGGACTTTTTACATGCAGATAGCAGCCTCTAGTGGTGGTTAGTGTATAGCAATGTTAGTATACTGCAATCGGTCATTTGACCTTTTTCCTGTTTTATTCCGGAAGTAGTATTCCAGGAAGAACCTGGCAGAGTCCTCACCAATTTGCCTGTTGCAGATGCATCTGCCCATGACAGCATTGGTGGAAGTGACCACCGCACAGTCCTTGTGGAGACGAAGTCCCGTCTTCATTTTGAGGACACCCTCCACCGTGTTGTGTGGCACTATCACCGTGCTAAATGGGACAGATTTAGAACAGAACTGGCAACTCAAAACTGGGCATCCATGAGGCGCTGTGGGCAATCAGCAGCAGCTGAATTGTATTCAACAACAATCTGTAACCTCATGGCCCGGCATATCCCTCACTCTGGTTTAACGAAGAGTGCAGGAGAGCATGCCGGGAACAGCACCAGGCATACTGAAAAATGAGGTGTCAACCTGGTGAGGCTACAACACAGGACTACTTGCAAGCCAAACAGCGGAAGCAACATGCGATAGACAGAGCTAAGCGATCTCACAACCATCGGATCAAATCAAAACTCTGCAGTCCTGGCACATCCAGTCATGAGTGGTGGTAGACAATTAAACAGTTAACAGGAGGAGGAGGCTCCAAAAATATGCCCATCCTCTTTGATGGTGGAGACCAGCACGTGAGTGCAAAAGACAAGGCTGAAGCATTTGCAACTAGCTTCAGCCAGAAGTGCCGAGTGGATGATCCATCTCGGCATCCTCCTGAGGTCCCCAGCATCACAGATGCCAGTCTACAGCCCATTCAATTCACTCCACGTGATGTCAAGAAACGGCTGAAGACACTGGATACTGCAAAGGCTATGGGCCCTGACAACATTCCGGAAATAGTACTGAAGACTTGTGCTCCAGAACTAGCTGCACCCCTAGCCAAGCTTTTCCAGTACAGCTACACCACTGGCATCTACCCGGCAATGTGGAAAATTGCCCAAGTATGTCCAGTCTACAAAAAGCAGGACACATCCGACCCGGCCAATTACCGTCCGATCAGTCATCAGCAAAGTGATGGAAGGTGTCGTCGGCAGTGCTATCAAGCGTCACTTACTCAGCAATAACCTGCTACAGACGCCCAGTTTGGGTTCCGCCAGGGCCACTCAGCTCCTGACCTCATTACAGCCTTGGTCCAAACATGGACAAAAGAGCTGAACTCAAGAGGTGAGGTGAGATTGACTGCCCTGGACATCAAGGCAGCATTTGATCGAGTGTGGCATCAAGAAGCCCTAGCAAAACTGAAGTCAATGGGAATCAACGGGAAAACTCTCCATTGGTAGGAATCATACCGAGTACAAAGCAAGTTGGCTGTGATTGTTGGAGGTCATTCATCTCAATCACATGACATCACTGCAGGAGTTCCTCAGTGCAGTGTCCAGGCCCAACCATCTTCAGCTGTTTCATCAATGACCTTCCCTCCATCATAAGGTCAGAAGTGGGGATTTTCTCTTATGATTGCACACTGTTCAGCACCATCCGAGACTCGTCAGATACTGACGCAGTCTGTGACCATATGCAGCAAGAACTGGACAACATTCAGACTTGGGCTGACAAGTGGCAAGTGACATTCGCACCACACAAGTGCCATGCAATGACCATCTCCAACAAGCGAGACTCTAACCATCTCCCCTTGACATTCAATGGCATTACCATCGCTGAATCCCCCACTATCAACATCCTGGAGGTTATCATTGATCCGGAGCTGAACTGGACCAGCCATATAAATACTGTGCCTAAAAGTGCACGCCAGAGGCTGGGAAATCTGCGGCGAGTGTCTCACCTCCTGACTCCCCAAAGCCTTTCCACCAAATACAAGGCACAAGTCAGGAGTGTGATGTAATACTCTCCAGTTGCCTGGATGAGTGCAGCTCCAACAACACTCAAGAAGCTCGACACCATTCAGGATAAAGCAGCCCGCTTGATTGGCACTCCATCCACCACCTTCAACATTCACTCCCTCCACCACCGGCGCACTGTGGCTGCAGTGTATACCATCTACAAGATGCACTGCAGCAACTCACCAAAGCTCCTTCAACAGCACCTTCCAAACACGCGACCACTACCACTTAGAAGGACAAGGGCAGCAGACGCATGGGGACATCACCACCTGCAAGTTCCCCTCCAAGCCACACACCATCCTGACTTGGACCTGTTTTGCCGTTCCTTCACTGTCGCTTAGCCAAAATCCTGGAACTGCCTTCCTAACTGCATTCTGGGTGTAGCAACACCTTATGGACTGCAGCAGATCAAGATGGTGGCTCACCACCATCTTCTCAAGGGCAGTTAGGGATGGGCACTAAATGCAGGCCTAGCCAGCCAGCGACCCCCACATCCCATCAATGAATTAAAAAAAAAAACCTAATGTGAGATTCTGAATCCGGTTCCATCTCTTCTCATACGTTAGGCAGGATGCAATGTCTGTGACTATTTCATTCACTTTGCCTCCAATTTCCACCCTTCCCTCACCATCACATGGTCCATCTCTGACTCTTCCCTACCCTTGCTCGACTTCTCCGTCTCCATCTCTGGGGATAGGTTATCGACGAATATTCACTACAAGCCCACTGACTCCCACAGCTACTTGGACTACACTTCCTCCCACCCTGCTTCCTGTAAGGACTCTATTCCATTCTCCCAGTTTCTCCGTCTCCACCGTATCTGCTCCGACGATGCCACCTTCCACACGAGTGCTTCAGATATGTCTTCCTTTTTCCGCAACCGAGGATTCCCCTCTACCGTGGTTGACACTGCCCTCGGCCGTGTCAGTTCTATCTCCCGCACTTCTGCCCTCACCCCTGCCCCTCCCTCCCAGAACCACAATAGGGTTCCCCTTGTCCTCACCTTTCAACCCAGCAGCTTCCACATTCAATGGATCATCCTCTGGCATTTCCGCTACCTCCAAAGTGATCCCACCACCAAACGTATCTTCCCCTCCCCTTTCAGCATTCCGCAGGGACCGCTCCCTCCGAGACACCCTAGTCCACTCCTCTATCACCCCAAACAGCCATTCCCCTTCGTCTGGCACCTTCCCGTGCAAGCGGAGGAGTTGTAACACCTGCCCCTATACCTTCCCCCTTCCCACTGTCCAGGGCCCCAAACACCCCTTCCAGGTGAAACAGCGATTTAATTGTACTTCTCGCTATCTAGTATACTGTATTCGCTGCTCACGATGCGGTCTCCTCCACATTGGGGAGACCAAACGCAGGTTGGGTGACCGCTTTGCGGAACACCTCCGTTCAGTCCGTAAGGGTGACCCCGAGCTTCCAGTCGCCTGTCATTTTAATTCACCGCTCCATTCCCACTCGGACCTCACCGTCCTTGGCCTCTTGTATTGTTCCACGGAAGCTCAACGTAAACTCGAGGAACAGCACCTCATCTTCCGATTAGGCACTCTGCAGCCTTCCGGACTCAATATCGATTTCAACAATTTCAGATCATCAGCTCGGCCCCTGTTTCATTTTTTCATGTAATTTTTCCACTCCTTTCCCCCCCCCCTTTCCTTTTGTTTCTCTCTCACACCTGGCAGCTATCTCTTGCCCTGCCAGTACACTTTACACCCAATCTCAGCCTTTTACCATCTCGTCTAGCTTCTAATCTCTTTTACTTCTTTTGTTTCTCTTATTCTTTTGTCCGATCGCAGCCCTGCCTTCGATCTAGTTTCTTTTCTTTCCAGTTTTGAAGAAGGGTTCGACCCGAAACGTCAACTCAAATTTCTCTCCACGGATGTTGTCTGACCTGCTGAGTTTTTCCAGCATTTTCTGTTGTTATGTCTGTGACGATCTTTGTTTGTTAACATGATAGCAACTTTGTCAGTGTAGTATTTGACAACACGTTGTTTATAAGAAGTTAATATTTGTTAGCTACAGAAGTTTAGCTCAAGTGCTATTTAGTTATACAATTAGTCTATTCTATTGTTGTAAATATGTTTATATCTTATTTAACATCTAATGAATAGTACTCAGTTCTATGTACATAACATACTTTGTCTTTGTTTACAGTTTCACAAATGTGTTCAAGTAAAGCTTCAAAACAGCAAACCCGCTTCTCCAGGAATTATTTGAATGAGTGTTTAGCTGGCTGGATAACTAGATAGGAGCACGTCTAGCGAGACCAGTAGAGGATAAGTTATCACGGCCCAGGCATTTTTCAAACTGGCAATGCGTTGATTGATATCCGTGCTTTGATAAGCTAAGTTTGTTAGGGAGATGCAGTCGGCAAGGAAATACATGGAAGATGGATAACAACGGTCACTGTTCTGACACTGTGAGCTGCAGTTAAATGTGGGCATGTAAACATTTAAAGCGTCTAGTTCCAGAAAGCATTTCCTGCTGACATTGACACAGCAGGCATTTTAAAGAAAGCAAGGAAATTCATTTTGCACCTCTCTACCGAATGATGTGCTGCTGATTGTTGAGGCAGCAGTGTGGTGAGTTGAAAGATTGATCAGGAGCAAGCATTGCTTCGCGCGGGTGTTCTGATTGGTGGCATTTCAAACAGCACCAAAACGCAACGTTCTCTGACCGGGAATCGAACCCGGGCTGCATGGGATAAAAGTGCCGAATCCTAACCACTGGACCACCAGTGAAGGTGCCAGAGGCATCCTGCCAGCAAGCAGAGCAATGCAGGCTTTCCTCCGTGCTGCTTTGAAATTCAGATCACTTTCACGCCAGGCACACTTTTCGTTCAAGATGACTTTTTTTAGCCGAGTTCAGAAAGGACATGTTCGCGAAAGCACAGCCACAAAGGCGGGTATGCGTCCACTTGAGATCTATTTCCACCTGTGCTTTACTCAGAGACAGAGACACACAGTCAGAGAGAAGCCTTCGAGGTATTGAATACTATAACTACCATTATAATATCGAGCACAATGTAGAGGAAATCGTTATGCAGTGCTTGAGACAAAGACTCAAACACACACACAGGTGTGTGCTCTCTTTGTGTGGGTATGTCTCAGATATCCATCTGAGTGTCATGGATTCATGGAGGCTTGCAGCACAGTGGGAGGCCATTCGGCCAATCGTGTCAGTGCAGCCGTACTTACTCCCGCTGTTGTCTCATTTGCTCTGGCCTCTCGAGCCTCCTCAGTGCCCCATACAAAAGGCAAACCGACGGAGAACACTATACTAACGAAGAATTCGTTCAGGATGTTGTTATACAGTTCTTCATATCCCAATACATCAGTTAAAATAACTTTAATTCATTTTTTTCTGTTCAACTTTTCCAAGGAGCAGCCCATAGGTTTCCAATTGGTGATGTTAATAATCCTCCCTGTCAGAGAACTGAACACCGGTCTCTCAGCATGACAGGTGAGGATATTCACCACTATACTAACGAGGAGCAGAGTGATGCGCAGCCTGTCAGAGCAAGAATCGACCTGTGAACAGTGGGACAAAGAGGCAGAAGGGAAGCAAATAAGAATAAGAACAGTAGAAATAGGAGCAGGAATATGCCATTCGGATCCTCGAGCCTGCCCCGCCATTCAAGAAGGTCATGGCTCAACGCCACTTTCGCGCCCGCTCCCCACAACCCTTGACTCCCCTGTAGCTCAAATATATGTCTATCTTTCTTTGAATATACTCAATGACTCCGCCGCCACATCTCTCTGGGGTAGATGATTCCAAAGATTCACGACCGTCTGAGAGAAGAAATTCCTTCTCATCTCCGTTTTAAATGGGCGACCCCTGTTCCTGAAACTTTGCCCCCTAGCTCTAGATTCCCGCAGGTGGGGAAGCATCCTCCCTGCATCTGCCCTGTCAAGCTCCATCAGAAGCATAGACAGAGGCAAAGACGAAAACAGAAACAAAGACAGATATTGAGAGTGAGAGCCTCAGTTTGAGTGGTCAGAGGGAGAAGGGACTTCAGTTATATTGAGAGTGTGCAGAAGCTGGGATTGCTTTCCTCAGAAGGTTAAGAGGAAATTTAATAGAGGCTTTAAAAATTACAAAGGGGTTTGATAGAGGAGATAAGGAGAAACGCTTTCCGGTGGCAGGAAGGATGGTAAACAGAGGACACCGATTGAAGATAACTGGCAAAATAACCAGTATGGGGAGCATTGTCTTACGCAGCAAGGGCTCAGGCCTAAAGAATATCTTACTGCTCAGGATAAGTTATCATGGCCCAGGCACTCCGTCATTCCTGTCTTGCACATGTTGCTAATGTTTCAAATGTGGCATTTTTCACACTGGCAATGAATTGATTGATAGCCAAGCTAAGTTTGTAAGGGAGATGCAGTCAGCAAGAAAATAGATGGAAGATGGATAATAACAGTGACTGTTCTGACACGGCGAGCTACAGTCAAATTTGGGCATGTAAATATTTAAAGTGTCTAGTTCCAAATGGCATTTCCTGCTGAATTTGAAACAGCAGGCATTTAAAAGAAAGCAAGAAATTCATTTTGTACCTCTGTACTGAATAAGGCGCTGCTGGCTGCTGAGGCAGCAACAGCGGTGTGGAATGTAGAAAGGTTGATCAGGAGCGATATGACAAAAGGACATGTTCCAGAAAGCACAGCACCAAGGGCGGGTAGGCATCCACTTGAAATTTAGTTCCATCTGTGCTTTCCTCAGAGACAGAGACACACAGTCAGAGAGAAGCCGTCGGGGTATTGAATACTATAACTACCACTATAATATCAAGGACATTGTACAGGAAATGGTTATGCAGTGCTGGAGACAAAGCATCAAACACACACAAAATACCCGTAACTGCTCTCTTTGTGTGGATATGTGTCAGATATCCATATCAGAGTCAAGGATTCATGGAGGCTGGCAGCACAGTGGGAGGCCATTCGGCCAATCGTGCCTGTGCTGTCTATTTGAAAGAGCAGTCGTGCTTTCTCCCGCTGTTATCTCATTGTCTCTGTTCTCTCCCTCCTCAGTGCCCCACACAAAAGACAAATTGACGGAGAACTCTATACTAATGAGGAACTGGTGCAGGGATCTGTTATACAGTTCTTCATATGCCAGAACATATTTTAAAATGATTTTAGTTCATTTTGTTCTGTTGAACATTTCCCAGGGGCATTTTAAGGAGCTGCCTAAAGGTTTAAAATTGGGAAAGTTATAACAGCTCCCCGTCGGGGAATTGAACCCCGGTCTCCCGCGTAACAGGCCACTATACTAATGCAGAACTGAAGGATACAGTATCCGTCAGAGCAAAGATCGACCTGTGAACAGAGGGACACAGAGGCAGAAGGGACATAAATAAGAATCAGAACAGAAGAAATATGCGCAGCAGTGTGCCATTCGGGCCCTCGAGCCTGCCCCGCGATTCAAATAGATCATGACTGATCAGATCTTCGACTCAACGCCACTTTCTCGCCCGCTCCCCATAACCCTTGTTTCCCCTGTAGCACAAATATATCTCTATCTCCGCCTTGAATATATTCAATAACTCCGCTTCCACAGCTCTCTGGCGTCGAGGATTCCAAAGATTCACGACATTCTAAGAGAAGAAATTCCTCCTCATCTCCGTTTTAAATGGGCGACTGGATATCCAGAAGCTTTGCCCCCTAGTTGTAGATTCCCCCAGGAGGGGAACATCCTCCCTGCATCTATCCTGTCAAGCACGCTCAGAATCCTATACAGAGAGAGACAGGGACAAAGAGGGAGACAAAGATAGACATACAGAGTGAGACCCTCAGTTTGACGTCTTGCAGAGTGGTCCGAGGGATAAGGAACTTCAGCTATGTTGAGAGTCTGGGATTATTTTACTCAGAGGGTTAAGAGGACAATTAATAATAGGCATTCAAAATTACAAGGGTATTTATTAGAGGTAATGAGGAGAAACGTTTTCTAGTGGCAGGAGTGATGGTAAACAGAGGAGAACGATTAAAGATAAACAGCAAAAGAACCAGTATGAGGAGAATTGTCTTACGCAGCAAGCGCTCAGGCCTAATGAATATCTAACGGCTCAGGATAATTATCAAGGCCCAGGCACTCTCTTGTTCCAGTCTTGCACACGTTGCTAACTTTCAAATGCTGCATCTTTCACACTGGCGTTGAGTTGATTGATAGCCGTGCTGTGATAAGCTAAATTAGTTAGAGAGATGCAGTCGGCAAGAAAATACATGGAAAACTGATAATAACCGTGACTGTTCTGACACTGTGAGCTGCAGTTAAATATGGGCATGTAAACATTTACATTTTCTCGTTCCAAATATGATTTCCTGCTGACTTTGAAACAGCAGGCATGGAAGTGCGTTTTGCATCCATTGAGGCAGCAGCAGCAGTGTTCAAAGTTGGCTCAGGAGCAAGAATTACTTCTCGCAGGTGCTTTGATTGGTGGCATTTCAAACAGCCCCAAATAGACTGTTTTGTGCCCGGGAATTGAACCCGGGCCGTGGCGGCAAAAGCGGCAAATCCTAACCACTAGACCATTAGGGAAGCTACACGACGTTTCCTGCCTCTTTCCTGTGTGCTGCTTTGAACTTCAGATCACTTTCACGCCAGGCAAACTTTTCGTACAAGGTGACATCTTTTAGGCGAGAACACAAAGGACATGTTCGCAAAACCACAACACCAAGTGCGGGTAGGCGTCCATTTGACAGATGTTATACAGTTCTTCATATACCAGTAAATATTCTTAAATAATTTTAGTTCATTTTGTTCTGTTCAAACTTTCCCAGGGGCATGTTAAGGAGCTGTCCAAAGGAGTAAAATTGGGAATGTTAATAATCCTCCATCATCAGGGAATTGAACCCCAGTCACCCACGTGACAGACAGGGATGCTCACCACTATACTAACGAAGACCTGAAAAATGTCGAATCTGTTAGAGCAAAAATCGACCTGTGAACAGAGGGCAAATAGGCAGAAGGGACAGCAATAAGGATAAGAACAGAAGAAATAGGAGCAGGAGTGTGCCATTCGGCCACTGGAACCCGCCCCGCCTTTCAGTAAGATCATGGCTGATCAGATCTTCGACTCAACGTCAATTTCCCGCCCGCTCCCCATAACCCTTGACCCCCCTGTAGCTCAAATATATGTCTATATCCACCTTGAATATATTCAATGACTCCGCCTCCACAGCTCTCTGGGGTAGAGGATTCCAAAGACTCACGACACTCTGAGAGAATAAATTCCTCCTCATCTCCGTTTTAAATGGGCGACCCCTTATCCTGAAGCGTTGCCCCTAGTTCTCGATTCCCCACAGGAGGGGAAACATCCTCCCTGCATCTATCCTGTCAGCACCCTCAGAATCCTATACAGAGAGAGACAGGGACAAACAAAGCGACAAAGATAGACAGAGCGTGTCAGGAAGGGACAGAATGTATAAAGATAAAGGTAAAGCAGTAAAGGGGGTAAAAGCAGGAATAAATTGTCAGAAAACATATTTAAAACTTCTTTATCTGAATACACGCAGCATTCTTAACAAAATAGACGAGTTGACGGTACAAATCACTACACATGGGTATGATCTGGTGGCCATTACTGAAACATGGCTGCAAGGTGACCATGATTGGGAAGTAACCATCCAGGGATATTTGACAATTGGGAAGGACAGATAGGAAGGAAAGGGAGGTGGGGTGGCTATGTTAATAAAGGATGGAATCACTGCAATAGTGAGAAATGATATTGGGTCAAAGGATCCGGATAGTGAAACAGCTTAGGTGGAGATAAGGAATAATAAGTGGAAAAAGACACTAGTGGGCGTAGTCTATAGGTCTCGTAAGAGTTGCAACTGTATTGGTCGGAGTATAAATCAGGAAATAGTTGGGTCTTGTAATAAGGGAATAGCTATAAGCATGGGAGATTTTAACTTTCATATTGACTGGACAAATCAAGTTGGGCAGGGCAGCCTTCAGGTTGAGTTCATAGAGTGCATTAGGATTTGGGTTCCTTGAGCAGTATGTTACTGAACCAACCAGGGGGCAGGCAATCTTAGATCTGGTCCTGTGTAATGAGACAGGATTAATAAAAAATGTCCTAGTAATGAGTGACCATAACATGGTTGAAATCCAAATTCAGTTGGAGGGTGAGAGAGTTGGATCTCAACCCAGCGTACTAAGCTTAAATAAAGGAGACTATGAAGGTATGAGAGCAGAGTTCACTAAAGTGGACTGGGAAGATACATTAAGCTGTAAGACGGTACATGCGCAGTGGTGTACATTCAAGGAGATATTTCACAACTTTCAAGAAAAATACATTCCACTGAGGGAAAAGGGACATAAAAGAAAAGACAGCCATCTGTGGCTAAGCAAAGTAATAAAGGATAGTATCCGACAGAAAACAAGGGCATATAAAGTAGCCAAATCTAGTGGGAGGATAGAAGATTGGGAAGCATTTAAAAAGAATCAAAGAATAACTAAAAGATTAATTAAGAAAGGGAAGATAGATTATGAAAGTAAAATAGCAAAAAATATTAAAACAGATAGCAAGATTTTCTACAGTTATATTAAAAGAAAAAGGGTGGCTAAAGTGAATGTTGGTCCCTTAGAGGATGAGACCGGGAAATTAGTGTTGGGGAACATGGAGATGGCAAAAACGCTGAACAAGTATTTTGTATCAGTCGTTACAGTAGAGGACACTAATAATATCCCAACAGTGGACAAACAGGGGGCTATAGGGGGGAGGAGCTAAACGTGATTAATATCACAAAGGAGGTGGCACTCGGTAAGATAATGGGACTTAAGGCGGATAAATCCCCTGGACCTGATGGCTTACAACCTAGGGATTGCGGATGCATTGGTGGTAATTTTCCCAAACTCCCTGGATTCAGGAAAGGTCCCAGCAGATTGGAAAATTGCTAATGTAACGCCCTTATTTAAAAAGGGAGGTAGACAAAAGGCTGGAAACTATAGACCAGTTAGCCTAACTTCTGTGGTTGGTAAAATGTTGGAGTCCATTATTAAGGAAGCAGTAACAGGACATTTGGATAAGCATTATTTAATCGGACAGAGTCAGCACGGTTTTATGAAGTGGCAGTCATGTTTGACAAATTTGCTCGAATTCTTTTAGGACGTAGCTATCAGGGTGAATAAAGGTGAACCAGTGGATGTGATGTTTGGACTTCCAAAAGGCATTTGACAAGGTGCAACACAAAAGATTAATGCACAAGATAAAAAATCACTGGATTGGGTGTAATATACTGGCATGGGTGGAAGATTGGCTATCTAACAGAAAACAGTGAGTTGGGATAAATGGTTCATTCTCGGGTTGGCAATCAGTAACTAGTGGTGTTCCGCAGGGGTCAGTGCTGGGACCCCAACACTTTACAATCTATATTAACGATTTGGAGTAAGGGACCAAGTGCAACATATCCAAATTTGCCGACGATACAAAGATGGGAGGGAAAGCAGTGAGTGAGGAGGACATACAAAACCTGCAAAAGGACATAGACAGGCTAAGTGAGTGGGCAGCAATTTTAAAGATGGCATAAAATGTTGGAAAGTGTGAGGTTATTCATTTTGGCGGAAAATAATCAAAGAGACAGTTATTATCTAAATGGAGAGAAACTGCAAAGTGCTACATTACAAAGTGATCTGGGGGTCCTGGTGCATGAAACACAAATGGTTAGTATGCAGGTACAGCAGGTGATCAGGAAGGCCAAAGGAATCTTGGCTTTTATTGCAAGGGGATGGAATATAAAAGCAGGGAAGTCTTGCTTCAGATATACAGGGTACTGGTGAGACCAAATATGGAATACTGCGTACAGTTTTGGTTTCCATATTTAAGAAATGATATACTTGCTCTCGAGGCAGTTCAAAGAAGGTTCACTTGGTTGATTCCACATGAGGGGGGGTTGATTTATGAGGAAAGGTTGAGTAGGTTGGGACTCTTCTCATTGGATTTCCGAAGAATGAGAGGCGATCTTATCGAAACATATAAGATTGTGAGGGGGCTTGATCGGGTGGATGCGGTGAGGATGTTTCCACAGATGGGTGAGACTAGAAATAGGGGGCATAATCTTTGAATAAGGGGCTGCCCTTTCAAAACTGAGATGAGTAGAAACTTCTTCACTCAGAGGGTAGTAAATCTATGGAATTTGCTACCCCAGAGAGCTGTGGAAGCTGCAACATTAAATATAATTATAATGGAGGTAGACAGTTTCCCAGCTGATAAGGGAATTAGAGGATACGAGGAGCAGGCAGGGAAGTGGACGTGAGTCCATGTTCGGATCAGCCATGATCCTATTGAATGGCGGAGCAGGCCCGAGGGGCCGTATGGCCTACTCCTGCTCCTACTTCTTATGTTCTTATGTTCTTATGTTACATACAGAGCGAGTCCCTCGGTTTGACGTCTTACAGAATGTTCCGAGGGATAAGGGACTTCAGTTATGTTGACAGTCTGGGATTGTTTTCCTCAGAAGGTTAAGGGGACATTTAATAATAGACTTTCAAAATTACAAGGTGATTTGATAGAAGTAATAAGGAGAGACGTTTGCCAGTGGCAGGAGTGACGGTAACCAGAGGACACCGATTGAAGATAACCAGCAAAAGAATCAGTATGGGGGGAATTGACTTGCGCAGCAAGGGCTCAGGCCTAATGAATATGTTAATGCTCAGGATAAGTTATCAAGGCCCAGGCACGCTCTCATTCCAGTCTTGCACACGTTGCTAACTTTCAAATGTTGCATTTTTCACACTGGCGCTCAGCTGATTGCTAGCCGTAATGTGATAAGCTAAATTTGTTAGGGAGATGCATTCGGCAAGAAAATACATGGAAGACTGATAATAACCGTGGCTGTTCTGACACTGTGAGCTGCAGTTAAATGAGGGCATGTACACATTTAAATTGTCTCGTTCCAGATGTCATTTCCTGCTGACTTTGAAACAACAGGCATTTTACAGAAGGCAAGGAAGTGAATTTTTTGCCTGTTGGGGCAGAATTGGTGTGGAAAGTTGAAAGGTTGATCTGGAGCAAGCATTGCTTGGCGCGGGTGCGTTGATTGGTGGCATTTCAACCGCCCCAAAACTCATTTTTCTCTGACTGGGAATTGTTTGTTAGGGAGATGCAGTCCGCAAAAAATAAATGGAAGACTGATAATAACCGTGAGTGCACTGACACTGTGAGCTGCAGTTAAATGTGGGCTTGTAAACTTTTAAAGCCCCTAGTTCCAATTGTATCTACCCCATGCTCTACCTGCCCTGGGAGTGTTTGATGAGACAGTGTAGAGGGAGATTTACTCTGTATCTAACATTTGCTGTACCTGTCCTGGGTTTATTAGATAGGACAATGTAGATGGAGCTTCACTCTTTATCTAACCGATGCTGTACCTGCCCTCGGAGTGTTTGATGCGGTATTGTAGAGGGAGCATTACTCTGTATCTAACCAGTGGTGCATCTACCCTGGGAGTATTTGATGGGACAGTGTAGAGGGAGCTTTACTCTGTATCTAACCCGTGCTGTATCTGCCCTGAGAATGTAGGATGGGATAGCTTTACTCTGTATCAAACCCCGAGTTGGATTTCCTTGTCAGTGTTTGATGAGAAAGTGTGGAGGGAATTTTACTCGGCATCTAACAGGTGCTGCACCTGCCCTGCGAGTGTTGGATGAGATTGTGTCGAGGGAGCTATACTCTGTATCTAACCCGTGCTGTACCTGCCTTTGGAGTGTTTGATGGGACAGAGTAGATGGAGCTTTACTCTGTATATGACCCGTGCTGTAGATGCCCTGGGAGTGTTTGATGGGACAGTTTAGAGGGAGCTTTACCATGTATCTAACCCATTCTGTCCCTGCCCTGGGAGTGTTTGCTGGGACAGTGTGGAGATGCTTTACTCTGTATCTTACTCGTACTGTACCTGGCATTGGAGTGTTTGTTGCGACAGTGTTAGGGAGCTTTACTCTGAATCTAACCAGTGCTGCACCTACCCTGGGAGTATTTGATGGGACTGTGTTGAGGGAGATTTACTCTGTATCTAACCCGTGCTGTACCTGTCCTGAGAATGTAGGATGGGATAGCTTTACTCTGTATCAAAACCCGAGTTGGATTTCCCAGTCAGTGTTTGATGAGAATGTGTCGAGGGAATTTTACTCGGTATCTAACCCGTGCTGTACCTGCCCTGCGAGTGTTTGATGAGATTGTGTCGAGGGAGCTTTACTCTGTATCTAAACCGTGCTGTACCTGCCCTGAGAGTGTTTGATGGGTCAATGAAGAGAGAGCTTTACTCTGCATCGAACCCGTGCTGTACCTGCCCTGGGAGTGTTTGATGGGACAGTGAAGAGGGAGCTTTACTCTGTATTTAACCCGTGCTGTACCTGCCTTTCGAGTGTTTGATGGGACAGATTAGATGGAGCTTTACTCTGTATATGACCCGTGCTGTACATGCCCTGGGAGTGTTTGATGGGACAGTTTAGAGGGAGCTTTACTTTATATCTAACCTATTCTGTCCCTGCCCTGGGAGTGTTTGATGGGACAGTGTGGAGATGCTTTACTCTGTATCTTACTCGTACTATCCCTGCCATTGGAGTGTTTGTTGCGACAGTGTTAGGGAGCTTTACTCTGTATCTAACCAGAGCTGAACCTACCCTGGGAGTGTTTGATGGGACTGTGTTGAGGGAGCTTTACTCTGTATCTAACCCGTGCTGTACCTGTGCTGAGAATGTAAGATGGGACAGATTTACTCTGTATCAAAACCCGAGTTGGATTTCCCTGTCAGTGTTTGATGAGAATGTGTCGAGAGTATTTTACTCCGTATCTAACCCGTGCTGTACCTGCCCTGCGAGTGTTTGATGAGATTGTGTCGAGGGAGATTTACTCTGTATCTAACCCGTGCTGTACCTGCCTTTGGAGTGTTTGATGGGACAGAATAGATGGAGCTTTTCTCTGTATATGACCCGTGATGTATATGCCCTGGGACAGTTTAGAGGGAGCTTTACTTTTTATCTAACCCATTCTGTCCCTGCCCTGGGAGTGTTTGATTGGACAGTGTGGAGAGGCTTTACTCTGTATCTTACTCGTACTGTACCTGCCATGGGAGTGTTTTTTGCGACAGTGCTTAGGGAGCTTTACTTTTTATTTAACCCGTGCTCTAACTGCCCTGGGAGTGTTTGATGGTACAGTGCAGTGATAGCTTTACTCTGTATCTGACCCTTGCTGTACATTCCCTGGGAGTGTTTGATGGGACCGTTTAGAGGTAGCTTTACTCTGTATCTAACCCGTGCTGTACCAGCCCTGGGAGTGTTTGATGGTACAGTGCAGAGGGAGCTTTACTCTGTATCTAACCCGTGCTGTACCAGCCCTGGGAGTGTTTGATGGTACAGTGTAGAGGGAGCTTTAATCTGTATCTAACCGTGCTGTACCTGCCTTGTGAGTTTTTGATGGGGGCAGTGTAGAGGGGGCAATACATTGTATCTAACCCGTGCTTTACCTGCCCTCGGAATTTATGATGGGACAGATTTGAGGGAGCTTTACTCTGTATCTAACACGTGCAGTACCTGCCCGGGGAGTTTTTAATCGGACCGTGTAGAGGGAGATTTACTCTGTATCTAACACGTGCTTTACCAGCCCTGGGAGTGCATGATGGGACAGTTTAGAGAGAGCTTTACTCTGTATCTAACCCGTGCTGTACCAGCCCTGGGAGTGTTTGATGGGACAGTGTAGATTGAGTTTTACTCTCTATCTAACCCGTGCTGTAACTGCCCTGGGAGTGTTTGACGGGACAGTGTAGAGGGAGCTTTACTCTTTACATAACCAGTGCTGTACCTGCCCCGGGAGTGTTCGATGCAACAACGTAGAGGGAGCATTACTCTGTATGTAACCCGTTCTATACCTGCACTGGGAGTATTTGATGGGGCAGTGTAGAGGGAGCTTTACCATGTATCTAACCCGTGCTGTACCTGTCCTGAGTATGTAGGATGGGACAGCTTTACTCTGTATCAAACCCCGAGTTGGATTACCCTGCCAGTGTTTGATGAGAAAATGTCGAGGGAATATTACTCGGTATCAAACCCGTGCTGTACCTGCCCTGCGAGTGTTTGATGAGATTGTGTCGAGGGAGCTTTACTCTATATCTAACCCATGCTGTACCTGCCTTTGGAGTGTTTGATGGGACAGAGTAGATGGAGCTTTTCTCTGTATATGACTCGTACTGTACATGCCCTGGGAGTGTTTGATGGGAAAGTTTAGAGGGAGCTTTACTTTGTATCTAACTCATTCTGTCCCTGCCCTGGGAGTGTTTGATGGGAAAGTGTGGAGATGCTTTACTCTGTATCTTACTCGTACTGTACCTGCCATTGGAGTGTTTGTTGCGACAGTGCTTATGGAGCTTTACTCTGTATCTAACCAGTGCTGCACCTGACCTGGGAGTGTTTGATGGTACAGTGTAGAGGGAGCTTTACTCTGTATCTAACCCGTGCTGTACCTGCCCTGGGAGAGATTGATGACACAGTGTAGAGAGAGCTTTACTCTGTATCTAACCCGTGCTGTACCTGCTCTGGGAGTGTTTGACGGACAGTGTAGAGGGAGCTTTAATCTGTATCTAACCGTGCTGTACCTGCCCTGTGAGTTTTTGATGGGGACTGTGTAGAGGGGGCATTACACTGTATCTAACCCGTGCTTTACCTGCCCTCGGAATTTTTGATGGGACAGATTTGAGGGAGCTTTACTCTGCATCTAACACGTGCTGTACTTGCCCGGGGAATTTTTGATCGGACCGTGAAGAGGGAGATTTACTCTGTATCTAACACGTGCTGTACCAGCCCTGGGAGTGCATGATGGGACAGTTTAGAGTGAGCTTTACTCTGTATCTAACCGGTGCTGTACCAGCCCTGGGAGTGTTTGATGGGACAGTGTAGATTGAGTTTTACTCTCTATCTAACCAGTGCTGTAACTGCCCTGGGAGTGTTTGATGGGACAGTGTAGAGGGAGCTTTACTCTGTATATAACCAGTGCTGTACCTGCCCCGGGAGTGTTCGATCGAACAATGTAGAGGGAGCATTACTCTGCATGTAACCCGTTCTGTACCTGCACTGGGAGTATTTGATGGGACAGTGTAGTGGGAGCTTTACCATGTATCTAACCCATGCTGTACCTGTCCTGAGTATGTAGGATGGGACAGCTTCACTCTGTATCAAACCCGGAGTTGGATTTCCCTGCCAGTATTTGATGAGAAAGTGTCGAGGGAATTTTACTCGGTATCAAACCCGTGCTGTACCTGCCCTGCGAGTGTTTGATGAGATTGTGTCGAGGGAGCTTTACTCTGTATCTAACGCGTGCTGTACCTGCCTTTAGAGTGTTTGATGGGACAGAGTAGATGGAGCTTTTCTGTGAATATGACCCGTGCTGTACTTGCCCTGGGAGTGTTTGATGGGACAGTGATTAGGGAGCTTTTCTCTGTATATGACCCGTGTTGTACATGCCCTGCGAGTGTTTGATGGGACAGAGTAGATGGAGCTTTACTCTGTATATGACCCGTGCTGTACATGCCCTGGAAGTGTTTGATGGGACAGTGTGGAGATGCTTTACTCTGTATCTAACTCGTACTGTACCTGCCATGGGAGTGTTTGTTGCGACAGTGTTAGGGAGCTTTACTCTGTATCTAACCAGTGCTGAACCTGCCCTGGGAGTATTTGATGGGACTGTGTTGAGGGAGATTTAGTCTGTATCTAACCCGTGCTGTACCTGTCCTGAGAATGTAGGATGGGACAGCTTTACTCTGTATCAAAACCCGAGTTGGATTTCCCTGTCAGTGTTTGATGGGAAAGTGTCGAGGGTATTTTACTCGGTATCTAACCCGTGCTGTACCTGCCCTGCGAGTGTTTGATGAGATTGTGTCGAGGGAGATTTACTCTGTATCTAACCCGTGCTGTACCTGCCTTTGGAGTGTTTGATGGGACAGAGTAGATGGAGCTTTTCGCTGTATATGACCCGTGCTGTACATGCCCTGGGAGTGTTTGTTGGGACAGTTTAGAGGGAGCTTTACTTTTTATCTAACCCATTCTCTCCCTGCCCTGGGAGTGTTTGATGGGACAGTGTGGAGATGCTTTACTCTGTATCTTACTCGTACTGTACCTGCCATGGGAGTGTTTGTTGTGACAGTGCTTAGGGAGCTTTACTTTCTATTTAACCCGTGCTGTAACTGCCCTGGGAGTGTTTGATGATACAGTGCAGTGGTAGCTTTACTCTGTATCTGACCCTTGCTGTACATTCCCTGGGAGTGTTTGTTGGGACAGTTTAGAGGGAGCTTTACTTTTTATCTAACCCATTCTCTCCCTGCCCTGGGAGTGTTTGATGGGACAGTGTGGAGATGCTTTACTCTGTATCTTACTCGTACTGTACCTGCCATGGGAGTGTTTGTTGTGACAGTGCTTAGGGAGCTTTACTTTCTATTTAACCCGTGCTGTAACTGCCCTGGGAGTGTTTGATGATACAGTGCAGTGGTAGCTTTACTCTGTATCTGACCCTTGCTGTACATTCCCTGGGAGTGTTTGATGGGACCATTTAGAGGTAGCTTTACTCTGTATCTAACCCGTGCTGTACCTGCCCTAGGATTGTTTGATGGTACAGTGTAGAGGGAGCTTTACCCTGTATCTAACCTGTGCTGTACCTGCCCTGGGAGAGTTTGATGATACAGAGTAGAGAGAGCTTTGCTCTGTATCTAACCCGTACTGTAACCGCCCTGGGAGTGTTTGACGGGTCAGTGTAGAGGGAGCTTTAATCTGTATCTAACCGTGCTGTACCTGCCCTGTGAGTTTTTGATGGGGACAGTGTAGAGGGGGCATTACACTTTATCTAACCCGTGCTTTACATGCCCTTGGAATTTTTGCTGTGACAGATTTGTGGGAGCTTTACTCTGTATCTAACACGTGCTGTACCTGCCCGGGGAGTTTTTGATCGGACCGTGTAGAGGGAGATTTACTCTGTATCTTAACTGTGCTGTACCTGTACTGGGAGCGTTTGATGAGTCAGTGTAGAGGGAGATTTACTCTGTATCTAACACGTGTTGTACCAGCCCTGGGAGTGCA
Organism: Somniosus microcephalus; assembly: GCF_052327205.1. Classification (NCBI taxonomy): domain Eukaryota; kingdom Metazoa; phylum Chordata; class Chondrichthyes; order Squaliformes; family Somniosidae; genus Somniosus; species Somniosus microcephalus. Next base: position 34,308,641 of record NW_028225184.1, read on the forward strand.
TGATGGGACAGTGTAGAGTGAGCTTTACTCTGTATCTAACCCGTGCTGTACCAGCCCTGGGAGTGTTTGATGGGACAGTGTAGATTGAGTTTTACTCTGTATCTAACCCGTGCTGTAACTGCCCTGGGAGTGTTTGATGGGACAGTGTAGAGGGAGCTTTACTCTGTATATAACCAGTTCTTTACCTGCCCCGGGGGTGTTCGATGCGACAATGTAGAGGGAGCATTACTCTGTATGTAACCAGTTCTGTACCTGCACTGGGAGTGATTGATGTGGACAGTGTAGATGCAGCTTTACTCTTTATCTAACCCGTGCTGTACCTGCCCTGGGATTATTTGATGTGACAGTGTAGAGGGAGCTTTACCATGTATCTAATCCGTGTTGTACCTGTCCTGAGAATGTAGGATGGAACATTTTTACTCTGTATCAAACCCCGAGTTGGATTTCCCTGTCAGTGTTTGATGAGAAAGTGTCGAGGGAATTTTACTCGGTATCTAACCCATGCTGTCCCTGCCCTGGGAGTGTTTGATGCGACTGTGTAGAGTGAGATTTTCTCTGTATCTAACCTGTGCCGTACCTGCCCTGGGATTGTTTGATGGGGACAGTATAGAGGGAGCTTTACTCTGTATCTAACCCGTGCTGTAGCTCCCCTGGGAGTGTTTGATGGGACAGTGTAGAGTGAGTTTTACTCTGTATCTAACCCGTGCTGTCCCTCCCCAGGGAGTGTTTGATGGGGACAGTGTAGAGGGAGATTTACTCTGTATCTAACCCGTGCTGTACCTGCCTTTGGAGTGTTTGATGGGGCAGTGTAGAGAGAGCTTTACACTGTATCAAACCCATACTGTACGTTTCCTAGGAGTGTTTTATGAGGCAGTGTAGAGGGAGACTTGCTCTGTGTCTAAGCAGTGAACTACGTGCCCTGGATGTATTTGATGGGTCAGTATAGAGGGAGATTTAATCTGTACCTAACCCGTGCTGTCCCTGCCCTGGGAGTGTTTGATGCGACAGTGTAGAGTGTGTTTTACTCTGTATCTAACCCGTGCTGTACCTGCCCTGGGAGTGTTTGATGGGGACAGTTTAGAGGGAGCTTTACTCTGTATCTAACCAGTGCTGTACCTGCCCCGGAAGTGTTTGATGGGACAGTGTAGAAGGAGCTTTACTCTGTATCTAACCCGTGCTGTACCTGCCCTGGGAGTGTTTGGCGGGACAGTGTAGAGGGAGCTTTACTCTGTTTCTAACCCGTGCTGTACCTGCCCTGGGAATGTTTGATGGGACAGTGTAGTGGGAGCTTTACTCTGTATCTAACCCGTGCTGTACCTGCCCTGGGATTGTTTGATGGGACAGTGTAGAGTGAGATTTACTCTGTATCTAACCCGTGCTCTACCTGCCCTGGGAGTGTTTGATGGGACAGTGTTGAGGGAGCTTTACCCTGTATCTAACCCATTCTGTACCTACCCTGGGAGTGTTTGATGGGACAGTTTAGAGGGAGGTTTTCTCTCCATCTATTTCTGTTACATGAGAGGAGGCGGACATGTGAGGAGCGGCGGCAGTTACTTAAGGTGAGCCTGAGGAGCAGGCAGGTTTACCAATTTCAGAGCTCCGAGAGCGGGAGAGGAAAGTAAAATTAATCTAAGTGTGACGTCACCAGAAAGCAGGTAAGTGATTGGTTGGTGAGAATGTATCTCTTTTTTTTTCTTCAAAATTTACATTTTGGTCTTTATAGTTTATAGGATGTCTGTGGTGTAGCGGGGACTGCAGGTAAACAAGGGCCCTTGAGCATATCATTTAATTGTAGTGTAATTGGTGGGATTGTATTGACTTAATTTAATCTGAATTACTTAAAGGGTATCTCATGGAAGGACAGCTCAGCGCCCTATTATTGTCCTCCTGCACTATGTGGGAAATCAGTTACACTTTCTGTGTCCCTGAGGACCATGAGTGCGGGAAGTGTATCCAGCTGCAGCTACGAACAGACCACTTTGCGGCGCTGGAGCTGCGAATGCATACACACTGGATCATTCTCGATGCTGCGGACATCGTGGATAGCATGCTTCGGGTGTTGGTCACACCACAGGTAAAGGCTGCACAGGCAGGAGGAGAATGGTTGACCACCAAGCAGAGTAGTAGGCGCAGGCATGAAGTGCAGGTGTTCCCTGTGGCCATCCCCCTCTCAGACAGATAAACTGCTTTGGCTACTGTTGGGGAGGATGTCTTATCAGGAGAAGGAAGCAGCAGCCAACTTCCTTGCACCATGGGTGTTTCTGCTGCACAGTTCAGGAGGAAAAATAGTGGGAGAGTTATAATGATAGAGGATTCTATTGTAAGGGGAATAGATAGGCGTTTCTGCTGCTGCAAACGAGATTCCAGGATGTTATGTTGCCTCCCTGGTGCAAGGGTCAAGGACGTCTCGGAGTGGCTACAGAGCATTTTGGAAGGGGAGGGTGAACAGTCAGTTGTCGTGCTGCATATAGGTACCAACGATACAGTTAAAAACCGGGATGAGGTCCTAAAAGCCGAATATAGGGGGTTAGGAGGTAAATTAAAAACAGGACCTCAAATGTGGTAATCTCAGGATTGCTACCAGTGCCACGTGCCAGTCAGAGTAGAAATAGAAAGATATTTCAGATGAATACGTGGCTAGAGGAATTGTGTAAAGTGGAGGGATTCAAATTACTGGGAGATTGGAACCTGTTCAGGGGGAGGTGGGGTCAGTACAAAACGAACGGTTTGCACCTGGGCGGGACCGGGACTGATGTCCAAGGGGAAGTGTTTGCTTGTGCTGTGGGGAAGGGTATAAACTAAAATGGTAGGGTCTTGGGAACCTGTGTAGGTAGACAGAGGAAAGGGAAACAAGGATAGAAGCAAAAAACAGAAAGGAGAAAAGCAAAAGTGTAAGTCAGAGCAATCAAGGTTTAAATGAAAAAAGGCCACAGCAAACATTAATTCTAAAAGGTCTAAGATAGTTAAAAAAAACAAGCCTGAAGGCTTTGTGTCTTAATGCGAGGAGCATTCGTAATAAGGTGGATGAGTTAGCTGTGCAAATAGAGGTAAACGGATATGATGGGCCAGAAATTCGCAGCCAGAAGTGTGAGTACGGTCGGGGTACTCACGCATCTGGCCGTTGGAAATGCTGGCGTTCAGCAGGAACAGCGCATGCGGGGAACGCCGGCATTTCCATACCCGAGGTCTATTCACAGCGCGTGCGACTGCACAGGCAGCGCTTGCGCTGTGAACTTTGTGGATTTCAATGATGGATTCAGTGAGGGTAAGTCCTTAGAAGTTACACTTGAAAAAAGCAAGTGTAAAGTTGTTCATTGGCTGCGGAGGAAGATATATTTTATCGTGGAGCTTCTGAAATGCAATATTTTTGTTTGGGAAAGGGAGGGAAGTTATTTTAAGAAATTTTAAGTAAGTTTTAAAGTTAAATTTTTTTTTTTTCAAAGGGTTTTCAGAACGGTAGGTAGAAGGAGCAATTGTGGCTGTGTGAATGGAATGTGAGAATGAGTTATGTATGTATGTCCACATATATTCCTTTACGTATATGTATGTATGTTTTATATTCCTTTACTAATGTGTATGAATGTATGTTTTTGATTTTGATTTTCCAATAAGTTACTTTCTCTGAAAGTCATAATTAAATAATACATTCATACACATAAGTAAAGGAATATATGCATAACACGCAAAGGAATATATACAGACATACATACTTTCAGAAGCTCCACGATAATAAATATCTTCCTCTGCAGCCTCTGGAGCAACTGTACACATGCTTTTTTCATGTGTAAGTTGTAATGACTTGACCTCACTGAAAGCATTAATGAAAGCGGCGAATTATACTGCGCACGCGCTGTCTGTGCAGTCGCGCGCGTTCTGCCTCGGAACCCCTTCGTTCAGAGGACAGGAAATGCCGGTTTTCCCCACATGCACTGTGCATGCTGAAAACCGGCATTTCATCCAGCCAGATGCGTAAGTACCCCGACCGTACTCGCGCATTTGGAAGGGAATTACTGGGCCAACATTTAACATGTCAATAAAGTGAAAAATTTAACAATTGCACGACTTGCCCCCTCGCATCTGTGACTGAGGGTCCAAGGAGCTGCATTGCGCAAGAGGTCATCATCGTACGTATCCTCACACTGTTCCCTTTGGGGAACTGTATGAAGTGGTGGAAGGACTTATGGCCGTGATTAACGCTCATTCCGTGACCGTATCCATCTTTGAACCAGCCATTAGGGTGGTTAGTCCTATGGCGGGAGGGTTTTAAGGGCTCCCACAACCCATCTGAGGGGGGGGGCACCAACACCCACGGACGCAAGTATCCCGCTGGATGTCCACCCAGAATTTAAAGTTGCAGCTCTGATTCCACTTGCCGGGACTGTCTGGAGTGGGGTTCAAAACCGTACTCCTTCTGGCCCAGCGGCGGGGATGCTTACTGCTACGCAAAAGGCCCACTCCGCACAAAAGGTGACACCCATACGTTTCCTGCGCCTTTTCCCTCCCCGTGACTGGAGCCCTATGCTGCCATTTCACGTTGCTAATCGGGTTGGGCCTTTGTCATAGCGGTAGGATCCCCGCCGCTGGGCCAGATCAGGGTAGGGTTTCGAACCCCGCTCCAGACAGTCCCGGCAAGTGGAGTCGGAGCTCCGGCTCTAAATTCTGGGTTGACATCCAGTGGGATATTTGCGTCTGTGGGTGTGGGTGTGGGTGGCCCCCCCCTTGTATAGCTTGTGGGAGCCCGTAAAACCCTCCCGCCATAGGACTAACCGCCCTAATGGCTGGTTCAAAGATGGTTACGTTCACGGAATGAGCGTTAATCATGGCCATAAATCCTTCCACCACTTCATACAGTTCCCCAAAGGGAACAGTGTGAAGACACGTATGACGACGACATTGCTAAATAAATAAATGGAATTAAAAAAATTCTTTTAGGGCTTTTAAAAGTCTTTAAATTGCTTTAATGCTCTTTAAAGCTACTTCAGATTACTCAAAATAATGTAAACATTTTAAAAAGTTTATAAAAGTTACCAAAATCTTCAATAAACTTCCAAAAACCTATTTAAACCGCTGCTTTGCATATAAAAATGCTTAGCAGCTTGACAGAAACATTGGGGGCGTGTCCAGTGAAACTGAGACCTCAAGGGGCGTGTCTCACTTGCACTGCACGCTCATTGCTTCGCGCTGGCTGCACTCCTGGGCGGCGTGACGTCATACGCTGCCCGGGATTCTTCTTTCTGTTTCAGCAAGTGCAGGCGTCCCTGGAGCTGATCGGCAGGAGCGCGGGGTAAGTGCAAAAACGGGGCTGCAAGCCCCGTTCAGCAATTTCTGGCCCGATATGATTGGGATTACGGAAACATTGCTCCAGGGTGACCAAGGCTGGGAACTGAACACCGAGGGGTATTCAATATTCAGAAAAGATAGGCAAAATGGAAAAGGAGGTGGGTAGCATTTCTGGTTAAAGAAGGGATTAACACAATTGTAAGTAGGATATTAGCTCTGATGAAGTGAAATTTGTATGGGTAGAACTGAGAAATACCAAGGGACAGAAAACGTTAGAGGGAGTGGTATGCAGACCACCAAACAGTAATGCGAAGGATGGGGATGGCATTAAACGGGAAATTAGAGACACGTGCAAAAAGGGCACAGCACTTCTCAAGGCTGACTTTAATATACATATAGATTGGGCTAACCAAATTAGTAACAATACTGTGGAGGAGGAATTCCTGGAGTGTATACGGGATGGTTTCCTGGACCAATATGTCGAGGAACCAACTAGAGGTCAGGCCATCTTAGACTGGGTATTATGTAATGAGAATTGATTAATTAGCAATCTTGTTGTGCAAGGCCTCTTTGGTCGAAGCGATCATAATATGATCCAATTCTTCATTAAGATGGAGAATGAAGTAGTTGACTCAGAGACTATGGTCCTGAAATTAAATAAAGGAAACTATGATGGTATGAGGGGCGAGTTGGGTAGGATTGATTGGGGAATGTTACTCAAACTGTGGACGGTGGGTAGGCAATGGCAAACATTCAAAGATCGCATGGATGAACTACAGAATTTGTTCATCCCAGTTTGGCATAAAAATAAAACCAAAAAGGTGACTCAACCGTGGATAACAAGGGAAATTAGGGATAGCATAAGATCCAAGGAGAGGACATATAAATTGGCCAGAAAAAGCAGTAAACGTGAGGACTGGGAGCAGTTTAGTGTTCAGCAAAGGGCGACAAATGAATTAATTAACAGGGGGAAAATAGAGATTGACAGAATGTTTGCAGGGAACATAAAAACTTTTGTAAAATTTTTATAGATATGTGAAGAGAAAAAGATTGGTGAAGTCAAGTGTAGGTCCCTTGGAGTCAGAATCAGGGGAATTTACAATAGGGAACAACGAAATGGCAGACCAATTCAATACATACGTTGGTTCTGTCTTCACAAAGGAGGACACAAATAACCTCCCAGAGACGTCGGGGAACATAGGGTCTAATGAGAGAGATGAACTGAAAGAAATCAGTATTTGTAGGGAAATGGTGTTAGGGAAATTGCCGGGATTGAAGGCCGATAAATCCCCAGGGCCTGATAAACTACATCCTAGGGTACTTAAGGAAGTGGCCATAGAAATAGTAGATGCATTGCTGCTCATCTTCCAAAATTCGATAGACTCTGGAACAGTTCACATAGATTGGAGGGTAGCTAGAAGTTGGGAGAGAGAAAACGGGGAATTATAGACCGGTAAGCCTGACATCGGTAATGGGGAAAATGCTAGAGTCCATTATAAAAGATGTAATAGCAGCGCACTTGGAAAACAGTGCGGTCAAAGTCAACATGGATTTACAAAATGTAAATCGTGCTTGACTAATCTACTGGAATTTTTTGAGGATGTAACTGGTCAAATAGCTCAGGGAGTACCAGTGGATGTGGTCTATTTGGACTTTCAGAAGGCTTTCGATAAGGTCCCGCATAAGAGATTAGTTTAAGACACATGGGATTGGGGGCAAGGTACTGACTAGGATCGAGAACTGGTTGGCAGACAGGAAGCAAAGTGTTGGAATAATCGGGTCTTTTTCCGAGTGGCAGGCAGTGACTAGATCGGTCCTAGGACCCCAGCAGTTCACAATATATATTAATGATCTAGACGAGGGTGCTAGATTTCTTAGCTCCAAGTTTGCAAAGCTGGATGGGCGTGTGTGCTGTGGGGAGGATGTCGAGAAACTCCAGTATGTTTTGGACAAGTTGGGTGATAGGGCAGAAGCATGGCAGGTGCAGTATAATGTGAATAAATGCGAGGTTAGCCACTTCGGTTGGAAAACAGGAAGGCAGATTATTATCTGAACGGCAATAGATTGGGAGAAGGGAAAGTGCAAAGAGATCTGGGTGTCCTTGTGCACCAGTCGCTGAAGTTAAGCATCCAGGTGCAGCAGGCGGTTAAGAAGGCAAATGATATTTTGTCCTTCATAGCGAGAGGCTTCGAGTACAGGAGCAAGGATGTTTTGCTGCAGTTATACGGGGTCTTGGTGAGATCACATATTGTGTATTGTGTGCAGTTTTGGTCGCCTTATCTGAGGAAGGATATTCTTGCCATGGAAGGAGTGCAGCGACGATGCCCCAGACTGATACCTGGGATGGCAGGAATGACGGATGAGGAGAGATTGGTTCGATTGGACTTATATTCGCTGGAGTTTAGAAGAATGAGATGGGATCTCATTTAAACTTATAAAATTCTAACAGGACTAGGCAAACTAGATGCAGTAAGGATTTTCCCGATGGCCGGGAGTCCAGGACCAGGGTTCACAGTCTAAAATAAGGGGTAAACCATTTAGGACTGATGAGGAGGAACTTTTTCAGCCAGAGTGGGGAACCTGTGGAATTCTCCCACAGAAGGCAGTGGAGGCCAATTCATTAAATATATTCAAGAAGGAGTTAGATATATTTCTTAAGTCTAAAGGGGTCAAGGGATATGGGGAGCAGGTAAGGACAGGGTACTGAATTTGGATGATCAGGCATGATCTCATTGAATGGCGGAGCAGGCTCGAGGGGCCGAATGGCCTACTCCTGCTCCTATCTTCTCTGTTTCTATGTTTCTAGCCCGTGCTATACCTGCCCTGGGACTGTATGATGGGACAGCGTAGAGCAAGATTAAATCTGTATTTCAACGTGCTGTACATGCCCTGAGAGTTTTTGTTGGGACAGTGGAGAGGAATCTTTACTCTGTATCTAACCAATGCTGTACTGGCCCTGAGAGTGTTTGATGAGACAGTGTACAGGGAGATTTACTCTGTTTGTAACCCGTGCTCTAACTGCCCTGGGAATGTTTGATGGGACAGTGCAGAGGGAAATTTATTTAGTCTCTAACCCGAGCTGCACCTGTCCTGAGTGTGTTTGAAGGGTCAGTTTAGAGGGAGCTTTACTCTGCAGAGAACCTGTACTGTCGCTGCCATGGGAGTGTTTGATGTGACAATGTAGATGGAGCTTTCTCTGAATCTAACATGTGGTGTACCTGCACATGGAATGTTTGATAGGAAAATGTAGATGCAGCCTTACACTCTATCTAACTTGTGCTATACCTGCCCTGGGAAAATTTGATGCGAAAGTGTTGAGGGAGCTTTACTCAGCATCTAAGCCGTGCTGTACCTGGCCTGGGAGTGTTTGATTGGACAGTGCAGAGGGACCTTTACTCTGTAGCTGACCTGAGCTGTACCAGCTCTGGGATTGTTTGGTGGTACAGGGTAGAGGGAGATTTACTCTGTACCTAACTCGTGCTTTACCTGCCCTGGGAGTGTTTAATGGGACAGTGTACATGGAGCTTTACTCCGTATCTAACCCGTGCTGATCTTGCGTTGGTAGTTTCTGATAGGACCGTGTAGATGGAGATTTACTCTGTATCTAACCCGTGTTGTACCTGTCCTGGGAGTGTTTGATGGGACAGTGTAGAGGGAGCTTTACTCTGTATCTAAACTGTGCTGTACCTGCCCTGGGAGAGTTTGATGAGACAGCGTAGAGAGAGATTTACTCTGTATCTAACCTGTGCTGTACCTGCCTTTGGAGTGCTTGATGGGACAGTGTAGAGGGAGCATTACCCTATAGATGACCTGTGCTGTACCTGCTCTGGAAATGTTTGATGGTACAGGGCAGATGGAGCTTTACTCTGTATCTAACCCGTGCGGTGTCTGCCCTGGGTATGTTTGATGGGGCAGTCTAGGTGGAATTTTACACTGCATCAAACCGTGCTTTACCTGCCCTGGGATTGATTGATGGAACAGTGCAGAGGGAACTTTACTCTGTATATAACCCGTGCTGTACCTGCCCTTGGAATTATTGATGGGACAGTGTTGAGGGAGCTGTACTCTGTATCTAACACGTGCTGGACCGGCCATGGGAGTTTTGAATAGACAGTGTAAATGCAGCTTTACTCCATATCTATCCCGTGCTGTTTATGCTCTGTGAGGGTTTCATGGGACCATGTAGATGGAACTTTACTCTGGATCTAACCCCTGCTGCACATGCCCTGGGAGTGTTTAGTGGGACAGTGTAGAGGGAGCTTCCCTCTGCATCTAACCTGTACTGTACCTGTCCTGGGAGTGTTTGATGGGACAGGGTGGAGCGAGATGTATTCTGTATCTAACCCGTGCTGTACATGCCCTGGGAGTGTGAGATGGGACAGTGCAGAGATAACTTTACTCTGTATCTAACCCATGCTGAACCTGCCCTGGGAGTGTTTGATTGGACAGTGTAGAAGGAGCTTTACTCTGTACATAACCCGTGCTGCACCTGCCCTGGGAGTGTTTGATGGGACATGTAGAGGGACGTTTACTCTGTATCTAACCCGCGCTGTACCTGCCCTGGGAGTATTTGATGGGACAGTGTAGAGGGAGCTTTACTCTGTATCTAACCCGTGCTGTACCTGCCCTGGGAGTGTTTGATCGGAGAGTGTAGAGGGTGCATTACTCCCTATGTAACACCTACTGGACAAGCCCTGGGAGTGTTTAATGGTACACTGTAAAGGGAGCGTTACTCTATAGCTAACCCTTGCTCTACCTGCCCTGGGAGTGTTTGATGGGACAGTGTAGTGGGAGTTTTACGCTGTACCTAACTGGTGCTGTATCTGCATTGTGTGTTTTTGATGGGGCAGCCTAGTTGGAGATTTACTCTGTATCTAATCCGTGCTGTTCCAGCCCTGGAATTGTTTGATGAGGCAGTGTAAAGGGAGTTTTACTCTGTACCTAAGCCGTGCTGTACCTGCCCTGTGTGTGTTTGATGGAAAAGTGCAGAGGGAGCTTTAATCTGTATCTTACCAATTCTGTACCTGGCGTGGGATTGTTTGATGGGACAATGTTGAGGGTGCTTTTCTCTCTATGTAAGCCGTTCACTACCTGCCCTGGGAGTGTTTGATGGGAGAGTGTAGATGGAGCTTTAGTCTGTATCTAACCCGTGGTGTGCCTCCCCAGTGAGTGTTGGATCGGACAGTGTTGAGGGCGCTTAACTCTGTATGTAACCCGTGCTCTACCTGCCCTGGGATAGTTTGATGGGGCACTGTAGAGGGAGCTTTACTCTGTATCTAAACCGTGCTCTACCTGCCCTGGGAGTGTTTGATGGGACAGTGTAGAGGGAGCTTTACTCTGTATCTAACCCGTGCTGTATCTGCCCTGGGAGTGTTTGATGGGCTGTGTAGAGGCAGATTTAAACTGTATTAGACCGAGCTGTATCAGCCCTGGGAGTGTTTTATGGGACAGTGTAGACGGACCATCACTCTGTATCTAAACCGTGCTCTACCTGCCCTGGGCGTGTTTGATGGGACAGTGTAGAGTCGGATTTACTCTGTAGCTAGTCCGTGCTGTACCTGCCCTGGGTTTGTTTAATGGGACAGTGTAGACGGAGCTTTACTTTATATCTAACACGTGCTGTACCTGCCCTGGGACTGTTTGCTGGGACAGTGCAGAGGGAGCTTTACTCTGTATCTAACCCGTGCTGTACCTGCACTGGGAGTGTTTGATGGGGCAGGGTAAAGGGAGCCTTATTCTGTATCTAAGCCGTGCTGCACCTGCCCTGGGTGTGTTTGATGGAAAAGTGCAGAGGGAGCTTTAATCTGTATCATACCATTTCTGTACCTGGCCTGGGATTGTTTGATGGGACAGTGTTGAGGGAGCTTTACACTGTATCAAACCCGTGCTTCCACTGCCCTGGGAGTGTTTGATGGGAAAGTGCAGAGGGCACTTTGCTCTGCATCTACCCTGTGCTGTACTGGCCATTGGAGTCTCTAATGTGACAGTGTAGACGGAGCTTTACTCTGTCTCTAACCTATGCTTTACCGTTCATGAGACTGTTTGATGGGACATTTTACAGGGAGCTTTACTTTGTATCCAACCTGTGCTTCAAATGCCTTTTGAGTGTTTGATGGGACAGAGCAGAGCGAGTTTTACTCTGTATCTAATGTGTGCTGATCTGGCCATGGGAGTGTTTGACGGGACAGTGTAAGGGAGCTTTTCTCTATATCTAACCTGTGCTGCAACTGTCCTGGGTCTGTTTGACGGTGCAGTTTAGAGGGAGCTTTACTCTGCAGCTGACCTGTGCTGTACCTGCTCTGGAAGTGTTTGATGGGACAGTGTAGAGGGAACTTTACTCTGAATCTGACCCGAGCTGTATCTGCACTGGGAGTTTTTGATGGGTCACTGTAGAAGGATGTTTACTCTGTATCTAACCCGTGCTGTATCTGCCCTGGGTGTTTGTGATGGGGCAAACTAGCTGGAGGTTTACTCTGTATCTAATCCGTGCTGTACCTGCCCTGGAATTGTTTGATGTGGCATTGTAAATGGAGCTTTACTCTGTATCTAAGCCGTGCTGTACCTGCCCTGGGTGTGCTTGATGGAAAAGTGCAGAAGGAGCTTTAATCTGCATCTTACCCCTTCTGTACCCGGCCTGGAATTGTTTGCTGGGACAGTGTTGAGGGAGTTTTACTCTCTATCTAACCCGTGCTGTACCTGCCATTGGAATTTTTGACGGGACAATGATGCGGGAGCTGGACTCTGTATCTAACACTTCTGTACGTGAACTGGCAGTGTTTGATGGGACAGTGTAGAAGGAGCTTTATACCGTATCTAACCCTTCCTGTCCCTGCCCTGTGAGTGTTTGATGGTAGAGTGTAGAGGGAGCTTTACTCTGTATCTAACCCGTGCTGTACCTGCCCTGGGAGTGTTTGATGGGACAGTGTAGAGGAAGTTTTACTCTGTATCTAACCGGTGCTGTATCTGCCCTGGGTGTTTTTGATGGGGCAGCCTAGATGGAGATTTACTCTGTATGTAATCCGTGCTGTTCCAGCCCTGGAATTGTTGATGGGGCAGTGTAAAGGGAGCTTTACTCTGTATCTAAGCTGTGCTGTACCTGCCCTGGCAGTGTTTGATGTGACAGTGTAGAATGAGCTTTACTCTGTATCAAAACCGTTCTGACCCTGCTCTGTGAGTGATTGATGGGAGAATGTAGATGGAGCTTTAGTCTGTATCTAAACCGTGGTGTGCCTCCCCAGTGAGTGTTGGATCGGACAGTGTAGAGGGAGCTTAACTCTGTATATAATCCGTGCTATACCTGCCCTGGGAGTGTTTGATGTGACACTGTAGAGGGAACTTTACTCTGTGTCTAACCGTGCTCTACATGCCCTGGGAGTGTTTGATGGGACAGTGTAGAGGGAGCTTTATTCTGTATCTAACCCGTGCAGTACCTGCCCTGGGAGTGTTTGATGGGATGTGTGGAGGCAGATTTACAGTGTATCTAACCCGTGCTGTAACTGCCCTGGGAGTGTTTTATGGGACAGTGTAGACGGATCTTTACTCTGTATCTAACCTGTGCTGTACCTGCCCTGGGAATGTTTGATGGAGCTTTACTCTGTATCTAACCTGTGCTTTACCAGCCATTGGAGTGTCTGCTCCGACACTGTTGATGGACCTTTACTCTGTCTCTAACCTATGCTTTACCGGCCATGGGATTGTTTAATGGGACAGTGCACAGAGAGCTTTACTTTGTAACCAACCTGTGCTGTACCTGCCCTGGGTGTGTTTGACGGGGCTGTGTATACGGAGTTGTACACTGTATCTAGCCTGTGCTGTAGAGAGGAGCAATTTAAACTCAAATGCTTTCTATTCCACACGCCTCAAATTCCTGAGAATTAAACTCAGAGACAGTGTTTCCATTGGCCAATCCTGTTCTTAAAAAATTCCTTCTGCACACCCGGCAATGTTTTTTCTCTGTCTTCATAACATTGTAATTGCATTTTTTTACGTTCACGCTTCAAGTTTCTAAATGCTGATGTACAGAGGGTTCTGGTGGTCCTTGCACATGAATCACAAAAACTTGGCGTGCAGGTACAGCAAGTGCTTAGAAAGACAAATGGAATGTTGGCTTTTATTGAAAGCGGGATGGAGTATAAACTTGGGAAGTGTTGCACAACTGTACAGGGCGTTGGTGAGACCGCACCTTGTGTACTGCGTACAGTTTTGGCCTCCTGATTTAAGGAGTGATACACTTGTATTGGAAGCAGATCAGAGAATGTTAACTAGGTTAATTGCTGAGATGAAGCGGTTGTCTTATGAAGCAAGGTTGAGCAGGTTGGGCCTATATTCATTGGAGTTCAGAAGAATGAGGGGTGATCTTATTGAAACATATAAGATTCGGATGGGGCTGGAAAGGGCAGATGCAGGGAGGATATTTCTCCATGTGTGTTAATCTAGCACTAGGGGGCAGAGTTTCAGGATAAGGGGTCGCCCATTTAAAGCTGAGATGAGGAGGAAATTCTTCACTCAGAGGGTCGTGAATCTTTGGAATTCTCGACCCCAGAGGGCTGATGAGTTGGTGCCATTGAATATTTTCAAGGCGGAGATGGACATAAATTTGAGCTACAGGGGAGTCAAGAGTTATGGGGAGCAGGCGGGAAATTGACGTCGAGGCCAAGATCAGATCAGCCATGATCTTAGTAAATGGTGGGACAGCCTCGATGTGCCAAATGGCCTGCTCCTGCTCCTAGTTATCTTGTTCTTATGCTCTTATGTATGAAAGGGGTTAACTGAAGCTGTTTGTTCATTGAATGTAATTAATGTCAGTCTCCACGGGTTACCTGAAACTGTTTGTTCAATGACTGAAATTAATGTCAGACTCCACGGGTTAATTGAAGCTGTTTGTTCAGTGACTGTAATTAATGTCAGTGTCAATGGACATTATTGTATCAGTGCAGGGTTTCCCTCTTCTATTAATAAGGGGCTCCTTTCATGTGTTATCCCATTGTGTCAGTGAGAGCATCACCTCTGGCACTGACAGGACTCAGCGCACTTCTCCACAGAGAGGGAGTCGGAATCTGAGAACAGTAGATTGGACTGTTGCAACAATGGATTGGGATCTAACAACAGTGGATAGGAATGTTACAATAATGGACAGGAGTATATCCTGGGTGTTTGATTATCTTTATGAATATTCTGATTATCTCACATTGGAAGAGCGGATCTATTACGCACTTTTGACTATTCAATGCTTTTACTATCCGGTCCTTGCTGCTGTTGGTGTTCCAGGTAAGTTTCTCTATCTAGCTATTCTATTAACGAGGTTTTACTATATTACTGTTCTTGTCAATTCCTCGCCCCTCCTTGCTGCTGTTGTTGGTCCTGGTAAGTCTCCGTATCCAACTATTAACTCTGTAAACCTTTCCTAACTGTATTACTGTTCTTGTCATTTACTCTCCCCTCTTTGCTGGTATTGGTATCCCTGTTATATTTCTATATTTAGCAATTAGATTTGTAAACCACTTTTCACTGGATTACTGTGTTTGTCATTTACATCTTGGGAAGACCAAAGCCATTGTCTTCGGTCCTCATCACAAATTCCATTATCTATTGACTCAGTCCTCCACCCTGGCCAATGTCTGAGGCTGAACCAGACTGGTCACAACCTCGTCGTTCTATTTGAACGTGAGCTGATCTCCGACCTCATATACTGTGAATCACCAGGACTGCCTACTACCCCCTCCACAATATCTCCCATCTCCACCCTGCCTCAGCCCTTCCAATGCATAAACCCCCATCTGTGCCTTTTATTAAATCCAGACTCGACAATTACAATGCGCCCCTGGCCGGCCTCCCAGTTACAAGCCTCCATAAACTAGAGCTCATTCAAAACTCTGCTGCCCATATCCTAACTCGCACAAGACCCGTTCGCCCATCACCTCTGTACTCACTGACCTACATTGGCTCCCGATCCGGCAATACCTCGATTTTAATATTCTCATCCTTGTGTTCAAATCCCTCCATGTCCTCACCCGTCCAGTTAGTCCCATTCCCCGGCGCTTTTCCAAAAGTCCTGCAAATTGCTCCCCTTATATATTTATCCAATTCCCCTTTTCAAGTTAATGTATTTCCCACTGTACCTCTCCCAGTCCTTCTGTCTCTATTTTACTTTCTGTTTTCTCTCTCTCTCTCTATCCCTCTTCTCTGTCTGTCTCTTGCTCATAGAATCATACAGTGATACAGCACAGATGGAGCCCATTCCGTTCATCGTGTCTGTGCCATCTCTTTGAAAGTGCTCTCTAATTAGTCCTACTCTTTAGCCAGAGCCCTGTAAAAATTCCCCTTCAACTTATTATCCAATTCCCTGTCCAAAGTTACTATTGAATCTGCATCCACCACGTTCTCAGACAGAGCATTCCAGAACACAACAACCCACTGCATAAAGAAAATGCTGCATCTCTCGTCTGGTTCCTTTGACAAATACCATAAATCTGAGTCCTCTGCTTGCCCAACATTTTGCCACGAGAAACAGACTTACCTACTTTCTCGAATTACAAATTGATTTTAAACATCCATATTTAATCTCCCCTTATGGAAAAGGACAATGATAGAGTATAATGTCTCCAGGTGGGAAAGACCAATTGTAGTAAGCTGAGATATGATTTAGCAAAAATGGACTGGGAACAGCTGCTTGAAGGGAAATCGGTTTCAGAGCAGTGAGAAGCTTTCAAGGAGGAGATAGTGAGGGTTCAGAGCAAATATGTTCCCACAATTAAAAAGGGTGGAACTTCCAAATCTTAAACCATCTGAATGTCAAGGAACATACCGTGTAGGATAAGGGAAAAAAGGTAAGCTTTTAACAGATTCCGAGAGTTCAATACTTCAGAAAACCTGGAGGGGTATAGAAAGTGCAGGGGTGAAGTTAAAAAGTAAATTGGGAAAGCAAAGGCAGGGCATGAAAAATATTGGCAAGTCAAATCAAGGGAAACCAAAATATGTTTTATAAATACATAAAGTGCAAGAGGATAATTAAGGAAATAATAGGGCTTAGTAGAGACCAAAATGTTAAGCTGTGTGTGGAGCTGGATGACGTGGATATGACTCTTAATAAATAATTTGTGCCTGTCTTCACAGAAGAGAGGGATGATGCAAAAAATTGTACTTAAGGAGGAGTGTGTAATATTAGCTTAGATAAATATAGTGAGAGAGGAAATGTTAAGGTGTTTACCAACTTTGAAAGTAGATAATTCACGAGGCCCAGAGGAAGAGTACCCCAGATGTTAAGAGAGGCAAGGGGGTAAATGTGTACAGTATTGGTCTCCTTTCCTAAGGAAGGATACAGTTGCCATCGAAGGAGTGCAATGAAGGTGCGCCAGAGTGGTTCCTGGAATGGGGGGATTGCCCTATGAGGAGAGATTGAGTAGACTAGCCCCACATTATCAAGAGTTTAGCAGAATGAAAGGTGATCTCTTTGAAACATACAAAATATTTACATGACTTGACAGGGTGGATGCAGGGAGGACGTTCCCCCTGACTGGGGAGTCTAGAACCAGGGGTCATCATCTAAGAATAAGAGGTCGGCCATTTAGGGCTGAAATGAGGAGACATTTCTTCACACCAAGAGTGGTGAATCTGTGGAATTCTCTACCACAGAGGGCTGTGGAGGCTCAGTCATTGAGTATATTCAAGGCAAAAATCGATAGGTTTTTGAATATTAAGGGAATCAAGGGATATGTGGATAGTGCAGGAAAGTGGAGATGAAGCAGAAGATCACCTATGATATTATTGAATGGTGGAGCAGGCTCGAACGGCCAAATGGCCTACTCCTGCCCCTACTTATGTTTTCTTATGTTCTTGAGAGGCCAAGGAGTTAAGTGTTTAGCAGGCAATGTACACCTAATCAAGAGTGCAGAACCACAGCCATTGACACAGAATCAGTCACACAGGCCTTTAAAAGAGGACAGGACAAGTCACACAGGCTCTTTGAAGAGACAGAAAAAGACACACGTGCTTTTTAAAGAGACAGAACCAGTTAAAAGGGCTTTTTAAAGAGACACGAGCAGTAAGACAGGGTTTTTAAAAGATAAACGACAAGACACACAGGTTTTTTAAAGAGACAGAACCAGTCATGCGGGCTTTTTCATCTGACAGGAACAGTCACACAGGCCTTTTAAAGAGACAGGAACAGTCAAGCAGTCTATTGAAAGAGACAGGACCCGTCACACAGGCTTATCAAAGAGACAGAACCATACACACAGGCTTATTAAAGTGACAGGACAAGTTACACGGACTTATTAAAGAGATAGAACCAGTCACACAGGCTTTTTCATCTGACAGGAACAGTCACACAGGCTAATTAAAGAGACAGGACCAGTCACACAGTCTATTGAAAGAGGCAGGACCAGTCACACAGGGTAATTAAAGAGACAGACCCAATCACACAGGCTTTTAAAAGTGACAGGACCAATCACACTGGCTTTATAAAGAGAAAGGACCATGCACATAGGTTTTTTAAAGAGATAGGACCAGTCACACAGGCTTTTTAAATAGACAGGACCAGTCACAGGCTTTTTAAAGAGACAGGACAAGACACACAGGCATTTTAAGGAAACAAGTCTAGGCACAAAGGCCTTTTAAAGAGACAGGACCAGTCATACAGGCTTTATAAAGAGACAGGACCAGTCACACACGCCTTTTAAAGAGACAGAACAAGTCACACAGGCCTTTTAAAGAGACAGCACCTGTCACACAGGCTTTTTAAAGAGACGGGACCAGTCACACAGGCTTTTTAAAGAGAGAAGACCAGACACACAGGCATTTTAAGGAGACAAGTCTAGGCACAAAGGCCTTTAAAGAGACAGAACCAATCACATAGGTTTTTGAAAGAGACAGGACCAATCGCACAGGCTTTCTATGGAGACAAGTCCAGACACAAGTTTATGAAGAGTCAGGACCTGTCACACAGACATTTCAAAGAGACAGAAACAGTCATACTGGCTTTGTAAAGTGACAGGACCAGTCACACACATTTGAATGAGACATGAACAGTCACACAGGCTTTGTAAAGTGACAGGACCAGTCATACAGGTTTTTTAAAGGCAGGACATAGAAACATAGAAACATAGACGATAGGAGCAGGAGTAGGCCATTCAGCCCCTCGAGCCTGCTTCGCCATTCATTGAGATCATGGCTGATCATCCAAATTCAGTACCCGGTCCCTGCTTTCTCCCCATACCCCTTGATCCCTTTAGCCTTAAGAAATATATCCAACTCTTTCTTGAATATATTTAATGAATTGGCCTCTGCTGCCTTCTATGGTAGAGAATTCCATAGGTTCACCACTCTCTGGGTGAAGAAATTCCTCCTCATCTCAATATTAAATGGCTTACCCCTTATCCTTAGACTGTGACCCCTGGTTCTGAAATCACCGACCATCGGGAACATCCTCTCTGCATCTAGTCTGTCCAGTCCCGACAGAATTTTATAAGTTTCAGTCAGATCCTCTCTCATTCATCTAAACTCCAACGGGTATAAGCCCAATCGACCGCATCTCTCCTCATACGTCATTCCTGTCATTCCACGTATCAGCCTGGTGAATCTTCGCTGCACTCCCTCCATGGCAAGAACATCCTTTTCAGATAAGGCGACCAAACCTGCACACAATACTCAAGGTGTGGTCTCACCAAGGCCCTGAACAACTGTAGCAAGACATCCTTGTTCCTGTACACGAACCCTCTCGCTACGAAGGCCAACATACCATTTGCCTTCTTAACCACCTGCTGCACCTGCATGCTTACCTTCAGCGACTGGTGAACAAGGGCACCCAGGTCTCGTTGCACTTCCCCTTCTCCCAATCTATTGCCATTCAGATAATAATCTGCCTTCCAGTTTCTGACACCAAAGTGGATAACCTTGCATTTATCCACGTTATATTGCATCTGCCATACTTCTGCCCAATCACCCAACCTGTCGAATTCATACTGGAGTTTCTCGGCATCCTCCTCACAGCCGACACGCACAGCCAGCTTTGTATCGTCTGCAAACTTGGCGATATTACATCTAATTCCCTCGTCTATTTCATTAATATATATTGTGAATAGCTGGGGTCCTAGGACCAATTCCTGCGGTACCCCACTAGTCACTGCCTGCCACTCAGAAAAAGGCCTGTTTATTCCAACGCTTTGCTTTCTGTCTGCCAACCAGTTCTCTATCCAAGTCAATAACTTGCCCCCAATCCCATGTGCCTTAACTTTACACGCTAATCTCTTATGCGGGACCTTATCGAAAGCCTTCTTAAAGTCAAAATACACCACATCCACTGGTTCTCCCTTATCTATTCTACCAATTACATCCTCAAAAATATCCAGTAGATTAGTCAAGCACGATTTACCCTTTGTAAATCCATGTTGACTTTGTCCGATCCTGTCACCGTTTTCCAAGTGTTCTGCTATTACATCTTTTATAGTGGACTCTAGCATTTTCCCCACTACCGATGTCAGGCTGACAGGTCTGTAATTCGCCGTTTTCTCTCTACCATCATTTTTGAATAGTGGAGTAACATTATCTACTCTCCAATCCATGGGTACTTTTCCAGATTCTATCAAATGTTGGAAGATGACCAGCAATGCAACTACTATTGCTAGGGCATCTTCCTTAAGTACCCTAGGATGTAGGTTATTAGGCCCTGGGGATTTATCGACCTTCAATCCCGTCAATTTCCCTAACACCATTTCCCTACAAATGCTGATTTCTTGTAGCTCAGTACCAGCCACATATGCGTATTAAAGAGACAGGAAGAGCCACACCGGCTTTTAAAAGAGACAAGACCTGTCACACCGGCTTCTTCACTAGTCAGGACATGTCAATACGTGCGATTGAAAGAGACAGGAACAGTCACACTGGCTTCTTAACTAGTCAGGACATGTCAATACGAGCGATTGAAAGAGACAGGCCGAGTCAGGCTTTTTCTGGAGACAGCACCATTCACACAGCCTTTGTAAAGAGACAGGATCAGTCACACAGGCGTTTCAAAGAGACAAAAGCTGATAAACTGGCTCTGAAACAGATAGAAACAGTCACAGCGTCATTTTATAAAGACAGGACTTGACACAGCCACGTTTTAAGGAGACAGGACCAGACACACAGGCTTTTTAAACATAAGAACATAAGAAATGGTAGCAGGAGTAGGACATTCGGCTCTTCGAGCCTGCTCTGCCATTCAATGTGTTCATGGCTAATCTTCTGCCTCAAGTCCATTCACCGGCCCTAATGCCATATCCCTTGATATAACAACTAATCAGAAATGTAACGACTTCTGTTTGTAATATACCCAATGACTGAGCCTCCACAGCCCTCTGAGACAGAGAATTCCAAAGATTCACCACCCTCTGTTTAAAGACATGTCTTCTCATCTCAGTCCTGAATGGCCTACCCTTTATCCTGAGGCTGTGGCCCCTGGTTCTAGACTCCCCAGCTAAGTGACACATTCTCCCAGCATCCACCCTATCAAGCCCCGTAATAATTTTGTATGCTTCAATGCGATCCCCTCTCATTCTTCTGAATTCAAGAGAATTTAGGCCGAGTTTACTCAATCTCTTCTCATACGAATGTCCCACCATCCCAGGATTCAATCTCCTGAACCTTCGTTGCACTCCCTCTGTGGCAAGTATATCCTTCCTTAGGTAAGGGGACCAAAATTGTACACAGTACTCCAGGTTTGGTCTCACCAAGGCCCTATATAACTGGAGTAAGACTTCGTTACTCCTGTACTCCAATCTTCTTGTAAAGAATGCCAGCATATCTTTGCCTTCCTAATGGCTTATTGCACCTGCACATTCACTTTCAGCGACTCAGGTACAAGAACACCCTGATCCCGTTGAGCATCTGAATTTCCCAGACTTTCACCATTTAGGAAATACTCTGCCTTTCTGTTTTTTTTACAAAAGCGGATAACTTCACATTTATCAGCTTAAAGTGACAGGGCCAGTGAAACATGCTTTTTCAAGAGGGAGGACCAGGCACACGGGCTTTTTAAAGAGGCAGGAACAGTCAAACTGGATATTTAAAGTGACAGGTCAATCACACATGATTTTTGTAGAGACAGGACTTTTCACACAGGCTCTTTAATCAGTCTGGACCTGTCACGCAGCCTTTTCCAAGAGACAGGAGAATTCACACTGTCTATTTAAGGAGACAGGACTAATCACACAGGCTTATTAAAGGGACAGGATCTATGACACTTGCTATTAAAATAGACCTGCCCAGTCAGACAGGCTCTTTATGGAGACAGCACCCGTCACACCAGCGATTTCCAGAGACAAGACCAGTCACACAGGCTTTTGAAATACATAGAAAGAGTAACATCATCATTTTATAGAGTCGGGACCTGACACACCCGCGTTTTAAAGAGGCAGGACCAGTGAAACATGCTTTTTAAAGTGACAGGACCAGTCACAGCGGCTATTAAATGATACAGGCCCAGTCGCAAGTGCTTTTGAACGAGACAGGACCAGGCACACTGTCCTTTTAAGGAGACAGAAGCTGCTACACTGGTATTTTAGAGAGTCAGGGCCAGTGACACAAGCTTTATAAAGAGACAGGAACAGTCACCCGAGCTTTTTTAACTGACAGGACCAGCCACGCAGGATTATTAAACATAAACGTCCAGTCATACATGATTATAATCAGAAAGGACCAGTTACATAGGCGTTTTAATCAGAAATGACCTGTCACACAGGCTTAGTAAAGAGACAAGACCAGTCACACAGTCTTTTTAACGATACTTGACAAGTCACACAGGCTTATTAAAGAGACAGGAACAATCACACAGGCTTATTAAAGAGACAGCACCAGTCACACAGGCTTATTAAAGAGACAGGACCAGTCACACTGGATTATTAAAGAGACAGGACCTGTAACACATGCTTCTTAACGAGACAGGACCAGTCGCACAGGCTTGTTAAAGAGACAGGACCTGTCACACCATATTTTAAATGAGACAAAACCAGTCGCACAGGCTTGTTAAAGAGACAGGACCTGTCACACCATATTTTAAAAAAAGATGTTACCAGTCACATATGCCTTTTAAAGAGACAGGAAAAGACACACTGTCTCATTAAAGAGATAGGATCAAACACACCGGCTGTTTAAAGAGACTGGACCAGTCAGGCAGGCTTTTTAAAGAGTCAGGACCTGTCACATAGGCTTTTTAAACAAACAGGACCAGTCACACAGGTTTAGTAACAAGACAGGACAGTCACACAAGGTTTTTATAGAGAATGGACCAGTCACACAGGTTATTTTAATGAGAGAGAACCAGACGAACATGTACATGAAAGAGGCAGTACCTGTCACACCGGATATTCACTGAGTCAGGCTCAGTCACACAGGCGTTTTAAAGAGACAGGGCAACAACAATTTGCATGGTTATAGCACCTTTAACGTAGTAAAATGCCCCTAGGCGCTGCAAAGTAGTATTTTAAGACAACAAATTTGACTGTGAACCGCATAAGGTTAAATGAGGGCAGGTGACCAAAAGCTTGGTGAAAGAGGTAGGATTTAAGGAGCGTCTTAAGGAAGGAAGAGAGTTGCAGAGGTTTCCCGAGGGAATTCCAGAGCTTATGGCCTGGGCAACAGAATGCACGACCACCAAAGGTTAAGCGATTATTATCAGGGATGCTCAAGAGGGCGAAATTAGAGGAGTGCAGATATCTCAAGGGGTTTTGGGCCTGAAGGAAATTGCAGAGATAGGAAGGGGCAAGGCCAAGGAAGGATTTGAAAATAAGGAGGAGAATTTTGAAATCCAGACGCTGCTTAACCGGGAGCCAATGTAGTCAGCGAGCACAGGGGTGATGGGCGAATGGTACTTGGTGCGAGTTATGAAACGAGCAGACGAGTTTTGGATGACCTCAGGTTTACATAGGGTGGAATGTGGGAGGCCAGCCAGGAGTGTGTTGGAATAGTCAAGTCTGGAGCAAACAAAGGAATGGAAGAAAGTTTCATCAGCGAATGAGCTGAGGCAAGGGCGGAGACGGGCAATGTTATGGAGGTGGAAGTAGCCGGTCTTTGTTGTACCGCTGATATGTGGTCGGAAGGTCATTTCCGGGTCAAATATGACACCAAGGTTGCGAGCAGGGTGGTTCAGCCTCAGACTGATGTTAGGGAGAGGGCTGGAGTCAATGGCTAGGGAACGGAGTTCGTGGCAAGGACCAAACACGATAGCTTCATTATCACCAATATTTAACTGGAGAAAGTATTTGCTCATCCAAAACTGTATGTTGTACACACCGTCTGATAATTTAGACTCCGTGGAGGGGTAGAGAGAAAAGTTAGTGAGTTAGATCTGGGTGTCGTCAGCGTACATGTGGAAACTGATGCTGTGATTTCAAGGGGCACCATGCAGATCAGAAATAGAAGGGGGCTAAGGATAGTTCCAAGGGGAACGTCAGAGGAAATGATACGGCGGCGGGAAGAGAAGCCATTGCAGGTGATTCACTGGCTACGATTAGATAGATAAGAATGGAAGCAGGCGAGTGCAGTCCCACCCAGCCGGACGACGGTGAAGAGGCTTTCCAGAAACATGGAGTGGTCAACCGTGTCAAATGCTGCAGACAAGTCAAGAATGGCGAGGAGGGAAATTTTACCTTCGTCACAGTCACAAAGGATGTAATTTGTGACTTTGATGAGAGCCATTTCGGTAATGTGGCAAGGGCGGAAATCTGATTGGAGGGATTCAAACATGGAATTGCGGGAAAGATGGGCATGAATTTGGGAGGCGACAACACGTTCAAGGACTTTGTAGAGGAAAGGGAGATTGCAGATGGGGCGGTAGTTTGCAGGGACGGAGGCATCAAGGTTTTTTTTGAAGAGAGGGGTGATGACGATCAGATTTGAGGGAGAGGGGGAGAGTACCCGAGGAGAGAGAACCGTTAACAACATCAGCTAACATGGGAGCCAGAAAAGGGATTTGCGTTATCAGCAGTTTGGTGGGAAAATGGTCGAGGGAAAATGGTTCTCATCGTCAGGATGAGCGCAGACAGATCATGAGGGGAGATCGGACAGAAGCTGCAGAAAGATCTGAGTTCAGCGCTAGGGAAGGGGGCAACGTTAGATGAAGTTTGGTCCAGTGGGGTGGGGAAGAAAGGGAAGTGGCAGAGGCAGCTGAACGGATAGTCTCAATCTTAGAAACAAAGAAGTCCATGACCGCCGCACATGTTATCGGAGGTGTGGCCGGAGGCGACAGTGAGAGGGGTTTGAGAAGACGGTTGGCAGCAGAGAATAGGAGCCGGGGTTCATCATTTCATTCCAGAATGATTCTGGAATAGTGAGCAATTTTGGCAGACGAGAGCTGGGCCCGATAGAGCTTTACGTGGTCCAGGCAGATCAGGTGCTGAACGGCTAAGGACCAGTCACACAGGCTTTTTAAAAAGGCATGACCAGTCATACATGCCTTTTAAAGAGACGGGAAATGTCACACAGGCTATTTAAAGGGACAGGACCTGACACACCAGATTTTTAATCGGACATGATTGGCACGCAGGCTTTCTAGAGAGGCACGACTAGTCACACAGGCTATTTAAAGAGACAGGAACATTCTCACAGGCTTTGTAATGAGACAGGACGAGTCGCACTTGCTTTTGAGAGAGACAGCACCAGTCACAGTGGCTTTATAAAGAGACAGTACCAGTAACACATGCTTTTTAACAAGACAGGACCAGTCGCACAGGCTTTTTAAAGAGACAGGACCGGTCACATCGTGTTTTTAAAGAGATAGGATCAATCGCACCGAATGTTAAAAGATACAGGAACAGGCATAGAAGCGTTTAAGGAGACAGGGCCTGTCACACAGGCTTTTCAAGATACAGGACCAGTCATACCGGCTTTATAAAGATACATGGCTTGTCACACGTGTTTTTGCTAGAGAAACGCTCATTCTCATAGGCATTTTAAAGGGAGAGGACCAGTCAGACATGCTTTTGAAAGAAAGAGAACCAGTCACTCACGCTTTTTAAAGAAACAGGTCGAGTCAGTCAGGCTTATAATGGAGACAGGGCCAGTCACACTGGAGTTTTTTAGAGACAGAACCAGTCACACAGCCTTTTTAATGAGACAGGGCCAGTCAGACAGGCGGTTTATAGACACAAGTCCAGTCACACAGGATTGTTAAAGACAAAAGACCAGTCACACAGGCCTTTATAGAGACATCACCAGACACAAAGGCTTTTATAGAGAAAGACCCTGTCACAAAGGCTTTTATAGAGACAGACCCTGTCACAAAGGTTTTTATAGAGACAGACCCAGTCACAAAGGCTTTTATAGAGACAGACCCTGTCACAAAGGCTTTTATAGAGACAGACCCAGTCACAAAGGCTTTTATAGAGACACGCCCAGTCACAAAGGCTTTTATCGAGACAGACGCTGTCACAAAGGCTTTTATAGAGACAGACCCAGTCACAAAGGCTTTAATAGAGACAGACCCTGTCACAAAGGCTTTATAGAGACAGACCCTGTCACAAAGGCTTTTATAGAGACAGACCCAGTCACAAAGGCTTTTATAGAGACAGACCCAGTCACAAAGGCTTTTATAGAGACAGACCCAGTCACAAAGGTTTTTATAGAGACACGCCCAGTCACAAAGGCTTTTATAGAGACAGACCCAGTCACAAAGGCTTTTATAGAGACAGACCCTGTCACAAAGGCTTTTATAGAGACATACCCTGTCACAAAGGCTTTTATAGAGACAGACCCAGTCACAAAGGCTTTTATAGAAACAGACCCAGTCACAAAGGCTTTTATAGAGACAGACCCTGTCACAAAGGCTTTTATAGAGACAGACCCAGTCACAAAGGCTTTTATAGAGACAGAACCTGTCACAAAGGCTTTTATAGAGACAGACCCAGTCACAAAGGCTTTTATAGAGACAGACACAGTCACAAAGTATTTTATAGAGACAGACCCAGTCACAAAGGCTTTTATAGAGACAGACCCTGTCGCAAAGGCTTTTATAGAGACAGACCCTGTCAAAAAGGCTTTGGTAGAGACAGATCCTGTCACAAAGGCTTTTATAGAGACAGACCCAGTCACAAAGGCTTTTATAGAGACTGACCCAGTCACAAAGGCTTTTATAGAGACAGGCCCAGTCATCAAGGCTTTTATAGAGACAGACCCTGTCACAAAGGCTTTTATAGAGACAGATCCTGTCACAAGCGTTTTTATAGAGACAGACCCAGTCACAAAGGCTTTTATAGAGACAGACCCAGTCACAAAGGCTTTTATAGAGACAGACCCTGTCACAAAGGCTTTTATAGAGACAGACCCAGTCACAAAGGCTTTTATAGAGACAGACTCAGTCACAAAGGCTTTTATAGGGACAGACCCAGTCACAAAGGCTTTTATAGAGACAGACCCAGTCACCAAGGCTTATATAGAGACAGACCCTGTCACAAAGGCTTTTATAGAGACAGATCCTTTCACAACGGTTTTTATAGAGACAGACCCAGTCACAAAGGCTATTATAGAGACAGACCCAGTCACAAAGGCTTTTATAGAGACAGACCCAGTCACAAAGGCTTTTATAGAGACAGACCCTGTCACAAAGGCTTTTATAGAGACAGACCCAGTCACAAAGGCTATTATAGAGAAAGACCCAGTCACAAAGGCTTTTATAGGGACAGGCCCAGTCACAAAGGCTTTTATAGAGACAGACCCAGTCACAAAGGCTTTTATAGAGACAGACCCTGTCACAAAGGCTTTTATAGAGACTGACCCAGTCACCAAGGCTTTTATAGAGACAGACCCAGTCACAAAGGCTTTTATACAGACAGACCCAGTCACAAAGGCTTTTATAGAGACAGACCCTGTCACAAGGCTTTTATAGGGACAGGTCCAGTCACAAAGGCTTTTATAGAGACAGACCCTGTCACAAAGGCTTTTATAGAGACAGACCCAGTCACAAAGGCTTTATAGAGACAGACCCAGTCACAAAGGCTTTTTAATGAGCAGACCCTGTCACAAAGGTTTTTATAGAGACAGACCCTGTCACAAAGGCTTTTTAAAGAGGCAGACCCAGTCACAAAGGCTATTATAGAGACAGACCCAGTCACAAAGGCTTTTATAGAGACAGACCCTGTCACAAAGGCTTTTTAAAGAGACAGACCCAGTCACAAAGGCTTTTATAGAGACAGACCCTGTCACAAAGGCTTTTTAAAGAGGCAGACCCAGTCACAAAGGCTATTATAGAGACAGACCCAGTCACAAAGGCTTTTATAGAGACAGACCCTGTCACAAAGGCTTTTTAAAGAGACAGGACCAGGCACACTGGCTTTTTAACGATATACAACTAATCACACCGGCTGCTTAAAAAGACACGAGCAGTCACAGAGCCTTTGTAAAGAAACCGGACCAGTTACAAAGGACTTTAAAGACAGGACCAGTCACACAGACTTAGTAAGCAGAGATTACCAATCACACAGGCTTATTAAAGATACAGGAACAGTTAGCCATTTGGGACTGAGATGAGCAGGAATTTCTTCACCCACAGAGTGGTGAACATGTGGAAATCTCTGACACAGAGGGCGGTGGAGGCCAGTTCATTAAATATATTCAAGAAGTAGTTGGATATACTTCTTAAGGCAAAAGGGATCAAGGGATATGGGGAGAAGGCAGGGACTGGGTACTGAATGTGGATGTTCAGCCATGACCTCATTGAATGGCGGAGCAGGCTCGAGGAGCTTGAATGGCCTACTCCTGCTCCTATCTTCTATGTTTCTATGTTTCTGGGTGAAGAAATTCCTCCTCATTTCTGTCCTAAATGGCTTACCCCTTATCCTTAGACTGTGACCCCTTGTTCTGGACTCCCCGACCATCGGGAACATCCTTCCTGCATCTAGTCTGTCCAGCCCTGTCAGCATTTTATAAGTTTTAATGAGGTCCCCTCTCATTCTTCTAAACTCCAGCGAGTATAAGCCCAATCGACCCAATCTCTCCTCATAAGTCATTCCTGCCATCCCAGGTATCAGCCTAATGAATCTTCGCTGAACTCCTTCCATGGCAAGAACATCCTTCCTCAGATATGGTAACCAAAACTGCACACAATACTCAAGGTGTGGTCTCACCAAGGCCATGTACAACTGCAGCAAGAGATCCTTGTTCCTGTACTCAATCCCTCTCGCTACGAAGGCTAACATACCATTTGCCTTCTTAACCGCCTGCTGCACCTGCATGCTTAACTTCAGCGACTGGTGAACAAGGACACCAAGGTCTCGTTGCACACCCCCTTCTCCCAATATATTGCCATTCAGACAATAATATGCCTTCCTGTTTTTGTCACCAAAGCGGATAGCCTTACATTTATCCACATTATAGTGCATCTGCCATGCTTCTGCCCAATCAGTCAACCTGCCCAAATCACACTGGAGTTTCTCAGCATCCTCCTCACAGCACACACGCCCAGCCAGCTTTGTGTCGTCTGGAAACTTGGAGATATTACATCTAGTTCCCTCGTCCAGATCATTAATATATATTGTGAATAGCTGGGGACCGACGTCCGGTCCCTGCAGTACCCCACTAGTCACTGCCTGCCACTCAGAAAAAGAGCCGTTTATTCCAACTCTGCTTTTTGTCGGCCAACCAGTTCTCTATTCATTTCAATACGTTGCCCCCAATCCCATGGGCCTTAACTTTACACGCTAATCTATTATGCGGGACATTATCCAAAGCTTTCTTAAAGTCCAAATACACCACATCCACTGGGTCTCCCTTAACTATTTTACCAGTTACATCCTCAAAAAATTCCAGTAGATTAGTCAAGCACGATTTACCTTCTTAAATCCATGTTGACTTTGTCCGATCCTGTCACTGCTTTCCAAGTGCCCTGATATTACTTCTTTTATGAAAGGCTCTAGCATTTCCCCCTACCGATGTCAGGCTTACCGGTCTGTAATTTCCCGTTTTCTCTCCACCAACTTTTTTGAATAGAGGGGTAAAATTGGCTACCCTCCAATCCATGGGTACTGTTTCAGATTCCATCGAATGTTGGAAGATGATCAGCAATGCATCTATTATTTCTAAGGCCACTTCCTTAAGTAGCCTAGGATGTAGATTATCAGGCCCTGGGGATTTATCGGCCTTCTCTCCCGTCAATTTCCCTAACACCATTTCCCTACAAATACTGATTTCTTTCAGTTCCTCGCTTTCATCAGACCCTCTGTTTCCCGACATCTCTGGGAGGTTATTTGTGTCCTCCTTTATGAAGCCAGAACCAAAAAATGTATTTAATTGGTCTGCTATTTCTTTGTTCCCCATTATAAATTCTCCTGATTCTGACTGCAGGGGACCTACGCTTGACTTCACCAATCTTTTTCACTTCACATATCTATAAAAGCTTTTACAGCCAGTTTTTATGTTCCCTGAAAGCTTACTCTCATATTCTCTTTTCCCTTTCTTAATTAATCCCTTTGTCTTCCTTTGTTGAATCCTAAACTGCTCCCAATCCTCAGGTTTTCTGCTTTTTCTGGCCAATTTATATGTCCTATCCTTGGATCTTATACTATCCCTAATTTGCCTTGTTAGCCACGGTTGAGTCACCGTTTTTGCTTTATTTTTATGCCAATCTGGGATGAAAAAATTCTGTAGTTCATCCATACGGTCTTTGAATGTTTGCGATTGCCTATCCACCGTCAACCATTTGAGTGACATTTCCCAATCAATCCTACCCAACCCGCGCCTCATACCATCGTAGTTTCCTTTACTTAAATTCAAGAACCTAGTCTCTGAGTCAACTACTTCATTCTCCATCTTAATAAAGACTTCTATCATATTATGATCACTCCGACCCAAGGGGCCTCGTACAACAACATTGCTAATTAATCCATTCTCGTTGCATAATACCCAGTCTAAGATGGCCTGATCTCTGGTTGGTTCCTCGACGTGTTGGTCCAGGAAACCATCCCGTATACACTCCAGGAATTCCTCCTCCACGGTATTGTTACTAATTTGGTTAGCCCCATCTATATGTAGATTAAAGTCACCCATGATGACTGCTGTGCCCTTGTTGCACGCTTCTCTAATTTCCCTGTTAACGCCATCCCCAACCTGCGCATTACTGTTTTGAGGTCTATATAACACTCTTACTAACGCTTTCTGCCCTTTGGTATTTCTCAGTTCTACCCATGCATATTCCACATCATCAGAGCTAATATGCTTCCTTTCAATTGTGTTAATCCATTCTTTAACCAGCAATGCAACCCCACCTCATTTTCCTTTTTCCTATGTTTCCTGAATATTGAATACCCCTGGATGTTGTATTCCCAGCCTTGGCCACTCTGGAGCCATGTTTCTGTAATCCCAATCAAATCATTTTTGTTTTCCTTTATTTGCGCCGCTAATTCATCCACCTTATTACGAAAGCTCCTCGCATTAAGACACAAAGCCTTCAGGCTTGTTTTTTTTACGCTCTTACACTTACTAGAATTATTATTTACTGCGGCCATGTTGGAGTTAAACCGATGATTTTTCTGACTGCCACTTTTGTTTTTGTGCTTTCTACCTTTTGCTTTTATCCTAGTTTCCCATTCCTCTGTCTCCCTGCGCAGGTTCCCAACCCTCTGCCATTTTAGTTTCAACCCTCCCACAGAGCACTAGCAAACACTCCCCCTAGGACATCAGTCCCGGCCCTGCTCAGTTGCAAACCGTCCGGTTTGAAGTGGTCCCACCTCCCCCAGAACCGGTTCCAATGTCCCAGGAATTTGAATCCCTCACCCTTGCACATGTCCTCTAGCCTCGTATTCAGCTGAAATATCCTTCTATTTCTACTCTGACTAGCACGTGGCACTGGGAGCAATCCTGTGATTACCCTCTTTGAGTACTATTTTTTTAATATACCTCCTAACTTCCTATCTTCAGGTTTAAGGACCTCATCCCGTTTTTTACCTCTATCTTTGGTACCTATATGCACAACGACAACTGGCTGTTCACCCTCCCCTTTCAAAATGTTCTGCAGCCGCTCTGAGACATGTTTGACCCTTGCACCAGGGAGGCAACACAACATCCTGGATTCTCGTTTGCAGCCGCAGAAACGCCTATCTATTCCCCTTACAATTGAATCCCCTATTACTATAGCTCTACCCCGCTTTTTCCTCCCGTCCTGTGCAGCAGAGCCACCCTTGGCGCCAAGAATTTGGCTGCTGCTGCCTTACTCTGATAAGCCATCTCACTCAACAATATTCAAACTGGTATATCTGTTTGAGAGGGGGATGTCCACAGGAGACTCCTGCACTACCTGCCTGTGCCTACTATTCTGTCTGTTGGTCACCGCTTCCCTATCTGCATGTCCAACCTTTGCCTGCGGTGTAAGCAACTGCTTAAACGTAAACTCCATGACGTCCTCAGCATCACGAATGGTCCAGTATGTATCCAATCGCAGCTGCAGTGCCGTAATGCGGTCTGCCAATCATGCAGGCGTCTTAAAGTGACTGGACCAATCACACAGCCTATTTAAATGGACATGACCAGTCACACATGCTTTTGGTAGAGAATGGATCATTCGCACAGGCTTTAGAAAGAGACTGGACCAGTCATACATGCTTTTTAAGATGTGAGTTTCAGTCACTCAGGCTTTTGAAAGGGACAAGTTCAGTCCCACATGCTTCTTAAAGTGACAGGACCAGTAAAACAGGCTTTTTAAAGAGGCAGGACGAGTCACACATGCTTTGTGAAGAGACAGGACCAGTCACACAGACTTTGTAAAGAGACAGGACCAGTCACACAGACTTTGTAAAGAGACAGGACCAGTCACACAGGCTTTCGAAAGAGACAGGACCAGTCACACAGGCTTTAAAGAGACAGGACCAGTCACACAGGCTTTTTAAAGAGACAGGACCAGTCACACATGCTTTGTAAAGAGACAGGACCAGTCACACAGGCTTTATAAAGAGACAGGACCAGTCACACAGGCTTTAAAGAGACAGGACCAGTCGCACAGGCTTTTTAAAGAGACAGGACCAGTCACACATGCTTTGTGAAGAGACAGGACCAGTTTCTCGGGCTGTTTAAAAAGAAACTACGGATCACACAGGCTTCTAAATGAAACAGGACCAGGGACATAGTCTTTTGAAGGGGAAAAAACGCTGAAAACACAAGTGCCTAGAAAATCCTCTCGGGCAGAGGCTCAAAACACACGATTTCGGATCCGAAATTTTTCCCCCCCATATCTCTCCTTACAGATTGTTAGATCATTAATGTTCGTTGACAAGTTCTAATCTTGTCCTGTTTATGATCCCTTACAACATGCTTTTTTTGGGAAGTCTTAGTTTTAATGTGTTTTATTGTCAAATGTTTAATAAAAATTTCGAATCCCTTGTTAAACATTTCTCAGTATTAATGACAATTGGGTTCTTACCCACATGTAGTTCCTCTGCCTTTTTTAATTTATTCATGGAATGTTGGCATTGCTGGCCAGGCAAGCCAATCCCTAATTCTTGGGATCCCTAATCCTGGAGAAAGTGGCGTGGAACCGGCTTCTGGAACTGCTGCAGTCCTTATGGCGAATGTACGTCCACGGTGCTGACTTTGGTACAGCGGAATGGCTTGCTCGGCCATTTCAGAGGGCAGTTAAGAGTGAACCACATATGGGCAGCCCAGGTAAAGATGGCAGGCTTCCTTTCCTAGGCTTTCACAACAATCTTCCATTACTGATAATATATATTTTTTCAAATGTATTATGTGAAATTAAATTCCCCAGCTGGTGTGGTGGGATTATCAGTCCTGTCCTCTGGATTACCAGTTCAGTAACATAAACACTGTCATAAATCACAACTTCGACAAGAAGTAACTCAGGAAGCACTACTGAACGGACAGCTGAGGGTGCCGACCGAGGAGTATAAATACTCGGGCGTAGGCCCCACTTGACCAGAGACAATCTGGAAACAGGAAACTAGTGACTACTAAACAAACCTCCATGTTTTATTACAAGTCGATTAAAGCCTTGCTTTATGTACAACCAGGTGCCCAGTGAGTCTTTATTCCATCAAACACTCTGCTAATTTACACCACGTCTACAGAGAGTAATCTATCACACCTTTGATTTGTGCCTTGTAGGTGTTGGAGATATTTGCAGGATGCAGGAGGTGAGTTATTCTCCTCAGAATACCCGATTCTGACCTACTGTAGTAATGACGGCATTTATGTGGCTGGCCCAGATGATTTTCTGATCGTTAGCGACCCCTACAATTTTGATGGTGGAGGATTGGGTGATGGAAATGCCATTGACTGGCAAGTGAAGGAGGTTAGATGATCTCTGGTTGGAAGTGGTCATCTTCTCCTGCTTGATTGGAGATAATTTACCATAATAACAGCAGAAATGAGGGATTGTAGTTATGTGGAGAGACTGGGACTGTTCTTCTTAGAGCAGCGAAGGTTAGGGGGAGATTGAATAGAAGTATTTAAGTGATAAGTGTATGAATACCCTCTACTCGGAGCTCCGACACGGCAAGTGTACCCGAGGTAGGCAGAGGAAACGCTTCAAGGACACCATCAGAGCCTCCTTGAAAAAGTGCAACATCCCCACCGACACCTGGGAAACCCTGGCCCAAGGCCACACAAAGTGGATGAGACGAATCCGGGAAGGCATCGAACACCTCGAGTCTCTTTGCAGAGAGCAAGCTGAAGCCACGGGCTAACAGCGGAAGGAGCGCACGTCAACCCAAGCATCCCACCAACCCGCCCATTCAAACACCATCTGCCCCACCTGTGACAGAGACTGTAGGTCCCGCATTGGACTCATCATTCACCTGAGAACTCATTCTTACTGTGGAAGCAAGTCATCCTCGGTTCTGAGGGACTGCCTAAGAAGAAGATTGATACCGTAAATAAGGAGAAATAGTTTCCACTGGCTGACTTGTCAGTATTAAAAGGAGGAGCTTTATTCACGCAGTGAGTTTTTATGATCTGGAACTAACTCTCAGAAAGGCTGGTGGAAGCAGATTCAATAGGGTCCGGTCGTAGCATGCTCGCCTCTGAGTGAGAAGGTCCTGTGTTCAAGTTCCACTCCAGCGATGTGAGTACAGCAATCTAGCTAACACTTCAGTGCAGTATTTAGATAGCGCTGCACAGCCAGAGGGGCAGTACTGAGGAAGCACTGCACTGTCGGAGAGAGGGTACTGAGGAAGCAGTCCACTGTCGGAGGGTCTGTACTGAGGGAGCGCTGCAATGTCGGAGGGTCAGTACTGAGGGAGCGCTGCAATGTCGGAGGGTCAGTACTGTGGGCGCACTGCACTGTTGGAGGGTCAGTACCGAGGGAACGCTGCACTGTCAGATTGGCAGTACTGCTGAAGTGCCGTACTGTCGGAGTGTCAGTGCAGAGGGAGGGCTGCACTGTTGGAGGGGCAGTACTGTTGGAGCGCTGCACTGTCTGAGGGGCAGTACTGAGGGAGGGATGCACTGTCGGAGGGGCAGTACTGAGGGAGCGCTGCACTGTCCGAATGGCAGTACTGAGGGAGCACTGCACTGTTGGAGGGGCAGTACCGAGGGAACGGTGCACTGTCAGAAGGGCAGTATTGAGGGAGCGCCACTATGTCCGAGGGAAGTAGTGAGGGAGCGCTGCACTGTTGGAGGTGCAGTACTGAGGGAGCGCGGCACTGTCGGAGGGCCAGTACTGGGGGAGCACTACATTGTCGGAGGTGCAGTCCTGGGGGAGCGCTAGATGGTCGGATTTGCAGTACTGGGGGAGCGCTACATTGTCGGAGGTGCAGTACTGAGGGGGCACGACATTGTTGGAGTGTCAGTACTGAGGGAGCGCTGCATTGTCGGAGGTGCAGTACTGGGGAGCTCTACATTGTCGGCGGTGCAGTACTGGGGGAGCGCTGTGTTGGTGGAGGAGCCATCTTTCTGATGCGACGTTAAACCGAGGCATAATCTGCTGTCTCTCAGGTGGATGTTTGAAGAAGAGCTGTGGAGCTTTCTTCAGTGTTCTGGCCATTATTTATCTCAAACAGCATCACTGAAATAGATGGTCTGGTCATTATTACTTTGCTGTTTATGGAACTTGACGTGCACAAACTAACGGCCGTGTTTCCTACAGTACAACACTGACTACACTTCGAAATAACTTCATTGACTTTAAAGTGCTTTGGGACATCCCAAGGTTGTGAAAGGCGCTCTATAAATGCAAGTCTTTCTTTGTTAATAGAAACTTTCGACAGGCGTTTGAATATGGATTTGAAAAGGAGAGATTTTCATTACCATTCACGACTGGATATGACAGATTTGAAATAATTTCATCGCTGGTCTCTGTCCAATTTCATCCCACTGAGCACGATGGTAGTGACACATGATATGATGGAGTGTGTCCTCAGGGTGAAGGCGAGACATAATCTCCACAAATATTGTGCAGTGTTCAGTCCTACCAATATCGTCATGGACAGAGACATATGCGATAGGTAGGTTGGTGAGGACGAGGTCATGCAGGCTGTTCTATCATGTTGGTTCTCCCACCACCAGCCACAATCCCAGTCTTGGAGCTGTGATCTTCAGGGATCAGTTAATGATAGTTCTTCCGAGCCACTCTCGGTGATGAACATTAAAGTATACCCCCTCCCAAGCCATAGTATATTTTGTGTCCTTCCTGCTCTTGGTGCTCCTATCACCTGGGGTTCAGCATGGAGATGTGCCGATTCATCAGCTGAGGGAGGTCGGTAGGTGGTAATCAGCAGGAATTTACAACTGCCCATATCTGAATGGCAGCCATGAGACTTCATTATGTCCTTGGGCAATGTTGAGGACTCGCAGTATCTCACCCACCAGATTGCGTACACCTCTGGCCTCACTTCTGGTGGGTCTGTCCTGCTGTCATACCCTTGGATGGTGAGGGGGGAGTCGGGATTTGTTAACTGATAGGTATGGTTCGGTGATTATGACTGCGAGGATTCAATGTATCCAGAGCGGTTCCTTGAGTATTGAAATGGTTACAGGGTATTTACCGAATTGTTTCCTATTTTAAGCACATCCCTTTGATTCCTTGGAGTCAACCCTTTGAATGTTTTCTTTATTTTTCCCCTCTGTAAAGCGCCATTACAAGTTTGGTTGGGTGAGTTCAATCTTTAGAAACATCTTGCTGTTCTTGTTGTAGATTCAGGTGAACAGAGTGCCCTGGGAATGAAATTACTGGACTGAGGCGGGAGCAGTGTAAGCTAGGTGGCCCTGGAAATGTAATTACTAGACTGACGTCAGGGCAGTGTAATCTAGGTAGCTCTGGGAATGAAATTCCTTGACTGAGGCGGAAGCAGTGGAATCTAGGCGCCCCTGTGAATGAAATTCCTGGACCGAGGCAGGAGCAGTGTAATCTTGGCGGCCCAGGGAATGAAATTCCTGGACTGAGGCAGGAGCAGTGTGATCAAGGTGGCATGGGAATTAAATACCTGGACTGTGGCGGGAAAACTGTAAATTAGGCGGCACTGGGAATGAAATTCCTGGACTGAGGGGGGAGCAGTGGAATCTAGGCGGCACTGGGAATGGAATTACTGGAATGAGGCGGGAACAGTGGAATCTAGGTGGCCCAGCGAATTAAATTCCTGGACTGAGGCGGGAGCAGTGGAAACTAGGCGGCCCTGGGAATGAAATTCCAGGACTGAGAAAGGAGTAGTGGAAAGTAGGCATCTCTGGGAATCACATTCCTGGTCTGAGAAAGGAGCAGTGGAATTTGGCGGCTCTGGGAATTAAATTCCTGGATTGAGGCGGGAGCAGTGTAATCTAGGCAGCCCTAGGAATGACATTCCAGGGCAGAGGCGGTAGCAGGGGAAAATAGGCAGCCCGTGGAATGAAATTCCTGGACTGAGGCGGGAGCAGTGGAATCTTGGTGGCTGTGGGAATTATATCCTGGAATGAGGCGGGAGCAGTGGAACCAAGGCGGCCCTGGGAATGAATTTCTTGGACTCAGACGGGAGCAGTGGAATGTAGGCAGCCCAGGGAATGACTTTCCTGGAATGAGGCTTGAGCAGTGGAATCTAGGCGGCCTTGTGAATGAAATTCTTGGAATGAGGCGGGAGCAGTGGAACCTAGACGGCTCTGGGAATTAAATACCTGGACAGAGGAAGGAGCAGTGGAAAGTAGGCGGCCCAGGGAATTAAATTATTGGACTATGGGGGAACCAATTGAATCTAGGCGGTCCTGGTAATGACTTTCCTGGACTGTGGCAGGAGCAAAGTAATCTAGGCCGCCCTGGGAATGAAACTCTTGAACTGAGGAAGGAGCAGTGGACTGCCTAGGGAATGAAATTCCTGGACTGAGGAAGGAGCAGTGGAATCTATCCGGCCCTGGGAGGGACATTCCTGGACTCAGGCGGTAGCAGTGGCATCTTGGCGGCCCTGGGAATGAAATTCCTGGATTGAGGAAGGAGCAGTGGATTCTAGTCGGCCCTGAGAATGAAATTCCTGGACTAAGGTGGGAGCAGTGGAATCTAGGTGGTCCATTAAATGAAATTCCTGGACGGAGCGGGGAGCTGTAGAATCTAGGCGGCTCTGGGAATGAAATTCCAGGATTCAGGCGGGAGCAGTGAAATCCAGGCGGCGCTGGGAATGAAATTCCTGGACTGAGGCAATAGCAGTGGAATCTATGCGGCACTGGGAATTCATTTCCTGAACTGAGGTGGGAGCAGTGGAATCTAGGCGGCCCTGGGAATGAATTTCTGGATTGATTTGGGAGCAGTGGAATCTAGACGACGCTGGGATTGAAATTCCTGGACTGAGGAAGGAGCACTCGAATCTAGGCGGCCCTGGGAGGGACATTCCTGGACTGAGGCGGGAGAAGTGGAATCTAGTCAGCCTTCGGAGGGACATTACTGGACTGAGGCTGGCACAGTGGAATCTTGGCGGCCCTGGGAATGAAAATCCTGGACTGAGAAAGGAGCAGTTGGAACTAGGCGGCCCTGTGAGGGACATTCCTGGATTAAGGCAGGAGCAGTGGAATCTTGCCGGCTCTGGGAATGAAAATCCTGGACTGAGAAAGGAGCTGTGGAATGTAGGCGGCCCTGGGAATTAAATTCCTGGACTCAGGCGGGAGCAGTGGAATGTAGGCGGCCCAGGGAATGACATTCCTGGACTGAGGCAGGAGCAATGTAAACTCGGCAGCCCTGGGAATGAAATTCCTGGATTGAGGCGGGAGCAGAGGAAGCTAGGCGGCGTTGTGAATGAAATTCCAGGAATGAGGCGGGATCAGTGTAATCTAGGCGGCCCTCGGAATGAAATTCCTGGATTGAGGTGGAAGCAGAGGAATTTAGGCGGCACTGGATGTGGAATTCCTGGACTGAGCTGGGAGCAGAGGAATCAAGGCGGCACTGGGAATGAAATTCCTTGACCGAGGCGGGCGCACTGGATTCTAGGCGGCCCTGGTAATGAAATTCCTGGACTGACGCAGAAGCAGTGTAAAGTAGGCAACCCTGGGAATTAAACTTCTGGATTGAGTTGTGAGCAGTGGAATCTTGGCAGCCTGGGATTGAAATTCCTGGACTGAGGCAGGAGCAGTGGAATCTAGGCAGCGCTAGGATTGAAATTCCTAGACTGAGGCAGGAGCAGTGTAATCTTGGTGGCTCTGGGAATTACATTCCTGGACTGAGGCGGGAGCAGTGGAATCTAGGTGGCACTGGGAATTATATTCCCGGACTGAGGCGGGAGCAGTGGAATCTATGCAGCCCTGGGAATTACATTACTGGAACGAGTCAGGGGCAGTGGAATGTAGCCAGCCCTGGGAATGACATTCCTGGATTCTGGCGGGAGCAGTATAATCCAAGCGGCCTGGGAATTAAATTCCAGGGTTGAGGCGGAGCTGTGTAATCTAGGCAGCCTGGGAATGAAATTCCAGGGTTGAGGCGGAGCTGTGTAATCTAGGCAGCCTGGGAATGAAATTCCTGGATTGAGGCGGAGCAGTGCCATGTAGGCAGTGACTTCATTCCATCACTGGGATCATCTCTAAGATACTGCCATTCAGGAACTTTTATTTATCCTTCATGTTTTTACCCCAATGTCCTGGCATGGTATAAATCAGAGTACACGTTTGGGGCAATGCATATTTTCTACTATTTTATTCCATCCTTTTTTCTGTCACTTTCTCATCTTTTGTTCTCAGTTTGAGTTTAATACATGAAGAGAAATTTCGTTCTCTGTTTTCTGTCCACGGCACTCAAAGGATGGGTGAAATAGCAGCTTAACATTTACATTTACATTTGTAACAGTTCAGCAGAATGTTGTCTCAGGTTCAGAAGATTTTCACCAAATGCCGAAATGTCATCGGCCTGAAACGTTAACTTTATTTCTCTCTCCACAGATGCGGCCTGACCTGCTGAGTATTTCTAGCAGTCTCTGTTTTTATTTGCTGCTGTTTTCACCGAATGGTCGGTGTGGTGGCTTACACAGAGTCTCAGGAACAAATGATGGGAGATCACATCCGCATCGTTAAATGTATGAAATATCCGCTAATCATTTAGTTCCAGTCAGTGTCTCCTTTCACACCCTCTCCAGTTCTGCATTAGTGGCACTGCTTCTGAAGGTTAGAGTAGGATTACAAAGATAATTTCCATTTCCACAGAATGTTCATTCAGTCAGATTTCAAAACATTTATTTCCAAACTTTGTTTAGAATTTACAATTGATCCCATGCCCGTCTGGGGAAGATCAGTAGATCTGTCAGTGAGACCCAAAGTGATTCTGTATTGCCTCCTGCTATCCTTCAGGATAAACAATCCCAAATGATAATTACTGATGTACTGAGGATAAGAAAATCCTTTCATATTTTTTCATCTAATATTCACTGCACAGGTTGGAAAGCAACAGCTGAATAGTTGAAGGATAAACCTCTTCCATTTGTTTTCAGGTACTTTACAAAAGCGTTCGGCGGCACTTTGCCTGTGGGACAGGTCGTCTGATTTCGATGTAAATTACCTGGCCAATGATAACGATTTATTTTAATTCAGTGTCTATTCTTTGCAATGTTATTTGGAAAATCTTCCTTTCAATGAGCTGCGATTTGGGTATTTCAAAAAAGTGTAGAAAACTCAATCTGTAACACTTCTTACAACCCAGTTATCTTAATTACTGCAGTGCAATTATATTTATTATCTTATTGTCATATTACATCCATACATTTTCAATACAATTGCCTGTAATTATTGTACGCCAAGGTAGCAATTCCTGTATTTTGCTGCAAAATGGATATTCTAACAAGGAGCAGGAATCCAAGCAGGACTTACCACGTCCCTAACACAGGGGCACAGAAGCGAATTGCATCGCTCCAAATGCCGACTGATCCTAGGACATGAAGGCTTCCTGAGAGGTTCTGGTCCTTTGTGTACCTGGTACCTCGGATGGTGCTCTTGTCTGCATGGTTAAAGGTAGATCCAACACTTAATCTCTCATTGATTAAGAATCTGTTACTTTAATTTTGTATTTACCACAATCTCATTTATTATTCCACAGTTATTCCCAATTATTATTGCAATATACCTTGTAGTCAGCTCCACAGGTAAAATAATTAGAATATATCTTTGAGTGGCGCTAGTGAGTTGCAGATTTCACCCCAATACCATCAAATTGCTGCTTTTGCTCCCTTCCTGATATATAATGTTCCTGTTCATTTCCCTTCCTCACAGTGAATTTGGTGACAATTGTGATCCTTTCCCGGGGAAAGTGCGGTCTCTCCAAATGTGTCACTCGCTACCTGGTGGCCATGGCCACAGCGGATCTACTGGTCGTTATCCTCGATCTGATATTGAGGCAGATTCCCATTGTTTATAAGGACAAGTTTCATTTCGTGCTGTTCTTCCGCATGTGTAATATCCACGCCGTTCTGATTTATGCAGCCACAGACTGTTCTGTCTGGTTCACCGTCACTTTCACCTTTGATCGATTTGTGGCCATTTGTAGCCAGAAGCTGAAAACTAAATATTGCACCGAGAAAACGGCGGCTGTGGTTCTGGGAACAGTGACTGTGCTGAGCGGTTCAAAGAACATTTTCTGGTATTTTATGTTTACAGATCAGTATTGGCTTCAGAACAACCCCTGGTTTTGTGGTGTACCACCCGATGTTTTGTTTTCACGTGTCTGGGGAGCAATCGAGTTCCTTCATTTTATTCTCACCCCGGGGGTCCCATTTGTTCTGATTCTGCTGCTCAACGCTGTCACTATCAGGCACATTTTACTGGCCAGCAGAGCCCGCAGGAGACTCCGGGGTCCCAGCAGTGGGGGGAGTCCCAGGGACCCAGAGATGGAGAGTCGCAGAAAATCCATCATTTTACTGCTTGTTATCTCCGGCAACTTCATCCTGTTATGGGCAGCGTTTACGGTGTTTTGTATATTGAACCGGATGTATATTTTGGAGTTATGGTCTGTATTTCTACCATATTATGTTCTCGAAATGGGTATGATGCTGCAGCTGCTGAGTTGCTGCACAAACACTGGGATTTATGCAGTGACCCAGGCTAAGTTCAGAGAGCAGTTGAAGAATGTGGGGAAATATCCCTTTACACTGATTGTAAAATTCATTAAAGGATGAGAAGAAATGGAGAATTTGCAGCCTGAGAGCTCCCTGGGCCTGTTATTGTGAGCGAGCTGCTCACCTAGGGCCGGACCGGGCCGGGCTAGTGATCAGCAACATTCACAAACTCACTCACACAGTCTACACTGGGCTCCCTGGGCCTAATGTTGCAGTGAGCCGCTCCCCCAGGGCCGCGGGGCTGGTGATCGGGGACAATCACACACTCACAGACACACTGTCAACACTGGGCTCCCTGGGCGCGATATTGTGGTGAGCCGCTCTCCCCCGAGTCGCAGGGCTGGTGATTTGGGAGATTCACACACTCACTCACAAACTGACTACACTGGGCTCACTGTGTCTGATGTTGTGGTGAGCCACTCTTCCCCGGGCCGCCC
The DNA here is from genome assembly GCF_052327205.1 of Somniosus microcephalus. Classification (NCBI taxonomy): domain Eukaryota; kingdom Metazoa; phylum Chordata; class Chondrichthyes; order Squaliformes; family Somniosidae; genus Somniosus; species Somniosus microcephalus. The sequence continues at coordinate 34,350,807 of NW_028225184.1, forward strand.
GTGGGGCCGGTGATCAGGAACAGTCACACACTCACTCACACACTGTCTACACTGGGCTCACTGTGTCTGATATTGTGGGGAGCCACTCTCCCACGGGCCCCGGGGCCGGTGATCGGGGGCATTCACTCATTCACTCACACACTTTCTACACTGGGCTCACTGGGTCTGATATTGTGGTGAGCCGCTCTCCCCTGGGTCGCAGGGCTGGTGATTGGGGACATTCACACACTCACTCACAAACTGAATAATTGGGCTCACTGTGCCTGATATTGTGGTGAGCCACTCTCCCCCAGGCCGCGGGGCCAGTGATTGGGGACATTCACTCACTCACTCACATACTGTCTACACTGGGCTCACTGGGTCGGATATTGTGGCGAGCTGCTCTCCCCCGGCCCGCCCGTGGGGCCGGTGATCGGGGACATTCAATCACATACTGTCTACACAGGGTTCCATGGGTCTGATATTGTGGTGAGCCACTATCCCCCGGGCCAACCGCTGGACCGGTGATCGGGAACATTCACACGATCACTCACACACTGTCTACACTGGGATCACTGGGTCTGATATTGTGGTGAGCCGCTATCCCTCGGGCCAACAGCGGGACCGGTGATCGGGGACGTTCACACACTCAGACATTCACACACCCACTCACACAGTGTCTACACTGGATCCCTGGGCCTGATATTGTGGTGAGCCGCTGTCCCCTGGGCTGGTGATCGGGGACATTCACACACTCTCTCACACATTCTCTACAGTGGGCTCCCTGGGCCTGATATTGTGGGGAGACGCTCTCCCCATTGCCGAGGGGCCGGTGATCGGGGACATTCACACACTCACTCACACACTGTCAGCACTGGACTTCCTGGGCCTGATATTGTGGTGAGCCGCTCTCCCCCGGGCCACGGGGCAGGTGATCGGGGACAGTCACATGCACACTCACACACTCTCTAAACTGGGCTCCCTCTGTCTGATATTGTGGAGAGCCGCTCTCCCCCGGGCTGGGATGGTGTTTGCGGACATTCACACACACACTCACACACTCTCGACACTGGGCTCCCTGGGTCTGATATTGTGGAAAGCCACTCTCCCCTGGGCCGGGGCAGTGTTCGCAGATATTCACTCACTCACTCACACACGCTCTACACTGGGCTCCCTGGGTCTGATATTCTGGTGAGCCTCTCTACCCCGGTCACGGTGCCGGTGATCGGGGACTTTCACACACTCACTCACACACTCTCTACACTGGGCTCCCTGGGCCTGATATTGTGGTGAGCCGCTCTCTCCCGGGCCGGGCTGGTCATCTGGGACATTCACACACTCACTCACACACTGTCTACACTGGGTTCCCTGGGTCTGATATTGTGGTGAGCCGCTGTTCCCTGGCCACGGGGCCGGTGATCGGGGCCATTCACACACACACTCACACACTGCCTACTCTGGGGTCCCTAGGCCTGATATTGTGGCGAGCCGGTCTCCCCGGACCGCCCGCGGGGCTGGAGATCGGGGACATTCACACACTGACTCACATACTGTATACACTGGGCTCACTGGGTCTGATATTCTGGTGAGCCGCACTCCCCTGGGCCGTCCGAGTGGCTGGTGATCGGGGACTTTCAGACACTCACTCACACACTGTCTACACTGGGCTCCCTGGGCCTGATATTGTGGTGAGCTGCACTCGCCCGGGCCGCGGGGCTGGTGATCGGCGACATTCATACACTCACTCACACACTGTCTAAACTGGGCTCCCTGGGTCTCATATTGTGGTGAGCCGGTCTCCCCTGGACCGCCCGCGGGGCTGGTGTTCGGGGACATTCACAGACTCACTCACAAACTCTCTACACTGGGCTCACTGGGCCTGATATTGTGGAAAGCCGCTCTCCCCCGGGCAGTGGGGCTAGTGATCGGGGACATTCACACACTCACTCACAAACTCTCTACACTGGGCTCACTGGGCCTGATATTGTGGTGAGCCGCTATTCCTCGAGTCGTGTGGCCTGTGATCAGAGACATTCACACACTCATCATTCACACACCCACTCACACAGTGTCTACACTGGACTCCCTGGGCATGATATTGTGGTGAACCGCTCTCCCCCGGGCTGGTGATCGGGGACATTCACACAGTCTCTCACACATTCTCTACACTGGGCTTACTGGGCCTGATATTGTGGTGAGCCGCTATTCCTCGAGTCGTGGGGCCTGTGATTAGGGACATTCACACACTCAGACATTCACACACCCACTCACACAGTGTCTACACTGGGCTCGCTGGGCGTGATATTGTGGTGAGCCGCTGTCCCCTGGGCTGGTGATCGGGGACATTCACACACCCACTCACATAGTGTCTACACTGGGCTCGCTGGGCGTGATATTGTGGTGAGACGCTCTCCCCCTGGCCGAGGGGCCGGTGATCGGGACATTCACACACTCACTCACACACTGTCAGCACTGGGCTTCCTGGGCCTGAGATTGTGGTGAGCCGCTCTCCCCCGGGCCACGGGGCTGATGATCGGGGACATTCACATGCACACTCATACACTGTCTAAACTGGGCTCCCTGTGTCTGATATTGTGGAGAGCCGCTCTCCCCCGGGCTGGGGCGGTGTTCGCGGACATTCACATACACAGTCACACACTCTCTACACTGGGCTCCCTGGGTCTGATATTGTGGAGAGGCGCTCTCCCCCGGGCCGGGACACTGTTCGCAGACATTCACTCACTCACTCACTCACTCTCTACACTGGGCTCCCTGTGTCTGATAATCTGGTGAGCCTCTCTCCCCCAGTCACGGTGCCGGTGATCGGGGATATTCACACACTCACTCACACACTATCTACACTGGGCTCCCTGGGCCTGATATTGTTTCGAGTCGCTCTCCCCTGTGCCGTGGGCCGGTGATCGGCGACATTCACACACTCACTCACACACTCTCTACACTGGGCTCCCTGGGCCTGATATTGTGGTGAGCCGCGCTCTCCCGGGCCGTGCTGGTGATCGGGGACATTCACACACTCACTCACACATTGTCTACACTGGGTTCCCTGGGTCTGATATTGTGGTGAGCCGCTGTTCCCTGGCCACAGGGCCGGTGATCGGGGACATTCAAACACTCACTCACACACTGCCTACTCTGGGGTCCCTAGGCCTGATATTGTGGCAAGCTGGTCTCCCCTGGAGCGCCCGCGGTGCTGGAGATTGGGGACATTCACACACTGACTCACAGACTGTATACACTGGGCTCACTGGGTCTGATATTCTGGTGAGCCGCTCTCCCCTGGGCCGTCCGAGTGGCTGGTGATCGGGGATATTCACACACTCACTCACACACTCTCTACACTTGGCTCCCTGGGCCGGATACTGTGGTGAGCCACGCTCCCCTGTGCTGCAGGACCGGTGATAAGTGACATTCACTCGTTCACTCACACAATGTTTACACTCGGCTCCCTGTGCCTAATGTTCTGAAGAGCCGCTCTCCCCTGCGCAGTCATGTTGGTTACCAGGGTGATTCACACACTCACTCACACACTGTCTGCACTTGATTCCCTGGACCTGATGTTGTGGTGAGCTGCTCTACCCCGGGCCAGTGATCAGGCACATTCAAAGAGTCACTCACACACTCTCTACACTGGGCTTCCTGGGCCTCATATTGTGGTGAACCGCTCTCCCCCGGGCCACGGGGCCGGTGATCAGGGACATTCACACATTCACTCACACACTGTCTACACTGGGCTCCTTGCATCTGATATTGTGGTGAGCCGCTCTCCCCCGCTCCGCGGGGCTGGTGATTGGGGACATTCACACACTCACTCACAAACTCTATACACTGGGCTCCCAGGGCCTGATATTGTGGTGAGCCGTTCTCCCCCGGTCCGCAGGGACGGTGATCGGGGTCATTCACACACTCACTCACACACTGACTGCACCGGGCTCCCTGGGCCTGATATTGTGGTGAGCCGCTCTCCACCGGTCCGCGGGGCCGGTGATCGGGGATATTCACACACTGACTCACACACTGTATACACTGGGCTCACTGGGTCTGATATTCTGGTGAGCCGCTCTCCCCCGGGCCGTCCGACTGGCTGGTGATCGGGGACATTCACACACTCACTCACACACTCTCTACAGTTGGCTCCCTGGGTTTGATACTGTGGTGAGCCACGCTCCCCTGGGCTGCAGGACCGGTGATCAGTGACATTCACTCATTCACTCACACACTGTTTACACTCGGCTCCCCCGGTCCACGGGGCCAGTGATCGGGGACATTCACACACTCACTCACACACTCTCTACACTGGGTTCCCTGGGCCTGATATTGAGGTGAGCCACTCTCCCCCGGGCCACGGGGCTGGAGATCGGGGACATTCACTCACTCACTCACACGCTGTCTACACTGTGCTCACTGGGTCTGATATTGTGGTGAGCCGCTCTCCCCCTGGCCGCAGGGCCAATAATCGGGGACATTTACACACACTCGCACACTCTCTACACTGGGCTCCCTGGGCCTGATATTATGGTGAGTCAATCTACCGCGGGTCGTGGGGCCGGTGCTCGGGGACATTCACACACTCACTCACACATTGTCTACACTGGGCTCCCTGTGCCAGATATTGTGGCGAGCTGCTCCCCCCGGACCAGGTCTCAGGTATGGGAGGTGCGATTTTATGTTAGATTGGGGAAGTACATTTTAAAGTGTTGACGATAGACTAGCAATGGCTAGCATTTAAAGAATTAATACATATTTTACAACAAATATACATTCCTTTGAGGCACATAAAACCCACAGGAAATGTGGTCTAACCGTGGATAACCAGAGAAGTTAAAGATAGTATTAGATCAGAGGAAGAGGCTTATAATGCTGTCAAAAAGAGCAGTGAGCCTGCGTATTGGGAGGATTTTAGAAGTCAGCAAAGGAGAACCTAGGAATTGATAAAGAAAGTGAAAGTAGAATATGAGAGTAAATTCGTGAGAGAAATAAAAACAGACTGTTAAATCTCCAATACGTATGTAAATAGGAACAGATTAGTACTCAGCAAAGGCCTGAACTACATTCGCTTACGCTCCCACCTCAATGAATTTCGAGCTCGGCACGATGTTGAGCTCTTTTTCTGCTGCCTTCATCTCCTTGCCCACTTCTCTGGCCAGGAGTGTTCCCCACGCACAACTGACCCTTTCTCCCGCTTGCAGAATTCCTGTTCCACCTGGACCACTCCCCCTGGCCTCTTACCCTCTCTAGATCTTTTCATCGCTAACTGCCGCCATGACATCGGCCTTCTCCATTTCTCTGCTCCCTTCACTCACTCTAACCTACCTCCCCCTCAACTTGCAGCACTCCATTCTCTTAGATCCAACCCTGACATTGTCATTAAAACCGCTGACAATGGTGATGCTGTTGTTGTTTGGCATACTGACCTCTACCTAGCGGAAGCTGAATGCCAACTCTCCGACACATCCTCCTACGTCCACCTGGACCATGACCCCACTACCAAACATCACACTACCATTTCCAAGACTGTCACTGACCTCATGTCCTCTGGAGATCTACCCCCGCTGCCACCAACCTCATAGTTCCCCAACCCCGCACAGCCCGCTTCTACCTCCTTCCCAAGATTCACAAACAGGACAGCCCTGGTAGACCCATCGTTTCAGCCTGTTCTTGCCCCACAGTAATTATCTCTTCCTATCCTGACTCTATCTTTTGTCCCCTTGTCCAGCCTCTTCCCACCTACATCCGCGACTTTTCGGATGCCCTCCGCCACTTTAACAGTTTCCAGTTTCCTGGCCCTAACCGCTTCCTTTTCACCATGGACGTACAATCCCTCTACACACCCATCCCCCACCCGGATGGCCTGAGGGCGCTCCGCTTCTTCCTTGAACAGAGGCACGACCAGTCCCCATCCACCACCACCCTCCTCCACCTGGCTGAACTAGTTCTAACATTGAACAACTTCTCCTTTAACTCGACTCATTTCCTCCAAATCAAAGGTGTTGCCATGGGTACCCGCATGGGTCCTAGCTATGCCTGCCTTTTCGTGGGCTATGTGGAACAATCTTTGTTCCAGTCCTACTCTGGTCTCCTCCCTCAACTCTTTTTCCAATACATTGATGACTCTAGCGGTGCCGTTTCCTGCTCTCGCCCCGAACTTGACAATTTCATTTACTTTTCCTCCAATTTCCATCTCTGACTCTTCCCTTCCCTTCCTCGACTTCTCCATCTCCATCTCTGGGGATAGGTTATCGACCAATATTCACAACAAGCCCACTTACTCCCACAGCTACCTGGACTACACTTCCTCCCACCCCGCTTCCTGTAAGGACTCTATTCCATTCTCCCAGTCTCTCTGTCTCCGCCGTATCTGCTCCGATGATGCCCCCTTCCACACCAATGCTTCAGAACTGTCTTCCTTTTTCCACAACCGAGGATTCCCCTCTACGAAGATTGACACTGTCCTCGACCGTGTCGGTTCTATCTCCCGCAATTCTGCCCTCACCCCTGCCCCTCCCTCCCGGAACCATGATAGGGTTCACCTTGTCCTCACCTTGCACCCCACCAGCCTCCACATTCAACGGATCATCCTCTGGCATTTCCGCTACCTCCAAAGTGATCCCACCACCAAACGTATCATCCCTCCTCTCCCCTTTCAGCATTCTGTAGGGACCGCTCCCTCCGAGACACCCCAGTCCACTCCTCTATCACTCCAAACAGCCCTTCCCCTTCGCCTGGCACGTTCCCGTGCAAGCGGGTGAGATGTAACACCTGTCCCAATGTCCAGGGCCCCAAACACCTCTTCCAGGTGAAACAGCGATTTACTTCTACTTCCCGCAATCTATAATGCTGTATTCGCTGCTCATGATGCGGTTTCCTCTACATTGGGGTGACCAAACGCAGATTGGGTGACCGCTTTGCAGAACACCTCCGTTCAGTCCATAAGCGTGACCCGAGCTTCCGGTCGCCTGTCATTTTAATTCACCACTCCATTCCCACTCGGACCTCACCATCCTTGGCCTCTTGTATTGTTCCACGGAAGCTCAATGTAAACTCAAGGAACAGCACCTCATCTTCCGATTAGGCACTCTGCAGCCTTTCGGACTCAATATCGAGTTCAACAATTGCAGATCATAACCTCGGCCCCTATTACACATTTTTTCTTGTAATTTTTCCACTCCTTTCTCCCCCCCTTTCCTTTTGTTTCTCTCTCACACCTGGCAGCTATCTCTTGCCCTGCCAGTACACTTTACACCTAATCTCAGCATATTACCATCTCGTCTAGATCTTTTGTTTCTTTCACTTCTTTTGTCCGATCACAGCCCTGCCTTCGATCTATTTTCTTTTCTCTCCAGTTTTGAAGAAGGGTTCGACCCGAAACGTCAACTCAAATTTCTCTCCACGGATGTTGCCTGATCTGCTGAGATTTCCAGCATTTTCTGTTGTTATTTTGGATGTATCATTGCCGTTTTCTGCTCTCGCCCTGAACTAGAACATTTCATTCACTTTGCTTCCAAGTTCCAACCTTCCCTTACCTTCACATGGTCCATCTATAACTCTTCCTTTCTCTTCCTCGACTTCTCTGTCTCCATCTCTGGGTATTGACAATCATTCACTATAAGACACTGGAATCACTCATCAGGCCAGGCAGCATCCGTGGAGAGAGAAACAGAGTTAAAGTTTCAGGTCTGAGACACTTCATCAGAACTGAAAAAAGCTGGAGATGTAATTGATAGCACCTTCTCCTGCTGCTTCACAAAGTCAAAGGGGGCAAGAAAGAGTGATATACAAAACAGAAGAACAAAATAAGCTGTCAAAAATCACCCACAGGACGCAGCAGCAGAGAGGCATGATAAATAATAGTACCTAGGTTCGGATCAGCCATGATCCTATTGAATGGCGGAGCAGGCCCGAGGGGCCGTATGGCCTACTCCTGCTCCTACTTCTTACGTTCTTATGGAAGGTACATTTAATTGCAGGCGCTCGTTGCCACATGGGTTTAAGGTATAGCGGCTGTAGAACAGACCTGACTAAAACATGGGCTGGAATCGTGACCAATCATTCCTGGCTACAATGCATTCTGGAGGGATGGGTTTGGGCAAAAGATGGAGGGGGCGTAGTTGTTGGCAGTATTTATCAAGAATAATATACCATTTTACAGAGGGAAGATATGCTAAAGATTCAAAGACTGAATCTATTTGGGTAGCGTTAAGGAACAGAAAATGAGCTGTTACATTTCTGGGTCTTTACTATAGGCCCCCAAATTGTGGGATGGAAACAAAGATTGCGACTATTTATACTCAGTTTTGCGGGTTTTTTCAGAGGCCCAGTTTCGGTTGCAGCCAGTGAGTATTTATACTCAGTTTCGCAGGTTTTTTCAGAGGTGGACCAATCTCACAGATGAGCGGTGGCGTTCCAGAGCCACGTCATGATTCAAAAAGTGACGCAGTCAAGAAGAAGCAGCTGATTGGGTGAGTATGGCCAGGTGAGTATTTATACTACTCTATAGTTTGACAGTTACGTTTAATAGTGTATAAGGTTTAGAAAGTCTATATTTTGTGGTTTATAATTTCTAACGTCTCTGTTGTACAGTGGGGAATACCAGTAAACAATGGCCCTTGAGTAACTAATACCATTTAATTGTAGCTTAGTTAGTGGTCTTTGATTTGATGTAATTTAATTTAAGTTAATTCAAGGGTAAGATTGCTACAAGTGCCACGAGTTAGTCATGTAGAAATAGAAGGATATTTCAGGTGAGAATGTGGCTAGAGGAATGGGGCTTGGGGGAGAGATTCAAATTCCTGAGACAATGAAACCGGTTCTGAGGGAGCTAGGACCAGTACAGTCTGCACGGTATTGCATCTGGGCAGGATCGGGACCGATGTCCGAGGGGGAGTTTTTGCTAGTGCTCTGGGGGAGGGTTTAAACTATAATGGCAGGGGTTTGGGAACAAGTGCTGGGAGACAGAGGAAAGGAAAGCACGGATAGAAGCAACAGAGAGGAAGGAGAAAAGCAAAAGAGGCAGACAGAGAAATCAAGGGTTTAAAGCAAACAGAGCTACAGTAAAAAACAATTCTAAAAGGAATTAGAGTGTTAAAAAACAAGCCTTAAGGCTTTGTGTCTTAATGCGAGGAGCATTCATAATAAGGTGCATGAATTAGCTGTGAAAATAGATGTAAACAGGTATGATATGATTGGGATTACGGAGACATGGCTCCAGGGTGATCAAGGCTGGGAACTCAACATCCAGGGGTATTCAATATTCAGAAATGACAGTCAAAAAGGAAAAGGAAATATGGTATTGTTGCTGGTTAAAGAGGAGATTAACACAATAGTAAGGAAGGATATTACATCCGATGATGTGGAATCTGTATGGGTAGAGTTGCGAAATTCCAAGGGGAAGAAAACGTTAGTGGGATTGGTATACAGACACCAAAACAATAGTGGTGAGGTTGGGGATGGCATTAAAAAGGAAATTAGAGAATCGTGCAATAAGGGCACAACAGTTATCATGGGTGACTTTTATCTGCATATAGATTGGGCTAACCAAATTAGTAAGAATACTGTGCAGGAGGAATTCCTAGAGTGTATACAGGATGGTTTCCTGGACCAATATGTCGAAGAACCAAACGTAGATCAGGCCATCATTTAATGGTTATTATGTAATGAGAAATGATTCATTAGCAATCTCGTTGTGTGAAGTCCCTTGGGGAAGAGCGATCATAACATGATAGAATTATTCAATAAGATGGGGAATGACGTAGTTGACGCAGACACTAGGGTCCTGAAATTAAATAAAGGAATCTACGATGGTATGAGGCATGAGTTGGCTAGGATGGATTGGGGAACATTACTTAAATGGTTGATGGTGGGTTGGCAATGGCAAACATTTAAAGATCACATGGATGAACTACAGAATTTGTTCATCCCTGTCTGGCATATAAAATCAAACAGGAAAGTTGGCTCAACCGGGGCTAACAAGGGGAATTAGGCATAGCATAAGATCCAAGGAGCTGACATATACATTGGCCAGATAAAGCAGAAAACCAGAGGATTGTGAGCAGTTTTGGAGTCAGTAAAGGATGACCAAGGGGTTAATTAAGTGGGGGAAAGTAAAGTATGAGAGTAAGCTTGCAGGGAAGGTAAAAGCTGACTGTAAAAGCATCTATAGATATGTGAAGACAAAAAGATTAGTGAAGTGGTGCGTAGGTCCCTTGCAGCCAGAATCAGGGGAATTTTTAACGTGGAACAAAGAAATGGCTGACCAATGAAATACATACGTTGATTAGGTCTTCACAAAGGAGGACACAAATAACCTCCCAGAGAGGTCGGGGAAAATAGGGTCTAATGAGAGGGAGGAACTGAATGAAATCAGTATTTGTAGTGAAATGGTGTTAGGGAAATTGCCAGAATTGAGGGCCGATAAATCCCCAGGGCCTGATAATCTACATCCCATTGTATTTAAAGAAGTGGTCTTAGAAATCGTAGACGCATTGCCGGTCATCTTCCAAAATTCTATAGATTCTGGAACAGTTCCCATGGATTGGAGAGTAGCTAATGTTACCCCACTCTTTAATAAAGGTATTTGAGAGAAAACAGGGCAATATAGACCAGTTAGCCTGACATCAGTAGTGGGGAAAGTGCTACAGGCAATTATAAAATATGTAATAGCAGAGCACTTGGAAAACAGTCACAGGATCGGACAAAGTCAACATGGATTTACTAAAGGTAAATCATGCTTGACAAACCTACAGGTTATTTTTGAGGATGGAACTGGTAGAATATATAAGGGAGAACCAGTGGATATGGTGCATTTGGACTTTCGGAAGGCTTTCGATAAGGTCTCGCCTAAGAGAGTAGCATGTAAAGTTAAAGCACATTGGATTGGGGGCAAGGTATTGATTGGATAGAGAACTGTATAAAAGACAGGAAGCAAAGAGTTGGAATAGACGTGTCTTTTTCCGAGTGGCAGGCAGTGACTAGTGGGGTACTACAGGGATCGGTCCGAGGAAACCAGCCATTCACAAAATATATAAATGATCTAGACGAGGGAACTAGATATAATATCTCCAAGTTTGCAGACGTCACAAAGCTGGGTGGCCATGTGTGCTGTGAGGAGGATGCAGGGAAACTCCAGTATGATTTGGACAGGTTGGGTGATTGGGCAGAATCATGGCAGATGCAGTATAATGTGGATAAATGCGAGTTAATCCACTTTGGTGGCAAAAACAGGAAGGCAGATTATTATCTGAACGGCAATAGATTGGGAAAAGGGTAATTGCAACGAGACCTGGGTGTCCTTGTGCACCAGTCGCTGAAGGTAAGCATGTAGGTACAGCAGGTGGTTAAGAAGGCAAATGGTAATCTGGCCTTCATAGCGAGAAGATTCGAGTACAGGAGCAAGGATGTCTTGCTGCACTTGTACAGGGCCTTCGTGAGACCACACCTTGAGTATTGTGTGCAGTTTTGGTCGCCTTATCTGAGGAAGGATGTTCTTGCCATGGAAGGAGTTCAGCAAAGATTCACCAGGCTGATACCTGGGATGGCAGGAATGACGTATGAAGAGTGATTGGGTCGATTAGGATTATATTCGCTAGAGTTTGGAAGAATGAGGGGGGATCACATTGAAACTTATAAAATTCTAACAGAACTAGACAGACTAGATGCAGGAAGGCTGTTCTCGATGGCGGGGGAGTCCAGAACCAGAGGTCACACTCTAAGAATGAGGTTTAAGCCATTTAGGACTGAGATTAGGAGAAATCTCTTCACCTGGAGAGTGGTGAACCTGTGGAATTCTCTACCAGAGAAAGCAGTTCCAACCAAATAATTAAATATATTCAAGAAATCGTTAGATATATTTCTTAAGGCTAAAGGGGTCAAGGGATATGGGGAGAAAGCAGGGACCCGGTACTGAACTTTGATGATCAGCCATGATCTCATTGAATGGCGGAGCAGTCTTGAAGGGCAGAATGGCCTACTCCTGCTCCTATCTTCTATGTTTCTATGACTCTATGTTTCTATATTCAGATCTAAAATCAAGGCTGTGTAAAAATATAAGCTGTGGGTTTGTGATCCAAGCCCTAACCTCTGGAATTACCTCCCAAAAAGGCTCCGCCTCTCTTTCCACCTTTAAAACGCTGCTTAAATTCTACCACTTTGAAGAAGCTTTTGGTCATCTGTTCTAATATCTCCTTATGTGGCTCGGTGTCAAGCTCTGTCTGAAAGTCGCTCCTGTGAAGCGTGTTGTGATGTTTTACTACTTTTAAGACGCTATATAAATGCAAGTTGTTTGTCGTTGTGTATATGTGTGTGGTGCTTATAACAATGTGGGTGTCAGTTGTAACTAGTGGTGAACGGTTGTTCTTCAGACTGGAGGGAAGTATACAGTGGTATCACCCAGGGGTCGGTATTAGGACCACTGCTCATTTTGATATATATTAATGACCTGGGCTTGGGTATACTAGGCATAATTTCAAACACTGCTGAAGAACGGAAAGTAACAGACCTCATGAGGACATATATAGAGTGGTGAAATGGTCAGACACATAGCAGGTGTAATTTAACACGGAGATGTGTGAAGTGATCCATTTTGATAGGAAGAATGAGGAGAGGAAATATAAACTAAATGCAATAATTTTAATTGGGATGCAGGAACAGAGAGACCTCGGGTGTATTTATCTATCTTTGACGATGGCGGGACAAGTTGAGAAGGCTGTGAAAAATGATACGGGATCCTTGGCTTTATTAATAGAGATATAGAGTACACCACCGAGGAGGTAATGCAAAGCCTTTATAAATCACTGGTTAGGCCTCAGAGGGAGGATTCTGGGCAGAACATTTTAGGAAGAATGTGAAGGCGTTAGAGAGTGTGGTGGAGAGATTTACAAGAATGGTTCTCGGGATGACAGACTTCAGTTTCGTGGATAGACTGGAGAAGCTGGATTTGTTCTCCTTGGAGCAGAGAAGATTGTGAGGAGTGTTGATAGAGGTGTTCAAAATCGTGAGGGCTCTAGACAGAGTAGATAGAGAGAAGCTGATGCTCTTTGTGGAAGGGTCGAGAACCAGAGGACACAGATTTAAGCTGATTCGCAGAAGGTCCACAGGCGTATTTGAGGAAAAAAGGTTATGCAGCGATTGGTTAGGATCTGGAATGCACTGCCTGAAAGCATGGTGAACGCAGATTCAATCGTGCCTTTCGAAATGGAATTGGATAAGTACCTGAAGGATAAAAGATTGCAGGGCTACGGGGAAAGGGCGGGGGAGTGGGACTAACTGAAGTGTTCTTGCAGAGAGGAGGCATGGTCTCGATGGGCCGGATGGCCTCCACTGTGCTGTAACCATTGCTGTGATTCAATGATTCTAAATTCAGTGTATAACATGGGATATGGTTTAACAGTTAACAGATTATTGAAGTAGTGACTCTCCCTCAGTTAGCATTACCTTCGTCCTGCAAAAGAAGGTTATCGGTTAATTAATGTTGCTTTCCCATGTAAGCAACCTAAAAGTTTAAATCAATCATAAGTCTCACGTGGGTCTCGAACCACGTGACTGAAAATAAAAATCGCACCGCTCCACCGACTGAACTAGCTGGATATAATAAAGGTGCATCGCATTGTTGCAATGCTGATGGCCAGAGATTCAGTGATGCTTGTTCCATTGAATGTCAAAGGGCGATGGTTAGACTCTCGCTTGTTGGAGACAGTCATTGCCTGGCACTTGTGTGGCACAAATGTAACTTGCCACCTAACAGCCTAAGCCTGAATGTCATACACATCTTTTGCATGCGGGCATGGAAATTTTCATTATATGAGGAGTTGCGAATGGAACTGAACTCTGTGCAATCATCAGCGAACATCCCCACTTCTGACCTTATGAAGGAGGGAATGTCATTGATGAAGCAGCTGAAGATGATTTGGCCTAGGACACTCCCCTGAGAAACTCGTACAGCGATATCCAGGGGCTGAGATGATTGACCTCCATCAACGACAACCATCTTCCCTAGTGCTAGTTATGGCTCCAGCCAGTGGAGCGTTTCCCCCCGACAGCCCCACAACCCCCGCGTCTCCCATTGACTGCAATTTTACGAGGGCTCCATGATGCCACACTCGGTTAAGTGCGGACTTGATGTCAAGGGAAGTCATTCTAAATTTATCTCTGGATTTCAGCTCTTTTTTCCATGTTTGGACCAAGGCTGTAATGAGGTCTGGAGCTGTGTCGTCCTGGCAGAACCAAAGCTGAGCATTGGTAAGCAGGTTATTGCCGAATAAGTACTGCTTGATAGCAATGTTGATGATACCTTCCATCACTTTGCTGATGATTGACAGTAGATTAAATGGGCAGTAATTGTCCAGATTGGATTTATCCTGCTTTTTGTGGACAGGACATACCTGAGCAGTTTTCCACATTGTCAGATAGATGCCAGTGCTGTAGCTGTACTGGATCAGCTTGGCTAGAGACGTGGCTAATTCTGGAGCACAAGTCTTCAACATGACAGCCAGGATGATGTAGGGTCCCATTAGCGTTTGCTTTTTCCTGTGTGCTCCGTCGTTACTTGCTATCACATGGAGTGAATCGAATTAGCTTGAGAATGGCTTCTGTGATGGTGGGGACCTCAGGAAGAGGACGAGATGGATCATCCTCTGCACTTCTGGCTAAAGGTGGCTTTATGCGCTTCAGCCTTGGCATTTGCACTCAAGTGCTCAGCTCCATTAACATTGAGAATGGGGATAGAGGAACCAGACATTGCTCTTAGGCCTGTTTCAATCATTCCCCAGAATCATGCACAGAAGCGCCTGATGCCCTCATTTGTTTAAAGCAGCAAGCAGACAAAAACGCAGGTATTCGTTCAAAATCAACGCACAAGTGGCCACACACACAATAAACAGAAACAGAGAGACAGGCAGAATTGGGAAACACTGGGAAATGGACAAGAAATATTGGCAAGGACTAACGCGCTTTGCATTCAGAATATTGTCTGAACACCTGTGGCTAATGAAAGGGATTTTGATGCTTGATTTCCTTATACACCTTGGAATTCTGGAGAACATGGCCAGTAGTTTGCAGAAACGCGGCTTAGATCTGCTGTTGTGAACCGAGGCAATGCTGCAGGATCCTTTAATAATCTCTCACAAATCAACTGAAAGCAGCCGGAATATGCAGCATTGAGAGGGGCTTTCTGCAAGATCAGGGCTGGAAAGGGGAGGGAGTGAGAGACACTGTTGACTTTGAATGTGTAGAAGACTGCACAGAGAAACAACAAATGTAACAGGGCTTTAAACATTGAACCAAGAATGAGAAATTTTCCATTTTTCTACTAGTTAATTGAATATGATTTCAAAATGTTTCCACTCGGTCTCGAACCGGGAAATTTTCACATGTTTGGCGACCGTGCTGACCAATCCACTACGGAAATGCTGTGCTGAATGGTCACCTTCTGCCGACCCCCGTGAAGCAATGCTCGCTCCTGAGAAAACTTTCAACTTTCCACTTCGCTGCGACTGCCTCAACAACCAAAAGCACATCATTCGGTCCAGAGGTACAATATACACTTCTGTAAAATGCCTGCAGTCAGCAGGACATTATATTTGGAACTAGACAATCTAAATGTTTACATGCCCGCATTTAACTCCAGCTCACAATGACAGAACAGTCAGCATATCATTAGTCTTCCAGGCATCTTCTTGAACTGCATCTCCCTAACAGCCTTAGCATCTCACAGCATGGCTTTCAAACAATTCATTGCCAGTGAGAAAAATGCAACCCTTGAATCTTATCTAAGTGTCCTTGACTGGAATGAGAGAGTGCCTGGGCCGTGGGCAGTGATAACTTATCCTGAGCATTAAGATATTCATTAGGCCTGAGCCCTTGCTGCGTAAGACAATTAACCTCATCTCCCCTCTGTTTCTTTTGCTGGTTATCTTCACTCGGTTTCCTCTGGTTACTGTAACACTTTCATCTTGATGTATCATTGGCCCGCAGGCATCTGTAAGGAATACCTATTATATTCACATGTGATCACATGCTGAGTTGTCTTTAGCCTGCAAGCATCTGTAAGGACTGCTATTGTTTGGGAACACCTAGTGTCCTGACTCCATCTTGTCCACATGGTGCTGTGCTGTTGTGAGTCAGACAGACCTGATGCTTCTTTAAAAGAACAGCGAGAGTTCTAAAAATGGGCGACACAGACATAAAACACTTCAAAAACTGTGGATATTGTGGGAACAACTGCCATGGAGAAAAGGAGTACTGCCCTGCCAAAGGAAGACAATGTAGTAAATGTGGTAAACGGAACCACTTTGCCAAAGTTTGCAGGACGGTTTTAGGAAAAATGGTAGACACAGTGAGTGACAGCCAAATGCCAGATAGAGAGCCAAATGCAGACGATCTGTTTATTGATTTTATGTCACAGAAAAAACAGATTTCATAGACTGAGCAAGCTTTTGCCGATATTGAGATAGGAAAACAGGGCAAAGAGTGTAATTTTAAACTAGACACTGCATCTCAGGTTAATGTAGTTCCTCTGAGTGAGTATCACAGCTTGAAGGATGAGTTTGAGCTACAGCCCACCTCACGCAGACTGACCGGCTAGCGCGGTGAGCAGCTCAATGTAAAAGGCACATGCATGATGAAATGCAAGTACAAAGAAAGCGACATGATGTTGAACATTTACATTTTTGACACATAAGCACCTCCAGTGCTAGGTCTAAAGATATGTTTAGACATGGATCTCGTCAAGCTAATGCTATCATTGACAGCACCAGTTGAGAAGAAGACAGTCGTGGAGGAGTTTGCTGACGTTTTCAAAGGAATCGGACTATTCCCTGCTGAATACACTATTCACCTTGACCCAGCAGCAACCCCTGTGGTTTGCCCACCGAGAAGGATACGCCTTGCTCTACGTAGTCGCCTGAAGGAGGAGCTGCAGAGCATGGAGAATACAGAAATCATCGTCCGGGAAACAGAACCGACAGAGTGGGTCAACGCGGAAGTAATGGTTGACAAACCATGCATAGGAAAGCTTAGAGTCTGCCTCGACCCCAGAGATTCGAACAAAGCTCTCAAACGCTCTCACTACCCTCTACCAACGCTAGATGACATCACACCCAAGCTAGTGGGAGCACGTTACTTCAGTGTAATGGACGCACGAGCAGGATACTGGACTATCAAGCTCATGGAAGAGTCATCTAAGCTAACAATGTTCAACACACCATTTGGAAGCAACCGATTTCTGCGTTTACCATTTGGTCTTATCTCAGCTCAGGATGAATTCCACCGGAAGATCGACGAAACCTATGAAGGCCTCGATGGAGTAGTCACAATCTTAGATTACATCCTCATCTATGTCAGGAATAGAGAGGAACATGACAGGAACCTCCGTGCGATGCTACAAAGATTATGGGAGAAAGTCATCCGGCTCAACCCGGAGAAAAGCATAATCGGATCCACCGAGATCAGTTATTTCCGACATCAGCTTTAAGTCGGATCCAGAGAAAATCTCTGCCATCAAGAAGATGAAGCGGCCAAAGCACCGCGCAGAGCTAGAGACAGTACTAGGCATGGTTAACTACTTAGCCAAGTTTGCTCCGAGCCTCTCCGAAATCAAAGCATCCATGCGTCAGTTGCTCAAACAATCCTTTGAGTTCCTGCGGGACAAACAACATGACACAGCATTTCAGAAAATGAAAGACCTAATCACCGGAGAACCAGGATCTGTTCTTGCCTACTTCGACCGCAACAAAGAGATCAGACTACAAGTGGACACATCAAAGTACGGACTAGGCACAGTATTACTGCAAGAAGGAAAGCCCATCGGCAACGCTTCCAGATCCCTCACAGACAGTGAAATCAACTATGCTCAATTCGAGAAAGAGCTTTCTGCAATTCTGTTCGGATGTAAGCGTTTCCATCAGTATGTCTATGGCCGACAAGTCCTTGTGGAATCCGACCACAAGCCCCTCGGGTCAATCATGAGGAAACCACGAGCCGCAGCCCCACCAAGGCTACAGAGAATGATCCATCAGCTACAGAAGTATGACTTCACAATCATTCACCGTCCAGGCAAAGACATTCCTGTCGCAGACACGCTCTCCAGAAAGTCTGTTAGCTACCAGGAAAGCAGCCTCAGTGAAGGCATGGATGTGCAGGTGCACATGGATTACAACAGCTTAACTGTGAGTGACTCAAAACTGAAGGAGATCCGAGCAGCAACAGAGAAAGATGCACAACTTACACTGCTGAGCAAAGTCATACATGAAGGATGGCCTGAGGAAAGGAGGAAATAACCTCAGGGCACACCTGAATTCTGGAACCACAGAGATGAACTGTCACAAATCAATGGAGTCGCTTTCAAAGGGGAGAAAATCATCATTCCTACCAGTCTCAGAGAAGAGATGTTGACAAAAATTCATGCTGGACATGTGGGCATGGAAAAATGCAAACAAAGAGCACGTGACATTATGTTTTGGCCCGGAATGTGCAAACACAGTGAGGACATTGTCGGAAAATGTTCCATTTGTCTTGAACGCCGCCCATCAAATGTCAAAGAGCCCATGATAGCTCACCGTATCCCAGACAGGCCCTGGCAGGTTGTCAGCTGCAAGCAAGTGCATGCAAAACGTGTACAGATACAGCAACACCAAAGGAGAACTATGACAGGTCAGCTAGACTACTGCCGCCACTGCACAATGGAGAATCCATCAGAATCCAAGAGCATGACTATTGGATGCCAGCAGTCGTCATCCAGTCAGCTGACACTGAGCGATCGTATCATATCTGCAACCCAGAAGGACAGGTGTACCGCCGCAATTGCAGGCATCTCCTGGACACCAAGGAACAACACCGTCATTCCGACGAGAGGGTCAGTTCAACAGAGTGTGATGAACAGAGCAATATAAAAACACATTATACTTACCTGAACATAAACCTGAACCATAATTGTTGACCGATTCAGGAGCATGCTCAGTTGCATACCACACAAGGTCGGGACGAGAGGCCAAGTCTAGAGTTATCCTTGACTTGTGAACTGTCAAATCGTGTAGGCGGATAGCTGCCCGAAAAAAAAACCTGTACATCGTTATGAAACGTTGAGATGTTTTCAGTGTTAGTTAAATGTTGAGTTTACTTATATGTTGATGCTACTTAGAACATTATGTAGAAGAAAAGTTCAAAAGTAATGCATCACAGTTTTCTTTTGAAAGAAAGGGGATGAAACATTTGCATATTGATTGATCCTTGGCCCGCAGGCATCTGTAAGGAATTCTTATTATATTCACATATGATCACATGCTGAGTTGTCGTTGACCTGCAGGCATCTGTAAGGACTGCTATTGTATGGGAAGTCCCAGTGTCCTGACACCAACTTGTCCACACGGTGCTGTACTGTTGTGAGTCAGACAGACCTGATGCTTCATTAAAAGAGTTTAAACTGTAGTACTCCGTTGTCCTGCAATTTATTATTTTTCTACAAAGTGTGCAAAACAAGACAGTTACCACCCCTCCTGCCACTGGAAAGCATTTCTCCATATTTCCTCTATCAAAACCCCTTGTAAATTTGAAACCCACTATTAAATTTCCTCTTAACCTTCTGAGCAAAACAATCCCAGCTTCTCCAGACTCTCAACATAACAGAAGTAGCTTATCCCTCGGACCAGTCTGTAAGACGTCAAACTGAGGCCCTTGCTCTCTATGTCTATCTTTGTCTCTGTCTCCCTCTTTGTCTCTGTATATGATTCTGAAGGGGCTTCACAGGGTAGACGCAGGGAGGATGTCTCTTATTCGTATTACTGTCCCCTCTGCCTCTTTGTCCCTCTGCTCACATGTCGATTCTTGCTCTGCCAGCATCTGTATCTCTCAATTCCTCATTGGTATAGTGGTGAGTATCCCCGCGGGTGGCCAGGGTTCAATTACCCGATGACGAGGACTTTTAACATCCTCAATTTTAAACCTGTGGGCAGCTCCTTAAAATGCTCCTTGGAAAAGTTGAACATAAAAATATAAACTAAAATAATTTTAAAAGACGTACTGGCATATGAAGAACTAAATCACAACTGGCTGCACCAATTCCTCGTTAGTATAGAGTTCTCCTTCCCTTTCCCTTTTATGTGGGGCACTGAGGAGGGAGAGAGGACAGAGAAAATGAAATAACAGGTATACGCAGAAAAAGCGGGGGTGCGGGACCATGCACAACTGCTCTTTCAAAGAGACAGCACTGGCACGATTGGCCGAATGGCCTCCCGCTGTGTTGCAGGCCGCCATGAATCTATGACACACAGATGGATATCTGAGACATACTCACACAAAGAGAGCACACACGGGTATTTTGTGTGTGTTTGAGTCTTTGTCTCAAGCACTGCATAACCATTTCCTCTGCATTGTCCTTGATATTATAGTGGTGAGTATTCAATACCCCGACGGCTTCTCTCTGACTGTATGTCTCTGTCTCTGAGAAAAGCACAGAAGGAGATAGATGTCAAGTGGCTGCCTACCTGCACTTGGTGCTGTGCTTTTGCGAACATGTCCTTTGTGATCTCGCCTGAATAATGTCATCTTGTACGAAAGGTTTGCCTGGTGTGAAAGTGATCTGAATTTCAAAGCTTCAAGGAGGAAAGATTGTGTTGCGGTGCTTCCTGGCAGGAAGCTTCCTGCAGTATCCCTAGTGGTTAGGGTTCAGCGCGTTTATCGCCATGGCCTGGGTTCGATTCCCAGTCAGGGAACAGTGCATTCTGGAGCTTTTGAAATGCTACCAATCAAAGCAACCACGCGAAGCAATACTTGCTACTTTTCAACTTTCCACACTGTTGATGCTGCCTCAACAGTCAGCAGTGCATCATTCGGTACAGAGGTACAAAAGGCAGTGCCTTCACTTCTGTAAAATGCCTGCTGGTTCAAAGTCAGCAAGAAATGACATTTGTATCTAGAAACTTTGGGGGAAAAATTATGTTGGTTGCGCCTCCTGTTATCGCCTTAAGAGGGTGCCAATTGGGCCGCAAAGCAATTAGCACCTGGGTGCAGTGATATCTGCACCTCCAGCGAAATTCACCGGACATTTTGCGGCGGTGCTAACTAATACCACCCGATGTCCTGCGCACGAAGATCTTGACGTCATTCGAGAGTGCAACACCCTTGTGACGCCCCGGAATGGAAATTGAGTGGCGTCTCCTCCTTTCCACCTGGTGCACCCAAAGACAGGTTGACTGGAACGCTTCTCAGTCGCTGTGGGGCTGGGGGGACGTT
The DNA here is from genome assembly GCF_052327205.1 of Somniosus microcephalus. Taxonomy (NCBI): domain Eukaryota; kingdom Metazoa; phylum Chordata; class Chondrichthyes; order Squaliformes; family Somniosidae; genus Somniosus; species Somniosus microcephalus. Next base: position 34,372,023 of record NW_028225184.1, read on the forward strand.
ATTTAAAGGGGACCTCTTCCTGGCTTCTGTGTGGTAGCCATTTTTGCACCACTCCTTCTGAGAGAGAGAGAGAGATTTTCATAGACAAAGAGAGAAAGAAAGACTTCTGCATTGAGTCAAAGCTGTCTGAGCTAGATTTGGCTTCTGACCATAACTTTGCAGATACTTTGCTTTTTGACCGACATAACTTTGATTGCCTAGATATTATGGGGGCTGCAATGGATGCGATTGTCGTCCTTCTCCATCACATTCGGAGGGCTCAGAGACGAAGAGAGAGAGTGGCAACCATGGCCTGACGGAGGAGGGCCAGCAGGCCTCTGTACAGGAGACCTTACCCTCCCAGGGTTTTTCGCCAACAGTTCTCCAACCTTACTATGTCTGAGGAACAGTGTTTGTGAAGGTTGCGCTTCAGCAAGGAGGTGGTCACTGAGCTCTGCCACCTGTTTCAGCCAGATCTGCAGCTTTCAACTGAGGAGCAGGACGTCTCTGTCGGTGGCAGTGAAGATAACAGTGGCTCTTAACATTTATGCCACTGGCTAATTTCCATCAGCTCCTGGGTTCATCGCCAATATCTCCCAGTTCGTGGTGCATTGCTGCATCCGTCAGGTCACAAATGCCCTCTTTAGAAGGAGACGTAAATCTCTTTCACCATGACCCTGGACAAGTAGCAAGAACGCAGAACGGGCTTTGCGATGATAGCGGGCTTCCCCATGGTGCTGGCCGCCATTGACTGCACACATGTGGCTTTGCCTGCACTGCAAGAGAATGCTGATAATTTCTGCAACCGAAAGAGCTTCACTTCCATAAACGTTCAGTTGGTCTGTGACCACAGAAGGCTGATACTCGCTGTCAATGCCCACTTTCCTGCCTTCATCAAGCGCCAGACTTCCGTGGCAGACCTTTCCAGGCACTGCATCACCCAGGAGGTTGGCTTCTCGGGGACAAGGGATATCCTCTGTGAACCTGACTGATGACACCGCTTCATACGCCCAACACACCCGCTGAACTGCGATAAAACGAGAGCCATCAAGATACCAGGAACATCGTTGAGCACACAATCGGCTTGCTCAAGCAATGGTGACGCTGTCTGGAACATTCAGGAGGAGCCCTTCAGTACTCACCTGAGCGAGTCTCCCACTTCGTTGTTGTCTGCTTCATGCTGCTTAACCTGGCAAACGTCAGGACCCAGCCAATGCAATCAGGAATTGGAGCACCAGCAGAGGAGGAGGAGGGAGAGGAGGAGGAAGATGTGAAGGGTGATCTTCAGTTGCACCAATGTGGAAGGGAGGCACTCAATGTACAAAGTGGAAAGGCCGTCCGTCAAAGGCTCATAGCAAGTCGCTTCTAGTCCACCTCTGAGGAAATGGATTCTGCCATTCAAACAACCTGAATGAAATCATCCCGCAACCCCTGAGGCGGTCAAGGCATCAATGATTGCAAAGACCAAACATATACATTTTGAATACAGACACATCTTTATTTGACAAACTCTGTGTGCCTCATTTCTGCCTGACAAACTAATAGAAAGAAGCACAGAAAAAACAGTCATTAACATAACTGCCTCTCACAACATGGAGACAATGTCCCAAACAATTACAAAAAATTGATCATGAACAATTAAAAAAACAATTAAAAACATTTTGTCATACCTCCCACTTTTTGCCCTTCAAGGGTGATCTCCTTCCCTTGTGAAATTCCCCCCTTCCGACCCTGAACCCCCTCCGGAATCGGGCCCCAGTGGCTGGAGCAAGGCTGGAGAAAGGTTGCTGATTGTCACAAACTGAGAGTGCAGATGCACTGGAAGGAAGCCTGGTTCGGCTCTGGGTCTGGAGGGCCCGGCTGCAGACTGCATCAACTCTGCATGGGCGGCAGCAGTCTGTCCTACAGGTGGTGGCAACTGCAGTGGAGAAGTGCCAGTCGTGTCAGCAGGTAGGTATAAGAGTGGCTTTAGCGTGAGGACAGGTTGGCAGCAAGCGAGGAATGAGTGCAGCGATTTAGTAATTTGGATTGAAAGTGTCAAAGGCTGGTGTTGTGAGGAACAAGTGGAAGGGGAGAGGACATAAATGTGATGACCTTACCATTGCTGTCCAGAACGGGGTCGGCGTCTCCAGTGGTGATGGGACCAATCACCCAGCTTGCCACAATCCTCTGGACATGCACTTCAAGGTCGCTGAGTGGTTGCAGTTGAGACCGCCCTCCACCAGTCCCTTGCTGCTGTCTCCTATTATGAGACAACTTGCCCTGCAAGAAAAAGGACGGCGTCTGAGTAAATATCCAGCCATGGTCTTGCCTGAAATGCCTCCCATAATTAAATAGCCCTTACTGCATTCAGCCATGGTCTTGCCTGAAATGACTCCCATAGTTGAATAGCCCTTATTGTATGCAGTCATGGTCTTCCCTGAAATGCCTGCCACAGTTGAATAGCCCTTACTCTATGCAAAGTGTGGAATGTGCGTGTGCGTTTGATGAAAGGGCCATAGGTGTTGATGAGTGTTCGGCATTGGGGTTTTAAAACCCTCTGGCCATAAAGTGAGGTTGAGATGGAGGGATGGAGAGGTTTTGTAAAAAATCTCACTCACGCTGATGACCCGAGTGAGGTCGTTGAACTTTTTCCTACATTGGAGATTGGTCCTAGGCACCATGCTGCTTGAGCAGACTCTTTGAGCCACCTCCCTCCACACTGTTCTGTACTCACGTGGCAAAGGCCTCCTGCCACTCTCTGGGTAAGGAATACATCTTCTGTGCTCCGCAGTGTCAACCAGAGCCTCCAAGGCCCGCTCGATGAAGCGCTGTGCTGGCTCCCTCGCCTGATCCATAGTCCTTGGCTGCAAGATATAGCCACAGGTCTGTCCAGGCCGAGATTCAAGGCTCCATTGAGTAGGGTGTGGCTGCAGAGCAAGATCGACCTGCCCCTTTAAGAACTGACCAGCGCCAGTGTGTCTGTGTTCCATCGCTAACTGATAGCACCTGCGCTGTGCCCGCGCTCTGAGCTAGCGCCTCGCTCCTCGGCCTTAGCGCCTTATCAGAGGTGTGTAGCACCTGATTTAGTGCTCCAATCATCTCCAGGGGCGATAAAAGTCAAGTTTGATGTCAGAGGCGATAATTAGCGCCAGGCGCTAAACTTTGTGCACCGCCAATAATGGCGCCCCAAATGGGGCGATACCGAATTTTTACCCCGTTAAATGTTTACATGCCCACATTTAACTGTAGCTCACAGTGTCAGAACAGTGACGGGTATTGTCAGACTTCCATGTATTCTCTTGCCGACTGCATCTCCCTAACAAACTTAGCTTATCACAGCACAGCTATTAATCAATTAATTGCCAGTGTGAAAAATGCCACATTTGAAACATTAGCAACGTGTGCAGGACTGGAATGAGAGAGTGCCTGGGCTGTGATAACTTATCCAGAGCATTAAGATATTCATTAGGCCTGAGCCCTTGCTGCGAAAGACAATTCTCCCCGTACTGGTTCTTTTGCCGGTTATCTTCAATCGTTGTCCTCTGCTTACTTTCCCTCCTGCCACGAGATAACGTTTCCCCTTATCTCCTCTATCAAAACCCCTTGTAAATTTGAAAGCCTCCATTAAAATTCCTCTTAACCTTCTGAGGAAAACAATCCCAGCTTCTGCACACTCTCAACATCACTGAAGTCCCTTATACCTCAGACCACTCTATAAGACATCAAACCGAGGCTTTCGCTCTTACGTCTATCTTTGTCTCTGTCTCCCTTTTGTCTCAGTATATGATTCTGAGAGGGCTTGACAGGGTAGAGGCAGGTAGGATGATTCCCCTCCTGTTGGAATCTAGAACTAGGGGCAAAGTTTCAGGAAAATTTGTCGCCCATTTAAAACGGAGATGAGGAGGAATTTCTTCTCTCAGTGTGTCGTGAATCTTTGGAATCCTCTACCCCAGAGAGCTGTGGAGGCTGGGTCATTGAGTATATTCAAGGCGGAGATAGACATATATTTGAGCTACAGGTGAGTCAAGGGTTATGGCGAGCGAAAGGAAAGTGGTGTTGAGTCGATGATCTGATCAGCCATGATCTTATTGAATGGCGGGGCTGGCTCACGGGGCTGAATGACCCACTCCTGCTCCTATGTCTTCTGTTCTGATTATTATTTCTGTCCCTTCTGCCTCTTTACCCTCTGTTCACAGGTCGATTGGGTATGATGTAATGAGAAAGGATTAATTCACAATTATTTTGTGCGAGGCCACTTGTGGCTGAGCGATCATAATATGATAGAAGTCTTCATTAAGATGGAGAGTGAAGTATTTGACTCAGAGACTAGGGTCCATAATTTAAAGAAAGGAAACTACGATGGTATGAGTCGCAAGTTGGGTAGGATGGATTGGGGACCTTTACTTAAAGGGTTGACGGTGGATAGGCAGTGGCAAACATTTAAAGATCGCATGGATGAACTACAGAATTTGTTTATCTCTGTTTGGCTTACAAGGGAAATTATGGATAGCATAAGCTCCAATGAGTGCATATATAAATTGGCAGAAAAAGCAGCAAACCAGAGGATTGGGAGCAGTTTAGGATTCAGCAAAGGAGGATAAAGGGATTAATTAAGGGGGGGCAAATAGAGTATGAGAGTAACTTGCAGGGAACATAAAAACTGACTGAAAAAGCTTCTATAGGCATGTGAAGAGAAAAAGATTGGTGAAGTCAAGCGTAGGTTCCTTAGAGTCAGAATCAGGAGAATTTATAATGGGAAAGAAAGAAATGGCAGACCAAATAATACATGGTTTGGTTCTGTTTTCAAAAAGCAGGACACAAATAATCTCCCAGATATGTCGGGCGAAATAGTTTCTAATGAGAGGGATTAACTGAATGAAAACAGTACTTGTAGGGAAATGGTGTTAGGGAAATTGATGGGATTGAAGGCCGATAAATCCCCAGGGCCTGATAATCTACATCCTAGGGTAATTAAGAAAGTGGCCCTAGACATAGTAGATTAATTGCTGGTCATCTTCCAAAACTCTATAGACTCTGGAACAGTTCCCATGGATTTAAAGGCAGATAAAGTTACCCCACTATTCGAAAAAGCTGGTAGAGAGAAAACGGGGAAATGTAGACCAGTAAGCCTGACATCGGTAGTGGGAAAGATGCTAGAGTCCATTATAAAAGATGTAATAGCAGAGCACTTGGAAAACATTTGATAAAATACCACATAAGTTACTTTTAGCTGAAGTTGAAGCTCGTTGAAGTGAAGGCAAATTATTGGCCCAGAAAGTCGGGTCAGTGGATTCACGCGGGTGCAAGCTCCCATCCTGCATTTAGCTAGCGCGCTGGCTGTTGAGCTGTGGGCCCACGTGGGATTCTGATACTGGGCCTGCTCCAACTGCCAACGTGCAGTGTTTGCGTATCCCAGGGGCGCAGCTAGTTTGAAGCGTCCCCTGAGATCACGTGGGCCATGGAGAGCTAATCGTATCAGGAAATCTCTATTCATAGATTTGACAGGATGCCCTGTCAAATCTATGAATTTGAGTTCGGCCACAAAAAAGGACTAAAACTTCAAATAAATGTTTTAAAAAGTCACATTTTTCAAATAACTATTAATGACGTAAAATAAATATTTAAACAATAATTTAAATTTTTGAAAAAATTAATTAAAGTTTCTAACGGTGTTAAAAATAAACTTACCCTTCTTTAAAATATTTATAAATAATAAACCTGCAGAAGAAATGTTTTAATTTTACTTAATTCACCACTTACCTTGTTGAAAGCTGGTCCTGCACGTGCTTTTTATAAGCGGAGCTGCTGGAGACTTACAATCCCGGAAAAACCTGGAAAAAAAACGGAAGTTTCGGCGTAGGCGCTGCCTCTCTGGTGCATGTCATCGACCTGTGAACCCCTTCCTTTAAGGGAACGGAAGTTCTGGTTTCCCGCACATGCGAAGTGCGTGCACGAAACCGGCACTTTCGTTGGGCCTATGCGTGAGTACCCAACGCGTACTCACCCTTCGGGATCCGAAATTCTGGGCCATTGACCTGGTTAGGAAATTGGTTGACAAACATCTCTCAATCTGAAGTTTAAAATTGAGTCCCAGGTCACAAATCATTAGATAGTAGACATGGAGCAAAATACATTTGATGAAGTCATGAATAAGTGACTTTTAGCTAAAGTTGAAAGTCATGTAAGTGAAGGCAAATTATTGAGCTGGTTGGAAATTGGTTGCACGACAGGAGACAAAGTTTATGGATAATGATCAGGGACATTCATTGGCAGCATATTCCGAGTGGTGTCTCGGAGGGATCTCTTTGGGGGCCTCAACTATTCATCGATTTCATTAACGACTTACTTGATTGGATTGGGAGACACACATCCAAGTTTGACGGTGACAAAAAAGACAGGCGGCATTTGAAGCATTTAGATGGAAGTAAGAAATTTGAAAAGATTGTCATAGATTGAGCGAATGGGCAAATCTCTGGCAAATTGTTTTATATATTAGCAAGAATTGATTCAAAAAGGCTAATTGAAAGCTGATACTTATATCTGTAGGATTACAATGTAAGAGGGAGAAATTATGCCACAGCTATACAAAGCACAGGTTGGGCCACACCTACGGTACTATGTTCAGTTCGTGGCATCACAGCTTAGGAAGGTAATATTAGGTATAATAAGTGAAGCATAGATTTACCAGAAGGACACAGAGGGCTAGATTTTCAGTTGCTTGCGCCAGCAGTTAGCGCCTTAAGAGAAGTGATTTTCGGGTGCTATTCGTGTAGCGCCCGGGCGCAGCGCAGTTTGCGCTCCGCCCCAAATTAAGTTGCCCGTTAGCGCCGGCGCAAAGTTTAGCGGCCGCCCGGATGCGCGCGCAGAAAATGACGTCACATCCTCGTGCAACGCCATTTGGCCGCCCCGAATCCAAACTTCAGTCGGACCGCCCCATTCTGCAGCTGGCGTCCAGAGCGTTTGTAAAATGGAACGCAACACACCCTGGGGAGCACAAATTAAAGGGCACTCCTCCTGCACTATAAACGGCAGTCTGCATGTGTTGTGTGGAAGGATCCAGTGTGTTGTTGTGAACGGTTGTTCCTCCTCCTCCTCCTCCTCCTCCTCCTCCTCCTCCTCCTCCTTCCATCATCATCCTCCTCCTCCTCCTCCTCCTCCTCCTCCTTCCATCATCATCCTCCAACACATGCACCCTTTCCCTTTAAGAGCTCACTGGCACCAGAGTGTCTGCCGTGCGCTGCGCCCGAGCTTGGATGCTGCGCTCTGCACCGCCGGCTTAGCGCCTAAAGATAGTAGTGGAACGCCTCTTTTAGCGCTCCACCAACATCTTAGGGCGAAGCCACTGAATTTCCGGCAACGGGGCGCTACTTTGGGGCGGGCGCTAACTTCGGGCGGGCGCTAAGGTTAGCGCCCCAAAACTGTCTATACTGAAAATCTAGCCCAGTGAGTCCAAGGGAAAACATAAAAGGCGAGATTGCACAAACTTGCGTTGTATTCCCTGGAACTTAGAAGCTCAATTGGTGGTTTGATTGAATTATTCACGAAATATTAAGTGGAACTGATAGTGTCGATAGCGAGACGCTATTTCTGATGGTTGACCCATCTGGGAGTAGGGGCCACAGCCTCAATATTAGATCCAAGTCTTTCAGGAGAGACGTTTGTGTGACAGAAATTTGTAACATGCTTCCGCAAACAGCAATTAAAGCTGGGTCAATTGTCAATTTCAAACTTGAGATTGAGAGATGTTTTTCAACCAAAGGTATTAAGGGATCTGGAGCAAAGGGATGGAAATGGATTTCGATCACAAATTTACTTGAATCGAAGAAAGGCTCGAGGGGTTAAAAGGCGTACCCCTGTTGTTATTCTCTTTGTTAAAGGATCAAAGCGCGAATGTAAAGATGAGTATCACGATTTAAAAGCTGCGCCGAATAGGGACTTAATCCCTGGGCCTTCAGAGTAAAGTCTGATGCTCTACCGACTGAGCTACCCGGGCTCTTGCCAGCCAAAGCACTCAGAAGTACTTTCATTGGCTGCAGTGCATTATTGCACCTCCTACAAATTCAATTTTCTTGTCTATAATCCAGTCTGTACAGCGCAATTCTGCCGCAAATCCAGACTGACTGCTTCAGACCTCCATCACTTCAGAAAGATTATCCCTCGCACAAACGACATGCTCTTTAGCAACGGTGTCAGATGTGACAAGTGCCGTCTCCCAATTACCTGCATTGGATCTTCAACTTTTCAGCGTATTTATGATTGACTTGGATGGAGCAATAGAGCACTGTAGATCGTATTTTGAAGATTGCACGAAGTTAGTCGGTCCGTTCGTAATGCAGTTGGGAAATGGCGGTAACCAAAGGGACAGACACCGATGAAGTAAGCCGGCACAACAAAGGCAATCGAGTTCACTGTGCGCAAGTGTGACACCATCCACTTTGGAACAAATTAAGATAGTTCAGAGTATTTTCTAAATAATGGGAAGCTATTGACTGTTGTGGAGCAAAGAGGTTAATGTGTGCCAGTTCACAAATCATTATTAGTTAGTAGACATGGAGAAAAATACATTTGATAATGTCACGAATAAGGGACTTTTAGCTAAAGTTGAAACTCATGTAAGTGAAGGCAAATTATTGATCTGCTTGGAAATTGGTCGTGCGACAGGAGACATCATTTATGGATAATGATCATTTCCATTAATTGGCAACATATGACGAGTGATGTCTCTGTGGGATCACATTCGGGACCTTAACTATTCACGAATTTTATTAACGACTTTTTTGACGGGATTGAGAGCCACACATTCAAGTTAGACGATGACAAAAAAGGTAGGCGTCATTTTCATCAGTTGAGATGGAAGCAAGAAATTTGACCAGATGTTCATAGTTTAATTGAATGTGCACATTTTTGGCAATTTGATTTAAATATGAACATGTTTTCTCAAACTGTAAACTATGCCAACAACGGGGAAGAGATAACAGCAGGAATGTGTGATGTTGGATTAGACGACCAACATTGTGACTGGCATGGTCAGAGTGTACCCGAGTTCAAGGGGTGGGCCGACAGTTGAGTGAGTAACCCCATAAACCAATAAAGAGCAACTGTTGTGACACTGTTTGTACGTGAACGCCCCCATTCTATGGTAAGTGGGCGTTGCTTATAGAATTGTATAACTGGAATGATCAACTGCTTGTCCCCTGAGAGTGCACCCCTAGCTTGTGCAAGCTGAGTGGCTCTCCCTTGTGCACAATTTTCGATTAGTTGTTTTAATAAATTCTGTACTTCGCCTCAATTCCATCTCTGTCTGGAGTTTCTCCAAATTCGAATCAAACAGTTGGTGTCAGAAGTGGGATACTGCACGTAAGTATCATCGGAGTTAAACGACACTGGAATTGATGACTGAGGCGAGAACCGCATCGCGTCCTAAGGGAAGAAGTCAGAGTAAGGTTTTTAGGAGTAACAAGGACACGCTCGTTCACCAGTGGGGCTAAAACCGTGTATGGGCCAGTCAGTATTAAATTACCCACAAAGTAAATTATTCCTCATGGAGACTGTGGACTGACGGAGTTGATTAGACATAAATGTATATTTCTGACTTAGAGTATAAGGTGATACGTTTGTGCCGATAGAGTATAAGAATATATGTAACAATTAACAGAGGTCACATGGGTGAAGAGGGGAGACCTCCTTCACCGGATGTTCCAGCCATGTCCACCATTGTCACTCTTGTTCCATGGGTCCGAGAGGCTAATTTGAAATTTCAAAGTGAGATGATTAAAAATGGGTGGAAAGAAACAAGCCCAGTAGTTGACCAAATAAAGTGGCGGGAGGAACACAAGGTCGCCAAACAAGCCTATTACGGGGCGGTTTTGTGTGCTAGTTGGATGGATCAGATGGGAACCATAACTGTGGGCGAGGGGCGGGGGGGAGACCGGCGCTGTTACAAGAAATCTTGAGACCCGTGCAGGAGGCTAAAGTCCAGTTCCGTAGTCTCCTGCACCTGAAGCCACCATGGACTGAGAATCTAGACAACTTAAAATGCTTAGGTGACATTGTCGAGGCTCTACAAAAAGAGACTCGAGATACATCGACCTTAAATCCCAGGCCCCGGTCGGGGACTGTAGAAGTTCTACGAGTCGAGAACACCCAACCCACTTAACGCTTCAGTCAGGGGCCGAAAAATCCAATCCCGTGGCCCCCGTCCGAGATAACCAGGCGGTAGGAGCCCAAAATCCAGATACAGGTGGACGGGGTACGATGGGCGAGGCACAGCGTTTTACGCCCCAGGAGAGATCCAGCATCATCCTTCTCATTCCCGACCTCAAAAGACACAATCCCAATGTAGAGGTATGGGCAAAAAAACGAAGTGCTGCCCTGCACTTTAATATGGCCATACAAGACATAAAAGATATTATCGAGGTGAAACGTCCCTCTATGGTTTATTAGGATAGCCCCAAGGGGAGAGATTTCCCTTCCAGGAATATAAAGATTGATAATGCAGAGTACAAGCCCTCCGCCCAGTTATATGCACATGGGCGGAGGAAGGACCAAGGGGGAGAGTTTGTGAGACTTAACCTCTCACCTGGGTGGAGGAAGGACCATGGGGGAGAAATTGTGAGGCTTACCCTCTCACATGGGCGGAGGAAGGACCATAGGGGAGAGTTTCTGAGACATATCCTCTCACATGGGCGGTGAAAGGACCATGGGGGAGAGTTTGTGAGACTTACCCTCTCACAATGGCGGAGGAAGGACCACGGGGGAGAGTTTGTGATACATACCCTTTCACATGGGCGGAGGAAAGACCATGGGGGCTAGCCTATGAGACTTATCCACTCACAGGAGCGGAGGAAGGAGCATGGGGGAGAGTTTGTGAGATTTACCCTCTCACATGGGCGGAGGAAGGACCATAGGAGAGTGTTTGTGAGACTTAACCTCTCCCATGGGCGGAGGAAGGACCATGGGGAGAGTGTGTGAGACTTAACCTCTCACATGGGCGGAGGAAGGACCATGGGAGAGTGTTTGTGAGACTTAACCTCTCCCATGGGCGGAGGAAGGACCATGGGGGAGAGTGTGTGAGACTTAACCTCTCACATGGGCGGAGGAAGGACCATGGGGAGAGTGTGTGAGACTTAACCTCTCACATGGGCGGAGGAAGGAACATGGGGGAGAGTTTCACAACACCAGGTTATAATCCAACAGTTTTACTTGAAATCACAAGCTTTCGGAGTGCTGCTCCTTCGTCAGGTGAATTGAAGAGATGCATAAAGATACCGTTATACAGTCAGAGTCTCTGACTATATAAGTTGTGTCTTTATGCATCTCTTCACTTCACCTGACGAAGGAGCAGCGCTCCGAAAGCTTGTGATTTCAAATCAAATTGTTGGACTATAACCTGTTGTTGTGCGACTTGTTACATTTGCCCACCCCAGTCCGACACCGGCATCTCCACACCGTGGGAGAGTTTGTGAGACTTACCCTCTCACATGTGCGGAAGATGGACCATGGGGGGGAGTTTGTGAAACTTACCCTCTCACATGGGCTGAGGAAGGATATGTGGGAGTGTTTGTGAGACTTACCCGCTCAAATGGGCAGAGGAAGGACCATGTTGGAGAGTTTGTGAGACTTACTCTCTCACATGGGCCGAGGAAGGACCATGGGGGAGAGTTTGTGAGGCTTAGCCACTCACATGGGCGGAGGAAGGACCATGGGGGAGAGTGTGTGAGACTTACCTCTCACATGGGCGGAGGAAGGACCATGGGGGAGAGTGTGTGAGACTTACCCTCTCACATGGGCGGAGGAAGGTCCATGTGGGAGATTTTGAGAGACTTACCCTCTCACATGGGCGGAGGAAGGACCATGGGGGAGAGTTTGTCAGACTTACCCTCTCATATGTGCGGAGGAAGGACCATGGGGGACAGTTTATGAGACTTACCCTCTCACATGGGCGGAGGAAGGACCATGGGTGAGAGTTTGTCAGACTTACCCTCTAACATGTGCGGAGGAAGGAACATGGGGGAGAGTTTGTGAGACTTACCCTCTCTCATGGGCCGAGGAAGGACCATGGGGGAGAGATTGTGAGACATACCCTGTCACGTGGGCGGAGGAAGGACCACCTTGGAGAGTATCTGAGACTTTCCCTGTCACATGGGCGGAGGAAGGAACATGCGTGCGAGTTTGTGAGACTTACCCTGTCACATGGGCGGAGGAAGGAACATGGGGGAGAGATGAGAGACTTACCCTCTCACAATGTCAGAGGAAGGACCACGGGGGGAATATGTGAGACTTACGCTCTCACATGGGCGGAGGAAGGACCATGGGGGCGAGTTTTTGAGACTTACCCACTCACATGTGCAGAGGTAGGACCATGGGGGGACTTTGTGAGATTTACCCTCTCACATGGGCGGAGGAAGGATCTTGGGGGAGTGTTTGTGAGACTCAACCTCTCACATGGGCAGAGGAAGTACCATGGGGAGAGTTTGTGAGACTTACCCTCTCACATGGGAGGAGGAAGGATCAAGGAGGAGAGTTTGTGAGGCTTACCCACTCACATCAGCAGAGGAACGACCGTGCGGGAGAGTTTGTGAGATTAACCCTCTCTCTTGGGCGGAGGAAGGACCATGGGGGAGAGTTTGTGAGACTTACCCTCTCACATGGGCGGAGGTAGGACCATGGGGGAGAGTTTGTGAGGCTTACCCTCTCACATGGGCATAGGAAGGACCATGGGGGTGAGTCTGTGAGACTTACCATCTCACATGTGCGGAGGAAGGACCACGGGGGGGAGTTTGTGAGACTTACCATCTCACATGGGTGGAGGAAGGACCATGGGGGAGAGTTTGTGAGACTTACCCTCTCACATGTGCGGAGGAAGGACCACGGGGGGGAGTTTGTGAGACTTACCATCTCACATGGGTGGAGGAAGGACCATGGGGGAGAGTTTGTGAGAATTACACTCTCACATGGGCATAGGAAGGACCATGGGGGTGAGTCTGTGAGACTTACCATTTCACATGGGTGGAGGAAGCACCATGGGGGAGAGTTTGTGAGGCTTACCCTCTCACATGGGCATAGGAAGGACCATGGGGGTGAGTCTGTGAGACTTACACTCTCACATGGGCGGAGGATGGACCATGGGGGAGAGTTTGTGAGACTGACCCTCTCACATGGGCGGAGGAAGGCCATGGGGGATGTTTTTCAGAATTACCCTCTCACATGAGCGGAGGATGGACCATGGGGGAGCGTTTGTGAGACTGACTCTCTCACATGGGCGGAGGAAGGACAATGGGGGAGAGTTTGCTGGACTTACCCTCTGACATGGGCTGAGGAAGGACTATGAGGGAGAGTTTGTGAGACTTACCCTCTCCCAATTTCGGAGGATGGACCACGGGGGAGAATTTGTGAGACTTACTCTCTCACATGGGCGGAGGAAGGACCATGGGTGAGTTTGTGAGACATACCCTCACTCATCGGCGGAGGAAGGACCATGGGGGAGTGTTTCTGAGATTACCTTCTCACGTGGGCGGAGGAAGGGGCATGGTGCAGCGTTTGCGGGACTTACCCTCTCACATGGGCGGAGGAAGGACCATGGGGGAGAGTATTTGAGGCTTACCCTCTCACATGGGCAGAGGAAGGACCACGGGGGAGAGTTTGTGAGACTTACCCTCTCACATGGGCAGAGGAAGGACCATGGGGGAGAGTTTGTGAGACTTACCCTCTCACATGGGCAGAGGAAGTACCATGGAGAGAGTTTGTGAGATTTACCCTCTCACATGGGGGGCGGAAGGACCATGGGGTAGAGTTTGTGAGACTAACCCTCTCTCATGGGCGGAGGAAGGACAATGGGCAGAGTTTGTGAGACTTACCCTCTCACATGGGCGGAGGAAGGAACATGAGGTGAGTCTGTGAGACTTACCCTCTCACATGGGCGGAGGGAGGATCATGGGGGAGAGTTTGTGAGACTTACCCTCTCACATGGGTGGAGGAAGGACCATGGGGTGAGTCTGTGAGACTTGCCCTCTCACTTGGGCGGAGGAAGGACCATGGGGGAGAGTTTGTGAGACTTACTCTCTCACATGGGCGGAGGAAGGACCATGGGGGAGAGTTTGTGAGACTTACCCTCTCACATGGGCGGAGGAAGGACCATGGGGGAGAGTTTGTGAGACTTACCCTCTCACTTGGGCAGAGGGAGGACCATGAGGGAGAGTTTGTGAGACTTAACCTCTCACATGAGCGGAGGAAGGACCATGGGGAGAGTTTGTGAGACTTACCCTCTCACTTGGGCGGAGGAAGGACCATGGGGGAGAGTTTGTGAGACTTACCCTCTCACATGGGCGGAGGAAGGACCATGGGGGAGAGTTTGTGAGACTTACCCTCTCACATGGGAGGAGGAAGGACAATGGGGGAGGGATTGTGAGACTTAACCCTCTCACATGGGCCGAGGAAGGACCATGGGGGAGAGTTTGTGAGACTGACCCTCTCACATGGTCTGAGGAAGTGTTTCTGAGATTACCTTCTCACGTGGGCGGAGGAAGGAGCATGGGGCAGAGTTTGCGGGACTTACCCTCTCACATGGGCGGAGAAGGACCATGGGGGAGAGCTTGTGAGACTTAGCCTCGCACATGGTCTGAGGAAGGACCAGGAGGGAGAGTTTGTGAGACTTACCCTCTCACAATTTCGGAGGAAGGAACACGGCGGAAAATTTTTGAGACTTACCCTCTCACATGGGCAGAGGAATGACATTGGGGGCGAGTTTTTGAGATTTACCCTCTCACATGGGCGGAGGAAGGACCATGGGGTAGAGTGTGTGAGACTTACCCTCTCACATTTGCGGAGGAAGGACCATGGGGTAGAGTATGTGAGACTTACCCTCTCACATGGGCGGAGGAAGGACCATGGAGGAGTGTTTGTGAGACTTACCCTCTCACATGGGCGGAGGAAGGACCACGGAGGACAGTTTGCGAGACTTATCCTCTCGCATAGGTGGAGGAAGGACTATGGGGGAGATTTTGTGCGACATACCCTCTCACATGGGCGGAGGAAGGACCATGGATGAGATTTTGTGCGACATACCCTCTCACATTGGCGGAGGAAGGACCATGGGGGAGAGATGGTGATGCTTACCCTCTCACATGGGCAGAGGAAGACCGTTGGGGAGAGATATTGAGACTTACCCGCACAAGGGGGGAGGAAGGACCATGCGGAGAGTTTGTGAGGCTTTCCCTCTCACCTGGGCGGAGGAAGGACCATGGGTGCGTTTTTGAGACATGCCATCTCTCATGGGCGGAGGCAGGACCATGGGGAGAAATTGTGAGGCGTACCCTGTCACTTGGGCGGAGGAAGGAACATGTGGGAGAGTTTGTGAGAGTTTAACTCTCACATGGGCAGAGATAGGACCATGGGGAGTGTTTGTGAGATTACCCTCTCAAATGGGCGGAGGAAGGACCATGGGGTAGAGTTTGCGAGATTTACCCTCTCACATGGTCGGGGGACGACCATGGGGGAGCGTTTGTGAGGCTTAGCCTCTCACATGGGCGGAGGAAGGACCATGGGTGTGTTTGTGAGACATACCCTCTCTCATGGGCGGAGGCTGGACCATGGGGAGAGTTTGTGAGACTTAGCCTCTCACATCGGCGGAAGCAGGTCCATGGGGCAGAGTTTGTGAGACTTACCCTCTCACATGGGTGGAGGAAGGACAATGGGTGAGAGTTTGTGAGCCTTACCCTCTCTCATGGGCGGAGGAAGGACCATGGAGGAGAGTTTGTGAGAATGTCCCTCTCACATGGGGGCAGGAAGAACCATGGGGGAGATTTTATGAGACTTACCCTCTCACATGGACGGAGGAAGGACCATGGGGGAGATTTTTTGAGACCTACCCTATCACATGGACGGAGGACGGACCATGGGGGTGAGTTTGTGAGACTTACTCTCTCACATGGGCCAGTCACAAATTAGACTGTGGTAGAGCGGAGATGGACCCAGTTAGAGTCCACGGTCCCTACCACGAAGCCCACCAACAACACCCGCTCTGATCAGAAGCCGAATGAGCCGTTGAGTCTATAGTAGTAGACTTATTACCAACCGGTATAGTAACAAAGACCCACTCCCATACCAACTCTCTGGTGTGGCCAGTGCAGAAACCAGATGAATCCTGGAGAATGACCATTAATTATACGGCTCTGAATCGGGTCACTGCCATGCTCCATGCCTTAGTGGCGAATCCTGCCACTATTTTAAACGGCCTCCACCCAGCCCTATCCATATTCACGGCACTGGACATCCAAAATGGATTTAGGCTTGTCCTTTGGATCCCGGTTCCCAAGATCCCTTCGCTTTCACTGTCCGATCCATCCAATATACTTGGACCCGGTTGCCTCAGTGATTTCACAATGCCCATATTATTTTTCACGAGAGCCTGGAGAAGGTTCTCCAATCAGCTTTGGCAGTTACCCGAATGCAAGATTCTGCCTGTCTTCAAGCTGTTGGTGACATTCTCATTGGTAGTCCCTCTCCCTCAGCTCATCTGGACGCCCTGACGTGTGTCCTGGAGACTTTAGTTCTAGGGGTTTTCAAACTAAATCTGATCAAAGCTCAAATTGGGCTTGCTCGGGTTACCTACCTTGGTCAGATCAACTCCCCAGAGGGGAGGACCCTGACCCTCGAAAGTGTACAAGCGCTCTTGCAGATGCATCGACCCGTCACTGCCTCTGGCCTGCGAAGTGTGATGGGATTGTTTAACTTTTGCCGTACCTATGTATCTGACTTCACCAAATTGGCAAGCCCTCTAAACGATCTCCTAAAGGGAGGGCCCCCGGGAGAGGCAAGGCTGAATTGGACATCAGAGGCAGTTGAAACCTTTGAGATGGTCCAAATCACTTTGGCCAACGCACCTGCCCTGGATCTCCCAGACACAGCGAAACCATTCCACCTGTGGAATTGGGTGGGGAATTGGGCATATAGAGCGGTAGTGGGACAATCCCGGAACGATCGAATGCGACCGGTAGGATATTACTCGTGCCCAGTACCATCCTCCATGACAGGACAGGCCCCGTGCCTGGCGGCCACTGATTGTGCAGCCTGGGCGGTAGAAGCAATAGAGTCCATGGTCGGTCCCAGGAAGGTAATCCTTCATACCCGCCACAGCCTCGTGAAACCTCTTGCACCTAGCCTGATAACTATTTCCAACCAGAGGTGTGCAAGATGGGAGGCTTATTTATTGGGTAGTGGGTTGTGGATCGAGGTGGTAACCGACCCTGGAGTGAATCCAGCATCCTTCCTATTCGAGGAAGGGACCCCCCATGACTGCACCACTATCTTACATCGCGATAGTCAGGGACCCGTCCTAACCGAACCCATAGCTGAGGCCTGGCTAGAGATGTACGTGGCTGGGTCTAGTTATTAACACGAGGGCCGATGGGTCACTGGATGAGCAGTAGGAGGTCAGTCAGGACAGACCCTCACCCAAGGGGCCCTGGGCATGGGAGTAGCCCAGTTGGCGGAAATCACTGCCCTCACTAGAGCCCTTCAATTGGCAGAATGAACAACCGCCAATATCTATACAGAGAGCCAGTATGCCTACTCCATCGTCCACAACTACTCCCGCCTGTGGCAGCGGCGGGGATATTTGACTACTTTAGGCAACACTATTAAACACACTTCCGCGATCGCCGAACTCCTTCGGGCAACGGATGGCCCCACGCTGGGGGTGGTAGTCAAGTTTCACGCCCACCAGGCAGGGTAGAACCCAGAAATCCAAGGTAACCGACACGCCAATTTCACCACTCGATGGGCCGCGTTGGCTCTCCCTGTGATGGCCGTTAGTCCTAAGGAAGCAGTACAAAATGAAGAGGCTTCCCTGGCCGACGATTTACCGAACGATCCGCTTCTAACCGCGTACCTTTCTGAGTCCCCAGAGAATATACATTTTTGGGTTCATGATGGAGCGTACAAAGACCCAAGTGGCTTTTGGCATCACGAGACAAAGTACATGTTTCCTACGTCACTTCGACGTGCCCTGATACAATCTTATCACGAGCCTGCGCATTTGGGAGGGCATAAGTTATATTTCATTTTCGCTGACAGCTGGAGGTGGCCCAGCATGGCCAGAGAGATCCACGCATATGGGTGCCTATATCTACCTTGCCTCCAAACGGGAATCGGTTGTCACATGTGTGTATGTATGGGGCATGCCTGGCGGCCCAGGGGACACTGGACCACCGGGCGTGCCCCTTACCCCACAGCGGCATCGACATTCTTACCCGTTGGCTCGAGGCGTTCCCCTCTAGGAGGAATACAGCCGTAGCAGCTGCGAAAATCCTAGCGATGGAAGTCATTCCCGGATGGGGGGTGCCTTACCAGATAGATTCCAACCAGGGAACACACTTCACCGGCAAGGCCATGAAAAAGGCTTTAGCCCTCCTGGGGGTTCGACAATGGTTCCACACCCTTACCATCTGCAATCCTCAGGAATGGTGGAACGGATGAGCCGTACTATAAAACAGTCTGTGAATAAGGCCATTATACAGATCGGAAAGGGGTGGCACGCTGTTCTCCCCACCATTCTTTGGGGCATACGAGCCCCACCAGCCAAACGCCCTGGCTTAAACCTTTTCCAACTAATGACTGGACGAGCTATGGTGTTACCCCAAGATGCACCCTCTCAGGGTACTGGGGACTCTTCCCAATTCCAGACAACTCTCCTGACATATCAATACCTGATCCGTGTGGCCAATCAGGCCAACCACTTTCGGGTTCAACACTTACAGGAGGCACATGATGCCAAAAGACAAAGGGGAATTGAGAAGCTCCGCCTTGGGTTCGAGGTACCTTTGAGCCACGGTGGGATGGGCCCTTCCAGATCCTTCTAAGTACAGGAACCTCCGTTTGCCTACAGGAAAAATTGGATGTAAGTTAGAGACACTGGAGCCAGAACAAGCCGGTGATGGAGCCCGGGGAAGATATTTCCACATCTCTTGGGGACCCTATGATTAAAAGGAAATAATAAGGTGTCTTTTCTCCCTATATTTGATCAGGACCGGATTTCGAAGGACTAAGTCGATTCTTCGGGTCGCTATTTTACCTGTCTCTTTTTACAGATGTGCAGGCCCGACCTCATTAGTGCCACCACTTCTGGGGATGTCGACCTTTCAACGGTCCAGTTTTTCGACTTAACCAGAGATCCTGCGAACTCTCCCTACTATATTACACTAACCTTCCTCGGAACACATTCCTTGACTCTAGTGTTCCGATTATCTCCCTTTTGTGGTAGGACTACCGGATCCCTCTTTCTACACCCCAACAGAACTCAGAATCTTTTATTTACCCTTCCCCGCACAGAGGAGATAGATCGGTTCCGAGACACAGCTGCTCTTTGGGAACAGCTGGTGTCGGGACTGGAGGACCTTCCCGAGGGGATATCCATCCCCTTTTATAGGCCCTCCTACCTCCGAAGGGGGACAGTGCAAACGGTCTTCACACATTCCCGTCCGACGGCTGCTAACCATCACCAAATTACGTTAAGTCAGGTAACTTACATTGAACCAATTTCACAAGGCCACCGCCTCCACCTCAATGCCATATATGCGTAGCCTTAATCCTGCTGCAGCCTTGTGCTCATGGCTAATAGCAGGACAGACTGAAAGAGGGCCGGAGACAGAGGGTCAGAGGGGGAGAGAGAGAGAGTCTGCTGGTTACCACAAGCTAGTGCCAAGATGGGTAAAGGAGCTGGACACGTTATGCCTAGTGCTGGTAAAGGATAACGATGGGCTGGCTTATCTTGGGAATGATAGGTTACTGTTCGGCGAACAAACACCTACCATGGCGCTGAGGTTCTGCATCGACCGGCCGGGAGCCCCCTTTTTCTGTGAGATGACCACTGGTGCACACAAAACAGACAAGCGGGTATGTATCGGTAAAAGCGAAGGAAGGACAGGATATGCTGCCAGAATAATGCCAGGCGCTGGCACCCCTTATGAACGCCCACCATAGAGAGATGTCAAACTTTCGGAATTACAGAACAATACGAGGAGCCCGGGCTACCACCTGTGATTGACTGCTACTGGGGTGCCCCACCCACACCCCTGCCCCAGTGTGTTCTGTGACACCATCCTCCCCAGTGACCTGCACTCCCCTCATAACGGAGGGACCTGCTAGTGGGCTAATGTTCACCCGTACAGGGGATATATTTAATGATAACATGCATCATGAATTAGTGTCAGTGGGGCTGAACTTGGCCAACACCACCCTGCCTGCTTGGTGTTCACCACAAACTCAACAGATTTACCAGCATCTTCTAACACAGATATTGAAACAAGGCGCGTTTTTTAAAAAAAATGTTGTATTCATTGATGGGATGTGGGCGTCGCTGGCTGGCTAGGCCTCCATTTAGTGCCCATCCCTAATTGCCCTTGAGAAGATGGTGGTGTGCCGCCTTCTTGAACTGCTGCAGTCCATATGGTGTAGGTACACCCACAATGCTGTTCGGAAGGGAGTTCCAGGAATTTGGACCAGCGACAGAGAAAGAACGGCGATACAGGTCCAAGTCAGGATGGTGTGTGGCTTTGAGGGGAACTTGTAGGTGGCGATGTTCCCATGCGTCTGCTGCCCTTGTCCTTCTAAGTGGTAGAGGTCGCGGGTTTGGAAGGTGCTGTTGAAGTAGATTTGGCAAGTTGCTGCAGTGCATCTTGTAGATGGTACACTCTGCAGCCACGGTGCGCCGGTTGTGGAGGGAGTGAGTGTTGAAGGTGGTGGATGGAATGCCAATCAAGCGGGCTGCTTTATCCTGAATGGTGTCGAGCTTCTTGAGTGTTGTTGGAGCTGCACTCATCCAGGCAAGTGGAGAGTATTCCATCACACTCCTGACTTGTGCCTTGTAGATGGTGGAAAGGCTTTGTGGAGTCAGGAGGTGAGACACTCGCCGCAGAATTCCCAGCCTCTGGCTTGCTCTTGTAGCCACAGTATTTATATGGCTGGTCCAGTTCAGTTTCTGATCAATGGTAACCCCCAGGATGTTGATAGTGGATGATTCAGCGATAGTAATGCCATTGAATGTCAAGGGGAGATTGTTAGAGTCTCGCTTGTTGGAGATGGTCATTGCCTGGCACTTGTGCGTTGCGACTGTTACTTGCCACTTGTCAGCCCAAGTCTGAATGTTGTCCAGGTCTTGCTGCATATGGACACGGACTGCGTCAGTATCTGACGAGTCTCGAATGGAGCTGAACAGTGAGCAATCATCAGCGAACATCCCCACTTCTGACCGTATGATGGGGGAAAGATAATTGATGAAACGGCTGAAGATGGTTGGGCCTAGGACACTGCCCTGAGGAACTCCTGCAGTGATGTCATGTGATTGAGATGAATGACCTCCAACAACCACAGCCAACTTCCTTTGTGCTAGGTATGATTCCAACCAATGGAGAGTTTTCCCCTTGATTCCCATTGACTTCAGTTTTTCTAGGGCTCCTTGATGCCGCACATGACCAACTGCTGCCTTGATGTCAAGGGCAGTCACTCTCACCTCACCTCTTGAGTTCAGCTCTTTTGTCCATGTTGGGCCAAGGCAGTAATAAGGTCAGTAGCTGAGTGGCCCTAGCGGAACCCAAACTGGGCGTCAGTTAGCAGGTTATTGCTGAGTAAGTGCCGCTTGATAGCACTGCCGATGACACCTTCCATCACTTTGCTGATGATTGAGAGTAGACTCATGGGACGGTAATTGGCCGGGTCGTATTTGTCCTGCTTTTGTAGACAGGACATACTTGGGCAATTTTCCACATTGCCGGGTAGATGCCAGTGTTGTAGGTGTACTGGAACAGCTTAGCTAGGGGCGCAGCTAGTTCATAGCAGAGAAAGATACTGACAGAAAAGCAGGTGCATATGGCGACTTCAGAGGTCTTTAGTTAGTGATGCAGCGACAGTCTTTAACACTGTCACATCGGTTGTTAACACCATTGATCTAGCTACCATAGGTCAGAAGGTCCGGGAATGGGTTCCCACATTAAAGCCATCTTACAAGAGCAGAATAAGAGTTCAAGGAGGACCAGATATTTATTGTATACCTCCAGGATATAGCAACTGTATTACAAACAGATGCACAGACTGTAAATAAGTTAATTAAAGAGGAATACAATGCCTCACAGCAGGCATCAGCAATCGGAGCTTGCAGCACATATGGGAATTGGATAGTGCAGCAAACTCGAGACAACTTGGAAAAGATATAGACGGGGGAGGTACCCCTGTGGATTACCAACCAACAGTTAAAAGGGACACTGACTCACGGACATGCTGGGGCGGGTACGCCCAAACGTTTCTTAACTAGCCTCAATATGACAGTTTGACAATTCCGTGCCATGGTACAGGTATACCCCACGCAGGTCGAATGCAAACCAGACGGGGGGCTCCTGGGTTTAGTTTTGTTCATCCCGGTGATGACACTGGAGACACAAGGGCGGGAGGTATATCAGATACAAAATATTGGTATAATAAAAGATGGCATACATATGTCTTACCACAACATGTTACCTTACGCAGTGATGGTGAAAGAAAACCGGATGGGTACCAAGCTGGAAGGACGTGTCTCCAGACATGCCATCATCATGTGCCCGCATGCAATCAGCCAAAGCCCGCAAGCCCAATGTGGTTTCAATAATACAGGCATGGAGATTAACTGCACCATGGCGGCACTGGTTGCAGCCTGAAAGCCCACCCAGGAGGCATATGCCAGAAAAGGCGAATACTGTGTAATGACCAACTTGGAGACGTTTGAATATGCCAATCTAACTTGCGACATCACCAGTCCAGTGTTCTGCTTCACACCAGCAGTTCTGGTATGGATTGGACACGAGGAGTTGCTGGACATACACCAGTTTAATATTGCCTCTCTTCAAGTGTCTGAAGATATCAAGTATGTATTATGGAACTACATCAACACAATTGAGTATCATATACCCCTACTGCCCGAACGCTTGATGCAGTTGTGGAAGGAGATACGGCTCTCCCAAAATGTGTAATATTCTCTGCAACAACGGAACACGGATTTGAAGAAAGACATCGACGCAATCAAGGTGACCACATGGGTGGATAGCATTTGGGACTGGAGACTAAATATACAGATCCATCCATGGATCCGACTGATTTCACATGTATTAGTCGAGGTGCAGTTAGTAATTGTCCTGACCTTGTTATGTATGACGTGCAGAGAATGTAAACGGACTCGGGCTGTTTGTGGTCTACCTGAATGATTTGGATGTGAATGTAAAAGGTATGATCAGTAAGTTCGCAGATGACACGAAAATTCGTGGGGTGGTAAATAGCGAGGAGGGAAGCCTCAGTCTGCAGGACGATATAGAAGGGTTGGTCAGATGGGCGGAACAGTGGCAAATGGAATTTAATCCCTGAAAAGTGTGAGGTGATGCATTTTGGAGGGACTAACAAGGCAAGGGCATACTCAATGAATGGTAAGACCCTAGGAAAGACAGAGGATCAGAGGGACCTTGATGTGCATGTACATAGATCCCTGAAGGCAGCAGAATAGGTGGATAAGGTGGTTAAAAAGACATATGGGATAATTGCCTTCATTAGCCAAGGCATAGAATATAAGAGCAGGGGGATTATGATGGAGCTGTACAAAACGCTGGTTAGGCAATAGCTGGAATACTGTGTGCAGCTCCGGTCACCACACTATAGGAAGGATGTGATTGCTTTGGAGAGGGTGCAGAGGAGATTCACCAGGATCTTACCTGGGCTGGAGCGCTTCAGCTATGAAGAAAGACTGGACAGGCTGGGGTGGTTTTCCTTGGAGCAGAGAAAGCTGAGTGAGGACCTGATTGAGGTGTACACAATTATGAGGGGCATAGATAGGGTAGATAGAAAGGAACTTTTTCCCTTAGTAGAGGGGTCAATAAAAAGGGGGCATAGATTCAAGGAAGGGGCAGGAGGTTTTGAGGGGATTTGAGGAAGAACTTTTTCACCCAGAGGGTGGTTGGAATCTGGAACTCACTGCCTGAAGGGGTGTTGATGCAGGAACCCCCACAGCATTCAAGAAGCCTTTAGATGAGCACTTGAAATGCCATAGCATACAAGGCTACGGACAAAATGCTGGAAAATGGGATTATATTAGACAGGGCCTGATGGACGGCATGGACGCAATGGGCCGAAGGGCCTCTTTCTGTGCTGTATAACTGTATGACTCTAAACAAATTGCAATACAAGTGATTAAAACTGCTACTGACTGTACTGCACCTACTCCAAGAGTTTCAGATGATGACTTTAACAACTTGTTGGAAAAATCAAGTATATGAATAATGAAGCAATCTTTTAAGGAATCGGGGCATGCCTAAATATTAACTTTACTCATCTGATTCATATCTGGTGCCCCGACGGGTACCCACCCCTACAGGATTCACACCAGATCATATGCAACAAATGTGCTGCCTACCTGGAATAGACAAAGGCCTAGGGGCTGGGGAAGTATAGAACAAATTGGGGGTGGGGGTGTGGTTATAGGAAAACCTTCATCATTCTTGCTATTTGATCTGGAATAACCTATATACGCATCTGACATACTTTAAACCCATCAGCTTATCACACTATCGTAGTGTAGAGAGCACACGCTCCAACCCCGCTTTAAGGGTCCTTTCCGGGTCTTGGAAGGGGGTCTGAAAGGTGCAGCTTGTACCCAATGAATCCTGGGATACTTGACTATGTTAACCGTCTCAACGAAGGGAATTGTAAGAAATAGCTGTTACATTCAAAGATGGGTTTTAAATCTTAGAACAGAGACTGACAACATGCAACTGGGAACAGATAGCAACAAATTAAGCAAGGTCGAATATCAAGCATCAAAAGACAAATAGAAGTGATAAGGGAATCGTAAAATGCAAGGAAACAAGCACATTTGCAGACTGCAAGACGCCACTTCACTAATCAAACTTCGGAATGTGTGTTCACAGCACCTCAGTAGAGCAATTGTCCAAATACGACCTGCACTCCCAGGAGATAAGGGTACAAATTAACAACCGACATTGTACTAGTCGCAGAATACATGAATCACTGTGGTCTTGTAGTCACCCTGCTTGCTCGACAGTTAAGGAGAAAAAATGTTTGCTCAAACAATCAACTATGCGTTCAACGATGAAGAGATAACAGCAGGAATGTGGGGATTAGGATGAAACCACTAACATATGTGACTGGCATGGTCAGATTGTACCCGAGTTCAAGGGTTGGGCCCGACAGTTGAGTGACTAACCACATAACCAATAAAGAGTAACTGTTGTGACACTGTTTGTACGTATATGCCCCATTCTGTAGTAGGTGGGCGTTGCTTATAGAATTGTATAACTTGAAGGAACAACTGCTTGTCCCTTCTGAGTGCACCTCGAGCTCGGTGGCTCTGCCTTCTGCACAAGTTATCTTAGTCATTTTAATACGTTCTGTACTTGTCCTCAATTCCGTCTCCGTCTGGGGTTTCTCCAAATTCGAATCTAACAAAATGTACTCTGAAATATTTCTGCCAATCATTTAAAATGACGACATCTCATGTTGTTGTGTGCAGCATTTTTTATATTGCAAAGGCTTAGAGAGGGTGACGGGGAAAGCTGGAGTGAGACAACATCAGTAACAATTTGTATTTGTATAGTGCCTTTAAGGCAGTAAAACCTCCCAGGGCGCTTTACAGGAGTGTGATAAAACAACATTTGACATCGAGCCACATAACAGAGGGAGGTAGCGATAGGCATGCAACTGAGTGAGCCCTGATCGAGAGAATCCAACAGAGGGAGAGAAGAGAAAGATGTGTAACTCTGTGCAGTGATAGAGAGACACCAGCAGAGGGAGCGAGAGAGAAAGGTGTGTAACTCTGTACTGTGATAGAGAGAGACCAGGAGCGAGAGCGTGAGACAAAGCTGTTTAACTCTGTGCAGTAATAGAGAGACACCAGCAGAGGGAGCGAGAGACAAAGGTGTTTAACTCTGTGCAGTCAGTCATACAGATGGAGAGGGAGAGTGAAACCATAAGCCCCACAGAGGAGCGGGTCCAAGAACAGGCCCCAGTGAAACAGCTCGATTCCATCCACAGCTCACACCCAAGCTCGCAGAGAGATTGGAAGGAACAAGTATGGATTGGGACCTACTCCTTCCCCATCCTCGCTCCTTCTCCCTCTCCCTCTCGCCTGCTGTAACCTCCCCCACCCCGGGGTGTGTATTCCAAGCCTGGGGACATCCCTCGTTTCCCAGCAAGTGCGAACCTATATCTTTACACCGGAATAAAGCTGCTGATTCCTTTGGGACACTTATTAAAGTTGCCGTCATCCTCATTATGAAAACACAGACACTGGTGATCCCCGTACATCTCCCACTTAGTGCCCCGTACCAAGTCGGCACAGGATTGGTGCTGTGCCTTTTAAATGTTACAGTGCATCTCCCACTTCTGGTATTAAATATTCGGCGCCATCTGTGTCTCCCTCTCTCCCTCTGTCCCTATCTCTCTCTCCCTCTCTTTTGTTCTCTCTGTTCATATCGAGGCCGCCACCTCTGTCCTTCTTTTTCTTTAACTCATATGCTGTCTCTCTGTTTCTTTCTCTCTATCTCAGCTTTAATCATGATTCTGTCTCTCATTTAAAATGAAGACAAATTACATTGCTGTGGGTGGCGTTTTTTACATGTTAAGGGGGGGAAACTCGGCTGCTTTGCAAAGAGAGAGAGAGAAAGCGAGACAGCAAGAAAGCTAGAGAGAGAGAGAAAGCTAGAGAGAGAGAATGCTGCAGAGAGACGGGAGAAAGCTGGAGGGAGATAACAACAAGAACTTCTGTTGCTATAGTGCCTTTAATGTAGTAAAGCCTCCCAGGGCACTTCACATGAGTGCTCTAGAACAAAATTTGACATCGACCCACTTAACAGAGAACGACGGAGAGAGAATATTATTATGAAAAGCGATATTACGTTGCAATGTGCTATTGTTGGCTCGAGGGGCCGAATGGCGTACTCCTGCTCCTATCATCTATGTTTCTATGTTAAGGGCAGTTGACGTAGAAGATCAGCCATGATCTCAATTAATGGTGGAGCAGGCTCGAACGGCCAAATGGCCAACTCCTGCTTCTATTTCTTATGATCTTATATTCGTAGAGCTCCCTGAATACTGTCCCATCAAACAATTCCAGGCAGGTGCAAAAAAGCAAAATACTGTGAATGCTGGACATTTCAAGTAAAAACAGAAAATGCTGGAAACACTCAGCAGGACAGGCAGCATCTGTGGACAGAGAAACAAAGAAACATAGAAGATAGGAGCAGGAGTAGGCAATTGGGCCCATCGAGCCTGCTCCGACATTCAATGAGATCATAACTGATCAACCAAATTCAGTACCCCGTTCCTGCCTTCTCTCCATATCCCTTGATTCCTTTAGCTCCTTCTTGAATATATTTAATGAATTGGCCTCCACTGCCTTCTGTGGTAGAGAATTCCACAGGTTTACCACTCTCTGGGTGAAGAAATTACTCCTCATCTCTGTCCTAAATGGCTTTCCCCTTATCCTTATACTTTGACCTCTGGTTCTGGACACCCCGATCATCGGGAACATCCTTCCTGCATCTAGTCTGTCTGGTCTTGTTAGAATAATATAATTTTCAATGAGATACCCTCTCATTCTTCTAAACTCCAGCGATTATAAGCCCAATCGACCCAATCTCTCCTCGTCATTCCTGCCATCCCAGCTATCAGCCTAGTGAATCTTCGCTGCACTCCCTCCATGGCAAGAACATCCTTCCTCAGATAAGGCGACCAAAACTGCACACAATACTCAAGATGTGGTCTCACCAAGGCCCTGTACAACTGTAGCAATACATCCTTGTTTCTGTACTCAAAGCCTCTCGCTATGAATACAAACATAAACTTTGCCTTCTTAATCGCCTGCTGCACCTGCTTGGTTACCTTCAATGACTGGTGCACAAGGATACCCAGGTCACGTTTCACTTCCCCTTTTCCCAATCTATTGATATTCAGATAATAATCTGCCTTCCTGATTTTGACACCAAAGTGTATAACCTCGCATTTATCCACGTTATACTGCATCAGCCACGCTTCTGCCCAATCACCCAACCTGTCCAAAGCATTCTGGCGTTTCTCAGCATCATCCTCACAGCACACACGCCCACCCAGCTTTGTGTCGTCTGCAAACTTGGAGATATTACATCTAGTTCCCTCGTCTAGATCATTAAAATACATTGTGAATAGCTGGGGGTCCAATGACCGATCCCTGCGGTACCCCACTAGTCACTGCCTGCCACTCGGAAAAAGACCTGTTTATTCCAATTCTTTGCTTTCTGTCCGCCAAACAGTTCTCTATCCAAGTCAATACCTTGCCCCCAATCCCATGTGCCTTAACTTTACATGCTAATCTCTTATGCGGGACCTTATCGAAAGCCTTTTGAAAGTCCAAATACAACACATCCACTGCTTCTCCCTTATCTATTCTACCAGTTACATCCTTAAAAAATTCCAGTAAATGATTCAAGCACGAATTACCTTTTGTAAATCCATGTTGACTTTGTCCGATCCAGTCACTGTTTTCCAAGTGCTCTGCTATTACATCTTTTATAATGAATGCCAGGCTTACCAGTCTGTTATTCCCCGTTTTCTCTCTACCACCTTTTTTGAACAGTGGGGTAACATTAGGTACCCTCCAATCCATGGGTGCTATTCCAGTGAATATCGAATGTTGCAAGATGACCAGCAATTCATCTACTATTTCTAGCGCCACTTCCTTAAGTACCCTAGAGTGTAGCTTATCAGGCCCTGGGGATTTATTGGCCTTCAACCCCGTCAATTTCCCTAACACCATTTCCCTAAAAATACTGATTTCATTCAGTTCCGCCCTTTCATCAGACCCTTTGTTCCCCGACATCTCTGGGAGTTTATTTGTGTCCTTCTTGGAGAAGACAGAACTAAAATATGTATTTAGTTGGTCTGCCATTTATTTGTTCCCCATTAAAATTCTCCTGATTCTGACTGCAAGGGAACTACGCTTGACTTCACCAATCGTTTACTCTTCACATATCGATAAATGCTTTTAAAGTCAGTTTTAATGTTCCCTGAAATCTTACTCTCATACTCTATATTACCCCTCTTAATTAATCGCTTTGTCCTCCTTCGTTGAATCCTAAACTGCTCCCAATCCTCAGGTTTACTGCTTCCTCTGGGCAATTAATATGTCCTCTCCGTGGATCTTATGCTATCCCCAATTTCCCTTTATGGCAACTGTTGAGTCACCTTTTTGTTTTATTTTTACGCCAAACTGGGATGAACAAATTCTGCAGCTCATCCATGCGGTCTTTGAATTTTTGCCATTGCCTATCCACCGTCAACCCTTTGAGTGACATTCCGCAATCAATCCTATCCAACTCGCACCTCGTACTATTGTAGTTTCCTTTATTTAAATTCAGGACCCTAGTCCCTGAGTCAACTACTTCACTCTCCATCCTAATGAAGAATTCTATCAAATTATGATCGCTCCAACCCAAGGGGCCTCATACAACAAGACTGCTAATTAATCCTTTCTCATTACATAATACCCAGTCTAACATGGCCTGATCTCCAGTTGGTTCTTCGACAAATTGTTGCAGGAAACCATCCCGTATACACTCCAGGAATTCCTCCTCCACAGTGTCGTTACTAATTTGGTTAGCCAAATATATATGTAGATTAAAGTCACCCATGACGACTGCTGTGTTCAGAGTTAACTTAACAGTTCTTTGAACTTTCATTGGAACAGGCAGCTCCACGTGTGTTAGATCGAGAGTAATGCTCCACTCACCTCACTGTAACACTTTGAAATACCCCAACCTTTCCCTTTAAGACTCTGATTTACCTCTCACTTTGCTCCTCTCTTACATATCCCAAACCTCTCCCTGTAACAGAACGATAAACCCAACTGACCTCACTTTAACACTCCGGTGCACGCAACACCCCTCAATTTTACACTCTGATATAACCAACTCTGTTCACTTTAAAACACTGATATAACCCATAACCCTCACTCTAACATTCTGGTATACCTCACAACACTATATCCAGCACCCCTCACTGTAAAACTCAGATACACCCCACTCTCATAAATACCATAAACCTCTCACTGTAACATACTGATATACCCCACACCCCTCACTGTAACACTCTGACATACCCCTCACCCCTGAATGGAACACTCTGATATAACCAACGACCCTCATTGTAACACCCTCGGATATACACCACACCCCTCACTGTAACACACTGATATACCCCATACTCCTCACTGTAACACTCTGATATACCCCACACCCCTGAATGTAACACTTTGATGTAACCCACGCCTTTCATTGTAACACCCTAGTATATACACCACACCATCACTGTAACACTCTGATATACCCCACACCCCTCACTGTAAGTCTCTGATATACCCCACACTTCTCACTGTAAGTCTCTGATATACCTCACACCTTTCACTTAAGCACGCTGATGTATCCCTTACTTAAATCCACTCTTTCATATCCCAAACCTCTCACTGTAACAGATCGATAGAACCAACTCACCACACTTTAACACTCTGATGTACTCCGTACCCCTCAATGTTAAACCCTGACATAAACAGTACTGCTCACTGTAACACTCTGATATACCCCAGAAACCACACTCTAACATTCTGGTATACCTCACTACACTCTGATATATCCAGCACCCATCGCGGAAACACTCAGATACAACATGTAGTGTATGTACCTTTAAGAGGAAATATGTTTTTGAAGCACCTGTATATTGTAGTACCAGTAGTGCCCACTCGGGTATATAAGCCTGTGCAGCGTCCTGTGTAGTTAGTTCACCTCCAGACTTTGTTCAGTAAACACTTGTTAAATCAACTCCTGCATTCCATATCTCCATTAACACACGGATCTAACAGTGGCGACGAGATAGAAACAAACTTACCTGCAATTCGGCAGCACCTCAAGGGGATCGATTCCTCAGACGAAGGTCGAAGCCAGAAGCAAGAAAAAAAACCTGTGGTTTCACCAGCTAATCGGGCTGGTGGCAGGTAGTGCACTGATCCTTCCTGGGCTGCGGCGGGCTAGAGCTCGATCGGGTAGCTCTGCAAGGGGGCCTGGCAGCGAGTCGGGAAGCAGAAGCAAAGAGAGAGAGAGGGTGGAGCACTTATGGTGCGACCGGTGCTGCAAAGCAGGTCGGCGATTGGACCGAGCAGAGGGAGGGGAAAGTCCCAGAAGGTCCGCTCCACGACGGGAACGGTTCTCCAAGGAACGGAGAAACTATTGAAGAGATATATATTAAAAAAAAGTAGAAATACCGCGAAAAGCTGCAGGTCGCAATGGGAACCACGGAGAACGGCGTTGGCAGAAGCGGAAGCGGCGGGAAAGCGCGGAAGGCGGCATCTTAACTCGGTGGAGGAAGAAAGAAATGCACAGGAGGCGCCATTTTGATCCATTGGGGATGGAGGAAAAGCACCGGAAGTGCCATTTTAGATTTTCAAGATGCCGAAGACTGGCAATATTACTGCTTTCGATAGTGATATAGAAGATTGGACCACATATGTGGAAAGAGTGGAGGTATATTGCAAGACAAATGAAGTAGCGGATGATAAAAAGGCATCGTTACTTCTAAATCTGATGGGTGCAAGGACATACGTGCTGTTACGAAACTTGATCACTCCAGCCAAACCGTTGGACAAGAATTTTAAGGAGATTGTTGATATCTTACTGGAGCACTTAAACCCAACACCGCTGCTGATAGTGGAAAGATTCAAATTCTTCAGGAGGAATGAGCACAAGAATGAAAGTAACGCTGATTACCTCACCGAATTACGAAAGTTGTCAAAGCACTGCCAATTCGGGGCAGGACTGGCAGATTCTCTACGAGACAAATTCGTCTGCGGTGTCCTAAGTGAAGGAACACAGAAAACACTACTTTCTGAGGAAGATTTGACACTGGACAAGGCTTTCAGTGTGGCTGTATCATACGAAGCAGCAGCAAGAGGAGATGCAGAGATACAGCTAAAGCCAGATGATTTCGGCATCCATGAAATGACACGTGGTTTCGAGAAATTTTATCGCTGCGGCAGATCCAACCATGACCAGAAGGACTGCTGGTTCAAGGACAAAGCATGCAGGCAATGCGGAAAGATGGGACACATTGCAAGTGTATGCAGATCTGGAAAAAAATCTGCTGACCGTAAAAAGGTCAATAAGGAAAAGTACAGAAAGCTACAAATGATGACAGACAGTAGCTCCGAAGAGCAGAAGAGCAATAGCGACTCCGGAAACAAGAGACTAAGCTGTCTCAAATTACATAATGCAATTGCCAAAGAAGATTACCAGACCATTTGGGTTACCCTCACGATAGCGGGGTCCCCAGTCAAAATGGAGCTAGATACAGGATCAGCTCTGACCGTCATGAGTCGACGGGATTACGAGCGGCTATTTCCACATATACCTTTGAAAGCCACATCCATTATCTTGAAGACATATACGGGGCAGAAAGTATACCCCAGAGGGAAAATAAGGGTGCCTGTTGTATACAACGGCAAGGAAATACAGAAGTTGTATTTATACGTTCTGCAAGATGGTGGTCCACCGTTGTTGGGATGCGAATGGAACAGAAAGATACGTTTAGACTGGTATTCCATTCAGGCACTGACGGTGACCAGTAAGAAAAAAAATGATGAAGACGTCATATCTGGACGATTAAAAGAAATCTTGGCAAATGCCAAAGAAGTGTTTCAACAGGAACTACGAACCCTGAAAGGCGCCACCGCCTCAATAAAAGTGGAAGATGCGGCAATTCCCAAGTTTTTTAAGGCAAGGCCGGCAATTCGTCCAGACATCGAGGCAGAGTTGGAGAATTTGGAAAAAGCAGGAGTGTTATCCAAGGTAGATTGGAGTGAGTGGGCAACACCCATCGTCCCGGTCATGAAGAAAACGTTGAATAATGATAAATCTGAAGAACTGGGAAAAATTTGCATCTGTGGGGACTTCAAGGTGACTGTAAACCCGGTTCTGCACACGTTACAGTATCTCGAGGATAGAAGATATTTTGCATCACTATCCGGAGGGAAACCTTTCACCAAAATTGACTTAGCTCAGGGATATCTACAGATGGAGGTTGAGGAGGCCTCTAAAAAGTATCTCACGATAAACACACACAAAGGCCTGTACCAGTACAATCGACTGGTTTTCGGAGTAGCATCAGCTCCGGCTATCTGGCAAAGAGCTATGGAGCAAGTCCTGCAAGGGATTACCGGGACTCAATGCTACCTAGACGACAATCTTGTAACAGGAGAAAACGACAACGAGCACCTTGCCAACTTGGAGCAGGTGCTCACGAAGCTGAGAGAACGGGCCCTACGAGCAAATCGCCCCAAGTGCGAATTTTTCCAGAAACAAATATCATATTGTAGCCATGTCATTAACGAAGAATGGTTGCATAAGTCACCTGAAAAATTGAAGCGGTCGTAAAGGTCCCAGCGCCTGAAAATGTCTCACAATTAAGGTCGTTCCTGGGATTAATAAATTACTATCATAAATTTTTACCAAACTTGTCGACGGTTCTGCACCCCCTTAACGCACTGCTACAAATGGGAGTAGTTTGGAAATGGAGCGAAGACTGTTAAAGTGCCTTCCATAAATGCAAAGGCTTGATCACGTCCAGAGAAGTATTGGCTCATTACAACCCATCACTGCCAATCAGACTGGCGTGCAATGCATCCCCTTACAGCATGGGAGTGGTATTATCGCATAGATTCCTTGATGGCTCGGAACGGCCGATAGCTTTTGCGTCACGCTCATTGAAATCAGCTGAGCGTAACTATGCCCAGATCGACAGGGAAGCTCTCAGCCTGGTGTGGGGGGTGAAGAAATTCAACCATTACCTACACGGACAAAAATTTACCTTGTTGACTGACCATCAACCCCTCGTCTCCATATTCAACCCTAAAAAGGGCGTTCCCATTATGACAGCGTAAAGGCTACAGAGGTGGTCCCAATTCCTAGGGGCACACCAATATGACATAGAATACAAAGGAACCAAACAGCATGGGAATGCTGACGGGTTATCGCGCCTACCATTGCCAATGGTAGAAGAGGCGCCTACAGTGGACCCAGTGGAGATATTCCACTCGACCATATTGGAATGTCTACCGGTGACAAATTCTACCATTGAAAAGGAAACGAGAAATGACCCGACTCTATCACGAGTCTACGATTTAACGGTGAAAGTATGGCCAGCACATGGCGAACCACTGTTGCCAGCATTCTCGCAAAGAAAAGAACAGCTGTCAGTGTGCCGAGGAACCTTGATGTGTGGATCCAGAGTGGTGATTCCACCCAAACTTAAGGATAATGTGCGAAAGGAACTTCACGAGGGGCATCTGGGTGGAGTGAAAATGAAGAACTTAGCCAGAGCGTTTGTGTGGTGGCCAGGTATCGATGGAGACTTCGAAGAAATGACCAAGAGCTGTCTAGGATGCCAGAAGGTCCAAAACGCCCCACCACAAGCCCCTCTACATCCATGGGAGTGGCCCTCATCTCCACGGCAAATGGTACATATCGACTTTGCTGGTACATTTATGGACACAATGTTCTTAATCGCGGTGGATGCACACTCCAAGTGGCCAGAGGTAATTAAGATGTCCTCCACCACCACGGAAAAAAACATCACAATATTAAGGGCCATATTCGCCAGGAATGGGCTGCCTGAACAGATCTGTTCTGATAATGGAACGCAATTTGTATCAGAAGAATTCAGGGAATTCTTAAAAAACAATGTGTTTAAGCACTACACGCCCACCCCATACCATCCCGCCACCAATGGATTCACTGAAAGGTTTGTCCAGACCTTCAAGAAGGCCATAAACGCCATGGGTAATGAAGACATAAATCTACAACATAAGGTAGATAACTTCTTGTTTGCGTACAGGAATGCAACACATGTGGTTTCAAACCAAACCCCTGCCATGATGTTTTTCAATCGAAGACTAAGATGCCGGCTGGATTTGGTCAAGCCAAACGTCAGAAGGGACGTAGAGAACCGACAATTTCAAAGCATGAATGAAAGGCCAACGAGAACCTTCCAGATATGTCAACCAGTTTTGGCCCAGTACTACCGTACCGAGAAATGGCAGTCTGGAACTATTTGCACATGACTAGGACCGCTGATGTATACCGTGGACATTGGAGAAAGCATAATAAGGCGCCATGCTGACCAGATCATAGAGTCATCCGAAAAAGGACAACCTACACCACAACTCTATACGCCTAGTAATGAAGCAAAGATACCCATAGTATCTACCTCCGATTCGGTGATACTGGAACCAGATGAACCCGACACTGGCATTGAAGCCGAATCGATCTTGCCAAAAGAACCTACTACACCACCAAAACCTACTACACCACCGAGGCGTTATCCGGACCTAGTCAGGAAGCCTCCAGAGAGACTGAATTTGTAATTGATTAACTTCAGCCAATGTGTAGATTATTGTTCTTGTAAAAATGTTATTTAATGAGTACTTAAAATGTTATGTACTATTTATCTAAAAGGGGAGGAATTGTAGTGTATGTACCTTTAAGAGGAACTATGTTTTTGAAGCCCTTGTATACTGTAGTGCCAGTAGCGACCACTCGGGTATATAACGCTGTGTAGCGTCTTGTGTTGTTAGTTCACCTCCAGACTTTGTTCAGTAAACACTTGTTAAATCAACTCCTGCATTCTGTGTCTCCATTAACACACGGATCTAACACAACCCACTCTCATAAATACCATAAAACTCTCACCGTAACACACTGATATACCCCACACCTCTCACTGTAACACGCTGATAAACCCCACACCTCTGAATGTGAAACTCTGATATAACACACGCCCCTCTTTGTAACACCCTCGGATTTACACCACACCCCTCAATGTAACACTCTGAAATACCATACACCCCTCACTGTAACACTCTGTTACACACCACACCCCTCACTGTAGCACTGGTATACCACCTACACCTCAATGTAAAGCTGTGATATACGCCACAGCCCTCACTGTAGCACACTGATATACCCACACTCCTCAATATAAGACTAATCTACCCCACAGCCCTCACTCTAACACTCTGAGATACTCCACCCCCTCACAGAAACATTCTGATATAACCCACACCAACCACTATGAAAATCTGATATTTCCCTTACCCCTCACTGTAACACGCTGATATACCCCACATCCCTCACGATAACATTCTGATATACCCCACGCCCCTGAAATTATCACTCTGATATATCCCACGTCCCTCACTGTAAGATCCTCGGATATACACCACACACCTCACTGTAACACTCTGAAATACTACAGACCCCTCACTATAACACCCTGTTATACACCACACCCCTCATTGTAACATTGATACACCTCATACCCCTCAGTGTAACGCTGTGATATACCCCACAGGATTCACTTTAACACTCTGATATATCCCATACCCCTGAATGTAGCACTCTGATATACCCCTCACCCTTCACTGTAACTCTATGATTTACCCCATACTCCTCAGTGTAACGCTCTGACATTCACCACAGGATTCACTTTAACGCTATGATATAATCCTCACATAAATCCTCTCTTAGGTATCCCAAACCTCTCAGTATGACTACAGATATATCCCACTCACCTAACGTTAACACTCTGATATACCCCACACCCCACAATGTAACACTATGATATAACCCACACCCCTCACTGTAAAATTCTGATATATCCCACAACCCTCACTCTAACATTCTGGTATACCTCACTACAATCTGATATATGCAGCAGCCCTCACTGACAGACTCAGATACAAACCACTCTCTTAAATATCATAGAACTCTCAATGTAACACTCTGATATGCACCACACCTCTCAATGAAACACTCTGATAT
The DNA here is from genome assembly GCF_052327205.1 of Somniosus microcephalus. Taxonomy (NCBI): domain Eukaryota; kingdom Metazoa; phylum Chordata; class Chondrichthyes; order Squaliformes; family Somniosidae; genus Somniosus; species Somniosus microcephalus. The sequence continues at coordinate 34,408,904 of NW_028225184.1, forward strand.
GCCCCACACCCATGAATGTAACACTCTGATATAACCCGTGCCACTCACTGTAACACCCTAGGATATACCCCATACCCCTCACTGTAACACTCATATATCCCATGCCCCTCAGTGTAACGATCTGATATACCCCACACCCCTAACTGGTGCACTCTGATATACCCCACAACTGAATGTAACACTCTGATGTACCCCATACACCTGTAAGTAACGCGAATCTACCCCACACCCTCACTGTAACACTCTGATATATTCTATCACTCTCACAGAAACATTCTGTTATAACCTACACCAATCACTATAACAATGTGACATATCCCACACCACACAGTGTAACACACTGATATACAACACACCCCTCACTGTTACACACTGATATTCCTCACACTCCTCCCTTAACACTCTGATATATCCCACACCGCTCACTGTAAAACTCTGATATACCGCACACTCCTCACTGTAACACTTTGATATACCCCACATGCCACACTGTATCACTCAGGTATACCCTACACCCCTCACTGTAACACTCTGATGTACTCCAAACCAATCTCTGTAACACTCTTGTAAACCCACTGCCCTGCTTATAACAATCTGATAGGTCCCACACACCCCTCACTGTAGCACTCTGATATACACCATACCCCTCACTGTAACACTCTTGTAAACCCACTCCCCTGACTGTAATAATCTTATGTACCTCACACACACCTTATTGTAACACATAGATATAATCCACGTCCCTCACTGTAGCACACCAATATAGTCCACATCCCTCACTGTAATACACCGATATACCTCACACCCCTGACTGTAACACTGATATACACCACACCCCTCACTGTAACACTCTGATATACCTCACACACCTGAATGTAAAACTCTGATATACCCCACAACCCTGAATGTAACACGAATCTAACCCGCACCCTCAGTGTAACACCCTGAGGTACTCTATCCCTCTCACAGAAACATTCTCATTTAACCCACACCAATATCTATAACAATGTGATATATTCCACACCACTCAGTGTAACACTTTGATATACACCACGCCCCTCACTGTAACACTCTGATATATACCACACTCCTCACTGTAACAATCTGATTATACTTCCGACACCCCTCACTGAAACAATCTGATATAACCCACACCCATCACCATAACAATCGGATATACCGCACACCCCTCACTGTAACTCTCTGATACACCACACGCCCCTCAATGTAACACCCTCTGATATACACCAAACCCCTCACTCTAACACTCTGTTATACACCACATCCCTCAGTTGAAAACTGTGATATACCCCACACCCCTCACTGTAACACTGCTGTACACCATACACCTCACTGTAACGCTCCGATATGCAACATACCCCTCACAGCAACGCTCTGATATACCTCATACCCCTCTCTGTAACGCTCTGATATTCCCCACTGCATTCACTGTAACACTCTGATATACCGCTCACATTAATGCTCTCTTAGGTATACCAAACCTCTCACTGTGACCCACAGATCTATCCCACTCACCTCACTTTAAAACGCTGATATACCCCACACCCCTCATTGTTACACTCTGATATATCTCACACCCCTCACTGTAACACTGAGATATAGCCCACACCCTTCACTGTAAAACTCTGACACACCCGACACCACTCACTGTAACACTCTGATAGACCCCTTACTTGAATCCTCACTTACATGTCCCAAACCTCTCACAGTACATATCGATATACCTCACTCACCTCACATTAACACGCTGATATACCACTCACACACCAATGTAACACTCTGATATAAACCAGACCTCTCACTGTAATGCTCTGACAAACCCACACCCCTCACTCTAACACTCTGATATACCTCACTACACTCTGATATACCCAGCACCCCTCACTGCAACTCTCAGCTACAACCCACTGACTTAAACACCACAAACCTCTCTATATAACATTCTGATATACCCTACACCTCTCATTGAAACTCTACTAGATATCGAACGACCCTCACTGTAACACTCTGATGATACATCCGACAACCCTCACTGAAACATTCTGATATAACCCACACCCATCAATATAACAATCCGATATTTCGCACACTCCTCACTGTAACACGCTGATACCCCCCACGCCCCTCACTGTAACACCCTCTGACATAAACCACACCCCTTAATGTAACACTGATATACCACAGACCCCTCACTGTAACACTCTGTTATACCCCACATCCCTCAGTTGAAAATTGTGATCTACTCCACACCCCTCACTGTAGCACTGATATACCCCATACCCCTCACTGTAAGGCTCTGATATTCCCCACAGCATTCATTTTAACACTCCGATATACCCGTCACTTTAATCCTCTCTTAGGTATCCCAAACCTCTCACTGTGACCCACGGATATATCCCACTCACCTCACTTTAACCCTCTGATATACACCACACCCCTCAATGTAACACTCTGATATACCCCAAACCCCTCAATGTAACACTGATATACCCCACACCCTTCAATGTAACACTTTGATAAAACCCAGATCCCTCACTATAAAACTCTGACATACATCACAACCCTCACTCTAACACTCTGGTATAGCTCATTACACTCTGATATATCCAGCACCCTTCACTGAAACACACAGATCGACCCCACTCTCTTAAATACCACACACATCTCAAACTAACACACTGATAAAACCCACAACACTCATTGTTCCCCAGACCCTTCACTGAAAAATTCTGATATAAACCACATCCATCATTATAACAATCTGATGTACCCCTCACCCCTCACTGTAATACCCTGATATACACCATGATCCTCACTGTAGCACTCTCAGATACACACCACCCCCTCACTGTAACCATCCATCAGTAAGAAAGTCCTTGACTACACAAACCACTCTGGGTCCAGGTACATTGTGCATCAGTAAAGCAGTTCATGACTACACAAACAACTCCGGGTTCAGGTATATTGTGTATCAGTAAAAAAGTCCGTGACTACACAAACCACTCCGGCTTCAGGTATATTGTGTATCAGTAAAGCAGTCCATGACTACACAAACCACTCCTGGTTCAGGTATATTGTGTATCAGTAAAACTGTCCATGACTACAAAAACCACTTTGGGTTCAGGTATTTTGTGTATCTGTAAAACACTCCGTGACTACACAATCCTCTCTGGGTCCAGGTATATAATGTATCAGTAAAACATTCTGTGACTACACAAACCACTCTGGGTCCAGGTATATTGTGTATCAGTAAAAGCGTCCGTGACTACGAAAACCACTCCGGGTCCAGGTATATATTGTTTCAGTAAAACAGTCCGTGACTGAACAAACCACTCTGGGTTCAGATATATTGTGTATCAGTAAAACAGTCCGTGACTGCACAAACGACTCCGGGTACAGGTATATTGTGTATCAGTAAAATAGTCCGTGACTACACAAACCACTCCGGGTCCATTTGTATTGTGTATCAGTAAAACAGTCCGTGACAACAAAAACCACTCTGGGTCCAGGTATATTGTGTATCAGTAAAACAGTCCATGACTACACAAACCACTCTGGGTCCAGGTATATTGTGTATCAGTAAAACAGTCCGTGATTACGCTAACCACTCCGGGTCCAGGTATATTGTGTATCAGTAAAACAGTCCATAATTACGCAAACCACTCCGGCTCCAGGTATATTTTGCATCAGTAAAACAGTCTGTGACTACACAAACCACTCTGTGTACAGGTATATTGTGTATCAGTAAAACAGTCCATGGCTACACAAACCACTCAAGGTCCAGGTATATTGCATATCTGTAAAACTGTCCGTCACTGCACAAACCACTCTGCGTCCAGGTATATTGTGTATCAGTAAAAAAGTCCGTGACTGCACAAACCACTCTGGGTCCAGGAATGATCGCAAGATACTGCAGATGCTGGAAATCGAAAATAACAACAGAGAATGCTGCAAAAACACAGTCAGTAAAACAGTCCGTGACTGCACAAACCACTCTGGGTTCAGTTATATGGTGTATCAGTAAAACAGTCCGTGACTACACAAACCACTCTGGGTCCAGGTATATTGTGTATCAGTAAAACAGTCTGTGACTAAAAAAAACACTCTGGGTTCAGGTATATTGTGTATCAGTAAAACAGGTTTATTAAGCATTAAACATCCAGTACAAGGCAGTAATACTGAACAAGGAAATAGTCACAGTCTGTTCCTCGATCCCAGCGGTCCTTCCCAGTGACTGTGTCCCACTCTCCTGATGCATGTTGCTGTGTTCTCTTGACCGATGCTCGCTTCCTTGGGATCTTGCTGTGTTTTGTTGACCGAAGTTCCAGTCAATCTCTTGTTACATGGTTCGCTGCTTTCGAAGTTCCAATCCTGTCTCTTTATACCCTTTTCCCTCTCGTTTTGCCTACGTGGCAGTAATTAACCCTCTGACACCTGGTAAAATGTCTTGCTTCCCTCGTTAGTCATCTTATGACCTTGTTGATCCCACTAGGTTTTTCTCTATGGATAACAGAGTACCCTTATCTCAGATGTTCACTTTTCACAGAACACTTCCTAGAATGTTGACAAAACAGTCAGTCCATCCGATAGCTGTACCAATGAAGGATGTCTCCAACTCTTATCTATCTCTCTAGTTTTTATCTCTTTAAGCATAATATTGCTGAATACCTCACCTGCATAAACTTAGCACAACATTGCGTTACTTCAGCAAATTTTAAACAATGGTTTTTAGTCTGGTTGGCATTATCCCATCCTGCTTTGCTCAGCCATTCACCATTTTATACAGGTGTTTAGACATTTGACAAACTATTTCACTCATTATAGTTATAGAAAAATGGTTATAGAGTCTTAATAATGTTTACTAAATCCTACAGGTACACCCTATCCTATATATCCCTACCTTGAGGGCGAGACATTTGCCGACCCCGTAAAACTAAAATCTTACATATGGATTATTTTGCTTCTGTTTATGTACCTCTAACATGTTCTGGGTTGTAATCACATTTAAACATGATCGCGTTTCGTGCATTAAGTTTTTCAGGTAGCAGCTGTAAACTAGTAAGCATATCAGTACAACATGTGTTCCTACATCCCACCAGTGTGCCTGATCCTCGATATCTGGGAAGTCCTCAGCTATTGCTTTATTCCCTTGCACCAGGGCGTAATAATGGCGTTGGTAGGTGCTCAGTTCATATATTAGTTGTTTAATGCTTCAGGTAGCTCAAGGATATCATATCTGAATGTAGTGACGAAATCTTGTAGGTTTATTTTTAAATAGTCTTCTGCTTGTAGTAGCTGTTGGCCATGTGAGGCCAATGCGAGGAGGATTCGTCCTTCTATCAATGGAGTCTTTGTAGGGTTAATAGAGTAGTTCCCTACACATTCAAGTGTTCCGTGACTATAAGAGTTTTCTAAGGTGGTAAAACAGCACTTAGGCTATGCCAGTCCATACATCTAAGGGGCCTGCCACTTCCATAGTACATTGTAATCTTTCCTTATTCCAACTATATCCACAGGTGTGTTTTGATTCGTCGTTTAACTTTTTGTGCAACAAGGGCGGCCTCATTTGTATTGGAGCCTTGTAGGTTTGGTTCAATCCAGGTTAGTTTTTCTAACTGTATTAACACTTATGGTGCCATGAGAAATCGACTAACAGTATTTCCTTTTACTACTCCTATATTCTCTGTTCTAAATAGGGGGTTGGGCATCTTTGACCCCCTAACTCGTGGCATTCGTATTTGGCAGGGAGAATTCTAACTAAAATCTTGACCTTGCATAATTCCTCATCACCGTAATAACTGGATAGCCCTGACAGGTGTTTGCTAGTGACCTAAGTTGGGAGGCAATGGGCTCCGCAGATTTACCGAATCAATTACAGAGGGTAAGGCAAAAGTTGAAGGAGATACTTAGTAAAGAAAACAACATTGTAAGTGAGGAGCTAAGGAAAGATCAGGTAACGACCATACGCCTATAGGATATCACACATGCAATAAAACATGGCATAAAAGGAGCAGCGAGGAGAGGCCCGACCAGGGCGGACCTGGGAGTGGAACAACGAGCGGGGCTATAAAGGAGCAGTGAGGCAAAGCCCAACCAGAGCGGACCTGAGAGCGGAGCAGTGAGCGTGGCATATAAGGAGCAGCGAGGCGATGCCCGACCAGAGCGGACCGGGAGTGGAACAGTGAGCGCCGCTATAAAGGAGCAGTGAGGCGAGGCGAGACGAGAGCGGACCTGGGAGTGGAACAGTGAGCGCGGCTATAAAGGAGCAGCGAGGTGAGGCCCGACCAGAGCAGACCTGAGAGTGGAACACCGAGCATGGCTATAAAGGAGCTGCAAGGTGAGGCCCAACCAGAGCGGACCTGGGAGTGGAACAGTGAGCGCGGCATAAAAGCAGAAGCGAGGCGAGGCCTGACCAGAGCAGAACTGGGAGTGGAACAGTGAGCACCTCTATAAAGGAGCAGTGAGGCGAGGCCAGACCAGAGCGGACCTGGGAGTGAAACAGTGAGCGCAGCTATAAAGGAGCAGTGAGGCGAGGCCCGACCAGAGCGGACCAGGGAGTGGAACAGCGAGTGCGGCATAAAAGTAGCAGCGATGCGAGGCCCGTCCAGAGCAGACCGGGGAATGGAACAGCGAGCATGTCATAAAAGGAGCAGCGAGGCGATGCCCGACGAGAGCAGACCTGGGAGTGGAACAGCGAGCGCGGCATAAAAGGAGCAGCGAGTTGAGGCCTGACCAGAGTGGAACTGGGAGTGGAACAGCGAGCACGGCTATAAAGGAGCAGCGAGGCGAGGCCCGACCAGAGTGGACCTGGGTGTGGAACAGTGAGCGGAGCTATGAAGGAGCAGTGAGGCGAGGCCTGACCAGAGCGAACCTGGGAGTGGAACAGCGAGTGCGGCATAAAAGGAGCAGTAAGCTGAGGCCCGACCAGAGCGGAACTGGAAGTGGAACAGTGAGCGCAGCTATAAAGAAGCAGCGAGGCGAGGCCCGTCCAGAGCGGACCTGGGAATGGAACAGTGAGGGCGGCTATAAAGGAGCAGTGAGACGATGTCCTACCAGAGCGGACCTGGGAGTGGAACAGCGAGCATGGCTAGAAAGGAGCAGCGAGGCGAGGCCCGACCAGAGCGGACCTGGGAGTGGAACAGCGAGCCTGGCTATAAAGGAGCAGCGAGGCGAGGCCATGCCAGAGCAGACCTGGGAGTGGAACAGCGAGCACGGCATAAAAGGAGCAGCGAGGCGAGGCCCTACCAGAGCGGTCCTGGGAGTGGAACAGCGAGCACGGCATAATAGGATCAGCGAGGCGAGGCCCGACCAGAGCGGGTTGGGAGTGGAGCAGAGAGCATGGAATAAAAAGAGCAGCGAGGCAAGGCCAGACCAGAGCAGACCTGGGAGTAGAACAGCGAGCGACGCATAAAAGGAGCATCGAGGTGAAGCCCGACCAGAGTGGACCTGGGAATGGAACAGCGAGCGTGGCATATAAGGAGCAGCGAGGTGAGGCTTACCAATTGAGCAGCGGGAGAGAGAGGTAAAAAGTAATCAAAGTGTGACGTCAGCAGGAAGCAGGGAAGTGATTCGTTGGTGAGTATTTCTCTCTTGTTTAAACTTTAAATGGTTTGTAGTTACTAAGCTCTCTCTGGTGAGCTGCAACTGCTGACAGACTGCATTGCGGCACTGGAGATGTGAATTGATGCATACTGGAGCATTCACGATATTCGGGACGTCGCGAATAGCACGTTTACAGAGTTGGCCACACCGCAGGTAGAGATTGAACAGGCATAAAGGGATTGGGTGACCAACAGTCAGAGTACAAGCCGCAGGCAGGTAGTGCAGGGGTCCGCTGTGGACATCCCCCTCTCAAACAGATACACCACTTTGAGTGCTATTGGGGGGGATGTCTTCTCAGAGGAAAGCAGCAGCAGCCAACTTCCTGGCAACAGGGGTGGCCCTGCTGTACAGGACGGGAGGAAAAAGAGGTGTGAAGCTATAGTGATATAGGTTTCTATTGTAATGCGAATAGATAGGCGTTTCTGCGGCCGCATACGAGACTCCAGGATGATGTGTTGCCTCCCTGGTGCAAGGGTCAAGGATGTCTCAGAGCAGCTGAAGAACATCTTGGAAGTGTCGGGTGAACAGCCAGTTGTTGTGGTGCATATAGGCACCAACGATATAGCTAGAAAGCGGGATGAGTTCATGAAAGCAGAATATAGGGAGTTAGGAGGTAAATTAAAAAATCGGACCTCACAGGCAGTAATCTCAGAATTGCTACCAGTGCTACATGCGAGTCAGAGTGGAAATAGAAGGATATTTCAGATGAATAAGTGGCTAGAGGAATGGTGCAACGGGGAGGGATTCAAGTTCCTGGGACATTGGAACTGGTTCTGGGAGAGGTGGGACAATTTCAAACCGGACGGTTTGCACCTGGGCAGGGCTTGAACTGGTATCCTAGGGGGAGTGTTTGCTAGTGCTCTGGGGAGGGTTTAAACTAAAATGACAGGGGGTTGAGAACCTGAGCAGGGAGACAGAGGAAAGGGAATCAAGGATAAAATCAAAAGATATTAAGGAGAATAATAAAATGGCAGTCAGAGAAATAAACGGTTTAAATCAAACGTGGCCACAGTAAATAATAATTCTAATAGGTCTAAGAGCGTTAAAGAAACAAGCCTGAAGGCTTTGTGTCTTAATGCGAGGAGCATTCACAATAAGGTGGATGAATTGGCTGCGCTAATAGAGGTAAAGAAATATGATTTGGTTGGGATTACGGAAATGTGGCTCAAGGATGGCCAAGGCTGGGAGCTCAACATCCAGGGGTAGTCGATATTCAGGAAAGATATGCAAAAAGGAAAAGGGAGGTGGGGTAGCATTACTGGTTAAAGAAGGGATTAATACAATTGTACAGAAGGATATTAGCTCTAATGGTATGAAATCTGTATGTGTAGAATTGAGAAATACCACGGGGCAGAAATCGTTAGTGGGAGTGATATATAGACCTCCAAAGAGTAAGGCGGAGGTTGGGGATGGCATTAAAAGGGAAATTAAAGAAGCGTGCAATAAGGGCACAGCAGACATCATGGGTGACTTTAATCTACATATAGATTGGGCGAACCAAATTAGTAACAATACTGTGGAGGAGGAATTCCTGGAGTGTTTACGGGATGGTTTCCTGGACCAATATGTCGAGGAACCAACCAGAGATCAGGCCATCTTAGACTGGGTATTATGTAATGAGAAAGCATTAATTAGCAATCTTGTTGTACGAGGCCCCTTGGGTCGGTGCGCTCATAATATGTTCGATTTCTTCATTAAGATGTGGAATTAATTAGTTGACTCACAGACTAGCATCCTACATTTAAATGAATAAACTACAATGGTCTAAGGCGTGAGTTGGGTAGGATTGATTGGGGAATGTCACACAAGTGGTTGATGGTGGATAGGAAATGGCAATCATTCAAAGACCGAATGGATGAGCTACAGAATTTGTTCATCCCAGTTTGCCATAACAATAAAACAAAAAAGGCGACTCAACCGTGGCAACAAGGGAAATTAGGGGTAGCATAAGATCCAAGGAGAGTACTTATAAATTGGCCAGAATAAGCAATAATCCTGAGGATTGGGAGCAATTTAGCATTCAACAAAGGAGGAAAAAGGGATTAATTAGGAAGGGGAAAATAGAATATGAGAGTAAGATTCCTGGGAACATAAAAACTGCCTGTAAAAGCGTCTAATGATATGTGAAGAGAAAACGATTGGTGAAGTCAAGCGTAGGTCCCTTGCAATGAGAATCAGGGGAATTTATACTGGTGAACGAAGAAATGGCAGAACAACTAAATAAATTGATGGGCCTTCAATAACCACAAAGCTAGAAGTTATAGACTTAAACAAGTTGGCTTTTATTCACTAAGATCAGAGCTAACATCTCAACACGCCGACTGGTTCACAGGAATGAGTCATACAGATCCTGGGATCTTTATTTTAGAGAAGTCAGGGGCGGAACCAAGAGCCAAGACCTGGAACCTCCCAGGTTAATCGGGAAGAAGGAAGTGTACCTATACACAGTGGGGAGGGTAATATACATGAGTGCAAAGCGAATACAGGATCAAGACAAACAGATTTCATTACATTCACCCCTTCTATAGATTTAGTCCATCGGGGTGATGTTTCTTAAAATTTGGTATAAGTGAGTATGTCAGGAGGTTTTGCAGTTCTCAGTGATCGGTGCAAAGCCGGTTGGGGTGCCTCTAGGGGAGTGGATTCTGGTTCCTCCACTGCCCGGGCCTCCGCAGTGTCTTCCAGGTTATCTGCAGTGTCCTCCAGGTTAAAGTTGGGTATCGATACCTCTGGGCGTCCTGTCTCTTTGTAGTGTAGGTCTTCATCGGGTAGTCTCCCATCGCTCTCTCTGCTCCCCGAGGGAGCGAGGTCTTTTATGGAAACAGTGTCCTCTCGCCCGTCAGATTATTCGATATAGGCGTACTGAGGGTTTGCATGGAGGAGCTGTACCTTTTCCACAATGGGGTCCGTTTTATGGCCTCTCACGTGCTTCCGCAATAGTACTCTCCCCGGAGACGTCAGCCACGCGGGTAGAGATATGCCCGAGGTGGATTTCCGGGGGAAAACAAACATCTTTTCGTGAGGGGCAGCGTTAGTGGCAGTACATAACAGAGACCTTATGGAGTGGAGCACGTCTGGGAGGACTTCCTGCCAGCGGGAGGTCGGAAGACCTTTTGACCTTAAGGCTAACGTGACAGCCTTCCAAACAGTAGCATTCTTCCTTTCCACTTGCCCAATACCCCGGGGGTTGTAGCTAGTGGTTCTGCTAGTGGCTATCCCTTCGAGAGCAAGAACTGGTGCAGCTCGTCACTCATGAATGACGTCCCCCTATCGCTGTATATGTAGTTCGGCATGCCAAACATGCAGAATAGATTACAGAGACACTTGATGACCGTGGCACTGGTCATGTCTGGGCAGGGAATGGCGAAGGGGAAGCGGGAATATTCATCAATGATATTGAGGAAGTATACGTTACGGTCGGCAGAGGGAAGGGGTCCCTTGAAGTCCAGACTTAGGCGCTCGAATGGCCGTGTGGCTTTGATAAGGTGTGCACGGTCAGGCCTGTAGAAACGAGGCTTGCATTCCGCACTGATGCGGCAGGCTCTGGTCATTGCCCTGACCTCCTCGATGGAGTGGGGCAGATTGCGGGACTTCATTAAACTGTATAGTCGGGTGACCCCTGGGTGACAGAGGTCGTTGTGGAGACCCTGTAATTTGTCCGTATGAATGCTGGCACACATTCCCCGCGATAGGGCGTCTGGGGGTTCATTAAGGGCTCCCGGCCTGTACATAATATCATAGTCGAACGTGGATAGTTCGATCCGCCACCTGAGTATTTTGTCATTCTTGTTTTTCCCCTTTGTTTGTTATTAAACATGAAAGCCACCGACCGCGGGTCGGTGAGCAGGGTGAAACGTTTGCTGGCTAGGTAGTGTCTCCAGTGCCACACTGCCTCCATTATAGCCTGTGCCTCCTTCTCGACAGAAGAGTGCCTGATTTCAGGTCCCTGAAGGGTTCGGGAGAAGAAGGCCACAGTTCTCCCAGCCTGATTGTGGGTCACAGCTAAGGCAAAGTCTGACGCATCGCTTTCGACTTGAAAGGGAATGCATTCGTCCACTGCACACACTGCAGCCCTTTCAATGTCCTGTTTAATACTGGTGAATGCCTCCCGAGCTTCAGCTGATAGTGGGAAGGACGTCGATTTAATGAGGGGTCGGGCCTTATCGGAGTAATTGGGCACCCATTGGGCATAATACGAAAAAAATCCCAGGCACCTTTTTAAAGCTTTGGGATTGTGTGGCAGGGGCAGTTCCTTTAGGGGGCATAATCGGTCAGGGTCCGGTCCAATTACACCATCTTCCACCGCACAGCCGAGGATACAGAGACGGGTTGTGATGAAGACACATTTGTCTTCGTTGTAGGTTAGATTCAGCTTTAGAGCAGTTTTTAAAAATCTCGCAAGATTTAGATCGTGGTCTTGCTGGTTGTGCCCGCAGATAGTGACATTGTCCAGATAGGGGTAGGTAGCTTGTAATTTATTCTCGTCAACCATGCGGTCCATCTCACGTTGGAAGACCGAGACACCATTTGTTACCCCGAAGGGCACTCTGAGAAAATGGTAGAGGCGCCCGTTCGCCTTGAAGGCGGTGTATGGGCGGTCCTCCATTCTAATGGGGAGCAGCTGATGCGTGGATTTGAGGTCGATAGTCGAGAAGACTCGGTATTGCACAATCTGGTTGACCATTTCTGATATGCGGGGTAAAGGGTAGGCGTCCAGCTCGGTATAAATATTAACAGCCTGGCTGTAATCAATTACCATCCGTTTCTTTTCGTTATTTTTAACTATGACTACTTAGGCAGGCCACGGGCTGGTACTGCATTCAATAATGCCTTCCCGCAGGAGTCTGTCCACTTCCGCCTTGATAAAGTGTCTGTCTTCCAGACTGTACCATCTACTTTTGGTCGCTATGGGCCTACAGTTCGGAGCGAGATTAGCGAATAAAGAGGGCGGGCTGATTTTTAAGATTGATAGGCCACAGACTGTGAGTGGTGGCTGGGACACACCATATGCTAGCGTGACACTTTCGTGGTGGCACTGGAAGTCCAGGCCCAAGATTACATTAACACAGAGTTCTGGCATCACGAGGAGTTTAAAATCCTTGTAGTCCATGCTTTTACAGTCAGTGTTACCACACAGTAGCCCAAAATGTCCGAAGTGTGGGCCTTAGCAGCCATAGCAATTCTGCTCCATATAGGGGTTACCGTTAATGAGTGCCGCCGTAGCAGGCTAGGGTGGATAAAACTCTCGGTACTCCCACTGTCAATTAAACATTTCGTTAAATTCCCGTTTACCTGTATGTCCATCATGGATTTTGTCAACGGGTGTGGCTTGGATTGATCCACCGTGATCGAAGCCACTGTTGGGCCCTGGGCGGCCGTTGAGTCGGGATAAGATGGCGGATCCCAAGATGGCGGCACGCATGGCATGCACGATGCTGTGACGGAGTTGGAAATCGGATTCCCCCTGCAGACTTTGCTAAAATGCCCCTTTTTCTTACATTTGGAGCATGTAGCGTCCTTCGCTGGGCATCGTTGTCTGGGGTGCTTGGCCTGGCCGCAGAAGTAGCATTTCCGGCATCGAGACATTGCCGCTGTAGTAGGACTCCTGGGTGAACTTCTGTGTGGGGACTCCGGCGGCGTAGAGCTGGTCTGAGACCTGGATGGGGAAGATGGTTGATTCCAAGATAGTGGCCCCCTCGGTGTGCACGAGGCGGTGAGGGCCGCATGGCCAGAAGATTAAGAGTCAGAGTTTTTCCGGGCCACGTCCAGCGATCGCGCAGTGGGCACTGCCTTTTTTAAGCCCAGGACCTCCTTCTCCAGCAGTCTCTGCCGGATATAATTCGATTTGAGGCCCGTGATGAAGGAATCGCGGACCAATTCTTCAGAGTATGTTTTGGCCGTCACGGTCTTGCAGTTACAATCCCGGACCAGGTCCTTTAGGCCCTGTAAGAAATCGTCCATTGATTCCTCTGGTCGCTGCCTGCGTGTAGCCAGCAGATGTCTGGCGTACACTTCGTTTACTGGCCTCTGGTATTGGGCCTTCAGGATAGTGATGGCCTCCGTGTAAGAGGTGGTGTCCCGGATGAACGAATAAATCCAATGACTTACGCAAGTAGTCAGTAGACTAAGTTTATCTACCTCGCTAGTGGATGAGGCCCCCGCGAAGAGTTCGAAGCATTTGAGCCAGTGTCCAAATTGATTTGATGCTTCAGCATAATGTGGATCCAACTCCAGATGCTCTGGTTTTAGGAGTCGATCCATCCTGGTATTCATTAGTGATTAATATTGATGGGCCTTCAATAACCACAAAACTGGAAGTTATAGACTTAAACAAGTTGGCTTTTAATCACTAAGATCAGAGCATACATCTCCACACGCCGACTGGTTCACAGGAATGAGTCATACAGATCCTGGGATCTTTATGTAAGAGAAGTCAGGGGCGGAGCCAAGAGCCAAGACCTGGAATCTCCCAGGTTAGTCGGGAAAGAGGAAGTGAAACTATACACAGTGGGGATGGTAATATACATGGGTGCAAAAAGAATACAGGATCAAGACAAACAGATTTCATTACATAAATGATTTGGTTCTGTCTTCTCAAAGGAGGAAACAAATAACATCCCAGAGATGCCGGGGAACTTCGGGTCTGATGAAAGTGTGGAACTGAAAGAAATCAGTATTTGTAGGGAAATGGTGTTAGGAAAATTGATGGGACTGAAGGCCGATAAATCCCCAGGGCCTGATAATCTGCAGCGTAGGGTAATTAAGGAAGTGGCCCTAGAAATAGTAGATGCTTTGCTGGTTATCTTCCAGAACTCGATAGACTCTGGAACAGTATCCATGGACTGGAGGGCATCAAATGTTATCGAACTATTCAAAAAAGGTGGTAGAGAAAAAGCGGGGACTTATAGACCAGTAAGCCTGACATCGGTAGTGGGGAAATTGCTAGAGTCCACTATAAATGATGTAATTGCAGAGCACTTGGAAAGCAGAGACAGGATCGGACAAAGTCAACACGGATTTACAAAAGGTAAATCGTGCTTGACAAACCTACTGGAATTTTTTGAGGATGTAACAGGTAAAATAGATAAGGGAGAACCAGTGGATGTGGTGTATTTGGACATTCAGAAGGCTTTCGATAAGGTCCTGCATAAGAGATTATCGTACAAAATTAAGGCACATGGGAGTGGGGGCAAGGTATTGACTTGGATAGGGAACTGGTTGGTGGATAGAAAGCAAAGAGTTAGAATAAAAGGGTCATTTTCCGAGTGGCAGGCAGTGACTAGTGGTGTACCGCAAGGATCGGTCCTAGGACAGCAGCTGCTCACAATATATATTAATGATCTGGACGAGAGAATTGGATGTAATATCTCCAAATTTGCAGGCGACACAAAGCTGGGTTGGGTGGGTATGCTGTGAGAAGGATGCCGTGAAACTCCAGTACGATTTGGACAGGTTGGGTGATTGGGCAGAGACATGGCAAATGCACTATAATGTGGATAAATGTGAGGTTATAAACATTGGTGGCAAAAACAGGAAGGTATCTTATTATCTGAATGGCAATAGATTGGGAGAAGGGGACGTGCAAAGAGACCTGGGTGTTCT
This sequence comes from Somniosus microcephalus, assembly GCF_052327205.1. Taxonomy (NCBI): domain Eukaryota; kingdom Metazoa; phylum Chordata; class Chondrichthyes; order Squaliformes; family Somniosidae; genus Somniosus; species Somniosus microcephalus. The sequence continues at coordinate 34,424,129 of NW_028225184.1, forward strand.
TGTGCACCACTCGCTGAAGATAAGCATGCAGGTGCAGCAGGCGGTTAAGAAGGCAAATGGTATGTTGGCCTTTGTAGCGAGAGGGCTCGAGTAGAGGAACACGGACGTCTTGCTGCAGTTGTGCAGGGCCTTGGTGAGACCGCGCCTTGAGTATTGTGTGCAGTTTTGGGCGCCTTATCTGAGGAAGGACGTACTTGCCATGGAAGGAGTGCAGCGAAGATTCACCTGGGATGGCAGGAATGACGTATGAGGAGACATTGTGTCGATTGGGCTTTTACTCACTGGAGCTTAGAAGATTGAGAGGGGATCTCATCGAAATCTATAAAATTCTGTCAGGCCTGGACAGACTAGATGCAGGAAGGATGTTTCCAATGGCCGGGGTGTCAAGAACCAGGGGTGATAATCTAAGGATAAGGGGTAAGCCATTTAGGACTGAAATGAGGAGGAATTTCTTCACCCAGAGAGTGGTGTACCTGTGGAATTCTGTGCCACAGAGGGCGGTTGAGGCCAGTTCATTAAATATATTAAAGAAGGTGTTGGATATTTTTTTTAACGCTAAAGTGATCAAAGGATATGAGGAGAAGGCAGGGACAGGGTACTGAATTTGGATGATCAGCCATGATCTCATTGAATGGCGGAGCAGGCTCGAGGGGCCGAATGGCCTCCTCCTGCTCCTATCTTCTATGTTTCTATGTCTGAAGGTTTTACCTAGATTGTTCAAACAGCCAATTCCCATACATAACACATAAGTCATTATTGGCTGCTTGTTCAGAGGTAATTCTGTGTTCTCTAATTAGATCATTAATTCTTTTGGCATGATCCTCTAATTCATGTATGATATCCTATAGGCGTACGTTCATTACCTGATCTTTCCTTAGCTCCTCACTTACTATGTTGTTTTCTTTACTAAATATCTCCTTCAACTCTTCCCTTACCGTCTGTAATTGACTCTGTAAATCTGCAGTTGTCATTGCGTTGATTACTCAGGTTACTTTGTTGGAATCCGTGAGGCCATCATTTATTAATCATCTTTTCTGTCTATTCTTTTCCTGGCTTTCCTCTTGAGTGGTACTAAGCTCATGGCGGAAGGCCCCTTCTGTTTTCTGCATGCTTGCCAACAAAGTCGCATTTTCCCAGTATTGGTTAAAAACTTGCTGCAACATTCTTTCAGTCAATTGCGCTGTTTTGTCAGGGCAGCACTTTGGTAGCATTAGTTCTGTTAAATTGAGGATAACAGGGGCCAATTCCGGTATTACTTGATGATAAACTGCTTTGGAGGTGGGTATAATTACATGGCCGTTCCCAGGTCCCGGTTTTAAGTGGGGACATTGTTTCTCCAGTTCTTCCTGGGGTTCTGAATGGCTTGTTTTCTTATAACGTGTGAGTTCAACGCTGTAGACATATCCACCTTCCCTCATACACCCAGTTATTGAATCTTTGAATTCTACCATGGTATTTTCATTCACGGGATCCTGGTAACTGACAAATCTGGAATGCTTCTAATGTCCCCCAACGGCTAAATGGTACTATATAGTGTTTGTTTTCTGCTGAGGTGATCTCTATATTATCTTTGGGAATCTCATATCCTGCTGAATTAGTAATCTTTACATTATATTCGTGGATAGGAGGCCATTCATCATCCTGATTTTTAAGTTTCGTGATAATATTTGATCCAATATAAGAATACTGACCGGTCTTTTTCTTACGCCACCGAGCCCAGCACAATTGTATATTTTCCTTCCTTTTCGAGACCACTGGGCCCTGGTTTGATTCTTGTACATGTTCCCAGATCCAATTACTTTTCTTCAGGAATTTCCATATATTTGGGCTTTTGTTGTCCCTTTCCTGCATCTGAAACACACACCATCTCCGTGATTTATTTCGCAACTATACACCTTGCCTTGTAATGTACCACAACCCATTACGTATGGTGTTGTTATATTATCTTTTGTACTATTTCAAATCCAAACGTGAACATCTTCCTTATATGTCTCAGATGTACCATTACGGTCTTTTGATTGTTTATGTCCACCAATGATTGGAGGTTCCATTCCATAGATGGGGAATGGGGCGCATTTGCCTCCTTCGCCCAGTGTACAGATGTACCTCCAGAAGTTTCACTGCACATCCAATCATCAATATTAGTTAGCAGCGCTACATCTCTGATCTGTGGGTAGACCAGAATGTAACATCTTAATTCGTAACAGTTTCCATCTGGCTGATATGGATCCATTTACGTTTACATTCTCCCTTTGGACCATATGGAACATTCAGTAGGTACACTGGATAAGGGGTAAGCCATTTAGGACTGAGTTGAGGAGGAATTTCTTCACCCAGAGAGTGGTAAACCTATGGAATTCTCTACCACACAGGGCAGTTGAGGCCAATTCATTAAATATATTCAAGAGGTAGATAGATATATTTCTTGAGGCTGAATGGATCAAGGGATATGGGGAGAAAGCAGGGGCAGGTTTCTGAATTCGGATGATCAGCCATGATCTAATTAAATGGCAGAGCGCGCTCGAGGGGCCGAACGGCCTACTCCTGCTCCTATCTTCTATGTTTCAATCTTTCTATGTTACACAGCTGGATTTCTTATATCTGCTAAGGTATGCGGGCCTGTCCATTTTACCTCGAATGAGTGTTTCCTTGGAGAGAAATTTCGTTACATCACTTGGTCTCCAACATCATACTCAAATGGTTGACCCTCTTATCATAATATCGCTTGATTTGTTCACCTCATTTGCCTGTGTCAATGGCCACTATTCTGTTCACCTCGGCTATATAATATATCAGGGTTTGTAACCATTTTTGGCTACATGGTTGCAATTTTAAAGTTGTATTATTCCCCAGTGTTTGATGTCCTGGTATTTGCATCTGCCTCCCAGTCATGGCTTCATATGGCTTTACCCTCGTAGTCTCGTGTGGGGCTGAACGTATTGCCATTAAGCATAAGGGCAACATGTCAGTCCATTGAGTGGGGTGTTCAGTACACAACTTCTGCAACATTGTCTTTAAAGTTCGATTCCACCACTCCACGATCCCTGATGATTGTGGATGGTGGGCAATGTGCAAATGATATTTTATTGTAACATTTCTTGTGGGGTTGTGAAAACTGCCCCCGTATAGTGTGGACCCTGATCGCTATCCACTTGTAGTGATAATCCCCACCTACAGAACACCTCACTCCATAGAATTCGGGCTGCTGTGCGTGCTGTATTATTTCTTGTGGGAAACGCCTCCAAACATTTATTAAACTGATCAATGACAACGTGTGTGAACTCATAGTTACACTTGGATTTTGTTAGCGGGCCAATAAAGTCAATCTGCAGGTGTGTCCATGGTCCCTCGGTAGGAGGCTGCGACCTAAGTAAGGAGTGATTAGAAGATGAAGGAGGGTTTGTTTGTCGGCATGGCAGGCAGCGATTAACATATTGTTCCACATGCTGCTCCTTTTCAGGCCACCAACAAATGGGTAATACGTTTTGGAGTGTAGTGGCCACTGAGCAATGTCCCGCTGTAGGGTGAGAATGGAAAAGGACCAGAATCTCTTCCTTCAATTGGGGAGGAACGCAAACTACTAAGTCTCCCTCTATATTCCTCACCATCAGCAGGGGAGGGTTTTTAACCGCACCATGTTGTACTAAAGTTAAGTCTGCCCATGAAGCTGGTGCAGATAATGGGCGCCCTTGTTCATGCTAGGCTATTACTTGTGCATAGGGAGTATGTGAGTCCTGCATGGCAAAGCGATCAATGGTTATAACTTTGGTAACCGCTACCACTACGGGTGCCTGTTTGTCATCCATCACCCACCAAGGTATTGGATAGACTGTTAACAAGGCGATCGGCTGCTAGGTTACCAAGGAGTGGGGGATCAAGCTTTCTGATGGGCTGCTACCTTTCCTACATGACAAGGGGCGAATCGCTCCTGGAGCACTTCCCATAGCTTACAGAGAAGAGCAGAATGTAATAAAGAATTACCATCTGATGAGCAAAAATCATTTGTATGATATAGGGGAAGGGCCATAACTGTGCTACAGACGTAGCTGCTGTCAGACCAGATATTAGTTTCATCCGTAATTGTGTAGTGAGCAGCGAGAATTACTACAATTACTTCTGCTTGTTGAGAGGAGTGGGCGGGAACTTGAAATCCCACCGACAATTTGGGGGCGTCCATATCAATGAGGGCACATCCAGTTATAGTTTGGCCATCCACATAGTATGATGATCCATCTACGTACACATTTCAAGTTCCAGGTATGACATTAGCCTTTACTGGATTTGGTTCCATATCTAGTACTGGGAATGGACACTGGTGTGAGCTTCCCTCATAGGCGAGCATAAGGGGTAACAGTGTAGTTCGTTTAGGAGAAATGTATGATTCGCTGAGAGGTCATCTTAGTCTCGCTTGGTTTTAGCAGCAGATTAAGGGGCGTTGTGTGGTAAATGCAAAATCACTTTCTGTAGTCCGCTGATATAAGTAAAATGATTGACAGCCCAAAATATTTCCAACCGGTGCCGATCACACACTGAGAATGTGCCTTCTAGCCCTCGTAAGATATGTGAGGCATTAACGATGGGGTGTAGTGTCTCATTAATTGCCTGGTTCTGACTTAAAATGGCACTTTAGCTGGAAGGGGTGGAGCCTACTTCAAGGTGAAGGGGCTGAATATGATCCGGGGAAATGAGAGCTGTAGCCTGCATCTTGACTCGTTTCAAAGCACTAACCGCAGCGGAATGGTGGTCTCCCGATACGGGTTGTATCTCTTCCACGTCGCCCTTTAAAAGATCATACAAAGGTTTAGCCAAGTCTGCAAAGTTCGGAATAACATTTCGTTGATATCCAATCAGGCCTAGAAAGGATCGCAGTGCAGTCTTTGAAAGTGGCAGTGAAAGCCGCTGAAAAGTCTCTACCTTTTGATCGTCCAGACAGAGGCCGTTTTCTGAAATTTTTACTCCCAAAAATGTAACCTCATCATTTGCCAGCTGAGCCTTTTTTGGATTTACTTTGAGCCCTGCCTTCTGTACTAACCCTATCAATTCATCTAGAAGTTCTAGGTATTCCTCCATTGTTTCAGTAGCAAGGAGCAGATCATCAACATACTGTAGATGGACCGATGGTTTAGAAAAATCTTTAACTCTTGTGCCATTTATTGATGAAAGATCGATGGCGAGTTATGAAACCCCTGCGGTTAACACTTAAATGTGTAGCCCTGCCCTTCAAAAGTGAACGCAAATTTATGGTGGTTCTCCTGAGCAACAGGAGTACTCCAGAAACCATTCGCTATGTCTAGAGCAGAGAAGACTGTGGCCTTGGTGGGTATGGATGTTAACAGAGAAGGGGCTCGACTAACAGTTGGACTCTGACGTGGGGAAACTTTGTTTAGGGCTCGGTAATCAATAGTAAGCCTCCACGATCCATCTGGCTTCCCCATGCAGGGGAATTACTGGCAAACGGCCCTGTTCTTCTAATGAGACAATGGCTGTTCGCAAATACAAAATACTTTCTCGGGGAATCGGGTACCAGTTGCATGCACGATGGAGTGGCTCATTAATTTGTGTTTCCCCTTCCTTTCTCCCGCAGTCGTGTTCAGATATAGCAAAGGCAGCTGTATGTTTGGTCACTAAGGATTTAACAACAGGCAGGGAATGTTTCGGCAGCGTGATCTGCTCAGGCTTCTTTATAGCAAACTCCGAGTGAGCGTCTGAAATCTGCACTATGTCTCCTGGTTTAGGTTCAAAGCATATACAGTTCTGATTGTAATCTATAATAGCTGTCATTCCCCTTAGGGTATCATTCCCAAATATTCCCATTCTATTTGTCATACACATATAAAATGGATCGGTATTTTTTTACGGGGAAGGTCTCAAGACAAATACTAAGTGCCTCCCCTGGATATGCGGGTGCTTGTGCACCGGTGACTCCCGTTATGACGACGCTACTTTTGCCTATTTCAAGTTGGAGTTCGGTGTCTGGGGAATGCAGGATTGTAACAGATAACCCAGTGATTATTAGCATAGTCAGCTGTCGGCCCGCAGGCAGCAAAGCTGAGAAAACTGGTCGACCATGGCCATCTCGTCTGAACCCCACTTCAGACCAGGCCAGTGGGGCGGGACTCCATCATTGTGGGCCATTAAATTGTTGGGGCGGTGGTGGGGGTGGGAATAATGAGCTCATGGCTGGAGCCACTGGATTCCCCGAACTCTGGTTCAATGCAAGAGTTTGCATTATTCTCTCCTTTTGTGAGCCTAGGGCATCTATTTTACAGTCCATTGGATTGGGTGAGCGGGACGAACCATATTTCGAGTAATTATTATTATTCCTCCCACCTCCTGAGCCTGTCTGTCTCGGATTCTGCCAATCCTTTGCAAAGTATCCCACGTTTCCACAGTTATAACATATGAACTGTTTTCTTCAGGAGTTGGACACCGGAGGGGCCTGAGGCCCCTGAACTACATTCACTGGCGTTTCTGTTATTGGTGTCCGGACCTGAATTTTACATAATCCCATTCAGAAGTAGCATCTCTTCATAGGTTGGTCCGCTGTGAGTTGTGGGTGACAGTGTGCCCCAAGGCTGTTCGCAGTGAGGTCTGAATATTCTTTAAGTATATTGTCTTAAATGCTGCTTCATCTTTCCCGTTTAATGCATCAGCATTGGGGCGGGCCTGTGTCATCTCATCAATAGTGTACAACCGATCCCCGATTGCAGCAGGGGTCTCATGAGCCCCTTGTTGGGTCTGGTTTAATTCCTGGACCAAATCAATAGTATCCAAACCTAGAGCTGTCTGTATGCATGTGATTAAAGCATTTAGGATATTTCCCACATTAAATGCCAGGAATGGGAGACTGGTCCATATATCCGGAGTCAGGGTAGACAGTACAACATTTTTCATGTCACTATCCTCAAAATTGGGGTGTTAATTCCGGAATGCCACTGTACGTTGCCTTAGCTCTATACAGCATTTATGTGGGTTAACTGGTCCGAATTGCTGGCCACATCCCTGTAACTCTGCATAGTTCAGGGGCTTGGATCGTTCGTAAGTACCTGCCCACAACATTCCCGGAGGGCCTGCCGCTGGTGGTACTGCTTGTGCTGCTTGAGCCTTATCACCTACCGCAGCTGGTGCTGGTGGTGGGTTAGGAATCACTTGGGTGCGGGTCAGAATTTTAACTGGGGCTTTAACAAGTACAGGCTCGCTCACTGAGGTTTTTATACTGTTATTCGCGTAGGCTGGGGGCCTCCCAGCCAAGTTATTGGTGGCATACGAGATGGGGGCCTTTTGGGAAGCAGACACCAAGGGAGAGAATAGCTGTCCATTTAACCTCTCGTATTGCTGATCGCAACACCCGGGGGAGTCTATTCCTGTAACTGCCGCTGTTCCAGCCCATTGTTTCCCCAACAGTTTTTCTAATTGTTGTATAGTGCTGTGGCATTGTTGGTGGTCTAACTCCCTGTGGGGACACTGAAGAGCCTCTCTAAGGGACCCTCGTGACTCATTTAGTTGACTGATCAGGCAGTCAATGGCCCAGAAATTCGGGTCGGGGGCTTCCCACAGGTGAAAGCCCCCGACCTACACTAAACTAGCGCACCGACATTTGAGGCTTGGGCCTGCGTGGATTTCCTCTCTGTGGCCCGGTCCAGCTCCCGGCATGCTGTGCTTGCGTGATCCAGCGGCGTAGTTAGTGCAATGCGTCCACTGGGATCACTTGAGCCATGGGCAACCAATTGGAGCGGGTAAAAGCCCATTCATATGATTGACAGACAGACCTGTCAACCTTATGTATACTCCAGCCACCAAAACAGTAGTTAACCTTCAAATAATTTTTTTAAAAACATCAAACTTTTTAAATAAATTATAAATAACATTACATAACAATTTAAACAATAATTTAAATTTAAAAAAAATAATAATTTTTTTAAAGCGGATCTAAAAATACACCTACCTTAGATTAAAGTATTTAAAAATATTAAACCTGTGGAAAAAAAATTTCAATTTTAAGTAATGGACCACTTACCTTTCAAAATGACGTCCTTATGCCTGGTTATTACATTTCTAAAATGTAGAGACTTATGTGCACGGAAAAACCTGTAAAAAAAAGGAAGTCCAACACGCACGCACAGACTCCCGCACGCATGCGTACGACCTCTGAACCCCTTCGTTCAGATGAACGGAAGTGCCGGCTTTCCGCGCATGCGTAGTGCATGCAAGATACCGGCAGTTCCATTTGGTCCATGCGTGATTGCTCCGTGCATACTCACGTGTTGGGACCCGAATTTCTGGGCCATTATCTTTTGTTCAGAAGGCTATTTGGCTTTTAGCCTCTTCAAGGTTCTGCATTGCAGCGCTGGCGTGAACGGTGTTAATAATCTGTTGCTGCATTATTGCTGCCGAGTCACCGACATGTCCCTGAAGAATTGTATTCTTGTTTTTTAACTCTAAGGCTTCTTTCTCCGATTTTGACTTTTCACTCTGTAACGTTAGATTCTCTCTTAACTTTTCCCACTGAAACGTTAAATTCTCCTCTACATGCTGCGAGTTTGCACCCGTAAACGTTAGATTGTCTTGTATCACCCGTAGTTTGTCTTTTTCTAATTCATCCTGATCATCTTCCATTTCTAGGAAGGTTTCTTTATCTTGTTCCACACAATACACTGCGGCATAGATCAGTAGCTGCACTGCCCTATCCGCCTTCCATCACTTCTCCTTAACTTGCTTTTCAATGAACGCAAAAACGTCCTCCAAAGATACTCTCACATCCTTTGTTAGACATTCTACTATCAATGGCTGCAATTGTGCATCATCGCACTTCTTCATTAACTTCGCTTTATAATCTAAAAAAACAATCTCACTCGACATTCTAATATCAACTTAAAGAGACACTATCTGATAGATAACCTAACCTTTCACAACAACTTTAATTGATCAGACGAAAAGCCAAACGAAAATCCAAACGCCTGCCTTATGCACAATAGACCTGATCTCAATTAATATTCACTACCCCACGTTGGGAGCCAATCTGTAGCTTTTAAAAGCTCTTATAATAATGTGTCCGTGACTACACAAACCACTCCGGGTTCAGCTATATTGTGTATCAGTTAAACAGGTTTATTAAACATTAAACATCCAGTACAAAGCAGTAGTACTGAACAAGGAGATAGTCAGAGTCTGTTCCTCGAACTCGGCGTTCCTTCCCAGTGACTGCTGCGTGGTCTCCTGATTTTATGTTGCTGTGCTCTGTTGACTGAAGCTCGCTTCCTTGGGAGTTTGCTGTGTTCTGTTGACCAAAGCTCGCTTCCTTGGGATTTTGCTGTGTTCTGTTGACCGAAGCTCGCTTCCTTGGGATTTTGCAGTGTTCTGTTGACCGAAGCTCGCTTCCTTGGTATCTCGCTGTGTTCTGTTGACCGAAGCTGCTATCAATCTCTGGCTACATGGTGCGCTGCTTTCGATGTTCAAAACCTGAATCTTTATATCCTTTTACCTCTCGTTTTGCCTACGTGGCAGTAATTAACCCTCTGACACCAGGTAAAAAGTCTTGCTTCCCTCGGTAGCCATTTTATGACCAGGTTGATCCCACTAGTTTTGTCTCTATGCATTACTAAGTATCCTTATCTTAGCTGTTCACTTTGCACAAAAGATATCCTAGAACATTTTCTAAACAGACTCTCCATCCTATAGCTATACTACTGAAGGATGTATCCAACTCCTATCTCCCTCTCTAGTTCTTATCTATTTACGCATAATATTGCTGAATTCCTCGTCTCCATAAACTTAGCACTACATTCCATTACTTCATTAATTGTAAACACAGCAGTGTTTTTAGTCAGGTTGGCATAATTTCCCATCCTGCTTTGCTCTCAGCCATTCGCGATTTTATACAGGCTTGTATGCTTTTAACATACAATTTCACATATTATAGTTATGTAAAAATGGTTATAGAATCTTAATAATTTTTACTAAATCCTATGGTTACACCCTATCCTAAGGAACCACAGTGCCGTGGTCAGTTTGCCCATCCTCCCTGCATTCTTTTTTCTCATCCATACAGGTAGAAATTATCTTGTCCCTGTTGGAAAAGGTCCAGGCAGAGGCTCATCCATCACTACATCCTGGGTCCCCAAACCTTCCTGAATCGCAGTCACTACCTCCTGTCCCTGACAACTGACGAAATCTAAAGTACTACTTAATCTGAAGGCTGTGACTGCCTCCTGGAATTAAGTGACCAGATCATTCTCCCCATCCATTCTGCATGCCAATGTCTTCAGCTCGTATTCCAGCTCAACAATTCTGAGCCCAAGTTCCTCGAGTTGCAGAGACTTACTGCAGATGTGATTGCTCGGGATCGTGATGCTCGCCACAGAATCCAATCGCTGCAGTTACGACACACCACCTGTCCTACCATCACAAAACTTGTTTTATTTATTAATTATTAGTTAATGATTTTATTCAATCGATATTTTTCTGGTTAATTGTTGTATCATTTTATTTAGTTTAATTTAGTAATTTAATAATACTAGCAAGTTATTGTTTATCAGCTCTTAATTTCCCCCCTTCCCTAACATAGAGCGCAAAACAGAGCTGCAACACTCACTAACCAATCACCTGTCTGCTCCTTTAAAACGTCACTCTTTGTTGTTTTTCATTCGGAGCCTCCCGCTGACGCACCTTTTGACACAATTTTATTGTAGCATGTTTTTGCCACCCGTATTAACTTTTTCAATTCCCTCCTGTACTTTACATAATGTTCCTGGTTATTAACGTAATCTTTTTTCTGGCATTTTTCATAAGGCTACTTCTTTTTTAAAGCTCTGTGATCTTTCAGTGCAGGGCTGAATGTTGTACAGGTCTGAGTCCTTACACTGCAGGGCTGTGTGTGGTAACGGTCTCCGCCCTTACACTGCAGGTCTGTGTGTTGTACAGGTCTGTGTTTTTGCACTGCAGGGCTGTGTGTTGTAACGGTCTGCGCCCTTACACTGCAGAGCTGCATGTTGTACCGGTCGGTGTCAGTTTATTCATCAGGCATTGATGAGCATTTTGATATCGGATTGTATGAGGATGCAATGGAGGTTGACGTAGGGCATCATTGCTATGGAATGACAAATGGGACTGAAGCATAAATAATGTTCAACAAGTGTCATTCTGAGCTAACAGATAAGGTGGAACTTATGGTTATGATATAAAGCAGGTGCCTGGGACTAAAGATGTAGGCTTCAGTCTTGTCAATGTGTGCTTCGAAAAATTTGTGATGCATCCAAAAAGGAATGTTGGCCCAGTACTCAGACGACATGGTGACAGAACGGAGGGGGTAGGATGTGCGGTGGGGAGCAGGATCGAGAATGATAGAATTTTAACGGGGGGACAAGAACAGAATGTTCGGTGGGAGTTTGGGCACAAATCTTTGAAGGTGACAGGACCGGGTAACCAAGCAGCTGATAAAGCCTAAGCAGTCCTGGGCTTTATAAACATAGGCGTAGATTACAAACACCAGAACGGTATGTTAAACCTATATAAATGGGGGCAGGTGGAGTGTTTTGCCCAATTCTCGGCACTACAACTTAGGAAGGACGTGAAGCATTGCAGAGGGTACCGGGGGTATTTACTAGATAGGATCCAGAGATGAGGAGTTGCAGTTACGTGGATAGATTGGATAATGTACGTTTTAATCGTTCATTGGAAGTGGGCATCGATGGCATTTATTTCCGTCCCGAGTTGCCCTTGAGAAGTTGTTGAAGAGCCAGCTTCTTGAACCGCTGCAGTCCGTGTGGGGAATTCACACCCACAGTGCTGTTAGGGAGGGAGCTCCAGGAATTTGACCCAGCGACGATGACGGATCGGCGATATAATTCTAAGTCAGGATGGTGCGTACCTTGTAGGGGAGCTTGCAGGCGATGGTGTTCCCATGTTCCTGCTCCACTGTGCTTCTAGGTGGTAGAGGTTTCGAGTTTGGGAGCTGCTACCGAAGAAGCCTCAGCGCGTTGCTGCAGTGCAACGTGTAGATGGTCCACACTGCAGCCACACTACGCCGATCGTGGAGGGAGTGAATGTTTAATGTGGTAGTTGAGGTGCCAATAAGGCGAGCTGCATCATCCTGGATCTTATACAGCTTTTTCAATGTTGTTCTATCTGTACTCATCCACGTAAGTGGAAAGTATTCCATCACACTCCTGGGCCTCATAGATGGTGCCAATGTTTTGGGGAGTCCCCAGGTTACCCTGCTTCTGACCTGGTCTGGCCAAGCTGGGGTTGTTCTCCTCAGGGCATAGAAGGGTGGAGGAGATTTCTTAGAGTTTTTTTTAAATCTAGAACGGTTTCAGATAGAGTAAATTAAGGTAAGCTGTTTCCAATGGCTGAAGGGTCGAAAGCCTTAGGACACATATTTAAGATGGTTGGGGAAAGAACCAGAGTCGACATGAGGAAAATCAGTTTTATCCAACGAGTGGTTAGGATTTGGAATGCACTGCCTGATAGTGTGGTGGATACAGATTTAATAGTCGCCTTCAAATGGGCATTGGAAAACACTTGATGGAGGAACAAGTGTGGGGATGTGGAAAAACATCAGGAGAGTGGGACTAACTGGATTGCTCTTCGAAAGAGCCTCGAGCGGGCGAATGGATGAACTATTCTATGACTCCATGATTTTGCGGTACTAGGAGATGGAGTTAAAACTATTGTTGTCAGCGTACATTTAAAAGCTGATCGCATATCCATGGATGAAATCTCTAAATGGAGCATGTAGATGAGGACGAAGAGCAGCCGATGATCGATACTTTAGAGGCAACAAAGGGAACGGAGCTGTGGGGTGGTGGTTGTGGAGAGAAGGCATTGCTGGAGATTCTCTTGCTCCGATCAGATAGGTAAACGTGGAAATATAAAGGGGAGTCACATCAGAAGGGAGGCCAAGGTCAGAGAAAATAAGAGGCAACGGAGCAGAGGAGAGATGGAGTTTCTACAGTTGATAAATGTACGATTGAGGGTTTCAGTCTCAGCTGAGGCAGGGCAGAGGACAGCCATGTTATGCTGACAGAAGTACGCGCCTCTTGTGATGGAGATGATATTCGGTCGGATTGTCAGGTGAGAGATGAATAGGGATCTGAGGTTAAAAATCCTCATACTCAGCCTGAGACAACAGCGAGGGATGAGGATGGAATCAGCGACAAGGGTATGGAGTTTGCGTTGGGGCCAAATATGAAGGCCACGCTATTCCCAATATTTTAGTCGAGTAAATAGCATCTCATGGAATCAGGTTGTTGCAGTTTGATAACACAGAGGGTGTGGAGAGTCGAGAGAGATGGCGGCGAGCCGGAGTTGGATGTTGTCAGCAGACTTGTGGAAACAGACCACATGTCTGTAGATGATGTCACAAAGGGCAGCATGTAGATGAAGAAGAGGAGAGGCAAGAACCGAAAGTTCAGAGACTCCAGAGATAAATGTGCTGCTATGGGAAGAGAATCCATTGCTGGAGATGCGCTGGCTACGATCAGATCTGTAAGACTGGAAACAAGTGAGGGCAGCCCCACCGAAAGAGGCCAGTGTCAGAGGTATGGAGAGATCACGGGTGGGTTTGCTGCTGGTTCGGTGGCGAGGTTGGAAATGGCGAGAGGTGAGGTCATGGAGGGATTTAATCAAGGATGAGAATTTGCATGTAAGTCGTTGGCAGACTGAGGGACAATGAGTCTCAGTGAGGGCGAGAGTGATGGGAAAGCGGGATTTGAGCAGGGCTGGAGGTTGACAGCAGAGTTTGGGTTCGGATGAAGTTGATGGAAGGAGGAGGTTTGGTTCCGGCCAGGAGTGATCAGGAGGAATGGAGTCAGCTGTTGGCACTGTTCTAAATTTACTGGAGCCGTTACCCTATGTAGAATAAACAGGTAAACTTCTGCTGTAAAATAGCTGAGAGAGGAATGTCAATGGGGCACGTTCAGTTACTGAAATCTAATATAATCCACGGCAATTTCTAGTTTCAAATCCTGAACATGGACTTTACCTGTCCCTGAGTCAGAGACTGAAACTTCACATTTTAACTGGGAAACTCCAGGGACAGAGTGCAGCGTGTCTGCTCGAGTCCCTGGGTTCAGCGTACACTGTGGAGAAATCATTAACAATTATAATCGATCGATAGCAGTGAACATGGCCAATACAACTACAGGAAACTGTAAATGAAGGCGCTCATTATTGTTGGATCCGTCCTGTAGGTGAGAGCTTTCTGCCTTATTCCCCAGAGAGGTGTGATTAACTTGTGTTCATTGAGATGTTTGTGTTTTATCCACCACATTAATTGGATCAGTGTCAATGATATAATGTGTTTGTTCAAGTGACTGTAAATAATAGCAATGAGCAGGGGTATAACTGTGTCATTGGAGACTTATCCCCTGTATAAATCAGGGCCCATTGGAACGGATCAGCTCGGTGTGTCTGCCGGAGCTGTGGGTTCCACTCCAACAGCAGTCACCGCTTCTCACGGCAATGGGATATCCAGTAATCTATCAGATAGAAGACATTTACTATACTGTCCTTGCAGCCGTTGGAGTTCCTGGTAAGCCTGTATCTTTGCTACTAATGGTGTAAGTCGGTGTTAACTGTGCTGCTGCACTGGTTAATGTTTCACTCTCTCCATGTTTTACACAGCTGCCTGTTCATTTCAACCAGTGGAAGAATGAAATGTCCTCAGTCTCTGCTCTTTCTGTCTTGTCGCAGCTGCAGTATATCTGTAATGATCTTTGTACATCCAGCCCTGGCATTGCTCTGGGATTATTATCTGTACTGAATCAGCTGCCTGGGCTAAGAGTATGTATTAGCTGTTATCAGTTTCATCTTGTGGAACTAACCTGTTCTGGAATATTTTTACCGCAAATGTTATTTCAGTGATTAATAATGAGAAAGTTCACGGTGTCAGTGTTACAATGAGGGAGTGCAATGTACTCCCTCCCCGATAACATGGTTCAGTTTGACTGGGATTTCAATGTGTGCATTGGTTATCACTGTTATGAAATATTATTTCACTGTGTGTGTATCTGACGGCACTCCAGAGGTCTGGCGACTGAACTAAGATTGCTGCTGTCTCTTTCACATCTCCTTCTCTCCTTCAGTGGCGATGGATTCCCTGACTGTCACTGGACCTTATTGTAAAATGAAATGTTTTGAGGTTATGTTTTATAAGTTTGCACTGTATCTGTTGGAATCAATAGCCCTTCTATTGATCTGGAGCTTATAGATAGCAGCGGTGAGGTTGGAGTTGAGTTAATTGTACATTCCCGCCATCTAACGCTGTATTTTATAATTACCGGAGAAGGGACTTCAAGTTTTGTCAGCTCTGTCTGGAAGAGGCATTCGAGTCTGTCTCTTCCTTGCATTGCAGATGAAGTTAACTGTGCAGAGGAACAGGTGGCGAAATGAGTGCCCTGAATAAACATTAAACGGTTCACCATTGGACAAACTTACGCTGATAATACGATCACTGAGCAAGGAGCTGGTGAGCAGTATTTGGGCGTAGGATTTTAGGATTGAATCGGGTATGAACATGAGCTTTGACAGAGAGATTACAGACAGTGCAGAAATATAGAGGAGGGATATAGAAAGAGAGAAGTAGAGAGTGCTTTGACAAAGCGAGCAATGACAGTGTGGAAATATAGAGGAGGGATAGAGAAAGCGAGAGGGAGAGAGAGCTTTGAGAAAGAGAGCACAGACATTGTGGAAATATAGAGAAGGGATAGAGAAAGAAAGAGGGAGAGAGAGCTTTGACAAAGAGAGCACAGACAGTGTGGAATTATAGAGGAGGGATAGAGAAAGAGAGAGGGAGAGAGAGCTGTGACAAAGAGTGCACTGACAGTGCGGAAATCTAGAGGAGGGATAGAGAAAGAGAGAGGGAGAGAGAGCTTTGACAAGGAGAGCACAGACAGTGCAGAAATATAGGGGAGGGATAGAGAAAGAGAGAGGGAGAGAGAGCTTTAACAAAGAGAACACAGACAGCGCAGAAATGTAGAGGAGGGATAGAGAAAGAGAGAGGGAGAGAGAGCTTTAACAAAGAGAACACAGACAGCGCAGAAATATAGAGGAGGGATAGAGAAAGAGAGAGGGAGAGAGAGCTTTAACAAAGAGAACACAGACAGCACAGAAATATAGAGGAGGAATGGACAAAGAGAGAGGGAGAGAGAGCTTTGACAAGGAGGGCACAGAAAGTGCAGAAATATAGAGGAGGAATAGACGTAGAGAGAGCGAGGTAGAGCTTTGAAAAAGAGGGTATAGATATTGAAGAAATATAGAGGAGGAACTGAGAAAGAGAGAGGGAGAGAGAGCTTTGACAAAGAGGGCACAGACAGTGCAGAAATATAGAGTCGGGATAGAGAAAGAAAGAGGGAGAGAGAGCTTTGACAAAGAGAGCACAGAGAGTGTGGAAATGTAGAGGAGGGATAGAGAATGAGAGAGGGACAGAGGGCTTTGACAAAGAGGGCGCAGACAGTGCAGAAATATAAAGGAGTAACTGAGAAAGAGAGAGGGAGAGAGAGCTTTGACAAAGAGAACACAGACAGTGTGGATATATAGGGGAGGGGTAGAGAATGAGAGTGTGAGAAGGCAAGAGAGAAGCAAATGTTGGAGTGAAAGTGATTGAGAGAGAGCTACTGAAACTTCGAGTATAATTATAAGTAAGAGATGTGTTATTAGGTTGTGGTCAAATTGGGAGAGATTATATTGTTGTGTGTTTGTCCGTCAGCACTTCAGTCTGTTTTGGTAAATATTATTTTTCCTTACGTTATGAATTATTATTGCACGTAATTCTATTGATTTAAATAATAGGATCCATGATTTATTGATCATAATGAGTTATTAAATCGTGGATTTTAAATGCTGTACACCAGTTGAATTCAATAAAAAATGAGGTTGAACTCATTTGAATTTGATGCAACTGATGTGTTGAGTAAAAATATTGATGACAATTTACACCAACGAGCTGTTCACCGACACCGGTAACCACAGACATTACTGATTGAATGCATTAATTGAGTTGTGTTACTGAAATGTATGAATTAGATTTCCACTAACTCTGCTACCGTCTCTCCCTGTGAATGCCATCCTCTCCTCCGACTGCATTGAATCCTCTAGCTCCTCCTCCGTTGCTTCAGGATGTTGGACTTCCCAAAACCTGTGCTCCTGACTCCCCTGCGGCTCCCACATGTCCTTTTCCTTTTCACCGCTCCAATCTCACTCACTGGCTCGGCCTCAAGCTGCCTCTTTCAATCTGACCCAAATCCTCAAACACACCACAGCGGCTCTCGGCCGTTCCCGTTTAATGCCAGCCCCTGTCGGCTCTCTGAACCCAGAGCAACGAACCAGCTGCACCTCCACCTGTCCCCAAACCTTCCCGCTTGAATCACTTTCCCTCGGTCTGGAGATCAAATCCAGATTTAACACTTTGGATTCCGACTCTGTAAAACCCCTTTTCTCTTCCCCACCGGCAATGTGCCCTCAGTCAGCCCTTCCAGTGTATCCGGTGCTTATTCACTTTCTGTGTGGATTTCACAATTCATTCTCGATAATTGTGTTTTAAAAAATATTACTTGCCGGAAAGTGCTGCCCAGGTCCATGAATGAGTTTCCACTGTTCGATGCAGCAACAATTCTGGAAATTTCAGCCCAGATCCTGTCAAACTGCTGCTTGGGCTCCAGGCCTGATCAGTAATTTATCTGCTTCTTTTTCTCTCTCTTACAGTTAACGTGGTGGCGATTGTGATCCTGTCCCGAGGAAAGTGCGGTCTCTCCAAATGTATCACTCACTACCTGGTGGGAATGGCAGCGGCCGATCTCCTGGTCGTTATCACTGATCCCGTATTGAAGTGGATTGTTCTGATCTATTTCCCATTTTCATTCTTGAACATTACTCCTGTGTGCAGTCTCGTTGGCTTCTTGGGTTTTGCAACCACGGTGGTTTCTGTCTGGCTCACAGTCGCTTTCACCTTTGATCGGTTTGTGGCCATTTGTTGTGAGAAGCTGAAAACAAAATATTGCACCGAGAAAACTGCGGTCGTGGTTATCGGGACAGTGAGCATGCTCGGCTTTTTAGTGTCTGTCCCCTGGTACTTCAGATATGAACCTGCCTATATATTTCATAATGTTCCCTGGGAATGTTCCATTAAACCGAGCTTCTACACTTCCGTTGCATGGGGAGCATTCGAGTTGTTGCACCTCATTTTAACCCCTTGTGCACCGTTCTTCCTGATTTTGCTGCTCAATGCTCTGACGGTCAGACGTATTTTAGCAGCCAGTAGAGTCCGCAGGGGACTCCGGGGCCGCAGCAATGGAGAGAATCACAAGGACCCAGAGATAGAAAACCGAAAGAAATCCATTGTTTTACTCTTCAGTATAACCGGCAGCTTTATAATGTTGTGGGTGACCCAGGTTTTGTTTAACATTTACCGGCGAATTGCAGGTATTCGGTTCTATTACTCCTTCACCGACCCTCGTTATATCACAGAACTGACAGCAACAATGCTTCAGCTTCTCAGTTCCTGCACCAACACTTGTATTTATGCCCTGACCCAGAATAAATTCAGAGAGGAGCTGAAGATCGCGGTGAAATACCCATTCAAGCGAATTGTTAAATTAATTAAACCATAGTTAGATAGATAGATAGATAGATAGACAGATAGATAGATAGATAGATAGAGAGATAGGTAGATAGATAGATAGATAGATAGATAGATAGATAGATAGATAGATAGATAGGTAGATAGATAGATAGATAGATAGATAGATAGACAGACAAATAGACAGATAGATAGATAGATAGATAGATAGATAGATAGATAGATAGATAGATAGATAGATAGATAGATAGATAGATAGATAGATAGATAGATAGATAGATAGATAGGTAGATATATAGATAGATAGATAGACAGACAGATAGATAGATAGATAGATAGGTAGATAGATAGATAGATAGATAGATAGATAGATAGATAGATAGATAGATAGATAGATAGATAGATAGATAGATAGATAGATAGATAGATAGATAGACGGACAAATAGACAGATAAACATACATAAAGAGACAGGTGAAAAGTGAAAATGAGAGATAGCGTGAGCCCTAAAAAGAGAGAAAAGCAGAGGTCAGAACTGGGAACCTAAGAGAGAGACAGAATGGAAATGTAGAGAAACAGAAATTGAAAGTGATTGCCGAGCGTAGATTTGCGATATAACAAGCTAAAGAAAGCAAAAACAGCAAATAAGCAAGGATTAAGAGATGGAGATGTTGAAATGGATACAAAAAGGAGCGAAAATGGAATAGAGAGAAAGAGGGAGAGTGGGAGAAATTAGACGTGTAGACACACTGAGAAGGCAGAGAGAGAAACCGGTAAAAGTTGAGGTGGCGAAAAATAGAAAGAGACAAATATAAGGAGATAAAATACACAGAAGAAAAGCAGAAACAGGAAAGGCACATGCACATGTAGAAGAAAACATAGAACGTATAACACAGATTAAGGGAAAGAGAGGGAGATTGTGAAAAGGGAAAGTTGTGTGAAGTTGTTAGACAAATTGAGAAAGAAACTGCGGGAGGCAGAGGGTAGGTTAAACAGGAATAATACAGACAAATAGCGAGATTAAAAGAGATACGTTAAACAAATATTCTGTTTCTGCCTTCACATTGGAAGACACAAAAAACAGACCTGAAATTTTCGGGAACCAAGGACCTATAGAGCGTGAGGAACGTAAAGTGATTAATATTAGTAAAGAGAAAATGCCAGAGAAATTAATGGGACTTAAAGCCGACAAATCTGCTGGACCTGATGGCCAACATAATAGGGTTGTGAAAGAGGTATCTGCCGATGTAGTATTGGTTTTGATCTCCCAGAAGTCCCGAGGTTCCAGAAAAATCCCCATGGATTGGACTGCAACAAAGGTAAACACAATGTAAAATAAAGGAGGGGGATTGGGCAGAAAACGGGGAACTGCCGTCTGTAGTTGGGAAGGGAAAAAATCTACTATTGAGGAAGAGGTAACAGGGCGCCTGGACAATCACAATGTGATTCGTTAGAGACAACACGGCTTTATGAAAGTGAAATGGTGTTTGACAAACCTATTAGCGTTTTTTCCAGGTGCAACTAGCAGGCTAAATAAGGCGGAACCAATGGATGTACAATTGGATTTTCAGAACCCATTCCATAAGATGCCACACAATAAGTTGTTAAACAAGAATCGGGCTCATGGGATTGAGGGTACCATATTAGCACGAATTGCAGATTTGTCAACGGACAGAAAAGAGAGTAGGAATAAACGGGTCATTTTCATGTTGTCAGGGTGTAACTAGTGGAGCACGCAAGGAAGTGTGAAATTATCCACTTTGGTTGGAAGAATGGAAAAGCAGAAGACATTACATAAATCAACAGACTTGTAAATGTCGGATACAGAGGGATTTGTGTGTCCTGTTTCACGATTAACAGCAAGTTAATAATCAGGTACAGCGAGCTGTTAGAAAGGCAAATTAAATGTTCAGCATTATTTTAAGGGGCTTGCTTTATAAAATAAGGAGGTCTTGCTACAATTAAATAGGGCATCGGTGAGACCACACCTGGAGTACTGTGTACAGATTAATCCACTTAATTAAGGAAGGATATACTTGCATTAGAGAGGGTGCAACAGAGGTTCAGTAGATTGATTCCTGGTATAAGAGGTCTGTTCTATGAGAAGATATTGAGTAGAGTGTGATTATATTATCTGGAGGTTTAGAAGAATGAGAGGTGATCTTATTGAAACGTATGAACTTCTTAGAGGGCTTGACAGGGGAGATGCTGAGGGGCTGTTCCCCTACTGGAGAGTATAGAACTACGGGTCATGGACTCAGGATAAGGGATTGGACATTTAGGAATGAGATGAGTGGAAATTTCTTCACTCAGAATGTTGTGAATCTTTGGAAGTCTCTCCACCAGAGGACTTTGGATGCTCACTAATTGAGTATATTCAAAACTGAGATCGATAGATTTTTGGATATTAAGGGAATCAGGGGATGCATGAATAGGTTGGGAAAGTGGCTTTTGTCTAGCAGTTCAGCAATGAACCTACTAAATGATGGTGACTGCCCAAGGGGTCCTATGGCCTACTCCTGCTGCTCGTTCTTAATTGTTATGTTATTATAGGCAGAATAAGGCAATCAAAGCAAACTAGAGACACAGAAATAAACAATGCAGGAGATCTACAGACAGCAAATGAGACAAAGTGAGACTAAAATTTTGCGGCTACATTCTCGTCTACAACTGAACAAGTTAATTAATTAAAAATGAATTTTTTAAAGTGGCTATTATATTTAGGTGTCTCAAAACACTTTACACAATGAAATACTTCTGAAGTGTGGCAATGGTTCTGTAGGAAAATGTTGAAATGAATATAGTTTCATGCTTTGTGTCTGAACAGATACAAATAGTGTCTTTATCTTGATTTACGAATTTTTCATTATAGATTTAATTTTCCTTTTTGGTATCAATGCTAATGTTCGAGTGATGTGCAATTATTAGTAATGCAGTTATGTAGTCTACGAGCAAAAAATTACAATTGATTGTATAATCACGTTAAATACAGCTGAAGAACATGAGGGGACAAACAGAGACTTTTAGATAGGGCAGAGAGACAGAGAAGGAAAGAGGTAAAAAGAGAGACTGAAGAGAAAAAGAAAAGCACATACGGTAAATGTAGAGAAAGGACACAGAGTGTGTAAGAAAGAAATACATACTTGGATTAGTATAACGCATATCACGACCACTGGACGCCCCAAAACGCCTTACAGCCAATGACGTACGTTTTTTGAAGTGTTCTCATTGTTGAAATCTGGGAAATGCAGCAGCCAATTTGCACACAGCAAGCTCCCACAAACAGCAATGTGATGAGGACCAGATAATATGTTTTAAATAAAACGAGCAAACTGTTGCTTGATGGATAAATATTGGCCCCAGGACACCTGGGAGAACTCCCCTGCTCTTCTTTGAAATAGCGCCATGGGATCTTTTACATGCACCTGAGAGGGCAGATGGGGACTCGGTTTAACATCGCATCGGAAAGATGGCACCTCTGACAGTGTAGCACTACCACAGCACAGCACTGGACTGTCAGCCTAGACTTTGGAGCTTAAATCTCTGGAGTGGAACTTACACCTACAACCTTCTGACTCAGAGGCATACACTGTGGTACAAAGCAATGATGGAAATGAGTTACATAAGACAGACAGACCAGAGAGGGAGCGAAACGAGAGATGGAGCAAATGAGTTGCAGTAGAGAGAGAGATCAAGCAATGCACAAAGGGAGAAATGGAGAGACAGAGCACACAGACAAAGGCACACAATCAGAGAGATCAATTGAGAAAAAAAGAGGAACGAGATAGAGATAAAGCTGAATGGAAAGATGGAACACAGAAAGAAAGATACGGAAGAGAAGGAAATAATGAGATAGAGAGGGAGAAAAGAAAATATAAAATATCAGGGGTAGATGAAAAGGAGATGGTCTATAGAAAGTGACAGAAAACTAGTAATAGAACGAAAGATAATGACAGAACAGTGAAATGGAATGAAAGACCATCGGGATGGTACAGAAAGACTGAGATGAAAATACAAACTGAACGAAGTAGAAAAGAGGAAGTGATGCAACAATTGAGTCGGAGATAGTCAGAGGGAGACGGAAAGAGATAGAAAGAGTTGTAGACCGGGAGGAAAGGTAAAAAAAGAGAGACAGGCAGAGATGAGAGAAACAGCCAGGGTGAGAGCAAGTGAAATGGAAAGAGGAGACAAAGAAGGCTGAGACAGAGGGGAGGCAATTGCAGTAATTGGCAAAAGAACCAGCGGAGAGACGAGAAGAATTGTTTTACACAGCGAGGTGTCATGGGGGGGTGTTTTTACCTGGAATGCACTGCATGAATGATGGTGGAAGAAGATTCAATTGTAACTTTCAAAAGAGAATTGGATAAGCATTTGAAGGGGAGAACATTGCAGGATTATGGGGAACGAGTAGGAGAGTGGAATGTCTTGGAGAGCTCGATTAAAGATATGATGGGCACAATAGCATTATTCTATTATATAAGATTCTAAGAAGACATGAAGCATGATAGAGATACAGAGTGAGACAGAGTGTGATAGAAAACAAAAAAGGGAAATAGAAGAGTGAAAAACAGATATTAAAGATACTTCAAGAAATAAGACAAAAAAAGACTGTGATTACCATATATGCACAGGGAGAGCGAGAAAATGAAAGACAGACAGCTACAAATAAAAAAGGCCGGCAGAGATAGAAATTAGATTAACACACATAAAGCACAAGAACATACATTTCACGCTCGCATTGTAATCAGCCTTGTGAGTGGGAGAGCAGACTGGCAGAAAAGCAGATAAAGCTAAGGGGTCAGTTAATGTGTTTTCTGGGAAAACAAAGTTTTGGGACTAACTTTGACAGTTGTAAAGGTGACTCCTGGAGTCTGCACAATGAAGGCACCGAGTCTTGTGTAACTGACACTGCCCATTTATTACTGTAGGAGGTTTCCAGTGTCAGAGCTGATCTGTGCAATGCGTAACTATCCCAGTGACCTGCTTTATTGTGTAATATATACAGATGTACTATTAACCTGTGTTACAAAAATGGACAGCGTCACGCAGCACTGTAACAAAAAA
This sequence comes from Somniosus microcephalus, assembly GCF_052327205.1. Classification (NCBI taxonomy): domain Eukaryota; kingdom Metazoa; phylum Chordata; class Chondrichthyes; order Squaliformes; family Somniosidae; genus Somniosus; species Somniosus microcephalus. The sequence continues at coordinate 34,447,766 of NW_028225184.1, forward strand.
ATAAAGTGTTGTAAATCTGCAGTAAAACCCAGAAAATGTTAGAGATACATAACAGGACAGAAAGAATAAAGTTTAACGTTTCGTGCAGGGCAATCGTCTTGCTAAGTGAAACATAGAGAAAAAGATAGATCTATCACACCATATATATACATGCGCGTGTGTGTGTGTGTGTGTGTGTGTGTGTGAGAGAGAGAGAGAGAGAGAGAGAGAGAGAGAGAGAGGGAGAGAGAGAGAGACTTATAAACTTCCTTGAGGAGCAAAATGTATTGAGTAAAAGCCAAATTGGGTTCTTACCAAATTATGTAACATCGGATCATATCTTCACTCTACACACCCTAATTGGCAAACATGTTCACCAAAACAAAAGCAAAATTTTTGCCTGCGTAATAGATTTCCAGAAGGCTTTCGATTCTATTTGGCATGATGGTCTATTCTTGAAACTTATTGAAAGTGGTGTAGGGGGAAAAACATATGATGTAATTAAATCAATGTATACAAACAATAAATGTGCAGTTAAAATTGGAGACAAATAAACAAAATACTTCTCAAGGGGTGTGGTGTGGCGCAGGTCTCGCCCATCTCACCGACACTCTTTAATATTTACATAAATGAATTGGCAAAACTATTTGAACGATCTACAGCACCTGGCCTCGCACTATATGACTCAAAGGTTAAATTCCTCCTCTATGCAGATGACCTGGTCCTGCTCTCACCAACAGAGGAGTGTCTACAGCAGAACCTGGATCTGCTAGATTCGTTCTGTCAGACCTGGGCCCAGACAATAAACCCCCAACAAAACAAAGTTCTTGTGTTCCAGCAAAGATTCATACATCAGGGACCCAGAATAAATTTCACACTAGGAACAACTAAAATTTAACAAACTACAAACTACACATACTTAGGCTTAAAAATCAGTTCTACGGGAAATTTTCATCTGGATGTGAATGAACTGAAAGAGAAAGCAAAAAGGGCTTTCTATGCCATTAAAATATCAATACAAATAGAAATCCCAATTGGCATTTGGCTCAAAAAATTTAAATCAGTCATTGAACCAATTGAACTCCATGGCAGTGAGGTGTGTGGTCCGCTAACACAACAAGAATTAGCAAAATGGGACAAACACCCAATTGAGATCCTACATGCAGAATTCTGTAAAAGCATCCTCCGGACTCAGAGGAAAACCGCAAACAATGCATGCAGGGCAGAACTAGGCCAATATCCACTACTAATCAATATCCAAAAAAGAGCCACCAAATCTTGGAAACACCTAAAAATGAGCAACCCCCACTGCTATCGTTACGAAGCCCTGAAATGCCAAGAGAGGATCATAAAGAAGAGTCCCCTCAGTCAACTAGTCCTGGGACTCAGTGATGTAACTACTAACAGTACTAATAATAATCAGCTCCAGGACAGTGACATCGTAGCACAGAGAATTCGACCCAACACAATTGTCACTAAACAAAAGGAAAAATATCTGACCTATTGGACAGAAACAACAAAAACCCAAAACAAACTCGATTGCTTCTTGGCCCTAAACAGACATTACACCATGGCTGAATACCTGACCACGGTAAAAGATAGCAAATTGAGAAAAACCTTGACTATGTACAGACTTAGTTAGCATAGTCTGGCCATCAAAAAAGGCAGACACAGGCAGACCTGGCTGCCAAGAGAGGGCAGGATATGCTCTCACTGCAGTCAGGGAGTGGTGGAGACAGAGATGCACTTCCGCATAGCTTGGGGAAACTATCAGGGCATAAGGGGGAATATCTACCCAAAATTCATAAAAATATGCCCTGAATTCAAAAATTTGAATGACGACCAAAAACTCCCATACTTATTAGAGGAAAAGAGAAATTGTGTAACTTTAGCGGCAAACTATGTTACAGCTTGCCATATGCAGAGAGACAACCATTAAACCTAAGAAAAAATTATATACATATTATATGAGTGTATATTTATACACACAGCGATATATATGTTTATACACTGTATGGATAGATCTGCGTTTATGTGTTCCACCATAAATGTTTCTTTGGTGCTTTGGTAACATAAGATGTACTTTGTCATGCTAATAAAGCAATTTGAATTGAATTGAAATTGAGTGAGAGAGAGAGAGAGAGAGAGAGAGAGAGAGAGAGAGAGAATATGTTTGTGTGTTCTGATATATTTAAAATTACAAACCCAGGCAGGAACCATGAGTAGAGGGTATAACAGATTCTCACATGCATGAACCCTACACACAACAATAGCAAAAGAAGGGATTCCATACATAGAGCTCTCTGGATGACGAAAACCATAGAGATTAAAATTAAACAGAAAAAGGAAACTTTTGGTAAACTTGTATACACGTAGGGGGAGAGAGCAGATAAATGCATGGCTGGAAAGTTGGCGAGAGAGCTTCAGATTCATGGGACCTTGGGACCGCTTCTGGGAGATGAGCCCTTTGCAGGACTGACGGTTTGTACCTCAACAGAACCGGGACCAATGTTTTTGCTGAGGGTGGCGCCGAGTGAGCCATTCCATCGTGCTGTTGGGGATGATTTAAACTAATTTGGCAGTGGGTCGGACACCAGGGTGTAAAATTAGGAAGGAGAAACAAGGTGCACAAAGGTTTGGGAGAGAAATATAGCACTCGAGTAAGAAATAGTACGGTATTAGAGAAGGTCAGACATTAAGAGAATATAAAAAGTTCTAAGATAGATTTACAGTGCATGTATGTAAACGCACAAAAAGTGGTGAGCTGTAGGCTCAAGTAGCCAAATTTGAAGATGATGGAGTAGCGATAACGCAGACCTTGCAAAGAAAAGGGCGGGATTGTGTACTAAATATTCCTGGTTGTAAGATGCTCAGGCGTCCATCTTGCTGGTCTATCTAAAGACACCAACACTGCCCTTGTGACAATTTCCTCCACCAGCAGCAAAACATTATTTACCGCATCCTGCTCATAAGTCTGCTGGTCGGATCTTTGCTTCAATGAAGCAAGAGGAGGACGAGTGGTGGGAAGGGCATAGAGTAGTGAGAGTTCACATAACGAGGTCAGGAGACAGGATTAATGAAGGCTAATTTTTGGTGGTTGTGCTGCCAGCTTGGTACGTCGTTAGACAGGATCTGGGGTCTGAGGCAGTTCCATCACACTATAGAGCTGATCCAGTAACATGTGCTCCAGTCCAGTGACATTGCACCGCGTGCAGAGCCTTGCCATGTGACCCTGTCTTACCGCCAGTGTGCGGAGCCTGTGCTGGCTGCTGTGTGATTGTCTGCTGGCACCGTTTGTGCTGTCAGCAGGAGATTGGTTTCAGACCCTGGTTACGATTCATCAGTTGTCATTACCGTGGGAAGGAGCTGGAGTTGGCAGCTGACATTGTGAGTGAATTTAGTCCATCCAAATAGAGGAAAGGACAGAAACGCACAAATTAATATTAAAGTTATTAAATCAAATACTATTAATTACAAATATAGTGAACATGATTGTAATCAGAGTTACAAGTAATGCCCTATTCTATTCCAGGTACAGATTCTCGACTCAAACCATCCGCTAGGACTGGTGCGACTGTTGCCCACTATCTCTCGGCCTGTAATGGTTCCTCTCCTCCTTTGGTAAGCACCATTATCACTTCCAGTGTGACGAGGGTGTAGCGGGTGAACACCGAGGGGTAAGCACAACAGCCTCCACCCCAAGTTGCGGAGTACCAATGCACAATAGCTCTGCACACATCTGACAACTCACTTCAGCCATGACAACTTAAATTTGTATGCTACTCCGCATATACAGAGAGATGGCACAGAATATTGTGTATATGGCAGGGGCACCCACTGGGGCAAGCATGTGAGAAACATTGTAAATGGTATAGCATGTTGAGCACTGAGTGAGGGAGAAGGTTATTGAGGAGGGTTTTTGAGGCAGGGTATATGGGGACTAGTTGAGGCTGGAGTTCCAGATGCTGTGGGCGCAGTTCCTTGAGGAACATCTTGCGATGGTGGAGCAGGAGCAGCGGTTGCTGAGGAATAATGCAGTGCCACGGGAGCGCAGCGAGAAGTGGAGAGCCCGCATTGGGAATGATCGCTGTAGGAGATCGCTGTGGTTGGATGGAAGTCAGACACAATGCGATTGGATGGGGCGGGCATCGATCTACATATCAACTCACAGGAGCACAGGGAGGGAGTGGAACATCGCATGAAGGCACAACACGGGACTGACTTTTTTTCATTTCAAGATGTGTACTGTGGAATTCTGGTTACGGTTTAGTTTGTGAAGCTGGTAGTGGGGAGAATGGTAAGGAGAGCGCTGGAGACTTTGGACATCGAAGTGATGAAGGTTGAATAAGGGTTTTGGCAGCGGTGGGTGAGCAGGCAATGTATTGGTGGTGATCTATAACAGGCTGGTAATGGATTGGGTGTGGGGTGAGGAAGCTTCTTTCTGGGTCGAGCAGGACACAAAGGTTCCACACTCATGGACTTATCATGAGGTTGCTTTGTGTTGACTGATAAAGTCAATGCTGCTATTGCGATGGGGCTCGTGGGAGTAATAGAGGGCAGCAACAGTCTGCCTGACATTAATCTGGAGCGAATTTTGGCTCAGCGAGATTTCACGGTTGGACAAGCAGTTGAGAGTGGCAACACTCTGGGGTCATTTAAGGAGGCGTAGGGAGTCGCTGGCTACTTGTCACAGAGGGATATCATGTGTCTGGGGACAATGGACAATGCCCCGGATTGCATCATATAAGGGAAGGAGGAGGAATTGTCGGATGTGATTCAGGCCCCTGAATTTCATTACTATTCATTTGGAGAATCGTTGTCCCGAGTTGCAAAGCTGGCGAAAAGGGTGGAGACACGTGACGCTGTCCCTCCATCCCTAGAATTCCCAAAGCTTCCCCTGGGATAGTGGTGGAGTATCTGTGCACAGAACATGCGTAGTCATTGTAAAGGCAGGACAATGAGGCGGATGGGCCGAACGATGTCTCCCAGTTGGTGTTTCTCCAGGTGGTGGCACACTTTGAAATGTGCATTAGGAATCTGTCATCAGCCCTTGTGGCTGGTCCCCTCTGAGCGGAGGTTCTGAGCGGGACTGGAAGTAAAGCTGACTAAACAGGTAGGCTACAATTTCTCCACACAGGAATCTGGTACATATTTGAGGCTGTCTAAAAACAACCGTTAGGTGCCTCCAGCCCCAGGATGGTGTTAGGTTGTTGTGATCGTACTCACACTTTATTATCACAGAAAAAACAAACACAGAATCTCTCGAGTGGAGCAGTTTCCATTTACTGAGCAAGCACACCGAGGATTTAAGCTGCGGGAGAGAAAGTGAGACCCAGACTCACTGACAGAAGCAGCGGCAAAGGGGAAAGTAAACACAAGAATTGATGTCATAGTAGAGGTGGTAACAGATTGGTTGTCAATGGTTGTATCGATTTTCTGTTAATTCAGATTCTGCTCTGGTAAGCGTCATAGTTTTATTTACTTGACTGATGTTGTTTAGACTTTAATTTAGGGCAAATGGGAATACTAAATGTTTTGTTAATGTATCAAATAAATAGAGGCTTGGCAGGGCAGCTCAGTCCCATGGAGTGCACATCCTGTCACAAGCAAGAACCGCTGGATGCTTCTCCTAGCCTGGACGACAACGTGAATGGGAAGTGCCTCCAGTTACAGCAGGTCGAGTTCCGGGTTTCGGATCGTGAGCAGCGGTTGGGGACACTGCAGTTCTTTCGCAAGGCTGAGAACTTGTGGATAGCACGTTTCAGGAGGTGGTCATCTCCCAGCTTATTAGTATGCAGGCAGAGATGAAATGTGTGAATGGCAAACAGAGGAGGAGGACCAGGCAGGTAGGGCAGGAATCCCCTGAGCGCATCTCGCTCGGTAACCGATTTTCAGCTCTGCCTAATGGTGACGTCGATGGATGTCACTGAACAGCTGAAGGGCATTCTGAGGGAGCAGGATGAGCAGCCAGAGGCCTTAGTCCATATCGGTAACAACATAATAAGTAGAACGACGGATGAAGTCCTGCAGGCAGCTTTTAGGGAGCAAGAATAGACTAAAAAGCAGGTCCTTAAAGATAGCAATCCCCGGGTTACTCCAGGTGCCACGTGCCAGTGAGTACAGAGATAGTCGAGTAGATCAGATGATTGTGTGGCTGGAGAGACGTTGCAGGAGCGAGGGCTTTAGATTTCTGAGGCATTGGGAATTACTGGCCAGTGAGCATAACATCAGTGGTAGTGAAATAATTGGGGAAAAAAGTCTGAGGGATGCAATTATTCTCCACAGGGAGAGGCAAGAATCGATCAATTTTGTCAGCATGGCTTTGTCAGTGGGAGAGCATGTCTAACCAATTTGATTGAATTTTTCGTGGGGTTGACTAGGTGCATGGATGAGGGTAGTGCAGTGGATGTAGTCTACATGGACTTCAGTAAGGCTTTTGATAAAGTCTCGCATGGGAGACTGGTCAAGAAGGTAAGAGCCCATGGGATCCAGGGCAATTAGGCACATTGGATCCAAAATTGGATTAGTGGCAGGAGGCAAATTGTAATGGTCGAAGGTTGTTTTAGTGACTGGAAGAATGTGTCCAGTGCTTTACCGCAGGGATCGGTGCTGGGTCTTTTGCTGTTTGTAGTGTACATTAATGATTTAGATATGAATGCATAATTCTTCATTAAGATGGAGAGTGTAGTTGTTGCCTCAGAGACCAGGGTCCTGAATTTAAATAAAGGAAACTAAGATGGTATGAGGTGCGCGTTGGGTAGGATTGATTGGGGAATGTCACTCAAATGGTTGACGGTGGATCGGCAATGGCAAATATTCAAAGATCGCATGGATGAACTACAGAATTTGGTAATCCCAGTTTGGCATAAAAATAAAACAAAAAAGGTGACTCAACCGTGGTGAACAAGGGAAATTAGAGATAGCATAAGAACCAAGGAGAGGACATATAAAGTGGCCAGAAAAAGCAGTAAACCTGAGGATTGGGAGCAACTTAGGTTCAACAAAGGAGGGGAAGGGATTAATTAAGAGGGGGGAAATAGAGTATGAGAGTTAAGTTGCAGCGAACATTAAAACTGACTGTAAAAGCTGTTGTAGATATGTGAGGAGAAAAAGTTTGGTGAAGTCAAGCGTAGGTCCCTTGCATTCAGAATCAGGGGAATTTATAATGGAGAACAAAAAAATGGCGGGCCAGTTAAATACATACTTTGTTCTATCTTCACAAAGGAGGACACAAATAACCTCCTAGAGATGTCAGGGAGCATAGGGTCTAATGAAAGGGAGGAAATGATAGAAATCAGTATTTGTAGGGAAATGGTGTTAGAGAAATTGACAAGATTGAAGGCCGATAAATCCCCAGGGCCTGATAATCGACATCCTAGGGTATTTAAGGATGTGGCCCTAGAAATAGTAGATGCATTGCTGGTCAGCTTCCAAAATTCAATAGATTCTGGAATATTACCCATGGATTGGAGAGTAGCTAATGTTAACCCACTGTTCAAAAAGTGTGGTAGAGAGAAAACGGGGAATTACAGACTGGTAAGCCTGACATTGGTAGTGGGGAAAATGATAGAGTCCAATATAAATGATGTAATAGCAGAGCACTTGGAAAACAGTGACCGTTTCGGACAAAGTCAACATGGATTTACAAAAGTTAAATTGTGCTTGACTAATCTACTGGAATTTTTGAGGATGTAACTGGTAAAATAGACAAGGGAGAACCAGTGGATGTGGTGAATGTGGAATTTCAATAGGCTTTTGATAAGGTCCTGCATAAGAGATTAGCGTGTAAATTTAAGGCACATCGAATTGGGGGCAAGGTATTGACTTGGATAGAGAACTGGTTGGCAGACAGAAAGCAAATAGTTGGAATAAATGGCTCTTTTTCCGAGTTGCAGGCAGTGATTAGTGGGGCAACGCAGGGATCGGTCCTTCGACCCCAGCTATTCACAATACATGTTAATGACCTGGACGAAGAAACTGGATGTAATATCTCCATGTTTGCAAATGACCCAATGATGGGTGAGCGTGCGTGCTATGAGGAGGATGCCACGAAACTCAAGTATGGTTTGGACAGGTTGGGTGATTGGGCAGAAGCATGGCAGATGCAATATAACGGAGATCAATGCGAGGTCACCCACGATGGTGTCAAAAACAAGAAAGCATATTATTATCTGAATGGCAATAGATTGGGAGAAGTGGAAGTGCAACGAGACCTGGGTGTCCTTGTGCACCAGTCGCTGAAGGGAAGAATGCAGGTCCAGCAGGCGGTTAAGAAGGCAAATGGTATGTTGGCCTTCATAGTGAGAAGGTTTTGAGTACAGGAACAAGGATGTTTTGCTGCAGTTGCACAGGGCCTTGGTGAGACCACATATTGAGTATTGTGTGCGGTTTGTTCACCTAATCTGAGGAAGGATTTTCTTGCCATGGAAGGAGTGCAGCGAAGATTCACCAGGCTGATAGCTGGGATGGCAGGAATGAAGTATGAGGAGAGATTGGGTCGACTGGGCTTGTACTCGCTGGAGTATGGAAGAATGAGAGGCGATCTCATTGAAAATTATAAAATTCTAACAGGACTAGACAGACTACATGCAGCAAGGATGTTCCCGATGGTCAGGTAGTCAAGAACCAAGGGTCACAGTCTAAGGATAATGGGTAAGCCATTTAGGACAGAGACACGAAGGAATTTCTTCACCCAGAGACTGGTGAACCTGTGGAATTCTCTACCGCAGAAGTTAGAAGGGGCCAATTCATTAAATTTATTCAAGAAGGATTTGGATATATTTCTTAAGGCTAAAGGGATCAAGGGATATGGGGAGAAAGCAGGGAGAGTGTACTGAATTTGAAAGATCAGCCATGATCGCATTGAATGGTGTAGAAGGCTCAAGGGGCCGAATGGCCTACTCCTGCTCCTACCTTTTATGTTTCTATGTAGCAGTTATGATCATTAAGTTCGCAGATGACACGAATATTGGTGGAGTGGTAAATAGCGAGGAGGCAAGCCTGAGGCTACAGGACTTTATTTAAGGGTTGCTTAGATGGGAAGAACAGAGGCAAATGGAATTTAACCATTTAAAGTGTGAAGTAATGCATTTAGGGAGGACTAACAAGGCAAAGGAATACACAGTGAATGGTAGGACCCTAGGAAGGATAGAGGATCAGAGAGATCTTGGTCTGCATATACATTGATACCGAAAGGCAGCAGGACAGGTAGATCAGATGGTTAAAAAGTCATATAGGATACTTGCCTGCATTACGCGAGGCATGGAATTTCATTAAAGTTATGATGGAGCTTTACAAAACGTTAGTTAGGCCACAGCTGGAATACTGTGTGCAGTTCTGGTCACTGCACTATGGGAAGGATGTGATTACATTGGAGAGGGTGCAGTGGAGATTCACAAGGCTGTTACATGGGCCGGGGTGCTTCTGCTATGAAGAGAGACTGGAGAGGCTGCTGTTGATTTCCTTAGAGCAGGGAAGGCTGACGCGGTACCTGATTGAGGTGTACAAAATTATGAGGGGCATGGATTGGGTAGATAGAAAGGAACTTTTCCCCTAGTAGAGGGGTCAATATCCAGGGGGCATAGATTCAATGTAAGGGTCAGGAGGTTTAGAGGGGATTTGAGGAAAAGCTTTTTCACCAAGAGTGTGGTTGGAATCTGGAACTCATTGCCTGAAAGGGTGGTAGAGGCAGGAACCCTCACAAGATTCATGAAGCAGCATTTAAATGGGCACTTGAAACGCCATAGCATACAAGGCTACAGACCAAGTGCTGGGAAATGGGATTAGAATAGACAGAGATTGATGGCCGGCGCGGACGCCATTGTCCAATGGGCCACTTTCAGTGCTGTATAACTCTATGACTCTATGACGGTTTCTGGTGCTAGTCGTACCTGTACGAGCCGGACGAGTTGCACCTCAACAGAACCGCTTCCAATATCCTCACGGGGGAATGGTGGCGGTTCGGGGGTGGGGGAAGTGTCCTGGTTTGCTAGTCCTGTTGGGGAGGTTTTGAACTAGCTCGGCAGGGCGATGGGAACCTGAGATTACTTTCAGAAGGGAGAGAAGCAATGCTGGAAATTGTGGCAGAAAATTAGTAAGCGAGTTTGGAAAGCTGAGGAAACAAGGGCTAGGAAATAGACAACAAGGCAGTTTGACAAGGCTGAATGGTATATACTTCAAGGAAAGGAGTCTGGGAAATAAAGGAGATGAGCTCTTGGCACAAATAGACACGTGGGAGTATAATATTAAAGCCATTACTGAAGCATGGCAGAAAGAAGGGTAGTAATGGCAACTCAAACTTCCTGCTCACATGGTTTTCAGGCCAGATAGAGAGGCAGTTAGAACATCAACGGTGGGCGCCATATTGATTAAAGAGTCAATTTCAGTTGTGGGGAGTTGTGATATGTTGGGAAGATCATCAAATGAAGCCACATCGGTTGAACTAAAGAACAAACAAGGGTCAATCAGACTGCTGGGTGTATGCTATAGAACCCCAAAGAGTCCGATGGAGTTAAAAAAGCAAATTTGTAGGCAACTTTCTGACAAGTGCAAAAATATTAGGCAGTAATAGTGGGGGATTTCAATTACACCAATATTAAATGGGGTACTACCAGTGTAAAACGTATGGAAGGCACAGAATTCATAAATGGTATTCTAGAGAACCATTTTAGCCAATACGTAGCAAACACAACAAGAGGGGGCGCAGTTCTCGATTTAGTTTTAGTGAAAATAGCTGGCCAGGTGGAAGGATAATTAGGTGGGGAGCATTTTTGTAATGGTGATCATAATTCATTTAGTTTTTGCATAATTACGGATAAGGACAAAAACAAAACATGGAGAAAGACTTCTAAGTTGGCGGAAGGCCAAGTTTACTAGGCTGAGATGTGATTTAGCAAAGGTAGACTAGAAAAAGTTACTTGATAATAAATCAGTGTCAGACCGGTGATGGCATTCAAGAGGGAGATAAATGGAGTTTAGGGTGAACATGTTCCCCGAAAGAACTGCCCGATTTAGAGCCCCCTAGAGGACAAGGTGCATACAGGGTAAGATAAGGCAAAAAAAAGGGAAGCCGACATCAGGTACCCTATGTTCAATGCTGCAGAAAGCCAAGAAGAGTTTAGAAAGTATAGGGTGAAATTAAGAAGGAAATTAGGAAAGCAGAAGTGGGCATGAAATAATACTGGTAGAATCAAAGAAAACACAAAGACCTTTTATAATTACATAAACCTCAAACGATAATTGAAAAAATAGTCAGGCCTATCTGGGAACAAAATGCTGATCCATGTGTGGAGGCGGAGGATGCATTAAAGTGTTAAGCAGCCTTGTAGTAAGGGGTTGAGCGTCGATTGTATTAGGTAAGTCGCCAGGTCCAGATGAAATATGTCAGAGGCTATTAAAAGAAGCCAGTGAGAAAATTGCAGTGGATTTGACCATAATTTCACAATCCTCCCTGGCTGCAGGAATAGTGCCACAGAATTAAAGAACTGCTAACATTGTACCGTTATTTCAAAAGGGAGGAAGGGATAAAACAAGCAATTACAGGCCAGTTAGTTTAACCGTGGTGGTGGGCAAATTACTGGAATCAATTCTGAAGGACAGTATAAAACTTTAATCAAGGACAGTCAGCATGGTTTTGTTAAGGGAAGGTCGTGTCCGAATAACTAGATTGATTTCTATGAGGAGATAACATGGAGGCTCTGTGAGGGCGGTGCATTTCATGGTGTCTACATGGATTATCGCAAGACTTTTGACAAGGTCCCGGATGGCAGGCTGATCAAAAAATTAAAAGCCCACGGGACCCAATGGAGAGTGGCAAATTAGATTCAATATTGGCTCAGTGGCAGGAAGCAATGGGTAATGGTTGAGTGGTGTTTCTGCGACTGGTAAATTATTTCCAGTGGTGTTGCACAGGGATCATTGCTCTGTCCCTTTTTTTGTCGTATATATTAATGATTTAGATGGAACTGAAGTGGGCATGATAAAGACATTTTCAGATGACAAAGACATTTGCTGTGTGGTTGACCATGAGGAGGAAAGCTTTAGACTGCAGGAAGATATCGAAGAACTGGTCAGTTCAGCAGAAAGGTGGCAAATGGAATTAAGTCCGGAAAAGTGTGGCAATGCATTTGTGGATGGGCAACAAGGTAAGGGGAGAGACAATTAATGGGAGGATACAGGGAGGTGTGGAGGAACAGAGTGAGCTTGGCATATATGTCCACATATCCTGAAAGGTAGTAGGACAGGTCGAAAAAGTAGTGAAAAAGTCTTATGGAAGGTTTTCCTCTATTAGCCGATGCATAGAATATAAGGGCAGGAAAGTTGTGGTAGAACTGTATACAACGCTGATTCGGCCACAGCTTGAGTACTGCGTGCAGTTCTGGTCAACATATTACAGGAAGAATGGGTTTACACTAGAGAGGGGGCAGTGGAGATTTACGAGGATGTAGCCTTGACTTGAACAATTTGCCTGATGAAAGATTGAATAGGCTGGGGTTGTTTTCCTTAAAACAGAGGAGGCTCAGGGGAGGTTTATTTGCGATGTACAATATTATGAGTAGCCTAGATAGAGTGGATAGTATTGAGCTCTTTCAGTTAGCAGAGGGGTCAAGACCCAGGGGGCATAGATTTAAAGTAGTTGCTAAAAGGATTAGAGGGTGCTGAGAAAAACCTTTCCCACCCAGAGGGTGGTGCGAATCTGGAACTTAATGTCTGAAAGGGTGGTAGAGGCAGAAACACTCATCAAATTTAAAAAGAAATTGGATATGCACTTGAAGAGTCATAAACTGCAGGGCTACGGAACTAGTGCTACTAGCTGGGATTAGGCTGGTAAGCACGGATACATTGGGCCGAATGGTCTCCTTATGTGTGTAATATTTTCTATAGTTCTACGATTCTATGATTTCGAGGCAAACATGTGTGCATTCTGTAATGTCAATGCCAGACAACATGCTGTCCAGAGGTGATGAATTCATAATCTCAGTGTAACAGGTTAGGAAACTGAATCTTAAATTGGGGTGGAAAACGGGCGGTAGAGATTTGAGGCCCGTTTCTCAAACATCCTGATTTGTGTTGCCAGTGATTTGTGTCTAATAATCCAACGTTGTCACGTTGGACATTTCGACGTTCCAAACCATATTGCATTCCAGCTTGTAAAAATAACTCTGTGTTGTTGCTTTAATTGTGGTGACCACCTCACTTCCTCCCAGCCACTCTTTCCGCTCTCATTGTCTCCATGCTTCCCGGTATGATCTTCTGCGAGGTGGAGCAAGAAACTCAGTCGCTTTTCTTTCAGGTCTAAGGTCTCAACGCAGCTCACACTAGAACATGGACAGAGCGCTATTGTTAATGCTATTTGGTGAGTCCTGAACAATTCTATACCTAACTTACAGGATTCCGGGTCCCTGAGATAACTGAGTGGGCAAACATAAGCGGGTGAGTGGGACTGAGTCCGGCGGTCTCCGATCTCCGGTAACTCAGTGGATTAAAGCAGTTCCTAGTTTGGTTTGGACCAGTTTAGATTGGGAAGCTGTCGGAGCGGTTCCATGCTGGTGCTGGAATCTCCGTGTGTAACATTGAAAGACTGCAAGTGGTATCGATTTTCGGGAGAGGTGGTGGGTTCAGTACGTACATAGAAGTAGAGAGAGTGCCCGCTGCTGATCATTACCTCGACGCCCCGTTGTACAATGTTGATTAGTGGATATCCACTGAGGACATCTCAGAGTCGATGTTTGCACCTTCTGTAATCAACTGTTCACGGACACACAGTGTTTGAGCTCAGAATGTAAAGTGTCCGCTCTACCCAAGGGCAGAACAGAAAAACCACGCCCTTACAACCGTATTCCAGAGTGAGTCGCCTCCTTCACAAAGGAAAGGGAAAGATTAGACTAATTGAACTAAGACGGTTAGGATTATGTCACAAATGTGTTCAGTTGAAGTAAAAGTTCTTCTGTCGATTCGGCAACACATGATAATTTGTGTAACTGAACAGGAAGGTGCCTGTGGACAAAGGAAAATCCTTTCCAGTCAGCACCGACAAGATGGGCCGAATGGCCTCCTGTGCCGTACACTTCTATGATTCTATGGTTCAGGAGCGTTGGAGAGAGAAGGAGGAGAAACATATTAACACTGTGGATACTCCAGTAAATATATCTTTAGCTCTGCCTGTGGTTCTAAGAAACTGTTCTTTCTGTGAGCAGCTTACTTCCTCTTCCTTTAAACAAAAGCTCCTTCGAGATGAAACCGCAGCTTTCCGTTTTAACACCTAACTGCTGCTCCTGTTCTCATCTCTGTTCATCATTTCCCCTTTGTTTGATTATTTTTCGTTCTCTTTTCGATCTTGCATCTCAATTTAAGTTACTTTTTTATATCTGTGAGTGTGTGTGTACTGTCTGTACAAGTAAATCATTCTGATGGATAATACAGGCAGCGTTCAGATCTACGAATTAATTTTAACTCCACTTCCACATTCAATGTGCAGGAGCTGAGCATCTCACTGAGATATAGATCTACACAGCGGGCAGAGTCTAATGTTCTTCAACAAATACAGTGCTGCAGCTGCCTTTTGTGCTCGGAATTTCACTCTTAAACTTAATTTTTTTCAATCTCAATTCCCACCGTTAATGCCTCCAGGCCATTCCTTAATGAAGCTTCCAAGCTAGACTTGCCATTCTGTTCCGTGGTACGATCGCATGTGGACATCTGCAAAGATGCTCATTGTTTTCGAACACCCACTGCCAAGATGCTTCCCTTTGTGTTTCACTGATGGTTTCACCCAGTCACAAAAAGGACCGCTTTTTATCTGCACATCATTTAACACTTGTTTTTTCTTTAAGCCCAAAGGCCGATTTTTTTCCTAGCCATGAATTATTGTAATTGTTCACGAACGGTCATCTGAATAGACCTTATTCACTTAGGACCTTGTAATCTTACTATGCAGAAGGAGGCCCTTCCTCCCATCGTGTCTGTGTTGGCTCTTTGGAAGATCTGTCCAATTTCGTCCTATCCTCGATCTTTTAACCCATAATCATGTAAGTTAGTGCTCTTCAAGTACTTGTCCAATGAAGTTATGACATTTCCCATGGAAGCAAATGCACCACCCGTTCAGGTGCTGCTCCAACTGAGCTGTAACGAGTGATTTGTAAATATTTAGCATGACTTCATTCTTCTTACATTCAGTGGCTCATGTTTCGAAGCCAGTTAACCCATACACGTGTTTTACTGCCTTATCAATTTGCCCTGCCAATTTCAATGATTTGTGAGCATGTACTCCATGTTCTGTCTTCTCTTTCACCCCCTAAAATAGTGCCATTTACTTTATACTGCCTATCTGTGACATATATATCTGCACATTTCACCACTCTGATTTTATGCTCCTGAAGTCTGCTGCTATCCTGCTCAACATTTACAAACTTACCACATTTAGCATCAAACACAATATTCTAAAGGTTATCCCTTATACAGAATTCGAGATCATTCATATATAACAGGGAAATCAATGGTCTTAGCACTGACCCCTGGGATGTACGTGCACATGGGCAGAACAACATCTGTTCACGACTATTCTCTGCCTCTTATCCCAAGCCATTTTTAAGAATAAAATTCACCACTCTCCCTTTAATACCACGTGCTTCTACTTCTCCTGTGAGTCTGTTATGTGATACATTATTTAAATTCCAGATATACAACATTTACCACACTACCTACATCAACCCTCATTGCTACTTCATCAAAGAACTCAATCAGGTCAATCAAACACGATTATACTTGAACAATATACTTCAATAAGGGACAGCTGTCTACCCTTATTAAACCAAATAATTTTGCAATTACTGTGTTTTCCAGGAGTTTTCTCACTGCCGAAGGTAGACTGATAAGCCTGTACTTATCAGGTTTATCGCTCTCCCCGTTTTTGAACAGTCAGTGACATTTGCAATCCTTCAGTCCTCTGGCAACACTCGCATTTCCAACGAGGATTGGAAGACTGTGGTCAGAGCTTCGGCAATTTCCACCATAGCTTCTCTCAGCAAAGAAGGATGCATCCCTTATGGACCAGGTGACGTGTTACCTTTGAGTGAATCCAGCCTATTAGCAAGCTCCTTTCCAGCTATTTTAACCTATCCGATATATATATATAAACCCCTCCTGTATGGAAACATTAACTTCATCCTCATTCAGTACCTCAGTAATGCTCTCTGTCTCCACACAAATCAATTTTTGCATTCGCTTTCAAGTTACCAACTAATTTGTTCTCAAAATCTATCTTTGCCATTCTTCTATCGTTTCTCAATTGCTGCCTGTAAACGTGGATTCTACATGATGTTGTGCACTTGGCATCTGTCATAAATTACCATCTCTGTTTAGTTTAAGCTCTGTTCCTTTTCTCATCCAGGCAACCTACTTACTGAAACCCCATCTTTCCTCCTTATTGGCACATGTTTGGTTTATACCAAGGGGAACAACCACAGATTCTCCAGTCTCTCCACATAACTGAAGTTCACCATCACTGGAACCAATATAGTAAATCTTCCCTTATACCTCTCTGCCATAAGGAGACCGCACCAGCTTCTCTAGTTATTCTACACAACAGAATATCCTCATCCCTGTTGCCAGTTTGGTAAATTTCCTCACACCCTCTACAAGGTCGTGACATGCTTCTTAATATGTGGTGTCCAGCATGGGACACAATGCTCCCACTGAGACTTAACCAGTGATACATGGCAGTTTAGCATAACATCCTTTCTTTTTTACTTTATGCTTCTACTTTTAAGGACACAGATATTAAAGTTTTCGTTTAACATATTGACCAAGTTCTCTTATTTACAGGCACTCTGTTCCTGAATGCCGTGTAACATTTTAGCATTTCCTTATTATTGTATTTTCTGATTCGTGTTCCCAAAGATCCTCACATCACATTTCCCTGCATTAAATGTCATCTGCCACGTGTCTGCCCATTTCACCAGCCTGTCTCTGCCCTCCTGAAGTCTGTTGCTATCCACCACACTGCTTACTACAATGTCAAGTTTACTACATTTCCAACCGTGCTCCAAGAAGAGTTGATTTTAGATGAAAGAAAGGTAAAACAACTTGATTTCATTTTCTTGCAAAGTGGATCTAAATTTGAATTTTCGGAGCCGTTTACTCACTTAATTCTTTCAACTCTGAAACAAACTACATTGATTTCAATGGACAATTACATCTGTAGCACAATGCAAGACTAAGAGGTGGTTTGTATCCTCCTGTTTCTCACGTTGTGTTTGTGTACACGGCCCTTAATTTATAGTTTAGGAGATTCTAGGTGGAATATTATCTCTCATGTATTTTAAGACACTTGAGGTCAATTTTATTAATAAATTAATGTCTGAGACTCAATCCATTACTGCACTCCAAATTTAACTGTCCAAAGTGAATTGGTAATTGCTTGCACAGAAACCAACTTTCAGGGCTCCGTGAAAGAAGCATATGAGAGGATCTTTGAAAGACCCATACGGGCAGGTTGGATCTAGATGCCTCATTCTCTGCACTAAGGTTCTATAATTTTATTATTCTATCTGTGATGGTATTCAAAGAAGTAACTAATTATACACTTAAACAATATCACAGATTGCTACGTTGCATTTTCATTGAATATGTTTAGCACAGTCTATATTCTGACGCCCTGCTCTTACTGTCAGGGGTTAAATTCTTCATTGTCCGAGATAAATCGCTCTGAGCAGAAACCACAGGTTTCTGTTGTAAGGATTCTCTGTCTCTTTAAACTTCGGCCTCAAATATGTTCATATTCTTCGCTTATCGGTGCTTGTTCCAAGCAGCTTGCACACAAACTGCCCCAGGTTCTCTCATCTTACTTCAGTCCCTTTCCCTGTTGCCACTCTGGTTAATCTCCACTTAACACTCTCTGATCTAAGGAGAAGAATCCGACATTCCCTAGTATCTCCACAGAACTGAAGCCACGCATCCCATGTATACATCTGGTGAAACTCCCCTGAAATCTATGTGCTCTAAGGAGAAGAATCCTAATTTCTCTAGCCTCTCTACATAGCCGAAGTCACTATGATTCTTACCATCCGTTCAGTTGCCACTGCTACACCCCATAATTCCACTTGTCACAACGCTTAAACTCCTTTGTGGCTCCGTCATCTCCAAGCTCTGATTTTGACTATTCCCACAATATTTCTCCTATCCCACACATATTCTTCTGCTGTTTAGTTTGCATATGAAAATCACCACCATTACCTTGACATTGTTCTCAGTATGCAGTTTCTGTAGGGACCAAAGTGGCAATCTATGTTTAGAACTGGAAAATGTAGGTGAGGTTTTAAATGAATAGTTTGCATCTGTTTTCACTATGGAGCGGATGAAGTAGGCATAGAAATCAGGCAGTGGGATTGCGAATTACTTGATCAAATTAGTATTGACAGGGAGGAGGTACTTGCGCCATTAGCGGGCTAAAAGTGGATTAGTCCCCAGGCCCTGAATGGATGTATGCCAGGCTGCTGTGTGAGGCAAGGGAGGAGATGGCAGGTTGTCTGAAACAGATTTTCAGAATCTCTCTGGCCACAGGGGAGGTGACAGAGGACTGGAAACCAACTAACGTCGTACCATTATTCAAGAAGGGTAGTAGGGATAAACTACGGAATTACAGGCCAGTGAGTCTAACATCAGTGGTCGGGAAATTATTGGAAACAATTCTGAGGGACAGAAATTGTCTCCACTTGGTGAGGCAAGGATTAATCAAGGATAGTCAGCGGGGCTTTTTCAGGGGGAGATCATGTGTAATCAATTTGAATGAATTTTTCGAGTGGTGAGGAGGTGTTTGGATGAGGTTAGTGCATTTGATATAGTCTACATGGACTTCAGTAAGGCTTTTGAAAAAATCCCACATGGGAGACTGGTCAAGAAGATAAGAGCCCATGGGATCCAGGGCAATTTGGCACGTTGGATCTAAAATTGGCTTAGTGGCAGGCGGCAGAGAGTGATGGTCGAACGTTGTTTAAGTGACAGGAAGCCTGTGTCCAGTGGTGTACGGCAGGGATCGTTGCAGGCTCATTTGCTGTTTGTAGTGTACATTCATGATTTAGATATGAATGTAGGAGCTATGACCAGTAAGTTCGCAGATGACACGAAAATTGGTTGAGTGGTAAATAGCGAGGATGGAAGCCTCAGTCTACAGGACGATATAGACGGGTTGGTTAGATGGGCAGAACAGTGGCAGATGGAATTTAACACTGAAAAGTGTGAGGTGTTGCATTTTTGGGAGGACTAACAAGGCAAGGGAATACACAATGAATGGTAGGACTCTAGGAATAACAGAGGATCAGTGGGACCTTGGTGTGCAGTTACATAGAGCCAAGAGGCAGCAGGACAGGTAAATAAGGTGCTTAAAATGGCATATGGGATAGTTGCCTTCATTAGCCGAGGCATAGAATATAAGAGCAGGGAGGTTATGATGGAGCTGTACAAAACGCTATTTAGGCCACAACTGGAATATTGTGTGCAGTTCTGGTCGCCAAGCTAGAGTAAAGATGTGATTGCATTGGAGAGGGTGAAGAGGAGATTCACCAGGATATAACCTGGGCTGGAGTGCTTCAGCTAGTAAGAGATATTGGACAGGCTGTGGTTGCTTTCCTTCGAGCAGTGAAGGCTGAGAGGGGACCTGATTGAGGGGCACAGCATTATGAGGGGCATAGATAGGATAGATAGAAAGGTACTTTAACCCTTAGTCGAAGGATCAGTAAACAGGGGGAATAGTTTCAAGGTAAGGGGCAGTAGGTTTAGAGGGGATTTGAGGCAAAACGTTTTCACCCAGGGTGTGGTTGGAGTGTGGAACTCACTGCCTGAAAGGGTGGTAGAGGCAAGAACCCTCACAACATTCCAGAAGCTTTTAGATGAGCACTTGAAACGCCATAGCATACAAGGCTACAGACCAAGTGCTGGAAAATGGGATTAGATTACACAGGTCTTGATGGCTGGCGTGGACACGATGGGCCGAACGGCCTCTTTCTATACTGTATAACTCTCTATGGCTCTCTATGACAGCTGACCATCTAACTTCCTTTCAGACCTGAAACCAGCTGAAGTTATGCATCATCAGTTTCTTCAGTTAATGTCATTCTCTTGCAAAACTGCATTGTGGCAAAGAGTTTCCTCCGATTTATCCCATTCTGTTCGTGTGCTCTCCCTAAACGCATCGTCTTTTCATAGTTTAGAGGATAATAGTGGAATATGTACGAACGTTTTGAATTTTAATAACTTGAATTGTATTGTATTAATCAGTGACAGTATGGAGTTTCAGCCTGATACTGCACCACACTTGGTGGTGCTGGATCCAATAATTTATTAATTATTCGGTTGAAAGTGTATGAGAAAATTACCATAAGGTATTTATTTCACGGTGTTTATACACATTCTTGGTTCTGATGAGCTGCTCTTACTGTCAGGGGTTAAATTACTCTCTCTCTGAGCTGATGTGCGTCTGAGCTGAAAACACAGGCTTCCATTTACATCATTTGCTGTCACTGTGAACTTCAGCCTGAAATTAAATAGAATTACATGGAACTTACAGCACAGAGACAAGGCCATTCGACCCCAACAGGTCTATGCCGTTGTTTATACTTCACGCCAGCCTCCCCCACTCTATTTCAATTCTAATTCAGCTGACACTTTCAGCATATCCCCCTATTCCTATCTCCCGTATGCTCCCAACTAGGTTCACGCTAAATGCTTCTGTTATTAGCCATAACTACACAATGTGGTACAGTGTTTCATTTTCTGACCATTCACTGAGTGAAGAAGTGTATCTTAATTTCTTTAAATCCCCAGCATCGAAGCTCTGACCACGCTCAATCAGCTCCAATGGACGGGTCACATTGTCCGCATGCCCGGTACGAGACTCCCAAAACAAGCGCCCTACTAGGAGCTCTGGCACGGCAAGAGAGCCCCAGGTGGGCAGAGGAAATGCTTCAAGGACACCCGCAAAGCCTCTTTGAAAAAGTGTAACATCCCCACCAACACCTGGGAATCCCTGGCCCTAGACCGCACAAAGTGGAGGAGAAGCATCCGGGAAGGCACTGAACACCTCGAGTCTCTTCGCCGGCAGCAAGCAGAAGCCAAGCGCAGGCAGAGCAAGGAGCGCACTTCAACCCAAGCTCTCACCTCAGCCACCCATTCAACCACCGTCTTCCCCACCTGTTGCAGAAACGGTAGGTAACGCATTGGACTCATTAATCACCAGCGAACTCATTTTAATGTGGAAGCCAGTCATCCTCGGTTCCAAGGGACTGCCTAAGAAGAAGAAGATATTTGTGGAATGCAGAACCAGGGGGCAGAATCGAATAAGACCGTTTATTGACAGCTTAGGAGATGATCAGTAATATTAAATATCTTTCTGTATTTGAAGTAACTAAAATTTAATTATATTAATAAATGTATATATGAAGAAACTATGCGCTACTGCGTCTAATATGTGGGTGTTTTATTAGGTTGAAAGCGTATCAGAAAGATTGCCACATTATATATTCATTCAATTTGTTTTAGCACAGTCTTGGTTCTCCTGCACTGTTCTTACTGTCAGGGGTTAAATTCCTCTTTGGACGAGGTGAAGCGCTTCTGATCTGAAACCACAGGCTTCCTTTGCAAGCATTTGCTCTCACTATTCAATTAAGCCTGAAATATTATACATGCTTTACTTATAGGTATTTAATTTTTCTTCCTTCTTCCATCCAGATTACTCATCAGAGTGATATTTCTGGCAGGGTTAACATTTTGGTAACAGCACCAGTGTCAACTGAGTTCAAGCACCATTCGGTTCTAATTATATCGAGTCCATTTCCTCCTTCAGTATGCTTCAGTTGCCGTATCACTGACATTTAGATCTGCACAGTGGGCGGAGAATAATTCCCTTCAAAAAGTAGTGCAGCAGATGCACGTTGTGCCCAGTTTATACACCTTAAGCTCCAATTAACCCCTTCACATAATTGTCTATGTCAACCGCCATGGCCCTGATTCAGCTTCGCATGTGCAATTTAATAATTTAGGTAATACTGCCTGCCCTCCTTATTCCTCCCAAATGCATCACTTTTTACATCTTTGCATTAAATATCATCCTTTTGGAAATCCCCTTCTCTTACCGTTAACTGTATGTCCACAAATATCTACCGACTTTTATGTTAATAGTTGGTCTCTATTTCCTTTCCAAGGCAGGTATATCCTTGCTTAGATAAGGAGACCATAACTGTGCACAGCACTCCAGGTGTGATCTCAGCAAGGCCCTGTACAATTGTAACAAGACTTACTTACTATTATACTCAATTCCCCTTGTAATGAAGGCCAAAATGCCGTTTGCATTCCTTATTGCTTGCTGTACCTACATGCTAGATTTCTGTGTTTCTTGCACGAGGACACATAGTTCTCTCTGAGCACCAACATTAGAACGTTTCTCACCATTTAAAAAACAATCTGTTTTTCTATTCTTCCTGCCAAAGTGAATAACCTAACATTGCCATGCATATATTCCATCTGCCACCTTACTGGCAACTCACTTACTCTATCTATATCCCTTTGCAGACACTTAATATTCTCCTCACAGCTTACTGTCCACCGAGCTTTGTATCATCGGCAAACTTAGATACAATACCCTCGATCCCTTCATCTAGGTCAATAATATAGATTGTAAATAGCTGAGGCACCAACAATGATCCTAGCGGCACACCATTGGTTACAGCCTGCTAAACTGAATAAATCCGTTAATCCCTACTCTCTGTTTTCTGTCCGTTGACCAATCATCTATCCATGCTACTGTAATTATCCCCAACCCCATGAGCCCTAATCTTGTGTAATAAACTTTTATATGGCACCTTATCGAATGCTTTTTTGAAACCCATATATTCTACATGTCTTGGTTCGCCCTTTTCCACCCTGCTTGTTACCTCCTCAAAAAGTTAAATAAATTTGTCAAGCACGGTTTCCCTTTCATAAAACCATATTGACTCTGCCTAATCATGTTTAGATTTTCTAAGCGCCCTTATACCGCCTCCTTAACAATGGATTCCAGCAATTTCCCGGCGACTGATGTCAGGCTAACTGTTTTGTATTTCACTCTTTTTATCTCCTTCCTTTATCTAATAGCGGTGTTTCATTTGCGACCTTCCAATCCGCTGGGATCATTGTAGAATCTGGGGAATTTTGGAAGATCAAAACCAAAGCATCCATTATCTAGAAAAAGATTGGTGAAGTAAAGCGTAGGTCCTTTGCAGTCAGAATAAGGGGAATTATATTGGAGAATAAAGAAATGGCAGAACAATTAAATACATACTTTGTTTCTGTCTTCACAAAGGAGGACACAAATAACCTCCCGGAGATGTCGGGGAACATAGGTTCTAATGAGAGGGAGGAATTGAATGAAAGTAGTATTTGCAGGGAAATGTTGTTAAGGAAATTGATGGGATTGAAGGCCGATCAATCCCCATGGCCTGATAATCAACATGCTAGGGTACTTAAGGAAGAGGCCTTAGAAATAGTAGATGCATTGCTGAAATTCCATAAACTCCGGAACAGTTCCCATGAATTGGAGGATAGCTAATGTAACCACACTATTTAAAAGTGGTGGTAGAGAGAAAACGGGTAATTATAGACTGATAAGCCTGACATCGGTAGTGGGGAAAATGCTGGAGTCCATTATAAAAGATGTAATAGCAGAGCACTTGGAAAACAGTGACAGGATCTGACAAAGTCAACATGGATTTACAAAAGGTAAATCATGCTTTACTAAGCTACTGGAATTTTCTGAGGATGCAACTGGTAGAATAGATAACGAAGAACCAGTGGATGTGGTGTAGTTGGACATTGAGAAGAATTTAATAAGGTCCCACATAAGAGATTATCGGGCAAAGTTAAAGCACAGGGGATGGTGTGTAAGGTACTGTCTTGGATAGAGAACTGGTTGGCAGACTGGAAGCAAAGTGTTGGACAAAAGGGTATTTTTCTAAGTGGCAGGCAAAGACTAGAGTGGTACCGCAGGGATCGGTGCTAGGACCCCAGCTATTCACAATATATAGAAATCATGTAGATGAGGGAACTAGATGTAATATCTCCAAGTTTGCAGATGTCACAAAGCTGGATGGGCGTCTATGCTCTGAGAAGGATGCAGAGAAACTCCAGTATGATTTGGGCAGGTTGGCTGATTTTGCAGATGCATGGCAAATGCGGAATATTTTGGATAAATGCGAGGTTATCCACTTCGGATGCAAAAACAGGAAGATAGATTGTTATCAGAATGGCAATAGATTGGGGAAAGGGGAAGTGCAAGGAGACCTGGGCGTCCTTGTGCACCAGTCGCTAAAGGTAAGCATTCATGTGCAGGCGGTTAAGAAGGCAAATGGTATGTCGGCCTTCATAGCGAGAGGATTCGAGTACAGGAGCAGGGATGACTTGCTGCAGTTGCACAGGTCATTGGTGAGACCACACCTTGAGTATTGTCTGCAGTTTTGGTCGCCTTATCTTAGGAAGGATGTTCTTGCCATGGAGAGAGTGCAGCGAAGTTTCACCAGAATGATACCTGGGATGGCAGGAATGACTTATGAGGAGAGATTGGGTCGATTGGGCTTCTATTCGCTAGAGTTTAGAAGAATGAGAGGGGGAATCAATGACATTTATAAAATTTTAACAGGACTAGACAGACTAAATCCGGGAACGATGTTCCGGATGGTGTCAGAGTCCAGATCCAATGGTCACAGTCTAAGCATAAGGGGTAAGCCATTTAGGACTGAGATGAGGAGGAATTTCTTCACCCAGAGATTGGCGAACCTGTGGAGTTCTCCACCACAGTAGGCAGTGGAGGCCAATTCATTAAATATGTTCCAGAAGGAGTTAGATATATTTCTTAAGGCTAAAGGGATCAAGGGACATGGGGAGAAAGCAGGGACAGGGGACTGAGTTGGATGATCAGCCATGATCTCATTAAATGGCGGAGCGTGCTCGAGGGACCGAATGGCCTACTCCTGCTCCTATCTTCTATGTTTCTAGTTCTTTCTCTTCTGCCACCGATTTTAGAATGCTAGGATATAGACCGTGAGGTCCAGGGTATTTGTTGGCTTTTAGTCCCATTAATTTATCTAGTACATTTTCTCTACTTTTATTATTTACGTTAAGTTCCTCGCCCTAATTAGACCCGTGGTTCCCCACCATTTTTATTATGAGGTTTGTGCCTTTGACTATTTTAGACATATACAAAATATTTGTTCAACGTTTTTGCCAAACATATAATTTGTATCTGTCACATCCTCAAAGAATTATATCCGGTTTGACAAGTATGTTCTTACTTTCTGAAAAATGTGTTTGCTGCTTCTGATTATTTTAATTTCAGCTACATTTGTAGTGATTTCATCTTGAATTAAAGTTTCAGAACATTCCTCTGGCACAGATTTGACCTCCGTGGCTTTAAAAACAGAAAATGCTTGAGATACTCAGCAGGACCGTCAGCAGCTGTGAAGAGAGAAATAGAGTTAACATCTCAGGTGTATCACCTTTCGTCAGTTCTGGAAAAAAGCAGTAAATGGAACCTAGCAAGTGTAGGGGCTGAGAAATGATGGAGGGCACGAAAGGACAAAAGGGAAGGCCAGTGACAGCTGGAATGCAGGAGCGGTTAAGAGACATTAAGAGATATTCAAGGCAAAAGGACATGTTAATGGGACAGGTTAAGAAACAAAGAATGGCTCCAGATGAACTGTAAATTGCGTTGGCAGAATGAAAGGCAGCGGCCTTGGGGAAGAGAAGAACAGTAAGTGTGGATAAAAAATATATATATGATAGGGGCCGAGGTTATGAGCTGAAATTGTTGAAATTTATGTTGAGTCCAGAAGGATGTAAAATGCCTAACCGTGTGTTGTATTGGCCACTCCTCAGTTCTACAGCAGACACCATCTCTGTATAGGGCTCTGAAATATATTTACTACTGCACTGTTTTCCCCGATATCTCCCAGGATTCATCAATGGCTCTCGTTACTTTGCCCTCCTTCCAGCTTAACTAACTGATTTAAAACTTCCCTTTTATTTATTCTAACTCTTCTGATCTTACTTTTAACCTGTTCATGATTTACCCACTGCCCATTATGTTTCTGCTCTGTAAACACTTGAATGTAGAAATTGCTAAGCACCCATAGCAATGTCCTATGCTGACTTACAATCCTCTCCTCCCAGTCTACCACCTCACGATGCTAAATTCCTTTTAACTGATTCACTTGTACAATAAGGTTCTGTTCTTCTACCGTTTAAAAATGCTATCCTCCCACTCCCTCCTTGCTTTACTTATCATTTTTAATTACCATTCTCCTTATTTTCTCATATTCACTCTTAGATATTTTAAAATTATTCTTGGCGACTAAATATGGATCATTCTTCAATTTTATTTTGATTCTAATCTCTTATTGAGCTACATGATTCTGAACGATAAAGTACTCATTTCCAATTGTATATCTTTATTCTGCAACTTTACAATAGGCTTTTGAAAAATGTCCTATTGATTATATTTATCCCAGTCTACCAATGTCTCTTTCCATCCCACCTTGCCGAGCGCAGTCTTCCTCTTTCTAAAACGTGGCACATTCCAATCTAGTGCCCCAATATCTCTCCATCCTGTGTTCGCTCACTAATGGACTTTATAAATTATAATATAATGGTCATCACCTCTGAGGTGCTCTCCCACAAATGAATCATCTCCCTGATCTATATTATTACTTGTACCTATGCCTAACAATGACTCCCCACTAATAAGGCACCAATATATTGCTTGAGGAAAGAAAACCCCTCACATTTGATGAAGTCCATTATTTGTACTCTATTTTTAATCCCTGTTCTGATAGATTATTCGGTAATTATGACCTCCCAGAACAACAATTTATTCTGACTTATCCCTGATCTGTCGATTTGCTTCATACTTGGGAGCCATTACTATTACCCCAGTAATTTAACAATCCCTTTGTTATCTTTAACCTCTGAACATACTGATTCTGTTTCAGTCATTGTTTTGTGTAAATTAGTCCGCTGTACAGCAGCTTTTCCCTCATTCGCATTGCGACCTATTCTTCTGTATTCTGTACCTCTTCAATAGAATATAACGTGATGTGTTTATATTCCCCCCTTGGCCAGTTCATAGGCATGCTTTGTTACTGATATTACATCAATATCTTCCAGTGATATAATTGTTTGTAATTCCCCAAATGTATTATCCACACAGAGTAAAATAAGACATACAATTTAGAATGTTGTCCATATTTAACGCAATTCCCTTTCCCTTGACTCCTTTGTCAAAGTTACATTTTGTTCATGTTTCTCAGTCTTTTCCCTGGTTATATCTCGTGATTAAGCTACTGTGAAGCGCGTTACACCATTTATCTACAGTGAAGGTGCCAAATGAATGCCAGGTCTTTCTGTTGCTCTTGCATTTACACTGAGGTTGATGAGAATGCAGAATTCTCTAGCACGTGTCATTCTCGAATCTGAGTCCATAAAAAAGTTACAAATGAAATTGGGCACTGCCTCGAGAAGGTGAAATGTAAAAGCTGATGGGAAGT
The DNA here is from genome assembly GCF_052327205.1 of Somniosus microcephalus. Taxonomy (NCBI): domain Eukaryota; kingdom Metazoa; phylum Chordata; class Chondrichthyes; order Squaliformes; family Somniosidae; genus Somniosus; species Somniosus microcephalus. The sequence continues at coordinate 34,475,308 of NW_028225184.1, forward strand.
GAGCAGGGGAGCGGAATTACACCAGCGGAATAATACTGTGCATAATTGTTGGACAGAATGACATGTTTCTGCACTGCCGAATCAGAAATATTTCCACAATGTTTTTTCATTCAATATGTTTAATCACATTCTCAGTTCTGATGCACTGTTCTGACTGTCAGCGTTCGCTTCCTGTTGTTCTGAGATGAAAACGCTTTTCCCTGAAACCACAGGTTTCCATTGGAAACTTTAGGCGTCATGACTAAATTCAGCCTGAAATATTTTCCGATATCTTGCCTATAGCTATTTAATTGTACTTCCTGCCTCCATACCGATGAAAGGCGAATTGTGATATGTGTGATAGTCCCGCTTTTCAGTAGATTGACTGAGAATTTTTAATTAATTATTTAGATCAAACTTCCTCATTCAGTATACAAGAGTTCATCCTGTCACTGAGATATAACTGAGCACAATGGGTGGATACTGCTTTCCTTCAATGAACACAATGCTTCAGATACCCGTTGAGTTCATCATGTCACTGAGATATAACTTAGCACAATGTGTTTAAACTGCTGTCCTTCAATAATCGCAGTGCTTCAGATACCTGTTGAGTTCACCATGTCACTGAGATATGGCTCAGTGCAATGGGTGGAAACTGCGGTCCGTCAATAAAGCCAGTGCTTGAGCTGCCCATTGAGCTCTGCAGTTATCTATTAGTATCCAACTTTTCAGTCTCGATTCCCAACTTTAATACTTCCATCCATTCCAGAATGGAGCTCCGAATAATGAATTGCAATTGAGGTTCATTGTGTGGCCGCATTAGGAGATCTGTAAAGATGCTCAATATTTACACACACACTCCACCCAGCTGCTTTCCTCTTCTTTCAGTGACGGTTTCTTCGCCACAAATTGAAGGCATTGTCGATTTTGAGTAACTTTTCAGGCTGGTTTGTATTAGGCACAAGGACATATTTTGACACTTGTCAAGAATTATTGGAAATAACTTCTACACATAAATTATTCAGTTATACTGGGGTAATCCAGAACAAGGGTGCATCATATTATTAATTAACCTAGAACATTTACGAGTGAATTTAGGAAGTACTTTTTCAAGCACCGAGTTGTGGAAATCTGGAGTAGTCTCAGATAAGGCTGCGGATGATGGGTCACTGATGTTTGAAGACTGAGAGCTTTAGATCTTTTTATATAATGTTATCAATGGTTAGGCTGGAAGTACACAAGAGTTGAGGTACAGATCAGCCATGATATAACTGAACTGCAGAACACACTCGAGGTGCTGAATGGCCCATTCGTCTTTCGTTGGGCAGATATTCGCATTACATTTTCACGGGAGCATGAAGTAACGACGAATATAGTTCATCAAAGTGACTGGAGACACGTGACATTCAGTAAACCGGAACAGCAGCTGCTCTTCCAGTTCTGTTTTCACTGTTTAAACTTAACTTATGGTTTGCGAACTCACTGTTAACACGTGGACCACTGGAGTCAGCAGATATTCTATAGATAAAGCTGAATCTATTGCATTCGGATTCAGGATATATGACGCACTCTTTAATCCATCTTTCTTAACAGTTGTGTTCAAGCCAGGCACAGCGCTGGTGGTTCTTCTACGGACACATAGACGGCTGAGATTTCCCCCTGAATGTTTTATTTTCATTTAATCTGTACTCCTCCTCTGTTTTTTGGAACAACAATGTTTCATTCTACCTCATATTTATGACTCAAAGACTCTCTCAGATGTTCCTCTGCTCTCTGTTCATTTCCAGGACTAGTCTTTCCTAAATTGTCATTGATTATGGAACCCGAATTCCTTCTGTATTCATTCGGCTGTGCATAAAAGAGTCCATTATACTTCTATCTTCCAATTTTTGATTGATCTGTTTACCTTCACTCCTGTTGGGCTGCTCTTTCATGTCTCCTCCCGTTCCTTTGCCAAAGTCAGGACACCTGCCATCTCTCCACGTTCGGGTACATAACTCTGTTAATCTATGCCACAATCAGCCACAATTGCTTTGAATTTCTACTCTGATGACGCTGTTCCAGGCTTGAATATGGCTTGAATAAGCCAAGGACGATCATTGTGCCTCGTTCGGCATTCTCGACAGGGCCTATGGACGTATCCATCGCTGCAGCCTGCTGAACACCATCCAAAACTACCCCAACCAACTCTCCCGCCGACCTTCCTGTCTAGTGTGCACTGCAGTATCGAACCACGCCAATATTATTCCTGCCCCTCAAAGGTCACCCACATTAGACTACTGGCCTCTTTTGGAAGATCATCAACCTATGTCACCTGCTGCTTTTCCCGCCATAATGTCCATTCATTCTCACATAAATCCTTTCACATCTAGCACCAAAGTGTGTGTGAATGTAATCTTATCATGGCTTTGACGGATCTTTTCTCAGTTATGCTGATAACTTGCCCCTCAGTGAAACGACCTGCCTGGATATTCTTTTCATTATTTGGTCCTCTCACAGCAGTGGCATTGCGGCCATCATCAGAGAATCACAGTTTCATATGTTCTCAAACTCATCTGGCACCATCCCAACTGAGGAGCTCACCCTGTACCATCTCTTTCGAATCTTATGTTTTCTAATTTACAACCGCAGTCCAAAGCAACACTCTGAGTTTCTCTTCGGGAGATGTCCACTCACATTCTACCTTAGCCTAATCAGTTACAGACTCCTCATCTTCTGTGATTTCACTCTCCATCTCAGCTCATTGTTATCCGTCTGCTCTGAGCTCACTGCCCTACTATTCTTCCTTTAGCCCCTGCCATTATTCACGAACATACTTTTGACTTTGTCATGTCACATAGTTTGTAAATTCATTGAGCTAAATTCAGAAGCTTTGATCTGTACATTAGTGAGTGCACTTCAGAGGTTTGCTTTGAATCACTTTGTCATTAATTTTCCTCTAGTGCGCATGACTTTTGATTGTTTGATGCTGACATCAAGATGCTGAAGTATGAAACGATCTGTCGCCAGAACTTGAGTTTCTGACCATGTTGAGAGAGAAGGTTCTAACTAATGACAAATTATTGATGCGGTTGCTCTGTGTTCATTGTCCATTCTAGGCTCTTCATCTGAGGTTATGGTATGAAATTAAAATGTTCCCATGTTGGAACTTGCTAAGTTCCAATCCTTATGTTATTGTGGTGCTGTTCATTTAATTGTGGGGCCACATCACTTCCTCTTAACCTCTGTTTCTGCTTTCATTCTCTGAACGCTTCCAGGTATGATCTTCTGGGAGGCGTCGCAAGAGACTCAGTCACCGTTCCTGACAGCTGTCAGGCCTCAAAGTAGCTCTCTCTAGAACATGGACACAGCCGCCTTGTTACTGATGTTAGGTGAGTCACGAAACAATTTTATACCTAAATTATTGCATTCCAGTTCTGTGAAGTAACTGCATGGGCAAATGTAAGTGGTAGAGCGGGACTGAGCCCGGCGGTGTCCGGTGTCCAGTAGCTCAGTGAATGAAAGTAACTCCTTGTTTGGAGTGAAGCACATTAGATTGGAAAGCTTTCGGAGCAGATACTTGTTTCTGCAGAATTCTCAGTTGAGAGAATGCTCCTGTTGCCAGTTTTCGGAAGAGTTGAGTGATTTGGGGTGGAGAGAGAAGTAGAGAGAGTGCCTGGTGCTGATCATTACCGCGTGTCTCCTTTATAAAGTGTTGATTAGTGGATGTCCGCTGAGGACACTGTCAGGGTCCATGTTTACACCTTCTGCAATCAGACTGTTCACGGACACACAGCGGCTGAGCTCAGGCATGGAAAGTGTCCGCTCCACCCAAGGGCAAAATAGAAATTCGCTGCCCTTACAATCGCATTCCAGGGTGAGTCACCTAGTTTATAAAATAAAGGGGCAGGATTAGACTAATTGAAATGAAACGGTTATATTTGTGTCTGATAATTCACAATATCAGCTGATTAGGTTTGAGGTTTCACAAAGATGTTCACTTGAAATAATGTTATTCTGCCGGTTCTGTAAAGCCTGGTAATTTGCTGAACAGAACAGGGTTGTTTTCAGTGGGCAAAGGCAAAGCCTTTCCGGCTGACGCAGGCACAACGGGCCGAATGATCTGTGCCTGTGCTGGACGCTTATCTGATTCTATGATTCAGGAGATTTGGAGAGGGAATCAACATTAATTAATATTAACAGTCAGTGGATTATCCAGAAAATATATTTTCAGCTCTTCCGTTGGTGCTGAGACACTGTTCTTTCTGTGAGCAGATCAGTTCCTCTTCATTTGAACTAAAGCTTCTTCAATTTTAAACCACTGCCTTCCGTTATGACAACTAACTGCTGTTACTGTTCTCTGCAGCACAGACCATTTTCCCTTTGTTTGCTTATTTTTCATTCTCTTTGACATCTTGCACCTCCATTTAAGGCACTTTGAGGTATTTATGAGCGTGTGTTTATTGTTTGTAAAACTAAACTTTTCTGGTGAATAATTTAGGCTGTTTTCAGATCTATGAATTTATTCAAAGTCCCCTTCCTCATTCAGTCTGCTAGAGCTGAGCATCTCACTGAGAGATAGATCTGCACAGAGGGCAGAGACCAACGTCCTTCAACAAACACTATGCTACAGCTGCCTTTTGTGCTCAAAATTTATCTCTTAATCTCCATCATGTTCAATCTGAATTCCCACCGTTAATGCCTCCAGCCATTCCATAATGGATCTACGTCACTTGCATTGCCACCCTGTTCCGTGGTATGCTTGCATGTGGAGATTTGTAAAGATGCTCAGTGTTTGCACACATACTCTACCCAACTGCTTTCCTTTAGCTTTCACTGATAGTTTCACTCAGTCATATAATGGAGCGTTTGTGTATCTGATCATCATTTAAAGCTGCTTTGGTTCATTAGGCCCAAGGTACAGCTTTATCCTAGCCTTGGTTTATTAGAATTGTTTAAAAACGCTAATCTCAATTGACCTTATTTAGTTAGAATCATAGAATCTTACAGTGCGGAAGGAGCTATTCGGCCTGTCCTCCATGTGTCGGCTCTTTGAAAGATCTGTCCAAATTAGTCCCAGCCTGGACCACTTTACCCATAATCATGCAAATTAGTGCTCTTCAAGTATATGTCCAATGGCCTTCGGAATGATCCTATGTAACCTGATTCCACCATTGCTTCAGGTGGTGCTTTCCAGATATTACCAACATCCCGTGTCAAATAATTTCCTGTCATTTCCCCTCTCTGCATTTTTCAGATTATTTTTATATCTGTGACCTTTGGTTGCCGACCCACTTTTAAGGGGAACAAGTTTGTCGCTATTTGCTCCATCAAAGAACCACATTATTGCGAGTACCTCTATCTGCTCTCCCATTGTCATGTTCTGTTATAAGGTGAACAAGTTCAGCCTCTCCAATTGAGGTCCCTCATCCCTAGTATCATGCTGGAAACCTTCTCCCTACCCTCCAAAGAACTTGACATCGTTCATAAAGTGCGGTGCTTAGAATTGTACACAATGCTCCAGCTGAGGCCTAAAGAGTGATTTGTAAATGTTTAGCATGACTTTATTGTTGTTGTATTCAATGGCTCTTTTTTGAAAGCCAATTATCCCATACACGTTCTATGCTGCCTTATTTACTTGCCGTGCCACCTTCAATGCTTTGTGAGTGTGTTCTCTTTGAGCTTTTACCCCTTGAAGATATTGGCCTAGAAATTCAGTCTGGACACTTTTGGGGCGCTAAAGTCGGGCGCTCGCTAAAGTTAGCGGCCGCCGGAAAGTGTACGCCACATCGCCGAAATTCAGTAGAGTTGGCCCTAAGTTTGGCCGAGTGCTGAAACTGGCGTTGAAATGCTGTGTTCCGGTGCTAAGCCGGCGATGCGGCCTAATAACGCCGAAGCCGGGCGCAGCGCAGGTGCGGCCATGTTTTGATTGACAGCAGACACCCTGACGCCGGCCAGCTCTTAAAGCGGGAAGGGTCAACTTTGACTGCTGCCACGCCCTGCATACTGGAGCCCTGCAGCTAGGCCTCAGCACTACTGGTGTGCCAAAATAGCGCCTGGAGCAATGGAGAGGGCCCGTGAGCGAGCGCAGCGCTTCTCAGAGCATGCTCTGAGTGTGCTCATTCATGGTGTGGAGAAGAGAAGAGAGATCCTGTGCCCGGACAGTGGCAGGAAGGCTCCCAGGAGCCAGTACAGGAGAGCCTGGGGCAAAATCGCCCGCAGGGTGTCATCCACCTGTGATGTCCCCAGGAGTGCGGACCAATGCCGTAAGAAGTCCAACGACCTCACTCGGATGGTGAAGGTGAGAACCCTTTCCAGTGTCCCCCTCATCCTTGCATGTGCACCTCACATTATGGGCAAAGGGATCTCAAAGGCCTAATGGGCAGCCCTCCTCCCGCAGCAATGGCACTTGCATGTTCATCAATAGCACTTTCTGCACTTAACACACTGGCCAAGCTATTCGACCATGGGAGGCAGTGCACCCAGCAACAGGGCACCACACTGGCCAAGCTATTCCACCATGGGAGGCAGTGCACCCAGCGACAGGGCACCACACTGGCCAAGTTATTCCACCATGGGAGGCAGTGCACACAGCGACAGGGCACCACACTGTACTTAGAGGCCATCCTTTCTCTTGCAGGCCAAGCTGGCGAGCAATGTAAGGAGTCAGGCTGTCACTGGTGGAGGCCGTCCCGAGTACCAGGTGCTCACTGATCTGGAGGAGAGCGGGGCACGACTCATGCGTGGCCGGGTGACTGGCCCTGTCGCGATCGGCGAGGCGGACCCTGTACTGGTACCCACTGGTAAGGACATGACCGGTTGCACCTCTCACGTTGCCCTCACGCTTCAGACCTACATCCTTTCCCAATGACCGACAAATGCGCATAATGCACCACTCAGGCCTCCCTCGCTGACGGCCTGTCCTCACTCTAAAGCTACTCTTGTGCCTTCCTGCTTTCAGCTGGTGAGGAGGAGGTGGTCCCTGAAGCGCAGAGAGCCAGGCCCTTGGAGGAGGAGGACGTCAAGGACCAGGAGGAAGGCGGCACATCGGGGGATCCCTCCTCCACGCCAGGGGTTGGCAATGGAGGGGAGACGTCTGGCCTGCAGGAGAGCCAGGGGGAAGTGTTGGAGGGGAGGGCCGAAGCTGGTCCCAGTAGGGTGGACGCACGTGGGAAGGGTCCGGCAGCACGCCAGCCTTCTCCCCAGAGGGGGGAGGAGCTGGAGGGGAGGGCCAAAGCTGGTCCCAGTAGGGTGGACGCACGCGGGAATGGTCGGCCAGCTCGGCGGCCTACTCCCCGGAGGGAGAGTCTGCCCTCCAGTCCGGACACGGTCCTCGCCCAGGAGGTGCGCGTCCTCGATGAGATGTCGGCGGCGTCTGAGCGGCGCCACCAAGAGTTCATGGGGGTCGTCGAACAGATGCCTCACACCATTGAGTCCCTGGCTCAGAGTGTGGTGGCTTTCAGGGAATCACAGGCCGGGGGTTCGAACAACTCACGGCAGTGCACGACAGGGGTGTCCAGCAACTGGCCGCAGCGCACGACAGGGGTGTGCAGCAACTCGCGGCAGCGCAGGACGCGGGTGTGCAGCAACTGGCGGCAGCGCAGGACGAGACTCGCGAGATGTGTGGTGCCGTCCACACACTGGCAGAGCTGATGCGGGCACATACCAGGGCAGTTCAGGCACTCACTTCTGCCACACTCGCTGTGGCACGGAGGCATCGCCATGGCACCCGCCGCCCTGCTGCAGCACAGCGGTCTGGCCTCCCCCAGATTGCTGCGCTTGCTATGCTGCCAGCCCGGCCGAGTGCCAGTGTCTCTGGTGAGCAGCGCGCACCTGCCATCAGCCAGCTTGCCCCCAATGGTGCTGCCGACACTGCCACTCCCCCAGCCAAGGTGCGACGAGCTGCTGCTAAGACTGATGCTGCCCAGCCACAGCTGCAGCAGTCAGCAGCCGGAACCTCCCGGGCCAGGCCTCGTCTAGGCCGACACCCAAGTGCATCTGCCGACATGCTTTGTGGCCCTCATGAGCCTTCCCCCAGCCTCGCCACACCCGCAGGGTCCAGGTTGAGGCGGAGCAGCAGGTCAGCCAGGGACCGGAGAAGCCTGTCTAAGGACTCGCCCTCTCGGCACACCCATTAGAGTGTGGTGAGAGCGGTTTCTTTTATATTGGGGGGCTTGTGTTGTGGGGGGCATTATTTTGTTAAGGCCGAGGATCAAGGCATTTTTTGTTTTCATGGGGGTGTCTCTGTTGTGCGGGGGGGCTTTTTTTTGTAAGGCCGCTGTTGAAGGCCTTTTGGATGGGCTAGTTTTGTTAGTCCTCCCCAGGTTTTGGGAGAGACAGATGTTTTTGACTGTTTTTTGGGGGTCTTGTCTGTTTTTCTGTTTCATGTGGGAAGGGCCCTGAGTTTGTGAAATAAAGCTTTTGATTTATTCAGCATGTCCAGGTGTCATGTTTGAAGTGGTTGTTGCATTAACCGGCTGAGGGCTTGCGGAGCGGCTGCCTCAGGTGCGTTCATTGCCACAGGCCATTCCCTGACAGGGGGCCTAGAAGTGTCGATCAATAAACCCCCGGCGGACGGCCCTTGGCCCTTGTCGCACCCTCCTGGGCTGGTCCTCCTCCTCCTCCTCCTCCTCCTCCTCCTGCTCGTCCTCCTGAGGTGGTGGTGCAATGCCAGGTGGCAGTGCCTGAGTCCTGCGGATAGCCAGGTTGTGCAGCATGCAGCACACGACGACTAACTGGGAGACTCTATCCGGCGAATACTGAAGAGATCCTCCGGAACGATGCAGGCAGCGGAACCGTTGCTTGAGGACGCCTATCGTTTGCTCGATGATGTTCCTTGTGGCTTGATGGCTTTCGTTGTATGCCTCCTCCGCTGGGGTCCTGGGCGCGCGGAGCGGGGTCATGAGCCATGTACACAAAGGGTAGCCCTTGTCCCCGATAAGCCATCCCCTTGGTGGAGGCTGCGCCTCGAACATGTCAGCCACAGTAGTCTGGCGCAGGATAAATGCATCGTGGCTGCTTCCTGGGAAGCGGGCATTGACAGCTAGGATGCGCTGTCTGAGGTCACACACCAGCTGTACATTTAGGGAATGGTAGCCCTTCCGGTTGCGGTAATCCTCGGCATTGTGGATAGGTGCCCACATAGCCACATGCGTGCAGTCAATGGCGCCCTGCACCATGGGGAAGCCCGCGATCCTGCCAAATCCGACTGCACGCTGCTCCTGCCTCTGTCGGGTCATGGGGAAGGAGATGAATTGGTGTCTCCTCGCGTAAAGTGCATCGGTGACCTGCTGGATGCAGCGATGCGTGGTGAACTGGGAGATGTTCGCTATGTCCGCTGCAGCGGCTTGGAAGGAGCCGCTTGCATAAAAGTTCAGAGCCACCGTGACCTTCATTTCCACCGAGAGAGACGTCCTGCACATCAGCTGTGGACGCAGATCTGTGTGAAGCAGCTGGCAGATCTCTGCAACCACCTCCCTTCTGAAGCGCAGCCTCTTCACGCAATGCGCCGCAGTCATGGTGAGATAGGACACCTGCTGCCGGTATTGCCTGAGTGGGTAAGGCCTACGTTGCTGATGCCTGATGGCCCCTCTGCGTCTAGGCATGGCTGGCCCTCTCTCACAGCGTCTGCGAGCCCTTCGCACATAATGCTGCAACTGAGGGTTGGCCCCCCATACAGCCCCCATAATAAAGTTGAGAACAGATAAATCACAATGAATCAAATGTCAAAGCACTGGCCAGAAGCCAAAAATACCTCTCCGATGTTGTCCCAAATCTGTAACCTCTGTCCCTTGGTCTCTGTCCAGAAATCCAAAGCAGTAAAGTCATTGCAGCAAAATGGCTGGGCTTTTAGGTCAGCGTAAGTGCCCTTTAATTTGCGCTCCCCGAGGCCCACAGGGCCTCTTTTGCGTTCCACCTCACAGTTCTTAGCAGCGCCATGCCCACACTGGGCGGGCGCCACTGAATTTCCGGTTTGAGGCGCACAAACAGCATTGCGCGACGATACGACGTCATAAGCTGCGCGCACACCTGAGCGGGCGCAAACACTTTGCGCCGGTGCTAAATGTCAACTGAATTTGGGCGTCAGTGCAGATCGGACTGCGTTCAGGCGCTAAGTGTCTAGCGCCGGAAATATAGCCCTTTTATGGCGTTAGCGGCTGGCGCAACCCACTGAATTTCTAGGCCATTGTTAATTACATTATGCGGCCTCTCCATGGTGTTCCCCCGAAGTGCTTCACTGCACAGGTAGCCGCAGTAAATTGAATCTGTCATATGTTTTTCCATTTCACCACTCTGACTATATCCTCCTGCAGTCTGCTGCTATCCTGCTCACAATTTACAAATTTGCCAAATTTAGCATGAAACGCAATATTCGAAATTTTATCCCTTATTCATAGATCCAGCTCATTTCTACATAACCCGAAAATCAATGGATTTAACACCGACTCCTGGGGTACACCACTGCGTACTTCCATATGGTCAGAACAACATCAGTTCACCACTACTCTCTGCCTCTTATCCCTTAGCCATTTAAGAACACTATTCACCACCGTCCCTTTAATACCACGTGTTTTCACATTTCTAGTGAATCTGTTCTGTGATATATTATTGAAATTCATGATACACAACATCTACTGCAATACCTTCATCAACCCTCATTCCCACTGCATCAAATAACTCAATCAGGGCAATCAAACAAGATTATTCCTGAACAATATACATTAATAAGGGACAAATGGCTCTCCCTTACTGAACCATGTTTCTCTAAAAGAGAATTAATGTTCTCAATGACTGTGGTTTCCAGTAGTTTTCCCACTGCTGAACGTAGACTGATTAGCCTGTAGTTAGCAGGTTCATCGGTCTCCCCGTTTTTGAACAGTCAGTAACATTTGCAATCATTCAGTCCTCTGCAAAAGCTCACATTTCCAAGGAGGGTTGCAAGACGGTGGTCAGAACTTCTGCTATCTCACCATAGATTCATCAAGCACTGTAGGATGCATCCCATATGGACCAGAAGACTTGTTACCTTTGAATGACTCAAACACATTTATCACCACTTTTCTACCTATTTGTATCTTATCCACTATATATACTTCCCATCTTCTACTGCTATTTCATTCTCTTATGTGAATACAGATGCGAAATACTCATTCCGTACCTCAATTATAGCATCAGCCTCCACAAGAATATTTCCCTTTTTACTCTGATCGGCCCCACAATTCCTTTAACTACACTTTAAGTTTTTATATATGAAAGGTTGTTGTATTTCTGTTAATGTTACCCACTAATCTGTTTTCATAATCTTTCTTTGCCCTTCTTATATCGATTTTCAATTGCCGCATGCACTCTCTGGATTTTACACAGTGTTCTGCTGTATTCGTGCACTTGACATCTGTCATGATCCTCTTGTTTCTGTTTAGTTTAACCCATGTTCCCTTTCTCATCCAGGCACACTTGTTACTGAAGCCATATCTTTTCTCATTAAGTGCACATGTCTGGTTTGAACCAAGAAAACCAACCACAGAATACGCAGAATCTCCACATAACTGAAGTCCACCATCCCTGGAAGCAGAATGCTAAATTTTCCCTGATACCGCTCTGCCATAATGGAAACATTCCCAGATTCTCTATTCTTTCTACATAACTGGTACATTCTGGTAACTTTCCACTGCACCCTTTACAAGGTCTTGAAATCCTTCCTAAAGTGTGGTGCCCAAAATGGGATCAATGCTTCAGCTGCGGGCTAACCAGTGATATATAATGATTTAGCAAACCGCCATCGTTTTCTACTTTATACCTCAAAATTAAAAGTCAAAGATCTTAAAGATGGTTTAAATTATTGACCAACTTATGTTGTTGAAGTGCATCCTAAATGTCCTGCAAAGTTTTATAAATTCCCTTTGAATTTCTCTTCTCATTCGGCTTCCCAAAATTCATCACTTCAGATTTCTCTGCATTAAAAGTTACCTGCTACGTGTCTGCCCTTTTCACCAGCCTATCTTACCCCCCTTAGAGCTGCTGCTATCCTCCTCACTGCTTACTACTATTTCAAGTTTACTACATTTCCAACCGTGCTATAAGTAGACTTGCGTTTTGGAGAAAGGAAATGTAAAACACATAAATTTCATTTTCCTGCAAAGGGGATTTATCTCTTATAGCTCCGATGCCGTTTGCTCATTTTAACTATTTTGGAGTCTGAAACAAACTGCATTGATTTCAATGGACAGTTACATTTGTAGTACAATACAGGTCTAAGAGGCGGTTTGTATGTCCTTTTCTCACATTGTGATGGTGTACACGGCCCCTAATTTATTGTTTAGGAGTATCTAGGTGGAATATTATCCCTGATATAACTTAATACACTGGAATTCAATTTTATTAATACATGAATGTCTGAGAATCAATCTGCTACTGCACCTCTAACTGTAATTTTCAAAAGGTAATTGGGTAAATGCTTGAAAAGGAAAAACGTGCAGATTTATGTGGAAACATTCTATGAAAGGGCCTAATTGTACTGGTCTTTCAAAGAGCCACACAGGCAGGTTCAGCCTAGTGGCCTCTTTCTCTGCTCTAAGATTCTATAATTTTATAATTCAACTGTGGTGGTTATCAAATAATTAACTAATTATACGGCTTAAAACATATCAGAGAGATTCCCACGATGTATTATCATTCAACGTGTTTATCCTGAGTCTTGGTTCTGATGCCCTGTTCTTAATGTCAGGGGTTAATTGCGTCATTGTCCAACGTGAAGCTTTTCTGAGCTAAAACCACTAGTTTCCGTTGTAAGCATTTCCTCTCACTGTTAACTGCAGCCTGATTATATTTCATACTATTTGCTTATTGGTATTTAATTCCTCCTCTTTGTTCCATGCAGATTGCAAACTAAATACTCCAGCTTCTCTCAATATCTCCTCAAAACTGAAGGTCCTCATCCCTGGTACCGTGCTGTTAAATCTCCATTGCACCTTCACTGCTCTAAGGAGAATAATGCCAACTTCCCTAGTCTATCCTCATAACTGAAATCATTTATCCCCGGTACGATACTGTTAAATCTCCACTTCACTTTCACTGCTCTAAAGACAATAATGCCATCTTTCCTAGTCCCTCCTCATAACTGAGTTCCTTCTTTCCCGGTACCATACTGGTAAATGGCGGAAATGACGCATGAGGAGAGCTTGTGTCCATTGGGCTTGTTTCTCGCTGGAGTTTAGAAGAATGAGAGGGGATCTCATCGAATCTTATAAAATTCTAAAAGGACTAGACAGACTAGATGATGGAAGAATGTTCCGATGGTCGGGGAGTCCAGAAACAGTTGTCATAGTCTAAGGATAAGGGGTAAGCCATTTAGGGCAGAGATGAGAAGGATTTTATTCACCCAGACAGTGGTGAACCTGTGGAAATTCTCTGCCAAACAAGGCAGTAGAGGCCAATTCATTAAATATATTCAAGAAGGAGTTGGATATATTTCTTAAGTCTAAAGTGATCAAGGGCTATGGAGAGAAGGCTAAAACAGGGTACTGCATTTGAATGATCAGCCATGATCTCATTGAATGGCGGAGCTGGCTCGAGGGGCCGAATGGCTTCCTCCTGCTCCTATCTTCTATGATTCTATGTTTTGATGTTAATGTCACTTCACCTTCACTGCTCTAAGGAGAATAATCACACCTTCATGAGTGTCTTCAATGAACTGAAGTCCTTCATTCCTGGTATATTACTGATACATCACACCTTAACCTTCTCTTCTCTAAGCAGAAAAATCATCCCCCTTTCTCTATTCTCTCTACATAACTAAAGATGCTCAGGCCTCGTTCCATCCCGGTAAATCTTCCCTTATACCTCTTTCCCTTAAGGAGTCCAATCGCAGCTCTTCTAGTTATTCTACATAACTGAATTCCCTCATCTCTGGCACCATTCTGGTAAATTTCCTTGGCCCCCTGTACAAGGTCGTGACATCCTTCCTAAAGTGTGGTGCTTACAATTGAACACATTGCTCCAGCTGAAGCCGAACCAGTGATATACAAATGACCAGCATCACCTCCTCCCTTTTGTATTTTATGCCTTTACTGTTAAAGCCAAAGTTCTTAAATTTTTTAAAAATATATTGACCAACTTATCTTGTTTATGTGCAACGTGAAAGCCCTGTAACTTTTTTAATTTCCTTTATATTATCTCCTCATTTGTCTTCACAAATTTCATCAACTCACATTCTTCTGCAATAAAAGCCATCTGCCACGTGTCTGTCCCTTTCACCAGCTAGTCTCTGCCCTCCTGAAGTCTGCTACTATCCTCCTCACTGCTTACTACAATTTCAAGTTAACTACATTTCCAACCGTGCTCCAAGATGACTTGCTTTTTAGGTAAAAGAATTGTGAAACACATGCATTTTATTTTCCTGCAAAGGGGTTTTAAAGCTTATATTTCCGATTCCATTTACTCATTTTAATTTTTAGAACACTGAAACAAACTACATTGGTATAAAGGCGAAGTTATATTTGTCGCAGAAGACAGGGTGAAGAGTCGGTTTGTATGTTCATATTTCACACATTGTTTTTGTGTACACGCCACTAATTTAAAGTTCAATAGATTCTAGGTGGAATATTCTCCCTGATGTAATTTAAAAGACTGGAATTCAATTGTATAATAATTGAATGTCTGAGAATCAATCTTTTTGTGAACATTTAATTGTAACTGACAAAAGGGAATTTGATAAATGCTTGAACAGGAATAACGTGCAGGGCTAGGTGGTAGGGCTAGGTGGATAAAGTCTATGAAAGGGCCTAATTGGATTGGTCTTTCAAAAAGCCGCACAGGCAGGTTGGACCTAATGTCTTGCTATTCTGCTCTATATTGCTATAGATATCTGATTCTAACTGTGTTGGTATTCAAATAATTAACTAATTTTACGGCTTAAAACATATCAGAGAGATTCCCACCGTGCATTATCCTTCAATATGTTTAGCCTGAGTCTTGGTTCTGATGTCCTGTTCTTAATGTCAGGGGTTAAATTCTTCATTGTCCGACATGAAGTGCTTCTGAGCTGAAACCACAGGGTTCCGTTGTAAGCATTTCCTGTCACTGTTGACTGCAGCCTGAATTTTCTTTCACATTCATTGCTTATCACTATTTAATTTATCTTCTTTGTTCCCTGCACATTACTCCAGAACAACCCCAGCTTTTCTCATCTGTCCTCCAAACTGAAATGTCTCATTCCCGGTAGCATAGTGTTCAATCTCCACTTCACCTTCACTGCTCTAAGGAAATTAATGCCACCGTCCCTAATCCCTCCTCATAACTGAATTCCATCATCCACGGTACCATGCTGGAAAACCTCTCCTTCACCTTCACTGCTCCAAGGAGAATAATTCCACCTTCTCTAGTGTCTCCACGGAGCTGAAGTCCCTCATTCCCGGTATATTACTGATACAACACATCTTACCCTTCTCTGCTTTAAGGAGAAATAACATCCCAGTTCCTCTAACCTGTCTACATAACTGAAGTTGCTCAGGCCTCTTGTCATTCTGGTAAATATTCCCTCATACCTCTCTGCCATAAGGAGACAAATCCCAGTTTCTCTAGTTTTTCTACATAACTTAATTCCCCCATCCCCGGCAGCATTCTGGTAAGTTTCCTTGGGACCCTTTACAAGTTCTTGACATCATTCCTAAAGTGTGGTGCTCTTAACGATGCTCTGCATTAATTGTCATCTTCCACGTGTCTGGCCATTTCAGCAGCCTGTCAGCCCTCCTGAATTCTGCTGCTATCCTCCCCATTGCTTACTACAATTTCAAGGTTACTACATTTCCAACCGTGCTACAAGCAGTCATGGGTTTCATTCTCCTGCATAGGGGATTTCAAGGCACCGTTACATTTGTAGCACAATACAAGGTTAGTGTCGATTTGTATGTTCCTATTTCACACATTCTGTTTGTTCACATGCCCCTAATTTATACTTTAGGAGTTACTAGGTGGAATATTATCCCTGTCAAAATTGAAAAGACTGGAATTCAATTCTATTAATATATGAATGTCTGAGAATCAATCTGTTTCTGAAACTTTAAATGTCATTTTCAAAAGGGAATTGGATAAATGCTTGAAAAGGAATAAAGTTCACGGCTAGGTGGATAAAGTCTATGAAAGGGGCTAATTGGATTGTTCTTTCAAAGAGCCGCACAGGCAGGTTGGACCGAGTGGCCTCTTTCTCAGCTCTAATGTTCTATAATTTAATGATTCTATCTGTGCTGCTATTCAAATATTTAAACAATTATACGGTTTTCAACATATCAGACAGATTCCCACCATGCATTACCCTTCAATATGTTTAGCCTGAGTCTTAGTTCTGACGCCCTGTTGTTAATGTCAGGTGTTAAATGCTTCATTGTCCGTCCTGAGCTGAAACCACGGGTTTCCGTTGCAAGCATTTGCTGTCACTGTTGACTGCAACCGGAATTTTTTTCATATTCATTGCAAATCGCTATTTAATTCCAACTCTTTGATCCTGGCAGGTTACACACCCAGCTTCTCTCATCTCACATCAGAACTGAAGTACCCCATTCCTGGCACCATATGGTTTAATCTCCACTGCACCTTCACTGCTCTAAGGAGTATAATGCCACCTTCCCTCGTCTCTCCTCATAACAGCATTTGCACATCCCCGCTACCATACTGTTCAGTCTTCAATTCACCATCACTGCTCCATGGAGAATAATCCCACGTTCCTTAGTCCCTCCACATAACTGAATTCCCTCATCCCTGATACCGCACTGGTAAATCTCCAGTTCAACTTCACTGCTCTATGGAGAAAAATGCCACCTTCCCTAGTCCCTCCTCATAACTGAATTCCTTCATTACCGGTACCATACTGGTAGGACGTCACTTCACCTTCACTTCTCTAAGGATAATAATCCCACCTTCTCTCGTGCCTTCAAGGAACTGAATTCCCTCATTCCTGGTATATTTCTGATACATCATACCTTAAACTTCTCTCCTCTAAGGACAAAAATCATCCCTCTTTCTCTAATCTCTCTACATAACTAAAGTTGCACAGGCCTCGTTCCATCCCGGTAAATCTTCCCTTATACCTCTTTCCCTTAAGGAGTCCAATCACAGCTTTTCTAGTTATTCTACATAACTTAATTCCCCCATCCCTGGCACCATTCTGATAAATTTCCTTGGCCCCCTGTACAAGGTCGTGACATCCTTCCTAAAGTGTGGTGCTTACAATTGGAAACATTGCTCCAGCTGAAGCCTAAGCAGTGATATACAAAGGACTAGCATCAACTCCTCCCTTTTGTATTTTATGCCTTTACTTTTAAAGCCAAAGCGCTTAAATTTTTAAAAAAATATATTGACCAACTTATCTTGTTCATGTGCAACCTGAATGCCCTGTAACATTTTATCAGTTCCTTTATATTGTCTCCTCATTTGTCTTCCCAAATTTCATCACTTCACATTTTTCATCATTAAATTTCATCTGCCACGTGCCTGTCTCTATCACCAGCTATTCTCTGCCCTCCTGAAGTCTGCTACTATCCTCCTCACTGCTTACTACAATTTCAAGTTAACTACATTTCCAACCGTGCTCCAAGTTGACTTGATTTTTAGATAAAAGAAATGTGAAACACATGCATTTCATTTTCCTGCAAAGGGGATTTAAATCTTATATTTCCGATTCCGTTTACTCATTTAAATGTTTTGGGCACTGAAACAAACTACATTGATTTCAGTGTAAAGTTATATTTGTAGCACAATACAGAGTCGGTTTGTATGTTCATATTTCACACATTGTGTTTGTGGAGACGCCACTAATTTAAAGATCAATAGATTCAAGGTGGAATATTCTCCCTGATGTAATTTAAAAGACTTGAATTCAATTGTATAAAAATTGATTGTGTGCGAATCAATCATTTTGTGAACATGTAATTGTAACTGACAAAGGGGAGTTTGATAAATGCTTGAACAGGAATAACGTGCATGTTTTTGTGGAAAATGTCTATGAAAGGGCCTAATTGGATTGGACTTTCAAAGAGCCACATTGAAAGATTTGACCTAGCGGCCTTCTTCTCTGCTCTAATACTCTATATTTGAATGTTTCTACCTGTGCTTGTATTCAAATAATTAACAATTATACGGCTTAAAACATATCAGAGAGATGCCTACCATGCATTATCTTCAATGTGTTTAGCCTGAGTCTTGGATTTGATGCCCTGTTGTTAAGGTCAGGGTTTAAAGGTTTCATTGTCTAACGTGATGTGCTTCTGAGCTGAAACCACATGTTTCCGTTGTCAGCATTACTGTCACTGTTGACTGCAGCCTGAATATTTTTCATATTCATTGCTGTTCGGGATTTAATACCAACTCTTTGTTCACGGCATATTACGTCTCTCCTCATAACTGAAGTCACTCATTCATGGTGCCAAACGGTTAATTCTTCACTTCACCTTCCCTGCTCTAAGTAGAATAATCCCACCTTCTCTAAACTCTCCATGGAACTGAATCCCCTCATCCCCGGCAACATACTAGTAAATCTTCACTTTACCTTAACTGCTCTCAGGAAGACAATCCCAAATTCATCACCTCTCCACGGAACTGAAGTCTCTCATTCCCTGTATTTTACTGATACATCACACCTTAACCTTCTCTGCTGATGGAGAAAAAACATCCCTCTTTCTCTAATCTCTGTACTAACTGAAGTTGCTCAGGCCTCGTGCCATTCTGGTAAATCTTCCCTTATACCTCTCTGCCATAGGGAGTCCAATCCCAGCTTCTCTAGTTATTCTAAATAACTGAATTCCCCCATCCCTGGCACCATTCTGGTAAATTTCCTTTGGACCCTTTACAATATCGTGACATGCTCCCTAAAGTGTGGTGCCCAGAATGGGACACATTGCTCCAGCTGAGACTTAACAAGTGATATGCAAATGCTTGCAAACTTCCTTCCTTTTGTACTTTATGCCTCTAATTTTAAGCATATGATTTTAAAGTTCTTTTAACATATTGACCAACTTATCTTGTTTATGTGCACCCTAAATCCCTGTAACATTTTATAATTTTCTTTATATTGTCTCCTCATTTGTCTTCCCAATAATGATGACTTCACATTTCTCTGCATTAAATTACATCTGCCACGTTTCTGCCCATTTCACCAGCCTATCACTGCCCCCCTGAAGTCTGCTGCTAACCTCCCCATTGCTTACTACAATTTCATGTTTGCTACATTTACAACCGTGCTACAGGCAGACTTGATTTTTAGATGAAAGAAATGTGAAAGTCATGGGTTCCATTTTCCTGTAAAGGGGATTTAAATCTTATATTTCCGAGGCCATTTACTCCTTAAAAAATGTTGGACTCTGAAACAAACTACATTGATTTCAAGGTAGTTACATTTGAAGCACAATACAGGGCTAAGAAGCGTTTAGTATGTTCCTATTTCACAACTTGGGTTTGTGTACTCGATCCTAATTTAAAGTTTAAGAGATTCTAGGTGGAATATTATCCCTGATGTAATTTTAAAAAACTGGAATTCAATTGTATTAATAAATGAATGTCTGAGAATCAAAATGTAACTGCATTGATATCAGTGCAGTTACATTTTTAGCACAATACATGTCTACGAGGCGGTTCGTATGTTCCTAGTTCACACACTGTGTTTGTGTACACGCCACTAATTTAAAGTTTAAGAGATTCTAGGTGGAATATTATCCCTCATGTAATTTAAACGACTGCAATTCAATTATATGAATAAATGCATGTCTGAAAATCAATCTGTTTCTGAACCTTTAATTGTAACTGTCAAATTGGAATAGGAGAAATGCTTGAACAGGAATAAAGTTCATGGCTAGGTTGCTAAAGTCTATGAAAGGGCCTGATTGGATCGGTCTTTCAAATAGCCACACAGGCAGGTTGGACCTATGGCCTCCTTCTCTGCTGTAAGTTTGTCTGATTCGAACTGTGATGGTATTCAAATATTTAAATAATTATTCGGCTTAAAACATATCAAAGAGATTCCCACCATGCATTATCCTTCAATATGTTTAGCCTGAGTCTTGGTTCTGATGCCCTGCTGTTAATGTCAGTGGTCAAATGCTTCGTTGTCCGAGGTGAAGTGCTTCTGAGCTGAAACCACAGGTTTCCGTTGACATTTCCTGTCAATTTTAACTGCACCCTGAAATATTTTCATATATTTTGTTTATCAGTAATTCATTCCTCTTCTATGTTCCATGCAGATTACACCGGACCAAATCCAGTTTCTCTCGTCTCTCCTCATAACTGAAGTCCCTTCTTCCCAGTATATTACTGATACATCACAACTTTACCTTCTCTGTTCTAAGGAGCAGCAACGTACCTGTTTCTCCAATCTCTCTACATAACTCTAAAAGCAAGACCGCTTGGAGCATGGTTGGAATAGTAGTAAACTTGAGGAATCATTACCACTGTGCTACCGTTCCTTTACTGTATCAGGACCCCTCATGATTTAGAACACGGCTATTACGCACCCTCTTAACCATCCATGGTCTAAAGCAAACAATCAACCTTCTCCAGTCTCTCCCCATACCGAAGGCCCTCAGGCCCAGTACCTCGCTTTACCCTCTCCAAGGTCTAGACATCCTTCCTAAAGTGCAGTGCCAGAATTGGACACAATACTCCAGCTCAGGGATATTCACATATTCAGCATGACTTCCTTGTTGTTGTATTCAGTGCCCCAATGTACACAGCCAAGTATCCCTATACTTTCTGAACCGGCTTATATATTTGGAGAATGCAGAACAAAGGTGACGAATCTAATACAATTCCCTATTGAGAGCTGAGGAGATGTTAGGTGGAATATTATATATCTTTCTGCATTTGAAGTCAATAAAGTTTAATGTTATTAATAAATGAATAAATGTAGAAACTTACTGCAGCTGTATCATGTATGGGGTGTTTAATTATTTTGGAAGTATATCAGAAAGATTGCCACAATCTATTTCCCTTCAATTCGTTTTAGCACTTTCTTGGTTCCCATGCACTATTGTTACTGTCAGGGGTTAAATTCCTCTGTGTACAAGGTGAAGCGCTGCTGAGCTGAAACCACAGGCTTCCGTTGTAAGCAGTTGCTCTCAATGTTAACTTCAGCCTCAAATGCTTTATATTCTTTATTTATTTTTTAATAATTTGCTTCCTTGGTCCATGCAGATGACACTTGCATCGTGAAATTTGTGACAGTGATACAATCTTTGTAATAGCACCAGTGTCCAGTGAATTAAAACAACATTCGGTTCGAATTATTTGGATTCCATTTCCTCCATCAGCGTGCTTCAGTTGTTCTTATCACTGACATATAGATCTGCACAGTGGGTGGAGACTAATGTCCTTCAATAAAGTTATTATTTCGGATGCTCGTTGTGGTCAGCATTTACACCTAAATCTGCAATAACCAACTGCACAGAATTGTGTATGTGAGCCGCCAGGGTTCTGTTGCTGCATTTCTATGCAATTAGATAATTAAGCTCATATTGCCTGTCGTACTTATTCCTTCCAAAATTCATCACTTCACACTTCACTGCATTAAATATCAATCTTTTCGTCATCCCTTTCCCTTACCGTCAGATGTATGCTCACAAATATCTACCCACTTTTATTTTAATAGTTGGTCTCTTGTTATTTTTAATCATGGCTTCTCTGGAGGAAAGGCAGATCCTAATACATCTCTGCATTACACCCTCTCACAACCTCTGCCTTTGTTCTTTTGGTTACCGTTTCAGTCCTCCAGTTACCGCCTCACCAACGAGTAGAAACAATATTCAGCGATTTACCGGAACAAAACCCATCATAATTTTGATCTCCTCAGTCAAATCTTCTCCTAACAATCCGTACAGAAAAAAAAATTCCTCTCCATATATTTAAGCACTTGAAATCAATGTTATTTATTACTAAATGCCGGAGAATCAGTCTGTTGTTGCAACACTAATTGTGATTTTCAAAATGGAATCGGACCAACATTTCAAATAAATGGCAGATGAGCAAAAGCTGCGTCAGAGAGGTCGGTTTTAAGGAGCGTCTTAAAGGAGGAAAAAGAAGTAGGGCTGCCTGAAATATTTTAAAATTCTTTGATTATTGTTATTCAAATTTACTTCTCATTACATGCTGAGGGCTGCCACATTGTAGAAGTTGTGCCAGTGAGTAAACTGACTGTAAAATGTTCGATTTAAACTGAATTGTAACAAAATTGTGTTGTAATCATTGGACTTCACTTCCGCCTTCAGTCTGCTAGATTTCACCATATCACCGAGATATGGACCCGCAATGTGGGTGGAGACTAATGTCCTCCAATGAACACAGTGCTGCAGCTGTCCCTCGTATTCTGCACTTATTCTTTAATTTGCCTCCCGGTCCTATTACAATAATCTTAAATCTGTCCCAGCTGGCTACTGATCCTCCTGCAACTAAAAACAGTTCATCCCCTTCCACTCGATCAAAACATTCCCTAATTATTGAAGGCCTCTATTAAAACTCTGCTTAATCTTCTGTTCTCTAAGGAGCACCATCCGAGTTCCTCTAACCTCTCCACTTGACCGAAGTCACTAAGATTTAGACCATCCGTTCATATGTTTCTGTTGCCTCCCAGAATTCCCTTGGCCAGCAATCCTAGCGGCACCGAAGGATCTCCTACATCCTAGCCCTGAACACCGAGTCTGTTCTAATCTGTCTCCATGGTACACACATGCAATTTCCGTGTATATGTTACCCATGAAACCAACCTCTATCTCCCATTGAACAAAAGACCACTCAACTTCCTTTCTTGTGTCCTAAACAGTTGAAGTTGGGATTGGTCAGTATCCTCATGTTTTTCCTCCTCTCGCAAAACTACCATAATGCAGTTTGAAGCCTCCTATTTCTCCCATTTTCTTTGCACGGTGTCACTAAATACATCCCGTTATTTATAGGAAATGTTATATGAAATTTTAAATATGTCTATTATTTTAAGTGAGTGAATTGATTTTTATTAAAAAGTAAGTGCAAGAGACCATGTCCATTACCACGCCGCTAAAAACAACGACAAAATGTTGTATTTACAAAGCGCTTTTAACGTTGTAAAACTTCCTAAGGCGCTTCACAGGAGTATTATAAGACAAATAAATTGTCACCGAGACACATAAGGAAAAATAAGGGCAGTTGACCAAAAGCTTGGTAAAAATGTAGGTTTTAAAGAGCTTCTTAAATGTGGAGAGAGAGGTGCAGAGGCTTAGGGAGGGATTACTGGACATTAGGGCCCAGGTAACAGAAGGCACTGCCACCAATGGTAGAGCAATTATAATCAGGATGTTCAAAAGGGCTGAATCAGAGAAGCACAGATATCTCGGGGGTTTGTGGGGCTGAAGGAGATTACAGAGAAAGGGAGGGACAAGGCCATGGAGCGATTTGAAAATCATACAGCTTACAAAGTATTATTTATTCAGTTTAAATGTATTAGAAAGTTTGTCACGTTGCATTTTCCCTCAGTATATTTAAACACATTCTTTGTTCTCAGGCACTGTTTTTACTGTCAGGGGTAAACCTCCTGTGTGTCCGAGGTGAAGCGGTTCTGAGCTGAAACCACAGATTTCCGTTCTAAGCATTTTCTCTCATTGTTAAAATTAGCCTCAAATATTTTCAATTTTTTATATTCTCGTTGTTAAATATGTCTTCCATCTTATATGCTGATTACACCCGCATTGTGATATTTGTGATAGAGAGTAAACTGATTATAAATGTAGCGGTTTCCAGTGAATTCTAATGCATTCGGCTCTAATTATTTAAAATCACCTTCCTCATTCAGTATAAAAGAGCTGACAGATCAGTGAGATTATGATCTGCACAGTGCGCGGAGATTAATATGCTGCAAAGGCACAGAGCTGCATTAACCTTTTAATATCCAACATCTCCAAACACAATTGACACCGGTAATGTTCCCATCCGTTCAATAATGGAACTCCCACGTTGCCATTGCAATTCTGCTTTGTGGTGTAGCGGCAAGTGGAGATCTGTAAAGATGCTCAGTGTTTTCACACACACTCCACGGAGCTGCATTAATTTGTCTTTCAGTGACGTTTTCTTTCAGCCATAAAATGGATCTGTTAACTTTTCACGCTGTTTGGGGTCATTAGGCCCAAGGGCACATTTTGTTAATTACCGTGGATTATTGTAATGATATGAAAATGATATCTCGGTAGAATTTATTCAGTTATATTGAGTGACTCCATAACAAGGGGGCAGAATATTGAAGCTGGTGCCAGATCATTTGGAGTGAAACCTCGAAGTACTTTCTCACACAAAGTGTGGTGTAAATCTGTAACTCATAGTGTCTGCCTACATTATGATGTCATGCTCAGGAGTGGGAGTTGAACTAAATGAAACCAGAATGTCACCAATTCAGTCACACTGAGAAATGTACATAAAACAATGCACGGCAGTCAGTCTGTATATTCATCCTCTAAAGGTGTTGTTCAAATAACTGATACATATTTTCTCTTTTTAGTGGTTTTTGGGGCTCAGGGATTCGTTTCTCAAGATTAGTGTCGACGATTTTCGCTAAAGTAATGAAATCGAGCAAATAATTTTCAAACTGCTAAATAAATTAATGTTTTATTATGTAATTGAAATTCATTGCTGTAATACATCGTGTTGTGACGTTTAAAGCAGTAATACATGTCTGCATCTCAGTAGCTTTCATTTCACGGTACTATGAGAGATCTCTTTGTTTGCTGACATTTTGGCCAGAGCTACAAGGAAAACTACAATAAATCTAAGAGGCAATATCTAGGTTCAATATAGGTAAAATAAATGGTGATGGAGAAGATAATGAGATCAAAGCTAGCCAGATTGCCAGGACACCTTTGTTTCCACCCGAAGGGTGGGTGGCGGGCGGGGCTAAAATAATTAGGTGAGGAAATTACTGATGCTTTAGTAATGATCTTCCAAAACTCTCTCGATTGAAGAATTGGCCAATTCGATTGGAAAACGTACAGGCACTGTTTTATTTAAGAGTGGAGGAGAGATCAACTTTGAAATAATAGGCCCATTAGTCTACTACAGTTGTGGGGAATGCACAACAATCTATTATTATGGACAGATTGACTGAACACTTGGACAGACATGAAATGATCAGAGAGATCCAGGTTCAATCAGTAAAGGGAAATTCAAGTCTATCGAACCTCGTTGATATTTTGTCGAGGTAACTAATTGGTGTTAAAGGACTGTCTATGAATGTTATTTATATGGACTTCCAGAAGGCATGGTCTAGCTGTGCATGCAATAGAAGGCAGCATATTGAACTGGATAGGAAATGGTTATTTTGATGGAGACAGATAGTAGTGATAATCAGTCTGTACTCAGATTGGCAGGATTTTACTAGTGGTGTCCCCCGGAGATCTATACTGGGGCCTCAGCTTTTCACTATATTTATAACCGATTTGGATGAAGCAATAGAGAGCCCTACATCTAAGTTTCCAATTGCAATAAAGCGTGGGAAAGTGGAGGAACCGAGAGATTTAAGGGTTAAAGTACAGGAACAACTAAAATCTAGTGGACAGGTACAGATAATTAAAACGGTTAATGCAATGTTGGCCTTTATCTCAAGAGAGCTGGAATACGTGGGGGTGGAAGTTAAGTTGCAGCTGTACAGAGCTCTGGCTGGACCCCTTCTGGAGTAACTGCAGCTGTACAGAGCTCTGGCTGGACCCGTCTGGAGTAACTGCAGCTGTACAGAGCTCTGGCTGGACCCCGTCTGGAGTAACTGCAGCTGCACAGAGCTCTGGTTAGATCCCGTCTGGACTAACTGCATTCAGTTCAGGGAACCGGACCTCAGGAAGGATATAATGGCTCAAAAACGTTGGTTGGTCGTGTAGCCGCAGACTGTGGACCTACAGAAAGGGAGATTTTCTCCTCGGCACTGCAGAGTTGTTTGCCTCTATGACACCACTTCTGACAGCAGCGCAGCGCACATTCTCTGCGTAAGGGAAGACACACCCATAAAATATGTCAAAACTACTACAAGCCCAGATAACCCTCTTTCAGTCTCTTCCATTGAAATTATATTTTAAAACCTGTTCAAAACTTCTAAAAATTTTAATTAATCTGATGCTCAGTGTTATTTCATATATTATCCGTTTGTTATAGTTTTTCTTCCAAACCCACAATGGACAAAACTTCCTTTTTTGAAATTCAGTAAATGAATAACATTTTCTTTTATATCCAATAGATAATGTTGTTGGATTTCAGAAAGAGATCTTCACCCTCTATTGCCTTTCACACTTTGACTATACGAATTAAAATTGGGGAAGTTGAAATCCCCTACTTTTATTACCCTATTATTTCTACACTTCTGAGATTTGCCTACAGATCCGTTCCTCTATCTCCCGCTGTCTGTTTGGGGGCCTATAGTACATTCACAGCAAAGTGCTTGGCCCCTTTTTGATTTTAATTTCTACCCATATGACCTCGTTAGAGGAATCTGCTAAGATATCATCCCTCCTTACAGCAGTGATTGACTCCTTGATTAATATTGTGACAACCCCTCCACTTTTACACCCCCTCTGTCTCGCCTGAAGATTCTATACCCCGGAATATTCAGCTGCCAGTGCTGCCCCTCCCTCAACCATGTCACTGTGATAGCAACAATATCATACTCCCATGTGTTCATCAACACGTTCAATTCATCTTCCTTACGCGAAAGACAACTTGCATTAAAATAAATGCCATCCACCGTTGCCATACTCCCTTCTGCCGTTATATATTTGCTCTGCGCTCCAGGCCGACTTGTTTTTCAGCTATATTTAGCTGTGCATCACCCCCTGCTATAGGTCCACAGCGTATCCCATCAACCTGCCACGATAATTTGACCCCCCTCCCCCAACAGTACTAGCAAACTTCACCACGAAGATGCTGGCCCCGTTCCAGTTCAGAAGGAACCCGTCTGATTTGTACAGGTCCCATCTTCCCCAGAAGCAGACCCAGTTATCCAGGAAACTGAGGCCTCCCTCCTGCACCAGCTATTTAGCCACGCATTCATCTGCTCTATCCTTCTATTCCCATACTCACAAGCACGTGGCCCCTGGAGTAATCCAGAGATTACAACCTTTGAGGTCCTGCTTTTAACCTGCTATCTAGCTCCCTAAATTCTTGTAGAACTGAGAGGGAGGAAGTACCAGAGGTTTTAGCGGGCTTAAACGTGGATTAATTCCCAGGCCCAGACGATTTATAGCTCAGGCCGCCATGTGAGGGAACGGGGGAGATTGCAGGAGCTCTGACACACAATTTGAGACCCGCTCTGGCCACAGGGGAGGTGCCAGACGACTGGAGAACAGCTAACGTAGTACCATTAAACAAGAAGTTTAATAGGGATAAAAAGGGGTATTACAGGCCAGTGAGCCTAACATCAGTGGTAGGGAAATTATTGGAAAACATTCTCAGGGACAAAATTAGACTCCGTTTGGAGAGGCAAGAATTAATCAAGGAGAGTCAGCATGGCTTTATCGTGGGAGATCATGTCTAACCAATATGATTGAATTTTTCGAGGGGGTGACTAGGTGTGTGGATGAGGGGAGTGCAGTTGATGTAGTCCACATGGACTTCAGTATGGCTTTTGTCAAAGTCCCACATGGGACACTGGTCAAGAAGATAAGAGCCCGTGGGATCCAGGGCAACTTGGCTCGTTGGATCCTAAATAGGCTTATTGGCAGGAGGCAGAGGTTGATGGTCGAAGGCTGTTTTTGTTACTGGAAACCTGTGTCCATTGGTATACCGCAGGGATCGGTGCTGGGTCCTTTGCTGTTTGTAATGTACATTAATGATTTAGATATGAATGTAGGAGGTATTATCAGTAAGTTCACAGATGACAGGAAAATTGGTGCAGTGGTAAATAGCGTAGAGGGAAGCCTCAGGCAACAGGACGATATAGACGGGATGGTTAGATGGGCAGAACAGTGGAAAATGCAATTTCACCCTGAAGTGGGTGACGTGGTGCATTTTGCGAGGACTGACAAGAAAAGGGAATAAACAATGAACGGTTGCATTCTAGGAAGGACAGAGGATCAGAGGGAGCTTGGTGTTCATGTACATAGGTCCCTGAAGACAGCAGGACATGTAGGTGGTTGAAAAGGCATATGGGATACTTGCTTTCATTAGCCGAGGCATAGATTATAAGAGCAGGGAGGTGATGATGGAGCTGTACAAAACGCTAGTTAAGCCACAGCTGGAATACTGTGTGCAGTTCTGGACACCACACTATAGGAAGGATGTGATTGCATTGGGGTGGGCGCAGAGGAGATTCACCAGGATATTACCTGGGCTGGAGCGTTTCAGCTATGAAGAGGGACTGGACAGGCTGGCGTTGTTTTCCTTAGAGCCGAGAAAGCTGAGTGGGGACCAGATTGAGGTGTACAAAATTATGAGCGGCATATATAGGGTAGATCGAAAGGAACTTTTCCCCTTGGTAGAGAGGCCAATAACCAGGGTGCATAGTTTCAATGTAAGGTGCAGGAGGTTTAGAGGGGATGTGAGGAAAAACTTTCGCACCCAGAGGGTGCTTGTTATCTGGAACTCACGTCTGAAATGTTGTTAGAGTCAGGAACCCTCACAACATTCAAGAAGCATTTAGATGAGCACTTGAAACGCCATAGCATACAAGGCTACGGATCAAGTGCTGGCAAATGGGTTTTGATTAGTCAGGATTTGATTGCCGTCGCAGACATGATAGACCGAAGGGCCTCTTTCTGAGCTGTACTACTCTATGAATCTAAATCCCCATGGCCTGATAATCTGCATCCCAGATTACTGAAGGTGGTAGCCATGGAAATAATGGATGCATTGCTTGTCATCTTCCAAATTTCTATATATTATGGAACAGTTCCTGCAGATTGGAGGGTGGCAAATATAACCTCAAATATAACCAAAAAAGGTAGGGAGAGGGAAAACTGAGCACTACAGTTCACTAGTAGGTAAAATGCTCGAGTCTATTATAAAGGATGTGATAACAGGACACTTAGAACATATCAACGGGAGTAGACAAAGTCATCACGCATTTATGAAAAGGAATTCGTGTTTGACAAACCTACTGGAGAACAGAAAAGGGAGAAACAGTTGACGTGGTGTATTACGATTTACAGAAGACCTTTGATTAAGGCCCACATAAGAGGTTAGTGAGCAAATTTAAAGCACATGGGATTCGGAGTAATATACTGGCAGGGACGGAAAATTGGTTAACAGACAGGAGACAGAGGGTAGGACGAAATGGGTCCTTCCGTGGTGCCAGACGGTGAATAGTGGGGTACTGCAGGGAGCAGTGCCCGGGCCCCAGCTTTTCACAATATACATCAATGATTTGGTGGAGGGAAGCAAATGTAATATTTCCATGTTTGCTCACGACACGAATCTAGCTGGGATTGTGAGTTATCAGGAGAATGCAATGAGGCTTCATGACGATTTAGCCAAGTTGAGTGAGTGGGCAAATACATGGCAGTTTAACGTGGATAAATTTGAAATTATACACTTCCGTTCGAAAAACAGAAAAATGGAGTTTTATATAAATGTTGAAAAATTGGGAAATGCTGATGTGCTAAAGGACCTGGGTGTCCTTGTACACCAGTCACTGAAGGCAAACATGCAGGTTAAGCAATCAGTTAGGAAGGCAAATGGTATGCTGGCATTCATTGCAAGAGGATTTGAATACAGGAGCAAAAATGTCTTACTACAGTTGTACAGGGCCTTGCTGAGACCACACCTGGTGTACTGTGTGCAATTGGGTCGACCATGACTCTGTTCACTAGAGTTTAAAAGAATGAGAGGTGATCTCATTGAAACATATAATATTGTGACAGGGCTAGACAGCCCAGATACAGGGTGGATGTTTCCCCTGGCTGCGGGTAGTAAAACGAGGGGTCACAGGCTCAGGATACGGGTTAGGTCATTTAGGACTGAGATGAGGAGAAATTTCGTCACTCAGAGGGCGTTGAACCTGTTGAATTCTCTACAATAGAAGGCTGTTGAGGCCAAGTCACTGAATGTATTTAAGAAAGTGTTAGATAGATTTCTAGACGCAAAAGTGGTACCAGTGCCGATATAGCACCTCCGTCAATGGAAGGTGGTTAGAATCTCATCACAGCCAGTCTGTGAATCTCACTGTAGCAGGTGAGTGACAGGGAGCAGAAATTTTTTATATTTTTTTTTCTTCACCCTTGGTATTTTTATAAAAGCATGCTTTAATCACAGTAACAAAATGAAGCGTTTAATATTGGGAGAGAGGAAGATAACCGAATCGGTTTTGATCTCATCGCTCAACACTAGACAGCATCCCTGTAACACTGGGCCCTGAATTCACCCGCTGTGAATCGATTATCGGCAAAGCCCGATACTGGAGATAAGAGGAGGAAAATCGGCACGGGCGGTAGCGATTGGCCCGCCTGCTTTATGCCCCGCCTGACATTGTTCTCAATGTAATCATGTGTGAAAAATGGAATCCTGACCACGATTTTTAAAGATCCACCTAGTCAGAAAAGCTCCCTATATGTTCTAACTAACCAAGATTAGTGCCACAAAGACAGCACGGCGCCAGGAATTTAACTTCACTGAATGTAGCGTCACCTCAGGAAGCACATCAGCCTGACTGGCCTTGACACATAATAGGTTTCTCTGTCAGAGCATAGAATCTGCTTGCCGAATTTAAAAATGATCCTTTTATGCACGATATTTAAATCTAATTAATATGTGGTGTTCCATATTTGTCTCTGCATTGCATTTCGGCAGCATTTCACAAATACACGACATCCACTTCCCAGAAGGACAAGGGCAGCAGGCAGATGGGAACATTATCATCTCCAAATTCACCACAAAACGATTACCACGAATTTCAAATCCAAAACCATCAATTCCAAAATGCCTCCAAAAATATGAACCCCAATTCCCTTCAAAATAAACACTGTAGCTACTAGAACAGGACGGATGCGATGAATTCTGTGGTGCTTGACACAACTCCTAACTCCCCAAAGCATTTCCACTGTCTACGTGGCACTAGTTTTGCATGTGACGGAATTTTCTCCACTTGCCTCGATAAGTGCAGCTGCAACACAGGAAGTTTGACACCACCCAGAACAAAACCGCTCGCTTGAATGGCACCTCATGCACCATCTTAAAACTTCACTCCCTCCACTAGCGACACGCTGTGGCCGCAGTGGGTACCATCTACAAGATTCACTGCAGCAACGCACTAAGGCTTCGTTGGCAGCACCTCCCAAACCCACGATCTCTCCCACCTAGATGGACAAGGGCAAAAGGTGAATGGGAAAACCATCAGCGATTATTTCCCCTTCATGTCTCACACCACCCTGACTGGGACATATAGCACTGTTGCTTCATCGTCGCAGCATCAAAATGTTTGAACACACTACATTGTTGCGCACTTTGATCGCACCGGACTGACTGTGGTTCAATTAGAAGGCCACACATCACCTTCTGAGGAGGAAACTGGGGATGGACAGTATTTGCCGGCCATGCCAGCTATTACCACAATGGTAATGATAACAATAAATGCGGGCTCACCGAAACAGCTCAATTATGTGAAATGTGTGACAGTCAAATCCCTGCTGAGACTGGTTTCTAACTGCCTTCGCTTGCCGGAGTTTTCATACTTGCACTGGCACCAGTCGCCATATTCTTTCCATTTATGTTACCACAGCTCCACTAACAACGCCAGTGATATCGCTTGATCAACCGACTGGGGTGTATGTACTAGGAGAGACGGTCACCATTACCTGCACCGTGAATGGAGATTATCGTGCTAAAACCTTCTTCTTTTACAAAGTTTATACAAGGCTGTGCTCCGATCAAATCGTCACAGAAAGCAACATTAGAACATTGCTGGTCACCAGTAAATACCAAGAAGGGCCATACCAATGCCGATATAGAAGCTCCGTCAATGGAAGGTTGTTAGAATCTCATTGCAGCGAGTCTGTGATGGTCACTGTAGCAGGTGAGTGAGAGGGAGCAGGGAGTTTTTATATGTGTTGTTCTTCTCTAGGTATTTTAATAAAATCATGCTTTAATCACTGTAAGAAAATGAACATAAGAACATAAGAAATAGGAGCAGGAGAAGGCCAATCGGCCCCTCGAGCCTGCTCTGCCATTCAATAAGAACATGGCTGATCTGATCCTGTCCGCCAATCCACTATGACAGGACGATCTCCTGAATCTAACAGAATTAGACACACAAAACAGGAGCAGGATCAGGCTACACGGCCCCTGGGCCCGCTCGGCTACCCACAGAGCCATGACCGATCCGAACCTAGACTCATGTCCAAATTCCTGCCTGCTCCCCGTAACCCTTAATTCAGTTTTCTTCTAGGAAACTGTCTATTTCTGTTTTAAATTTATGTAATGATGTAGCTTCGACAGCTATTTGGGGCAGCATATTCCATGGACCTACCACCCTCTGAGTGAAGTAGTTCCTTCTCATCTCAGTTTTGAAAGAGCAGCCCCTTATTCTAATACTATGCCCCCTAGTTCTAGTTTCACCCATCTTCTGGAACATCCTCCCTGCATCCTCCCGATCCAACCCCTTCACAATCTTATATATTTCAATAAGATCGCCTCTCACTCTTCTGAACTACAATGAGTAGAGTCCCAATCTACTCAACCTCTCCGCATATGTCCATCCCCTCATCCCCGGGATTAACCGAGTGAACCTTCTTTGTACTGACTCGAGAGCAGGTATGTCTTTTCTTAAGTACGGACACCAAAACTGTATGCAGTATTCCAGGTGTGGTCTCACGAATACCTTGTACCACTGAAGCAATACCTCCCTATTTTTATATTCTATCCCCCTAGCAATGAAAGCCAACATTCCATTGGCCTTCTTAATCACTTGCTGAACCTGCATACTAACGTTTTGAGTTTCGTGCACCAGGACCCCCAGATCCCTTTGTACTTCAGTACTCTCCAGTTTCTTGCCATTAAGATAATAACTTGCTCCACGATTTTTCCTACCAAAGTGCATAACCTCACACTTTCCAGTATTGTATTCCATCTGCCAAATCTCTGCCCACTTACTTAGCCTGTCTATGTCCCTTGCAGGTTTTTTATGTCCTCCTCACTCACTACTTTCCCTCCCATCTTAGTATCATCTGCAAACTTTGATGTGTTACACTCGGTCCCCTCCGCCAAATCGTTAATATAGATTGTAAAGAGTTGGGGACCCAGCACTGACCCCTGTGGAACACCACTGGTTACTGATTGCCAGTCTGAAAATGAACCATTTATCCCAACTCTCTGCCTTCTGTTGGATAGCCAATCCTCTATCCATGCCAGAATATTACCCCCAATCCCGTGATTTTTTATCTTAAGCAATAATCTTCTGTGTGGCACCTTGTCAAATGCCTTTTGGAAGTCTAAATACACAACGTCCACTGGTTCACCCTTATCCACCCTATATGTTACTTCCTCAAAGAACTCCAGCAAATTTGTCAAACATGGCTTCCCCTTCATAAATCCATGCTGACTTTGTCTTATTAAATTATGATTATCCAAATGTCCTGTTACTGCCTCCTTAATAATGGACTCCAAAATTTTACCTACCACAGATGTTAGGCTAACCAGTCTATCGTTTCCAGCCTTCTGTCTACTGCCCTTTTTAAATAAGGGTGTTACATTAGCAGTTTTCCAGTCTGCCGGGACCTTTGCTGAGTCCAGGGAGTTTTGGAAGATTATTACCAATGCATGCACAATCCCTACCGCCACTTCCCTCAAAACCCTGGGATGTAAGCCATCAGGTCCACGTGATTTATCCGCCTTGAGTCCCATTATTTTACCGAGTACCACTTCCTTAGTGATTTTGACAGAGTTTAGCTCCTCCCCCGCTATAGCCCCCTGCTTGTCCAGTGTTGGGATATTCTTAGTGTCTTCTACTGTAAAGACTGATACAAAATATTCATTCAGTGTTTTTGCCATCTCCATATTTCCCACCATTAATTTCCCGGTCTCATCCTCTAAGGGACCAACATTTACTTTAGCCACCCTTTTTCTTTTTATATAACTATAAAAACTCTTACTATCTGTCTTTATATTTTTTGCTAATTTACTTTCATAATCTATCTTCCCTTTCTTAATCAATCTTTTTGTTATTTTTTGCTGTCTTTTAAAGTTTTCCCAATCCTCTATCCTCCCACTAGATTTGGCTACCTTATACGCCCTTATTTTAGTCGAATACTATCCTTAATTTCTTTACTTAGCCACGGATGGCTGTCTTTTCTTTTACACCCTTTTTTTCTCAGTGGAATATACTTTTTTTGGAAGTTGTAAAATAACTCCTAAAATGTACACCACTGATCATGTATCGTCTTACCCTTTAATCTATGTTCCCAATCCACTTTACTCAATTCCGCTCTCATACGTTTAAAATCTCCTTTATTCAAGCTTAGCACGCTTGTTTGAGATACAACCTCCTCACCCTCTAATTGAACATGGAATTCAACCATGTTATGGTCACTCATCCCAAGGGGATCCTTTACTAGGACATTTTTAATTAATCCTGTCTCGTTACACAGGACCAGATCTAAGGTTGCTTGTCCCCTGGTCGGTTCAGTTACATACTGCTCAAGAAACCCATCCCTAATACACTCAATGAACTCATCCTCAAGGCAGCCCTGCCCAATTTGATTTGTCCAATTAATATGATCGTTAAAATCCCCCATAATTATAGATGTTCCCTTATTACAAGCCTCAACTATTTCCTGATTGATAATCCGTCCAACCGAGTTGCGACTGTTCGGAGGCCTATAGACTACGCCCATTGTGTTTTTTTCCCCTTTTTATTCCTTATCTCCACCCAAACTGTTTCATTATCCTGATCTTTTGACCCAATATCATTTCTCTGTATTACAGTGATTCCTTCCTTTATTAACATAGCCACCCCACCTCCCCTTCCTTCCTGCCTGTCCTTCCTGATTGTTAAATAACCTGGTATGTTTAATTCCCAGGCATTGTCACCCTGCAGCCATGTTTCTGTAATGGCCACAAGATCATACCCATATGTAGCTATTTGTGCCATTAACTCGTTTATTTTGTTACGAATGCTACGTGCATTCAAATAGATAACTTCAAATGTGTTTTGTGACACTTAGTTCCTGCTTTTGCCCTTTTTATTACTTTACCTTTTATTCCATACCTTCTGCCCCTTCCTGACACGCTCTGGTTTTTAATTTCCCCACTGCTACCTAAGTCTATGACCTTCTCTGTTGTCATTTTTATTATTTGTTCCCTAGGAACCTCTAGTTAGTTTAAAGCCCTCTCTACAGCCCTAGTTATATGATCCACCAGGACTCTAGTCCCAGCACTGGCCAAGTGAAGCCCGTCCCAACGCAACAGCTCTCTCCTGCCCCAGTACTGGTGCCAGTGTCCCAGGAAGCAAAACCCATTTCTCCCACACCAGTCTTTGGGCCACGCAGTTAACTCTCTTATTTTATTTGTCCTCGCCAAATTCGCTCGTGGCTCAGGTAATAATCCAGAGATTATTACCCTTGAGTTTCTGTTTTTTAATTTGACCCCTGGCTGCTCATACTCCTTTTACATAACCGGCTTCCTAGTCCTATCTATGTCGTTTGTACCAACATGGACCACGACGACTGGGTCCACCCCCTCCCACTGCAAGTTTGTTTCCAGCCCAGAGGAGATGTCCTTAACCCTGGCACCGGGTAAGCAACACAGCTTCCGCGACTCTCGCACTTCGCTGCAGATAACTTTATCTATCCCCCTAATAATACTATTCCCTACCACTACAACATTTCTATTTACTCCCCCCACTTGAATGGCCCCCCGCTCCACGGTGCTGAGGCCAGGTTGCTCATCCTCCCTGCAGCCCCTGCTCCCGTCCCCACAGTGAGTAAGAACCTCGAACCTGTTGGACAAGAGCAAGGGCTGCGGCTCCTCCAACACTACCTCCTGGATCCCTGTACCTGCCTCACTCGTAGTCACACCGTCCTGTCCCTGACCATGGGCTACATCTGAATTAATTAACTTCATAGGTGTGACCACCTTCTGATACACAGAGTCCAGGTACTTCTCCCCCTCCCTGATGCGTCGCAGCGTCTGAAGCTCAGACTCCAGCTCATCAACACGGAGCTAGAGACCCTATAGCAGCAGACACTTGTCACAGATGTTATCACTGTTAGCCTCAATGGGGTCTACCGGCTCCCACATCTCGCAACAGTAACACATCACCTGCTCCATTCTATGTAATTAATAAAAAAATTTATTGTTAGTTATGGACACCCTCTGCCCGATTATAGATGCTAGTATCCCCTTTAATTAATTGGATTTAAATTAAATCAATCCCTCTAATTACACCAGTTAAATGGTTTACCAACTGTCTCCACTACAGCACAGAGACCCTAGAAAAAAACCGCACAATTTAAGCTTGTAATGAAAAGAAGAAAGAAATACTCACCAACCAATCGAACCAATCACATACCTGCTTCCTGGTGACGTCACTCTTGGATTATTATTTACCTCTCTCCTCTGCTGTTGAATTGGTCCGCCTCGGTTCACCTCACTGCTCACTCCCAGGTCCGATGCTCTGGTCGGGCCTCGGATCGCTGCCGGTTTTAAGATCTGCCTCGCCTCACCTCACTGCTTACACCCAGGTCCGATGCTCTGGTCGGGCCTCGGGTCGATGCCGGTTTTAAGCTCCGACTCGCCTCACCTCACTGCTCACTCCCAGGTCCGATGCTCTGGTCGGGCCTCGGGTCGCTGCCGGTTTTAAGCTCCGCCTCGCCTCACCTCAATGCTCACTCCCAGGTCCGATGCTCTGGTCGGGCCTCGGGTCACTGCCGGTTTTAATCTCTGCCTCGCCTCACCTCACTGCTCACTCCCACATCCGATGCTCTGGTCGGGCCTCGGGTCGCTGCCGGTTTTAAACTCCGCCTCGCCTCACCTCACTACTCACTCCCAGGTCCGATGATCTGGTCGGGTCTCGGGTCGCTGCCGGTTATAAGCTCCGCCTCGCCTCACCTCACTGCTCACACCCATGTCCGATGCTCTGGTCAGGCCTCGGGTCGCTGCCAGTTTTAAGCTCCGCCTCGCCTCACCTCACTACTCACACCCAGGTCCGATGCTCTGATCGGGCCTCGGGTCACTGCCGGTTTTAAGCTCTGCCTCGCCTCACCTCACTGCTCACACCCAGGTCCAATGCTCTGGTCGGGGCTCGGGTCGCTGCCGGTTTTAAGCTCCGCCTCGCCTCACCTCACTGCTCACACCAAGGTCCGATGGTCTGGTCGGGCCTCGGGTCGCTGCCGGTTTTAAGCTCTGCCTCGCCTCACCTCACTGCTCACACCAAGGTCCGATGATCTGGTCGGGCCTCGGGTCGCTGCCGGTTTTAAGCTCTGCCTCGCCTCACCTCACTACTCACACCCAGGTCCAATGCTCTGGTCGGGCCTCGGGTCGCTGCCGGATTTAAGCTCTACCTCGCATCACCTCACTGCTCACACCAAGGTCCGATGATATGGTCAGGCCTCGGGTCACTGCCGGTTTTAAGCTCTGCCTCGCCTCACATCACTGCTCACACCCAGGTCCGATGATCCAGTCGGGCCTCGGGTCGCTGCCGGATTTAAGCTCCGCCTCACCTCACCTCACTGCTCAAACCCAGGTCCGATGCTCTAGTCGGGCCTCGGGTCACTGCCGGTTTTAAGCTCCGCCTCACCTCACCTCACTGCTCACACCCAGGTCCGATGCTCTGGTCGGACCTCGGGTCACTGCCGGTTATAAGCTCCGCCTCGCCTCACCTCACTGCTCACACCCAGGTCCGATGCTCTGGTCGGGCCTCGGGTCGCTGCCGGTTTAAAGCTCTGCCTCACGTCACCTCACTGCTCACTCCCAGTTCCGATGCTGTAGTCGGGCCTCAGGCCGCTGCCGGTTTTAAGCTCTGCCTCGCGTCACCTCACTGTTCACTCCCAGGTCCGATGATCTGGTCGGGCCTCGGGTCACTGCCGGTTTTAAGCTCTGCCTCGCCTCACCTCACTGCTCACACCCAGGTCCGATGCTCTAGTCGGGCCTCGGGTCGCTGCCGGTTTTAAGCTCCACCTCACCTCACCTCACTGCTCACACCCAGGTCCGATGCTCTAGTCGGGCCTCGGGTCGCTGCCGATTTTAAGCTCCGCCTCGTCTCACCTCACTGCTCACAACCAGGTCCGATGCTCTAGTCGGGCCTCGGGTCGCTGCCGGATTAAAGCTCCGCCTCGTCTCACCTCACTGCTCACAACCAGGTCCGATGCTCTGGTCGGGCCTCGGGTCACTGCTGGCTTTAAGCTCCGCCTCGCCTCACCTCACTGCTCACTCCCAGGTCCGATGCTCTGGTCGGGCCTCGGGTCACTGCCGGTTTTAATCTCTGCCTCGCCTCACCTCACTGCTCACTCCCACATCCGATGCTCTGGTCGGGCCTCGGGTCGCTGCCGGTTTTAAACTCCGCCTCGCCTCACCTCACTACTCACTCCCAGGTCCGATGCTCTGGTCGGGTCTCGGGTCGCTGCCGGTTATAAGCTCCGCCTCGCCTCACCTCACTGCTCACACCCATGTCCGATGCTCTGGTCAGGCCTCGGGTCACTGCCGGTTTTAAGCTCCGCCTCGCCTCACCTCACTACTCACACCCAGGTCCGATGCTCTGGTCGGGCCTCGGGTCACTGCCGGTTTTAAGCTCTGCCTCGCCTCACCTCACTGCTCACACCCAGGTCCAATGCTCTGGTCGGGCCTCGGGTCGCTGCCGGTTTTAAGCTCCGCCTCGCCTCACCTCACTGCTCACACCAAGGTCCGATGGTCTGGTCGGGCCTCGGGTCGCTGCCGGTTTTAAGCTCTGCCTCGCCTCACCTCACTGCTCACACCAAGGTCCGATGATCTGGTCGAGCCTCGGGTCGCTGCCGGTTTTAAGCTCTGCCTCGCCTCACCTCACTACTCGCACCCAGGTCCAATGCTCTGGTCGGGCCTCGGGTCGCTGCCGGATTTAAGCTCCGCCTCGCCTCACCTCACTGCTCACACCAAGGTCCGATGATCTGGTCGGGCCTCGGGTCACTGCCGGTTTTAAGCTCTGCCTCGCCTCACATCACTGCTCACACCCAGGTCCGATGCTCCAGTCGGGCCTCGGGTCGCTGCCGGATTTAAGCTCCGCCTCACCTCACCTCACTGCTCACACCCAGGCCCGATGCTCTAGTCGGGCCTCGGGTCACTGCCGGTTTTAAGCTCCGCCTCACCTCACCTCACTGCTCACACCCAGGTCCGATGCTCTGGTCGGACCTCGGGTCACTGCCGGTTTTAAGCTCCGCCTCGCCTCACCTCACTGCTCACACCCAGATCCGATGCTCTGGTCGGGCCTCGGGTCGCTGCCGGTTTAAAGCTCTGCCTCACGTCACCTCACTGCTCACTCCCAGTTCCGATGCTGTAGTCGGGCCTCAGGTCGCTGCCAGTTTTAAGCTCTGCCTCGCGTCACCTCACTGTTCACTCCCAGGTCCGATGATCTGGTCGGGCCTCGGGTCACTGCCGGTTTTAAGCTCTGCCTCGCCTCACCTCACTGCTCACACCCAGGTCCGATGCTCTAGTCGGGCCTCGGGTCGCTGCCGGTTTTAAGCTCCACCTCACCTCACCTCACTGCTCACACCCAGGTCCGATGCTCTAGTCGGGCCTCGGGTCGCTGCCGGTTTTAAGCTCCGCCTCGTCTCACCTCACTGCTCACAACCAGGTCCGATGCTCTAGTCGGGCCTCGGGTCGCTGCCGGTTTTAAGCTCCGCCTCGTCTCACCTCACTGCTCACAACCAGGTCCGATGCTCTGGTCGTGCCTCGGGTCACTGCTGGCTTTAAGCTCCGCCTCGCCTCACCTCACTGCTCACTCCCAGGTCCGATGCTGTGGTCGGGCCTCGGGTCGCTGCCGGTTTAAAGCTCTGCCTCGCCTCACCTCACTGCTCACTCCCAGGTCCGATTCTATGGTCGGGCCTCGGGTCGCTGCCGGTTTTAAGCTCCGCCTCGCCTCACCTATCTGCTCACACCCAGGTCCGATGCTCTGAATGGTTTAATATTAGGAGAGAGGAAGATAAGCGAATAGGTTTTGATCTTATGCTCTACTCCAGGCAGGATCCCTGCAACACTGGGCCCTGCATTCACTCGCTGTGCATCTATTACCAGCAAAGGCCGTTACTGGAGAAAAGGGTAATAAAACCGGCACGGACGATTGCGATTGGGCCGCCCGTTATATGCACTGCCTGATTTATTTTTCAATTTAATTATGTTTATAAAATGGAATCTTGACCAAGTGTCTTTAAGAGCCACCTAATAAAAATGCTCAGTGTGTTTTTTAACTATCAAAGATTATTGCCACAATGATAGCATGGCGCCAGGGATTTAACTCCACTGAATGTAGCGTCACCTCAGGAAGCACATCAGAAAGACAGGCTTTGAAACATTACAGGTTTCACTGTCAGAGCACTGAATCTGTGTACCGAATTAAAAAATAATCCTTTTATGCGCGATATTTAAATGGAATTACTAATTGGTGTTCCATATCTCTCTCTGCATTGCAATTCGGCAGCATTTCACAAACACGAGACATCCACCTCCCAGAAGGACAAGGGCAGCAGGCACATGGGAACATTAACACCTCCAAATTTACCACAAAACGATTATCACCAAATTCAAATCCAAAACCATCAAATGCCTGCAAAAACATGAACTCCATTTCCCTTCCACATAAACACTGTAGCTACTAGAACAGGTCGGTTTCGATGAATTCTGCAGCGAAAGAAAAAACTCCTGACTCCCAAAGCCTTTCCACCAACTACTTGGCACTAGTCTTACTTGTGATGACATGTTCCCCTCTTGCCTGGATGAATGCAGCTACAACTGAGGAAATTTGACACCACCCAGAACAAATCCATCCGCTTGATTGGCACCTCATGCAACACATTAAACAGTCACTCCCTGCACTACCGACACACCATGGCTGCAGTGCGGACCATCTACAAGATGCACTGCAGAAACGCACCAAGGCTTCGTTGGCAGCACCTGCTCAACACGTGACATCTACCACCTAGAAGGACAAGGGCAACAGGCGACTGGGAAAACAATCACCTATTATTTCCACTTCATGTCTCACACCACCCTGACCAGTAAATATATTGCTGTTCCTTCATCGTCGCAGGGTCAAAATCTTAGATCACACTACTTTGTTTTGCACTTGGATCGCACCGGACTGACTGTGCTTCAATTAGAAGGCGACACATCACCTTCTGAGGAGGAAACTGGGGATGGACAGTAGTTTACGGCCATGACAGTGACTTCTACCCCGGTAATGATAACAATAATTGCGGGTCCACCAAAACCACTCAATTATGTCAAATGTGCGCACTTCAGAGCGCCGCTGAGATTTGTTTCTAACTGCCTTCTCTTGGTGCAGGTTTCATACTTGCACTGCTGCCGGTCGCCATGTGGGTATCATGGAGTCTTTCAATCTTTCTGATCGCATCTTCACCTCGGCTAACTTAGCAGCACTGGTCATTTCAAAGCAACCATTTCCCTGTTCCGCTCGTATCCCAGGGTAAAATCTGGCCTAAAACCAGAATTTGGACAGAGAACTCGAGTTGATTTATGTTCTTTTGCACCGCTATTTTATTACCTACATTACAACAGCGACTACACTTTAAAAGTAGTAAATTAGCTGTAAAGCGCTTTGGCACATTCTGTGGTGGTGAAACACGCCTGAGAAATGTTAGTCTTTCTTTGTTCCTTTGTAATCCAATCCCGATCTCCCCTTTTGTGGAATCTCTGTATCCGATGTGAAAGCGCACAATCAACATTGAGTTCCAAACCTTGCACTGCACCTGAAAATGAAGATACATTTTGTAAATATTCTTTCCATTTATGTTACCACAGAGCCGCTAAAAACGCCAGAGATATCGCTTGATCAACCGAGTGGAGTGTATGTTGTAGGAGAGGCGGTCACCAGTGCCTGCACCGTGACTGGAGATTATCGAGATAAAACCTTCTACTTTTACAAAGTTTATTCAAGGCTGTACTCTGATCAATTCGTCTCAACGAACAACATTAGAACATTCACGGTTGTCAGTAAAGACCTAGAAGGGCGGTACCAGTGCCAATATAGAACCTCAGTAAATGGGAGGCAGTTAGCATCTGATCACAGCGAATCCGTGACGGTCAATATAGCAGGTGAGTGAAAGGGAGCAGAGAATTTTTATATGTTTTGTTCTTCACTCTTAGTTTTTTTGTTGAATCATGCTTCAGTTACTGTAACAGAATGAGTGGTTTAATATTAGGAGAGAGGAAGATAACCGAATGGGTTTTGATCTTATTGCTCAAATCTAGACAGGATCCCTGTAACACTGGGCCCTGCCTTCACCCGCTGTAAACCTATTACAGGCAAAGGCATTACTGGGGATAAGGGAATTAAAATCGTCATGGGCGAGAGCGATTGGGCCGCCCGTTTTATGCCCCACCTGATTTTTTTGCCATGTAATTATGTGTGTAAAATCGAATGGTGACCACGTGTTTCAAGGAGCCACCTATGAAAAATGCTCCCTATATGTTTGAAATATCAAAGTTTAGTGCCACAATGACAGCATGGCGCCAGGGATTTAACTCCACTGAGTGTAGCGGCAGCTCAAGAAGCTTTCCAGACTGACTGTCCTTGACACATTACAGGTTTATCTGTCAGACAACAGAATCTGCATGCCGAGAGTTTGAATCTTATCCTGTTTTTAATCGAATTACATTTTGGATTTCTGTATCTCTCTCAGCAATGCATTTCGGCAGCATAGAGTCCTAGAGAGAGACAGCACAGATAGAAACTCTTCGGCACTTGTGTCCACGCCAGCCTTGTAAACCATGGCGATTCAACAACTCATCTACATCTAAATGCTTGAATCTTTTCAGGTTTCCTGCCTCTACCACCCTTTCAGTCAGTGAGTTCCAGAGTCCAACCATCTTCTGGGTGAGAAAGTTATTCCGCAAATCCCCTCTAACCCTTCTGCCCCTTACCTTGAATCTATGCCCGCTGGATATTGACCCCTCTACTAAGGGAAAAGGATCCTTTCTATCGACCTTATCTATGCCCCTCAAAATTTGTGCACCTCAAGCAGGTCCCACCTCAGCCTTCTCTGCTCCAAGGAAAGCAACACCAGCCTGTCCCGTCTCTCTTCCTAGCTGAAGCGCTGCCGCCCAGGTAACTTCCTGGTGAATCTCCTCTGCACCCTCGCCAATGCAATTACAT
The DNA here is from genome assembly GCF_052327205.1 of Somniosus microcephalus. Taxonomy (NCBI): domain Eukaryota; kingdom Metazoa; phylum Chordata; class Chondrichthyes; order Squaliformes; family Somniosidae; genus Somniosus; species Somniosus microcephalus. The sequence continues at coordinate 34,518,527 of NW_028225184.1, forward strand.
CCTTCCTATTGTGTGGCGACCAGAACTGCACACAGTATTCCAGCTGTGGCCTAACTAGCGTTTTGTACAGCTCCATCATATCCTCCCTGCTCCTATATTCTATGCCTCGGCTAAGGAAGTCAAGTATCCCATATGCATTTATAACCAACTTATCAACTTGTCCTGCTGCCTTCAGGGATCAATGTACATGAACACCAAGGTCCCTCTGAACCTTTGTCCTTGCTAGGGTCCTACCATTGATTGTGCATTGTTCGTCCCCCCAATATGCATCACCTCACACCTTTCAGGGTTAAATTCCATTTATCACTGTTCTACTTATCTCACCAACCCATCTATATCGTCATGTAGCCTGAGGCTTCCCTTCTCGCTATTGACAACTCCACCAATTTTTGTGTCATCTGCCAACTTATTGATCATACCTGCTACATTTATATCTAAAACATTAATGTAGACTACAAACAGCAAAGGACCGAGCACTGATCCCTGCGGTACACCACTGGACACAGGCTTCCAGTCACAAAAACAACCTTCGACCATCAACCCCTGCCTCCTGCCACGAAGCCAATGCTAGATGCAACTTGCCAAGTTGCCTTGGAACACATGAGCTCTTACCATCTTGAGCAGTCTCACAAGCGGGACTTTGTCAAAACCTTACTGAAGTCCACGTAGATCACATCAACTGCACTACCCTGTTCCACACACTTAGTCACCGCCTCGAAAAATTCAATCAAATTGGTCAGACATGATCACCGCCTCACAAAACCATGCTGACTACCCTTGATTAAACGTTGCCTCTCAAAGTGGAGACTAATTCTGTCCCTTAGAATGTTTTCCAATAATTTCCCTACCACTGATGTTAGGCTCACAGGCCTGTAATTCCCAGGTTTATCCCTACTACCCTTCTTGATTAATGGAACTACGTTATCTGTTCTCCAGTCCTCTGGCACATCCCCTGTGGTCAGAGAGATTCTGAAAATTTGTGTCAGAGCCCCTGCAATCCCCTCACTTGCCTCAGACAGCAGCCTGGGTTACATCGCCTCTGGGCCTGGGGATTTATCAACCTTTAAGCCCGCTAAAACCACTAGTACCTCCACCTTCTCAATAATAATTTGTTCAAGTATATCACAATACCCCTGCCTGGTATCTATGCCTACATCATCCTTCTCCATAGTGAACACAGATGCCATGTATTCATTTAAAACCTCACCTACATCTTCTCACTCTACACACAGGGTGCTAATTTACTCCCTAATGGGCCATTCTCTTTCCCTGGTTAGCCTCTTGCCCTTAATATACTGAAAAAGCACCTTGTAATTTTCCTTTATTTTGCCCACCAGTGCATTTTCAAGCCCCCTCTTCCCTCTCCTAATTTCTTATTAAGTACGCCCCTGCACTTTCTAAACTCCTCTAGGGCTTCCACTGTTTTTAGTCATTTGTATCTGACAAAAGAATACCACTTTTCCTTATCCATTCTCGTATATCCCTTTACATCTAGGGTTCCCTGTAGTTATTGGTCCCACCCTTGACATTTACGGGAACATGTTGCCGTGCTACACTCTCTATTTCCTTTCTGAAAGAGTCCCACTGCTCTGATGTGGATTTTTCTACAAGTAGCTGATCCCAGTCAACTTTGGCCAGATCCTGCGTTATCATATTAAAATCGGCCTTCCCCCAATTTAGAACAATTATTTCCAGTCCATCTATGTCATTTTCCATGACTACCTTAAATCGCACAGAATTATGGTCACTTTTACCAAAATGCTCTCCTACTAACACTTCTACCGCTTGCCCGGCTACATTCCTTAGAATTAGGTCCAGTACCGCCCCCTCTCTTGTAGGACTTTCCACTAGCTGGCTCACAAAGCTCTTCTGGATGCACTTTATTAATTCCGCACCCTCTAAGTCTTTCACTCTCTGCCTATCACAGTTAATATTGGGGAAGTTGAAATCCCCTGCAATTTTACCCTAATACTTCTACACTGCTCTGAGATATGCATACATAACTGTTCCTCTATTGATTAGGGGCCTGTAGTACACTCCAAGCAAAGTGCCTGCCCCCTTTTTGATTTTATGTTCTACACATATATCCTCATTAGAGGAACCTGCTAATGTATCATTCCTCCTTGCAGCAGTAACTGACTCCTTGATTAATATTGTGACACCCCCTCCTCTTTCCACCCCCTCTGTTTCGCCTGAAGTTTCTATATCCCTGAATATTGAGCTGCCAGTCCTGCACCTCCCTCAAACATGTCTCTGTGATAGCAACAATATCATGCTCCCATGTGTTCATTCAACACATTCAATTCATCTGCCTTACTCGCAAGTATCCTTGCATTAAAATAAATGCCATCCAGCCTTGCCATAATCCCTTTTGCCGTTACATATTTGCTCTGCCTTCCAAGCTGTCTTGTTTTTTCCTCTATATTTCGCTGTGTATCACCCCTTACTATAGCTCCACTCCGTATCCCATCCCCCTGCCAAGTAAATGTATACCTCCCCCAACAGTACTTGCAAAACTCCCCGCAAGGATGTTGGTCCCGTTCAGGTCCAGGTGCAACCCGTCCGACTTGTACAGGTCCCACTTTCCCCAGAAGCAGAACCAGTGATCCAGGAAACTAAAGCCTCCCTCCTGCAACAAATCTTTAGCCACGCATTCATCTGCTCTATTCTCCTATTCCTATACTCACTAGCACGTGGCACCAGGAGTAACCCAGAGATTACAGCCATTGAAGTCCTGCTATTTAATCTGCTACCTAGCTCCCTAAATTCTTGTTGTAAGACCTCATCCCTCTTTGTACCCATGTCGTTGGTACCAATGTGAACCACGACCTCTGACTGTTCGCCACGCCCTACAGAATGCTCTGCAGGCGTTCAGTGACATCCTTTATCCTTACCAACACTTCACTGCACAAGAAAATGCAGAGATTAATTTCTGTTGTTCTTTACATTTATTTTACCAGACATGCACTAAACACACCAAATATAATAACACAGAAGAGTGAGAAGTGATAATGTTTGGTAGGAAGAAAGAGGTTTGGCATTGGCCAAGAAATTCAGGTCTCCATGGGTGAGGACGCATGGGGTACACACCCGTAAGCCCAGTGGAAGTGCCGGTTCCCCTGAAAGCAGGGGTTCAGAGGTCGAACGCGTGCGAGGGAGAGGCTGCGCATGCGCATTGAACTTCGTTTATCTTTACAGGTTTGCTCGGGAGTGTAATTCTCCAGAAGTTAGACATTTAAAAAGCAGGCGTAAGGCCTGCTTTTTACAACGGTAAGTGGTTAATTAACTAAAACTAATACATGTTTTCCACAGGTTTATTATTTTTAAATACTTTAAAGAAAGGTAAGTTTATTTTTAGTCAAGTTAGAATCTTTTTTTTTTAATTTAAATTATTGTTTAAAATACTTATTTCATGTAATTTATAGTTTATTTTAAAATGTTATTTTTTTTTTAAATAAGTTTGACGATTTAGTGATGTTTTGCGGCCCATAGTATTACTAAGTTTGACAGCACTTCCTGTCAGAAATATGAATGGAGCATTCCCTGCTCCGATTGGCTCCCCATGGCCCACCTGATCCCAGTGGATGCATCGATCTAACTACGCCCCTGGGATACGCAAGCACTGCGCGCCGGCAGCTGGAGCAGGCCCTGGATCGGACTTCCACGGGGTCCACAGCTCATCGGCTGGCACACAAGTTAAGTGCAGGTCGGGGGCTTGCACCCGTGGGAAGCCCCGAACCCGAATTTCTGGGCCAACATAAACCAAAGGGTAAAATCCTCAAGCGGATGAATGAACAGAGAGACCTGGGAGCATGTGTGCACCAATCAATGAAGGTGGCAGCGCAGGCTGAGAAACCAGTTAATAAAAGCAGACGGGATCCTGAACTTCATAAATAGAGGCATGGTGTACAAAAGCAAGGAAGTTATGATGAACCTTTAAAGATATTACTTCAGCCTCAGCTGGAGTATTCACTCTAATTCTGGGGACCGCACATTAGGAAGGATGTGAAGGCCGTAGAGAGGGTGCAGAAAAGATTTTCGAGCTATATTCCAGGGATGAGGGACTTCAGTTACATGGATAGATTGGTGAAGCTGGGGTTGTTCTTCTTAGAACAGAGAAGATGGAGATGTTTGATTTGCACAATAAGACCTGTTTCCCCTTACTACCTACATTTCTGACTCTGTAAAATGTTTCTCCTAAAATAATCTATCAAAAGTCTTCTAATTTTGATCACCTCTATTATATCTCTCCACCACCTTCTATACTCTGAGGAGAAAAATAGCAGCTTCTGCAGTCTCTCCATATAACTGAAATCACTCTTCCCTGGAAACATTCTGGGAAATCTCTTCTGCACCATCCCTAAGGCCTTGATATCCTTCCTAACGTGGGATGCTCTGATTTGGGCACAATATTACAACAGCATTTCTAACCAGTGATTTATACAGAATTATCATATCTTCTTTGACTTTGTAGTCTAAGCATCTGTTTGATAAACGTTTTCTTTAAAAATCTCCTCAGCTTATCCTGCCATCTTCAAAGAATTGAGGATGTGCAAATAAGGTTTCTGTTTCTGCACCTCGTTTAAAGTTGTACCTTTTCGTTTCAACTGCCCCTCCTCATTCTTCTCAACTAAATGTTTCACTTCACATATTGCTGTGTTAAATTTCATCTACAATGTTGCTCTCAGTTTCATCAGTCTGTCTATGTCCTTCTGCAATAAGAGCAGAAAATGCTGCAGATACTCAGCAGGCCAGGCAACATCTGTGGAGACAGATACAGCATCACCGTTTCAGGTCGATGACATTTCATCAGAACAGGGGCAGGGAAAGGGGGGAGGGCAGAAAGGAACATAGGGGTGGTGATAGGGTGGAATCCAGGAGAGATTAAAAGACAGAAGGTCTGATTGGAAAAGGGAAAAGGAGAAGGTAATGTGACAAGTAAAGAAACAAATGAGGGGCCTAGCAAAGGTGTAAATGGGAATAGCAGAATCATGCCCTCCTGATGTGTGTTTATATCCTCCTCACTGCTCAATATCTGTTCGAGTTTCGTGTCATGTACAACTTTTTAATTATGCCCTGTGTACACAAGTCCAGGACATTCATATTTTGGTTCACAAGAATAAGTTTGTTTTCAATTTTGAATAACTCGTCGCTACTTGTTTGTGCCTAATTACAGGTCAACCCAAACCAAATAGATCAGTGGATTCCAGTTTTACTGTGAAGGGTGGAGAAGTTACATTTAACTGTATAAGCGCCCGGGACCTTCCTGGCCTCGCATTTTACTTATACAGTCAAGGAGAAGCGAATTACTTGGCTGTCCAGACTGCTAAAGCACGAAACAATTCTGTCACCTTCAATATCAGGAATATGGATCACGCCGAAAGAGGAAATTATTCCTGTCTGTATGAAGCGGATGTGAGGGGAAGGTGGCTATCATCGGCTCTGAGCGACCCTGTACAGATAACTGTAGGAGGTGGGTGAGATTTACACAGTCACTGTGTTCATCCGACCCCAGTAAAAGGTGCTTTTGCTTCCTTGTTAGTCTGCATCAGATGTTCTGTTTAACGATTAAAACTACCGTGGAAATGATATCCAGGGGTTAAAATTCTTCTTTGACGTTGTCTCATAGGTCGCCCGTTTACATCCCGCCCAATAGCACTGAATATCGGGCGGGGCTTAAAACAGGCATGTGATGTGACACCGCCCGCTTTGCGCCAGTGCTCGAAAACCCTTTGACGCTTATTCCATTAAGTGTTCACTGCTTACCGCGTAACTGATGGCAGAACTAAAGCATTAAACGTAGATTGGTTTTCATTCTCTAACACGGATTAAAACTTTGATTCACAAGTGTTCTTTTGTATTTCCTCAACGATTCTCTAATATTCCACGTTTGCCCCATAGAGAAGCTGAGATAAGAATATATCCACGTTAGGACCTTAAAAAAAGTAAATTTTAACCAGTATCGGAACTCCACGTGGACCCACAGCACAACGGCAGCCGCGCCTGTAAGTGCAAGTCGGGGGCTTGCACCCGGGGGATGCCTCTGACTCTAATTCCTGGGCCATTAGCTCAATTGGTTCTTGCCTCGCATTGGCAGTGTTGAGCCAGTGATCAGAATGAAACTTACTGAATGAAACTAACTAATTAATTTCCACTGCCTTTTATATTTCGGCCGCCAGATGGGAAAAGATAAACAGTCGCTTGGACCCAGACACATGGTTAATATCCAGTGATGGAATCAAAGAATTAATGAGGCAACTAATCAATCGACCAATGACAACGATCTTCGTGCTGCATCATGTTCACCCAGTGCATTGTGACGTCCCCTGCATGCCAAACCCCCGCCGACTTTATTAATGATTCACTGATTTTGCTGCACTGTTTTAATGCAGGTCATTTATTATAAAAACAGAGAGGAGGAGAGACAGACAGTGAACATCTGAGGCATGTTATCGAAACAGTGCAAATCCAAGGAACTGCTAACATTAAGTATCGCGAGTGTTGGAAATGCTATGCCATTTTATGTGAAGAGACAAGGGAATGTGGGGTCGTTCTCCTTAGAGCAGAGAATGTTAAGGGGACATTAATAGAACGGTTCAAAATTATGAGGGTTTACGATAGAGTAGATAAGGAGAAACTGATTCTATTGGCAATAGGGTCGGTAACCAGAGCACGCACATTTAAGATAACTGGCAAAACACAGAGGGGGGATGACAATACTAAAATAAACAAGCGAGTTGGTGTGATGTGGAATGCACTGCCTGAAAGTGAGGTGGAAGCAGATTCAATAGTAACATTCCAAAGGGGATCGGATATATACTTGAAATTTAGTACAAAATGCACCGCTGTGGGGAATGAGCAGAGGTGTGATCCTAATTTTATAGCTATTTCAAGGAGCCGGCACAGGCACGATGGGCCAAATTGACTCATTCCACTCTGTGCAATTCTATGATCTTATATAAACCTTTTAATTTCTTATGTATGTTTTCTGTTTTGGAAATCACTCCGGATCCACTGCCTATTGCTGGCTTCTGTTAAGCTGCAGAGCATCCAATTTGGGTACAAACTCTTGTTTAACTTGGTTCCACTGTGTCCCTTTATCTCACTTAGATAAATCCGTTGCGCTGGAGGCTGGTTTTGGCGCTGCTGTGGGTCTGATTCTCATCTTTGTTCTGTTGGGTGTGTGCTTCTGGAAGAAAGGTGGGTTAAACAATACGGATTATCCGTTCATTACAGGCACACAGACTAAGCTTACTGCCCCCGCTCTGCTTACCCAGTACTGACAAGCTCCACCAACCATCTTCCAATCCACCCATAAGCTCAGACTGTAAATATTTGGAAATTGTAGACTGACAGGTGAAATAGCGAGGGTCGAAGCTGAAAGTGACCAGGGTAGAAATGCTTCTTTGGAGGAAGCACATAACGGGAGGAATTTAATCGGCCGCCTGTTATATGCACTATCCGATATTTCGTCCTATTGATTTCAATAGAACATAGATTTTAACGTAGAATGGGCGGCTCAACCCTACCGCTACTTTTGCACTGTTGCATTACCGGGGTACAAATCTGTCTTGCTTGATAGTGCAAGATGGATGATATCACATTGGTTACCTATGATATTATCCATGTAAGGAACTGAATGTCCTGTGGGGTGTACAACAGGCAGAGCGAGCGATGCCGCCCATTTTAATTCACCAGAGAAGAGGAATTCCAACCCACAGTGTCACATTGTAAAGAATGAATCGAAAAATTCGCGATTCTTAGTCTGGAAGGAGACGGCTGAGAGGTGATCTTGTGGAGGTGGTTAGGGTAGTGCATGAGTATGAAAGAGGAAATTCTGGAACACGGCATGTAATGAAACTATAGTTCAGTGGAGTGGGAAATGGATGTGTGTACAATGGAAATCTTGCCTCAATTTGCCCGCTTCCCACCGGCGTGTTAGGTTAAAATTACACCCTTCCTGTTCTTCATGAAACATTTTGTGGTTTTGTCGGGTCAATTATGGTGCTGAGGCATAGTTTTCAGTGTCAAAAATAACTTTTCTGTTCTTTGACTTTTCTCATATTCCTATTTTGTAATCCAGTATTTGGCTCAGGTTTGTAACGCATAAATTTTCTTTTCAGGGAAGTGGAGAAGCAGCAGAGAAATGAGGTGAGAAAATTAACTGTTGAATTGTCAATTTCAACCACACCCGACCAAGATAAACTCAGATGCAGACATTCAGGAATAATTGTACCCTGTTTGCATCACCTCCATTACACATCAGAAAGATGTTCCCCAACTCCCACTCACGCACACACTCCAACACACAATTAGACGTATACACATACAGACACTCACAAATAAATGTACATATACACACAGACATGTATACATAATCACACCCATTCACACACACGAACACATCTACTTTCTCATACGTTCAGGCAAAGACACAGACACACACACTATCTAAAGCTTACACTCACACTTAAAAGCACACTCATTTTAAAACACACATTCACACACTCAGACAGACACTCCTGTTAAAACACACACACACACACACACTCAAACACACAGACAATTGCACACACACAAACTCACATAATTATACACAATCAAACACACTCAAACTCCAATTCAGACAGGTTACACTAACTTCAGTAATTCTGTTTGCATCTGCTCTACATCCCTTTAAATGTGTTTTTATTCAATATCTCATTAAGCTATAGCCTTTCTCATCTGGGGACGGCATGTCAATGAGAGAAGAAATCCCGATGTGTGCTCACTGAAGCGATATCGCGAATCCGTTTGTGACGATTTCCATCAAATTCTTAGTTTAAGACAATTGGAATCTGTGCTCGAAAAAAGATTGGCCAACGGGAGGAAATATTCACAATCTATTTAACGGTGCCACTCCACATGGTGAGAGCAGGAGATAGGTCCTCATTAATCGCCCTAGACGTCAAACTAATGATTAGTTCCAGGGTAACAAGGAATAACGTGGCCCCGAACAGTTGGATAAGCAAATGTTCCAGGACGTGGGCAGAGAGACACGTCTACATATAACACGGGATCCAGGTCTGAAATACAATCAATACCTGTATCAAGAATTTAGTTAACTGTGCCATCGAAAATAATATGATTAATTGACGATTTATGTTGTATTAAGGAACACAGCGTCTCCTGGTGACCAAAGCAGTGAGACCCTAACATGTAAGTTCAGTTTTGGATTCGTGCATCCAAAATTCTCATTTGCATTTAGCTTTTTTTGCAGTCAACGAAAAGGAATGAACAAAATGTTATTGCTACATTTCTAGCAACCGTTTGTAGACGTTTTATTGTATTTAGCAACACAACTGTGAATCACATACAGTGTCAATCATTCTGAAACTTTTAGTGACTCTGACCAAGAATCAAAATAAACTCTGAATTTATATTTTCATCATTCAATTAAAGTGATGTTTTAGACAGGGAGGGATCAGCGAGTGTAGTCAACAGATGCAGAGAGGATAGTCAGAAAGAGATCATTGGACCTGGCACATAGATGTAAACCAAACCCCTTTTTATATCCGACCTACTGTGCTTTATGTTTATAATAGGAAGTCTGATCAGGCATTGTTCAAGATAGTTATATATTTACAGTAAAGTAGTAAAATAGTTGGCAATTGCTGCAGCAAATAGAGTCGGTAAAGCATCACAGGTTTTACAAACATGCTGAGAATCTGCACCGCGCCACCACTGGGGGAGAGCTGTAATTACAGCATGGCAAATTTCTGTCGGCTGATTTTGATTCTACAATGAATAGAGCAGAGATATTTATAAAGGACAATGTGAAGCAACCAATTACAATCGGAGGTGTCTTTTTATAAAGAGCACGAATAAGATTTTTATTGTATTACTCATCGAATTCGCAGCGCATTAGGCATGTGGTGTCCGGACTAAGTAGTGTCTTCAAGTGCAGTATTGCAGGATCTGCTTCTTCTTAGGCAGTCACTCGCAACCGAGGATAATTTGCTTCCACACTAAAAATGAGTTCTCAGGTGACTACAGTCTCTGTCACAGGTGGGAAAGACTGTGTTTGAAGGGGCCAGATGGTGGGGTGCTTGGATTGATGTGTGCTCCTTCCACTTTTTGCTTTTGTAGGGTAGTGGATTACTGCACTAGGGTACACAGGTATAATTAAATTCCAATGTTGGCAGTCTTTCCCCGTTGGACAATACTTCACATTTTATTGTTATTTTCAGTTAAATAGCCAAACCATTGCCAAATTGTGAAGCTGACACATTGGGTTGGGTGGAGCATCGAACTTCCTCTACAGGACAGGTTAATATGCTATAGTGCTGCCAGTGGTGTGAAGGTGTAACTACAGTGTGATACATTTATATAGAGCTTTTCCAGAATAACGGTACACATATGTTATTATAATGAGAAAAGAATGAACAAAATGGATAATACCATATTTACAACAGGATTTAAGATATTTTAGAGAGGTAGCAACTCTGGGTGATGCGTAATACATTAAAGCCAAGTGTTTTCTTATTCAAATTGCTAACATTATTATCATGGATTAAATGCATTAATATTCAACAATCGATAGAGTTTAGCACTCATTGAAATCACAGGACAACTCAAGACTAGACAAGCTATCGCTGCATCAGTGATAGTCCGAGAAACAGATTCAGATTCAGATTCAGATTCAGCTTAGATTTATTTGCCATATGTAACAAGTACAATGGAATGCTTGTACCCCGTAGGGACGCGTCAGCTATACATACAGCGCCGCGTTCAAAGTCTATACAATGGCTTCCCGTGGCAGTGGGAGCACGATGTCCCTCAGCCGCTCTGTCCTCCTCTTCACCGCGGCCTCCTCCTCACTGTTGCCGGCTCCACGTGTGGTGGCCTGCTTCTCCCGCTCTGGCCACCATGCCCGGCTCCCCTCCTCCCATCTGGACTGCGAGTTACCCGAAATGGAGCTGCCGGCCGACGTGCTGCAGCGTGTCATGAGTCTGCTGCTGCTGCTCGTTGCACTGCGTTCCTCTGCCCGACTCGCCGAACACATCGTCGGGATATAAATCCTCCAATGCGGCCTCCTCTTCACCGTCGCTGCCTCCATGCTCCACGGCCCGGGGCCTACTTCACTCTCTTCACGGGTCGGCCTCTGGCCACCATGCTCGGCTCCCCTCCTTCCAGTCGGAAACATCAAGTCATACAGTGCACATCTACTGCCCATGTCGAGGAAAACCTCGGCCAACCCATCCACATCCTGGAGACGAAGATGATTTGAGAAGGAAAGCTCAGCATAGGAGGTCCATTCACTTCCTAGTGGATAGTCAAATACCCATTGGTTGTTGTCAAGGACCAGCTAATTCCCACTAATGAGAGTGGAGATGGTGTCCCATCCATATGATGATAAACAAATCCTCCATTGGTATAAAACTGATAGATAAAAGAGGGAAACGCTCTTAGTATTTAAAGATCAATCCATTTATTTTGTGTTTTGTTTCATTTAGAAGCTACTCCTCACCTGCAAACATTGACGAGAGTAAACGCTGTAAGTTACAAATGCACTGGGAATTTATTTTTTCCATTGATGCTGTTTGTTATCTCGCTTATTCCAGCTCCTGGAAAGGTGTGTCTGAATAATCTGTTGCCTTCCCTAACAGAGTCACAGAGTCCTTGTTCTTTTGAAATATCACAATTGCCTTGTCCAGTAATTAATATCCAAGAGACCAAAACGTTTTTGATTACACTTCAATATGTCTTAAAAAGCCGACAGAATGATCTCCAAGAAAGAATAGTGAACGGATCTCTGTTTGTCTAAGCGGATTTAACAAATGTATTTCCAATAGAACACAAATCTTTGAGGGGCGAAGTGTAGATTTGCTCCCACTACAGGAACTGAAGGGAAATGACAGAGTTCAATTACCATGAATGCAGCTGCAAATACACTCCTGTACAATGGAATTCAGACAGTGTACAGCAGTTAGTTTAACTGTTGATTAATGTGTGGAATATGCAGAGCATTGTGATATAAATAAGACCATTTTCTACTTCTCCCACTGAACCAATATACACCACATTCTAGTATCCCACCTGAAAAGTTAAGTTGTCCGTTCATTTTCCAATGATGTCAGAAGTAGGCGCTCGAACTTTTGGCTTAGAGTGGGCTTTAAACAGTCATAGTCATAGAGTCATAGAGTTATACAGCACGGATAGAGGCCCTTCGGCCCATCGTGTCCGCGCCGGCCATCAAGCCCTGCCTGATCTAATCCCATATTCCAGCATTTGGCCCTTAGCCTTGTATGCTATGGCATTTCAAGTGCTCATCCAAATGCTTCTTAAATGTTCTGAGGGTTCCTGCCTCCACAACCCTTTCAGGCAGTGAGTTCCAGACTCCAACCACCCTCTGGGTGAAAAAGTTCTTTCTCAAATCCCCTCTAAACCTCCCGCCCTTTACCTTGAATCTATGCCCCCTAGTTATTGACCCTTCTACTAAGGGAAAAAGCTCCTTAGTATCCATCCTATCTATGCCCCTCATAATTTTGTACACCTCAATCATGTCCCCCATCAGCCTCCTCTGCTCCAAGGAAAACAAACCCAATCTGCCCAGTCTCTCTTCTTAGCTGAAGCGCTCCAGCCCCGGTAACATCCTGGTGAACATCCTCTGTACCCTCTCCAACGCGATCACATCCTTCCTGTAGTGTGGCGACCAGAACTGCACACAGTATTCCAGCTGTGGCCTAACCAGTGTTTTATACAGTTCCATCATAACCTCCTTGCTCTTATATTCAATGCCTCAGCTAATGAATGCAAGTATCCCATATGCCTTTTTTACCACCTTATCCACCTGTTCCGCCACCTTCAGGGATCTCTGTACTTGCACACCCAGATCCCTCTGACCCTCCGTCTTGCCTAGGGTCTTACCATTCATTGTGTATTCCCTTGCCTTGTTAGTCCCCCCAAAGTGCATCACCTCGCACTTTTCCGGTTTAAATTCCATTTGCCACTGTTCCGCCCATCTGACCAACACATCTATATCGTCCTGCAGACAGAGGCTACCCTCCTCGCTATTTACACCCTACCAATTTGTTGTCTCATCCGCGAACTTACTGATCATACCTTTTACATTCATATCCAGGTCATTAATGTAGACCACAAACAGCAAGGGACCCAGCACCGATCCCTGTGGTACCCCACTGGCCACAGGCTTCCAGTCACAAAAACAACCTTCGACCATCACCCTCTGCCTTCTGTCACTAAGCCAGTTTTGTATCCAATGTGCCAAGGCACCCTGGATTCCATGGGCTCTTAACTTCTTCACCAGTCTCCTGTGTGGGACTTTATCGAAGGCCTTACTGAAATCCATAAATACCTCATCCACTGTGTTACCCTCATCCACACACCGAGTCACCCCTCAAAAAATTCAATCAAATTAGTCAGACCTGATCTTCCCTTGACAAAGCCATGTTGACTATCCCTGATTAATCCTTGCCTGTCCAAGTGGAGACAAATTTTGTCCCTTAGAATTTTTTCCAATAATTTTCCTACCACTGATGTTAGGCTCACTGGCCTGTAGTTCCCAGGTTTTTCCCTACTTCCCTTCTTGAATAATGGTACTACATTAGCGGTTCTCCAGTCCTCTGGCACATCCCCTGTGGCCAGAGAGGTCCTGAATATATGTGTTAGAGCCCCCGCAATCTCTTCCTTTGCCTCACACAGCAGCCTTGGATACATTTCACCCGGGCCTGGGGATTTATCCATTTTTAGGCCAGCTAAAACCGCCAATACCTCCTCCCTCTCGATGTGAATATGTTCAAGCATATCACAGTTCCCCCGCCCAATTTCTATGTCTACTTCGTCCTTCTCCATAGTGAAAACAGATGCAAAAAATTCATTTAGAACCCCTCCTACATCATCCGGCTCCACACACAGATTTCCACTTTTGTTCCTAATGGGCCCTATTTTTTCCCTAGTTATCCTCTTACCCTTATTATACTTATAAAACATCTTAGGATTTTCCTTTATTTTGCTCGCCAGTGTTATTTCATGGCCCCTCCTTGATCTCCGAATTTCTTTTTTAATTATCCCCCTGCACTTTATGTACTCCTCTAGGGCTTCCTCCGTCTTTAGTCTTTTGTATCTGCCAAAAGCCCTCCTTTTTTTCCTAATCCATTCTCGGATATCCCCTGACATCCAAGGTTCCCTGTGTTTTTTGGAACCACCCTTGACCTTTACGGGAACATGTTGCCATTGTATGATCTCAATCTCCCTTCTGAAAGCCTCCCATTGCTCTGATGCGGATTTTCCTACAAGTAGCTGATCCCAGTCCATTTTGGCCAGATCCTGCCTTATCCTATTAAAATCGGCCTTCCCCCAATTTAGAACCTTTATTTCCGGCCAATCCCTTTCCTTTTCCATGACCAGCTTAAATCTTACCATATTATGGTCACTGGCACCAAAGTGCTCACCTACTAGCACTTTTTCGACTTGGCCGGCAACATTCCCTAGAATTAGGTCCAGTACCGCCCCCTTTCTTGTAGGACTTTCTACATGCTGGCACAAAAAGCTCTCCTGGATGCACTTTAAGAATTCTGCACCCTCTGAGCCTTTCACACTCTGGCTATCCCAGTTAATATTAGGGAAGTTGATATACCCCATTATTATTACCCTATTATTTGCACATTTCTCTGAGATTTGCCTACATATCTGTTCCTCTATCTCCCCCTGACTGTTTGGAGGCCTATAGTACACTCCCATCAAAGTGCTTCCCCCTTATTGTTTTTAAGCTCCACCCATATGGCCTCATTAGAGGAACCTGCTAATATATCATCCCTCCTTACTGCAGTAATTGACTCCGTAATTAATATTGCAACACCCCCTCCTCTTATACCACCCGCTCTGTCTCGCCTGAAGATTCTGTACCCCGGAATATTGAGCTGCCAGTCCCGCCCCTCCCTCAACCGCGTCTCCGTGATAGCAACAATATCGTACTCCCATGTGTTTATCAACACCTTCAGTTCATCCACCTTATTTGCAAGACTCCTTGCATTAAAATAGATGCCATCCAGCCTTGCCCTTATATATTTGCCCTGTCTACCAAGCTGACTTGTTTTTTTTCTCTATAATTGACAGCACATCACCCCCTATTTCAGCTCCCCTCTGTATCCCATCCCCCTGCCAAGTTAGTTTAACCCCCCCCCCAACAGTGCTAGCAAACCTCCCCGCAAGGATATTTGTCCCGCTCTGGTTCAGGTGCAACCCGTCCGACTTGCAGAAGTCCCACCTTTCCCAGAAGCAGGCCCAGTGATCCAGGAAAGTAAAACCCTCCCCCCTACACCAACGCTTTAGCCACGCATTCATCTGCTCTATCCTCCCATTCCTATACTCAATAGCACGTGGCACTGGGAGTAATCCAGAGATTACAATCTTTGAGGTCATGCTCTTTAATCTGTTACCTAGCTCCCTAAATTCTTGATGCAGGACCTCATCCCTCTTCCTACCTATGTCGTTGGTCCCAATGTGGACCACGACCTCTGCCTGCTCACCCTCCCCCTTAAGAATGCCCTGTAGCCGCATATTGACATCCCTGACCCTGGCCCAAGGGAGGCAACAAACCATCCTGGAGTCACGTTTGCGGCCACAGAAACGCCTATCTGTTCCACTTACGATAGAATCCCCTACCACTATTGCTCTCCCACTCTTTTTCCTCCCTTCCTGAGCATCAGAAGCGTCCCTGGTGCCAGGAAGCTGGCTGCTGCTGCCTTCCCCTGGTGAGTCATCCCCCTCAACAGTATCCAACTTGGTATACCTGTTTGAAAGGGGGATGTCCGCAGGGGGTCCCTGCACTACCTGCCTGCCTTTGTTGCTCTGCCTGATGGTCACCCCATGTGCTGCCCTACCCTCAGGCGTGAACAACTAGCTAAACGTGCTATCCACGACCCTCTCAGCATCGCGCATGCTCCAAAATTCATCCACCCGCAGCTCGAGCACCGCAATGCGGTCTACAAGTAGCTGCAGCTGGATGCATTTCCCGCACACGTGGTCGCCAGGGACACTGGCAGCATCCCTGACTTCCCACACGGAGCAAGAGGAGCAGAACACGGGTCTGAACTCTCCTGCCATGAATTACTCCTTTAATTAATTTAAACATTTATTCAATACCCCAATTAGAGGTATACTCTAGGGCGCTTTATTTACCAACTGTCCCCACTACGCCACAGAAATTTAACACCGCAGAATTCAAGCTTGTATTGAAAAGAGAGAAATACTCACCAACCAATCACTTACCTGCTCCCTGGTGACATCACACTTGGAGTACCTTTTACCTCTCTCCTGGAACCTGGATTGGTATGCCTCAGTCTGCTCCCTTTTAAGCCTTCAAGCTCTCCTGCCTCGGGCTGCTCCCGCGCCGGTCCGCTGCTTCTCCGGTCTCGGGGCTGTGGGCCTCGGTGCCTCTGACTGCTCCCTTTTAAGCCTTCAAGCTCTCCCGCCTCGGGCTGCTCCCGCGCAGGTCCGCTGCTTCTCCGGTCTCGGGGCTGTGGGCCTCGGTGCCTCTGACTGCTCCCTTTTAAGCCTTCAAGCTCTACCGCCTCGTGCTGCTCCCGCGCAGGTCCGCTGCTTCTCCGGTCTCGGGGCTGTGGGCCTCGGTGCCTCTGACTGCTCCCTTTTAAGCCTGCAAGCTCTCCCGCCTCGGGCTGCTCCAGCGCAGGTCCGCTGCTTCTCCGGTCTCGGGGCTGTGGGCCTCGGTGCCTCTGACTGCTCCCTTTTAAGCCTTCAAGCTCTCCCGCCTCGGGCTGCTCCCGCGCAGGTCCACTGCTTCTCCGGTCTCGGGGCTGTGGGCCTCGGTGCCTCTGACTGCTCCCTTTTGAGCCTTCAAGCTCTCCCGCCTCGGGCTGCTCCCGCGCAGGTCTGCTACTTCTCCGGTCTCGGGGCTGTGGGCCTCGGTGCCTCTGACTGCTCCCTTTTAAGCCTTCAAGCTCTCCCGCCTCGGGCTGCTCCCGCGCAGGTCCGCTGCTTCTCCGGTCTCGGGGCTGTTGGCCTCGGTGCCTCTGACTGCTCCCTTTTAAGCCTGCAAGCTCTCCCACTCGGGCTGCTCCCGCGCAGGTCCACTGCTTCTCCGGTCTCGGGGCTGTGGGCCTCGGTGCCTCTGACTGCACCCTTTTAAGCCTTCAAGCTCTCCCGCATCGGGCTGCTCAAGCGCAGGTCCGCTGCTTCTCCGTTCTCGGGGCTGTGTGCCTCGGTGCCTCTGACTGCTCCCTTTTAAGCCTTCAAGCTCTCCCGCCTCTGGCTGCTCCCGCGCAGGTCCGCTGCTTCTCCGGTCTCGGGGCTGTGACCTGGATTCAGCCGTCCATTTTACACCTTACCGAAGACCATTTCCATCGAAGTCAATGTGATCGGCCGAACCCTTATCACCCCTTCAGTGCCTCTGATCAAGTAGAAAGTTCCTACCGCTCTCAGTTTCCATCATATCCTGTCAACCTGCTGCTGCTCGAGAGTCCCTTCTTGTATGTAAATAAACAGCATTACCTTAATCTGCCAATGTAACCGTTAGCAGACAGTTAATACCCTTTAGAGCAGCACAATGATCCACGTTTACTACTGTTCACTGGAACAACGCCGCTTTTGACATTTTTCAGCTGCTGCCGCGGAGCATCTGCTCAAAGAATTGTGCTGAACTGTGACCAGAGTGTAGGATGATCGATTGCATTTCTGACCAATTCTACTGTTCATTTCAGAGTCAGCGAGACACTGTCCAAACCGTCAGTGAGGACTCCATCCTCTATGCAGCGGTGAAGATCTAGGACACCAGGCACGTCCATCTCAACAGTGCCGGACAATGCGATGGTCATCAGCATTTCATCAATTAAAATATTAGAGAGAGAGACTTTGTGTTTGCAAATAGCCATCCATATAAATGAATTCTGTGAGACATGTCTGACCTCACTCCTGGTTTTTAGTTCACTTTTTATGTAATTTAAAGGACCATTTTGGAACATGGTTACCAGGAGCAGGCCATTCAGCCCCTCGGGCCTTCTCTATGGAATGAGATCCTGGCTGGTCTGAACCTCAACTCCGTTTACCCGGATTCTACCTAATCATTTAATACCCTGACCTAACAAAACATTTCAATCCCTCTCTCCAAATCTCCTATTGTCCCCCAGCACAGAGCCTTTCTGCGGGCAAACTTCTAAATTTCTACAAAACTTCGTGTGCAAATGTGTTCCTGAATTAGCTGCTGAGCGGCCTACCACTAATTTTAAGATTACATTGTTATAGATTTCTATACCAGAAGAAATAATTTATCTGTATCCAACCTATCAGAGAGTTTAAACATTTTAAGAATCTTGATTAATTTACACAGTAATCTCCTATACTCAAGGGAAAACAATCCAAGTCAATCCAACCTATCCTCAGAATTTAACCCACTAAGCCCCGGTAACATTCTGGTGAATCTGCGCTGCACCCCTTCCAAGGCCAATGACTCCTTCCTGAAGAGCGGTGCCCAGAACTGACCGCAGTTTTCCAGGCCGCGTCTGACCAAGGATTTGTACAACTAAAGTTTAAATTCCATCCTTTTTTCCATGTTCCTTGAAATAATTGTGACTGAACCACTGATTCTGCGTAGCCGGGCATAAAATGCAAACTTGGCCCCCAGTCCATTAATTTGAACAATCTAATAACCACGGGATTGGGGGCTATTATAAGATCATACGTGTTTGATCGTACAGCAATGGAATGGTTTCAATATCGGAATAAATACTTTACAGTTCCACAGAAGTCTATTAATACAGTAGTGGTGTTTGTGTATTTACTACAAGGTCCCATGAGTTTGGAAAGTTCAATAACAACAACTTGCATTTATATCCTTTCCTTAACATAGTAAAACGGTCCAAGGCGTTTCACAGGAACGTAATCAAAATAAAATTGAGAACGAGGCCTATGAGACGATATATATTCCTTGATTCCCCTAGAATGCAAAAATCAATCTGTCTCAGCCTTGAGTATGCTCAACGAATCAGCATCCACAGCCCTCTGGGGTAGAGAATTCCAACGATTCATAACCCTCTGAATGAAGATATTCCTCCTCATCTCAGTCTTAAATGGTCAACCACTTATCCTGAGCCGATGCCCCCTAGGTCTAGAACCTCTAGCCAGGGGAAACAACCTTTCAGCATCTACCCTGTCAATCACCCTCAGAATCTTATATGTGTCAATAAGGTCATCTCTCATTCATCTGAAAACCAGTGAGTACAGGCACAATCAACACATTCTCTCCTTAGAGGACAACTTTCTCATCCCAGAAGTGAATCTATTGAACCTTCGTTGCACCACTCCTAATGCATGTATATCCTTGCTCAGATACGGACAAAAGTTGGCTGAGACGTTAAACCGAGTCCCTGCTTACCCTCTCAAGTAGACATAAAATATCCCATTGCACTATTTGATAAAGCGCAGGGGAGTTCTCCCCGGTGTCCTGGACAATGTTTATCTGTCAACCAACATCGCTAAAACAGATCATCTCGACATTGTTGCATTGCTCTTGGTGGGACACTGCTGTGAACAAATTGGATGCCGCGTTTCTGACATTGCAACAGTGATTGCACTTCAAACGTACTTCCTTGGCTGTAAAGTGTGTCCTGCGTTCCTGAAATGGCAGATTTTCTTTTTCTTTCGACTGAAAAAGGATGGCAAAACCATACCTTACGCCCTCTTTCACGTCCAAACACCTCCACTAAGGGGGCTTAATCCGATATCTCCCATGATACACTAGCGTCCAAAGGTAAAATTACAAACTTTGTTTGGAGCAGCGGTCAGCGGCCTTGTAAAAGCCAGATCTGAAGACTGGGCTGAAATTTGAACTGTGATTCAGAAAGTGAGAGGAGCAATCACAGGGAGTCAATGAGGAACAAGAGGGACTGCTCGCTCGCCATGGACACCGTCACATATTCTGGCATCAACCGTTGAACTGAGCTGTTTCTGGGAGCCTGAGATTAACTCCTGCACTGATATAATTCAATGACTGGAGGCGATCAGTCTGCGGGAGAGGCGCTCCAAGGAGCAGTCAGCAGCCTCCAGAGAGCGGTGCTCCTTTCTCTGCCCAATGTGTGCGTGCTTAGCTGTCAGTGGGGATATAACTCAATAGTAGAGTGCATGCTTTGATGTATTAAGATCACGTGTTCTAACCTTAAGCCTCGCCAAGCAAATTATGCCTGTAATTCTTAAAATATTATCTCTGACAGAGAGCCAGCTGCCCAGCAGTGCCGATGGCTCACAGCTTTTAAAGTAGTTTTTTGTTCACAATGCTTCTGCTCCTCTTTGAACAGTTCAAAAACAGGTCTGTGGCATAAATGCAATGACCAAGGTTCAGTGTCCAAGGTGAAATGCGATCTCTGAATCAGAAAGTGAGATGGAAGAACCACAGGGCGTCAAACAGGAACAGAGCTGTGGATGCTCGCCCAGCATTGTGACGTCACACAATCTGGTCAGTCTGTGACTGTGGGTGAAGAGCAGCTCCGGCCCACGGAATTTTTCTGGAGCCTCAGCTGTTGCAACCTGCTGCCCTCATAAAGCAACATTCAGCATATGTGGTTAAAGAAAATGCTTGGAGATGCAATTTAGGCTCCTATACCACTGAGCTACTTGTCCGGGTCACCATGCTAATGACATCAAGGATAGAAGGACTGAGTTCCTTACTTTCTTAATGCTAACATTAATTGGCTCGAATTAAAGTAATCTCCTTTTGTGCTCCAAGTATGTACTGAAGTCTGTGCACCTGATACAACTGTGGGTGAGGAGATGAAAGCAGGGCACAGCACAGAAGTGTGACAGGGGCATTGAGAAGGAATACATGGGGACTCCTTGGGCTCTTCCCTTATGGAAATAGGAGACTAAGAGGCGACCTCAGGGAGACCATTAACATTATGAAGTGATTAAAAACATATAATCATCGAATCTTACATCACAACAGGGACATTTGGCTCCATCATGACAGTGCCGGCTCTTTGAAAGAACAATCCAATTTAACCTATAACTGTCCTTCTAAGAACATATAAGAAATAGGAGCAAGGTAAGCCATTTGGAACCACGAGCCTGCTCCTCCATTGAATAAGATCATGGCTAATCTTCTACCTCAACTCCACTTTCTTGCACTATCCAGGTTTCCATTGATCCCCTTAATATCCAAAATTCTATCGAACTCTGTCTTGAATTTACTCAAGGACTGAGCATCCACAGTCCCCTGGGGTGGATAATTCCAACGATACACCAACCTATGAGTGAAGGCATTTCTCCTAACACCAAAAAAACAAATTCTAACCACGAAATTCACTAACCAAAAACCTAACTACTTACAATAATTACCAAAAGCGCTACCCAATAAACTAACTACTTACCTGTAACTTACCCTCATCCGTTTTTGATTGTGTCCCTCTGTGTGTCTGATGCCCGCTCTCTGCTTCCGATGCTGCTGTCGACTTCCTTTCGGGAGGTTTCAGCTCATCTTTCTGGTAAACATTTAAAAAAACTGCAGCAAACAAGCATTTGTGAAGGTTTAGTGACCAGCCCAAAATCCGATCTCTGAATAAGTAAGTGAGATGGATGAACGACAGGGCGTCAAACAGGAACAAGAGCTGTGAGTGCGCGCTCTGCATTGTGACGTCACACGATCCCGTCAGTCGGAGGCTGCTGTGAGCTGAGTTGTTGAGCAGTCCCTGAGATGAAGACCAGCTCCGGGCCAATTCAATGCTTGTGGAGCCTCAGATGTTGGAACAACTCGCTGCCCTCATAAAGAATGGATGTTTAACAAAGTGGATGGGGTGCCGAGCAAGCGCACTGTAGTCAAGGGAAATATTAACCCACACTTGGAGAGCTTTAAGCTAGTGAATTAAAGCCAGCACGAATTTGTAAAAGGCAGATCGAGTTTGACTAATTCAATTGAATTTTTTGATGAAGTAACAGGGCGGATTGATGAAGGGAATGCAATAGATGCTGTCTACATGGATTTTAGTAAGGCTTTTGACAAAGTACCACATAGAAGGCTGGTTAACAAAATTGCGCCTCATGGTACAGACATGTTGGATAAGGAATTTGTTTAAGGACAGAAAATAGCGAGTTGTAGTAATTGGCTGCTTTGCAGACTGGAGAATCGTAGACAGTGTTATTTCCTGAGGGTCTTTGTTGAGGCCACTGCTTTTTTGAAATGTATAAATGAAATGCAAGTTGGAATACAGAGTAGCATGTCTAAATTTGCCGATGACTGCAAACTTGGAGGTGTGACAAACAGTGAGGATGACACCAATAGACAGCAACAGGTCATAGATAGGCTAGCAGAATGGGAAGACAAGTGGCCGATGGAATTTAATACAGAGAAGTGTGAGGTGATGCATTTTGGCAGAAAGACCAGGGAGAGGCAATTTACACTTAATGGCACAATTCCAAAGAGTGTTCAGGGGGAGATGGAGCTGGGAATTAATGCACATACATCCCTGAAGGTGGCAGGACTTATTGGGAGTGTGGTTAGCAAAGCACAGAAACATACATGATTGAAGCAGGAGTAGGGCATTCGGTCCCTCGAGCCTGCTCCGCCATTCAATGAGATCATGGCTAATCATCCAAAATCAGTACCCTGTCCCTGCTTTCTCCCCAAGTCTCTTAATCACTTTGGCCTTAAGAAATATATCCAACTCCTTCTTGAATATATGTAATGAATTGGGCTCTACGGCCTTCTGTGGTAGAGAATTCCACAGGTTCACCACTCTCTGGGTGAAGAAATTCCTCCTCATCTCTGTCCTAAATTGCTTGCCCCTTATCCTTAGGCTGTGACCACTGGTTCTGGATTCCCGACCACCGGGAACATCCTTCCTGCATCTAGCCTGTCCAGTCCTGTCAGAATTTTATAAGTTTCAATGAGATCCCCTTTCATTCATCTAATATCCAACGAGTATAATCGTAATCGACCCAATCCCTCACCATACGTCATTCCTACCATCCCAGGTATCAGCCTGGTAAATCTTCGCTGCACTCCCTCCATGGCAAGAACATCCTTCCTCAGATAAGGTGACAAAAACTGCACACAATACACAAGATGTTGTCTCACAAAGGCCCTGTACAACTGCAGCAAGACATCCTTGTTCCTGTACTCAAACCCTCTCACTACGAAGGCCAACATACCATTGGCCTTCTTAACCGCCTGCTGCACCTGCATGCTTACCTTCAGCGACTGGTGCACAAGTCTATTGCCATTCAGATAATAATCAACCTTCCTGTTTCTGACACCAAAGTGGGTAACCTCGCATTGATCGACATTACATTGCATCTGCCATGCTTCTGCCCAATCACCCAACCTGTCCAAATCATACTGGAGTTTCCCAGCATCCTCCTCACAGCAGACACGCCCACCCAGCTTTGTGTCGTCTGCAAACTTGGAGATATTGCATCTAGTTCCCTCGTCTAGGTCATTAATACTTATCGTGAAAAGCTGGGGGCCAAGGATCAATCCCTGCGGTACACTACTAGTCACTGCCTGCCACTCGGAAAAAGAACCATTTATTCCAACTCTTTGGTTTCTGTCTGCCAATCAGTTCTCTATAAATTCAATAACTTGCCCCCAATTCCATGTGCCTTAACTTTACACGCTACCCTCTTATGCGGGATCTTATCGAAACCCTTTTGAAAGTCCAAATACACCACATCCCCTGGTTCTCCCTTATCTATTTTATTAGTTACATCGTCAAAAAATTCCAGTAGATTAGTCAAGCACCATTTCCCTTCTGTAAATCCATGTTGACTTTGTCCGATCCTGTCACTGTTTTCCAAGTGCTCTGCTATTACATCTTTTATATTGAATTCTAGCATTTTCCACACTAGCAGTTTGAAAATAGTGAGATGATCAGAAAACGTCAACATGGATTTACAAAAGGTAAAACATGCTTGGCTAAACTACTGGAATTTTTTGCGGATGTAAATGGTAAAATAGATTAGGGAGAACCAGTGGATGTGGTGCATGTCGACTTGTGGAAGGCTTTCTATAAGTCCTGCATAAGAGATCGGCGTGCTAAGTTAAACCACATGGCATTGGGGGTAAGGTATTAAATTGGATAGAGTACTGGTTGACAGAAAGGAAGCACAGAGTTGGAATAAACAGGTCTTTATCAGAGTGGCAGGCAGTGACTAGTGAAGGTACCGCATGGATCGGTCCTAGCACCCCAGCTTTTTGCAATATATATTAATGATCTAGAAGAGGGAACTAAATGTAATATCTGCAAGTTTGCTGATGACACAAAGCTTGGTGGGCCTGTGTGCTGTGAGGAGGACGCAGAGGAACTCCAGTATGATATGGACAGGTTGGGTGATTGGAAAGATGCATGTCAGATGCAGTATAATGTGGGTAAATGAGAGGTTATCCACTTTGGTGGCAAAAACAGGAAGTCAGATTATTATCTGAACGGCAATAGATTGGGAGAAGGGGAAGTGTAACGAGACCTGGGTGTCCTTGTGCACCAGTCGCTGAAGGAATGCATGCAGGTGCAGCAGGCGGTTAAGCAGGCAAATGGTGTGTTGGCCTTCGTAGCGAGAGGTTTTGAGTACAGGAAAAAGGATGCCTTGCTGCTGTTGTACAGAGCCTTGGTGAGACCACACCTTGAGTACTGTGTGCTGCTTTGGTCGCATTATCTGAGGAAGGATGTTTTTGCCATGGAGGGTGTGCAACGATGATTCACCAGACTGATACCTGGGATGGCAGGAATGGCACATGTTGGGGATTGGGTCGATTAGGCTTATTTTCGCTAGAGTTTTGAATAATAAGAGGGGGTCTCATTGAAATTATAAAATTCTAACAGGACTAGACAGACGAGATGCAGCAAGGCTGTTCTCGATGTCGGGGATTCCAGAACCAGGGGTCACAATAAGGGGTAAGCCATCTAAGACTGAGTTGAGGAGAAATTTCTTCACCCAGAGAGTGGTGAACATGTGGAATTCTCTACCACAGAAGGCTGTTGAGGCCAAATTATTAAATATATTCAAGAAGGTATTAGATATATTTCTTAAGGCTAATGGGATCAAGGGATAGCACAGAAAGCAGGGATCGGGTACTGAATTTGGATGATCAGCCATGATCTCCATAAATGGTGGAACAGGCTCGAGGTGTCGAATGTCCTACTCCTGCGCCTGTCTTCTATGTTTCTATGTTTGTATGTTTCTAAGAAGGTTCTGAAACCCCTTGAAAGGGTGCAGAGGAGGTTTACCTAGGATGGGGTATCTTCTTTACAATGACAGGTTGGAGAAGCTGGATTTGTTATTATTAGAGCAAAGGAGGTTGATGGGTGACGATGTGTACAAGATTATGACAGGTTTGGATAGGCTATACGGTGAAGGTTTCTTCCCAATAGTTGATGGTATAAGACTAGGCAACACATATTTAACCTTTTGGGCAAAAGATACAGGGGGGATGTGAGGAAAAACGTGTTTATGCAGTGAGTGATGATGACCTGGAAGTCGCTGCCGATAGAAGAGGTTGGAAGCGGAGACACTCAATTTCTTCAAACGGAGACTGAATAGGCACTTGAGGGAAGTAATGTTGCAGTTGTACGGAGAAGGAGCGGGGGAATAGGACTGACTGGATTGATCTATGTAGAGCCGGCAAGGACACGATGGGCCGAATGGCCTCCTTCTGTACCGTTATAACTCTATGATTATGTTGGAAACGATTGCTTTAAGGATTCAACGCCGCACTCTCCCGAATGGGCCATAGAAAAGTCCTTATTATTGGGTAGTTATGAGGTTAATTTAGAACTAAATGTTTATACACTTACAGTTAATTCACCTCTAAAAACAGGCTTTGTAGTGTGATTTTGCACTGAGTGCGGTTTAAACAGAGTGCTGCGGGTTGGGTGAGTCAGGGTTTTAGGTGAAGTGCGGAAGGAGGAGCTCCCTTGCTTCGCCTCTGTTTTTCCTAACTTTTCACCCTTTAAGAATTGGTTCTTACTTTACACCAATGAAAGAGTCTGAGAGTGGGAGCAGTCAAACAACAACATCACCGAAACCGCTGAAGTGACATCACAACCCGTGAAGGAGCTGATTAGTAAGAAGGACCAGGTGAGTATTTCTACAGTCCAGTCGGTAAAGTAAAAGTAAGGTCTCTCGTTTAGAGAAAGTTGTGTTTAAATAGCAGTAAGCTCCCTATTGTATTTAATAGTCTTTAATTTAAACGAAGTAAATGGAGTAAATTAAGGGTAGGACATGGCAGGGCTGCTTGGCAGCATGGAGTGCTTCTCTTGTGCGATGTGGGAAGTCAGGAGCACTTTCGGTGTCCAAGGCAAACACATGTGCAGGAAGAGTCTCCAGCTGCAGCTACACGAAATCCACGTTTCGGAGCTGGAGCTGTGGCTGGAGCCACTGTGGAGCATCCGCAAAGCTGAGATCATCGTGGATAGTACGTTTAACGAGGTCGTCACACCGCAGGTAAACAGTGCACAGGCAGACAGGGAATGGGTGACCGCCCGACAGAGTAAAAGAACTAGAAGGCAGTGCAGGTGTCCCCTGTGTTCATCTCCCTCACCAACAGATTTTCTGTTTTGGATACTGATGGGGGAGATGGTTTCTCGGGTATGCAGCAAGAGCCAATTCCGTGGCACTACGAGTGGCTCAGCTGCACAGATGGGGAGGAAAAAGATTGGGAGAGCAATACTGATAGGGCATTCTAACGTAAGGGGAACAGATAAACTTTTCTGTGACCGCAGACGTGACTCCAGGATGGTATGTTGCCTCCCCGGTGCCAGGGTCAACGGCTGCAGGGCATTCTGAAGGGGGAGGGCGAGCAGTCAGAGCTCGTGGTTCACATTGGTGCCAAGGACATGGGAAGGAAGAGGGATGATATCCTGCAGCAAGAATTTAGGGAGCTAGGTAGCAGATTGAAGAGCAGGACCTCAAAGTTTGTAATCTCTGGATTACTCCCGGTTCCACATGCTAGTGAGTATAGGAATGGGAGGAAAGAGCAGATGAATGCGGGGAGTAGCTCGGGAGAAAACCCGGCGACCAGCGAGGCCCGAGACCAGTCGGGAGCAGTGAGTCGGAGCCCGGTATAAAAACCGGAGAGAGGCGAGGCCCGAGACCAGTCGGGACCAGCGGGAGCAGCGAGGAGGAGCTCGGGAGAAAACCCGGCGACCAGCGAGGCCCGAGACCAGTCGGGAGCAGTGAGTCGGAGCCCGGTATAAAAACCGGAGAGAGGCGAGGCCCGAGACCAGTCGGGACCAGCGGGAGCAGCGAGGAGGAGCTCGGGAGAAAACCCGGCGACCAGCGAGGCCCGAGACCAGTCGGGAGCAGTGAGTCGGAGCCCGGTATAAAAACCGGAGAGAGGCGAGGCCCGAGACCAGACGGGACCAGCGGGAGCAGCGAGGAGCAGCTCGGGAGAAAACCCGGCGACCAGCGAGGCCCGAGACCAGTCGGGAGCAGTGAGTCGGAGCCCGGTATAAAAACCGGAGAGAGGCGAGGCATACCAACTCAGCAGCGGGGAGAGAGGTAAAAAGTAATCAGTGTGTGACGTCACCAGGGAGCAGGTAGGTGATTGGTTGGTGCGTATTTCTCTTTTTTCAATACAAGCTTGAATTCTGTGGTGTTAAATTTCTGTGGTGCAGTGGGGATAGTTGGTAAATAAAGCGCCCTAGAGCATACCTGTAAAGAAATTAAAAGGGTAAGTCATGGCAGGAGAGTTCAGACCCGTGCTCTGCTCCTCCTGCTCTATGTGGGAAGTCAGGGATGCTGCCAGTGTCCCTGATGACCATGTGTGCGGGAAATGCATCCAGCTGCAGCTACTTGTAGACCGCATTGGAGCGCTCGAGCTGCGGGTGGATGAATTTTGGAGCATGCGCGATGCTGAAAGGCTCGTGGATAACACGTTTAGCGAGTTGTGCACGCCTCAGGGTAGGGCAGCACAGGGGGTGACCATCAGGCGGAGCAACAAAGGCAGGCAGGTAGTGCATGGAACCCCTGCGGACATCCCCCTTTCAAACAAGTACACCGCTTTGGATACTGTTGAGGGGGATGACTCACAAGGGGAAGGCAGCAGCGGCCAACTTC
Source organism: Somniosus microcephalus (assembly GCF_052327205.1). NCBI lineage: Eukaryota > Metazoa > Chordata > Chondrichthyes > Squaliformes > Somniosidae > Somniosus > Somniosus microcephalus. The sequence continues at coordinate 34,546,583 of NW_028225184.1, forward strand.
CTGGCACTGGGATGCTCCTGCTGCCCAGGAAGGGGGGAAAAAGAGTGGGAGAGCAATAGTGGGAGGGGATTCTATAGTAAGGTGAACAGATAGGCGTTTCTGTGGCCGTAGACGTGAATCCAGGATGGTTTGTTGCCTCCCTGGTGCCAGGGTCAAGGATGTCACTGAGCGGCTGCAGGGCATTCTGGAGGGGGAGGGAGAACAGCCAGTGGTCGTGGTCCACATTGGTACCAACGACATAGGTAAAAAGAGGGATGAGGTCCTGCAGCAAGAATTTAGGGAGCTAGGTGAAGGATTAAGGAGCAGGAACTCAAAGGTTGTAATCTCTGGATTACACCCGGTGCCACGTGCTAGTAAGTATAGGAATAGGAAGATAGAACAGATGAATGCGTGGCTAAAGGGATGGTGCAAGGGGGAGGGCTTTAGTTTCCTGGATCACTGGGTCTGCTTCTGGGAAAGGTGGGACTTGTACAAGTCGGACGGTTTACACCTGAACCAGGGGGGAACCAATATCCTTGCCGGGAGGTTTGCTAGCACTGCTGGGGAGGGTTTAAACTAACTTGGCAGGGGGTTGGGGTACAGAGTGGAGCTATAGTAGTGGGTGATTTACGGCCAAATACAGAGGGAAAAACAAGTCAGCTGGGAAGGCAGAGCAAATATGTGAAGGCAAAAGAGAATATGGCATGGCTGGAAGGCATTTATTTTAATGCAAGGAGTCTTGCAAATAAGGTGGATGAACTGAAGTTGTTGTTGAACACATGGGAGTACGATATTGTTGCTATCACGGAGACATGGTTGAGAGAGGGTCAGTACTGGCAGCTCAATATTCCGGGGTATAGAATCTTCAGGCGAGACAGAGGGGGGTGTAAAAGGGGAGCGGGTGTTGCAATATTAATTAAGGAGTCAATTACTGCTGTAAGGAGGGATGATAAATTAGCGGGTTCCTCTAATGAGGCCATATGGGTAGAACTTAAAAACAAAAAGTGGGCAAGCACTTTGCTGGGAGTGTACTATAGGCCCCCAAACAGTCAGGGGGAGATAGAGGAAAAGATATGTAGGCAAATCTCCGAGAAGTGCGAAAATAATAGGGTAATAATAGTGGGGGATTTCAACTTCCCCAATATAAATTGGGACAGTCAGAGTGTGAAAGGCTTAGAGGGTGCAGAATTCTTAAAGTGCATCCAGGAGAGCTTTTTGAGCCAACATGTAGAAAGTCCTACAAGAGAGGGGGCGGTACTGGACCTAATTCTGGGGAATGTAGCCGGGCAAGTGGTGGAAGTGTCAGTAGGAGAGCATTTTGGCGACAGTGACCATAATTCGGTGAGATTTAAGGTGGTCATGGAAAAAGACAAAGACGGCCCGGAAATAAGGGTTCTAAATTGGGGGAAGGCCGATTTTAATATGATAAGGCAGGATCTGGCCAAAGTGGACTGGGAGCAGCTGCTTATAGGAAAATCCACATCAAAACAGTGGGAGACTTTCAGAAGGGAAATAGAGAGAGTACAACGCCAACATGTTCCTGTAAAGGTCAAGGGTGGGATCAACAAGCAAAGGGATCCTTGGATGACAAGGGATATACAAAAATGCATTAGAAATAAGAGGGGGGCTTTTGGCAGTTACAAAAGACTAAAGACAGAAGAAGCCCTAGAGGAGTATAAAAAGTGCAGGGGCATACTTAAAAAAGAAATTAGGAGGGCGAGGAGGGGCCATGAAATAACACTGGCGAGCAAAATAAAGGAAAATCCTAAGATGTTTTATAAGTATATTAAGGGCAAGAGGATAACCAGTGAAAGGGTAGGGCCCATTAGGGACCAAAGTGGCAATCTGTGTGTAGAGCCAGAGGATGTAGGCGGGGTTTTAAATGAATTTTTTGCGTCTATGTTCACTATGGAGAAAGACGATGCAGACATAGAAATCGGGCAAGGGGACTGTGACATACTTGAACATATTAGCATCGAGAGGGAGGAGGTGCTAGCGGTTTTAGCGGGCCAAAAAGTTGATAAATCCCCAGGCCCGGACGAGATGTATCCCAGGCTGCTGTGGGAGGCAAGGGAGGAGATTGCAGGGGCTCTGACACTAATTTTCAGAACCTCTCTGTCCACAGGGGATGTACCAGAGGACTGGAGAACAGCTAACGTAGTACCATTATTCAAGAAGGGTAGCAGGGATAAACCAGGGAATTACAGGCCAGTGAGTCTAACATCTGTGGTGGGGAAATTATTGGAAAAAATTCTGAGGGACAAAATTAATCTCCACTTGGAGAGGCAAGGATTAATCGGGGATAGTCAGCATGGCTTTGTCAAGGGTAAATCATGTCTAACATAGAAAACACAGAAACATAGAGATAGGAACAGGAGTAGGCCATTCGGCCCTTCGAGCCTGCTCCGCCATTCAATGAGATCATGGCTGATCTTCGTCTGAGATCATAGCTGATCTTACCAGTTCAGTACCCCGTCCCCGCCTTTTCTCCGTAACCCTTAATCCCCTTAGCCTTCAGAAATATATCCAATTCTCTCTTGAAAATATTTATTTAATTAGCCTTCACAGCCCTCTGTGGCAGGGAATTCCACAGGCTCACCACTCTTTGAGTGAAGAAATTCTTCCTCATCTCTGTTTTAAATGATTTGCCCGCTATTTTTAGACTGTGGCCCCTGGTTCTGTGCTCCCCGGCCATTGGAAACATTCTCTCTGAATTCAGCCTGTCCAGGCCTGCCATAATTTTATATGTTTCGATGAGATCCCCTCTCAATCTTCTAAACTCCAGTGAGTACAAGCCCAAACCATTTAATCTCTCTTCGTAGGTCATTCCCGCCATTCCAGGTATCAGCCTGGTGAATCGCCGTTGCACTCTTTCCATGGCAAGAACATCCTTCCGCAGATGGGGCGACCAAAACTGTACACAATACTCCAGATGCGGTCTCACCAGCACCTTGTACAGCTGTAGTAAGGTATCCCTATTCCTATACTCGAACCCCATTGATATGAAGGCCAACATACCATTTGCCTTCTTAATCGCCTGTTGCACCTGCATGCTCTCCTTCAGTGACTGGTGCACAAGAATACCCAGGTCCCTCTGCACTTCCCCATCTCCCAATCTATTGCCATTTAGATAATAATCTACCCTCCTGTTTTTACCCCCAAAGTGGATAACCTCGCATTTATCCACATTATAGTGCATCTGCCACGTATCCGCCCATTCCCCCAACCTGTCCAAATCGCACTGCAGCCTCCTGACGTCGTCATCAGAGCCCACCCCTCCTCCTAGTTTAGTGTCGTCAGCGAATTTGGAAATATTGCATTCAATTCCCTGATCCAGATCATTTATATATATTGTGAACAGTTGGGGTCCCAGGACAGATCCTTGCGGCACCCCGCTGGTCACTGCCTGCCACTCCGAAAACGAGCCGTTTATTCCAACTCTCTGTTTTCTATCCGCCAGCCAGTTCTCTATCCACGTTAATACTTTGCCCCCAATCCCATGAGCCTTAATTTTGCATGATAATCTTTTGTGTGGAACCTTATCGAAGGCTTTCTGGAAGTCAAGGTACACCACATCCACTGGCTCTCCCCCATCTATTTTACCAATTACTTCCTCAAAAAATTCCAGCAGATTAGTCAAACACGATTTACCCTTTGTAAATCCATGTTGACTCTGTCCGATCCTTTCCCCATTTGTCAAGTGCTCCGCTATTTTATCCTTAATAATGGACTCTAGCATTTTGCCCACAACCGATGTAAGGCTTACTGGTCTATAATTCCCTGCTTTCTCTCTACCCCCCTTTTTAAATATTGGGGTAACATTAGCTACCCTCCAATCCACGGGTACTGTTCCCGAGTCAATGGAGTTCCGGAAGATGATCCTTAGAGCATCTGCTATCTCCAGGGCCACCTCCTTAAGTACCCTAGGATGTAGTTTATCAGGCCCCGGGGATTTGTCGGCCTTCAGTCCCCTCAACTTACCCAACACCATATCCCTAGAGATACTAATTTCTGTCAGCTCCTCCCTCTCATTAGTCCCTATGTTTGCCGATATTCCTGGGAGGTTATTTGTGTCCTCCTTTGTGAATACAGAACCAAAGTATGAGTTTAATTGGTCTGCCATTTCCTTATTCTCCATTATATATTCTCCCGAATCGGACTGCAAGGGACCGACTTGGGATTTTACCAGTCTTTTCCTCCTGATATACCGATAAAAGCTTTTGCAGTCTGTCTTTATGTTTGCTGCAAGTTTACTTTCGTATTCTATTTTCCCCTTCCTGATTAATCCCTTTGTCCTCTTTTGCTGTATCCTGTACTGCCCCCAATCTTCCGGTCTGGTGCTTTTTTTTGCCAGTTGACATGCCCTTTTTTTTTATTTTATGCTGTCCCTAATTTCCCTCGTTATCCACGGTTGAGTCACCTTTTTAGGTTTATTTTTATGCCAAACCGGTAGAAACATGTTCTGGAATTCTTCCATTCTATCTTTGAATGCTTGCCATTGTCTATCCACTGTCAATCCCCCCAGATTCACCACCCAATCAATCTTACCCAATTCCCGTCTGATCGAATTTTTCGAGGGGGTGACTAGTGGGGTGGATGAGGGAAATGCTGTGGATGTGGTGTACATGGACTTCAGTAAAGCTTTTGACAAAGTCCCGCATAGGAGACTGGTCAAGAAGGTAAGAGCCCATGGGATCCAGGGTGCCTTGGCGCATTGGATCCTAAACTGGCTGAGTGGCAGGAGGCAGAGGGTGATGGTCGAAGGTTGCTTTTGTGACTGGAAGCCTGTGTCCAGTGGGGTACCTCAATGATCGGTGCTGGGTCCCTTATTGTTTGTGATCTACATAAATGATTTGGATGAAAATGTAAAAGGTATGATCAGTAAGTTCGCAGATGACACGAAAATTGGTGGGGTGGTAAATTGCGAGGAGGAAAGCCTCCGGCTACAGGACGATATAAATGGGTTGGTCAGATGGGCGGAAAAGTGGCAAATGGAATTTAACCCTGAAAAGTGCGAGGTGATGCATTTTGGACGGACAAATAAGGCAAGGGAATACACAATGAGTGGTAGGACCCTAGGAAGTACAGAGGGTCAGAGGGACCTTGGTGTACATGTACATAGATCCCTGAAGGCAGCGGAGCAGGTAGATAAGGTGGTTAAAAAGGCATATGGGATACTTGCCTTCATTAGCCGAGGCATAGAATATAAGAGCAGGGAGGTTATGATGGAGCTGTACAAAACGCTGGTGAGGCCACAGCTGGAGTACTGTGTGCAGTTCTGGTCGCCTCACTATAGGAAGGATGTGATTGCTTTGGAGAGGGTGCAGAGAAGATTCACCAGGATGTTACCTGGGATGGAGCACCTCAGCTACGAAGAGAGGCTGGACAGGCTGGAGTTGTTTTCCTTGGAGCAGAGAAGGCTGAGGGGGGACCTGATTGAGGTGTACAAAATAATGAGGGGCATAGATAGGGTAGATAAAGAGTAACTTTTCCCCTTAGTGGGGGGGTCAATAACAAGGGGGCATAGATTCAGGGTAAGGGGCAGGAGATTTAGAGGGGATTTGAGGAGGAACTTTTTCACCCAGAGGGTGGTTGGAATGTGGAACTCAATGCCTGAAAGGGTGGTGGAGGCATGAACCCTCACAACATTCAAGAAGCATTTGGATGAGCACTTGAAATGCCATTGCATACAAGGCTATGGAACAAATGCTGGAAAATGGGATTAGACTGGACAGGGATGGATGGGCGGTGCAGATGCGATGGGCCGAAGGGCCTCTTTCTGTGCTGTAAAACTCTATGACTCTATGACTATGACTCTATGAATGCGTGGCTAATGAGTTGGTGCAGGAGGGAGGGCTTAATTTTCCTGGATCACTGGTTCTGCTTCATGGGAAGGTGAAACTTGTACAAGTCGGTCGGGTTGCTCCTGAGCCGGAATGGGACCAACATCCTTGCGGGGAGGGTTGCTAGTACTGTTGCGGGGGGTGGCTTATATTAACTTGACAGGAGGATGGGATACGGAGTGCAGCCATAGAAGCGGGTGCTGCACAGCCAAATATAGAGGATAAAAAAAGTCAGCTTGTAAGGCAGAGCAAATGTGTAATGGCACAAGGGAGTATGGCAAGACTGGATGTCATTTATATTAATACAAGGAGTCCTACGAGTAGCGCAGCTGAATTGAAGGTGTGGATGAACACTTGGGGGTAGGATATTGTTGCTATCACAGAGACATGGTTGAGGGAGGGGCAGGACTGTCAGCTCAATATTCCGGGTTACAGAATTTTCAGGCGAGACATAGGGGGGTGTAAAGGAGGAGGGGTTGCCGCAATTTAACTCAAGGAGTCAATTACTGCTGTATGGAGGGATGATATCTTAGCAGGTTCCTCTAATGAGGCAATATGGGTAGAACTTATAAACAAGAAGGGTGCCAGCACTTTGCTGGGTGTGTACTATATGCCCCAAACAGTCAGCGGGCGATAGAGGAACAGATATGTAGGCAAATCTCAGAAAAATGTAGAAATATTAGGGCAATAATAGTAGGGGATTTCAGCTTACCCAATATTAACTTGGATAGTCCGAGTGTGAAAGGCTTGGAGGGTGCAGATTACTTAAAGTGCATCCAGGAGTGTTTTTTGAGCCAGTATGTACAACGTCCACCAAGAGAGGGGGCAGTAACTGGAGCTAATTCTAGGGAATGTAGCCAGGCAAGTGGTCGAAGTGTTAGTAGGAGTGCATTTTGGTGTCAGTGACTATAATTCGGTGAGATTCAAGGTAGTCATGGAAATGGAGGAAGTTGGACCGGAAATAAAGATTCTAAATTGGGGGAAGGCCGATTTAAATTTGAAAAGGCAGGATCTGTCCAAAGTGGGCTTGTATCAGCTACTTGTAGGAAAAATCCACATCAGAGGAATGGGAGTCTTTCAGAAAGGAAATAAAGAGAGTACAACGCCAACATGATCCCGTAAAGGTCAAGGGTGTGATCAAAACGCCCAATGAATCCTGGATGTCAAGCGATATACAGAAATGGATTAGGAAAAAAGGGGGGATTTAGGTGGATACAAAGGACTAAAAACAGTGGAAGCTCTAGAGGAGTATAGAAAGGACAGGGGGCTACAGAAAAAAAGAAATAAGGAGAGCGAGTAGGGGGCATGAAATAACACTGGCAGGCAGAATAAAGGAGAATCCCAAGGTGTTTTATAATTATATTAAATGGAAGGGGATAGCCAGGGAATGAGTAGGGCCCATTATGGACCAAGTGGCAATCTGCGTACAGAGCCGCAAGATGTAGTTGTGGTTTTAAATGGATATTTTGCATCTGTGTTCACTATGGAGAAGTGTGATGTAGGCATAGGAATCAGTCAGGTGTTTGTGATATACTTGAACAAATTAGTATTGAGAGTGAAGAGGTGCTATCGGTTTAAACGGACATAAAATTGCATAAATCTCCATGCCCTGACGAGATGTATCCCAGGCTGCTGTGGGATTCAAAGGAGGAGATTACAGGGGTTTCTGATACAAACGTTCAGAACCTGTCTGGCCACAGGGGATGTGCCTGAGGACTGGAAACCAACTAACGTAGTACCATTGTTCAAAAAGTAGTAGGGATAAATAAGGGAATAAGAGGCCAGTGAGCCCAAAATCAGTGGTAGGGTAATTACTGGAAAAAATTCTGAGGGGCAGAATTATTCTCCAATTGGAGAGGCAAGGATTAATCAAAAATAGCCAGCATGGCTTTGTGAGGGCGAGGTCATGTCTGAACAATATGATTGAACTTTTCGAGGGTGTGACTAGGTGTGTGGATGAGGGTAGTGTAGTTCATGTAGTCTACGAGAACTTCAGTAAGGCTTTGGAAAATGTCCCACATGGGGGACTGCTCAAGAATGTAAGAGCCCATGGGATCCAGGGCAATTTGGCATATTGGATGCAAAATTGGCTTAGTGGCATGAGGCATAGGGAAATGGTCGAAGGTTGTTTTTGTGACTGGAAGCCCGTGTCCAGTGGTGTACTCCAAGAATCGGCACTGGGTCCTTTGCTATTTGTAGTGTACAATATGATTACATATGAAGGTAGGAGAATAAGATTGGTGAAGTCAAGCATATGTCCCTTGCAGACAGAATAGGGGGAATTTATAATGGGGAACAAAGAAATGGTGAACAACTAAATACATATTTTGGTTCTGTCTTCACAAAGGAGGACACACATAACCTCCCAGAAATACTGCAGAACATAGGGTCTGATGAAAGGGTGGAACTGAAAGAAATCATTATTTGTAGGGAAATGGTGTTAGGTAAATTGATGGGACTGAAGGCCGATAAATTCCCAGGGCCTGATAATCTACATCCCAGGTTACTTAAGAAACTGGCCCTAGAAATAGTAGGTGCATTGCTGGTTATCTTCCAGAACTCAATAGACTCTGGAACAGTACCCATGGATTGGAGGGTAGCTAATGTTAACTCACTATTCAAAAAAGGTGACAGATAAAAAGCGGGGAATTATAGGCTTGACATCGGTAGTGAGGAAAATGCTAGAGTCCAATATAAAAGATGTAAGAGCAGAGCACTTGGAAAGCATTGACAGGATCGGACAAAGTCAACATGGATTTACAAAAGGTAAATCATGCTTGACCAACCTACTGGAATTTTATGAGGATGTAACTGGAAAATAGATAAGGGACAACCAGTGGATGTGGTGTATTTGGACTTTCAGAAGGCTTTCGATAAAGTCCTGCATAAGAGGTTAGCGTGCAAAATTAAGGCACATGGGATTGGGGGCAAGGTATTGACTTGGATAGAGAACTGGTTGGCGGACAGAAAGTAAAGCGTTGGAATAAACCGGTCGTTTTCCGGGTGGCAGGCAGTGACTAGTGGGGCACCGCAAGGTCGGTCCTAGGACCCCAGCTATTCACAATATATATTAATGAGCTGGACGAGGGAATTGGATGTAATATCTCCAAATTTGCTGACGACACAAAGCTGGGTGGGAGGGTATGCTGTGAGGAGGATGTCATGAAATTCTAGTACGATTTGGACAGGTTGGGGGATTGGGCATAAACATGGCAAATGCACTTTAATGTGGATAAATGTGAGGTTATCCACTTTGGTGCCAAAAACAGGAAGGCAGATTATTATTTGAATGGCAATAGATTGGGAGAAGGGGAAGTGCAAAGAGACATGGGTGTTCTTGTGTGCCAGTCGCTGAAGCTAAGCATGAAGGTGCAGCAGGCGGTTAAGAAGGCAAATGGTATGTTGGCCTTTGTAGCAAGAGGGTTCGAGTATAAGAACAAGGATAACTTGCTGCAGTTGTACAGGGCCTTGGTGTGACCGCACCTTGAGTATTGTGTGCAGTTTCGCTTTCCTTACCTGAGGAAGGACGTTCTTGCCATGGAGGGAGTGCAGCAAAAATTCACCAGGCTGATACCTGGGATGGCAGGAATGACGTAGGAGGAGAGATTGTGTCAATTGGGCTTATACTCACTGGAGTTTAGAAGATTGAGAGGGGATCTCATCGAAACGTATAAAATTCTGTCAGGTCTGGACATATTAGATGCAGAAAGGATGTTTCTGATGGCCGGGGAGTCCAGAACCAGGGGTCATAGTCTAAGGATAAGGGGTAAGCCATTTAGGACTGCATTGAGGAGGAATTTCTTCACCCAGAGAGTGGTGAACCTATGGAATTCTCTGCCACAGAGGGCGGTGGAGGCCAGTTTTTAAATATATTGAAGAAAGATTTGGATATACTTCTTGTGGCTAAAGGGATCAAGGGATATGGGGAGAAGGCAGGGACAGGGTACCGAATTTGGATGATCAGCCACGATCTCAGAGCAGGCTCGAAGGGCCGAATGGCCTACCCATGCTCCTATCTTCTATGTTTCTATGTTTCTATGATCAATAATTTCACAGATGAAACGAATATTGTTGGCGTGGTTAATAGAGAGGAGGGAAGCCTTTAGTCTTTTGTAACTGACTAAAGCCCCCCTTTTTTTCCTAATGCATATTTGCATATCCCTTGTCATCCAAGGTTCCCTTTGCTTGTTGGTCCCACTCTTGACCTTTACGGGAACATGTTGGCGTTGTACTCTCTCTATTTCCCTTCTGAAAGTCTCCCACTGTTCTGATGTGGATTTTCCTATAAGTAGCTGCTCCCAGTCCACTTTGGCCAGATCCTGCCTTATCTTATTAAAATCGGCCTTCCTCCAATTTAGAACCCTTATTTCCGGGCCGCCTTTGTCTTTTTCCATGACCACCTTAAATCTCACCGAATTATGGTCACTGTCGCCAAAATGCTCTCCTACTGACACTTCCACCACTTGCCCGATTACATTCCCTAGAATTAGGTCCAGTAGCGTCCCCTCTCTTGTAGGACTTTCTACACGCTGGCTCAAAAAGCTCTCCTGGATGCACTTTAAGAATTCTGCACCCTCGAAGCCTTTCACACTCTGACTATCCCAATTAATATTGGGGAAGTTGAAATCCCCCACTATTATTACCCTATTATTTTCGCACTTCTCTGAGATTTGCCTTCATATCTGTTGCTCTATCTCCCCCTGACTGTTTGGGGGCCTATAGTACACTCCCAGCAAAGTGCTTGTCCCCTTTTTGTTTTTAAGTTCTACCCATATGGCCTCATTAGAGGAACCCGCTAATATATCATCCCTCCTTACAGCAGTAATTGACTCCTTAATTAATATTGCAACATCCCCTCCCCTTTTACAACCCCCTCTGTCTCGCCTGAAGATTCTATACCCCGGAATACTGAGCTGCCAGTCCTGACCCTCCCTCAACCATGTCTCAGTGATAGCAACAATATCGTACTCCCATGTGTTCAACAACAACTTCAGTTCATCCACCTTATTTGCAAGACTCCTTGCATTAAAATAAATGCCTTCCAGCCTTGCCATATTCCCTTTTGCCTTCACATATTTGCTCTGCCTTCCCAGCTGATTTGTTTTTTCCTCCGTATTTGTCTGTAAATCACCCCCTACTATAGCTCCACTCTGTATCCCATCCCCCTGCCAAGTTAGTTTAAACCCCCCGCAACAGTGCTAGCAAACCTCCCCGCAAGGTTACTGGACCCCCTCTGGTTCAGGTGTAAACCGTCCGACTTGTACAAGTCCCACTTTTCCCAGAAGCAGACCCAGTTATCCAGGAAACTAAAGCCCTCCCTCCTGCACCATCCCTTTAGCCACGCATTCATCTGTTCTATCTTCCTATTCCTATACTCACTAGCACGTGGCACCGGGAGTAATCCAGAGATTACAACCTTTGAGGTCCTGCTCTTTAATCTTCTACCTAGCTCACTAAATTCTTGCTGCAGGACCTCATCCCTCTTTTTACCTATGTCGTTGGTAACAATGTGGACCACGACATCTGGCATTTCCCCCTACCCCTCCAGAATGCCCTGCAGCCGCTCAGTGACATCCTTGACGCTGGCACCAGGGAGGCAACAAACCATCCTGGATTCACGTCTATGGCCACAGAATCCCCTACCACTATTGCTCTCCCACTCTTTTTCCTCCCTTCCTGGGCAGCAGGAGCACCCCCAGTGCCAGGAAGTTGGCTGCTGCTGCCTTCCCCTGAGAAGTCATCTCCCGCAACAGTATCCAAAGCGGTATACCTGGTTGAAAGGGGGATTGCCACAGGAGTCCCCTGCACCACCTGCCTGCTTCTATTGTTCAGGCTGGTGGTCACCCATTTCCCTTCTGCCTGTGCAGCCCTAACCTGCGGTGTGACCAAATCACTGTATGAATAATTCGCGACCCTCTCAGCATCGTGAATGCTCCACAACCCATCCAACCTGTAAGATTCCAAATTTTCAGCAATAATCACGCAAGAAAACCGGATAAAATAAGACTGTTTATTGACCAAAGTAAGCTTGCACACAAAAACCTTTGATAAAAGGGCATACAAAATGGCCGCCGGGCCTCGTGATCAGTTTTCTGGACCATTTTATTTCTGTTACTGCAAGCCAGACAGGCTTGTGGATTGAAGACAGTAAGCACGCGAAAGCCAGTATCTGGGAACCGAAACTCAGGGAAACAGCATACATATTCAATGGATTCTAAGTACAGGATGGGGCCCATCAATATATGGGTGGACAATGCAAAAACACTTATACCCATTTATTGTACAAAGGAGAAACCGTTTAACAGCCATCAAGGAAAATCTCCGGACTGATCAATATGCGAACCGAGTCGCGATGACAATGTAAAAGACATTAAAAGACATTATCGGCCAGGAAGGCCAGTTAAGTTATCACCGGCTCCCGTTACAAGACAAAGCGCCCCTGCAGAGATTTCTGCCCGCCAAAATTAATACAAAGACAGGACTATGATTTGGCGGGAGATAAGACTGTCCCAAAAAGAGTATAACTATGGATTGAAAGTCCATCGAAGAACAGCTTCTTCTGCAAGGAACATTCAGAGGAAACACGATCGACGTTATCGGAGTGATCGATGGAACGAACGGACGAATGAAAGACGGACGGTGCCAGGATCGGCGCCTCTTCCACCTCGGTAGCTTCGGAATCGATGAAGATGCTTCATCTTTTTAAAGACGCTTCGGACGGACAATTTTGGTGAAAAGACAACGTGGTCGGTGTTCAGCCAGACAAGGCTCGGTGACGACGGGAAGACCACGAGGGTGGCCCGGGTACTGGGGTCGGGAGATCATCGACAACCCAGGCCGAAGGAAAAGAAACCCTCTGGAAAGCCACCGAGCCAGGCGGGAGCGAGAAAGGTCCTCGGCATACCATTCGGCCAGAGACCTTCAGATTCTCCCATTTGCATCCAGTTCTTCAACAGCTTTTAGCTGTTCCAACCATGACGAATGATCATCGAGGCTGTATCTACTGCCCCATCGCCTGAGAGAAAAACAAGCTGCGCCAGAAGTTTCCAAATCCACGTGACGATGGAAAGCGGTGCCAAAAGGCTGCGAACCCCCTTTTCGCGATTTTGAGAGTGGTGAGCATGATCCCAAGTTCCCCAGGTCGAAACTTAGTTCAGGTATAGGGGAGGGAGTTAATGGTAATCGTAATGTGTTTTCCCTTTTACGATGTGCCGTGTGTTCCCCATTTCCATAGAGTCAAGTTCATAAATTTGTGCATGATTGTAGTTACTTTAATCTGTGCCTATGATATGTATTTTGTAATGCTTCAAACTGTTTAAAAATAAAAGCATCCATTTCGTGCTATTCAACCTGGTCTATTGAGTCCTTTCTCTGCACTACTGTTCTCTGCATCTAAGTCCAAGGTCTAGAACCGTAGGGGGAGTGGGTCGAACAACTCAAGGGTAATTATTGCACGAAGCCTGGCAGGAGACCAGAACGAGCAAGATAAACCCCCTACAGAAATGGCGACCATGGCAGGACCTTGGCAGCAGGAAAGTAGTGTGTTAGATCAAGGTCTGAATAAACGAAATGTGATGGATGAAAGAATAGCAGATTATGTTTTTGGAAAAGTCAACCTCACAAAACAATGGACATCTGACCTATTAAGGGATAGGCGCCCGCTAGACGCAGCCATCAAGTGGACAGCGGGTAAAGAGCATAAGAAATCTGTAGAAAAGGCGGTCTGGCTGATGTGCTACAAGAAGCAAGTCCAGCTTTTGGACCAGGTCGTTGCAGCACAGACAGCCCAGATAAAAGGGTTGCTTACAGACGTAGAGGAAAAGGTTGCGGGAGGTCAAAAACTGATTGAATCGCTTAACGCGCTGAATCAGGAACGCCACTCCATAATTCGCTTCCATGAAACCCGAGTAGAGTACATAAAATGTCAGGTCATTGAGGCCAAGGCCAGTGAAGGTAGTTGAGAGACAGGTGTTTCCGTCTAGCTAAGCAAATAGAGGCCCAAGAGGAAAAACTTCTGGGAGCCAGGGCAGCATACAAGATGGCCATGGAGGATAGATCTGAGAGCACCGACCACAGCGCTTGCCGCCGGGAGCAAGAGGACCTGAGAATGGCCCTAGCCAAGGCAAACGGGTTGGTGTGTCTCATAAATCCTCCAGCGAGCCAGTTATTGCTAGCCAAGGAATCCAAAAGAATGATTCTACAAGAGATAGTTCGGGAACTAACCCCCGAACCCTCTGCGCCTCCTGCTTATGATGAGTCTTGGACTCCGGGGAAGGAGATGGAGATGGTAGAGGAAGAGATTCCGGAGGTAGAGCAACACCAGATAGTAGAGTCAGGGCCGGCGCCGATGTGTCCAACCAGACACCGGAGGCTCGGTCCGAATGAAGACAATGGCGACGACGGACCCCTTCAGAGTCAGATCATAATGCCCCATAGCGCACGACAGCTAAGGGAAATGATAAGTCACATCCCAAAACTCTCCGAGACAGGAGATCCCTCCATGCATTTCAGGGACGTGGAGCAGACCGCAGCAGTCAATGACTGCGACGGGGTTGAACAGTCTAAAATGCTGCTGTTCTCCCTGGACAGCTCGCTCCTCCAGTGACTCCCTGACGAGAGCAAGAGAGGGCACAGGGACTATGAGTTGCTACGGGATGAGATCCTGGAGATTATAGGAGAGGGGGACGGAACTCTGTTCCTCCGTTTAGAAAAGACAGTGCAGCTAGAGGGAGAACGCCCACGGGTTTTCGCCGGAAGGTTGTGGCTCGTGTATCGGCGCAGCTGCCCGGGAGGACTGGAACAGAACGCGCTAATTAATGAACAAAGGGCTCATTGGCTTCGGTGCCTGGTAGCAGGTTGCTTGCCAGTAGTGAGGGAGCAGGCCAAAGCATGGTTTGACCCCACTAACGCCCGCTCCATGGACGAACTAGTACTTGATCAGCTCACGATCAGTTACAGGAACAACAAGGGTAAGAAAACGCTTGTTGTAAAAGGAAAGGTGCATGAGGTGAGGCCCGCAGCTTCTGCTAAAAAGGAATGGCATCAGGAGGGAAATCGCACTCCCCAAGCCAACAGCAGTTCTTACGGGTGTGGGAAGGAGGGTCATTGGCGCAAGGACTGTAGGAATCCATGGAAGGATAAGAGAGAGAGAGCATTCGCCGCAGCCCAAGACCGAGCCCAAGCCCAAGTCCTAGCCCACGGCCAGATCATTGTCCCAACACCCGTCCAAGCCCAAGCCCAGACCGCTGCCCCAGCACCAGTCCAGAACCCAACCGTAGCCCCTGCCCCAACCATAGGGGGTGGTGAGGTTGTGGATCCCGCTGCAATTGAGTCAATCATACAGACTATGCGGTCTCTGATGACCTGGCAGGGGAAGGTAGCGGTCGCCAACAGCCCTATCGCTCCCGAGACCCCAACCGAATCACCTAAATGACTGATGCCTACGCCGCCCGTCTACTTGTGTCCGCTCCGCTATGACGCCTGGAGAAGACCTGTGGTGGAGATGGAGGTGGAAAGACAAAGGGATAGTTACCTGTTGGATACGGGAACTTCGTGTACCATGATCCACAGAGATAAACCTTTTGCCTCACCTCTGTCCGCCCAGGCTCCATACTTAGTAGCGGGCTTCACAGGCAAAGAACAGGCTGGCGCGTACTCCCTCCCGCTCTCCATTCAGTTGGTAGCACTCCACACCACATGGACGTGCATCCTATTGAAGTGGAGTGAGGTGGCTGGAAAAGGCATCCTCGGGGCTGATTTCTTGGTGGAACACGGGATCCTCGTGGACCTGAGAAATCACTGTCTCTGGGGAGCCGAGAGCGGTTTAGGTAAGGTAGTCGTAATCCCAGGGAAGGAAGAAAAGGGGGCCCTGTGCACCATGAAGCCGTCAGGAGGTTACGATCTCGAGCTTATGGTAGCGAACGTCCCAACGGGCTTGCAGGCGTGCATGTCCGAAAATCTGACCGCGTTTGCCACCCACAAGCACGACTGTGGGAGAGTCACTGGGTTTGAAGTCAGCGCAGACGGGGACCCCATGATCCGACCCCAAAAGCAGTATAATTTCCCCAAGGAGGCAGAACCCGACATGGAGACGGCAATATCTTCATTGGTGCAGCAGGGCGTATTGAGAACAATAGCCACTCACGTGAACTCCCCATTATGGCCGGTAAAGAAGCCGGACTATTCGTGGAGAGCCACGGTGGACTACAGAGTCCTCAATAGTAACATCCCAGCCTGCGCGCCCACGGTAGCAGCAGTTGCAGACCTAATAGGGAGTATTCCAGCATCGGCGACCACGTTCACGGTGCTGGACATCTCGACCAGTTTCTGGTCCATTCCGCTGTGGTGGGAGGATCAGTACAAGTTTGCCTTTACTTTCAAAGGGCAACAGTACACTTGGAACTGCTTACCAAAGGGTTTTCACAACAGCCCCAGCATTTTCCATCAGTGCATGGCGGGGAGTTTAAAAGAGTTTAGCCAGCCCAACTAGACAGTACAGTATGTGGACGACCTACTCCTGTTCACGGACACAAGGGAGGAGCACGGCCCACTATTAGCCGAATTGTTGGGATTGTTACAAAGGAAGGGTTTCAAAGTAAACCTGAAGAAAGCCCAGATCGGCCAGCAGTAAGTCAAATTTCTGGGTCTGGCCATCCGCACTGGGGAGAAAGCCATAGATAAGGCCAGAAGGGAATCAATACAAGATCTGCCGATCCCCAACACAGTAACGGGTGTAAGGTCCTTTTTGGGATTGACCGGGTACTGCAGAGATTTCATCGAGGATTATGCTGCCACGGCAGCCCCGCTACTTCGACTCTTACACAAGGGAGTCGAGTGGTCTTGGGATGAGGGGTGCCAGGCAGCATTCGAGAAGTTGAAAAGAGATCTGCAGACGCGCTAGCCCGAGGGGCCATAGATGGGGGAGAGGAGTTCTTCCAGGAGGTAGACGCTAGTGGGGACAGCCTGAGCGCTGTTTTTCTCCAGGAGTGGCACAGCAAGCTGAGACCAGTAGTTTGTTCCTCCAGGGTGCTCACGGATGTAGAGAGGAGTTTCACCAATTGCGAACGGCATCTCCTGGCCACGCATTGGGCTGTGAACAGATCAGTGATCTTCACAGGAACCTCTCCCATCACGCTCCTCACACATCACACCCCCACAAAGATGCTTCTGGATGGAAGGATTAAGGATGGGACCGTAAGCAGCGCTCGGATTGCGCGCTGGACCCTCCTCCTTTCCCAGATGGATCTCAAAGTTAAAGGCCTTTGCGCGCCACGGCTCGCAGCCAACATGGCATATCCCGGAACAGCCCATCGGTGTTCCATAGAGGGGGTATGGGAGGTCATCATAGGTTTACGGGCCGGGATACACCCCACAGGCCGCAAAATCTACGTAGACGGTTCTAGCACTGTACCTGCTGGCAAACGACTCACAGGGTGTGGAGTTTATGACCCTGCGGCAAACATTGCCCTGGCGATTAAGCACCCCAGCACTATGAGCGCACAGCAGGCTGAACTGTCCGCGGTGGCGTACGTGGTTACCCACCCCGAGATTTTCCCAACCCCATACACGATTTGCTCAGACAGCATGTTCACCTGCAATTCGTGTACAGAGTACCTCGCCATCTGGTCCCGACGCGGGTACACCTCCGCGGACGGGCGGCCTTTAACAGTTAAGCCCTTGCTGGAAAAGATCCTGGCAGCTGTGGGAGAGGAAGGGGAGGTGTTCATCCATAAGGTGAAGGCTCATTCCACCACAGAACCCCGCAGTCAGGGCAACCAGCAGGCGGAGGCGCTAGCAAGGGAGGGTGCCCGCAATGGCATTCTCTGGGACCCCTATGGAACCGGACCCATGGCGGTGATCCAAGGCAGGGAGGGAATTCCAGGGAACACAGGGGTGACACCGCCCCCAGACCTAAAGACCGTCCAAACCCTGGATCCCGCCCTAAAAACAGTCCTAAAAGCCATCACAGAAGGCAAGCAGGTAGAGGGTCCATACAGTACGGCAGCCCTCACAGTCAAAGAAGGCATGCTGCTCCAAGAGGAGCAGTGGGTTGTGCCGCAGCAGCACTGGAGGGAATTCCTGCAACTGGCCCACGAGGGTCCAGGAGCGGGACACCCCGGGCCTGAGGTCACCTGGCAACGGGTAGAGCAGGCGGGACGGTGGCCGGGACTTCAGGACGATATCCGCGAATTCTGCAGAAGCTGTCTTGTGTGTGCTGCAAACAACCCAGACCCCCACAAAAGGAAGGTGCCCATGGGGCACATCAGGAGGGTAGAGGGACCATGGCAGTCGATTCAGGTCGACTACATAGGGCCCCTGCCCGCCGCCCAGGGATGCTATAATTACTGCCTTGTCCTGGTAGATGTGTTCGCCAAATGGATAGAAGCTTTCCCGCGCAGAACAGCTACGGCACTGGGTACTGCTAAGATCTTCATTCGGGAAGTGTTCTCACGGTGGGGATTCCCCCGTTTTGTGGAGTCCGACCAAGGGAGTCAGTTCACTGGTCAAGTAATGCAGAACGCCCTCATGCTCTTGGGCATTGAGGGGAAGAGGCACGTAGCATACAATCCCCAGTCATCCGGGATTGTTGAATGCATGAATCGGACCCTCAAGGAAAAGCTGAGGAAAGAGACAATGGGCTCGCCCCAGAAATGGGCGGAGGTCCTGCCTTTAGTCCTCATGGGGCTCCGAGCCAGCCAGTCCAAAAGTACGGGGTATTCCCCGCACGAATTAATGACTGGAAGGATCATGCGAACCCCCACCCATGTACTAGCCCCGGTGCTCACTGAGGACCAGCTCCGAGAGGTGAAACGAGACAAATTCGTCCAAACCCTTTTGGAGCGCCTGAAACAGATTTATGGGCAGGCGGCTGGGAACATGGGAAGACAGCACCAGGGAAATAGACTGTTACTGGAACCTCGTAAGCAACAAGAGTGGGTAGTCGGAGACCAGGTCATGGTCCGAAACTACGACAGGGTAGGGAGTTTTGAACCATTGTACATGGGGCCTTACAGCATTGTGGGCAAGGCCAGCCCCATGGTTTATGCAGTGAAGGTGTCCCGACGTACCAAATGGTTTCACATTAACCAGTGTAAACGGTTTAAACCGGGTGCACAAGAGCCATCAAATGGGACCAGGTCTGAGAACAAAGATCCTCAGCCGGTAACAGAGTCACAGACCACACAGGCTGGAATAGTAGCCTGCATGAAGGGAGAGGCCATCCCATTGGAGTGGGAGGTCTCCCCTTTTGAATGGGATTCGGACGAGGAAGAGCCCGAACAGCTCGACCTCGCCTTAGACCCAATCACGGAGGAGGAGGAGTCAGAGGATGACGATCCCGCCCTCGACTCAAGCTTGGGGGAGGTAGGGAATGGGGGCGGAGACTCACTACCTGTAGGGACAGGTGAGGTGGAGTCAGAAGCCACAGATCCCGACGCCGGGGGGGCGGACCCTGAGGGAGGGGAGCTGGAGCCGGCAGCTGTGGAGGAGCCACAGGCTGTGACGGTGAAAGTCCCGACCCCCGGTCCATCAGCCCCGGGAGCCCAACCCAAAGCAGCCCCTCGTAGGTCGGCTCGAGCGCCCCAGCCCAGAAAGTTTTGGCCAGGTTCTCCCCATTTTTCCCAGCCACGGTTTAGAGCAGCCCCAGGAAGGCATGGTTCCCGTTCAACAGCGACAGGCTGCGGGGGATCAAAGCCGAGGGCCAGTGCAGCCCCACAGCAGGGTGTGGCGCGTGACAGCCCTCACAGGGATTAGGCAAGCCGCCCCGCGGAGGGCGGCACTGTACGTAAGTTAAGTTAGGTAATTATGGTGATAGTTTAAGGAATATGTAGATTACGGTGTTAAGCAATGTTAAGAGTACAATTTTGAAGTCTGCCCGGTATGTGTGTTTGTTTGGGAGCGGGGTCCAGGAACCCGCGCATCCATTTAATTAGGCCAGCACCTATTGGGAGCCCGGCTACATCATTTTATTGGTTACAGAAACCTGGGATATGATGAAAAAGATTCTCATCGTGTTCGTGGCGATCGGGTGCGGGTGGGCCTACCGAGGCCGCACCAAGGACATCATCATCTTCGGGTGCTCCGGGGACACGTCGCCCATCGCAACGGATGAGACAGGGGAGCGAGAGGTTGAGGAAACCGCCACCTACTTCCATCAAGGGAGATGGCGAGGTTGGCTGGGAACGAATTCCATGGAATACTCCAGCAATTTCGGTTTTGCCTACCAAGAGACTTCGTTAACGTGCCCTCGGGTGAGGATCCTTGCACCCAGAGTCAGCGTTACCGTGGGAAAGAGGATCTGTCTGGTGTGTAATGGGAACGTACCACTAAGGCGATGGTGGTGGCTGCGAAAGCTGGGAAAGGACATGAGAAACTCTACGGTCGAGTGGGAGCGACTGGGTAATAATAGCCATCGGACTATTATGGTGACTCACGGACAATTACGTGTGTGTTGGGACAAATAGTGGGAACCAGATGAAGGAATATATGTCTATATGTGGGGCTCGAGACACGTTTGCCCCAAGGGCGTATCCATCTTCTTCCAGATGCAGTGGCAGGATGAAGGAAAGGGGATGAGATGGGATGTCAGCACTCGAGGGTGCGGAGCCCCATACTCCCCTATTCCGGTAAACGCCAACGAACTCATCACCCGCCCACGCAAGCCCCTGCCCACGCTTCCGGTAGCACTAGCCCAGAAAGAAGGGTGCCCAACCACCACCAAGGGACCCGGGAACGTTTTAGTATTGGTACCCACCGGTCAGGTGCTGTACCAAGGGGTACACTACGCGGTGGCCTCAGTGATTTTAAATCTCACTGAGGTACGATTGCCGGAGTGGTGTCCCAAAGAAACGGAACAATTATACCAGGTCCTGTTAACCCGAATGTTTAGACAGTTTTACGAATTTGACTTTGCCGACATCGACAAAGACAAATTATACACCACACCACCAGAAGTTTGGGATCAAGTCGGGAGGCAAAGAAGGGGTACAGTAAATGACATATTCACTGCTTTTAATACCGGGACATCTGTCGTCAATGCTCTAGATAACGTGGAGCTGCAGACACAGATCAACGGTTTAAAAGCCCAGTTAAGAAACATACTGACGGACGAAAATAAGGTAGTCGGTTCTGAAGTTCATGAGGATCAGGCCATGACACTACACTTTAAGGAAATAATAGCTGAGCTGGAGAAACACGCGAGAATGGTAAATGCGCTCATTAAGGAGGATCGGAATGCATCCGATCAAGCTGCGCAATACGAGGCCTGTGTGCTATACGGGGCGTGGTTACTGGGTGAGGGCCGCAGTAATCTTGAGGATATAAAACAGGGTTTGGTCTCGTCCTGGATCAGCAACAAGCACTTGCAAGCACTCCACCCTTTTGAGAAAGCATTAAGCCCGTGCCAGCTCAGACTAGCAGCAGAAGCGTACCCAGTCCCAGAATGTAAAAGGTATGATCAGTAAGTTCGCAGACGACACGAAAATTGGTGGGGTGGTAAATTGCGAGGAGGAAAGCCTCAGGCTACAGGATGATATAAATGGGTTGGTCAGATGGGCGGAAAAGTGGCAAATGGAATTTAACTCTGAAAAGTGCGAGGTGATGCATTTTGGACGGACAAATAAGGCAAGGGACTACACAATGAGTGGTAGGACCCTAGGAAGTACAGAGGGACAGAGGGACCTTGGCGTACATGTACATAGATCCCTGAAGGCAGCGGATCAGGTAGATAAGGTGGTTAAAAAGGCATATGGGATACTTGCCTTCATTAGCCGAGGCATAGAAAAGAAGAGCAGGGAGGTTATGATGGAGCTGTACAAAACACTGGTAAGGCAACAGCTGGAGTACTGTGTGCAGTTCTGGTCACCTCACTATAGGAAGGATGTGATTGCTTTGGAGAGGGTGCATAGAAGATTCACCAGGATGTTACCTGGGATGGAGCGCCTCAGCTATGAAGAAAGACTAAACAGGCTGGGGTTGTTTTCCTTGGAGCAAAGAAGGCTGAGGGGGGAGCTGATTGAGGTGTACAAAATGATGAGGGGCATAGATAGGGTAGATAAAGGGGAACTTTTCCAATAAGTGGGGGGGCAATAACAAGGGTGCATAGATTCAAGGTAAGGGGCAGGAGGTTTAGATGGGATTTGAGGAGGAACTTTTTCACCCAGAGGGTGGTTGGAGTCTGGAACTCACTGCCTGAAAGGGCGGTAGACACAGGACCCCTCACAACATTCAAGAAGCATTTGGATGAGCACTTGAAATGCCATTGCATACAAGGCTATGGACCAAATGCTAGAAAATGGGATTAGATTGGACAGGTCTTGATGGACGGCGCAGACACGATGGGCCGAAGGTCCTCTTTCTGCGCTGGATAACTCTATGACTCTATGACTCTAAGCCTCAGGCTACAGGACGATATAGGCGGGTTGGTTAGATGGGCAGAACAGTGGCAAATGGAATGTATTCCTGAAATGTGTGAGGTGGTGCATTTTGCGAGTACTAACAAGGCATGGGAATACACAATGAATGGTAGGACCCTAGTAAGAAAAGAGGATGAGAGGGACCTTGGTGTGCATGTACATAGATCCCTGAAGGCAGCAGGACAGGTAGATAAGTTTTTTAAAAAAGCATATGTGATAGTTGCCTTCATTTGCCGAGCCATAGAATATAAGAGCAAGGATGGCATGATGGAGCTGTACAAAGCGCTGGTTCAGCCACAGCTGGAATACTACGTGCAGTTCTGGTCGCCACACTGTAGGAGGGATGTGACTGCGTTGGAGAGGTTGCAGAGGAGATTCACCAGGATGTTACCTGGACTGGAGATCTTCAGCTCTGAAGAGACACTGGACAGGCTTGCTTTGTTTTCCTTAGAGCAGAGAAGGCTGAGTGGGACCTGTTGATGTGTACAAAATTATGAGGGGCATAGATAGGGTAGATAAAAATGAACTTTTTCCCTTATTAGAGTGGTCGATAACCAGGGGGCATAGATTTAGGGTAAGTGGCAGGAGATTTAGAGGGAGTTTGAGGAAAAATGTTTCACCCAGTGGTTGGTTGAAATCTGGAACTCACTGCCTGAAAGGGTGGTAGAGGCAGGAACTCTCAACATTCAAGAAGCGTTTAGATGAGCACTTGAAACGCCAAAGCATACAAGGCTACAGACAAAGTGCTGGAAAATGGGATTAGTCCAGACAGGGCTTGATGACCGGCGCAGACATGATGGGCTGAAGGGCCTCTTTCTGTGCTGTGTAACTCTATGTATGACTCTATTAATGCCATTACAACTGCATCTGACCCTCAAACAAAATTCAGTGACATTGCAGCAGTTATACATTCCTTTCTGGTGCAAAAACACAAAAGGAAAAGAGGCACAACCATGGCTAACAAAAGAAATTAAGTATTCTATTAGATCCAAAGTGAAGTCATATAAAGTTGCCAGAAAATCTAGCAAGCCTGAGGATTGGAAGCAGTTTAGAGTTCAGCAAAAATGTGCCAAAAGACTGATTAAGAGGGGAAAAATATAGTATGGGAGTAAACTTGCAAGGACCTTAAAAGCGGATTGTAAAACTTCTACAAGTATGTAAAAAAAGAAAGATTAGTGGAGACAAATGTACATCACTTACAGTCAGAAACGGGAGTATTTATAATGGGGAACAGGGAAATGGCAGAGCAATAAACAAATATTTTGGTACTGTCTTCATGGAAGAGGACACAGTTAACTTTCCAGAAATGCTAAAGGACCAAGTGTCTAGTGAGAAGGAGGAATTAAAGGAAATTCGTATTATTAAAAAGTAGTGCTGGAGCAACTAATGGGAATGATAGCTGATAAATCCCCTGTGTGACTGCATTATTCCTGTTTAACTTTCCTAGACCTCTCTCAGTTTCTGTCCCCATTTGTACAACAATTTCTCGCACCTTTCTCTTGCTCACAAACTCCTATCTTTCTCTTAATTTGTGCTGAATGTGTTCTGTTTTTTTAATTTATATACATGTGCCTTTACTGTTCATGGTTTTCCACCGTGTAATTTTCCTCATTATATTTTTCTCTTTCTATTTTCCTCCCTCTCATCTTTTGCCGGTTTCTCTTTCTGCCTTCTCAGTTTGTCTGCCCAGTAATTTCTCCCTCTCTCGCTCTTTCTCTCTGTTCTTTTTTCTCTGTTGTTTCTGTATCCATTTCAACATCTACATCTCTTACCCTTTGCTCCTTTACCTATTTTGATTGGTCTCTTGTTGTGTTTACTTTCTTTAACGTGTTACCTCTGCCGCTCGACGCTCTGCAATCAGTTTCACAAAGACCCAGAGATGGACAACCGAAGGAAATCCCTCGTTTTGCTCTTCAGTATATCCGGCAGTTTTATATTTTTATGGACGCCCATTGTTGTTTATTTTCTATCTCTCAATATGCCAGCCCTCTCTTCTTCCTCATCTACCTGCTTCCCATTGAAACTTTCATTCCCAAATATGTGATCACCTTTTACATGTACGTTGACGAAACCTTTTTCAATCCTCTGTCCCCTCTATCGGGACACCCCCCCTTTGATGTCGGACTACATTTCCAACATCCTGTTTTGGATGAGCCATAATTTTCTCTAAACAAACACTGGCATGACTAAAGGCATCATCTTTAGTCGCAGCCACAGACTTTGTATCCTAACCACCAATATCAATCCCTACATTGGTTGTTAGCTGCCAATGAACCTCAGCACCTCTCTCATCCTAGGTTCTGCGTTATACACAATAGTCACTCTATAACAATGTTCACCTAATTCCGCGTCAGTAGCATCGCCACATCCATCTTGCCACACAGAGATTAGGCCCAATCTACTCAGCTCTCCCCATAGTACAATCCTCCCATCGCATAGATCAATCTATTAAACCGCCATTGCAGCACCTCGAAGGCAAGTATACACTTTCTGAATTAAATAGACCAACCCTGTGCGGAGTACTCCAGGTGAGGTCTCACAAAAGCCCTCTAGTACAATTGTAGTAAGACTTCCTTACTCTTGTACTCCACCCCATTGCACTAAAGGCAAACATGCCATTTGCCTTCCTAATTGTTGCTGCACCTGAATGCTGATATTCTATGGTTCCTGTGTGATAACACATAAATCTCTATGAACTTCAACATTTAATAGTTTGTCACCAGTTAAAAGGTATTCTAATTTTCTATTCTTTATACCAAAGTGCATAACCTCACATTTACTCACATTTTACTGCATCTGACATCTTATTGTAAAAACACAAAACCTCTCTATATTCTGTTGCAGGATTTGTGTATCCCCCTCACAACTTACTTTCCCACCAGCTTTGCTTCATCATCAAATTGAATACTTTACATTCGGTTCCTTCAGATTGTAAATATTTGTGGTCCAAGCACTAATCCTTGCGGCACCCCACTAACTAGAGCCTGCCAACCGCAAAATGACACGTTTATCCCTGCTCTCTGTTTTCTGCCCGTTAACCAATCCTCTAAACATTCTAGTATTTTACACCAACCTATTAAGCCTTTATCTTACACAACCATTTTTGTAAGTGGCACCTTGTCGAATGCTTTTTGGAAATCCAAATATTCTACATCCAAATAACCTGCTTCCTCTTCATCTACCCTTCTAGTTCCATCTCAATATACTCCAATGAATTTGCTTAACACGATATCCCTTTCAAGAGACCATGTTGTCTCTGCCTACTCATATTATGATTTCCTAAATGCCCTGTTATCTCATCCTCAATAATGGTAAGCGAAAAATTTATAAACGTGATAGTTTTGAACAGATGCATATGGGTCGACTGGATCTGATTACGCCTGTAAACAGAAAACGGAGTTGTGAGGCATTTGGCTCCCTCATGTAAAATAGCAACTTTGAGTCGTCAGCATTTTTAAGTATAATTTGAACGACTATTAAATGTACATTATAAGTAATGGTTCTGAGATACCTGGTATTGGACGTTTATGAGCGTTTCCTTCTTAGCTCCTATTGTTTGCACTTTCAACACAGGTCTCTTGCCTCATCGAGCGAGCAGGAGCATATTATTTGGTGGGTGAGTATTTACTGCAGAACCCATGGGGGTTGAGATTAATTTTTCCTTGTCTTTGCTTGTAGGCTACTTCCCATGCTAGAAGAAAGTTGCTCGAGTGAAACTGATCCAAAACCATACATGGTAAAACTAAGGTTTCATACCGCTTACATTGAATGGGTGAAATCATACATTGGTGAGAGAATATCTGTCACAAGAGCCTTCAACTGCCTCTTAGTGCGTTCAGATCTTTGGAAAATAAGAATTGCTGCTGAATGAAGTGTCTAAGATATTGTGGAACGCCGTAAGGCAGTAAATTTCAGATATTGTTTGATGCAGTGAGAGGAAAGTGGCTCCAATTGTCAATCATGCTTTTTACACGGCACTCTTACAGACCATGTTTGTGTCCAGTTTATTTGGCTGGCCTGGTAAGGTCTGTAAAATTATTCCCGCATGAACAACTTGCTGGAAATAACAAGGGCAAACTCAATGGAGCTGGATCATGACATTCTTGGGCCTCCTTACATTGGAGAGAAAATGGAAACTGGGCGATATGTTTCCAGATTGCCTCGAGCCACCCATGAATTTAAGATTGCTTAAATTTAGGTTTCGGTGCCCACAGTAGCCCTAACTACAGAAATAAAATTGTTATCTTGGCTCTTTCAGCTGTCGCAGCATCAGCGACATCACCCACAGATGTGCACTGCTGAGTGGGTGCGAATACTGTCTGGTCTTAATATTTAATGAAGCTTTTCTGAGGAGAAACAGGCTGGTTACTGGGGGAGTGACACTGAGTGGTAGTGAAGGATTTTCAGGTCTATTTAGGCAGTACATCAGCCGCTGAAGTAAATTTAGCCGAGAAGAGACAATCTGGGGATTTCCCGTTGATTTAAAGTAACATTTATATTTGGTTAGTTACAGATGATTCAGGTGTTGAAGTGTGACGGTTCTCTTCTGATGGGAACAATTGTTCTAATGATACACGTTGCTGCATCATCCTTCCAGCTGGCCATAAATCCACCCAATCAATCATCCCGTGTATCATTAATAATCACCTGGCCATGATCAGTCAGCGTTTATTTTAATTTTCACAGATAATAACAGGAAAACATTTAATATTATAATCATACATGTGACGATACATAACACAATTTGTTAAGGAGAATAAATTACAGCAACCATCGATTTGGAACTTTGCTTAAACTGTTGTACCAATGCCGATTGATCCATTAAACACGTTTTGATCTTTGTTGCAATGGCCAATAAACATTTTGTGGATAGCCATCAGCTATTTCTTGTATTTAAATAATTTGGCAATGAAATGCACTGGATATTTTACCCCATTCTTTAGCTCCTCTCTGAATTTATCCTGGGTCAGCACATAAATAAATGTGTTGGTGCAGCAATTGAGAACCTGAAGCATGAATCCCACAGATTCAATGCTTTTAACATCATCATACTGAATGACGGTTGTATGGAGAGATAGAGAATAAACAACAATGGTCGTCCATAACAAAATAAAACTGCCCGATATACTGAATAGCAAAATTATGGATTTCTTTCGGTTCTCCATCTCTGGGTCCTTGTGATTCTCTCCATTGCTGAGGCCCCGGAGTCCCCTGCGGACTCGGCTGGACATTAAAATGTGTCTAGCGGTGAGAACATTGAGCAACAAAATCAGAACGAATGGGACACAAGGTATTAAAGTAAGATTAAAGACGTCAAACGCTGCCCACACGGGTGCAGTAAAAAAGGTGGGTTTCCAGACACAACCCCGGGGTACGTTCTCCATTATATATTCAGGGTCAAATGCAAAGTACCAGGGAATGTTTACTAAACAACCCAGCGCACTCACCACCCCGATAACAACAGATGCCGTTTTTTCGGTGCAATATTTTGCTTTCAGCTTCGGACAACAAATGGCCACAAATCGATCAAAGGTGAACACGACTGTGAACCAGACAGAGGCCGCCGTGGCTGCCCAAATCAGAACTCTATGTAAACAGCACACAGGGGTAATCGTCAAGAATGAAACTGGGAAATAAATTTCAACAATGCACCCTAATATTACATTCGAACAAACAACCAGAAGATCAGCCGTCGCCATGGCCACCAGGTAGGAAGCGATACATTTGGAGAGACCGCACTTTCCTCGGGACAGGATCACAATCGCTATCACGTTAACTGCAAGAGATGCAAAGATCAGTGAGATTTGTTTCCACTCAGAGTCAGTATAAAACCGTCAATACTACAGTTATTTTGAGTGAATATTCAGGTTGCTATTGCACTGATAAATGGGAAAACATTTACAGTCTGTTGATTCCAATCTGCTCTATCTCTAAACTCGCAACTTTCTCCAATTTCTCTCGTATTTCCATTGATGCCCTCTCCGAGTTTAACTTCTATAGGAATCCCACCTACTGCTCACTCGAACCTATTTCCACTAAACTGCTGACCACCCAACTTCACTTACTGGCCCCGATCTTAGCTTATATTGTTAACGGTTCTCTCTCCTCATGTACTGACCCCTCCCCTTCAAACGCGCTGCCACGAGCAACTGCTCCAAAGCTACCCTTGAAGCCTCTGTCCTTGCCAACTACCGCCCTATCTCCAACTTCCCTTCCCTTACCACGTCCTGGAACATGCTGTCTCCTGCCAAGTCCGTGCCCAGCTTTCACAGAATTCCATTTTGTAACCCTTCATATCAGGTGTCGCCCCCTGCCCCAGTACTAAACCGCCCTTACCAAGTCAGCATTTGCATTCTATGTGACTGTGGTAACCAACCCTCCTCTCTCTTTTCGACCTCTCTGCTGCCTTCGTTTAGACAGTCCACCTCCACCGCCTCTCCAGCGTCTTCCAGCTTGGTGGGACAGCACACACCTGGCTCTATTCGTATCTATATAATCGTAGCAACGGCTTCTGTGCCCGCTCCCACAACGTTACCTCTGGTCCCCTCATATTATAATCTACTTGCTGCTCATCAGCGATATCATCCGAAAACACAATGTCTGGATCAAAGGCACGCCGAGGACACCCAGCTCCATCTCACTACCACCACTCCCAACATGTCCCTTTTCCCTAATGTGGCACACTGCTTGTCAAAAATTTTCTACAACCAATTATTGCGAAGACCGAAATCATTGTATTCATCCCAGCTACAAACTCCAATCACAGCCAACGACTCCATCCCTCTCTGGCAACTTTATGAGGCTGGGCCAGGCCGTGCGCAACATTTGGGATTGTAATTGACCCTGAGTTCAGCTTCTGACTACATATCTGCTCCATCACAAAGACTGCCTAATTCCACCTCCATAACATCACCCGACTCAGCCACTGCCTCAGCTCAACTGCTGCTGAACCACTCATCCATGCAGCTGTGACCTCTAGGATTGATTACTCCAACACTCTCCTGACCAGCCTCTCATCTTCCAACATCCTTAAGCTTGAGCTCATCCTGCTCTCTGCTGGCCGTATCCCAACTCGCACCAAGTCCCGTTCACGCAGCACCTCCTGAGCTTACTGATTTACATTGGCTCCCGCTCCGTCAACGCCTAAATTTTAATATTTTCATTCTTGTTTTCAAATCTCACCCTGGCCGCACCCCTCCCTATCTCTGTAATGTCTTCCAGGCCTGCATTCCTTTGAAGTCTCTGCCTCCAATTATGGCCTATAGGGAATCCTGGATTTCAATCGCTGCACCATTGGCGGCAGTGCCTTCCACTGCCAAAGCAATATCGACTGGGCGTGGTGAAGGTGCAATAGGATTGGGCAGGCTGAAGGTTCAATGGAAGTGGGCGGGTGAAGTTGCAATGTGTACTGGGTGTGGTGAAGGTGCAATATCGTCTGGGCAGGGTGAATGTTCAAGGGAAGTGGCCAGCGTGGAGGTGCATTGGGAAACAGACTGGGTGAAGGTGAAATGGGGACTGGGCCGTGTGACGGAGCAATAGGGTCTGGGCAGGGGGAAGGTGCAATAGGGCCTGGGCAGGGTGAATGTTCAATGGAAGTCGTGGAATGGAGCTGCAATGGAGAACGGGCTAGATGAAGGTGCAAT
The DNA here is from genome assembly GCF_052327205.1 of Somniosus microcephalus. NCBI lineage: Eukaryota > Metazoa > Chordata > Chondrichthyes > Squaliformes > Somniosidae > Somniosus > Somniosus microcephalus. The sequence goes on from NW_028225184.1 coordinate 34,576,460, forward strand.
GGAAATTAACATAGAGATAGGAACAGGAGTAGGCCATTCGGCCCTTCGAGCCTGCTCCGCCATTCAATGAGATCATGGCTGATCCTCGTCTGAGATCATAGCTGATCTTACCAGTTCAGTACCCCGTCCCCGCCTTTTCTCCGTAACCCTTAATCCCCTTAGCCTTCAGAAATATATCCAATTCTCTCTTGAAAATATTTATTGAATTAGCCTTCACAGCCCTCTGTGGCAGGGAATTCCACAGGCTCACCACTCTTTGAGTGAAGAAATTCTTCCTCATCTCTGTTTTAAATGATTTGCCCGCTATTTTTAGACTGTGGCCCCTGGTTCTGTGCTCCCTGGCCATTGGAAACATTCTCTCTGAATTCAGCCTGTCCAGGCCTGCCATAATTTTATATGTTTGGATGAGATCCCCTCTCAATCTTCTAAACTCCAGTGAGTACAAGCCCAAACTATTTAATCTCTCTTCGTAGGTCATTCCCGCCATTCCAGGTATCAGCCTGGTGAATCGCCGTTGCACTCTTTCCATGGCAAGAACATCCTTCCGCAGATGGGGCGACCAAAACTGTACACAATACTCCAGATGCGGTCTCACCAGCACCTTGTACAGCTGTAGTAAGGTATCCCTATTCCTATACTCGAACCCCCTTGATATGAAGGCCAACATACCATTTGCCTTCTTAATCGCCTGTTGCACCTGCATGCTCTCCTTCAGTGACTGGTGCACAAGAACACCCAGGTCCCTCTGCACTTCCCCATCTCCCAATCTATTGCCATTTAGATAATAATCTACCCTCCTGTTTTTACCCCCAAAGTGGATAACCTCGCATTTATCCACATTATAGTGCATCTGCCACGTATCCGCCCATTCCCCCAACCTGTCCAAATCGCACTGTAGCCTCCTGACATCCTCATCAGAGCCCACCCCTCCTCCTAGTTTAGTGTCGTCAGCGAATTTGGAAATATTGCATCCAATTCCCTGATCCAGATCATTTATATATATTGTGAACAGCTGGGGTCCCAGGACAGATCCTTGCGGCACCCCGCTGGTCACTGCCTGCCACTCTGAAAACGAGCCGTTTATTCCAACTCTCTGTTTTCTATCCGCCAGCCAGTTCTCTATCCACGTTAATACTTTGCCCCCAATCCCATGAGCCTTAATTTTGCATGACAATCTTTTGTGTGGAACCTTATCGAAGGCTTTCTGGAAGTCAAGGTACACCACATCCACTGGCTCTCCCCCATCTATTTTACCAGTTACTTCCTCAAAAAATTCCAGCAGATTAGTCAAACACGATTTACCCTTTGTAAATCCATGTTGACTCTGTCCGATCCTTTCCCCATTTGTCAAGTGCTCCGCTATTTTATCCTTAATAATGGACTCTAGCATTTTGCCCACAACCGATGTAAGGCTTACTGGTCTATAATTCCCTGCTTTCTCTCTACCCCCCTTTTTAAATATTGGGGTAACATTAGCTACCCTCCAATGCACGGGTACTGTTCCCGAGTCAATGGAGTTCCGGAAGATGATCCTTAGAGCATCTGCTATCTCCAGGGCCACCTCCTTAAGTACCCTAGGATGTAGTTTATCAGGCCCCGGGGATTTGTCGGCCTTCAGTCCCCTCAACTGACCCAACACCATATCCCTAGAGATACTAATTTCTGTCAGCTCCTCCCTCTCATTAGTCCCTATGTTTGCCGATATTCCTGGGAGGTTATTTGTGTCCTCCTTTGTGAATACAGAACCAAAGTATGAGTTTAATTGGTCAGCCATTTCCTTATTCTCCATTATATATTCTCCCGAATCGGACTGCAGGGGACCGACTTGGGATTTTACCAGTCTTTTCCTCCTGATATACCGATAAAAGCTTTTGCAGTCTGTCTTTATTTTTGCTGCAAGTTTACTTTCGTATTCTATTTTCCCCTTCCTGATTAATCCCTTTGTCCTCTTCTGCTGTATCCTGTACTGCCCCCAATCTTCCGGTCTGGGCGATATGAATGTGCAATAGGGTCTGGGCAGAGTGAATATTCAATGGAAGTGGGTGGGCTGGAGGTCCAATTGATAAGGGGGCTAGGTGAACGTATAATGGAGAACGGGCTAGGTGAGGGTGCATTGTGGATCGGTCTGGGTGCAGTTGCAATAGGGACTGGGCAGGCTGAAGTTTCAATGGAAGTGGGTGGGGTGAAGGTGAAATGTGGAACGAGCTGGATGAAGGTGCAAAGGGGACTGGGCGGGGTGAAATAGCAATAGGGATCGGGCGTGGTGAAGGTGCAACAGGGACTTGCAGGCTGAAGGTTCACTGGAAGTGGGCGGGGTGAAGGTGCAATTGGGAACAGGCTGGGTGGAAGTGAAATGGGGAATGGGCTAGGTGAAGGCGCAAAGGGGACGTGGCGGGGTGACGGTGCAATAGGGATCGAGCATGGTGAAGGTGCAATAGGGACTGGGCAGGCTGAAGGTTCAACAGAAGTGGGCGGGGTGAAGGTGCAATGTGGTACAGGCTGGGTGAAGATGCAATGGGAAACAGGCGGGGTGAAAAAGCAATGGTGACTGAGCAGACTGAAGGTAAAATTGGGACTGCAGTGTGACGGTACAATCGCCAATACAAAGTGACCCCGGCTAAATAAAGAGAAATAGGAAAGTTAAAACTAAAGAAAAAGGCATACACTGAGTGCAGTACAAAGACAATAAAGGAGAGGAAGGCAAATGCCAATAAGATGTTAGGAAAGAAGTCAATATAGAAGTAGGTAATCAAAGACGAAATACGAAATGTCATTAACAACCAATATAAAAAGAACTATTTCAGTATTTTATAAACACAGGAATAGGAAAATAGGGATATGGCCACTAAGGAAAGAACAAGATAAACGCTAAATTAAAAGAAGTGAAATGAAATAAATATTGAACAGTTTTTTTTCCTCAGTTTTTACCAGGGTCACAAACATGGTGGGTGCGAAATTAGCCAAGGAAATCAAAATGGATACCAAGGCTTCTAACATAGACGGGAGCGAGATCATTGATTAGAAGTTCATGTAACAAGGGCAATACGGTTATCATGGGGCACTTTAATCTACATATAGACTGGGCACATCAAGTACCACTAATGGTGTGGAGGACGAATTATTGGAATGCATGCGAGATGCTTTCCTGGATGAGTATGTGGAAGAACCATCCAGGTAACAGGCTATTCTGGATTTGCTACTGTGTAATGAGAAAGGGTTAATGATTAATCTTGTGGTAAAGGGTCCTTTAAGGATAATTGACCATAATATGATTGAATTTTATATTAAGTTCGAGAGTGATGTAGTCCAATCTGAAACTTAGTTCATCAGTCTAAACAGAGGAAACTACAAGGCTATGAGTGGCAAGTTGGTCATCTTAGATTGGGAGACTACACTAAAAGGTAGGAAGTTGGACATACAATGGCTAACATTCAAGGAAATATTCCATAATTTGAAACGAACATGTGTTCCTCTAGGGAATTAAAACCCAAAAGGAAAAGAGATGCCACCATGGCTAAAAAAAGGAATTAATGCTTGTATACATGTAAAGAAGGAAGCTTGAAAAGTTGCCAGATAAAGTGGCCAGTCTGAGGATTGGGATTTTTTAGAAGGCAACAAGGGGGGCCCAAGAATTTGATAAAGAAAAGGAAAATGGAATATGAGCACAAACTAGCGAAAAATATTATTATGTATTGTAAAAACGCCTCTATGTATGTGAAAAGGAAAAGACTGGCGTTGGTAACTGTAAGTCCTTTACAGCCAGAGATGGGAGAATTTAAAATGGGGAGGTGGAAATGGAGAAATTATTTAAATACTTTGCTTCTGCAAAAAAGCTCCCAGAAATACGAGAAAACCAAGGGTGTGGCGAAATGAGGATCTTAAAGAAATTATTATTAGTAAAAAAAAAAGTACTAGCAATATCAATGGGACGAAAAGTCGCTAAATCACAAGGACCGGATGACCTACCTCCTCGGGTATTGAAAGAGGTGGACATTGGGATAGTGGACGCATTGGTTGCCATCTTCCAAAATTGGATTTATTCAGGAACAGTTCATGCAGATTGGAGGATAGCGAATGTATCCCCTCTATTTAGGAATGGAAGGAGAGAGATAGCGGGGAACTACAGAACTTTTAGCCTCACATCGGTCGTTGGAAAAATGTTGGCATATGTTATAAAGGATGCAATAACTCGGGACTAAGAAGCTAATAATAAGATTGTGCAGAGTCAACGTGGATTTATGAAAGGGAAATCTTGTTTAACAAACCTATTGGGGTACTTTGAGGATATAATTAGTGCAGTAGACTAAAGAATACAGGTAGATGTGTTGTACTTGGATTTTCCGAAGGCATTCGATATGGTCCCACACAAGAAGTTGGTGACCAAAGTTAGGCAACATGGAACTGCGGGTAAAATACTAGTGGGGATTGAGAACTTCTTAACAGACAGAAAACAAAAAGTAGGGATAAACGTGTCTTTTTCAGCATGGCTGGCTGTGACTAGTGGGGTACTGCAAGGATCGGTGCTTGGGCCCCAGCTTTTCACATTCTGTATCAATGATTTGAATGAGGGGACTAAATGTAACATTTCCAAATTTGCTGATGTCACAAAGTTAGGTGGTAGTGTCTGTTGCGAAGAGGATGTGAAGAGGCTTCAAGGGGATCTCGACAGGCTCAGTGAGTGGGCGAGAACACGGCAGATGGATTATAATGTGGATAAATGTGAAGTTATCCATTCTGGTACAATAATCAGATCAGCTGAGTATTTCCTAAATGGTGAAAGATTGGGGAATGCAGATGCTCAAAGGGACCTGAGTTTCCTTTTAAATGAGTCACTGAAAGTGAATGTGCAGGTGCAGCAAGTCATTGGGATGGCATATGGTATGCTGACCTTCATTATAAGAGGATTTGTGTACAGGAGTAAAGAAGTCTTACTCCAATTACATAGGGCATTAGTGAGACCACACCTGGAGTACTGTGTACAATGATGGTCTCCTTACCTAAGGAAGGATATACTTGCCATAGACGGAGTTCAAGGAATGTTAACGAGATTGATTCCTGGGATGGCGGGACTGTCGCAAGAGAAGAGATGAAGTAAACTAGGCCTGTATTCTATTGAATTTAGAATAATGAGAGGGGAAATCATTGAAGCACAAAATTTATACAGGCTTGATAGGGTGAATGCTGGGAGAAAGTTTCCCTTGGCTGGGGTTCTAGAACCAAGGGCCAAAGAATCAGCGTAAAGGGTAGGCCATTCAGGACTGAGATGTGAAGACATTTCTTCACACACAGGATGGTGAATCTTTGGAATTCTCTACCCCAGAGGGCTGTGGCGGCTCAGTCATTGCGTATATTCAACATAGAAGTCGATAGATTTCTGACTAATATGGGCATCAAATGATATGGCGCTAAGGCTGGTGAATGGAATTGGGGCTGAAGATCAGCCATGATCTCATTGAATGGTGGAGCAGGCTCGAGGTGCTGAATGGCCTATTCCTGCTCCTATTTCTTATGTTCTTATGATAAACTAAACATATGTATAGAGGATAAAACCCCGTGTCTGGAATGAATTTTTCCACTCATAGTCAAAGCTAAGGAAGAGATAGCAGAGGCACTGTATATAAATGTAAGTATAAATTCTTAGAACGTTCATCCAGTGTGCTTAACATCGGTGAGAGGAAAGGTATTGGAATCTTCGCTCAAACAAAAAAATAAATTCCTTTGAAACGGAAAACATAATAAAGACTAGTCAGCACAGAATTCAAAAGGGAAGGTCCTACTTGACCAACCTTATTGCATTATTTGAAACCTAGCAGAGAGTGTAGATAAGGGTAAGATAGTGAATGTAATATACATCGACGTTTAAAAGAGCTTCCACCGCCATAGTAGACTCGTGACTAAGATCTGGGCCCGTACACTCAGTGGAAGGTAGCAAAATGGCTGCTCAGTAGAAAACAGAGCGTAGAGGATAAAGGTAGTTGATCCGACTGGGGGAATGTGGGAAGTATGTTCCACAGGGGCCACTATTGGTTACAATTTATAGTAGAGGGTTGGACTTGGGAATCAGGTGTATAATATCAAAATTTGCGGATGGCACCAGTTATGGGGTATAGTTAACACAGAGGAATTCTGCGACAAAATTCAGGAAGATATTAGCAAAGTGGGATCATGGAGAGTAACTGGTAAATGATTTTCAATAAATATAAATGTAAGGGGGTCTATATTCGTAGGTGGAATAAGGAGGCCACCTGAGCCTTGGAAAATAAGAATCCAAATGGGGAGAGGAGAATTGGGAATTCGTGCTACAAATTAACAAGGATTTCATGGAAGCCAGAAGACGTGCAGTGAACGAAATGGAGTTCATTTCAAGAGGGATAGAATGCAATAACAGAGGAGATATGTTAAACGTATATAGAACCTTGGGGAGACCACACTTAGACTGTTGTGAACAGTTATGATCTGCTTTGCACAATTAGTATATAGAAGAAATGTATAAAGTGCAAAAAATGTTAGAATGTTGAACTCGTTACGTTTCAATAAGATCATGGCTGATCTGATCTTGGCCTCCAATCCACATTCTTGCCCGCTCCCCATAACCCTTGATTCCCCTATAGTTCAAAAATCAGTCTACCTCCACCGTGAATATATTCAATGACCCAGCCTCCACAGCTGTCTATTTCCACCTTGAATATATTCAATGACCCAGCCTCCAATCTGTCTATTTCCACCTTGAATATATTCAATGACCCAGCCTCCACAGCTGTCTGTGGTAGAGAATTCCAGAGATTCACAACCCGCTGAGAGAAGAAATTCCTCCTCATCTCCATTTTAAATGGGTGGCCCCTTATTCTGAAACTATGCCCCCTAGTTCTAGATTCCCACACGTGGGGAAACATTCTCTCCGCTTCTACTCTGTCAAGCCCCCTCAGAATAATATATGTTTGAATAAGTTCACTTCTCAATATTATAAACTCCAATGAGTATAGACCCAACCTGCACAAACTTTCTTCATAAGGCAGCCCCCGAGGGAAATGTCAATGACTGAGTTGCTCTGCAGAGAACCGATGGGGCGACTGGTCTCCTTCTGTGCCGTTATGCCTCTATGGCATGGAGTTATTGTGGCGCTTTGCATAGATGCAAGTACGTGGCAGCTAGATAAATATAGGAGGCAAAAATGAATAAATGGATATGTTTGTCGATATGATGAAGGAATACGGGAGATGGCTCGTTTGGAACATAAACACCGACTTAGATCTGTTGGGCAGGATTGCCTGTTTCTGTGCTGCAAAATTGTATATTATTCTATTCTGTGTAATGCGGCACATGCGGGGTGAAGGTACAATGGAAACTGGGCAGGGGAAGGTGCATGAGGTGTGGGCAGGTGAAATTGCAATGGGGACTCGGCGTGGTGATGGTGCAATGGGTACTGCCCCTGGGGAAGGAGAATTGGGGAGTGTTAGGTGTAAAGCTGCAATGGGGACTTGGCGGGAAGAAGGTACAATTCGAAAACGTGATTCCTCCAGTTTAAAATCGAGCTTGCTCTATGGTAGAGATGTGAGAAAGAAGTAATGAGTTCTTGAATGTGCTGAATCATTGTGGTATAGTTAGATGTGGACCCAATCAGAGGTAGGATGCAGCAAGAGGACATGAATAGCGACCACTGAAGGGAAGCCAGGAGCAGATATTGGGCACAAAGTGCATGCACCTGATACGAGAATAGGCGTGCTTTCATAGATAGAAGCCGAGAAACCTTCGACATTCACATGTGGGCAGGAATTGAATATGGTGCTGGGCGTAGACACCCCACTGCTGTCGGTCTGATAACAATTATGTTGCTGCTGTTGACCAGAGAGACTTAATTTAGCAAAGTTATAAAAATGGCGGATAACACACTCGATAATTTGAAGCAGAATTCCCTCCCTCCCACCAGACCACGCCACCAGACTGAATGAATAATTGAGTTTCATTTAAAGTGGGATTAAATTTGTAAAGTGAGAACTAATATTATGACAACGAAAAGCAGATACATCGACAGAACGTTCATTGCTTCTGCAATTTTGAGAAATTAATTCTAATGGATTGTATATATATTTATCCCATAAATTATAACATAATTATCTATTGAATTATCCAGCGCAATAAACACATAAGGAATCAAATAATTGTCACTCTAAAACATCGACTCAATTAGCTACCGAATTAAATATTGAAATATACAAATAATTATCCAAACGATTGTCAACGGAAAGATCAAAATAATAATTTATTGAGTTAGCCACCGAATTAAGAACTGAAATATCAACAGAATTGCCAACTCAATTATCCAATCAATTATCTACCAAAATAAATACTGAAATATCGAAAGAATTATCCTCTCAATTACCATCGATTTAAACACTGAAATCGCCAAAGAATTATCCTCTCAATTACCATCGATTTAAACACTGAAATCGCCAAAGAATTATCCTCTCAATTACCATCGATTTAAACACTGAAATCGCCAAAGAATTATCCTCTCAATTACCATCGATTTAAACACTGAAATCGCCAAAGAATTATCCTCTCAATTACCATCGATTTAAACACTGAAATCTCCAAAAAATTATCCTGTCCATTAACCATCACATTAAACACTGAAATATCTAAATAATTATCCACTCAATTATCAATCGAATTAAACACTGAAATATACAAAGAATTATCCTCTCAATTATCCATCGAATTAAACACTGAAATATACAAAGAATTATCATCTCAATTATCCATCGAATTAAATACTGAAATATACAAAGAATTATCCTCCCAATTATCAATCGAATTAAACACTGAAATATAAAAGAATAATCAGCTCAATTATCCATCGAATTAAACACTGAAATATCTAAAGAATTATCCTGCAAATTATCAATCGAATTAAACACTGAAGTATGCAAACAATTAGCCTCTCAATTATCCTACGAATTAAACACTGATAGATTGAAAGAATTATCCTCTCAATTATCAATCGAAGTAAACAGTGAAATGACCAAAGAATTATCCACACAATTATCTATAAAAGTAAACACTGAAATATACAAAGAATTATCCTCTGAATTACATTTAAAATTAAACACTGAAATATACAAGGAATTAGCCTCTCAATTATCAATTTAATTAAACACTAAAATATCCAAAGAATTATCCACACAGTTATCAATCGAATTAAACACTTAAATATCCAATGAATTATCCTCTCAATTATCAATCGAATTAAACACTGAAATATCCAATGAATTATCCTCTCAATTATCAATCAAATTAAACACTGAAATATCCAAAGAATTATCCTCTCAATTATCAATTGAATTACACACTGAAATATCCAAAGAATTATCATCTCAATTATCCATCGAATTAAACAATGAAATATTCAAAGAATTATCCTCTGAATTATCCATCGAATTAAACACTGGAATATCCAAAGAATTTTCACTCAATTATCCACCGAAATAAATACTGAAAAATCCAATAATTATCCTCAATAATCTATAGAAGTACACACTGAAATATCCAAATAATTATCCTCCCAATTATCTATTGCATTAATCATTAAAATATACAAAGAATTATCCTCTCAATTATCTATAGAATTCAACTCTGAAATATCCAATATATTAGCCACAAAATATCGAGAGAATGACACATTACATTATACAAAGAAGTAAGCACTCAATTATCAACAGAATTATCTACCGAATTAAATGCTGCAATATCCAATGAATTATGCTCTGAATTACCCACTGTTCTTTCCAAATGCAAACTATTTTTGAGCTCCTATTGATTTGTAGTATGGTAGATATATCAGATCAGCAGACATAGGTTTCAGTTTCCTGGGGTTCACTCTTGTAATGGGCCTACTTTGTTAACCCTATTGCTGTTAAAGAATGTATTTGTATTTCTACTTCCACATCTGTTCAGCAGCAATGTGCGTTTCACAATATAAACAGAGACTAGCAGCTTGAAATGGCATCTGACAAAGTCCGAAAGCGCCCATGAATTTCTGAAGCACTGTCCGTTTGTTGTAGCCAAAGCAGCAACCGAGCAAGATCCAATGAACACATTTTTCGGTGGCGCTGGTTTAAAGTAGGCACGCTGGCCACAAAAAGGGGAGAACTTGGAGAGCAGTCCCTCCTGCAAAGGCTCCTGGTTTAAAAGTGGAATCAGCAATCCCACATTCTAAAGTGGCAATTTATGTTTCACAGTGAAGGACGGGTAGTTGACAAGATGCAGCATCGAACTGTACACTTCCCAAGGTAATTCAGTTATAGATTAAAGAACGTTTCAAAGTAAAAAACATACCAGGAAATATAGGACAAAATGGGACTGTACTGAATAGTGAGATACGCTGGTTTGCTCAATGTAAATATATGAATGAATATTGTTTCAATAGATTAATAAACACAGTCACTGAAATGCCTTTAACATTTACAAATTGGTGCGTTATAAAACATTTCTGAAGTGTTCGCTGTATAACATTCAAAAGAAACACCACTGAAATAGAAAGAATGTTATTGGGTAGTGCATCCCTTCTTTACTATACTGTAACACCTCTGAGCATCAATAAATACATTCTTTATTAGTTGAAAGTGACTTTTGGAGAAAGCGAGCATAGTGGCATGATTCAGTTCTTTTTAGATAGTAACAAGTTGCAGATTTAAGTCAGGCGCCCCTATTTCTCCATGATTTAATGTCCTTTGATCCGAAGTCCAGATTGAATACCAGTCTTTTTAGAAGAAGCACGGTATCATCACTGGAGACTACAGTGTGAAGGGAGACACCACATTAATTAAGCAGGGAACATTCGGGTTAATCTGACAACACACCTCACATAACTGTGCTACAGAGGGAATAGGAAAGGCGGCACTTTGCCAGACACGCAGCACGAGCAGGTTTGTATTTAAGATACTTTTTTGTAAGATTCATGCCTTTTTTCATCACTCACCAGGAACACCAACAGCTGCGAGAATGGGGAAGTAAATGGCTGTTATCTGGTGAAGTATCGGGACTTCCATTTAGTGTGCGAATCGATGGCTCCAGTAGTGATGGACACACCAGGCCCGGTAGAAACTGAGAAGTGATACATTGAAGCAGCCTTTATTTATACAGCAGGGACATCTCCAGGGTACAGTTCTGTCCCGGGGCAACTGATATTAGTTACAGTCATTTGAACAAACAGGTTGCATCAGCCGCTTTACTCCCAGGTTAATACTGTTATGGGAATAAACATTTCAAAGTGACACGTCAAACATTGGAATAATTTCTTTGATCAAATGGATAAAAAACGGGCCTAATGGTAGAATTCTACAGATAAATGTTACAGGCTCTATACCAGGGTGGGAAAGTACTGAGTGGGGTTGCTATCGATCGGTGCTGAGATAGGTTTTGTTGCAAATTTAACTCAATCGTAAAACCTATGGACTTCAATGTTAATTTGTCAGTCTTGCAGATATTTTCAAATGAGGGAGGCTTCTGTTGGCGGAGTTCACAGCTCAGAAACAACACAACGCTTTGGGGAAAACCTACTAGAGGGACAATAATGGTCGGTGCGATTTTATGCTGAAACTTGTAAAATATTACACATGTTAAGTTGAATGTGATGTCACTCTACTATTTGAATAGTGTTCATAGAGCTGAGGATAACCCAGAAATAGCCTTTGGAATTTAATTAGAATTGACACTGAACAAGTGTAAAACAGCAATCAAAACATCAAAAAATATTCACCAAAGTTCAAACACAATAGAGCAAAATTCAGTGAATGTCATTTGGTTACTGTGTGCAGCTCTGCTCAGTCCGAAGCTTAAGAAATCTGTCCAGCTTTGGTCACCGAGACACAAGGGAGACATTCAAGTATTTGAGGCAGTGCAGAAAACGGCCTCATGGGTGATGCCCAACTTGAAAGCCCCAGTTAATATAAAGGAGGAAACTGGATGGTCCAATCTCGATAAGAGGCGACGAGGCTGATTGGAAGATAATTGATGTTATGGGAAAGATAATTAAAAATAAATATTTAATCTAAGTTGGGAGAGTTGGACAAGGGAACCGTAACCAAAACTGGCAAAAGGCAGATTTCGGAACGCAATCAGAATGTTATAGGCCTAGAAATTCAGTTGCGTTCACCAGCCGTTTGCGCCATAAGAGTGGTAGATTTCAAGCGCTAGGCACTTAGCGCCCGCGCGCAGACCGATCTGCGCCTACGCCCAACTTCAGTTGACATTTAGCGCCGGCGCAAAGTGTTTGCACGCGCTCAGCTGCGCGCGCAGCTTATGACGTCATTTCGTCGTGCAACGCCGTTTGTGCGCCCCAAACCGGAACTTCAGTGGCGCCCGCCCAATGTGGGCGTGGCGCTGTTAAGAACTGTGAAGTGGAACGCAGCAGAGGCCCTGCGGGCCTCGGGGAGCGCTAATTAAAGCCCACTTAGACTGAACTATAAAGGCCAGCCATTTTGCTGCAATGACTTTAGTGCTACGGATTTCTGGACAGAGACCAAGGAAGAGACCTTACTAAATTGGGCCAACATCGGAGAGGTATTTTTGGCTTCTGGCCAGAGCTTGCAAATTTGTCTCATTGTGATTTCACTGTTTGCAAGTATATTATGGGGGTTGCATGGGGTTCCAACCCTCAGTTCCAGCATTATGTGCGAAGGGCTCGCAGACGCTGTGTGAGAGGGGCCATCAGGCATCGGCAACGTAGGCCTTACCCACTCAGGGAATACCGCCAGCAGGTGTCCTATCTCACCATGACTGCCGCGCAGTGTGTTAAGAGGCTGCGCTTCAGAAGGGAGGTGGTTGCAGAGATCTGCCAGCTGCTTCACAGAGATCTGCGTCTACAGCTGATGTGCAGGTCGGCTCTGTCGGTGGAAGTGAAGGTCACGGTGGCTCTGAACTTTTATGCAAGCGGCTCCTTCCAAGCCGGTGCTGGGGACATAGCGAACATCTCCCAGTTCGCCATGCATCGCTGCATCTGGCAGGTCACCGATGCCCTTTTCACAAGGAGACAGCAATTCATCTCCTTCCCCATGGCCCTAGAGAGGCAGGAGCAGCGTGCAGTCGAATTTGCGAGGATCGCCGACTTCCCCATGGTGCAGGGCGCCATTGACTGCACGCATGTGGCTATGCGGGCACCTATCGACAATGCCGAGGATTACCGCAACCGGAAGGGCTACCATTCCCTCAATGTACAGCTGGTGTGTGACTACAGGCAGGGCATCCTAGCTGTCAATGCCCGCTTTCCAGGAAGCAGCCACGATGCATTTATCCTGCGCCAGACTACTGTGGCTGACATGTTCCAGGCACAGCCTCCCCCAAGAGGGTGGCTTATCGGGGACAAAGGCTATCCTTTGTGTACATGGCTCATGACCCCGCTCCGCGCGCCCAGGACCCCTGCTGATGAGGCATACAACGAAAGCCATCAAGCCACAAGGAACATCATAGAGCAAACGATTGGCGTCCTCAAGCAACGTTTCCGCTGCCTGGATCATTCCGGTGGATCTCTACAGTATTCGCCGGATAGAGTCTCCCAGTTCGTCGTCGTTTGCTGCATGCTGCACAACCTGGCTATCCGCAGGACTCAGGCACTGCCACCTCACGTTGGACCACCACCTCAGGAGGACGAGCAGGAGGACCATGAGGAGGAGGAGGAGGAGGAGGAGGAGTACCAGCCCAGGAGGGAGCCACAAGGCCCAAGGGCCGCCCGTCGGCGGCTTATTGAACGACACTTCCAGGCCCCCTGTCAGGGAATGGCTTGTGGCAATGAACGCACATGAATGCAGCCGCTCCGCAAGCCCTCAGCCGGTTAACGCAACAACCACTTGAAACATCACACATGGACAAGCTGAATAAATAAAAAACTTTATTGAACAAACTCAGGGCCCTTCCCACATGAAACCAAAAAACAGACAAGACCCCCAAAAAACAGTAAAAAACATATCTCACTCCCACAACCTGGGGAGGAATAACAAAACTTGTCCATCCAAATGGCCTTCATCCTCGGCCTTACAAAGACAAACCCCCCCATAGAGAACACAAACACCCCCATATAAAAAATCATTTGCCTTCATCTTCGGCCTTACCAAAATAAACCCCCCCATAGAGAACACAAACACCCCCATATAAAAAAACATTTGGCAACACACTATACTTTGTGTGCCGAGAGGGCGAGTCCTTGTCCAGGCTTTTCCGGACCCTGGCCGACCTGCTGCTCCACCTCAACCTGGGCCCTGTGGGTTTTGCAAGGCTGGGGGAAGGCTCCTGAGGGGCACAATGCATGACGGCAGATGCCCTTGGGGGTCGGCCGAGACCAGCTCCGGCCCTGGAGGGGCCGGCTGCTGACTGCTGCAGCTGTGGCTGGGCAGCATCAGTCTCTCCAGCAGCTCGTCGCAGCTTTGCTGGGGGAGTGGCAGTGGCGGCTGCAGCAATGGGGGCAAGCTTTGATGCCAGGCTCTCGCTGGTCGCCAGAGACACTGGCAGTCGGCCGGGCTGGCACTGCAGCAAGCGCAGCAATCTGGTGAAGGACAGACCGCTGTGCTGCAGCAGCGCGGCGGGTGCCCAGGCGATGCGTGCATGACACAACGAGTGTGGCAGCAGTGAGTGCCCGTACTGCCCTGGTCTGTGCCCTCATCAGACCAGCCAGTGACTGCATGGCACCACTCATCAACTCTGCACTCGCTGCCTGTGCTGCCCTGAAATCGGCCCGACTCGCCTCCTGTGATGCCCTGAATTCTTCGTGACCCCTGGCCTGTGCTGCCCCGAATTGTTCGTGACAACTGGCCTGTGCTGCCGCGAGTTCTTCTAAACCCCTGGCCTGTGAGGCCCCGAAATCGGCCACACTATCAGCCAGGGACTCAATGGCCTCAGGCAACCGTCCCACAACCCCCATGAATTCGGTGTGCCGACGATCCGAGTCTGCAGACATTTGATCAAGGAGGCACACCTCCTGGGCGAGGACCATTTCCGGACTGGTGGCCGGACTCTCCCTCTGGGGAGAAGGCCGCCGAGCTGCCCGACCCTTCCCGCGTGGCTGGACGCCACTGGGCCCAGCAACTGCACTCCCCTGCAACACTTCCCCCCTCTGGGGAGAAGGCCGCCGAGCTGGCAGACCCTTCCTGCGTGGCAGGATGCCACTGGGCACAGGAGCTACACTCCCCTGCAACACTTCCACCCTCTGGGGAGAAGTCAGCCGTGCTGCCCGAGCCTTCCCGTGTGGCTGGACGCCACTGGGCACAGGAGCTACACCCCCCTGCAACTCTTCCCCCTGGCTCTCCTCCAGGAAAGATGTGTCCACTCCATTGCCATCCCCTGGCGCGATGAGGGTTCCCCCGATGTGCCGCCTTCCTCTTGTTCCTCGTCGTCCTCCTCTTCCGAGGGACTGACACTCGCAGCCTCAGGGACCTCCTCCTCACCAGCTGAAAGCAGGAAGGCACAAGAGTAGCTTTAGAGTGAGGACAGGGCGTCAGCGAGGGAGGCATGAGTGGTGGCATAATGCGCATTGGTCGGACAGTGGCAAAGGATGTAGATCTGAAGTGCAAGGGGAACGAGAGAGGTCCAAACGCTCATGTCCTTACCATTGGGGCCCAGCACAGGGTCGGCATCTCCAATTGCAACTGGGCCAATCACCCGGGCACCCATGAGTCGACCCACGCGCTCCTCCTGGTCACTGAGCTCCTGGAACTGGGCACGGCCTCCCCTGGTGACAGTCCGGCTCTTCAGATTCTGGGCCAGCTTGGCCTGCAAGAGAAAGGACGGCCTCTAAGTACAGTGTGGTGCCCTGTTGTTGTGTGCACTGCCTCCCATGGTCGAATAGCTTGGCCAGTGTGGTGCCCTGCTGTTGTGTGCACTGCCTCCCATGGTCGAATAGCTTGATCGGTGTGGTGCCCTGTTGTTGTGTGCACTGCCTCCCATGGTCGAATAGCTTAGCCAGTTTGTAAAGTGCAGAAAGCGCTATTGATGTTCATGCCATTGCCATAGCTGCTGGAGGAGGGCTGGCCATTAGGCCTTTGAGGTCCCTTTGCCCATAATGTGAGGTGCACATGCAAGGATGAGGAGGACAATGGAAAGGGTACACACCCTGGCCAACCGAGTGAGGTCGTTAAACTTTTTCCGGCATTGGTCACAGTCCTGGGGACATCGCTGTTGGCTGTGACCCTCTGGCCGATTTCCTTCCAGGCTCTCCTGTACAGCCTCTTGGGAGCCTTCTTGCCACTGTCCGGGCACAAGATATCTCTTCTCTTCTCCAAACCCCTAAGCAGCACCTTCAAATCATGGGCAGAGAAGCGCTGCGCTCGCTTACGGGCCCTCTGCATCGTTGCTGGCGCTATTTATCTCCAGCAGCAGTGTTTAGGCCTAGCTGGAGGGCTGCAGTATCCAGGGCATGGCAGCAGACCAAGTCGACCCTTCCCCCTTTAAGAGCTGGCCGGCGCCAGGGTGTCTGCTGTCAAACAAAACATGACCGCACCTGCACTGCGCCCGGCCTCGGCGGTATCAGTCTGCACCGCCGGCTTAGCGCCTAAAGATAGGGGTGCAACGCCAGTTTTAGCGCTCGAGCAAACTCCTTGGCCAAAGCTACTGAATATCGGCGAAGTGGCCTCCACTTTCCGGCGGGCGCAAACTTTAGCGCCCGCCCGACTTTACCGCCCCAAAAGTGGCTATACTGAATTTCTAGGCCCTAGTCATAGGCCTAGAAATTCGGTATAGCCCCGTTTGGGGCGTTAGATCTGCCGAAGGGCTAAGATTACCGCCAGCTGCGACTTAGCGCCACCTGGCGCGATATTGGGTCGTTCCGCCCCTGATGATGTTTGTGGTGGTAAATCAGGCGCTTCATGCGACTCTTAAGGCGCTAACGTGGAGGCGCTACCCAATATTGCTGCGGCAGGGCACAGCGCAGGTGCTTTCAATAATCACTTTCCCTGAGACACACTGGCGCCGGCCAGCTCTTAAAGGGTCGGGTCAATGGCATCACCAGACACACTCACTGCCTTGTAGGCCTTCAAAGTGGTGGGAGCCTACCTGTGGCGCACCAGCCTAGCAAGAAATGGAAAGGGTGAGGCAGAGGGCGGAATGCCTCACTGATGGGGCATTGGATGCTTTGGTTGGCGAAGTGGAATCAAGGCCAAGGATGATGGTCGGAATACGATTTATGTTTTGGACAGTCTCGCGGGTGTGAGAGCCAGTTATGTGCCAATGTATTAGTTTTGCTTTCTGTTGCCTTAGCTTTCTCATGTTTGAAGGAACCACATTTTGTGTAATGAAACACTTTCTTCATTTGCAATGGCCATGCCTGCTATTTACATGCATCTTGACTTCACAGGCTTGGGGGTATCAGACCGGCTGCAGATCTGGCTGAAGCAGCTGGTACAGCTCAGTCACCACCTCCTTTCTAAATTGCAGACTTCTGACACACTGCTCCTCCGGCATGTTCATGTAGGAAAACTGCTATCGGGAAAACCTGCCAGCGTAATGTCTGCTGTGGCGACATCTGTTGGCCCTCCTCCGTCTGGCCATGCCCAACCCCCTCTCCCAGCATCTCAGTGCCCTTTCCAGATGATTCAGCAGCAGGACGTTCCCCTCCAATGCAGGCCCCATAATAAGTGCCCACAGGAAGGCCCCCCGTTGTCAAGGCTCACCAACAGCAAGGCGATGGTCAGAAGGCTGCTGTTCCTCTGCCAGCGTGGGCCCAGTGGTCAAATGGCTCTCAGTGTGCAGGTCAGCAACTCTTTGTAGCTCTCGAGGAAGTTGTGCACCAGAAATGTGTGCCGTTTTTAAACCACACCAGTCCCCTTTAAATAACGCTCCTCCAGCCCGAAAGTGACTTGGTAAGGCCCAGGAAAACTGTCACTAATAGCGCCAGGCGCTACGGAGGGGGGCGCCACTGAATTTTCCGTCTGGGGCGCCGAAAAGGCGTTGCACGCTCAGATGACATCATAATTAGCCTGCACCCATGAGCGGGCGCTAAGCATTAGAGCAGGCGCTAAATGCATACTCAATATGGGGCGAGGCGCTAAACGCCTTGCGCCCCACCGGAATTTGGCTATTGCCCCAGTTATTGCCCTCTTTAGGCGCTAATCCATGGTGCAACCAACCCAATTTCTAGGCAGAGTCATAACTGCACAGCAGAACGCCATTCGGCCCATCGAGTCCGTGCCAGCTCTCTGTAGAGCAATCCAGACTGTCCCATTACCCGACTCTATCCCCATAGGCCTGCAGGTTTATTTCACTCAAGTGCCTACACAGTCTCGCCTTGAATAGATTGAGCTTCTCCGCTTGTCCAACTTCCGTCGGCAGAAAGTTCCAGGTCCTCACCACTCACTGTGTAAAAATGTTTTTCCTCACATCCACCCTGTAGCTTTTGCCCAAAATCTTTAATCTGTGTCCGTTTGTCCTGGTAACCTCAATTATTGGGAACAGCCTTTCCCTGTCTCGCCTATTCAAACTCCTCATAACCTTGTAAACCTCCATCAAATCTTTCCACAATCTCCTTTGCTCCAGAGAAAACAGATTCAGCTTCTCCAACCACCCCTTGCAGCTAAGATCCCCCATTCAAGAAAAAAATTCTGATAAATCTCGTCTGCACACTCTCAAGGGCCGTCACATCATTCCTAAAGTGTGTTTCTAAAAACAGTCAGCTGGCAAACAAGGGGAGAGCTCACAGTGTCGGACAGAGAGTGAAATACGCAGAAGTTTTCATAAACACAGTGAGCTGAAGCAACAGGGGAGCACACACATTGTTGGACATGCCGTGAATTACACAGAAGTTTATAGAATAACAGTGAGCTGATAAACCAGGGGAGAGCTAAGAGTGTTGGACACGATGTGAATTACACTGACGTGTTTGTAAACACAGTGAGCTGACACACCAGGGGACAGCTCACAGTGTCGGACACGGAGTGAATTACACTGAAGTGTTTATAAACACAGTGATCTGACACACCAGGGGCGAGTTCACAGTGTCGGACACGGAGTGAATTACACTGCAGTGCTGAAAAACACAGTAAGCTGACACACCAGGGGAGAACTCACCATGTCGGACAGGCAGTGAATTACACTGAAGTGTTTATAAACACAGTGACCAGACACACCAGGGGAGAGCTCACAGTGTTGGACACGGAGTGAATTACACTGAAGTGTTTATAAACACAATGAGCTGACACACCAGGGGAGAGCTCACAGTGTTGGACACGGCGTGAATTACACTGACGTGTTTATAAAGACAGTGACCTGACACACCAGGGGAGAGCTCAGCATGCTGGACACGCAGTGAATTACACTGAAGTGTTTATAAACCGAGTGAGCTGACACACCAGGGGAGAGCTCACAGTGTTGGACAGAGAGTGAATTACACTGAAGTGGTTATAAACACATTGAGCTGGCACACCAGGGGAGCGCTCACAGTGTGGGACATGGTGTGAATTACACTGACGTGTTTATTAACACAGTGAGATGACACACCAGGGGAGAGATCACAGTGTTGGACATTGAGTGAATTACACTGAAGTGTTTATAAACAAAGTGAGCTGACACACCAGGGGAGAGCTCATAGTGTTGGACACTGATTGAATTACACTGAAATGATTATAAACACAGTGAGCTGACACACAGGGGAGAGCTCACACTGTTGGACACGTTGTGAATTACTCTGAAGTGTTTATAAACACAGTGAGCTGACACACAGGGGAGAGCTCACACTGTTGGACACGGTGAGAATTACACTGAAGTGTTTATAAACACAGAGAGCTGACACACGGTGTGAATTACACTGAGATGTTTATAAACACAGTGAGCGGACACACCAGGGAGAGCTCACAGTGTTGGACACGGAGTGAATTACACTGAAGTGTTCATAAACACAGAGAGCTGACACATCAGGGGAGAGATCACAGTGTTGGGCACGGAGTGAATTACACTGAATTGTTTATAAAGACAGTGAGCTGACACGCCAGGGGAGAGCTCACAGTGTTGCACACGGAGTGAATTACACTGAAGTATTTATAGACACAGTGAGCTGACACACCAGGGGTGAGCTCACAGTGTTGGACAAGGAGTGAATTACACTGACGTTTTTATAAACACAGTGAGCTGACACACCTGGGGAGAGCTCACAGTGTTGGACACGGAGTTAATTACACTGAAGTGTTTATAAACACAGTGAACTGACACACCAGCGGAGAGCTCACAGTGTTGGACACGGAGTGAGTTACACTGAACTGTTTATAAGCACAGTGAGCTGACACACCAGGGGAGAGCTCACATTGTCGGACATGGACTGAATTACACTGAAGTGTTTATAAAGACAGTGAGCTGACACACCAGGGGAAGCTCACAGTGCTGGACACGGAGTGAATTACACTGAAGTGTTTATAAACACAGTGAGCTGACACACCAGGGGAGAGCTCACAGTGTTGGACACGGAGTGAATTACACTGAAGTAATTATAAAGACAGTGAGCTGACACACCAGGGGAGAGCTCACAGTGTCTGACACGGAGTGAATGACACTGAAGTGTTTATAAACACAATGAGCTGGCACACCAGGGGAGAGCTCACAGTGTCGGACATGGTGTGAATTACACTGAAGTGTTTAGAAACACAGTGAGCTGACACACCAGGGGAGAGCTCACAGTGTTGGACACGGAGAGAATTACACTGATGTGTTTATAAACACAGTGATCTGGCAAATCAGTGGAGAGCTCACAGTGTTGGACACGGAGTGAATTACACTGAAGTGTTTATAAACACAATGTGCTGACACACCAGGGGAGAACTCACCATGTCGGACAGGCAGTGAATTACACTGAAGTGTTTATAAACACAGTGACCAGACACACCAGGGGAGAGCTCACAGTGTTGGACACGGAGTGAATTACACTGAAGTGTTTATAAACACAATGAGCTGACACACCAGGGGAGAGCTCACAGTGTTGGACACGGCGTGAATTACACTGACGTGTTTATAAAGACAGTGACCTGACACACAAGGGGAGAGCTCAGCATGCTGGACACGGAGTGAATTACACTGAAGTGTTTATAAACAGAGTGAGCTGACACACCAGGGGTGAGCTCACAGTGTTGGACACAGAGTGAATTACACTGAAGTGGTTATAAACACATTGAGCTGGCACACCAGAGGAGCGCTCACAGTGTGGGACATGGTGTGAATTACACTGACGTGTTTATTAACACAGTGAGCTGACACACCAGGGGAGAGATCACAGTGTTGGACATTGAGTGAATTACACTGAAGTGTTTATAAACACAGAGAGGTGACACACCAGGGGAGAGTTCACAGTGATGGACAAGGAGTGAATTACAATGAAGTGTTTATAAACAAAGTGAGCTGACACACCAGGGGAGAGCTCATAGTGTTGGACACTGATTGAATTACACTGAAATGATTATAAACACAGTGAGCTGACACACAGGGGAGAGCTCACACTGTTGGACACGGTGTGAATTACTCTGAAGTGTTTATAAACACAGTGAGCTGACACACCAGGGGGGAGCTCACAGTGTTGGACACGGAGTGAAACACACTGAAGTGTTTATAAACACAGTGAGCTGACACACCAGGGGAGAGCTCACAGTGGTGGACACGGAGTGAATTACACGGAAGTGTTTATACACACAGTGAGCTAACACACCAGGGGAGAGCTCACACTGTTGGACACGGTGAGAATTACACTGAAGTGTTTATAAACACAGAGAGCTGACACACGGTGTGAATTACACTGAGATGTTTATAAACACAGTGAGCGGACACACCAGGGGTGAGCTCACAGTGTTGGACAAGGAGTGAATTACACTGACGTTTTCATAAACACAGTGAGCTGACACACCTGGGGAGAGCTCACAGTGTTGGACACGGAGTTAATTACACTGAAGTGTTTATAAACACAGTGAGCTGACACACCAGCGGAGATCTCACAGTGTTGGACACGGAGTGAGTTACACTGAACTGTTTATAAGCACAGTGAGCTGACACACCAGGGGAGAGCTCACATTGTCGGACATGGAGTGAATTACACTGAAGTGTTTATAAAGACAGTGAGCTGACTCACCAGGGGAAGCTCACAGTGCTGGACACGGAGTGAATTACACTGAAGTGTTTATAAACACAGTGAGCTGACACACCAGGGGAGAGCTCACAGTGTTGGACACGGAGTGAATTACACTGAAGTATTTATAAAGACAGTGAGCTGACACAACAGGGGAGAGCTCACAGTGTCTGACACGGAGTGAATGACACTGAAGTGTTTATAAACACAATGAGCTGGCACACCAGGGGAGAGCTCACAGTGTTGGACACGGAGAGAATTACACTGATGTGTTTATGAACACAGTGATCTGGCAAATCAGTGGAGAGCTCACAGTGTTGGACATGGTGTGAATTACACTGAAGTGTTTATAAACACAGTGAGCTGACACACCAGGGGAGAGCTCACAGTGTTGGACACGGAGAGAATTACACTGATGTGTTTATAAACACAGTGATCTGGCAAATCAGTGGAGAGCTCACAGTGTTGGACACGGAGTGAATTACACTGAAGTGTTTATAAAAACAGTGAGCTGACACACCAGGGGAGAGCTCACAGTGCTGGAGACGGAGTGAATTACACTGAACTATTTATAAAGACAGTGAGCTGACACACAGGGGAGAGCTCACACTGTTGGACACGATGTGAATTACACTGAAGTGTTTATAAACACAGTGAGCTGACACACCAGGGGAGAGCTCACACTGTTGGACACGGTGAGAATTACACTGAAGTGTTTATAAACACAGAGAGCTGACACACGGTGTGAATTACACTGAGATGTTTATAAACACAGTGAGCGGACACACCAGGGAGAGCTCACAGTGTTGGACACGGAGTGAATGACACTGAATTGTTTATAAAGACAGTGAGCTGACACGCCAGTGGAGAGCTCACAGTGTTGCACACGGAGTGAATTACACTGAAGTATTTATAGACACAGTGAGCTGACACACCAGGGGAGAGCTCACAGTGTTGGACACGGAGTGAATGACACTGAAGTGTTTATAAACACAATGAGCTGGCACACCAGGGGAGAGCTCACAGTGTCGGACATGGTGTGAATTACACTGAAGTGTTTATAAACACAGTTAGCTGACACACCAGGGGAGAGCTCACAGTGTTGGACACGGAGAGAATTACACTGATGTGTTTATAAACACAGTGATCTGGCAAATCAGTGGAGAGCTCACAGTGTTGGACACGGAGTGAATTACACTGAAGTGTTTATAAACACAGTGAGCTGACACACCAGGGGAGAGCTCACAGTGCTGGACACGGAGTGAATTACACTGACGTTTTTATAAAAACAGTGAGCTGACACGCCAGGGGAGAGATCACAGTGTCGGACACGGAGTGAATTACACTGAAGTGTTTATAATCACAGTGATCTGACACACCAGGGGCGAGTTCACAGTGTCGGACACGGAGTGAATTACACTGCAGTGCTTATAAACACAGTAAGCTGACACACCAGGGGAGAACTCACCATGTCGGACAGGCAGTGAATTACACTGAAGTGTTTATAAACACAGTGACCAGACACACCAGGGGAGAGCTCACAGTGTTGGACACGGAGTGAATTACACTGAAGTGTTTATAAACACAATGAGCTGACACACCAGGGGAGAGCTCACAGTGTTGGACACGGCGTGAATTACACTGACGTGTTTATAAAGACAGTGACCTGACACACCAGGGGAGAGCTCAGCATGCTGGACACGGAGTGAATTACACTGAAGTGTTTATAAACAGAGTGAGCTGACACACCAGGGGAGAGCTCACAGTGTTGGACACAGAGTGAATTACACTGAAGTGGTTATAAACACATTGAGCTGGCACACCAGGGGAGCGCTCACAGTGTGGGACATGGTGTGAATTACACTGATGTGTTTATTAACACAGTGAGTTGACACACCAGCGGAGAGATCACAGTGTTGGACATTGAGTGAATTACACTGAAGTGTTTATAAACACAGAGAGGTGACACACCAGGGGAGAGTTCACAGTGATGGACACGGAGTGAATTACACTGAAGTGTTTATAAACACAGTGATCTGACACACCAGGGGCGAGTTCACAGTGTCGGACACGGAGTGAATTACACTGCAGTGCTTATAAACACAGTAAGCTGACACACCAGGGGAGAACTCACCATGTCGGACAGGCAGTGAATTACACTGAAGTGTTTATAAACACAGTGACCAGACACACCAGGGGAGAGCTCACAGTGTTGGACACGGAGTGAATTACACTGAAGTGTTTATAAACACAATGAGCTGACACACCAGGGGAGAGCTCACAGTGTTGGATACGGCGTGAATTACACTGACGTGTTTATAAAGACAGTGACCTGACACACCAGGGGAGAGCTCAGCATGCTGGACACGGAGTGAATTACATTGAAGTGTTTATAAACAGAGTGAGCTGACACACCAGGGGAGAGCTCACAGTGTTGGACACAGAGTGAATTACACTGAAGTGGTTATAAACACATTGAGCTGGCACACCAGGGAAGCGCTCACAGTGTGGGACATGGTGTGAATTACACTGACGTGTTTATTAACACAGTGAGCTGACACACCAGCGGAGAGATCACAGTGTTGGACATTGAGTGAATTACACTGAAGTGTTTATAAACACAGTGAGCTGACACACCAGGGGAGAGCTCATAGTGTTGGACACTGATTGAATTACACTGAAATGATTATAAACACAGTGAGCTGACACACAGGGGAGAGCTCACACTGTTGGACACGTTGTGAATTACACTGAAGTGTTTATAAACACAGTGAGCTGACACACCAGGGGAGAGCTCACAGTGTTGGACACGGAGTGAAACACACTGAAGTGTTTATAAACACAGTGAGCTGACACACCAGGGGAGAACTCACAGTGGTGGACACGGAGTGAATTACACTGATGTGTTTATACACACAGTGAGCTGACACACCAGGGGAGAGCTCACACTGTTGGACACGGTGGGAATTACACTGAAGTGTTTATAAACGCAGAGAGCTGACACACGGTGTGAATTACACTGAGATGTATATAAACACAGTGAGCGGACACACCAGGGAGAGCTAACAGTGTTGGACACGGAGTGATTACACTGAAGTGTTCATAAACACAGAGAGCTGACACATCAGGGGAGAGATCACAGTGTTGGACACGGAGTGAATGACACTGAATTGTTTATAAAGACAGTGAGCTGACACGCCAGGGAAGAGCTCACAGTGTTGCACACGGAGTGAATTACACTGAAGTATTTATAGACACAGTGAGCTGACACACCAGGGGAGAGCTCACAGTGTTGGACACGGAGTGAATTACACTGAAGTATTTATAAAGACAGTGAGCTGACACACCAGGGGAGAGCTCACAGTGTCTGACACGGAGTGAATGACACTGAAGTGTTTATAAACACAGTGAGCTGGCACACCAGGGGAGAGCTCACAATGTCGGACATGTTGTGAATTACACTGAAGTGTTTATAAACACAGTGAGCTGACACACCAGGGGAGAGCTCACATTGCTGGACACGGAGTGAATTACACTGAAGTGTTTATAAACACAGTGAGCTGG
The DNA here is from genome assembly GCF_052327205.1 of Somniosus microcephalus. NCBI lineage: Eukaryota > Metazoa > Chordata > Chondrichthyes > Squaliformes > Somniosidae > Somniosus > Somniosus microcephalus. The sequence continues at coordinate 34,602,102 of NW_028225184.1, forward strand.
CACACCAGGGGAGAACTCACAGTGTTGGACACGGAGTGAACTACACTGAACTATTTATAAAGACAGTGAGCTGACACACAGGGGAGAGCTCACAGTGTTTGACACGGTGTGAATTACACTGAAGTGTTTATAAACACAGTGAGCTGACACACCAGGGGAGAGCTCACAGTGTTGGACACGGAGTGAAACACACTGATGTGTTTATACACACAGTGAGCTGACACACCAGGGGAGAGCTCACACTGTTGGACACGGTGAGAATTACACTGAAGTGTTTATAAACACAGAGAGCTGACACACGGTGTGAATTACACTGAGATGTTTATAAACACAGTGAGCGGGCACACCAGGGAGAGCTCACAGTGTTGGACACGGAGTGAATTACACTGAAGTGTTCATAAACACAGAGAGCTGACACATCAGGGTAGAGCTCACAGTGTTGGACACGGAGTGAATTACACTGAATTGTTTATAAAGACAGTGAGCTGACACGCCAGGGGAGATCTCACAGTGTTGCACACGGAGTGAATTACACTGAAGTATTTATAGACACAGTGAGCTGACACACCAGGGGAGAGCTCACAGTGTTGGACAAGGAGTGAATTACACTGACGTTTTTATAAAAACAGTGAGCTGACACACCTGGGGAGAGCTCACAGTGTTGGACACGGAGTTAATTACACTGAAGTGTTAATAAACACAGTGAGCTGACACACCAGCGGAGATCTCACAGTGTTGGACACGGAGTGAATTACACTGAAGTGTTTATAAACACAATGAGCTGACACACCAGGGGAGAGCACACAGTGTTGGACACGGCGTGAATTACACTGACGTGTTTATAAAGACAGTGACCTGACACACCAGGGGAGAGCTCAGCATGCTGGACACGGAGTGAATTACACTGAAGTGTTTATAAACAGAGTGAGCTGACACACCAGGGGAGATCTCACAGTGTTGGACACAGAGTGAATTACACTGAAGTGGTTATAAACACATTGAGCTGGCACACCAGGGGAGCGCTCACAGTGTGGGACATGGTGTGAATTACACTGATGTGTTTATTAACACAGTGAGTTGACACACCAGCGGAGAGATCACAGTGTTGGACATTGAGTGAATTACACTGAAGTGTTTATAAACACAGAGAGGTGACACACCAGGGGAGAGTTCACAGTGATGGACACGGAGTGAATTACACTGAAGTGTTTATAAACACAGTGATCTGACACACCAGGGGCGAGTTCACAGTGTCGGACACGGAGTGAATTACACTGCAGTGCTTATAAACACAGTAAGCTGACACACCAGGGGAGAACTCACCATGTCGGACAGGCAGTGAATTACACTGAAGTGTTTATAAACACAGTGACCAGACACACCAGGGGAGAGCTCACAGTGTTGGACACGGAGTGAATTACACTGAAGTGTTTATAAACACAATGAGCTGACACACCAGGGGAGAGCTCACAGTGTTGGATACGGCGTGAATTACACTGACGTGTTTATAAAGACAGTGACCTGACACACCAGGGGAGAGCTCAGCATGCTGGACACGGAGTGAATTACACTGAAGTGTTTATAAACAGAGTGAGCTGACACACCAGGGGAGAGCTCACAGTGTTGGACACGGAGTGAATTACACTGAAGTGTTTATAAACAGAGTGAGCTGACACACCAGGGGAGAGCTCACAGTGTTGGACACAGAGTGAATTACACTGAAGTGGTTATAAACACATTGAGCTGGCACACCAGGGAAGCGCTCACAGTGTGGGACATGGTGTGAATTACACTGACGTGTTTATTAACACAGTGAGCTGACACACCAGCGGAGAGATCACAGTGTTGGACATTGAGTGAATTACACTGAAGTGTTTATAAACACAGTGAGCTGACACACCAGGGGAGAGCTCATAGTGTTGGACACTGATTGAATTACACTGAAATGATTATAAACACAGTGAGCTGACACACAGGGGAGAGCTCACACTGTTGGACACGTTGTGAATTACACTGAAGTGTTTATAAACACAGTGAGCTGACACACCAGGGGAGAGCTCACAGTGTTGGACACGGAGTGAAACACACTGAAGTGTTTATAAACACAGTGAGCTGACACACCAGGGGAGAACTCACAGTGGTGGACACGGAGTGAATTACACTGATGTGTTTATACACACAGTGAGCTGACACACCAGGGGAGAGCTCACACTGTTGGACACGGTGGGAATTACACTGAAGTGTTTATAAACGCAGAGAGCTGACACACGGTGTGAATTACACTGAGATGTTTATAAACACAGTGAGCGGACACACCAGGGAGAGCTAACAGTGTTGGACACGGAGTGAATTACACTGAAGTGTTCATAAACACAGAGAGCTGACACATCAGGGGAGAGATCACAGTGTTGGACACGGAGTGAATGACACTGAATTGTTTATAAAGACAGTGAGCTGACACGCCAGGGAAGAGCTCACAGTGTTGCACACGGAGTGAATTACACTGAAGTATTTATAGACACAGTGAGCTGACACACCAGGGGAGAGCTCACAGTGTCTGACACGGAGTGAATGACACTGAAGTGTTTATAAACACAGTGAGCTGGCACACCAGGGGAGAGCTCACAATGTCGGACATGTTGTGAATTACACTGAAGTGTTTATAAACACAGTGAGCTGACACACCAGGGGAGAGCTCACATTGCTGGACACGGAGTGAATTACACTGAAGTGTTTATAAACACAGTGAGCTGGCACACCAGGGGAGAACTCACAGTGTTGGACACGGAGTGAACTACACTGAACTATTTATAAACACAGTGAGCTGACACACCAGGGGAGAGCTCACATTGCTGGACACGGTGTGAATTACACTGAAGTGTTTATAAACACAGTGAGCTGACACACCAGGGGAGAGCTCACAGTGTTGGACACGGAGTGAAACACACTGATGTGTTTATACACACAGTGAGCTGACACACCAGGGGAGAGCTCACACTGTTGGACACGGTGAGAATTACACTGAAGTGTTTATAAACACAGAGAGCTGACACACGGTGTGAATTACACTGAGATGTTTATAAACACAGTGAGCGGGCACACCAGGGAGAGCTCACAGTGTTGGACACGGAGTGAATTACACTGAAGTGTTCATAAACACAGAGAGCTGACACATCAGGGTAGAGCTCACAGTGTTGGACACGGAGTGAATTACACTGAATTGTTTATAAAGACAGTGAGCTGACACGCCAGGGGAGAGCTCACAGTGTTGCACACGGAGTGAATTACACTGAAGTATTTATAGACACAGTGAGCTGACACACCAGGGGAGAGCTCACAGTGTTGGACAAGGAGTGAATTACATTGACGTTTTTATAAAAACAGTGAGCTGACACACCTGGGGAGAGCTCACAGTGTTGGACACGGAGTTAATTACACTGAAGTGTTAATAAACACAGTGAGCTGACACACCAGCGGAGATCTCACAGTGTTGGACACGGAGTGAGTTACACTGAAGTGTTTTTAAGCACAGTGAGCTGACACACCAGGGGAGAGCTCACAGTGTTGGACACGGAGTGAATTACACTGAAGTGTTTATAAACACAGTGAGCTGACACACCAGGGGAGAGCGCACACTGTCGGACATGGAGTGAATTACACTGAAGTTGTTATAAAGACAGTGAGCTGACACACCAGGGGAGAGCTCACAGTGCTGGACACGGATTGCATTACACTGAATTGTTTATAAACACAGTGAGCTGGCACACCAGGGGAGTGTTCACAGTGTTGGACACGGAGTGAATTACACTGAAGTGTTTATAAAGAAAGTGAGCTGACACACCAGGGGAAAGCTCACAGTGCTGGACACGGAGTGAATTACACTGAAGTGTTTATAAACACAGTGAGCTGACACACCAGGGGAGAGCTCACATTGCTGGACACGGAGTGAATTACACTGAAGTGTTTATAAACACAGTGAGCTGGCACACCAGGGGAGAACTCACAGTGTTGGACACGGAGTGAACTACACTGAACTATTTATAAAGACAGTGAGCTGACACACAGGGGAGAGCTCACAGTGTTTGACACGGTGTGAATTACACTGAAGTGTTTATAAACACAGTGAGCTGACACACCAGGGGAGAGCTCACAGTGTTGGACACGGAGTGAAACACACTGATGTGTTTATACACACAGTGAGCTGACACACCAGGGGAGAGCTCACACTGTTGGACACGGTGAGAATTACACTGAAGTGTTTATAAACACAGAGAGCTGACACACGGTGTGAATTACACTGAGATGTTTATAAACACATTGAGTGGGCACACCAGTGAGAGCTCACAGTGTTGGACACGGAGTGAATTACACTGAAGTGTTCATAAACACAGAGAGCTGACACATCAGGGTAGAGCTCACAGTGTTGGACACGGAGTGAATTACACTGAATTGTTTATAAAGACAGTGAGCTGACACGCCAGGGGAGAGCTCACAGTGTTGCACACGGAGTGAATTACACTGAAGTATTTATAGACACAGTGAGCTGACACACCAGGGGAGAGCTCACAGTGTTGGACAAGGAGTGAATTACACTGACGTTTTTATAAAAACAGTGAGCTGACACACCTGGGGAGAGCTCACAGTGTTGGACACGGAGTTAATTACACTGAAGTGTTAATAAACACAGTGAGCTGACACACCAGCGGAGATCTCACAGTGTTGGACACGGAGTGAGTTACACTGAAGTGTTTTTAAGCACAGTGAGCTGACACACCAGGGGAGAGCTCACAGTGTTGGACACGGAGTGAATTACACTGAAGTGTTTATAAACACAGTGAGCTGACACACCAGGGGAGAGCTCACACTGTCGGACATGGAGTGAATTACACTGAAGTGGTTATAAAGACAGTGAGCTGACACACCAGGGGAGAGCTCACAGTGCTGGACACGGATTGCATTACACTGAATAGTTTATAAACACAGTGAGCTGGCACACCAGGGGAGTGTTCACAGTGTTGGACACGGAGTGAATTACACTGAAGTGTTTATAAAGACAGTGAGCTGACACACCAGGGGAAAGCTCACAGTGCTGGACACGGAGTGAATTACACTGAAGTGTTTATAAACACAGTGAGCTGACACACCAGGGGAGAACTCACAGTGTTGGACACGGAGTGAATTACACTGAAGTATTTATAAAGACAGTGAGCTGACACACCAGGGGAGAGCTCACAGTGTCGGCACGGAGTGAATGACACTGAAGTGTTTATAAACACAGTGAGCTGGCACACCAGGGGAGAGCTCACACTGTTGGACACGGAGTGAATTGCACTGAAGTGTTTATAAACACAGTGAGCTGACACACCAGGGGAGAGCTCACAGTGTTGGACATGGAATGAATTACACTGATGTGTTAATAAACACAGTGAGCTGACACACCAGGGGAGTGCTCAGGGTGTTGGACACGGAGTGAAGTACACTGAAGTGTGTATAAAGACTGTGATCTGACAAACCAGGGGAGAGCTCACAGTGTTGGACACGGAGTGAATTACACTGAAGTGTTTATAAACACAGTGAGCTGACAAACCAGGTGAGAGCTCACAGTGTTGGACACGGAGTGAATTATACTCAAGTGTTTATAAACACAGTGAGCTGACACACCAGGGGAGCGCTCACAGTGTGGGATATGGTGCGAATTACACTGATGTGTTTATTAACACAGTGAGCAGACACACCAGCGGAGGTTTCACAATGTCGGACACGGAGTGAATTACACTGAAGTGTTTATAAACACAGTGAGCTGGCACTCCAGGGGAGAGCTCACAGTGTTGGACAAGGAGTGATTTACACTGAAGTATTTATAAAGACAGTGAGCTGACACACGAGGGGAGAGCTCACAGTGTTGGACACGGAGCGAATGCCACTAAAGTATTTATAAACACAGTGAGCTGACACACTAGGGGAGCGCTCACAGTGTCGGACATGGTGTGAATTACAATGACGTGTTTATTAACAAAGTGAGCTGACACACCAGGGGAGAGCTCAAAGTGTCGGATACGGAGTGAATTATTCTGAAGTGTTTTTAAACGCAGTGAGCTGACACACCAGGCGAGAGATCACAGTGTTGGACACGAATTGACTTACACTGGAGTGTTTATAAACACAGATAGGTGACACACCAGGGGAGAGATCACACTGATGGCCACGGAGTGAATTACACTGGAGTGTTTATAAACACAGTGAGCTGACACACCAGGGGAGAGCTCACAGTGTTGGACACGGATTGAATTACACTGAAATGATTATAAACACAGTGAGCTGACACACCAGGGGAGTGCTCAGAGTGTTGGACACGGAGTGAAGTACACTGAAGTGTGTATAAAGACTGTGATCTGACAAACCAGGGGAGAGCTCACAGTGTTGGACGCGGTGTCAATTACACTGAAGTGTTTATAAACACAGTGAGCTGGCACACCAAGGGAGAGCTCACAGTGTTGGTCACGGAGTGAATTACACTGTAATGTTTATAAACAGCGTGAGCTGACACACCAGGGGAGAGCTCACAGTGTTGGACAAGGAGTGAATTACACTGAAGTGTTTACAAACACAGTGAGCTGACATACCAGTGGAGAGCTCACAATGTTGGACACGGAATGAATTACACGGAAGCGTTTATAAACACAATGAGCTGACATACCAGGGGAGAGCTCACACTGTTGGACACGGTGAGAATTACACTGAAGTATTTATAAACACAGTGAGCTGACACACCAGGGGAGAGCTCACAGTGTTGGACACGGAGTGAATTAAACTGAAGTATTTATAAGCACAGTGAGCTGACACACCAGGGGAAAGCTCACAGTGTTGGACACGGAGTGAAATACAATGAAGTGTTTATAAACACAGTGAGCTGACAGACCAAGAGAGAGCTCACAGTGTTGGACACGGAGTAAATTACACTGATGTGTTTATTAACACAGTGATCTGACACACCATGGGAGAGCTCAGAGTGTTGGACACGGCGTGAAGTACACTGAACTATTTATAAAGACAGTGAGCTGACACACAGGGGAGAGCTCACAGTGTTTGACACGGTGTGAATTACACTGAAGTGTTTATAAACACAGTGAGTTGACACACCAGGGGAGAGCTCACAGTGTTGGACACGGAGTGAAACACACTGATGTGTTTATACACACAGTGAGCTGACACACCAGGGGAGAGCTCACACTGTTGGACACGGTGAGAATTACACTGAAGTGTTTATAAACACAGAGAGCTGACACACGGTGTGAATTACACTGAGATGTTTATAAACACAATGAGCGGACACACCAGGGAGAGCTCACAGTGTTGGACACGGAGTGAATTACACTGAAGTGTTCATAAACACAGAGAGCTGACACATCAGGGGAGAGATCACAGTGTTGGACACGGAGTGAATTACACTGAATTGTTAAAAAAGACAGTGAGCTGACACGCCAGGGGAGAGCTCACAGTGTTGCACACGGAGTGAATTACACTGAAGTGTTTATAAAGACAGTGAGCTGACACACCAGGGGAAAGCTCACAGTGCTGGACACGGAGTGAATTACACTGAAGTGTTTATAAACACAGTGAGCTGACACACCAGGGGAGAACTCACAGTGTTGGACACGGAGTGAATTACACTGAAGTATTTATAAAGACAGTGAGCTGACACACCAGGGGAGAGCTCACAGTGTCGGCACGGAGTGAATGACACTGAAGTGTTTATAAACACAGTGAGCTGGCACACCAGGGGAGAGCTCACACTGTTGGACACGGAGTGAATTGCACTGAAGTGTTTATAAACACAGTGAGCTGACACACCAGGGGAGAGCTCACAGTGTTGGACATGGAATGAATTACACTGATGTGTTAATAAACACAGTGAGCTGACACACCAGGGGAGTGCTCAGGGTGTTGGACACGGAGTGAAGTACACTGAAGTGTGTATAAAGACTGTGATCTGACAAACCAGGGGAGAGCTCACAGTGTTGGACACGGAGTGAATTACACTGAAGTGTTTATAAACACAGTGAGCTGACAAACCAGGTGAGAGCTCACAGTGTTGGACACGGAGTGAATTATACTCAAGTGTTTATAAACACAGTGAGCTGACACACCAGGGGAGCGCTCACAGTGTGGGATATGGTGCGAATTACACTGATGTGTTTATTAACACAGTGAGCAGACACACCAGCGGAGGTTTCACAATGTCGGACACGGAGTGAATTACACTGAAGTGTTTATAAACACAGTGAGCTGGCACTCCAGGGGAGAGCTCACAGTGTTGGACAAGGAGTGATTTACACTGAAGTATTTATAAAGACAGTGAGCTGACACACGAGGGGAGAGCTCACAGTGTTGGACACGGAGCGAATGCCACTAAAGTATTTATAAACACAGTGAGCTGACACACTAGGGGAGCGCTCACAGTGTCGGACATGGTGTGAATTACAATGACGTGTTTATTAACAAAGTGAGCTGACACACCAGGGGAGAGCTCAAAGTGTCGGATACGGAGTGAATTATTCTGAAGTGTTTTTAAACGCAGTGAGCTGACACACCAGGCGAGAGATCACAGTGTTGGACACGAATTGACTTACACTGGAGTGTTTATAAACACAGATAGGTGACACACCAGGGGAGAGATCACACTGATGGCCACGGAGTGAATTACACTGGAGTGTTTATAAACACAGTGAGCTGACACACCAGGGGAGAGCTCACAGTGTTGGACACGGATTGAATTACACTGAAATGATTATAAACACAGTGAGCTGACACACCAGGGGAGTGCTCAGAGTGTTGGACACGGAGTGAAGTACACTGAAGTGTGTATAAAGACTGTGATCTGACAAACCAGGGGAGAGCTCACAGTGTTGGACGCGGTGTCAATTACACTGAAGTGTTTATAAACACAGTGAGCTGGCACACCAAGGGAGAGCTCACAGTGTTGGTCACGGAGTGAATTACACTGTAATGTTTATAAACAGCGTGAGCTGACACACCAGGGGAGAGCTCACAGTGTTGGACAAGGAGTGAATTACACTGAAGTGTTTACAAACACAGTGAGCTGACATACCAGTGGAGAGCTCACAGTGTTGGACACGGAATGAATTACACGGAAGCGTTTATAAACACAATGAGCTGACATACCAGGGGAGAGCTCACACTGTTGGACACGGTGAGAATTACACTGAAGTATTTATAAACACAGTGAGCTGACACACCAGGGGAGAGCTCACAGTGTTGGACACGGAGTGAATTAAACTGAAGTATTTATAAGCACAGTGAGCTGACACACCAGGGGAAAGCTCACAGTGTTGGACACGGAGTGAAATACAATGAAGTGTTTATAAACACAGTGAGCTGACAGACCAAGAGAGAGCTCACAGTGTTGGACACGGAGTAAATTACACTGATGTGTTTATTAACACAGTGATCTGACACACCATGGGAGAGCTCAGAGTGTTGGACACGGCGTGAAGTACACTGAACTATTTATAAAGACAGTGAGCTGACACACAGGGGAGAGCTCACAGTGTTTGACACGGTGTGAATTACACTGAAGTGTTTATAAACACAGTGAGTTGACACACCAGGGGAGAGCTCACAGTGTTGGACACGGAGTGAAACACACTGATGTGTTTATACACACAGTGAGCTGACACACCAGGGGAGAGCTCACACTGTTGGACACGGTGAGAATTACACTGAAGTGTTTATAAACACAGAGAGCTGACACACGGTGTGAATTACACTGAGATGTTTATAAACACAATGAGCGGACACACCAGGGAGAGCTCACAGTGTTGGACACGGAGTGAATTACACTGAAGTGTTCATAAACACAGAGAGCTGACACATCAGGGGAGAGATCACAGTGTTGGACACGGAGTGAATTACACTGAATTGTTAAAAAAGACAGTGAGCTGACACGCCAGGGGAGAGCTCACAGTGTTGCACACGGAGTGAATTACACTGAAGTATTTATAGACACAGTGAGCTGACACACCAGGGGAGAGCTCACAGTGTTGGACAAGGAGTGAATTACACTGACGTTTTTATAAAAACAGTGAGCTGACACACCTGGGGAGAGCTCACAGTGTTGGACACGGAGTTAATTACAATGAAGTGTTAATAAACACAGTGAGCTGACACACCAGCGGAGATCTCACAGTGTTGGACACGGAGTGAGTTACACTGAAGTGTTTATAAGCACAGTGAGCTGACACACCAGGGGAGAGCTCACAGTGTTGGACACGGAGTGAATTACACTGAAGTGTTTATAAACACAGTGAGCTGACACACCAGGGGAGAGCTCACACTGTCGGACATGGAGTGAATTACACTGAAGTATTTATAAAGACAGTGAGCTGACACACCAGGGGAGAGCTCACAGTGTCGGACACGGAGTGAATGACACTGAAGTGTTTATAAACACAGTGAGCTGGCACACCAGGGGTGAGCTCACACTGTTGGACACGGAGTGAATTGCACTGAAGTGTTAAAAACACAGTGAGCTGACACACCAGGGGAGAGCTCACAGTGTTGGACATGGAATGAATTACACTGATGTGTTAATAAACACAGTGAGCTGACACACCAGGGGAGTGCTCAGGGTGTTGGACACGGAGTGAAGTACACTGAAGTGTGTATAAAGACTGTGATCTGACAAACCAGGGGAGAGCTCACAGTGTTGGACACGGAGTGAATTACACTGAACTGTTTATAAACACAGTGAGCTGACAAACCAGGTGAGAGCTCACAGTGTTGGACACGGAGTGAATTATACTGAGGTGTTTATAAACACAGTGAGCTGACACACCAGGGGAGCGCTCACAGTGTGGGATATGGTGCGAATTACACTGATGTGTTTATTAACACAGTGAGCAGACACACCAGCGGAGGTTTCACAATGTCGGACACGGAGTGAATTACACTGAAGTGTTTATAAACACAGTGAGCTGGCACTCCAGGGGAGAGCTCACAGTGTTGGACAAGGAGTGATTTACACTGAAGTATTTATAAAGACAGTGAGCTGACACACGAGGGGAGAGCTCACAGTGTTGGACACGGAGTGAATGCCACTAAAGTATTTATAAACACAGTGAGCTGACACACTAGGGGAGCGCTCACAGTGTCGGACATGGTGTGAATTACAATGACGTGTTTATTAACAAAGTGAGCTGACACACCAGGGGAGAGCTCAAAGTATCGGATACGGAGTGAATTATTCTGAAGTGTTTATAAACGCAGTGAGCTGACACACCAGGCGAGAGATCACAGTGTTGGACACGGATTGACTTACACTGGAGTGTTTATAAACACAGATAGGTGACACACCAGGGGAGAGATCACACTGATGGCCACGGAGTGAATTACACTGAAGTGTTTATAAACACAGTGAGCTGAAACACCAGGGGAGAGCTCACAGTGTTGGACACGGACTGAATTACATTGAAATGATTATAAACACAGTGAGCTGACACACCAGGGGAGTGCTTAGAGTGTTGGACACGGAGTGAAGTACACTGAAGTGTGTATAAAGACTGTGATCTGACAAACCAGGGGAGAGCTCACAGTGTTGGATGCGGTGTCAATTACACTGAAGTGTTTATAAACACAGTGAGCTGGCACACCAAGGGAGAGCTCACAGTGTTGGTCACGGAGTGAATTACACTGAAATGTTTATAAACAGCGTGAGCTGACACACCAGGGGAGAGCTCACAGTGTTGGACAAGGAGTGAATTACACTGAAGTGTTTAAAAACACAGTGAGCTGAAATACCAGTGGAGAGCTCACAGTGTTGGACACGGAATGAATTACACGGAAGCGTTTATAAACACAGTGAGCTGACATACCAGGGGAGAGCTCACACTGTTGGACACGGTGAGAATTACACTGAAGTGTTTATAAACACAGTGAGCTGACACACCAGGGGAGAGCTCACAGTGTTGGACACGGAGTGAATTACACTGAAGTATTGATAAGCACAGTGAGCTGACACACCAGGGGAGAGCTCACAGTGTTGGACACGGAGTGAAATACAATGAAGTGTTTATAAACACAGTGAGCTGACAGACCAGGGGAGAGCTCACAGTGTTGGACACGGAGTGAATTAAACTGAATTGTTTATAAACACAGTGAGCTGACACATCAGGGGAGAGCTCATAGTGTAGGACACGGAGTGAAATACACTGAAGTGTTTATAAACACAGTGAGTTGACACACCAGCGGAGAGCTCACACTGTTGGACACGGTGTGAATTACACCGAAGTGTTTAAAAACACAGTGAGCTGACATACCAGGGGAGAGCTCACAGTGTTGGACAAGGAATGAATTACACGGAAGCATTTATAAACACAGTGAGCTGACACACCAGGGGAGAGATCACACTGTTGGACACGGTGAAAATTACACTGAAGTGTTTATAAACACAGTGAGCTGACACACCAGGGGAGAGTTCACACTGTTGGACACGGAGTGAATTACACTGAGGTGTTTATAAACACAGTGAGCTGACACACCAGGGGAGAGCTCACAGTGTTGGACACGGAGTGAATGACACTGAAGTATTTATAAACACAGTGAACTGACACACCAGGTGAGCGCTCACAGTGTCGGACATGGTGTGAATTACACTGACGTGTTTATTAACACAGTGAGCTGAAAAACCAGGGGAGAACTCAAAGTGTCAGACACGGAGCGCATTACACTGAGGTGTTCATAAACACAGTGAGCCGACACTCCAGGGGAGCGCTCACAGTGTCGGACACGGAGTGAATTACTCTGAAGTGTTTATAAACACAGTGATCTGACACAGCAGGGGAGAGATCACAGTGTTGGACACGGAGTGAATTACACTGATTTGTTTATAAACACAGTGAGCTGACACACCAGGGGAGAGCTCACACTGTTGGACACGGAGTGAATTACACTGAGGTGTTTATAAACACAGTGAGCTGACACACCAGGGGAGAGCTCACAGTGTAGGACACGGTGTGAAATACACTGAAGTGTTTGTAAACACAGTGAGTTGACACACCAGGGGACAGCTCAGACTGTTGGACACGGTGTGAATTACACTGAAGTATTTAAAAACACAGTGAGCTAACATACCAGGGGAGAGCTCACAGTGTTGGACAAGGAATGAATTACACGGAAGCGTTTATAAACACAGTGAGCTGACACACCAGGGGAGAGCTCACAGTGTTGGACACGGAGTGAATTACACTGATGTGTTTATAAACACAGTGATCTGACACACCAGGGGACTGCTCAGAGTGTTGGACACGGAGTGAAGTACACTTAACTGTATATAAACACAGTGATCTGACAAACCAGGGGAGAGCTCGCAGTGTTGGACACGGAGTGAAATACACTGAAGTGTTTATAAACACAGTGAGCTGACACACCAGGGGAGAACTCACAGTGTTGGACACGGATTGAATTATACTGAAGTGTTTATAAACACAGTGAGATGACACACCAGGGGAGCGCACACAGTGTGGGACATGGTGTGAATTAAACTGACGTGTATCTTAACACAGTGAGCCGACACACCAGCGGAGATTTCACACTGTCTGACACAGAGTGAATTACACTGAAGTGTTTATAAACACAGTTAGCTGACACACCACGGGAGAGCTCAATTTGTAAAGACACGGAGTGAATTACACGGAAGTGTTTATAAACACAGTGAGCTGGCACTCCAGGGGAGAGATCACAGTGTTGGACACGGAGTGAGTTACACTGAAGTATTTATAAAGACAGTGAGCTGACACACAAGGGGAGAGCTCACAGTGTTGGACACGGAGTGAATGACACTGAAGTATTTATAAGCAAAGTGAGCTGACACACCAGGGGTGCGCTCACAGTGTCGGACATGGTGTGAATTACACTGACGTGTTTATTAACACAGTCAGCTGACACTCCAGGGGAGCGCTCACAGTGTCGGAAACGGAGTGAATTACTCTGAAGTGTTTATAAACACAGTGAGCTGACACACCAGGGGAGAGATCATAGTGTTGGACACAGAGTGAATTACACTGAAGTGTTTATAAACACAGTGAGCTGACACACCAGGGGAGAGCTCACACTGTTGGACACGGAGTGAATTACACTGAGGTGTTTATAAACACAGTGAGCTGACACACCAGGGGAGAGCTCATAGTGTTGGACACGGTGTGAATTGCACTGAAGTGTTTACAAACACAGTGAGTTGACACACCAGGGGAGAGCTCACAGTGTTGGACACGGTGTGAATTGCACTGAAGTGTTTAAAAACACAGTGAGCTGACATACCAGGGGAGAGCTCACAGTGTTGGACACGGAATGAATTACACGGAAGCGTTTATAAACACAGTGAGCTGACGCACCAGGGGAGAGCTCACACTGTTGGACACGGTGAGAATTACACTGAAGTGTTTATAAACACAGTGAGCTGACACACCAGGGGAGAGCTCACAGTGTTGGACACTGAGAGAATTACACTGAAGTGTTTATAAACACAGTGAGCTGACACACCAGGGGAGAGCTCACAGTGTTAGTCACGGAGTGAATTACACTGAAGTGTTTATAAACACAGTGAGCTGACACACCAGTGTAGAGCTCACAGTGTTGGACATGGAGTGAGATAAACTGAAGTGTTAATAAACACAGTGAGCTGACATACCAGGGGAGAGCTCAAAGTGTTGGACACGGTGTGAATTACACTGATGTGTTTATAAACACAGTGAGCTGACACACCAGGGGAGTGCTCAGAGTGTTGGACACGGAGTGAAGTACACTGAAGTGTGTATAAACACAGGGAGCTGACAAACCAGGGGAGAGCTCGCATTGTTGGACACGGAGTGAAATACACTGAAGTGTTTTTAAACACAGTGAGCTGACACACCAGGGGAGAACTCACAGTGTTTGACACGGAGTGAATTATACTGAAGTGTTTATAAACACAGTGAGCTGACACACCAGGGGAGCGCACACAGTGTGGGACATGATGTGAATTACACTGATGTGTTTATTAACACAGTGAGCTGACACACCACGGGAGAGCTCAATTTGCTGGACACGGTGTGAATTACACTGAAGTGTTTATAAACACAGTGAGCTGGCACTCCAGGGGAGAGCTCACAGTGTTTTACACGGAGTGAATTACACTGAAGTATTTATAAAGACAGTGAGCTGACACACCAGGGGAGAGCTCACAGTGTTGGACACGGAGTGAATTACACTGAAGTATTTATGAAGACAGTGAGCTGACACACCAGGGGAGAGCTCACAGTGTTGGACACGGAGTGAATGACACTGAAGTATTTATCAGCACAGTGAACTGACACACCAGGGGAGCGCTCACAGTGTCGGACATGGTGTGAATTACACTGACGTGTTTATTAACACAGTGAGCTGACATACCAGGGGAGAGCTCACAGTGTTGGACAAGGAATGAATTACACTGAAGTTTTTATAAACACAGTGAGCTGACACACCAGGGGAGAGATCACACTGTTGGACACGGAGTGAATTACACTGAAGTGTTTATAAACACAGTGAGCTGACATACCAGGGGAGAGCTCACACTGTTGGACACGGAGTGAATTACACTGAGGTGTTTCTAAACACAGTGAGCTGACACACCAGGGGAGAGCTCACAGTTTAGGACACGGTGTGAAATACACTGAAGTATTTGTAAACACAGTGAGTTGACACACCAGGGGAGAGCTCACAGTGTTGGACACGGTGTGAATTACACTGAAGTGTTTAAAACAACAGTGAGCTGACATACCAGGGGAGAGCTCACAGTGTTGGACAAGGAATGAATTACATGGAAGCGTGTATAAACACAGTGAGCTGACACACCAGGGGAGAGCTCACACTGTTGGACCCGGTGAGAATTACACTGAAATGTTTATAAACACAGTGAGCTGACACACCAGGGGAGAGTTCACACTGTTGGACACGGAGTGAATTACACTGAGGTGTTTATAAACACAGTGAGCTGACACACCAGGGGAGAGCTCACAGTGTTGGACACGGTGAGAATTACACTGAAGTGTTTAAAACAACAGTGAGCTGACATACCAGGGGAGAGCTCACAGTGTTGGACACGGAGTGAAATACACTGAAGTGTTTATAAACATAGTGAGCTGACACACCAGGGGAGAACTCACAGTATTGGACACGGAGTGAATTACACTGATGTGTTTATAAACACAGTGAGCTGACACACCAGGGGAGTGCTCAGAGTGTTGGACACGGAGTGAAGTACACTGAAGTGTTTATAAACACAGTGATCTGACAAACCAGGGGAGAGCTCGCAGTGTTGGACACGGAGTGAAATACACTGAAGTGTTTATAAACACAGTGAGCTGACACACCAGGGGAGAACTCACAGTATTGGACACGGAGTGAATTATACTGAAGTGTTTATAAACACAGTGAGATGACACACCAGGGGAGCGCACACAGTATGGGATATGGTGTGAATTAAACTGACGTGTTTCTTAACACAGTGAGCTGACACACCAGGGGTGAGATCAAAGTGACGGAAACAGAGTGAATTACTTTGAAGTGTTTATAAACACAGTGAGCTTAAACACCAGGGGAGAGATCACAGTGTTGGACACGGAGTGACTTACACTGAAGTGTTTATAAGCACAGATAAGTGACACACCAGAGTAGAGATCACAATGATGGACACGGAGTGAATTACATTGAAGTGTTTATAAACACCGTGAGCTGACACACCAGGGGAGAGCTCACAGTGTTGGACATGTCGTGAATTACACTGAAGTGTTTAAACAACAGTGAGCTGACATACCAGGGGTGCGCTCACAGTGTTGGACACGGAATGAATTACACGGAAGCCTTTATAAACACAGTGAGCTGACACACCGCGGGGGAGCTCACAGTGTTTTACACGGAGTGAGTTATACTGAAGTATTTATAAAGACAGTGAGCTGACTCACCAGGGGAGAGCTCACAGTGTTGGACACGGAGTGAATGACACTGAAGTATTTATAAACACAGTGAGCTGACACACCAGGGGAGCGCTCACAGTGTCGGACATGGTGTGAAATAAACTGACGTGTTTATTATCACAGTGAGCTGACACACCAGGGGTGAGATCAAAGTGACGGAAACAGAGTGAATTACTCTGAAGTGTTTATAAACACAGTGAGCTGACACACCAGGGGAGAGATCACAGTGTTGGACACGGAGTGACTTACACTGAAGTGTTTATAAGGACAGATAAGTGACACACCAGAGTAGAGATCACAATGATGGACACGGAGTGAATTACATTGAAGTGTTTATAAACACCGTGAGCTGACACACCAGGGGAGAGCTCACAGTGTTGGACATGGCGTGAATTACACTGAAGTGTTTAAACAACAGTGAGCTGACATACCAGGGGTGCGCTCACAGTGTTGGACACGGAATGAATTACACGGAAGCCTTTATAAACACAGTGAGCTGACACACCGGGGGGGAGCTCACAGTGTTGGACACGGAGTGAATTACACTGATGTGTTTATAAACACAGTGAGCTGACACACCAGGAGAGAGCTCACAGTGTTGGACACGGAGTGAATTACACTGATGTGTTTATAAACACAGTGAGCTGACACACCAGGGGAGTGCTCAGAGTGTTGGACACGGAGTGAAGTACACTGAAGTATGTATAAACACAGTGATCTGACAAACCAGGGGAGAGCTCGCAGTGTTGGACACGGAGTGAAATACACTGAAGTGTTTATAAACACAGTGAGCTGACACACCAGGGGAGAACTCAGAGTGTTGGACACGGAGTGAATTATACTGAAGTGTTTATAAACACAGTGAGATGACACACCAGGGGAGCGCACACAGTGTGGGACATGGTGTGAATTAAACTGACGTGTTTCTTAACACAGTGAGCTGACAAACCAGCGGAGATTTCACACTGTCTGACACAGAGTGAATTACACTGAAGTGTTTATAAACACAGTTAGCTGACACACCACGGGAGAGCTCAATTTGCTGGACACGGAGTGAATTACACGGAAGTGTTTATGAACACAGTGAGCTGGCACTCCAGGGGAGAGCTCACAGTGTTGGACACGGAGTGAGTTACACTGAAGTATTTATGAAGACAGTGAGCTGACACACCAGGGGAGAGCTCACAGTGTTGGACACGTAGTGAATGACACTGAAGTATTTATAAACAAAGTGAGCTGACACACCAGGGGAGCGCTCACAGTGTCGGACATGGTGTGAATTACACTGACGTGTTTATTAACACAGTCAGCTGACACTCCAGGGGAGCGCTCACAGTGTCGGACACGGAGTGAATTACTCTGAAGTGTTTAGAAACACAGTGAGCTGACACACCAGGGGAGAGATCACAGTGTTGGACACGGAGAGAATTACACTGAAGTGTTTATAAACACAGTGAGCTGACACACCAGGGGAGAGCTCACACTGTTGGACACGGAGTGAATTACACTGAGGTGTTTATAAACACAGTGAGCTGACACACCAGGGGAGTGCTCATAGTGTAGGACACGGTGTGAAATACACTGAAGTGTTTATAAACACAGTGAGCTGACACACCAGGGGAGAGCACACAGTGTTGGACAAGGAATGAATTACACGGAAGCGTTTAAAAACACAGTGAGCTGACACACCAGGGGAGAGCACACAGTGTTGGACAAGGAGTGAATTACACTGAAGTGTTTGTAAACACAGTGAGCTGACACACCAGGGGAGAGTTCACACTGTTGGACACGGAGTGAACTACACTGAGGTGTTTATAAGCACAGTGAGCTGACACACCAGGGGAGAGCTCACAGTGTTGGACACGGAGTGAATTACACTGAAGTGTTTATAAACACAGTGAGCTGACATACCTGGGGAGAGCTCACAGTGTTGGACACGGAATGAATTACACGGAAGCGTTTATAAACAGTGAGCTGACGCACCAGGGGAGAGCTCACAGTGTTGGACACTGAGAGAATTACACTGAAGTGTTTATAATCACAGTGAGCTGACACACCAGGGGAGAGCTCACAGTGTTGGACAAGGAATGAATTACAAGGAAGCGTTTATAAACACAGTGAGCTGACACACCAGGGGAGAGCTCACAGTGTTGGACACGGAATGAATTACACGGAAGTGTTTATAAACACAGTGAGCTGACACACCAGGGGAGAGCTCATACTGTTGGACACGGAGTGAATTACACTGAAGTGTTTATAAACACAGTGAGCTGACACACCAGGGGAGAGCTCACAGTGTTGGATACGGAGTGAATTACACTGAAGTGTTTATAAACACAGTGAGCTGGCACACCAGGGGAGAGCTCACAGTGTTGGACACGGAGTGAATTACACTGAAGTGTTTATAAACACAGTGAGCTGACACACCAGGGGAGAGCTCACAGTGTTGGACACGGAGTGAATTACACTGATGTGTTTATAAACACAGTGAGCTGACACACCAGGGGAGTGCTCAGAGTGTTGGACACGGAGTGAAGTACACTGAAGTGTGTATAAACACAGCGATCTGACAAACCAGGGGAGAGCTCGCAGTGTTGGACACGGAGTGAAATACACTGAAGTGTTTATAAACACAGTGAGCTGACACACCAGGGGAGAACTCACAGTGTTGGACACGGAGTGAATTATACTGAAGTGTTTATAAACACAGTGAGATGACACACCAGGGGAGCGCACACAGTGTGGGACATGGTGTGAATTAAACTGACGTGTTTCTTAACACAGTGAGCTGACACACCAGCGGAGATTTCACACTGTCTGACACAGAGTGAATTACACTGAAGTGTTTATAAACACAGTTAGCTGACACACCACGGGAGAGCTCAATTTGCTGGACACGGAGTGAATTACACGGAAGTGTTTATAAAAACAGTGAGCTGGCACTCCAGGGGAGAGCTCACAGTGTTGGACACGGAGTGAGTTACACTGAAGTATTTATAAAGACAGTGAGCTGACACACCAGGGGAGAGCTCACAGTGTTGGACACGGAGTGAATTACTCTGAAGTGTTTATAAACACAGTGAGCTGACACACCAGGGGAGAGACCACAGTGTTCGACACGGAGAGTATGACACTGAAGTGTTTATAAACACAGTGAGCTGACACACCAGGGGAGAGCTCACACTGTTGGACACGGTGTGAATTACACTGAAGTGTTTAAAAACACAGTGAGCTGACATACCAGGGGAGAGCTCACAGTGTTGGACAAGGAATGAATTACACGGAAGCGTTTATAAACACAGTGAGCTGACACACCAGGGGAGAGTTCACACTGTTGGACACGGAGTGAACTACACTGAGGAGTTTATAAACACAGTGAGCTGACACCCCAGGGGAGAGCTCACAGTGTTGGACACGGAGTGAATTACACTGAAGTGTTTAAAACAACAGTGAGCTGACATACCAGGGGGGAGCTCACAGTGTTGGACACGGAATGAGTTACACGGAAGTGTTTATAAACACAATGAGCTGACACACCAGGGGAGAGATCACAATGATGGACACGGGGTGAATTACACTGAAGTGTTTGTAAACACAGTGAGCTGACGCACCAGGGGAGAGCTCACACTGTTGGACACAGTGAGAATTACACTGAAGTGATATAAACACAGTGAGCTGACACACCAGGGGAGAGCTCACAGTGTTGGACACGGAGTGAATTACACAGATGTGTTTATAAACACAGTGAGCTGACACACCAGTGTAGAGCTCACAGTGTTGGACATGGAGTGAAATAAACTGAAGTGTTAATAAACACAGTCAACTGACACACCAGGGGAGAGCTCACAGTGTTGGACACGGAGTGAATTACACTGATGTGTTTATAAACACAGTGAGCTGACACACCAGGGGAGTGCTCAGAGTGTTGGACATGGAGTGAAGTACACTGAAGTGTGTATAAACACAGTGATCTGACAAACCAGGGGAGAGCTCGCATTGTTGGACACGGAGTGAAATACACTGAAGTGTTTTTAAACACAGTGAGCTGACACACCAGGGGAGAACTCACAGTGTTTGTCACGGACTGAATTATACTGAAGTTTTTATAAACACAGTGAGCTGACACACCAGGGGAGCGCACACAGTGTGGGACATGGTGTGAATTACACTGACGTGTTTATTAACACAGTGAGCTGACAAACCAGCGGAGATTTCACACTGTCGGACACAGTGTGAATTACACTGAAGTGTTTATAAACACAGTTAGCTGACACACCACGGGTGAGCTCAATTTGCTGGACACGGTGTGAATTGCACTGAAGTGTTTATAAACACAGTGAGCTGGCACTCCAGGAGAGAGCTCACAGTGTTTTACACGGAGTGAGTTACACTGAAGTATTTATAAAGACAGTGAGCTGACTCACCAGGGGAGAGCTCACAGTGTTGGACACGGAGTGAATGACACTGAAGTATTTATAAACACAGTGAGCTGACGCACCAGGGGAGCGCTCACAGTGTCGGACATGGTGTGAAATAAACTGAAGTGTTTATAAACACAGTGAGCTGACACACCAGGGGTGAGATCAAAGTGACGGACACAGAGTGAATTACACGGAAGTGTTTATAAGCACAGATAGGTGACACACCAGAGTAGAGATCACAATGATGGACACGGAGTGAATTACATTGAAGTGTTTATAAACACCGTGAGCTGACACACCAGGGGAGAGCTCACAGTGTTGGACACGGCGTGAATTACACTGAAGTGTTTAAACAACAGTGAGCTGACATACCAGGGGAGCGCTCACAGTGTTGGACATGGAATGAATTACAAGGAAGCCTTTATAAACACAGTGAGCTGACACACCAGGGTGAGAGCTCACAGTGTTGGAGACGGTGAGCATTACACTGAAGTGTTTATAAACACAGTGAGCTGACACACCAGGGGAGAGCTCACACTGTTGGACACGGAGTGAATTACACTGAAGTGTTTATAAACACAGTGAGCTGACACACCAGGGGAGAGCTCACAGTGTTGGACACGGAGTGAATTACACTGAAGTGTTTATAAACACAGTGAGCTGACACACCAATGGAGAGCTCACAGTGTTGGACATGGAGTGAAATAAACTGAAGTGTTAAAAAACACAGTGAGCTGACACACCAGGGGAGAGCTCACAGTCTTGGACACGTAGTGAATTACACTGATGTGTTTATAAACACAGTGAGCTGACACACCAGGGGAGTGCTCAGAGTGTTGGACATGGAGTGAAGTACATTGAAGTGTGTATAAATACAGTGATCTGACAAACCAGGGGAGAGCTCGCAGTGTTGGACACGGAGTGAATTACACTGAAGTGTTTATAAACACAGTGAGCTGACACACCAGGGTAGAGCTCACAGTGTTGGAAACGGAGTGAATTATACTGAAGAGTTTATAAACACAATGAGCTGACACACCAGGGGAGCGCTCACAGTGTGGAACATGGTGTGAATTACACTGACGTGTTTATTAACATAGTGAGCTGACACACCAGCGGAGATTTCACAATGTTGGACACGGAGTGAATTACACTGAAGTGTTTCTAAACACAGTGAGCTGGCACTCCAGGGGAGAGCTCACAGTGTTGGACACGGAGTGAGGTACACTGAAGTATTTATAAAGACAGTGAGCTGACACACCAGGGGAGAGCTCACAGTGTTGGTCACGGAGTGAATGACACTGAAGTATTTATAAAGACAGTGAGCGGACACACCAGTGTAGAGCTCAAAGTGTTGGACATGGAGTGAAATAAACGGAAGTGTTAATAAACACAGTGAGCTGACACACCAGGGGAGAGCTCAAAGTGTTGGACAGGGAGTGAATTACACTGATGTGTTTATAAACACAGTGAGCTGACACACCAGGGGAGTGCTCAGAGTGTTGGACACGGTGTGAAGTACACTGAAGTGTGTATAAACACAGTGATCTGACAAACCAGGGGACAGCTCGCAGTGTTGGACACGGAGTGAATTACACTGAAGTGTTTATAAACACAGTGAGCTGACACACCAGGGTAGAGCTCACAGTGTTGGAAACGGAGTGAATTATACTGAAGAGTTTATAAACACAATGAGCTGACAGACCAGGGGAGCGCTCACACTGTGGGACATGGTGTGAATTACACTGACGTGTTTATTAACATAGTGAGCTGACACACCAGCGGAGATTTCACAATGTCGGACACGGAGTGAATTACACTGAAGTGTTTATAAACACAGTGAGCTGGCACTCCAGGAGAGAGCTCACAGTGTTGGACACGGAGTGAGTTACATTGAAGTATTTATAAAGACAGTGAGCTGACACACCAGGGGAGAGCTCACAGTGTTGGTCACGGAGTGAATGACACTGAAGTATTTATAAAGACAGTGAGCGGACACACCTGTGTAGAGCTCACAGTGTTGGACATGGAGTGAAATAAACTGAAGTGTTAATAAACACAGTGAGCTGACACACCAGGGGAGAGCTCACAGTGTTGGACACGGAGTGAATTACACTGATGTGTTTATAAACACAGTGAGCTGACACACCAGGGGAGTGCTCAGAGTGTTGGACACGGAGTGAAGTACACTGAAGTGTGTATAAACACAGTGATCTGACAAACCAGGGGAGAGCTCGCAGTGTTGGACACGGAATGAAATGCACTGAAGTGTTTATAAACACAGTGAGCTGACACACCAGGGGAGAACACACAGTGTTGGACACGGAGTGAATTATACTGAAGTGTTTATAAACACAGTGAGCTGACACACCAGGGGAGCGCACACAGTATGGGATATGGTGTGAATTACACTGACGTGTTTATTAACATAGTGAGCTGACACACCAGCGGAGATTTCACACTGTCGGACACAGAGTGAATTACACTGAAGTGTTTATAAACACAGTTAGCTGACACACCACGGGAGAGCTCAATTTGCTGGACACGGAGTGAATTTCACTGAAGTGTTTATAAACACAGTGAGCTGGCACTCCAGGGGAGAGCTCACAGTGTTGGACACGGAGTGAGTTACACTGAAGTATTTATAAAGACAGTGAGCTGACACACCAGGGGAGAGCTCACAGTGTTGCACACGGAGTGAATGACACTGAAGTATTTAAAAACACAGTGAGCTGACACACCAGGGGAGCGCTCACAGTGTCGGACATGTTGTGAATTACACTGACGTGTTTATTAACACAGTGAGCTGACAAAGCAGGGGCGAACTCAAAGTGTCGGAGATGGAGTGAATTATTCTGAAGTGTTTATAAACTCAGTGAGCTGACACACCGGGGGAGAGATCACACTGTTGGACACGGAGTGACTGACACTGAAATGATTATAAACACAGTGAGCTGACACACCGGGGGAGAGCTCACACTGTTGGACGCGGTGTCAATTACACTGAAGTGTTTATAAACACAGTGAGCTGACACACCAGGGGAGAGCTCACAGTTTTGGACACGGACTGAATTACACTGAAATGTTTATAAACACCGTGAGCTGACACACCAGGGGAGAGCTCACAGTGTTGGACACGGAGTGAATTACACTGAAGTGTTTAATAACACAGTGAGCTGACATACCAGTTAAGAGCTCACAGTGTTGGACACGGAATGAATTACACGGAAGCGTTTATAAACACAGTGAGCTGACACACCAGGGGAGAGCTCACACTGTTGGACATGGTGAGAATTACACTGAAGTGTTTATAAACACAGTGAGCTGACACACCAGGGGAGAGCTCACAGTGTTGGACACGGAGTGAAATACACTGAAGTGTTTATAAACACAGTGAGCTGACACACCAAGAGAGAGCACACAGTGTTGGACACGGAGTCAATTACACTGATGTGTTTATAAACACAGTGAGCTGACACACCAGGGAAGCGCTCACAGTGTCGGACACGGAGTGAATTAGACTGAAGTGTTTATAAACACAGTGAGCTGACACACCAGGGGAGAGCTCACAATGTTGGACACGGAGTGAACTACACTGAAATGTTTATAAATACCGTGAGCTGACACACCAGGGGAGAGCTCACAATGTTGGACATGGAGTGAATTACACTGAAGTGTTTAAAAACACAGTGAGCTGACATACCAGGGGAGAGCTCACAGTGTTGGGCAAGGAATGAATTACACGGAAGCGTTTATAAACACAGTGAGCTGGCACACCAGGGGAGAGCTCACACTGTTGGACACGGTGAGAATTACACTGAAGTGTTTATAAACACAGTGAGCTGACACACCAGGGGAGAGTTCACACTGTTGGGCAGGGAGTGAATTACACTGAGGTGTTTATAAACACAGTGAGCTGACACACCAGGGGAGAGCTCACAATGTTGGACATGGAGTGAATTACACTGAAGTGTTTATAAACACAGTGAGCTGACAAACCAGGGGAGAGTCACAGTGTTGGACACGGAGTGAAATACACTGTAGTGTTTATAAACACAGTGAGCTGACACACCAGGGGAGAGCTCACAGTGTTGGACACGGCGTGAATTACTCTGACGTGTTTATACACACAGTGAGCTGACACACCAGAGGAGTGCTCAGAGTGTTGGACACGGAGTGAAGTACACTGAAGTGTGTATAAACACAGTGATAGAGTCATAGAGTCATAGAGTCATAGAGTAATACAGCACGGATAGAGGCCCTTCGGCCCATCGTGTCCGCGCCGGCCATCAAGCCCTGTCTAATCTAATCCCATATTCCAGCATTTGGCCCGTAGCCTTGTATGCTATGGCATTTCAAGTGCACATCCAAATGCTTCTTAAATGTTGTGAGGGTTTCTGCCTCCACAACCCTTTCAGGCAGTGAGTTCCAGACTCCAACCACCCTCTGGGTGAAAAAGTTCTTTCTCAAATCCCCTCTAAACCTCCCGCCCTTTACCTTGAATCTATGCCCCCTAGTTATCGACCCCTCTACTAAGGGAAAAAGCTCCTCAGCATCCATCCTATCTATGCCCCTCATAATTTTGTACACCTCAATCATGTCACCCCTCAGCCTCCTCAGCTCCAAGGAAAACAAACCCAACCTGCCCAGTCTCTCTTCATAGCTGAAGCGCTCCAGCCCTGGTAACATCCTGGTGAAGCACCTCTGCACCCTCTCTAACGCGATCACATCCTTCCTGTAGTGTGGCGACCAGAACTGCACACAATATTCCAGCTGTGGCCTAACCAGAGTTTTATACAGCTCCATCATAACCTCCTTGCTCTTATATTCAATGCCTCGGCTAATGAAGGCAAGTATCCCATATGCCTTTTTTACCACCTTATCCACCTGTTCCGCCGCCTTCAGGGATCTGTGTACTTGCACACCCAGATCCCTCTGACCCTTCGTCTTGCCTAGGGTCTTTCCATTCATTGTGTATTCCTTTGCCTTGTTAGTCCCCCCAAAGTGCATCACCTCGCACTTTTCCGGGTTAAATTCCATTTGCCACTGTTCCGCCCATCTGACCAACCCATCTATATCGTCCTGCAGACTGAGGCTACCCTCCTCGCTATTTACCACCCTACCAATTTTTGTATCATCCGCGAACTTACTGATCATACCCTTTACATTCATATCCAAGTCATTAATGTAGACCACAAACAGCAAGGGACCCAGCACCGATCCCTGTGGTACCCCACTGGCCACAGGCTTCCAGTCACAAAAACACCTTCGACCATCACCCTCTGCCTTCTGCCACGAAGCCAGTTTTGTATCCAATGTGCCAAGGCACCCTGGAAGCCATGGGCTCTTACCTTCTTGACCAGTCTCCTGTGCGGGACTTTATCGAAGGCCTTACTGAAATCCATGTATACCACATCCACTGCGTTACCCTCATCCACACACCTAGTCACCCCCTCAAAAAATTCAATCAAATTAGTCAGACATGATCTTCCCTTGACAAAGCCATGTTGACTATCCCTGATTAATCCTTGCCTCTCCAAGTGGAGACAAATTTTGTCCCTCAGGATTTTTTCCAATAATTTTCCTACCACTGATGTTAGGCTCACTGGCCTGTAGTTCCCCGGTTTTTCCCTACTACCCTTCTTGAATAATGGTACTACATTAGCGGTTCTCCAGTCCTCTGGCACATCCCCTGTGGCCAGAGAGGTCCTGAATATATGTGTTAGAGCCCCCGCAATCTCCTCCTTTGCCTCACACAGCAGCCTGGGATACATTTCATCCGGGCCTGGGGATTTATCCATTTTTAGGCCAGCTAAAACCGCCAATACCTCCCCCCGCTCGATGTTAATATGTTCGAGCATATCACAGTCCCCCCGCCCTATTTTTATGTCTACATCGTCCTTCTCCATAGTGAAAACAGACGCAAAAAATTCATTCAGAACCCCTCCTACATCTTCCGGCTCCACACACAGATTGCCACTTTTGTCCCTAATGGGCCCTATTTTTTCCCTAGTTATCCTCTTAACCTTAATATACTTATAAAACATCTTCGGATTTTCCTTTATTTTGCTCGCCAGTGTTATTTCATGGCCCCTCCTTGATCTCCAATTTCTTTTTTAAGTATCCCCCTGCACTTTTTGTACTCCTCTAGGGCTTCCTCCGTCTTTAGCCTTTTGTATCTACCAGAAGCCCTCCTTTTTTTCCTAATCCATTCCCGTATATCCCCTGACATCCAAGGTTCCCTGTGGTTTTTGGAACCACCCTTGACCTTTACGGGAACATGTTGCCATTGTATGATCTCAATCTCCCTTCTGAAAGCCTCCCATTGCTCCGATGCGGATTTTCCTACAAGTAGCTGATCCCAGTCCATTTTGGCCAGATCCTGCCTTATCCTATCAAAATCGGCCTTCCCCCAATTTAGAACCATTATTTCCGGCCCATCCCTGTCCTTTTCCATGGCCACCTTAAATCTTACCATATTATGGTCACTATCACCAAAGTGCTCACCTACTAGCACTTTTTCCACTTGGCCGGCCACATTCCCTAGAATTAGGTCCAGTACCGCCCCCTCTCTTGTAGGACTTTCTACATGCTGGCTCAAAAAGCTCTCCTGGATGCACTTTAAGAATTCTACACCCTCTGAGCCTTTCACACTCTGACTATCCCAGTTAATATTGGGGAAGTTGAAATCCCCCATTATTATTACCCTATTATTTGCACATTTCTCTGAGATTTGCCTACATATCTGTTCCTCTATCTCCCCCTGACTGTTTGGAGGCCTATAGTACACTCCCAGCAAAGTGCTTGCCCCCTTTTTGTTTTTAAGCTCCACCCATATGGCCTCATTGGAGGACCCTGCTAATATATCATCCCTCCTTACTGCAGTAATTGACTCCTTAATTAATATTGCGACACCCCCTCCTCTTATACCTCCCCCTCTGTCTCGCCTGAAGATTCTGTACCCCGGAATATTGAGCTGCCAGTCTTGCCCTTCCCTCAACCATGTCTCCGTGATAGCAACAATATCATACTCCCATGTGTTTATCAACACCTTCAGTTCATCCACCTTATTCGCAAGACTCCTTGCATTAAAATAGATGCCATCCAGCCTTGCCCTTATATATTTGCCCTGTCTACCAAGCTGACTTGTTTTTTTCTCTATAATTGGCAGCACATCCCCCCCTATTTCAGCTCCCCTCTGTATCCCATCCCCCTGCCAAGTTAGTTTAAACCCCCCCCAACAGTGCTAGCAAATCTCCCCGCAAGGATATTTGTCCCGCTCTGGTTCAGGTGCAACCCGTCCGACTTGTACAAGTCCCACCTTTCCCAGAAGCAGGCCCAGTGATCCAGGAAAGTAAAACCCTCCCCCCTACACCAACTCTTTAGACACGCATTCATCTGCTCTATCCTCCCATTCCTATACTTACTAGCACGTGGCACTGGGAGTAATCCAGAGATTACAACCTTTGAGGTCCTGCTCTTTAATCTGTTACCTAGCTCCCTAAATTCTTGATGCAGGACCTCATCCCTCTTTTTACCTATGTCGTTGGTACCAATGTGGACCACGACCATTGCCTGTTCACCCTCCCCCTCCAGAATGCCCTGCAGCCGCTCAGTGACATCCTTGACCCTGGCACCAGGGAGGCAACAAACCATCCTGGATTCACGTCTACGGCCACAGAAACGCCTATCTGTTCCCCTTACTATAGAATCCCCTACCACTATTGCTCTCCCACTCTTTTTCCCCCCTTCCTGGGCAGCAGTAGCACCCCCAGTGCCAGGAAGTTGGCTGCTGCTGCCTTCCCCTGGTGAGTCATCCCCCTCAACAGTATCCAAAGCGGTATACTTGTTTGAAAGGGGGATGCCCGCAGGGGTTCCCTGCACTACCTGCCTGCCTTTGTTGCTCCGCCTGATGATCACCCCCTGTGCCGCCCTGCCCTGAGGCGTGAACAACTCGCTAAACGTGCTATCCACGAGCCTCTCAGCATCGCGCATGCTCCAAAATTCATCCACCTGCAGCTCGAGCGCCGCAATGCTGTCTGCAAGTAGCTGCAGCTGGATGCATTTCCCGCACACATGGTCGTCAGGGACACTGGCAGCTTCCCTGATTTCCCACATGGAGCAAGAGGAGCAGAACACGGGTCTGAGCTCTCCTCCCATGACTTACTCCTTTAATTAATTAAAAATTTTATTCAATACCCCAGTTACAGGTATACTCTCGGGCGTTTATTTACCAACTGTCCCCACTACACCACAGAAATGTAACACCACAGAATTCAAGCTTGTATTGAAAAGAGAGAAATACTCACCAACCAATCACTTACCTGCTCCCTGGTGACGTCACACTTGGATTACTTTTTACCTCTCTCCTCTGCTGTTGATTTGGTGTGCCTCTGCCTTGGCGCCGGTTTTTATACCGGGCTCACCTCCGCTGCTGCTGCTCTCCCCCGAACTGGTCGGGCCTCTGTCTTCGCGCCGGTTTTTATACCGGGCTCACCTCCGCTGCTGCTGCTCTCCCCCGAACTGGTCGGGCCTCTGCCTTCGCGCCGGTTTTTATACCGGGCTCACCTCCGCTGCTGCTGCTCTCCCCCGAACTGGTCGGGCCTCTGCCTTCGCGCCGGTTTTTATACCGGGCTCACCTCCGCTGCTGCTGCTCTCCCCCGAACTGGTCGGGCCTCTGCCTTCGCGCCGGTTTTTATACCGGGCTCACCTCCGCTGCTGCTGCTCTCCCCCGAACTGGTCGGGCCTCTGCCTTCGCGCCGGTTTTTATACCGGGCTCACCTCCGCTGCTGCTGCTCTCCCCCGAACTGGTCGGGCCTCTGCCTTCGCGCCGGTTTTTATACCGGGCTCACCTCCGCTGCTGCTGCTCTCCCCCGAACTGGTCGGGCCTCTGCCTTCGCGCCGGTTTTTATACCGGGTTCACCTCCGCTGCTGCTGCTCTCCCCCGAACTGGTCGGGCCTCTGCCTTCGCGCCGGTATTTGTACCGGGCTCACCTCCGCTGCTGCTGCTCTCCCCCGAACTGGTCGGGCCTCTGCCTTCGCGCCGGTTTTTATACCGGGCTCACCTCCGCTGCTGCTGCTCTCCCCCGAACAATCCAGCGAAGAGCTCACAGTGCTGGACACGGAGTGAATGACACTGAAGTGTTTATAAACACAGTGAGCAGACGCGCCAGGGGAGCACTCACAGTGTCGGACACGGTGTGAATTAAACTGACGTGTATATTATCACAGTGAGCTTACACACCAGGGGAGAGCTGAATGTGTCGGACATGGAGTGAATTACTCTGAAATGTTTATAAACACAGTGAGCTGACACACCAGGGGAGAGATCACAGTGTTGGACATGGAGTGACTTACACTGAAGTGTTTATAAACACAGTGAGCTGACACACCAGGGGAGAGCTCACAGTGTTGGACACGGAGTGAATTACACTGAAATGTTTATAAACACCGTGAGCTGACACACCAGGGGAGAGCTCACAATGTTGGACACGGAGTGAATTACACTGAAGTGTTTAAAAACACAGTGAGCTGGCATACCAGGGGAGAGCTCACAGTGTTGGACACGGAATGAATTACACGGAAGCGTTTATAAGCACTTTGAGCTGACACACCAGGGGAGAGCTCATAATGTTGGACACGGAGTGAACTACACTGAAATGTTTATAAATACCGTGAGCTGACACACCAGGGGAGAGCTCACAATGTTGGACATGGAGTGAATTACACTGAAGTGTTTAAAAACACAGTGAGCTGACATACCAGGGGAGAGCTCACAGTGTTGGACAAGGAATGAATTACACGGAAGCGTTTATAAACACAGTGAGCTGGCACACCAGGGGAGAGCTCACACTGTTGGACACGGTGAGAATTACACTGAAGTGTTTATAAACACAGTGAGCTGACACACCAGGGGAGAGTTCACACTGTTGGGCAGGGAGTGAATTACACTGAGGTGTTTATAAACACAGTGAGCTGACACACCAGGGGAGAGCTCACAGTGTTGGACACGGAGTGAATTACACTGAAGTGTTTATAAACACAGTGAGCTGACACACCAGGGGAGAGCTCACAGTGTTGGACACCGAGTGAAATACACTGTAGTGTTTATAAACACAGTGAGCTGACACACCAGGGGAGAGCTCACAGTTATGGACACGGAGTGAATTACTCTGACGTGTTTATACACACAGTGAGCTGACACACCAGAGGAGTGTTCAGAGTGTTGGACACGGAGTGAAGTACACTGAAGTGTGTATAAACACAGTGATCTGGCAATCCAGCGAAGAGCTCACAGTGCTGGACACGGAGTGAATGACACTGAAGTGTTTATAAACACAGTGAGCTGACGCGCCAGGGGAGCACTCACAGTGTCGGACACGGTGTGAATTAAACTGACGTGTATATTATCACAGTGAGCTTACACACCAGTGGAGAGCTGAATGTGTCGGACATGGAGTGAATTACTCTGAAATGTTTATAAACACAGTGAGCTGACACACCAGGGGAGAGATCACAGTG
The DNA here is from genome assembly GCF_052327205.1 of Somniosus microcephalus. Classification (NCBI taxonomy): domain Eukaryota; kingdom Metazoa; phylum Chordata; class Chondrichthyes; order Squaliformes; family Somniosidae; genus Somniosus; species Somniosus microcephalus. The sequence goes on from NW_028225184.1 coordinate 34,634,053, forward strand.
TTGGACATGGAGTGACTTACACTGAAGTGTTTATAAACACAGTGAGCTGACACACCAGGGGAGAGCTCACAGTGTTGGACACGGAGTGAATTACACTGAAGTGTTTATAAACACAGTGAGCTGACACACCAGGAGAGAGCTCACAGTATTGGACATGGAGTGAAATACACTGGAGTGTTTATAAACACAGTGAGCTGAAACACTAGGAGAGACTCACAGTGTTGGACACGGAGTGTATTACACTGATGTGTTTATAAACAGAGTGAGCTGACACAACAGGGGAGTGCTCAGAGTGTTGGACATGGAGTGAAGTACACTGAAGTGTGTATAAACACAGCGATCTGACAAACCAGGGGAGAGCTCACAGTGTTGGACACGGAATGAAATACACTGAAGTGTTCATAAACACAGTGAGCTGACACACCAGGGGAGAGCTCACAGTGTTGGACACGGAGTGAATTACACTGAAGTGTGTATAAACACAGTGACCTTACAAACCAGCGAAGAGCTCACAGTGTTGGACACGGAGTGAATTACACTGAATTGTTTATACAGACATTGAGCTGACACACCAGGGGAGAGCTCACAGTGCTGGACACGGGGTGAATGACACTGAAGTGTTTATAAACACAGTGAGCTGACACACCAGGGGAGAGATCACGGTGTTGAACATGGAGTGACTTACACTGAATCGTTTATAAACACAGAAACGTGACACACCAGGGGAGAGATCACACTGATGGACACGGAGTGAATTACACTGAAGTGTTTATAAACACAGAGAGCTGACACACCAGGGGAGAGCTCACAGTGTTGGACCCGGATTGAATTACGCTGAAATGATTATAAACACAGCGAACTGACACACCAGGCGAGAGCTCACACTGTTGGACGCGGTGTGAATTTCACTGAAGTGTTTATAAACACAGTGAGCTGACACACCAGGGGAGAGCTTACAGTGTTGGACAGGGAGTGAATTACACTGAAATGTTTATATACACCGTGAGCTGACAAACTAGGGGAGAGCTCACAGTGTTGGACACGGAGTGAATTACACTGAAGTATTTAAAAACACAGTGAGCTGACATACCAGGGGAGAGCTCACAGTGTTGGACACGGAATGAATTACACGGAAGCGTTTATAAACACATTGAGCTGACACACCAGGGGAGAGCTCACACTGTTGGACACGGTGAGAATTACACTGAAGTGTTTATAAACACAGTGAGCTGACACACCAGGGGAGTGCTCACAGTGTTGGACATGGAGTGAAATACACTGAAGTGTTTATAAACACAGTGAGCTGACACACTAGGAGAGAGCTCACAGTGTTGGACACGGAGTGAATTACACTGATGTGTTTATAAACACAGTGAGCTGACACAACAGGGGAGTTCTCAGAGTGTTGGACACGGAGTGAAGTACACTGAAGTGTGTATAAACATTGCAAAGGAATATCACTTCACAATATATTCTTAATTTGCAATGCAATAGAACATTGCAATGGACTATCACTTTGCAATTCAATAGTCATTTGCAATGCAACAGCACATCGCAATTGAATATAAATGAAGCATACTGTAGTCATTTGTAATTTAATAGGACATTGTGATTATGTATCACTTTTCAATGTATTCTTCATTTTTACTGCAATCGAACATTGCAATGGAATATAACTTTGTAATAGAATCGTCATATCCAATTCAATAGAACATTGCAATGGAATATCACTTTGCAATAGAATCACCACTTGCAAAGCAATAGAATATTGCAATGGAATATCACATTGCAATATAATAATCATTTGCAACGCATTAGGTCATTCTAATGGATTATCGGTTTGCAACATAATAGTCTATTGCAATGCAATAGCATAATGCAATGGGATATAACTTTGCAATATTGTCATTTGTACTGCAATAGCATATTGCAATGGAATATCGCTATGCAACATAAAAATTATTTCCAATGCCATAGATTGTTGCAATGGAATATCTGTTTGCAATATGACCGCCATTTGCAATGCAATACAACATTGCAATGGAATATCACTTTGCAATATAATAGGCATTTGCAATGCAAGAGCACATTGCAATGGAATTTCAGTTTGCAAAGTAAGTAATTTGCAATGCATTAGCACATTGCAAATAATTATCAATTAACAGCATATTAGTAATTTCTAATGCAATAGATCATTGCAATGGAATATCACTAAGCAATGTAATAGTCACTTGCAGTACAATAGCAAATTGCAATGGAAGATCGATTTGCAAAATAAGCGTTACTGCAATGCAATATAACATTGCAATGGAATATTACTTTACAATATAATAGTTATTTGCAAAGAAGTAAAACATTGCAATGTAATATCAATTTGAAATATAATAGTCATTTGCAATGCAAGAACACTTTGCAATGGCATTTCAGTTTGCAATGTAAGTCATTTGCAATGCATTGGTACATTGCAGTTAATTATCAATTAACACCATAGCTGTCATTGCAATGGAATATCAATGAGGAATGTAATAGTCACTTGCCATGCAATAACAGATTGCAAAGAAATATCGATTTGCAAAATAAGCGTTATTTGCAATGCAATATAAAATTGCAATGGAATATCACTTTTTAATATAATAGTATTATGCAATGCAATAGAATATTACAAAGGAATATCACTGCAATAAAAATCGTCATTTGCAACGCAATAGAACATTGTAATGGAATATCACTTTGTAATATAACAGACATTTGCAATGCAATAGCACATTGCAGTGGAATATCACTTATGAATATAGCAGTCATTTGTAATGCAATAGAAAATTGCAATGGAATATCCCTTTGCAATATATTCGTCCTTTGCAAAGCAAAAGAACATTGCAATTGAATATCACTTTGCAATATAGTTTTCATTTGCAAAGCAAACGAATATTGCAATGGAATATCTCTATGCAATTTAATAATCATTTGAAATGCAATAACATATTGCAATGGAATATCAATTAAGGATATAGTAGTCATTTGTAATGTAATAGGACATTTAAATAAAATATCACTTTGCAATGTATTCTTCATTTGCAATGTAATTGATCATTGCAATGGAATATAACTTTGCAAAAGAATCGGCATATCCAAAGCAATAGAACATGTCAATGGAATATCACTTTGCAATAGAACTGTCATTTGAAAAGTAGGAGAACATTGCAACGGAATTTCTCTTTCCACTGTAATAATAATATGAAATGCAATAGATTATTGCAATGGAATATCACTTAACAGTATCTCTTCTTCTTAGGCAGTCCCTCGGAACTGAGGATGATTTGCTTCCACATTACAAATGAGCTCTCAGGTGACTGATGAGTCCAATGCGGGACCTACAGTCTCTGTCACAGGTGGGGCAGACGGTGGTTGCAGGGGTGGGTGGGTGGGGTGCTTGGGTTGATGTGCGCTCCTTGTGCTTGGCTTCTGCTTGCTCCCGGCGAAGAGACTGGAGGTGTTCGGCGCCTTCCCGAATGATTCTCCTGCACTTTTTGCGGTCTTGGGCCAGGGATTCCCAGGTGTCGGTGGGGATGTTACACTTTTTCAAGGAGGCTTTGAGGAGATCCTTGAAGCATTTCCTCTGCCCACTTGGAGCTCTCTTGCCGTGCCGGAGCTCCAAGTAGAGTGCTTGTTTGGGAGTCTCGTATCGGGCATGCGGACAATGTGATACGTCCATCGGAGCTGATTGAGCATGGTCAGAAGTTCGATGCTGGGGATGTTGGCCTGAGCAAGAACACTGATGCTGGTGCGCCTATCCTGCCAATGGTTTTGCAGGATCTTGCGGAGGCAGCATTGATGGTACCTCTCCAATGCTTTGAGGTGTCTGCTGTACATGGTCCATGTCTCTGAGGCATACAGCAGGGCAGCTATCACTGCTGCCCTGTAGACCGTGAGCTTAGTGTCGGGCTTGAGGTGCTGGTCTTCAAACACTCTGTTCCTCATGCGACCGAAGGCTGCACTGCCAGTATAGTAGTAATTTGTAATGCAATAGAAAATTGCAATGCAATATCAGTCTGCAATATAATATTCATTTGCATTGCAAGAGCACATTGAAATGCAATTTCAGTTTGCAATGAAAGTCATTTGCAATGCATTAGTTCATTGCAATGAATTATCAATTAACAGCCTAGTAGTCATTTCTAATGCAATAGCATTTTGCAATGGAACATCACTTTGCAATGAAATAGTCATTTGCAATGCAATGGAACATTGCAATGGAACACAGCTTTAAATATAATAGTCATTGTAATGCAATAGAACATTGCAGAGAAATAGCAATTTAAATATAATAGTAATTGTAATACAATAGATAATTGCAGTGAAATATCACTTTGCAATATATTCCTTATTTACAAAGCAAAATAACATTGCAATGGAACAGCACATTGCAATATAATACCCATTTGCAATACAATGTAACATTGCAATGGAACTTAACTTTAAATATAATTGTCATTGTAATGCAATAGATCATTGCAATGGAATATCACTTTGCAATATATTAGTCATTTACAAAGCAATAGAAGATTACAATGGAATATCACTTTGCAATATATTAGTCATTTGCAAAGCAATGGAACATTGCAATGGAATATCACTTTGCAATATAATAATCATTTGCAACGCATTAGCTCATTCTAATGGATTATCATTTTGCAACATAATCGTCAATTGCAATGCAATAGCATATTGCAAAGGAATATCACTTTGCAATTTAATAGTCATTTGCAATGCAATGGCACATTGCAATGGAACATCATTTTAATTTAATAGTCATTGTAGTGCAATACGTCATTGCAATGCCAAATCACTTTTCAATATATTCGTCTTTTAGAAAGCAATAAAACATTGCAATGGAATATCACTTTGCAATGTAATAATCATTTGCAACGCATTATCTCATTCTAATTGATTATCGTTTTGCAACCTTATCGTCAATTGCAATGCAATAGCATATTGCAATGGAATATCACTTGGCAATGTAATAGTCATTAGCAATGCAATAGCACCTTGCAATGGAATATCACTTAAGAATATTGTAGACATTCGTATTGCAATAGTACATTTCAATGGAGTATCACTTCGCAATATAGCAGTTATTTCCAAACCGATAGAACATTGCAATGGAATATCGCTTTGCAATATGACCATAATTTGCAATGCAATAGATCATTGCAATGAAATAGCAACTTGCAATATAATAGTCATTTGTAATGCAAGAGCACTTTGCAATGGGATTTCAGTTTGCAATGTAGATTGTAGTGTCCGTGTGTTGATAAAGACACTGAAGACAGGAGTTGGTTCATAGGTATTTACTAAGCAAAGTCTGGGGGGGGGTTCTAAAGGATATACATAATACATAGGCTTATATAGCCCAAGTGGCAATTACCGGCATTACGCACACCTGGGGCTCTTAAAGGCAACTACACCAGAATTCCTCCCCTTTTAGCTAACCAGTACATCACATTTTAAGAAATTATTAATTACATGTTATATGCAAAATAATATACATTGCTGTAATTAATTAATTATAAGTTAGTCTCTCAGGAGGCTTCCTGACTCGGTCCAGATAACGCCTCGGGGGTGTAGTAGTTTCTGGTGGTGTAGTAGGTTCTTCTGGCAAGGCTGATTCGGCTACAATGCCAGTGTCGGGTTCATCGGTTCCAGTATCACTGGATCGGAGGTAGATATGGGTATCTCGACTTCATCATTAGATGTATAGCGTGGTGGTGTAGGTTGTCCCTTTTCGGATGACTTTATGATTTGTTCAGCATGGCGCCTTATTATGCTTTCTCTGATGTCCACGGTATACATCAGTGGTCCTAGTCATGTGCAGATAGTTCCAGGCTGCCATTTCTTGGTACGGTAGTCCTGGGCCAAAACCTGTTGGCCTATCTGGAAGGCCCTAGTTGGCCTTTCATTCATGCCTTGAAACTGCCGGTTCTCCACGTCCCTTCTGATGTTGGGCTTGACCAAATCCAGCCGGCATCTTAGGTTTCTATTGGTAACCATATGAGTTGCATTCCTGTATGCGAATAAGAAGTTATCCACCTTGAGCTGAAGTTTTATGTCTTCATTACCCATGGCCTTTATGGCCTTCTTGAAGGTCTGGACAATTCTTTCAGCCAATCCATTGGTGGCCGGATGGTATGGGGCGGACGTGTAGTGCTTTACCTCATTGTTTTTTAAGAACTTTCTGAATTATTCGGACACAAATTGCGGTCCATTATCAGAACATATCTGTTCTGGCAGCCCATTCCTGGCAAATATGGTCCTTAATTCTGTGATGGTTTTTTCTGTGGTGGTGGAGGACATCTTTATTACCTCTGGCCACTTGGAGTGTGCATCAACCGCGATTAAGAACATTGTGTCCATAAATGGACCTGCAAAGTCGATGTGCACCCTTTGCCAGGGAGATGAGGGCCACTCCCATGGATGTAGAGGGGCCTGTGGTGGAGCGTTTTGGACCTTCTGGCATCCTAGGCAGCTCCTGGTCATGTCTTCGATGTCTCCATCGATAACTGGCCACCATACAAACGCCCTAGCTAGGTTCTTCATTTTCACTCCACCCAGATGCCCCTCGTGAAGCTCCTTTAGCACTTTATCCTGGAGTTTGGGTGGAATCACCACTCTGGATCCACACATCAAGGTTCCTCGGCACACTGACAGCTGTTCTCTTCTTTGCGAGAATGCTGGCAACAGTGGTTCGCCATGTGCTGGCCATCCCTTCACTGTTAAATCATAGTCCCGTGAGAGAGTCGGGTCATTTCTTGTCTCCCTTTCATTGGCAGAATTTGTCACTGGTAGACATTCCACTATGGTAGAGTGGAATATCTCTACTGGGTCTACTGTAGGTGCCTCTTCTATCATTGGCAATGGTAGGTGCGATAAACCGTCAGCATTCCCATGCTGTTTTGATCCTTTGTATTCAATGTTGTATTGGTGTGCCCCTAGAAAAAGGGACCACCTCTGTAGCCTTTGTGCTGTCATAATGGGAACACCTTTTTTAGGGTTGAATATGGAGATGAGGGGTTGATGGTCAGTCAACAAGTTAAATTTTTGTGTGTGTAGGTAATGGTTGAATTTCTTCACTCCCCATACCAGGCTGAGTGCTTCCCTGTCTATTTGGGCATAGTTATGCTCAGCTGAGATTAATGAGCATGACGCAAAAGCTATCGGCCGTTCTGAGCCAACAGGGAATTTATGGGATTGTACTGCTCCTATGCCGTAAGGGGATGCATCGCACGCCAGTCTGATTGGTAGTGATGGGTTGTAACGAGCAAAAACTTCTTCGGATATGATTAAGTCTTTGCATTTATGGAAGGCACGTTTACAGTCTTCGTTCCATTTCCAAATCACTCCTATCTGTAGAAGTTCATTAAGAGGGTGTAGAAGAGTTGGTAAGTTCGGTAAAAATTTATGATAGTAATTTATTAATCCCAGGAATGACCTTAATTGTGAAACATTTTCAGGTGCTGGGGCTTTTATAACTGCTTCAATTTTTTCAGGTGACTTATGCAACCCTTCATTATTAATTATTTGGCCACAATATGATATCTGATTTTGGAAAAATTCGCACTTGGGGCGATTTGCTCGTAGGCCCCGTTCTTTCAGCCTAGTGAGCACCTGCTCCAAATTGGCAAGGTGCTCGTTGTCATTTTCACCTGTTATAAGGATGTCGTCTAGGTAGCATTGAGCCCCCGGAATGCCTTGCAGGACTTGCTCCATAGCTCTTTGCCAGATAGCTGGAGCTGATGCTACTCCAAAAACCAGTCGATTGTACTGGTACAGGCCTTTGTGTGTGTTTATTGTGAGATACTTTTTAGAGTCGTCCTCAACTTCCATCTGCAGATATGGCTGTGCCAAGTCAATTTTGGTGAAACGTTTCCCTCCGGATAGTGAGGTGAAAATATCTTCTATCCTCGGAAGAGGATACTGTACTGTGTGAAGGATCGGGTTTACAGTCACCTTGAAGTCTCCACAGATGCGAATTTTTCTCTGTTCTTCAGATTTATCATTATTCAATGCTAGTTTCTCTTGAAACAATTCTTTGGCGTTGGCCAGGATGTCTTTTAATCGTTCAGGTATGATGTCATCATTGTTTTTTTCCTTACTGGTCACCATCAGTGCCTGAATGGAGTGCCAGTCTAAACGTATCTTCCTGATCCATTCACGTCCCAACAACGGTGGACCACCATCTTGTAGAATGTATAAATACAACTTTTGTATTTCTTTGCCGTTGTATACAACAGGCACCCTTATTTTTCCTTTGGGGTATACTTTCTGCCCCGTATATGTTTTTAATTTAAAGGATGTGCCTTTTAGAGGTATATGCGAAAATAGCCTCTCGTAATCTCGTCGATTTATTACGGTTAGAGCTGACCCTGTATCTAGCTCCATTTCAACTGGGGACCCCGCTATTGTGAGGGTAACCCAAATGGTTTGGTAATCCTCGTTGGCAAGTACATTATGTAATTTGAGACAGCTTAGTCTCTTGTTTTTGAAGTCACTATCGCTCTTCTGGTCTTCGGAGCTACTGTCCGTCATCATTTGTACCTTCCTGTACTTTTCTTTATTGATTTTTTGTTTTCTGTCAGTGGATTTATTTTGTCCAGTTTGGCATACCCGTGCAATGTGTCCAATCTTCCCGCATTGCCTGCATGCTTTGTCCTTGAACCAGCAGTCCCTCTGGTTATGGGTGGATCTGCCGCAGCGATAACATCTTCCGAACCCATGTGTCATTTCATGGGTGCCGAAGTCCTGTGTCTCTTGTTGTATCTCTGCAGCTCCTTTTGCTGCTGCTTCGTATGATACAGCCATACTGAAAGCTTTGTCCAATGTTAAGTCTTTTTCAGAAAGCAGTCTTTTTTGTGTTCCTTCACTTAAGAGATTGCAAACGAATTTGTCTCGAAGATAATCTGATAGTCCTGCCCCAAATTGGCAGTACTTTGATAGCTTTCTTAATTCGGTTCGGTAATCAGCGTTACTTTCATTCTTGTGTTGATTTCTCTTGAAGAACTTGAATCGTTCCGCTATTAGCAGCGGTGTTGGGTTTAAGTGCTCCTGCAGGGTATCAACAATTTCTTTAAAATTCTTGTCCTTTGGTTTGGCTGGAGTGATTAAGTTTCATAACAGCACGTATGTCTTTGCGCCCATTAAGTTCAGAAGTACTGAAGCTTTTTTTTTAATCTTCTATTCCATTTGCAGTGCAATATACCTCTACTCTTTCCACATATGTGGTCCAATCCTCTATTTCGCTATCAAAAGCATCAATATTACCAGATTTAGGCATTTCAGAAAAGATATGGTGCTTCCCGCGCTTTTTTTTTCTGTAGCAAAGATATGGCGCTTCCCGCGCTTTCCCGCCGCTGCTGCCGATAACAACGCTGTTTTTACTGCAGTGTCCGTTTATTCACTGTTGGAGACTCGTTCCCGCAAAAGGTCTGAACGCTGACCTGCTTGCTGCGCCGGCCGTCTCCCGAGTGCTCCCTCCCAGTCCGTTATTGCTTGCCTCCGATGTCGCTGCCTGTCTCAGCTGTAGAGCCAGCCACTGGAGCCCCAGCCTGACGCCCAGGAAGGATTAGCGCAGTACCTGCCACCAGCTTGGCCAGCTGGTGAAACCACAGTTTCTCTCACTTCCTTGAGCCTTCTGGACGCCCGAGGAATCGATGTCCTTGAGGTGATGCCGAATTACAGATAAGTCTGTTTCCACTTCGTCGCCACTGTAGTGTCCGTGTGTTGATAAAGACACTGAAGACAAGAGTTGGTTCATAGGTTATTTACTAAGCAAAGTCTGGCAGGGGGTTCTAAAGGATATACACAGGCTTATATAGCCCAAGTGGCAATTACCGGCATTATGCACACCTGGGGCTCTTAAAGGCACATACACCACATAGATAATTTGCAATGCATTAGTAAACTGCAATTAATTATCAATTAACAACATAGTAGTCATTTGTAATGCAATAGATTATTGCAGTGGAATATCACTAAGCAATGTAATAGTCATTTACAATGCAAAAGCAAATTGCAATGGAATATCGATTTCCAAATTAAGCGTTATAGAAGATGGCAATCTAATATCATGTTGTGATATAAAATTCACTTGAAATGCAATTGCATTTAGTCATGGAATTTCACTTATCATTATAATAGTAATTTGCAATGCAACAGAATATTGCAATGGAATATCACTGCAATGTAATCGTCATTTGCAAAGCAATAGAACGTTGCAATGTGATATCACTTTGCAATATGATAGTCATTTGCAATCCATTGCCTCATTTTAAATCAAATCAAATCAAATCAAATCAACTTTTATTGTCATTGTTCATGCACAAGTGCAGTACAACGAAATGTAGGCTTGCGGCTCCTGAGAGTGTACAATTTGGATTAGGACACTTCAACATTTCAACATACATTTGTACATATATATTAGCATAAATATGACCATAATAAAGTGCAGTGGCAGATATGCAGGCTTTAGTGTTTATTTGTGGAGTTCAGTAGGATGACAGCCCTGGGAAAGAAGCTGTTCCTAAATCTGGTCGTATGGGTGTGAATGCATCTGTAGCTTCTTCCAGATGGTAGGAGGGCGAACAGGCTGTGGCTGGGGTGGGTAGGGTCTTTGATGATGGACCGTGCCCTCCGTAGGCAGCGTTTCTGATATATATGTTCTATGGTCAGTAGCCGGGTGCCGGTGATGCGTTGGGCAGTTTTGACTACCCGCTGCAGGGCTTTCCGGTCATGGGAGCTACAGCTGCTGTACCATACCGTGATACAGTTTGTCAGGATGTTCTCTATAGTGCAGCGGTAGAAGTTAGAGAGGATCGGGGGTGACAGATTACATCCCTTCAGCCTCCTCAAGAAATATAGGCGCTGCTGGGCCTTCTTCACCGGAGAGGAGTTGTTGAGGGACCAGGAGAGGTCTTCCGTGATGTGGACTCCGAGGAACTTAAAGCTGGCCACCCTTTCCACCTCCACCCCATTGATGTGGATGGGGATGTGACTTCCGCCTTTGGACTTCCTGAAGTCCACGATTATTTCCTTTGTTTTCATGGTGTGAAGGGCCAGGTTGTTGTCCGCGCACCACTTCACGAGATGCTGGACCTCCTCCCTGTAGGCTGACTCATCGTTGTTGGCGATCTGGCCTACTACCGTGGTGTCATCTGCGAACTTGATGATGGTGTTGGAACCATTAACAGCCACACAGTCGTGGATGAAGAGGGAGTAAAGGAGTGGGCTCAGCACACATCCTTGTGGGGCCCCCGTGTTCAGGGTCGGGGGGGGGAGGTGTGGTTACCTAATTTGACAGACTGGGGTCTGTTTGTTAGGAAGTCAAGGGTCCAGTTGCAGAGGGAAGTGTTCAGGCCAAGAGTTTGGAGTTTGGTGGCCAGCTTGTTGGGGACGATAGTGTTGAATGCTGAGCTGCAGTCTATAAACAACATTCTGATGTAGGTCTCCTTACCATCTAGGTGATTCAGTGCCGAGTGTAGAGCAGTTGTGATTGCATCCTCCGTTGATCTGTTTGCCCGATAGGCAAACTGGTGTTGGTCAAGGGAGGCAGGAACACTGGCTTTGATGTGGGCTAAGACCAGTCTCTCGAAACACTTCATTATGATGGGTGTGAGTGCGACAGGTCGATAGTCGTTCAGACACGTCACAGCCGCTTGTTTAGGCACAGGAATGATGGTGGCAGTCTTGAAGCATGTAGGGACTACTGCCTGGGCCAATGACAGGTTGAAGATGGCGGTGAAGACATCAGCCAGCTGATCAGCACATTCCTTGAGTACCCGTCCAGGGATGCTATCTGGTCCAGTAGCCTTTCATGTGTTCACTCTGCGTAGAGCGCCCCTTACGTTGGAGGTCGACAGAGTGAGCACCTGATCTTCCGGGGGTGGCAAGGCTTTGGTAGCCGGCTCCATGTTGTCCCTGTCGAAGCGAGCGTAGAAGTTGTTAAGCTCCTCCGGAAGGGAGGCGTCGCTGACCGGGGGACTGGTTTTTTTGCCCTTGTAGTCAGTGATCGACTGGATGCCTTGCCACATGCGCTGGGGGTCCGAGTTGTTGCGGAAGTGATCCTCTATCCGCAATGTCTGTTTCCATTTGGCATGGAATATCACTTTGAAGTGTCATAATCATTCGCAAAGCAAGAGCACATTTCAATGGAATTTCAGTTTGCAATGTAAGCCATTTGCAATGCAATAGTACATTCCAATGAATTATCAATTAACAGCATAGTATTCACTTGTAATGCAATAGAATATTGCAAAAAATATTGCTTTGCATTAAAATAGTCATTTGCAAAGCAATCGAACATTGCAATGGAATATTACTTTAGAATATAGTAGACATTTGCAATGCAATAGCGCATTGCATGGAATATCACGTAAGAATATAGCAGTAATTTGTAATGCAAAAGAACATTGCAATGGAATAACACTTTGCAATACATTCTTCATTTGCAATGCATACAATATTGCAATTGAATATCACTTTGCAATATAATAGACATTTGCAATGCTATAGCACAATACAATGGAATATCACTTAAGAATATAATAGTCATTTGTAATGCAATGGAATATTGCAATCTAATATCACGTTGTAATATAAAATTCACTTGAAATGCAATTGCATTTAGTAATGGAATTTCACTTTGCATTATAATAGTAATTTGTAATGCAACAGAATATTGCAAATGAACACCAATGCAATATAATCGTCATTGGCAATGCGATAGAACATTGCAATGGACTATCAGTTTGCAATCTAATATTCATTTAAAATGAAATGTCACCTGGCATTGGAATATTGCTTTAAAATATAACAGTCATTTGTAATGCATTGGAAGATTTCAATTGAATATAAATTTGCAATATAATAGTCATTTGCAATGCAATAGCACTTTGCAATGGAACATCGTTTTGCAATGTGACCTTCATTTGCAATGCGATACAACATTGCAATGGAATATCACTTTGCCTTATAATAGTCATTGGCAATGTAATAGAACATTTCAATTGAACATCCCTGCAACATAATCATCATTTGCAATGCGATAGAACATTTCAGTTTGCAATATGATAGTCATTTGCAGTGCAATTGAACATTGGAATGGAATTTAATTTTCCAATATAATTGTCATTTGCAATGCAATAGCAAATTTCAAGGCGATATCACTTTGCAGTATTATCGTCATTTGCTATGCAACAACACATGCAATGTAATGTCAGTTTGCATAGTAATACTCATTTGCAATGCATTAGAACATTGCAGTGAAATATCACATAATAGCCAAGTAGTCTGTTCCACTGCCATTGAACATTGCAATGGTAAATAACTTAGCTATTTATTAGTCACTTACAATGCAAAGCACATTGCAATGGAATATCACTTTGCAGTATAACAGTCATTTGGAATTCAATTTAACATTGCAATAGAATATCACATTGCAATATAATCGTCATTTTCAATGCAATAGAAGATTTCCATGGAATTTCGCATTGCAATATAATACTTATTTGCAATGCAATAGAACATTGCAATGGAAAATTACTTTAAAATAAAGCAGTCCTTTGCAATGCAATAGAGTATTGCAATGGAATATCACTTTCAAATATAATAGCCATTTGCAATGCAATACAACATTGCAATGGAATATCACTTTCCAATATGACAGTCATTTGCAACACATTAGCTCATTCTATGGAATATCGCTTTACAATATAATAATCATTAGCAATGCAAAAGCACATTGCAATGGAATTTCATATGGCAATGTAATATTCATTTGCAAAGCATTAGAACATGGCAATGAAATATCACTTAACAGCATATTAGCTAGTTGTGATACAATAGAACATTGCAATGGAATATCACTTAGCAATGTAATAGCCATATGCAATTCAAAGTAGCATTGCAGTGGAGTAAAAAGAAATGTTGTAGTGGTAGGGGATAATATCATTAGGGGGTAGATAGGGTTCTCTGCAGTCGAGAGCGGGAGTCCTGAAGGCTGTGTTGACTGCCTGGTGCCAAGGTTAAGGACATCTCTTCTGGGCTGTAAAGAAACTTGGAGTGGGAGGGGGAGTATCCAGTTGTCGTCGTCCATGTTGGTACAAATGACGTAGATAGGACAAGGAAGAAGGTTATGTTAAAGGAGTATGAACAGCTAGGGGTCAAAATTAAAAAGCAGGACCTCAAGGGTAATAAATTACCTGAGCCACGAGCGAATTTGGCTATGTTAAATAAAATTAGAGAGTTAAATGCATGGCTCCAAGTCTGGTGGGTGAAAAATGGGTTTTGCTTCTTGTGACAGTGGCACCAGTACTGGGACAAGAGGGAGCTGTTCCGTTGGGACAGACTTCACTTGGCTAGTGCTGGGACTAGAATCCTGGCGAATCATATAACTAGGGCGGTAGAGAGGGCTTTAAACTAATTAGTGGGTGGGAGGTTTCTAGAGAGCAAACAATAAAAATGAGAACGGAGAAGGTCATAGACTTAGGTAGCAGTGGGGGAATTAAAAAACAGAGTGTGTCAGGTACGGACAGAAGGTATGGAGTTAAAGGTAAAAAAGTAAAAGGGGAAAAAGCAGGAACTAAGTGTCACAATACATATTTGAAAGTTCTTTATCTGAATGCACGTAGCATTCATAACAAAATGGACGAGTTAACAGCATAAATAACTTCATATGGGTATGATCTTGTGGCCATTACAGAAACATGGCTGCAGGGTGACCATGACTGGGAATTAGATATACCAGGTTATTTAACAATCAGGAAGGACAGGCCGGAAGGAAGGGGAGGTGGGGTGGCTATGTTAATAAAGGAAGGAATCACTGTAATACAGAGAAATAATATTGGGTCAAAGGATCAGAATAGTGAAACAGTTTGGGTGGAGATAAAGAATAATAAGGGGGAAAAAAACTAGTGGGCATAGTATATAGGCCTCCGAACAGTTGCAGCTCTGTTGGACGGAGTATTAATCAGGAAATAGTTGAGGCTTGTAATAAGGGAACAGCTATAATTATGGAGGATTTGAACTAACATATTAACTGGACAAATCAAATTGGGCAGGGCAGTCTTGAGGATGAGTTCATTGAGTGTATTATGGATGAATTTCTTGAGCAGTATGTAACTGCACCGACGAGGGGGCAAGCAAACTTAGATTTGGTCCTGTGTAATGAGACAGAATTAATTAAAAATGTCCTAGTAAAGTATCCCCTTGGAGTGAGTGACCATAAAATGGTTGAATTCCATATTCAATTAGAGGGTGAGAAGGTTGGATCTTAAACAAGTGTGCTGAGCTTGAATTAAGGAGCCTATGAAGGTATGAGAGCGGAATTGATTAGAGTGGATTGGAAAATAGATTAAAGGGTAAGACGGTACATGATCAGTGGTGTACATTTAAGAATTTATTTTACAACTTCCAGAAAATATATATTCCAATGAGGAAAAAATGGTGTAAAAGAAAAGATTGCCATCCGTGGCTAAGTAAAGTAATTAAGTTTAGTATCCGACTAAAAACAAGGGCATATAAGGTAGCCAAGTCTAGTGGGAAGATAGAAGATTGGGAAGTCTTTAAAAGACAGCAAAAAATAACTAGAAGATTGATTAGGAAAGGGATGATAGATTATAAAAGTAAATTAGCAAAAAATATAAAAACAGGTAGCAACATTTTCTATAGTTATATAAAAATAAAAAAGGGTGGCTAAAGTAAATGTTGGTCCCTTAGAGAATGAGACCGGGAAGTTAATGGTAGGAAACATAGAGATGGCAAAAACGCTGAACAATTATTTTGTATCAGTCTTTACGGTAGAGGAAACTAAGAATATCCCAACACTGGACAAACAGGGCGCTCTAGCGGGGGAGGAGCTAAATACGATTAAAATCACTAAGGAAGTGGTACTTGTTAAAATAATGGGACTCAAGGTGGATAAATCCCCTGGACCTGATGGCTTACATCCTAGGGTCTTGAGGGGTGTGGCGGTAGGGATTGTGGATGCATTGGTAATAATGTTCCAAAACTCCCTGGACTCAGCAAAGGTCCCAGCAGATTGGAAAACTGCTAATGTAACACACTTATTTAAAAAGGGTAGTAGGCAGAAGGCTGGAAACTATCGACCTGTTAGCCTAAAATCTGTGGTTAGTAAAATTTTAGAGTCCATTATTAAGGAGACAGTAAACGGACATTTGGATTAACATAATTTAACAGGAAAAATTCAGCATGGTTTTATGAAGGGAAAGTCATGTTTAACAAATTTGCTTGAGTTCTTTGAGGAAGTAACATACAGGGTGGATAAAGGGTGAGCAGTGGACGTAGTGTATGTAGACTTCCAAAAGGCATTTGACAAGGTGCCACACAAGATTGTTGCTCAAGATATAAAATCATGGGACTGGGGGTAATATTCTGGCATGGGTGGAGGATTGGCTATCTAACAGAAAGCAGAGAGTTGGGATAAATGGTTCGCTCTCAGACTGGCAATCAGTAACTAGAGTTGTTCCGCAGGGGTCAGTGCTGGATCCCCAACTCTTTTCAATCTACATTAATGATTTGGAGGAGGGGACCGAGTGTACCATATCAAAGTTTGCAGATGATACAAAGATGGGAAGGAAAGTAATGAGTGAGGTGGACTTAAAAAACCTGCAAAGGGACATAGACAAGCTAAGTAAGTTGGCAGAGATTTGGCAGATGGAATACAATACTGGAATGTGTGAGGTTATGCAATTTTGCAGGAAAAATCATAGAGCAAGTTATTATCTTAATGGCAAGAACCTGGAAAGTGCTGTCGTACAAAGTGATCTGGGGGTCCTGGTGCACGAAACTCAAAGTTAGTATGCAGGTGCAGCAAGTGATCAAGAAGGCCAATGGAATGATGGCTTTGATTGCTAGGGGGATAGAATGGAAAAACAGGGAGTTATTGTTGCAGTTGTACAAGGTATTGGTGAGAACGCACCTGGAATACTGCATACAGTTTTGGTGTCCATACTTAAGAAAAGACACACTTGCTCTCGAGTCAGTACAAAGAAGGTTCACTCGGTTAATCCCGGGGATGATGGGGTGGACATCTGAGGAGAGGTTGAGTAGATTGGGACTCTACTCATTGGAGTTCAGAAGAATGAGAGGCGACCTTATTGTAACATATAAGATTGTGAAGGGGTTTGATCTGGTGGATGTGGTGAGGATGTTCCCAATGATGGGTGAAACTAGAACTAGGTGGCATAATCTTAGAATAAGGGGCTGCTCTTTCAAATCTGAGATGAAGAGAAACTTCTTCACTCAGAGGGTAGTAGGTCTGTGGAATTTGCTGCCCTAGAAAGCTGTGGAAGCAACATCGTTAAATAAATTTAAAACAGAAATAGACAGTTTCTTAGAAGTAAATGAAATTAGGGGTAACGGGGAGCGGGCAGGAAATTGGACATGAGTCTATGTTCAGAACGGTCACGACCCTGTGGGTAACGGAGCAGACCCAGGGGCCATGTAGCCTTGTTCTGCTCCTACTTCTTGTGCTCTAATTACGTGTAAGATTTCAGGAGATGGTTCTATTCCTGTTCCTGGCTGGGTTGGAGATCAACTTTTACAGAAGGTAAATACTGCAGAAAATATAGGGACAGTGATCTCCTGGACGAATTTCGATCACCTAGATGGGTCGGAGAGGAATTTCCCAGATTTTCTTTCCCCAAATTGGCCATTGGGTTTTTTATCTGGTTTTTCGCCTCTACCAGGAGATCACATGGGTTCAGGAGCGATGTAGAGTGAAAGTAGATTTGAGGTTAGGATCTGATCGGCCATGGTCTTATTGAGTGGTGGAGTTGGGGGGCTGATTGGCCTACTCCTTATCCTATTTCTTATGTTCTTATGTTATTATGTTATAGTAGGGTCACCACCAGTAATGATAGAGTAGATTCACCCCCAGTAATGTTAGAGTAGAATCTCCACCAGTAATTTTAGAGTAGGGGCACCACCTGTAACGTTAGAGTAGATTCCCCACCAGTAATGTTAGAGTAGATTCAACACCAGTAATGATGGAGTAGGGTCCCCACCAGTGATGTTAGTGCAGAGTCACCACCAGTGATAGTGAAGAGTCACCACCTGTAACGTTAGGGTAGAGTCAACACCTCTAATGTTAGAGTAGAGTCACCAACAGTAACGTTATAAATAGTCAACACCAGTAAAGTTAGAGTAGAGTCACCAACATTAATGTTAGAGTAGATTCACCACCAGTAATGTTAAAGTCGGGTCACCACCAGTAATGATAGAATAGTGTCAACACCAGTAACGTTACAGTAGAGTCATCACCAGTAATGTTATTGTAGATTCACCACCAGTAATATGAACTAGAGTCTCTACAAGTAATGTTACAGCAGGATCACCACCAGTAATTTTACAGCAGGATCACCACCAGTAATGTTAAATTAGGATCACCAACATTAATATGACAGTAGAGTCAACACCAGTAATGTTAGTATAGGGTCACCACCAGTAATGGTAGAGTAGAGTCAACATTAGAAATGTTAAAGGCGATTCACCACCAGTAATGTTTTAGTAGTGTCACAACCAGTAACGGTAGAGTAGAGTCTCCACCAGTAATGTTAGAGTAGAGTCTCCACCAGTAATGTTAAAGGAGAGTCACCACCAGTAATGTTAAAGCAGGGTCACCACCAGTAATGATACTGTAGGGCCACCACCAGTAATGTTAGAGTAGGTTCACCACCAGTTATGTTAGAGTAGAGTCACCACCAATAATGTTAGAGTAGGATCACCACCAGTAATGTTACAGTAGGGTTACCACGAGAAATGTTAGAGTAGGGTCACCACCAGTAATGTTAGAGCAGATTCACCACCAGTAATGTTAGCTTAGAGTCACCACCAGTAATGTTAGAGTAGAGTCACCACCAGTAATGTTAGAGTAGAGTCACCACCAGTAATGTTAGAGCAGATTCACCACCAGTAATGTTAGAGTAGGGTCACCACCAGTAATGTTAGAGCAGATTCACCACCAGTAATGTTAGCTTAGAGTCACCACCAGTAATGTTAGAGTAGAGTCACCACCAGTAATGTTAAAGGAGAGTCACCACCAGTAATGTTAAAGCAGGGTCAGCACCAGTAATGATACTGTAGGGTCACCACCAGTAATGTTAGAGTAGGGTCAACACCAGTTATGTTAGAGTAGATTCACCACCAATAATGTTAGAGTAGGATCACCAGCAGCAATGTTAGACTAGAGTCAACACCAGTAATGTTAATAGAGTCACCACAAGTAATGAAAGAGTAGAGTGAGACCCAATAACGTTAGAGTAGAGTCTCCACCAGTAATGTTGAGTAGGGTCACCACCAGTAATGATAGAGTAGAATCAACACCAGTAATGTTAGCATAGAATCACCATCAGTAATGTTAGAGTAGAGTCACCAGCAATGATGTTAGAGTAAATCACCACCAGTAATGTTAGAGTAGAGTCACCACCAGCAATGTTAGCGTAGAATCACCACCAGCAATGTTAGCGTAGAGTCACCACCAATAATGTTAGAGTACGGTCACCAGCAGCAATGTTAGACTAGAGTCAACACCAGTAATGTTAGAAGAATCACCACCAGTAATGAAAGAATAGAGTCAGCCCCAGTAACGTTAGAGGAGAGTCTCAACCAGTAATGTTGAGTAGGGTCACCACCAGTAATGATAGAGTAGAGTCACCACCAGTAATGAAAGCGTAGAGTCATCACCAGTAATGTTAGAAAACAGTCACCACCAGTAATGTTAGAGTAGGATCACCACCAGTAATGTTAGAGCAGATTCACCACCAGTAATGATAGAGTAGAGTCACCACCAGTAATGATAGCGTAGAGTCACCACCAGTAATGTTAGAAAACAGTCACCACCAGTAATGTTAGAGTAGGATCACCACCAGTAATGTTGGAGCAGAGTCACCACCAGTAATGTTAGAGTAGAGTCACCACCAGTAATGTTAGAGTAGAGTCACCACCAGTAATGTTAGAGTAGGGTCACCACCAGTTATGTTAGAGTAGAGTCACCACCAGTAATGTTAGAGTAGGGTCACCACTAGTTATGTTAGAATAGGGTCACCACCAGTAATGTTACAGTAGGGTTACCGCGAGTAATGTTAGAGTAGGGTCACCACCAGTAATGTTAGCTTAGAGTCACCGCCAGTAATGTTAGAGTAGGGTCACCACCATAATATTAGAGTAGAGACACCACCAGTAATGTTAGCATAGAGTCACCACCAGTAATGTGGTGTAGGGTCACCACCAGTAATGGTAGACTAGGGTAACCACCAGTAATGTTAGAGTAGAGTCAACACCAGTAATGTTGAGTAGGGTCACCACCAGAAAAGTTGATTAGGGTCACCACCCATAATGTTAGAGTAGAGTCACCACCAGTAATGTTAGAGTAGAGTCGACACCAGTAATGTTGAGTCGGGTCAGCACCAGTAATGTTGGGTATGATCAACAGCAGAAAGTGTAGAGTAGGATCACCACCAGTACTGTTAGAGTAGTGTCACCACCAGTAATGTTAGCATAGAGTGACCAGCAGTAATGTTGAGTAGAGTCACCACCAGTGATGTTAAGTAGGGTCACCACCAGTAATGTTAGAGTTGAGTCACCACCAGTAATGTTGAGTAGGATCACCACCAGTAATGTTAGAGTAGAGTCACCACCAGCAATGATAGAGTAGAGTCACCACCAGTAATGTTAGAGTAGAGTCACCAGCCGTGATGTTAGAGTAATGTCACCACCAGTAATGTTGGAGTAGCGTCGCCATCATTAACGTTACAGTAGTGTCATAGAAACATAGAAACATAGAAGATAGGATCAGTATTAGGCCAGTCGGCCCCTCCAGCCTGCTGCACCATTCGATGATATTATGGCTGATCATCCAAACTCACTACACCGTACCTTCCTTCTCCCCATATCCCTTGACACCTTTAGGTCTAAGAAATGTATCTAAGTCGTTCTTGAATATATTTAAGGACATGGCCTCGACCGCCTTCTCTGGTAGGGAATTCCACAGGTTCTCCACTCTCTGGGTGGGGAAATTCTTCCTCATCTCTGTCCAAAATGGCTTACCCCTTATCCGTAGACTATGACCCCTGGTTCTGGACTCTCCGACCATCGGGAACATTCTACCTGCAACTAGTTTGTCCAGACCTGTCAGAATTTTATAAGTTTCGATGAGATCCCCTCTCATTCTTCTAAACCCCAGCGAGTAAAAGCCCAATCGACCCAATTTCTCCTCATACGTCATTCCTGCCATCCCAGGAATCAGCGTTGTCATTCTTCACTGAACCCCTTCCATGGCAAGAACATCCTTCCTCAGATAAGGCGACCAAAACTGTACACAGTACTCAAGGTGTGGTCTCACCAAGTCCCTGTACAACTGCAGCAGGACATCCTTGCTCCTGTACTCAAACCCTTTCGCTATGAAGGACAACATAACATTTGCATTCTTCACCGCCTGCTGCATCTGCATGCTTACCTTCAGCGACTGGTGCACAAGGACACCCAGGTCTCGTTGCCCTTCCCCTTCTCCCAACCTATTGCCATTCAGATAATAGTCTGCCTTTCTGTTTTTGACATCAAAGTGGATAACCTCGCATTTATACACGTTATATTGCATCTGCCACGCTTCTGCCAAATCACCCAACCTGTCCAAATTATCCTGGAGTTTCTCGGTATCCTCCTTGCAGCACACACGCCCACCCAGCTTTGTGTCATCTGCAAACTTGGAGATATTACATCTAGTTCCCTTATCTAGATCATTAATGTATATTGTGAATAGCTGGGGTCGAAGGACCGATCCCTGCGGTTTTCCACTAGTCACTGCCTGCCACTCAGAAAAAGAACCATTAATTCCTACTCGCTGCTTTCTGTCCGCCAGCCAGTTCTCTATCCAAGTCAATACCTTGCCCCGAATCCCATGTGCTTTACTTTACACGCTAATGTCTTATGCGGGACCTTATCAAAAGCCACTTGAAACTCAAAATACACCACATCTACTGGTTCTTCCTTATCTATTTTCCCAGTTACATCCTCAAAAAATTCCAGTATGATTGTCAAGCACGATGTACCTTTTGTGAATCCATGATGACTTTGTCCGATCCTGTCACTGTTTTCCAAGTGCTCAGCTATTACATCCTTTATAATGGACTCTAGCATTTTCCCCACTACCGATGTCAGGCTTACCGGTCTGTAATTCCCCGCTTTATCTCTACCACCCTTTTTGAATAGTGGGAAAACATAAGCTACCCTGCAATCCATGGGTACAGTTCCAGATTCCAGTGAATTTTGGAAGATGATCAGCAATGCATCAACTATTTGTAGGGCCACCTCTTAAATAGCCTAGGATGTAGATTATCAGGCCCTGGGGATTTATCGGCCTTCAATCCCATCAATTTCCCTACAAATAATGATTTCTTTCAGTTCCTCCCTCTCATCATACCCTATGTTCTCCAACATCTCTGGGAGGTTATTTGTGTCCTACTTTGTGAAGACAGAACCAAAATATGCATTTAATTAGACTTCCATTTCTTTGTTCCCCATTATAACTTCCCCTGCTTCTCACTGCAAGGGACCTACACTTGATTTCACTAATCTTTTTCTCTTCACATATCTATAAAAGCTTTTAGTCAGTTTTTATGTTCCCTGCAAGCTTACTTTCATATTCTATTTTCCCCTTCTTAATTGATCCCTTTGTCATCCTTTGTTGAATACGAAACTGCTCCCAATCCTCAGGGTTACCGCTTTCTTGGCCAATTTATATGCCCTCTCCTTGGATCTTATGCTATCCCTAATTTCCCTTGTTAGGCATGGTTGAGTCACCCTTTTTGTTTTATTCTTATCCCAAACTGGGATGAACAACTTCTGTAGTTCATCCATGCGTTCATTTAATGTTTGCCATTGCCTATCCACCATCAACCCTTTGAGTGACATTCCCCAATCAATCCTACCCAATTCGCGCCTCATACCATCGCAGTTTCCTTTAATTAAATTCAGGACCCTAGTCTCCGAGTCAACTACTTCACTCTCCATCCTAATGAAGAATTCATCATATTATGATCGCTCTGACCCAAGGGGCCACCACCAGTAATGTTAGAGTAGAGTCAACACAATAATGTTAGAGTAGAGACACCACCAGTAACGTTAGAGTAGAGTCACCACCAGTAAAATTAGAGTAGTCACCACTAGTAGTGTTAGATTAGAATAACCACCAGTAATGTTAGAGTAAAGTCACCACTTTTAATGTAAGTGGAGAGTCACTACTAGTAATGTTAGTGTAGAGTCACCACCAGTAATGCTGAAGTACTGTCATCACCAGTAATGTTAGAGGAGAGTCACCACCAGTAACGGTGGAGCAGATTCACCGTCAGTAATGTTAGAATAGATTCGCTAACAGTAATTATAAAGTAGAGTCGTCAGCAGTAATGTTACAGCAGCGACTCCACCAGTAATGAAAGAGTAGGGTCCCCACCAGTAATGTTAGCGTAGAGTCACCACCAGTAATGTTAGAGTAGAGTCGCCACCAGTAATGTTATCGTAGTTTCACCATCAGTAATGGTAGAACACGGTCACCACCAGTAATGTTAGAGTAGAGTCACCACCAGCAATATTAAAGTAGAGTCATCACCAGTAATGTTAGAGAATGTCACCGCCAGTAATGTTAGAATATAGACACCAACAGTAATGATAGAGTAGGATCACCACCAGAAATGTTATCGTAGACTAACCAACATAACGTTAGAGTAGAGTCACCAGCAGTAATGTTAGCGTAGAGTGAACAACATTAAAGTTAGAGTAGAGACACCACCAGTAATTTAAGAGTAGGGTCATCACCAATGATGTTAGATTAGTGTCACCACCAGTAGTGTTAGAGTAGAGTCATCCTCTGTAATGTTAGTATAGAATCACCTCCAGTAATGTTGCAGGAGAGTCACCACCTGTAATGTTAGCGTAGCGTCACCACCAGTAGTGTTAGAGTAGAGTCACTTCCAGTAATGTTAGTGCAGAGTCACCACCAGTAACGTTAGGGCAGAGTCACCACCCGTAATGTAAGAGTAGAGTCAAAACCAGTGATATTAGAGGAGAGTCACCACCAGTAATGTTAGAGTAGGGTCACCACCAGTAATGATACTGTAGGGTTACCACCAGTAATGTTAGAGTAGTGTCACCACCAGTAATGTTAGCTTAGAATCATCACCAGTAGTGTTAGGCTAGAGTCAACACCTGCAATGTTGGGGTAGAATCACCAACAGTATTTTTACAGTAGATTCACCACCAGGAACGTTAGATTAAGGTCACCACCAGTATTGTTAAAAAAGAGTCAGCCCCAGTAACGTTAGAGTAGATTCACCACCAGTTACGATAAAGTAGGGACACCACCATTAATGTTAGTGTAGATTCACCACCAGTAATGTTAGAGTAGAGTCAACACCAGTAATGTTAGTGTAGAGTCACCATCAGTAATGTTAACGTAGGGTCTCCACCAGTAATGAAAGAGTAGAGTCATCACCAGTAATGTTAGTGCCATGTCACAACCAGTAATGTTAAAGTAGAGTCACCACCAGCAATGTTAGAGTAGAGTCACCACGAGTAATGAGAGTAGAGTCAACACCAGTAATGATAGATTAGGGTCACCACCAGTAAAGTTAGAATATAGTCACCACCAGCAATGTTACAGTAGGATCACAACCATTAACGGTAGAATAGATTCATCACCAGTAACGTTAGAGTCGAGTGACCACCAGTGATGTTAGAGTGGAGTCACAACCAGTAATGTTAGTGCAGAATCCCCACCAGTAATGTTAGAGTAGAGTCACCACCAGCGATGTTACAGTAGAGTCACCACCAGTAGTGGTAGAGTAGAGTCACCACCAGTAATGAGAGTAGATTCACCATCAGTAACATTTTAGTAGAGACACCAAGAGTAATATTAGGGTAACATCATCTCCAGTAATGTTAGAGTAGAGTCACCACCATTAATGTTAGCGTAGAGTCACCACCAGTAATGTTAGAGTAGGGTCATCACCAGTAACGTTAGAGTAGAGTCACCACCAGTAATGTTAGGGTAAGGTCACCACCAGTTATGTTGGGGTACAGTCACTACGATTAAGGTTAGACTAGAGTCACCACAAGCAATGTTAGCGTAGAGTCACCACCAATAACGTTAGAGTAGGGTCACCAGCAGCAATGTTAGACTAGAGTCAGCCCCAGTAACGTTAGAGTAGCATCTCCACCAGTAATTTTGGTTAGGGTCACCACCAGTAATGTAAGAGTAGATTCAACACCAGTAATGTTAGCATAGAGTCACCACCAGAAATGTTAGAGTAGAGTCACCACCAGTAATGTTAGAGTAGAGTCACCACCAGTAATGTTAGAGTAGAGTCACCACCAGTAATGTTAGAGTAGAGTCACCACCAGTAATGTTAGAGTAGAGTCACCAGCAGTGATGTCAGAGTAAAGTCACCAGCAGTAATGTTGGAGTAGAGTCGCCATCCGTAACGTTACAGTAGAGTCATAGAAACAAAGAAACATAGAAGATAGGAGCAGGAGTAGGCCATTCGGCCCCTCGAGCCTGCTCCGCCATTCAATGAGATTATGGCTGATCATCCAAACTCAGTACCCCGTACCTGCCTTCTCCCCATATCCCTTGATACTTTTAGCTCTAAGAAATGTATCTAACTCCTTCTTGAATATATTTAAAGACTTGGCCTCAACCGCCTTCTGTGGTAGGGAATTCCACAGGTTCACCACTCTCTGGGTGAGGAAATTCTTCCTCATCTCTGTCCTAAATGGCTTACCCCTTATCCGTAGACTATGACCCCTGGTTCTGGACTCTCCGACTATCGGGAACATTCTACCTGCATCTAGTTTGTCCAGACCTGTCATAATTTTATAAGTTTCGATGAGATCCCCTCTCATTCTTCTAAACTCCAGCGAGTATAAGCCCAATCGACCCAATCTCTCCTCATACGTCATTCCTGCCA
Source organism: Somniosus microcephalus (assembly GCF_052327205.1). Lineage (NCBI taxonomy): Eukaryota > Metazoa > Chordata > Chondrichthyes > Squaliformes > Somniosidae > Somniosus > Somniosus microcephalus. The sequence continues at coordinate 34,660,080 of NW_028225184.1, forward strand.
TCCCAGGGATCAGCGTTGTCAATCGTCGCTGAACTCCTTCCATGGCAAGAACATCCTTCTTCAGATAAGGCGACCAAAACTGTACACAGTACTCAAGGTGTGGTCTCACCAAGTCCCTGTACAACTGCAGCAGGGCATCCTTGCTCCTGTACTCAAACCCTTTCGCTATGAAGGCCAACATACCATATGCATTCTTGACCGCCTGCTGCACCTGCATGCTTACCTTCAGCGACTGGTGCACAAGGACACCCAGGTCTCGTTGCACTTCCCCTTCTCCCAATCTATTGCCATTCAGATAATAGTCTGCCTTTCTGTTTTTGACATCAAAGAGGATAATCTCGCATTTATCCACGTTATATTGCATCTGCCACGCTTCTGCCCAATCACCCAACCTGTCCAAATCATGCTGGAGTTTCTCGGTATACTCCTTGCAGCACACACGCCCACCCAGCTTTGTGTCATCTGCAAACTTGGAGATATTACAACTAGTTCCCTTATCTAGATCATTAATGTATATTGTGAATAGTTGGGGTCCAAGGACCGATCCCTGCGGTATCCCATTAGTCACTGCCTGCCACTCAGAAAAAGATCCGTTAATTGCTACTCGCTGCTTTCTGTCCGCCAACCAGTTCTCTATCCAAGTCAATTCCTTGCCCCCAATCCCATGTGCTTTACTTTACACGCTAATCTCTTATGCGGGACCTTATCAAAAGCCATTTGAAACACCAAGTAAACCACATCTACTGGTTCTCCCTTATCTATTTTCCCAGTTATATCCTCAAAAAATTCCAGTAGATTGTCAAGCACGATTTACCTTTTGTAAATCCATGTTGACTTTGTCCGATCCTGTCACTGTTTTCCAAGTGTTTAGCTATTACATCCTTTATAATGGACTCTAGCATTTTCCCCACTACCGATGTCAGGCTTACCGGTCGGTAATTCCCCGCTTTATCTCTACCACCCTTTTTGAATAGTGGGAAAACATAAGCTACCCTGCAATCCATGGGTACAGTTCCAGATTCCAGCGAATTTTGGAAGATGATCAGCAATGCATCTACTATTTGTAGGGCCACCTCCTTCAATAGCCTAGGATGTAGATTATCAGGCCCTGGGGATTTATCGGCCTTCAATCCTTTCAATTTCCCTACAAATACTGATTTCCTTCAGTCCTCCCTCTCATCAGACCCTATGTTCTCCAACATCTCTGGGAGGTTATTTGTGTTCTCCTTTGTGAAGACACAACCAAAATATGCATTTAATTGGACTTCCATTTCTTTGTTCCCCATTATAACTTCCCCTGCTTCTCACTGCAAGGGACCTACACTTGATATCACTAATCTTTTCTCTTCACATATCTATAAAATCTTTTAGTCAGTTTTTATGTTCCCTGCAAGCTTACTTTCATGTTCTATTTTCCCCTTCTTAATTGATCCCTTTGTCATCCTTTGTTGAATCCTAAACTGCTCCCAATCCTCAGGGTTACCGCTTTTTCTGGCCAATTTATATGCCCTCTCCTTGGATCATATGCTATCCCTAATTTCCCTTGTTAGCCACGGTTGAGTCACCCTTTTTGATTTATTCTCATCCCAAACTGGAATGAACAACTTCTGTAGTTCATCCATCCGGTCATTTAATGTTTGCCATTGCCTATCCACCGTCAACCCTTTGATTGACATTCCCCAATCAATCCTACCCAATTCGCGCCTCATACAATTGCAGTTTCTTTTATTTAAATTCAGGACCTTAGTGTCCGAATCAACGACTTCACTCTTCTTCCAAATGAAGAATTCATCATATTTTGATGGCTCTGACCCAAGGGGCCACCACCAATAATGTTAGAGTAGCGTCAACACAATAATGTAAGAGTAGACTCACCACAGTAACTTTAGAGTAGAATCACCACCAGTAATGTTAGAGTAGTCACCACTAGTAGTGTTAGATTAGAATAACCACCAGTAATGTAAGAGTAGAGTCACCACTTGTAATGTTAGTGGAGAGTCACTACTAGTAATGTTAGTGTAGAGTCACCAGCATTAATGCTAAATAAAGTCATCAACAGTAATGTTAGAGGAGAGTCACCACCAGTTACAGTGGAGCAGATTCACCGTCAGTAATGTTAGAATAGAATCGCCATCAGTAAATATAGAGTAGAGTTATCAGCAGTAATGTTACAGTAGCGACTCCACCAGTAATGTTAGATTAGGGTCACCACCAGTAATGTTGTAATGTTATATTAGGTTCACCACCAGTAATGAGAGAGTAGGGTCCCCGCCAGTAATGTTAGCGTAGAGTCACCACCAGTCATGTTAGAGTAAAGTCGCCACCAGTAATGATATAGTAGATTCACCACCAGTAATGGTAGAATACGGTCACCACCAGTAATGATATTGTAGAAACACCAACAATAATGATAGAGCAGATTCACCACCAGTAATGTTAGAGTAGAGTCACCACCAGCAATGTTAATGCAGAGTCATCACCAGTAATGTTAGAGAATGTCACCGCCAGTAATGTTAGAGTATAGACACCATCAGTAATGATAGAGTAGGATCACCATCAGAAATGTTATAGTAGAGTCACCAACATAACGTTAGAGTAGAGTCACCACCAGTTATGTTAGAGTAGAGTCACCACCAGTAACGTTAGAGTAGAGTCACCGCCAGTAACGTTAGAGTAGAGTCACCACCATTAATGTTAGAGTAGAGTCGCCACCAGTAATGTTAGAGTAGAGTCACCACCAGTAACGTTAGAGTAGAGTTACCACCTGTAATGTTAGAGTCGATTCACCACCAGTAACGTTAGAATAGACTCACCACCTGTAATGTTAGAGTAGAGTCTCCACCATTAATGTTAGAGTAGAGTCACCACCATTAATGTTAGAGTAGAGTCACCACCAGTAACGTTAGAGTAGAGTCACCACCAGTAACGTTAGAGTAGAGTCACCACCATTAACGTTAGAGTAGAGTCACCACCTGTAACGTTAGAGTAGAGTCACCACCATTAACGTTAGAATAGAGTCGCCATCGGTAATTATAGAGTAGAGTCATCACCAGTAACGTTAGAGTAGAGTCACCACCAGTAACGTTAGAGTAGAGTCACCACCTGTAATGTTAGAGTCGATTCACCACCAGTAACGTTAGAATAGACTCACCACCTGTAATGTTAGAGTAGGGTCTCCACCAATAATGATAGAGAAGGGTCACCACCAGTAATGTTAGAATAGAGTCGCCATCGGTAATTATAGAGTAGAGTCATCAGCAGTAATGTTACAGAAGCGTCTCCACCAGTAATCTTAGAGTAGGGTCAACATCAGGGATGTTAGAGAAGAGATTCCACCATTAATGTTAGAGTGTAGTCAACACCAGTAATGTTGGAAAAGTGTCCCCACCAATAATGTAGAGTAGGATCACCACCAGTAATGTAGAGTAGAGTCACACCTGTAATGTTAGAGTAGAGTCACCACCAGTAATGGTAGAGTGGAGTCACCATCAGTAATGATAGAGTAGAGTCACCACCAATAATGTTAAAGAAGGGTCACCACCAGTAAAGTTAGTGTAGAGTCACCACCAGTAAAGTTAGTGTAGAATCACCACCAGTAATGATGGAGTAGGTTTACCACCAGTAATGATGGAGTAGTGTCACCACCAGTAAAGTTAGTGTAGAGTCACCTCCAGTAAAGTTAGTGTAGAGTCACCACCAGTAATGTTAGTGTAGAGTCACCACCAGTAATAATGGAGTAGGTTTACCACCAGTAATGATGGAGTAGTGTCACCACCAGTAAAGTTAGTGTAGAGTCACCATCAGTAAAGTTAGTGTAGAATCACCACCAGTAATGATGGAGTAGGTTTACCACCAGTAATGATGGAGTAGTGTCACCACCAGTAAAGTTAGTGTAGAGTCACCATCAGTAAAGTTAGTGTAGAGTCACCACCAGTAATGTTAGTGTAGAGTCACCACCAGTAATAATGGAGTAGGGTCGCCACCAGCAATTTTAGAGTAGGGTCACCACCAGTAATGGTAAAGTGGAGTGACCATCAGTAATGTTAGAGTAGAGTCACCACCTCTAATACTAGAGTAGAGTATCTAACAGTAATGTTAGAGTAGGGATACCACCAGTGATGTTATAGTAGAGTCACCACCAGTAATGATGGAGTAGGTTCAGCATCAGTAATGGTAGAATGGAGTCACCAGTAGTAATGTTAGAGTGGAGTCACCACCAGCAATTTTAGACTAGGGTCACCACCAGTAATGTTAGAGTAGAGTCACCACCAGTAATGGTAGACTGGATTCACCACTAGTAATGTTAGAGTAGAGTCACCACCAATAACGTTAGAGTAGAGTCAACACCAGTAATGTTAGAGTATGCTCACCACCAGTAATGAGAGTACGGTCACCACCAGTAATGCTGATCTGTTTGCCGCTATGTCAATTTGTGCGTGGCTCAGGTAGCAATCCACAGACTATCACCTTTGAGGTTTTGCTTTAAAATTTGGATCATAGCTCCTCAAATTCCCTCATCAGAACCTCATTCCTTGTTCCACCTATGTTCTTGGATCCTACGTGGATCACCACAATTGGATCAAACCCCTTCCACATCCACGGTCTTCTCCAGCCACGAGGTGGTGTCTTTACCTGGCACTGGGCATGCAACACAACCGTTGGAACTTTCGGTCACGATGCAGAAAAAAATACCTACCCCCTGAATTTACTGTTGCCTACCACGACTACATTCCCTTTCACTTCTCCCACTTGAATTGCCTCCTACACATTGGTGTGAAGGTCAGCTTTCTCATCCATCCTGCAGATTTTCCCTCATTCACACAGGCAGCAAGAACTTGTTGAACATGTGCAAAGGCTGTGGCTCCTCCAGCACTGCACCTGGGCACTCCTCACCGGCCTGAGTTGCGGCCACATCCTCCTGTACCTGCCCACTAACCAGACCTGGAGCACTATCTAACTTAAGGGGTGTGACTGTCTTCTGGATCAAAGTGTCCTGGTAACTCTCCCCATCCCAGATGCCCCACAATGTCTGCAGCTCAGATTCCATTTCAAAAACTCTGAGCTGAATGTCCTCAAGATGCAGGCACTTACAGCAAAATTGATTGTCCGGGAAGACAATCATCTCCACAAACTACTAAATCTGAAGTTGTGGCTCATTACCCGCACTGCCATCCAATTTTGTTTTACTCATTTCTGGGATATTGCTGTCTGTGGCAAGGCCAGCATATATTTTTCATCACTAGTTGCACTATATGAGTTTGTTTTATCAAATTAAATTAACTTTGTAATTAGTTATCTTACCTAACAGTGTAGCTTGTTGATCGAGATTAATTTAAGGGTACTACCATCAAACATCTATCTGCAACACAAAGCACTATAAGTAGCGTCAGCAAAAAGCAACACCTCCTCCCCTCTCTTCTCCAAATTCCCACTCTTTCCAAATTCCCAAATAAAACACTCTGTTCAAGTCCACTCCACTTAATCCCTCTCTGTGCAGATCGCTCTGTGCTTTGCAGAAATGTTGAATTTTATACACTAGGAGCCTCCCCCAATTTAATAGTGCTGACTGGGCTCCCGTGCTCCTCGTCATTAGCGCTTATTCAAAACAAACACTTACAGATGACTGACAGTTAACTGACATTGGCAGGCAGCTTCTGTTAACTACACTTTCTACAGTTCTTCGTTGAAATCCAATTCTTCAACTAAGTTTCACTTTTTACAAATTCTACTTACACAATACTTTCCAGACATTTCCACTCTTTCCAAATTTCCGATTAAAACACGGTGTCCAATTTCACTCCGATTAATCCCGTTCTGTGACGACCAAGTTCAAACAGCTTTCTGCTGAGCCTGCATTGAAAATGGGCTGTGAGCATTCTGGGAATGGGTGACTTTAGGGGAAAGATAATAATAGGATGTGTAAGAGTCCCTCAGCCATATCTGAATGTGTCAACTTGATAATTCTGTTGAGGATGTATTGCGGCAAGAAAATAATTAGATGATTTGAGGGCCTGTTTTTTAGTTGATGTTGTTATTCTGTCGCATTTTTATGTACCATAATTTATTGGTAATATGCAATGAATGTAGTGATTAAAGGCAAAATTTAGTGTTTGAAATGTAAGGGAACACTGGTGAGCAACTCGCAGTGGAATCACGGAGAGAGTGTGTTTCAGCAGCTCTCAGGCTGGTTTGTCCAGTGTGAAAGAGACTTGTTAACTCATATTTTTTGTGAATAGCACGAGGTTTCAATAAAGGCCTGATCCTGCATTACAACAATTGAGAGTGTGTGCAATCTGACGTTTAAAGCAACGAAACGAAAAAGAACAGGAAAGCAGCACAACGCTGTGTCTCGACGTATTTCCTTCGTGAAGCAAATTGCAGCGAACAGATAGAGGGAGAGAGGGAGAGCGAGAGAAAGAGTGAGAGACAGAGAGAGTACTGCAAATAGTTTGATGATTGAAAGTAGCTTGAGTTTGCAGGGCTGAAAAAAGGACCAGCCGGCAAAAGAAGCCTACAGCACCTGGTATTCCCAGGCGGTCTCCCATCGAAGTACTAGCCAGACCTAACTCTGCTTTGCTTCCGAGATCAGACGAGATCGGGCTTGTCCAGAGTAACTCACCCGTAGGCGTCAGCTTTTCCTGGTTTTCCTCAGGTGACAGATTCCAGATTGATTTGCTGTTCTGTTTAGTGGTGCTGTGTCTCGACATCTACCTTTCGAGAAGCAAGTAACAGCGGACAGAAAGATGGAGAGAGAGAGAGAGCAATTCCAACAGTTTGGTGAGTGAACGCAGCATGATTTTTTTAGGGCAGCGAACTGCTTCTGCTGGCAAGAAAAGCCTAAAGCAAATGGTATTCCCATGCAGTCTCCCATCCAAGTACTAACTGGAGCTTGAGCTTGAGCACAGAAATTGGAGTTTCGCAAACGGAGTGCATTGCAATCAGAGTGAGGAATTTTATAATTGCAGGAATTGGTGATGAGGAGGAAGGTGGTGGAGATGTCTGTCTGAAAAGGAGGAGTGGAGCAACAGAACCCAAGATCTCTAAGTTAATAGACAGGAGAGCGGACCTGCATGACAGCGAGAGGAGCGGCTGCAGATAAAGGGATATCCGAGATCAGGGAGGGAGCGTGAGTGTTAAGGAGCGAGGGAAGTGACATCAGTGCAAGGGAAGGGGCTGATTGGTGAGAAGTTGGTCATTGTTTCTTTTAAGTCTTAAATTTATCACTCTAAGTTACTTTAAAAATAAGTTAGTTACTTGTCGAATAAATAAAACATGGCAGGGAAGCTCGGTCCAGCGGAATGCCCATCGTGTGCCGTGTGGGTAATTCAGGATGCTTCCCATGCCCTGGACAACCAGGTGCACAGGAGGTATCCTCAGATGGAGGGGCTCAAGCTCCGGTTTTGGCTCTTGAGCAATAGCTGGCGTCACTGAGGTACATCCGAGTGGCTGAGAGCTACTTGGATAGCATGTTTCAGGAGGTGGTCACCCAGCAGCTAAGGAGTGATCAGACAGAAAGGGAATGAGTGATTGTGAGACAAAAGAGGAGGACCAGGCAGACAGTGCAGGAGTCCCCTGAGTACATCACACTCTCGAACCAATATCCTGTTCTGAGACCTGATGAGGGTGATGTTCCTCTGTTAAGTAAAGCCTCTGGGGAATGAGGTAAAGCAAGTGGAGCAAATGTCAGTAGGGTAACATTTAGGGAACAGTGATCGTAGGTTTAGATTAGATACGGAAAAGGAGAGGGAGGAACCTGCAATAAAAATAATTGTGGAGGAAGACCAATTTCCATGTGTTGAGCACGGATCTGGCACGGTTAAATTGGAATCAAACATTGGCAGGCAAAACTAAATTAAACAGTAGTTTCCCTTAATGAGGAGATGGTTCGGGTACAGTGGGAAGGCATTCCCACTAGGCGAAAAGGTAGAGCAACTAAAGCCATAGATCACTGGATGATCAAAGGGATAGAGGAAGCTGAAGCAGAAAAAGAGCCCGTATGACAGATGTCATGTTGAGAATACAAGTGAGAGCCAGGCTGAATATAAAAAGTTCAGGGTGGAAGTGAGAAAGGAAATAAGAGGGGCAAAGAGAGAGCATGACAAAAGATTGGCAGCTAACATGAAAGGAAATTCAAACATGTTCTACAGACATGTAAATAATAAACGGGTAATAAGAGGAGGTGTGGGGTACTTTAGGGACAAAAAGGTGAACTACACATGAAGGCAGAACGCAAGTCTGAGCTACTAAGTGAGTAATTTGTATATGTCTTCACCAAGGAAGAATATGCTGCCAAATTCATAATGAAAGAGGAATTATTTGAGATATTGGATCGGAACATAATTGTTAAAGAGGAGATACTTGAAAGGCTGTCTGAACATAAATTTGATAAGTCCCCAGGACCAGATGAGATGCAACCTAGAATACCGAGGAAGGATAAGGAGGAAAACGCGGAGGTACTTGTCTCAATCTTCCAAGATACGGCTGTAAGAAAATAAGAAATAGCAGTAGGAGTAGGCCCTTCCGCCCTTCGAGCCTGCTCTGCTGTTCTATCAGATCATGGCTGATCTTCTGCCACAACTGCATTCACTAGCCCTATCGCCATATCCCTCGATGCCCTTACAAGTAAGAAATCTATAGACTTCTGTTTTGAATATACCCAATGATTGAGCCTCCACAACACTCCAGGGTTGAGAATTCTCCAGCCACTGTGTGAAGAAATTTCTTCTCATGTCAGGCCTGAAAGCCCTACCCTTTATCCTGAGGCTGTGGCCCCTGGTTCTAAAGTCACCAACCAATGGAAATTTTTTCCAGCATCCACCCTATCAAGCCCTTTAATGTAGGTGTATGCTTCATTGAGATCCCATCTCATTCTTCTGAATTCAAGAGAATATAGGCCTAGTTTATTCAATCTCTTCTCATATGACAGTCCCGCAATCCCAGGAATCAATCTCTTGAATCTTCGTTGCACTTTCCCTATGGCAAATATATCCTTCCTTTGGTAAGTAGACCAAAACTGCAGACAGCGATCACACCAAGGCCCTATATAAATGGAGTGAAATATCTTTACTCCTGTACCCAAATCCTCTTGTAATGAAGTCCAGCACACTATTTGCCTTCCTGATGGCTTGCTGCACCTGCACATTCACTTTCAGTGACTCATGCACAAGGACACCCAGGTTCGTTTGAGCATTCCCCAATCTTTAGAGTCATAGAGTCATAGAGTTATACAGCACAGAAAGAGGCCCTTCGGCCTATCACGTCTGCACCGGCCATCAAGCCCTGTCTATTTTAATCCCATTTTCCAGCATTTGGTCCGTAGCCTTGTATGCTATGGCATTTCATGTGCTCATCCAAATGGTATTGAATGTTGTGATGGTTCCTGCCTCTACCACCCTTTCAGGCAGTGAGTTCCAGAACCCAACCACCCTCTGGGTGAAAAAGTTCTTCCTCAAATCCCCTCTAAACCTCCTGCCCCTTACCTTGAATTTATGCCCCCTTGTTATTGACCCCTCTACTAAGGGAAAAAGTTCCTTTCTATCTATCCTATCTATGCCCCTCATAATTTTGTACAACTCAATCAGGTCCCCCCCTCAGCCTTCTCTGCTCCAAGGAAAACAACCCCAGCCTGTCCAGTCCTTCTTCACAGCTGAAGCGGTCCAGCCCAGGTAACATACGGGTGAATCTCCTCTGCACCCTCTCCAAAGCAATCACATCCTTTCTATAGTGTGGCGACCAGAACTGCACACAGTATTCCAGCTGTGGCCTAACCAGCGTTTTGTACATCTCCATCATAACCTCCCTGCTCTTATATTCTATGCCTCGGCTAATGAAGGCAAGTGTCCAATATGCCTTTTTAACCACCTTCTCCACCTGTTCTGCTGCCTTCAGGGATTCATGTCCATGCACACCAAGGTCCCTCTGATCCTCTGTCTTTCCTAGGGTCTTACCTTTCATCGTTTAGGAAATATTCTACCCTATTTTTTTACTACCAAAGTGGATAACTCCACATTTATCTACATTCGCTTCCTTCTGCCATGTTCTCGCCCACTCACTGAGCCTATCGTGATCCTCTTGAAGCCTCTTCACATCCACTTCACAACTGACTAGCTTTGTATTATCAGCAAATTTGGAAATGTTACATTTGGTCCCCTCATCCAAATCATTGATATAGATTGTGAATAGCTGAGGCCCAAACATCGATTCTTGCGGTATCCTACTAGTCACAGCCTGCCATCCTGAAACAGAACAGAGAGGTTTAATGTGGACAATATGGTTGAAGCAGTGTATATGGACTTTAGAAGGACATATGATATAGTGCCACATAATAGGCCTGTCAGTAAAGTTGAAGCCCATACACTAAAATGGATAGTGACAACATGGATACGAAATTTGCTAAGCGACATGAAACAGAGAGTAGTGGTGAACTCTTGTTTTTTGCACTGGAGGAATATTTACACCGTTGGAACCCTGGAGTCGGTACTAGGGCCACTGCTTTTCTTGATATATATTAATGATTTGGAAATGGGTATATCGGGGAAAAGTTCAAAATTTGCAGATGAAACAGAACTTTGAAGTACAGTGAATTGTTAGGTGGATAATGATAGATTTCAAAAAGATTCATGCAAATTTGTGAAATGGGCTGACAGGACGCAAGTGACATTTTATGCCGAAATGTGCGAGGTGAAAGATTTTGTTAGGAAGTACGAGGAGAGGCAATATAAACTAAAGGTTTCAATCCTAAAGGTTGTGCATGAAGAGAGAGACCTGGGGGGCGGGGGGGGGGCAGACATAATTGAAGGTGGCAGGGCAGGTTGAGAAAGCAGTTAAAAAGAAATACTGGATCCTTGCCTTCAACATATAGAATACAAGGCATAGAATCCAAAAGCATGGAACTTATGATGAACATTAATAAAACACTAGTTCGACCTCAACTGAAGTTCTATGCCCAATTATGGGCACCGAAATTTAGGAAGCATGTGAAGGTCTTAGAGAGGATTAATAAAAGATTTACGAGAATTATTGCAGGGATGAGAGACTTCAGTTACATGGATAAACTGGAGAAGCTGGAGTTTGAGAGGAGATGAGATTTGATCGAGGTATTGAAAGTCATGAGGGGACTAAACTGCGCAGAAAGATAGGTACTGTTCGCATTGGCAGAAGCGTCGAGAACCAGAGGACTCAGAATCAAGTTCATTGGCAGAAGAACCAAAGGCGATGTGAGGAAGAATTTGTTTACGCATCGAGTGGTTTGGATCTGGAACACCCTGCCTGAAAGCGTGGTGGATGCAGATTCAATCGTGGCTTTCAACGGGGAATTGGATAAGCAACTGAAAGAAAAAAAATATGCAGGGAATGGGTGGGGATGTGGGATTAGCTGATATGCTCTTGCAGAGAGCTGCCACGGGCTCGGCGGGTCGAATGGCCTCCTTCAGTGCTGTAACAATTCTATGATTCTATGAAGAGGAAAGATTGCCTCCTTGCTGCCTTGTTTCCATGGGAACGCTAGCTGTTTGAGATTCAGGACCAGGTCCGCTCCTTTGGGAAAGGCCCAGGTATTCCTGGGCTGATATAAATAGGTCATGGGCCCAGTGTTAATCATCTCCGATCTTACTTCCTGTCATTAACAGCAGGGGAGAATCAGCCCATTAATTTCCAGGTGTCAGGAGGTATCTACATAAAATTGTTGAAAGAAACCAGAGAGAAGCTGTACAGGGCTGCGGATACAGTAACGGATGGTTCATATATAATGAGCCCTAATTAACATAATATCCATTGGAATTCAGGGTAGCAGGCAGAACGAGTGAAGGAATTGGATTATAAACTAAGAAACAAGGAGTATTTATGAGAGGTGCAGCAGATCGATTTTGGAAGACCGCAGGCCCCGGTGAGGCCTCATGTACACAGGTGGAACAAAGCTCATGGGCCGGGCTTCCTGGGAGGTTGGAGGCAGCGTGGTTGAGAGATTTTGTAGGGTTCGTAAGAGCGCGGGTTCTGCGTGTCGATGGGTGGGCGAGTAGTTGGGGCAGGAAGCAAATCTGGCCGGGCAGGACGGCAGATGGGCAGCATTTCAAGCACTTGGGATGGGTGAGCAACGGGGCAGGAAGCCCCGAAACGGTTGGGAGGCCAGGAAGCTCTTGAAGTAATTGATGTGTGTAGAACCTCTCAGAATGGCCGGGTTGGTTGGACAAATCATAGAACGATAGAATTGTACAACACAGAAGGAGGGTATTCGGCCCATAGTGCCTGTGCCAGCCCTTTGAAAGTGATTTTCCAAATAATCCAGCTCCGCCTGCTCTTTCCCCATAGCCCTGCCAATTTTCCACTTCAAAATTTTAACCAATTCCTTTCTGAAATGCATTATTGAATCTCCTTCCACCGCCCTCTGAGGCAGTGCAGTCCAGACCACAGCAACTTGTTGCATAAAGAGTGTTTTCCACATGTTGCCTCTGGTTATTTGGCTATTAACCTTCAATCAGTGTCCTCAGGTTACCGACCATTCTGCCACTGGAAACAGTTTCTCCTTATGTATTAAAACATAAATTCTTGAGTTTATTTATGGTAAGTTTAAATAACAGTCTAATAATTAGAGGCATTTACTTTTGTTCATGTGTTTTCGTGTTTAGTGCAAGGTACTGTGCTAAAAAATGAAAACACTCTTAAGTAGGTATAAATAATATAAATATTCTAGACTATGTTATGGCCGAGCAGGTTTTGTGTCTGGACTGCAGTGTGTGGGTGTTTGTGGAGAGCGAGTCTGTCCCAAGCAAACACATCTGCAGTAGATGTCTCTGTGTCAAATCTCCCCGGCTCGAGCTGGAGCGCGAGTTCGGGTCACCCCAATGCATAAGGTAGGGAGAGGAGTTTCCTTTATGAGCTTATATTTTAAGCAGGATCCAGAGTCCCATATAGTATGTTGCCTAACTACTGCCACGGTGAGGGTCAGCTCGAACCAGATTGAAAATATATAGTAGAGGGGGGCAGGAGCCAGTCGTTGTGGTCCATGTTGGGACCAACAATGTAGAGAAGCGGAGGCAAGACCTCTTATTATTCTTTCCACGGATGTGGGCTTCCCTGGCTAGGCCAGTATTCATTGCCCATCCCTAATTGCCTTGGAAATGTGGTGGTGAGCCGCCCTCATGAAGCACTGTATTCCGTGTGGTGAAGGTTCTCCCACAGCACTGTTAGCGACGGAGTCCCAGGACTTTGACCCAGCGATGAGATGGTGTGTGACTTGGAGTAGAAATTGGAGGTGATGGAGTTCTCATGCGCCTGCTTACTTTGTTCTTCTAGGTGCTAGAATTTGCGGGTTTGGGAGGTGCTTTCGAAGAAACCTTGGCGAATTGCTGAAGTGCATAGATGGTACACACAGCAGCCAGGGAGCGAATGTTTCAGCTCGTGCATGGATGAACAAACAAGTGAGCTGCTTTTTCCTGGATGGCGTCGAGCTTCTTCAGTGTTGCTGGCGCTGCACTCATCCAGGCAAGTGAAGTGTATGCCATCAGACTCCGGACTGGTGCATTGTAGATGGCTTAGGGCAGTAAGGAGGTGAAACACACGCCACAGAATACCCAACCTCTGACCTGTTCTTGTGTCCACAATATTTATATGGCTGGTCCAGTTAAGCTTCTGGTCAATGGCGGGGGATTTGGCGATAGTAGTACTGTTGAATGTCAAGTGGTGGTGGTTCGCTGCTTCTCTTATTGGAGACTAGCTGGAGTGCCCGGCGGTGCCGAGGGAACTCAAGAACCCAGTGCCATGTTTATAATACTGTTTATGAGACAGTTGGATTTGAAGAACTCTTCCAAAGGACCCAGTCCTTTAACTTCGTTTTTTGTTAATGGACATCGCCAGTCACAAGTGATGCGTACAAGTCTGCTACGTTTTCTTGAGGGCATGCTGTTATGAAAAATGAAAAAAATAATTTTTATATATATAAATGAGCATGTCTGTGTGGGAAGAATAGAGAGAGAGAGGGAAAGAGATAGAGAGAGGGAAAGAGAGAGGGGGAGGGAGAGAGGGAGAGGAAAGGAGAGAGAGAGTGAGGGAAGGAGAGAGAGAGAGGGAAGGAGAGAGAGAGAGAGGGTAGGATAGAGAGAGGGAGAGGGAAAGAGATAGAGAGAGGGAAAGTGAGAGGGGGAGGGAGAGAGGGAGAGGAAAGGAGAGAGAGAGAGAGGGAAGGAGACAGAGGGGGGGGGAGGAGAGAGAGAGAGAGGGGGGAAGGAGAGTGTGAGAGAGGGGGAAGGAGAGAGTTAGGGGGAGAAGGAGAGAGAGAGGGGGAAGGAGAGAGAGAGAGAGGGGGAAGGAGAGAGAGAGGGCAGGAGAGAGATAGAGAGAGGGAAGAGGAGAGAGCGAGAGGGAAGGAGAGAGAGAGTGAGAGGGAAGGAGAGAGAGACAGAGAGAGAGGGAATGAGAGACAGATAGACAGAGAGGGAAGGAGAGAGAGAGAGAGGGAAGGAGAGAGAGAGAGGGGGAAGGAGAGAGAGAGAGAGAGGGAAGGAGAGAGCGAGAAGGAAGGAGAGATAGAGGGAGAGAGGGAATGAGAGATTGAGGGAAGGAGATAGAGAAGAGAGGAAGACACCCCAGGGAAGGGGCTGTACTCAGAGCCCGGCGGGTGAAGAAGTGCGGCCGCCATTTTTTGAGGTCGGCGGGAAGTTTGAATAGCGGCGGCCGAAGGAAGGAAGGAAGAAGGCGAGCTTGTGTGTTTAAAATTTAAAAAAAAGCATCCAGAGAGATGAGATGTAGGTGAAGCCGAAGGTTCTCATCGCTCGGGCTGAGTGTGTGTTGTGTGAGGAGATTGAGACTCCCTACCCGCGCTTCTTCTCTCCCTCCCTTTCCCACCACCTCACTCTTTCCCTCCTTCATGCACTCTCTCTCTCTCCCTCCCCCTCTCTCTCCCTCCCCCCTCTCTCTCCCTGCCCCTCTCTCTCTCCCCACTCACTCTCCCCTATCCCTCCCTCTCCACCCTCCCCTCCCTCCCCGCTCTCTGTCCCTCCCTCTCTCTCCCTCACTCCCCTCTCCCTATCTCTCCCCTCTCCCCCTCCGTCCCTGCTCTCTCTCCCTCCCTCCCCTCTCTCTCTCCCTCTCCCCTTCTCCTCTCCCTCCCTCTCTCACTCCCTCCCCCTTTCTCTCTCCCTACCCCTGACTCTCCCTCCCCCTCTCTCTCCCTCCCCCCTCTCTCTCCCTGCCCCTCTCTCTCTCCCCAGTCACTCTCCCCTATCTCTCTTTCTCCCCTCTACCCCTCTCTCTCCCTCCCTCTCTCTCCCTCACTCCCCTCTCCCTCTCTCTACCCTCTCCCCCTCCCTCCCTGCCCTCTCTCCCTCCCTCCCCACTATCTCTCTCTCCCTCTCCACCTCCACCTCTCCTCTCCCTCCCTCTCTCCCTCCCTGCCCCTCTCTCTCTCCGTAACCCTGACTCTCCCTCCCCCTCTCTCTCTCCCTCCCCCTGTTTTTCCCTCCTTTCCTCACTCTCCCTCCCTCCCTTCTCCCTCCCTAGTGCCTCAGGCCCGGATCGACTCACCTCAGCTGAGCTCCTGCCCCGGCCCGAGCCCCCGTGCGCAGCCTAGCTCCTCAGGCCCGACCCATCTCACCTCAGCTGAGCTCCCGTTCCGACCCGATACCTCGTGCGCGGCCTAGCGCCTCAGGCTCGGCCCGAGTGAGCACTGATGAGCTCCCACTGCGGGCCACCGATGCCTCTCCGCTGCTGGATTTATTTTGGGATTAGCCTGGAGAGAGAAGAGGGTAAGAACGCTTCAGGCCTGGCCCGATGGACCCCTGGTTTTTCGCACTCCCGCACTAACGGCAGGCTTTACAATTAGGCCCCGACCACACACACCATGAAACGCCCCCGTGAGGCAGCGTGCTCCCCCCGTAGGATTGGTCAAGCTTCACGTCACTCAACGCTAATGAGCCATAGGATTGGTCAACCACTAATGAGCGGTTTTGTCCGTTTTTTGAAAGTTTTTTCTCTAGTGACCGAACAATTTTTGTCTGACCAAAAAATAAATACGCCTATGACACACCCCTAATCATAAGCTTTCTTTTGATATAGCGTATGTGTAGGTATGCTCCATAACTTTGAGTTAACCGCGGACATACATACAGACAGACAGATAGACAGACAGACACCACCATCCTTTTATATCACAGAATCACAGAATCACAGAATCTACAGTGCAGATAGAGGCCATTTCGGCCCATTGAGCCTGCACCGACACATATCCCACCCTACCCCCGTAACCCCACGTATTTAATCCCCTAACACTAAGGGTCAATTTATCATAGCCAATCAACCTAACCTGCACATCTTTGGACTGTGGGAGGAAACCGGAGCACCCGGAGAAAACCCACGCAAACACGGGGAGAATGTGCAAACTCCACACAGTCGCCCGAGGCCAGATTTGAACCCGGGTCCCTGGCGCTGTGAGGCAACAGTGCTAACCACTATGCCATGCGTGGCACAAATATTACTTGCCACTTATCAGACCAAGCCTGAACATCGTCCATGTCTTGTTACATTCAGGCATGAAATGCTGCATTATCTAATTAGTTGTGAAAAGTAGTGAATACATTGCAATCATCGGCAGACAATCCCATATCTGTCATATGATGGAGGAAGGGTCAGTGATGGAGCAGTTGACGATGGTAGTGCCTCGGCGTCTGCCCTGAGGAACTACTGCAGTGATATTCTGGGGGTGTGGTGATTGGACTCCAAGAACCACAATCATCGTCCTTTGTGCTAGGTATGACTCCTGCCAGTGCAGAGCTTTCCCCTGATTCCCAATGACTGCGATTGTATTAGGTCTCCTCCATGCCACACTTAGTCAAATATTGCTCGATGTATAGGGCAGTCAATCTCACCTCACCTCTGGAATTCAGCTCTTTTGTCCATTTTTGGACCAAAGCTGTAATGAGGTCTGGAGTTGAGTGGTCCTGGCTGAACCCAAACTGATCACCGGTGAGCAAGTTATTGAGTTAATAATTGGTGCTCGACAGCACATTAGAACTTAAGGACAGGTTACGTTCTGTTGCTCAAATAACCATTCTTTATATCAAAGCACGGGGTATAAAGAATCAATTTACTGAACTGCAGGCGCAAATTCAACTTGGAAGATATGGCATGGTAGCCATGACTGAGTCATGGATGCCAGTCGGCCAGGACTGAGAACTAACTGAATCAGGTTATCAGTTATATAGGAAGGAAAAGGGAAATGTTGACGGGGAGCAGTAGCCTTTGTGATTGAGGATGAATTCACTTCAATGGTAAGAGAGGACATAACGAGAGATCGGCAGGCAGTGGATATTTTATGGATAGACTTAAGAAATAGAAACAGGTTTTAAGACTGTATACTGTGATGCGAGGTGTGTGCGGGCCTCCTAGTAGCTGCTGTGAAGTGCGGGATTGTATAAATGCAGTGATCAGAAAAGCGTGTAGTAAATGCAGTGTGCTTTAAATGGGCGATTTTATCTTTCATGTAGATTGGGATAGGCAGACTAGAACCTGTCAGAAAAGTAGTGAATTTCTTGAGTGTGCCCGGGACAGTTTTCTACAACAATATATCATAGAAGCTACTAGGGTTGAGCCGGATTAGGTGTAGTAATCAGTAATGAGCCAGATTTCTTTAACTGCCTAACTGTGTGAACATTTAACGAACAGCGATCATAACATGATCGACATCAAAGTAGCTTTTGAAAGGGAAAAGAGCAAAGCAGCTAATGTTCTAGATTTGAGTAAGACCGACTTCAAAGCGATGAGACAGAGACTGTCCACTGTAAACAGGGCCAATCTGTTTATCGGTAAAACGGGAACGGAGCATAGTGGTAATGTCACTGGGCTAGTAATCCAGTGACCTGGGCTATTGATCCACAGACGTGAATTCACATCCTGCCACGGCAGCTGCGGAATTTAAATTCAGTTAATTAGATAAATTTGGAATCATCATTACGAGTATCTGTAATGGTAACCATGGAACTATCAGACTGCCATACAAACCCATCTGGTTCACTTTAGGGAAGGAAATCTGTCATACTTAACTGGTCTGGCGTATATATGACTCCAGACCCAGAGCAATGTGGTTGACTCTTAATTGCCCTCTGAAATGACCTAAGAAGCTACGAAACAAAATACTAAAAATGAAACCGGCTTCAGGTCAAGCATGGGCAAGGTTACCAGCTACCGCCCTCCCGCAGCGAATGAATCAATACTCCTCCATGTTGAACACCACTTGGAAGAAGCACTGAGAGTAGCAAGGGCACAGAATGTACACAGGGCAGGGGACTTCAATGTCCATCACCTAAGAGATGCTCGGTAGCATCACTACTGGTCGAGTCCTGAAGAAAATAACTGCCAGTTTGGGCCTGCAACAGTTGGTGGGAGATCCAACACGAGGGGAAAACCTGTCGCAGATGCATTTGTCCATGACAGCATTGGTATCACTGGCCACCACACCGTCATTGTGGAGACGAAATTCCACCTTCATGTTGAAGACACCCTCCATCGTGTTGTGTGACACTGCCACCGTGCTAAATCGGATAGATTCAGGGCAGATCAATTTGGGTATCAATGAGAGACTGTGAGCCATCATCAGCAGCAGAATTTTATTCCACAACAATCTGTAACCTCATGGCCCGGCACATGCGTCACAGTACCATAAAAATCAAGCCAAAGGACCAATAAGGATTGTAGAAGACCATGCAAGGAAAAGCACCAGGCGTAGCTAAAAATGTTGTGCCAATCTGGGGAAGACGCAACACAGGATTACAAGCATTCTAAAAAGCGGAAACAGCACAGTATAGACAGGGTTAAGCAATCCCACAATCAACGGATCAGATCAAAGCTCTGCAGTCCTGCCACATCCAGTCGTGAATGGTGGTGGACCTATAAACAACTAACGGGAGGAGGAGGCTCCAAGAAAATCCCCATCCTTAATGATGGTGGAGCCCAGCACGTCAGTGCAGAAGACAAAGCTGAAGCGTTTGCAACCATCTTCAGCCAGAAAAGCTGAGTGGATGGTCCATATCGGATTCCTCCTACGGTCCCCAGCTGTCTTCAGCCAATTCGATTCACTCCACGTGATATCCAGAAACGGCTGGGTGCACTGGATAAAACACATGCTAAGGGCCCTGGCAACATCCCGGCTATCGAGCTGGAGACTTGTACTCCAGAACTAGACCCGCCTCTAGCCAAGCTGGTCCATAAAATCTAAAACACTGGCATCTAACTCACAAAGTGGATAACTGCCCAGGTGTGTCCCGTTCACAAAAAGCCGGACAGATCAAAACCAGTCAACTACTGCCCCAGCAGTCTAATCTCAATCATCAGCTAACTGATGACGGTGTCATCGACAGTGCTATCAAGCGGCACTAACTCACCAGTAACTTGCTCACTGATGCTTAGTTTGGATTCCACCAAGACCACTTAGCTGCCGAACTCGTTACAGTCTGGTTCCAAACATGGACAAAGGAGCTGAATTCCAGAGCTCAGGTGAGAGTGGCTGCTCTTGACATCAAGGCAGCATTTGACCGAGTTTGGCATGAAGGAGCCCTAGTAAAACGGACGTCATTGTGAATCGAGGAGAAATCTCTGCATTGGCTCTACTCATACCTAGCACAAAGGAAGATGCTTGTGGTAATTGAAGGTCAATCTTCACAGCCCCAGGTGCTCGCTGCAGGAGTTCCTCAGGGCAGTGCCCTATGTCTAACCATCTTCAGCTGCTTTATCAATGACATTACTTCCAACATAAGGTCAGAATTCGCGATGTTCGCTGATGACTGCAAAGTGTTCAGTGCCATTCAAAACCCCTCAGATAACGAATCAGTCCATGCCCGGATGCAAAAAGACCTGGATGACGTTCAGCCTTGGGCTGATTAGTGGCAGGTAACTTTCCCGCAACAGACGTGCCAGGCAATGATTATCTCCAACACGCAAGATGCTAAACACTGGCCCTTGACATTCAATGGCATTGCCATCACCGAATCCCCAAGCATCAACAAACTGGAGGTTATCATTGACAAGAAAATTAACCGGACCAGCTACATAAATAATGCAGCAACAAGAGAAGCTCAGAGGTTAGGTACTCTGCAGCGAGTGTCCCCACTTCTGACTCCCCAATTCCTTTCTACCGTCTACAAGGTACAAGTAAGGAATGTTTTGGAATGCACTCCACTTACCTGGATGATTGCAGCTCCAACAACACTCAAGAAGCTCGACACCATCCAGGACAAAGCAGCCCGCTTGATTGGCACCTCATCCACCACCGTAAACATTCACTCCATCCACCACTGGCGCACTGTGGCTGCAGAGTGTACCATCCACAAGATGCACTGCAGCAACTCGAGAAGGCTTCTTCAGCAGCACCTCCCAATCCCGCGACCTCTTCCACCAAGAAGGACAAGGGCAGCAGACGCATGGGAACTCCACCTCCTCCAGGTTCCCCTCCTAGTCATATGTCATCCTGACTTGGAAGTATATAGCTGACACTTCATCAGCGCTGGGTCAAAATCCAGGAACACCCAACCTAACAGCAATGTGGGAGTACCTTCACCACATGGACTGCAGCGTTTCAAGAAGGCAGCTCACCACCACCTTCTCAAGGGAAATTCGTTAATACTCCATCATCACATAAAAACGAAAAATTACAAAAAACGAGAGAAGATCAGTGGGAAATGTTCAAAAATCTTTTAACGTGAAACATAACTAGTTTATACCCCTGAGGGGCAAGAGCTCTACTTGCCCAGAAACAGTAAAGAACGGCAAACGAGGAAAGGGTCGGCTAACAACTCAATGAAAGTCATACAAAAATGCCAAAAGTTGCACAGATACTGGCGAATGAGAAAGGTGCCAAAAAAACAAAGCATAACATAGCCGACAATTAGAGCTACAAAAAGGAGTATGAAACAAAACCTGCAATGAATATCAAATTCAGCAGAAAATGTTTTTACAATTATTTTAATCACAAGTGTGTATTCAGGAGCAATGTTGGGATCTGATAAACTGAAACGGCGATGTTATCAATGATAATATGGAAATGGCAGACGTTTCAATTAGTTAATTTGCATCAGTATCTACAGGAGAGGAAGATAATAGTATGCCAGGAATCCCACAAAAACGAAATTAGAGAGAGGGACACAATAAAATTACCGCAAGTAAAATAACATTAATGAAGAATATTATTGTACAAAGGAGTGAAAAATCCCAAGGACCAGATGGTTTCCATCCCAGGATTTAAAAGGAATAAAATCTGCCTAACTATAATCTTTAAAAGCTCCGTCGATTCAGAAACCATTCCTTTAGATTGGCAAATTGTGCATGTCACGATATTCATGGAACATTCTCCTGCTTGTCGCTGTTTAATTGTACAACACCATTCATGACCGGATGTGACAGGACTGCAGAGCTTTGATCGGATCCGTTCATTTTGGAATCGCTCAGCTCTCTCTATAGCATACTGCTTCATAGAAACATAAAAATATTGAAGATAGGAGCAGGTGTAGGCCATTCGGCCCCTCGAGCCTGCTCCGCAATTCAATGTGATCATGTCTGATCAGTCAAGTTTAGTACACTGTCCCTGCTTTCTCCCCATATCCCTTGATCCTTTTAGCCTTAAGAAATATATCCAACTCCTTCTTGAATATATTTAATGAATTGGCCTCTACTGCCTTCTGTGGTAGAGAAATCCACAGGTTCACCACTCTCTGGGTGAAGAAATTATTCCTCATCTCTGTCCAAAATGGATTACCCCTTATCCTTATACTGTGACCCCTGGTTCTGGACTCCGTTACCATCGGGAACATCCTTCCTGCATCTAGTCTTTCTAGTCCTGTTAGAATTTTCCAAGTTTCAAAGAGATCCCCTCTAATTCTTCTAAACTCCAGCGACTACAAGTCCAATCGACCCAATCTCTCCTCATACATCATTCCTGCAATCCCAGGTGTCAGCCTGGTGAATCTATGTTGCACTCCTTCCGTGGCAAGAACATCCTTCCTCAGAAAAACGACCAAAACTGCACAGAATACTCAAGATGCGGGCTCACCAAGGCCCTGTACAGCTGCAGCAAGACATCCTTGTTCCTGTACTCAAACCCTCTCGCTACAAAGGTCAACATGGCATTTGCCTTCTTAACCGCCTGTTGCACCTGCATGCTTACCTTCAGCGAATGGCGCACAAGGACGCCCAGGTCTAGTTGCACTTCCCATTCTCCCAATCTATTGCCATTCAGATAATAATCTGCCTTCTTGCCTTTGACACCAAAGTGGATAACCTCGCATTTATCCACGTTATGTTGCATCTGCCATGCTTCGGCCAATCACCAAACCTGCCCAAATCATACTGGATTTTCTCGGCATCCTCCTCACTGCACACAGGCCCACCCAGCTTTGTGTCATCTGCAAAATTGGAGTTATTTCCTCTAGTTCCCTTGTCTAGATCATTAATACATATTGTGAACAGCTGGGGTCCAAGGAACAATCCCTGTGGTACCCCACTAGTCACTGCCTGCCACTCGGAAAAAGTGCCATTTATTCCAACCCTTTGCTTTCTGTCTGCCAACCAGTTCTCTATTCAAGTCAATACCTTGCCCCCAATCCCATGTGCCTTAACTTTACACGCTAATCTCTTATGCGGGACCTTATCGAAAGCCTTTTGAAATGCCAAATACACCACATCCATTGGGTCTCTCTTACCTATTTTACCAGTTAAATCCTCCATAAATTCCAGTGGATTAGTCAAGCACTATTTACCTTTTGTAAATCCATGTTGACTTTGTCTGATCCGGTCACTGTTTTCCAAGTGCTCTGCTCTTTCATCTTTTATAATGGACTCTAGCATTTTCCCCACTACCGATGTCAGGTTTACCAGTCTGTAATTCCCCATTTTCTCTCTACCTCCTTTTTTGAACATTAACTGCCCAGCAATCCATGGATACTGTTCCAGATGCTATCGAATTTTGGAAGATGACCAGCAATGCATCTACTATTTCTCGGGCCACTTCATTTATTACGCTAGGACGCAGATTATCTGGTGGTGCTCATGTTGGAGATGGATGCCCCTATTCTCTGACCATTTGCAGACATTGTGGCTGAAAACGATGCCAGAAATTTAAGCAATTATTGCTGCCCCTTCAAGATGACCCACTTTCTGGATGTCCCCCGAGCTTCAGGGTCTGCATGGAGCTCACCAGAGTTTGGAGCGTCCTGGGCCCTCCGGCGAGGAGTCTCCACTGCTATCCCTGCCAACACAACCTGCTCTTGCTCACTTGTGAATTGTGAGATACCAGGTGACAACTCGACATTATGGCGCAAAGGACCCAGTGATGTGTCTGCGCTGGTGCTGGCTCAGCTTGTACCTTCTGACGGTGAACCCTCAGAGGCTGGAGGTTCCTCGAAGGTGTCGTCCTCCCCCACAGGCAGGTCAGTTGAGCGTGAGCACTTGATGGACCGGTGGAAGGGTAAACAGATGAATTAGAAGTGAAATAATAAGAATGATTAAAGTTAACATAATGAATACGAAACATTTCATTGGCTGATGTTAATCGTCACCATGTGGCTTTATCGGACGTTATTCTCTCACCAGGTTGCTGGATTGTTTGCCTTTCTCTGTCTCCCACTGCCAGTGTCTTTCGAGGTCCTGGAATTTCCAGAGCCGCCTCCTCTGCTGCTGTAAGATGTACAATTACTGGTGGGCCACCTCCAGTTCGCTCCTTCTCAAAGTTGTTTTGGCACTCTTCCCCTGCAAGGAGGGAAACATGACAAGTTTGAGTGAGATTATTAGAAGGATCATCAAATGAGTTGAAGTGCGTTGAACTAAATAACAAAAAAGTGGAAATCACACTGCTGGAATTGTACTATAGACACCCAAATAGTCAGAGGAAAATAGAAGAAAATATATGTAGGCAAATTTGTGAGGTGTTCAATAACAAAATGTCAATGATAGTAGGGGATTTCAACTGTCCCAATAGAAGCTGGAATAGAATCCGTGTGAAAGGTACAGAGGATGCATAAATCTTATAATAATTCAGGAGAACGTTTTTATCCTATAGTTAGCAAGCCCAGCAAGAAAGCACAGTATATGGTGTGGATGGGAGCAGAAAGTTGCAATGGGACATTCATTAAGTGAGTGAGAAATAACTGCGGCAGATGGACTTGTTGCCCTTTATCTCAAGTCGCTGGAATACAAAAGATTGGAAGTTT
Organism: Somniosus microcephalus; assembly: GCF_052327205.1. Taxonomy (NCBI): domain Eukaryota; kingdom Metazoa; phylum Chordata; class Chondrichthyes; order Squaliformes; family Somniosidae; genus Somniosus; species Somniosus microcephalus. Next base: position 34,684,262 of record NW_028225184.1, read on the forward strand.
TGTTACTGTTGCATAAAACACCGGCTAGACACCATTTAGAGTATTGTGTTCAGTTCAGGGCACGGCAGAGTCTGCAGAATGATACCGGGACTGAAAGCATTAAATTATGAGGCCAGATTACACAGACTGTGCTTTTATTCCCTTGAGTACAGAAGGTTAAACAGTGATCAAATTGAAGTGTTTAGGATGATCAAAAGGTGCTCGGAGTGTAGCTTGAGAGAAAGATTTGCTGCTGCTGGAAGATTCGAGATCAAGGGTGCATAATTTGACAAACTAATTACAGATTTTGAGTTTGTAACTAGCAGGGTAGATAAAGGAGATGTAATATATTTCATTTTTGGAAAAGCATTCGATAATGTGACTCATAAAATGCTGTTCCGCAAGCTAAGCACTCATGGAGTTGGGTTATATATTAGCATGTATAACGGATTGGTTAGCAGACAGAAAACAGAGAGGTGGGATTAATGGATCCTTTTCAGGTTGGCAGGCTGTAACTAGTGGTGTGCCGCAGGCATCAATTTTTGGACTTCAGCTACTCACATTCTCCATAAATTAGGTAGAGGAAGGCACCGAGTGCAAGGTATCTGGAGCTGAGTGGTGGACCTGTGAGAGGCAAGATTCAGCGAGCGGACTAGAGAATTAAAAAGTATTCGAAGTGTGACTTCACCAGAAAGAAGGTAAGTGATTGGTTGGTGATTATTTCTCTCTTTCTCACCTTTTCCAAACTTAAATTTTGTGGTTTACAGTTTCTGGGGTCTCTGTTGTTTAGCCGGGACTGCTGGTAAATAAGGTCCCGTGTGTATATCATTTAATAGTAGGGTGGGATTAATTTGATTTAATTTTATTTTAATAATAAAAGGTTAACTCATGGCAGCACAGCTCGGCGCTGTGGTATGCCCCTCCTGCACTATGTGGGAAACCAGGGACACTTCCTGTGTCCCTGCTGATCATGTGTGTGGGGAGTTTTTCCAGCTGCAGCTACTGGCAGAATGCATTGCAGCGCTGGAGCTGCGAATGGATACATACTGGAGCATTCGCGATGCTGTGGACGTCATGGATATCACGTTTAATGAGTGGGTCACAACACAGGAAGTCAATTGGTGACCACCAGGCAGAGTAGTAGGCACAGTCAGGTAGTGCAGGGGTCCCCAGTAGCCGTCCACCTCTCAAACAGATATACCGCTTTGAACGTTGTTTGGGGGAGATGGCTTATCAGGGGAAGACAGCGGCAGCCAACTTTCTGGAAGCATGGGTGGTTCTGCTGCACAGGACGGGAGGAAAAAGAGTGGGAGAGCTATAGTAATAGGGGATTCTATTTTAAGAGGATTAGATAGGCGTTTCTGCAGCCGCAAATGAGACTCCAGGATGCTATGTTGCCTCCCTGGTGCAAGGGTCAAGGATGTCTCAGAGCGGTTGCAGAGCATTTTGGAGGGGGAGGATAAAAAGCCAGTAGTCGTGGTGCATATAGGTACCAAAAATATAGGTAAAAAACGGGTTGACGTCCTAAAAGCTGAATATAGGGAATTAGGAGGTAAATTAAAAATAGGACCTCAAAGGTAGTAAACTCAGGATTGCTGCCAGTGCCACATGCTAATCAGTGTAGAAATAGAAGGATATTTCAACTGAATATATGGCTAGAGGAATGGAGCAAGGCGGAGGGATTCAAATTCCTGGGACATTGGAACCGGTTCTGGGGGATGTGGGACCAGTACAAACTGGACGGTTTGCACCTGGGCAGGACCAGGACCGATGTCTTAGGTGGAGTGTTTGCTAATGCTGTGGGGGAGGGTATAAACTAAAATGGCATCTGGTTTGGTACCTGTGCAGGAAGACAGAGGAAAGGTAAACAAGGATAGAAGCAAAAGACAGGAAGGAGAAAAGCAAAAGTGGCAGTCAGAGAAATCAAGGGAGTAGATTAATCATGGCCACTGTAAATAATAATTCTAAATGGTCTAAGGGTGTTAAAAAAAACAAGCCTGAATGCTTGTGTCTTAATGCGAGGAGCGTTCGTAATGAGGTGAATGAATTATCACAGAAATCACAGAAACCACACAGTGCAGATAGAGGCCATTTCGGCCCATCGAGCCTGCACCGACACATATCCCACCTGATCCCCGTAACCCCTACACCAACACATATCCCACCCTATCCCTGTAACCCCACGTATTTAATCCCCCCAACACTAAGGGTCAATTTATCATAGCCAATCAACCTAACCCGCACATCTTTGGACTGTGGGAGGAAACCGGAGCACCCGGAGTAAACCCACGCAAACACGGGGAGAATGTGCAAACTCCACACAGACAGTCGCCCGAGGCTGGATTCGAACCCGGGTCCCTGGCGCTGTGAGGCAACAGTGCTAACCACTATGCCACCGCAAATAGATGTAAACGGAAATTATATGATTGGGATCACAGAAACATGGCTCCAGGATGACCAAGGCTGGGAAATCAACATCAAGGTGTATTCAATTTTCAGGAAAGACAGGCAAAAAGGAAAAGGAGGTTGGGTAGCATTGCTGTTTAAAGAGGAGATTAACACAATTGTAAGGAAGGATATTAGCTCTGATGATGTGGAATCTGCATGGGTAGAGCTGAGAAATACCAAGGGGCAGAAAATGTTAGTGGGATATGTATACAGACCCCCAAACAGTAATGCGGGCGTTGGGGATGGCATTAATCGGGAAATGAGAGATGCGTGCATTAAGTGCACAGCAATTATCATGGGTGACTTTAATCTACATATCGATTGGGCTAACCAAATTAGTATCAATATTGTGCAAGAGAAAATCCTGGAGTGTATACGGCATGGATTCCTGGACCAATATCTCGAGGAACCAACTGGAGATCAGGCCATCTTAGACTGGGTATTGTCTAATGAGAAAGGAATAATTAGCAATCTTGTTGTGCGAGGCCCCTTGGGGCGGAGCGATCATTGAATGATAGAGAGTGAAGTATTTGACTCAGAGACGAGGGTCCTGAATTTAAATAAAGGAAATTACGATGGTATGAGGTGCGAGTTGGGTAGGATGGATTGGGGAAAGTTACTCAAAGGGTTGACGGTGGATATGCAATGGCAAACATTTAAAGATCGCATGGATGAAGTACAGAATGTGTTCATCACCGTTTGGCATAAAAATAACACAATAAAGGTGATTATACCGTGGCTAACAAGGGAAATTAGGGATAGCATAAGATCTAAGGGAGGACATATAAATTGGCCATAAAAAGCATCAAACCTGATGATTGGGAGCAATTCAGGATTCAGCAAAGGAGGACACAGGGGTTAATTATGAAGGGGAAATAGAGTATGAGTGCAAGGTTGCAGGGAACATAAAAACTGTAAGTATAAACTTCTATGGATATGTTAAGATAAAAAGATTGGTGACGTCAAGCATAGGTCCCTTGCAGTCAGAATCAGGGGAATTTATAATGGGGAACAAAGAAATGGACGCCAATTAAGTACATGCTTTGGTTCTGTCTTCACAAAGGAGAACAAAAATAACCTTGCAGAGATGTCAGGGAAGATAGAGTTTACCGAGAAAGAGGAACTAAAAGAAATCAGCATTTGTAGGGAAATGGTGTTAGGGAAATTGACGGGAGTGAATGCCGATAAATCCCCAGGGCATGATAATCTACATCCTAGGGTACTTAAGGAAGTGGTCCCAGAAATAATAGATGCATTGCTGGTCACCTTCCAAAATTCTATCGACTCTGGAACAGTTCCCATGGATTGGGGAGTAGCTAATGTTTCCCCACTATTCAAAAGGGTTGGTAGAGAGAAAACGGGGAACTTACTTCCTTACTTCTGTAGTGGGGAAAATGGTAGAGTCCATTACAAAAGATGTAATAGCAGACCACTTGGAAAACGGTGACAGGATCGGACAATGTCAACATGAATTTACAAAAAGTAAATCGTGCTTGACTAATCTACTGGAATTTTTTGAGGATGTAACTGGTAGAAGTGATAAGGGAGAACCAGTGCATGTGGTGTATTTGGACTTTCAGAAGGCTTTCGATAATGTCAAGCATAAGAGATTAGCGTGTAAAAATAAGGCACATGGGGTTGGGGGCAAGGTAATGACTTGCATAGAGAACAGTTTGGCAGATAGGAAGCAAAGAGTTGGAATAAACGGGTCTTTTTCCGAGTTGCATTCAGTGACTAATTGGGAACCGCAGGGATCGGTCCTAGGACCCCAACTATTCACAATATATATTAATGATATAGACGAGGGAATTGGTGTAATATCTCCAAGTTTGCAGACGGCACAATGCTGTGTGGGCATGTGTGCTGTGAGGAGGATGCTGAGAAACTCCATTATGAATTGGACATGTTGTGTGATTGGGCAGTTGCATGGCAGATGCAGTATAATTTGGATAAATGCGACGTTATCCACTTTGGTAGCAAAAACAGGAAGGCAGATTATTACTTGAACGGCAATAGATTAGGAGAAGGGGAAGTGCAAAGAGACCTGGGTGTCCTTGTACACCAGTCGCTGAAGGGTAGTATGCATGTGCAGCAGGCGGTTAAGAAGGCAACTTGTATTGTGGCCTTCGTAGCGACAGGATTCGAGTACAGGAACAAGGATGTCTTGCTGCAGTTGTACAGGGCCTTGTTGAGACGACAACTTGAGTGTTGTGTGCAGTTCTGTTCGCCCTATTTGAGGAAGTATTTTCTTGCCATGAAGGGCGTGCAACGAAGATTCACCAAACTAATACCTGGGATGGCAGGAATGACGTATGTGGAGAGATTGTGTCGATTGGGCTTATACTATCTGGAGTTTAGAAGAATGAGAGGGGATCTCATTGAAACTTATAAAATTCTAACAGGACTAGAAAGACTAGATGCAGGAAGGATGTTCCCGATGGCCGGGGAGTCCAGAACCAGGGGTCGCAGTCTAAGGATAAGTGGTAAGCCATTTAGGACAGAGATGAAGGGGAATTTCTTCACCCAGAGAGTGGTGAACCTGTGGAATTCTCTACCACAGAAGGCAGTTGAGGCCAATTCATTAAATATATTCAAGAAGGAATTCGATATATTTCTTAAGGCTAAAGGGATCATGGGATATGGGGAGAAGGCAGCGACAGGGTGCTGTGTTTGGATGATCAACCATGATCATGTTGAATGGCGGAGCAGGCTCGAAGGGCCGAATGACCTACTCCTGCTCCTATCTTCCATGTTTCCATGTTTCTATCCAAATTTGCTGACGATAGAAAGCTAGGTGGGAAAGTAAACTGTGAGAAGAACGCAAACAGCCGGCAAAGGGATGTAGTCAGGTTTATTGAGTGGGCAATACGGTGGCAGATAGAGTATATTGTGGCATATGTGAGTTTACTCACTTTGCTGGGATTATAGGTAAACAGAATATTTTAAATAGTGAGAAACAATTAAACTGTTGGTGTTCAAAGAGATATCGGAGTCATAATAAAAGAAGAATGGAGAGTTAGCATGCAGGTACAGCAATCAATTAGGAAGGAAAATGGCATGTTGTTCTTTATTGGGAGAGGGTTGGAATACAAGGCTACAGTTGTACAGGGCCTTGGTGTGACCAGGCTGGAGTACTGTATACGGTATTTTTCTGTTTATCTAAGGGATGACAGACTTGCCGTAGAGGTGGTGCAACAAATGTTCACTTCCTTGTTCCCTGGGATGAGAGGAATGTCCTATGAGCAGAGGTTGAGTAGATTAGGCCTATATCCTCTGGAGTTTTGAATAATGAGAGGTGATCTCAATGAAACAGATAACATTCTGAGATGATTGGCAGGATAGATGCTGAGAGATTGTTTCCTTTGACTCGAGAGACTCAGGATAATGTGTCGGCCTTTCAATGCTGATATTGTGACGGATTTCTTCACTCAGAGGATTGTGAATATTTGGAATGTTCTGCCCCAATGTTGTTGCTGATTAATCGTTGAATATATTCAAGGCTGAGATGGATAGATTTCTGAACTGTAGTGGAATAGAGGGAGATGGGGTTAGGGCATGCATTGTGGGATTGAGATCAATGTTCAGCCATGATCTCACAGATTGTCGGAGCAGGCTCGAGTGGCCGTATGGCCGATTCCTTCAGCTAATTCTTATATTCTTTTAATCTCATAATTAGAGCGGGTATATTCCAGAGTGATGACAGGAAGCAGTTCTTCACACAAAGGCGAGTGAAATCTAAAACTCTCAACTCAAAACTCTGATGAGGCTATGTTATTGAAAATATAAAAATGTTGGTAGATTATTGTTAGGCACATCTGTTAATGGGTATGGAATCAAGGCGAGTAAATGGAATTAAGACAGACGTTTATCTTGCAATCACAGCAGGAACAATCGTTTTATGTGAATCAAGTCCATATATTCCTCTTCTATGCGCTGGGGGATGCTTAGATCCAGTTGCAAAGGAGAGGAAATTATGCAGAGATATTGGGAGATGGGGAAATTGAAGAGTGCGACCTCATATTGGGGAGTTAGAATGGAAGAATCATAAAACCTACTGTTGGAGACTTTGCTCTCTGCCTTAGGCGCCATTGGCCGGGAGCGGGGCTCGAAGCCAGGGCCATAGATTAATGGACCAATTCTGCAACGTATGCTGCAATCCAATATGGCTGCATCAGGAGCAGACCCTGGCCATATCACACGAACATACTGCCAGTGGGCGGGGACTGCGCTGGCTGCTGTTTGACTGGCTGATGGCTCCTTTGTGATGTTACCTGGAGACTGGTATAAGCCCCTGGTTATAATTCATCAGTTGTAGTTACCGTGGGCACGTACTGGAGTTGGCGGCTGACACGTCATATATGGACAGGAGGGGGAATCGGTGGACATGAGACAGAGCCGAATCTTGCTCTTCTATGGGACTGGAAAATGTCTAGTTCTCGGTGGCAAAGGCAAGAAAAGGGGTGGAGCCTCTTGATGTTGCCCTTCACCCTGGGATTCTCAACGATTCCCCTGGGGATGTGGAGTGGAACATTTGTGCCCACAACATGCACAGACATTGTAATGACAGGAAAATGTTTTGAAGGTGCCAAATGGTCCCTGCCAGATAATGATTCTTCAGTTCGGGGCCCAGTTGGAAGGGTGCCTGTTAAACTGCCAGTTGCCATTCTCTCTGCTCCACTCTGATTGGGCGTTCTGAGAGGGACTGGCAACATTGAAAAGGAGGTCTGAAATTGTAAGTGTATGTTTTCTCGTGGCTGGAATGCAGGAGATCTTTGGTGATGTGTAAAAACAGCAGCCATAATTCTTCAACCCCGAGGTTGGAGTTAATGGGTTGTAAAGACAAAGTACTCACACTTTTAACAATCACTGACACACTGACGGCAGGCACTCCAGCACATTAGTGGATAAATTCCATTCATTCTTCAGTGCAAACATTTTGTTTTCCACGAAATTCTTTCTCCATCTCGTGATAACATTGATTTTTTCCCGCTACATTGGACCTCTAGTATTTGTCCCAAAGATCTATGGGGTTCATGTTGGATTCTGCAGCAAATCAGGCTGGTTCTGTACATCGCTGGAGGAAAATAAGGGCAGTAGCAGCAAGGATATAAAATTGGCTTATAGATAGAAACAAAGAGTTTCGGGGAGTCGCTGTTTTTGAACAGGAGGGAGCTATACTTTGGTGTTCCCCGGGGTTCTGTGCAAAGACCACTGCTGCTTTGATATACATTAATGATTGGACTTGGGGGTCAAGGGCACATTATCAAAATTTGCAGATGACACGAAACATTGTAATGTAGTAACAGATGAGTGAGCGGGTAATAGAATTCAAGAGGAAATAGACAGGCTCGTGGGATGGGTGGACAGGTGGCAGATGTAATTCGATGCAGAAAGGTGTGAGGTGATACATTTTGGTAGGAACAATGGGGAGAGACAGTACAAGCTAAATGTTACAATTATAATTTGAGTGCAATAACTGAGAGACCTGGGGGTGCTTTTGCACAAGTTTTTGAACGTGGCAGGGAAGGTTAACAAACCAGTTAATAAAGTGTTATGTATTTTGTGTTCCATTGTGTGTTCTCCTCCCACCTGTGGTGGCGCTGTCACAGGAGATAAATGGTTGGGTGTTGTCTGTTAAGTTTAGCTCTCTTTGTTCGGAACCTGCCAGAACTTCCTTTCCTTCCAATAAAGCACTTCATGTTTGAATCTCTGAATTCTGTGTCCTAAATTGTGTCTAGGTAGAAAGGTACCGACACAATGAGTGGCAACGAGGAGCGGATGTTACGGGTGCAGTGAGTAAACAGAATTTTTTATTTGAAACGTGAGATGGCTACTATATTAGGAAACATCGGTGGTTTTGATGAAAATGTGGAGCAATGGAGCGCATATACGGAACATTTTGACCTGTACCCGTACGCACCCATACGACCAGATTTAGAAACAGCTTCTTTCCCAGGGCTGTCATCCTACTGATCTCCACAAAAAAACTCTAAATCCTGCACATCTGTCAATGCACTTTATTATGGTTATGTTTATGTTAATGTATTACAAGCCAAATGTATGGTGAATGTTTAAATGTCTTAATCTAAATGTACACTCTCGGGAGCTGCAAGCTTACATTTCATTGTACTGCACTTGTGCACTAACAATGACAATAAAGTTGATTATTATTATTATTAATATTATTATTTTGTATTGGCGAATGCAGTGGCAAATGAAACGTTTGTGCCTACCTTTTTGAGTGTAATCGGGTCGAAGACATTCAATTTATTTTGCAGCCTCATGAAGCCAGATAAGCCAGGAACTAAAACATATAAGCAACTAGTGGAAATTCTTGGAGCACATTTTTCACCAAAACCTCTGGTTATTGATGAGAGATTTAGATTTCACAAACGGAATCAAGAGGAGGGGGAATCATTGACGATGTTTATTGCTGCTTTAAAAATGTTATCAGAACACTGCGAGTTCAAGGAGGTGCTGAAGGACACCATTAGAGAAAGACTCCTGTGTGGTCTGCAAAATGCAGCCACAAAGAAGCGCCTTCTTACTGAGGACAACCATACTCTTGAAAAGGCCATTGAAGTTAGTGTCTCCATGGAGCTGGCGGAAAAGGAGGCTCACCAGTTGAGTTCAACAGGGAGAGTTCACAAGGTGTCGTCTGAGCCTAAAGGTGCACAGAACGGCACGTGTTACCGTTGTGGGAAAACGGGCCATCATGCTAATGACTGCTGGTGTACAGAGCTGGAATGCCGAAATTGTGGCAAAAAGGGTAACATTGAACGCGCCTGTAAAGGTATAAAAGAACAGACAGAGCTGGGAAGCATGGAAGCAAAATGTCTGTATTTGGACAAGAGAGGAAAAAGAGTGCTCATTCAGTGCAGTATGATGGACAAGCAAAACAGAGGGGAGCGACACCTCTGAGGAGGAAGAGCTGCACATACTGACGGTTGCAGGTGATTCAAATGGCTACTGGGTGTCACCACTGGTGGAGGGACAATCAGTGCGGATGGAGGTGGACACAGGAATGGCTGTGTCCCTTGTTTCAGACACTGTCTACAACAAAATGTTAAAGCATCTTACCCTTCAGCCAAAAACATTGTGCTAAACATGTATACCAGCGAACCTGTGGCCATGAGAGGCGTCATTGAGGTGACAGTTAAATTGAACAGACAGACTGCAAATCTGCCACTATATGTGGTAAAGGGAAATTACCCATCGCTACTGGGAGGTGCGTGGCTAGAGAAAATCACGCTGGACTGGCTTGCATTCCGCATGATGTCAAAAGGGGAGTCAGGTCTGACTGCAGTGTGAAACAAACATGCAGAACTCTTCAATGGGGAACTTGGAAGCATGAAAAAGATCAGCGTGAGACTGGACATTAAACCTGACAGCAAGCCGAAGTTTCACAAAGCCCGAACTGTACCCTATGCAATTAGGCCAAAAGTTGAGGCTAACTTGGAGGCCTTAGACGGGAATGGAGTCCTGGACCCTGTGAGTGTGAGCAAATGGGCCACACCCATTGTTCCGTTCCTGGAAAAGAATGGGTCTGTTCGAATCAGCTGGGATTTTAAAGTGACTATTAATCCGGTGCTGTCTGCAGAATAATACCCTCTTCCCCTCATTGATGATCTTTTTACGGGCCTGGCCGGAGGGCAAAAGTTCAGCAAAATAGACTTATGCCAGGCTTATCTGCAAATGCAAGTCGATGACGAATCAAAGGAGCTGCTGACAATTGTGACACACAAGGGGCTATACAGGCACTGCCGCCTTCCATTTGGAGTTAATTCGGCCCCTGCTCTATTCCAAAGGGCAATGGATCAGATTTTGAATGGACTGCCAGGAGTCCAGTGCTACCTGGACGACATCCTTCTCACTGAGACAAATGAGGAGAATCATCTTCTGAACTTGGATGCGACACTACAACGACTGAAAGAGTACGGACTCAGAGTTCGTAAAGACAAATGAGAATTCTTTCAGTCTTCAGTTGAGCATCTGGGGCATGTGATAGACGCTACTGGCCTGCATAAGGCGCCGTCAAAGGTCAAGGCGATCGTGGAGGCCCCAGCACCCCAGAATGTGATCCAGTTACGTTCATTTCTGGGGCTACTTAACAACAATGGGTAGTTTATTCCAGACTTAGCAACATTGCTGAAGCTGTTACATCAGTTGCTATGTTAAGGCAAAACATGGAAATGGACTGAAATGTGCAACGAAGCTTCTGCCCAAGCAAAGAAAGCATTGCTGAAATGGGAGGTCCTGACACACTTCGACCCAAAGCTACACGTGCAGCTAGCATGTGATTCATCACCATATGGTGTGGGAGCAGTCACATCCCACATCATGCCTTCGGGTGAAGAGAAACCTATCGCCTTCACATCACGCACCTTGACCAAGGCCGAGAGTAACTATGCGCAGATCGAGCGCGAGGCCTTGGGAATCGTTTTGGAATTCGAAAATTTCATCAGTACCTGTTTGGGAGAAGGTTCACACTCCTGACGGACCACCGTCCATTGACTGCAATCTTCGGGCACCACACCGGAATTCCGTCTCTCGCTGCAAGCAGGATGCAAAGGCGGGCTTTGCTGTTGTCAGGACAAACATACGACATCAAATATCGCAAATCAGACTTGCACGGCAACGCAGACGGTCTCTCGAGGCTACCCTTGCCTGTTACTCCCCCAGAGCATCGTCAGATAGAAATCTTCTACTTTAGACAAGTGGAGGGAGCACCTGTCACTGCAGTTCAGGTGCGAAGGTACACCCGCAACGATCAAGTCCTGTCTGAAGTAATGGACGATGTCATTCGAGGGAGAGCTATAGGAGATTCTCCTAGTTTGAAATCTTACGTTTCAAAAAGAAATGAGCTCTCCATCCAGGCAGGTTGTCTTATTTGGGGACGCCGTGTCATCATTCCGCCACCTCTGAGGGAACCTATACTGCAACAACTTCATGCAGGCCACAGTGGGATGGTTCGGATGAAGGAAATGGCAAGAAGCTACTTCTGGTGGCCAGGTCTCGATGGGAATATTGAGGAGAAAGCCAAAACATATTCCCCATGTCAAAGGGTCCGGAATGTTCCACAGCTGGCAAACCTACACCCCTGGGATTGGCCTGCAGAAGTGTGGCAGCGAGTACATGTGGACTTCGCTGGTCCTTTCGAAGAGAAGTTGTTTATGGTGGTTGTAGACGCTCGTAGCAAGTGGCTGGAGGTCGCTGTGATGAGGTCTACCACGGCAGAGAAAACAATTGAGAAACTTGGTGAGATGTTCAGCCGTTATGGCTCACCGGAACAACTCGTAAGTGACAACGGTCCACAAATTGTATCACAGGAGTTTGCAACCTTCCTGCATGTGAGTGGTGTCCAACACATCAGGTATGCACCCTATCATCCCTCTAATAACGGCCAGGCAGAAAGGTTCGTGCAAACTTTGAAGCACGCCTTGAAGGCATTGCAAGGTCAGGGCTCAATCCACCAACGTCTGAGCAGCTTCCTGTTGTCCTACAGGAACGAGCCGCACGCCACAACCAAAACTTCCACCGCTTCGCTCATGATGAAGAGGCAGTTGCGGACAAGTTTTGACTTACTCAAACCTCCAAGGGCAGAGCAGGTTGTCCATCGTCAACAACAAGCTCAAGTTGAAAAGAGAGAGAAAAGAGCCAAGGAGAGACGGTTTCATCCAGGAGAGCACGTCCTAGCTGGAAACTACAACACTGGACCGAAATGGGTTCCTGCTATGGTGATCGTGCAGACGGGCACTGTGTCTTATGCGGTTGAGACTGCCGAGGACGTCGTCTGGAGAAGACACACAGCTCAACTGTTGCTAGGAGCAGAGACAGCCACCGAGGCTCCAACGGCTGGTTGGCCTGAACTGTTTCCGGATGATACCGCAAACCAGCATCCTTTGCCACAGTGCTCTTCTCCAACACAGGAAGTCAAAGAGACTGTTGCACCTGTGCAAACTCCTGACTTTCGACTGACACAGGCACCTTCTCCATCCAGGCCTGCGTCAATGCCTACTGCTGTGGAAGCCAGCGATGACCGCCGGTATCCTGTCAGAGAGTGGCGGCCTCCAAGACGCTTGGATCTGTAGGCTTAGTGACTTAACCACAAGACTGGGGCTGAATAAACCCCAGGGTAAAGTCAGGGGTTGAGGCAGTCTACCTCTACCCTAGGTTCGTTGAGTGCATTGAAAGTAACTTACCTGTTGAGCAATAATCTGGACCTTCCATTTAAGAGGGGAGGAAATGTTATGTACTTTGTGTTCTATTGTGTGTTCTCCTCCCACCTGTGGTGGCGCTGTCACAGGAGATAAATGGTTGGGTGTTCTCTGTTAAGTTTAGCTCTCTTTGTTCGGAACTTGCCAGAACTTCCTTTCCTTCCAATAAAGCATTTCATGTTTGAATTTCTGAGTTCTGAGTCCTAAATTGTGTCTAGGTAGAAAGGTACAGACACAAAATAAAGCATACCGGATCCTGCTCTTTTCAAATAGAGGCATCAAGTACAAAAGCCTGGAAGTTATTCTAAACGTATAAAAAACACTAGTTGGGCAGCCAGCTGGAATATTGGCCCATAAATCCCGTTCCCTGCGGGTGTACACGTGCTGTGTACTAACCGGAGGGCCAAAGGAAGTGCCGGTTTCATGCATGCACTGCGCATGTGCTGGAAACTGAAACTTCCGTTCTCTGATAAAGGGGTTCACAGGTCAAAAGCCTGCACTGGAGAGAGAGCGTGTACGCCGGGAACTTCCATTTTTTTTGAGCTTGATGCAGTCCGGGTAAGTCGGTAGCAGCTGCGCCTGGAAAAGCAGGTGCAAGGCCTGCTTTTAACAAGCTATGAGGTGATATCAGCAAAATATTTTTTAACACTTATTTATCATTTTAAAATAATTTACAAAAAGGTAAGTTTATTTTTAGCCCCGTTAAAAACTTCAATTATTTTTTTCAAGAATTTAAATTTTTGTTTCAAATATTAATTTACGTAATTTATAGTCATTTTAAAAATGTGATTATATTTTAAATTTATTTGAAATGTTACTAAAGTTTTGAGGGTGATCTCTATTGATAGATTTGACAGGTCTTCCTGTCAAATCTATGAAGGCGATTCCCTGCTCTGATTGGCTCCCCATGGCCCCCGGGATCTCAGGGATGCTGCGAACTAGCTGCGCCCCTGGGATATGTGTGCCCTGCACACCGGCAGTTTAAGGAGGCACATCAATGGAATTCCATGCCAGCGCAGGACATTACAGTCGGCACGGTGCATTTGAGCAGGTCGGGTGCCTACGCCCACGGGAAGCCTCCGACCGGAATTTCAGGGCAATTGTGTCCAATTCTGGTCACCACATTTTAAAAAGGACGGCAAGGCTTTGGAGAGGGTACAGAAGAGATTTACCATGATATTTCGAAGGCTGAGGGATTGCAATTAGGTGGATAGAGTGATGAAGCTGGGGTTATGCTACTAAGAGCATAGAGCACTAAGAAGGGAATTGATGGAGGTGCTTAAAATCATGAATTCTTTAGACAGAGTAAATAAAGAGAAACAGTTTCCAATGGCTGAAATGTCAATAACCAGAGAGGAAAGACTTAAGTTGATTGGCAGCATAACCAAAGGCGACATGAGGTAAACATTTTCACATAGCGAGTGGTTAGGGTTTTGAATTCACTGCCTGAAAGAGGGTTGGGTACAGTTTCAATAGTAGCCTTCAAAAGGGAATTGGATAAATGCTAGAAGGAAAGTCATTACAGGGATATGGAGAAAGAGTGTGGGAGTGGAAATAACAGAATGTCTCCTATGAAAGAGTAGACGTAGACTCCAGGGGCCGAATGGCCTTGTTCTGACAGAAAGACAGACTTTCATTTCAATAACGCCTGTCACGACCTCAGGATGCCCCAAAGCGCTTTACAGCTAATCAAGTACTTTTCAAGTGTAGTCACTTTGGTAAGGTAGGAAAAGCAGGGTAATTATGCACACAGCAAGCTGCGACAAACAACAATGTGATAATGACCAGATGATGTGTTTGTTAGGGTTTTTTATTCATTCACTTGAGTGGCCGTCGCTTGCAAGGCCGGCATATATTGCTAATCCCATCTGCCCTTGAGTAGGTGGTGGCGAGCTGCCTTATGAACCGCTGGAGTCCATTTGGTGAAGGTACTCCCACATTTCTGATTTTCTCGTAGCGATTTGGTACAGCTGAATGTCTTCTGAGGCCATTTCAGGGGGCAGTTAAGATTCAAACACATTGCTGTGGGTCAGGAGTCATATATAGGCCAGACCAGGTAAGGACGGCAGATTTCTTTGCCTAAAGGACATTATGTAGCAGATGGGCTTTTAAAAAATCCACTAGTTTCATTTAGACCATTACTAAAACTCACTTTTATATTTCCAATTTATTTAATGAACCGAATTGAAAATCCCCTGCTACCAGGGAGAGACTTGGACTCATGTCTCCAGGTTATTGGTCTTGGCCCCTGGATTACTAGTCATGGAAAAGGACAAAGCAGGACTGGAAATAAATGTTCTAATTTGGGGGATCTGGCCAAAGTGGACTTCGATCAGCTACTTGCAGGAAAATCTACATCCTAGTAGTGGGAGTCTTTCAGAAAGGAAATAGAGAGTACAATGCCAACATGTACCCGTAAAGGTCATGCGTGGGACCAACATGCCGAGGGAACCCAGGATGTGAAGGGATATACAAGAATGTACAACGAAAAAGGGAGGCTTTTGTCAGATACAAAGGACTAAAAACAGTGGAAGCTCCAGAGGAGTGTAGAAAGTTCAGGGGGTATTTAAAAAAGAAATTACGAGAGCGAAGTTGGGGCATGGAAAAACACTGGAGGGCAAAATAAAGAAAATCCCAAGGTGTTTTATAAGTATATTAACGGCAAGAGGATAACCGGGGAAAGAGTAGTGCCCAATACGGAACAAAGTCGCAATCTGTGCGTAGAGCAAGAAGATGTAGGTGAGGTGTTAAATGGACGTTTTGCATCTGAGTTCACTATAGAGAAGGACGATGTAGGCATAGAAATCAAGCAGGGGTATTGTGATATACTTGAACAAATTAGTATTGAGAGGGAGGAGGTACTAGCGGTTTTAACGGGCTTAAATGTGGAAGAATCCCCAGGGCCAAATGAGATGTATCCCAGGCTTCTTTGTGAGGCAAGAGAGGAGATTGCAAGGGCTTTGACACACATTTTCAGAACCTTTCTGGCCACAGAGAACGTGCCAGACGACTGGAGACCAGCTAACGTAGTACCATTATTCAAGGGTAGGAGGGATGAACCAGGGAATTACAGGCCAGTGAGCCAAATATCAGTGGTAGGGAAATTATTGGAAAACATTCTGAGGGACAGAATTAGTCTCCACTTGGAGAGGCAAGGATTAATCAGGAATAGTCAGCATGGCTTTGTCAAGGGAAGATCATGCCTGACTAAATTGATTGAATTATTCGAGGGGGTGACTAGGTGCGTGGATGAGGGTAGTGCAGTGGATGTGGTATACATGGATTTTAGTAAGTCTTTCAATGAAGTCCCGCATAGGACACTGGTCAAGAAGGTAAGATCCCATGGGATCCAGGGTGCCTTGGCACATTGGATCCAAAACTGGCTTTGTGGCAGAAGGCAGAGGGTGATGATCGAAGGTTGTTTTTGTGACTGGAAGCCTGTGTCCAGTATTGTACCGCAGGGATCGGTGCTGGGTCCTTTGTTGGTTGTAGTGTACATTAATTATTTAGAGATGAATTTAGGATGTATGAACACTAAGTTCGCAGATGACACAAAAATTGGTGGAGTGGGAAATAGCGAGCACGGCAGCCTTAGGCTACAGGACGATGCAGATGGGTTGGTTAGATGGGCAGAACAGTAGCAAATGGAATTTCACCATGAAAAGTGTGAGGTGATGCGTTTTGGGAGGAATAAAAAGGCAAGGGAATATACAATGATTGGTAGGAACCTAGGAAAGACAGAGGATCAGAGCGTCCTTGGTGCACATGTACATAGATCACTGAATGCAGCAGGACAGGTAGATAACGTGGTTAGAAAGGCATACGGGATACTTGCCTTCATTAGCCAAGGCATAAAATATAAGAGCCGGGGTGTTATGATGGAGCTGTACAACACGCTAGTTAGGCCACAGCTGGAATACTGTGTGCAGTTCTGGTCGGCACATTATAGGACGGATGTGATTGTATTGCAGATGGTGCAGAGGAGAGTCACCAGGATGTTACCTGGGCTGGAGCGCTTCAGCTATGAAGAGAGACTGGACAGGCTGGGGTTGTTTTCCTTAGAGCAGAGAAGGCTGGGGGGGACCTGATTGAGGTGTACACAATTATGAGGTGCATAGATAGGGTCGATAGAAAGGAATACTTCCCCTTAGTAGAGGGGTCAATAACCAAGGGACATAGTTTCAAGCTAAGGGGCAGGAGGTTTAGAATCTTTTTCACCAAGAGGATGGATGGAACCTTGAACTCACTGCCTGAAAGGGAGGTAGAGGCAGGAACCCTCACAACATTCAAGAAGCGATTAGATGAGCATTTGAAACGCTGTCACTTACAAGGCTACTGATCAAGTGTTGGAAATGGTCTTAGAATAGACAGGGCTTGATGACCGGCGTGGAAACGATGGGCCGAAGGGCCACTTTCTATGCTGTATATCTCTATGACTCTATCTTTAAATCTATCAACATAACCTTCTGTTCCCTTTTCCCTCATGTGCTTATCCAGCCTCGCCATAAATTCATCTGTATTATTTTCCTCAACCACTCCCGGTGGAAGCTGGGTAAAGTAGCTTCCTTTACTCGCTGGGTAAAGTAGCTTCTTCTGGATTCACTATTTGATTTCTTGGTGAATATCTTATACTTAAGGCCTGTAGGTTTTCTCTTCCGCACATCTGGAAACACTCTCTCCTTAGCTACGCTATCATAAACTTCCATCATTTTAAATACCTCAATTAGGTCACACATCAACCTACTCTTTACAACAGTAAAGAGACACAGCCTGTTCATCATATCCTGACAGTTATAAGCTGGCATTTCTGGTATCATCCTTGTAACTCTTTTTTATAAATCCTTTTCCTGATTCTATATTATTTTTCTAATATGCCGACCAGAACTAAACATCCTAGTCCAGGTGTGGTTTAGCCAAGGTTTGATACGAGTTTCGCTTAACTTCTCTACTTTTCATTACTATCCCTTTAGTAATAAACCTTAGCACGTGGTTTGCTTTGTATGATTTATTAAACTGTGCCTCTAATTTAACGATCTGTGTATTTGTACTCCCAGATCGCTTTGTTTCACTATCCTACTTAGATTCTTATTTGCCAAGTAATATATGACCTCCTTAATTTTCTTCACAATATATAATGCATCACACTTACCTTGCTGAAATGTGTTTGACAATTATGCACACATTTTGCAAGTTTGAGGTGCTGAATTCATTTTAGGAGTTTTGTTCCTTTGAGGTGCTGAATTAGTTTGATGTGCTGTATTACGTTGATGTGCTGCATTTGTTTGAGATGGTGCATTAGTTTCAGATATTGAATTCCTATGAACGGCTGTATTAGTTTGAGGAGCTGCATTAGTTTGAAGTGCTGCATTAGATTTATGGGCTGTGTTTCGTTGAGCAATAGACATGTACGGGTATTCATGTGACGTGATTCTTAATTAGAAATACAATAATTCTTTATTATGAAATTGCAGAATCTTATAAGGATTGGTAAGGCGGTTTAATTCTCCAGATCAGAGAATCAGACACTGTAATTTCAGCTGAAAATTAAATTGCACCAACTAAGTTGATCACACCAAAACAGAAATACAGTAAACAGCCACGAGAGAGGAACAAAAAAATGAAATAGGCTTTTGACTTAACACAGAAGGGTGCAGAACATCACGGAAGAATGTGAGGGCAACTGAGCAGCCCCAACTTGGTGAAATAAACAACATATTGCAGCGATAAAATTTACAATAGATCCCGAATATTATCATGAATAATCCAGCCTTTTGGGCTTTCATCACAGCAGGGAGTCAAATCGGTAACAAATATTTTTTTGAACAACAAGAGCTCAGTTAAAATATGTTGTTACCCGACAATCCCAGTGGAAATCCTGCAGTGTATAAATGGAAGGTTCTGGGAATGGATTGCCACAGAGATTAATTAAGAGAGATTAACTGCAGCACGAAGGGACAGATCGCTTCAGATAGAAAATGTTGGCAGCACTTTACACCATCAGAAATATATACTACATCATCCTTGCAGTCACTGGTGTTCCAGGTGAGTGACTAAAATCAATTGATCTTGGTAAGTCTGTGTGCTTTGTACTCGGAGTTTGGCTATTAGCTTGACTTGCTGTATTAGATTGAAGTGCTGTATTAGATTGAAGTGATGTATTAGATTGAAGTGCTGTATTAGATTGAAGTGTTGTATTAGATTGAAGTGCCGTATTATATTGAAGTGCTGTATTAGATTGAAGTGCTGTATAAGATTGAAGTGCTGCATTAAATTGAAGTGTTGTATTAGATTCAAGTGTTGTATTAGATTGAAGTGCTGTATTAGATTGAAGTGCTGTATTAGATTCAAGTGCAGTATTAGATTGAAGTGGTGTATTAGGTTGAAGTGCTGTATCAGATTGAAGTGCTGTAGTGGATTAAAGTTCTGTATTAGATTGAAGTGCTGAATTAGATTGAAGGGCTGTATGAGAAGGAAGTGCTGTATTAGATTGAAGTGCTGTACTAGATTGAAGTTCTGCATTAGATTGAAGTGCTGAATTAGATTAAAGGGCTGTATCAGATTGAAGTGCTGTATTAGATTGAAGTGCTGTATTCAATTGAAGTATTATATTAGATTGAAGTGCTGTATTATATTGAAGTGTTGTATTAGATTCAAGTGCAGTATCAGATTGAAGTGCTGTATTTGATTGAAGTGCTGTATTAGATTGAAGTGCTGTATTATATTGAAGTACTGTATTAGATTGAAGTGCTGTATTAGATTGAAGTGCAGTATTAGATTGAAGTGCTGTATTAGATTCAATTGCTGTATTAGTTTGAACTTCTGTATTAGATTGAAGTGCTGCATTAGGTTGAAGTGCTAAATTAGATGTAAGTTCTGTGTTAGATTGAAGTGCTGTATTAGATTGAAGTGCTGTATTAGATTGAAGTGCTGTATTAGATTGAAGTGTTGTATTAGATTAAGTTGTTGTATTAGATTGAAGTGCTGTATTAGATTGAGGTGCAGTATTAGATTGAAGAGCAGTATTAGATTAAAGGTTTGTATTAGATTGAATTGTTGTATTAGATTGAAGTGCGGTATTAGATTGAAGTGCTGTATTAGATTGAAGTGCTGTATTGGATTGAAGTGTTGTATTAGATTGAAGTGCGCTATTTGATTGAAGGGCTGTAAAGATTGAAGTGCTGTATTAGATTGAAGTGCTGTATTAGTTTGAAGTACTGTATTAGATTGAAGTCCTGTATTAGATTGAAGCGCAGTATTAGATTGAAGTGTTGTATTAGATTGAATTGTTGTATTAGATTGAAGTGCTGTATTAGGTTGAAGTGCTGTATTAGATTGAAGTGCTGTATTAGATTGAAGTGCTGTATTAGGTTGAAGTGCTGTATTAGATTGAAGTGTTGTGCTAAATTGAAGTGCTGTATTCGATTGAACTTGTGTATTAGATTGAAGTGCTGTATTAGGTTGAAGTGCTGTAATAGATTGATGTGGTGTATTAGATTGAAGTGCTGTGTTAGATTGAAATGCTGTATTAGATTGAAGTGCTGTATTAGATTGAAGTGCTGTAGTAGATTGAAGTGCTGCGTTAGATTGAAGTGCTGTATTAGATTGAAGTGCAGTATTATATTGAAAGTTCGTATTACATTGAAGTGGTGTATTAGGTTGAAGTGCTGTATTAGATTGAAGTGCTGTACTAGATTGAAGTGCTGTATTAGATTGAAGTGCTGTATTAGATAGAAGTGCTGTATTAGATGGTAGTGCTGTATTAGATTGAAGTGCTATATTAGATTGAAATGCTGTATTAGATAAAAGTTTGTATTAGATTGAAGTGCTCTATTAAACTAAAGTGCTGTATCAGATTGAAGTGCTGTATTAGATTGAAGTGCTGTATTAGATTGAAGTGCTGTATTAGATTGAAGTGTTGTATTAGATTGAAGGGCTGTATTAGATTGAAGTGCTGTATTAGATTGAAGTGGTGTATAATATTGAAGTGCTTTATTAGATTGAAGTGCTGTATTAGATTGAAGTGCGGTATTAGATTAAAGTGCTGTATTTGATTGAAGTGCTGTATTGATTGAAGTGCTGTATTAGATTGAAGTGCTGTATTAGATTGAAGTGCTGTATTAGATTGAAGTGCTGTATTAGATTGAAATACTGCATTAGATTGAAGGGCTGTATTACATTGAAGTGCTTTATTAGATTGAAGTGCTGTATTAGATTGAAGTGCTGTATTAGACTGAAGTGCTGTATTAGATTGAAGAGCTGTATTAGATTCAATTGTTGTATTTCATTTAAGCGCTATATTAGATTGATGTGCTGTATTAGATTTAAGTGCTGTACTAGGTTCAAGTACTGTATTAGATTGAAGTGTTGTATTAGATTGAAGTGTTGTATTAGATTGAAGTGCTGTATTAGATAGAAGTGCTGTATTAGATTGAAGTGTTGTATTAGATTGAAGTGCTGTATTAGATTGAAGTGCTGTATTAGATTGAAGTTCTGTATTAGATTGAAGTGGTGTAACAGATTGAAGTGTTGTATCACATTGAAGATCTGTATTAGATTGAAGTGCTGTATTAGATTGAAGTGCTGTATAAGATTGAAGTGCTGTATTAGATTGAAGTGTTGTGTTAGATTGAAGTGCTGTATTAGATTGAAGTGCTGTATTAGATTGAAGTGCTGTATTAGATTGAAGTGTTGTATTAGATTGAAGTGCTGTATTAGACTGAAGTGCTGTATTAGATTGAAGTGCTGTATTAGATTGAAGTGCTGTATTAGATTGAACTGCCATATTATATTGAGGAGCTGTATTAGATTTATGTGCTATATTAGATTGACGTGCTGCATTAGATAGATGGGCTGTATTACATTGAAGTGCTGTATTAGATTGAAGAGCTGTATTAGATTGAAGTGCTGTATTAGATTGAAGTGCTGTATTAGATTGAAGTGCTGCATTAGATTGAATTGCTGCATTAGATTGAAGTGCTGAGTTAGATTGAAGTGCTGTAGTAGATTGAAGTGCTGCATTAAATTGACGTGCTGTATTAGATTGAAGTGCAGTATTATATTGAAAGTCCGTATTAGATTGAAGTGTTGTATTAGATTGAAGTGCTGTATTAGACTGAAGTGCTGTATTAGATTGAAGTGCTGTATTAGATTGAAGTGCTGTATTAGATTGAACTGCCATATTATATTGAGGAGCTGTATTAGATTTATGTGCTATATTAGATTGACGTGCTGTATTAGATAGATGGGCTGTATTACATTGAAGTTCTGTATTAGATTGAAGAGCTGTATTAGATTGAAGTGCTGTATTAGATTGACGTGCTGTATTAGATTGAAGTGCAGTATTATATTGAAAGTCCGTATTAGCTTGAAGTGCTGTATCAGATTTAAGTGCTGTATTAGATTGAAGTGCTGTATTAGATTGAAGGGCTGCATTCGATTGAAGGTCCATATTAGATTGAAGTTCTTTATTAGATTGAATTGTTGTATTAGATTGAAGTGCTGCATTAGATTGAAGTGCTGTATTAGATTGAAGGTCCGTATTAGATTGAAGGTCCGTATTAGATTGAAGGTCCGTCTAAGATTGAATTTCTGTATTTTATTTAAGTGCTGTATTAGACTGAAGTGCTGTGTTAGATTGTAGTGTTGTATTTGATTGAAGAGCTGTATTAGATTGAAGTGCTGTATTAGATTGAAGTGCTGTATTAGATTGAATTGCTGTATTAGATTGAACTTCTGTATTAGATTGAAGTGCTGCATCAGGTTGAAGTGCTAAATTAGATGTAAGTTCTGTGTTAGATTGAAATGCTGTATTAGATTGAAGTGCTGTATTAGATTGAAGTGCTGCATTAGGTTGAAGTGCTGTATTAGATTGAAGTGCTGTACTAGATTGAAGTGCTGTATTAGATAGAAGTGCTGTATTAGATGGTAGTGCTGTATTAGATTGAAGTGCTATATTAGATTGAAGTGCTGTACTGGTTGAAGCGTTGTATTAGATTGAAGTTCTGTATTAATTTGAAGTGCTGCAGTAGATTGAAGTGCTGAATTAGATTGAAGCGCTGTATTAGATTGAAGTGCTGTATTAGATTGAAGTGTTGTATTAGATTGAAGTGCTGTATTAGATTGAAGTGCTGTATTAGATTGAAGTGCTGTATTAGATTGAAGTGCTGTATTAGATTGAAGTGCTTTGTTCGATTGAAGTGCTGTATTAGAATGAAGTGATGTATTAGATTGAAGAGCTGTATTAGATTGAAGTGCTGTATTAGATAGAAGTGCTGTATTAGATGGTAGTGCTGTATTAGATTGAAGTGCTATATTAGATTGAAGTGCTGTATTAGATTAAAGTTTTGTATCAGATTGAAGTGCTGCATTAAACTGAAGTGCTGTATTAGATTGAAGTGCTGTATTAGATTGAAGTGCTGTATTAGATTTAAGTGCTGTATTAGATTGAAGTGTTGTATGAGATTGAAGGGCTGTATTAGATTGAAGTGCTGTATTAGATTGAAGTGCTGTATAATATTGAAGTGCTTTATTAGTTTGAAGTGCTGTATTAGGTTGAAGTGCGGTATTAGCTTAAAGTGCTGTATTTGATTGAAGTGCTGTACTGATTGAAGTGCTGTATTAGATTGAAGTGCTGTATTAGATTGAAGTGCTGTATTAGATTGAAGTGCTGTAAAAGATTGAAATACTGCATTAGATTGAAGGGCTGTATTATATTGAAGTGCTGTATTAGATTGAAGTGCTGTATTCGATTGAAGTGCTGTATTAGATTGAATTGCTGTATTAGATTGAAGTGCTGTATTAGATTGAAGTGCTGTATTAGATTGAAGTGCTGTATTAGATTGAAGTGCTGTATTAGATTGAATTGCTGTATTAGATTGAAGTGCTGCATTAGGTTGAAGTGCTAAATTAGATGTAAGTTCTGTGTTAGATTGAAATGCTGTATTAGATTGAAGTGCTGTATTAGATTGCAGTGCTGCATTAGGTTGAAGTGCTGTATTAGATTGAAGTGCTGTACTAGATTGAAGTGCTGTATTAGATTGAAGTACTGTATGAGATAGAAGTGCTGTATTAGATGGCAGTGCTGTATTAGATGGAGTGCTATATTAGATTGAAGTGCTGTACTGGTTGAAGCGTTGTATTAGATTGAAGTTCTGTATTAAATTGAAGTGCTGCAGTAGATTGAATTGCTGAATTAGATTGAAGTGCTGTAATAGAATAAAGTGCTGTATTAGATTGAAGTGTTGTATTAGATTGAAGTGCTGTATTAGATTGAAGTGCTGTATTAGATAGAAGTGCTGTATTAGATTGAAGTGCTGTATTAGATTGAAGTGCTTTGTTCGATTGAAGTACTGTATTAGACTGAAGTGATGTATTAGATTGAAGAGCTGTATTAGATTGAAGTGTTGTATTCGATTGAAGTGCTGTATTAGATTGAAGTGCTGTATTAGATTGAAGTGCTGTATTAGATTGAAGTGTTGTATTAGATTGAAGTGCTGTATTAGATTGAAGTGCTGTATTAGGTTGAAGTGTTGTATTGGATTGAAGTGCTGCTTTAGATTGAAGTGCTGTATTAGATTGAAGTGCTGTATTAGATTGAATTGCTGTATTAGATTGAACTTCTGTATTAGATTGAAGTGCTGCATTAGGTTGAAGTGCTAAATTAGATGTAAGTTCTGTGTTAGATTGAAGTGCTGTATTAGATTGAAGTGCTGTATTAGATTGAAGTGCTGCATTAGGTTGAAGTGCTGTATTAGATAGAAGTGCTGTACTAGATTGAAGTGCTGTATTAGATTGAAGTGCTGTATTAGATAGAAGTCCTGTATTAGATGGTAGTGCTGTATTAGATTGAAGTTCTGTATTAAATTGAAGTGCTGCAGTAGATTGAAGTGCTGAATTAGATTGAAGTGATGTATTAGATTGAAGTGCTGTATTAGATTGAAGTGCTGTATTAGATTGAAGTGCTGCATTAGGTTGAAGTTCTGTATTAGATTGAAGTGCTGTACTAGATTGAAGTGCTGTATTAGATTGAAGTGCTGTATTAGATAGAAGTGCTGTATTAGATGGTAGTGCTGTATTATTGAAGTGCTCTATTAGATTGAAGTGCTGTACTGGTTGAAGCGTTGTATTAGATTGAAGTTCTGTATTAAATTGAAGTGCTGCAGTAGATTGAAGTGCTGAATTAGATTGAAGTGCTGTATTAGATTGAAATGCTGTATTAGATTGAAGTGTTGTATTAGATTGAAGTGCTGTATTAGATTGAAGTGCTGTATTAGATTGAAGTGCTGTATTAGATTGAAGTGCTGTATTAGATTGAAGTGCTTTGTTCGATTGAAGAGCTGTATTAGACTGAAGTGATGTATTAGATTGAAGAGCTGTATTAGATTGAAGTGCTGTATTAGATAGAAGTGCTGTATTAGATGGTAGTGCTGTATTAGATTGAAGTGATATATTAGATTGAAGTGCTGTATTAGATTAAAGTTTTGTATTAGATTGAAGTGCTGTATTAAACTGAAGTGCTGTATTAGATTGAAGTGCTGTATTAGATTGAAGTGCTGTATTAGATTGAAGTGCTGTATAATATTGAAGTGCTTTATTAGATTGAAGTGCTGTATTAGGTTGAAGTGCGGTATTAGATTAAAGTGCTGTATTTGATTGAAGTGCTGTATTGATTGAAGTGCTGTATTAGATTGAAGTGCTGTATTAGATTGAAGTGCTGTATTAGATTGAAGTGCTGTATTAGATTGAAGTGCTTTATTAGATTGAAGTGCTGTATTAGACTGAAGTGCTGTATTAGATTGAAGAGTTGTATTAGATTCAAGAGTTGTATTACATTTAAGTGCTATATTAGATTGATGTGCTGTATTAGATTGAAGTGCTGTATTAGGTTCAAGTACTGTATTAGATTGAAGTGTTGTATTAGATTGAAGTGTTGTATTAGATTGAAGTGCTGTATTAGATAGAAGTGCTGTATTAGATTGAAGTGTTGTATTAGATTGAAGTGCTGTATAAGATTGAAGTGCTGTATTAGATTGAAGTTCTGTATTAGATTGAAGTGGTGTAACAGATTGAAGTGTTGTATCACATTGAAGATCTGTATTAGATTGAAGTGCTGTATTAGATTGAAGTGCTGTATAAGATTGAAGTGCTGTATTAGATTGAAGTGTTGTGTTAGATTGAAGTGCTGTATTAGATTGAAGTGCTGTATTAGATTGAAGTGCTGTATCAGATTGAAGTGTTGTATTAGATTGAAGTGTTGTATTAGACTGAAGTGCTGTATTAGATTGAAGTGCTGTATTAGATTGAAGTGCTGTATTAGATTGAACTGCCATATTATATTGAGGAGCTGTATTAGATTTATGTGCTATATTAGATTGACGTGCTGTATTAGATAGACGGGCTGTATTACATTGAAGTGCTGTATTAGATTGAAGTGCTGCATTAGATTGAAGTGCTGTAATAGATTGAAATACTGCATTAGATTGAAGGGCTGTATTATATTGAAGTGCTGTATTAGATTGAAGTGCTGTATTAGATTGAAGTGCTGTATTAGATTGAATTGCTGTATTAGATTGAAGTGCTGTATTAGATTGAAGTGCTGTATTAGATTGAAGTGCTGTATTAGATTGAATTGCTGTATTAGATTGAAGTGCTGCATTAGGTTGAAGTGCTAAATTAGATGTAAGTTCTGTGTTAGATTGAAATGCTGTATTAGATTGAAGTGCTGTATTAGATTGAAGTGCTGCATTAGGTTGAAGTGCTGTATTAGATTGAAGTGCTGTACTAGATTGAAGTGCTGTATTAGATTGAAGTACTGTATTAGATAGAAGTGCTGTATTAGATGGCAGTGCTGTATTAGATGGAGTGCTATATTAGATTGAAGTGCTGTACTGGTTGAAGCGTTGTATTAGATTGAAGTTCTGTATTAAATTGAAGTGCTGCAGTAGATTGAATTGCTGAATTAGATTGAAGTGCTGTAATAGATTGAAGTGCTGTATCAGATTGAAGTGTTGTATTAGATTGAAGTGCTGTATTAGATTGAAGTGCTGTATTAGATTGAAGTGCTGTATTAGATTGAAGTGCTGTATTAGATTGAAGTGCTTTGTTCGATTGAAGTACTGTATTAGACTGAAGTGATGTATTAGATTGAAGAGCTGTATTAGATTGAAGTGTTGTATTAGATTGAAGTGCTGTATTAGATTGAAGTGCTGTATTAGATTGAAGTGCTGTATTAGATTGAAGTGTTGTATTAGATTGAAGTGCTGTATTAGATTGAAGTGCTGTATTAGGTTGAAGTGTTGTATTAGATTGAAGTGCTGCATTAGATTGAAGTGCTGTATTAGATTGAAGTGCTGTATTAGATTGAATTGCTGTATTAGATTGAACTTCTGTATTAGATTGAAGTGCTGCATTAGGTTGAAGTGCTAAATTAGATGTAAGTTATGTGTTAGATTGAAGTGCTGTATTAGATTGAAGTGCTGTATTAGATTGAAGTGCTGCATTAGGTTGAAGTGCTGTATTAGATAGAAGTGCTGTACTAGATTGAAGTGCTGTATTAGATTGAAGTGCTGTATTAGATAGAAGTGCTGTATTAGATGGTAGTGCTGTATTAGATTGAAGTTCTGTATTAAATTGAAGTGCTGCAGTAGATTGAAGTGCTGTATTAGATAGAAGTGCTGTATTAGATGGTAGTGCTGCATTAGGTTGAAGTGCTGTATTAGATTGAAGTGCTGTACTAGATTGAAGTGCTGTATTAGATTGAAGTGCTGTATTAGATAGAAGTGCTGTATTAGATGGTAGTGCTGTATTATTGAAGTGCTCTATTAGATTGAAGTGCTCTACTGATTGAAGCGTTGTATTAGATTGAAGTTCTGTATTAAATTGAAGTGCTGCAGTAGATTGAAGTGCTGAATTAGATTGAAGTGCTGTATTAGATTGAAATGCTGTATTAGATTGAAGTGTTGTATTAGATTGAAGTGCTGTATTAGATTGAAGTGCTGTATTAGATTGAAGTGCTGTATTAGATTGAAGTGCTGTATTAGATTGAAGTGCTGTATTAGATTGAAGTGCTTTGTTCGATTGAAGTGCTGTATTAGACTGAAGTGATGTATTAGATTGAAGAGCTGTATTAGATTGAAGTGCTGTATTAGATAGAAGTGCTGTATTAGATGGTAGTGCTGTATTAGATTGAAGTGATATATTAGATTGAAGTGCTGTATTAGATTAAAGTTTTGTATTAGATTGAAGTGCTGTATTAAACTGAAGTGCTGTATTAGATTGAAGTGCTGTATTAGATTGAAGTGCTGTATTAGATTGAAGTGCTGTATAATATTGAAGTGCTTTATTAGATTGAAGTGCTGTATTAGGTTGAAGTGCGGTATTATTTTAAAGTGCTGTATTTGATTGAAGTGCTGTATTGATTGAAGTGCTGTATTAGATTGAAGTGCTGTTTTAGATTGAAGTACTGTATTAGATTGAAGTGCTGTATTAGATTGAAGTGCTTTATTAGATTGAAGTGCTGTATTAGACTGAAGTGCTGTATTAGATTGAAGAGTTGTATTAGATTCAAGAGTTGTATTACATTTAAGTGCTATATTAGATTGATGTGCTGTATTAGATTGAAGTGCTGTATTAGGTTCAAGTACTGTATTAGATTGAAGTGTTGTATTAGATTGAAGTGTTGTATTAGATTGAAGTGCTGTATTAGATAGAAGTGCTGTATTAGATTGAAGTGTTGTATTAGATTGAAGTGCTGTATAAGATTGAAGTGCTGTATTAGATTGAAGTTCTGTATTAGATTGAAGTGGTGTAACAGATTGAAGTGTTGTATCACATTGAAGATCTGTATTAGATTGAAGTGCTGTATTAGATTGAAGTGCTGTATAAGATTGAAGTGCTGTATTAGATTGAAGTGTTGTGTTAGATTGAAGTGCTGTATTAGATTGAAGTGCTGTATTAGATTGAAGTGCTGTATCAGATTGAAATGTTGTATTAGATTGAAGTGTTGAATTAGACTGAAGTGCTGTATTAGATTGAAGTGCTGTATTAGATTGAAGTGCTGTATTAGATTGAACTGCCATATTATATTGAGGAGCAGTATTAGATTTATGTGCTATATTAGATTGACGTGCTGTATTAGATAGACGGGCTGTATTACATTGAAGTGCTGTATTAGATTGAAGAGCTGTATTAGATTGAAGTGCTGTATTAGATTGAAGTGCTGTATTAGATTGAAGTGCTGCATTAAATTGAATTGCTGCATTAGATTGAAGTGCTGAGTAAGATTGAAGTGCTGTATTAGATTGAAGTGCTGTATTAGATTGAAGTGCTGTGGTAGATTGAAGTGCTGCATTAAATTGACGTGCTGTATTAGATTGAAGTGCAGTATTATATTGAAAGTCCGTATTAGATTGAAGTGCTGTATCAGATTTAAGTGCTGTATTAGATTGAAGTGCTGTATTAGATTGAAGGGCTGCATTAGATTGAAGGTCCATATTAGATTGAAGTTCTTTATTAGATTGAATTGTTGTATTAGATTGAAGTGCTGTATTAGATTGAAGGTCCGTATTAGATTGAAGGTCCGTATTCGATTGAAGGTCCGTCTAAGATTGAATTTCTGTATTTTATTTAAGTGCTGTATTAGATTGAAGTGCTGTGTTAGATTGTAGTTTTGTATTAGATTGAAGAGCTGTATTAGATTGAAGTGCTGTATTAGATTGAAGTGCTGTATTAGATTGAATTGCTGTATTAGATTGAACTTCTGTATTAGATTGAAGTGCTGCATTAGGTTGAAGTGCTAAATTAGATGTAAGTTCTGTGTTAGATTGAAATGCTGTATTAGATTGAAGTGCTGTACTGGTTGAAGCGTTGTATTAGATTGAAGTTCTGTATTAAATTGAAGTGCTGCAGTAGATTGAAGTGCTGAATTAGATTGAAGTGCTGTATTAGATTGAAATGCTGTATTAGATTGAAGTGTTGTATTAGATTGAAGTGCTGTATTAGATTGAAGTGCTGTATTAGATTGAAGTGCTGTATTAGATTGAAGTGCTTTGTTCGATTGAAGTGCTGTATTAGACTGAAGTGATGTATTAGATTGAAGAGCTGTATTAGATTGAAGTGCTGTTTTAGATAGAAGTGCTGTATTAGATGGTAGTGCTGTATTAGATTGAAGTGATATATTAGATTGAAGTGCTGTATTAGATTAAAGTTTTGTATTAGATTGAAGTGCTGTATTAAACTGAAGTGCTGTATTAGATTGAAGTGCTGTATTAGATTGAAGTGCTGTATTAGATTGAAGTGCTGTATAATATTGAAGTGCTTTATTAGATTGAAGTGCTGTATTAGGTTGAAGTGCGGTATTAGATTAAAGTGCTGTATTTGATTGAAGTGCTGTATTGACTGAAGTGCTGTATTAGATTGAAGTGCGGTATTAGATTGAAGTGCTGTATTAGATTGAAGTGCTGTATTAGATTGAAGTGCTTTATTAGATTGAAGTGCTGTATTAGACTGAAGTGCTGTATTAGATTGAAGAGTTGTATTAGATTCAAGAGTTGTATTACATTTAAGTGCTATATTAGATTGATGTGCTGTATTAGATTGAAGTGCTGTATTAGGTTCAAGTACTGTATTAGATTGAAGTTTTGTATTAGATTGAAGTGTTGTATTAGATTGAAGTGCTGTATTAGATAGAAGTGCTGTATTAGATTGAAGTGTTGTATTAGATTGAAGTGCTGTATAAGATTGAAGTGCTGTATTAGATTGAAGTTCTGTATTAGATTGAAGTGGTGTAACAGATTGAAGTGTTGTATCACATTGAAGATCTGTATTAGATTGAAGTGCTGTATTAGATTGAAGTGCTGTATAAGATTGAAGTGCTGTATTAGATTGAAGTGTTGTGTTAGATTGAAGTGCTGTATTAGATTGAAGTGCTGTATTAGATTGAAGTGCTGTATCAGATTGAAATGTTGTATTAGATTGAAGTGTTGAATTAGACTGAAGTGCTGTATTAGATTGAAGTGCTGTATTAGATTGAAGTGCTGTATTAGATTGAACTGCCATATTATATTGAGGAGCAGTATTAGATTTATGTGCTTTATTAGATTGACGTGCTGTATTAGATAGACGGGCTGTATTACATTGAAGTGCTGTATTAGATTGAAGAGCTGTATTAGATTGAAGTGCTGTATTAGATTGAAGTGCTGTATTAGATTGAAGTGCTGCATTAGATTGAATTGCTGCATTAGATTGAAGTGCTGAGTAAGATTGAAGTGCTGTATTAGATTGAAGTGCTGTATTAGATTGAAGTGCTGTAGTAGATTGAAGTGCTGCATTAAATTGACGTGCTGTATTAGATTGAAGTGCAGTATTATATTGAAAGTCCGTATTAGATTGAAGTGCTGTATCAGATTTAAGTGCTGTATTAGATTGAAGTGCTGTATTAGATTGAAGGGCTGCATTAGATTGAAGGTCCATATTAGATTGAAGTTCTTTATTAGATTGAATTGTTGTATTAGATTGAAGTGCTGTATTAGATTGAAGGTCCGTATTAGATTGAAGGTCCGTATTCGATTGAAGGTCCGTCTAAGATTGAATTTCTGTATTTTATTTAAGTGCTGTATTAGATTGAAGTGCTGTGTTAGATTGTAGTGTTGTATTAGATTGAAGAGCTGTATTAGATTGAAGTGCTGTATTAGATTGAAGTGCTGTATTAGATTGAATTGCTGTATTAGATTGAACTTCTGTATTAGATTGAAGTGCTGCATTAGGTTGAAGTGCTAAATTAGATGTAAGTTCTGTGTTAGATTGAAATGCTGTATTAGATTGAAGTGCTGTATTAGATTGAAGTGCTGCATTAGGTTGAAGTGCTGTATCAGATTGAAGTGCTGTACTGGATTGAAGTGCTGTATTAGATTAAAGTGCTGTATTAGACAGAAGTGCTGTATTAGATGGTAGTGCTCTATTAGAGTGAAGTGCTATATTAGATTGAAGTGCTGTACTGGTTGAAGCGTTGTATTAGATTGAAGTTCTGTATTAAATTGAAGTGCTGTATTAGATTGAAGTGTTGTATTAGATTGAAGTGCTGTATTAGATTGAAGTGCTGTATTAGATTGAAGTGCTGTATTAGATTGAATTGCTGCATTAGATTGAAGTGCTGCATTAGATTGAAGTGCTTTGTTCGATTGAAGTGCTGTATTAGACTGAAGTGATGTATTAGATTGAAGAGCTGTATTAGATTGAAGTGTTGTATTAGATTGAAGTGTTGTATTAGATTGAAGTGCTGTATTAGATTGAAGTGCTGTATTAGATTGAAGTGTTGTATTAGATTGAAGTGCTGCATTAGATTGAAGTGCTGTATTAGATTGAAGTGCTGTATTAGATTGAATTGCTGTATTAGATTGAACTTCTGTATTAGATTGAAGTGCTGCATTAGGTTGAAGTGCTAAATTAGATGTAAGTTCAGTGTTAGATTGAAGTGCTGTATTAGATTAAAGAGCTGTATTAGATTGAAGTGCTGCATTAAGTTGTAGTGCTGTATTAGATAGAAGTGCTGTACTAGATTGAAGTGCTGTATTAGATTGAAGTGCTGTATTCGATAGAAGTGCTGTATTAGATTGAAGTGCTGTGTTAGATTGAAGTGCTGTATTAGATTGAAGTGCTGTATTAGATTGAAGTGCTTTATTCGATTGAAGTGCTGTATTAGACTGAAGTGATGTATTAGATTGAAGAGCTGTATTAGATTGAAGTGCTGTATTAGATTGAAGTGCAGTATTATATTGAAAGTCCGTATTAGATTGAAGTGCTGTATCAGATTGAAGTGCTGTATTAGATTGAAGTGCTGCATTATGTTGTAGTGCTGTATTAAATAGAAGTGCTGTAATAGATTGAAGTTCTGTATTAAATTGAAGTGCTGCAGTAGATTGAAGTGTTGTATTAGATTGAAGTGTTGTATTAGATTGAAGTGCTGTATTAGATTGAAGTGCTGTATTAGACTGAAGTGTTGTATTAGATTGAAGTGCTGCATTAGATTGAAGTGCTGTATTAGATGGAAGTGCTGTATTAGATTGAATTGCTGTATTAGATTGAACTTCTGTATTAGATTGAAGTGCTGCATTAGGTTGAAGTGCTAAATTAGATGTAAGTTCTGTGTTAGATTGAAGTGCTGTATTAGATTGAAGTGCTGTATTAGATTGAAGTGCTGCATTAGGTTGTAGTGCTTTATTAGATAGAAGTGCTGTACTAGATTGAAGTGCTGTATTAGATTGAAGTGCTGTATTAGATAGAAGTGCTGTATTAGATGGTAGTGCTGTATTAGATTGAATCTCTGTATTAAATTGAAGTGCTGCAGTAGATTGAAGTGCTGAATTTGATTGAAGTGATGTATTAGATTGAAGTGCTGCATTAGATTGAAGTGCTGTGTTAGATTGAAGTGCTGTATTAGATTGAAGTGCTGTATTAGATTGAAGTGCTGTATTAGATTTAAGTGCTGTATTAGATTGAAGTGCTTTATTCGATTGAAGTGCTGTATTAGACTGAAGTGATGTATTAGATTGAAGAGCTGTATTAGATTGAAGTGCTGTATTAGATTGAAGTGCAGTATTATATTGAAAGTCCGTATTAGATTGAAGTGCTGTATCAGATTTAAGTGCTGTATTAGATTGAAGTGCTGTATTAGATTGAAGGGCTGCAGTAGATTGAAGGTCCATATTAGATTGAAGTTCTTTATTTGATTGAATTGTTGTATTAGATTGAAGTGCTGTATTAGATTGAAGTGCTGTATTAGATTGAAGGTCCGTATTAGATTGAAGGTCCGTATTAGATTGAAGGTCCATCTAAGATTGAATTTCTGTATTTTATTTAAGTGCTGTATTAGATTGAAGTGCTGTGTTAGATTGTAGTGTTGTATTAGATTGAAGAGCTGTATTAGATTGAAGTGCTGTATTAGGTTGAAGTGCTGTATTAGATTGAAGTGCTGTCCTAGATTGAAGTGCTGAATTAGATTGAAGTGCTGTATTAGATTGAAGTGCTGTATTAGATTGAAGTGTTGTATTAGATTGAAGTGCTGTATTAGATTGAAGTGCTGTATTAGATTGAAGTGCTGTATTAGATTGAAGTGCTGTATTAGATTGAAGTGCTGTATTAGATTGAAGTGCTGTATTAGATTGAAGTGCTTTATTCGATTGAAGTGCTGTATTAGACTGAAGTGATGTATTAGATTGAAGAGCTGTATTAGATTGAAGTGTTGTATTAGATTAAAGTGCTGTATTAGATTGAAGTGCTGTATTAGATTGAAGTGCTGTATTAGATTGAAGTGTTGTATTAGATTGAAGTGCTGTATTAGATTGAAGTGCTGTATTAGATTGAAGTTTTGTATTAGATTGAAGTGCTGCATTAGATTGAAGTGCTGTATTAGATTGAAGTGCTGTATTAGATTGAATTGCTGTATTAGATTGAACTTCTGCATTAGATTGAAGTGCTGCATTAGGTTGAAGTGCTAAATTAGATTGAAGTGCTGCATTAGGTTGAAGTGCTGTATTAGATAGAAGTGCTGTACCAGATTGAAGTGCTGTATTAGATTGAAGTGCTGTATAAGACAGAAGTGCTGTATTAGATGGTAGTGCTGTATTAGATTGAAGTGCTGTATTAGATTGAAGTGCTGTATTAGATTGAAGCTTTGTATTAGATTGAAGTGCTGTATTAAATTTAAGTGCTGCAGTAGATTGAAGTGCTGAATTAGATTGAAGTGCTGTATTAGATTGAAGTGCTGTATTAGGTTGAAGTTTTGTATTTGATTGAAGTGCTGTATCAGATTGAAGTGCTGTATTAGATTGAAGTGCTGCATTAGATTGAAGCGCTGTATTAGATTGAAGTGCAGTATTAGATTGAAGTGCTGTATTAGGTTGAAGTGCTTTATTCGATTGAAGTGCTGTATTCGATTGAAGTGCTGTATGAGATTGAAGTGCTGTATTAGATTGAAGTGCTGTATTAGATAGAAGTGCTGTATTAGATGGTAGTGCTGTATTAGATTGAAGTTGTGTATTAAATTGAAGTGCTGCAGTAGATTGAAGTGCTGAATTAGATTGAAGTGATGTATTAGATTGAAGTGCTGTATTAGATTGAAGTGCTGTATTAGATTGAAGTGCTGTGTTAGATTGAAGTGCTGTATTAGATTGAAGTGCTGTATTAGATTTAAGTGCTGTATTAGATTGAAGTGCTTTATTCGATTGAAGTGCTGTATTAGACTGAAATGATGTATTAGATTGAAAGTCCGTATTAGATTGAAGTGCTGTATTAGATTGAAGTATTGTATTAGATTGAAGTGCTGTATTAGATTGAAGTGCTGTATTAGATTGAAGTGCTGTATTAGATTGAAGTGTTGTATTAGATTGAAGTGCAGTATTAGATTGAAGTGCTGTATTAAATTTAAGTGCTGCAGTAGATTGAAGTGCTGAATTAGATTGAAGTGCTGTATTAGATTGAAGTTCTGTATTAGGTTGAAGTGTTGTATTAGATTGAAGTGCTGTATTAGATTGAAGTGCTGTATTAGATTGAAGTGCTGTATTAGATTGAAGTGCTGTATTAGATTGAAGTGCAGTATTAGATTGAAGTGCTGTAATAGGTTGAAGTGCTTTATTCGATTGATGTGTTGTATTAGATAGAAGTGCTGAATTAGATTGAATTGTTTTATTAGGTTTAAGTGCTGTATTAGATTGAAGTGCTGTATTAGATTGAAGTGTTTTATTAGATTGAAGTGCTGTATTAGATTGAAGTGCTGTATGAGATTGAAGTGCTGTATTAGATTGAAGTGTTGTATTAGATTGAAGTGCTGTATTAGATTGAAGTGCTGTATGAGATTGAAGTGCTGTATTAGATTGAAGCTTTGTATTAGATTGAAGTGCTGTATTAGATTGAAGTGCTGTATTAGATTGAAGTGCAGTATTATATTGAAAGTCCGTATTAGATTGAAGTGCTGTATCAGATTTAAGTGCTGTATTAGATTGAAGTGCTGTATTAGATTGAAGGGCTGCAGTAGATTGAAGGTCCATCTTAGAATGAAGTTCTTTATTTGATTGAATTGTTGTATTAGATTGAAGTGCTGTATTAGATTGAAGTGCTGTATTAGATTGAAGGTCCGTATTAGATTGAAGGTCCGTATTAGATTGAAGGTCCATCTAAGATTGAATTTCTGTATTTTATTTAAGTGCTGTATTAGGTTGAAGTGCTGTATTAGATTGAAGTGCTGTACTAGATTGAAGTGCTGTATTAGATTGAAGTGCTGTACTGGATAGAAGTGCTGTATTAGATGGTAGTGCTGTATTAGATTGAAGTGCTATATTAGACTGAAGTGCTGTACTGGTTGAAGCGTTGTATTAGATTGAAGTTCTGCATTAAATTGAAGTGCTGCAGTAGATTGAAGTGCTGAATTAGATTGAAGCGCTGTATTAGATTGAAGTGCTGTATTAGATTGAAGTGTTGTATTAGATTGAAGTGCTGTATTAGATTGAAGTGCTGTATTAGATGGTAGTGCTGTATTAGATTGAAGTGCTATATTAGACTGAAGTGCTGTACTGGTTGAAGCGTTGTATTAGATTGAAGTTCTGCATTAAATTGAAGTGCTGCAGTAGATTGAAGTGCTGAATTAGATTGAAGTGCTGTATTAGATTGAAGTGCTGTATTAGATTGAAGTGCTGTATTAGATTGAAGTGCTGTAATAGATTGAAGTGCTTTATTCGATTGAAGTGCTGTGTTAGACTGAAGTGATGTATTAGATTGAAGAGCTGTATTAGATTGAAGTGCTGTATTAGGTTGAAGTGCTTTATTCGATTGAAGTGCTGTATTAGACTGAGGTGATGTATTAGATTGAAGAGCTGTATTAGATTGAAGTGTTTTATTAGATTGAAGTGCTGTATTAGATTGAAGTGCTGTATTAGATTGAAGTGCTGTATTAGATTAAAGTGTTGTATTAGATTGAAGTGCTGTATTAGATTGAAGTGCTGTATTAGATTGAAGTGTTTTATTAGATTGAAGTGCTGTATTAGATTGAAGTGCTGTATTAGATTGAAGTGCTGTATTAGATTAAAGTGTTGTATTAGATTGAAGTGCTGTATTAGATTGAAGTGCTGTATTAGATGGAAGTGTTGTATAAGATTGAAGTGCTGCATTAGATTGAATTGCTGTATTAGATTGAAGTGTTGTATGAGATTGAAGTGCTGTATTAGATTGAAATGCTGTATTAGATTGAAGTGCTGTATTAGATTGATGTTCTGTATTAGCTTGAATAGTGTAATAGGTTGAAGTGTTGTATCACATTGAAGTGCTGTATTAGATTGAAGTGCTGTATTATATTGAAGTGCTGTATTAGATTGAAGTGTTGTATTAGATTGAAGTGCTGTATTAGATTGAAGTGCTGTATTAGATTGAAGTGCTGTATTAGATTGAATTGTTGTATTAGATTGAAGTGCTGTATTCGACTGAAGTGCTGTATTAAATTGAAGTGCTGTATTAGATTGAAGTGCTGTATTAGATTGAAGTGCTGTATTAGATTGAAGTGCTGTATTAGATTGTACTGCCATATTATGTTGACGAGCTGTATTAGATAGAAGGGCTGTATTACATTGAAGTGCTGCATTAGATTGAAGTGCTGCATTAGATTGAAGTGCTGTATTAGATTGAAGTGCTGTATTAGATTGAAGTGCTGTAGTAGATTGAAGTGCTGCATTAGATTGAAGTGCTGTATTAGATTGAAGTGCAGTATTATATTGAAAGTCCGTATTAGATTGAATTTTTGTATTAGCTTGAAGTGCTGTATTAGATTGAAGTGCAGTATTAGATTGAAGGTCCGTATTAGATTGAAGGTCCGTATTCGATTGAATTTCTGTATTTGAGTTAAGTGCAGTATTAGATTGAAGTGCTGTGTTAGATTGTAGTGCTGCATTAGATTGAAGTGCTGTATTAGATTGAATTTCTGTATTAGATTGAACTTCTGTATTAGATTGAAGTGCTGCATTAGGTTGAAGTGGTAAATTAGATGTAAATTCTGTGTTAGATTGAAGTGCTATATTAGATTGAAGTGCTGTATTAGATTGAAGTGCTGTATTAGGTTGAAGTGCTGTATTAGATTGAACTGCTGTACTAGATTGAAGTGCTGTATTAGATTGAAGTGCTGCATTAGATTGACGTGCTGTATTAGATTGAAGTGCAGTATTATATTGAAAGTCCGTATCAGATTGAAGTGCTGTATTAGATTTAAGTGCTGTATTAGATTGAAGGGCTGCATTACATTGAAGGTCCATATTAGATTGAAGTTCTTTATTAGATTGAATTGTTGTATTAGATTGAAGTGCTATATTAGATTGAAGTGCTGAATTAGATTGAAGTGCTCTATTAGATAGCAGGCTGTATAAGATTGAAGTGCAGTATTAGATTGAAGGTCCGTATTAGATTGAATTTTGTATTTGATTAAAGTGCTGTATTAGATTGAAGTGCTGTGTTAGATTGTAGTGTTGTATTAGATTGAATTGCTGTATTAGATTGAACTTCTATATTAGATTGAAGTTCTGTGTTAAATTGAAGTGCTGTAGTAGATTGAAGGGCTGAATTAGATTGAAGTGCTGTATTATATTGAAGTGCTGTATTAGATTGAAGTATTGTATTAGATTGAAGTGCTGTATTAGATTGAAGTGCTGTATTAGATTGAAGTGCTGTATTAGATTGAAGTGCTGTATTAGATTGAAGTGCAGTATTAGATTGAAGTGCTGTATTAGATTGAAGTGCTTTATTCGATTGAAGTGCTGTAATATACTGAAGTGATGTATTAGATTGTAGAGCTGTATTAGATTGAAGTGTTGTATTAGATTGAAGTGCTGTATTAGATTGAAGTGCTGTATTAGATTGAAGTGCTGTATTAGATTGAAGTGTTGTATTAGATTGATGTGCTGTATTAGATTGAAGTGCTGTATCAGATTGAAGTGTTGTATTAGATTGAAGTGCTGCATTCGATTGAATTGCTGTATTAGATTGAAGTGTTGTATTAGATTGAAGTGCTGCATTAGATTGAAATGCTGTATTAGATTGAAGTGCTGCATTAGATTGATGTTCTGTATTAGATTGAATAGTGTAATTGGTTGAAGTGTTGTATCACATTGAAGTGCTGTATTAAATTGAAGTGCTGTATTATATTGAAGTGCTGTATTAGATTGAAGTGTTGTATTGGATTGAAGTGCTGTATTAGATTGAAGTGCTGTATTAGATTGAAGTGCTGCATTAGATTGAAGTGTTGTATTAGGTTGAAGTGCCGTATTAGATTGAATTTCTGTATTTGATTGAACTTCTGTATTAGATTGAAGTGCTGCATTAGGTTGAAGTGCTGTATTAGATTGAAGTGCTGTACTAGATTGAAGTGCTGTATTAGATTGAAGTGCTGTATTACATAGAAGTGCAGTATTAGATTGAAGTGTTGTATTAGATTGAAGTGCCGCATTAGATTGAATTGCTGTATTAGATTGAAGTGTTGTATTAGATTGAAGTGCTGTATTAGATTGAAATGCTGTATTAGATTGAAGTGCTGTATTAGATTGATGTTCTGTATTAGATTGAATAGTGTAATAGGTTGAATTGTTGTATCACATTGAAGTGCTGTATTAGATTGAAGCTTTGTATTAGATTGAAGTTCTGTGTTAAATTGAAGTGCTGTCGTAGATTGAAGTGCTGAATTAGATTGACGCGCTGTATTAGATTGAAGTGCTGTATTAGATTGAAGTGTTGTATTAGATTGAAGTGCTGTATTAGATTGAAGTGCTGTATTAGATTGAAGTGCTGTATTACATTGAAGTGCTTTATTAGATTGAAGTGCAGTGTTAGATAGAAGTGCTGTATTAGATTGAAGTGCTTTATTCGATTGAAGTGCTGTATCAGACTGAAGTGATGTATTAGATTGAAGAGCTGTATTAGATTGAATTGTTGTATTAGATTGAAGTGCTGTATTAGATTGAAGTGCTGTATTATATTGAAGTGCTGTATTAGATTGAAGTGTTGTATTAGATTGAAGTGTTGTATTAGATTGAAGTGCTGTATTAGGTTGAAGTGCTGTGTTAGATTGAAGTCTTGTATTAGATTGAAGTGCTGTATTAGATTGAAGTGCTGTATTAGATTGAAGTGCTGTATTAGATTGAAGTGTTGTATTAGATTGAAGTGCTGTATTAGACTGAAGTGCTGTATTAGATTGAAGTGTTGTATTAGATTGAAGTGCTGTATTAGATTGAAGTGCTGTATTAGATTGAAGTGCTGTATTCGATTGAATTTCTGTATTAGATTGAACTTCTGTATTAGATTGAAGTGCTGTATTAGATTGAAGTGCTGTATTAGATTGAAGTGCTGTACTAGATTGAAGTGCTCTATTAGATTGAAGTGCTGTATTAGATCGAAGTGCAGTATTAGATTGAAGTGTTGTATTAGATTGAAGTGCTGCATTAGATTGAATTGCTGTATTAGATTGAAGTGTTGTATTAGACTGAAGTGCTGTATTAGATTGAAATGCTGTATTAGATTGAAGTGCTATATTAGATTGATGTTCTGTATTAGATTGAATAGTGTAATAGGTTGAAGTGTTGTATCACATTGAAGTGCTGTATTAGATTGAAGTGCTGTATTATATTGAAGTGCTGTATTAGATTGAAGTCTTGTATTAGATTGAAGTGCTGTATTAGGTTGAAGTGCTGTATTAGATTGAAGTGCTGTATTAGATTGAAGTGTTGTATTAGATTGAAGTCCTGTATTAGACTGAAGTGCTGTATTAGATTGAAGTGCTGTATTAGATTGAAGTGCTGTATTAGATTGAGGTGCTGTATTAGATTGAAGTGCCATATTATATTGACGAGCTGTATTAGATTTATGTGCTATATTAGATTGACGTGCTGTATTAGATAGAAGGGCTGTATTACGTTGAAGTGCTGTATTAGATTGAAGTGCTGTATTAGATTTAAGTGCTGTATTAGATTGAAGGGCTGCATTAGATTGAAGGTCCATATTAGATTGAAGTTCTTTATTAGATTGAATTGTTGTATTAGATTGAAGTGCTATATTAGATTGAAGTGCTGAATTAGATTGAAGTGCTGTATTAGATAGCAGGCTGTATAAGATTGAAGTGCAGTATTAGATTGATGGTCCGTATTAGATTGAATTTCTGTATTTCATTAAAGTGCTGTATTAGATTGAACTTCTGTACTAGATTGAAGTTCTGTGTTAAATTGAAGTGCTGTAGTAGATTGAAGGGCTGAATTAGATTGAAGTGCTGTATTATATTGAAGTGCTGTATTAGATTGAAGTATTGTATTAGATTGAAGTGCTGTATTAGATTGAAGTGCTGAATTAGATTGAAGTGCTGTATTAGATTGAAGTGCAGTATTAGATTGAAGTGCTGTATTAGATTGAAGTGCTTTATTCGATTGAAGTGCTGTAATAGACTGAAGTGATGTATTAGATTGTAGAGCTGTATTAGATTGAAGTTTTGTATTAGATTGAAGTGCTGTATTAGATTGAAGTGCTGTATTAGATTGAAGTGCTGTATTAGATTGAAGTGTTGTATTAGATTGAAGTGCTGTATAAGATTGAAGTGCTGTATTAGATTGAAGTGTTGTATTAGATTGAAGTGCTGTATTAGATTGAAGTGCTGTATTAGATTGAAGTGCTGTAATAGATTGAAGTGCTTTATTCGATTGAAGTGCTGTATTAGACTGAAGTGATGTATTAGATTGAAGAGCTGTATTAGATTGAAGTGTTGTATTAGATTAAAGTGCTGTATTAGATTGAAGTGCTGTATTAGATTGAAGTGCTGTATTAGATTGAAGTGTTGTATTAGATTGAAGTGCTGTATTAGATTGAAGTGCTGTATTAGATTGAAGTTTTGTATTAGATTGAAGTGCTGCATTAGATTGAAGTGCTGCATTAGATTGAAGTGCTGTATTAGATT
The DNA here is from genome assembly GCF_052327205.1 of Somniosus microcephalus. Lineage (NCBI taxonomy): Eukaryota > Metazoa > Chordata > Chondrichthyes > Squaliformes > Somniosidae > Somniosus > Somniosus microcephalus. The sequence goes on from NW_028225184.1 coordinate 34,725,866, forward strand.
GAATTGCTGTATTAGATTGAACTTCTGCATTAGATTGAAGTGCTGCATTAGGTTGAAGTGCTAAATTAGATTGAAGTGCTGCATTAGGTTGAAGTGCTGTATTAGATACAAGTGCTGTACTAGATTGAAGTGCTGTATTAGATTGAAGTGCTGTATTAGATAGAAGTGCTGTATTAGATGGTAGTGCTGTATTAGATTGAAGTGCTGTATTAGATTGAAGTGCTGTATTAGATTGAAGCTTTGTATTAGATTGAAGTGCTGTATTAAATTTAAGTGCTGCAGTAGATTGAAGTGCTGAATTAGATTGAAGTGCTGTATTAGATTGAAGTGTTGTATTAGATTGAAGTGCTTTATTAGATTGAAGTGCTGTATTAGATTGAAGTGCTCTATTAGATTGATGTTCTGTATTAGCTTGAATAGTGTAATAGGTTGAAGTGTTGTATCACATTGAAGTGCTGTATTAGATTGAAGTGCTGTATTAGATTGAAGTATTGTATTAGATTGAAGTGCTGTATTAGATTGAAGTGCTGTATTAGATTGAAGTGCTGTATTAGATTGAAGTGTTGTATTAGATTGAAGTGCAGTATTAGATTGAAGTGCTGTATTAAATTTAAGTGCTGCAGTAGATTGAAGTGCTGAATTAGATTGAAGTGCTGTATTAGATTGAAGTTCTGTATTAGGTTGAAGTGTTGTATTAGATTGAAGTGCTGTATTAGATTGAAGTGCTGTATTAGATTGAAGTGCTGTATTAGATTGAAGTGCTGTATTAGATTGAAGTGCAGTATTAGATTGAAGTGCTGTAATAGGTTGAAGTGCTTTATTCGATTGATGTGTTGTATTAGATAGAAGTGCTGAATTAGATTGAAGTGTTTTATTAGATTTAAGTGCTGTATTAGATTGAAGTGCTGTATTAGATTGAAGTGTTTTATTAGATTGAAGTGCTGTATTAGATTGAAGTGCTGTATGAGATTGAAGTGCTGTATTAGATTGAAGTGTTGTATTAGATTGAAGTGCTGTATTAGATTGAAGTGCTGTATGAGATTGAAGTGCTGTATTAGATTGAAGCTTTGTATTAGATTGAAGTGCTGTATTAGATTGAAGTGCTGTATTAGATTGAAGTGCAGTATTATATTGAAAGTCCGTATTAGATTGAAGTGCTGTATCAGATTTAAGTGCTGTATTAGATTGAAGTGCTGTATTAGATTGAAGGGCTGCAGTAGATTGAAGGTCCATATTAGAATGAAGTTCTTTATTTGATTGAATTGTTGTATTAGATTGAAGTGCTGTATTAGATTGAAGTGCTGTATTAGATTGAAGGTCCGTATTAGATTGAAGGTCCGTATTAGATTGAAGGTCCATCTAAGATTGAATTTCTGTATTTTATTTAAGTGCTGTATTAGGTTGAAGTGCTGTATTAGATTGAAGTGCTGTACTAGATTGAAGTGCTGTATTAGATTGAAGTGCTGTACTGGATAGAAGTGCTGTATTAGATGGTAGTGCTGTATTAGATTGAAGTGCTATATTAGACTGAAGTGCTGTACTGGTTGAAGCGTTGTATTAGATTGAAGTTCTGCATTAATTTGAAGTGCTGCAGTAGATTGAAGTGCTGAATTAGATTGAAGCGCTGTATTAGATTGAAGTGCTGTATTAGATTGAAGTGTTGTATTAGATTGAAGTGCTGTATTAGATTGAAGTGCTGTATTAGATGGTAGTGCTGTATTAGATTGAAGTGCTATATTAGACTGAAGTGCTGTACTGGTTGAAGCGTTGTATTAGATTGAAGTTCTGCATTAAATTGAAGTGCTGCAGTAGATTGAAGTGCTGAATTAGATTGAAGTGCTGTATTAGATTGAAGTGCTGTATTAGATTGAAGTGCTGTATTAGATTGAAGTGCTGTAATAGATTGAAGTGCTTTATTCGATTGAAGTGCTGTGTTAGACTGAAGTGATGTATTAGATTGAAGAGCTGTATTAGATTGAAGTGCTGTATTAGGTTGAAGTGCTTTATTCGATTGAAGTGCTGTATTAGACTGAGGTGATGTATTAGATTGAAGAGCTGTATTAGATTGAAGTGTTTTATTCGATTGAAGTGCTGTATTAGATTGAAGTGCTGTATTAGATTGAAGTGCTGTATTAGATTAAAGTGTTGTATTAGATTGAAGTGCTGTATTAGATTGAAGTGCTGTATTAGATTGAATTGTTGTATTAGATTAAAGTGTTGTATTAGATTGAAGTGCTGTATTAGATTGAAGTGCTGTATTAGATTGAAGTGTTTTATTAGATTGAAGTGCTGTATTAGATTGAAGTGCTGTATTAGATTGAAGTGCTGTATTAGATTAAAGTGTTGTATTAGATTGAAGTTCTGTATTAGATTGAAGTGCTGTATTAGATGGAAGTGTTGTATAAGATTGAAGTGCTGCATTAGATTGAATTGCTGTATTAGATTGAAGTGTTGTATGAGATTGAAGTGCTGTATTAGATTGAAATGCTGTATTAGATTGAAGTGCTGTATTAGATTGATGTTCTGTATTAGCTTGAATAGTGTAATAGGTTGAAGTGTTGTATCACATTGAAGTGCTGTATTAGATTGAAGTGCTGTATTATATTGAAGTGCTGTATTAGATTGAAGTGTTGTATTAGATTGAAGTGCTGTATTAGATTGAAGTGCTGTATTAGATTGAAGTGCTGTATTAGATTGTACTGCCATATTATGTTGACGAGCTGTATTAGATAGAAGGGCTGTATTACATTGAAGTGCTGCATTAGATTGAAGTGCTGCATTAGATTGAAGTGCTGTATTAGATTGAAGTGCTGTATTAGATTGAAGTGCTGTAGTAGATTGAAGTGCTGCATTAGATTGAAGTGCTGTATTAGATTGAAGTGCAGTATTATATTGAAAGTCCGTATTAGATTGAATTTTTGTATTAGCTTGAAGTGCTGTATTAGATTGAAGTGCAGTATTAGATTGAAGGTCCGTATTAGATTGAAGGTCCGTATTCGATTGAATTTCTGTATTTGAGTTAAGTGCAGTATTAGATTGAAGTGCTGTGTTAGATTGTAGTGCTGCATTAGATTGAAGTGCTGTATTAGATTGAATTTCTGTATTAGATTGAACTTCTGTATTAGATTGAAGTGCTGCATTAGGTTGAAGTGGTAAATTAGATGTAAATTCTGTGTTAGATTGAAGTGCTATATTAGATTGAAGTGCTGTATTAGATTGAAGTGCTGTATTAGGTTGAAATGCTGTATTAGATTGAACTGCTGTACTAGATTGAAGTGCTGTATTAGATTGAAGTGCTGCATTAGATTGACGTGCTGTATTAGATTGAAGTGCAGTATTATATTGAAAGTCCGTATCAGATTGAAGTGCTGTATTAGATTTCAGTGCTGTATTAGATTGAAGGGCTGCATTACATTGAAGGTCCATATTAGATTGAAGTTCTTTATTAGATTGAATTGTTGTATTAGATTGAAGTGCTATATTAGATTGAAGTGCTGAATTAGATTGAAGTGCTCTATTAGATAGCAGGCTGTATAAGATTGAAGTGCAGTATTAGATTGAAGGTCCGTATTAGATTGAATTTTGTATTTGATTAAAGTGCTGTATTAGATTGAAGTGCTGTGTTAGATTGTAGTGTTGTATTAGATTGAATTGCTGTATTAGATTGAACTTCTATATTAGATTGAAGTTCTGTGTTAAATTGAAGTGCTGTAGTAGATTGAAGGGCTGAATTAGATTGAAGTGCTGTATTATATTGAAGTGCTGTATTAGATTGAAGTATTGTATTAGATTGAAGTGCTGTATTAGATTGAAGTGCTGTATTAGATTGAAGTGCTGTATTAGATTGAAGTGCTGTATTAGATTGAAGTGCAGTATTAGATTGAAGTGCTGTATTAGATTGAAGTGCTTTATTCGATTGAAGTGCTGTAATATACTGAAGTGATGTATTAGATTGTAGAGCTGTATTAGATTGAAGTGTTGTATTAGATTGAAGTGCTGTATTAGATTGAAGTGCTGTATTAGATTGAAGTGCTGTATTAGATTGAAGTGTTGTATTAGATTGATGTGCTGTATTAGATTGAAGTGCTGTATCAGATTGAAGTGTTGTATTAGATTGAAGTGCTGCATTCGATTGAATTGCTGTATTAGATTGAAGTGTTGTATTAGATTGAAGTGCTGCATTAGATTGAAATGCTGTATTAGATTGAAGTGCTGCATTAGATTGATGTTCTGTATTAGATTGAATAGTGTAATTGGTTGAAGTGTTGTATCACATTGAAGTGCTGTATTAGATTGAAGTGCTGTATTATATTGAAGTGCTGTATTAGATTGAAGTGTTGTATTGGATTGAAGTGCTGTATTAGATTGAAGTGCTGTATTAGATTGAAGTGCTGCATTAGATTGAAGTGTTGTATTAGGTTGAAGTGCCGTATTAGATTGAATTTCTGTATTTGATTGAACTTCTGTATTAGATTGAAGTGCTGCATTAGGTTGAAGTGCTGTATTAGATTGAAGTGCTGTATTACATAGAAGTGCAGTATTAGATTGAAGTGTTGTATTAGATTGAAGTGCCGCATTAGATTGAATTGCTGTATTAGATTGAAGTGTTGTATTAGATTGAAGTGCTGTATTAGATTGAAATGCTGTATTAGATTGAAGTGCTGTATTAGATTGATGTTCTGTATTAGATTGAATAGTGTAATAGGTTGAATTGTTGTATCACATTGAAGTGCTGTATTAGATTGAAGCTTTGTATTAGATTGAAGTTCTGTGTTAAATTGTAGTGCTGTCGTAGATTGAAGTGCTGAATTAGATTGACGCGCTGTATTAGATTGAAGTGCTGTATTAGATTGAAGTGTTGTATTAGATTGAAGTGCTGTATTAGATTGAAGTGCTGTATTAGATTGAAGTGCTGTATTACATTGAAGTGCTGTATTAGATTGAAGTGCAGTGTTAGATTGAAGTGCTGTATTAGATTGAAGTGCTTTATTCGATTGAAGTGCTGTATCAGACTGAAGTGATGTATTAGATTGAAGAGCTGTATTAGATTGAATTGTTGTATTAGATTGAAGTGCTGTATTAGATTGAAGTGCTGTATTATATTGAAGTGCTGTATTAGATTGAAGTGTTGTATTAGATTGAAGTGTTGTATTAGATTGAAGTGCTGTATTAGGTTGAAGTGCTGTGTTAGATTGAAGTCTTGTATTAGATTGAAGTGCTGTATTAAATTGAAGTGCTGTATTAGATTGAAGTGCTGTATTAGATTGAAGTGTTGTATTAGATTGAAGTGCTGTATTAGACTGAAGTGCTGTATTAGATTGAAGTGTTGTATTAGATTGAAGTGCTGTATTAGATTGAAGTGCTGTATTAGATTGAAGTGCTGTATTCGATTGAATTTCTGTATTAGATTGAACTTCTGTATTAGATTGAAGTGCTGTATTAGATTGAAGTGCTGTATTAGATTGAAGTGCTGTACTAGATTGAAGTGCTGTATTAGATTGAAGTGCTGTATTAGATCGAAGTGCAGTATTAGATTGAAGTGTTGTATTAGATTGAAGTGCTGCATTAGATTGAATTGCTGTATTAGATTGAAGTGTTGTATTAGACTGAAGTGCTGTATTAGATTGAAATGCTGTATTAGATTGAAGTGCTATATTAGATTGATGTTCTGTATTAGATTGAATAGTGTAATAGGTTGAAGTGTTGTATCACATTGAAGTGCTGTATTAGATTGAAGTGCTGTATTATATTGAAGTGCTGTATTAGATTGAAGTCTTGTATTAGATTGAAGTGCTGTATTAGGTTGAAGTGCTGTATTAGATTGAAGTGCTGTATTAGATTGAAGTGTTGTATTAGATTGAAGTCCTGTATTAGACTGAAGTGCTGTATTAGATTGAAGTGCTGTATTAGATTGAAGTGCTGTATTAGATTGAGGTGCTGTATTAGATTGAAGTGCCATATTATATTGACGAGCTGTATTAGATTTATGTGCTATATTAGATTGACGTGCTGTATTAGATAGAAGGGCTGTATTACGTTGAAGTGCTGTATTAGATTGAAGTGCTGTATTAGATTTAAGTGCTGTATTAGATTGAAGGGCTGCATTAGATTGAAGGTCCATATTAGATTGAAGTTCTTTATTAGATTGAATTGTTGTATTAGATTGAAGTGCTATATTAGATTGAAGTGCTGAATTAGATTGAAGTGCTGTATTAGATAGCAGGCTGTATAAGATTGAAGTGCAGTATTAGATTGATGGTCCGTATTAGATTGAATTTCTGTATTTCATTAAAGTGCTGTATTAGATTGAACTTCTGTACTAGATTGAAGTTCTGTGTTAAATTGAAGTGCTGTAGTAGATTGAAGGGCTGAATTAGATTGAAGTGCTGTATTATATTGAAGTGCTGTATTAGATTGAAGTATTGTATTAGATTGAAGTGCTGTATTAGATTGAAGTGCTGAATTAGATAGAAGTGCTGTATTAGATTGAAGTGCAGTATTAGATTGAAGTGCTGTATTAGATTGAAGTGCTTTATTCGATTGAAGTGCTGTAATAGACTGAAGTGATGTATTAGATTGTAGAGCTGTATTAGATTGAAGTTTTGTATTAGATTGAAGTGCTGTATTAGATTGAAGTGCTGTATTAGATTGAAGTGCTGTATTAGATTGAAGTGTTGTATTAGATTGATGTGCTGTATTAGATTGAAGTGCTGTATTAGATTGAAGTGTTGTATTAGATTGAAGTGCTGCATTCGATTGAATTGCTGTATTAGATTGAAGTGTTGTATTAGATTGAAGTGCTGCATTAGATTGAAATGCTGTATTAGATTGAAGTGCTGCATTAGATTGATGTTCCGTATTAGATTGAATAGTGTAATTGGTTGAAGTGTTGTATCACATTGAAGTGCTGTATTAGATTGAAGTGCTGTATTATATTGAAGTGCTGTATTAGATTGAAGTGTTGTATTGATTGAAGTGCTGTATTAGATTGAAGTGCTGTATTAGATTGAAGTGCTGTATTAGATTGAAGTGTTGTATTAGGTTGAAGTGCCGTATTAGATAGAATTTCTGTATTTGATTGAACTTCTGTATTAGATTGAAGTGCTGCATTAGGTTGAAGTGCTGTATTAGATTGAAGTGCTGTACTAGATTGAAGTGCTGTATTAGATTGAAGTGCTGTATTAGATAGAAGTGCAGTATTAGATTGAAGTGTTGTATTAGATTGAAGTGCCGCATTAGATTGAATTGCTGTATTAGATTGAAGTGTTGTATTAGATTGAAGTGCTGTATTAGATTGAAATGCTGTATTAGATTGAAGTGCTGTATTAGATTGATGTTCTGTATTAGATTGAATAGTGTAATAGGTTGAAGTGTTGTATCACATTGAAGTGCTGTATTAGATTAAAGCTTTGTATTAGATTGAAGTTCTGTGTTAAATTGAAGTGCTGTAGTAGATTGAAGTGCTGAATTAGATTGACGCGCTGTATTAGATTGAAGTGCTGTATTAGATTGAAGTGTTGTATTAGATTGAAGTGCTGTATTAGATTGAAGTGCTGTATTAGATTGAAGTGCTGTATTACATTGAAGTGCTGTATTAGATTGAAGTGCAGTGTTAGATTGAAGTGCTGTATTAGATTGAAGTGCTTTATTCGATTGAAGTGCTGTATTAGACTGAAGTGATGTATTAGATTGAAGAGCTGTATTAGATTGAAGTGTTGTATTAGATTGAAGTGCTGTATTAGATTGAAGTGCTGTATTATATTGAAGTGCTGTATTAGATTGAAGTGTTGTATTAGATTGAAGTGCAGTATTAGATTGAAGTGCTGTATTAGATTGAAGTGCTGTATTAGATTGAAGTGTTGTATTAGATTGAAATGCTGTATTAGGTTGAAGTGCTGTATTAGATTGAAGTCTTGTATTAGATTGAAGTGCTGTATTAGATTGAAGTGCTGTATTAGATTGAAGTGCTGTATTAGATTGAAGTGTTGTATTAGATTGAAGTGCTGTATTAGACTGAAGTGCTGTATTAGATTGAAGTGTTGTATTAGACTGAAGTGCTGTATTAGATTGAAGTGCTGTATTAGATTGAAGTGCTGTATTAGATTGAATTTCTGTATTAGATTGAACTTCTGTATTAGATTGAAGTGCTGTATTAGATTGAAGTGCTGTATTAGATTGAAGTGCTGTACTAGATTGAAGTGCTGTATTAGATTGAAGTGCTGTATTAGATCGAAGTGCAGTATTAGATTGAAGTGTTGTATTAGATTGAAGTGCTGCATTAGATTGAATTGCTGTATTAGATTGAACTGTTGTATTAGATTGAAGTGCTGTATTAGATTGAAATGCTGTATTAGATTGAAGTGCTGTATTAGATTGATGTTCTGTATTAGATTGAATAGTGTAATAGGTTGAAGTGTTGTATCACATTGAAGTGCTGTATTAGATTGAAGTGCTGTATTATATTGAAGTGCTGTATTAGATTGAAGTCTTGTATTAGATTGAAGTGCTGTATTCGATTGAAGTGCTGTATTAGATTGAAGTGCTGTATTAGATTGAAGTGTTGTATTAGATTGAAGTGCTGTATTAGACTGAAGTGCTGTATTAGATTGAAGTGCTGTATTAGATTGAAGTGCTGTATTAGATTGAGGTGCTGTATTAGATTGAAGTGCCATATTATATTGACGAGCTGTATTAGATTTATGTGCTATATTAGATTGACGTGCTGTATTAGATAAGAAGGGCTGTATTACGTTGAAGTGCTGTATTAGATTGAAGTGCTGTATTTGATTGAAGTGCTGCAGTAGATTGAAGTGCTGAATTAGATTGAAGTGCTGTATTAGACTGAAGTGCTGTATTAGATTGAAGTGTTCTATTAGATTGAAGTGCTGTATTAGATTGAAGTCCTATATTAGATTGAAGCGCAGTATTAGATTGAAGTGCTGTATTAGATTGAAGTGCTCTATTAGATTGAAGTGCTGTATTGGATTGAAGTGCTGTATTAGATTGAAGTGCCGTATTAGATTGAAGTGCTGTATTAGATTGAAGTGCTCTATTAGATTGAAGTGCTGTATTAGATTGAAGTACTCTATTAGATTGAAGTGCTGTATTAGATTGAAGTGCTGTATTAGATTGAAGTGCCGTATTTGATTGATGTGCTTTATTTGTTTGAAGTTCTGTATTGGATGGATTTGCTAATTGGATTGAAGTGTTGTATTAGATTGCTGTGCTGTAATTGATTAATGTTCTGTATTACATTAAAATGCTCCATTAGATTGAAATACTCTATTAGATTGAAGTAGTAAATTAATTTGAAGTGTTTTATTAGATTTTAGTGCAGTATAAGATTGAAGTGTTTATCCTCTTCTGCCACTGTTATTCCTACAATTTACAGGCCATGAACATAATTTTAATGTCTGATTATTCTGCACTGGATCTATATTTAGTGCCTCTTCCACAATATTAATTTATACTGGTTGATCTAAAAAGTTCTGTCCCATGTTTCAGAGGGGATATTTTTGCATTCAGCACTTGGACTGCAGGCATTTGTCTTCTTCAATAAATAAGGTCTTTCAATAATTGATTTATATCAATGAACTGATGAATGTGTTTAACGAGTATTCATACTTTGTGATGCATTCATCCAGTTATTGTTAGTATGTTCCGTTCTTCTCTTGTCAGAACTCCATCGCCGCTCCTGGCTCTGAATACACATGCACCGGTTAATTCTGCACCGAATCTCAAAGGACAGTGGAGTCTATCTGATGGGGATACTGCTCAACTCCTGATTTTCATTTACTTTGCTGGCCAGATGCAGAACACAGCGGATGCTGGAAATCTGTAATATAAAGAGAGCATGCTGGAACCGCTCAGCAGATGAGATAGTATCTGTGGAGAGAGAAACAGAGTTAACGTTTCATATCAGAGAACTTCCGTTTGAAACTGGAAAAAGTTAGAGATGTGACAGGTTATAAGCAAGTACAGAAGCTGGGAAAGTGGAGGAGGGGAGGAAAGAACACATGTGACAGGATGAAAGGCAGGAGAGTTTAAATTACAAAGGGATGATGCAGCACAGCAAATTTTGGAGATAATGGGACAAGTTAAGAAACAAAAGATGGGTCTGGAGGAATTGTAAATGGCAACAGCACAATTATTGCTGCAGCTGCTTTCCGACAAAATGGGAGCAGTGGTTACGAACTGAAATTGTTGAACTCTGTGTCAAGTCTGGAATGTTGTAAAGTGCCTGATCCAAAGAGGAGATGCAGTTCCTCGAATTAACTTTGAGCTTCATTATGCAGTGTAGGAGACCGAGGACAGAGAGGTCAGAGCGGGAGTGGGGTGGAGCATTAAATTGGCAAGATTCCGGAAGCTCAAGCTGCTGCTTGCGGACTGAACAGAGGTGTTCAGCAAAAAACAACATTTATAAAGGACATTTAACAGCAGAAAACATCACAAGGAGCTTAGAAAGAGCGATATCAATAAAAAATATGCTGGCTCCAAGCTACTTGAGATATCACCGCAGATGGCATATAGCTTGCTCAGAAACGTAGGCATTAAAGTGGCATCTTAACAGAGGAACGAGAGTTAGAGAGGCGGAGAGATTTAAGAAGGTATTTCCAGAGCTTAGGGACAAGGCAGCTAAAAGCACAGCCTCCAAAGGTGGAGCGCTTAAAATTGAGAATGTACAAGAGGCCAGAATTGAAACAGTGCAGATATCTAGGAGTCTCGTAGGGCAGGACAAGGTAACAATGATATGGAGGGTCGAGGATATTGAGGTATTTGAAAAGAGGGATGAGGATTTTAAAACTGAGGTTTGTTGGCCAGGAGCAAGTGAAAGCCAGCGAGCACAGGGGTGATGGCTGAATGCGATTTCGATCGATTTAAGATAGCGGCAGCGGTGTTTTGGATTAGCACAAATTCGTGCAGGGTATAATGTGGGACGCCAGCCAGGAGTGATTGAAATTGTCAAGTCTAGAGGTAACAAAGGCATTTTTGAGTTTTTCAGCAACAGATTATCTGAGGCATGATCAGAGTCGAGCGATGTTTCGGAGATGGACGTAGGCTGTCTTTGTGATGGTGCGGATATGCGGTCAGAAACTCATCTTGGGGTCAAACACAACGCCACGGTGTCGATCGGTCTGGCTTAACCTAAGACAGTTGGCAGGGATGGAAAAGTTGGTCAGGGAATATGTACCAGGAACCAAGGGGTTCTGTCTTCCCAATAATTAGTTGGAGAAAATTTCTGCTCATCCAATACTGGCTGTCGGGCAAGAAGTGTGCGGAATCATAGACAGTGGGTGGAGCGAGATAGGTGGTGGTGATGTAGAGCTGAGTGTCACCGATATACTAATGGTACCTGTTGTTGAGTTTTCTGATGCTATCATCGCGAGGTAGCATGTAGGTGAGAAGTAGAAGTGGGCCAAGCATAGCTGCTTGCGGGCCTACAGAGGTAACAGCGCGGGATTGGGAAGAGAAGGCATTGCAGCTGATTCTCTGGCTATGATTAGATAGTTAAGAATTAATCAAGCAAGGGAACGTCAATCCAGCTGGATGGAGGGGAGGCATTCGTTGAGGATAATGTGGTCTACTGTGTCGAAGGCTTCAGAAAGCTTGAGAAGGATGAGGAGGAATAGTTTATCAGGGGCACACTCAGAAAATTATCATTTGTGACTTTGATAAGGGCTGTTCCAGTAGCCAAGACTGAAATCTGATTAGAAGGATTCAAACATGTAATTGCTGGAAAGTTGTGCAGGGAATTGGGAAGTGACAAAACGTTCAATTGCATTGGAGGGCGAGGGGAGATTGGGGATGTGAAGGCAGTTTGCAAGGACAGAGGGGTCAAGCGTAGGTTTTTTGAGGATATGGCTGATGACAGCAGATAGGAAGGCGGGAAAAGTATCTAAGGAAAGGGAACCATTAAAATATCAGGTAAAATGCGACCCAATAATTAAAGTTCAATGGTCAACAATTTGTTCAGAATAGGATCGAGGGAGCAGAAGGTAAGTCTCTGGTACAAGATGATGTCGGAGGGAACATTGCTGGAGATGGGATTGAATCTTGAGAAAGACGTGAGTTCAATGGTAGGGCAGTTGGGAATACGTGGGCAAGTTTGTCGCCATGGCCTAGTGGAAGGGATGGAAGCAGCCGAAGCAGCTGACCTGATGATCTCCATCTTTGGACAAAAACTCCTTGAGCTCCTCCGACTTATTGTCGGAGTTGTGGGTGGAGGAGCTGTGGGAGGTTGGTTTAAGAAGACATTTTGTGCTGGAGAAGAGAAGCTGGGGATTATATTTGCTTTCCTGGATGAACTTTGTAAATTGAGTACCTTTGGCGACGGAGAGCTTAACCCAATAATGCTTTAAGTGGTCCAGACAGATCTGCTTATGGATAATTAAACCAATTATTCGCCAAAGACGTTCAAATCAGCTCGCATCGCCTTATGGGAGTGGCAGTGAGGGGTATACCAAGGGGAACGATCATGGTAAGAGAGTGTAATAGTTCTAATGAGGACAAGGCCATTGCTGGTGGTGGAGCGGGTGTGACATAGCAAACCAGTAGCTGCATAAATGTTCTGATGAATGTTAGGCCAAAGGCTAGAGAGTTGATAATTTGAAAGCATAGTGGTAAGTGACATGAGGGAGATATTTTTTCCAGTGGTACACACAGAATGAAGTGGGGTTGGAAGGGGGAAGGGGAATATGGTTAAAGATCGATACCAGGAAATGATAAAAGATTGCAATATCAGTAGTGCGAGTAGTGAGCTCACGTGAGATGACAAGATCGTGGGGGTGGCCGTGCATGCGAGTAGGGGAGTTTATATGGAGGGAGAGATTTAGGGAGGACAGGAGATATTGCCTGACCAGTGTAGTGCTTCCAGCATTTGCTATTTATATTTGATATTTCTGCCCATGTCAGTCCCCCTGCTCTGGTCCAATGTTGATTGAACTCTTGCTCCTCTGAAACTCACTGTGGATGGTATCTGCCCTGACATACTTCATGAAGTCATAGCCCGGACAGTTGGTCTCCATTGTCCCCCGCTGTTACATTCCGTGAACTCCACTTCTAATTCCCTGATTGCTTTTTCTTCACTCGCCATTCCCACTGGAACACCTCTGACCTATATTTTGTTTCATTTGCATGTTTCTTGTTCATCCAGTGACCACCCAGTAGTAGATTTTTATATTACAGTGACATAACTCTGCTACCACGTGCAGTAAGGCGAAATTCCGATCTCCGATGCAGCCAGAATGCATTGAAGGTGAGAATTTCATACAACTTCCTGTCCATCGCCCCGGGCATGGTTTGGGAATGGGACAGGAAACCTAATTGACTCTGGGATGGGAAGGACAAATCCTCCCAGATTGATGATTCTGATCCCTGTGCAATGACGCTGCAGCTCAGTGAAGGTTTATGGACTCTGGGGAGAACAATGGAATATCCCTGCACTCAAATAAATAGTCTATACCCTCAGGTGTGTAGAATGCCCTGTCGCAATTGATCAGTAATGTCCTGTCTCTTTTCCCTTCTCTCTCTTACAGTTAACTTGATTGCGATTGTTATCCTATCCAGAGCAAGGTGCGGACTTTCCGAATGTATCACTTGCTACCTGCTAGGAATGGTGGTGACGGATCTACTGGTCATTATCACCGAGGTCATACTTGTTCGGATCAGCTATTACCTTTACCCAGTATCTTTTCTGTCCATCACCCCTGTATGCTGTGTTCTTGCTGCCCTGACTCGTGCATCCAGAGACAGTTCTGTCTGGTTAACAGTTGCTTTCTCCTTTGATCGCTTTGTTGCTATTTGTTGCCGAAAGCTGAAAACGAAATATTGCACAAAGAAAACTGCAGCTGTGGTTATAGCAACAACCTGCATTCTGCTGGGTTTGAAAAGTGCTGCTTGGTACTTTATATATGAATCTATGGAGATCATCGACAATGTACCGTGGTTTTGTGTTGTAAAACCTAGCTATTTTACTGAGCCCGGATGGGTGGCATTTGACTGGTTTGATACGGTGTTAGTCCCATTTCTCCCATTTGCTTTAATTTTGCTGCTCAACGCTCTGACCATCAGACACATTTTAGTGGCCAGTCGGGTCCGGAAGGGACTGAGGGTTCAGAGCAAGGGAGAGAATGTCAGTGATCCCGAGATGGAGAGCAGAATTAAGTCCGTCATCTTACTCAGCACAATTTCTGGCAGCTTCATACTTTTGTGGTTGCCATATGTTATTGAATTCCTTTATTATACCTTTGCAGAAACAAATCCATTAGATTACAATGATTCATTAATTATTTTTAGACAAGTCACAGCAATGCTGCAGAATTTAAGTTCCTGCACAAACACATTTATTTACGGGGTGACTCAGGCTAAGTTCAGAGAGCAGTTTAAGCGCATGGTGAAATATCCGGTTTCCCTGATGATTAGATTAATTAATAAAACACAACTGAGCTAATCACAGAGTTGGTCCCGAGTGTTTCCGGTTCACTAATATAATATTGATGCCTAGAAGTCCCTCTCGTGCATTGCAGCAGGAATCGCTCGATACCTGCATTACATTCAGGGAAAGGATAGAAATTAGATTCGGGTCGGGGCGGTATTTTGTTGAGTTTCAGCTGAGTCAGTTCATCCATTTCTTGCACCAATCCGTGTGTCTCATCCACAGTGATATCTGCTAAACAGGGATACAGGCAAAGCTGGGCTATAGTTTAGAGAACATGAGATACAGGTTAGAGATAGATTTAAAAATTCAGTTTTATTTACGTATTGATGATAAGAGAAATCTGAAAATGAAGGTTTTCTTTGAATATTAATAAATAAACATGACGATTTATTGAACCGTTCGACTCCTTACTTGGCAACTGGAACTTTCTAATGTTCGCTTTCTATGAAATGTGTGAGCTTTTATTTTTTAAATTGATAGGTCCTGCTGCCTCTCAGCTGCACACTCTATTTGTACTATTCGCTCTCTATTTCTGAATCTCTAAACTTCCGTTTTGTTTTTCAATCACTTGTCTTGTTTCTTGTTATAACTGCTTTCTACTTCTCACTGATTCACTTGTAGTTGCGTTTCCTGTATTCATCTGCCACTCTTTCTCTTTCTTTAATGCCGTAGTTCCTGCACTCACTAGATGTACCAATTAGAGATAACATATTAGTCGCAGAATTAAATGAGATATCAATCAGTAAGAATGAAGCATAATTCATATGGATTGTGATAAAGTATGAGAAGGGATCGCTCACACTAATAGGGGTAAATTACAGATCACTTAATAGTGGAAGGGAAGAGGAGTGAGATATAACCATGCAGATCTATGAAAAGTGTAAAATACATAGGGCTCGATTTTCAGTTGATAGCGCCAGCAGTTAGTGCCTTAAGAGAAGTGATTTCCGGGCGCTATGCGTGTAGCGCCCGTGCGCAGTGCAGTTTGTGCCCCGCCCCAAATTAAGTTGCCCGTTAGCGCCGGCGCAAAGTTTAGCGCCCGCCCGGATGCGCGCGCAGAAAATGACGTCACATCCTCGTGCAACGCACTTTGTGCGCCCCGATTCCAAACTTCAGTCGGACCGCCCCATTGTGCGGCTGGCGGCCGGAGCGTTTGGAAAAAGGAACGCAACACAACCAGCGCGGGCCCCGGGGGGCGCTAATTAAAGGGAACGTCCTCTCCAGTATAAAGGCCATCCTTTTTTCAGAAAACAGTCTTGTGCAACGCATTTCTGGAGACACAACAAGGAGGATAGCTAACTGGTTTCAAGCAGCAAGAGCCAGGTATTTTTGGACTCAGGCAACAGCGCTGCAAGTGGCCATTTGGAAATTAGAGTGTTTGCCAGGATTTGATGGGGGTTGCATGGGGTGCCAACGCGGAGCTGCAGCTCCATGTCCGTAGGGCTCGCAGACGCATTGTGAGAGGGGCAGCCCTGGCTAGAGGCAGAGGGGGCTACAGGCGTCGGCCACGTAGGCCTTACCCAGTCAGGCTATACCGCCAGCAGCGCTCCTACCTAAACATGAGTGCCGCGCGATGTGTTAAAAGGCTCCGATTCCGAAAGGGGGTGATTGCAGAGATCTGCCACCTGCTTCGCCGAGATCTGCGGCCAAAGCTCAGGTGCAGGACGTCTCTGTCGGTGGAAGTGAAGGTGACGGTGGCATTGAACTTCTATGCCACCGGCTCCTTCCAATACGCTGCTGGGGACATAGTAAACATCTCCCAGTACGGCGCGCATCGCTGCATCCGCCAGGTGACCGAAGCACTGTTCAGAAGGAGAAGCCAATTCATCTCCTTCCCCATGGCCCTGGAGAGCCAGCATCAGCACGCATTGGGATTTTCCAGACTCGGGGAATTCCCCTTGGTGCAGGGCGCCATTGACTGTACGCATGTGGCTTTGCGGGCCCCTCTGGAGCATGGCGAGCAGTATCGCAACAGGAAGGGCTACCATTCTCTGAATGTGCAGCTGGTCTGTGACCACAAGCAGCGCATCATGGCAGTCAATGCCAGCTTCCCAGGCAGCAGCCACGATGCCTTTATCCTGCGGCAGAGTACTGTGCATGACATGTTCCAGGCACAGCCTCCCCCAAGAGGATGGCTACTCGGGGACAAAGGCTATCCTTTGTGCACCTGGCTCATGACCCCGCTCCGCGCGCCCAGGACCGCTGCTGAAGAGGCCTACAACGAGAGCCATCAAACCACCCGCAACATCATCGAGCTAACTATTGGGGTCCTCAAGCAGCGGTTCCGCTGCCTTGATCGCTCCGGAGGAGCTCTCCAGTATTCGCCGGACCGGGTCTCCCAATTTGTGGTGGTTTGCTGCATGCTACACAACCTGGCTATCCGCAGGACTCAGGCACTGCCACCTGACGTTGGACCAGCACCTCAGGAGGAGGAGCAGGAGGAGCATGAGGAGGAGGAGGAGGAGGAGGAGGAGGAGCAGGAGTACGTTCCCAGGAGGGAGCGACCAGGGCCAAGGGCCGCACGACGCCACCTTATTACACGGTACGTCTAAGCCCCCTGTCAGGGAATGGCCAGGGGCCATGAGGGAAGATGAATGCAGCCGCTCCGCAAGCCCTCAGCCGGCGAAGCCAACAAACACTAAGAAGAACAACCATGGAGATTGCATGAATAAAGATAATTTTTTTTTACACAAAAATGAAAAGCCCTTCCCACATGAATCCCCAAAAACAATAAACGGGCCCCACAAAAAGCCCAACAAACGACTCACTCCCACAAACTGGGGAGGAGCCACTCCACCTTTATTGAAACCGGGCCTCAACGTCGGCCTAACGCAAAAAAGAAGCCCTCCAAAAGCACAACCATGGGCAAAATAAAGATGGCCACCGCCATATTAAAGGAAAGCTGGCCACACCCTCTACTGAGTGGCCCGCGAGGGCGAGACCTTGGCCAGCATTTTGCCTCCCCTGCCCTGCCTGCTGCTCCTTCGCAAGCTCTGCCCAGTGGCTGCTGCGAGGCTGGGGGAAGGCGCCTGAGGCTCAGATGCCCTTCCGCCAGATGCCGCTGGGGGGCGGCCTACACGGCGTTTGGGCCTCGAGGGGCCGTCTGCTGAGTGGCGCACCTGAGCCTGGCCACCATCAGCTGCAGCCGCTTGCCCTTGACGCCGCAGAGGGGGAATGGCGGCGACGGATGGCGCAATGTGGGCCAGCTGGCGTCTGGGATGCGCTGGCTGGTGCTGTGGCACGGTGGCACTCGGCCGGGCCCGCACTGCAGGATCCGCAGCTATCAGCCGACGGCCGGCTTGCTGGGATGGTCCAGCGCGGCGCCTGCCCTGGCGATGCCTGCCTGAGACAGCGCGTGTGGCAGCAGTGAGTGGCCCTGTGGTCCTGGTGTGCGCGCGCATCACATCCGCCAGGGTCTTGACGGCATCAGTTAGCATGCGGCCAGTCGCGGCAGTTGCTGCCCCGAACTCGCGCACACTGGTCGCCAGCGACTCGATGGCCTCAGGCATGCGCCCCACCACGCTCATGTGCTCCGTGTGCCGCCGGTCCGAGTCGTCGGCCATCTGATCGAGCTTCCGCACCTCCTCCGAAGTGAAGGTGTCCGGACTGGAGTCGCGACTCTCCCGCTGGGGAGGAGGGGGCCGGACTAGGGGACCCTTGCCGCGTTGGTGACGGCGAGTGTGCCGATCAGCAGCACTCCCCTCTGATCCTTCCCCCCTTTGGGGGGAAGGCCGCGGGCCACGCGCACGGCTGCTGGGTGGCTGGACGCCACTGGTCCCAGAAGCTGCATTGCCCTGCGACAGTTCCTCCAGGCACTCGTCCAGTGAGGAGGTGTCAAGCATTTCCTCCTCTCCTGCGGGACGTGACTGTTCCCCCGAAGGTCCGGCTTGCTCCTCCTCCTCCTCCTGGTTGGAGGTGCTGTCACTGGCAGCCTCAGGGTCCTGGTCGTCACCAGCTGAAAGCAGGAATGCACAAGAGTCGCTTCAGAGTGAGGAGACGGCGTCAGCGAGGGAGTTAGGACTGGTGGGATTCAGCGCATTGGTGGGACAGTGGCAAAGGAGGTAGCTCGGATGGGCCAGTGCGACGCGAGAGGGCCAAAAGGCGAGGTCCTTACCATTGCCGGGCAGTGGAGGGTCGGATACACCGCACGCTGTGGGGACAATCACACGGGCTCCCATGAGCACACACACGCGCTCCTCCAGCCGAGTGAGCTTCTGCAGCTTGGCGCGGCCACCCCTGGCACGGGCCTGGCGATTAAACGCTACTTTAGACTGCAAGAGAAAGGACGGGCTGTAAGTGCGCAGTGAAGCCCTGATGTAGTGTGCACTGCCTCCCTTGGTGGAATAGCTTGGACAGAGTGGAGCCCTGATGTAATGTGCACTGCCTCCCATGGTGGAATAGCTTGGACAGAGTGAAGCCCTGATGTAGTGTGCACTGCCTCCCATGGTGGAATAGCTTGGACAGAGTGAAGCCCTGATGTACTGTCCACTGCCTCCCATGGTGGAATAGCTTGGCCAAAGTGTAGAGTGCCAAATGGCCATTTGATGCTCATGACTGTCCCAATGCTGCTGGCTGAGGGCTGGCCAAAAGGACTTTCAGGTCCCTTTGCCCATCATGTCAGGTGTACATGCAAGAATGAGGAGGAGACTGGAAAGGCTACTCACCCTCACAATCCTGGTCAGATCGTTGTATTTCTTATGGCATTGTGTGTGGGTCCTGGGGGCCTCGCCGGTGAACGTCACCCTCTGGGCGATCTGCTTCCAGGCTTTGGTGTAGTCGTGGTGGATTGGATTCCTCCCACTCTCTGGAAACAAGATCTTGCGCCTCACCTCCAGAGCTGTGACCATTATGTCCAGATCACCCTCTGAGAAGCGCAGGGCACGCTGACGGGCCTTCTCTGGCGTTGCCATGATTCCCTAGGGCTGAGCAGTAGTGTTGAGGCCTCTTTGCAAGGCTGCAGTGTGCAGGGCGTGGCAGCAGACCAATTCGTCCCTTCCCCCTTTAAGAGCTGGTCGGCACCACGGGGTCTGCTGTCAGTGCAAAAATGACCGCACCCGTGCTGCGCCCCGCCTGGGCGCTATCCCTCTGGACCGCCGGCTTAGCGCCTAAAGAGAGTAGTGGAACGCCTCTTTTAGCGCTCCACCAACCTCTTAGGGCGAAGCCACTGAATTCCCGGCAACGGGGCGTTACTTTGGGGCGGGCGCTAACTTCGGGCGGGCGCTAAGGTTAGCGCCCCAAAACTGCCTATACTGAATATCTAGCCCATAGAGTTTTACAGCACAGAGGGAGGCCCTTCGGCCCATCGTGTCTGCGCCGCCCATCCATCCCTGTCCAGTCTAATCCCATTTTACAGCATTTGGTCCATAGTCTTGTATGCAATGGCACTTCAAGTGCTCTTCCAAATGCTTCTTGAATGTTGTGAGGGTTCCTGCCTCTACCACCCTTTCAGGGAGTGAGTTCCAGATTCCAACCACCCTCTGGGTGAAAAAGTTCCTCCTCAAATCCCCTCTAAATCTCCTGCCCCTTACCCTGAATCTATGCCCCCTTGTTATTGACCCCCCTACTAAGGGGAAAAGTTCCTCTTTATCTATCCTATCTATGCCCCTCATCATT
The DNA here is from genome assembly GCF_052327205.1 of Somniosus microcephalus. NCBI lineage: Eukaryota > Metazoa > Chordata > Chondrichthyes > Squaliformes > Somniosidae > Somniosus > Somniosus microcephalus. The sequence continues at coordinate 34,745,916 of NW_028225184.1, forward strand.
TTGTACACATCAATCAGGTCCCCCCTCAGCCTTCTTTGCTCCAAGGAAAACAACCCCAGCCTGTTTATTCTTTCTTCATAGCTGAGGCGCTCCATCCCAGGTAACATCCTGGTGAATCTTCTCTGCACCCTCTCCAAGGCAATCACATCCTTCCTATAGTGAGGCGACCAGAACTGCACACAGTACTCCAGCTGTGGCCTCAGCAGCGTTTTGTACAGCTCCATCATAACCTCCCTGCTCTTATATTCTGTGCCTCGGCTAATGAAGGCAAGTATCCCATATGCCTTTTTAACCTCCTTATCTACCTGTTCCGCTGCCTTCAGGGATCTATGTACATGTACACCAAGGTCCCTCTGACCCTCTGTACTTCCTAGGGTCCTACCACTCATTGTGTATTCCCTTGCCTTATTTGTCTGTCCGAAATGCATCACCTCGCACTTTTCAGGGTTAAATTCCATTTGCCACTTTTCCGCCCATCTGATGAACCCGTTTATATCGTCCTGTAGCCGAAGGCTTTCCTCCTCGCAATTTACCACCCCACCAATTTTCGTGTCATCTGCGAACTTACTGATCATACCTTTTACATTCTCATCCAAATCATTTATGTAGATCACAAACAACAAGGGACCCAGCACCGATCCCTGAGGTACCCCACTGGACACAGGCTTCCATTCACAAAAGCAACCTTCGACTATCACCCTCTGCCTCCTGCCACTCAGCCAGTTTAGGATCCAATGCACAAAGGCACCCTGGATCCCATGGGCTCTTACCTTCTTGACAAGTCTCCTATGCGGGACTTTGTCAAAAGCTTTACTGAAGTCCATGTAAACCACATCCACAGCATTTCCCTCATCCACCCCCCTAGTCACTCCCTCGAAAAATTCAATCAGATTTGTCAGACATGATTTACCCTTGACAAAGCCATGCTGACTATCCCCGATTAATCCTTGCCTCTCCAAGTGAAGACTAATTTTGTCCCTCAGAATTTTTTCCAATAATTTCCCTACCACAGATGTTAGGCTCACTGGCCTGTAATTCCCTGGTTTATCCCCGCTACCCTTCTTGAATAATGGTACTAAATTAGCTGTTCTCCAGTCCTCTGGTACATTCCCTGTGGCCAGAGAGGTTCTGAAAATTTGTGTCAGAGCCCCTGCAATCTCTTCCTTTGCCTCCAACAGCAGCCTGGGATACATCTCGTCCGGGCCTGGGGATTTATCCACTTTTTGGCCTGCTAAAACTGCTAGCACCTCCTCCCTCTCGATGCTAATATGTTCAAGTATGTCACAGTCCCCTTGCCCGATTTCTATGTCTGCCTCGTCTCTCTCCATAGTGAACACAGATGCAAAAAATTCATTTAAAACCCCGCCTACATCATCTGGCTCTACACACAGATTGCCACTTTGGTCCCTAATGGGCCCTACCCTTTCCCTGGTTATCCTCTTGCCCTTAATATACTTAAAAACATCTTAGGATTTTCCTTTATTTTGCTCGCCTGTGTTATTTCATGGCCCTTCCTCTCCCTCCTAATATCTTCTTTAAGTATGCCCCTGCACTTTTTATACTCCTCTAGGGCTTCTTCCGTCTTTAGTCTTTTGTAACTTCCAAAAGCCCCCCTTTTATTTCTAATGCATTTTTGTATATCCCTTGTCATCCAAGGTTCCCTTTGCTTGTTGGTCCCCCGCCTTGACCTTTACAGGAACATGTTGGCGTTGTACTCTCTCTATTTCCCTTCTGAAAGTCTCCCACTGTATTGATGTGGATTTTCCTATAAGTAGCTGCTCCCAGTCCACTTTGGCCAGATCCTGCCTTATCATAATAAAATCGGCCTTCCCCCAATTTAGAACCCTTATTTCTGGGCCGTCTTTGTCTTTTTCCATGACCACCTTAAATCTCACCGAATTATGGTCACTGTCGCCAAAATGCTCTCCTACTGACACTTCCACCACTTGCCCGGCTACATTCCCCAGAACTAGGTCCAGTTTCGCCCCCTCTTGTAGGACTTTCTACATGTTGGCTCAAAAAGCTCTCCTGGATGCACTTTAAGAATTCTGCACCCTCTAAACCTTTCACACTCTGACTATCCCAATTAATATTGGGAAGTTGAAATCCCCCACTATTATTAACCTATTATTTTCGCACTTTTCTGAGATTTGCCGACATATCTGTTCCTCTATCTCCCCCTGACTGTTTGGGGGTCTATAGTACACTCCCAGCAAAGTGCTTGCCCCCTTTTTGTTTTTAATTTCTACCCATATGGCCTCATTAGAGGAAGCCGCTAATATATCATCCCTCCTTGCAGCAGTAATTGATTCCTTAATTAATATTGCAACACCCCCTCCCCTTTTACACCCCCCTCTGTCTCGCCTGAAGATTCTATACCCCGGAATATTGAGCTGGCAGTCCTGACCCTCCCTCAACCATGTCTCCGTGATAGCAACAATATCGTACTCCCATGTGTTCAACAACAACTTCAGTTCATCCACCTTATTTGCAAGACTCCTTGCATTAAAATAAATGCCTTCCAGCCCTGCCATGTTCCCTTTTGCCTTCACATATTTGCTCTGCCTTGTTTTTTCCTCTGTATTTGGCTGTAAATCACCCCCTGCTATAGCTCCACTCTGTAGCCCATCCCCCTGCCAAGTTACTTTAAACACCCCCCAGCAGTGCTAGCAAACCTCCCCGCAAGGATATTGGTTCCCCTCTGGTTCAGGTGTAAACCGTCCGACTTGTACAAGTCCCACCTTTCCCAGAAGCAGACCCAGTGATCCAGGAAACTAAAGCCCTCCCCCCTGCACCATCCCTTTAGCCACGCATTCATCTGTTCTATCTTCCCATTCCTATACTCACTAGCACGTGGCGCCGGGAGTAATCCAGAGATTACAACCTTTGAATCAAATACATAATTATATTCTGATACAGCAATTCAATCTAATGCAGTAATTCAATGAAAAACAGTACTGCAATCTACAAGATCATTTCAATCGATTGCAGCAAACATTCTAATACAGCAGTTCAATCTAATACAACACTTCAATCTTATACAACACTTCAATCTAATACAGCACTTCAATCCAATACAATACTTCAATCTAATACAAAACTTCAATTTAATACAGCATTTCAATCTAATACAACACTTCAATCTAATACAACTCTTCAATCTAATACAGCACTTCAATCGAATACAGCACTTCAATCTAATACAATTCTTCAATCTAATACAGCACTTCAATTGAATACAGCACTTCAATCTAATACAACACTTCAATCTAATACAACACTTCAATATAATACAACACTTCAATCTAATACAACACTTCAATCTAATGCAGCACTTCAATCTAATACAGCACTTCAATCTAATACAGCACTTCAATCTAACACAGCACTTCAAGCTAATACAACACTTCAATCTAATACAGCACTTCAATCAAATACAGCACTTCAATCTAATACAACACTTCAATCTAATACAGCACTTCAGTCTAATACAACTCTTCAATCTAATACAGCACTTCAATCGAATACAGCACTTCAATCTAATACAGCACTACAATCTAATACGGCACTTCAATCTAATACAGCACTTCAATCTAATACAGCACTTCAATCTAATACAACACTTCAATCTAATGCAGCACTTCAATCTAATACAGCACTTCAATCTAATACAACACTTCAATCTAATACAGCACTTCAATCTAATACAACACTTCAATCTAATACAGCACTTCAATCTAATACAGCGCTTCAATCTAATACAATACTTCAATCTAATACAGCACTTCAATCTAATACAACACTTCAATCTAATACAGCACTTAAATCTAATATAGCACTTCAATCTAATACAGCACTTCAATCTAATACAACGCTTCAAACTGATACAGCACTTCAATCTAATACAGCACTTCAATCTAATACAGCACTTCAAACTAATGCGGCACTTTAATCTAATACAGCACTTCAATTTAATACAGCACTTCAATCTCATACTGCACTTCAATCTAATACAGCTCTTCAATCTAATACAATACTTCAGTCTAATACAGCACCTCAATCTAATACAGCATTTCAATCTCATACTGCACTTCAATCTAATACAGCATTTCAATCTAATACAACACTTCAATCTAATACAGCACTTCAGTCTAATACAGCACTTCAATCTAATTCAGCACTTCAATTAATACAGCACTTCAATCTAATACAGCACTTCAATCTAATACAGCACCTCAATCATTACAGCACTTCAATCTAATACAGCACTTCAATCTAATACAGCACTTCAGTCTAATACAGCACTTCAATCTAATACAACACTTCAATCTAATGCAGCACTTCAATCTAATACAAAACTTTAATCTAATACAGCACTTCAATCTAATACAGCACTTCAATCTAATACAGTACTTAAATCTAATACAGAACTTCAAAGTAATGCAGCACTTCAATGTAATACAGCACTTCAATCTAAAACAGCACTTCAATCTAATACCGCACTTCAATCGAATACAGCACTTCAATCTAATACAACACTTCAATCTAATGTAGCACTTCCGTCGAATACAACACTTCAATCTAATACAACACTTCAATCTAACACAACACTTCAATCTAATACAGCACTTCAATCAAATACAGTACTTCAATCTAATATAGCACTTCAATCTAATACAAAACTTCAATCTAATACAACACTTCAATCTAATACAGCACTTAAATCTAATACAGCACTTCAATCTAATACAACACTTCAATCTAATACAACACTTCAATCTAATACAGCACTTCAATCTAATACAACACTTCAATCTTATACAGCACTTCAATCTAAGACAGCACTTCAATCTAATACAGCACTTCAATCTAATACTGCACTTCAATCTAATACAACAATTCAATCTAATACAGCACTTCAATTTAATATAGCACTTCAATCTAATACAAAACTTCAATCTAATACAACACTTCAATCAAATACAGCACTTCAATCTGATATAGCACTTCAATCTAATGCTACACTTCAATTTAATACAACACTTAAATCTAATACAACTCTTCAATCTAATACAACACTTCAATCTAATTCAACACTTCAATCTAATACAGCTCTTCACTCTAATAGAGCACTTCAATCTAATACCACACTTCAATCTAATACAGCACGTCAATCAAATACAACACTTCAATCTAATGCAGCACTTCAATCTAATGCAGCACTTCAATCTAATACAGCACTTCAATCTAATACAGCTCTTCAATCTAATCCAGCACTTCAATGTAATACAACACTTCAATCTAATACAAAACTTCAATCTAATACAGCACTTCAATCTAATACAGCACTTCAATCTAACACAACACTTCAATCTAATACAGCACTTCAATCTAATACAGAATTTCAATCAAATACAGCACTTCAATCTAATACAGCACTTCAATCTAATACAACACTTCAATCTAATACAGCACTTCATTCTAATGCAGCACTTCAATCTAATACAGCACTTCAATCGAATACAACTCTTCAATCAAATACAGCACTTCAATCTAATACAACACTTCAATCTAATACAGCACTTCAATCTAATACAGCACTTCATTCTAATACAGCACTTCAATCTAATACAGCACTTCAATCGAATACAACTCTTCAATCTAATACAGCACTTCAATCTAATACAGAATTTCAATCAAATACAGCACTTCAATCTAATACAGCACTTCATTCTAATACAACACTTCAATCTAATACCACACTTCAATCTAATACAGCACTTCATTCTAATACAGCACTTCAATCTAATACAGAATTTCAATCGAATACAACTCTTCAATCTAATACAGCACTTCAATCTAATACAGAATTTCAATCAAATACAGCACTTCAATCTAATACAGCACTTCATTCTAATACAGCACTTCAATCTAATACAGAATTGCAATCGAATACAACTCTTCAATCTAATACAGCACTTCAATCTAATACAACAGTTCATTCTAATACAACTCTTCAATCTAATACAGCTCTTCAATCTAATACAGCACTTCAGTCTAATACAGCACTTCAATCTAATACAACTCTTCAATCTAATACAGCACTTCCACCGAACACAAAACTTCAATCTAATACAACACTTCAATCTAATACAGCACTTCAATCTAATTCAAAACTTCAATCTAAATCAGCACCTCAGTCTGATACAGCACTTCAGTCGAATAAAGCGCTGCAGTCTAATACAGCACCTCCAACTAATAGCCAAACTCCGAGTCCAACTCACAGTGGTTTTTATAACACAATTGTTTGCTGTCACTTACTTGGAACAGCAATTACTGCAATGATGATGTAGTATATGTTTCTAAAAGTGTAAAATTTTGCCAACATTTTCTGCGTTAAGAGATCTGTCCCTTCGTGCTGCCAGCAATCTCTCCGATTTAACCTCGGAAGGAATACATTCCCAGAGCCTTCCATTTATACACTGTAGGATGTCCACTGGGACAATCGGGTAACAACATCATATAAATTAGTTATTGTTGTCTGAACAAATATACTTCACGGATTTCAGTCCCTGCTATGATGCAAGTCTCAAAGGCTGGATCATTTCGATATTATTCAGGAGGGAATTTTAAACTTGACACTGCATTCGCACAACAATGAGTAGTAATTTATCCGTATTGGGGTCATCAATAGATCTCACATTATTCTGTCTAACATAATTGTTGGAATTTTACTTCCAAATTAAATTACAGGGTGTGATTCTCATGTCTGGAGAATTAAACTGTCCTGTCTTTTCTGACAGGATTGTGCAAATTAATATTATATTATTATTGCATTACTAGCAAGGAATTACATCACAGCAACACCTGTGTATCTCTAAACCTCAAACTAACAGAGTGCTTGAATCTAATACAGCGCTTCCAACCCATACAGCAATTTCAAAAATACATCACCTTACTCAAACACAGCAATTCAAACTAACACAGCAACTCAGGCTAACACAACAATTCATACTAACACAGCACTTCAATAATAACACGGCATCTCAAAAATAATACAGCACCTCAATCTAACGCAGCAATTCAAACTAACACAGCAATTCAAACTAACACAGCAACTGAGACTAACACAACAATTCATACTAACACAGCACTTCAATAATAACACGGCATCTCAAAAATAATACAGCACCGCAATCTAATACAGCAATTCAAACTAACACATCAATTCAATTTAACACAGCACCTCAGACTAACACAGCAATTCATACTAACACAGCACTTCAATAATAACACGGCATCTCAAAAATAATACAGCACCTCAATCTAACGCAGCAATTCAAACTAACACAGCAATTCAAACTAACACAGCAACTGAGACTAACACAACAATTCATACTAACACAGCACTTCAATAATAACACAGCACCTCAAAAATAATACAGCACCGAAATCTAATACAGCAATTCAATTTAACACATCAATTCAATTTAACACAGCACCTCAGACTAACACAGCAATTCATACGAACACTGCAATTCAAACTAACAAAGCAATTCAAACTAACACAGCACGTCAGACTACCACAGCAAATGAAACTAACACAGCAATTTAAACTAACACAGCAATTGAAACTGATTCAGCACCTTCAACGAATAAACTTGCAGAATGGGCAGGTAATTGGGGAATAAATTTCAACGCAGATAATCTCATGTTTTATTTTGTTTAGAAAAATAAGGAGGTTCTGTATTATTTGGAATTTATTTATCTAAATAGGATATAGAAACAAAGAGATCTGGGAGTACAAATACACAAATCATTAAGAGAAGAGACATAGGTTAATAATGTCACAAGAAGCTAACTATGCACTAGGGCTTATTTCAGGAGGGATAGTATTGAAAATTAGAGAAGTTATACTAAACTTTAATCAAATATTGATTAGAACATACTTGGCTGCTGTGTATAGATCGGGTAGCCATGTTATAAAGGAATTTAGAGACGCTGGAGAGCGTGAAAAAACGTGTTTGCAAGGATGATACCAGAACTGTGACGTTATACCTATCAGGATAGGATGACCAGCCTGGATCTCTTTACTCTTGAAAGAACAGGCTGAGGTCTGAGCTAATTGAGTTCCTTAAAAGTATGAAAGTTTTTGATGGAGTAGACTCAGAGACATTGTTGCCACTTGTGGGGAAGAGCAAAACTATAGGCCTTAATGTAATGTAGACACCAAGAAGTTCAATAAGTAAATCAGAAGAATTTTCTTCACCCAGCAAGTGGTGAGAATGTGGAACTCGTTGCCACAGATAATATTTGAGGCGATTAGCTTACATGAATTTAAGCACATGCGGGAGAAGTGACTAGAGGTTATGTTGATTGAGTCAGTTAAGGAAGGATAGGAGAAGGCTCGAGTGAAGCATAAATGCTGTTATGGTCAGGTTAGGCCACGTGTCCTCTTTCTGTTCTGTATATTCTTTGTAATTTTATGTAGCAAAAGAATCAAAAATTAATACATAACAGACGTGTTTGTACGCCCAGTTCTCTGTTCTCCACTATCCTATTTCGATTCTTATTTTCCAAGTAATATGGGACCTCCTTATTTTTGTTAACAAAATGTAAGTGTCAGCCGTGGCTCAGTGGATAGCACTCTCCCCTGTGTGGCAGGAGGTTGTGGGTTTACAGTCCCACTGCAGAAATTTGAGCACAGGCATCTAGGCTGACACTTCAGTGCAGTGCGAAGGGAGTGCTGCTCTTTCGTCAAACGAAGACCCCGTCTGCTCTCTCAGGCGGAAGTAACAGATCCCAAGGCACTATTTTGAAGACGAGCAGGGGAGCTCACCTCGGTTTTCTGGCCAATATGTATCCATCAATCAACATCACTGAAAAAACAGACTCTCTGGTCATTATCGCATTGCTGTTCGTGGGAGCTGGCTGTGTGCAAATTCACTGCTGCATTTCCTGCATTACAACAATGACTACGCCTAAAATGTACTTGATTGGCTGTAAAGCGCTTTGGGACGTCCTCAGATCGTGATAGGCGCTATATAAATTAAAGTATTTCTTTGGATCAAAACGATGTCTTTCGGCCCATGGAGTCTACATCTACGCTTTCGAAGGAGATATCTAGTTATTCCCACGCCCTCACTCTTTCCCCATATCAATGGAATTATTCTCCTTCAAGAAGTTATTAAATTTCCTTTTGAAGGGCACTATTTAATCCATACCCACCACCAGATCAGGCAGTGCATTACAAATCCTAACCACTCGTGTGAAAATGTTTTAGCTCATGTCACCTCAGGTCCTTCTGCCAATCACCTAAAATCTTTGGCCTAGAAATTCATTGTAGCCACTTTTGGGGCGGTAAAGTGGGGCAGCCGCTAAAGTTTGTGCCCGCCGCCAAATCGAGGCCACTTCTCCGATATTCATTAGCTTCGCCCTAAGAGTTCGCTCGAGCGCTAAAACTGGTGTTGGTCACCTCTGTTTGGGTGCTAAGCCGGAGGTGCTGATCGATAGCGCCGAGGCCGGGCGCAGCGCAAGTGTGGCCATCTCGTGATTGACAGCAGACACCCTGGTGCCGGCCAGCTCTTAAGAGGGAAGGGTCGACTGTGTCTGCTGCCACGCCCTGGATAGTGGAGCCCTGCAGCTCGGCCTGAACACTGCTGCTGGACCCAAATAGCGCCTGAAGCCATGGAGATGGCCCGTGAACGTGCGCAGCGCTTCTCAGAGCTTGATCTGAGTGTGCTGGTTGGTGCTGTGGAGAAGAGGTGCCATGTTTTGTACCCGCACAATGGCAAGAGAGCGCCGTTCCGCGTCTACAGGAGAGCCTGGAGGCATGTCGCCAGCAAGCTGTCAGCCAACAGCGAGGTCCCCAGGAGCGGTGTCCAATGCCGCAAAAGGTTTAATGACCTCACGCGGATTGTCAGGGTGAGTACCCTTTCCAGTGACCTCAACATCCTTGCATGTGCACCTCACATTATGGGCAAAGGGACCTGAAAGCGCTAATGGCCAGCCATCATCCAGCAGCGATGGGACAGGCAAGAACATCAATTGCACAATCTGCACTTAACACACTGGTCAGGCTATTCCACCATGGGAGGCAGTGCACACAAGATCAGGGCGACACACTGGCCAGGCTATTCCACCATGGGAGGCAGTGCACACAAAATCAGGGCGACACACTGTACTTAGAGGCCGTCCTTTCTCTTGCAGGCCAAGCTGGCAAATAATCGGAAGAGCCGAACTGCGACCGGGAGAGGCCGACCCCAGATCCAGCCACTCACCGAGCTTCAACATCGTGTGGAGAACATCATGGGTGCCCGGGTGATTGGCCCTCTTGCATGTGGAGATGCCGACCCTGTTCTGGCCACCAATGGTAAGGACATCCACGTTTGGACCTCTCTCGTCCCACTTGCGCATCAGATCTACATCCTTTGCCTCTGTCCGACCAATGCGCTGAATGCCACCACTCATGCATCCCTTGCTGACGCCCTCTCCTCAGTCTAAAGCTACTCTTGTGCCTTCCTGCTTTCAGATAGTGAGGAGGAGGTCCCTGAACTTTCAGTGACAGCCCCTCAGAAGAGGAGCAGGAGGAGGAGCAAGAGGAAGGCGGCCCATCAGGGAAACCCTCAGCCGCGGCCACCCAGGCCAATGTAGGGGACACGTCTTCCCTGGAGGGGAGCGTGGCGGAGGTTTCGAAGGGCAGGGGAGCTCATGGGACCTGCGGCCTGCAGAAACGCGGGAGGGGGGTGGAAGTTCGGCGGCCTTCTCCCCAGAGGGGGGATGCGTCGGAGGGGAGTCCAATTGCTGGGCCCAGCGGCGAACAGCAACGCAGGAAGGGTCGGCCAGCTCGGCGGCCTTCTCCCCAGAGGGAGAGTCCTGCCCCCAGTCCGGAGATGGTCTTCGCCGACGAGATGGAATGCCTCGAGGACTTGTCCGCGGATTCGGAGCGCCGGCACACGGAGCTCATGGCGGCAGTGGCACGGTTGCCTGAGGCCATCGAGTCCCTCTCTCGGAGTGTGACCGAGTTCGGGCCCTCAGAGGCCATCAGTCGGGCGGAATTCCGGGCAGATCAGGCAGCGAGTCGGGCGGAATTCGGGGCAGATCAGGCAGCGAGTCGGGCGGAATGCGGGGCAGCTCTGGCAGTGACTGGCCAGGTGATCAGTGGTGCCGTCCAGTCAATGGCTGCTCTGATGCGGTCAGTGAACAGGTCAACACGGGCACTCACTGCTGCCACACTCGCTGTGTCAGCTAGGCATCGCCAGGGCACCCGGCGCGCTGCAGCAGCACAGCGGTCTGTCCCTCGGCAGATTGGTGCGCATGCTGCAGTGCTGGCCCGGGCGAGTGCCAGTGTCTCAGGTGACCAGCGAGTGCTTGCCATCCACCAGCTTGCCCGCATTCCTCCAGCCGCCACTGCCACTCCCCCAGTGGAGCTGGCAGGAGCTACTGCAGCGATTGATGCTGGCCAGCCACAGCTGCAGCATTCAACAGCCGACTGCTCGACGGCCAGACCTCGACTAGGCCGACCCCCACGGGCATCTGCCATCATGACATGTGCCCCTCAGGCGCCTGCCCCCAGCTTTGCAGCAGCCAATGGCCTTACTTTGAGGAGGAGCAGCAGGGCGGGCAGGGGCCACACAAAGATGGCCCAGGCATCGCCCTAGCGGGCCAAATAGTCGAATGTGTGGCCAGTTGTGTTTCTTTTTTGAGGCCGAGATTTGCATGTTTGTTTTTTGAAGGCCGATGATGTGATTTTTGTTTTTTACGAAGGCCGAGAATGACGGCCATTTTCGTTGCACTATTTTGTTAATCCTCTCCAGGTTGTGGGAGTGAGTAATTTGTTTGAGTGTTTTTTGGGGGTTTCGTCTGTTTTTGGTTTTCATGTGGGAAGGGAGCTGAGTTTGAACAATAAAGCATTTTATTTATTAACATTGTCCATGTTTGATCTTTGAAGTGTTTGTTGCCTTAACCGGCTGAGGGCTTGCGGAGCGGCTGCAATCATGTTCTTTCATTGGCACATGCCATTCCCTGACAGGGGGCATAGAAGTGACGTTCAATAAGCCGCCGACGGGCGGCCCTTGGACCTTGTGCCTCCCTCCTGGGCTGATACTCCTCGTCCTCCTCCTCCTCATGCTCCTCCTGCTCCTCCTCCTGAGGTGGTGGTCCAACGTGAGGTGGCAGTGCCTAAGTCCTGCGGATCGCCAGGTTGTGCAGCATGCAGCAAACAACGACGAATTGGGAGACTCGATCCTGCGAATACTGGAGGGCTCCCCCTGAGTGATCGAGACAGCAGAACCATTGCTTGAGGATGCCGATTGTTTGTTCTATGATGTTCCTAATCGCTTGATGGCTCTCGTTGTATGCCTCTTCAGCAGGGGTCGTGGGCACGCGGAGCGGGGTCATAAGCCAGGTACACAAAGGATAGCCTTTGCCCCCGATAAGCCATCCTCTTGGGGGAGTCTGCGCCTGGAACATGTCAGCCACAGTTGTCTGTCGCAGGATGAAGGCATCGTGGCTGCTGCCTGGAAAGCGGGCATTGACAGCTGGGATGCGCTGCCTGTGGTCACACACCAGCTGTACATTGAGGGAATGGTAGCCCTTCCAGTTGCGGTAATCCTTGGCATGCTCAAGAGGTGCCCGCAAAGCCACATGCATGCAGTCAATGGCGCCCTGCACCATGGGGAAGCCCGCTGTTCTTGCAAATCCCACTGCATGCTGCTGCTGCTTGTCCAGGGTCATGGGGAAGGAGATGAATTGATGTCTCCTTGTGAAAAGGGCTTCTGTCACCTGGCGGATGCAGCAATGCATGGCGAACTGGGAGATGTTAGCGATATCCCCAGCAGCAGATTGCAAGGAGCCGGTGGCATAGAAGTTGAGAGCCACCGTCACCTTCACTGCCACCGACACAGACGTCCTGTGCATCAGCTGTGGCTGCAGATCTCTGTGAAGCAGCTGGCAGATGTCTGCAACGATCTCCCTTCTGAATCGCAGCCTCCTAACACATACCGCGGCAGACATGGTCAGATAGGAGGACTGCTGGCGGTATACCCTGGGTGGGTAAGGCCTCAGTTGGCGACGCCTGTTGCCCCTCTGCGTCTAGCCAGGGCTGCCACTCTCTCACGGCGTCTGTAAGCCCTTCTGGCATAAGGCTGAAATTCAGCGTTGGCACCCAATGCAGCCCCCATTATATGCTGGCAAACACTGAGCTCTCACTGAAGGCAAAGATAATTGCTAAGCTCTGGCCTGAGCCAAAAATACCTGTCCTAGTGTTGGTCCAAACCAGTAAGCTCTCCTCCTTTGTCTCTGTCCAAACAACCGTGGCACAGGAGTAAATGCTGCAAAATGGCTGGCCTTTATAGTGCAGGGTATTTCCCTTTAATTAGCGCTCCCCGCGGCCCGGCTCAGCTGTGTACCATTCCACTCCACAGTCGTTAGGGCCGCCCAGCGCACAATGGGCCGGTGCGAGTGAAGTTCCGGTTTGGGGTGCATAAAGGGTGTTGCACTATTAAATGACGTCATGAACTGCGCGCGCAGCAGGGCGCGCACTAAGACTTTGCGCCGGCGCTAAGTGTGTCCTGAAGTTGGGGAGAGGCGCAGATCGCGCTGCGCCCGGGCGATAAGCACCTAGCGCTCGAGATCTACTCCTCCTAAGGCGCTAATGGCTGGCGCGCCCAACTGAATTTCTAGGCCTTCGACTCTGGTTATTCAGCCTTTGGAAACAATTTCTCTTGATTTAATTTGTCTAAATATTTCATGATTTTCAACACGTGCATCAAATCTCTTCTTAGCACTCTCTGCTCTATGGAGAACAACCCCAGATTCTTGAAAGTCTCCAAGTAATAGCAATCCCTCATCTCTCGAACCCGTCTGGTAAATCTCGTCTGTACCCTCTCCAAAGCATTCCCATCCTTCCTAATATATGGTGAACAGAATTGGACACAATATTCCATCTGGGGCCATACTAGTTTCGGAATAAGTTCCTGGCTTTTGTACACCGGGTCTCTATTTATAAAGCTCAGAATCCTGTATGCATTACTATCTGCTTTGTTAACCTTTCCTGCCACCTTCAAAAAATTGTGCACAAACACCCGCAGATCTCACTGTTCCTGCACCCAATTTATAATTGTAATGTTTAGCTTGTACTGACTCTGCTAATTTTTCCTACCAAACTCTATCACCTCACACTTTTCTGCATTGAATTACATCTGCCACATGACCGCCCAGTCCAGTAGCCTGTCTATTTCCTCTTGAAGTCTATCCCTAGCTGCCACAATTCCTACAATTCACAGTTTCGTGTCATCTGCAAATTTCGAAATGTGCTTCTTATATTCATCCTGATTTTCCCTATTCAAGCTGACATCAACCATACGCCCCCTTTTTTCTGCTTCAACTCCTTCACCATCCAGGGAGCTCTGGCGTTGGTGGCCCTCCCTTTCCATATTGTAGTAATTATTGCAATGTGCCGGACCAATCTCCTCTCTAAAGGCCGCCCGTTGCTCCATTACATTTTCTTGCCAGTATTTGACTCCAATTCACCCGGGCCAGACACATCCACAATTCGCAGAAACTAGCCATCCTTCTGTTAAGTATTTTTACTGCAGATTGCTCCCCCACTGTGACATTCCCCACTTGACCCACTTCAATCCCCAGTACTGCATCTAGCAATGCGTCCTTCCTCGTTGTGCAGGAAACATTCTTATCAAGAAAATTCTGCTGAACTCTCTTCAGAATTTCTTCTCACTCCCTGCCCTTAACTCAGTTACGATCCCAGTCTCTACTGGTGTTGCTGGATTTTTGCATTATCTCTACTCTATTGTTCTTGCGCTCCTCAGTAATATCTTTGCAATTCTGCTCCTCTATCTCCATCGCACAGTTTGGCCCATAAATACAACAGGCAGCGTATCAGAAGATTTACATTTGCAATACAGAGGAGCAAGGAGCAATCTAGTGTGGAACGTCTAAAGTGGAATAAGGCTTACCTGAATGGGATGCAAAAGTATCAAGCCAAGGTAAAATGGAAACAATTTGAGCAAGAGATAAAGGGGGGATGTGCCGAAGAAACTTTTACACAGCGAGTGATGAGAACCTGTAACTCACTGTGGTGGAAGCGGAGACACTTGAGGGAAATAAACTTGCTGGGCTACGCAGATAGAGCGGGGGAATGGGACTCACTGGATTGCCCTACAGAGAGCCAGCACGGGCTCAATGAGTCGAATGTACTCCTTCTGTGCTGTTTTGACTCTATGATTCAATGTCCTTCTGCATTACTAATCTAACCCTTACACTACTATGCTCACTATTCCCGAGATGCTCCCCCACTGTTACATTCTCCAATTGACACACTTCATTCCCTAGATCCAGCAATGCATCCTTCCTCGTTCTGAAAAAATATATTGATCAAGAAAATACTCCTGAGCTCACTTCAGAAATTCCTCAACCTCCCTGCTCTTAACACAAAACTATCCCAGTCCATAATGGGGTAGCTAATGGCTCGCATTATCACTAATCTATTGTTGTTCAACCTTCAGTATTTTATTTGCAATTCTGCTCCTCTATCACCAACCCACTGTTTGGCCTATGAGTAAAACAGGCAGCGTAATAGCTCCTCTATTGTATGTCAACTCCAACTAAATAAATTATGTCTTTTAACCCTCAAGGACATTCTCACTTTCTATCACTGTAATATGTCCCTTAATCTAATGATCTACACCTCCTCCTTTTTTAGCATCCCTCTCTTTCCTGAATTCCTTGAACCCAGAAATATTATGTATAATAAGAACATAAGAAGTAGGAGCAGTAGTAGATCATTTGGCCCCTCGAGCCTACTCCGCCATTCAATAAGATCGTGGCTGATCTTATCTTGGCTTCACCTCCACCTCCCTGCCCGCTCCCCATTACCCTTCACTCCCTTACCTTTCAAAAATCTGTCTATATCCAACTTAAATATATTAAATCACCAAGCCTCCACAGCTCTCTGTGGACGAAAATTCCAAAGATTCACGACCCACTGAGAGAAGAAATACCTCCTCATTTCCAATTTTAAAAAATGCCCCCTTATTCTGAAATTATACCCACTAGTTCTAGATTCCCCCATGAGGAGAAACATCGGCTCTGCAAAAACCCTTTTAAGACCCTTCAGAATCATAAATGTTTCAATAAGATCCCTTCTAATTCTTCCAAACACCAATGAGTATAGGCCTAAACTTTCTTCATATGACATACGCTTCTTCTCCAGAATCAATGTCGTGGACCTTCTCTGACCTGCCTTCAATGCAAGTATATCCTTCCATATATAAGGAGACCAAAACTGCACGCAACACTCCAGGTGTGGTCTCACCAAGGCCCTGTGCAGTTGTAACAGAACGTCACTACTTCTATGCTGCATTCCATTTGTAATAAAGGGCAACAATCCATTCGCCTTCCAAATTATTTGCTGTTCCTGCATGTTAACTTTCTGGTGATTCATGTACAAGGACCCACAGATCCCGGAGTGCCTTGTGCATTGAGTGGTGCTGGAGTTTTGCTAAGTGGGAGAAAAATCATTTAAGTGTATTTTGTGAATTTTAGTGTGTTAAGAAGTCAATTATTTGAAGTTAGTTTAATTTTTTAAGGGTTTTTTAAACTCTTGGGCAGTTTAAACCGGAAGTAGAATCCCGGTATAAAAGGGGAGGGGCTGGTGCAGTGCACGGAGTGCCTTGTGAATTGATTGGTGCTGGAGTTTTGCTTAGTGGGAGAAAAATCATTTAAGTGTATTTTGTGAATTGTAGTGTGTTAAGAATTCAATTATTTGAAGTAAGTTTAATTTTATAAGGGTTTTTTAAACTCTTGGGCAGTTTAAACCAGAAGTAGAATCCGGCTATAAAAGGGGAGGGGCTAGTGCAGTGCACGGAGTGCCTTGTGCATTGAGTGGTGCTGGAGTTTTGCTAAGTGGGAGAAAAATCATTTAAGTGTATTTTGTGAATTTTAGTGTGTTAAGAAGTCAATTATTTGAAGTAAGTTTAATTTTTTAAGGGTTTTATAAACTCTTGGGCAGTTTAAACTGGAAGTAGAATCCGGGTATAAAAGGGGAGGGTCTAGTGCAGTGCAAGGAGTGCCTTGTGCATTGAGTGGTGCTGGAGTTTTGCTAAGTGGGAGAGCTCGGATAAGTGGGAGGTGAGGGTGTGTTTTCTGCTCTGTTTTGTTCCCCACTCCCAGGCTTAGACAACACGGCGGAGGCGGAGCAGCGAGACGAGTCAACCAAACAGGCCCCACAGACAGTATTCAAGGAGGAGGTTGGTGATCAGCTGGTTGGTTGGTTTTCTTCCTTCTCTTCTCTTTTATACCTTTAAGTTGGTAAGTCCTTTGAATAGTGGTGTGACATTATTGTCTATATCTGGGCAGGGTCTTCATAACTAATAATAAGAAATTTAATTAGTTACATAGAATGGAGCAGGTGATGTGTTACTGTTGCGAGATGTGGGAGCCGGTGGTCCCCATTGAGGCTCACGGTGATTACCTCTGCGTCAAGTGTTTGCTGCTAGAGGAACTCAAGTTCCAAGTTATGGAGCTTGAGACCGAGCTTCAGACACTGCGACACATCAGGGAGGGGGAGAAGTTCCTGGACTCTATCTTTCAGGAGGTGGTCACACCTATGAAGTTAATTACTGCAGATGTAGTCCGTGGTCAGGGACAGGACGGTGTGACTATGAGTGAGGAAGGTACAGGGATCCAGGATGTAGTGTTGAAGGAGATGCAGCCCTTGTTCTTGTCCAGCAGGATCGAGGTTCTTACTCCCTGTGAGGGTGGGAGCGGGGACTGCAGGGAGGATGAGCAACCTGGCCACAGCATCGTGGTACAGGGGGCCATTCAAGTGGAGGGAGTAAAAAGAAATGTTGTAGTGGTAGGGGATAGTATCATTACTGGGATAGATAGGGTTCTCTGCAGTCAAGAGCTGGAGTCCTGAAGGCTGTGTTGCCTGCCCGGTGCCAGGGTTAAGGACATCTCTTCTGGGCTGGAAAGAAACTTGGAGTGGGAGGAGGAGGATCCAGTTGTCGTGGCCCATGTTGGTACAAACGACATAGATAGGACAAGGAAGGCGGTTCTGTTAAAGGAGTATGAGCAGCTAGGGGTCAAATTAAAAAACAGAACCTCAAGGGTAATACTCTCTGGGTTATTACCTGAGCCACGAGCGAATATGGCTAGGATAAATAAAATTAAAGAGTTAAATGCGTGGCTCAAAGACTGGTGTGGGAGAAATGGGTTTTGCTTCTTGGGACACTGGCACCAGTACTGGGACAGGAGGGAGCTGTTCTGTTGGGACGGACTCCACTTGGCCAGTGCTGGGACTAGAGTCCTGGCGAATCATATAATTGGGCTGTAGAGAGGGCTTTAAACTAATTAGTGGGGGGGAAGTTTCTAGAGAGCAAATAATAGAAATGACAACAGAGAAGGTCACAGACTTAGGTAGCAGTGGGGGAATTAAAAAACAGAATGTGTCAGGATGGGACAGAAGGTATGGAGCAAAAAGTAAAGTAATAAAAAGGGAAAAAACAGGAACTAAGTGTTACAAAATATATTTGAAAGTTCTTTATCTGAATGCACATAGCATTCATAACAAAATGAATGAGTTAACTGCAGAAATAATGACATATGTGTATGATCTTGTGGCCATTACAGAAGCATGGCTGCAGTGTGACCATGACTGGGAATTAAACATACCAGGTTATTTAACAATCAGGATGGACAGGCAGGACGGGAGAGGAGGTGGGGTGGCTATGTTAATAAAGGAAGGAATCACTATAATAGAGAGAAATGATATTGGGTCAAAGGAGCAGGATAGTGAAACAGTTCGGGTGGAGATAAGGAATAATAAGGGGAAAAAAACACTAGTGGGTGTAGTCTATAGGCCTCCGAACAGTTGCAACTCTGTTGGACGGAGTATTAATCAGGAAATAGTTGAGGCTTGTAATAAGGGAACAGCTATAATTATGGGGGATTTTAATTATCATATTAACTGGACAAATCAAATTGGGCAGAGCAGCCTTGAGGATGAGTTCATTGAGTGTATTAGGGATGGGTTTCTTGAGCAGTATGTAACTGAACCGACCAGGGGGCAAGCAACCTTAGATTTGGTCCTGTGTAATGAGACAGGATTAATTAAAAATGTCCTAGTAAAGGATCCCCTTGGAATGAGTGACCATAATATGGTTGAGTTCCATATTCAATTAGAGGGTGAGAAGGTTGGATCTCAAACAAGCGTGCTGAGCTTGAATAAAGGAGACTATGAAGGTATGAGAGAAGAATTGATTAGAGTGGACTGGGAAAATAGATTAAAGGGTAAGACGGTACATGATCAGTGGTGTACATTTAAGGATTTATTTTACAACTTCCAAAAAATATATATTCCACTGAGGAAAAAAGGGTGTAAAAGAAAAGATAGCCATCCGTGGCTAAGTAAAGTAATTAAGGATAGTATCTGACTAAAAACAAGGGCATAAAAGGTAGCCAAATCTAGTGGGAGGATGGAAGATTGGGAAGTCTTTAAAAGACAGCAAAAAATAACTAAAAGATTGATTAAGAAAGGGAAGATAGATTATGAAAGTAAATTAGCAAAAAATATAAAAACAGACAGTAAAAGTTTCTATAGTTATATAAAAAGAAAAAAGGTGGCTAAAGCAAATTTTGGTCCCGTAGAGGATGAGACCGGGAAATTAATGGTGGGAAACATGGAGATGGCAAAAACACTGAACAATTATTTTGTATCAGTCTTTACAGTAGAGGACACTAAGAATATCCCAACATTGGACAAACAGGGGCTCTAGCGGGGGAGGAACTAAATACGATTAAAATCACTAAGGAAGTGGTACTTGGTATAATAATGGGACTCAAGGCGGATAAATCCCCTGGACCTGATGGCTTGCATCCTAGGGTCTTGAGGGAAGTAGCGGTAGGGATTGTGGATGCATTGGTAATAATTTTCCAAAACTCACTGGACCCTGCAAAGGTCCCGGCAGATTGGAAAACTGCTAATGTAACACCCTTATTTAAAAAGGGTAGTAGGCAGTAGGCTGGAAACTATAGACCTGTTAGCCTAACATCTGTGGTTGGTAAAATGTTAGAGTCCATTATTAAGGAGACAGTAACGGGACATTTGGATAAACAAAATTTAATAGGACAAACTCAGTATGGTTTCATGACGGGGTAGTCATGTTTGACAAATTTGCTGGAGTTTTTGAGGAAGTAACATACAGGGTGGATAAAGGGGAACCAGTGGATGTAGTGTATTTAGACTTCCAAAAGGCATTTGACAAGGTGCCACTCAAAAGATTATTGCTCAAGATAAAAAATCACCGGATTGGGGGTAATATTCTAGCGTGGGTGGAGGATTGGCTCTCTAACAGAAAGCAGAGAGTTGGGATAAATGGTTCGTTCTCAGATTGGCAGCCAGTAACTAGTGGTGTTCTGCAGGGGTCAGTACTGGGTCCCCAATTCTTTACAATCTATATTAACGATTTGGAGGAGGGGACCGAATGTAACATATCAAAGTTTGCAGATGATACAAAGATGGCACGGAAAGTAGCGAGTGAGGAGGACATAAATAACTTGCAAAGGAACATAGACAGGCTAAGTAAGTGGGCAGAGATTTGGCAGATGGAATACAATACTGGAAATTGTGAGGTTATGCACTTTGGCAGGAAAAATCATAGAGCAAGTTATTATCTTAATGGCAAGAAACTGGAAAGTACTGCAGTACAAAGGGATCTGGGGGTTCTGGTGCACGAAACTCAAAAAGTTAGTATGCAGGTGCAGCAAGTGATCAAGAAGGCCAATGGAATGTTGGCTTTTATTGCTAGGGAGATGGAATATAAAAACAGGGAGGTATTGCAGCAGTTGTACAAGGTATTGGTGAGACCTCACCTGGAATACTGCATACAGTTTTGGTGTCCATACTTAAGAAAAGACATACTTGCTCTCGAGTCAGTACAAAGAAGGTTCACTCGGTTAATCCCGGGGGTGAGGGGGTGGTCATATGAGGAGAGGTTGAGTAGATTGGGACTCTACTCATTGGAGTTCAGAAGAATGAGAGGCAATCTTATTGAAACATATAAGATTGTGAAGGGGCTTGATCGGGTGGATGCAGTGAGGATGTTCCCAATGATGGGTCAAACAAGAACTAGGGGGCATAATCTTAAAATAAGGGGCAGCTCTTTCAAAACTGAGATGAGGAGACACTTCTTCACTCAGAGGGTGGTAGGTTTGTTGAATTTGCTGCCCTAGAATGCTGTGGAAGCTACATCATTAAATAAATTTAAAACAGCAATAGATAGTTTTCTAGAAGTAAAGGGAATTAAGGGTTACGGGGAGCGGGTAGGAAATTGGACATGAATCTAGGTTCGGAATGGTCATGGCCCTGTGGGTAGTGGAGTGGGCCCAGGGGCCGTGTAGCCTGGTTCTGCACCTACTGTGTTCTAATTCTGTGTTAGATTTCAGGAGATGGTTTTATTCCTGTTCCTGGCTGGGGTGGAGATCGCCTTTACAGAAGATAAGTACTGTAGAAATTATAGGGACAGAGTGATCTCCTGGAAGAATTTCGATCGCCTAGATGGGGCGGAGAGGAATTTCCCAGATTTTTTTATCCCAAATTTGCCATTGGGTCTTTATCTGGTTTTTCGCCTCTCCCGGGAGATCACATGGGTTTGGGTGGATGCACTGTGATAGAAGATTTGAGGTTAGGATCAGATCAGCCATGATCTTATTGAATGGTGGAGCAGGCTCGAGGTGCTGATTGGTCTACTCCTGCTCCTATTTCTTATGTTCTTTTGTTCTTATGTTCTCTGTACCTCAGCATTTTGTAATTTCTCACCATTTCAATGTCCCATATATTCGGGTCCGGGGCTTCCCGCGGGTGTAAGCCCGTGACCTGCACTTACGTTGCGTGCCAGCAGTTGAGCTGTAGGCCGCCATGGAATCCTGCTCCGGGGACTGGCCCAGCTGCCGGCATCCTGTGCTTGCGTGTCCCAGGGTCATAGATAGTGTGATGCATCCCCTGGGATCACGTGAGCCATGGGCACCCAAATATCTTTTTTTATATTTTTCCTATCAAAGTGGGTAACCTCACATTTTCCCACATTAAACTCCATCTGACATATTTTTCCCACTCACTTAGCCTATCTATATCTATTTGGACATTTTTTGGGTCCTCCACACAAGTTGCTTTCCCACCTACTTTTGTATCATCTGCTAATTTGCTTACTTTACATTCAATCCCTTCACCCAAGTAATGCATATAGATTGTAAATAGTGGAGGCTCCAGCAATGAACCATGTGCCATCCCACTAGTTACAGTTTGCCCAGCTGAAAAGGACCCATTTTTCCCGACCTTCCTTTTTCTGTTAGTTAGCCAATCCTCTTTCCATGCTAATATATTACCCCAACCCCGTGAGCTCTGATCTTGTGTAATCACCTTTTATGTGGCACCTTAATGAATGCCAATCTGGAAAGCCAAATACACCACATCCACCCTACCCGTTACATCCTCAACGAACTCCAGCAAATTTGTCAAACATGATTTCCCTTTAATAAAATCATGCTGACTCTGCTTGGCTATTCTAAATGTCCTGCTACGAATTCCTTAATGATGGATTACAGCATTTCCGCAATGACAGATATTAGGCTAACTGGTGAATTGTTGCACTCTTTCTGTCTCCCTCCTTTTTTAAATAGAAGCATTACATTTGCGCTTTTCCCATCCGCTGGGACCTCTCCAGAATCCAAAAAATTTTGTTAGATTACAACCAATGCATCCACTATCTCCGCAGCCACCTCTTTTATGACTCTGGGATGCAGGCCATCGGGTCCAGGGGACTTGTCCACGTTTAGTTCCATTAGTTTGGCTAGTACTTCCTCTCTAGTGAAAGTGATTGTTTTAGGTTCCCCCTTCCACCCAACAGCCCCTGATTATCCGTTATTGGGATGTTTTTAGTGACTTCTACAGTGATGACCGATACAGAATATTTGTTCAAAGTCTTTGGCACTTCCCTGTTTCCCATTATGCATTCCCTAGACTCATCCTCTAGGAGACCAACGTTTACTTTAGCTATGCTCTTCCGTTTTATATACCTGCAGAAGCTCTTACTTCTAAGACAAAGTCATCATTGATTTACGAAAGGAAATTGTGTTTGACAAACCTACTGGAAATGTCTGAGGATGCAACTGGTAGAATAGATAAGGGAGAACCAGTGGATGAGGTGTATTTAGATTAACAGGAGGCCTTTCATAAAGTCCCACATAAGAGATTAGTGCGCAACATTAAATCACATGGGATGGGGGAAATATACTGGCATGGATTGAAAATTGGTTAACAGACAGGAAACAGAGTACGAATAAATGGGTCTTTTAAGGGAAGCAGCCGGTGACTAGTGGGGTACCGCAGGGATCAGTGCTTGGGCCCCAGCTATTCACAATATATATCAATGATTTAGGTGAGGGAACCGAATGTAATATTTCCAAGTTTGCTGACGACACGAGACTAGATGGAATTGTTGGTTGTGACGAGGATGCAAAGAGGCTTCAAGGCGATTTATACATGTTGAGTGAGTGGGCAAATAAATGACAGATGCTGTATAACGTGGATAAATGTGAAGTTATCCACTTCGGTAGGAAAATTAGAAAGGTAGAGTATTATTTAAATGGTGATAGATTGGAAATGCTGATGTACATGGGTGTCTTTGTCCACCGGTCACTGAAAGCAAACATGCAGGTGCAGCAAGCAGTTCGGAAAGCAAATTGTATGTTGGCCTCCACTGCAAGAGGATTTGGGTACAGGAGCAAGGATGTCTTAGTACAGTTGTACAGGACTTTGGTAAGATCACACCTGGAGAAAGGAGCTTTGGTCTCTTTACCTAAGAAAGGATATACTAGCCATAGAGGGATGCGGCGAAGGTTCACCAGGTTGAATCCTGGGGTGGCAGGGCTGTCCTATAAGTTGAGATGTGGTCGACTAGGCTTGTATTCAGTAGCGGTTAGAAGCATGAGAGGGGATCTCATTGAACCGCATAACATTCTGACAGGGCTAAATGGACTGGATGCAGGGAGGATGTATCCCCTGGCTGGGGGTCAAGCACGAGGGGTCACAGTTTCAGGATATGGTGTAGGAATTTTAGGACTAAGATGAGGAGACATTTCTTCTCTCAGATGCTGGGGTACCTGTGGAATTCTGTACCACAGAACGCTGTGGTGGCCATGTCACTGAATATATATAAGAAGGAGATTGATATATTTCTAGACACAAATGGCATCAAAAGGTATGGGGAGGGAGCGGCAATATGCTATTGAAATAGAGGATCTGCCATGAACATATTGAATATTGGAGCAGGCTCGAAGGGCCGAATGGCCATCTCCTGCTCCTACATTTCTCGGTTTCGATGCTTCTATTCACTCTTTTTATATTTTTGCTAGCGTACTCTCATAAGCTATCTTCTCTCTCTTTATCATATTTAGTCGTCCTTTTGCTGGTCTTTAAAAAATACCCATCCTGTGGCCTTTCACTATCCTTTGCAACATTGTATGCTTTTGTTTTCAATTTGATACCTCCTTTACTTCCTTAGTTAGCCATGGATTGTTCATCCTTCTCTTAGAATCCTTCTTTCTCACTGGAATATATAATATATCTTTCATTTGCGTTATGATATATCTCCTTAAATGTTTGCAACTGCTTTTCGACAGCCTTATCCTGTAATATATTTTCCCAGTCCAATTTTACCAAGTCTGGTTTCATACCTTTTTAATGACCTTTTATTTAAGTTCAGGACACTGGTTTGAGATCTAGCTTTCTCACTCTCAAACTGATTTTGAAATTCTACCATGTTATGATCACTCTTCCCAAGAGGATCCTTCACTTGGTGATCATTAATAAATCCAGCCTCGTTACACATTTCCAGATCTAAAATCGTCTTTGTCCCTTCCTGTCACAATCTGGATTTCATTAACTTTATCGGTACACTGCACTTTTGCCTTCTCATTCTCCTTTGACTATTTAAATTACTGTTCAGCATGTCGCCCCGCTCCCCCCCCCCAACTCTTTAGTTTAAAGCCCCATATACTGCCCCAGTTATTTGATTCACCACGACACTTGTTTAAATGAAGCCCGTCCCGATGGCACAGCTCCCTCTTATCCCAGTACTGGTGCCAGTGCCCCAGCAATCGAAACCCATTTCTCCCACACGAATTTTGATCCACACTCGTTCTTCGCTCTGATCCTATTTCCCTTAGGCCAATTTGCACTTGGCTCAGTTAGTAATTTGTAGTTTGCGGTTCTGCTTTTTAATTTAGACCCTTGCTGCTCATACTCGCTCAGCAGAATCTCTTTATTTGTTACCTATGTAGATGGAATCTACATGTATCATGGGAACTGGATCTTTCCCCTCCCAATCTCAGTTCCTCTCCAGCCCAGAGGAGATGTCCATTACCCTGTCACCGGGCAGACAACACAGACTCCGGGACTCATGCTCCAGCCTGCAGCAAACATTATCCTCTGGTCGCCTGTCACTTTAATTCTCCACTTCACTCCCACACTAATCTCTCTGTCCTCGGCCTTTAACATTGTTCTAATGAAGCTCAATGTATGCTCGAGGAACAGCACCTCATCTTTCGATTAGGTACTTTACAGTCTGCCGGACTCAACATGGAGTTCAACAGTTTCAGATAGTTATCCCTGCCCCCATTTTTCATGCAGTATGATTTTGCCAGTCCCATTTGCAACATTTTCACAGCATGTTCTTTCAATTCCTTCCTCCCATCCTAAAACCCCACCCCCGTCTTTGCGCCTGCTTAATATCTGTTACATTTCCAGCTCTTTCCCGTTCTGATAAAGGGTCCCAGACCTGAAATGTTAACCCTGTTTCTCTCTCCACGGATGCTGCCTGGCCTGCTGAGTATTTCCAGCATTTTCTGTGGTTATTTTTTATTCCCCTACATGACTCTCCCCTATAAATATCAAATTTATTTTTTTGCCTCCATTGAAGACTCCCTGTACCATGGTGCTGCGTTCAGTTTGCTCATGCGCGCTGCAGTCCCTGCTCTCGCCCACAAAAGGGGTGTGACTACCTCTTGGAATAAATCCCACAGGTAACTCTCCCCTTCCTGATATGTTGCAGTCTTTGAAGCTCGGAGGCCAGCTCACCAACCCGGATCCGTAGTTCCTCGATCAACCTTCAAATGTGGTTACCATGGACATCAATGCTGTCCACCAGCTATAAATTGAAAAAAAATGCCCAAGAAAAGAGAGAAATACTGACCAACCAATCACTTCCCTGCTTTTCTGTGCATTCTCACCTTTTTTTTTGTCAGGTTCGCTGCCTCTGCTGTGAAAACCTCCACTTTTTTTGCCAAGTCTCCGTTATTGCAAAAACATCATATTCCAACGAGGCTATTAGCGCCTGCAGCTCACAAAACTTTTTAACCACACATTATCTTTTTACACATTTAGAACTCTTAAAAATAAAACCGTCTCTCCCAGTCCTCTGTGCACCTTGATTCTACTTTTTAATGGAATATCCTGGTGCCCAAACACCGGGTGAAATAGATTGAACCTATAACAACTGCACTCGTCAATGTGCCCACAAGGATATTGGTCCCAACGAAGTGTAGTTCAGGAGCAGCCTGTCCATGCTGAGCAGGTACATCCTGCCAGAACTGGTCCCATTGTCCCAGTAATCTGAAGCCCTCCTTCCTGCACAATGTATCTACCCACGCATTAACCTTCCATATCTTCCTATTTCAACATTCACTCGCGCATCCTGGCACTGGCAGTAATCCAGATATTACCATATTTGAGATCCTGCTTTTTAACATCCTCCCTGGCTCATTAAACTCTGACTGCAGGACCACAGCCCTCTTTCTCACTTTGACGTTGGTTCTGACATGGACAACGATGTCTGGCACTTGCCCTTCCCCCCGAAGAATGTTCTGCACTCTCTCCATGATGTCCCTTACCAAAGCAGCAGGAAGGCAACATTACATATGGGTCTCACATCGACGATTGCAAATGCTGCCTGTCCGTCGCCCTGACTTTCGGCTTCACAAATTCTGTTGCATTCCTACACATTCCTGTCGCACTGAAAAGTCCTTTGCCTGACGGTGCCAGGCTCTGCACTGCAATTTTTAGAGGTTTCGTCACTCTCAGCAGTAACCAATGGTGAATATTTGTTTGAGGGTGCCACACTCCCAGAGGATATCTGAACTGCCTGCCTCGTCCCACCCTTGTGAGTGGCCACCTAATTGACACACTGAATTCCATCTGGCGGTGCAGTATCAGAATACACCTCTAGCAATGCCTGATTCTGCTTTGCTTCCTAGATCAGACGAGATCGGGCTTGTACAGTTTAGCTCATCCATAGGCATCAGCTGCTCCTGGTTTACCTTAGGTTAAAGATTCACGATTGATTACCGGTTCAGTTTAGTGGTGTTGTGTCTCGACCTCTTCCATTCGTGAAACGAATACAACGAGCAGTAGGAAGGAGAGAGAGAGAGGGAGAAAGAGAGAAAGAGAGAGAGCGAACTGCAAACAGTTTGGTGACTGAAATCAGCGTGAAATTGCAGGGCTGAGAACAGCTTCTGCTGGCAAGAAAAGCCTACAGCACCTGGCATTCACAGGCAATCTCCCATCCTAGTGCTAACTTGAGCTTGAGCTTGAGTACAGAGATTGAATATCGCAAACAGAGTGCATTGTAACAGAGTGAGGAATGATTGAGTGCAGGAATTGGAGGCGAGGAGGAAGGCGCTGGAGATGTCTGTCTGAAAAGGAGGAGTGGATACAGAGAGCCCAAGGTCTCTAAGTTAATAGACACGAGAGCAGACCTGCGGGGCAGCGAGAGAAGTGGCCACAGATAAAGGGAGGTCCGAGAGCCTGGAGCGAGCGTGCGTTTCAGGGAGCGAGGGGAGTGACGTCAGCGCAATTGAAGGAGCTGATTGGTGAGAATTTCGTCGTTGTTTTTCATATTGTAGTACGTTTATTTCTGTAAGTTACTTAAAAAAAGTAAGTTAGTTGATCGTCGAATAAAATAAAGCATGGCAGGAAAGCTCGGTGCAGTGGAATGCACATTCTGTGAAATGTGTAAAATCCAGGATGCTTTTCATGTCCTGTACAATCACATGTGCAGGAGAAGCCCTGAGCTGGAGGGGCTTGAGCTCCGTGTGTTGGCGCTTCAGCGGCAGCTGGCGTCACCCAGTTGCATCCACACAGCTGACAGCTACGTGAAAAGCACGTTTCAGGAAGTGGTCTCCATGCACCTAAGGAGTGGGCAGGCAGAGAGGGAGCGGATGACTGCCAGACAACAGAGGATGACCAGGCAAACAGTTCAGGAGTCCCCTCAGTGCATCTAGCTCTCCAAACAATATTCTGTTCTGAGTACTGGTGGGCGTGATGGTTCCTCTGTTGAATATAGGCTCTGGGGAATGAGGTGGGTTAAGTGGAGCAAGTTTCAGTAGAGAAACATTTAGGGAACAGTGATCATAGTATAATAATGTTTCGATTAGCTTTGGAAAAAGACAGGGAGCAATCTAGATTAAAAAATGCAGGAAGGCCAATTTCAGTGGGATGATCTGGCCCGGGTAAATTGGAATCAAAGATTGGCAGGCCAAACTGCAATCGAACAATGGGCTGCCTTTAAAGAGGAGTTGGCTCAGGTACAGTCAAGTTACACTCCCACTAGAGGGACAGGTAGGGCAACTAAAAATACAGCTCCCCAGATGAGGAAAGAGATAGAAAAATCGGAATCAGAAAAGGAGCGCGTATGACAGATGTCAGGTTGAGAATACAAGTGAGAGCCGGGTTGAATATAGAAAGTTCAGAGAGGAAATGAGAAAGGAAATAAGAGAGCCAAAGAGAGAGTATGAGAATAGACTGGCAGCTACCATAAAATCGAATTCAAATATCTTCTATAGGCATATAAATATAAGCAGGTACTAAGAGGAGGATTAGGGCTGATTAGCGACCAAATGGAAGCCAAACACATGAATGCAGAGGGCATGGCTGAGGTACTAAATGAATACTTTGCATCTTTCATCACTAAGAAAAATATGCTGCCAAAAATATAGTGAAAGAGCAGGTAGATGAGATACTGGATCAGATAAACTTGTTAAAGTGGAGGATCTAGAAAGGCTGTCTGAACTTAAAGTTGATAAGTCACCAGGAGCGGATTGGATGCATCCTGGGATGCAGTGGAATTTTAAGCAGGAAATCGCGGAGAAACTCACAATATTCTTCTAAAATGTGGGTGTGGTGTCAGAGGACTGGAGAATTGAAAATGTTACATTCTTACTCAAAAAAATATAAGGATATACACAGCAGCGAGAGGCCAGTCAGTTTGAATTCGGTAGTTGGGAAGTTTTTGGAAACGATAATCTGGGACAAAATTAACAGTCAGTTGTACAACTGTGGATTGATTAATGAAGGCCAGCATGGACTGTTAAAGTCAAATCGTGTTTACCTAACTTGATCGAGTTTTTTGATGAGGTAAAGAGAGGATTGATGAGGGCAATGCGGTTGACGTGTTGTACATGGATGTCTAAAGGTTTTTGATGTAGTGCCACTTAATAGGCTTGCCAGCAAAGTTGAAGCTCATGTAATAAAAAGGGACAGTGACAGTCTGGATAGGATATTGGCTAGGTGACAGGAAACTGATTAGAGGTGAATGGTTGTTTTTCGGACTGGAGCAAGGTATACATTGGTTTTCCCTCGGGTTCGGTACTAGGACCACTGCTTTTCTTGATATATTTAAATGACTTGGACTTGGGTATAAAGGGCACGATTTCAAAATTTGCAGCTGAAACTCAACTTGAAAGTGTAGTGAACTCTGAGGAGGACAGTGATGGATATCCGTCGAAACACTTCAGTGATCTCCCCTCGGCCTTCATGGCCGATGGCGAAATGCAGGGAAGAACTGCAACATATGGAATGGATCTTTATCGCGGACGCTGGAGAACATAATTGATTACTGCCCTCAGAGGATATTCACAGGCAGCCTACAAGATATCCATGCTGTTACACCAGAAGCTTTGGCACGAATATTCATCTTAGATAACGACATTTGATTTGCTTTGCTACTACAATGCAAAGGAATAAGAGTGGCCCCGTTAACCCGGGTCACAGTCCCATTAACCGGGGTCGCAGTGGCATTAACAGTGGTCTCAGTCCCATTAACTGGGGTCACGGCCCCATGAAATGGAGCGGCGGGCCCCATTAACCGGGATCCCGGCCCCATTAACATTTTTCCGCAGCCTGGAATGAGAGGAACCCCTCCGGCAACCTTCGCCAGTGGATAGAGAGCTGTCAATCAAAGGAGCCGCAATGAGCAGCCACTGCGCACTGGATGATCATGAACAAAGGCAAATGCAAAATCCGCAACTAAGAAATATAAATAAAAATTTACAAGAACACACCGGAAGAAAACTGTACATTCTTCAGTGGAGAGGAAGGGAGGATTAACTCTTAGGTCTACAGAAGTGTCATACACCTGAACCATTATCCCGAGCTTCCCTTCTCCACAGATGCTGCACGACCTGTTCAGTCATTCCAGCATTTTCCATTTCTAATTTACTTTATTATTTCTTTATTTCACCCCTTTCCATTTTGATTATTTCCTTTGAAACTTTCAGCATTGCGCTCAGTTTTATTCATTTTGATGATTAGTTTATTTAAAGCATTGTAAATAATGTCCTGAGAAATCATACAGAAAGCATACTTAATGTATATTAAAGGATAATGCGACAAATTCACAACTAACGAATTGACAACTAGGGAGCCCGGACAATGCCCAGCTTTACATCATACAATGCCAGCAGGAGGAATTTTTGGATGTGACACAAGTCGCTATATTCCTCTTCCATATGCCTGGTTAATGCTTAGATCCCAGTTGCAAAGAAGAGGGAAGGTACGTGGAGATATTGGGATGTGGGCGACATTGAATAGTGGGATCTCACATTAGGTGGTTGCGATGCAAGAGTCATTAAACCTAATATTGTGGGATGTGCTCTCTGCCTGAGGTGTCGATTGGTGGGAGCTTCGTTCGGACACAAAGCCATAACACTAATGGGAAGAAGATGCAAAATGTGCTCCAGTCCAGTGTGACTGCACCAGGAGCAGAGCCTGGCAATGTCACCCTGTAATAAAGACAGAGGGCAGTGCCAGCGCCGGCGGCTGTGTGATTGGCTCCTGGCTCCTTTGTGATGTCACTTGGAGTTAGCTTTTTGCCCCTGCTTACAATTCATCAGTTGTAGTTACCGTGTGCAGGTGCTGGATTTGGGAGCTGGCACATCAGACATGGACAGGAGGAGGAATCGATGAACATGAGAGAGAGACCAATATTCCTATTGCATGGGTCTGGATGATGCTTAATTCCCCGGGACAAAGGCGAGGAAAATTGAAGGAGCCTTGTGATGTTATCCCTCGACCCCTGGGTTCCTGAGACGTCCTCTGAGGAAATGGGGTGGAGCACCTGTCCCCACAACATGCACAGACATTTTAATGGCAGTGAAATGAGGGAGCGGGTCCTAAAGGTTTCTCCAATTTGATGTTTCACTCAGTGGCAGCCCATGTGGCAGGATGCATGAGGAAGTGACAGTAGTCCTTGTGGCTGCTCCGCTCTGATCAGGAGCTCTGAGAGAGACGGACAACAGATTGAAGAAGCTGTAAAGAGGTAAGTATAATGCTTCTAGCCAAATAATTCAATAGAACTTTGATGCTGTCAGAAGCAACAGCCTGAAGCCTCCTGCTCGGAGGACGGTGTCAGGTTTCTGTAAAGGCAAAGTACTCTCACTTTTCACAGACCGTGACACACTGAAAGAAGGCTTTCAAACTGTAGAATGGTATAGATTCCATTCCGTTTTAAGTGCAAACATCCTGTTTTTCAAAAAGTTACTCCTCCCTCGCTTGGAAAATAAACAATTTATCCTGGGTCCCGAAACACTTACAATCTATATTAATGAATTTGATGAATGGGCCGAGCGTAATACAGCCAAGTTTGCTGATGATACAAAGATAGGTGGGAAAGCATGCTGTGAGGAGGATACAGAGAGTCGACAAAGGGATATAGATAGGTTAAGTGAGTGAGGAAAAATTTGGCAGCTGGAGTATAATGTAGGAAAATATAAGGTTATCCACTTTAATAGGCAAAATCAAAAGCACATCTTTATTTTCATGGAGGGAGACTACAAAATGCTCCGGTACAGATGAAACTGGAGGTCGTCGTACATGAAACACAAAAAAGTAGTTAGCAATTAGGTACAGCAAGAAATTAGGAAGCAAAATGGAGGGTTGAGAGTCTTTGGAATTCTATACCCCAGAGAGCTGCGGGGGTAGAGTTATTAGAAATATGCTGGGCGGAGACGGACAGATATTTGAGCTATAGGGGAGTCAAGGATAAGGGGAGCGGGCAGGAAAGTGATGTTGAGGTCAAGTTCAGGTCAGCTGTGATCTTACTGAATGGCGCAACAGGCTCGAGCGGCTGAATGACCTACTCCTGCTCCTATTTCTAATGTTATTCCGTATTTATCCTCCTACATTTGTGTTTTTAGAACATAAGAACAATAGAACTATTAGCAGGAGTAGGCCATATGGCCACCCGAGCCTGTTCCGCATTTCAATAAAATTATAGCTGATCATCCACCTCAGCTCCACTTTCCTGCCCGATCACCTTGATTATCTAAAGTCCAAAAACCCATCAATCTCAGCCTTGGTCATATTGAAAGATTCAACCTTCGCAGCCCGCTGGGGCAAAGAATTCCAAAGATTCTCAACTCACTGAGTGAAGAAATTCCTCCTCATCTCGATCTTTAAAGGCATACCACTTATTGTAAGACTATGCCCCCTAGTTCTAGACACTCCAGCCAGGGGAATCAACCTCTCATCATCTACCCTGTCCAGCCCCTTCAGAATCTTGTCCAGCCAGGGGAAACAGCCTCTCAGCATCAAACCTGTCAATCCCTTTCCGAAACTTGTATGTTTCAATGAGATCACCTCTCATTCTTCTAATCTTCAGAGGATAGGGCTATGCTTCACACTCTCTCATCATAGAACAGCCTTCTCATCCCAGGAATCAATCTAGTGAACATTCGTTCCACTGCCTCTGAGGAAAGTAAAACCTTCCTTAGATAAGGAGAGCAAAACTGTGCACAGTGCTCCATGCGTGGTCTCAGAAAGGCGCTGTACAATTGCAGCAGGACTCCCTTTCTCTTATACTCCAACCCCCTTGCAATAAAGGCCAATATGCCATTTGCCTTCCTTATTGCTTGCTCTACCTGTATGCCAACTTTCTGTGTATCTTGCACGAGGACTTCCAAATCTCTCTGAACAACTACACTTGAAAGTTTCTCACCATTTAAAAATATTCAGTGTTTCTATTCTTCCTACCAAATTGAATCACCTCACATTTACCCAGATTTTGCCCAACATCTTTGGGGTTTTATGTTGGATTCTGATACAAATCAGGCTGGTCGACCCCATCACTATTCTGCTCCGTTCTTTTCTACAGATACTGACCTGGCATTAAAACAAATCTTGAATGGAAAACTATATGAGTTAAAATGTTGGTCATGGATTGGCACGGGGGTGGAATCTGTTCCCGGGGATCGACCAGCAAACCAAGGCTCCTAGATTTCCAAAATACTTACTTTGCAACGGTCTTCACTGTAATGGGTGAAGATAAAGTACCAGAGATACAAAGATAACGAGCAAAAAGTCAAGGCGGCAGCAGTGATATAAAGCGAGGTGCTGGCACAGGAAGGCCCACAGCAGTGGCGGCAGTTGACCTGTGAGGTGTGGCGAGGTGGCGGCGGCGATGTAATGCGAAGCGGCAGAGCAGGTAGGTTTACCAATCTCAGAGCTCTGAGAGAGGGAGAGAGAAGTAAAAAGTAATCGAAGTGTTATGTCACAAGAAAGCAGGTAAGTGATTGTTTGGTGAGTATTTCTCTCTTGCTCCTATTTTCCAAAATTACATTTTGTGGTTTATAATTGATAGGGTTTCTGTGGTGTAGCGGGTACTGCTGGTAAACAAGGGTCCTTCAGTATATCATTCAATTGTAGCGTAATTGGTGGATTGATTTGATTTAATTTAATTTGAATTAATTCAAGGGTAATCATGGCAGGAGAGCTCTGTGCCGTACTATGCTTTTCCTGCACTATGTGGGAAATCAGGGACACTTCCTGTGTCCCTGACGGGAACGTGTGCAGGAAGTGTATCCAGCTGCAGCTCCTTACAGACAGATGGCATTGCGGCGCTGGAGCTGCGAATGGATACATACTGGAGCATTTGCGATGCTGAAGATGTCGTGGATTGCATGTTTAGAGAGTTGGTCACACCGCAGATAAAGGCTACACAGGCAGGACGAAAATGGGTGACCACCAGGCAGATTAGTAGGCGCAGGCAAGTAGTTCAGGGGTCCCCTGTGACCATCGACCTCTCAAACAGATATACTGCTTTTGATATTGTTGGGGAGGATGGCTTATCTGGAGTAGGCAATAGCAGCCAACTTCTTGGCACCATGGGTGGTTCTGCTGCACAGGACGGGAGGAAATAGAGTGGGAGAGCTACAGTAATAGGGGATTCTATTGTAAGGGGAATAGATAGGCGTTTCTGCGGCCGCAAACCTGACTCCAGGATGGTGTGTTGCCTCCCTGGTGCAAGGGTCAAGGATGTCTCAGACCGGCTGCAGAACATTTTGGAAGGGGAGGGTGAACAGTCAGTTGTCGTTGTGCATATAGGTACCAAAGCTATAGGCACAAAACGGGATGAGTTCCTCAAAGCTGAATATAGGGAGTTTGGAGGTGAATTAAAAAATAGGACCTCAAAGGTAGTAATCTCAAGATTGCTACCAGTGCCACGTGATAGTCCGAGTAGAAATATTAGGATATTTCAGCTGAATATGTGGCTAGAGGAATGGTGCAAGGGGAAGGGATTCAAATTCGTGGGACATTGGAACAGCTTCTGGGAAATGTGGGACCAGTAGAAACCGGACGGTTTGCACTTGGGCAGGGCCGGGACCGATTTCCTAGGGAGAGTGTTTGCTAGTGCTCCGGGGAGGGTTTAACTAAAATAGCGGAGGGTTGGGAACCTGAGCAGGGAGACAGAGGAAAGGGAAACAATTATAGAAGCAAAAGACAGGAAATCAAGGGTGTCGCTCAAACATGGCCACAGTACATAATAATTCTAAAACGTGTAAGAGTGATAAAAAAACAAGCCTGAAGGCCTTGTGTCTTAATCCGAGGAGCATTCGTAATAAGGTGGAAAAATTAGATGCGCAAATAGAGGTAAATGGATATGATATGATTGGGATTGTGGTAACATGGCTCCACGGAGACCAAGGCTGGGAACTCCACATTCAGGGGTATTCAATATTCAGGAATGATAGGCAAAAATGAAAAGGTGATGGGGTAGCATTGCTGGGTAAAGAGATCATTAACACAATTGAAAGGAAGGATATTAGCTCTGATGATGTGGAATCTGCTGGGGTAAAACTGAGAAATGCAAAGGTGCAGAAAACGTTAGTGGGAGTGGTATACAGACCTCCACACAGTAATGCAGAGGTTGGGGATGGCATTAAACGGGAAATTAGAGACGCGTGCAATAAGGGCAAAGGAGTTATCATGGGTGACTTTAATCTAAATATAGATTGGGCTAATCAAATTAGTAATAATACTGTGGAGGAGGAATTCCTGGAGTGCATACGGGATGGTTTCCTGGACTAATATGTCGCGGAACCAATTGAGACCAGGCCATCTTAGACTGGTTATTATGTAATGAGAAAGGATTAATTAGCAATCTTGTTGTGCAAGGCCCCTTGGATCGGAGCGATCATATGATAGAATTCGTCATTAAGATGGAGAGTGAATTATTTGACTCAGAGACTAGGGTCATGAATTTAAATAAAGCAAATTACAATGGTATGAGGTGCGAGTTGGGTAGGATTGATTGAGGAATGTTACGCAAAGTGTTGACGTTGGATAGGCAATGGCAAACATTCAATGATCACATGGATGAGCTACAGAATTTGTTCCTCCCGGTTTGGCATACAATTAAAACAAACAATGTGAATCAACCGTGGCTATCAAGGGAAACTAGGGATAGTGTAAGACCCAAGGAGAGGACATAAAAATTGGCAAGGAAAAGTAGTAAACCTGAGGATTTGGAGCAGTTTAGAATGCAGCAAAGGAGGACAAAGGGATTAATTAAGAGGGGGAAACTTGAGGATGAGAGTAAGCTTGCATGGAACATAAAAACTGACTGTAAAAACTTTTATAGATGTGTGAAGAGAAAAATATTGGTGAAATCAAGCATAGGTCCCTTGCAGTCAGAATCAGGGGAATTTATAATGGGGAGCAAAGAAATGGCTCACCAATTAAATACATACTTTGGTTCAGTCTGCACAAAGTAGGACACAAATAACCTCCCAGAGATGTCGGGGAATATAGGGACTAATGAGAGGATGGAACTGAAATAAATCAGTATTTGTAGAGAAATGGGGCTAGGGAAATTGACGGGATTGAAGGCGGATAAATCCCGAGGGCCTGATAATCTACATCCTAGGGTACTTAAGGAAGTGGACCTGGAAATAGTAGATGCATTGCTCATCATCTTCCAAAATTTGAAATACTCTGGAACAGTTCCCATGGATTGGAGGGTAGCGAACGGTAACACACTATTCAAAAAAGGTGTTAGAGAGAAAACGGGGAATTACAGACCGGTAAGACGGACATCGGTAGTGGGGGAAATGTTAGAGTCCATTATTAAAGGTGTAATAGCAGAGCACTTGGAAAACAGTGACAGGATCGGACAAAGTCAACACGGATTTACAAAAGGTAAATCGTGCTTGACTAAACTACTGGAAACTTTTGGCGATATAACTGGTAGAATAAAGAAGGGAGAACCAGTGGATGTGGTGTATTTGGACTTTCAGAAGGCTTTATATGAGGACCCGCATAGGAGATTAGCGTCTAAAGTTAAAGAACATGGGATTGTGGGCAAGGTACTGACATGGTTAGAGAACTGGTTGGCAAACAGGAAGCAAACAGCTGGAATAAATGGGTCTTTTTCCGAGTGGCAGGCAGTGACTAGTAGGGTATCGCAGGGATCGGTCCTTGGACCCCAGCTATTCACAATAAATATAAATGATCTAGACGAGGGAACTAGATGTAATATCTCCAAGTTTGCAGACGACATAATGCTGGGTGGGCGTTTTTGCTGTGACGAGAAAGCCGATAAAATCCAGTATGATTTGGACAGGCTGGGTGATTGGACAGAAGCATGGCAGATGAAGTATAATATGGATAAATGCGAGGTTATGCACTTTGGTGGCAAAAATAGGAAGGCAGATTATTATCTGAACGGCAATAGATTGGGAGAAGGGTAACTGCAACGAGTCATGAATGTCCTTGTGCAGCAGTCGCTGAAGGTAAGCATGCAGGTGCAGCAGGTGGTTAAGAAGGCAAATAGCATGTTGGCCTTCGTAGCGAGAGTGTTCAAGTACGGGCACAAGGGTGTCTTGCTGCAGTTGTACAGGGCCTTGGTGAGACCACAACTTGAGTATTGTGTGCTGTTTTGGTCGCCATATCTGCGGAAAGATATTCTTGCCATGGAGGGAGTGCAGCGAAGATGCACCAGACTGATACCTGGGAGGCAGGAATGACGTATGAGGAGAGATTGGGTCGATTGGACTTGTACTCGCTGGACTTTAGAATAATGAGAGGGGATCTCATTTAAACTTATAAATTCTAACAGGACTAGACAGACTAGACGCAGGAAGAATGCTCCAGATGGCCGGGGAGTCCAGAAACAAGTGTCACATTCTAAGGATAACGGGTAAGCCATTTAGGGCAGAGATGAGGAGGAATTTCTTCACCCAGAGAGTGTTGTTCCTGTGGAATTCTTTACCACAGAATGCAGTAGAGGACAATTCATTAAATATATTCAAGAAGGAGTTGGATATATTTCTTAATAAGAACATAAGAACATAAGAAGTAGGAGCAGGAGTAGGCCATACGGCCCCTCGGGCCTACTCCGCCATTCAATAGGATCATGGCTGATCCGAATCTAGACTCACATCCACTTCACTGCCCTCTCCCCATAACCCCTAATTCCCGTATCTGCTGGGAAACTCCCTATCTCCATTTTAAATGTATTTAATGTTGCAGCTTCCACAGTTCCCTGGGGTAGCAAATTCCATAGATTTACTACCCTCTGAGTGAAGAAGTTTCTCCTCATCTCTGTTTTGAAAGGGTAGCCCCTTATTCTTAGATTATGCCCCCTAGTTCTAGTCTCACCATCAGTGGAAATATCCTCCCCGCATCCACCCGATCGCAACTCATTCTTCTGAACTCCAATGAGTAGAGTCCCAACCTACTCAACCTTTCCTCATTCATCAACACACTCATCTACGGAATCAACCGAGTGCACCTTCTCTGAACCGCCTCGAGAGCAAGTATATATTTTCTTAAATATGGAAACCAAAACTGCACGCAGTATTCCAGGTGTGGCCTCACCAATACCCTGTATAACTGCAGCAAGACTTCCCTGTTTTTATACTCCATCCCCCTTGCAATAAAAGCCAAGATTCCATTGGCCTTCCTGATCACCTGCTGCACCTGCATATTAACTTTTTGTGTTTCATGCACCAGGACCCCCAGATCCCTTTGTACTGTAGCACTTTGCAGTTTCTCTCCATTTAGATAATAACTTGCTCTTTGATTTTTTCTGCCAAAGTGCATAACCTCACACTTTCCAACATTATGTTGCATCTGCCAAATCTCTGCCCACTCACTGAGCCTGTCTATGTCCTTTTGCAGGTTTTTTTTGTTCTCCTCACTCACTGCTTTCCCTCCCACCTTTGTATCGTCGGCAAGCTTGGATATGTTGCACTCGGTCCCTTACTCAAATCGTTAATATAGATTGTAAGGAGTTGGGGTCCCAGCACTGACCCCTGCGAACACCACTAGTTACTGATTGCCAGCCCGAGAATGAACCATTTATCCCAACTCTTTGTTTTCTGTGAGATAGCCAATCTTCCACACATGCCAGTATATTACCCCCAATCCCGTGATTTTTTATCTTGATCTTCAATCTAATACAGCTCTTCAATCTGATACAGGACTTCAATCTGATACAGCACTTCAATCTAATACAGCACTTCAATCTTATAAAGCACTTCAATCTAATGCAGGAATAAAGTCTAATACAGCACTTCAATCTAATACAGCACGTTAATTTAATACAACATTTCAATCTAGTACAGCACTTCAATCTAATACTGCACTTCAATCTAATACAGCACTTCAATCTAATACAGCACTTCAGTCTAATACAGCACTTCAATCTAATACAGCACTTCAATCTAATACCGCACTTCAATCTAATACCGCACTTTAATCTAATAGAGAACTTCAATCTAATAGAGCAGTTCAATCGAATACATCACTTCAATCTAATACAGCACTTCAATCTAATAAAGCACTTCAATCTAATACAACACTTCAATCTAATACAGCACTTCACTCTAATACAGCACTTCAATCTAATACAGTACTTCTTTCTAATAATGCACTTCAATCTAATAATGCACTTCAATCTAATACAACACTTCAATCTAAGACATCACGTCTATCTAATACAGCTCTTCAATCTAATACAGCACATCAATCTAATATAGCACTTCAATCTAATACAGCACTTCAATCTAATACAGCACATCAATCTAATATAGCACTTCAATCTAATACAGCACTTCAAGCTAATACAGCACTTCAATCTAAACAGCACTTCAATCTAATACAGCACTTCAATTTAATGCAGCACCTCAATCTAATACAGCACTTCAATCTAATACATCACTTCAATCTAATACAGCATTTCTATCTAATACAGCACTTCAATCTAATACAGCACCTCAATCTAATACAGCACTTCAATCTAATACAGCTCTTCAGTCTAATACTGCACTTCAGTCTAATACAGCACTTCAATCTAATACAGCACTTCAGTCGAATACAGCACTTCAATCTAATACAGCACTTCAATCTAACACAACACTTCAATCTAATACAACACTTCAATCTAATACAGCACTTCAATCTAGTACAGCACTTCAATCTAGTACAGCACTTCAATCTAATACAGCACTTCAATCTAATACAGCACTTCAATCTAATACAAAACTTTAATCTAATACAGCACTTCAATCTAACACAGCACTTCAATCTAATACAGCACTTTAATCTAATACAGCACTTCAATCTAATACAGCACTTCAATCTAATACAGCACTTCAATCAAATACAACACTTCAATCAAATACAGCATTTCAATCAAATACAGCACTTCAAGCTAATACAGCACTTCAATCTAAAACAGCACTTCAATCGAATACAGCACTTGAATCTAATACAGCACTAAAATCTAATACAGAACTTCAATCTAATACAGCACTTCAATCAAATACAACACTTCAAGCTAAAACAGCACTTCAATCTAAAACAGCACTTCAATCTAAAACAGCATTTCAATCTAATAAAGCACTTCAATCGAATACAACACTTCAATCTAATACAGCACTTCAATCAAACACAACACTTCAATCTAATACAGCACTTCAATCTAATACAGCACTTCAATCTAATGCATCGCTTCAATCTAATACAGCACGTCAATCTAATACAGCACTTCAATCTAATTCAGCACTTCAATCAAATTCCGCACTTCAATCTAATACAGCACTTCAATCTAATACAGCACTTTAATCTTTTACAGCACATAAATCTAATACAGCACTTCAATCTAATACTGCACTTCATCTAATACAGCACTTCAATCTAATACAGCACTTCAATCTAATACAGCAATCAATCTAATACATCACTTCAATCTAATACAGCACTTCAACCTAATACAGCACTTCCATCTAATGCAGCAATTCCATCTAATACAGCACTTCAGCCTAATACAGCACTTCAATCTTATACGGCACTTTAATCTAATATAACATTTCAAACTAATACAGCACTTCAATCTAATACAATACTTCAAACTAATGCAGCACTTCAATCTAATACAGCACTTTAATCTAATACAACATTTCAATCTAATACCGCACTTCAATCGAATACAGCACTTCAATACAATACAAAATTTCAATCTAATACAGCATTTCAATCTAATACTGCACAGGAAGAAAGGAAATGGGTGACCACTCGGCAGAGCAATAGAAGCAGGCAGGTAGTGCAGTAGACCCCTGTGACCATTCCCCTCTGAAACAGGTATACCGATTTGGATACTGTTGAGGGGGATGACTCACCAGGGGAAGGCAGCAGCAGCCAACTTCCTGGCACTGGAGTTGCTCCTGCTGCCCTGGAAGGGTGGAAAAGGAGTGGGAGAGCAAAAGTGGTAGGGGATTCTATAGTAAGGGGAACAGATAGGCGTTTCTGTGGCCGTAGACGTGAATCCAGGATGGTTTGTTGCCTCCCTGGTGCCAGGGTCAAAAATGTTACTGAGCGGCTGCAGGGCATTCTGGAGGGGGAGGGTGAATAGCCAGAGGTCGTGGTCCACATTGGCAACAACGACATAGATAAAAAGAGGGATGAGGTCCTGCAGCAAGAATTTAGGGAGCTAGGTGGAAGATTAAAGAGCAGGTCCTCAAAGGTTTAATCTCTGGATTACTCCTGGTGCCACGTGCTAGTGAGTATAGGAATAGGAAGATAGAACAGATGAATGCGTGTCTAAAGGGATGGTGCAGGAGGGAAGGCTTTAGTTTCCTGGATCACTGGGTCTGCTTCTGGTAAAGGTGGGACTTATACAAGTCGGACGGTTTACACCTGAACCAGAGGGGGACCAATATCCTTGCGGGGAGGTTTGCTAGCATTGCTGGCGGGGGGTGGGGTTAGACTAACTTGGCAGGGGGATGGGATACAGAGTGGAACTATAGCAGGGGGTGATTTACAGCCAAATACGCAGGATAAAACAAGTCAGCAGGGAAGGCAGAGCAAATATGTAAAGGCAAAAGGGAATATGGCAAGTCTGGAAGGCATTTATTTTAATGCAAGGTGTCTTGCAAATAAGGTGGATGAACTGAAGTTGTTGTTGAACACATGGGAGTACGATATTGTTGCTATCACGGAGACATGGTTGAGGGAGGGTCAGGACTGGCAACTCAATATTCCGGGGTATAGAATCTTCAGGCGAGACAGAGGGGGGTGTAAAAGGGGAGGGGGTGTTGCAATATTAATTAAGGAATCAATTACTGCTTTAAGGACGGATGATATATTAGCGGGTTCCTCTAATGAGGCCATATGGTAGAACTTAAAAACAAAAAGGGGGCAAGCACTTTGCTGGAATGTACTATAGGCCCCCAAACAGTCAGGGGCAGATAGAGGAACAGATATGTAGGCAAATCTCAGAGAAGTGCGAAAATAATAGGGTATTAATAGTGGGGGTTTTCAACTTCCCCAATATTAATTGTGATAGTCAGAGTGTGAAAGCCTTAGAGGGTGCTGTATTCTTAGAGTGCATCCATGAGAGCTTTTTGAGCCAACATGTAGAAAGTCCTACAAGAGAGGGGGCGGTACTAGACCTAATTCTAGGGAATGTAGCCGGGCAAGTGGTGGAAGTGTCAGTAGGAGAGCATTTTGGCGACAGTGACCATAATTCGGTGAGATTTAAGGTGGTCATGGATAAAGACAAAGACGGCCCGGAAATAAGGGTTCTAAATTGGGGGAGGTCGATTTTAATATGATATGGCAGGATCTGGCCAAAGTGGACTGGGAGCAGCTACTTATAGGAAAATCCACATCAAAGCAGTGGGAGACTTTCAGACGGGAAATAGAGAGACTACAACGTCAACATATTCCTGTAAAGGTCAAGGGTGGGACCAACAAGCAAAGGGAACCTTGGATGATAAGGGATATACAAAAATGCATTAGGAAAAAAAGGGGGGCTTTTTGCAGTTACAAAAGACTAAAGACGGAGCAAGCCCTAGATGAGTATAAATAGTGCAGGGGCATACTTAAAAAAGAAATTAGGAGGGCGAGCAGGGGCCATGAAATAACACTGGCGAGCAAAATAAAGGAAAATCCAAAGATGTTTTATAAGTATATAAGGGCAAGAGGATAACCAGGGAAAGGGTAGGGCCCATTAGGGACCAAAGTGGCAGTCTGTGTCCAGCCAGATGATGTAGGCGGGGTTTTTAATGAATATTTTGCATTTGTGTTCACTATGGAGAAAGATGATGTAGACATAGAAATCGGGCAAGGGGACTGTGACACACTTGAACATATTAGCATCGAGATGGAGGAGGTACTAGCGGTTTTAGCAGGCCAAAAAGTGGATAAATTCCCAGGCCCGGACAAGATGTATCCCAGGCTGTTGTGTGAGGCAAAGGAGGAGATTGCAGGGGCTCTGACACAAATTTTCAGAACCTCTCTGGCCACAGGGGATGTACCAGAGGACTGGAGAAAAGCTAACGTAGTACCATTATTCAAGAAGGGTAGCAGGGATAAACCAGGGGATTACAGGCCAGTGAGCCTAACATCTGCGGTAGGGAAATTATTGGAAAAAATTCTGAGGGACAAAATTAGTCTCCACTTGGAGAGGCAAGGATTAATCGGGGATAGTCAGCATGGCTTTGTCAAGGGTAAATCATGTCTGACCAATCTGATTGAATTTTTCGAGGGGGAGACTAGGTGTGTGGATGAGGGAAATGCTGTGGATGTGGTTTACATGGTATCAGTAAAGCTTTTGACAAAGTCCCGCATAGGAGACTGGTCAAGAAGGTAAGAGCCCATGGGATCCAGGGTGCCTTTGTGCATTGGATCCTAAACTGGCTGAGTGGCAGGAGGCAGAGGGTGATGGTCGAAGGTTGCTTTTGTGATTGGCAGCCTGTGTCCAGTGGGGTACCTCAGGGATCGGTGCTGGGTCCCTTGCTGTTTGTGATCTACATAAATGATTTGGATGTGAATGTAAAAGGTATGATCAGTAAGT
Source organism: Somniosus microcephalus (assembly GCF_052327205.1). NCBI lineage: Eukaryota > Metazoa > Chordata > Chondrichthyes > Squaliformes > Somniosidae > Somniosus > Somniosus microcephalus. The sequence continues at coordinate 34,789,904 of NW_028225184.1, forward strand.
TCGCAGATGACACGAAAATTGGTGGGGTGGTAAATTGTGAGGAGGAAAGCCTTAGGCTACAGGATGATGTAAACGTGTTGGTCAGATGGGCGGAAAAGTGGCAAATGGAATTTAACCCTGAAAAGTGCGAGGTGATGCATTTTGGACGGACAAATAAGGCAAGGGAATACACAATGAGTGGTAGGACCCTAGGAAGTAGAGGGTCAGAGGCACCTTGGTGTACATGTACATAGATCCATGAAGGCAGCGGAACAGTTAGATAAGGTTGTTAAAAAGGCATATGGGATACTTGCCTTCATTAGCCGAGGCATAGAATATAAGAGCAGGGAGGTTATGATGGAGCTGTACAAAACGCTGGTGAGGCCGCAGCTGGAGTACTGTGTGCAGTTCTGCTCGCCTCACTATAGGGAGGATGTGATTGCTTTGGAGAGGGTGCAGAGAAGATTCACCAGGATGTTACCTGGGATGGAGCGCCTCAGCTATGAAGAAAGACTAAACAGGCTGGAGTTGTTTTCCTTGGAGCAAAGAAGACTGAGGGGGAACCTGATTGAGGTGTACAAAATGATGAGGGGCATAGATAGGGTAGATAAAGAGGAACTTCTCCCTTAGTACTGGGGTCAATAACAAGGGGGCATAGATTCAAGGTAAGGGGAAGGAGGTTTAGAGGGGATTTGAGGCGGAACTTTTTCACCCAGAGTGTGGTTGGAATCTGGAACTCACTGCCTGAAAGAGTGGTAGAGGCAGGAACCCTCATAACATTCAAGAAGCATTTGGATGAGCACTTGAAATGCCATTGCATACAAGGCTATGGACCAAATGCTGGAAAATGGGATTAGACTGGACAGGGATTGATGGACGGCGCAGACACGATGGGCCGAAGGGCCTCTTTCTGTGCTGTATAACTCTATGACTCTATGACTATGACTTCAATCTAATACAGTACTTCAATCTAATACAGCACTTCAATCTAATACAGCAATTCAATCGAACACAACACTTCAATTTAATACAGCACTTCAATCTAATACAGCACTTCAATCAAACACAACACTTCAATCTAATACAGCACTTCAATCTAATACAGCACTTCAATCTAATACATCACTTCAATCTAATACAGCACGTCAATCTAATACAGCACTTCAATCTAATTCAGCACTTCAATCTAATTCAGCACTTCAATCTAATTCAGCACTTCAATCTAATTCAACACTTCAATCTAATTCAGCACTTCAATCTAATTCAGCACTTCAATCTAATACAACACTTCAATCTAATACAGCACTTCAATCTAATACAGCACTTCATCTAATACAGCACTTCAATCTAATACAGCACTTCAATCTAATACAGCAATCATTCTAATACATCACTTCAATCTAATACAGCACTTCAACATAATACAGCACTTCCATCTAATACAGCAATTCCATCTAATACAGCACTTCAATCTAATACAGCACTTCAATCTTATACAGCACTTTAATCTAATAGAACATTTCAATCTAATACAGCACTTCAATCTAATTCAGCACTTCAATCTAATACAGCACTTCAATCTAATACAGCACTTGAATCTAATACAGCACTTCCATCCAATACAGCACTTCAATCTAATACAGCACTTTAATCTAATACAACATTTCAATCTAATACCGCACTTCAATCTAATACTGCACAGGAAGAAAGGAAATGGGTGACCACCAGGCAGAGCAATAGAAGCAGGCAGGTAGTGCAGGAGACCCCTGTGACCATTCCCCTTTCAGCCTTGTCTCCCCCGGGGGCCCTCCCTTTAGGAGGTCATTTAGAGGGCTTGCCAATTCGGTGAAGTCGGCTACGTAGGTACGGCAATAGTTAAACAATCCCATCACACTTCGCATGCCAGAAACAGTGAAGGTTCACGGCATCTGCTAGAGTGCTTGAACCCTTTCGGGGGTCAGGGTCCCACCCTCTGTGGAGATGAACTGACCAAGGTAGGTAACCCGAGGAAGCCCAATTTGAGCTTTGATCGGATCAAGTTTGAACCACTCTGGAACAAAGTCACCAGAACACACGTCAGGGCGTTCAGATGAGTTGAGGGAGAGGGACTGACAATGAGAATGTCATCTACATATTGAAGACAGGCCGAATCTTGCATTCAGGTATCTGCTAATGCTGGCTGGAGAGCCTTGTCCAGGCTCTCGTGAAAAATAGTAAGGGCATTGTGAAATCCCTGAGGCAACTGGGTCCAAGAATACTGGTTGGACCGGACAGTGAAAGCGAAGCAGTCTTCAGACCCGGGATCCAAAGGACATGTACAAAATACTTTTTGGAAGTCCAGTGTCATGAATATGGACAGGGATGGGTGGAGGTGTTTTAAAATGGTGGCGGGAATCGCCACTAAGACAGGGAGCTTGGGAGTGACCCGATTCAGAGCCGCAAAATCAATGGTCTTTCTGCACGATCCATCTGGTTTCTGCACTGGACATTTTGGGGAGTTGGTACAGGAGCGGGTCTTTATCACTATACTGGTTTCTAATAAATCCACTACGATAGACTCAACGGCTCTTTGAGCTTCTGATCAGAGGGGGTATGGTCGGTGGGCCTCGTGTTAGGGACCGTGGACACTCACTAGGTGCATCTCCGCTCTAACACAGTCTAATTTGTGGGTGGCCCACGTGAGAGGGTAAGCCTCGCAAACTCTCCCCCATGGTCCTTGCTCCACCCATGTGAAATGGGTAAGTCTCACAAACTCTCCCCCATGGTCCTTCCTCCGCCAATGTGAGAGGGTAAGTCTCACAAACTCTCCCCCATGTTCCTTCCTCCGCCAATGTGAGAGGGTAAGTCTCACAAACTCTCCCCCATGTTCCTTCCTCCGCCAATGTGAGAGGGTAAGTCTCACAAACTCTCCCCCATGGTCCTTTCTCCGCCAATGTGAGAGGGTAATTCTCACAAACTCTCCCCCATGGTCCTTCCTCCGCCCATGTGAGAGTGTAAGCCTGGCAAACTATCCCCATGGTCCTTCCTCCGCCCATGTGAGAGGGTAAGTCTCACAAACTCTCCCCCATGGTCCTTCCTCCACCCCTGTGAGAAGGTAAGTCTCATAAACTCACCCCCATGGTCCTTCCTCTGCACATGTGAGAGGGTAAGTCTCACAAACTCTCCCCCATGGTCCTTCCTCCGCCCATGTGACAGGGTAAGTCTCACAAACTCTCCCCCATGGCACTTCCTCCGCCCATGTGAGAGGGTAACTCTCACAAACTCTCCCCCATGGTCCTTCCTCCACCCATGTGAGAGGGTAAGTCTCACAATCTCTCGGCCATGGTCCTTCCTCCGCCCATGTGAGAGGGTAAGTCTCACAAACTCTCCCGCATGGTCCTTTCTCCGCCCATGTGAGAGGGTAAGTCGCACAAACTCTCCCCCATGGTCCTTCCTCCGCCCATGTGATAGGTAAATCCTCACAAACTTTCCCCCATGGTTCACCCTCCGCCAAAGTGAGAGGATAAGTCTCACAAACTCTCTCCCATTGTCCTTCCGCCGCCCATGTGAGAGGGTAAGTCTCACAAACTCGCCCCCATGGTCCTTCCTCCGCGCATGTCAGAGGGTAAGTCTCACAAACACTCCCCCATGGTCCTTCCTCCGCCCATGTGAGAGGGTAAGTCTCAAAAACTCTCCCCCATGGTCCTTCCTCCGCCCATGTGACAGGGTAAGTCTCACAAACTCTCCCCCTTGGACCTTCCACCGCCCATGTGAGAGGGTAAGTCTCACAAACTCTCCCCATGTTCCTTCCTCCGCCCATGTGAGAGGGTAAGTCTCACAGACTCTCCCCCATGGTCCTTCCTCCGCCCATGTGAGAGGGTAAGTCTCATAGACTCTCCCCCATGGTCCTTCCTCCACCCATGTGAGAGGGTAAGTCTCACAAACTCTCCCCCATGTTCCTTCCTCCGCCCATGTGAGAGGGTAAGTCTCACAGACTCTCCCCCATGGTCCTTCCTCCGCCCATGTGAGAGGGAAAGTCTCACAAACTCTCCCACATGTTCCTTCCTCCGCCCATGTGCGAGGGTAAGTCTCACAAACTCTCCCCCCATGGCCCTTCCTCCGCCCATGTGAGAGGGTAAGTCCCACAAACTCTCCCATGGTCCTTCCTCCACCCATGTGAGAGGGTAAGTGTCATAAACTCTCCACAAACGAACTTCCTCCGCCGATGTGAGACGGTAAGTCTCACAACCACGCCCCCATGTTCCTTCCTCCGGGAATGTGAGAGGGTAAGTCTCACAAACTCTCCCCATTGGTCATTCCTCCGCCCATGTGAGAGGGTAAGTCTCACAAACTCTCCCCCATGGTCCATTCTCCGCCCATGTGAGAGGGTATGTCTCACAAACTCTACCCCATGGTCCTTCCTCCGCCCATGTGAGAGGGTTAGTCTCAAAACTCTCCCCCATGGTTCTTCCTCCGCCCATGTGAGAGGGTAACTCTCACAAACTCTCCACCATGGTCCTTCCTTCGCCCATGTTAAAGGGTAAGTCTCACAGTCTCTCCCCCATGGTCCTTCCTCCGCCCATGTGAGAATGTAAGTCTCACTAACTCACCCCCATGGTCGTTCCTCCGCCCATGTGAGAGGATAAGTTTCACAAACTCTCCCCCATGGTCGGTCCTCTGCCCATGTGAGAGGGTAAGTCTCACTAACTCTCCCCCATGGTCCTTCCTCCGCCCATGTGAGAGGGTAAGTCTCACAAACTCTCCCCATGGTCCGTCCTCCACCCATGTGAGAGGGTAAGTCTCACAACTTCTCACCCATGGTCCTTCCTCTGCCCATGTGAGAGGATAAGTCTCGCAAACTCTCCCCCATGGTCCTTCCTCCGCCCATGTGAGAGGGTAAGTCTCACAAATTCTCCTCCATGGTCCTTCCTCCGATCATGTGAGAGGGTAAGTCTCACAAACTCACCCCCGTGGTCCTTCCTCCGCCCATGTCAGAGGGTAAGTCTCACAAACTCACCCCCATGGTCCTTCCTCCGCCCATTTGAGAGGGTAATCTCACAAACTCTCCCCATGGTCCAATCTCCGCCCATGTTAGAGGGTTTGTCTCGCAAACTCACCCACACGTTCCTTCCTCCACCCATCTGAGAGGGTAAGTCTCACAAATTCTCCTCCATGGTCCTTCCTCCGCCCATGTGAGAGGGTAATTCTCACAAACTCTCCCCCATGTTCCTTCCTCCGCCCATGTGAGAGGTTAGGTCTCACAACATCTCCCCCATGGTCCTTCCTCCGCCCATGTGAGAGGTTAAGTCTCGCAAGCTCTCCCCCATGGTCCTTCCTCCGCCCATGTGAGAGGTTAAGTCTCACAAACTCTAACCCATGGTCCTTCCTCCCCCATGTGAGAGGGTAAGTCTCAGAAACACTCCAGATAGTCCTTCATCTGCCCATGAGAGAGGTTATGTCTAACAAACTCTCCCCCATGGTCCTTCCTCCACCCATGTCAGAGGGTAAACCTCGCAAGCTCTCCCCCATGAACCTTCCGCCGACAAAGTCAGAGGATAAGTCTCACAAACTCTCCCCATTGGTCCTTCCTCCGCCCATTTGAGAGGGTAATCTCACAAACTCCCCCCATGGTCCAATCTCCGCCCATGTGAGTGGGTTTGTCTCGCAAACTCACCCACACGTTCCTTCCTCCGCCCATGTGAGAGTCTAAGTCTCACAAACTCTCTCCCATTGTCCTTCCGCCGCCCATGTGAGAGGGTAAGTCTCACAAACTCGCCCCCATGGTCCTTCCTCCGCGCATGTCAGAGGGTAAGTCTCACAAACACTCCCCCATGGTCCTTCCTCCGCCCATGTGAGAGGGTAAGTCTCAAAAACTCTCCCCCATGGTCCTTCCTCCGCCCATGTGACAGGGTAAGTCTCACAAACTCTCCCCCTTGGACCTTCCACCGCCCATGTGAGAGGGTAAGTCTCACAAACTCTCCCCATGTTCCTTCCTCCGCCCATGTGAGAGGGTAAGTCTCACAGACTCTCCCCCATGGTCCTTCCTCCGCCCATGTGAGAGGGTAAGTCTCATAGACTCTCCCCCATGGTCCTTCCTCCACCCATGTGAGAGGGTAAGTCTCACAAACTCTCCCCCATGTTCCTTCCTCCGCCCATGTGAGAGGGTAAGTCTCACAGACTCTCCCCCATGGTCCTTCCTCCGCCCATGTGAGAGGGAAAGTCTCACAAACTCTCCCACATGTTCCTTCCTCCGCCCATGTGCGAGGGTAAGTCTCACAAACTCTCCCCCCATGGCCCTTCCTCCGCCCATGTGAGAGGGTAAGTCCCACAAACTCTCCCATGGTCCTTCCTCCACACATGTGAGAGGGTAAGTGTCATAAACTCTCCACAAACGAACTTCCTCCGCCGATGTGAGACGGTAAGTCTCACAACCACGCCCCCATGTTACTTCCTCCGGGAATGTGAGAGGGTAAGTCTCACAAACTCTCCCCATTGGTCATTCCTCCGCCCATGTGAGAGGGTAAGTCTCACAAACTCTCCCCCATGGTCCATTCTCCGCCCATGTGAGAGGGTATGTCTCACAAACTCTACCCCATGGTCCTTCCTCCGCCCATGTGAGAGGGTTAGTCTCAAAACTCTCCCCCATGGTTCTTCCTCCGCCCATGTGAGAGGGTAACTCTCACAAACTCTCCACCATGGTCCTTCCTTCGCCCATGTTAAAGGGTAAGTCTCACAGTCTCTCCCCCATGGTCCTTCCTCCGCCCATGTGAGAATGTAAGTCTCACTAACTCACCCCCATGGTCGTTCCTCCGCCCATGTGAGAGGATAAGTTTCACAAACTCTCCCCCATGGTCGGTCCTCTGCCCATGTGAGAGGGTAAGTCTCACTAACTCTCCCCCATGGTCCTTCCTCCGCCCATGTGAGAGGGTAAGTCTCACAAACTCTCCCCATGGTCCGTCCTCCACCCATGTGAGAGGGTAAGTCTCACAACTTCTCACCCATGGTCCTTCCTCTGCCCATGTGAGAGGATAAGTCTCGCAAACTCTCCCCCATGGTCCTTCCTCCGCCCATGTGAGAGGGTAAGTCTCACAAATTCTCCTCCATGGTCCTTCCTCCGATCATGTGAGAGGATAAGTCTCACAAACTCACCCCCGTGGTCCTTCCTCCGCCCATGTCAGAGGGTAAGTCTCACAAACTCACCCCCATGGTCCTTCCTCCGCCCATTTGAGAGGGTAATCTCACAAACTCTCCCCATGGTCCAATCTCCGCCCATGTTAGAGGGTTTGTCTCGCAAACTCACCCACACGTTCCTTCCTCCACCCATCTGAGAGGGTAAGTCTCACAAATTCTCCTCCATGGTCCTTCCTCCGCCCATGTGAGAGGGTAATTCTCACAAACTCTCCCCCATGTTCCTTCCTCCGCCCATGTGAGAGGTTAGGTCTCACAACATCTCCCCCATGGTCCTTCCTCCGCCCATGTGAGAGGTTAAGTCTCGCAAGCTCTCCCCCATGGTCCTTCCTCCGCCCATGTGAGAGGTTAAGTCTCACAAACTCTAACCCATGGTCCTTCCTCCCCCATGTGAGAGGGTAAGTCTCAGAAACACTCCAGATAGTCCTTCATCTGCCCATGAGAGAGGTTATGTCTAACAAACTCTCCCCCATGGTCCTTCCTCCACCCATGTCAGAGGGTAAACCTCGCAAGCTCTCCCCCATGAACCTTCCGCCGACAAAGTCAGAGGATAAGTCTCACAAACTCTCCCCATTGGTCCTTCCTCCGCCCATTTGAGAGGGTAATCTCACAAACTCCCCCCATGGTCCAATCTCCGCCCATGTGAGTGGGTTTGTCTCGCAAACTCACCCACACGTTCCTTCCTCCGCCCATGTGAGAGTCTAAGTCTCACAAATTCTCCCCCATGGTCCTGCCTCCGCCCTTGAGAGGGTAAGTCTCACAAACTCTCTCCCATGGTCCTTCCTCTGCCCATGTGAGAGAGTAAGTCTCGCAAACTCTCCCCCATGGTCCTTCCTCTGCCAATGTGAGAGGGTAAATCTCACAAACTCGCCCCCATGGTCCTTCCTCCGCCCATGTGAGAGGGTCAGTCTCACAAACTCTCCGCCATGGTCCTTCCTCCACCCATGTGAGAGGTTAAGTCTCGCAAACTCTCCCACATGTTCCTTCCCCTGCCCATGTGAGAGGGAAAGTCTCACAAACTCACACCATTTTCCTTCCTCCGGCCATGTGAGAGGGTAAGTCTCACAAACTCTGCCCCATGGACCTTCTTCCGCCCATGTGCGAGGCGGAGTCTCACAAAATCTCCCCATGGTCCTTCCAGCACCCATGTGTGAGGGTAAGTCTCATAAACACACCCATGGTCCATCCTCCGCCCATGTGTGAGGGTAATCCTCACAAACTCTCCCCATGATCCTTCTTCCGCCCATGTGAGAGGCTAATTCTCACAAACGCTCCCCCATGGTCCTCCCCCGCCCATGTGAGAGGTTAAATCTCGCAAACTCTCCCCCATAGCCTTCCTCCGCCCATGTGAGAGGATAGGTCTCACAAACACTCCCCCTTGGCCCTTCCTCCGCCCATGTGATAGCGAATGTCTCACAAACTCACCACCATGGTCCTTCCTCCGCCCATCTGAGAGGGTAAATCTCACAAACTCTGCCTCATGGACCTTCTTACACGCATGTGAGACGCTCAGTCTCACAAATTCTCCCCATTGTCCTTCCTCCGCTCATGAGAGAGGGTATGTCTCACAAGCACACCCAAGATCCTTCCTCCGCCCATGTGAGAGGATAAGTCTCGCAAACTCTCCCCAATTGTCCTTCCTCTGCCCATGTGAGAGGGTAAGTCTCACAAACTCTCCCCCATGATCCTTCCTCCGCCCATGTGAGAGGGCAAATCTCACAAACTCTCCCCATGGTCCTGCCTCCGCCCATGAGAGAGGGTATGTCTCACAAACACACCCAAGACCCAATGCCTTGTGCATTGAGTGCAGCTGGAGTTTTGCTAAGTGGGAGAAAAATCATTTAAGTATATTTTGTGAATTTTAGTGTGTTAAGAAGTCAATTATTTGAAGATATTTTAATTTTTTAAGGGCTTTTTAACTCTTGGGCAGTTTAAACCGGTAGTAGAATCCGTGTATAAAAGGGGAGGGGCTAGTGCAGTGCAAGGAGTGCCTTGTGCATTGAGTGCAGCTGGAGTTTTGCTAAGTGGGAGATTTCGGATAAGTGGGAGGTGAGGGTGTTTTTTTTTGCTCTGTTTTGTTCCCCACTCCCAGGCTAAGACAGCACTGCGGAGATGGAGCACCGAGGCGAATCTACCAAACAGGCCCCACAGACAGTATTCAAGGAGGAGTTTGATGATCATCTGGTTGGTTGGTTTTCTTCCTTCTCTTCTCTTTTATACCTTTAAGATGGTAAGCCGTATTGAATAGTGGTGTGATATTATCATATACATCCGGGCAGGGTCTTCATAACTAATAATAAGAAATTTATTAATTATATAGAATGGAGCAGGTGATGTGTTACTGTTGCGAGATGTGGGAGCCGGTGAACCCCATTGAGGCTCACGGTGATTACATCTGCGACAAGTGTTTGCTGCTAGAGGAACTCAAGTTCCATGTTATGGAGCTTGAGACCGAGCTTCAGACACTGCGACACATCAGGGAGGGGGAGAAGTTCCTGGACTCTATGCTTCAGGAGATGGTCACACCTATGAAGTTAATTACTGCAGATGTAGTCCGTGGTCAAGGACAGGACTGTGTGACTACGATTGAGGAAGGTACAGGGATCCAGGATGTAGTGTTGAAGGAGACGCAGCCCTTGTTCTTGTCCTGCAGGATCGAGGTTCTTTCGCACTGTGAGGGCGGGAGCGGGGACTGCAGGGAGGATGAGCAACCTGGCCACAGCAACGTGGTACAGGGGCCCATTCAAGTGGAGGGAGTAAAAAGAAATGTTGTAGTGGTAGGGGATAGTATCATTAGGGGGATAGATAGGGTTCTCTGCAGTCAAGAGCGGGAGACCCGAAGGCTGTGTTGCCTGCCCGGTGCCAGGGTTAAGGACATCTCTTCTGGGCTGGAAAGAAACTTGGAGTGGGAGGGGGATGATCCAGTTGTCGTGGCCCATGTTGGTACAAACGGCGTAGATAGGACAAGGAAGACGGTTCTGTTAAAGGAGTATGAGCAGCTAGGGGTCAAATTAAAAACCAGAACCTCAAGGGTAATAATCTCTGGGTTATTACCTGAGCCACGAGCGAATTTGCCTAGGATAAATAAAATTAACGAGTTAAATGCGTGGCTCAAAGACTGGTGTGGGAGAAATGGGTTTTGCTTCTTGGGACACTGGCACCAGTACTGGGACAGGAGGGAGCTGTTCTGTTGGGACGGACTCCACTTGGGCAGTGCTGGGACTAGAGTCTTGGCGAATCATATAACTAGGGCTGTAGAGAGTGCTTTAAACTAATTAGTGGGGGGGGGGAGGTTTCTAGAGAGCAAATAGAAATGACAACATAGACTTAGGTAGCAGTGGGGGAATTAAAAAACAGAATGTGTCAGGAAGGGACAGAAGGTATGGAGTAAAAAGTAAAGTACTAAAAAGGGAAAGAACAGGAACTAAGTGTTACAAAACATATTTGAAAGTTCTTTATCTGAATGCACGTAGCATTCGTAACAAAATGAATGAGTTAACTGCACAAATAATGACATATGTGTACGATCTTGTGGCCATTACAGAACCATGGCTGCAGGGTGACCATGACTGGGAATTAAACATACCAGGTTATTTAACATTCAGGAAGGACAGGCAGGAAGGGAGAGGAGGTGGGGTGTTTATGTTAATAAAGGAAGGAATCACTATAATACAGAGAAATGATTTTGGGTCAAAGGAGCAGGATAGTGAAACAGTTTGGGTGGAGATAAGGAATAATAAGGGGAAAAAACAGTAGTGGGTGTAGTCTATAGGCCTCCGAACAGTTGCAACTCTGTTGGACGGAGTATTAATCAGGAAATGGTTGAGGCTTGTAATAAGGGAACAGCTATAATTACGGGGGATTTTAACTATCATATTAGCTGGACAAATCACATTGGGCAGAGCAGCCTAGAGGATGAGTTCATTGAGTGCATTAGGGATGGGTTTCTTGAGCAGTATGTAACTGAACCGACCAGGGGGCAAGCAACCTTAGATTTGGTCCTGTGTAATGAGACAGGATTAATTAAAAATGTCCTAGTAAAGGATCCCCTTGGAATGAGTGACCAAAACATGGTTGAGTTCCATATTCAATTGTAGGGTGTGAAGGTTGGATCTCAAACAAGCGTGCTAAGCTTGAATAAAGGAGACTATGAAGGTATGAGAGCGGAATTAATTAGAGTGGAATGGGAAAATAGATTAAAGGGTAAGACGGTACATGATCAGTGGAGTACATTTAAGGAGTTATTTAAAAACTTCCAAAAAAATATATATTCCACTGAGGAAAAAAGGGTGTAAAAGGAAAGATAGCCATCCGTGGCTAAGTAAAGTAATTAAGGATAGTATCTGACTAAAAACAAGGGCATATAAGGTAGCCAAATCTAGTGGGAGGATGGAAGATTGGGAAGTCTTTAAAAGACAGCAAAAAATAACTAAAAGATTGATTAAGAAAGGGAAGATAGATTATGAAAGTAAATTAGCAAAAAATATAAAAACAGACAGTAAAAGTTTCTATAGTTATATAAAAAGAAAAAGGGTGGCTAAAGTAAATGTTGGTCCCTTAGAGGATGAGACCAGGAATTTAATGGTGGGAAACATGGAGATGGCAAAAGCACTGAACAATTATTTTGTATCAGTCTTTACAGTAGAGGACACTAAGAATATCCCAACACTGGACAAACAGTGGGCTCTAGGGGGGGGGGAGGTACTAAATACGATTAAAATCACTAAGGAAGTGGTACTTGGTAAAATAATGGGACTCAAGGCGGATAAATCCCATGGGCCTGATGGTTTGCATCCTAGGGTCTTGAGGGAAGTAGCAGTAGGGATTGTGGATGCATTGGTCATAATTTTCCAAAACTCACTGGACTCAGCAAAGGTCCCAGCAGATTGGACAACTGCTAATGTAACACCGTTATTTAAAGAGGGTAGTAGGCAGAAGGCTGGAATCTATAGACCTGTAAGCCTAATATCTGTGGTTGGTAAAATGTTAGAGTCCATTATTAAGGAGACAGTAACAGGACATTTGGATAAACATAATTTAATAGGACAAACTCAGCATGGTTTCATGAAGGGGAAGTCATGTTTGTCAAATTTGCTTCAGTTCTTTGAGGAAGTAACATACAGGGTGGATAAAGGGGAACCAGTGGACGTAGTGTATTTAGACTTCCAAAAGGCATTTGACAAGGTGCCACACAAAAGATTATTGCTCAAGATAAAAAATCACGGGATTGGGGGTAATATTCTGGCGTGGGTGGAGGATTGGCTCTCTAACAGAAAGCAGAGAGTTGGGATAAATGGTTCGTGCTCAGATTGGCAACCAGTAACTAGTGGTGTTCCGCAGGGGTCAGTGCTGGGTCCCCAACTCTTTACAATCTATATTAACGATTTGGAGGAGGAGACCGAGTGCAACATATCAAAGTTTGCAGATGATACAAAGATGGGACGGAAAGTAGTGAGTGAGGAGGACATTAAAAACCTGCAAAGTGACATAGACAGGCTAAGTAAGTGGGCAGAGATTTGGCAGATGGAATACAATACTGGAAAGTGTGAGGTTATGCACTTTGGCAGGAAAAATCATAGAGCAAGTTATTATCTTAAAGGCAAGAAACTGGAAAGTACTGTAGTACAAAGGGATCTGGGGGTCCTGGTGCATGAAACTCAAAAAGTTAGTATGTAGGTGCAGCAAGTGATTAAGAAGGCCAATGGAATGTTGGCTTTTAATGCTAGGGGGATGGAATATAAAAACAGGGAGGTATTGCTGCAGTTGTACAAGGTGTTGGTGAGACCGCACCTGGAATACTGCATACAGTTTTGGTGTCCATACCTAAGAAAAGACATACTTGCTCTTGAGTCAGTACAAAGAAGGTTCACTCGGTATATCCCGGGGATGAGGGGGTGGTCATATGAGGAGAGGTTGAGTAGATTGGGACACTACTCATTGGAGGTCAGAAGAATGAGAGGCGATCTTATTGAAACATATAAGATTGTGAAGGGGCTTGATCAGATGGATGCAGTGAGGATGTTCCCAATGATGGGTGAAACTAGAACTAGGGGGCATAATCTTTAAATAAGGGGCTGCTCATTCAAAACTGAGATGAGGAGAAACTTCTTCACTCAGAGGGTGGTAGGTTTGTGGAATTTGCTGCCCCAGAAAGCTGTGGAAGCTACATCATTAAATAAATTTAAAACAGAAATAGATAGTTTCCTAGAAGTAAAGGGAATTAAGGGTTGCGGGGAGCGGGCAGGAAATTGGACATGAGTCTGGGTTCGGAATGGTCATGGCCCTGTGGGTAGTGGAGTGGCCCAGGGGACGTGTAGCCTTGTTCTGCTCCTATTGTGTTCTAATTCTGTGTTAGATTTCAGGAGATGGTTTTATTCCTGTTCCTGGCTGGTATGGAGATCGCCTTTACAGAAGGTAAGTACTGTAGAAAATATAGGGACAGAGTGATCTCCTGGTAGAATTTCGATCGCCTAGATGGGTTGGAGAGGAATTTCCCAGATTTCTTTCTCCCAAATTGGCCATTGGGTCTTTATTTGGTTTTTCTCCTCTCCAGGGAGATCACATGGGTTCGGGTGGATGCAGAGTGATAGAAGATATGAGGTTAGGGTCAGATCAGCCATGACCTTATTGAATGGTGGAGCAGGCTCGAGGGGCCGATTGGCCTACTCCTGCTCCTATTTCTTATGTTCTATGTTCTTATGGTCCTTCCTCCGCCCATGTGAGAGGGTAAGTCTCACAAATTCTCGCCCATGGTTCTTCCTCCGACCATGTGAGAGTGTAAGTCTCACAAACGCTCCCCCATGGTCCTCCCCCGCCCATGTGAGGGGGTAAATCTCGCAAACTCACCCCCATGGTCCTTCCTCCGCCCATGTGAGAGGATAAGTATCACAAACTCACCCCCTTGGTCCTATCTCCGCCCATGTGAGAGGGTATGTCTCGCAAACTATCCCACATGTTCCTTCCTCCGCCCATATGACAGGAAAATGTCTCACAAACTCACCCCATGTTCCTTCTTCCACCCATGTGAGAGGGTATGTCTCACAAACTCTGCCCATGGACCTTCTTCCGCCCTTGTGAGAGGCTAAGTCTCACAAATTCTCCCCATGGTCCTGCCTCCGCCCTTGAGAGAGGGTATGTCTCACAAATACTTCCATGGTCCTTCCTCCGCCCATGTAAGAGGGTAAGCCTCACAAACTCTCCGCCATGGTCCTTCCTCCGCCCATGTGTGAGAGTAATCACACAAACTCTCGCACATGGTCATTCCTCCGCCCATGTGAGAGGTTAAGCCTCACAAATTCTCCCCCATGGTCCTTCCGCCGCCCATGTGAGAGGGTAATTCTCACAAACTCTCCACAATGGTCCTTCCTCCGCCCATGTGAGAGGGTAAGTCTCACAAACTCTCCACAATGGTCCTTCCTCCGCCCATGTGAGAGGGTAAGCCTCACAAACTCTCCCCCATGGTCCTTCCTCCGCCCATGTGAGAGGGTAAGCCTCACAAACTCTCCCCCATGGTCCTTCCTCCGCCCATGTTAGAGGGTAAGTCTCACAAACTCTGCCCCATGGACCTTGCTCTGCCCAAGTGAGTGGGTAAGTCTCACAAACTATCCCCCTTGGAACATCCTCCATCCATGTGAGAGGGTGCTCCACATAAACTCCCCGCCATGGTCCTTCCTCCACCCATGTGAGAGGGTAAGTGACACAAACTCTCCCCAATGCTCCTTCCTCCGCCCATGTGAGAGGGTAAGTCTCACAACATCTCCCCCATGCTCATTCCTCCGCCCATGTGAGAGGTTAAACCTCACAAACCCTCCCCATGTTTCTTCCTCCGGCCACGTGAGAGGGCCAGTCTCACAAACTCTCCCCCATGGTCCTTCCACCACCCATGTGAGAGACTTAGTCTAACAAGCTCTCCCCCATGTTCCTTCCTCCGCCCATTTGACAGGGTAAGTCTCAAAAACTCTGCCCCATGGACCTTCTTCCGCCGATGTGAGTGGCTAAGTCTCACAAACTCTTCCCATGGTCCTGCCTCCACCCATGAGAGAGGGTAAGCCTCACAAATTCTCCCCCATGGTCCTTCCTCCGCCCATGTGAGGGGGTAAGCTTCACAAAGTGTTCCCCATGGTCCTTCCTCCTCCCATATGAGAGGGAAAATCTCACAAACTCTCCACCATGGTCCTTCCTCCGCCCATGTTAGAGGGTAAGTCTCACAAACACTCCAACATGTTCCTTCCTCCGCCCATGTGAGAGGGTAAGTCTCAAAAACGCTCCCCCATGGTCATTCCTCCGCACATGTGAGAGGATCAGTCTCACAAATACTCCCCCCTGGCGCTTCCTCCGCCGATGTGAGAGGATAAGTCACACAAAATCCCCCCCATGGTCCTTTCTCCACCCATTTGAGAGCGTAAGTCCCACAAAATCTCCCCCAAGGTCCTTCCGCCGCCCATCTGAGAGGATAATTCTCACAAACTCTCCACGATGGTCCTTCGTCCGCCCATGTGAGAGGGTGAATCACACAAGATCTCCCCAAATGACCTTCCTCGGCCCATGTGAGAGGGTAAGCCTCACAAACTCTCCCCCATGGTCCTTCCTCCACCCATGTTAGAGGGTAAGTCTCAAAAACTCTGCCCCACGGACCTTGCTCTGCCCATGTGAGTGGGTAAGTCTCACAAACTATCCCCCATGGACCTTCCTCCATCCATGTGAGAGGGTGTGCCACACAATCTCGCTGCCATGGTCCTTCCTCCGCCCATGTCAGAGAGTAAGTCGCACAAACTCTCCCCAATGCTCCTTCCTCCCCCCATATGAGAGGGTAAGACACGCTAACTCTCCCCCATGGTCCTTCCTCCGCCCATGTGAGAGGGTAAGTCTCACAAAATCTCCCCCATGGTCCTTCCTCCGCCCATGTGAGAGGGTAAGTCTCACAAACTCTCCCCCATGGTCCCTCCTCCGCCCATGTGAGAGGGTAAGTCTCACAAACTCTCCCCATGTTCATTCCTCCGCCCATGTGAGAGGGTAAACCTCACAAACCCTCCCCATGTTTCTTCCTCCAGCCATGTGAGAGGGTCAGTCTCACAAACTCCCCCCATGGTCCTTCCTCCACCCATGTGAGAGACTTAGTCTCACAAAAGCTCCCCCATGGTCCTTCCTCTGCCCATGAGAGAGGTTAAACCTCACTAACTCTCACCCATGGTCCATTCTCCGCCCATGTATGAGGGTAGGTCTCACAAACTCTCCCCATGGTCCTTCCTCCTCCCATATGTGAGGGAAAGTCTCACAAACTCTCCACCATGGTCCTTCCTCCGCCCATGTTAGATGGTAAGTCTCACAAACACTCCAACATCTTCCTTCCTCCGCCCATGTGAGAGGGTAAGTCTCACAAACGCTACCCCATGGTCCTTCCTCCGCCCATGTGAGAGGTTAAGCCTCTCAAACTCTCCCCCATGGTCATTCCTCCGCCCATGTGAGAGGGTCAATCTCACAAACTCTCCCCCATGGTCCTTCCTCCACCATGTGAGAGACTTAGTCTCACAAACTCACCCCCATGTTCCTTCCTCCGCCCATGTGATAGGGTAAGTCTCAAAAATTCTCCCCCATGGTCCTTCCTCCGTCCAAATAGAGAGGGTAAGTCTCACCAACACTCCCCCATGGCCCTTCCACCGCCCATATGAGAGGTGAAGTCTCACACACTCTCCCCATGGTCCTTTCTCCGCCCATGGGAGAGGGTAAGTCTCAGAATCTCTCCCACATGGTCCTGCCTCCGACTGTGTTAGAGGGTAAGGCTCACAAACTCTCCCTCATGGTCCTTCCTCCACCCATGCGAGAGGGTAAGTCTCACAATCTCTCACCAAATGTCCTACCTCTGCCCATGTGAGAGTGTAAGTCTCACAAATTCTCAGCCATGGTCCTTCGTCCACCCATGTGAGAGGGTAAGCCTCACAAATTCTCCCCCATAGTCCTTTCTCTGCCAATGTGAGAGGGTAAGTCTCACAAACCCACCCCCATGGTTCTTCCTCCCCCCACGCGAGAGGGTAAGTCTCACAAACACTCCCCATGGTCCTTCCTCCGCCCATGTATCAGGGTAAGACTCACAATCTCTCCCCAAGGTCCTTCCTCCGCCCATGTGAGAGGGTAAGTCTCACAAACACTCCAACATGTTCTTTCCTCCGCCCATGTGAGAGGGTAAATCTCACAAACTCACCCCCATGGACCTTCGTCCTCCCTTGTGAGAGGGTAAGAATCACAAGCACTCCCCCAGGGATCTTCTTCCACACATGTGAGAGTAAGTCTCACAAACTCTCCCCGATGGTCCTTCCTCCGTCCATGTGAGAGACTAAGTCTCACAAACGCTCCCCCATGGTCCTCCTCCACTCTTGTGAGAGGGTAATCCTCACAAACTCTCCCCCATGGTCCTTCCTCCGCCCATGTGAAATGATAATCTCACAAACACTTCCCATGGTCCTCCCTCCGCCCATGTGATAGGGTAAGTCTCGCAAACTCTCTCCCAAGGTCCTTCCTCCGCCCATGTGAGAGGGTAAGTCTCACAAACTCTCGCCCATGGTTCTTCCTCCGACGAAGTGAGAGTGTAAGTCTCACAAACTCTCCCCCATGGTCCTCCCCCGCCCATGTGAGAGGGTAAATCTCGCAAAATCTCCCCCCATGGTCCTATCTCCGCCCATGTGAGAGGGTATGTCTCGCAAACTATCCCACATGTTCCTTCCTCCGCCCATATGACAGGAAAATGTCACACAAATTCACCCCATGGTACTTTTTCCGCCCATGTGAGAGGGTAAGTCTCACAAACTCTGCCCCATGGACCTTCTTCCGCCCTTGTGAGAGGCTAAGTCTAACAAATTCTCCCCATGGTCCTGCCTCCGCCCTTGAGAGAGGGTATATCTCACAAATACTTCCATGGTCCTTCCACCGCCCATGTGAGAGGGTAAGCCTCACAAACTCTCCGCATGGTCGTTCCTCCACCCAAGTGAAAGGGTAAGTCTCACAAAAACACCCCCATGGTCCTTCCTCCCCCCATGTGATTGTGTAAGTCTCACAAACTCTCCCCCATGGTCCTTCCTCCACACATGATAGTGGGTGTGGCTCACAAACTCTCCCCCGTGGTCCACCCTCCACACATGTGAGAGGGTAAGCCTCACAAATTCTCCCTCATGGTCCTTCCTCCGCCCTTGTTATAGGGAAATCTCACAAAATCTCCCCCATGGTCCTTCCTCCGCAAATGCGTGAGGGTAAGTTTCACAAACTCTCACCAAATGTCGTTCCTCTTCCCATGTGTTAGTGTAAGTCTCACAAAATCTCATCCATGTTCCTTCCTCCGCCCATGTGAGAGGGTAAGCCTCACAAATTCTCCCCCATGGTCCTTCCTCCGCCCATGTGAGAGGGTAAGCCTCACAAAATCTCCCCCATGGTTCTTCCACCCCCCATGTGAGATGGTCAGTCTCACAAACTCTCCCCCATGGACCTTCCTCCGCCCAGGAGACAGGGTGAGTCTCACAAGCTCTCACCCATGGTCCTCCCTCTGCCCATGTGAGAGGGTAAGCCTCACAAAGTCTCCCCCATAGTACTTCCTCCGCCCATGTGAGAGGGTAAGTCTCACAAACTCTCCCACATCGTATTTCCTTCGCCCATGTTAGAGGATAAGTCTCACAAACACTCCAAAATGTTCCTTCCTCCGCCCATGTGTGAGGGTTATTCTCACAAAGGCTCGCCCATGGTCCTTCCTCCGCACATGTGAGAGGGTATGTCTGACAAACACCCCCCATGGCCCTTCCTCCGCCCATGTGAGAGGATAAGTCTCACAAACTCTCCCCCATGGTCCTTCCTCCGCCAATGTGAGAGGGTAAGTCTCACAAACTCTCTCCCATGGTCCTTCCTCTGCCCATGTGAGAGGGTAATTCTCACAAACTCTCCCCCATGGTCCTTTCTCCGCACATGTGAGAGGGTAATTCTCAAAAACTCTCCCCCATGGTCCTTCCTCCGCCCATGTGAGAGGGTAATTCTCACAAACTCTCCCCCATGGTCCTTCCTCGGCCCATGTGAGAGGGTAATTCTCACAAACTCTCCCCCTTGGTCCTTCCTCTGCCTATGTGAGAGGGCAAGTCTCACAAACTCTCCCCCATGGTCCTTCCTCTGCCTATGTGAGAGGGTAATGCTCACAAACACCCCCCATGGTCCTTCCTCCGCCCATGTGAGAGGATAAGATTCACAAACTCTCCCCCATGGTCCTTCATCCGCCCATGTGAGAGGGTAAGTCCCACAAACTCTCCCCCATGGTCCTTCCTCCGCCCATGTGCGAGGATAAGTTTCATAAACTCTCCCCTATGGTCCTTCCTCCGCCCATGGGAGCGTGTAAGTCTCACAAAATCTCCCCCTTGGTCCGTCCTCCGCCCATGTGAGAGGATAAGATTCACAAACTCTCCCCCATGGTCCTTCATCCGCCCATGTGAGAGGGTAAGTCTCACAAACTCTCCCCCATGGTCCTTCCTCCGCCCATGTGAGAGGATAAGTCTCACAAACTCTCCCCCATGGTCCTTCCTCCACCCAAGTGAGAGGGTAAGTCTCACAAACTTGCCCCCATGGTCCTTTCTCTGTCCATGTGAGAGTGTAAGTCTCACAAACTCTCCCCCATGGTCCTTCCTCCGCCCATGTGAGAGGGTAAGTCTCACAAACTCTCCCCCATGGTCCTTCCGCCGCCCATGTGAGAGGGTAAGTTTCACAAACTCTCCCCCATGGTCCTTCCTCCGCCCATGTGAGAGTGTAAGTCTCACAAACTCTCCCATGGTCCTTCCTCCGCCCATGTGAGAGGATAAGTTTCACTAACTCTCCCCCATGGTCCTTCCTCCGCCCATGTGAGAGGGTAAGTCTCACAAATTCTCCCCCATGGTCCTTTCTCCGTCCATGTGAGAGGATAAGTTTCACAAACTCTCCCCCATGGTCCTTCCTCCGCCCATGTGAGAGGGTAAGTCTCACAAACTCTCCCCCATGGTCCTTCCTGCGCCCATGTGAGAGGGTAAGTCTCACAAACTCTCCCCCATGGTCCTTCCTCCGCCCATGTGAGAGGGTAAGTCACACAAACTCTCCCCCGTGTTCCTTCTTCCGTAATTGTGAGAGGGTAAGTCTCACAAACTCTTATCCATGGTCCTTCCTCCGCCCATGTGAGAGGGTAAGTCTCACAAACTCTCCCCCATGGTCCTTCCTCCGCCCATGTGCATATAACCGCTTGGAGGCCTTGTACTCTGCATTGTCGGACTTTATATTCCTGGAAGGGAATTTTCCCCCCTTGGGGCTCCCCTATAATCCTAATAAACTATAGAGGGATATTTCACCTCGATAATGGGGCAGTAATTCCTCCCCAAACGCGTGAGTACGGAAGGGGTACTCACGCGTCTGGCCGGAGGAAATGCCGGTTTTCAGCATGCACAGCGCATGCGCTGTAAACCGGCATTTCCTCTCCTCTAACCCAAGAGTTGAAGAGGCTAGCACGTGCGCTGTAGGGGGCAGCACGTGCGTCTTGGATTTCCTCTGTTTTGGGGGATTTGCGCATGTCTAAAGGCCTCCGGTCTTTACGCTTGTAAAAAGCCCACAAAAGTATTTATTTTTACAGTTAATATGTGTTTTAGTGTAATTTAGAATTTTTTTTCCCACAGGTTTGTTATTTTAAAGAATCTACAATAAGGAAAGTTTAGTTTTGCACCGTTTTTATTAAAAATTTGTTTTTTTCAACAAAAAAAAATTATTGTTTAAATAATTTTTTATAACTTATTTGTGCTTAATTTAATGATTGGGATGTTTTATAAATTTTTATTTAATGTTTAAATAGTGTTTTGGGCCCCCGTACTTTTCATGAGTTTGACAGATCTTACTCTCAAACTCATGAATGATCCTTCCCCTACCCTGATTGGTTGTACATTGCTCACCTGATCCCAGCCGGCACATCGCACTAACTACGCTGCTGGATCAGGTAAGCACAGCGCGCTGACATCTGAACCGGGCCTGTGACAGGAAATGCAAGCATGCCTGGGCTTCAGATGTCAGTGCGCAGGGTGAGTGCAGATCGGGGGCTTGCACGAGCGGCAAGCCCCCGACACCAAGTTCTGGGCCATTATCTTTTATGTCTTGTGTGGCCAAACTAAAGTGCCGAGCAGCACTTCGTGTTTTTGCCCATACCTCGACGTTGGTATTGTGTCTTTTGAGGTCGGGAATGAGAAGGATGACGCTGGATCTCTCCTGGGGCGTAAAAGGCTGTGCCTCGCACATCGTACAACGTCCACCTCTATCTGGATTTTGGGCTCTACCGTCTGGTTTACTCTGACGGGGGCCACGGGATTGGATTTTTCGGCCCCTGACTGAAGCGGTAAGTGGGTGTAGATAAGAGTGTGTTCGGGCGGGTAAGTGGGTTGGGTGGTCTCGACTAGTTGAACTTCTACAGTCCCCGACCGGGGCCTGGGATTTAAGGTCGATGTATCTCGAGTCTCTTTTTGTCGAGCCTCGACAATGTTACCCCAGCATTTTAAGTTGTCTAGATTCTCCGTCACTGGTGGCTTGAGGTGCAGGAGACTACGGAATTGGACTTTAGCCTCCTGCACGGGTCTCAAGAATTCTTGTAACAGATCCGGTCTCCCCCGCCCCCCCACCTTGTCCACAATTATGGTTCCCATCTGATCCATCCAACTAGCACACAAAACCGCCCCGTAATAGGCTTGTTTGGCCTGCTTTTGTTACTCCCGCCACTTTATCTGGTCTACTACTGGGCTTTTTTATTTACACCCCTTTTTAGTCATCTCAGTTTGAAATTTCAAATTAGCCTCTCGGACCCATTGAACAAGAGTGACACTGGTGGGCATAGCAGGAACGTCTGGTGAAGGAGGTCTCCCATCTTCACCCATGTGACCTGTGTTAATTGTTACGTATATTCTTATACACTATCAGCACAAAGGTATCACCTTATACTCTAAGTGAGAAATATACATTTATGTCTAATCAACTCCGTCAGTCCACGGTCTCCATGAGGAATAATTTACCACGTGGGTAATTTAATACTGACTGGCCCATACACGGTTTTAACCCCACTGGTGAACGAGCGTGTCCTTGTTACTTCTAAAAAGCTTACTATGACTTCTTCCCTTAGGACGCGATGCGGCTCTCGCCTCAGTCGTCAATTCCAGGGTTGTTTAACTCCTATGGTCCTTACCTGCAGTATCCCAATTCTGACACCAACTGTTAGATTCGAATTTGGAGAAGCTCCAGATGGAGACGGAATTGAGGACAAGTACAGAATTTATTAAAACAAATAAGAGAAAATTGTGCACAAGGGAGAGCCACTCAGCTTCCTCAAGCTAGGGGTGCACTGTCAGGGGACAAGCAGTTGTTCATTCCAGTTATGCAATTCTATAAGCAACGCCCACGTACCATAGAATGGGGGCATACACGTACAAACAGTGTCACAACTGTTGCTCTTTATTGCTTTACGTGGTTAGTCGCTCAACTGTCGGGCCCACCCCTTGAACTCGGGTACACTCTGACCATGCCAGTCACAATGTTGGTCGTCTAATCCTACATCACACATTCCTGCTGTTATCTCTTCCCCGTTGTTGGCATAGTTTATAGTTTGAGAAAACATGTTCATATATAAATCAAATTGCCAAAAATGTGCACATTCACTTAATCTATGAACATCTGGTCAAATTTCTTGCTTCCATCTCAACTGATGATAATGACGCCTATCTTTTTTGTCATCGTCAAACTTGGATGTGTTGCTCTCAATCCCATCAATTAAGTCGTTAATAAAATCGGTGAATAGTTAAGGTCCCAAATCTGAACCCTCAGAGACACCACTCTTCATATGCTGCCAATTAATGGAAATGCTCATTATCCATAAACTTTGTCTCCTGTCGCACAACCAATTTCCAACCAGGTCAATAATTTGCCTTCACTTACATGAGTTTCAACTTTAGCTAAAAGTCCCTTATTCGTGACATTCGCAAATGTATTTTGCTCCATGTCTACTAACTAATCATGATTTATGAACTGGGACTCAGAAAACTCTTTGCTCCTCAACAGTTAATAGCTTCCCATTAATTAGAAAATACACTGAACTGTCTTACTTTGTTCCAAAGTGTATGCTTGCAAATTTGCACACAGTGAACTCGATTGCCTTTGTTTTGCCAGCTTACTTCGTCTTTCTCTGTCCCTTTGGTTACCGCCATTTCCCAACTGCACTATGAACGGACTGTCTAACTTAGTGCGATCTTCAAAATATGATCTACAGCGCTCTTTTGCTCCATCCAAGTCAATCATAAATACGGTGAAAAGTTGACGATCGAATACAGATATCTAGGTGATGGCACTTGTCAGGTCTGACGCCGCTGCTAACGAGCATGTCGTTTGTGCGAGGGATAATCTTTCTGAAGTGATGGAGGTCTGAGGCAGTCAGTCTGGATTTGTGGCAGAATTGTGCTGAACAGGCTGGATTATGGACAAGAAAATTGAATTTCTAGGCGGTGCGCTGATGCTATGCAGCCAATGAAAATACTTCTGTGAGCTTCGGTTGGCAAGTGCCCGGATAGCTCAGTCGGTAGAGCATCAGTCTGTTAATTTGAGGTTGTAGGGTTCAAACCCCTGTTTGGGCGCTGCTTTAAAATTGCAATACTCATCTCTACGTTCGTGCTTTGATCCTTTAACAAAGAGAATAACAGCGTCTGTAGGCCTTTCTGCCATTCAAATAAATCTGTGATCGAAATCCCTTTGCTCCAGATACCTTTGGTTGACAAACATCTCTCAATCTCAAGTTTACACTTGACCCAACTATAACTGCTGTTTGCGGAAGTGTGTTACAAATTTCTGCCACACAAACTCCGCTCCTGAAAGGCTTGGATCGAATTTTGAAGCTATGTCCCCAACGCCTAGATGGGGCAAACATCAGAAATAGCATCTGTTTATCGACACCATCAGTTCCACTTAATATCGTGAATACGTCAATCAAATCACCACTTAAACTGCTAAGTTCCCAGAAATATAGCCCGATTTTTTGCAATCTCCCATTGTAATTAGTCCCTTGGTCTCTATGTATCCTTATGGTAAATCTACACTTCACTTTTTATACCTAATACTACCTTCCTAAGCTGTCATGCAAAGAACTGAATACAGTACCGCAGGTGTGGTCTAACCAGTGCTTTCTATAGCTGTGGCATAATTTCTCCCTCTTACATTGTATCCTACAGATTAAAGTATCACTTTTCAATTAGCCTTTTTTTAATCATTTCTGTACCTGTCCATGACCATTTAATGATATATGAACGGGAACCCTTAAGTCTATTAGGTTCTCGACTGTTTCCAGCTTAACATTATATGGAGTGTATTCTAAACGCCCCTATTCAGATCCATAGTGGATGATGTCACACTTGCTAATATTTCAATGAATTTGCCAAAGATTTGCCCATATACTATGAATATCTGGTCAAATGTCTTGCTTCCATCTAAACTGCTTATAACGCTGCCAATCTTTTTTGTCATCGTCAAATTTGGATGTGTGGCTCTCAATCCCATCAAGTTGGTCAGTAATGAAATCGGTGAATATTTGAGGCCCCAAAAGTGATCTCTCGGATACTCCGCTCATCATGTGCTGCCAATTAATGGACAAGGTCGCTATCCATAAACTTTGTCTCCTGTTGCAAAGCCAATTTCCATCCAGGTCAATAATTTGCCTTCACTTACATGAGAGTCCAATATTCGTGACTTTTTCAAATGTATTTTGCTCCATGTCTACTAGCTAAGAATGATTTGTGACCTGGGACTCATAAACCGCTTTGCTCCTCAACAGTTAATAGCTTCCCCTTACTTAGAAAATACTCTGAACTATCTTACTTTTTCCAAAGTGGATTGTGTCACACTTGCGCACAGTTAACTCGATTGCCTTTGCTTGCCAGCTTAATTCGTCTTTCTCTGTCCCTTTGTATACCTCAATTTCCCAAATGCACTAGGAATGGACTGTTTAACTTACTGCGATCTTCAAAATACGATCTACAGCGCTCTATTGCTCCATCCAAGTCAATCATAAATACGGTGAAAAGTTGAAGATCCAATACAGATATCTGGGGGACGGCACTTGTCAAGTCTGATGCCGCTGCTAAAGAGCATGTCGTTTGTGCGAGGGATAATCTTTCTGAAGTGATGGAGGTCTGAGGCGGGCAGTCTTGATTTGAGGCAGAATTGTGCTGAACAGGCTGGATTATGGACAAGTAAATTGAATTTGTAGGCGGAGCAATGATGCACTGCAGCCGAAGAAAATACTTTTGTGAGCTTTGGTTAGGAACTGCCCGGGTAGCTCAGTCGGTAGAGCATCAGGCTTTTAATCTGAGGGTCCATGGTGCAAATCCCTGTTCAGGCGCTGCTTTTAAATTGCAATACTCGTCTCTACATTCGTGCTTTGATCCTTTAACAAAGAGAATAGCAACAGCTGTAGGCCTTTCTGCCATTCAAGCAAATCTGTGATCGAAATCATTTTGCACCCCTTTGCTCCAGATCCCTTAACACCCTTGGTTGACAAACATCTCTCAATCTCAAGTTTGAAATTGACAATTGACCCAGCTATAACTGCTGTTTGCGGAAGTGTGTTACAAATTTCTGCCACACAAACTTCGCTCCTGGAAGGCTTGGATCTAATTTTGAAACTATGTCCCCAACGCCTAGATGGGTCAATCATCAGAAATAGCATCTGTTTATCGACACCATCAGTTCCACTTAATATCGTGAATACTTCAATCAAATCGTCACTTAAACTGTTAAGTTCCCAGAAATATAGCCCGATTTTCTGCAATCTCCCATTGTAATTTGTCCCTTGGTCTCTATGTATCCTTATGGTAAATCTACGCTTCACTTTTTATACCTAATACTACCTTCCTAAGCTGTCATGCCAAGAACTGAACATAGTACCGCAGGTGTGGTCTAACCAGTGCTTTCTATAGCTGTGGCATAATTTCTCCCTCTTACATTGTAATCCTACAGATATAAGTATCACTTTCCAATTAGCCTTCTTTAATCATTTCTGTAGCTGTCCATGCCCATTTAATGATATATGAACAGGAACCCTTAAGTCTATTTGGATCTCGACTGTTTCCAGCATAACATTATATGGAGTGTATTCTAAATGCCCCTATTTAGATCCATAAGGATGATGTCACACGTGCTAATATTTCAATGAATTTGCCAAAGATTTGCCCATAAACTATGAATAGCTGGTCAAATGTCTTGCTTCCATCTAAACTTCTTATAACGCTGCCAATCTTTTTTGTCATCGTCAAATTTGGATGTGTGGCTCTCAATCCCATCAAGTTGGTCGGTAATGAAATCGGTGAATATTTGAGGCCCCAAAAGTGATCTCTCGGATACTCCACTAGTCATATGCTGTCAATTAATGCACAAGATCATTATCCATAAAATTTGTCTCCTGTCGCAAAACCAATTTCCAACCAGGTCAATAATTTGCCTTCACTTACATGAGAGTCCCATATTCGTGACTTTTTCAAATGTATTTTGCTCCATGTCTACTAGCTAAGAATGATTTGGGGCCAGGGATTCATAAACCTCTCTGTTCTCAACAGTTAATAGCTTCCCCTTATTTAGAAAATACTCTGAACTATCTTACTTTGTTCCAAAGTGGATTGTGTCACACTTATGCACAGTTAACTCGATTGCCTTTGTTTTGCCAGCTTACTTCGTCTTTCTCTGTCCCTTTGGTTACCTCCATTTCCCAAATGCACTACGAATGGACTGTTTAATTAGTGCGATCTTCAAAATACGATCTACAGCGCTCTATTGCTCCATCCAAGTCAATCATAAATACAGTGAAAAGTTGAAGATCCAATACAGATATCTGGGGGACGACACTTGTCAGGTCTGATGCCGCTGCTAACGAGCATGTCGTTTGTGCGAGGGATAATCTTTCTGAAGTGATGGAGGTCTGAGGCAGTCAGTCTTGATTTGTGGTAGCATTGTGCTGAACAGGCTGGATTATTGACAAGAAAATTGAATTTGTAGGCGGTGCAATGATGCACTGCAGCGTCAGTGACCCTCTCTCTCTCTCCCTGGCAACTTTCTGAGGCCGAAGCAGGCTATTCGCACTCCAGCTGTTATATTTGACCACGAGGGGGGCTTCTGGGCACATGTCTGCTCCCTCCTCAAGACCGCATATTTCCACCTCCGTAACATCGCCCGACTCCGTCCCTGCCGCGGCTCACCTGCTGCTGAAGCTTTCATTCACGCCTTTGTTAACTCTAGACTTGGCTATTACAATGCACTTCCGGCTGGTATCCCACATTCTATCCCCAGTAAATCTGAGGTCACGCAAAACGCTGCTGCCCGTGTCCTAACTCGCACCATGTCCCGTTCACCCATTACAGCTGTGCTCAGAACAGGGACCTGGGAAGCTATGGAAAACCAGAGCGAACGAGAATAGTTTTCATTTTGAGTCCATATTATGACAAAGTAGAATCGCTGAATGGCAGCTTATGGCCAATTATGCTTATGGAGCCTGACAGTACAGGCAGGTCCTGCTATAATAATGACGCATTAACGATGTGCGTCATTATTATTACATCAATGCTGCAGCAAGCACGAGGCGAAATGCGTCTCGCTGCACCATAAACTTAAGTTTTTTCAATAAAATGGGGAAATACAGCGCTCGTCCGGGATTTGAACCTGAAGCTTCTAACATATCAGTCAGCTGAAACCCTGGAGCGAAAATCACACCGCTAGAACAACAAGTCACTGGCAACATTACCGTTCAGCCAGTGCAAAATTTAGCGGCCCCCCACATCCTATCAGCCAGTCTATGACACCAATTCTCTCCATCCAATCTCGGTTTTTCTTCCACAACATTCCTCTCCGCCCTAACTAGGCGATCAGAAATAGTCCAGTAAATCACTCTGGCCCTGTATTCCTTGCAGTACCTACCGTTTGTAAAAGGTGGACTCGGTCCCTGACAAAACAGGTGCCGCTCTCGCTGGAAGGAATTCTGTGAATCGATGTCCACTGCCTGAGGTGGCAGATTGTTCCAGACCTCCACTATTCTCTGGGGTAAGAACCACCTCCTGACATCTGATCTAGATCTTGACCTATACAACTTAACATCGTCACCCCAGGTCATCCCTCAACTATTGAACTGGAACAAAATGTCAATTCGAAAAAATCTATTCACTTTACCATCTTATAAACCTCCAACAGATCAGCCCTAAGTCTATAGAGTCTCAAATCATTTAGCCTATCTTGATAACTAAGATGCATAATAATAGGAATTCGTCTAGTGGCCCTCCTCTGTACCCTCTCCAAAACACGTTGGCCTTTATCTCAAGGGGTGGGAAAAAATGTGGAGGAATATATTCTCCAGTTGTATAAAGTTTTAGTTAGGCCACATCTGGAGTATTGCGTTCTGTTCTGGGCACCACACGCAGGGAGGATATAGTGGCCTTGGAGCAGTACAGCGCAGATTTACCAGATTAATACGGAGGCTTACAGGGTTAAATTATGAGAATTGGTTGTATAAACTTGGCTGCTGCTCCCTTGAGTTTAGAAGATTAGGGGATGTTTTGTAAATGGTGGTAAAAGTGTTTAAATGTGTAACATGGTAGATAGAGATAAACTATTTCCTTTGCTTGTCGAATCACGTACAAGGTGGAAATAACTGAAAATTAGAGCCGCCTCATTCAAAAGTCAAAACCGAAGCCATATTTTCACAAAAGGTTTGCAAAAATCTGGAATGCTCTCTCCGAAAAGGCTGTGGATGCTTGGGGTCAATTGTTGCTGCCAAGACAGAGATCGACACGCTGCTGTTTGGTAAGCGGATCAAATTATATGGAGCAAAGGCAGAAAAATTTAGCTGAAGTGCAGATCAGCCATGATCTAACTGAGAGTCGGTGCAAGTTGATGCTGAAAGGTTTACTCCCATCACTATTTTCCTGCAATCGGTTCTCTGCCCTCTCACTTAAATTTACCCTACATTAGCTGTCAGCAGACTGGATCAAGCAATCGTCTTTTCACCCCTTCTATTCTGGGAGGACCGCTCCTCACGAAGCAACTCCACTCTTCATTCTCCTCTTCCAGTTGTGACACAGCTGAAAGCAGAGGAGCTCGAGGTTGTACCAGGCTCAACCATACACAGCAGGACTGTAGCATTCACACCTAATCTGAGCCGTCTTTATCTCCACTAGTCCGATTACCATCTCGTCTGGTTTTGAATACCTCTTAATGTCTCTTTACATCTTTTGTTCTATCGCAGCTCAGCCTTTCGATCTATTTCATTTCCTTCCCAGTTTTGAAAAAGGGTTAAACCCGAAACGTCGAATCTAATTTCCCTCCATGGATGTTGCCTGGCCTGCTGAGTTTTTCCAGCATTTTCTGTTGTTATTTCACAGCAGCACTGTGCAGCAGCCAGCAGAAGGAGCAGGTGATGCAATACCATGCAGCGGCCAAAGGGGGAGCAGCACTTCCAGGTGGTGCAATAAAGCACAGCGGCCAGAGGAGGGAGCAGCAGTACCAGACCCACTCCGATCACTTAGAACAAACGCACACGCGGGGAGGGATTTTACCCGATGGAAGTTAAAATCGACACATTGGATATCTCAGCCTAAAATTGAGGCATCTCTGACATGTTATTACAAGTTAGTAACTTGTGTGGAATGCAAGTTTAAATTACATTGTGGGAGAAATAACGAGGTGGAACAGGCTCCAAAGTAAAAGTGAACTCTTTCAGACTGATATCAGGAAAGTGATCAACACTCAGAATGGACTCCAGGCCGAGCGATGGTGGTGACAGCCCTTGAATAATTTAGGAAACAACTGGATTAAGCAATGGTGTGAAGACTGCAGTTGTTCTGGAGGGCTGAATTAGAATGGGCTGAATGGTCTTCCTCACGGGGGAGGATCTTGTGATCAGTGCGGGTAGGTGTGAAAAATGGTTCCTCCCCAGTCTCCATTATTTACCTTAATGACAAATCAAATCAACTTTTATTGTCATTGTTAGTGCAGAAGTGCAGTACAACGAAATGTAGGCTTGTGGCTCCCGAGAGAGTACATTTGGATTAAGACATTTAAACATTCAACAAACATTTGGCTTGTAGTATATTAACATAAATATAACCATAATAAAGTGCATTGGCAGATGTGCAGGCTTTAGAGTGTATTTGTGGAGTTCAGTAGGATGACAGCCCTGGGAAAGAAGCTGTTTCTAAATCTGGTCGTATGGGTGCAAATGCATCTGTAGCGTCTCCCAGATGGCAGGAGGGCGAACAGACTGTGGCTGGGGTGGGTAGGGTCTTTGATGATGGACCGTGATCTCCGTAGACAGCGTTTCTGGTATATGTGCTCTATGGTCGGTAGCCGGGTGCCGGTAATGCGTTGGGCAGTTTTGACTACCCGCTGCAGGGCTTTCCGGTCATAGTAGCTACAGCTGCCATACCATACTGTGATACAGTTTGTCAGGATGCACTCTATAGTGCAGCGGTAAAAGTTAGAGAGGATCAGGGGTGACAGATTACATCCCTTCAGCCTCCTTAGAAAATATAGGCGCTGCTGGGCCTTCTTCACCAGAGAGGAGGTGCTGAGGGACCAGGAGAGGTCTTCCTTGATGTGGACTCCGAGGAACTTAAAGCTGTCCACCCTTTCCACCACAGCCCCATTGATGTGGATGGGGGTGTGACTTCCGCCTTTGGACTTCCTGAAGTCCACAATGGTTTCTTTCGTTTTCTTGGTGTTAAGGGCCATTTTGTTATCGGCGCACCACTTCACGAGATGCTGGACCTCCTCCCTGTAGGCTGACTGTCTGCAAACGGAGTATGATTTGGATGCCAATCATCCTGGGCAATATTTATCCTTCAATCACCATCACATAATACAGATAATCTGGTCCTGATCTCACTGCTGTCTGTGGGAGCTTGCTGTGAGCAGATTGGCTGCTGCGTTTCCTAAATTATAACAGTGATGTACTAAAGTACTTCAGTGGCTGTAAAGCCCTTTGGGACGTCCGGAACATTTTCACTGACCCTCTTGTCAAAGTGCTGGAGATTCACACGGATTGATTTGAAAACTTCTCTTCCATCTTTCCAAAAAGTTCAACGGCAGTTCAAGGTCAAAAGTCGAGTGCAAAATGAAGGCATGTCCAGGACCTCTCGCATAGTCCAGCAATTAGAACCAAAGCGAGAATCGTACCCCTAGACAAACGAGTCCGCTGCTGGTAGCTAGGACACTCAAAACATTTCCAGAATCAAACCATGTGTTGGCCATTCTTGACACCCAGAGCAATTGCGAACGAGCCAGCTCTGACTATTCCTTCTCTACCTATCTTCTAATGTGCTGCACTGTTCAACTCAGACAGTTAATGTGCTGATAGGACCGTAATGTTTCGAGGCAGCAGGTGCCCATCACTAGTACAACAGCGGAATTTCTGCATTAGATTAGCCTGAGGTCTCAGATTTGGGCAACGCAACAGCAAAGGCAGCGAGAGGACATGGAGGCAGCACATGACGCAACAACCGCCCCGGAAGTGATCATTCGATTCTATGACTGTGGCCAGTTTTGATTGGGGGAGAGCTTTACCGTCAGTTCAAAGCCCACCAACTCTCCACCGTCCATCGTGTTTTCTGATAAATTCGCACATTCAGGGTCAGGCCCGGGCAGATTCACTCCTGTATCACCCGAGGTCTCTGAGGCTCCTCTTGCCCTTGATTACCAACTCAACCAGTCTGTAAATTTAAACCTGATAAACGCCCTCACAAAGCGCCGGAGCAGATGGGGAGGCTGTGAACTCTGACCAAATCTCAGCTAATAAGGGATGATAGACATTCTATAAAGATCAAATTAGTTGCCACAAAGACCCAGACTGCTTCTACATAGACCAAGGGAGATTACCTGTAACAGGGTAGGGCCAACACATACACAGGCACTGACAGGCAGTACGCAGACACAGACAGCGCCTACAGTGCTCCAGGCAGCCCTACACAGCCACAGACAGCTCCTACAATGACGAAGGAAGGTTAATCAGAACAACGGAGGGCCGACACATGCACAGACTCAGACAGCTCCTACACTGACACAGACAGCGCCTACTCAGATTAAGGGAGCTTACTAGGACCTTGGGAGGGCCGACCCATACACAGACACAGTCAGGCCTTGCACAGAACCATACAGCTCCTACACAGACCCGGACAGTTGCTGCTGAGTCTCAACGGCTGCTAGACAGACCCAGCCAACTGCTGCACAGACGAATACTGCTCCTGCACGAAAAAAGGCACTACTGCATAAACCCTAATAATCCTATGCAGACGTAGCCACCTTGATGTGTGTAGCGCAGTGTTAATGGGAATGTTGTTGAAAAACGCTGTAGCTATGATGGAAGCCTTGAATTAGACTGCCAACATAATTACAAGGCATGATGGGAAGCTTGGCCATGCTGACAGAAGCATAGTGTCAGCAGTTAATAAGTAACAGTTGGTATGAATATGTTTCATGAAACCTTGTGTAAGGGGCAATAGGCAAGGATGAAACCTTGTTTAAGGGGCAATAGGCAAGGATGAAACACTGTTACAGGGACAATGGGCAAAGATGAAACCTCGTTACAGAGAAAATGGGCAAGGATTAAACCTAGTTACAGAGACAATGGGCAAAGATGAAACCTCGTTACAGAGATAATGGGCAAGGATTAAACATTGTTACAGAGACAATGGGCAAAGATGAAACCTCGTTACTGAGAAAATGGGCAAAGATGAAACCTCGTTACTGAGAAAATGGGCAAAGGTGAAACCTTGTTACAGAAACAATGGGCAAAAATGAAACCTTGTTACACATTGGGCAAAGTGAAACCGTGTCAATGGGCAAAGAATACAGAATACGTCTTCTAATGCTTACGTGATCAATAATTAACAATTGAGCAACTGTCAGCATCCTTGTCAACTGTCGAGTTTCGCTTGATTATGTATACATACATTGCCACAATTACTATAAAGTTGAGAGAGTCGGTATGCCGAAAGCTTTCCCCTGCATGCTTGTATTAAAGAATTATCGTATCGTGGACTATATGTGACTCGAGTGGTGATTTTTCCCACAACATAACTCCTACAGTGTCCCAGACTGATCCTACACAGACCCAGATGGCTGCATTCACAGCTCAAGCATCACCTACCCAGCACCAGACAGCTCCTACGCAGACCCAAACAGCAAATACAGAGAACCTGACAGATACTTTCACAGTTCCAGCATCAACTACACAGAACCAAACATGTCCGAATCAGCCACAGACAACACCTACACTGAAATCTACCCTGAAGTTCCGTTTAGGAGCATTCATCATCATCAGCATCATAATCATCATCATTAGCATAATCATCATCATCATCATGCTAATGATGATGATGAAAGCTCCTATATAGAACCAGGCAGCTCCTACACAGATGCAGAGAGTTGCTACAATGACACAGACATTAACTATTACAGGTCGGGAATAAATCCTGGGCCCTTCCGGCTCTGTGTGGCTCAGTACCACACGAGTGAGCTGAACCAACATCCCACAGGCTGGCAATGACGCCTGGGCCCTTCCTGCTCTGTGTGGCTCAGTAACACACGAGTGAGGTAATGTAACATCCCACAGGCCGGCGATGGAGCCTGGTCCCAACCTGCATTGTGTGGGCTCAATATCATGCTAGGAGAGATCAGCTAATGCAGCACCGGCCAGTTTTGGAATCTCGGCTCCTCCTACTCCTTGTGAGGCCCACTGGATGAGATAATGGATCTCAGCACAGGGCAGGGATTAAACTTGGGAATTTCCTATTCTGCGGGGCTCAGTACCACACCACGAGGGATCAGATAAATCAGCTCAGAATGTGGTTGGCTCCTGGGCCCAACCTGATTTTTGTGCGGTTCAGTCCCATACCGAATGAGATGAACTAACATAGCACAGGCCTGCAATGCAGCCGGGACCATTCATGCTCTATGCGACTCAATGTCACTCAGGGCGAGTTTGAGCCTCCCTGCTCAACCAGCAAATTTTAAATCGCGTTCCTTTCGAACAGACACAGACTGAGAATGTGCGTTCCCAATTTAAATAGACACAGAATGATCCAGGAGCGACAACATTCCCGTGTTAAACAAGAACATTAATACCCAATGACAGCACATCCCTTTTAAACAGACACAGAATAATCCGGGTCGAACAGCACATCCCTTTTTTAAATCGACCGCCCATTTTAGAAACTGTCTGATTTTCATTCCTTATGAATTCGAAGGCAGCATAAATCAGGCGTTTCCTATAACAGGCGGCCGATTACGATGCCCGGTTTATTCTTGGGTGCCAAGTCGAAGATTTACTCCACTATAATTTTTCCCTTTATTTCCGTCATTTCACGCCGGCTGAATGAATTGAGTTCAGGTGTCAGCCGTGGCCCAGTGGCAGCAAACTCAAGCCCCACTCCAGAGACTTGGGCCTAGAAATTCAGTGGGTTGCGCCAGCCGCTAACGCCATAAAAGGGCTATATTTCCGGCGCTAGACACTTAGCGCCTGAACGCAGTCCGATCTGCGCCGACGCCCAAATTCAGTTGACATTTAGCGCCGGCGCAAAGTGTTTGCGCCCGCACAGGTGCGCGCGCAGCTTATGACGTCATATCGTCGCGCAACGTTGTTTGTGCGCCTCAAACCGGAAATTCAGTGGCGCCCACCCAATGTGGGCCTGGCGCTGCTAAGAACTGTGAGGTGGAACGCAAAAGAGGCCCTGTGGGCCTCAGGGAGCGCAAATTAAAGGGCACTTACACTGACCTATAAAGCCCAGCCATTTTGCTGCAATGACTTTACTGCTTTGGATTTCTGGACAGAGACCAAGGGACAGAGGTTACTGATTTGGGACAACATAGGAGAGGTATTTTTGGCTTCTGGCCAGTGCTTTGACATTTGATTCATTGTGATTTATCTGTTCTTAACTTTATTATGGGGGCTGTATGAGGAGCCAACCCTCAGTTGCAGCATTATGTGCGAAGGGCTCGCAGACGCTGTGAGAGAGGGACAGCCATGCCTAGACGCAGAGGGGCCATCAGGCGTCGGCAAAGTAGGCCTTACCCACTCAGGCAATACCGGCAGCAGGTGTCCTATCTCACCATGACTGCGGCGCATTGTGTGAAGAGGCTGCGCTTCAGAAGGGAGGTGGTTGCAGAGATCTGCCAGCTGCTTCACACAGATCTGCGTCCACAGCTGATGTGCAGGACGTCTCTCTCAGTGGAAGTGAAGGTCACGGTGGCTCTGAACTTTTATGCAAGCGGCTCCTTCCAAGCCGCTGCTGCGGACATAGCGAACATCTCCCAGTTCGCCGCTCATCGCTGCATCCGGCAGGTCACCGATGCACTTTACGCGAGGAGACACCAATTCATCTCCTTCCCCATGACACGACAGAGGCAGGAGCAGCGTGCAGTCGGATTTGGCAGGATCGCGGGCTTCCCCATGGTGCAGGGTGCCATTGACTGCACGCATGTGGCTATGCGGGCACCTATCCACAATGCCGAGGATTACCACAACCGGAAGGGCTACCATTCCCTAAATGTACAGCTGGTGTGTGACCACAGGCAGCGCATCCTAGCTGTCAATGCCCGCTTCCCAGGAAGCAGCCACGATGCATTTATCCTGTGCCAGACTACTGTGGCTGACATGTTCGAGGCACAGCCTCCACCAAGGGGATGGCTTATTGGGAACAAGTGCTACCCTTTGTGTACATGGCTCATGACCCCGCTCCGCGCGCCCAGGACCCCAGTGGAGGAGGCATACAACGAAAGCCATCAAGCCACCAGGAACATCATCGAGCAAATGATAGGCATCCTCAAGCAACGGTTCCGCTGCCTGGATCATTCTGGAGGATCTCTTCAGTATTCGCCAGATAGAGTCTCCCAGTTCGTCGTCGTGTGCTGCATGCTGCACAACCTGGCTATCCGCAGGACTCAGGCACTGCCACCTGGCATTGCACCACCAGCCCTGGAGGGAGCGACAAGGGCCAAGGGCCGTCCGCCGGGGGCTTATTGATCGACACTTCTAGGCCCCCTGTCAGGGAATGGCCTGTGGCAATGAACGCACCTGAGGCAGCTGCTCCGCAAGCCCTCAGCCGGTTAACGCAACAACCACTTCAAACATGACACCTGGACATGCTGAATAAATCAAAAGCTTTATTTCTCAAACTCAGGGCCCTTCCCACATGAAACAGAAAAACAGACAAGACACCCAAAAAACAGTCAAAAACATCTGTCACTCCCAAAACCTGGGGAGGACTAACAAAACATGCCCATCCAAAAGGCCTTCAACAGCGGCCTTACAAAAATAAGCCCCCCCCCACAACAGAGACACATCCATGAAAACAAAAAATGCCTTGATCCTCGGCCTTAACAAAATAATGCCCCCCACAACACAAGCCCCCCAATATAAAAGAAACCGCTCTCACCACACTCTAATGGGTGTGCCGAGAGGGCGAGTCCTTAGACAGGCTTCTCCGGCCCCTGGCCGACCTGCTGCTCCACCTCAACCTGGGCCCTGCGGGTGTGGCGAGGCTGGGGGAAGGCTCATGAGGGCCACAAAGCGTGCCGGCAGATGCCCTTGGGGGTCGGCCTAGACGAGGCCTGGCCCGGGAGGGGCCGGCTGCTGACTGCTGCAGCTGTGGCTGGGCAGCATCAGTCTTAGCAGCAGCTCGTCGCACCTTGGCTGGGGGAGTGGCAGTGTCGGCAGCACCATTGGGGGCAAGCTGGCTGATGGCAGGTGCGCGCTGCTCGCCAGAGACACTGGCACTGGGCCTGGCTGGCAGTGTAGCAAGTGCAGCAATCTGGGGGAAGGCCAGACCGCTGTGCTGCAGCAGGGCGGCGGGTGCCATGGCGATGCCTCCATGCCACAGCGAGTGTGGCAGAAGTGCGTGCCCGAACTGCCCTGGTATGTGCCCGCATCAGCTCTGCCAGTGTCTGGACGGCACCACTCATCTCGCGAGTCGCGTCCTGCGCTGCCGCCAGTTGCTGCAAACCCGCGTCCTGCACTGCCGCAAGTTGCTGGACACCCCTGTCGTGCGCTGCCGTGAGTTGTTCGAACCCCCTGGCCTGTGATTCCCCGAAAGCCACCACACTCTGAGCCAGGGACTCAATGGTGTGAGGCATCTGTTTGACCACCCCATGAACTCTTGGTGGCGCCGCTCATACGCCGCCGACATCTCATCGAGGACGCACACCTCCTGGGCGAGGACCGTGTCCGGACTGGAGGGCGGGCTCTCCCTCCGGGGAGAAGGCCGCCGAGCTGGCCGACCCTTCCCATGTGCGTCCACCCTACTGGGACCAGCTTCGGCCCTCCACTCCAACACCTCCCCCCTCTGGGGAGAAGGCTGGCGTGCTGCCGGACCCTTCCCACGTGCGTCTACCCTACTGGGACCAGGTTCGGCCCTCCCCTCCAACACCTCCCCCTGGCTCTCCTGCAGGCCAGACATCTCCACTCCATTGCCATCCCCTGGCACGGAGGAGGGTTCCCCCGATGTGCCGCCTTCCTCCTGGTCCTCGACGTCCTCCTCCTCCAAGGGCCTGGCTCTCTGCGCTTCAGGGACCACCTCCTCCTCACCAGCTGAAAGCAGGAAGGCACAAGAGTAGCTTTAGAGTGAGGACAGGCCGTCAGCGAGGGAGGCCTGAGTGGTGCATTATGTGCATTTGTCGGTCAGTGGGAAAGGATGTAGATCTGAAGCGCGAGGGCAACGAGAGAGGTGCAACCAGTCATGTCCTTACCAGTGGGTACCAGTACAGGGTCCGCCTCACCGATCACGACAGGGCCAGTCACCCGACCACACATGAGTCGTGCCACGCTGTCCTCCAGGTCAGTGAGCGCCTGGTACTAGGGACGGCCTCCACCAGTGACAGCCTGGCTCCTTACATTGCTCGCCAGCTTGGCCTGCAAGAGAAAGGACGGCCTCTAAGTACAGTGTGGTGCCCTGCCGCTGTGTGCACTGCCTCCCATGGTGGAATAACTTGGCCAGTGTGGTGCCCTGCTGCTGGGTGCACTGCCTCCCATGGTCGAAAAGCTTGGCCAGGTTGGTGCCCTGTTGCTGGGTGCACTGCCTCCCATGGTCGAATAGCTTGGCCAGTGTGGTGCCCTGTTTCTGGGTGCACTGCCTCCCATGGTCGAATAGCTTGGCCAGTGTGGTGCCCTGTTGCTGGGTGCACTGCCTACCATGGTCGAATAGCTTGGCCAGTGTGTTAAGTGCAGAAAGTGCTATTGATGAACATGCAAGTGCCATTGCTGCGGGAGGAGGGCTGCCCATTAGGCCTTTGAGGTCCCTTTGCCCATAATGTGAGGTGCACATGCAAGGATGCGGGGGACACTGGAAAGGGTACTCACCTTCACCATCCGAGTGAGGTCGTTGAAATTCTTGCGCAATTGGTCCGCACTCCTGGGGACATCACAGGTGGATGACACCCTGCGGGCGATTTTGCCCCAGGCTCTCCTGTACTGGCTCCTGGGAGCCTTCCTGCCACTGTCCAGGCACAGGATCTCTCTTCTCTTCTCCACACCATGAATGAGCACACTCAGAGCATGCTCTGAAAAGCGCTGCGCTCGATCACGGGCACTCTCCATTGCTCCAGGCGCTATTTTGACACACCAGTAGCGCTGAGGCCTAGCTGCAGGGCTCCAGTATGCAGGGCGTGGCAGCAGTCAAAGTTGACCCTTCCCCCTTTAAGAGCTGGCCGGCGTCAGGGTGTCTGCTC
The DNA here is from genome assembly GCF_052327205.1 of Somniosus microcephalus. Lineage (NCBI taxonomy): Eukaryota > Metazoa > Chordata > Chondrichthyes > Squaliformes > Somniosidae > Somniosus > Somniosus microcephalus. Next base: position 34,828,802 of record NW_028225184.1, read on the forward strand.
TCAATAAAAACATGACCGCACCTGCGCTGCGCCCGGCTTTGGCGTTATTAGGCCGATCGCCGGCTTAGCGCCAGAACACAGCATTTCAACGCCAGTTTCAGCGCTCGGCCAAACTTAGGGCCAACTCTACTGAATTTCGGCGATGTGGCCTACACTTTCCGGCGGGCGCTAACTTTAGCGAGCGCCCGACTTTAGCGCCCCAAAAGTGTCCAAACTGAATTTCTCGGCCTGACACTCCAGAGCAGCACTGGGGGAGAGCTGCACTGTTGGCAGTGCTGCCTTTCTGACAAGACATTAAACTGACGTGTCAGATGCCATGAGAGTAAGTCAAAAAGAGCAAAGATTTCTCCCCATTGCACTGCTCATTATTTAGCAATCAACCAAGGCCAAGAAATTCAGTTGGTTGCACCAGGGATTAGTGCCTAAAGATGGCAATATCTGGGGCGATAGCCAAATTCCGGTGGGGCACAAGGCGTTTAGCACCTCGCCCCATATTGAGTATGCATTTAGCGCCGGCGCTAACGCTTAGCGCCCGCTCATGGGAGCAGGCTACTTATGATGTCATCTGAGTGTGTAATGCCTTTTCGGCGCCTCAGACGGGAAATTCAGTGGCGCCCCCCTCCGTAGCGCCTGGCGCTATTAGTGACAATTTTCCTGGGCCTTACCAAGTCACTTTCGGGCTGGAGGAGCGTTATTTAAAGGGGACTGGTGTGGTTTAAAAACGGCACACATTTCTGGTGCACAACTTCCTCGAGAGCTACAAAGAGTTGCTCACCTGCACACTGAGAGCCATTTGACCACTGGGCCCACGCTGGCAGAGGAACAGCAGCCTTCTGACCATCGCCTTGCTGTTGGTGAGCTTTGACAACGGGGAACCTTCCTGTGGGCACTTATTATGGGTCCTGCATTGGAGGGGAACGTCCTGCTGCTGAATCACCTGGAAAGGGCACTGAGATGCTGGGAGAGGGGGGCGGGCATGGCTAGACGGAGGAGGGCCAACAGACGTCGCCACAGCAGACCTTACGCTGGCAGGGTTTTCCGACAGCAGTTTTCCTACATGAACCTGCTGGAGGAGCACTGTGTCAGAAGGCTGTGATTCAGAAAGGATGTGGTGACTGAGCTGTACCAGCTGCTTCAGCCAGATCTCCAGCCGGCCTGACACCCCGAAGCCTGTGAAGGGCAAGATGCATGTAAATAGTAGGCATGGCCATTGTAAATGAAGAAAGTGTTTCATTACACAAAATGTGGTTCCTTCAAACATGAGAAAGCTATGGCAACAGAAAGCAAAACTAATACATTGACACATAACTGGCACTCACACCTGGGAGACTGTCCAAAACATAAATCACATTCTGACAATCTTCCTTGGCCTTGATTCCACTGCGCCAACCAAAGCATCCAATGCCCCATCAGTGAGGCATTCCGCCCTCTGCCTCACCCTTTCCATTTCTTGCTAGGCTGGTGCACCACAGGTAGGCTGCCACCGCTTTGAAGGCCTACAAGGCAGTGAGTGTGTCTGGTGATGCCAAATGACCTGCCCCTTTAAGAGCTGGCCGGCGCCAGTGTGTCTCAGGGAAAGTGATTATTGAAAGCACCTGCGCTGCGCCCCGACGCAGCGATATTGGGCAGCGCCTCTGCGTTAATGCCGTAAGAGCCACGTGCAGCGCCTGATTTACCGCCGCAAACACCATCAGGGGTGCAATGACCCAATATCGTGCCAGGTGGTGCTAAGTCGCAGCTGGCTATACTCTTAGCGCTTTGCCAGATCTAACGCCCCAAACGGGGCTATACCGAATTTCTAGGCCTAATTAATCACGTCATTAATGTTGATAAATATTTTTGAGAGGCCTAGAAATTTGGTTAGTAGCGCCAGTGATTAGCGCCTAAGGAGCCCGAGAATTGGGGCGTTACCCAATTTTCGGGTGGGCAAGTGAATATAGTGCCACCTCCCATATTGAGTATCGTTTTAGCGCTGACGCTAACACTTTGCACTCGCCCGCGGGCGCAGGTAGATCATGACGTCATTTCAGTGTGCAATGGCTTTTTGGCGCCCCAGACTGGATATTCGGTGGCGCCTGCAACTTTTCCGCCTGCCGCTATTAGTGAGCATTCCCAGGCCCTTCTCGGACTCGGGGGGCGCTATTTAAAGGGGACAGCACTAGTATAAAAGCTGCAGCCATTTGGGCTGGCCATTCTGATCGTTGCTGGAGAGAGTTGCTGACCTTCTGTTGGACAGTAATTTTCTCATTGAGCTTTCGGAGGCACTGGCACTGGCAGCTTGATGGCCCGGCTCTCAAGCTGGTGCTGCAGCATCTGAAAGCAGGGAGGTGGAAGAGTGGCTTTAGCATTTGGACAGCTTGGCAGCAAGGGCTGCCAGATTGCGGCAAGGCTATGACATGGGTCCACAGTGAGAAAGCATGCTGGCGGGGGGAACAAGTGGAAGGAGACAGTTGTAAAAGGTGAGAACCTTACCATCGCTGTCGACAATGGGGTCGGCAGCTGCAGCGGTTACAGGACCACTTAGACATCCTCCAAGAATCTGGTGGACTCTCTCCTCGAGATCCATGAGAGTGACCACTTTTGGAGGTCCTCCACCGGTGCGAAGCTGGTCTTTGCCAATCCTCGCCAGCTGGCACTGCAGGGGAAAGGAGAGGAAGTTATGTTACCTGAAGCCATGAGTGATCATCTCATGCCCTCCATGGTGGACGAGCCCTTACATGATGCCCTGAGTGATCATCTCATGCCCCCAATGGTGCAAGAGCCCTTACATGACGCGGTGAGTCAAATGTGCATGTGTGTGCCCAGAAATGGCGATGGGTGTTTGCTGGCAGACGGCCAATGGGCACAGCCCACCCTTTAGCCATAAAGTCAGGTGCAAATGAAGGGATGCAGAGGTTTGCAGAAACAAAACTCACCCTCATGACCCGAGTGAGGTCGTTGAATTTCTTTGTGCATTGGACAGGGCTCCTTGTCACCATGCTGCTGGAGTTGACCCTCTGGCATACATCCCTCCAAGCTCGTCGGTAGTCCTAATGATTCGGCCTCCTGCCATTGTCTGGGCAGAGAACATCTCCCTGGCACTACACTGCGGCCACCAATTGCTCCAGAGCCTCATTGGTGAAGCGCTCTGCTCTCTGTCTCACCTTCCCCATCTGGTTTTTAGCGCCAGAGAAGGGCCTGCGCCGATTCTGAGGCCTTCAAGGTGCAGAGTGTGGATGCTGAAGCTGACTTTAAGAGCTGGCCGGCGCCTGGAAGTATCGTGGTCATCAGTAATTGAGAGCACCTGCGCTGCGCCCGTCCGCTCTGATATTGGGTTGCACCGGAAGTTTAGCTCCTTAGGAGACCCGTGTAACGCCTGAATTCGCGCCTCAATCAACTTTAGGGGTGATGCAACCCAATATCGCGCCATGTGGTGATAAGTTGCGTCTGGTAATAAACATTGCGCTGCGCCAATACAAACGCCCCAAGCGGGGCTATACCCATTTTCTAGGCCTATATTTCTTCCTAAATGACAAAGTTATGTTTTTGATCCATAATTATTTGTTTTCTCGCTCGTCTTTATTTCGGTGCCTATGTCAGAGGAATAAAGGGAGATTTCTATCTCCGACTCGCGATCGCTGTTCCACGTTTATTCAAGGAGTTGAAGAATTCCAGTGGTCTTTTTTAATTTTAACAAGATATGAACAATGCAAGGGTACAGTCCAGTATCCACAGTGTGGTTTTAATGAGTCACCTTCACCGCTTGTCCTGCCCGTGCACCTAGATCTACAATGTTGAAAATTTACAATCAGCTTCTCTATGCAAAAGGCCTTCTGTTACTTCAGATGAGGGATTGTCAGAAATGGTCGGTTTGAAAACAGATTCAGAACAGAGAAGAGTGAGTGCCGCTCTGTGACTGGGAAAACTGCACTCGAATCTGCAATGTTTTAATAACTTAACGATTCACACCGAACTCAAACGCCTTCTCCATTAGGCCACATGGCCAATGCTTCCGCTGTGCCTCTTGTTGTGGGAGAACTGCGAGAAGATTCAGGGCAATAGCTCTTCTAAAAAGTGGATTCCGGTTTAAACAGACAAAGAATGATTCGGGACTGTGAGCACTCCCAGTTTAAACAGACAAGCAATGATCCGGGACTGTGAGCACTCCCAGTTTAAAAAGACAAAGAATGATCCGGGACTGTGAGCACTCCCAGTTTAAACAGACAAGCAATGATCCGGGACTGTGAGCACTCCCGTTTTAAACAGATAAAGAATGATCCGGGACTGTGAGCACTCCCAGTTTAAACAGACAAGCAATGATCCGGGACTGCGAGCACTCCCGTTTTAAACAGATAAAGAATGATCCGGGACTCTGAGCACTCCCAGTTTAAACAGACAAGCAATGATCCGGGACTGCGAGCACTCCCGTTTTAAACAGATAAAGAATGATCCGGGACTGTGAGCACTCCCAGTTTAAACAGACAAGCAATGATCCGGGACTGCGAGCACTCCCGTTTTAAACAGACAAAGAATGATCCGGGACTGTGAGCACTCCCCGTTTAAACAGACAAAGAATGATCCGGGACTGTGAGCACTCCCAGTTTAAACAGACAAAGAATGATCCGGGACTGTGAGCACTCCCAGTTTAAACAGACAAAGAATGATCCGGGACTGTGAGCACTCCCAGTTTAAACAGACAAGCAATGATCCGGGACTGCGAGCACTCCCGTTTTAAACAGATAAAGAATGATCCGGGACTGTGAGCAATCCCGATTTAAACATACAAGCAATGATCCGGGACTGTGAGCACACCCGGTTTAAACAGATAAAGACTGATCCGGGACTGTGAGCACTCCCGATTTAAGCAGACACAGAATGATCCAGGACTGTGAGCACTCCTGGATTAAACAGATAAAAAATGATCCGGGACTCTGAGCACTCCCGGTTTAAACAGACACAGAATGATCCAGGACTGTGAGCACTCCCCGTTTAAACAGATACAGAATGATACAGGACTGTGAGCACTCCCCGTTTAAACAGATACAGAATGATCCAGGACTGTGAGCACTCCCGGTTTAAACAGACACAGAATGATCCAGGACTGTGAGCACTCCCGGTTTAAACAGACACAGAATGATCCAGGACTGTGAGCACTCCCAGTTTAAACAGACACAGAATGATCCAGGACTGTGAGCACTCCCCGTTTAAACAGATAAAAAATCATCCGGGACTCTGAGCGCTCCCAGTTTAAACAGACACAGAATGATCCACAACTGCCCACGACAACGCCCATTATAGAAACGGCCTGATTGTCATTGCTTATGAAATCGATGGCAACATAAATCAAACGGTTTCTATAATGGATGGTCGATTACGATGCCCGGTTAATTCCTGGGTGCCAAGTTGAAGTTTTACTCCACGATCATTGTTCCCATTATAAGAACATAAGAATTCAGAGCAGGGTAGGCCACACAGCTCCTAGAGCCCGTTCCACCATTCAATAAGATCATGGCTGATCATCGACCTCAAGTCCAATTTCCCGCCGATCCCCATGTCCGTTGTCTCCCCAAGAGCCCAACAATCTCTCTATCTCCGCCTCGAAAATAATCAAAGACTCAGCATTCGCAGCTCTCTGGGGCAGAGAATTACAAAGATTCACAACTCTGTGAGTGAAGAAATTCCTCCTCATCTGAGTCTTAATAGGCTTACCCCATATCCTGAGACTATGCCCCCTACTTCAAGATATTGCACCCAGGGGAAGCAACCGCTCAGCATCTACTCCGCCAATCTCCTTCAGGAACTTGTATGTTTCAACGAGATCACCTTTCATTCTTCTAAGCTCCAGCGTGTATACGCCCATTCTACACAATCTCTCATCATAGGACAGCCATCTCCTCACAGGAATCAGTCTCGTGAACCTTCGTTGCACTGCCTCGAAGGCAAGTATATCCTTCCATAGATAAGGGGGCCATAATGGTGCTCAGTACTCCAGGTTTGGTCTCACCTTGGCACTGTAAAATTGTAGCAAGACTTCATTACTCTTACACTCCAACCCCCTTGCAATAAGGCCAACAGGCCATTTGCCTTCCTTACTGCTTGCTGACCCTGCATGCTAGCTTTCTCTGTTCCTTGCACGAGGACACCCAAATCTTTCTGAATACCAACACTTGAAAGTTTCTCACGGTTTAAAAACTATTCTGTATTTCTATTCTTCCTATCAAACTGAATAACCTCACATTTCCCTACATTAAACTCCATCTGCCACCTTACTGCCCACTCACTTAGTCTACCTATATCCCTTTGCAATCCCTTTGTGTTCTCCTTACAGCTTACTGTCCCACCTAGCTTTGTATCATTAGTAAACTTGGATACATTACACTCGGTCCCTTCATCTCTGATATTAAATAGGTTGTAAATAGCTAAGACCCAACACTGATCCTTGCGGCATCCTACTAGCAGCAGCCTGCCAACCTGAAAAAGATCCGTTTATCACACACTTTGATTTAGAATCCTAGGGTCATAGAGTTATACAGCACAGAAAGCGACACTTCAGCCCATCGTGTCTGTGCCGGCCATCAAACCCTGTCTAATCTAATCCCATTTTGCAGCACTTGATCCATAGCCTTGTATGCTATGACGTTTCAGGTGCTCATCTAAATGCTTCTTGAATGTTGTGAGGCTTCCTGCCTCTACCACCCTTTCAGGAAGTGAGTTCCAGATTCCAACCACCCTCTGAGTGAATTTTTATTTCCTCAAAACCCCAATAAACCTCCTACCCTTACATTTAATCTATGCCCCCTGGTTACTGGCACCTATACTAAGGGGATAAGTCCCTTTCTCTCTACACTATCGATGCCCCTCATAATTTTGAACAACTCAAGTTCCAGGAGAATTGTCGGATTTAGTCCCATTAGTTTCGCTAGTATGTTTCCTCTACTTACATTAATTACATTAAGTTCATCATCCGTATTAGACCGTTGGTTCCCCATCATTTTTGTAGTGTCCGTGTGTAGATAAAGACACTGAAGACAGGAATTGGTTCATAGGTATTTACGAAGCAAGTCTGGGGGGGGCGTTTCTAAAGGATACACACAAAACACAGGCTTATATAGCCCAAGTGGCAATTACCGGCATTACGCACACCTGGGGCTCTTAAAGGCACATACACCATAATTGCTCTTAAAGGCACATACACCACAATTCCTCCCCTTCTAGCTAACTAGTACATCATATTTTAAGTAATTATTAATTACATGTTACATGCAAAATAATATACATTGCTGTATTAATTAATTATAAGTTAGTCTCTCAGGAGGCTTCCTGACTCGGTCCGGATAACGCCTCGGGGGTGTAGTAGTTTCTGGTGGTGTAGTAGGTTCTTCTGGCAAGGCTGATTCGGCTTGAAGGCCAGTGTCGGGTTCATCGGGCTCCAGTATCACCGGATCGGAGGTAGATATGGGTATCTCTACTTCATCGTTAGATGTATAGAGTGCTGGTGTAGGTTGTCCCTTTTCGGATGACTTGATGATTTGTTCAGCATGGCGCCTTATTATGCTGTCTCCGATATCCACGGTATACATCAGTGGTCCTAATCGTGTGCAGATAGTTCCAGGCTGCCATTTCTCGGTACGGTAGTCCCGGGCCAAAACCGGTTGGCCTATCTGGGAGGCCCTAGTTGGCCTTTCATTCATGCCCTGAAACTGCCGGTTCTCCACGTCCCTTCGGATGTTGGGCTTGACCAAATCCAGCCGGCATCTTAGGTTTCTATTGTAGAACATCATGGCGGGAGTTTGGTTAGTAACCATATGCGTTGCATTCCTATATGCAAATAAGAAGTTATCCACCTTGTGCTGAAGTTATATGTCTTCATTACCCATGGCCTTGATGGCCTTCTTGAAGGCCTGGACAAACCTTTCAGCCAATCCATTGGTGGCGTGATGGTATGGGGCGGACGTGTAGTGCTTTACCGCATTGTTCTTTAAGAACTTTCTGAATTCTTCGGACACAAATTGCGGTACATTATCAGAACATATCTGCTCCGGCAGCCCATTCCTGGCAAATATGGTCCTTAATACTGTGATGGTTTTTTCCGTGGTGGTGGAGGACATCTTTATTACCTCCGGCCACTTGGAGTGTGCATCAACTGCGATTAAGAACATTGAGTCCATAAATGGACCAGCAAAGTCGATGTGCACCCTTTGCCAGGGAGATGAGGGCCACTCCCATGGATGTAGAGGGGCCTGTGGCGGTGCATTTTGGACCTTCTGGCATCCTAGGCAGATCTTGGTCATGTCTTCGATGTCTCCATCGATACCTGGCCACCATACAAACGCCCTAGCTAGGTTCTTCATTTTCACTCCACCCAGATGCCCCTCGTGAAGCTCCTTTAACACTTTATCCTGGAGTTTGGGTGGAATCACCACTCTGGATCCACACATCAAGATTCCTCGGCACACTGACAGCTGTTCTCTTCTTTGCGAGAATGCTGGCAACAGTGCTTCGCCATGTGCTGGCCATCCCTTCACTGTTAAATCGTAGACCCGTGAGAGAGTAGGGTCATTTCTTGTCTCCCTTTCAATGGCAGAATTTGTCACCGGTAGACATTCCACTATGGTAGAGTGGAATATCTCTACTGGGTGTACTGTAGTTGCCTCTTCTATCGTTGGCAACGGTAGGCGTGATAAACCGTAAGTATTCCCATGCTGTTTTGACACTTTGTATTCAATGTTGTATTGGTGTGCCCCTAGAAAAAGGGACCACCTCTGTAGTCTTTGTGCCGTCATAATGGGGACACTTTTTTTAGGGTTGAATATGGAGATGAGGGGTTGATGGTCAGTCAGCAAGGTAAATTTTTGTCCATGTAGGTAATGGTTGAATTTCTTCACTCCCCATACCTGGCTGAGTGCTTCCCTGTCTATCTGGGCATAGTTACTCTCAGCTGAGTTCAATGAGCATGACGCAAAAGCTATCGGCCGTTCCGAGCCATCAGGGAATCTATGGGACAATACCACTCCCGTGCCGTAAGGGGATGCATCGCACGCCAGTCTGATTGGTAGTGATGGGTTGTAATGAGCCAAAATTTTCTCGGATGTGATTAAGTCTTTACATTTATGGAAGGCACGTTTACAGTCTTCGTTCCATTACCAAATCACTCCTGTCTGTAGAAGATCATTAAGAGGGTGTAGAATAGTTGATAAGTTCGGTAAAAATTTATGATAGTAATTTATTAATCCCAGGAATGACCTTAATTGTGAAACATTTTCATGTGCTGGGGCTTTTATAACTGCTTCAATGTTTTCAGGTGACTTATGCAACCCTTCCTTATTAATTATGTGGCCACAATATAATATCTGATTTTTGAAAAATTCGCACTTGGGGCGATTTGCTCGTAGGCCCCGTTCTTTCAGCCTAGTGAGCACCTGCTCCAAATTTGCAAGGTGCTCGTTGTCGTTTTCTCCTGTTATAAGGATGTCGTCTAGGTAGCATTGAGTCCCCGGAATTCCTTGCAGGACTTGCTCCATAGCTCTTTGCCAGATAGCTGGAGCTGATGCTATTCCAAAAACCAGTCGATTTTACTGGTACAGGCCTTTGTGTGTGTTTATTGTGAGATACTTTTTAGAGGTCTCCTCAACCTCCATCTGTAGATATGCCTGTGCCAAGTCAATTTTTGTGAAACGTTTCCCTCCGGATAGTGAGGCGAAAATATCTTCTATCCTCGGAAGAGGATACTATACCCTGTGAAGGACCGGGTTTACAGTCACCTTAAAGTCCCCACAGATGCGAATTTTTATCTGTTCCTCAGGGTTATTTTTCAATGTTTTTTTCATGACTGGAACGATGGGTGTTGCCCATTCGCTCCAATCTATTTTGGATAATACGCCTGCCTTTTCCAAATTCTTCAGCTCTGCCTCGACTGCCGGACGTCTTGCCTTAAAAATTTTTGGAATTGCTGTATCTTCCACTTTTATTGAGGCGGTGATGCCTTTCAAGGTTCCTAGTTTCTCTTGAAACACTTCTTTGGCGTTGGCCAAGATGTCTTTTAATCGTTCAGGTATGATGTCATCACTGTTTTTTTCCTTACTGGTCACCGTCAGTGCCTGAATGGAGTGCCAGTCTAAACGTATCTTCCTTATCCATTCACGTCCCAACAACGGTGGACCACCATCTTGTAGAATGTATAAATACATCTTTTGTATTTATTTGCCGTTGTATACCACCGGCACCCTTATTTTTCCTTTGGGGTAGACTTTCTGCCCCGTATATGTTTTTAAGATAATGGATGTGTCTTTTAGAGGTATATGCGAAAATAGCCTCTCATAATCTCATCAATTTATTATGGTTAGAGCTGATCCTGTATCTAGCTCCATTTTAACTGGGGACCCTACTATTGTGAGGGTAACCCAAATGGTTTGCTAATCCTCTTTGGCAAGTACATTATGTAATTTGAGACAGCTTAGTCTCTTGTTTCCGGAGTCGCTATCGCTATTCTGGTCTTCGGAGCTATTGTCCGTCATCATTTGTACCTTCCTGTACTTTTCTTTATTGATTTTTTGTTTTCTGTCAGTGAATTTATTTTGTCCAGATTGGCATACCCGTGCAATGTGTCCAATCTTACCACATTGCCTGCATGCTTTGCCCTTGAACCAGCAGTCCCTCTGGTTATGGGTGGATCTGCCGCAGCGATAACATCTTCCGAACTCCTGTGTCATTTTATGGGTGCCGAAGTCCTGTGTCTCTTGTTGTATCTCTGCAGCTCCTTTTGCTGCTGCTTCGTATGATACAGCCATACTGAAAGCTTTGTCCAATGTTAAATCTTTTTCAAAAAGCAGTCTTTTTTGTGTTCCTTCACTTAAGAGACCGCAACAAATTTGTCTCGAAGATAATCCGATAGTCCTGCTCCGAATTGGCAGTACTTTGATAGCTTTCTTCATTCGGTTAGGTAATCAGCGTTACTTTCATTCTTGTGTTGATTTCTCTTGAAGAACTTGAATCGTTCTGCTATCAGCAGCGGTGTTGGGTTTAAATGCTCCTGCAGGATACCAACAATTTCTTTAAAAGTCTTGTCCTTTGGTTTGGCTGGAGTGATTAAATTTCGTAACAGCCCGTATGTCTTCGCGCCCTTTAAGTTCAGAAGTATTGAAGCTTTTGTTTCTTCTGTTATTCCATTTGCAGTGCAATAAACCTCTACTCTTTCCACGTATGTGGTCCAATCTTCTATTTCGCCATCAAAAGCCTCAATATTACCAGATTTAGGCATTTCAGAAAAGATATGGCGCTTCCCGTGCTTTTTTTTTCTTCTGTAGCAACGATATGGTGCTTCCCGCGCTTTCCCGCCGCTGCTACCGATAACAATGCTGTTTTACTGTGGTTTCCGTTTATTCACTGTTGGAGACTCGTTCCCGACGGAGGTCTAAACGCTGACCTGCTTGCCGTGCCGGCCGTCTCTCTAGTGCACCCTCCCAGTCCGTTATTGCTTGCCTCCGATTTCACTGCCTGTCTCAGCTGTAGAGCCCGCCGCTGGAGCTCCAGCCTGACGCCCAGGAAGGATTAGTGCAGTACCTGTCACCAGCTTGGCCAGCTGGTGAAACCACAGTTTCTCTTACTTCCTTGAGTCTTCTGGACTCTGGAGGAATCGATGTCCTTGAGGTGCTGCCGAATTGCAGTTAAGTCCGTTTCCACTTCGTCGCCACTGTAGTGTCCGTGTGTAGATAAAGACACTGAAGACAGGAGTTGGTTCATAGGTATTTACTAAGCAAGTCTGCGGGGGGGGATTTCTAAAGGATATACACAATACACAGGCTTATATAGCCCAAGTGGCAATTACTGGCATTACGCACACCTGGGGCTCTTAAAGGCACATACACCATAATTGCTCTTAAAGGCACATACACCACAATTTTTGATATGCTTTAGTTGTCTTCTGTGAAAACAGATACGAAATATTTGTTTATAATTTATGCTATTTCTTTATTCCGCATAATTATTTCTCCTGTTTCAGCCTCTAAGGAACCAAGGATTACATTTGCATCTCTTTTCCTTTTTCCATACTTGTATAGGCTCTTACAATCTGCTTTTGTATTTCTTGCTAGTATTCCCCCATATTCTATTTTAACCGTATTTTCAATTTTTTGGTCAAACTTTGCTGGTGTCTGAAACTCTCCCAATCCTTAGGCTTACTATTATTCTTTGCTACATTATAAGTGTCTTCTATCAATCTAATGCCATACTTAATTTCTTGAGTTAGCCATGGATGGATAACTTTTCACATGCATTTTTTCTTCCACAATGGAATGTATTTTTGTTGAGAAATTAGAAATATTTCTTTAAATGCTAGCCACTGCTGATCTACCACCATACATTTTAATCTATTTTTCGAACCTACTTTAGCTAACTCGCCCTAATACCCATGTAATTGGCTTTATTTAAGTTTCAAACTCTAGTTTCGGACATGGGCAAATCACTCTCAAAGTTAATGTAAAAATCTATCATTTATGATCACTCTGCCCCAGAGGATCCTTTACTATGAGATTACTAATTAACCCTGTCTTATTACACAATACAATATCTAAAATAACCTGCTCCCTGGTTGGTTCCATAATACACTGTTCCAGGAAACTGTCCCGAATGCATTCCATGAACTCACCCTCCAGACTGCATTTGCCAATTTGATTTGTCCAGTCCATATGAAGATTCAAGTCCCCTAAATTATGGCATTACCTTTGTTGCAAGCTCCCTATTTCTTTATCAATATTCTGTACAACGGTATAGCTATTGTTAGGGGTATTATATAACATAGACACGTAGAAACGTAGAAGATAGGAGCAGGAGTAGACCATTCGGACCCTCGAGCCTGCTCCACCATTCAATACGATCATGGCTGATCATCCAAATTCTGTACCCTGTCCCTGCATTCTCCCCATATCCCTTGATCCCCTTAGCCTTAAGAAATATATCTAACTCCCTCCTGAATATATTTAATGAATTGGCCTCTACTGCTTTCTTTGATAGGGAATTCCACAGGTTCACCACTCTCTGGGTGAAGAAATTCTTCCTCATCTCAGTCCTAAATGGCTTACCACTTATCCTTAGACTGTGACCCCCTGGTCCTGGACTCCACCGCCATCGGAACAGCCTTCCTGCATCTAGTCTGTCTAGTCCTGCTGGAATTTTATACGTTTCAATGAGATCCCCTCTCATTCTTCTAAACTCTAGCGACTATAAGCCTAATCGAACCCACTCTCTCTTCTTACATCATTCCTGCCATCCCAGGTATCAGCCTGGTGAATCTTCACTGCACTCCCTCCATGGCAAGAACATCCTTCCTCAGATAAGGCGACCAAAACTGCACACATTACTCAAGGTGCGTTCTCGCCAAGGCCCTGTATAACTGCAGCAAGACATCCTTGCTCCTGTACTCGAATCCTCTCGCTATGAAGGCCAATATGCCATTTGCCTTCTTAACCGTCTGCTGTACCTGCATGCTTAACTTCAACGACTGGTGCACAAGGACACCCAGGACTCCTTGCACTTCCCCTTTTCCCAATCTATAGTTTTCAGATAATAATCTGCCTTCCTGTTTTTGCCACCAAAGTGGATAACCTCGCATTTATCCACATTATACTGCAGCTACTCCTACCAGTGTTTTCTGACCCTTGTTATTCCTTATCTTTCGATAAAGTCCTGCATAGGAGACTGGCCAAGAAGGTAAGAGCCCATGGGATCCAGGGTGCCTTGGCATATTGAATCCAAAACTGGCTTAGTGGCAGAAGGCAGAGGGTGATGATCAAAGGTTGTTTTTGTGACTGGAAGCCTGTGTCCAGTGTGGTACCGCAGGGATCGGTGTTGGGTCCCTTGCTGTTTGTGGGCTACATCAATGATTAGGATGCGAATGTAAAAGGCATGATCAGTAAGGTCGCAGAAGACACGAAAATTGGTGTGGTGGTAAATAGCGAGGAGGGTAGTCTCAGTCTGCAGGATGATATAGATGGTTGGTCAGATGGGTGGAACAGTGGCAAATGGAATTTAACCCTGAAAAGTGTGCGGTGTTGCATTTTGGAGGGACTAACAAGACAAGGGAATACACAATGAATGGTAAGACCCTAGGAAAGACAGAGGATCAGAGGGACCTTGGTGTGCATGTACATAGATCCCAGAAGGCAGCAGAACAGGTGGATAAGGTGGTTAAAATGCATATGGGATACTTGCCTTCATTAGCCAAGGCATAGAATATAAGAGCAGGGAAGTTATGATGGAGCTGTACAAAACGCTGGTTAGGCCACAGCTGGAATACACTCTGCAGTTCTGCTCGCCACACTATAGGAAGTATGTGATTGCTTTGGAGAGGGTGCAGAGGAGATTCACCAGGATGCTACCTGGGCTGGAGCGCTTCAGCTATGAATAAAGTCTGGACAGGTTGGGGTTGTTTTCCTTGGAGCAGAGAAGGCTGAGGGGGGACCTGATTGAGGTGTACAAAATTATGAGGGGCATAGATAGGGTAGATAGAAAGGAAATTTTTCCCTTAGTAGAGGGGTCAATAACAAGGGGGCATAGATTCTAGGTATGGGGCAGGAGGTTTAGAGGGGATTTCTGGAAGAACTTTTTCACCCAGAGGTTGGTTGCAATCTGGAACTCACTGCCTGAAAGGGTGGTAGAGGCAGGAACCCTCATAACATTCAAGACGCATTTGGATGAGCACTTGAAATGCCATAGCATACAAGGCTACGGACCAAAAGCTGGAAAATGGGATTAGATTAGACAGGGCCTGATGGCCGGCGCAGACGCGGTGGGCCAAAGTGCCTCTTTCTCTGCTGTATAACTCTGGAAATTGGTTATAGCCCCATTTGGGGCGTTAGTCCTGGTGATGCGGAAAGTTTAGCGCCAGGCACAATTTAGCGCCACCTACCGCGATATTGGGTTGTAGCGCCCCTAAGGTGATTGCGGCGCTAAATCAGGCATTACACGGGACTCTTAAAGCGCTAATCCAGTGGCGCAACACAATTTTCTGGTGGCGGGGTGCAGTGAAGGTGCTGTCAATAATCACGTGCCCCAACACACACTGGCGCCGGCCAGCTCTTATAGGGGTGTGTCATCAGCCATGGGCACAGATGATAGCCCTTGTCCCCGAGAAGCCAGCCTCCTGCGTGAGTCGGGGCCTCGAAAAGGTCTGTTCCAGAAGTCCTGCGAACGATGAAGGTTTTGTGGCTGCTGCCTGGGAACTGTACATTCACTGCAAGGATCAGCTGTCGGTGGTCACAGACCGGCTGCACAATCAAGGAATGGAACCCCTTGCAGTTGCGGACCTCCTCCTGATTGCGTACAGGCGACTGCAAAGCCACGTTCTTGCAGTCAATGGCACCCTGCACCATGGGGAAGTCCACCATTGCAGCAAAGCCCTCTGCGCGCTCCCGCTGCTTGTCCAGGGTCATTGTAAAGGAGATGTACTGCCGCCTCCGTAAAACAGGGCATCAGTGAGTTGACGGCTGCAGCAATGCTCCGCAAACTGCGAGATGTTGGCTATGTCCCCAGATGCAGCATGAAAAGAGCCGCTCGCGTAGAATTTCAGGGCAACAATCATACTCACAGCCACCGACAGAGATGTCCTGCACCTTATCTGAGGCTGCAGATCCTGCCGAAACAGGTGGCACAGCTCAGTCACCACCTCCTTTCTAAATTGCAGCCTTCTGATACACGGCTCCTCTGACATGTTCATGTAGGAAAACTGCTTTCGGAAATCCCTGCCAGTGTAAGGTCTGGAGTGGCGATGTCTGTTGCCCCTCCTCCGTCTGGCCATGCCTGCCCCCCTGTCCCTGCATCTCAGTGCCCTTTCAAATGATTCAGCAGCAGGACGTTCCCCTCTAATGCAGCCCCCATAATAAGTACGCACAGCAAATTTTCCCGTTGTAAAATCTCACCAACAGCAAGGCGATGGTCAGAAGGCTGAAGTTCCTCTGGCTGCGCGGGCTCAGTGGTCAGAAGGCTCTCTGTGTGCAGCTCAGCAACTCTTTGTAACTGTCGAAGAAGTTTTGCTCCTGAAATGGCTGCTGCTTTTAAACCACACCAGTCCCCTTTAAATAACGCCCACCCCCTGGCCGAGAAGAACTTGGGAAGGTTCCAACAAGCTGTCACTATTTGCGCCAGGTGCTACAGACGGGACGCCACTGAATTTCCGGTCTGGGGCGTCCAAAAGGCGTTGCACACTCAAATGACATCATAATCTGCCTGCGCCCGTGTGCTGGCGCTAAGATATTGCGCCGGCGCTAAATGCATGATCAATATGGGGCGAGGCGCTAATCTCCTTGCGCATGTGCCTGCCAGAAATTGGCTGGCGCCCCAATTCTCGGCCTCTTTAGGTGCTAATCGCTGGCGCTAACAACCGAATTTCTCCCCATATGACACTGCGCCCAGACTGATTCTACTTCCTGATCTTCTGTGCCAAGATCCTTTCTTGCTACTATCCTTATTTCATCCGTGATTATCAGCGCTACTCCCCCTGCTTTTCCATTCTTCCTGCATTTTCGAAACGTCCAGTTCCCTGTAATATTTAGTGCCTTGGTCACTAAATGTTCCAGGAACCTTGGCCACCTTGCAACCATGTCCCTGTAATGGCTATTAGATCAAACCCATTTATCTCTATTTGTAGCATTTGTTTGTTTCTCTTGTTACGAATGCTTCATGCATTCAGATAAAGGGCCTTTATTTTAATTGTTTTACCATTATTCCCTGCTTTGACCTTATTCTCGGTGCACTGCTACCAGTCAACTCTTTGTCCCTTCCAGTCATACTCTGCTTATTTTTACCCAAGTCGCTACACTGCTCTATTGACTTGACCTCTTCCTTTAGAATTCTAAATTTCCCCTCACCTGACCCCCCCCTTTTTTACTTTAAAGCCCTATCTACAGCCCTAGATATTCGATTCGACAGGACGCTGGTCCCAGCCCAGTTTAAGTGTAACCCGTCCAGATGGAACAGCTCACTCTTTCCCCAGTACTGGTGCCTGTGTCCCATGACGTGAAACTCCTTTTTTCCACACCACACTTTGAGCCACGCATTGAAAGCTCTGATCTGCTTGACCCTATTCCAACTTGTGCGTGGCACAGGTATTAATCCAGAGTTCATTACCCTTGTGCTTCTGCTTATTAATTTAGAACCCAGCTCCTCAAACTTCCTCAGCAGATCCTCATTCTTAGTTCTCCCTATATCACTGGTTCTGTCATGGACCATGACAACTGGATCCTCTCCGTTCCACTCCACGTTCTTCTCCAGCCATGAGGCTACATCCTTAACCTTGGCACTGGGCAGGCAACACAGCCTTCTGGACTCTCTTTCAGGCAGCAGAGAACAGTATCTTTCCCCCTGACTATAGTGTCCCCTATTACTACCACATTCCTACTGTCTCCCCCCATTTGGACGGTCCCTGTCCCACAGTGCCGTGGTCAGTTTGGTCATCCTTCCTGCAGTGCTTTTCCTCATCAATACAGGTAGAAAATACCTCGTGCCTGTTGGACAAGGTCCAGGTTCGAGGCTCCAGCATCACTCCATCCTGGGTCTCCACACATCTCGACTAGTAGTTTTCGGCAATAGATACAGGGGTGTGTGAGGAAAACCCTTTTTGCACAGCGAGTGGTGAGAACCTGGAACTCGCTGCCGATGGAAGTGGTGGAAGTTATGACAGCAGGACTCTATGACTGAACGCTCCTTTTTGCTTCCCTGTTCAAAGGCTGGTGATATTCAGGTCCCAATGAATCGAGTGACTGTCAGATCTTGACCTCATGTTTAGGTTGAGCTTCCTGTTTACAACTGCTCCCCCTCTGATACCCTGTAAAGTGAAGCTAAAACAGGAAACAGGAGCGTGAGAGAGAACTCACAAAAACATCAATGCAGGTTGTGAAATTAAGCATAATGAGTCTGGGAATTTGTGGGTCCGACACTAGAAAAAATTGACCATTGAAAGCTGCCGATTGTCATAAAACCCAACTGGTTCACTACTGTCCTTCAGGGAAGTGAATCCGGCACCCTTTCTGGGCCTACAGAAGACTCTGACCTCTATGGCAGGTGAGAAAGAGAGAGTTGGAAGGGGCGAAGGATAGTTACTTTTATATCTGCAACTGGACGAAGAATTTGACAGCACCTCCCTAACCAGCGACCTCCACCAGCTAGAAGGTCAAGTGACATAGTTACATGGGAACACCTTCACCTCCAAGCTCTCCTCGAAGCGACACGCCATCCTGACTTTGAAAGATTTCGCTGTTCCTTCATTGTCGATGGGACAAAATCCTGAAATTCCCACTCTAACAGTATTTTGGGAGTACCTTCACCACACGGCCTGCAGCGTTACCAGAAGGCGACTCACCACCACCTTCTTCAGGGCAATCAGAGATGGGCAATAAATGACCGGTTTGCCAGTGCTGCCCATATCACAAGAATAAATTAAATGTGGATTGAAAGCATTTACAGAAGTACTTGTTCCTGAAACAATACTCTTTTACACTGTACGGACAGTGTCTGTTTAGCAACCTAATCTCCCCTAGAATCCACCTCCCTTGACAGTCCCCTACTGGCCTCAAAAGTACTCGGGGTTTAACCCAGCAGCCCGTCCCCCATCTCCATTCCAACACAAACTGACGCAACAAAAAAGACCTACACAGGAGGCCAGTGACTGGCTTCTGCACCCAATGCCCACCCTGATGCAAACCGGCTCCTAATTGGTTCGCCTGTGATTCCAGACTCGGTTCTGTGAGCAACGCCTACAATAAAATCACAGCAAAATACTGTGGATTCTGGAAATCTGAAATAAAATGAGAAACTGCTGGCAATACTGAGCAGCTGATACATTATCGGTGAAGAGAGAAACAGAGTTAACAGCCTGAATTTTAATACGTTGGCAGGTTGGAGCGGTGGGGCATTGTGGGGGCGGCCAGAAGCGGTCAGGATACCCGGGAGAACGGGTTCCCACAAGCCCTGCCGAATTTAACTTCCACTCTGGTTCTTTTGCCAATCACCTTAAGTCAGTGTCCTCTGGTTACAAACCCTTCTTCCATGGAAACTGTGTCTCCTTATTTACTCATCCATTGAATCTCCTCTTAACCTTCTCTGCTCTAAGGAGCACACACCCAGCTTCTCCAGTCTATCCTCACCACCAAAGTCCATCACCCCGTTACCATTCTAATCACCTCTGCACCGTGTCTAATGCATTTACATCCTTCCTAAAGTTTGGCGACCAGGACTGGACACAATTTTGCAGCTGAAGATTAACCAGTTTTTTAAAAGGTTTAGCACAGCTCAACACCAAATACTGCTTTTTCAGTGATGGGGTTTAGAAGGGCGAGTTTAACCCAGTCAGTTGTATGTGTGACTGAGAGCTTGAGCTGAAAGAAATGCAGTTGGAGCAGAGAGCCAGAGACACGCAGTGTAAGCAGGCACAAGCACTCCTGCAAAGCCGAGACATCACTATTTCCTACTTGGCACAAAATGCATATATTAATTGCAACAATTCATTAGAATTGATTTGAAATGGTTTAGTTTATGAATTGAATCATGCTTCTCTAATTGTATTTCACAACTCAGAATCAAGGCCTCACTTCCTTTCTTCCTCTGGGCCCCTGAACCTCATCTGGCAGTGTAATGCTGGCAAGTGGTGATCGATTGCCCTGGGAACCAACAAGAAGAGAGTTCAGAGGCCGGAGGGCCAAGGGAGCAGCGGGTTCTGCTACCCATCGCGATGCTTGAGTCGACCAGTCAGGTGAATCAGTGAGAACCCCTGTTAAACTATTTATCTTCTAAAATGTAAACCGAGATTTATTTGTCAAGGGAACAGTTTTAAATGTGTCAGTATTGGGTTTTCCTGGAGTTCCGATTATGAGTTTCAGACACTTCAGTGCCAAGCGCACCATATAATCATAGAATGGTTACAGCACAGAACGAGGCCATTCGGCCCGTCGAGCCCGTGCTGGTTCTCCACAAGAGCACTTAAGATAGTCCCAGTCCCCCACGGTTTCCCGAGAACCCTGCATTTTTCCCTTTCGGATACTTATCCAATTCCCTTTTGAAAGCCAGGAATACATCTGCCTCCATTATCCTTTTAGGCAGTGCATTCCAGATCATAAACAATCGCTGCATAAAAAGGTTTTTTCTCATGTCGCCTATGAACCTTCTGCCAATCATATTAAATCTGTGTCCTCTGGCTCTCGACACTTCAGCCAATGGGAACATTTTCTCTCTATCTACTCTGTCTAGACGCTTCATGATTTTGAATAACTCTTTCAAATCAACTCTTAACATTCTCTGCTCCAAGAAGAACAATCCCAGCTTCTCCAGTCTATCCACGTAACTGAAGTCCCTGATCACTGGAATCATTCTCGTATTTCTTTTCTGCACCCTCTCTGAGGCCTTCATATCCTTCCTAAAGTGTGGTGCCCAGAATTGGACACAATACTCCAGTTGAGGCCGAACCAGTGATTTATAAAGGTTCATCATAACTTCCGTGTTTCTGTAATCTATGCCGCTATTTATGAAGCCCAGGACCCCCTTTGCTTATTTAACCGCTTTCTCAGCCTGCCCTGCCACCTTCAACGATCTGTGCACATATACCCCCAGGTCTCCCTGTCCATGCACCCCGTTTAGAATTGTACACTTTAGTTTATATTGCCTCTCCTCGTTCTTCCTACCAAAATGTATTGCATCGCTGTTTTCTGCGTGAAATTTCATCTGCCATGTGTCCACCATTTCACCAGCCTGTCTATGCTCCCTGAAGTCAATCCCTATCCTCCTCACTGTTCACTATAATTACAAGTTGTGTGTTCGATGAAAAATTTTAAATTTTCCACTCTGTACCCAAGTCCAATTCATTAATATCTATCAAGAAAAACAGGGGTCCTAGAAATAACACCTGGGGAACACCACTGTATACCTTCCTCCTGGCCGAAAAACAACCGTTCATCATTACACTCTGTTGCCTATCTCTTAGCCAATTCCGTATCCATGCTGCCACTGTCCCTTTTATTCCATGTGATTCAACATTGCTGGCAAGTCTATTATGCTGCAAATTATCAAACGCGCGTTGGAAATCAATATACGCCACATCAACCACAATGCTCTCATCAACCCTTTCTGTGACCTCATGAAAAACTCAATCAAGTTAGTTAAATACGATTTGCTTTTAACAAATCCGTGCTGGTTTTCCTTAATTAATCCAAAGTTGTCCAAGTGACTTTTGATCTTGTCTCTGATTATCGAACAGGTGTTTGAAGGCCATTCATTTCCCTCTTTATTGTAGCTGTTAGTTGAAGGTGCAGATTTCCCCTCATTATGCATCTAGTTGTGATATTTAGAGGGACAATGTCTCACCTTTCTGCATCTTTAGCAGTTAAAGTAACATCCTTCCTGTTCATAGTGAATCACATTATGTACTGAGGGAGAGGGCTGGTGACTTCAGCATTTAAAATTCTCATCGTCTTGTTCAAATCCCTTCATGGCCTGTCAACTCTCTACCTCCAGCCCTACAACTATCTTAATAAGGAGAAACTGTTTCCAGTGTCAGGAGGGTCGGTAACCAGTGCACACAGATTTAAGGTAATTGGTGACAGAGCCAGAGGTGACATGAGGGGAACTTTTGTACCCATCCTGCTGCTATGCCCTGGAATGCACTTCCAGAAAGGCTGTGCTGCTCCCCGTGATCGAAGTACTGGCAGATCGCTGTATGAGCTCACAGCTCAGAATTACCACTTGGCAAGGCATTGGAGTGAAAACAGTGACTGGGTCTGAAATCCATCGTCACACAGTTCCTTCAGTATAGGCTCACAGCTCAGAATTACCACTTGTCAAGGTACCTATACAGCAGACGTTTCCATTCCAGATAAGAAGGAAAAAGAACGTAAGATATAGGAGCAATTCGGCCCCCGAGCCCACTCCGCCATTCGATAAGATCAGGCTGATCGTGTACCACAACTCCTATTTCCTGCACTATCACCATATCCCTTGAAACCCTTAATATTCAAAAACCTATCGAGCTCTGTCTTAAAAATACTCAAAGATTGAGCCTCCACAGCCCTCTGGGGTAGAGAATTCCAAAGATTCACCAACCTCTCAGTGAATAATGTTCTACTCACCTCAGTCCTAAATGGCCGACCCCTTATTCTGAGATTGTGACCCCTAGTTCCAGATTCCCCAGCCCGGGAATTCATCCTCACTGCATCTACACAGTCAAGCCCTGTAAGAATTTGTATGTTTCATGAGATGCGGTGGGAGATGGAGAGAGAGAGATCAACAAGGGGGATAGAGAAAGAGAAATCCGGTGGGAGATAGAGATAGAGAGACCAATAGGGGAACAGAGATAGAGACATATGGTGGGAGACAGAGAGAGAGAGACTGACTGTGGACAGAGTGTGAGAGAGAAATACGGTGGGAGGAAGAGAGAGATAGACCAACAGGGGACAGAGAGAGAGACATACGGTGCGAGATAGAGAGAGAGAGAGACCAACAGGAGCACATAGAGAGAGAGAGAGAGAGACATATGGTCCGAGATAGTGTGAGAGAGAGAGCAACAGGAGAACAGAGAGAGAGAGAGAGATACGGTGTCAGACAGAATAATTGAATATTAATTAAATCAAGGGATATGGCATTCATGCAGGAAAGTGAAGTTGACGTAGATTCTTGAACCGTTGCATTCTGTGTGGCGTTTGGAGTTCCAGGATGACAATGAATAATCTGCAATATATTTCTAAGTCAGGATGGTGCGTGACTTGGAGGGGAACTTGGAGGTGGTGGTGTTCCCATGCACCTGCTGCCCTTGTCCTTCTAGGTGGAAGATGTCGTGGGTTTGGCAGGTGCGGCTGAAGAAGCATTGCTGAGTTGCTGCAGTGCATCTTGTAGATGGTATACACTGCAGCCACGGTACGCCAGTGGTGGAGGGTGTGAATGTTTAAGGTGCAGAATGCGGTGCAAATCAAGTGGACTGCTTCGTCCTGGATGGAGTCGAGCTTTTTCAGTGTTGTTGGAGCTGCACTCATCCAGGCAAGTGGAGATTTTTCCATCACACTCCTTACTCATGCCTTGTAGATGGTGGAAAGTCTTCGGGGAGTCAAGAGGTGAGACACATGCCGCAGAATACCCAGACTCTGACCTGCTCTTATTGCCACAGTATTTATGTGGCCGGTCCAGTTTCTGGTCAATGGTGATGCCCAGGATTTTGAACGTGCTGGATTCTGTGACAGTAATACCGTTCAATGTCACAGGCATTACATGTAGATTTCGTTTGGGTCCTTAATGGGCCTAGAAGTTGATGGTGCGGGATTCGTCGAAGGTAATGCCCTTGAATGTTAAAGGGCGGTGGTTACACTGTCGCTTATTGGAGTTAGTCATTGGCTGGCACTTGTGTGACGTGAATGTTACCTGCCACTTACCAGACCAAGCCTGAACTCTTACGAATTCTGTAGCCCAGAGGGCTGTGGAGGCTCAGTGACAGGGTATGTTCCAGACAGAGATCGATACATTCCGAATATTAAGGGAATCAAGGGATATGGAGACAGAGCAGGAAATTGGAGATGAGGTCAAAGATCAGCCATGATCTCAATCAATGGCGGAGCAGGCGTAGAATGCCAAATGGCCGACTCCTGCAACTATTTCTTATATTCTTAAACATTTGCAGGATTGAAACAGGGACAGGCTGTTGGCCATCCCATTCAGAGCAGAGCAGCGCTCATGCGGAGCGAGGCTGGTAAGCAGTGAGCAGGGGTAGGGCGTGCCCTTGGCCAGGTGTCGGGCCTCCTCCTCCCCGGGCAGGGCTACTCCACTCGCCGTCCGTTCACACAGTAATCGGGCCTTTAGCTGCTGACCTCCGGACTTTCATCTGCCGCTGCCACTCCCCGGCCTAGCTGCTGGGAAAAACAAAACCTCATTGGCGGCAACCCATGCGCTAGGGAAAGATCCCGAGCGATACAGTGCTGCCGTCTTTCTGAGGGGCCTTTCCCCAGCTTTTCCCGCTGCGTTGGTCTTTGAGTGGCGCTGCTATCTTTGTCTAGGTCACAGCGACCGCAATCTTAGTGCAGGCAGGATATACGCTGCTTCCGGCGGCACTTTCTGGGCGGCCATCTTTCTCTAGGGCATTGGTGCCTTTCCAGAGGGGCTTGGCAGATGGCCGTGCACCTTGCAGAATGACCAGTGTAGACAGTGTGTGAGTGAGCGTGTGAATATCCCCGATCACCAGCCCTTGGGCGGCCCGGGGGTGAGCGCTCGCAACAATATCAAGCACAGGGACCTCTCAGGCTGCAATATCTTCGCTTCTTCTCACCCTTTAATTAATTTTACAATTAGAGTAAAGGGATATTTCCCCACATTCTTCAACTGCTCTCTGAACATAGTCTGGGTAACGGCATAAATCCCAGTGTTTGTGCAGCAACTCAGCAGCTGCAGCATCAATCCAATTTCCATTACATAATCAGGTAGATATACAGACTCATAGCCCATAAAGTACATTCGGCTCCATATAAAATACACCATAAACACTGACCATAACAGGATGAAATTGCTCGAGATAACAAGCAGTAAAATTATGGATTTCCTGCGGCTCTCCATCTCTGGGTCTCTTGGATTGTCCCCACTGCTGGAACCCCGGAGTCTCCTGCGGGCTCTGCTGGCCAGTAAAATGTGTCTGACGGTGACAGCATTGAGTAGCAGAATCAGAACAAATGGGACACACGGGGTGAGAATATAATGAAGGAACTCGATTGATCCCCAGACCCGTGATAACAAAATATCCATTGTTATATCACAAAACCAGGGGTCGTTCGAAAGGTAATACTCATTTGTGAACATAAAATACCAGAACATGTTCTTTAAAGCGCTCAGCACAGTCACTGTTCCCAGAACCACGGCGACGGTTTTCTCGGTGCAATATTTAATTTTCAGCTTCTGGCAACAAATGGCCACAAATCGATCAAAGGTGAAAGTGACGGTGAACCAGACAGAACAATCTGTGGCTGCATAAAGCAGGACGGCATGGATATTACACACTGGGATGGACGCCAGGAAATCAAAGTGATCCACGTAAACAATCGGAATGTGCCTCAATATCAGGTCGAGAATTACGACGAGTAGATCCGCCGCTGCCATGGCCACCAGGTAGTGAGTGACACATTTGGAGAGACCGCACTTTCCCCGAGACAGTATCACAATCGTCACTAAGTTCACTGTGAGGAAGGCAAATAAACAAGGGAAATTATACATCAGGCTGGGAGCAAGAAGAGCAGTTTGATGGAATTCGGGGTGAAATCTGCAAAGCATTAGCGACATTCGATTATATAATCTCATTCTATTACCTGTGCAGCTGACTATAGGGTTTATTGTAACAATAATCGATAATACATAGTGGAATTAATAAATTATTGTAACATATGTCTGTTCAATGAGAGATTAAATGATAGATCTACATTTAGCCCAGCAGATAAAAGAACCAGCTGAGGTACCAGGGACACAAAGGACCAGAGTCTCTCAGAAAGCCCTTGGTCCCGTGATCAGTCACAATTTGGAGCGGTGCAATTCGCTTCTCTGACCCTGTGTTAGGAAGGGGGAAATCCCACTTTGATTCCTGCTCCTGGTTCGAATATCCATTATATTTATAACTGAAAATGAATGCAATGGCAAAATACAGAAACTGCTAACTTGGCGTGCAATAATTACAGGCAATGTAAAATGTACGGATACAATTTCACAATGCTTAGGTAATAAACACAGGTTGACTGCAGTTATACAGATCACCGGGCTGTCAGAAGTTTTATAAGATTGAACGTTTACATATTTGTTGAAATACACAAGTTGTTGCTCATTGAAATGAAGATTTTCCAAATAACAGTAAGAGGAATCATTGACCAGGTAATGCCCCACTAAATGCATTTATCAGCATCAAAATTAGAAGCCTTAAACCACAGGCAAAGGGCCGCCAAAAGCTTTTGCAAAATATCTAAACACAAGTGGAAGAGATTGTACTTTTACACCTGTTGGTTTCCAACATATGTGGAGAAAATTAGACGAGAAAATATCAGAGAATGTTCTTATCCTCAGTACTTCAGTTACAATCAGCTGGGATTCTTTATGCTGAAGTACAACAGGAGGCAATAGAGAATCGCTCTGGGACTCACTGACAGATCCACTGAACTGTGATAGACGTGCATGGGAGCCAATAGTACATTCAAAACAATGATGGGAAATAATAGTATTGAAATCTGGCTGAATAAACACTTTCTGAGTACATAAATTATCCTTGTAATTCTAATTTAACCAGCAGAAGCAGTGCCGCTAGTTCAGAACTGCAGATGATGGGAGATGAAGGAATGATATTTCAGATATTAAATGATGTGTATATGATCTGCCAGGATTTGTGCCTGTGACACTGTAAGTAACTATACAGAGCATTAAATGAAAACAAAAGCAAAATATTGCTCTGACTGGAAATCTGAAATTAAAACAGAAAATGGAGGAAATACTCAGCAGGTCAGGCAGCATCTGTGGAGAGAGAGAGAGAAACAGAGTTAACGTTTCAGCAAGATGGCCTTTCGTCATTAGGTGAAATGTCTCCTAGACCAAGAGAGCATTCTTCTGATCTGTTACAAATGTTCAGTGTAGATGACAGACTGGAATTCGTTCAATAAAGAGTCACGTCCAATAAATTTGGCTGAGTTGAAAACGCAACATTTGAATCTTGGCAACACGATATCACCTTCAGAATCAATCGCCGACAGCAGCGTGGATATCATGGGGAATGACAAAGAGAGACATACAGTTAAACTTGGTCTACAGAATTAATAGCTGGATACAGAGATTACCAGGGACACCAACAGCAGCCAGGGTGGGGGTTGGTGGAGTAAATGACAAGAACAGTAATGCAGTTAAACATGGTTTATTGCATTAAGAGCTGGATAGAGAGACTTACCAGGAACACCAACAGTAGTGAGCATGTGTCAGTATGTCAGCAACCCATGCGTTAACAAAGATGCAACAACTTGAAGCACAGAATACCATTAATAACTGAACATCCCACGGTAAATAGCAAGGATAATATTACAGTGTAACATGGTTTGTAGAATTAATAACTGGACATAGATACTTACTGGGAAGACCAACAGCAGCGTGGAGGGGATAGTATATCTTTTGTATATCATAACATATTCCTAATATCCAAAACTATTCACCCCAATCCATGCCTTCCCTTCTGTGAGTGTCGGTTGGTGTTTGTGCTGGAGGCAGCGTGCTGACAGTGTGAGGTGACACAGTGAAGAGAGTTCCTCATTTAGAGCAGTGGGAAATCCCTGAGTGACATCATTAGGCCTCACTGTAACGGGCATTAATTACAGTCATTGAGCCAACAGACTCATTGAAGTATTGCCACCAGAACGCTTTGCTGCACCACAATCTAGTTCACCTTATTGTACACAGTTTTAAATTAAAAGTTAGCGAATGCACAATATTTCACCCGCCCATAAGCATAATAATATAATAATTAGTTGCAAGTTTAGGCCATATAGCCCTTCGAGACTGCTACGCCATTGAAAAAGATGATGGTTGATCTTCGACCACAAATCGACATTCCCCCACCCATCCCCATCCCAATATCCATTGATATCTGTCGAGTCCAAAAATACAGAGGAAAGAACAGAGAGAACGGAGTGTCACTAGCTGTATTGATAGAAAGCTGAGATCAAAAGATGCTCAAAGGATAACAACCCCAGCTTCTCCAGTCTATCCAAATAACGAAAGTCCTTCATGCCAGGACCCATTCTTGTAAATCCTTCCTGCACCCTCTCTAAGACCTTCAAATACTTCCTAAAGTGCGGTGCCCAGAATTGGACACTGTATTCCAGTTGTGGCCAGACCAGTGTTTTACAAAGGTTCATCATAACGTCCTTTTACTCTGTGCCTCTATTTATGAAGCCCAGGAGCCCATAATCTATTTTAACCGATTTCTCAACCTGCCCTGCCACCTTCAACGATTTCTGCACATATACACACAGGTCTCCCTATTCATGCAACCACTTTAGTATTGTACCCTTGATTTTATATTGCCTCACCTCATTCTCCCTATCAAAATGTATCACATCACACTTTTCTTTGCTAAATTACATCTGCCACGTGTCCGCCCATTCCAAGAGGCTGTAAGTGGCACCTTGAAGTCTATCAATATATTCCTCACTGTTCACTATACTTCCAATTTTTTTGTCACCTGCAAATTTCGAAATCGTGCCTTGTATGCCCAAGTCGAAGTCATTAATATATATCACAAAAAGCAATGTCCTAGTCCCAACACCTGGTAACACCACTCCTCCAGTCTGACACAACCGTTCACCCACCGTTCTGTTTCGTGTAAATTAATCAATTCCGCATGTTGCCACTGTCCCTTTTATTCCATGGGCTTCTACTTTACAGGCAAGCCTATTTTGCGGAATTTTATCAACGCCTTTTTGAAAGACCATGTACATCCGATCAAAGACATTGCGCTCATCAACCTTCTCAGTTAGTTTATCAAAAAACTCAATCAAGTTCATTAACACGAAATTGCCTTTGAAAAATCCGTGCAGCTTTCTTTAACTAAACCACACTTGTCCAAGTGACTTAATTTTGTCCCGGATTGTCGTTTCTAATAGCTTCGCCACCACCAAGGTTAATCCGACTGGCTCATAGTTGCTGGGTTTATCCTTACGCCCATCTTTGAACAAGGGTGTAATATTTGCAATTCTTCCTTCCTCTGGCATCACACCATATCTAAGGAGGATGGGAAGATTATGGCCCGTTGCTCCGAAATTTACACCCTTACCTCCCTCAGCATCCTAGGATGCATCCCATCCGCTCCTGGTAACGCATATACTTTAAGTACAGCCAGTCTTTCTAGTACCTCGTCTTTATCAATTTTATCCCATCCAGTTTCTCCACTACCTCATCTTTCACTATGACTTTGGCAGCAGCCTCTTCCTTGGTAAAGACAGATGCAATGTATTCATTTAGTACCTCAGCCATGATCTCTGCCTCCATTCGTAGGTCTCCTAATTGTTCCTTAATCGGCCCCACCCATTGTCCCACTACCCGTTTACTAGTTATATGCCTAGAGAAGAATTTTGGCTTACATTTTATGTTCGCTACCAATCTATTCTCATTTTCTCTCTTTGCCCCTCGTATTTCCCTTTTCACTTCCTCTCTGAACTTTCTATATTCAGCCTGGTTCTTAACGTATATTCTCAACTTGACATCTGTCATACGCCCCTTTTTCTGCTAAATCTCACTCTCTATCTCTTTCGTCATCCATGGAGCTCTGGTTTTGGTTGCCCTAACGTTCCCCCTCGTGGGAATGTACCTCTATTGTACCTGAATGATCCCTACTTTAAAGGCAGCCCATTGTTCAACTATAGTTTTGCCTGCCAATTTTTGTGTCCAATTTACCCTAGCCAGCACTGTTCTCAACCCACTGAAATTGGCCCTCCCACAATTAAGTAATTTACTCTAGATTGCTCCCAGACTTTTTCCATAACTAATCTAAACCTTATAATACTATGATCACCGTTCCTTAAATGTTCCCTTACTGACATTTGCTCCACTTCACCTATCCCATGTCCCAGAACCAGATCCACCAATGCCTTCATCGTGTTTGGGCCAGAGATGCAACAATGAAGAAAGTTCTCTTGAACTCACTTCAGAAATTTTTCCAACTGTCTGCCCTTTATACTTTTACTATCCCAGTCTATATTAGGATAATTGAAGTCTCCCATTATTACTGCTCCTTATTTCTTCCATCTCTCTGTAATTTCCCTGCAAATTTGCTCCTCTGTATTCTTCCCACTAGTTGGTGGCCTATAGAATACACCCAGCAGTGAAATGGTACCTCTACTGTTTCTTAACTCTAACCAAATACATTCTGTTCTTGACCCCTCCAGGAATTCCTCTCTCTCCTGCACTAATATTCTTCTTAATCGACACTGCTACCCCAACTCCTTTCTTTCCTTCACTATCTTTCTCGAACATCTTTTATCCAGGAATATTTCGTACCAAATCCTGCCCTTTTTAGAACCAGGTCTCTGTTATCGCCATGTTTTCATTTTCCTATGTCTCTGGAGGTGCCGTCTTTTGGATGAGACATTAAACTGAGGACCCGTCTGCTCTTTCAGGTGGACGTAAAAGATCCTATTGCACTAGTTCGAAGAGATGGGAGCCATACTTGATATCCTGGGGCCAATATTTATCCTACAATCAATATAACAGAAACAATTTATCTGGTTATTATCATATTGTTGTTTTTGGGGCTTGCTGTGCATAAATTGGCTGCCGCGTTTCCCACATTATAACAGTGACTGCACTTCAAAAGTACTTCATTGGCTGTAATGTGCTTTGAGGCTTCCGCTGGTTGTGAAAGGCGCTGTATAAATGTAAGTTTTTAAAATTTTCTCTTAGACCTTACAATACTGTGGCTGCTGGAAATTTAAAATAACAACAGAAAATGCTGGAAACATTCAGCAGGTCAGGCTGCATCCGTGGAGAGAGAGACAGAGTCAGCGTTTCAGGGCTGTGACCCTTCGTCAGAACTGGCAACATTTATTGATGTAACAGTTCTAAAGCTGGTGCAGGGGCATGGAAAGGGGGAGGGGAGGAATGGACAAACTGGACGGTCTGAGATAGGGTGGGAGGCGGGAGTGGTTAAATGTGGCAAATGGGGATGGCAGAATCATTTTCTGTTTCACTCTTACACCTTCCTGGATTCTCATTTAGTCTGACCCCACTTAATACCGTACTATTGCATACTCTACTACTACCTGTCTCTCCCAATCATTTGTGCACCTTGTTTCTCGTTTCTAATGGAAGGACACAAAATATACTTTGGTTTGGAGGGGGGTAAACTTTAATGTTCATCACCGAGAGTGGCTCTCATTAACTGAGCCCTGAAGAACACAGCTAGCAGACTGGGATATAACCAACTTGATATAACAGCCTGATTGACCTCGTCCTCACCAAACTACCTATCGCATATGTATCTGTCCATGACGATATTGGTAGGACTGACCACTGCACAATATTTGTGGAGATTATGTCTCGCCTTCACCCAGAGGACACACTCCATCATATCATGTGTCACTACCATCGTGCTCAGTGGGATGAAATTGGACAGAGACAATCGATCACACAAACAACAGATCAAATTATTTCAAATCTGTCATATCCAGTCGTGAATGGTAATGAAAATCTCTCCTTTTCAAATCTATATTCAAATGCCTGTTGAAAGTTTCTATTAACAAAGAAAGACTTGCATTTATAGAGTGCCTTTCAAAACCTTGGGATGTCCCAAACCACTTTAAAGTCAATGAAGTTATTTCGAAGTGCAGTCAGTGTTATACTGTAGGAAACACGGCAGTTAGTTTGTGAACGTCAAGATCCCATAAACAGCAATGTGAAAATGACCAGATCATCTGTTTGAGTGATGTTGATTGAGATAAATATCGGGCAGAACACTGAGGATAACTCCACTGCACTTCTTCGAACATCCACCTGAGAGACAGCAGATTGTCCCTCGGTTTAACATCACATCAGAACAATGGCACCACGGCCAACACAGCGCTATCCCAGTACTGCACCACCGACAATATAGCTTTCCACCAGTACTGCACCTCCGACAATGCAGCGCTCCCCCAGTAATGCACCGCCGACAATGTAGTGCTCCACCGGTACTGACACTCCGACAATGTAGCACTCCATCAGTACTGACACTCCGACAATGTAGCGCTCCCCCAGTACTGCACCTCTGACAGTGTAATGCTCCCTCAGTACTGACACACCGACAATGTAGAGCTCCCCCAGTGCTGACCCTCCGACAATGTAGAGCTCCCCCAGTACTGCACCCTCCGACAATGTAACGCTCCACCAGAACTGACACTCCAAAAATGGAGAGCTCCCCCAGTACTGCACCTCTGACAATGCAGCGCTCCCTCAGTACTGCACCTCTGACAAATTAGCGATCCCCCAGTACTGCACCTCCGACAATGTAGCACTCCCCAGTACTGCACATCTGACAGTATAGCGCTCCCCCAGTACTGCATCTCCGACAATGTAGGGCTCCCCCAGTACCCCCAGCCACAGTCTGTTCGCCCTCCTACCATCTGGAAGACGCTACAGATGCATTCGCACCCATACGGCCAGATTTAGGAACAGCTTCTTTCCCAGGGCTGTCATCCTACTGAACTCCACAAATAAACACTAAAGCCTGCACATCTGCCGATGCACTTTATTATGGTCATATTTATGCTAATATATATGTACAAATGTAGGTTGAAATTTTAAAGTGTCCTAATCCAAATTGTACACTCTCGGGAGCCGCAAGCCTACATTTCGTTGTACTGCACTTGTGCACTAACAATGACAATAAAAGTTGATTTGATTTGATTTGATTTGATTTGATTTGATTTGACAGTGCAGCGCCCGCTCAGTACTTCCCCTCCAACAGTGCAGAGCTCCCTCACTGCTGCCCCTCGGACAGTGCAGCCCTCCCTCAGTACTGAAACTACAACAGTGCAGTGCTACCTCAGTACTGCCCCTCGGAAAGTGCAGCACGCCCTCAGTACTGCCCATCCGACAGTGCAGCCCTCCTTCCGAACTGACATTCCGACAATGCGGCGCTCCATCAGTACTGCCCCTCCGACAGTGCAGCGTTCACTTGGTACTGACCCTCCAACAGTGCAGTGCTCCCTCAGTACTGCCCCTCCACTCTCTAAATACTGCACTGAAGTGTTAGCCTAGGTTTTTGTACTCACGTCACTGGAGTGGACGTGAACACAGGTCCTCCTCACTTAGAGGCGAGTGTGCTACGACCTGATCCTATTGAATCTGCTTCCAGCAGCCTTGCTGAGAGTTAATTCCAGATCATAAAACTCACTGCGTGACCAAAGCTCCTCCTTTTGGTGCAGACAAGTAAGCCAGTGATATCTGTGTCTCTTTATTTCCGGTATCAATCTTCATCTTAGGCAGTGCCTTGGAACCGAGGATGACTTGCTTCCACACTAAAAATTAGTTCTCAGGTGACTGATGAGTCCAATGTGGGACCTACAGTCTCTGTCACTGGTGGGGCAGATGGTGTTTTAAAGGGCGGGTGGGTGGGAAGCTTGGGTTGATGTGCGCTCCTTCCGCTCTTTGTGCGTGGCTTCCACTTGCTCTCTGCAAAGAGACTCGAGGTGTTTGCTGCCTTCCACTGTTCGTCTCATCCACTTTGTGCGGCCTTGAGCCGGGATTTCCCAGGTGTCGGTGGGGATGTTGCACTTTTCAAGGAGGCTTTGAGCGTGTCCTTGCAGCGTTTCCTCTGCCTACCTCGGGCTCTCTTGCCGTGTTGGTGTTCCGGGCAGAGGGTATCCATACCCATATCATTTTGAGCACTTCAATTCAATCTCCCCCTAACCTTCGCTGCTCTAAGAAAAACAATCCCAGTCTCTCCATATTACTGAAATCCCTCAACTCTGGTGTTATTACGGTAAATTCTCTCCAATGAAGCAGCAGACGATGACCACTTCCAACCAGAGATCATCTAACCTCCTCCCCTTGCCAGTCAATGGCATTTCCATCACCCAATCCTCCACCATCAAAATTGTAGGGGTCGCGATCGATCATAAAATCATCTGGACCAGCCACATAAATGCCGTGGTTACTACACGAGGTCAGAATCGTGTATTCTGAGGTGATTAACTCACCTCCTGCATCCTGCAAACATCTCCAACACCTACAAGGCACAAATCAAAGGTGTGGTAGATTACTCTCTGTAGACATTGCGTAAATTAGCTTAGTGTTTGTTACTGGACCGGTAATCCAGAGGACAGGGCTGATAATCCCACCACACCAGCTGGGGAATTTAATTTCACATAGTACATTTGAAATAAAATATAGAATCAATAATGGAAGATTTTTGGAAAAACCTAGGAAAGGAAGCCTGCCATCCTTTCCTGGGCTGCCCACATGTCGTTCACTCTTAACTGCCCTCTGAAATGTCCAAGCAAGCCATTCAGTTGTAGTAAAGTCAGCACTGTGGGAATACATTCACCACAAGGACTGCAGCAGTTCCAGAAGGCTGTTCCGCACCACCTTCTCCAGGATTAGGGATCCCAAGAAATAGGTATTGGCTTGCCTGGCCAGCAGTGCCAACATTCCGTGCATAAATAAAAAAAGAGATAGGCAAGACATGTGGGTAAGAATCTAATTGTCCTTAATACTGAGAAATGTTTAACAAGGTATTCGAAATGTTTATTAAACATTTCACAATAAAACACATCAAAACTAAGACTTTCCAAAATAAGCAAGTTGTAAGGGTCTTAAACAGTACAAGATTAGAATTTGTCAACGAACGTTAATGATCTAATAATCTGTAAGGAGATATATGGGGTCCAAGAATTTCGGATCCGAAATCGTGTGTTTCGAGCCTCTGCCCAAGAGGATTTTCTACGCACTTGGGTTTTCAGCTTTTTTTCTCCTTCAAAAGACTGTGTCCCTGGTCCTGTGTGACCTGTTGTTTCTCTTTAAAAAGCCTGAGTAACTGGTCCTGCCTCTTTACAAAGCCTGTGTGACTGGTCCTGTCACTTTACAAAGTCTGTGTGACTGGTCCTGTCTCTTCACAAAGCCTGTGTGACTGGTCCTGTCGCTTTACAAAGTCTGTGTGACTGGTCCTGTCTCTTCACAAAGCCTGTGTGACTAGTCCTGACTCGTTAAAAAGCCTGCGTGACTGGTCCTGTCTCTTTATAAAGCCTGAGTGACTAGTCCTGTCTCTTTGTAAAGCCTGTGTGACTGGTCCTGTCCCTTTATAAAGCCTGTGTGACTGGTCCTGTCTCTTTATAAAGCCTGTGTGACGGGTCCTGTCCCTTTACAAAGCCTGTGTGACTGGTTCTGTCTCTTTATAAAGTCTGTGTGACGGGTCCTGTCTCTTTATAAAGCCTGTGTGACGGGTCCTGTCTCTTTATAAAGCATGTGTGACTGGTCCTGTCTCTTTATAAAGCCTGTGTGACTAGTCCTGTCTCTTTATATAACCTGTGTGACTGGTCCTGTCTCTTTACAAAGCCTGTGTGACTGGTCCTGTTGCTTTACAAAGTCTGTGTGACTGGTCCTGGCTCTTTATAAAGCCTGTGTCACTGGTCCTGTCTCGTTATAAAGCCTGAGTGACTGGTCCTATCTCTTTATAAAGCCTGTGTGACGGGTCCTGTCTCATTATAAAGCCTGTGTGACTGGTCCTGTCGCTTTACAAAGTCTGTGTGACTGATCCTGGCTCTTTATAAAGCCTGTGTCACTGGTCCTGTCTCTTTATAAAGCCTGAGTGACTGGTCCTGTCTCTTTATAAAGCCTGTGTGACGGGTCCTGTCTCATTATAAAGCCGGTGTGACTGGTCCTGTCTCTTTATAAAGCCTGTGTGACTGGTCCTGTCTCTTTATAAAGCCTGTGTGACTGGTCCTGTCTCATTACTAAGCCTGTGTGACTGGTCCTGTCTCTTTAATAAGCCTGTGTGACTGGTCCTGTCGCCTTCAAAAGCTTGTGTGGCTGGTCCTGTCTCTTTAAAAAAAAGCCTGTGTGACTGGTCCTGTCCCTTTAATAAGCCGATGTGACTAGTCCTGTCTCTTTAATAATCCTGTGTGATTGGTTCTGTCTCTTTAATATGCCTGTGTGTTTGTTCGTGTCTCTTTAAAAAGCCTGTGTGTTTGGTCCTGTCACTTAAAAAGCCTTTGTGTTTGGTCCTGTCTCATTAATAAGCATGTGTGACTGGTCCTGTCTCTTTAAGAAGCCTGTGAGTTTGGTCCTGTAAATTTAATAAGCTGTGTGACTGGTCTGTCTCTTTAATAAGCCTGTGTGACTGGTCCTGTCTCTTTAACAAGCCTGTGTGTTTGGTCCTGTCACTTTAATAAGCCTGTGTGTTTTGTCCTGTCTCTTTAATAAGCCTGTGTGACTGCTCCTGTGTCTTTCAATGGACTGTGTGACTGGTCCTGTCTCTTTAATAAGCCAGTGTAACTGTGCCTGTCAGATGAAAAGGCCTGTGTGACTGGTACTGTCTCTTTAATAAGTCCGTGTATCTTGTCCTGTCACTTTAATAAGCCTGTGTGACTGGTCCTGTCACTTTAATAAGCCTGTGTGTATGGCTCTGTCTCTTTAATAAGCCTGTTTGTCTGGTCCTGTCTCTTTCAATAGACTGTGTGACTGTGCCTGTCAGACGAAAGAGCCCGCATGACTGGTTCTGTCTCTTTAATAAGCCTGTGTGTCTTGTCGTTTATCTTTTAAAAACCCTGTCTTAATGGACGTGTCTCTTTAAAAAGACGTTTTAACTGGTTCTGTCTCCTTAAAAAGCCCGTGTGTCTGGTTCTGTTTCTTTAAAGAGCCTGTGTGACTTGTCCTGTCGTCTATTAAAAGCCTGTGTGACTGATTCTGTGTCAATGGCTGTGGTTCAGCGCTCTTGATCAGGTGTTCATTGCCTGCTAAACACTTAACCCCTTTGCGTCTCAAGAAAATAAGAAAAAATAAATAGGGGCAGGAGTAGGCTATTTGGCCGTTCGAGCATGCTCCACCATTAAATAAGATCATAGCTGATCTTCTAACTCACCTCCACTTTCCTGCACTATCCCCATATCCCTAGATTCCCTTAATATTCAAATACCTATCGATCTTTGTCTTGAGTATACTCAATGACTGAACCTCCACACCCCTCTGGTGTAGAGAATTCCACAGATTCACCACCCTCCGAGTGAAGAAATGTCTCCTCATTTCAGCCCTAAATGGCCGACCTGTTATTCTTAGACTATGACCCCTGGTTCTAGACTCCCCAGTCAGGGGGAACATCCTCCTTACATCTACACTGTCAATTCCTGTCAATATTTTCTATGTTTCAATGAGATCACCTTTCATTTTTCTAAACTCTTGATAATGTGGGCCTAGTCCACTCAATTTCCCCTCATAGGACAATCCCCCCATTCCAGGAACCACTCTGGCGCACCTTCTTTGCACTCCATCGATGGCAAGTGTATCCTTCCTTAGGAAAGGAGACCAAAACTGTACACATTTACCCCCTTGCCTCTCTTATCATCTGGGATACTCTTCTTCTGGGCTTCGTGATTAATCTACCTTCAAAGTTGGTAAGCACCTAAACATTTCCTCTCTCTCTATATTTATCTAAGCTAATATTTCACACGCCTCCTTAACTACAATTTTCTGCATCATCCCTCTCTCCTGTGAAGACAGGCACAAAGTATGTATTAAGAGTCATATCCACGTCATCCACCTCCACACACAGCTTACCATTGTGATCTCTAATAATCCCTATTCTTTCCTTAGTTATCCTCTTACTCTTTATGTATTTATAAAATATATTTTGGATTCCCTTGATTTTACATGCCAATATTTTGTATGCCCTCTCTTTGCTTTCCCAATTTACATTTTAACTTCACCCTGTCACTTTCTATATTCCTCTAGGTTTTCTGAAGTTTTGAGCTCTCAGTATCTGACAAAAGCTTACCTTTTTTCCCTTATCCTACACTGTGTGTTCCTTGACATCCAAGGGGTTTAAGGTTTGGGTGTTCCCCCTTTTTATTTGTGGGAACATATTTGCACTGAACCCTCACTATCTCCTCCTTGAAAGCTTCTCACTGCTCTGACACCGATTTCCCTTCAAGCAGCTGTTCCCAGTCCATGTTTGCTAAATCTTATCTCATCTTAGTACAATTGGTCTTTCCCACATTGAGACCTTTTACTTTATCTTTGTCCTTTTCCATAAGAGGATATTTAACATGGATGTTTGAAATCAATATGGGTTTCGATAAAGTAAGTAAGACTATTTCTAGTGGCAGAATGGTGGGTAAGCAGAGGACACAGATTTAAGGTAATTGGCAAAAGAACCAGAGAGGAGATGGAGAATTTTCTTTATGCAGTGGGTTGTTGTGTTCTGGAATGCTCTGTCTGAGAACGTGGTGGAAGCAGATTCAATAGCAAATTTAGACAGGGAATTGGACGATAGGTTGAAGTGGAAATTTTTACAGGGCTCTGGCTAAACAGTAGGCCTAATTAGATAGCACTTTCAAAGAGATGGCACAGACACAGTGACCTGAATGGGCTCCATCTGTGCTATATCACTGTATGATTCTATGAGCAAGACACAGAGAGAGAAGAGGGATAGAGAGAGAGAGAAAAATGGAAAGAAAAATAGAGACAGAAATACTGGGAGAGGTACAGAGGGCAATAAATTAACTTGAAAAGGGGAATTGGATAAATAATTGAGGGGAGCAATTTGCAGGACTATGGGAAAGAGCAGGGGAATGGGACTAACTGGACGGGTGAGGACATGGAGGGATTTGAACACAAGGATGAGAATATTAAGATCGAGATGTTGCTGGATCGGGAGCCAATGTATGTGAGTGCTCACAGGGTTGATGGGTGAACGGGTCTTGTGCGAGTTAGGATATGGGCAGCAGAGTTTTTGATGCGGTCTAGTTTATGGAGGCTTGTAACGGGGAGGGCGGCCAGGGGAGCATTGGAATTGTCGAGTCTGGATTTAACAAAGGCACAGATGGGGGTTTATGCAGCAGAATGGCTGAGGCGGGGTGGAGATGGGAGACGTTATGGAGGGGGTAGTAGGCAGTCCTGGTGATTCACAGGAAATCAGGTCGGAGCTCAGCTCACATTCAAAGAGAATGACGAGGTTGTGAACAGTCTGGTTCAGCCTCAGACATTGGCCAGGGTGGATGACTGAATCGATAGATAATGGAGTTTGTGACGAGGAACAGCGGCAATGGCTTTGGTCATCCCAAGATTTAAATGTCAACCACAGTAATACAGTGAAACGTGGTTTACAAATCTAATTGCTGAATATAGAAATATAACAGGGATACCAATACCAGCAAAGAGGGGAGAGTAAATGACAAGAACAGTAATAAAGTTAGGAAAAGTTTGCAGCGTTAATAGTTGGATACGTAGATTTGCCAGGATCAACAACAGTAGCAAGGAGGGGCGAGTAAATGATAAGAACAGTAATACAGTAAAACATCATTAATAGAATAGCTGGATAGAGACACTTACCAGGAAGGCCAACAGCAGCAAGGAAGGGATAGTAAATCCATTGAATAGTCAAAAGTGCGGAATAGATCTGCTCATCCAATGTGAGATAATCAGAATATTCAGAAAGATAATCAACCACCAAGGAGAAACTCCTGTCCATTATTGTAACATTCCAATCCACTGTTGTTAGCTTCCGATCCATTGTTGCAACATTAAATCTACTATTCTCAGATTCTGACTCCCACTCTGCGTACTGATCCCTGTCAGTGCCAGATGTGATGCTCTCCCTGACACTATGGGATAACACATTGAAAGGAGTCCCTTATTAATAGAAGAGGGAAACCCTGGACTGATACAATAATGTCCATTAACACTGACATTAATTACAGTCAATGAACAAGCAGCCTCAGTTAACCAGTGGCGACTGACATTAATTAGTCACTGAACAAACAACTTCAGTTAACCCATGGAGACTGACATTAGTTACAGACACCGAACAAACAGCTTCAGTTAACCCGTGGACACTGGCATTAATTAAAGTCACTGAGCAAACAGCTACGGTTAACCCTTGGAGACTGACATTAATTACAGGCACTGAACAAACAGCTACGGTTAAGCCTTGGAGACTGACATTAATTACAGTCAATGAACAAACAGCTTCAGTTAACCCGTGGGGACTGACATTAATTACAGTCAATGAACAAACAGCTTCAGTTAACCCCTTTCATACATAGGAACATAAGAACAAAAGAAAAAGGAGCAGGAGTCGGCCATTTGGCCCCTCGAGCCTGCCTGACCATTCAATAAGATCATGGCTGATCTGATCCTGGCCTCAACTTCAATTTCCCACACGCTTTCCATAACCCTTGACTACCCTATAGCTAAAATTTATGTCTATCTCCACCGTGAATATATTCAATGATTCCAACTAATGAGCTCTTTGGGTGAAGAATTCCAAAGATTCGCGACCCTCTGAGAGAAGAAATTCCTCCTCATCTCAGTTTTAAATGGGCGACCCCCTATCCTGAAACTATGCCCCCTAGTACTAGATTTCCACACATGGGGAAACATCCGCCCTGCATCTACGCTTTCCAGCCCCATCAGAATCTTTTATGTTTCAATAAGATCACCTCTCATTCTTCTGAACGCCTATGAGTATAGGCCAAGCCTGCTCAACATTTCTTCATAAGACAACCGCTTCATCTCAGGAATTAACCTAGTTAACCTTCTTTGATCTGCCTCTGATAAATGTCTATCACTCCTTAAATTAGGAGGCCAAAACTGTACGCAGTTCTCAAGGTGCGGCCTCACCAGTGCCCTGTACAATTTTAGCAAAAGTTCCCAAGTTTATACTCCAACCCCCTTTCAATAAAGGCCGACATTCCCATTGTCGTCCTAATCACTTGCTGTACCTGCATGCTAACTTCTTGTGATTCATGTACAAGGTCCACCAGAACCCTGTGTAGAATAGAATTTAGAAATTTGAGAAGCCTAAACGTAAATAAATGCAATTACAATGGGATGAAGACAGAGAAAAAATATTGTGGGGTGAACAGAAGGAGTTTTTTAGTAACAGCATTGACCAATAGAAACACAGTCTCTGAGTTTAATGCTCAGGAATTTGAGGCATGGGGAATAGAAAGCATCGGAGTTTAAATTGCTCCTCTGGCAGGCACAGCACGGGCTAGATACAGTGTACAACTCCCTATACACAGACCCGTCAAACACAACCAGAGCAGATACAGCAATGGCTAGATACAGTGTACAACTCCCTATACACAGACACGTCAAACAGAACCAGGGCTGGTACAGCACGGGCTAGATACAATTCGCAACTCCCTATACACAGACCCATCAAACACAATCAGGGCAGATACAGCACGGGCTAGATACAGTGTACAACTCCCTATACACCGACCCATCAAACACAACCAGGGCAGATACAGCATGGGATAGATACAGTGTACAACTCCCTATACACAGACCCGTCAAACACAACCAGGGCAGATAAAGCACGGGCTAGATACAGTGTACAACTCCCTATACACAGACCTGTCAAACACAACTAGGGCAGATACAGCACGGGC
Source organism: Somniosus microcephalus (assembly GCF_052327205.1). Taxonomy (NCBI): domain Eukaryota; kingdom Metazoa; phylum Chordata; class Chondrichthyes; order Squaliformes; family Somniosidae; genus Somniosus; species Somniosus microcephalus. Next base: position 34,869,889 of record NW_028225184.1, read on the forward strand.
TAGATACAGTGTACAACTGCCTGTAAACAGACCCGTCAAACACAACCAGGGCAGATACAGCACGGGCTAGATACAGTGTACAACCCCCTATACACAGACCCGTCAAACACAACCAGGGCAGATACAGCACGGGCTAGATACAGTATACAACTCCCTATACACAGACCCGTCAAACACAACCAGGGCAAATACAGCACAGGCTAGATACAGTGTACAACTCCCTATACACAGACCCGTCAAACACAACCAGGGTAGATACAGCACGGGTTAGATAGAGTGTACAACTCCCTATACACAGACCCATCAGACACAACCAGGGCACATACAGCACGGGATAGATACAGTGTACAACTCACTTTTCACAGACCCGTCAAACGCAACCAGGGCAGATACAGCACGGATTAGATACAGTGTACAACTCCCTCTACACAGACCCGTCAAACACAACCAGGGCAGGTACAGCACGGGCTAGATACAGTGTACAACTTCCTATACACAGGCCCATTAAACACAACCAGGGCAGATACAGCACGTGCTAGATACAGTGTACAACTCCCAATACACAGACCCATCAAACACAACCAGGGCAGATACAGCACGGGCTAGATACAGTGTACAACTCCCAATACCCAGACCCATCAAACACAACCAGGGCAGATACAGCAAGGGCTAGATATGGTATACAACTCCCTATGCACAGACCCGTCTAACACAACCAGGGCAGGTACAGCACGGGCAAGATACAGTGTACAACTCCCTGTACACAGATCCATCAAACACAACCAGGGCAGGTACAGCACCGGCTAGATACAGTGTACAACTCCCTATACACAGACCCATCAAACACAACCAGGGCAGATACAGCACGGGGTTCGATAAAGGGTAATGCGCCCTCTGCACTTTCCCATCAAACACTCCCAGGGCAGGTACAGCACGGGTTAGATACAGAGTAAAGCTCACTCTACACAGTCCCAGCAAACACTCTCAGGGCAGGTACAGCACGGGGTTACAAACAGAGTAAAGCTCCCTCTACACTGTCCCATCAAACAATCCGACGCCAGGTACAGCACGGGTTAGGTACAGAATATAGCTCCCTGTACACAGTCCCATCAAACACTCTCAGGGCAGTTACAGCACGGGGTTCGATAAAGGTTAACGATCCCTCTACACTTGCCCATCATACATATGCTGCATGTACAGAACGGACTAGATACAGTGTAAAGCTCCCTCTGCACTCTCCCATCAAACACTGCCATGGCCGGTACAGCACAGGTTAGATCCAGAGTAAATCTCGCTCTGCAGTGTCCCATCAAACAATCCTAGGGCAGTGAAGCACAGGTTGGATACAGAGTAAAGCTCCCTGTGCACTGTCCCTTCAAAAAAAAACCATGGGCGGAAAAGCATATGTTAGAGACAGAGTAAAGATCAGACTACACTGTTGCATTAGACACTCCAATGGCTGGTCAAGCACAGGTTATTTAGAGAGTAAAAATCCCTCAGCGTTTTCCCATCAAACACTCCCAGGGCAGTTCAAGAACGGGTTAGATACTGAGTAAAGGTCCCTCTACACTGTCCCTTCAAACATTCCCAGGGCAGGTACAGCATGGGTTAGATACACAGTAAAGCTCCGTCTACACTGTCCCATCAAACACTCACAGGGCAGGTACAGCTCTGGTTAGATACAGAGTAAAACTCCCTCTACACTGTCCCATCAAACACTCACAGGCAAGGAACAGCATGGTTTCGAAACAGATTAACGATCCCTCTGCACTCTCCCATCTCACACTCACAGGGCAGGTACAGCATGGGTTAGATACAGAGTAAAGTCCCCTCTACATTGTCCCACCAAACACTTCCAGGGCAGGTGCAGCACGGGTTAGATACAGAGTAAAGCTCCATTTACACTCTCCCATCAAACACTACCAGGGCTTGATCAGCCCGGGTTAGATACAGAGCAAATCTCCATCTAAACTGCCCCATCAAACACTCACAGGGCAGGAACAGCACGGGTTAGATATGGAGTAAAGCTCCTTCTACACTGTCCCATTAAACACTCGCAGGGCCGGAGCAGCACGGGTATGATACAGAGTACTGCTCCTATACACGATCGCGTCAAACTCACCTTGAGCAGGTACAGCACGGATTAGATACAGAATAAAGCTCCCTCTGCATTCTCCCATCAATCACTCCCACGGCAGGTACAGAAAGGGTTAAATACAGAGTAAACCTCCCTATACACTCTCATATTAAACACTACCAGGGCAGGTACAGCACGGGTTAGATACAAAGTGAAACGCCCGCTACACTGTCCCCTCAACATTCCCATGGCATGATACAGAGTAAAGCTCCCTCTAAATTGTATCATCAAACACTCCCAAGGCAGGAACAGCACGGGTTTGATACAGCGTAAATCTCCCCCTAAAGGGTCACATCAAATTCTCCTAAGGCAGGTATAGCACGGGTTACATACCGATTAAATCTCCCTCTGCACTGTCCCATCAAATAATCCCGGGGCAAGTACTGCAAATGTTAGATGCAGAGTAAATCTCCATCTCCACTGTCCTATCAAACACTCACAGGGCAGGAACAGCACGGGTTAGATATGGAGTAAAGCTCCTTCTACACTGTCCCATTAAACACTCCCAGGGCAGGAACAGAAGTGTTAGATATAGAGTACAGCTACCACAACATTGGCCCATCTAAAATTCCAAGGGCAGGTACAGCACGGGTTAGATAGGGATTAAAGCTCACTCAACACTGTCCCATCAAACAATCGCAGGCCATGTACAATAGGGATTAGATACAGATTAAGGCTCCCTCTGCAATTTTCCCGCAAACAATCCAAGGACATGTACAGCATGGCATCGATACAGAGTAAAGCTCCCTTTAAACTGCCCGATGAAACAATTCTAGGGCAGGTACAGCACGGATTAGATACAGAGTTAATCTCCTTCTAGACTGCACCATCAATCACACCCAGGGCAGAAACAGCACGGGTTAGATACAGAGTAAATCTCCCTCTACAGCGACCCATCAAAAACTCCCAGTGCAGGTACAGCACGGGTCAGATACAGAGTAAAGCTCCCTCTACACTGTACTATCTAACACAAATGGGGCAGGTACAGCACGGGTTAGATACAGAGTAAATCTCCCACTACACTGTCCCATCAACCACTTCCAGGACAGGCACAGCACAGGTCAGCTACAGAGTAAAGCTCCCACTACACTGTTCCCATCAAACACTCCCAGGACAGGTACAGCATGGGGTTAGATACAGAGTAAAGATCCCACTACACTGTCCCATCAAACACTACCAGGGCAGGTACAGCACAAGTCAGCTACAGAAGTAAAGCTCCCTCTACACTGTCCCATCAAACACACCCATTGCCGGTTCAGCACAGGTTAGATGCAGAGTAAATCTCGCTCTGCACTGTCCCATTAAACTCTCAAAAGACAGTTGAAGCACAGGTCGAATACCGAGTAAATCTCCCTCTACACTGTCCCATTAAACGGGTAAAGCATATGTTACAGACAGAGTAAAGCTCCGTCTACACTGTCGCATTAGAGACTCCAATGGCCGGTTGAGCACAGGGTAGATACAGAGCAAAAATCCCTCTGCACTTTCCCATCTAACATTCCCAGGGCAAGTACAGCACGGGTTACAAACAGAGTAAAGCTCCCTCAACACTGTCCCATCAAAAATTCCAGGGTCAGGTATGCAAGGCTTAGATACAGTGTAAAGCTCCCTCTACACTGTCCCATTAAACACTCGCAGGGCAGGAGCAGCACGGATATGATACAGAGTACAATTCCCATACACGATCGCGTCAAACTCATCTTGAGCAGGTACAGCACGGGTTAGATACAGAATAAAGCTCCCTCTGCACTCTCCCATCAATCACTCCCACGGCAGGTTCAGAAAGGGTTAGATACAGAGTAAACCTCCCTCTACACTGTCATATTCAAGACTACCAGGGCAGGTACAGCACGGGTTAGATACAGAGTGAAACACCCGCTACATTGTCCCCTCAAACATTCCCAGGGCAGGTACAGCACGGGTTAGATACAGAGAAAAGCTCCCTCTGAATTGTATCATCTAATACTCCCAGGGCAGGAACAGCACGGGTAGATACAGCGTAAATCTCCCTCTACAGGATCACGTCAAATTCTCCTAGGGCAGGTACAGCACTGGTTAGATACAGAGTAAATCTCCCGCTACTCTGACCAATCAAACACACCCAGGGCAGGTACAGCACGGCTTAGATACAGAGTAAAGCACCCTCTACACTGCCCCATCAAACAGTCCCAGGGCAGGGTCAGAACGGAATAGATACATGTTAAATCTCCCTCTACACTGACACATTAAAAACTTCCAAGACATGTACAGCACGTGTTAGGTACAGTTTGAAGCTCCCTCTACACTGTCCAATCAGACAATCACATGGCAGGTACAGCACGGATTAGATACAGAGTAAAGCTCCCTCGAAACTGTTCCATCAAAAACTGCCAGGGAATGCACAGCACGGGTTAGATACAGAGTGAAACACCCGCTACATTGTCCCCTCAAACATTCCCAGGGCAGGTACAGCACGGGTTAGATACAGAGTAAAGCTCCCTCTAACTTGTATCATCATACACTCCCAGGGCAGGAACAGCATGGGTTTGATACAGCGTAAATCTCCCTCTGCAGTATGGCGTCGTAGTCTCCTAGGGCAGGTACAGCACGGGTTAGATACCGAGTAAATCTCCCTCTGCACTGTCCCATCAAATGCTCCAGGGGCAAGTACTGCGAATGTTAGATACAGAGTAATGCTCCATCTACACTGGCCCTTCAAACACTCCCAGGGGAGGCACAGCACGGGTTTGATACAGAGTAAAACTCTATCTACACTGTCCCAACAAACACTCCCAGGGCAGGGTCATAACGGGAAAGATAAAGAGTAACACTCTGATGCGCTATCAATTACTCATAAAAGACTGAGAGTTAAGAGAGTAACTAAAGGCTTTTATTAACAAAAGAATGAAGGTCTGCCTCGAGTGGTCGACCGGTCCAGAAATACAAAGGGCTGGGGAGCAGTCACCTTTATACTAGGACTTGTGGGAGGAGTCAGCCGAGGCATGTCCAGGCATGTACACAGTGGAATACAAACAGTGGTTTACCACATTCACCCCTTGTTTAAAATTGAGTCCGGCGGGGTGAAGTGTATTAAAAGTTAGTGTATTGGAGTCTCTCCGGAGGTCTTGTCTGCCGCTGTGATCGGCGTGATGACGGCAGGGGTAGTGGAACTTCCGGCGTTGAGTCCTGCGTGGGCTGTGGCACAGGCGTGTCGTCCTCGTAGATGTCGAGTGGGTCGCGGGGCCCAGGCCTGCCGCCTGCTGGGGCTGGATATCGGATCGTGGGGGGGGGGTGGTAGTGAGTAGTGGGTTACTGCGGCCCCCGAGGGTGCAATGTCTCTTATGCAGAGTGTGTCCTCCCGCCCGTCCGGGTATGCAATGTAAGCATACTGGGGGTTGGCGTGGAGGAGGTCGACCCTCTCGACCAGGGGGTTCGTTTTATGGGTCCTCACGTGCCTTCTCAGTAGGACCGGCACTGGGGACGTCAGCCATGGTGATAGCGATGTCCTTGATGTGGACTTCCTTGGGAAGACAAACATTTTCTCATGAGGGGTGGCGTTAGTGGCAGTGCAGAGCAGTGACCGAATAGAGTGGAGTGCATCGGGGAGCACATCCTGCCAGCAGGAGGTTGGAAGGCCCCTAGACTTTAAGGCTAGCAGGGCGGCCCTCCAAACTGTCGCATTTTCTCTTTCCACCTGCCCGTTCCCCCGGGGGTTGTAACTGGAGGTCCTGCTTGTGGCAATACCCCTAGTTAGCAGGTACTGACGGAGTTCGTCGCTCATAAACGATGAGCCCCGGTCGCTATGGATTTAGCTGGGGAAACCGAACAGGGTGAAGAGGTCGTTCAGACATTTAATGACCGTGGCACTGGTCATGTCCGGGCAGGGGAAGGCGAACGGGAAACGGGAGTACTCATCAATAATATTGAGGAAGTACACATTGCGGTCAGAGGAGGGGAGAGGCCCTTTAAAATCAACGCTCAGGCGCTTGAAGGGGCGAGTGGCTTTTATCAGGTGGGCCCTGTCTGGTCTATAAAAGTGTGGTTTGCACTCAGCGCAGACTTGGCAGTTCCTGGTCATGGTCCTGACTTCCTCAATAGAGTAAGGCAGGTTGCGGGCCTTGATGAAGTGGAAGAACCTGGTGACCCCCGGGTGGCAGAGGTCATTGTGGAAGGCCCGCAGTCTATCGATCTGCGCGCTGGCGCAGGTGCCACGCGATAGCGCATCCGGGGGTTCCTTGAGCTTCCCGGGCCGGTACAAGATCTCGTAATTGTAGGTGGAAAGTTCGATTCTCCACCTCAAGATCTTGTCATTTTTGATTTTGCCCCTCTGCTTGCTGTTAAACATGAAAGCAACTGAACGTTGGTCAGTGAGCAGGGTAAATCGTTTTCCGGCCAGGTAGTGCCTCCAATGACGCACAGCCTCCACAATCGCCTGGGCCTCCTTCTCAACAGTGGAGTGTCTGGTCTCCGGGCCTTGGAGGGTTCGTGAAAAGAAGGCCACGGGTCTCCCCGCCTGATTGAGGGTAGCGGCCAGGGCAAAGTCGGACGCGTCGCTTTCCAACTGGAAGGGGATGGATTCATCCACTGCGTGCATGATGGCTTTGGCAATGTCTTCCTTGATACGGTGGAAGGCTAAGCGGGCCTCTGCCGTCAAGGGAAAAGAGGTGGACTTGATCAGCGGATGGGCCTTGTCCGCATAGTAGGGGACCCACTGGGCATAATAGGAGAAAAACCCTAGGCACCTCTTCAGGGCCTTGAGGCAGTGGGGCAGTGGGAGTTCCATAAGGGGACGCATCCGGTCGGGGTCGGGGCCGATGACTCCGTGTTGCACAACACAGCCAAGGATGGCGAGGCAGTTTGTGCGGAATATGCACTTCTCCTTGTTATATTTCAGGTTCAGGAGTTGGGCGGTGCGGAGGAATTTTTCGAGGTTTGCGTCATGGTCCTACAAGTCACGGCCGCAGATGGTCACATTGTCCAGATATGGGAAAGTGGCCTGCGACGCATTTTGCTCTACCATCCGGTCCATCTCCCTTTGGAAGACGGAGACGCCAAAGGGAACCCTAAGGAAGTGGTAGAGGCGGACTTGCCTCAACAGCAGTATACTGGCGGTCCTCAGGGTGGATAGGGAGCTGGTGGTACGCTGATTTCAGGTCAATGGTCCAGAAGACGCGGTACTGCGCAATCTGGTTGACCATATCAGCTATGCGGGGGAGTGGGTAGGCGTCCAGCAGGGTGTAGCGATTTATTATCTGGCTGTAGTCGATGACCAGGCGCTGCTTCTCGCCGGTCTTAACGACCACAACCTGGGCTCGCCAGGGGCTTCTGCTGCCCTCAATAATCCCTTTCTTCAGGAGGAGCCCCACTTCGGTTTTAATGAAAACCCTGTTCCCGGCACTGTATCGCCTGCTCTTTGTGGTGATGGGCTTACAGTCGGGGGTGAGGTTAGCAAAGAGTGGGGGGGTGGTGACTCTGAGTGTGGAGAGGTTGCACCTGGTGCGCGGCGGGCAATTTGGGAGCTGCTGGCTGCGGACTGTGAGTGGGGGTAGGGGTCCACCGTACGCCATCGTAACTCTTTTAAGGTGGCACTGTAAATCTAACCCCAGCAGGACGGCAGCGCAGAGGTCGGGCAGGACCAGAAGTTTAAAATGATCGTACACGGTCCCATCTACTACGAGTGTCACTACGCAATAGCCGCCGATGTCCGCCGACTGGGACTCGGAGGCCATAGAAATCCGCTGGTGCGCAGGCAGGACTGGGAGAGAGCAACGCCGCACCGTGTCGGGGTGGATGAAGCTCTCCGTGCTCCCAGAGTCAAAAAGGCAGATTGTATCGTGGCCATTTACCTTAATGGCCATTGTGGAACTGGCCAGCTGGTGCGGTCTCGCTTGGTCCAGTGTAACGGATGCCAGTGTAGGGGTCGGTGTGTCGCTGCGGGTATCAGATGAGGCAGTGTTGGGGGCCTGCTGCGTTCCAGCTGTCATCCAAGATGGCGGCGTCCATGATCCCCTTGTGGCTGGAGGCGTCCAAAATGGCTGCTGTACCGGTGATTCGCACATGGCCGGGGAGGCCCAAGATGGCGGCCCGCATGGCCCACACTCGGCGCTGTTGGGGTTCGGGGTGGCTTTGGCCCTGCAGACGTTAGCGTAGTGTCCCTTCTTCCCGCAGCCTGAGCAGATCGCGTTTTTCGCCGGGCAGCGCGCTCTGGGGTGTTTTGCCTGGCCACAGAAGTAGCATTTCTGGCCTTGGGGCACTGCTGTCTGGCCTTGGGACACTGCTGCGGTAGTTGGGCCGTTGCTGGGGTGTGGCTGGTGTGGCACGGCGCTATGAGGCGGTCCTACCGTGTCCCAGGCTGTCAATCCCCGCGGCGTCCACGGTGCAGAGGAGTAGGCATCCATGCCCCGGTAGGCTGCATCCAATGATAGTGCGAGTTCAGAGGCCTTGTTGAGGTCGAGGTCACTCTGCTCCAACAGTCGCTGTCGGGTGTAAGTGGATCTGTGGCCCGCTACCAAAGCGTCCCGGATAAGTTCCTCTTTGTACACGGCGGCCTTTTCATCCTTACAACCACAGGCCCGGCCAAGCACAGACAGTGCCTGAAGGTATTCCACGGTCGATTCCCCAGGTTGTTGTTTACGACTCCCCAGAAGGTGCCTGGCGTACACTTTGTTCACTGGGCGCATGTACTGGTCCTTGAGGAGCTTGATAGCGTACATGTACGAGGTCGCGTCTTGGATGACCGAGTACACTCGGTGGTTCACTTTGGAGGTCAGGACATCCAGTTTGTCCTCGTTCGATTTGATTGCTGCGGAGGCGGTCAGGAATTTTTCGAAACACTTAAGCCAGTGAGTAAACTTGGTGGATGAGTCCGCCTCCCGATGATTTAAGTCCAGGCATGCTGGTGTAAGGATCTTCTGCATTATAAAAATGTTGTTAATAAAATTGATGCGCTATCAATTACTCATAAAAGACTGAGAGTTAAGAGAATAACTAAAGGCTTTTATGAACAAAAGAATGAAGGTCTGCCTCGAGTGGTCGACCGGTCCAGAAATACAAAGGGCTGGGGAGCAGTCACCTTTATACTAGGACTTGTGGGAGGAGTCAGCCGAGGCATGTCCAGGCATTTACACAGTGGAATACAAACAGTGGTTTACCACACACTCCCTATACACTGGCACATTAAAAACTACCAAGACAGGTACAGGTCGTGTTAGATACAGAGTAAAGCTCCCTTTGCACTGCCAATCAGACAATCTCAGGGCAGGTACAGCACGGATTAGATACAGAGAAAAGCTCCCTCTACACTGTCCCATCAAACACTCCCAGGGCAGGCACAGCACGTTTTAGATACAGAGTAAAGCTCCTTCTACACTATGCCATCAAACACTCCCAGGGCATGGACAGATCGCGTTAGATACAGAGTTAAACACCCGCTACACTGTCCCCTCAAACATTCCCAGGGCAGGTACAGCACGGGTTAGATACAGAGTAAAACTCCCTCTAAATTGTATCATTAAGCACTCCCAGGGCAGGAACAGCACGGGTTCGATACAGCTTCCTCTCTCTCTTTCTCCACTGCCTATCTCTCCCCAACTCTCCTCAGCCATTCCCTCTCCCTCTGTCTCCAGTCTGTCTCTCTCCCTTTCCCTCCACAGCCTATCTCTCTCCCTCACTCTGCAGCGTCTGTCTCTGTCCATCTCTCCCCAGTCTGCCTCTATCCCTCTCTCTGCGCAGTTTGTGTCTCTCTCTCTATCTCCTCAGACTCTCTCTCTCCCTCTGTCTCCACAGTCCATCTCTCTCCCTTTCCCCACAGAGTATGTCTGTCTCTCTCTCTCTCAACCGTCTGTCTCTCACCCTCTTTCTCCACAGTCTATCACTCTGCAGTCTCCACAATGTGGCCAGCTCACTCTATCCACAGTCTGTCTCCCCCTGTCACTCCTCACTCTGTCTCTCTCCCTCTTTCTGCAAAGTCATTAATTCTCCCTCTATCTCCAAAGCCTTGCTTTCTCCATCTCTCTCCAGAGTCTGCCACTCTCCCTAACATAAGAACATAAGAAACAGGAGCAGGAGTAGGCCAATCGGCCCCTCGAGCCTGCTCCGCCATTCAATAAGATCATGGCTGATCTGATCCTAACCGCCAATCTACTATCACAGAACCATCTCCTGAATCTAACAGAATTAGACACACGAAATAGGAGCAGGATTAGGCTACACGGCCCATGGGCCTGCTCCGCTACCCACAGGGCCATGAACAATCCGAACCTAGACTCAAGTCCAAATTCCTGCCCGCTCCCCATAACCCTTTATTCCCTTTACTTCTAGGAAACTGTCTATTTCTGTTTTAAATTTATGTAATGATGTAGCTTCTACAGCTTTTTGGGGCAGCATATTCCATGGACCTGCCACCCTCTGAGTGAAGTAGTTCCTGCTCATCTCAGTTTTGAAAGAGCAGCCCCTTATTGTAAGACTATGCCCCCTAGTTCTAATTTCACCCATCATCGGGAACATCCTCCCCGCATCCACCCGATCCAACCCCTTCACAATCTTATATGTTTCAATAAGATCGCCCCTCATTCTTCTGAACTCCAATGAGTAGAGTCCCAATCTACTCAACCTCTTCTCATATGCCCATCCCCTCATCCCCGGGATTAACCGAGTGAACCTTCCTTGTACTGACTCGAGAGCAAGTATGTCTTTTATCAAGTATGGACACCAAAACTGTATGCAGTATTCCAGGTGCGGTCTCACCAATACCTTGTACAATTGAAGCAATACCTCCCTATTTTTATATTCTATCCCCCTAGCAATGAAAGCCAACATTCCATTGGCCTTCTTAATCACTTGCTTCACCTGCATACTAACCTTTTGAATTTCGTGCGCCAGGACCCCCAGATCCCTTTGTATTTCAATACTTTCCAGTTTCTTACCATTAAGATAATAAGTTGCTCTACGATTTTTCCTGCCAAAGTGCATAACCTCTCACTTTCCAGTATTGTATTCCATCTGCCAAATCTCTGCCCACTTACTTAGCCTGTCTATGTCCCCTTGCAGGTTTTTTATGTCCTCCTCACTCAGTACTTTCCCTCCCATCTAAGTATCATCTGCAAATTTTGATATGTTACACTCGGACCCCTCCTCCAAATCGTTAATATAGATTGTAAAGGGTTGGGGACCCAGCACTGACCCCTGTGGAACACCACTAGTTACTGATTGCCAGTCTGAGAATGAACCATTTATCCCAACTCTCTGCCTTCTGTTAGATAGCCAATCCTCTATCCATGCCAGAATATTACCCCCAATCCCGTGATTTTTTTTATCTTAAGCAGTAATCTTTTGTGTGGCACCTTGTCAAATCCCTGTTGGAAGTCTAAATACACTACGTCCACTGGTTCCCCTTTATCGACCCTATATGTTACTTCCTCAAAGAACTCCAGCAAATTTGTCAAACATGACTTCCCCTTCATAAAACCATGCTGACTTTCTCCTATTAAATTATGTTTATCCAAATGTCCTGTTACTGTCTCCTTAATAATGGACTCCGAAATTTTACCTACCACAGATGTTAGACTAACCGGTCTATAGTTTCCAGCCTTCTGTCTACTGCCCTTTTTGAAATTAGGGTGTTACATGAGCAGTTTTCCAGTCTGCTGGGACCTTTGCTGATTCCGGGGAGATTTGGAAAATTATTACCAATGCATCCACAATCCCTTCTGTCACTTCCCTCAAGACCCTAGGATGTAAGCCAACAGGTCCAGGTGATTTATTCGCCTTGAGTCCCATTATTTTACCGAGTACCGCTTCCTTAGTGATTTTGATCGTGTTTATCTCCTCCCCCACTATAGCCCCCTGTTTGTCCAGTGCTGGGATATTCTTAGTGTATTCTACTGTAAAGACTGATACTAAATATTCATTCAGTGTTACTGTCATCTCCATATTTCCCACGATTAATTTCCCGGTCTCATCCTCTAAGGGACCAACATTTACTTTAACCACCCTTTCTCTTTTCATATAACTATAAAAACTCTTACAATCTGTTTTTATATTTGTTGCTAATTTACTTTCATAATCTATCTTCCCTTTCTTAATCAATCTTTTAGTTATTTTTTGCTGTCTTTTAAAGTTTTCCCAATCCTCTATCCTCCCACTAGTTTTGGGTACCTTATATGACCTTGTTTTTAGTCGAATACTATCCTTAATTTCTTTACTTAGACACGGATGGCTGTCTTTTCTTTTACACCCTTTTCTTCTCAGTGGAATATATATTTTTTGGAAGTTGTAAAGTAACTCCTTAAATGTACAACACCGATCATGTATCGTCTTACCCTTTAATCTATTTTCCAATCCACTCTACACAATTCCACTCTCATACCTTCATAGTCTCCTTTATTCAAGCTTAGCACGCTTGTTTGAGATCCAACCTTCTCACTCTCTAATTGAATATGGAATTCAACCATGTTATGGTCACTCATTCCAAGGGGATCCTTTACTAGGATATTTTGAATTAATCCTGTCTCGTTACACAGGACCAGATATAAGGTTGCTTGCCCCCTGGTCGGTTCAGTTACATACTGCTCAAGAAAGCCATCCCTAATCCACTCAATGAACTCATTCTCAAGGCAGCCCTGCCCAATTTGATTTGTCCAATTAATATGATAGTTAAAATCCCCCATAATTATAGATGTTCCCTTATTACAAACCTCAACTATTTCCTGATTGATACTCCGTCCAACAAAGTTGCAACTGTTCGGAGGCTTATAGACCACGCCCACTAGTGTTATTTCCCCTTATTATTGCTTACCTCCACCCAAACTGTTTCATTATCCTGACCTTTTGACCCAATATCATTTCTCTGTATTACAGTGATTCCTTCCTTTATTAACATAGCCATCCCACCTCCCCTTCCTTCCTGCCTGTCCTTGCTGGTCGTTAAATAACCTGGTATGTTTAATTCCCAGGCATTGTCACCCTGCAGCCATGTTTCTGTAATGGTCACAAGATCATACCCATATGTAGTTATTTGTGCCATTAACTCGTCTATTTTGTTACGAATGCTACGTGCATTCAGATATGTTTTGTGACACTTAGTTCTTGCTTTTGCACTTTTTATTACTTTACCTTTTACTCCATACCTTCTGCCCCTTCCTGACACGCTCTGGTTTTTAATTTCCCCACTGCTACCTAAGTCTATGACCTTCTCTGTTGTCATTTTTATTATTTGCTCTCTAGGAACCTCCCCCCCCCCCACTAGTTAGTTTCAACTAGTGTCCTGATTTGTCCCGTGTTTTTCTTCTGAGGAGGTCTATGTGATTTTTCGCTGTGGCCCATCGGAACTGTCGATCGATGAGTTGAGCCTCATATCCCATTCATACAAGGTCGTCTTTCAGCGTCTGTAGGTGTCCATCATGTTCCTCCTCGTCTGAGCAGATGCTGTGTATTCGCAGGGCTTCTCCATAGGGGATGGCTTCTTTAACGTGGTTAGGGTGGAAGCTGGAGAAGTGGACCATCCTGAGGTTGTCCATGGGCTTGCGGTAGAGTGAAGCACTGAGGTGTCCGTCTTTGATGGAGATTCGTGTGTCCAAGAATGAACCTAATTCTGAGGAGTAGTCCATGGGGAGTTCGATGGTGGGATGGAACTTGTTGATGTTATCGTGTAGTCTTTTCAGTGATTCTTTGCCATGGGTCCATAGGAAGAAAATGTCATCGATGTATCTGTCGTATAGCGTTGGCTGGAGGTCCTGTGCCTGTGCAGAAGTCTTGATTGAATTTGTGCATGAAGATGTTGGCATATTGGGGTGCGAATTTGGTCCCCATGGTTGTTCTGTGTGTTTCGGTAAAGAACTGGTTGTTGAAGGTGAAGACATTGTGCTCAAGGATGTAACGGATGAGTTGTAGGATGGTGTCTGGAGATTGGCTGTTGTTAGTGTTGAGTACTGAGGCTGTCGCAGCGATGCCGTCATCTTGGGGGATACTGGTGTAGAGTGCGGAGACGTCCATCGGGGCGAGGAGTGTTCCTGGTTCAACTGATCCGTGGGTGCTGAGTTTCTGTAAGATGTCTGTAGTGTCGCAACAGAAGCTGGGTGTTCCCTGCACGATGGGTTTCAGGATGCCCTCGACGTATCCAGAGAGGTCCTCACACAGGTTTCCATTGCCTGATACGATGGGACGTCCGGGTGTGTTGGCTTTTTGTATCTTTGGGAGGCAGTAGAAGTCTCCCACGCGGGGAGTACGTGGGGTGAGAGAGCGTAGAATGCTTTAAAGGTCTGGATTGAAGGTTTGATCAGTCTGTTGAGTTGGCGGGTGTGTCCTTTGGTTGGATCTGTAGGTAACTGTCTGTAGTGTTCCTGGTTGTCCAGTTGTCGGTATACTTCTTTGCAATAGTCCATTCTGTTCTGTATGACGATGGCTCCTCCTATGTCTGCTGGTTTGATTCACGATGTTGTGGTTAGTTTTGAGAGCGTGGATGGCATTGTGTTCTGCTCGGGTGACATTCTGGACTGTCTAGTGAGTGCGGCTGATGAATCTGGCGTTGATGCATCTCCTGACAGCTTGAGCATACATGTCAAGCTTAGGGCAGCGACCCTCCAGAGGGTTCCAATTAGATTCTTTCTTCTTTGGTTGCTGCACTGCGGATTCCTCTGTCTACTGTTCCGGATCATTGGTTGTCTCATTGGGTTCACTGCTGACATTTTGGGTTTCACCTCATTGTTACTTGATGTAATGTTTTCCTGAGTGACCTATTTGAACACCATTCACACCTTTGATTGCAGTGATTATCTCTCTGCCGAGGTGTGATAAAGGGCAGTTAGGAGGATTACCTGTAATCATCTGGCATTATTCTCTGACTTTATATGCTGTGTCTTTAGGCATCTCTTCACTTCACCTGACGAAGGAGCAGCGCTCCGAAAGCTTGTGATTTCAAATAAAACTGTTGGACTATAACCTGGTGTTGTGTGACTTCTTGCAAGAATACGTTAGGCAGAGGGGCCTGTGAGGAGGGAGAACAGGTGCTACTGACAGAATGTTAATGCAATGGAGACCGAGTCCCATTTGACGAAGTGATAAACTTTATTCAGGAAAGTGTGGATCTAAAAAAGATTAAAATTGATAAGGCAACTAGGCTAGTTGCCTATGCAATATTTTACTGCGCTCAGAGAGATGATGAGTACTATAAGTAGCAAAGTAAAGAGGTAGAAGAGCTAAGAGCACAACACAATGAGTAAGAGGAAAAACATAGACAAGAGATAGAAGCCTTAAGGAATTAGCAAGAGCTGGAGATGGAAGACCTAAAAAGAAAGCAGCTTCAGGAAGTGGGAAAATTTGAAAAAGCGAATTACTGATTTAGAGAGCCTGACCTCTCAAGCTGCAGTAGTTCTGCAACAACAAAGCGTGTGTGCAGTCCAGGCAGGAAGCGCTATATGTGAACTTGAAGAAACCAAACAAGCGTTACAATCTTGTGAGATAGAGAGGGAGAATCTTGCATTAGATTTACAAGATGCCAGAGACGCCTTGAGGGAATCTCTCCAGCGCCCTCATAGAGAGATGGATCACACTCAGTGCAGGTTGAAGATATACCAACCAGAGGGAAAGCTGGGAAAACGACAGGCTGTTGTGGCTGCTGGTACTGCCAGATCATATGATTCAGCTGTGGGAGCAGCAGGAGGAGGAGAAATGATAGACTGGGATGCACTAGAAGGCAAGACATATCAGCACGGCTGACATGATGGTTGGGGAGACCCCGGGGTGTCCCCCATCCATGAGGAGAGGCGGTTGGCCACTGTGAGTGTCATAGTTAGAACCCTGGTGTATGATGACAAGGGGGAGGAAACCTCCTCCGAGAAGTGCTCCATTCCCCTCAATGCTGCCAAAGTACAAGATTGTGTTAATGAGCTGGGCCCCATAACACCATCCAGGTGCCGCATCGACGTTAAAGTTCGATGGACTGCTTGAAGCGGGGACACAGTGAATTGGAGGATGCTGATTTGAAACGCATCCTCCTCGCTTCCACCAACCCCAAGATACGGCAAAATCTTCCGTTCCTGGTTTTTAATATTGGCACTACGTCGACAGTGTGCATGGAGTCCATTCAGGAATAGTTAGGTATTAACAGCATGGATATGGCTAAGACATTTTATCAAACAACACAGGGACCAATAGAATCACACACTCTATACAGTGAGAGGCTCTACACAGTTTATGGTGGAAACCAAGGGCTTGCTCCTGATTCCGGTGATGAAGGGAAGGCCTGGGTACCATTCAAGACACAATACTTGAATGGCTTACAAAGCTGATTGAGGCACGCTCTGGGATACATGGTCTCACCTGTGACTGAGTGGACTGAACTACTCGAGACCACCAATCAGGCATGGACATTTCCAAGGGAGGAGTGTAAACCAAAAAAAAAACTGTTACTTTGATAGAAAAAACTGTCAATGTGGAAGAAAAACCTGTTAGTGTGGTAGAGGTGCCAGTTATGCCCACTGATTCCCCCTACACACGTCGATTAGAAGGAAATTGTTACAACTGTGGGAGACCTGGGCACTATTCTAAATTTTGTGAGAAACCCCAAAGACAGGGTCAATGGTACCATCTCCTTCAGGGAAATCTACCCCAACCACCACCAATAATATCCGCTGATCAACTGGAGACCAAGTTATATCAATTGGCCGGAGAAATGAGTAAAATAACAGCCACACTGAACACCCACATTGCTACAAGAGCTAATCAGGTGGCGGCCATCTCGGGTCCAGCTGGACGATAGCCACAGGGATCCCAGACATCGGCCCAATGAAGGGGACGGGCCTCTCTTGGTCAGAAGTGGGGTTCCAATGTGATGTTAATGCACGACCGGAAATGTTGGTTGTTGTACCGGGGGACCGACAATAAATCATGTTTATTGTCATCAGTTCATCCGTTACCTTCATCCATACCCCACACCCTGAACGCTATGCTGTGGCAGGCAAGGGCTGCTTGACGTTACAAGGTTTTGATGGGAGGTCAACCTTTGCTTTTAAGGGAGAAATGATAATTACGTGTAAAACGGGATCGATTTGAATGTTGATGACCCTGTCTTGATGACGACTCCTGATGGAAGGGGCACATTGCGAAGGATATTTTGGAAAGTTTCGGGACAATTATTGATTACAACCAGAGGTGTATTTGGATCGGGACAGGAGGTAGTGAATTGGTCGAAATCTCGGATGCCCACTCCGTATTTGCGATTAATTGAACTTGCTTGTACGAAGTGCTAGATCACACAGATGAGCGAGACAAAGTATTAATTAAAATGCACTCAGCCGCATTCGCCACCAGTAAGCATGACTGCCTTTGAATGGAGGGTGAGGAGACGATTAATGACCCAATTCCCAAAGAAAGTCATCCCTGTATAAGAGATGTCATGGACTCCCTCTTAAAACAGGGCATTCTGAGAACAGGCACTTACATGACCAAGTCATCAGCTTGGCCGGTTTGGAAGCCGGACAATAGCTGAAGGCTCACGATTGATTACCGAAGTCTTAACAAGGTTACGCCCAAGAGCGCCCCTATTGTTAACGATGCACCAACCTTATTATCAGAACTCCCAATAGACTCTAAATACTACATCACCCTAGAGATTGTGAAAGGCTTTTGGAGTATTCCCATCAGAACAGAGGATCAATATAAATTGGCCTTCAGCTTTGAGGACCAAGGCTTCCACAATGCACCGACCATTTTCCACACCAGAATGGTACGGATCCTGAAAGCTTTTTCTAAGCCCCAGTGTCTGCTTCAGTATGTCGACCACTTGCTGCTTGCTACTAGTATACTAGTACAATCGAGGAACACCTTGACCTGTTAGATGAACTTTTAACACTGCTAAGCAGTGCAAGGCTTGAAAATTAACCCTTGAAAAGCTCAGCTTTTGCAGGAGCAGGTCACCTATTTGTGAGTGACAATCTCACCGCAGGGACTAAGTCCTGAGGAGCACAAGATAGAGGTCATTCAATGACTCCCGCTTCCTGTATCCAGGACAGCGCTCCGATCGTTTTTGTGACTAGTGGGATACCAGCGTAGTTTTATTCCTGGATTTGCAGAATTTGCAAAACCCCTCTATGTACTGCTAAAAGGAAAAGGGGATCAAATATCCTCCTTGTGGGTGTCAGATCACACTGCTGCAGTGAAGCAATTGAAACAGGCTGTTATGCAGGCTACCTGTTTGCTATCAACCAACTCGACACAGCCATTCCATCTCGAGGTCACATCCACCGAGCATAGTCTGACTGCAATGCTATGTCAAGAATGACTGGACAGGTTACAGCCGATCGCATATGCCTCACGGGATTTGCAGGGGGCAGAACAGACATATTCAGCATGTGAGCGCCACCTACTGGCGACGTTCTGGGCCAGCCAACACTTTATCTACATTACGGGCTTCCAGAGGATCATCTTGCGTTCCCCTCACATCCCACTGAACCTACTTAAAAAAATAGGCAATTCTTTGATCTAATTCCAACGCACAAGTAAATGGACTTTAGAACTATTACAATGCGACATTGATATCACCTCCAAACAGACTACTCTTTTACCACAGATGCTTTTGTATGAGGGGCACCCTCACTGCCTATAATAGACTTTGAGTACCATCCTGTTTTGCGATCACCAATAGAAGGAGCCTCTGAAGAATATGTGGATGGTTCCTCCTACCACATACAGGGCTCACCTCACCATGTGCTGTGGTCCTAACTGAAAAGACTCTCAAATTTAAAAGTATAAAGGGATTAATTAAGAAAGGGAAAATCGAGTATGAGAGTAAGCTTCAGGGAACATAAAAACTGACTGTAAAATCTTTTCTAGATATGTGAAGAGAAAAAGATTGGTGAAGTCAAGCGTTGGTCCCTTGCAGTCAGAAACAGGGAAATTTTTAATGGGGAACAAAGAAACGGCTGACCAATTAAATACATACTTTGGTTCTTTCTTCACAAAGAAGGACACAAATAACCTCCCAGAGATGTCGGGGAACGTACGGTATAATGACAGGGAGGTAATGATAGAAATCAGTTTTTGTTGGGAAATGGTGTTAGAGAAATTGACGGGATTGAAGGCCGATAAATCCCCAGGGCCTGATAATCTATATCCTAGGGTACTTAAGGAAGTGGCCTTAGAAATAATAGATGCATTGCTGGTCATCTTCCAAAATTCGATAGAATCTGGATTAGTACCCAAGTATTGGCGGGCATCTAATGTTACCCCACTGTTCAAAAAAGATGGTAGAGAGAAAACGGGGGAATTACATTAAGGTAAGCCTGACAACGGTAGTTGGGAAAATTCTAGAGTCCATTTTAAAAGATGTAATAGCACAGCACTTGGCAAACAGTGAATGGATCGGATAAAGTCAACATGGATTTACAAAAGGTAAATCGTGCTTGACGAATCTACTCAAAATTTTTGAGAATGCAACTGGTAAAACAGATAAGGGAGAACCAGTGGATGTGGTGTATTCGGACTTTCAAAAGGCTTTTGATAAGGGCCCACATAATAGATTAGCGTATTGGTGGCAAGGTATTGACTTGGATAGGGAACTGATTGGCAGACAGAAAGCAAAGTGTTGTAATAAACGGCTCTTTTTCCGAGCGGCAGGCAGTCACTAGTGGTGTACCGCAGGGATCGGTCCTTGGACCCTAGCTATTCACAATATATATTAATGATCTGGAAGAGGGCGGGAGTACAGCGCAGCAGTTGGGCTATAAAATTCCCAGAGACCCAGGTAAGGCCTCACAGCGTCGGCGGGAATCTCGACCGGCAGCAGCGGGGCTATAAAAGCCCCAGAGACCAGGTAAGGCCTCACAGCGCCGGCGGGAACTCAGCGGCAGCAGCGGGGCTATAGAAGTCCCAGAGACCCAGGTAAGGCCTCACAGCGTCGGCGGGAACTCAGCGGCAGCAGCGGGGCTATAAAAGCCCCAGAGACCAGGTAAGGCCTCTCCAGTTTCGGAACTTGGAGGGAAGGAGAGAGGTAAAACGTAATCCAAGTGTGACGTCACCAGAAAGCGGCTAAGTGATTGGTTGGTAAGTATTTCTCTCTTTTTTCAGCTTAAAATCTATGGTTTATAGTTTGTAAGGTGCGATATTCATCTAGAATCGGGGCAGAGGGTATTTAAAAATAATATCAATAAATATAATTAATTACTGAAATGAAGAGTAGATTGGCTTTCAAAAGCTAGGCTTTATTAATCTTAAAAAACCAGCAAGTACATGTTGAGCACCCAGTCTCAACCAAACTGTCGAAAACTGAATTTAAGATGGCCACCACAGGTCACATGGAATCAACTAACCAATAAGTTTACAGCATATATCTCAAGGCAGGAAAACAGGCAGCCAATTACAATGCTTCTTATAAAACAAGAATAATCACCACATTCACTCCTCCTTTTAAAATATACTTCAACCTCGGTAGCCTTTACAGTTTACAATTAGTTATTTGTGACTAGAGCAATACTTGTATAATGCCTTCAACAATTTTAAAATGTTACTATTAAATTATTAGTTATTTTAAAAGTCCATTTTTAATCGGTCGACCGGATATCTTGTTTGTATCGACCTTCTTAGCCTTGGTGGAGTTCCTTGCCCTCCCACACCAGGAGACACAGAAATATCTTCTGCAGGGAAGCTACCAATATCCTGATTATCAACGGTTTCCGGATTGGAAGTCCCATTAGAAGGTAGACTGGGAGGGTTATGAACATCCATTGGGGGCAGACTAAGAGAATTGTAAGTGTCTGCAATAGGATTGGAAATGTTCGTAGTATCTGTGACGACATCAACATTTTCTGAATTATGGCTATTGTTAATGTCCTCAGGAGAGGGCTGGCCACCACAAGGAGCTAAGTCTTTTACTGAAACCGTACTTTCTTTCCCGCCTTGGAATCGAATGTGAGCATATTGGGAATTTGCCTCCAATAGCTGCACCTCCTCCACTAAAGGATCATACCTTGACAGTCTAACATGGCGTCGGAGCAGCACAAGTCCCTGCATAGTAAGCCATGAAGGTACCGAATATCCCATAGTGGATCTCCATGGATAGTTGAAGAGCCTTTCATGGGGGTCCACATTAGTAGCCGTTGAAAGCAATGATCTAATGGAATGCAGGGCATCAGGCAGTACCATTTCCCACTGTGTATTCTTAAGGTTCCAGGATGTCAAAGCCAAAATAACTGCCTTCCAGATCACCCCATTGTATCGTTCTCACTGTCCATTACCCTGGGGATTATATGGGGTAGTTCTGCAAGTAGAAGTTCCCCGAATCTGGAGGTATTCCTTCAACTGGGAAGACATAAAAGAACTTCCCTGATCCGAATGGATATACGCAGGCATCCCAAAGATGACGAAAAGTTGAGTCAGACATTTAATAACTGTAGCAGCTGATACATCTGCACAAGGAAAAGCAAAAGGGAACCTTGAAAACTCATCCACAACAGTAAATATATATCGATTCTGAGTCGTTGAAGGAAGAGGCCCCTTAAAATCAACGCTAAGGCGTTCAAAGGGAGAAGTAGCCTTTATAAGATGAGCTCATTGAGGCTTAAAGAAATTCGGTTTAGACCGGGCGCAGACAGAGCATGACGAATTCATCCGCTTGATGTCTTCAACTGAAAAGGGCAAATTCTTACTGCGTACGAAGTGTATCATCCTCCTAACACCAGGATGGCACAAAGCCTTATGAAGATTAATAAGCGTATCTCCGTGAAGCACCGAACAATAAGCCCTCGACAGCGCATCAGCGGCAACATTCTCCTTCCCCGGACGATAGACAATATCGAAATGGTAGCATGCCAACTCGATCCTCCACCTCATTATTTTATCATTCTTAATCTTTCCGAAATGTTTGACATCAAACATGAAGGACACAGATTTTTGGTCAGTTACTAACGTAAAATGTCACCCAGATAAATAATGTCTCCACTTACGCAGTGCTTCTACTATTGCGTACGCCCCTTTCTCTATTGATGAATGTCTCTGCTCACTATTGCTCAGAGTACTTGAGAAAAAGGCCACAGGTCTTCCATTTTGGTTCAGGGTAGCCCCAATTGCAAAATCGGAAGCGTCCATCTCAATCACAAAGGGAACCTGCTCATCAGTAGAATGCACAACTGCTCCAAGGATATCCTTTTTAAGATTATCAAAGCACATCCTGGCCTCCCCTGATAGAGGATACGTATTAACCCGAATAAGGGGCTGGATGTTCTGCGAGAAGTTTGCAATCCAATTAGAATAATAAGAAAACAGTCCAACAACTCGTTGCAAGGCCTTAGAATTAGTAGGGCAAGGTAAGTCAATCAGTGGTCGCAGCCGTTCTGGATCTGCTTTAATCTTGTTTCCGGAGATAATATACCCCAGTAAATTTACCTCGGTGGTCGAAAAGATACACTTCTCTTTATTGAAAGTTAAGCCAACTTTTTCCGCAACTTGAAGGAATCTTTCTAGATTAAAATCGTGCTCCACCCTTGATTTGCCACACACCGTGATGTCATCTAAATATGAGAAGGTGTCAGAGAGATAGTTATCACTTAGAAAAGCATCCATTGCCCATTGAAAACAGGCGACACCGTTAGTAACACCGAATCGTACTCGGCAAAACTGGTACAGCTTTCCGCCAGCTTCAAAGGTCGTATATGGTTTGTCCCTCTTAGCGATAGGAATCTGATGATAAGCACTCTTTAGGTCAATAGTGCTAAAAACCTTATATTGAGATACTTTATTGATAAGCTCATCAATCTTAGGCAGGGGGTACGCATCTAATTGAGTATACCTGTTAATAGTTTGAGAGTATTCTATCACCATTCGCTTCTTATGTCTCTCATTAGTGGTGACAACTACCTGTGCCCGCCAGGGCGAAAAACTAGGTTCAATGATTCCTTCCGATAAAAGGCGTTGAACTTCAGAATTAATAAATTCTTTATCCTGACTGCTATACCTTCTTGACTTGGTAGCAATTGGCTTACAGCCCGGCATCAAATTGGAAAAAAGTGATAATGGAGAAATGAATAAAGAAGTTAATCCACAAATAGACAAAGTTGGCTTGGTTCCTCCGAAAGAAAGACTGAGGGACTCATGTAATTGGAGCACATCATGACAAATCAAAATGTCCGCACAGAGATTAGGCAGAACGGATAGGCGTATATCAGTATACGTATTACCTAGGAGAATTAATTTCACAAGGCAACAACCAGCTACTTGTGAGGTGAGAGTCCTCTGAGCCATACACACCCGATAGGAAACAGGCGAAATTTTCAAACGCTTCTCCCTCACAAACTGAAGATTATAAAGCTCTCAGTACTGCCGGTATCTATAAGAGCCTTCACTTCTAACCCATTAACTTGGGTCATAACTATAGCTTTGTTTAGGCCATGGGGAAAGGCGGCAGAAACTAATGCAATAAACGCCCTATCTAAAGGCTGAATGGTCGCAGAGGAGGCAACTGATTTGCAAACACGTGCATAATGATCTCCCTTGCCGCATTTACTACACACAGCCTCCCAGGCAGGGCACTTCAGACGGAGGTGCCGGGCGTTCCCGCAAAAATAACACTTCTGAATCCTAGCGGCAACAGCTGCCGAAGTAGAAACTGTTTCGGAATTTAGTAAACCACTCCTATTAAATCCACGTAACTCCCTTTCATCCGGAACTGCCGAAACCACGGTCGCAGGCCGATCAAAAAGAGCATAAGAATCGGAACTTCTCTGAGCCATATCCAATGTAGAGAATTGCTCAAAAGCACTCTTAAGATCCAAGGTCTTATTTTCTAATAACCGCTGACGAATTGATCTAGACAGTAATCCATTAATAAATGCATCCCATACCGACTCTTCCCTATGTTCTTCTGCAGACACAGCCTTATAATTACAGTTAGCACCAAGGCGCCGGAGTGCTTGTAAATAAGCATCCAAGGATTCTCCCGCCTGCTGCCTACCGGCAGATAAAATGTGACGTGCAAATACCTCATTTTTGGGTTTAACAAATTTTTTTTCCAACGTAGCTATAGCCAATTCATAAGTTTCACAGTCCAAAATATAGTTATACACATCCGGAGCAATGTAGTTGATTAGTATATTCAACTTATTTAGAGATTGCTGATCCAACACACCCAAAAGGTTTTTAAATGTACGATACCAATTTTTCCATTGATCATCCACTCCTGCAGAATTAGGGTCAGCATTAAATCGTTCCGGTCGAAGATATCGTTCCATTATAGCAAAAGGTTAATAAATTGAAATGAAGAGTAGATTGCCTTTCAATAGCTAGGCTTTATGAACCTTAAAAAACCAGCAAGTACATGTTGAGCACCCAGTCTCAACCAATCTGTAGAAAACTGAATTTAAGATGGCCACCACAGGTCACATGGAATCAACAAACCAATAAGTTTACAGCATATATCTCAAGGCTGGAAAACAGGCAACCAATTACAATGCTTCTTATAAAACAAGAATAATCACCACAATTACATAGAATGGGTGATCAGGTGCTGCTGCAATATGTGGGAGCTGGTGGACACCATTGATGTTCACAGTGATCATATTTGCAGTAAGTGTTGGCTGCTCAAGGAATTCCGGCTCCGTGTTGAAGAGCTGGAGTCCGAGCTTCAAACACTAAGACACATCAGGGAGGGGGAGAGTTACCTGGACTCTGTGTAACACGAGGTAGTCACACCAATTAGATTAATTAATTCAGATGTAGTCCGTGGCCAGGTTCAGAATGGTGTGACTAGAAGTGAGGCAGGTACAGGGATCCAGGAGGTAGCATTGGAGGAGCCAACAGGTTTGAGGCTCTTACTCCCTGTGAGGATGGGAACAGGGACTGCTGGGAGGATGAGCAACCTGGACACAGCGCCATGGAGCGCGGGGCCATTCAAGTGGGGGAGTTAAAAGAAATGTTGTAGTGGTAGGGGATAGTATCGTTAGGGGGATAGATAGAGTTCTTGGCAGCCGAGAGCGAGAGTCCCGAAGGCTATGTTGCCTGCCCGGTGCCAGGGTTAAGGACATCTCCTCTGGGCTGGAGAGAAACTTGGAGGGGGAGGGGGAGGATCCCGTTGTCGTGCTCCATGTTGGTACCAACGACATAGATAGGACAAGGAAGGAGGTTCTGCTGAGGGAGTTTGAGCAGCTAGGGGCCCAATTAAAAAGCAGAGCCACAAGGGTAATAATCTCTGGATTACTACCTGAGGCACGTGCAAATTTGGCTAGGTTAAATAATATTAGAGAGTTAAATGCTTGGCTCAAAGACTGGTGTGGGAGAAATGGGTTTTGCTTCTTGGGACACTGGCATCAGTACTGGGACAGGAGAGGGCTGTTTCGTTGGGACGGACTTCACTTGGCCAGTGCTGGGACTAGAATCCTGGTGAATCGAATAACTAAGGCTGTAGAGAGGGCTTTAAACTAATTATTGAGGGGGTGGTTTTAAGAGAGCGAAAAATCAAAATGATAGTGGAGAAGGCAATAGAGCAAGGTAGCAGTGGGGGAATTAAAAACCAGAGCGTGTCAGGAAGGGACAGAATGTAAAATGATAAAGGTAAAGTAGTAAAAGGGGTAAAAGCAGGAATAAATAGTCAGAAAACATATTTGAAAGTTCTTTATCTGAATGCATGCAGCATTCGTAACAAAATTGACGAGTTGACGGTGCAAATAACTAGACATGGGTATGATCTGGCGGCCATTACGGAAACATGGCTGCAAGATAATCATGACTGGGAACTAAACATAAAAGGGTGTTTGACAATTCGGAAGGACAGAGAGGAAGGAAAGGGAGGTGGGGTTGCTATGTTAATCAAGGATGGAATCACTGCAATAGTCAGAAATGAAATTGGGTCAAAGGATCAGGATAGTGAAACAGTTTGGGTGGAGATAAGGAATAATAAGGGGAAAAAGTCACTAGTGGGCGTAGCCTTTAGGCCTCCTAACAGTTGCAACTCTGTTGGTCGGAGTATAAATCAGGAAATAGTTGGGGCTTGTAATAAGGGAACAGCTATAAACATGGGGGATTTTAACTTTCATATTGACTGGACTAATCAAGTTGGGCATGGCAGCATTGAGGAAGAGTTCATAGAGTGTATTAGGGACAGGTTCCTTGAGCAGTATGTAACTGAACCAACCAGGGGGCAGGCAATCTTAGATCTGGTCCTGTTTAATGAGACAGGATCAATAAAAAATGTCCTAGTAAAGGATCCCCTTGGAATGAGTGACCATAATATGGTTGAATTCCAAATTCAGTTTGAGGGTGAGACAGTTGGATCTCAAACCAGCGGACTAAGCTTAAATAAAGGAGACTATGAATGTATGAGAGTAGAATTGACTAAAGTGGACTGGGAAAACAGATTAAAGTATAAGACAGTACAAGAGCAGTGGTTTACATTCAAGGAGATATTTCACATCTTTCAAGATAAATATATTCCACTGAGGAAAAAGGGGAGTAAAAGAAAAGACAGCCATCCGTGGCTCAGTAAAGTAATAAAGGATAGTATTCAACTGAAAACAAGGGCATATAAATTAGCCAAATCTAGTGGGAGGATTGAAGATTGGGAAGCATTTTAAAGCCAGCAAACAATAACTAAAAGAATAATTAAGAAAGGGAAGATAAATTATGAAAGTAAACTAGCTAAAAATACAAAAACAGATAGCAAGAGTTTCTACAGCTATATAAAAAGAAAAAGGGTGGCTAAAGTGACCGTTGGTCCCTTAGAGGATGGGACTGGAAAACTAGTGGTGGGGCACATGGAGATGGCATATATGCTGAACAAATATTTTGTATCAGTCTTTACAGTAGAGGACACTAAAAATATCCCAACACTGGACAAACAGGGGGCAATTGGGGGGGAGGAGCAAAACACGATTTAAATCACTAAAGAGATGGTACTCAGTAAAATAATGGGACTCAGAGCGGGTAAATCCCCCGGACCTGATGGCTTACAACCTAGGGTCTTGAGAGAAGTTGTGGTAGGGATTGTGAATGCATTGGTGATCATTTTCCAGAACTCCCTGGACTCAGGAAAGGTCCCGGCAGATTGGAAAACTGCTAATGTAACACCTTTACTTAAGAAGGGAAGTAGACAAAAAGCTGGAAACTATAGGCCAGTTAGCCTAACATCTGTGGTTGGCAAAATGTTGGAGTCCATTATTAAGGAAACAGTATCAGAGCATTTGGATAAACATAATTTAATAGGACAGAGTCAGCATGGTTTTACGAAGGGGGAGTCATGTTTGACAAATTTGCTCGAATTCTTTGAGGATGTAACTTACAGGGTGGATAAAGGGAAACCAGTGGATGTAGTGTATTTGGACTTCCAAAAGGCATTTGACAAGGTTCCACACAAAAGATTACTGATCAAGATAAAAAATCACGGGATTGGGGGTAATATACTGGCATGGGTGGAAGATTGGCTATCTAACAGAAAACAAAGAGTTGGGATAAATGGTTCGTTCTCAGGCTGGCAATCAGTAACTAGTGGTGTCCCACAGGAATCATTGCTGGGAACTCAGCTCTTTACAATCTATATTAATGACTTGGAGGAAGGGACCGAGTGCAATATATCCAAGTTTGCCGACGATACAAAGATGGGAGGGAAAGCAGTGAGTGAGGGCGACATAAAAACCTGCAAAAGGACATAGACAGGCTAAGTGAGTGGGCAGAGATTTGGCAGATGCAATATAATGTTGGAAAGTGTGAGGTTATGCACTTTGGCAAATAAAATCAAAGAGCAATTTATTATCTAAATGGAGAGAAACTGCAAAGTGCTACAGTACAAAGGGATCTGGGGGTCCTGGTACATGAAACACAAAAAGTTAGTATGCTGGTGCAGCAGGTGATCAGGAAGGCCAATGGAATCTTGGCTTTTATTGCAAGGGGGATGGAGTATAATAACAGGAGCGCCTTGCTGCAGTTATACAGGGTATTGGTGAGGCCATACCTGGAATATTGCGTGCAGTTTTGGTTTCCATATTTAAGAAAAGATATACTTGCTCTCGAGGCGGTTCAGAGAAGGTTCACTCGGTTGATTCCAGAGATGAGGGGGTTGACGTATGAGGAAAGGTTGAATTGGTTGGGACTCTACTCATTGGAGTTCAGAAGAATGAGAGGCGATCTTATCGAAACATATAAGATTGTGAGGGGGCTTGATTGGGTCGATGCGGTGAGGACGTTTCCACTGATGGGTGAGACTAGAACTCGGGGGCATAATCTTAGAATAAGGGGCTGCCCTTTCAAAACTGAGATGAGGAGAAAATTCTTCACTCAGAGGGTAGTAAATCTATGGAATTTGCTACCCCAGGGAGCTGTGGAAGCTGCAACATTAAATAAATTTAAAATGGAGATAGACATTGTCCTAGCAGATATGGGAATTAGGGGTTACGGGGAGAGGGCAGGGAAGTGGATGTGAGTCTAGATTCAGATCAGCCATGATCCTATTGAATGGCGGAGCAGGCCAGAAGGGCCGTATGGCCTACTCCTGCTCTATTTCTTATGTTCTTATGTTCTTATGCTCATGCGGTACCCCATTAGTCACTGCCTGCCACTCGGAAAAAGATACATTAATTCC
Source organism: Somniosus microcephalus (assembly GCF_052327205.1). Classification (NCBI taxonomy): domain Eukaryota; kingdom Metazoa; phylum Chordata; class Chondrichthyes; order Squaliformes; family Somniosidae; genus Somniosus; species Somniosus microcephalus. The sequence continues at coordinate 34,898,556 of NW_028225184.1, forward strand.
AACTCTTCGCTTTCTGTCTGCCAAACAGTTTCCTATCCAAGTCAATACGTTGCCCCCAATTCCATGTGCCTTATTATGGGAACAGCAGACAGAGAGGGAAAAGCCACTGTCGTATTGGCAGACACAGAGGGAAAAGCCACTGTCATACGGGCAGACAGAGAGGGAGAAGTGATTGTCGGATGGGCAAACAGAGAGAGAAAACAGACCTTCTGTTTGGCAGACAGGGAAGAAAAGAGGCTGTCGGATTGGCAGACAGTGAGGGAAAAGAGGATACCGGAGTGGTAGACAGAGAGGGAAAAGTGAATATCCGACAGGCAGTCGGAGAGGGAAAAGAGAATGTAGATTGTCAGGCAGATGGGAAGAAGAGGCTGTCAGACGGGCAGACAGAGGGAAAAGTGAATATCAGATGGGCAGTCAGAGGGGGAATAGTGACTGTCGGAATGTCAGACAAGGAGGGAAAAGAGTCTGTCGAATTGGCAGACAGAGATGGAAAAGAAAATTTCAGAAGGTCAGACAGAGGGAAAAGAGGCTGTCAGATTGCTGACACAGAGAGAAAAGAGTCTGATGAACGGGCAGACAGAGAGGGAAAAGTGACGGTTGGATGGGTGGACAGAGAGGAAAAAGGGACTGTCAGATGAGTAGACAGGGAAGGAAAAGAGACTGTCGGGTGGGGCAGACAGTGAGTGAAAAGAAACTGTCGGGCGAGCTGAAAGAGAGGGAAAATAGACTGTCGGATGGGCAGGCAGAGCGGTAAAAGAGGCTGTTGGTCGGGTAGACAGAGAGAGAAATGAAAATGTCGAATGGGCAGGCGGAGAGGTAAAAGAGGCTGTCGGGCGGCTAGACAGAGAGTGAAAAGACAATGTCTGATGGGCAGACAGAGAGGGAAATGTGGCTGTCGGACGTGAAGACAGAGAGAGATAAGAGCCTCGTGGAAGGGCAGACAGGGAGCTAACAGGGACTATCGGCACAGCAGATAGAGATGGAAAATAAACTGTCATACGGGCAGACAGAGAGTGAAAAGAGGCTGTCGGATTGGCAGACAGACAGGGAAAGGGTCTGATGAACTGGCAGGCAGAGAGGGAAAAGAGACTGTGGGATGGGCAGACAAAGAGGGAAAAGAGGCTGCGAGATGGGCAGACAGAGTGGGAAAAGGGACTGTGGGGCGGGCAGACATTGGGGAAAAGATGCTTTCGGATTGGCAGATAGAGAGGAAAAAGAGACTGTTGGACGGCAAGATAGAAAGGCAAAAGAGACAGTCGGACGGGCAGACAGAGGGAGAAAAGAGGCTCTCTGATGGGTAGACAGAGGTGATGAAGAAGTTATCGGATGGGAAGCAGAGAGGGAACAGAGACTGTGGGATTGGCAGAAAGAGAGGGAAAGGAGACTCTCTGATGTGTAGAATGAGGGAAAAGAGACAGTCGGACGGGAAGACAGAGATGGAAACCTGACTGTTGGATGTGAAGACAGAGAGGAAAAAAAGGCTTTCGGTTGGGCAGAGAGAGAAAGAAAAGTGGCTGTCGGATGGCCAGGCAGCGAGGGAAATGAGAATTTCGGAGAGGGAAAAGTGACTGTCGAATGATAGACAAGTAGGTAAATGAGTCTGTCGGATTGTCAAAACAGAGATGGAAAAGAGAAAGTCAGGTGGTCAGATAGCAAGGTAAAAGAGGCTGTCAAACTGTCAGACAGAGAGGGAAAAGAGTCTGATGAACAGGCAGATAGAGAGGGAAAAGAGACTGTCGGATGAGTAGACAGAGAAGGATATATAGAAACATAGAAACATAGAAGATAGGAGCAGGAGAAGGACATTCGGCCCCTCGAGCCTGCTCCACCATTCAATGTGATCATGGCTGATCATCCAAATTCAGTACCCAGTCCCTGCTTTCTCTCCATAACCTTTGATTCCTTTAGCCTTAAGAAATATATCCAACTCCATCTTGAATATATTTAATTAATTGGCCTCTACTGCCTTCTGTGGTAGAGAATTCCACAGGTTCACCACTCTCTGGGTGAAGAAATTACTCCTCATTTCTATCCTAAATGGCATACCCTTTATCCTAAGATTGTGACCCCTGGTTCTGGACTGCCCGACCACGGAAACATCCTTCCAACATCTGTCCGATCCTGTCAGAATTTTATAAGTTTCAGTGAGATCCCCTCACATTCTTCTAAACACCAGCGAGTACAAGCCCAATCGACCCAATCTCTCCTCATACGTCATTCCTTCCATCCCAGGCATCAGCCTGCTGAATCTCCACTGAATTCCTTCAATGGCAAGAACATCCTTCCTCAGATATGGCGACCAAAATTGCAAACAATACTCAAGATGTGGTGTCACCAGGGCCCTGCACAACTGCAGCAAGACATCCTTGTTCCTGTACTCAAACCCTCTCGCTACGAAGGAAAACATACCATTTGCCTTCATAACCGCCTGCTGCAAATGCATGCTTACCTTCAGTGACTGGTGCACAAGGACATCCAGGTGTCATTGCACTTCCCCTTCTCCCAATCTATTGCCATTCAGATAATAATCTGCCTTCCTGTTTTTGACATCAAAGTGGATAACCTCACATTTATCCACGTTATATTGCATCTGCCATGCTTCTGCCCAATCACTCAACCTGTCCAAATTATCCTGGAGTGTCTCGGCATCCTCCTCACAGCACACATGCCCACCCAGCTTCTAGTCATCTGCAAATTTGGAGATATTACATCTAGTTCCCTTGTCTAGATCATTAATATATATTGTGAATAGATGGGGTCCAAGGACGGATCCCTGCGGTACCCCCCTAATCACTGCCTGCCACTCAGACAAAGAGCCGTTTATTCCAGCTCTTTGCTTTCTGTTCGCCAACCAGTTCTCTATCCAAGTCAATACCTTGCCCCCACCCCATGTGCCTTATCTTTACACGCTAATCTCTTACGCGGGACCTTATCGAAGGCCTTCTGAAAGTCCAAATATATCACTTCCACTGGTTCTGCCTTAACTATTTCACCAGTTACATCCTCAAAAGTTCCAGTAGATTATTCAAGCACGATTTACCTTTTGTAAATCCATGTTGACTTTGTCCAATCCTGTTGGGCAGGCAGACAGTGAGTGAAATGTTTCTGTCGGGTGGGCCGACAGCGATTGAAAAGAGACTGTCGGACAGCCACACAGAGAGGTAAAAATGCTTTGGAACGGGCAGAGAGAGGGAGAGAGAAGAAACTGTTGGATGGGCAGAGAGAGAGAGAGAGAGAAGAGACTGTTGGATGGGCAGAGAGAGAGGTAAAGAGGCTGTTGGTCGTGTAGGCAGAGGGAAAATTGTCTGGTGGATGGGCAGACAGAGAGGAAAAAGTAAATATCGGACAGGCAGTCGGAGAGGGAAAAGTCAATGTCGGAATGGCAGAAAAGGAGGGAAACGAGTCTGTCGGTTTGCCAGACAGAGAAGGAAAAGTGAATGCCTGAAGTTCAGACAGAGATGGAAAAGAGGCGATCGGACGGGCAGACAGAGTGGGAACAGAGTCTGATGAACAGACAGACAGGGAGGGAAAAGAGATTGTTGGAAGTGTGGACAGAGAGGGAAAAATGACTCTCGGGCAGCCAGACAGAGAGGGAAAGGAGCCTGTCGATTGGCAGGTAGAGATAGAAAAGAGGATATCAGATGGGAAGGCTGGAGAGGAAAAACAGACTTTCAGACGACTAGACAGAGAGGGAAAATTGAATTTCGGATGGGCAGAAAGTGAGGGGAAAGAGACTGTCGGGCAGCCAGACAGAGAGGGAAAAGAGGCTTTCGATTGGCAGAGAGAGAGAGAAAATAGTTTGTCGGACAGGCAGACAGAGTGAGAAAAGAGGCTCTCGGTCGGTTAGGTCGAGGCAGAAAAGAGGCTGTCAGATGGGAAGCAGAGAGGGAACAGAGATTGCCAGAATGGCAGAGAGAGCGGGAAAAGAGACTGTCGGACGGGTAGACAGAGGGGGAAAAGAGATTTTCGAACGGGAAGACAGAGAGGCAAAAGTGACTGTCGGATGGGCAGATAAAGATGGATAAGAAGCTGTCAGGCGGGCAGACAGGGAGAGAAAAGAGGCTGTCAGATTGGCAGACAGAGTGGGACAACAAACACTCGGATGGGCAGACAGAGAGGGAAAAGAGAATGTCAGAAGGTCAGACCAAGAGGGATCAAAGGCTGTTGCATGGGCAGACAAAGAGGGAAAAGAGGCTCTCGGTCGGGAGGACAGAGGGGTAACATAGGCTGTCGGATGGGAAGCAGAGAGTGAATAGAGATTGTCTGAATCGCAGAGAGAGAAGGAAAAGAGACTTTCGGATTGGCAAACAGTGAGGGAAAAGATAATTTCTGATGGGTAGACAGAGAGGAAAGAGACTGTCAGGTGGCTAGACAGAGAGGGAAAAGAGACTGTCGGATGTGCAGGCAGGGAGTGAAAACAGGCTTTGTTGCGGGCAGACAGTGAGGGAAAAGAATCTGTCGGATTGGCAGACAGGGAGGGAAAATATGCTTTCGTATTGGCAGATAGAGCAGAAAAAGAGACTGTTGGATGGCTAGATAGAGAGAGAAAACCGACTGTCGGAGGGGCAGGCAGAGAGAGAAAAGAGGCTCTCGGTGGGGGAGACAGAGGGGGGAAAGAGGTTATCTGATGGGAAGCAGAGAGGAAACAGAGATTGTAGGAATGGCAGACAGAGAGGGAAAAGAGACTTTCGGATTGGCAAACAGTGATGGAAAAGAGGCTGTTAGATGGGCAGACAGAGAGGGAAAAGTTGCAGTCATACGTGCAGACAGGGAGGGAAAATGACTGTCGGACTGGCAGACATAGAGAGAAAAAAGACTCTCAGTTGGGCAGACAGAGAAAGAAAAGTGGCTGTCGGATGGGCAAACAGTGAAGGAAAAGAGAATGTCGGATGGGTAGACAGAGATGGAAAAGTGAATATCGAATTGGAAGTTTGAGAGGTTTAAGAGACTGTCGGAATAGCAGAAAAGGAGGGAAAAGGGTCTGTCGGACTGCCAAACAGAGATGAAAAAGAGTCATAGAGTCATAGAGTCATAGAGTTATACAGCACAGAAAGAGACCCTTTGGCCCATCGCGGCCGCGCCAGCCTTCAATCCCTGTCTAATCTAATCCCATTTTCCAGCATTTGGTCCGTAGCCTTGTATGCTATGGCATTTCAAGTGGTCATCCAAATGCTTCTTGAATGTTGTGGGGGTTCCTGCCTCTACCACCCTTTCAGGCAGTGAGTTCCAGACTCCAACTACCCTCTGGGTGAAATAGTTCTTCCTCAAATCCCCTCTAAACCTCCTGCCCCTTACCTTCAATCTATGCCCCCTTGTTATTGAACCCTCTACTAAGGGGAAAAGTTCCTTTCTATCTACCCTACCTGTGCTCCTCATATTTTTGTACACCTCAATCAGGTCCCCCCTCAGCCTTCTCTGCTCCAAGGACTGTTTGACTAATCTACTGGAATTTTTTGAGGATGTAACTGGGAAAATAGATAAGGGAGAACCAGTAGATGTGGTGTATTTGGACTTTCAAAAGGCTTTCGATAATGTCCCGCATAAGAGATTAGCGTGTAAAGTTAAGGCACATGGGATTGGGGGCAAGGTATTGACTTGGATAGAGAACTGGTTGGCGGACAGAAAGCAGAGAGTAGGAAATAACGGGTCTTTTTCCGAGTGGCAGGCAGTTACTAGTGGGCTACCGCAGGGACCGGTCCTTGGACCCCAGCTGTTCACAATATACATTAATGATCTAGATAAGGGAACTAGATGTAATATCTCCAAGTTTGCAGATGACACAAAGCTGGGTGGGCGTGTGTGCTGCGAGGAGGATACCGAGAAACTCCAAGATGATTTGGACAGGTTGGATGATTGGGCAGAAGCGTGGCAGATGCAATATAACGTGGATAAATGCGAGGTTATCCACTTTGGTGTCAAAAACAGAAAGGCAGACTATTATCTGAATGGCAATAGATTGAGAGAAGGGGAAGTGCAACGAAACCTGTGTGTCCTTGTGCACCAGCCGCTGAAGGTAAGCATGCAGGTGCAGCAGGCGGTGAAGAAGGCAACTGGTATGTTGGCCTTCATAGCAAATGAGTTTGAGTACAGGAGCAAGGATGTCCTGCTGCAGTTGTACAGTGCTTTGCTGAGACCACACCTTGAGTACTGTGTTCAGTTTTGGTCACCTTATCTGAGGAAGGATGCTCTTGCCATGGAAGGAGTTCAGCGAAGTTTCACAAGGCTGATCACTGGGATGGCAGAAATGACGTATGAGGAGAGATTGGGTCGATTGGGCTTATACTCGCTGGAGTTTAGAAGAATGAGAGGGGATCTCATCGAAATATATAAAATTCTGACAGGCCTGGACAAACTAGATGCAGGTAGGATGTTCCCGATGGTCGGAGAGTCCAGAATCGGGGTTCATAGTCTAAGGATAAGGGGTAAGCCATTTAGGACTGAGATGAGGAAGAATTTCTTCACCCAGAGAGTGGTGAACCTGCGGAATTCTCTACCACAGAAGGTGGTTGAGGCCCAGTCTTTAAATAGATTCAAGAAGGAGTTAGATATATTTCTTAGAACTAAAGGTATCAACGGATATGGGGAGAAGGCAGGTACGGGGTACTGAGTTTGGATGATCAGCCATGATCTCACCGAATGGCCGAGCAGGCTCGAGGGGCCGAATGGCCTACACCTGCTCCTATACTCTATGTTTCTATGAAAACAACCCCAGCCTGTCCAGTCTTTCTTCATAGCTGAAGCACTCCAGCATAGGTACCATCCTGGTGAATCTCCTCTGCACGCTCTCCAAAGCAATCACATCCTTCCTATAGTGTGACGACCAGAGCTGCACACAGTATTCCAGCCGTGGCCTAACCAGCGTTTTGTACAGCTCCATCATAATCTCCCTGCTCTTATATTCTATGCCTCGGCTAATGAAAGCCAGTATCCCATATGCCTTTTCAACTACCTTATCTACCTGTTCTGCTGCCTTCAGTGATCTTTGTACATGCACACCAAGGTCCTTCTGTTCCTCTGTCTTTCCTAGGGTCCTACCATTCATTGTGTATTCCCTTGCCTTGTTAGTCTCTCCAAAATGCATCACCTCACACTTTTCAGCATTAAAATCCATTTGCCACTGTTCCTCCCATCTGACCTACCCATTTATATCGTCCTGCAGACTGAGGCTACCCTCCTCGCTGTATACCACCCCACCAATATTCCTGTCGTCTGCGAACTTACTGATCATACCTTTTACATTCACATCCAAATCATTAATGTAGACCACAAACAGCAAGGGACCCATCACCGATCCCTGCGGTACCCAACTGGACACAGGCTTCCAGTCACATAAACAACATTCGACCATCACCCTCTGCCTTCTGCCACTAAGCCAGATTTTGGATCCAACGTGCCAAGGCACCCTGGATCCCATGGGCTCTTACCTTCTTGATCAGTCTCCTATGCGGCACTTTATCGAAAGCATTACTGAAATCCATGTATACCACATCCACTGCAGTACCCTCATCCACACACCTAGTCACTCCCTCGAAAAATGCAATCTAATTGGTCAGACATGATCTTCCCATGACAAAGCCATGATGACTATCCCTGATTAAACCCGGCCTCTCCAAGTGTAGACTAATTCTGTCCCTCAGAATTTCTTCCAATAATTTCCCTACCACTGATGTTAGGCTCACTGGCCTGTAATTCCGTGGTTTATCCCAACTACCCTTCTTGAATAATGGTACTACGTTAGCTGTTCTCCAGTCCTCTGGCAAATCCCCTGTGGCCAGAGAGGTTCTGAAAATTTGTATCAGAGCCCCTGCAATCTCCCCCAAGAGAATGTCAGAAGTTCAGACAGAGATGGAAAAGAGGCTACCGGACGTGCAGACAGAGATAGAAAAGTGTCTGATGAACGGACAGACAAAGAGTGAAAAGAGACTGTCGGATGGGTGGACAGAGAGGAATAAGGGAATGTCCAGTGCGCAGACAGAGAGGGAAAAGCGTCTGTCAGATTGGCAGACAGAGACAGAAAAGAGGCTCGCGGTCGGGTAGACAGAGGGGGAAAAGAGGCTGCCGGATGGGAAGCAGAGAGGGAACAGAGATTGCCAGAATGGCAGAGAGAGCGGGAAAACAGACTGTTGGACGGGCAGGCAGAGAGGGAAATGTTGCTGTCGGATGGTCCAACAGAGATGGAAAGGAGGTTGACAGATTGACAGAGAGAGAGCGAAAAGAGAATGTTGGATTGACAGACAGAAAAACAAATGAGACCGTCGGAGAGGCAGACAGAGAGGGAAAATTTGCTGTCGGATGCGCTGACAGGGAGGGAAAAATGACTGTCAATAACGGGCACACATAGAGAGAAAAAAGTTTTCCAGATCAGCAGACGGACAAAGAAAAAAGGCTGTCGGATGGGCAAACAGCGAGGGAACAGAGATTGCCGGAATGGCAGAGAGAGTGGGAAAAGAGACTGTCAGTTGGCTATACCGAGAGGGAACAGAGATTGCCGGATGGGAAGACAGAGAGTGAAAAGCGTCTGTCAGACGGGCCAACAGAGAGGGACATGCCACTGTCACACGGGCAGCGAGAGCGCAAAAAGAGGCTGTCGGATTGGCAGGCAGAGTGGGAAAACAAACAATCAGATGGGCAGAGAGAGAGGGAAAAGGGAATGTCAGAAGCGAAGGCAGAGAGGGATAAGAAACTGTCGCATGGGCAGAGAGAGTGGGAAAAAACACTGTCAGACGGGCTTACAGTGAGTGAAAAGGAACTGACGGACGGGTAGACAGAGACTGAAAATTGACTTTCGGACTGTCATACAGAGAGTGAAAAGGAACTGTCAGACTGGTAGACAGAGAGTGAAAAGAGACTTTCGGACTGGCAGACAGAGAGTAAAAAGGAACTGTCAGACTGGTAGACAGAGAGTGAAAAGAAACATTCGGACTGGCAGCCAGAGAGTAAAAAGAGACCCGCAGAAGGGTAGACAGAGAGGGAAAAGTGACTGTCAGACGGGTAGACAGAAAGAGAAAAGAGGCTGTCGGAAGGGAAGAAAGAGATAAGAAGCTGTTGACGGGCAGACAGAGAGGGCAAAGAGACAGTTAGACAGGCAAATGGAGACAGAAAAGATACTGTCGGATGGCTACTTAGAGAGGGAACAGGTACTGCTGGCTGGAAAGACAGAGACGGAATATAGGTTGGAAGGGCTGACAGAGATGGAAAACTGACTTTCAGACGGGCAGACAGAACGTGAAATGGGACTGTCAGAGCGGCAGACAAAGAGGAGAAATAGGCTGTCGGTCGGGCAGACAGAGAGGGAATATAGGCTGTGGGACGGGTATGCAGAGATGGAAAATAGGCTGCTGGATGGGCAGACAGCGAGGGACAAGAGGCTGTCGGGTGCGAAGACAAAGAGGGAAAAGAGACTTTTGGATGGGCGGGCAGAGAGGGAACAGACACTGTCGAATGGGTAGACAGAGAGGGAAAGAGGCTGTCGGACTGGCAGACAGTGAGGGAAAAGGAACTGTCAGACGGGCAGACAGAGAGAGAAATGGAACTGTCAGACGGGCAGACAGAGTGGGCAAAGAAACTGTCAGATGGGCAGAGAGAGAGGGACAAGAGGCTGACGGACGGGCAGACAGATAAAGAAAAGGCAATGTTGGACGCGCAGAGAGAGAGTGAATAGAGCCTGTTAGACGGGCAGACAGAGAGAGAAAACTGACTGACGGACGAGCACAGAGATGGTAAAGTGATTGTCAGATGGGAAGACAGAGAGGGAAAATGAACTGCTGGATGGGCAGTCAGAGAAGGATAAACAGGCAGTCGGAGGGGCTGACAGAGAGGAAAAAGAGACAGTTAGACGGCTAGAGAGGGAAAAGTGAATGTCGGACATGCAGACGGAGGGAGAAAAGAGACAGTCGGATGGTCAGACAGAGCTGGAAAAGAAACTATAGGACGCCCAGACAGAGTTGGAAAAGAGTCTGTGGGGCGGCTTGTCATAGAAGTTAAACAGGCTGTTGGACTTCTAGACAGAATGGGAAAGGAGAATGAAGAAGGTGCACACAGAGAAGGTAAAGATACTGTCGGACGGGCTGACAGATAGAGAAAAGTGAACATGTAATCAAATCAAATCAAATCAACTTTTATTGTCATTGTTAGTGCACAAGTGCAGTACAACGAAATGCTGCCTCCGCAAGATCCTGCAAATTCATTGGCAGGATAGGTGCACCAACGTCAATGTTCTTGCTCTGGCCAACATCCCCAGCATCGAAGCTCTGACCACGCTCATTCAGCTCCGATGGACGGGTCACATTTTCCGCATGCCCGATACGAGACTCCCAAAACAAGCGCTCTATTCGGAGCACTGGCACGGCAAGAGAGCCCCAGGTAGGCCGAGGAAACGCTTCAACACACCCTCAAAGCCTCCTTGAAAAATTGTAACATCCCCCCCGACGCCTGGGAATCCCTGGCCCAAGACCGCACAAAGTGGTGTAGAAGCCTTCGGGAAGGCGCCGTACACCTCGAGTCTCTTCACCGGGATCAAGCGGAAGCAAGCGCAGGCAGTGCAAGGAGCGCACATCAACCCAAGCACCCCACCCACCCGCACCTTCAACCAACGTCTGCCCCACCTGGGACAGAGATTGTAGGTCCCGCACTGGACTCATCAGTCACCAGAGAACTCATGCTTAATGTGGAAGCAAGTCATCCACGGTTCCGAGGGACTGCCGAAGAAGGAGAAGAGAAAGGTGCTGTCGGACGGGCTGACAGAGAGAGAAAAGTGACTGTTAGAAAGAAAGACAGAGAGAGAAAAATGATGGTCGGACAAGTTGACATGGAGGCAAAAGAGGATGGTGGAAGGGCAGGTAAAGATAGAAAAGAGGCTGTCGGATGGGCAGACAAAGAGGGGAAAGATTCTGTGAAACTGGTAGAAAAGATTGGAATTAGGCTGTCGGATGGGCAGACAGAGTTGGGAACACAGACTGTCGGACAGACAGAATGTCAGACGGGCAGATAGAGAGGGAAAAATGCTGTTGGTTGGGAAAACATAACAGAAAATAACTTGTCATAGGGCAGAAAACGAGGGAAAAGAGACTTTCGGACGGGTAGACAGAGAGGGAGAAGAATATGTCAGATGGGCAGACAGGCATAGATAATAGAGTGATGGTCAGGCAGACTGAGAGGGAAAATAGGCTGTCAGCCGGGCAGACAGTGCGCGAAAAGTAGCTGTTGGATGGGCAGACAGACATGCAAAATAGGCTATCGGAAGGGCAGACAGAGATGGAAACCGACTGTCAGACGGGCGAGCAGGGAGGGAAAATGAACTTTCAGAGAGGCAGACAGAGAGGGAAAAGCGGCTGTGGGATGGGCAGACAGAGACTACAAAGAGTCTGTTGGACGGACAAACAGAGAGGGGAAATAAATTGTTGGACGGCTGGACAGAGATGCCAAAGAGACTGTTGGACCTGCAGACAGAGAGAGAAAATTGATTGTCGGATAGACAGAGAGAGAGGGAAAAGAGACTGTTGGACAAGCAGGCAGAGAGGGTAAAGAGACTGTCAGCCAGGCAGACAGAAAGAGAAAATAGACTGTGTGACGGACAGACAGAGAAACAAAATATAATAGCTAAATACTGCGGATGCAGGAAAACCGAAATTACAAAAGAAAATGTTGGAAGCACTCATCAGGCCAGGCAGCATCCGTGGACAGTGAATCAGAGTTAAATATTCAGGTCTGTGACACTTCATCAGAAATGGAAATGGTTAGAGATGTAACATGTTTTAAGCAGTTGTAGAGGCAGGGAAAGTGGGAGGGGTGCCGAGGAAGGATCTCTGGAAAATCTGTGCTCGTTTAGGTGGCATTACTGATTAAATGTTGCAAATGCGGATGGCAGAATCATCAACAGCCGCCTGGAAAATGGGAAAGGGTTTATAGTCTGAAATTGTAAAATTCTATGTTGAGTCGAGAAGGCTGTAAAGTGCCTAATCGAAAGATGAGGTGCTGTTCCTCGAGCTTACATCGAGCTTTATTGGAACAGTGTAAGAGGCCGAGGACAGAGAGGCCAGAGTGGGAGTGGAGCGGATAATTACAGTGACAGGTGACCAGAAGCTTGGGGTCACCTTTACGGACTGAACGGAGGTGTTCAACAAAGCAATTGCCCAATCTGTGTTTGGTCTCCCCAATGTAGAGGGGAACGCATCGGGAGTGGCGAATGTAGTATACTAAATTGCAAGAAGTAGAAATAAATCACAGTTTCACCTGGAAGGTGTGTTTCAGGCCATGGACAATGTGAAGGGAGGAGGTAAAAGGGCATGTGTTTCATCTGCTGTGCTTGCACGGGAAGTTGCCGGGTGAAGAGGAAGGTATGTTGGGGGTGATAGAGTCGTGGACCAGGATGCCATGGAGGGAGCGGTCCTTTCGGAAAGCTGAAAGGTGAGGTGAGGGGATGAAGCTTTGGTAATGGGATCACGTTGGCGGTGGCTCAAATGGCATAGGATGATCCGTTCAATGTGGAGGTTGGTGGGGTGAAAGTTTAGGACAAGGGGATCCCTATCGTGGTTCCAGGAAGGAGGGGAAAGGGTGAGGGCAGAGGTGCGGGAAATGGAATGGACACGGACAAGGGCCGTGTCAACCATGTTTGGCGACCATTTTGATGAAATCACCTGCTGGCGGTGGTGGCCATTTTTCATATGGTCACCAGCCCCACCCACACAACAGCGAACACATTGATCATATCACCTCCTGGCAGTGGTGGCTACTTTCCTTATGGTCACCAGCCCCACTCACAACAGCAACCACTTTGATGATATCAACTCCTGGCAGTGGTGGCCATTTTTCATATGGTCACCAGCTTCACCCCCACAATATAGAAACATAGAAACATAGAAGATAGGAGCAGGAATAGGCCATTCGGCCCTTCGAGCCTGCTCCGCCATTCAATGAGATCTTGGTGATCATCCAAATTCAGTACCTGGTCCCTGCCTTCTCCACATATCCCTTGATCCCTTCAGCTTTAAGAAATATATCCAACTCTTTCTTGAAAATACTTAATGAACTGGCCTCCACCGCCCTCTGTGGCAGAGAATTCCACAGGTTCACCACTCTCTGGGTGAAGAAATTCCTCCTCAGATCAGTCCTAAATGGCTTACCCCTTATCCTTAGACTATGACCCCTGGTTCTGGACTCCTCGGCCATCAGAAACATCCTTTCTGCATCTAGTCTGTCCAGGCCTGACAGAATTTTATAGGTTTCGATGAGATCCCCTCTCAATCTTCTAAACTCCAGTGAGTATAAGCCCAATTGACACAATCTCTCCTCATACATCATTCCTGACATCCCAGGTATCAGCCTGGTGAATCTTCGCTGCACCCCTTCCATGGCAAGAACGTCCTTCCTCAGGTAAGGCGACAAAAACTGCACACAATACTCAAGGTGCGGTCTCACCAAGGCCCTGTACAACTGCAGCAGGACATCCTTGTTCTTGTACTCGAATCCTCTTGCTACGAAGGCCAACATAACATTTGACTTCTTAACCGCCTGCTGCACCTGCATGCTTACCTTCAGCGACTGGTGTACAAGAACACCCAGGTCTCTTTGCACTTCCCCTTCTCCCAATCTATTACCATTCAAATAATAATCTGCCTTTCTGTTTTTGCCACCAAAGTGGTAACGTCACATTTATCCACATTATAGTGCATTTGCCATGTTTCTGCCCAAGCACCCAACCTGTCCAAATCGTGTTGGAGTTTCACGACATCCTCCTCACAGTATTACCTCCCACCAAGCTTTGTGTCGTCTGCAAATTTGGAGATAATACATCCAATTCCCTCGTCCAGATCATTAATATATATTGTGAACAGCTGGGGTCCTAGGACTGATCCTTGCGGTACCCCACTAGTCACTGCCTGCCACTCGGAAAACGACACGTTTATTCCAACTCTTTGCTTTCTGTCCGCCAACCAGTTCTCTATCCAAGTCAATACCTTGCCCCCAATCCCATGTGCCTTAATTTTGCACGCTAAACTCTTATGCGAGACCTTATCGAAAACCTTCTAAATGTCCAAATACACCACATCCACTGGTTCTTCCTTATCTATTTTACAAGTTACATCCTCAAAAAATTCCAGTAGATTAGTCAAGCATGATTTACCTTTTGTAAATCCATGTTGACTTCGTCCAATCCAGTCACTGCTTTCCAAGTGCTCTGCTATTACATCTTTTATAATGGACTCTAGCATTTTCCCCAGTACCGATGTCAAGCTTACCGGTCTATAATTCCCCACCTTTTCTCTACCACCTTTTTGGAAGTGGGGTAACTTTAGCTACCCGCCAATCCATGGGTACCGTTCCAGAGTCTATCGAGTTCTGGAAGAGGACCAGCAATGCATCTACTAGTTCTAGGGCCACTTCCTTAAGTACCCTGGGATGTAGATTATCAGGCCCTGGGGATTTATCGGCAATCAGTCCCATCAATTTTCCAAACACCATTACCCTACAAATACTGATTTCTTTCAGGTCCACCCTTTCATCAGACCCTATTTTCCCCGGCATCTCTGGGAGGTTATTTGTATCCTCCTTTGTGAAGACAGAACCAAAATATGTATTTAGTTGGTCTGCCATTTCTTTGTTCCCTATTATAATTTCCCCCGATTCTGACTGCAAGGGACCTATGCTTGACTTCACCAATCATTTTCTCTTCACATATCTATAAAAGCTTTTACAGTCAGTTTTTATGTTCTCTGCAAGCTTACTCTCATATTCTTTTTTCCCTTTCTTAATTAATCCCTTTGTCCTCCTTTGTTGAATCCTAAACTGCTCCCAATCCTCAGGATTATTGCTTTTCCTGGCCAATTTATATGCCCTCTCCTTGGAAATTAAGCTATCCCTAATTTAACTTGTTAGCCACGGTTGGGTCACCTTTTTTGTTTTATTTTTATGACAAACTGGGATGAACAAATTCTGTAGTTCATCCATTCGGTCTTTGAATGTTTGCTATTGCCTATCCACCGTCAACCCTTTGAGTGCCATTCCCCAATCAATCCGACCCAACTCGCTCCTCAGACCATCATAGTTTCCTTTATTTAAATTGAGGACCCTAGTCTCCGAGTCAACTACTTCATTCTCCATCTTAATGAAGAGTTCGATCATATTATGATCGCTCCGACCCAAGGGGCCTCTTACAACAAGATTGGTAATTAATCCTTTCTCGTTACATAATACCCAGTCTTAGATGTTCTGATCTCTGGTTGGTTCCTCGACATATTGGTCCAGGAAACCATCCCATAAACACTCCAGGAATTCCACAGTATTGTTACTCATTTGGTTGGCCCAATCTATATGTAGATTAAAGTCACCCATGATGACTGCTGTGCCGTTATTGCACGCTTCTTCAATTTCTCTTTTAATGCCATCCCCAACCTCTGCCTTACTCTTTGGAATTCTATAAACAACTCCCACTAACGGTTTTTTCCCCTTAGAATTTCTCAATTCTACCCATACAGATTCCACCTCATCAGAGCTAATATCCTTCATTACAATTGTGTTAATCCCTTCTTTAACCAGTAAAGCTACCCCACCTCCCTTTCCTTTTTGCCTATCTTTCCTGAATATCGAATACCCCTGGATGTTGAGTTCCCAGTCCTGGCCTTCCTTGAGCCACGTTTCCATAATCCCAAACAAATCGTATTTGTTTACTTGTATTTGCGCAGCCAATTCATCCAACTTCTCACAATTGCTCCTCGCATTAAGACACAAAGCCTTCAGGCTTGTTTTTTTAACGATCTTAGTCCTATTAGAATTATTATTTACTGTGGCCATGTTTGATTTAAACCGTTGGCCACTTTGATGATTCACCTGGCAGTGGTGGCGATTTTTCATATGGTCACCAGCCTCACCCCCAACAGCGACCATTTTGATGATATCACCTGCTGGCGGTGGTGGCCATTTTTCATATGGTCACCAGCCCCACCCCCACAACAGCGACCATTTTGATGATATCACCTCCTGCCAGCAGTGGCCATTTTTCATATGGTCACAGGCCACAGCCCCACAACTGCAGCCATTTTGATGAAATCACTTCCTGGCGGTGGTGCCATTTTTCATATGGTCACCAGCCCGACCCCCACAACTGAGGCCATTTTGATGATATCACCTCCTGGCAGTGGTGGCCATTTTTCATATGGTCATCAGCCTCACCCACACAACAGTGGCCACTTTGGTGATATCACCTCCTGGCAGTGGTGGCCATTTTTCATATGGGCACAAGCCCCACCCCCACAACAGCGACCATTTTGATGAAATCGTCTCCTGGCGGTGGTGGCCATTTTTAATATGGTCACCAGCCCCACCCCCAACAGCGGCCATTTTGATGATATCACCTGCTGGCTGTGGTGGCCATTTTTCATATGGTCACCAGCCCCACCCACACAACAGCGAAACTTTTGATGATATCACCTCCTGCCAGCAGTGGCCATTTTTCATATGGTCACCAGCCGCAGCCACACAACTCTGGCCATTTTGATGATGGCACTTCCTGGCGGTGGTGGCCATATTTGATGCAGCAACAAAGCTGTAAATATCAGCCCAGATCCTGTCAAACTGCTTATTTGTCTCCAGGTCTGATCAATAATTTCTCTGCTTCCTCTTCGCTCTCTTACAGTTAACTTGGTGGCGATTGTGATCCTGTCCCGAGGAAAGTGCGGTCTCTCCAAATGTATCACTCGCTACCTGGTGGGAATGGTAGTGGCCGATCTCCTGGTCATCATCTCCGATCCCTTATTGAGGTGGACAGCTCTGATTTATTTCCCAGGTTCATTCCTCTTCATTACTCCCGTGTGTAGTCTCATTGTCTTCCTGGTGTATGCAAGCACAGAGGTTTCTGTCTGGCTCACAGTCGCTTTCAACTTTGATCGGTTTGTGGTCATTTGTTGTGAGAAACTGAAAACAAAATATTGCACTGAGAAAACGGTGGCTGTGGTTATTGGAGCAGTGAGTGTGCTGGGCTTTTTAGAGTCAGTCCCCTGGTACTTTATACATAAACCTTACTTTATGATTGATAATGTTCCCTGGTATTGTATCGCTAAACCGAGCTTCTTTACTTCCTCCGCATGGGCCGCATTTGACTTGTTTCATCGAATTTTAACCCCTTGTGTCCTCCGAATCACAGAATCACAGAAGCCCCACAGTGCAGATAGAGGCCATTTCGGCCCATCGAGCCTGCACCGACACATATCGCACCCGGTCACCGTAACCTCTGCACCAACACATATCCCACCCTATCCCCGTAACCCCATGTATTTAATCCCCCTAACACTAAGGGTCAATTTATCATAGCCAATCAACCTAACCTGCTCATCTTTGGACTGTGGGAGAAAACCGGAGCACCCGGAGGAAACCCACACAAACACGGGGAGAATGTGCAAACTCCACACAGACAGTCATCCGAGGCCGGATTCGAAAACGGATCCCTGGCGCTGTGAGGCAACAGTGCTAACCACTATGCCACCTGTTCTTTCTGATTTTGCTGTTCAATGTCCTGACGGTCAGACGTATTTTAGTGTCCAGCAGGGTCCGCAGGGGACTCCGGGGCAGCAGCGATGGAGAGAATTACAAGGACCCAGAGATGGAGAACCGAAAGAAATCCATTGTTTTACTCTTCAGCATAACCGGCAGTTTTATACTGTTATGGGTGACACAGGTTTGCTTTAACATTTATTCGCGAATTACAGATATTCGGTCTTATTCCTCCGTCAATCACCCTTTTGTTATCACAAAACACACAGCAGGAATGCTTCAGCTTCTCAGTTCCTGCACCAACACGTGTATTTATGTTGCGATCCAGACTAAATTCAGAGAGGAGTTGAAGAACGTGGTGAAATACCCACTCAATCTAATAGTTAAATTAGTTAAATCATAGAAAGAGCTGCAGAGTTTGCAGCACTACAGCTGCAGCCCAATTCATCCCCCATCTCCTGCACTCCCTGCTGGACGGACAGTACATTTGACATTGGCAGCACTGAGCCTTTAGATGATCTTATACCTCATTGTGATGTCAGAATTTATTGAAAATCCAACCTGTTGGGGCGGGTCACCTTTGCAGACGACACATGACTGTTTCTCCAAAGGGCAGCGCTGAATAGCTCAGCTGGACTTCAACTGAAAAAGCTGCTGTTAACCCGCTGACCGAATGACAGAGGAAGGCAGAGAAAATACCAACAGCGACAGACAATAGCTGAATAGCAAAAAGGAGCAGAAGTAAAGATAGAAATAAGAAGGTAAAGCGGCACAATAACGTTACAAGCTAATAATTGCACAAAGAAGCAGAGATTGAAAGATGTAGAGTCAGAAAAAGACAGAGACATCCATGAAGAGAAGATGGATAGACAGAAAGAGGCAGAAAGTCAGAGAAAGGGAGAAAGGAAAAAAAGGAAAGACTGAAAGAAGAATGGAAGGAAGGAAAGAAGGAAAGAAAGAAAGCTAGCTGCCTTGAAACTAAATATTGGAATGCCCACCCTAAACTTCTCTGCATCTCTACCACTCTCTGCCTCTTAAAACACTGTGACTACAAGAGCAGGCCAGAGGCTGGGAATTCTGCGGCGAGTGTCTCACATCCTGACTCCCCAAAGACTATCCACCATCTACAAGGCACAAGTCAGGAGTGCGATGGAATACTCTCCACTTCCCTGGATGAGTGCAGCTCCAACAACACTCAAGAAGCTCGACACCATTCAGGATAAAGCAGCCCGCTTGATTGGCACTCCATCACCCTTCAACATTTACTCGCTGCACCACCGGTGCACTGTGGCTGCAGTGTGTACCATCTACAAGATGCACTGCAGCAACTCGCCAAAGCTCCTTCAACATCACCTTCCAAACCCGCGACCTCTTCCACTAAGAAGGACAAGGGCAGCAGACGCATGGGAAAATCACCATCTACAAGTTCCCCTCCAAGCCACAGACCATCCTGACTTGGACCTTTATCGCCGTTCCTTCACTGTCGATGGGCCAAAATCCTGCAACTCCCTTCCTAACAACATTGTGGGTGTACCTACACCATCTGGACTGCAGCGGTTCAAGAAGGCAGCTCACCACCATCTTCTCAAGGGCAATTAGGGATGGGCACTAAATGTAGGCCTACCCAGCCAGCGACGCCCACATCCCATCAAAGAATAAAACAAAACCATCCTCCTTCACCAAGCTTTTGGACATCTGTCCTGATATCTCCTTCTGTGACTCGGTGGTAAAATAATTTTATTGAAATCGCTCTTGTTCTGCTCCTTGGGACGCTTTGCTACGTTAGATGCACAATATAAATCTAACTTGTTGGAGGAAGGATAGAAACATATACACAGAAAATCAAGAAAGAGTTGGACAAGTTTTGGTCCACAATACAAAGCTTCTTTTAATTTGCATTTATACTGCCTCTTTTATATCTACTTAACTCCAAACACTTCATGTAATGAATGATACAATGAAGTGTGGTTCCAGTTATGTAGCTAATATGTTAATGGATAAACAATAACAAAATACTGTGGATGCTGGAAATCTGAAATAACAACAGAAAATGCTGGAAACATTCAGCAGGCTAGGCAGCCTCCGTGGAGAGACAGACCGAGTTAACGTTTCAGGTGTGGGACCCTTCTGCAGAAGTGGAACAAGTTAGAGATGTATCAGGTGCAGAGGCAGGGAGAAGTGGAGAGGGGAGGATGGAACAAAAGGGATAGACTATCATCGGATTGAAGGCAGGAGAGATTAATTGTTGCAAATGGGGATGGCAGAATCATCAACAGCTGTCGCCTGAACAAATGGGGGCAGTGGATTCTGATCTGAAATTGTTAAACTCAATGTCGATTCCAGCAGGTTGTAAAGAGCCTGATCGAAAGATGGGGTGCTGTTCCTCGAATTAATTAATATAACTGTTAATGAAGATAAATGTTCTGCATCTGAACAGACGATTTTTAAAAACCTTTTCCAAATTTATGATTATAATACAAACGCAGATTGTGTGACCGCTTGGCTGAACATATCCATTCAATCCGTAAGGGTGACTCCGAGATTGCAGTCGCCTATCACATTAATTCTCTGCTCCACTCCCACTCTGATCTCTCTGTCCTCGGCCACCTACACTGCTCCAATGAAGTTCGAGGAACAGCACCTCATCTTTCGATTTGTCATGTTACACCTTCCGGACTCCACATCGAGTTCAACAATTTCAGGACACAATCCCCTGCCCCCGTTTTTTTTGGCCGGCAGCCTTTGATGATTCTGCCATTCCCAGTTACAGCTTTTCTCGACCCATCTTCTGTTTCTTTACTTCTCCCATTCCCCTCGCCCTTTGCATCGCACCATCATCTCTTTCGACATCCACTCTCTCCTGCCTTCCACCCTATCACAGACCTCCCGCTTTGTTCTTTCCTCCCCGAACCCTTTCCCTGCCTCTGTACTTGCACACTACATGGGACAGCTCTAGCTTTTTCCGGATCTAATGAAAGGTCATCGACCTGAAACCTTAAATTTGTTTCTCTCTCCACAGATTCTACATGACCTGCTGAGTGTTTCCAGCATTTGCTGTTTAAATTTCATAATTATATTGTTAAGTGTGTTTTTATTAATATAAAATAATATACCCATAATGTCTAAGAATAGCAATACATGTATCACTTCCATGAACACTGGAATTAAAGTTGATTATTAATTCTAAAAGCGTTAGAAAGTGGCGGAGAAGCCAAACAGAGACATTAAGAAAATGTTTGATAGAAGAAGGAAGGAAAGTATGGGAATGAAAAACTGACAGTTGTAAATAAGTGATAAAGAAATGGAGTCAACATTAATAACAGGGAAAGAGAAATACAAAACCAGGAACGGAATGATAGTGAAACAGTATGTCAGAGAAAGACAGAGATTGAAAGTTAAAAAGAAACAAACAGAAGCAGACAAAAAGAGAAAAGTTTACACACTGAGAAACAGAGACTCAGAAATAAACAGAGGCAGACAGAAAGAGAAAGAGAAAAAGTTGCAGACACCGAGCAAGAGCGACAATGTGGCTGATGGAGAGAGGAGACATAGGTGTCAGAGACAACCAGAGGCAGACTGACAGTAACAGAGAGCGAGAGAGAGAGGCTGGCAGAAATAATGCAGATTGACAGATCGAAGAAGATAAAGACAGCAATAGAGAGGCAGAAAATAACAGAGGTGGAAATAACAAGACAGAAACACAGAAAAGAGACCGAGGAAGAGAAATATACACAGAGAGACAGCGACAATGAGAGGCAGACAGAGGTAAAAAGAGAAATGAAGTTAGGGACAGAGAATGAGTTTAACACATACAGTGCAATTTATATCTCTTTTCTGGGGTAATACACTTTTAGGTCTAATTCCAAATGTGACGCCTGGAGACTGCACAATAAAGTCACTCAGTTTTGTGTAACTGACCCTGACCATCACTTAGTGCAGGAGGGTTTCCAACTGCTCTTAACCCTTCGCCTGTATTACTAAGCATCACAGGGACCCGCAGTATTGTCCTGTGTTGTACAGTGTCAGCTGTGGCACAGTGGGAAGCCCACTACCCTCTCAATCAGATCTCTGTGCATTCACATGCGCTCCAGAGTTTTCAGCACAAAAATCTAGGCTCTTAATCAACTGCAGTGTTGAAGGAGTGCTGCACTGTCGGAGGTGTTGTATTTCGAATGAGACGTTAAAGCAAAACTGCATCTGCCCTCTCAGGTGGACGTAAAAGATCCCAAGGCACTACTTTGAAGAAGAGCAGGGGAGTTCTTCGCAGTGTCCTGGCCAATAGTGATCCCTCAATTAACATAACAGAAACAGATTATCTGGTCATTATGACATTGCTGCTTGTGGGATATTGCTGTTCGCTAATTGGCTGCTGTGTTTCGGACATTAAAACAGTGACGACACTGCAAAAGTATTTGATTGGCTGTAAATGCTCTGTGGTGTCCGGTCGTCGTGAAAGGTGCTATATAAATGCAAGACTTTCTTTCGTTTTTCCTGCTCTGTTATGGCCCATATTCTATTCCTTACAGATTAAATAAAAATGATCAATAAAGTGATAACAGCTAAATACTGTATCCAATAAATCTCAGGCTCAGTCAAGTTTTATGTCTAACATTTGAAATAAAGTCTAGAATTGCATATTCCACAAAAACTGCCTTCTACATACGCTTTATTTCAAAATAACAAACTTCAATCCGTTTACCTTTGACTGAAGTTCACATTTCAGGGATTAATTCACTCTACGCACTGCATTCTCTGGGTTAAAAACTAGCCTGTCTATTTTTAACACAGTTTGTAAACCCGATTATTTTAAAACTTTTTATTTAAACCTAACAATGATTTCACTGGAACAGCAAATTAAGCCTCTCAGTGTCCCTCACCATAACAAGCTCTTACCGGCATGACCTCTTCACTGAGGCTTAACAGCCCGTCCTACCTTACACATTATATCTAAATACAAGTGGGACCAACAGGCTGCACCATAAAGAGAGGCACTCACATGGGAATCGGATGATTAAAGTTCCATGTCTGTCACCATTGGATGAACTCTAAGGAAATAAATTGCGATGGAAGAAATCCAATAATATTTCAGATGTCTATAGCGACAGGAAAAATAAACTGGTGTTCTAGGTATCTGTTGGGATGTAGAAATCCACTGCCATTCCAGAAATCAATTGTGGTTCCAGAAATCTATTGAATCAGGAGAAATCTTTTGGGATACCAGAAATGTATTGGTGTTAGCATATGGAAATCAGTTAATTCCGCTTCTGAAAGGTTTTCATGATTAGTTCATTCAATATAGGCAAAATGTGATGGGTATCATTGGAGTAGAGAGTGGGAGAGAGATAGAGAGTGAGAGAGAAAGACGGACATCTTTCATTCAGCAACAGCCGATGTTCGCAACCAACTGGCCTTGGATATTTTCATGATAGAATGTTTAGATTGGAAATGTTATGTTATGGTAAGAATGTCTAGCGACTAGAAATGTTCCGCTTACCACAGGAAGGCCACATTGTTTTTATGTGCTTCTAAAGCTGTTGATGTATGTTGAAGAAAATGAATATTTGTGTCTCTAGTCTATGTAATGGCCAGAGACTACTATATTAGACAAAGCTTTTTCCAGTGTTCAAGCAGCACGGAAAGACCCATGGCTAATTTTTGTTGCTCTATCTGAGATTTTACTCCGCTTGCAAAGTGTTTTTATTGCTTTTACTGCTGAAGTTAAAGAATTAAATGATTATAATCAGACGACTGAACTCGTTGCTGCTCAAGTAAACAAGCAGTACTGTTTAAGACAACATTGTCTAGTCGAGCGAATGACCTAATCTTGTTGCTTAGCTCATAGAAATTGGAGCAGGAGTAGGCCAATCGGCCCCTCGAGCCTGCTCCACCATTCAATAAGATCATGGCTGATCTGATCCTAACCTCAAATCTTCTATCACCCTCCAACGCACCCGAACCCATGTGATCTCTTGGGAGAGGCAAAAACCAGATAAAAAACCCAATGGCCGATTTGGGAGCAAAAATCTGGGAAATTCCTCTCCGACCCATCTAGGCAATCGAAACTCGTCCAGGAGATCACTCTGTCCCTGTATTTCCTACAACACTTACCTTCTGTACAAGGTGATCTCCATCCCAGCAAGGAACAGACCCAATTTACTCTTGAAGTAAACCTAGCTGGCAGCCTGTTCGATGTCTCCACTAATCCCTGTGAATAGAAACATTTCCTGAAATCTAACACAGAATTAGAACACAAGAAGCAGGAGCAGGACCAGGCTACACCGCCCCGAGCCCGCTCCACTAACCACAAGGCCATGACCGATCCGATCCTAGACTCATGTCCAATTTCCTGTCCGCTCCCCGTTACCCTTAATTCCCTTTACTTCTAGGAAACTGTTTATTTCTGTTTTAAATGTATTTAATGATGTAGCTTCCACAGCTTTCTGGGGAAGCAAATTCCACAGACCTACTACCCTCTGAGTGAAGAAGTTTCTCCTCATTTCAGTTTTGAAATCGCAGCCCCTTATTCTAATATTATGCCCCCGAGTTCTAGTTTCACCCATCATTGGGAGCATCCTCACCGCATCAAACCGATCAAGCCCCTTCACAATCTCAAATGTTTCAATAAGTTCGCCTCCCATTCTTCTGAAGTGCAATGAGTAGGATCCCAATCTCCTCAACCTCTCCTCATATCTCCAGCCCCTCATCCCCAGGATTAACCGAGTGAACCTTCTTTGTACTGACTCGAGAGCAAGTATGTATTTTCTTAACTATGGACACCAAAACTGTATGCAGTATTCCAGGTGCGGTCTCATAATACCTTGTACAACTGCAGCAATACCTCCCTGTTTTTATATTCTATCCCCCTAGCAATAAAAGCCAACATTCCATTGACCTTCTTGATCACGTGCTGCCCCTGCATACCAACTTTTTGAGTTTCGTCCACCAGGAACCTCAGATCCATTTGTACTACAGTACATTCCAGTTTCTTGCCATAAAGATAATAACTTGCTCTATGATTTTTCCTGCCAAAGTGCATAACCTCACACTTCCCAGTATTGAATTGAATCTGCCAAATCTCTGCCCACTTACTTAGCCTGTCTCTGTCCCTTTGCAGTTTTTTTATGTCCTCCTCACTCACATTTTTCCCTCCCATCTTTGTTTCATCTGCAAACTTTGATATGTTACACTCGGTCCCCTCCTGCAAATCATTAATATAGATTGTAAAGAGTTGGGGACCCAGCACTGACCCCTGCGGAACACCATTAGGTACTGATTGCCAGTCTGAGAATGAACCATTTATCCGAACTCTCTGCTTTCTGTTAGAAAGCCAATCCTCCACCCATGCCAGAATATTACCCCCATTCCCGTGATAATTGTTTCTTGAGCAATAATCTTTGGTGTGGCACCTTGTCAATTGCCTTTTGGAAGTCTAAGTACAATACGTTCACTGGGTCCCCTGTATCCAACCTGTATGTTAATTCCGCAAAATACTCAATCAAATTTGTCAAACATGACTTCCCCTTTTTGAAACCATGCTGACTTTGTCCTATTAAATTATGTTTATCCAAATGCCCCAATACTGTCTCCTTAAGAATGGACTCTAAAATTTTACCAACCACAGATGTTAGGCTAACAGGTCTATAGTTTCCAGCCTTCTGCCTAATACAATTTTTAAATAAGGGTGTTACATTAGCAGTTTTCCAATCTGCCGGGACCTTTGCTGAATCCAGGGAGTTTTGGAAAATGATTACCAATGCATCCACAATCCCTACCAGCAGGTCCAGGGGATTTATCCGCGTTGAGTCCCATTATTTTACCGAGTACCACTTCCGTAGTGATTTTAATCTTATTTAGCTCCTCCCCCCCTAGAGCCCCCTGTTTGTCCAGTGTTGGGATATTGTTAGTGTCCTCTTCCATAAAGGCTGATACTGTTCAGCGTTTTTGCCATCTCCATGTTTCCCACCATTAATTTCCCGGTCTCATCCTCTAAGGGACCAACATTTACTTTAGCCACCCTTATTCTTTTTATATAACTATAGAAATTTTGCTATCTGTTGTTACTTTTTGCTAATTTACTTTCATAATCTATCTTCCCTTACTTAATCAATCTTTTAGTTATTTCTTGCTGTCTTTAAAGACTTCCCAATCTTCTATCCTCCCACTAGATTTGGCTACCTTATATGCCCCTGTTTTTAGTCGGATACTATCTTTAATTACTTTATTATCCACGGATGGCAATCTTTTCTTTTACACTCTTTTTCCTCAGTGGGATATATATTTTTTGGAAGTTGGAAAATAACTCCTCAAATGTACACCACTGATCATGTACCGTCTTACACTTTAATCTATTTTCCCTGTCCACTCTAATCAATTCTGCTCTCATACCTTCATAGTCTCCTTTATTCAAGCTCAGCACGCTTGTTTGAGATCCAACCTTCTCACCCTCTAACTGAATATGGAATTAAACCATGTTATGGTCACTCATTCCAGGGGATCCTTTATTAGGACATTTGCAATTAATCATGTCTCATTACACAGGACCAAACCTAAGGTTGCTTGCCCCCTGGTCGGTTCAGTTACATACTGCTCAAGAAACCAATCCCTCGTACACTCAATGAACTCTTCCTCATGGCTTCCCTGCCCAATTTGATTTGTCCAGTTAATATGATAGTTAAAATCCCCCATAATTATAGCTGTTCAATTATTAAAAGCCTCAACTATTTCCTGATTAATACTCCGTCCAACAGAGTTGCAACTGTTCAGGGGCCTATAGACTACTCCCACTAGTGTTTTTTCCCCCTTATTATTCCTTATCTCCACCCAAACTGTTTCACTATCCTGCTCCTTTGACCCAATATCATGCCTCTGTATTAAGTGATTCCTTCCTTTATTAACATAGCCACCCCACCTCCCCTTCCTCCTTGTTGTCCTTTCTGATTATTAAATAACCTGCTATGTTTATTTCCCAGTCATGGTTACCCTGCAGCCATGTTTCTGTAATGTCCTCAAGATCATATCCATAGGTAGTTATTTGTGCTGTTAACTCTTCCATTTTGTTACGAATGCTAGTGCATTCAGATGAAGAACTTTCAAATATGTTTTGTGACACTTAGTTCCTGCTTTTTCCCCTTTTACTACTTTGCCTTTTACTCCATACCTTCTGTCCCTTCCTGATACGCTCTGGTTTTTAATCCTCCCACTACTACCGAAGTCTATGAACTTCTCCGTTGTCATTTTTATTATTTGCTCTCTCGGAACCTCCCCCCCCACTAATTAGTTTAAAGCCCTCTCTACAGCTCTAGTTATATGATTCGCCAGGATTCTAGTCCCAGCACTGGCCAAGTGAAGTCTGTACCAACCGAAGAGCTCCCTCCTGTCCCAGTACTGGTTCCAGTGTCCCAAGAAGCAAAACCCATTTTTCCCAGACCAATCTTGGAGCCACGCATTCAACTCTATTATTTTATTAATCCTAGCCAAATTCGCAAGTGGCTCAGGCAATAATCCAGAGGTTCTGGTTTATTAATTTGACCCCTAGCTGCTCATACTCCTTTAACAGAACCTTCTTCCTTGTCCTATCTACGTCGTTTGTCCAAAATGGACCGCGGCAACTGGATCCTCCCCCTCCCATTCCAAGTTTCTCTCCAGCCCAGAAGAGATCTCCTTAACCCTGGGAATCCCGCCCTCGACTGCAGAGAACCCTATCTATCCCGCTAATGATACTATCACCTGCCGCTACAACATTTCCTTTTATTCCCCCACTTGAATGGCCCCCTTTTCCACGGGGCTGTGGCCAGGTTGCTCATCCTCCCTGCAGTCCCTGCTCCTGTCCCCACAGGGAGTAACAACCTCGAACCTTTTGGACAAGAGCAAGGGCTGTGGCTCCTCCAGCTCTACCTTCTGGATCCCCGTACCTGCCTCACTCATAGTCAGACTGTCCTGTTCCTGACCACGGACTACATCTGACTTAATTAATTTCATCGGTGTGACTACCGTCACAGTGTCTGATGCTTGGTCTCAAACACCTCAAATCTGAGCCGGAGTTCCTCTGGCATCAAACACTTACTGCAAATTTAATCACCGTGAGCATCAATGGTCTCCACCAGCTCCCACATTTCGCAACAATAACACATCACCAGCTCCATGCTATGTAATTAATTAAATTTCTTATTATTAGTTATGAAGTCTCTCTGCCCGGATATAGATAATAATATCATACCAATATTTAATAGGATTGAAAACCAGGGGCGTCGAAACGGGACTGAAGGTGAGCCACAACCATCAAGAGCTCAATCGTGAACGAGCACTGGGGCAGGAGCTGGACTGCTTTCACCATCGACAATCCAAGGCAACGCAGGGGGATTCAAGAAAAAAGCAACACACACACACATGTGTGCTGTATTCAATTTGACAGCGGGTATAGCAGATATCAAGTTACATCGTGTCTTAACGTGAAAGTCACCGAATGATCACTGTACTAATCATATACTCCTCAATCTCTTACAGGTTTTATAGAAAGGGGGAGTTAGTTGTAAGAAAATTGGAGAATGCTCATGTCCAATAAAGGCCAAGTCCAAGAAGGAGAGGGCAAAATATATAACAGCTGTAAATATTAACGAAAATAAAGGAGTATTATCTTTGATGTTGTGGGTAGAATATTATGTCCAAAAGCACGCTCGGTCAGGACCTTTTGAGAAGGATAACAGAGACTCTTACAGGGACCTTACCATGAAATGCGATAAAGGCCAAGTCCAATAAGAGGAGGTACAAACAGACAACAACTGAACGAATGAAATGCTTAATAATAATACCGAATTACCATCATGGAGGGTGTGGGCAGAAGGTTATAAAGGCAGGCAATTGTTACAGTGTGCAGCTCACGGTTGCACACAATGTGGCGACATCAGAGTTAACAAATATCAGGGAGTTGACAGGGAGGGGAAAAGGACGCCAGCCACTAGAAACATTGACTGGCAAACAAAGCAGTATGTTGACAAAACTCCAGGCCTGGCATTGCCTGTCTATCTAATATGTATGTTGACCAGACTCCAGGCCTGGCATTGCCTGTCAGTCTCAGCTGAATGTTGAAAAAATTCCATGCCTGGCATTGCCTGTCAATCTAAGCTGCATGTTGACCAGACACCAGGCCTGGCATTACCTTTCAATCTCAGCTGTATGTTGACCAATCACCAGGCCTGGCATTGCCTGTCACTCTTAGCTGTATGCTGACCAGACTCCAGACCTGACCTTGACAGTCATTCTCAGCTTTATGTTGACCTGACTTCAGGCCTGGCATTGCCTGCCAATTTCAGCTGTATGTTGAAAAAATTCCAGGCCTGGCATTGCCTGTCAATCTAAGCTGCATGTTGACCAGACTCCAGGCCTGGCATTGCCTTTCAATCTCAGTTGTATGTTGACCAATCACCAGGCCTGGCATTGCCTGTCATTCTTAGCTGTATGCTGACCAGACTCCAGACCAGACCTTGCCAGTCATTCTCAGCTTTATGTTAACCTGACTTCAGGCCTGGCATTTCCTGTCAATCTCAGCTGTATGTTGAACAAATTCGAGGCCTGGCATTGCCTGTCTATCTAAGATGTGTGTTGACCAGACACCAGACCTGACCTTGCCTGTCATTCTCAGCTTTATGTTGACCTGACTTCAGGCCTGGCATTGACTGTCAATCTCAGCTGTATGCTGACCAGAATCCAGACCTGGCATTGCGTGTCAACCTAAGCTGTATGCTGAGCGGACTCCAGACCTGACCTTCCATGTCATTCTCAGCTTTATGTTGACCTGACTTCAGGCCTGGCATTGCCTGTCAATCTAAGCTGTATGTTGACCAGACGCCAGGCCTGGCATTGCCTGTCAATCTAAGCTGTATGTTGACCAAACTCCAGGCCTGGCATTGCCTGTCAACCTATGCTTTATGTTGACCAGTCTGCAGGCCTGGCATTGTATGCCAATCTAAGCTGCATGTTGAACAAACTCCAGGCCTGGCATTGCCTGTCAATCGCAGCTGTATGTTGACCAAACTCAAGCCTGGCAATGCCTGTCAATCTAAGGTGCATGCTGACCAAAGTCCAGGCCTGGCATTGCCTGTCAATCTATGTTTTATGTTGAACAAATTCCAGGCCTGGCATTGCCTGTCAATCTAAGCTGTATGTTGAACAAACTCCAGGCCTGGCACTGCCTGTCAATCTAAGCTGTATGTTGACCAAACTCCAGGCCTGAATTTGCCTGTCAATCTAAGTTGTATGTTGACCAGACATCAGGCCAGGCATTACCTGTCAATCTAAGCTGTATGTTGACCTGACTCCACACCTGGCATTGTCTGTCAATCTAAGGTGCATGCTGACCAAACTCCAGGCCTGGCATTGCCTGTCAATCTATGCTTTATGTTGAACAAACTCCAGGCCTGGCACTGCTTGTCAATCTAAGCTGTATGTTGACCAAACTCCAGGCCTGACATTGCCTGTCAATGTAAGCTGTATGTTGACCAGACATCAGGCCAGGCATTACCTGTCAATCTAAGCTGTATGTTGACCTGACTCCACACCTGGCATTGCCTGTCAATCTCAGCTGTATGCTGAGCAAACTCCAGGCCCACATTGTCTGTCAATCTAAGTTGTATGTTGACCAAACTCCAGGCCTGGAATTGCCTGTCAATCTAAGCTGTATGTTGACCAGAATCCAGCCGTGGCATTGCCTGTCAATCTAAGCTGTATGCGGACAAGTCTCCAGGCCTGGCATTGCCTGTCAATCTAAGCTGTATGTTGACCAGACATCAGGCCAGGCATTACCTGTCAATCTAAGCTGTATGTTGACCTGACTCCACGCCTGGCATTGTCTGTCAATCTAAGGTGCATGCTGACCAAACTCCAGGCCTGGCATTGCCTGTCAATCTAAGCTGTATGTTGACCAGACATCAGGCCTGGCATTGCCTGTCAATCCAAGCTGTATGTTGACCAGACACCAGGCCTGGCATTGCCTGTCTATCTAAGCTGTATGTTGACCTGACGCCACACCTGGTATTGCCTTTCAATCTCAGCTGTATGCTGACCAAACTCCAGGCCTGGCATTGCCTGTCAATCTAAGCTGTATGCGGACAAGACTCCAGGCCTGGCATTCACTGTCAATCTAAGCTGTATGTTTACCAGACTCCAGGCCTGGCATTGTCTGTCAATCTCAGCTGTATGGTGACCAAACTCAAGCCTGGCATTGCCTGTCAATCTAAGTTGTATGCAGACGAGACTCCAGGCTGGCATGCCTGTCATTCTAAGTGGAATTCTGACCAAACTCCAGGCCTGGCATTGACTGTGAAACTTGTGGCTTAAATAACAGCTAATAATAACTCTGGGGTGAACAATTGATGTGCGACAAAAGATATTAGGAAAAGGATAAATAATTTAAAAAGCACACAGCCAAATGAAGTAAAGAGGACCGCTGTGGGAAGAATTAGGATAGAAACATAGAAGATTGGAGCAGGAGTTGGCCATTCGGCCCCTCGAGACTTCTCCACCATTCAATGCGATCATGGCTGATCAGCCAAATTCAGTACCCGGTCCCTGCTTTCTCCCCATACCCGTTGAACCCTTTAGCCTTAAGAAATATATCCAACTTCTTGTGGAATATATTTAATGTTTTGGCCTCTACTGCTTTCTATGGCAGAGAATTCCACAGTCTCACCAATCTCTGGGTGAAGAAATTCCTCCTCATTTCTGTCCAAAATGGCTTACCCCTTGTCCTTAGAATGTGACACCTGGTACTGGACTCCCTGATCATCGGGAACATCCTTCCTGCATCTAGACTGTCTAGTCCCGTCAGAATTTGATAAGTTTCAATGAGATCCCCTCTCATTCTTCTGAACTCCAGCGATAACAAGGCCAATCGTCCCAATCTCTCCTCATACGTCATTCCTGCCATCCCAGGTATCAGCCTGGTGAATCTTCGCTGAACTCCTTCCATGGCAAGAACATCCTTCCTCAGATAAAGCAACCAAAACTGCACACAATATTCAAGATGTGGTCTCACCAAGGCCCTGTACAACTGCAGCAAGACATCCTTGTTCCTGTACTCAAACACTCTCGCTGCAAAGCAAACACACCATTTGCCTTCTTAACCGCCTCCTGCACCTGCATGCTTACCTTCAGCGACTGGTGCACAAGGACGCCCAGGTCTCGTTGCTCTTCCCCTTCTCTCAATCTATTGCCATGCAGATAATAATCGGCCTTCCATTTTTTGCCAACAAAGTTGATAACCTCACATTCATTCACGTTATATAGCATCTGCCATGCTTCTGCCCAATCACCCAACCTGTCCAAATCACCCTGTATTTTCTCAGCATTCTTCTGACAGCATACACGCCCACCCAGCTTTGTGTCGTCTGCAAATTTGGATATATTACATCTAGTTCCCTTGTCTAGATCATTAATATATATTGGCCCAGTAATTCGGGTCCCAAAACGTGAGTACTGACGTGGTACTGATGCGTGGACCCGATGGAAGTGCCGGTTTCTTGCATGCACTATGCATGCGCGGGAAGCCGGCATTTCTGAACCTCTGAATGAAGGGGTTCAGAGGTCGAACGCGCGCGCGCAGGAATCGTTGTGTGCGCGTTGAACTTCCTTCTTTTTTACAGGTTTGCCCTTGCAAGCCAAGAAACATTACCCACACTCTCAGAAACTGTTTCCATTTTGTGTTATGAATGAAAACAAAACATGCTGAAGACAGTTATCATAAGAGATTAGCGTGTAAAGTTAAGGCACATGACATTGGGGGCAATGTATTGACTTGGTTAAAAGTTTTGTTCCACTGAAAACATTAATTATTGTTCAGAGAAAATCAATAATTGTCCAGTCATTTGGAAAGACAGCTGAAGAATGAAAAGGAAAGTTGTCATTTATTGAGAGCAAAAGATAAGTTGTTTTATTTTATCTG
The DNA here is from genome assembly GCF_052327205.1 of Somniosus microcephalus. Lineage (NCBI taxonomy): Eukaryota > Metazoa > Chordata > Chondrichthyes > Squaliformes > Somniosidae > Somniosus > Somniosus microcephalus. Next base: position 34,930,975 of record NW_028225184.1, read on the forward strand.
TTCTGTATTGAGTTTAATCAACAAAATATTGGTCTAATTGAAGTGTCACTATTGAGGTTTAACTAACCTAATAAATGGTGAAAAGTTGACCTTCAGTGTGGCCGCCGTGAGAATCTGGTTATTTTAAATTATAAGCGAGCCTCCAGTTCCGGACACGAGTCTTTCACATTGAAGAAAGCGGAAGACATGCTATATTGGAGCAGAATTAGTTCACAGGATGCTTCAATATAATAGGGATGTTGGCAACGATTTACGCTGTAGAAATTAAAAAATTAAAGCTGTTTGTTTCATTGGAAAGATTTCCTAAATTTAACTGAAGTGACGTGATGACATTAGACAATGTTTTGCCCCAACTTCTTTTCAACCTACAAAGCAGTCAACCCTTTCCGCTGACTGCTGTTTTCCTCATTCAGCAAGGACCCACATTTGTATTGTTGGATGTAAATCTACAGGGGCATTATTAAATTTAAGTTACATAATCAGAGCGGATATTTCCCTACCGTGATAGAAGGAGATTATGAATTGTCAAATTAACCCATTGGGTTTTTAAACAGAGCTACAATAGATTCTGTTTCATTGTTTCCATAAACAGGGAACAACGGTTTCCCGGACTTTGTGGCGGCTGATGGCACAACAAGAGATCCAGCAGTTTGAATACTTACCTGCAGCATCGGCAGACATCGAATGTCATGGGGTGGTGACAATATTGGACTTCAGACTTTAGCCTATTGGGTCAAATGATTCGGACCGATTGTTACTTCCAAGATATATTGTTCGATGAGGAAGATAAACGACTTTCATCCAAACGCAATTGTTACTTTAGACTTCTTTTTAAAATCACAAAGTCTAGGTAAAATTTCTTTGTGAAATTAAAATTGAGGAGAAAAACTGTGAAGATTTGCTGTTCAAGCCCTTGGGAAGAGAAATTTAGCTACATTTTAGTAATTATTCAAGCTTTATTTGTGTAAAGGGTCAGACTATCTGGTTCCGTCCTAACTATGCATTCAGAAATAGGTTTTTGCAGGGAGACTTTTGCGTTAAAACTATCTAACATCCCTAATCGTGCAGATTGAATTACTTTCTGGCATATTCTATGGTAACAAAATGTTAAAGAAAAGGTTCAGTTAAATAAAATTAAACACAAGAAATGTGTTAAAACTCGGAACAAGTGGGAAAGTTTGGTATATGATTTAAAGATATTAGGATAATATTATATTAGACAGTAAAGTTTCGCCGGGGCTCATGAATGAACTGGTGAATACTGTAGAGAATTGAATGTGAAGAAGTGAGTGAGGATCTAAGATCAAAACGGCAAGTTTACACCACCAAATGGGAATTTTTACAATTTTTTCTAAAAATGTTGTTCTTCGGGGAATTGGCATAACTGAAGTGGATGAAATTTAGTATAAATATACATTCTTGTGAAAGGCAGGCAGGTGTGGTAAATTGATAATCTTTCTCTTGGAGATGTCTGTGTCGTAGCCTATACTGAACAATAAGAAGACTGCATTTGACAGTCTGGTCACTACCCGAGATGCTGGGAACAAGCACATGGAGATCTGCAAAGATCTACAGACTCCCCACGAGTTTTTGATCCGATCACCAGAAGGCACACGACTGGCCTGGATCTGATATCACGTGTTGCATGATATTGGGATACCGGTGTGTGTGTGTATTTGTGTGCAACTGTAAATATTTTACATGTAAAATAACTAGCACGAGGGAATAAATTTTGAATTTGCACTGAAGAACTGGTCAGTTATCGATAATAGCACTACATGATATGACTAATATGGCTCAGGAGAGTGAGACAAATATTTAAATCATCATAGCCATGACACATTCTCCATAGAGACACGGAAATTGAAATAATCAAGATAGAGTTAAACACATTGCAATGTGTCAGAGTCATTCAACTTAAAAGTAAAGAGAATCCTGATCAAATTAGGATTTTATTACAGCTAGAATGCACGTGAGTGTCAAGGAGTCCACTAAGTACTTAACAAAGAAATCTTGTAAGGAATCTAAAAGCAGCAAAATCAGAGAGGCCGATGCCTGTCTCTGTCTGGACAAGGATGCCATGGCTGTATACAAATCAGCTAGAAGCTGAAGGTGGGAGTCAAGGAGGCCACATCTTAAAGGTTCCATAACAAAACATGGGTCCAAGTGAGAAGTGACCTCCGTAAAGAAGCAGAGGACTTCAATAGGGTTAGGTTTGGTATGAGTGATAAACCGATGTATTGCACCTAAAAAGGATAATTTCGGCGGCAATGGAGAAAAACCTTAAAGCTGGCTCCTTGGTAAGATTGGGACTCCCGTATGTGGGAGAACAGGAAGACGCCCATGAAGCACGTGGGATGGGACACACCCTGACACCAAAAACTAAATTGGTCACGGAATTAATAGAGTTCAGACAGGGAGTTTGTATCACACTAGGATAAAAAGTAATTCAAGAAGATTGTAAAACACGTCAATACAAACTTAAAAAGTAAAGACAGATGCTTATTTTACAGTAAGAAATGTCTTAAGTGGATAACTAATATTAGCTCTTGATTTGCCAAGTACGAACGCTGATAGTGATGATCATAACATTAGAACGTATGTGGGACCAAAAAAAAGACGTCCCACCTCACTAAACATCTCTACATGTCCGAGCCAGCAAATGAAGCAATTGTTAATGGAATATCTACATTTTCCGATGACACCAAACTTGGGGGTGTGGCAAACAGTGATGATGATATCAAAAGACTGCAACAGGTCATAGAAGGGTTAGCAGAATGGGCAGAGAAGTGGCAGATGGAAATTAATACAGAGAAGTGTGAGGTGATGCATTTTGGCAGAAGGAATAGGGAGAGGCAATAAAAAATTAAAGGCACAGTTTTAAAGAGTGTGCAGGGACAGAAGGACCTGGGAGTTAATGTGCATAGGTCACTGAAGTTTGCAGGACATATTGAGAAAGTGGTTAACAAAGCATATGGGATCTTGGACTTCCTAAATAGAGGTATTGAGTAGAAAAATAGAGAGGTTATGCTGAACATTTATAAAGCGCTGCTTAGGTCAGAACTGGGGTATTGCGTCCAGTTTTCGTCACCAAATTGTGGGAAGGATGTGATGAACCGTGAGAGGGTGCAGAGGAGATTTACCACAATTGTTCCGGGGATGGAAGATTTTAGCTACAAGGTCAGGTTGAGAAGCTGGATTTATTTTAATTAGAGCAAAGGAGGTTGAGGGGGGATTTGATAGAGGTGTACAAGATTATGATGGGTTTGGGTAGGCTAGAGGGCGAAAGGCTGAAGCCACTATTTGATGGTACAAGGACTAGGGGACACATATATAAGGTTTTGGGCAAGAGATACAGGGGGTTTGTGAGGAACAACTTTTTTACGCAGCGAGTGGTGATGACGTGGGATTCACTGCCGATGGAAGCGGAGACTCTCAATGTTTTCAAGGGGAGACTGGATAGGCACATGAGGGAAGTAAACTTGCATGGATACGGGGGTAGGGCACGAGAATGGGACTAACTGGATTGCTCTACAGTGAGCCGGAATGGACTCGATGGGCCGAATGGACTCCTTCTATGCCGTTATATCTCCATAATAACTATGGATGGAAACGCATCAGCCTTGTCTTTTGCACTCACGTGCTGGCCTCCACCATCATTGAGGGTGGGGATATTTATGGAACCTACTCATACCGGATAGTTCCTTAATGGTCCATCACCATTCACGTCTGGATATGGCAGGACTACAGAGCTTTGACCAGATCCGTTGATTGTGGGATCGCTTAAATCTGTCTATAGCATGCTGCTTCCACTTTTCAGCTTGATTGTAGTCCTGTGTTGCAATTGGCCCAGGTTGGCACTGCATTTTTAGTATGCCTGGACGGCCCGGGGCATGGTCTTCTACACTCCTTATTGAACCAGGTTGGCCCACTGCCTTGATGGTAATGGTAGAGCGAGGGATCTGCCAGACCAAGAGGTTACTGATTTTGGTGGACTAAAATTCTGCTTCTGCTCATGGTCCACAGCTACCCCTTCATGGCCAGATTTGAGCTGCTAGATCTGTTCTGAATCTATCCCAGTTAGCACGGTGGTAGTGCCCCACAATACGGTGGAGTGTGTCCTCAGTATGAAGACAGGAATTCGTCTCCACAATGATGGTGCGGTTGTCACTGATGCAAACGCTGTCATGGGCAGATTCATCTGCGACAGGTTGATTGGCGAGGACGAGGTCAGGTACGTTTTTCCCTCTAGCAGGTTCTCTCCCCACCTGTCGCAAGCCCAGAATGGCAGCTAAACCCTTCAGGACTCGACCAGCTCGGTCAATAGAGTAACTACCGAGCCACACTTGGTGATGGACATTGCAGTCTCCCACTCTGAGTATATTTTGTGCCCTTGCTACTTTCAGTACTCCTTCCAAGTTGTTTTCAACATGGAGGAGAACTGACTCATCAGCTGAGGGAGGGCAATAGATGGTAATCAGCAGGTTTTCCTTTCCCATGCTTGACCAGAAGCCATGAGACATCATGGGGTCCGGAGTCAATATTGAGAACTCACAGGGCCATTCCTTCCCAACAGTATACCCTTGAACCTGGATATGTCCTGTCGGTGGAACAAGACATATCCAGGGATGGTAATGGAGAAGTTTGCAACATTGACTGAAAGGTATGATTCTGTGATTATGACTATGTCTGGGCATTGCTTCACTAATCTGTGTGACAGCTCTCCCATTTTTGGCACAGTTGCCCAGATATTGGAGAGGAGCAATTTGCAGTGTAGAATGGCTGTATGTGCTGTTGCCATATCCGCAGCCAGTCCGTCTGGTTTCGTTCTTATTGTTTTTTGTAATGGTATTTTAAAACTAAGTGGCTTGCTAGGCCATTTCAGAGGGCAATTAAGCTTGAACCACATTGCTGTTGATCTGGAGTTGTTCTTGTAGGTTAACAAGAAATTCACTCGAGTCTGTCTTAAAGTAAAAGTAAAGGTACACAATTTATTAACAGAACTTTCTGGGAGAAGGTCATAGACCCCGCGGTCTAGTGACACCATTCTCGTTCTCTCTTGGTTGGTACAGCTTTTTATTCTATATTCATCCAATCACATTGTATTACAATAATCACCTGATCACATTGTATTACAATAATCACCTGATCACATATGGCTTATTTATTCTTTGCAGTATTAGTAAAGGTTAGTTACATCTTACTATGCCTTTGGTCACAGGTCAAATTCCCTTGACCCCTATATTTTGCTGTGCCTACAATTGTTAGCTAAAGCAGCATATTCGTTATCGCTTACGCAAAACGCACATATTTTGTCTTGTCCCAAAACTGCATCTTTTCTTGGTTTTTCACATACCACTTTTCAGTCTGTCCTTTGTTTACTTTTGCCTTTTTACGTAAGTCAATGTTTATTTTGATATTTCTTATCTCAACCTGGCTTCTTTTAGTTCTTGTTCATTTACACATGACCCCACTCCTTTGTTCTGATTTTAATTTTGCTGGCATCACTTAATTAGTGGTCACCTCGGCTTTCTGCATTCTGAGAGGGTTCATTTTAACCCCTTCAGTCCCTCCTGTTGGTCCCGCACCAAATTTAGACTTTGGTTAGGGATACCAACTCTTTTTCCACTTTTACCATCCCTGGGATTACTCTTATACTGATGGCTTAAACTTAGTACCTAAGTTCGTCTTTCAACTCTGTCTATCTTGTTGTGCAAGGCGTGGTAGTCTGTGCAAATGACCAAAGACCTTTACATGTATGTTACTATCGCTATCAGTTCATTATCCTGCATTAACTGTTCGGTTTGTGGCTCAATATTGATTAGTTCAAATGTAGCAACCGGCACTTTTTGGGACACAGCTGCCCTACGGCATGCTTTCAGAACCATCATCATAACACAAAATAATACTACAAATATAATACTTCGGACCTTCTCTTTTGGTGTGCTCAATTAATTTGTTAGTGCTTGTCAGTCATGGGCATGAGTACCCAATTGGCTTATGCATCAAAGTCTTAATACACACGTTACACATATCAAATACACTATCATTACAAGTTGGATAACTACCAGAGCATGTGAAATAATACAAACCTAAGGGTGTGCTGATGTATTAAGCCCAATATCACATCAATGTGAGTTGTCCCCTATGCTGTCAATTTCAATATCTATTCTCGAGTTGTCTTGCTCCAAAAGATAAAAATGCTTTAGGGAGGAGTTCAGTCGCATCATGAGCTCACTGAAACCCACAAACAACAGGGGAATGTCATATTCGATTATCAAAATTGTGCCATATAATTGTGTAGCTCATACTTAAAAACGTGTTGGTTGATGGGACAGGTCCTGTTAGACCCATAAAGCATGGTAATTGCAATAGTAGTGACAGAGGAGGCACCACTAAAATCACCTCAGACTGGATTTGTACTGGTTTTTCCCACGCTCTGTTACCTACAAAACACAATTATTACAGTCACAGCTAAATTCAGTTTTACAATCATATCAAATACATTACAGTTTAAGATCTAATCAACAAATCATGGATTTAAAAGCTTCTCCAGATCTCTTTTACTTATATCCATCTTGTGCATAATTCTCACTAAACATGATTTCTGCTTGGCCCTCAATTGTCCAAATCCAGATTCCATGTAACTCTCCACTTCAACTTCAATCCGTCTAACAGGTACCCGTGTATTTAACTCTATTCTGATTGTTTCATTAATTCGATAGTTTCTCGATGGAGTATGCTTTAAAAGTTGTCTTGCTCTCCTGAGCCACATTAACCATTTCATGTCTTGCTGTTGTCAAGCAACTGAGCATGTCTGAGACACTTTCTTCAGTGCAAACTCAACATACATTCCTGCATGATAATTACCTCATACGTCACATTTGCACACTCATATCAGTATCTCAATATCGTGCCACATGTGCCATTCGATACAAGCCTTTCTCGGGCTTTCATGTATCTTATCGAAAGATTGTAGTCGCCTGGAGAACTTTGCTCATCTTCCTCTGCATGGTCCCAATGTCTTGGGTAGTGGCCAGACTATCAAATTCAGTTGTCTTAAAAGTTCATTAAAGGCAGGGACACAAATGGCTCCAAGAGAAAACTATCAATTTACTATTCTTAACTACATTTTCCTGACTTTCAGTAGAAGATTTTGAAAATTCCCATTCAGTCGTGTAATTCTCCTATTTCAATCTTACACTCTCAGTCACTTTCCTTTCATTACCATTTCATTCATGAGTCCTGGAAAAACTTTACTGTCCAGTACAATATTTAAGAAAGAAAACATAGATCAAACGTTCTCACTTGATCCAAGTTATTAACACATTTTATTATCATTATTTTTAGAGGATCTTTTATTTTCATAAAAGTAACCAAATATATAGTGGCTGAGTCCATTTTGTCATTTCAAAATTATCCCAAAATCCAAATACTAGTACAATTGAACTGACAGGTTTTGTCAATGTTCAATTTCAGCTCTATCAATTTAATAAAATCCAATATCTTTAGATTTCGTATTAAAGTTGTTGCTTGGTGAACTTAAACAGCTGTCAGTGGAAACGGTTAACTCCTTTGCAGGTTTTTAAGAAGGTGGAGCAAAACATTATCAAATGCACGCAACTGCGTCAATTCACGTAAATCAAAAAAAAGAACTTTCCTGATCAAAAGACAGTTGTGTTTTCACACTTTAACTGAACACGAAAACGGAGGTAATATTGTCAGTGAAGAAAGATGGCATTGAGCAAAGTTCACAAGCTAAGCAAGTCTTTGTAAGGAACTCTGCAACTATCGGATGTTCTTGCGGAGCGGATTTTTCTTATTCAATGCGGTCTACCCAAACATACACCAACCAAAATGTCACCATGGCCACAATGAAAGTCTGGCTTTAATAGGTTAATTAACCTCATAGCTCCAATTTAATCCAGATCTTGTAAACATTCAAATTAATTTTCTTCCAAGCACATTGGCAACTGTAACTTTAAGGCAGAAACTTATCTTTTGTAAAACTATGAACAGACAAACAAAACAAAACAGCACATTCTTGCGGAAAACAGTAAATTACGTCATATTTTCTTATCAAATCAAACTGCTTTAGAAGATTTCACCATAGCAACCGCGACTCCAAGGTTCAATCTTAGACAAAGCTTAATCTTTTGTTAAACAAACGTTTTGTTGCTCTTCTCAGTTTTTACACACCAGCTTAACTTAAATTAGTTCAAAGGTTTTTTTCAATTCCTGGGGCACAATCTTATTCGCACATTCTTAAAACTTCCCAAATCCAAGACAAGACAAAAGTTTTTAAACGCTTTTAACACAGAGAAGTGGTTGGAGCTAAAACAAACACAACAGAGTCTTTCTTTTAAAGACAGACTTTCAGACAAAAGAAATGCTGTAACTTCTTAAACATTCATAGTCAGGAAAACTTTCACACAAACTGAAATTCCAGCATTTTTTTAATATTCCTTTCGCTCAGCAAATCTTGTGTTTTATTTCTCTCAGCACAGCTGTTAATAACTTCCATGTCGGTAACACTTTAAGTATCTCTTTTTTTCCCTCTTTTTTCCATCGTTGTCCCCATCTTCTTTCTCCTTGCTTATCCTTTAGTTTTGCCAATTTTTTTTCTCAAATTTTGTCACCTGCTCCTGTAGATTTTCGTTTTAATATCCTCACTCTTTTGAATGACCATTACTAATAGGTGTACCAATATAACACCCGCTTTCTTTGTCTTATTTCCCTTTTGTGTCTCCCACCATTCTCATTGGTACATTGGTAACTTAGACGGATCCCATCCATCCTTTTTCATCTTATCTACCAAACCCTTCTGATCATCAGCATAAAGCCGACTCAATGATCCTGGCGGTCCCCAATTTGGGCCACCGCCTTCTGCCATAATGTATTATTTTTTGGTACTAGTTTACCGCGCTCCAGTCCTCCCTAGTAACTCGTTCTCAGAGGTCTACCTATCAACCACCACCAGTGATGGCGGTCCTGAATTGTAACTATCTCGCTGTCAGAGGTGATTATTTCACTTGCAGCCGTTAATATATTAATACAATACGTCGATCGTCAGCATAGAGCCTGTTACGGGACCCAGAGGGTCCTCATTTCATCTCTATCCCCGACACCATATCCAGTCCTTCGTTAGTCTTACCTACTCTGCTGCATTTCTCTGTGCGGGTTTGCCGTGACCCTTTCTTTATTCATGGTACGTCCGTGACCTGGGATGTCTTCCCTCCGGCTTACCTCTAGTTACACCCCCGGTGGTCGTAAAAGTCTATTTAAGTGGTTAATTAATCCAATTAAGCACACATACATTCATTGACTTCACAATCCCAGGGTACATTAGCGTCTCTCAGCCTACTAGATCCTGGCCATCAAGTGGGGCCCAATCGCCCTCTTAATTCCCGCTCAGGCTAGGGTCGATGAGACAGGCACCCTCCTTGTCCTTGTCGATCAGTCAATCAATCATTCCTTCGTGACCTCTATTGCTACAAAGTGTTCCCTTAGTTCGTGCGATCCACACTCACACAATTGTGTTCTCTCACCACTTACAGATTTTCACTTGATTTGTGTTGCTACAGCACTTACGGCACTGTACCTCTGCCTTCCCAGATGACTCAATTTCTGGACAGTCAAAATTTGACTTCTCGTCCGGGTTCACTGGCACGGGCAGTCTTTCAGTTCCATAGCACCCTGCTCACAGTGCCAATTTGTAGGTGAAAAATAAATTCACTCGAGACTGTCTTAAAGTAAAAGTAAAAGTATGCAGTTTATTAACAGAACATTCTGGGAGAAGGTCATAGACCACGTGTTCTAGTGACACCCGTCTCATTCTCTCTTGGTTGGTACAGCTTTTTATTCTATTTTCATCCAATCACATTGTATTACAATAATCACCTGATCAAATTGTAGTACAATAATCACCTGATCACATATGGCTTATTTATTCTTTTCAGTATTAGTAAAGGTTAATTACATCTTACTATGCCTTTGGTCACAGGTCAAATTCCCATGACCCCTATATTCTGCTGTGTCTACAATTTTTAGCTAAAGCAGCATATTCCTTCTCGCTTACGCAAAACACACATATTCTGTCTTCACCCACAACTGCGTCTTATCTTGATTTTTCACATAGCACTTTTCAGTCTGTCCTTTGTTTAGTTTTGCCTTTTTACGTAAGTCAATTTTTATTGTGATCCTTCTTACCTCAACCTGGTTTCTTTTAGTTCTTGTTCATTTTCACATGATCCCACACCTTAGTTCTTATTTTAATTTTGCTGCCATCACTTAATTAGTGATCACCTCGGCTGTCTGAATTCTTAGAGGGTTCATTTTAACACCTTCAGTTCTGCTCTATCTACTTACAGTGCAGTCCAGCTTGATGTAAAAGTCTCTGATAATACAGTATCTTCCTGGAGTTGTACCGGTCTTTCTCCTTATGGAGCAGTGCTGTTGTTGTGCAGGTATGTGTCCATAAAGTATCGTGCTGCTGATGTAGAGGTCTGTGACCCTGCAGTACAGTGCTGGGCGCAGTAAAGGTCTGTGATATTATATTATGGTGCTGGGGCTGTTGAGGTCTGTGACCTTGCAGTACAGTGCTGGGTGATGTAAAGGCCTGTGATAATACAGTATGGTGCTGGGGTTGTACAGGTCTGTGACCTTGCAGTACAGTGCTGGGTGATGTAAAGGTCTGTGATATTACAGTATGGTGCTCGGGTTGTAGAGGTCTGTGACCCTGCAGTACAGTGCTGGGTGATGTAAAGGTCTGTGATATTACAGTACCGTGCTGGGGTTGTAGAGGTCTGTGACCCTGCAGTACAGTGCTGGGTGATGTAAAGGTCTGTGATATTACAGTATGGTGCTGGGGTTGTAGAGGTCTGTGACCGTGCTGTACAGTGCTGGGTGATGTAAAGGTCTGTGATATTACAGTGTGGTGCTGGGGTTGTAGAGGTCTGTGAACTTGTTGTACAGTGCTGGGTGATGTAATGCTCTATGATATTACAGTATGGTGCTGGGGTTGTAGAGGTCTGTGTCCATGCTGTACAGTGCTGGGTGATGTAAAGATCTGTGATATTACAGTATGGTGCTCGGGTTATAGAGGCCTGTGACCATGTTGTACAGTGCTGGGTGATGTAAAGCTCTGTGATATTACAGTATGGTGCTGGGGTTGTACAGGTCTGTGACCTTACAGTGCAGTGCTGGGTGATGTAAAGGTCTGTGATATTACAGTATGGTGCTGGGGTTGTACAGGTTTGTGACCTTGCTGTACAGTGCTGGGTGATGTAAAGGTCTGTGATATTACAGTATGGTGCTGGGGTTGTACAGGTCTGTGACCTTACAGTGCAGTGCTGTGTGATGCAAAGGTCTGTGAAATTACAGCACCGAGCTGGGGTGTAGAGGTCTATGACCTTGCTGTACAGTGCTGGGTGGTGTAAAGCTCTGTGATATTACAGTATGGTGCTCGGGTTATAGAGGTCTGTGTCCATGCTGTACAGTGCTGGGTGATGTAAAGCTCTGTGATATTACAGTATGGTGCTGGGATTGTACAGGTCTGTGACTTTACAGTACAGTGCTGGGTGATGTACAGCTCTGTGATATTACAGTATGGTGCTGGGATTGTACAGGTCTGTGACTTTACAGTACAGTGCCGGGTGATGTAAAGTTCTGTGATATTACAGTACCGTGCTGGGGTTGTATAGGTCTGTGACCTTGCAGTACAGTGCTGGGTGATGTAAAGGTCTGTGATATTAATCTATGGTGCTGGGGTTGTAGAGGTCTGTGACCGTGCAGTACAGTGCTGGGTGATGTAAAGGTCTGTGATATTACAGTACCGTGCTGGGGTTGTATAGGTCTGTGACCGTGCAGTACAGTGCTGGGTGATGTAAATATCTGTGATAGTACTCTATGGTGCTGGGGTTGTAGAGGTCTGTGACCGTGCAGTACAGTGCTGGGTGATGTAAAGGTCTGTGATATTACAGTATGGTGCTGGTGTTGTAGAGGTCTGTGACCCTGCAGGACAGTGCTGGGTGATGTAAAGGTCTGTAATATTACAGTATCGTGCTTGGTGTTGTAGAGGTCTGTGACCTTACAATACAGTGCTTGGTGATGTAAAGGTCTGTGAGATTATACAATCGTTCTGGAGTTGTACAGGTCTATGTGCTTACAGTGCAGTGCTGGGAGTTTGACTTTATATGATTATTTAAAATCTGAGGTCCCCTTTTATTTTAACCACTAATCAAATCTCAGACATGCAATTTGCCCCTCTTATTTCCTTTTCCATTTCTCCTACTACGTTATGTATTCAGCTTGGTTCTCGACTGAATTATGAACCTGATGTTTTTCAAAACCTTCCTTCCTCTGTGTCATTTTAATCTCTATATGTTTAGTCATCCAAAGATGGTGAGCTTTGGATGCACCTCTTTTACTTTTGTTTGTGTATGGTGTCATTGAATGAGATAATCTGTTACACCCTCTACTCATGGTTCCTCCTGGGTTTGTAATGTTTGCATATATCAATACACACAAATACACACACAGACAAACACGCAGACACACACACACACATACACAGTAGCACACACATATACACACACACACACAGACAAGCACATATACACACACATACACAGACGCACATACACTCCACAAACAAACTGACATACACATCCTCACACAAACACAGAAACATACACTCACATGCACACGCACACACACAGACACACACACACCACACACACACCAACATACACAACCTCACACTAACATACACTCACACAGACTAACACACACATTCATACACACACACATACACACACGCACAAAGAAACACACACACACAAACATAAAAGAATACACACACATACACACACACAACTAAACACACACATACACACACATGCACATACAAACACACATGCACACACACATACACACACTCACACATATAGACACACACGCACACATGCACATAAACACACACAAACACACAAAAACATAAACAAACACACAAATATACACAAACACAGATACACACACATACACACACACTGACACACACACACTTTCACACACATACACATATACACACACATATACACACATACACATACAGACACACATACATAGACACACACAAGCAAACACACATATGCCTACACACATACATACACACACATATGCACACACATATACACACATACACACACACAAACAGACACTCACACACACACATTAACACACATACACAGACAGACGCACACACATGCACACACATACACACAAACACACACACACATACACACACATGCACACATACACAAACACACACACATAAACACACATACAGACACTCATACAAACACACATAAACACACACATACACACACATACAGACACACATGCACACATGCACACACACACACACACACAAACACACAAACATACACACATAGCCATACATACACAGATACATGCACACACACAAACATACACACACATACACAGACACTTACACACACATACATACACAAACATTCACACATAAACTCATACAGACACAGATGCACCCACATGCACACACACACACAAACACACACGCACATATACACACACATGCACACATACACACACACACATATACACACATACACATATACACACGCACACTCATACAGACACACATACAAACATACACATACAAATACACCCATACATACACACACATACAAATATACACCTACACATACACACACAGACGCACACATATGCACAAACACACGCACATACACACATATGCACACATACACACACATAAACACATATACACACATACACACGCACACACACATGCACACGCACACACACATCCACACACATATACACTTACACACATACACACACATACACACACACATACACACAAATATACATACCCAAACACACATAAACATACACACTCACACATACAGGCAAACATACATACATACACACACACATACAGACACACACATGCACGGACATACACATACACACTCTTTCACACACACACACAGACAAACACGTACACAAACACGCACACATACACACACACGCATGCATTGATTAACTGACCTGTCTGGGTCTTTATCTTTCACTTAGGAGGACGATCGTCCCAACCCGAAACAATTGTTATGAAACCTGACCTGCTGTGATTTTCTCACCATTCTCTGGGTTTTATTTCAGGCTGACAGTGTTTTGCTTCTTGTTTTAGTATTGCGGGACCATGTCCAATTTAGCAAAGGCAGCAAAACGGTTAAGAGTACATTTTGATTTATTACAGAATACAGCTAGTCACTGGGAAAGTTATACATTGCACAGAGCCCCTGGGAAAACCTCTGCAGTAAGAGATAAAAGAAAGACTTATATTTATAAAGCGCCTTTCACGAGCACCAGACGTCTCAAAATGCTTCACAGACAATCAAGTACTTTTGGAGTGTTGTCACTGTTGTAACATGGGAAACGTGGCAGCTAATTTTCGCACAGTAAACCCCACAAACAGCAATGTGATAATGACCATCTAATCTGCATTTATAATGGTGTTTGAGGGATAAATATTAGATAGGTCTTCGGGCATAACTCCTCTCCTGATCTTCGACATAGTTCTGGGGATCTTTTACGTCCATGTTCGAAAGCAGATGGGACTTCAGTTAAGCGTCTCATCTGAAAGACGGCACCTCTAACATTGCAGCACTCCCTCAGAACTGCACTGCAATGTCAGCCTAGATTCATCTGCTTGAGTCCCATGGAGTAGGATTTGAGCTCACAACCTTTTAGCTCAGAGGGGATTGTGTCGACACATTGAGCCAAAGCTGACACAAGACTGAATGACTTTATTTTGCAGCATCCAGCCGTCACCTTTAGATTTAGACCCAAGTGTATATTACCGCAGAGCAGGCATTAAATGGCCTGCCTGCTTCGTCTGCTGCTGTTCTGCTAGTCTGCACTCCCACACTCCAGGCGCAATACAATGAGAGTTTGAAAATTATTATCTAGTGCATTAATTGTGGTAATCTCACTTCTGTCTCTACCGCCCTGTTGGTATGTGTATCTGTCTATCGTTCATTGGCCCCTGATCTGCACTCACCCTGCGCGCTGACATCTGAAGCCCAGGCCTGCATGCATTTCCTCTCACAGGCCCGGTTCAGCTGTCGGCGTGCTGTGCTAACCTGATCCAGCGGTGTAGTTAGTGCGATGTGCTGGCTGGGATCAAGTGAGCACTGTGCAGCCAATCAGGGGAGGGGAAACTCATTCATGAGTTTGACAGTAAGAGCTGTCAAACTCATGAAATGTATGGGCTGCCAAAACACTATTTAAACTTTAAATAAAAATAAATAAAAATTTAAAAAACATCCCAATCCTTAAGTTAAGTATAAATAAGTTAAAAATGGTCTAAAACTAAACTTACCTTATTGTAGATTCTTGAAAATAATAAACCTACGGAAAAAAATTATAATTTGCAACAAAACACCACTTACCTGTAATTATAAATACTTACGTTTGCTTTTTACAAGCGTAAAGACCGGAGGCCTTTACACATGCGCAAATCCACCAAAAAAGAGGAAATCGAAGATGCACGCACTGCCCCTACAGCGCACACGCTAGCCTCTTCAACTCTTGGGTGAGAGGAGAGGAAATGCCGGTTTTCAGCGCATGCGCTGTGCATGCTGAAAACCGGCATTTCCTCCGGCCAGACGCGTGAGTACCCCTTCCGTACTCACGCGTTTGGGGAGTAATTACTGCCCCATTGTCTCTGTCTCTCCGTGTATATCCATCAATCTCAATCTTTTTCTGTGCTTTTCTCTTTTTAATTCAAGTCTCTTTTAATTTCTGTCTATTTTATCTCTCTTTTTGTAACCTTTGCTTTCTGTCTCTCTCCGTCTCACTCTGTATATCTCTGTTGCTGCATCTCTTCCTATGATCTTGCAGCATTGTTTAATTCCATTAACCCCCTCATGCCTGTGCCAGCTCATCCAAAAAGCTCAACAACTCGTCCCAATCCCCAGCACTTTTCCCACAGCCCTGCAGTGTTCTCTGCTTCCAGGTTTGGCCAATTCCATTTAGAACTGTCTGAGAATCTGCTTCCACCATGCTGTCAGGCAGTGAGTTCCAGATCATAATCTCTTGCTGTGTAACAAACCCACTCATCTCATCTCTGTTTCATTTGCCAATGACCTTAATGTTCTCCTCTTTGTCCCTGCCTTCATTGTCACCTCTTTCCATTAATCGCACTCTCAGTCTAGCTCATTCTCACCTCTCTATCTCTCTGTGCTTTTCTTTTTTTACCTTTCCACGTGGTCTACTACTCTCTCTCTCTCTTTCTACTTACCTCTAACTATCTGCGAGAATCTGTGTGTATCTCTTACATTTTCTCCATCTTTCTGATTGCCATTTTATATCCGTGTTTCTGTGCCAAGCTGCTGGTATTCCATTTTGTTCCTCTGCTTTGACAGTAACTTTCCTTTAATTAATACTTTTATCGCTCTTGCTATATCTCATCATATTTTCTTCTCTCTCTGCCTTGTATTGAATTTCTCTTCCTCTCTTTCTGTCTCTTTGTCCCGGTCTTTTGCTTGTGTTGATTGCATTATCTTCTCCACACTTCAGAAGAAATTCATTCTTTAAATTGCTTTGAGTTTTATCAATATAAAAGGCACAATACAAGTGCCTTATTCATTAATTACCTCATACATTTATAGAGTGGAAAATATCCACGTCTTTCTTATTGTCTCACTTTGTTTTGTTTGCTATGTGTCGCTCACCTGCACTGTTTCCTTGTGTCTCTAGTTCCTTTGATTGTCTTCTTTTGTCTCTAAGAACATAATAACGGAAGAAATAGGAACAGTCATAGAACATAAAGCGCCCAGTGACTGCTCCGCCCTTCAGTAAGACCATGGCTGATCTTCTACATTAAATCCACTTTCCCTCCCATATCCCTTGATTCCCTTAATATTCAGCAATCTTTCGATTTCAGTCTTAAATATACCCAACGACTGAGCATCCACCTTCCTCTGTGGTCGAGAATTCCAAAGAATCACAACCCTCTGAGTGAAGAAATTTCTCCTCATCAATTCCTAAAAGCCGACTCCTGATCCTGAGTCTGTTACTCCTTGTTCTAGAATCTCAGAATCTCCACTGTCAAGATCTCTATGAGTTTCATCTGTTTCAATAAGATCACCTCTAATGCTTCTAAACCTCCAGAGAATGTAGTCTCATTCTACTCAATCTCTTCTCATAGGAAAGCCCTCTCATCCCAGGGATCATTCTCGTGAACTTTTGTTGCAACCACTCCAAGGCAAGTATATCCTTCCTTAGGTAAGGGGACTGAAACTGGACACAGTACTCTAGGTATGGCCTTGTGGCGGAGCCACCAAAGGACTCAGAGCAGTTGTACATAATTCCTTTAACAGCATTGTAGGTACAGCCTGCGTCTGTACCTTTAATTACACTGTTTTACTGTACTATGTCTAGTTAGCTTTACAGCGCGATTTTAACGTGATGACATCATGCCGTTAGTCACGTGATCCCCCAATGGCGGTCCTCGTGGAGCCTTCAGAGAGCGCAAATCCACTATCGATGTATTCCAGCAGTTTCCAGTTCAAACCAGTTTTGTTTCATTAAAGTTCTTTGTTTTAAATGCCTGATTCGAACGCAGTTTTTTCGCTAGGATCTCCGTTCCTTCATTGGTGACCCCGAATTCTACGAACGTTTTTCGTGGAAGATTTTGTCATGGATACAAACGCTGTGACCCTAAAACTGCCACAATTCTGGGTGCAACAGCCAGCCGCCTGGTTTATTCAGGCTGAAGCTCAATTTGCAATTCGGAACATCGTCGCGGATTCGACCCGATATTACTATGTGGTCTCCACCCTCGACAGCAACAGAGCCTCGTGGAACATCTGTCTCGTCGGTTGCCCACCGGATGACGGCAAGTACGATACTCTAAAGGCATGGTTGCTCCATGCCTTTGGCCTCTCGAAGTCAGAACGCACTCGCAGACTTCTCTCTATGCCCGGCCTCGGGGCTCCAAACCATCTGAGCTCATGAGCCAGGTGCTCACGCTCTTGGGTGCCGAACCGGAATGTTTACTCTTTGAATTGTTCCTCTGTTAGCTTCCAGTGCCGGAACAAACTGCTTTAGCCAGCTCTGCGATCACAGGCTGCACTGAAATCGCGGCAGAGGCTGACAAAATATTCACAGTAACCCAACAATGCTGCGCAGCCACAAGGCACCCAACCCCCACAGACACGACTCCAGCTCCTCAGGCGATGGGCTGGTGCTGCTACCACGCCCGTTTGGGAACGAAAGCCAAACGCTGCCATTCCCCCTGCAGTTTTTCGCCCAAAAGAAAAACAACAACAAAGCTCCCGCAGCATTTTTCGCGAAGGAGGACCGGGTCTAAAGGGCGCACCATGGCCACAATGTCCGTTGGATCTTCAGGGAAGCTTCTTTGCATCACAGACTCACTATCGGGTTGCTGTTTACTCTGTGACACCGGCTCGCAGTGCAGTATCCGGCCCGCATCGAGGCTTGAACTCCAAACCAGGGCCCATGGCCTTCCCCTCGACGTGGCTAATGGCGCGGCCATTCGTAACTTCGGGAAGAAGCGGGTCCAACTGAGCTTCAGAGGTCAATGCTTCTTTTGGGAATTCTTCAGGGCCAAGGTCTCGCAGGCCATGCTGGGTGCAGATTTAATGTGTGCAAACGGGTTCCTAGTCAACGTCCGGCACTGCTGTCTAATCAACGTGGCCACGTTCAATTCGATCCCGTGCCACCGCAGCACCACACCTCGAGTACTGTGTACAGTTTTGGTCGCCTCATCTGAGGAAGGATGTTCCTGCCATGGAGGGGGTGCAGCGGCGATTCACCAGGCTGATACCAGGAATGGCGGGAATGACCTATGAGGAGAGACTATGTAGTTTAGGGATGTACACACTGGAGTTTAGAAGATTGAGAGGGGACCTCATAGAAGTGTATAAAATTCTGACAGGTCTAGACAGACTGGATGCAGAAGGAATGTTTCCCTTGGCGGGTGAGAACAGAACTAGAGGACATAATTTAAGGATAAGGGCTAAACCATTTAGGACAGAGATGAGGGGGAATTTCTTCACTCAGAGAGTGGTGAACCTGTGGAACTCATTGCCACAGAGGGCAGTGTACGCCAGCTCATTAAATATATTTAAGAGGGAATTAGATATATTTCTACGGGCAAAAGGGGTTAAGGGTTACGGAGAGAAGGCGGGGACGGGATACTGAATTAAAGGATCAGCCATGATCTCATCGAATGGCGGAGCAGGCACGAAGGGCCGAATGGCCTACTCCTGCTCCTATCTTCTATGTATCTATGTATCACATAAATTCACTCGTCTCCTCGGGGAGTTCCCGGAGCTGACCAGGCCCACTTTCTCTTCCTCGGTCACGAAGCATGGTGTGGAGCACCATATCACCATGAAGGGCACCCCGGTTTACGCACGGGCCCGAAGGCTGGAACCTGGCAAGCTCGCAGCAGCATCGGCAGAGTTTCACACAATTTAGCAGCTGGGAATTATTCGACGATCAAATAGTCCCTGATCTCCGCTGCTCCACATCGTACCGAAGCCTGGTGGTGGCTGGTGCCACATGCGGTGACTACCGACGTCTGTATGATGCTACTACCCCCGATTGGTACCCGATCCCACATATACAAGATTTTTCGGCCCACTTGTCGGGGAAGTCCATTTTTTCTAAGGTCGACCTCATCCGCGGTTATGACCAGATTCCCATACATCCGCAGGACGTTCCAAAAACCGGTGCTTTCACACTGATCAGGCTTTTCGAGTTCCTGCAAATGCTGTTCGGTTTAAAGGATGCAGCGCAGGCTTTCCAGCAGCTTATGGACTCTGCGCTCCGTGATATCCCGTTCATTTTCGTCTATCTTGACGACATTCTCATCGCCAGTACTAGCGAGGAAGAGAACATCGGGCATCTTTGTCCTCTCTTCACACGCCTTAGCCAGCATGGCTTAATCATCAACCCGGCCAAGTGACAGTTTGGCCAGAAAATCATTGATTTTCTGCGACACCGCATCACCTCAGATGGCGCCGTCTCCCTAGCAACGAAGGTGGAAGCCGTCACATCTTTTGTGCACCCGCAGACCATCAGGGCCCTCCAGGAGTTCCAGGGAATGGTAAATTTCAACCACCATTGCGTCCCCAAGGCGGCTCTGCTGATTCAACCTTTGTACGAGGCATGCAAACCTGGCAAAGACACAGTCGGCTGGACAATGGAAATGGACCAGACTTTGGGGAACACCAAGAGGGTCTTGGCTGATGCAACCATGTTGGTGCACCCTCTTTTTATTCATTGATGGGATGTGGGCGCCGCTGGCTGGCGAGGACTGCATTTAGTGCCCTTCCCTAATTGCCCTTGAGAAGATGGTGGTGAGCCACCTTCTTGAACCGCTGCAGTCCATATGGTGTAGGTACAACCAGAATGCTGTTAGGAAGGGAGTTCCAGGATTTTGGCTCAGTGACAGTGATGGAACAGCGATACAGGTCCAAGTCAGGATGGTGTGTGGCTTGGAGGGGAACTTCTGGGGGTGATGTTCCCATGCGTCTGCTGCCCTTGTCCTTCTAAGTGGTAGAGTTCGCGGGTTTGGAAGGTTCTGTTGAAGGAGCTTTGGTGAGTTGCTGCAGTGCATCTTGTAGATGGTACACACTGCAGCCACAGTGCGCCGGTGGTGGGGAGAGTGAATGTTGACGGTTGATGGTGTGCCAATCAGGCGGACTTCTTTATCCTGAATGGTGTCAAGATTCTTGAGTGTTATTAGTTCCACCATTGCCCTTACTATGGACGCATCAAACTATGCCATCGGTGCAGTACAAGAGCAATGGGTCAATGGCACGTGGCAACCACTGGCGTTTTTCAGCCGTCAGCTGGGAAAAAAACGAAAGGGACTACAGCACCTTTGACCGAGAGCTAAAGGCACTTTTCCTGGCCATCCGCCATTTCAGGTTTTTATTAGAAGGACGTCCCTTCACGGCTTTTGTCGACCAGAAGCCACTTACCTTCGTCATGTTAAAGACCACAGCACCGTGGTCAGCTCGTCAGCTACGTCAGCTGACGTACATTTCGGAGTTCACGACGGACAATCAACATGTGTCTGGTAAAGACCAACTGTGGCAGATTGTCTCTCCCAAGCGGTGGTCCAGGCAGTTTATCTTGGCATTGATTACACTCGCATGGCTGAGGATCAGATATCAGACCCAGAGGTTCAGGCAAACAGAACCGTCCCATCGAGTTTCCAACTGGCCGACATCAGCTTTCAGGCCGCGGGCACCACGACCCTTTGTGATGTCTCCATAGGCGTTCCTTGACCAGTCGTGCTAGCCGCATGGCGCCGGATGTTTTCGACACGATACAAGGGTTTCACACCCGGGTATGCGGACTTCACAGCGTCATATGTCGACTAATTTCGTCCAGAAAGGCATGCACCTGGATGTCCAGGACTAGGCCAACACCTGCATGGTCTGCCAGAAGGCCAACGTCCAGCGACATGTCAAGGCACCAATAGCTCCATTCGTTTTTCCAGAGCGTAGTTTCGACCACGTACATGTGGAAGTCGTTGGGCCGCTGCCACCTCCCCATGGTTTTACTCATCTCCTCACCGTGGTGGACCGCACCACCAGGTGGCCAGAGACAATTCCATTGGTTTCCACCATCTCGGCGGACATCGTTAGAGCCTTCATCTCCTGCTGGGTCGCTCGGTTCGGCATACCAGCAGACATCTCCTCCGATCGCGGGCCAAAGTTTACCTCAGAGCTTTGGAACCTGTAGCTCAGGGGCTCGGCACCAAACTTCATTGCCTATCATTCCACAGGTCGCTCAAAGCCGCCTTACAGGCAGTCTTCAAGGTGCAGGATGGTTAGACAGGCTCCCTTGGGAACTGTTAGATCTTCGCACGGCGCCCAAGGACGACCTCCAATCTTCTTCAATGGAGTTGGTTTATGGCCAGCCACTCCGAGTTCCTGGTGATTTTCTTCCTTCTTCCACAGAGCCATGGTCCGCCTCTCAGCAGCTCGTCAGCCACCAGGAAGCAGCCAAGTATTTCGTCCCGGTGCCTGCTTCCAACCACAGCCTGTAGAATTCCCATGTACCGGTGGAGCTGAAGAGCGCCAAATACTTCTTCATCTGTCATGATGCTCACCAGGACCCGCTCAAGCCTCCTTACACTCGTCCCTTCCAAGTCATCAAACCAGGAGACATGTCTATTGCTGTCAACGTCGGAGGTAAATCGGATCACACTTCAGTGGACCGCTTCAAGCCGGCTCATTTGGACTTAGGCAGCCCAGTCATCATCGCTCAGCCACCAAAAAGTGGCCACCCACGCGCAACCGCCGTACAGGCATTACAGTACACAGGGGCTCATAAAGGCACATACACCACAATTCCTCCCCTTTTAGACAACCAGTACATAACATTTTAAGTAATCATTAATTAACATGTTTACAAGAACAATATTCCACACATTTGCTGCAGTTAATCAATTATAAGTCAGTCTTTCTGGAGGCTTCCTGACTCGGTCCGGATAACGCCTCGGTGGTGTAATAGTTTTCGGTGGTGTAGTAGGTTCTTTTGGCAAGGTCGATTCGGCTTCAATGCCAGTGTCGGGTTCATCTGGTTCCAGCATCACCGGATCGGTGGTAGATACTATGGGTATCTCTGCTTCATCATTAGGCATATAGAGTTGTGGTGTAGGTTGTCCCTTTTCGGATGACTCTATGATCTTGTCTGCATGGCGCCTTATTATGCTTTCTCCAATGTCCACGGTATACATCAGTGGTCCTAATCGTGTGCAAATAGTTCCAGGCTGCCATTTCTTGGTACGGTAGTCCCGGGCCAAAATTGTTGACCTATCTGGAAGGTGCTAGTTGGACTTTCATTCATGCCTTGAAATTGCCGGTTCTCTACGTCCCTTCTGATGTTTGCCTTGATCAAATCCAGCCAGCATCTTAGTCTTCCATTGAAAAACTTCATGACGGGAGTTTGGTTTGTAACCACATGTGTTGCATTCCTGTTTGCAAACAATAAGTTATCTACCTTATGCTGTAGATTTATGTCTTCATTACCCATGGCCTTTATGGCCTTCTTTAAGGTCTGGACAAACCTTTCAGCCAATCCATTGGTGGCGGGATGGTATGGGGCGGATGTGTAGTGCTTAACCACATTGTTTTTTAACAACTTCCTGAATTCTTCGGACACATATTGCGGTCCATTATCAGAACAGATCTGTTCAGGCAGCCCATTCCTGGCAAATATGGTCCTTAATACTGTGATGGTTTTTTCCGTGGTGGTGAAGAACAGCTTTATTACCTCCAGCCACTTGGAGTGTGCATCAACCGCGATTAAGAACATTGAGTCCATAAATGGACCAGCAAAGTCGATGTGTACCCTTTGCCATGGAGATGAGGGCCACTCCCATGGATGTAGAGGGGCATGTGGTGGGGCGTTTTGGACCTTCTGGCTTCCTAGACAGCTCTTAGTCATTTCTTCCATGTCTCCATCGATACCTGGCCACCACACAAAGGCTCTGGCTTGGTTCTTCATTTTCACTCCACCCAGATGCTCCTTGTGAAGCTCCTTTTGCACTTTATCTTGGAGTTTAGGTGAAATCACCACTCTGGATCCACACATCAAAGTTCCTCGGCACACTGACAGCTGTTCTCTTCTTTGCAAGAATGCTGGCAACAGTGGTTCACCATGTGCTGGCCATCATTTCACTGTTAAATCGTAGACTCGTGAGAGAGTCGGGTCATTTCTCGTTTCCTTTTCAATGGTAGAATTTGGTACTGGTAGACATTCCACTATGGTTGAGTGGAACATGTCCACTGGGTCCACTGTAGGTGCCTCTTCTACCGTTGGCAACGGTAGGCGCGATTAACCGTCAGCATTCCCATGCTGTTTTGATCCTTTGTATTCTATGTCATATTGGTGTGCCCCTAGGAAAAGGGACCACCTCTGTAGCCTTTGCGCTGTCATAATGGGAATGCACTTTTTAGGGTTGAATACGGAGACGAGGGATTGATGGTCAGTCAACAATGTAAATTTTTGTCCCTGTAGGTAATGGTTGAATTTCTTCACTCCCCATACCAGGCTGAGTGCTTCCCTGTCGATCTGGGCATAGTTACGCTCAGCTGAGTTCAATGAGCCTGACGCAAAAGCTATCGGCCACTCCGAGCCATCAGGGAATTTACACGATAATACCGCTCCTACTCTGTAAGGGGATGCAGCGCACGCCAGTCTGATTGGCAGTGATGGGTTGTAATGAGCCAAAACTTCCTTGGACGTGATCAAGCCTTTGCATTTATGGAAGGCACGTTTACAGTCTTCGCTCCATTTCCAAATTATTCCCCTTTGTAGCAGTTAGTTAAGACGTTGCAGAATAGTTGGCAAGTTCGGTAAAAAATTATGATAGTAATTTATCAATCCCAGGAACGATCTTAATTGTGAGACATTTTCAGATGCTGGGGCTGTTATGACCGCTTCAATTTTTTCAGGTGACTTATGCAACCCTTCTTCGTTAATTATATGGCACTTGGGGCGATTTGCTCAAAGGCCCCGTTCTCTCAGCCTAGTGAGCACCTGCTCCAAATTGGCAAGGTGCTCGTTGTCGTTTTCTCCTGTTACAAGGATGTCGTCTAGGTAGCATTGAGTCCCCGGAATCCTTTGCAGGACTTGCTCCATAGCTCTTTGCCAGATAGCTGGAGCTGATGATATTCCGAAAACCAGTCGATTGTACTGGTACAGGCCTTTGTTTGTGTTTATCGTGAGATACTTTTTAGAGGCCTCCTCAACCTCCACCTGTAGATATGCCTGTGCCAAGTCAATTTTGGTGAAATGTTTCCCTCCGCATAGTGAGGCGATAATATCTTCTATCCTCGGAAGAGGATACTGTACCGTGTGAAGGACAGGTTTTACAGTCACCTTGAAGTCCCCAAAGATGCAAATTTTTCTCTGTTCTTCAGATTATCATTATTCAACGTTTTCTTCATGACCGGGACGATGGGTGTTGCCCACTCGCTCCAATCTATCTTGGATAACACGCCTGTCTTTTCCAAATTCTCCAGCTCTGCCTTGACTGCTGGACGAATTGCGTATGGCCCTGGCCTTGCCTTAAATAACTTGGGAATTGCCGCATCTTCCACTTTTATTGAGGCGGTGACGCCTTTCAAGGTTCCTAGTTCCTGTTGAAACACTTCTTTGGCGTTGGCCAAGATGTCTTTTAATCGTTCAGGTATGACATCATCATCATTTTTTTTCTTACTGGTCACCGTCAGTGCGTGAATGGAGTGCCAGTCTAAACGTATCTTCCTGATCCATTCACGTCCCAACAGCGGTGGACCACCATCTTCCAGAACGTATAAATACAACATCTGTATTTCCTTGCCATGGTATACAACAGGCACCCTTATTTTCCCTCTGGGGTATACTTTCTGCCCCGTATATGTTTTCAAGATAATGGATGAGTCTTTCAAAGGTATATGCGGAAATAGCTGCTCGTAATCCCGTCGACTTATGACGGTCAGAGCTGATCCTGTATCTAGCTCCATTTTAACTGGGGATCCCGCTATCGTGAGGGTAAACCAAATGGTCTGGTAATCTTCTTTGGCAATTACATTATGTAATTTGAGACAGCTTACCCCACAGCCCTCACTATAAAAGACTGATATACACCACACCCCTCGCTGTAACAGACTGATATACCCCATATAGCTCACTGCAACAGATTGATATACACCCCACCCCTCGCTGTAACAGACTTATATGCCACACACCTCTCACTGTAACACTCTGATATACTACACCCCTCTCTGTAACACCCTCTGTTATACTCTACACCCTCACGGTAAAATTCTGATATACTCCACTCCACTCACTGTAATACATTCTGATATACCCCAGATCCATCACTGTAATACACTGATATACCCCACAACCCTCACTGTAACACTCTGATATACCCCACATCGTTCAGTTTAACAGTGTGATATACCCCACACCCCTCACTGTAACTCTCTGGTATTCCCACATCCCTCACTGTAACACTCTGAGATACCCCACACCCCTCACTGTAACTCTCTGGCATTCCCACATCCCTCACTGTAACATTCTGAGATACTCCACACCACTCACTGTAGAACTCTGATATAACCCACACCCCTCATGGTAACACTATGATATCCCTCAAACATTTCACTGTAACATTCTGAAATAACGGCAACCCTCACTGTAATACACTCTGACATACCCCACACCCCTCATGGTTACACACTGATATACACCCCCCTCACTTTAACACAATCTGATATCCCCCACACTGCTCATTGTTACACACTGATATGCTCCTCCCCCTCACTGTAACACACTCTGTAATACATCACGGAACCTCACTGTAACACTTTGATATATCACACACCTCACTGTAACATTCCGACATACCCCAGACCCCTCACTGTAACAGACTGATATACCCAACACCACTCACTGTAGCACTTTGATATACTACACCACTCACTGTAACACACTCTGATATCCCCCACACCCTCAAGGTAAAACTCTGATATACACCAACCCCCTCACTGTAACACACGCTGATATACCCCACCACCCTCACTAACTCTCAGGTATACCCCACAAACCTCACTGTCACACACTGATAAACCTCACACACCCTCACTTTAACAGCCCGAT